>NC_139383.1:134435000-137320833 GCF_054392235.1 Sus scrofa
TGAGTTCTTGAGTTAATAAAATCAAAAACATTTTTTATTGCGTTGATAATACTAGTAAAGAGAATGTGTATAATTTCAAGGGGCCTATTCAAATAACACCTTTCGAAGATATACTCAATATCTTGAACAGTCTGACCCTAAAAATTCAAGGGAAATCATGATTATTGAGGATAAAGTGTAGGAATTTCTTTTGGAGACCAAACAGTTGCATGAATAATTTCCCTACAAAGGATTTAACTTTTCCTTTAATGTTTGTTTTCACTTATTGGAGATAGAAATTGATAAAAGATTATTGATTTTATTAGTTCTCATCTAAAAGGAGAAAAAATTTCTGGCACCCAAAGCAACCAGAGCAGATTAGGGAACAGATCGCAGCCATGGTCCAAGGAGCAACATTCAGCCGTCCAGCTATGCAGTGTGATATAGTCATATAGTCATTTATTTTATATCTGATGTAGCCTTGAAAATAATGTTTAGGGAGAAATATAAGTTATTGATTTATCATTTCTGAACCTGTGTTACAGGTTTAGAACAAGTTGTAAAGATTTGTTCATTTCTACAAAATCTATAATTGAAAGAAAATTTTTTGTTGGGCTTTTTGTGTTTTTAGGGCCATGCCTGTGGCATATGGAGGTTCTCAGGCTAAGGGTCTTATCGGAGCTGCAGCCTCCAGCCTACGCCACAGCTACAGCAACACCAGATCTGAGCCACGTCTGTGACCTACACCACAGCTCATGGCAATGCTGGATCCTTAACCCACTGAGCGAGGTCTGGGATCAAACCAGCAACCTCATGGTTCCTAGCCAGATTTGTTTCTGCCGTGCCACAATGGGAACTCCCTGAAAAAATTTTTTTCTGTCTTATTTCCCTTTATTTTTTAAAATTTTATAATGATTTTTATTTTTTTCCATTATAGCTAGATTACAGTATCCCGTCAATTTTCTACTGTACAGTTAATATTTTAACTTTATAGAATTGTGTGTAGAACTTGACCACTTGGTCCCACTAACCACATATGTATTGTGGTAAAGCCTTAAAAATAATAAGCATATTTCCCATATAAATGAATCAATATTATTTTAATAATAAATGACTTTCTAATAATTATTTTAAAAGCTACTTAACTTGCCATTCCCTCCCCTTTCCCCCCACACTGAAACCTCAAGTCTGCTGGCATTTTGGGGGTTTCTTGGGGTGCAAACAGTTATATCAGGAGTGGATGGGCAACAGGATCCTACTGTACAGCATAGGGAAATGTATGTGATTTGGTCACTTTGTTGTACAATAGAACTTGATAAAACATTGTAAATCAACTATACTTTAATAATAATAATAAAAATAAAAAACTATGAAATTCAAAAAAAAGCTACTTAGCTTTATTTAACTAAAATGTGGTAACCTCTAATTGTACTGATCATTCCAATAAACTGGCTATAGAATTGCCAAAACTTTGAGGAACACCCCTCTATGATATAGAGTTAGAAACTTAATCAAGGTCTAAGATTTAGTGTGGATTTATTTTTTAACCTGTTCGTTCCTCTTTTTTGCTCATTGTCAATCTTTTTATTGATTGATATGTTAATAGCTTTATTTGAGCTATAATTGATAAATACATGTACATATTTAATGTGTATAATTGCATACATCAAGATGTATGTAAATACTTGTGATACCATCACCACAATCGAGGTGTTAGACATATCCAGTACCTCCCAGAGTTTCTCTGTGTCCTTTTGTATGTGTGTGTGTGTGTGTGTGTGTATGTGTGTGCATGTGTGATTAAAATACCTAATATGAGATCTATCCTCTAAACAAATGTTGAAGTGCACGATACTGTATCATTAACTATAGGTACTAGGTTGTACAGCACATCTCTAGGACATATTTATCTATGTGACTTTATACCCTTGGAATCGCAACCCCACAATTTCTTCACCCCAGAATCTGGTGACCACTAGTGTATTCTCTATTATATATATGTATATATATATATATATATATATATGTATATATATATTTTTTTTTCCTTTTCTAGGGCAACTTCTCACGGCATATGGAGGTTCCCAGGCTAGGGGTCGAATTGGAGCTGTAGCCGCCGGCCTACACCAGAGCCACAGCAACATGGGATCCGAGCCGCATCTGCAACCTACACCACAGCTCATGGCAATGCCGGATCTTTAACCCACTGAGCAAGGGCAGGGATCAAACCCTCAACTTTATAGTTCCTGGTCAGATTCATTAACCACTGCACCATGATGGGAACTCCATGTATTCTCTGTTTCTATTAAACTGACTATTCTATAAGTGGAATCATGCAGGGTCTTTCCTTCTGTGACTGGCTTATTTCATTTAGAATAATGTCCTCCAGTTTCATCCATGTTGTCACAAATAGCAGGATTTCTTCTTTTTTATAACTTATGGATAGCTGGTTTGCTTCTATATCTTGGCTGTTGTGACTAATGCTGCAATGAATATGGAAATATAGGTATCTCCTGCACATTCTCCTTTATCCTCCTTTTCAGGAAAAGCTAGAAATCTGAAAGTAAATCGAACACTTCCCTTGCCTGTATATCCTGTGTAAAATCAACACCTGAGTTCTATGAATTTTATCTCAAACCGATTCATTCATTCTCCATCTCTTCCACCTTGACAGCCACACCTTGATTCAGGCATTCATTTCCTCCCACTAGAACTGCAACAACAGTTCCCTACCTAGCCTCTCTATCCCCATTTTCATTCCTCCACAATCCATTCTCCACATGATCACCAGATTTCTACTTTAAATTCATGTGTTGTGTCTCAGCACAGTTTAAAAATACCTCTTTTTTTAATGTTAGCAGTAATCACTGAGATATTAAAATGGTAAAAAAAAGTCCCCTTAACAACCATATATGTGTCTATATTTATATCTATATCTATATCCATATCTCTATCTATCTATCATCTAGGAGTACTTAGTAAACCTAACAAGAAAGGTATAGAAAGAGGTAAGTTTGATTGAAGAACAATTTTTTAAAATTGGAAAAAATGGAGACAACATACAGTGTTCTCAGATGGAAAGAATTATTGGAATAAAAATGTCAGTTTACTGAATGCTTATATTTCAACTTCAATTAAAATATTTATAGAGATTAGGGTTTAAAATTACTTTTGAAAACTGACAGAAGTACCTTAAATAGATAAGAATTTCTGAAAATAGCAAAAAAAAAAAACAAAAGCAAGAATAGTGAAAAAGAATTAAACTTCATAAATATTAAAAACACTATAAATATTCTGTAATATAAAATGGGATATTCATATAGAAATAGAAACCAGTGGGGTCTAATAGAATTTCAGACTCAGCCCACAGATCATATTAAAATTTAATATATGACAAGGGTGGTATTTTATTTCAATAGTTGCTCACACACTGAAAGAAAAAGTTAGATTCCTGTCTTAGGCCATAAGTCAAAAAAAAAAGTATCAGATGGATTGAAAACTTTAAAGAAAAAGACAACATGTAGAAACTATAAGAGATATACACATAATAAAGGAATGAAGAAGACCTTCATCATCAAGAAATCCAGTTTCTTGATGATGAAAAAACTCTAAAAATAATATAAAAACTCTAAAAATAATAATATTGAAGTTCCCAATGTGGCTCACTGGGTTAAGAACCCAACATAGTGTCCACGAGGATGTGGGTTTGAACCCTGGCCTCACTCAGTGGGTTAGGATCCAGTGTTGCTATGGCTATGGCATAGGCCAGAAGCTGCAGCTCTGATTCAACCCATAGTCTGGGAACCTCCAGATGCCACAGGTGTGGTCTTAAAAAGAAAAAAAAAACCAAAAATGATAATATCATTCTATAAAAAGTTATAAATTTTTATATGAAAATTACTGTATAAAGCCATTTGTTATACTCATTTGAATTATAGATGGAAGACAAAATATTAAAACAAAAACCACTTAGAAATTTATGTGAAAATGCTAATGATCAATAAGCAAAGTCACAGAAGATCAAACCCAAATGACCAGTAAATATATCCCCAAACCTACCAGGAGGTCAGAGAAATGAAAATATGGTAACAATGATATATAGTCTAAATGGCACAAATTAAACAGAGTAGTAATATCTATTGCTGGTAAGGATATGGGAGAAAACAATCTTCTCTTAATTTCCTGGTGGACATAGGACATAGTCATTTGGGTAAGTCATTGTAATCTATTAAATTTGAAAATACACCTACCTTTCAACTCTGTAATCCTGCACCTGGGACCTATCTCATAAAATTAAAACAACAGTATTAATTTTTCCAATCCAGGAGCATGGAGTATCTTTCCATTTCTTTACATCTTCTTTAATTCCCTTGATTAAAGTTTTATAGTTCTCAGCATGTAAGTCCTTTACCTCCTTGGTCAGGTGTATTCCCAGGTATTTGATATTTTGGGGTGCAATTTTAAAAGATACTGTATTTATGTATTCCTTTTCTAATATTTCATTTTTAGTATACAGAAATGCGACTGATTTCTGAATGTTAACCTTATATCCTGCTACTTTGCTGAATTTGTTGATCAGTTAGAGTAGTTTTTAGGATGAGTCCTTATGGTTTTCTATATATAGTATCATGTCATCTGCATACAGTGACAGTTTTACCTCTTCTCTTCCTATTTGGATATCTTTTTTTTTTTTTTTCTTTGTCTGATTGCTGTGGCTAGGACTTCCAATACTATGTTGAATAACAGTGGTGAGAGTGGACATCCTTGTCTTGTTCCAGATTTTAGTAGGAAGGCTTTCAGCTTTTCTCCATTGAGTATTATATTTGCTATGGGTTTATCATAAATGGCTTTGATTATGTTAAGGAATGTTCCCTCTATGCCCACTTTGGTAAGAGTTTTTATCATGAATGGATGTTGAACTTTGTCAAATGCTTTTTCTGCATGTATTGAGATGATCATGTGGTTTTTGATTTTTCTTTTGTGAATGTGGTGTATGACATTGATTGATTTAAGTATGTTGAACCATCCTTGTGAACCTGGGATGAATCCCACCTGGTTGTGGTGTACAATCTCTCCTGCACTGTTGATGGGAATGTAAGCTAGTACAACCACTATGGAGAACAGTATGGAGGTATCTTAGAAAACTGTACATAGAACTACCTTATGACCCAGCAATCCCACTCTTGGGCATACATCTGGACAAAACTCTACCTAAAAAAACACATGCACCCACATGTTCATTGAAGCACTATTCACAATAGCCAAGACATGGAATCAACCCAAATGTCCACTGATAGATGATTGGATAAGCAAGACGTGGTATATATACACAATGCAATACTACTCAGCCATCAAAAAGAACAAAATAATGCCATTTGCAGCAACTTGATGGAACTAGAGACTCTTATCCTGAGTGAAATAAGTCGGAAAGAGAAAGACAAATACCATATTGATATCACTTATATCTGGAATCTAATATATAGCACAAATGAACCTTTCCACAGAAAAGCAAATCATGGATTTGGAGACTAGACTTGTGATTGCCAAGGGGGAAGGGGAGGGACTGGGAGGGACTGGGAGCTTGGGGTAAATAGATGCAGAATATTGCCTTCAGGCTGGATTAGCAATGGGATCCTGCTGTGTAGCACTGGGAACTCTGTCTAGTCACTTATGATGGAACATATAATGTGAGAGAAAATGTATACATGTTTGTGTAGCTGGGTCACCATGTTGTACAGTAGAAAAAATAAATGATAAAAATTAAAACAAAGTGTGCCAAGCTACATGTACAAGGATGCTTATTTCAGCATTGTAATTGTGACATAAAACTGGAAACAAAGAAAATAACCAAGAGAATGGTTGAATAAATTATTACACAACAACATGATGAAATAATTTGCAATTTGCAGCCACTAAGAATAATTAATTAAAGCTATATAAATTAACATGAAAGGATTTCTGTGAAGCCTAGTTGGGAAATGATACAATAGGATCTCTCTCTCTCTCTCTTTTTTTTTAAATGACCAAGCAGACTTGAAACAGATAATGAATAGAAAGATTTTAGTGGTTCTCCAAATTACATACAGATACAAAGTCTATATTATTTTGTGATTTCATAATTTGCATATACTATGTATTATCCATCCCCATGTCTGGAATTATATTTATATTAAGATGTAAATATTTATTGAATAAGTTAGTAAATGAATGAATAAATGGATGGATGAATGAATATTACTCTCTCTGCCAGGAAAGTCCTTTACCTGCTTACTCATTTGATTAATTCTTATGCCTCTTTAAATTTTAGCTTACCTGTCATCCCCTCCAGGGAATATTACCTGAACTCCCTTGAGGTGTGTCCTTTCTTCACACACCCCATCCTCCTATTTACCCCCCCCACCAGCACTTATCACATTAGAGTGCCGTTATCAAATTTCACATTGATATCACTGAGTAGATCAAAAACAATTAAAGAAGTGTGTCTGGGACTGATATATCTTTGAGCTCCTCTTTTCTAGCATAGTGCCTGGCATAAAATGGATGTTCAACTAATGTTTGTTAAACTAAAATTATAGGCTGAGAAAAATCTGCTGAATAGCACTGTATAGTCACTTGTGATGGAACATGATGGAGAATAATGTGAGAAAAAGTGTAGATGTATAAACATATATATATGTATGTGTATATATCTGTATATATATGACTAGGTCACTTTGCTATACAGTAGAAATTCACAGAACACTATAAATCAACTATAATGGAAAAAAAATAAAAATCATTAAAAAAAGAAAAAAACCCCATCAGACTTCTGGTTTTAGAATTGTAAATGTATTTCCATTATTTTCTCCTCTAAATACTTAACCCAACAAATATATTCATAAGTCAGTAGTTGACACAAAAATAAGTTCAGAAGAGAAATTTCCAGAACTTATACACAGTTTCCTAGAATACATAGCAGAAGAGGCCGGCAACTAATCATAAAGTTTTTTTTGTTTGTTTGTTTCTTTTTCAGCCACACTCATGGCATATGTAAGTTCCCAAACCAGGAATCAAATCCAAGCCACAGCTGTGGCAATGCTGTATCCTTAACCTATTGCACCACAGCAGGAACTCCATCTTTATGGAATCTTAGGATGTCAAGTATGAGAAACCCTAGAAGTTCATTGAAAGACGAAATAATAATGTAACTTACTAAGGGTGAAGAATCATCATTTTGGGGGACTTTGTTTCACAGCAAAATGGAAAACAAAATCTAACATTCTAAGTAGGAAATGTTTTAAATGTAAACTTTTATGCCGGCCAAACTAGAAATCATGGAGGAAGGTAAAATAAAGTCATTCCAAGACATTAAAGGTGTCTCAAACTACCTTTTCAAAGGAAAGTACTAAAGGATATTCTCCACAAAATTAGTGTATAAGTAATTTAAAATACAACTAAGAAAAACAACATGGATACAGAGAACATAAGGTAAAAGTTAATGAAAGAAGAATGATGACTTAGAGAATAGCAAGCCTAGAGAACAACTGTCCAAATTGTTTGAATGAGGCTGCTGAGGAGAATTAAACTGACAGATTATCAGATAATTTCCATCATGTAGAAGAGTATACTGAACTGTAAGAAGCTATGGGAAGATAAATTAATAGGTTCAAAGAAATCCAAAGAATTATAAGAGTAGCAAATCAATACCAGGATTATTAAGTAGGATGATATATCGTAACCATGTTAGCGTTTGTCCTAGGAATCAAAAGTATGCTGAACCTTCATAAATTCATAAAATCAATTCACTAATATTTAGTTTTATTAACTTAAATAATGTAATCCTAATTCACCATATCAACAAGCTATAACAGAAAATGTGTAATTAACTCAATTGATGCAAAACTTGCTTTGAGAATATTCAACCTACATTTATGATAACAAGTCTCAAGGAACTAGGAAGAGTATTTTTCTCAACTTGATAAAGGGTATCTGTGAAAAAGCTATAACTAAAGTTGTATCTAATGCTTTCCCTTTAAAACTGGGAAAAAAGAGATTGGAGGCCCTGGAGAGCAAAGCACTATTGCTTTCCCTTACAGTAACTTTCAGAGTGACTTTAGTTTTTAAAACTTTGTGTGACTTTGTATATTATCAAATGCATTACTTGAGTAAATATAAAATTTAATTTAAAATAGTGCTATGATTTATGAACATAAAGTAATAAACAGAGGGAAATGAGCTGCATTTTGCCTACATTTCAAAGTGCTTCTGAGTCTGCTGTCTTTAAATTATTTTTGATCTGGGATCACAATTTCAATATTTAGTCCTTGCATTTATGCAGTACATACTTAATAAGACTGAATTCCTACAAAACTCTATGAAATCCAAGAAAAGTAAATCCCTCAAAAATGGGAAGTTAGTCCACATAAAATGATCTAATAAAAGCCAGAACCCAAGCCATTGTCTCCACAGAGGGTCTTATCCAGTTAGTGGGAAAAGATTTGAAAAATGATATTGCCAAAACAACATAGGAAAATAAACCTGTTCTTCTCCAACTGTCACTTTGGAATAGAACTGACAAGCTGGTTCACACTATGTTATTTTGATGGATTACTCTTTCATGCATAATTTTCATCAGGAACATACATTTTAATAAGTAAAAAAATGAAAACCTCAGACCAGTAAAGAGGAGATATTAGGCATCTACACAGGAGAAATTAAGGGGTTTGGGGCTTTGCTGGAATCCCCTAGATTAAACAAATAGATAGAGATGTACTTGGCCTGTGCATCTGTATCTTGGGAAAAGTATCTGAACTAGATGATGTAAAAAACAGAAAAACAGGCACTTTACTTTCTTGTGGTCCAGCTCCTGAAAGTTTGCTCCACTGTGAAATTCAGTATAACCAATATTTCATTTTCAATTTCAACTTGTAAATTACTTCTATAAGGGGACTGTTATAAGAGGTAAGTGATATATTTTCAGAGCAACTGAAAAATCTCAAGACCTAAAATTTCCAGCATCTGCAATCAAGTTTTACTTACCTTAATCCATGCAGGGCAAGGTATCTGCAGTATAAAGCAGATAATTTCATTCATAATCATGAAATGTATATTTAAGTAATCAGTTCTATGCATAATTATTCATTCTGGATGAAAACCTGTACCTAGCTTTTCTGGGGATATGTGCACTTTTTTTTTTTTTTTTGAAAATTCAAAATGAACCATAAATGCTTTAAAACTTGGTTCTGGGAGTTCCTGTTGTGGCTCAGTGGTTAATGAATCTGACTAGGAACCATGAGGTTGTGGGTTCGATCCCTGGCCTTGTTCAGTGGGTTAGGGATCCAGCGTTGCTGTGAGCTATGGTGCAGGTCGCAGATGTGGCTCGGATCCTGTGTCGCTGTGGCTCTGGTGTAGGCCAGCAGCTGTAGCTCGGATTCAACCCCTAACCTGGGAACTTCCATATGCTGCGGGAGCGGCCCAAGAAATGGCAAAAAGCCAAAAAATAAAATAAAATAAAACTTGGTTCTAAACTGATTTCTGCCCTTTGATAAGACATGTTGAATTGTATAGAATTGGTGCTTGGAAGTAAATGGTATAGGAGGGGGCATTTCCATGGAAGAAGAGTGTGGCTTGTCTGCAGTGCCCACTGCCTGTGACTACTATTGTTAATAGTAATGCCCATTAATTCTGTGAGATCAATAACCCACTGATGTTACTGACAATCCTGTAAAGTATGCCTCATCCACCCCAAAACCTTCTGGGCAGGTCCCAAATGAATCCCACGTGTGTCCAGCAATGTGACCACAGCTTCTGGAAGCTATAGCTTCCCACTAGTTTGTTCCTGGAGACCCCTAGGGTGGTTGGGCATTCAATCCTTTTGTCAAACTCTGAACTATCCTCTAGGGTTTGGACACACATGTTCCTACTATTCCTCTGAGAAAACACTAACCTCACGGGTGCTGCACCCCAAGAACATCTCAAAACAGCAGACACCTACAAAGTCAAAATGATGCTGCCTTCCTTCCAGTACTCACAGTCCTGAAGCAATGCTGGGTTCTGTGAGGAACAGGCAAGTGCCTTCTCTGTGCTATTTTGGGAGACTGAATTAAAAAATAGCACCCCCTCCTGGCTCAAGTAGACTTGCTTTTCCAATTGAGATTTTCTTTTCCCTCTAAACATTATCACCATTCTCTCATCCATCCATTTACAAATTCTTTGAAATATCTTTGTTCCAGTCTCCTTATCAGATGATTCAGAAGATTTCATTGATTTCAAACTGTCATTTGCATAATATTTCCTACTTATCATGAACTCAATTATTCACTTAATGGAAGTATATTTCTTAAAAAGCAAACTAGGTTAGCACCATCTTAGAAGTTTAGATCAAAATTTTAAACAAGATTCAATAGAATAGATAAATAATTGCACTATTGTGCAATAATAACTTAGGCTCTCATTACTTTTTACTTGAATATTTATATATACATTTTTCGCGAACTAAAGTTCTCGAACTTCTAGAATTTTCAATTCAATCCAAATTGCTACAAGCAATTAGGTTAGTCTTCTAAAAGCCTAGTTCTGAATCTGTACACATCCCCTTCTTAACAACCATGGGAGCTTTTCCATTTGTATGGTTAATAGTCAGCATTCAGGCCTTCACAATATTCAAATCACCTTTCTAAACTTTTGTTTATTCATTCTCCTGCAAATAACCTATGCTCCAGCCAACTTGGACTAGTAATCATTCCCCTGAAGATTCTGCCTTTTCTTTTTCTTTTATGCCTTGATTATAATGCGGTTGTTTCTGCTTAGACTGTTCTCCTTCCTGCCATTTCCAGAGATCTCATACCAAACAGAGATAGAGTTACTTTCTTCTGAATTCTTACATTACTTTTCTTGTCACCTTGCACTTCATACATATTGTTTTAGATTTTATTTATGTACATCTCTCACCTCTCATAATAAAATGGATTCTTTTAAAGAAAGAGGATACAGCTTATTCATCTTTTATTTTACGTGCCACACTGTGTACAAACCAGATCACTTAATTTGTTGATGACATGGACAATTATTTTATCAGCGACTTATAGCAAAGGTGACTGGATAGAAATATTTGTCATGTAAATCCTATTTTCTACTGACTTCCATTATGTAATTAAAAATATATGTTTCCATGGGGGGAAAAACAGTAATATATTTAAGAAGAAACTGGTGAGAAATGTGGTGACTAGCTCCATGAAATACTGAGCAACATACACAAAACACATTTAGTCTTGGGGCTATTAGCCTTCCCTAGTTATTTTCATTTCTTGACACTTAGTTCAATAAGCTTTTGGTGAATAATTAAATAAAAGAGAGTCTCTAATCTTTTATAGAAGTCAGTATTTGCATTTAAACTGTTATTTTAAGTGAGGTGTCTGCACCAAGATATCTGGGGGAAAAAGTCAAAGCTAGACTATTGGACAAGTCCAGTCAGGAAAGCCTGTGGCTGTCATCCTACTCTTGTCACACTGTGTGATGACACAATCAACTTTGGGGTAGGAAATTACACAAGGCATTTAGAAGAAATTCATTTCTATTCAGGTGTAAATTGCCTAATTAATCTTACTTTATATTATTTGCTGTGGTTGACATGGAAATGTGTTCTTCAAATCCCCCATTAAGATAGGACGTGTTGCCCCACCTGTCAGTTGTAGAATGCTGCATTATCCAAGGGCACATACTTCTAGGGACAGTTCATATGAAATAATGTAATAAGTGATGATACAAAGGCCCGGCTCTTTTGGTCCAATCTGGGCAACTTTAATAGGCCATATATGACTCAGAGCCATGATCAGGTTGACGGATTCTTTTCCCAGCCAATACTTGAGCTTGACTTCTCCCTCTGCCCAGCCCTGCTTCTTCCCTCACCCTTCCCCAGGTGTTGATTCCTAATGAATATCCAATGCCTTATTAATTTACTGAAGCATTAATAGGCTTAGTTCCTTATTCCAAACCGTATGTATATGTGCAAATGTGTGTGTGTGTAAAATATGTAATATATACTTAACCTATAAAAACTGATATCAGTAGTGACCCAGGAAACTAAGACATAGGATGGGCTTTGAACATAGATCACTTGCTGGCAGTAAGAACCTTATCAATGCTGGTAGGTAAGGCACACAGAGGCCCTGGCACCAAGTGGTAGTCCAGTTTGTTGAAACTCACCATGCTACATTAGTAGAAGAGACTGTACACCTAGATGGCTACAGATGAGAACTGGGAAGGGACACTGGCACAAATGAAGTGGGTCACATGGAGATCAAGGCTACCTGCTTATATGGCTTAACCATCCCCTATAGCCTGGCCCATGTTCAATATCAGTTATACTAGTTCCATCTAAAAATGGACTGACACTGGAGCATCATGGAATCTTCCAGAGGGTAAGACCCCAGGAGACAGCTCTGATTATACCATGTCCTTGACTTGTTACAGAGTTCCTTATTGTTGTGGACTCCACTCAACAAAAGCAGCCTCCAAGTTACCTAGATTATGGTCTGGAACAGCACTTCTAGATGTGGAACTTGTTGCCTACAGAACCCAGTAAGCTCTTCCTGGCACTGTGTTTTGTTCTCTTTGGTAGGGGATGCTAGATAGAGCAATTTTTCTTTTATTTTGTAGGAAATGTGTATACTGCTTACTACTAGACTTCCATAAATTTCGTTAAAGCCATAGGTCCCAACTTCTAGCCTCTAGAGAGCACACATCTTACCAAGGCCTTCAATATATAAGCCAACCCTTGCTTATCCTATCCAATTAACTTAATGTCACTGATGTAATGGGTCAGTGTGATATTATATAGGATATGCACACATTTCATATTTCATTAGATAATGAGATAGCAAGAAACAGTGTAGAAAATATTGCAGCTAAGATTTCTTTACACATCATTATGGAAAAGGCAGGCAAAATTGCAAACGAATAGCAATGTTCATACCACTTGAATGCAGACTGTTTCAGATCTTATTTTCTAATCTGAGTAGTGAAGAATGCACTTGCCAAATCAATATGTACATCTCATGCACATGAGGTCTTATTAATATGTTCTCACAAATGTACTGCTACCAACATAATAGGTGTCATCAAGCTATGACTTATTTGCACTTCTAGTATTCTAAAATCATTCTCCAGAATCCACCCAGTTTTTTTATCCTGTCCATATGTGTGAATTGAATTAATATATGTAGAGACCACTTGCCCCTGCAACTTTTAGGTCTTTAAGGATAGCACTAATCTCTGCTATCACTTCATCTCCCTCCCAAGCTGCAGTCTTGTTTTTTATTTACTCTCTTGCATGGGAATGAAGCCGATTTCTGAGATTTCCATTTGGTCTTCCAAGCCAAAGACCATCTATAGGGGTTATTCCAAATTCCAACTATACCAACCCTCATTATACTCTTGGAGACTGGGCAATAACCATAGCATGGATCTGCAAACACAGTGAACCCATAATGAGCTAAGTATAGCCAGGACTCCATTTGTTAACTGACTCTCATAAAATCCTACTCTAATGAAGGGGCAGGAAGAAGGATCATATAAATGCTAGGGATTCAGTTGAGATCCTATGTCCAATAGTCCTTCCTTCCTTCCCTTGTTTCTTCTTTCCTTTCTTTCTTTGTTTTTCTTTTTTTTTTTTTCATCTTTTTAGGGCCACACCCATAGCATATGGAGGTTCCCAGGCCAGGGGTTCAATTGGTGCTATAGCCACCAGCCTATGCCACAGCCACAGTAACACAGGATCCAAGCCACATCTGTAACCCAGACCACAGCTCACAGCAATGTCAGATCCTTAACCCACTGAGCAAGGCCAGGGATTGAACCCATGTCCTCATGGATGCATGGGTTTGTTAACCGCTGAGCCATGACAGGAACTCCATAGTAGTTCTTTCAATGAGTAATCCCTGTCCATGAATTTAGCCACCTTTAGTATTGTTAGTGAAACTCTTCTAGCAAAAGCCATGAACAGACCAAAAAAAACAAAACAAAACAAAACAAAAAAACTATTTTTTTATTATCTTCAAACGTCTTTATGCTGCCTTCTTACATGGAAACAACATTCTCGGTTCTCATGTATCTTCCTCTTTTGTTTTAAAGATAACATTATCATTTATTTCTGATTTACGTCACTAAAAACTAGCTGTATAAACTACTGTTGCTCTCTGATGTCCCTGTTTCCCTTGATGATTTGAAGGTATTCTTTTTACCCTTATTTTTTTTTTTTAACATTTTGACAGTGATTTTCTTGATATGGTGTCTTCACATTTCTCAAGCTCGATGTGCCCCAAGATCCCCCTTCAGAAATGCAGGATAGAGTAACCACAGCCACTGGAATCCCTGCCAGCAGGGCCTCTACACCTGCCAGTCCTCTTAGGAGATGGCCTTAGTTAAAGAGAGTCATCATGGCCAAGGTTACCTCACTTTCCCAAGGAGACCCATATCAGTTGCTCAATAAAGTTTGTGTGGAGAGCTCTGAAAGGTTGTTCTCTCTTCAAACCCCACTCCACTTCCCTCACATACACAGGGTAGGCTAAGGCTAGGCTAAGAGTACATAACTGTTCATCTTCTCCCTGTACCCAATCTTGCTTCTTTCCCTTCACTTCCTCAGTATTAGTGACAGAAGGACTCCCAAATAAATCTGCATGCTTACCAGAGAGCCTGATCCACAACAGTTGATGTAAAGAGCATTTTGCAGAAGGAAAGAAAGGATGAAATTTTGGAGCTAGACTACCTACTGATTGGTTAGCAAGGGGGAAATCCTCATTTTCATAGATAAAGCAAATATGACCTCAGGCACAAAGTGATAGTTTAGTTGTGTTAAATTATTTTACCAGTAGTCAACAAGAATGGTATACCAGTGGAAAGGAATGTATGGATTACTTTGATACATCAGGTAAATGAGAAATATTAGGATAGGGAATTCCTGTTGTGACTCAGTGGTAATGAACCCAACTAGTATCCATGAGGATGCAGGATTGATCCCTGGCCTTGCTTAGTGGGTTAAGTATCCAGTGTTGCCATGAGCTGTGGTGTAGGTCACAGACATGGCCTGGATACTGTATTGCTGTGGCTGTGGATAGGCTGGCAGCTGTAGCTCCAATTTGAACTTCCATATGCTGCATGTGTGGCCCTAAAAAAAATTAGGATAAATAGTCATTGGTGGGAAAAGGGGCTAGCTGGCTATTGCTGAGTTATATTTGTGTTTTGGAAAAAAAATAAAAAGAAGTTTAATATAATGGATTAGTAATCAAAGGCTAAAGGTGAAAGCAGTAGTATAACGGAGCGAGTTGATGACAAGGCTTAGGATTTAACTGAAAGTGGAGGTAAGCTCCAAAAAAGTGAAAGCCCCAACCAAACAAGGTCTGCAGTTCCAGGGTGGGAAGTTCCAGGGTGGGAAGGAATGTAATTCTAACACATGGTATGAGGATATTATTGAAGTTCCTGACAATCTTGAATCCCCAAATTTTCCTGGACCTCATGAACCTGAAGAGATTGCCCAGTATTCCATATTAGGGAGTATAATTTTCTAATTGCTGGGAAGTTCTTTATAGGCCTTTTCCCATGTGACTTCTCCTAGATCTGTCTCTCCCTTCTAAGACACTGGGACTGTTACTAAGTGAGAATATAACTTAATTGGAGATGTGCTGGGTTTGATAAGGAAGGAAAGGGAATATTCCCCAGAGCAACTGTTGGATTTCAGTAGGATTTGGAGTGTGCTTGATCAAAGAGAAATGAAAAATAAGCTGGAGAAAGGAGAGTCTAGTAATCTTCCAAAATTCTCCTGGAATAGAATACTTAAGAGCCTGGCAAAGATGCTAGAGATGGTAAAGAAACATGGCTAGGGTGGCTTCCAAAAGCATGAAAAAAGTTATGTTCCATCCTAACTGAGGTGGATATGCTAGACTTGCCCTGAAATTCAGTTCCCTCAATGATAGACAAGGGCATAATTAGGCTCGGAGAAAAATGGCATACTCTAGGGGATATACTATGTAATGTAAAAAAACTCACTGGAGAACAATATTTCACAGGAGGGCCTGAAGGAAGGGTCCATCATTTACCAAAGCAGTATGAAACACACGGATGAATTCAGCTTCTGCTTAGGCTATAGATAGCCAAAAGGAATTGTTGCGTCCACCCTAACAACTAGGAAAAATTAGGTAACACAGTAAATTGCAACATTCTCTAAGTCTATCAGAGAATAAAATAACAAAGTAAACTGAATTTCAAAGGGTGATAACCCCTCTGAGAAGATATAACGCCCATGTACTCTTAGCTTTGGCAGAGCAAGGGATGAAGAAGTGAAAGCAGAGCTGCAAAAATCCACTGACATATTAATTAACTCATAAAAGTTGAGTGTTGCCAAGCATGACAGTTTAGATTCTCTGGGAGCCCCAGGTGTAAAGTTGATTCCCCTATAAATTCTTTTCCAGGGTGCTCATGTAAAAGGTTGGGGACTAGGTTCAGAGAGTGTGCCTCTCAGTGGAGGAAACTGGCTGCCGTCGTGAGGCTAGTACAGTGATCTATTGCTTCTGGAATAAGACAGAAGCAAAACATGTTTGCCTCTGGGGGAGGGACATGAGACCTTCCTGCCATCAGGTCACAATGACTGACTACTTCTAGGTAAAGAGTACAAAGAAAAATAGTGTGTTTCTGATTGAGGAGCAGGAGACTTCACTGAGCTCAGGATCCAAGTTGTTGCAAAGCCAAGGTCTTCTACTGGGGCAGGCCAGGAAATGCTCCTCTGCACATGACCCACCACAGATACAAGGCAGAGGGGGGCAGTCATGAGGAGGAGAAGCAAGGACACTATGAAGAAGCCTCAGGAGGCCTACTTGTACAGAGTCTGCTGAAGACAGACATTGAACCAGGAGAACATAAAGCACTGTCACTGTGAGCTTAGCACTAAGTAAAAAGTCACAGCAGTCCACTGCTGCAGATGGGTCAAGGATGTGTGGACAGAGACCCTGCTGTGGTCCATGTGGAGAAGGACTGCTTAGAGCTGAGGTGGAACAGAAACCCTTTAGTTCCACAGTTACACTGTAAAGCAAAAGTACAGCAACCCACTGCTTTCATGAGCAGAAGCTTATAAAAATCATGACAAAACCCCAGGTCAGCTCAACTCCTCGCTATATTGACTCAATTCCATCTCCACCAAAATAACATACTGCTGATTTCTATGGGTAAATACCCTTTCTCGAGGCTCTAATATTCTTCTGTACACAATGTGAAACACTAAATAAAAAAAAAAAACTATGAAATGTAAAAAGAGCAAGCATAAAATAAAATACATTGTCAAGAGATAAAGCAATAAAAAATTTAGAAATGATCTTGATATTGTATCTAGGACACAGGGACTTTTAAAACACTGATTAATGTGTTAAAGAAACCAGAGGAAGAGGTATACAGCATACATAAAAAGATGCGGAATTTCAGTGGAGAGATAAAAACCATTAAAAAAGAAGAGATCAATGAAAACCTAGAACTAAAAAAAAAATTAGAGATAAAGATTTTTTAGTATGCAGAAGTATGACCAGATATATCTGCTTAAAGTGTCATTGAACTTGAAGATAGATCAATAAAAATTATCTAAATGGTAACAAAGAGAAATAGCTATAGTGCAATATCAAACAGTCTATGAGTAATTGGACTTGTAGAATAAGAATAGAGAATAGGACATTAACATATTTTAAGATATAGTGATCAATTAGTTTTTTAAAATTTAGTAAAATGAATCTTACATATACAAGAAATCCAGAGAATTCCAAGAAATAAAAAGATGAAACATACACATTCAGCCATATCATACTCAAATGGCTGAAAATCAAAAATAGAAGGAAATCTTGAAAGAAGCCAAATAAAAAGAAGACATGTATAGAGGAAAAAACATAAGAGTTATAACACACTTTTAGAATTCCTTTCAAAGCATAAGAAAATGGAGTTATATCTTTAATGTGCCAAAATTTAAAAACAAACAAAAACTGTCAACTCAGAATTAAACATTTAGGGAGCATATCCTTCAAACTGAAGGCAAAATAAAGATTTATTTCAGGAAAACAGAAGATGAAAGAATTCTTTTCCAGCCATCAAGAAATTCTAAAGAAATTCTTTAGGAACGAGTTGTATAATATCAGATGAACATAAATTTGGATACATTCAAATAAATGAAAAATATTGCAAATACTAAAAACTAAGGTGAATTTAATAGCCTCTTTATATTTAATTTTGATAAGGGATAATTTGCTAAATGTAGTAACATTGTATTTTGGCAAGTAGATATTTAGAATAAGTAAAATATATGACAATTATAGCACCTAAGATGGAAGTGAGGAGGACTTATACCATTGCACAAGTTTGATGTTATGTTTGATGCAGTATAATGTAATTGAAGGTAGGCTATGATAAGTAAAAAATGCAGAATGTAAACTCTAAAGCAACAAATAACAGAAAGAATATAACTACAAAGACAATAGCGGAGAACAAATGAAATAATGAAAAATATCATGTCCAAAATTAGGCAGGAAGAAAGGGGCTGAGGGGAACAAAGAAAAGATGTGACAAATAAAAAATAATTGGTAGTATGACAGAGTTATTGATAAATACATTAAATGTAACTGACTAAGCACCCTTATTTGAAATATGGAGAGTAACAGATTGGATAAGAATAAAAGCAAGAACAACCTACATGCAGCCTCCAAAAGATGTGCTTTAAATATAGAGACATAAAGTTAAACATTAATTAAATATACTTATAGTGACTCTATTAATATAAGTACACTTCAGATAAATAAATATTACCAGGGATGCAGAACATCACATAATGGTAAAAGCATCAATTCCCTAAGAAGATATTTATAAGTCCTAATTGTATATGCATCTAAAAATGGAGGTTCAAAATGCACGAAACAAAAAACAATGGAACATAAAAGAGAGATAGACAAATTCACAATTATGGCTGGAAACTTCAACACTCATTTTTGTAACTTACATAACAAAGAAACAGAAAATCAGCAGAGATGGAGTAGACCAGAGATATATTATTAACCAAACTGACATAATAGATTCTTAAAGAACATTCCATCCAATAGTAGCTGACTTCATGTACTTTATAAGTGTACATGGAGTATTCACCATGCAAAATTGTATTCTGGGCCAGAAAGCAAATCTTAATAACTTTTGAAGATTTGAAGTCATATGTACAACATATACTTTCTGATTATGACAGGGTTAAACTAGATATTGATTACAGAAAAGTATTTGGAAAATGTCCAAGGAGTTAATAGCAAAACAGCACAGTTTTAACTAACCTATGTGAAAAAGAATTACAAGAGAATTTAGAAAATATTTGGAATGCAATGAAATTCAAAACACAACATCAATAGTTAGATGCAGCTAAAAACTATTCAGAAGAAAATTTGTGGTTAATTGTTTGTATTAGAAAATAATATCTCAAAGCAGTGGTTGCCAGCACCTAGGAGGGAGAAAGAAATACTTAGGCATAGCAGAGAGGAATTTTAAAACAATGAAAATATTTGGTATAATACTACAATGGTGGACACATGTTATGAATTTGTCCAAATGAAGAAAATGTATGAAGATTGAATCTTAATGTAAACTATGGACTCTGGGTGATAATGATATGTCAATGCATGCTCATCAATTATAACACACATGCCACTCTGTTGGCACATGTTGATAATGGGAGATGCCTTGTGTGGAGCAGGGGGGACAAAGAGTACATGGGGAATCTCTATTCTTTCTGCTCAACTTTGCTGTGAAAAGTTCAGAAATAAAAGTAAAACCAATAAAGCATCGGAGTAGTAATTAGTAAAAGTTTATTGTGTGCACACTAAGAAAGACAGTTTGCAAGCTGAAAGCAACATGGAATGAGGCCCAGGGTATACTGTTATAAAGTAGAGTATATGTGAGAAAACAGTGACTTTTATTCTTTTCAGTGATTGGTTATAATATTAGACTTTTCAGTGGTTACTTCATGTTGTACACCAAGAAAGACAATTTGCAAGCTGAAAGCAACATGGAATGAGGTCCAGGGTACACTGTTATAAAGCAAAGTATATGTGAGAAAACAGTGAGTGTTTACTCTTTACAGTGATTGGTTGTAATATTGGACTTTTCAGTGGTTACTTCATGTCAACCTTGGGAAGCAGTTCAAGTTATGCTTATGCTTCCCAGAGGCATAAGCAAGAAGTGACTCAGTTGAAGTTAGTCTTGCAAAATATGCTAAATTAAGCATTATCTTTATAAGTAGAGTAGTTCTTTCTAATCAGGGAATTTTCAAGACTTGTCCCTACTTGGTTTTTTGTTCATTTTTAATTTTTATGATTCCTCTCTGTTTGATATTCTCTCAGTAGGCAGAATATGACCAACCTGTATAGCATCATTGATTTTATCAGGCCAAAGAATCATGTATTCACTGTGTCCATTAGTTGAGTTGTCAGGCTAGAAAGCCATGCAGTCATTAGCTTTATCATTTATGTGGTTTTTGTTGATTTCATCCTGTTGTCTCATCCTGATGGATATTACATGGCACGTGAATAGCTCCCAACAGGCATTTAAAACCCTCAAGAGTATACAATGCACTAGAAAGGTTAATACGATGACTTTGAGGAGAACAATAGACAAAGATTGAAAAATTCCCCAGAGCAGTGGTTCCAGGAACTAGGGTTTAACCAATTAAATAAATGGAAAGAATTTCAATTCGAAAAATTTACATAGATACAACTTGATGTATTAGCAAACACATATCCTCCTGATTACTTAGGACAAGATGAATATTGAGGGTGTTTTATTTCAGGAGGTGGTGTTGTAGGTGGGCTTCCACATAAATTGGGCTTTTATATGGCATGAGCAATCAGGCAGTTTAATGAGAAGCATTTCTATGGGACAAAAAAGAAGGGAAAACAAAGGTTAATAGTTTGAGAGAATTATAAATTCACTTTCTGAGTTTTTGGAGAGCAGCCAGTTGAGAAAATTTTTAGATGTCAGGTTTGAAGCATCTTCAGATAGAGTGAGGGCAAGGAGTAGCAATCAGATTTTCCTGGTTTACAATGTGAATGCCTTGGGTAATCTTTCAGAGTGGCCACATGGTGACAGGCATGAAGATTGTCCACACATTGAGCTGTTGTGGTGATTTCTGTCAAGTTTATATCAAATTGTTCAGCTTTCATGTGTATGGGTTTAAGGAAAGGGAAGTTTTTGTTTCACAGTGATTCCAAGTCAAAATGGTGGGAGGAAATTGGAAATGCTAGTTTGGAGAGTTCTAGCCAAATGTTGGAGGAAAGGAGAGGATTTCAAGCTTCAGTCCAGTTTACAGAAAATAAAACCTCAAATACAATTATCATTAGAATCTGATACTCACAAAAGTGTATTATTGAAACATAATTTTGTCCTATAATTATCTCCATTTTTATCAGAGATAACCATAATAAGACTAACTTGTTTGTTTATAGTTTAGTTTCAATAAACTTGGCTTGATTATTTACTTAAGTGCAGCAAGAATAGTGATGGACAATATAGACTCTTTGAAGTCTGATTTGCTGGAACTTTTCTTAGGTAATTTCATATTAGACCTTTAAAGTCTCTTTTGGCTAAGAAGCCAAGACAATGACTTTTCCAGTTGTGTCCTATTATAACGGAAATGGATTGCCAGTGAACTTATGCAGATATGTAAACTGTCATGAAAAACAAGAATATTTAGTGACTGTTTAAGGATGGGGAGGAAAAGTTCCTTCAAATCTAGAAACAAAACATTGAAAAACCAGCAGTGTTTTAAATGAAGTCATACAATTATAATCATCTTAATTTTATGACTTCATTTTATGACTTTTATTATCTTCATTAGTTCATTTAGTCTCCTGTAATTCTTGTTGCTTTTGATTTTTTGTTAGTGGTTTTGTAAATTCATCAGAGTGTTAGAAATTCTTATCCAGTTCAGTGTTATGATATTAAAGTTATCAGAAACCTGCATTCTAGAGTATTCGTCAGGGTCTTTTCCATAAATCTCTTTGAAGATGAAGTCCTTTTGTATTTTTGCAAGAACACTTTTGTAAAGGCATTAGTGTAAAACAATAACTGTCTGCAAATGGCAAAAAACTTAAAAAGTACCTATAATTAAAGATCTGGTGAGGGTTCACATACACATACAGAAAAAAATCATGCAATTGACAAGTATATTTGGTTACTTTTGTGATAAATAATAAAGATAATATCTAGAGTTATGACAGTATACCAGGGCATATCAGATTTTTAGGAATTTCATACAAATAAGTGAAAGTTTACCATGACTTCTTATTTGGCAATGTTTCCCTTGAAATTTAACATATAGAAAAAATTACATAGTTGTAAAAAAAAAATTAGCTCTTAATAGAGAAGAACCAGATTTTTAAATCATTCAAAGACCTGGTAAAGACAAAACACAGAATCCCTGTTTTCTAGGAAGGTTGCATTAAAGGTAAAGAAAAATCTTTCCTTACAATGTCTTATTAAGAGCAGACCAATAATTGAATAAAACTTTTTAATGGAGAGAAAACCAAATTCTAATTTTGCACCAGTTTACTTTTAGTATTAAAAATCCCTTTTTTAAAAGTTAATTCTTTCCAGTCTTAGATTGATCATACACAAAACAACCTTTCTCAAGATTACTTTACCACAAACCTTCTACAACTTTCTATATCTATTTTGGTTTTGTCCTTTTTTTTCCCTTCTTACTCTGGCGAAAAATTTTTTAGGATGAATTTTTTTCCTTATCCCTCAACAAAAATATATCTCCATTTCTCATATCTTCCCCCCAAAAAAACATGACTTTTCATATACATTCATTTCATTTTACCCTTATTATTTCTTGTAGATTTATAAAACTTCTTTACTCTTTTACAAATAAATTATGGCAAAAGAACTTCTACGTCAGCCTGAATTTTAAAAAAATAGCTTCCCCACTCCATCTCCCTCCTCTCCCACTTTGGTCTCTGTGGCAATGTTTTGGTTATCTCCTGAGATATTAACATTTCAAAGACATAATAAGATTTATAACTTCAAGGGACAGAGAAAGAATGTAAGTTTTCTCTAGGTGTTTTGGGATAATTGCTATTTTAAAATTTCCTTTGTACTATGGTTCTGATGGTATGAGGTGGTTTGTCCATTTCCTTATCAATCGCAGTATCCCCCTCTTCATTCTTATCCTTTTCCCAGAGATTCCATTTCTTAGTATCTTAATAAGGCTTTATTACAGGTACCTGGATCTTAATCCACAGCATATTATGTCCTTCTAGCCTTACAAAATGGCATGCCAAGGTATCCAACTTATTCTGATTTCCCACCTGTCTTCCAGCCCTGAAGCTAAAGAGTCATGGACAACTGCATGACCTTCTCTAATCCCCAATTTTCTTCCAACTTTCTAGTAGGCGTTTCAGCCTCTAGTTGGGTATTGGTGTCTATTCATTTTACTTCTTTACCACAATACATTATGCACAGTTCTTAAAACTAGCACGTTAAACTAGCCAAAATTTTCAGGGTGTCCTCATACCCATGCAGTGGTCCACAAACATCTAACATATAGGCTACCACTCCCCATGTAGAAGTTGATGGCCAATGTGGTGTTTCCCTGGTGGATGTTTCTTTCCCATGACTCAGAACTTACTTAAGAGACTTCTATTCCCCCAAATAATAAGTTTATCAACATGGCACAAAGCATGTTTATCAATAGACACAAATCTCTTTTGTCTGTGTAAAAAATTAAAAAGTAAAAAGCAGAAAAACTTTATTTAGCATTTAATGTTTCTCTTATTTGGCAATGACCTAGATATTGACCTAGATATTTAATGAATATCCATTATTTAGCTTTACTTAGTATAAATTTTGACCTTATTTACATTTATTTAAATTACTTGTTTTTAGCATTATGCCTAAATCAGACATTCAATAGTTAGCCATTACCTAAAGTTATTTTTCTTATTGAGAGTTTTGAAGGTATGCCTGTATTTATTCAACCACAAACTTAAATCAACTTTTATTTATCAAAGATTATCCCAGATGGAGTGAACTTTAAAGACATTTGGATTAGTTTCTGTATTTCTTAGAGTATACTTGATTTATATAAAGTAATTTTCTTTAAGTCAAGTAGAATTCTTTACAAATTAATTGTGGTAGTACTATCTGCAGGTAGAAAAATATCATACACATATGATATACACATATATATACATAAATATATAGGTGGACACAAATAGAGATCTTATAGTTTTTGTTTTAAAAATTTTAACCATGTCTCAAGTATGTGACTCAAAAGAATAGCTGGATCAAAATTTTGTTTCTGGGAGTTGGACTAACCCAAGATTAACTAGGGTGGCTTAAGTCTTTTATGGGCATACCACAGAGATATTGAGGATTTGTTTCCAGACTACCACAATAAAGTGAATATCTCAATAAAGCAATTCATATGAGTTTAGGGAGTTCCTAGGGCATATAAAGTTATATTTACACCATACCGTAGTCTATTCAAGAGTGCAATAGTAATATGTCTAAAAGCATGATGTATATACCTTAGTTTAAAAATATTTTATTGCTGTAAAATCCTAACCATTATCTGAGCCTTTAGCATATTGTAATATTTTTGCTGGTAGAGGGTTTGAAGTATTGCGAGGATTACCAAAATGTGTCACAGAGACAGAGATGTGAAACAAATACTGTCTGAAAAAAAAAAAGACACCTATAGACATGCTCAATACAAGATTTTCATGAACCTTCATTTTGTACAAAACAAAATATCTGCAAAGTGCAATAAAGCAAAGCACAGTAAAATAAGTTATTAGATATTTTTCATTTGCTTATGGTAAAGATGCTTTTAGAGCTATTTTTAGAGTCATTTTGTCCTTTAGAAGCTTCTGCATACCAGTCAAAGAATGCATCCCATTGTGTCTGAGAGGTTTGGAATTGTCTTTTAAGGGTGCCCCTTGAGCAGACTTATCTAAATTAAAATCTGACAAAGAGGCCTTTATAATTTCAAATTATCCAAAAGTTCACCCATTTCTCTAAAATGTACTAGGTCTCAGCCCATAGTGAATAGGCAGGAGTATTTTAAGGGAGGGAGAGATTCAGAACATGTGGAACCCATGTCTGCTTTTAGATTCCCTAAAATGAATAATCTATAGGTAGCCCAGTAATGCCAGACTCAAACTTTAGTACTGCTGCCTAAAACCCAGGAAATTATGGGGTTTTCACTGACAAACAGAAGGATGAATTACCAAGAAGCTTCAACAAACACAAACAAAAGGCTAGTGTGCACAATGAAGTTGGAGAGCTTGGAATTCAAAGAGAATGGAGCTCAGATCCAAGACAGACTTACCATCAAATTCCAGGGTCCATGAGAAAGCAGTGAGCTCAAGGGGCTCAGTGGGTACCAGTACCTGGTTGCTTACTGACCTCAAGGTCACTGGGGGTCTTCTTTGGATCCCACTTCTGACACCATGATCTGTCAAAAGTTCAGGAATAATAGAAGTAAAATCAATGATTCACTGAAGTAGTTATTAGTAAAATTTAATTGTGCAAACACACACACACACACACACACACACACACAGGAGAATTCAATCCAAAATATGGAATGAGGCTCAGAAGTACACTATCATAAAGCATTCTATATAGTGAGAAATCACTGGCTGTTTATTCTTTACAGTGATACCTTAAAATTAGAATTTTCAGTGGTTATCTCATATCAACCTTGGGGAACTGTTTAAGTTTTCCTTGTGATTTCCAGAAGCATAACCAAGAAATACCAGGTCAAGTTTGTCTTTCAAAATAAACTAAATTAAGTTTTATCTGTATGACAAAAGTAGTTTTGTCTGCTCAGGGAATTTTCAAGGCTGACCTCTGTTTTGATCTCTCTTGATAATTGCAAACCCAAAGTTGCTCTAAAAAATAAATTCTATTAAAAATAATTAAAGAAGGATACCATTAAAGACCCTACAGATCAAAGAGATAATAATGGGATATTATGAAAATATTATGCCCACAAATTTAATGGTTTTTGACTATGAACTTACCTTCTTTTGAGATCTAGGTTAAGGTTGGTTTCTCCAAAGATGATTTTCATTTACTTCTGCTACACATCTGCAAAGTTACTACTTCAGGGATTTTGTGATTAAAACTTCTATATTTCAAACCAGCAAAATAACATAAATTTGGTATAAAAATCTATCTGAGAACTTATTTACAGTATAGGTTTCCAGAGGAAATATTGTTTTCCTTACTATTCAACTCATGGTTTGAGAAAGGGATTTTCCTTAAATAGTTTCCTGAGAAGAAAGGTAGGTTTATTTCTAGATGCCTTCACACCAAGGTTTAGCCTTGGAGGTTCTAGTCTAATGCTGAGTTAGAGGGAACCCCCCCATTAGATTTCCTATCTGAATCTGGCTTTATGTTTTGTTTTGTGTCTTCTATGACATGAAACTCAATATTAAGTTCATTCATATTTGGCAAATGTCTTCAGGATGGAATTAAAGTTCAGGTTTTCACTAAGTCCTCTAGGTTCCTAATTTTACTGACTTTTTGATTTCTAATATTCCATTTCTAATAACCAGTCCTAGACTATATTTTTAAAAGTTGAGTTTAAAATAATTTCACCCAGAGTTCCCATTGTGGCTCAGGGGTTAACGAATCTGACTGGGAATGATGAGATTGTGGGTTCGATCCCTGGCCTTACTTAGTGGGTTAAGGATCCAGCATTGTCGTGAGCTGTGGTGTAGGTTGCAGACTTGGCTTGGATCCTGTGTTGCTGTGGCTGTGGTGTAGGCTGGCGGATATAGCTCTGATTAGACCCCTAGCCTGAGAACTTCCATATGCCACTGGTGTGGCCCTAGAAAAGACAAAAAATAAAATGAAATAAAATAAAATAATTTTATCCATTTTGTTTAGTTGTTCTCAGAAAGTTGCTGAGATTCTATATAGACAGCCTGACTCCAAGAAACAGATTCTATAATCATTTTCACATGTATCATTTTTGTTGATTCTTATGACGTGACTGCTTCTGAAATAGATGTTATTATGATTGGCATCATATAATTAGGATACTCTTAGTCAGTGAGGTAGAGTAACTTTCCCCAAGTCCACTGCCAGAAAACAGTAGAGCTTTGCTTCATGTCAGATTTTCTGACACTAAACCCCATTTTTTTTTCATAATATTTTATTGGTTACCACCTTTGGAGAATAATAAGTTTAGCCTCCAAAATTTGCATCAGCTCAAAAGTTGGAAAAATAACACACACACTCAAACACACACACACACATTTTACTCTGGGTCCCACTTTTGTGTAGCTCTAAAATTTCTCATGATTCATCAAATAAGCCCAGTTTAGAAAGGATATAGCCATCATCATTTTTGCAGCTACTCAGACTGACATCACCAGATATTCTCCATCAAAAGAACATCTCTGAACAGCAGCATAATGTCAGCTGTGGCTGCCTCCGAGAGAAAATTAATCATAATACCAGGAGTTAGAAAGATCTGACACAGATTTCAGGAATATTGCATTTCTTTACCTAAAGTTCAATTTGTCCCTGCTGTGCTTCATTACAAAATCTAGATAACGCACAAAAACATCACAGCTATACTTCCAACTGTATATATTTTAATCAAATATCTTTGATCCATGTGATACTGGCCCTGCAGGCAAAAACTCCCTTTTGTGTTAAGAAACACTCTATCACCACTATGAGATCCATTCTTCTTGGTAAAAATATTTCCAGCAAAATCAAGGAAAAAATAACATACTTCAGCAAAACAAGTAGATGGTGTGAGAATTAGTAAAAATTTTGTACAGTTGATTAAATCTTCTTTCCTCTTCATTCTCTCAAGAAAGTACATGGTTTGGGGATATATTTGTTTTTGTGTGTTAGCCATTGTCATCAGGTGTCATCTTCAGGTCTACCATTCTTTCACTGCATGACCTACTTCAACCCTTTCAGAAATGGACAATCCTTTTAGGAAACACATATTTTTGACTTAGCTACAAAGAAATACATTACTGGCTTTCACAGTTGTTATGATTTGCGAATTATTGCAAATGTCAGTTGATGTTTCTGTGTTTTGTTGCTGAAATAATTTACCTAATAACTTTTTTTTACTTAATGAATTTTATTACATTTATAGGTGTACAACAATAATCACAACCAAATTTTACAGCATGTCCATCCCAAACCCTCAGTACATCCCCCCACCCTCCAACCTGTCTCATTTGGAAACCATAATTTTTTCAAGGTCTGTGAGTCAGTATCTGTTCTGCAAAAAAGTTCATTGTGTCCTTTTTATAGAGTCCACATGTAGGTGATAGCATTTGATGTTGGTGTCTCATTGTCTGACTGACTTCACTTAGCATGATAGTTTCTATGTCCATCCATGTTGCTAAAAATGCCAGTATTTCACTCTTTTTAATGGCTGAGTAATATTCCATTGTGTATATGTACCACATCTTCTTTATCCAGTCCTTTGTCAATTGACATTTAGGTTGTTTCCATATCTTGGCTATTGCAAATAATGCTGCAGTAAACATTGGAGTACATGTGTCTTTTCTAGTCATGGTTTTCTCTGGATAGATGCCCAGGAGTGGGACTACTGGATCAAATGGTAGTTCTATTTTTAGTTTTCTGAAGCATCTCCATACTGTTTTCCACAGTGGTTGCATCAATTTACATTCCCAATGAGCAAGGTCAGGAATCAAACCTGCATCCTAATGGATAATAGTTTGGTTAAGAAACAAATCACAAGAACTGTGAAAGCCAGCAATGAATTTATTTGTAGCTAAGTCCAGAATATGTGTTTCCTAAAAGGACAGTTTCCTCCAGCTCCATTTTTCTTTTTCAGGATGTCTTTGGCTATTCTGGGTCTTTTGTGCTTCCAAACTTTAAAATATGTTGTTTGAGTTCTGTGAAAAATGTCCTTGGTAATTTGGTAGGGATTGCATTGAATCTGTAGATTGCCTTGGGTAGTAGAGTCATTTTGATAATATTAACTCTTCCAATCCAAGAGCATGGTATATCTTTCCATCTATTTGTGTCATCTTTGATTTCATTCATCAGTGGCTTACAGTTTTCAGAGTACAGGACTTTTGTCTCTTTAGGTAGGTTTACTCCTAGGTATTTTATTCCTTTGGATATGATGATAAACAGAATTGCTTCCCTAACTTCTATTTCTGATCTTTCATTGTTAGTATATAGAAATGCAATCGATTTCTGTGTATTAATTTTGTATCCTGCAACTTTGCCAAATTCATTCATCAGCTCTCACAGTTTTCTGGTAGAGTTTTTAGGATTCTCTAGGTATAGTATCATGTCATCTGCAAATAGTGATAGTTTTATTTCTTCCTTTCCATTTGGATTCCTTTTATTTCTGTGGCTAGGACTTCTAAAACTATGTTTAATAGTAGTGATGAGAGCAAATATCCTTGTCTTGTTCCTGATCTCAGTGGGAATTCTTTCAGCTTTTCACCATTGAGAATGACGTTAGCTGTAGGTTTGTCATATATGGCCTTTATCATGTTGAGGTAGGTTCCCTCTATGCCCACTTTCTGAAGGTTTTTTATCGGAAATGGGTGTTGGATTTCTGCATCTATTGAAAGTATCATATGGTTTTTATTCTTCAGTTTGTTAATATGGTGTATCACACTGATTGATTTGTGGATATTGAAGAATGCTTGCATCCCTGGGATAAATCCCAGTTGATCATGATGTACAATCCTTTTAATGTATTGTTGGATATGGTTTGCTAGTATTTTGTTGAGGTTTTTTGCATCTATGTTCGTAAGTGAAATTGACCTTTAGTTTTTTTTTTTTTTGTTGTTGTTGTTGTTGTTGTTGTATCTTTGCCTGGTTTTGGTATCAGGGTGATGGTGGCCTCATAGAATGAATTTGGGAGTGTCCCTTCCTCTGCAATTTTGTGGAATACTTTCAGAAGGATAGGTGTTAGCTCTTTTCTAAATGTTTGGTAGAATTCGCCTGTGAAGCCATCAGGTCCTAGACTTTAGTTTGTTGCAAGTTTTTTAATCACAGTTTCAATTTCAGTACTTGTGATTGGTTTGTTCATCTTTTCTATTTCATCTTGGTTTAGTCTTGGAAGATTGCACCTTTCTAAGAATGTGTCCATTTCTTCTAGGTTTTCCATTTTATTGGCATATAGTTGCATATAGTAGTCTCTTAGCATCCTTTGTATTTCTGTGATGTCCCTTGTTACTACTCCTTTTTCATTTCTAATTTTATTGATTTAAGTCCTGTCTCTTTTTTTCTTGATAAGTCTGGCTAAGGGTTTATCAATTTTGTTGATCTGTTCAGAGAACAAGCTTTTCATTTCATTGATCTTTTCTATGGTTTTCCTTGTTTCTATTTCATTGATTTGTGCTCTGATCTTTATGATTTCTTTCCTTCTGCTAACTTTAGGTCTTGTCTGTTCTTCTCTCTCAAGCTGCTTTAGATGTATACTAAGAAGTATATTAAGAAGTAATAGAAATATTTTTATTAGACATCCATCTTCATCACAATTGTGTGGGGCTTGAAGTTCTAATATAAATGTGGAAGTAAATGTCATATATTAAGACTTAATTCCACTAATTCTTCTCAAAGAATGTGAAAGACAATAACAATACTTCATCTATGACCCCCAAAGCACAGAAAACCACAGATAAGTTATTGTTGTTATTGCTGTTTTTCCTAATCTTATTTTCCCAAGCTTTATTGAGGTATAATTAACAAATAAAAATTGTATGTATTTTAGTTGTACAACTTGATGTTTTGAAGTAATCATCACAATCAAGCTAATTAACATATCCATCACCTCACATAATTATTATTATTTTTTTTCTTTTTTTGTGGTGAAAAAACTTAGGATCCACCCTCTCAGCAAACTGCAAACATGCAGTAGGGTGTTATTAACTGTAGGGACATTGCTTGCCTAATCTTATCTTTTTAAGGATTCAGGGATAGAGAGCAGTTGAGAGACTTTCCCAGATACAAACAGTTCCAAAAGAATCCAGGACTTCTTCATGGTGGCAGGCTGTGATTATATGACAGTGTGCACACTGAGTGTAATTGGTGTCCGCATACCTTTGTGGTAGATTGGAGGAAAAAGTACCCATTTACTTCTGAAAGAGGCTGCCTGTGCCTTGCCTCTGTTGTCCTATTTTCTTTGCATTCAATCCACTTGCTCTCACCCTGCAGTTTCCTTTCAAATAATTTTGTTACTTATGCAGTTCAGTATCAAGCAAATTTTGTTGGGGATCTCATTCTGATCTTTTGAGCTATTTCTAATAATTGTTCCTTTTTCCTAACAATATAGTATGATAAAAGGTGGATGGGTTTGAGTAGCTGGGCACAAGTCTCAGGTCTGCTAATTTTAGAGGTGTGACTTTGAACAAGTTACCTAATTGGGAAAGTAATTCTCTTATTTTATATTCTGTAAGATGAAGCTAATAATTCATAATATGGAGGCTCTTTGTGATAACTAAATAAGGCAACATGCATTAAATGTTTGGGACATCATAGATACTCAACAAATATTAGTTCCTTTTTTGCTGAGAGTCTTGGCACAATAATAAAATACTTTCAAAAGTAGCTGCTGCCAAAATCCCCCTGCCTGGGTTAGAAAGAGGGGCTGCGTGGAGGTAGAAATAATATATTAATCTTTCTCTCTTCATGCCCTCTGATATTATACTGAAATCTTTTATTGATTGATCCCATTTGGAAACTCAAGTGTGAGAAAGGCCAAATAATGCTGTCAACAGCCATCACCTCCATGGGATACAGTAGACATAGAAGGGTAAATAATAAAGCCAGAAGAACAAATGGAGACCCATTAGCACAGTTTCTTTTCTTTACTTTCCAGTTCTATTGCTCCAGTGTTCTATTTACCTACACTGATCACTTTTCCCACTATTAGCTGTCAGTAGACTAGAAGGTCTTTCAAGTCAAGGGTAGTGTTTATTCATGACTCCAGCATTTCCTAAAGGATGCACTGTTAAACAGGCTGTGTGTAAAATGCAACTTACTATCTATCTCTTTTGGAAAAGCACATTAGCAGTATAAATGCTGATTAGTAGTAACAAATATTTCCTCACAGAATTATTTTTCACAGAATGCCACTAACACAAACCACTAGTTCTAGGAAATGCAGTTTTGAAAATTATTCCACCCCTAGTGCCTCATCTAGGATGCAAAATATGCTGTACATTCAATAAGCATTTAATAAATGAATACATAACAGAGTCCCTCCATAACTGGGTCCTAAATTTGTTTTTCTGAAGAAGTTTTTACCTTCTTTCCCCTATCCTCCCTCCAGAAACTGGCATCTTGTCTCCTAACAAGAGTCTGATTGATTGGAGTTCTACATCTCCTCTCAAGGGACATATAAGGCTAGCTGCCTGTGGGTGATCTAGCTTTATTATGAAAGAACAATAACATCATAATCATCAAAATCTTCACCTTTTGCCTTTATTTTCTGCTCTCAAATGTGCTACATTTATTGTATTTTAGGAAATCTTATTACTCCTGAAGGAAAGGCCAAGACTGCTGGGGCATCTGTCCCTGAACTTACATGATTCCATCTTCCAGTCCCCTGCCTTAGTTTCTTCCCATAATCCACACCCGCTGTGTCTGTTCCATTGGCACTGGTCTAGTTCCATTGAATGAAACTATTCTAGTTTCAAACTTTTCCTAGTGAATACTGACTGCCATTTTCCCTTCCATACATAGACTTTGGAGCATGCAGTAGCATCTCATTTATCCATCTTCCAAGTCAGTAAGTCCATAAGGACAAGATGAGATGATATTTCTGTAGAACTCCCTTGACATGCTATCAGGCCCTCTCCCTACCATCATAGAACCTTTCCATTTTTAAATAACATTAAGTATGAAATCAAACCAAAATTGGCACAGGAGAGTCAAATTTAATGAGTAAACAGAGGAGAGATGGAAGTTTCTCAAGGAGATTAACTGTATTTTATCAAGAGGGTTGCTGATCTTAGAGTGCAGAAGAGCCAGAAAGAACAAGAGGCCAAGAGAAGAAAGACAACTTCCATGAAGAGATAAACTCCTTAATAATCACTCAAGTTTAGATATTTTCCATCCTTTATTCCTTCTTTGGTGAAAATGAGAGCAAAAAAGCAGAGAAAAAGGGTACATCATTACACAGAAATGTATACACTCTTGATTTGAGAACAGCAAAGACAATGATCTGAGAATAGCAGTGACTCTCACTGCAATGAGCTAAGGTTCTCAGGCTTCATGTATGTAAATTTCCTGAATGGTAAGACCTCTTTCTGCATCTTAAAAAGGATATATGTGTACACATATAAAAATTAAAGTTGTTACCCTCTGGTTATAGAGACATGTGAATATATACCTCAAAGTCATGGAGAGAAGAATGCATAACTCAAGTCCTTCCCCAATGATCAGCTGAAATAAAACCACTGCCCTGGAATTTAGCTTCTGTTATTCTACCAGTAAGGGTATGATCAGGGAAGCAGACTCACTAGGAGTTAGAAAACAAGTCTATAATTGAGATTAGACAGTACACACTGTATAAGATGATACAGAAGTCTGGGAAAGCTCTTTGTTGCATCTGGTGATGGATCTGAAGTTTCTGTTGATCAACATGCTTGGCAGTGGGATGAAAACCTAGGCATGAAAGAAAGGAGAGTGATGACAAACTGGAATTCAGGACAGAATAAAACACATGTCTGTATCCACCCTCAATGATGTGTTGTGAAGCTGGTGCTCTTCTTCTCTCACTTGAATGTGCACATATCCAAGGACTTAGAGAAGCTGAATGTTGTCAGAAAGGACCTGGAAGAGCTCCAGGCCAGACTGCATTCTCTCCTCAATCAGGTGAGATATCAGATCAGTGATAATATGTATTTGTCATGTCCCTCTAACCTTCAGAACATAATGACTACTAATTCACTCCCTCCTCCCTAATCTTGCACAAATTTTCTTGTGACGCATCTGAGCCTAGAACTATCCAGGGAAAGAAATTCTGGAGATCATAGTTGTAACTTAGAGCAGGTGACACAGTATAAAACCACATCAAGTATACATTTATGTTAGAAATTTAGAAAGTTGGAAAGGTATCTGAGTAGATTCTAGAGACAGTATCTATATCAGCCATGGAGTTAGTTCAGAGAGTGGATACAAGCAGAAAGAACCTCATACTATCAATGTCAAATGGCCATGCATCTACCTATTTTGATGCTGCTTGAAGGTGAGATATAGCACCTCTATTCCCTGTGTAAAACCAAGGATTTCAGTCATCTGCTGTCTGTCCTATGCATGATTTTTTTTTTTTTTTTTTGTCTTTTCTAGGGCCATGCCCGCAGCATATGGAGTCTCCCAAACTAGCAGTCTAATAGGAGCTGTAGCCTCTGGCCTACACCACAGCCACAGCAATTCCAGATCTGAGCCATGTCTGTGATCCACACCACAGCTCATGGCAATGCTGGATCCTTAACCCACTGAGTGAGGCCAGGGATCGAACCCACAACCTTAGTCAGATTCACTCACCTCTAAGCCACGACGGGAACTCCTGAATGTCATTTTTTTAAACTCAGCAATTAAACAGACTTCTTTACTAATAATACTAAAACCTTTCCCTGTTCTTCTCTTGCCATAGATTTTGGTTTATTTATAAAACACTTTTCATAAGGGTTTAAAGATCTGTGATAAGAAAAGCATATGCAAATTAAAGCAAAAAACTGACAGCTGAAGATTAAACTGTAAGTGCAAATTATCAATCTGAAAATAAAGTGCTTTACTGCATGTAAAATAAAAAAGGTGTTGATTTATGCTTGATTCATGGTGTGAGTAGTTGCATTATGAATGATCAATGAACATTATCATCAGAACAATGTCACACTATTACAATTATGGTGCATCAGAAATGCAAACCTAATTGCTTATCTCTTAATGAAATACAAAAGACACATTTTAATAATGTTAGGGTTGTGGTTCAAACTAAAAAAAAAATCATATATAGTCAAAGTTAAGGTGACACCATAAACTAAAACAGATCCTAGATGTCCCACCACATTATGTCCACCCCTCCCCATCATGAACCACAGAGAATGTCTTTTCAAATTCTAGATGGCTGGCTTTCATAGGAAAAAAAAACATAACCCATAGTCATTTTAACTCAATTTACTTCATATGACCCCATCTGAAAAGAGATCAACATATACAATTAAGGAAAAAGAAAATCCAAATTTTGCTATAAATACTTGAAAATGTTTTGCATCAGAATCTACTTTTCAATCAGATTTGCACAAAGCAAGACATTTAAGGCAAACCTTTAATATAACTGTGGGTGTAGCTATGGAATCACTTAGATAATTCTAAGATATAGACAGAAAGAGGCATTCATTGAGACGGCAAAGACATGTGGTTATATCTACAAATGTACAACAAAAATATTTCTCCAATGGATTAAGACTTCAGTTCTAATCATCCTTTTGTGGGAAAATCACCTGGGCATCACATCATCAAACTCGTAAAAAAGCGGTGCCAGGATAAAATGCCTTTGGTAAGACAACAAAGAAACTAACTGAAAGAGATTCTGGGGAACACTGCAAAGTGGGCATGTATTATGTTCCTTGCCTCCTTAATCCATTCATATTACCATTCTAGCAAGAACTGCTGGCGAAAGAATTTATAAAACCTCAAAGGGACATACCACCAGATTCTGAGTTCATACCCCTTGTTCCACTCATAAGCATATGATAATTTCCTGGGTACCTTTTATCTTCATAGATAAATTAGTGATAAAACTTAAGAAGAGGTTTTGCTTTTGTTATGCAGATAGCACTAGTAGTGTTGGGCATGGTAGCATCTGAATCCATAAATTATACATTTTATCCATCATTTCTGTGGCATCACTCTTCCAACTTCAGGGAACGCATCTAAGTTGAATGGTTATTTGTTTATTTATTTATTTATTTTGGTTATTTTTTTCACATGTATAGGATCTCAAGAGATCTGGAAAATCCCTGGGAGAATATTGCTGGCGTCTCTAATCCCTCTGACCTATTTGCTTCAAATAAATTAGGTGTGGGAAGCTAAGAACTGTAGTGAAGTCTGTAATAATGAAACCACTTAGTTTTCTTGATGATCTTCTCTTCATCCCTAAAGTGCCTTATACACCAGAATTATCAGCATGCCCCCCACCTTATATATCTTAAATATATTTTGTTATTGACTTAGAATTCTTTTTACAAAATACTTATAAAATTACTGTTTTATCCTTAGGAAGCTAAGTAATTTCCTTACTTTAATATGCTCAGAAAAATTCCTTTATTTCCCCTCACACCTTAGCAGTCTTTCCACATCCAAGACCTCTATTCGTTTTGCTGTGATACTTATCCATGTAAAAGTCTTATTTTAGTAGCTGCTCACTCTAAATATTGAATGTACCTCTTCTGGCTCTGGTACCTGGGTTACTAGTTTAGTCATCACTTCCTGAGTGCTTACTTCACACACAAAGTTCTGTTTTAATTTATCTCCTGGAATTCCATAGATTATGTATCATGGCAGTTATTTCTCTACATTAAAACATTAATACTAAGATTGCATTTTACTGTTCTTAAGCTGAAGAATTATGGGGGGTCGTTTTCCTTATCAAGTGAAATATCCCAAATCCTGATGCTTCTAAACATTCCTTCTTACAGAAATCTCATCTATACTAAAAGGTTTCAAAGCTCTCTCTAGTTTGTATTGTCAGCACCAAGCATTTTGTCATAATCTATTCTACCCTAACATCTTCCTCTCTGTCAATAGTCAAAGTTCAAAGTAAACTTTATAAACCACTGGGGATGAGATTTAGCTTGCTTGACTTCATATCACTAGTTCTTGAATATCACTAGTTCTTGGCTGCTGCGTTTGCCTTTTCCCCCACAGCAGTGGTTCTGCCTCTTTGTCTTGCTCCTGTAATGCTTCAATTTATCTACTTGACTTTCTTTTGGCTTCTTAAGAATCTGGTTTCAGTCCTGAACTTTCTATCCTCATGACACAGAGTAGAAACTTCTATCTTTTATATCCAGATAGGATTCCTGGGATCTACTCCCCCTAAACTGTATATGACATGTGGTGTCCCAGATATTCCCACTTATTCAGAAGAAAGTTGCTTCTCTCTCTCTCTCACTCATATTTTAATCAATAATAATTTACCTTTCAAGAAAGAATACTAGATAAATCATTACTGTGTCGTGGCACTAAGAAAACAAAATAGGGGAAGGCTATTTTTGGAAGCAGCCACATTTCTGGAAGAATCAGCTTAGAATTTAGAGTTTCAAATCTTTCATTTCCTAACTCGCAACCAAATTTTGGTTAAAGAAACTTTCTAATACATTTTCCTATTGGAAATAGGATAACATAATTGTTATTTAATTGCTGCTTTTTACCAAAGAACATAAAAACAGATTCAAGTTAGATGAATAATTTTGAACACTTATAGTTGAGGAGTGCTTGTAAAAGAACAAAATGGATTTATAACAAAGCAAACCTTATTTTGTATCTGAGGAGCAGCTTTTAAAAGCATATTTTTGCTGATTCCCCCAAAGGGACATGCATTTTGTCAACTTAATACAGTAAATAGTGTCATTAGTTACTATTTGTAGAATTTCTATGTGGTTTGTTATTACTAATAAGTTATTACTGGACAAGATACCCCGCTCTCTGATACTCAGTTACTGCCTTGGTAAATAGAAGGCTTAGATATGAGGATCACTGAGGCCCTGACCAACACTAACCTTCTAGGATGTGTATAACAGCTACTCACTCTGGTCTAGAAATTTGTGTGCAAACTCTGCAATCTGATCACACACCCAGAGAGCATATTTTCACAATACAAATCTACCAACTATGCACCTAACAATGAACAGTCTTTTAATTACTGACACATTCAATAAGTTGTTTCAATAAACTCTGTGTACAAGTGTGTGAACAAAGTGTGGAACACAGATATCTGTTTCTCCTGTCACCTCTGTCACCTTCTTAATCTGATGAACCACAATGTGAATTTCTCTGTGAAGCCTTCCTTGCTATCTCAGAATTAGTTGTTCCTTTATGCTCCTTTGTAGTATTTTGTGGGCATTTCAAATATTGAATTTTTTCACATACTTTACTGTAATAACTTTTGTATATCTGTCTACCTACTGGACTTTAAGCGTCTTAAGAGAAGAGTGATTTTTCCTTAATTGCTTATATTGAATGTGTTTCCTGGTTTATAGCCAAGAAACAAATGCTGGTTGGATAATGAATGAGTTTTCTTTTTATAGTTGATTTAATTTATGCCTCTTGGGAAGAGGAATAGGTCAGAAATGGTCAGAGACATTTTAGGAACTCTAGAAGTTGGTTCTTCTATTTAGAAGAATACTAAAACTGGCTTATCTTCTTTTGCAAAGAAAATCATGGAAACGTTAAATAGACATAGAAGTTTTAGCTTTTTACTTTTACTATAAGATTCACTGAATTGTACCAGAGGCTTACTTTTTCACATTTATTTTATTTTTGCAGTTGCAAATTGTCTGTATATAATTACTTTGAACTAACTTCCGTCAGCCAATCAACAGACTATAAACTCAACTTAAGCAGTTATGAACTATGCTTTGTGATGAGAATCTATCCTTACATCAGTCATTAATTCATTAAAGTTAGAGCTCCGGGAATGATAGTAGCTATATTTGGGTTCCTCATTTATGGTTGCATTAATATTTTGGAGACTTATTTTGAGATAAGTCTTCTCAATCAGGGAGCCAAGAATAATAAATGTTTTAAATCACCTTTATCAGAATTCTTAGGGTGGCTCTAACAGTAAACACAATCAGGAAGATTCTAGAATCTGTTTAATGACTCATAAGTATACCTGGTCCTGAAAGAAAAGATCATGTTCTTTTCTGTCATTTGACCCTAGTATGGGTAACTGCACTCCTATTTGTGCTTACATCTACTTGTAGCAATCTCAAGCACCTATGGTTATTTTGAATAGAGACCTCTATCTTGTGCAAGTTGACTAGAAGAAAATAAAATCCCATAGAATTAGAATCATGGAGTCTCTAAGGTCTGAAGCAGAAATTTGGCACAATGTTAAGAACCGGAACAAGAAAGAAAGAAATGAAAAAATGGGCAATGATGTAATCTATTGATCAGTAAAAAGGAAGTGCTGAATAAATACAGTATGTGAGGGCTTGAAGCTACTGAAAGCCTAGAAAAGAGAGGTTCAGGGGTTTCTGCATGAAAGGTGGGGAAAGTGGGGAGAACAAGTCTCTGGGGTGTCACATGAATGGAGAGGTCATAACAAAGATCTGAACTCTAATAAAACCAGCTAGAGAAGATTTTAATTTCCTTGAGACTGAATGGTGAACTCTATAGAACTTAGAAGCCTGGTCAGCTGAAATTAATGAATGAAGTTTCTCTGTGTAAGGTTGGACATAATATGGAAGTTCAAACTGCAGCAGCTTGAATTTTGTAGTTACTATGTTACCAGAGATAAGAAAAACAAGAATTCAGCACTAAAAAGAAATGAGCTATCAAGCCATGAAAAGACATGGAGGAACCTTAAATGCACATCGCTAAGTGAAAGAAGTCCATCTGAGGAGGCTACACACAATGTGATTCCACCATATGACATTCTAGAAAGGCAAAACTATGGAGACAATAAAAATATCAGTTGTTGCCAAGGGGAGAAGAGGGAGGAGAGATGAAATAGAACACAGAGAATTTTTAGGGCAGTGAAAATACGGTGTATGTTATTCTAATGATGGATATGTGTCATGACGCAATTTGTCCAAATCCATGGAATGTACAACATCAAGAGTGAACTCCAAGGTACCCAATGGATTTGGGGTGATTATGGTATGTCAATGTAGGTTCATCCTTGGTAAAAAAAATGTACCTTTCTCTTGAGAGGTGTTGCTAGTAGGGGAGGCTATGCATGTGTAGGGGCAGTGGATACATGAGAAATCTCTGCTTTCCTCTCATTGTTATTGTAAATCTAGAACTTCTCTTTAACAAAGTCTTTAAAATCATTTTAAATACAATACATTTTTTTAAAAAAGAATAGCAGAAGATAAAGCAACCAGACTAAAGTCTCTCGAATTTCACATTGAAAGATTACTGAGAATAGGAAAGATTAGCATATGCTTCACATAAGAAGAATAAACAAAAGTAAGAATGCCTTTTGATCTCCTGGGAGTTATTATTTAAAAAGCTGAATATAAATCACATGGACCCTTTGTTTTGGGGTGTCCTCACAGTTCATAAAGATCCCAAATTCTTTTTAACTTGATAAAATTAATTCAAATAGACGATAAATTAGTAAGGATAGGCTAAGTTATGTCATGGTAATAAATAACCTCCAAATCTTTGTGATTAAACAAACAAACAAAAAAAGTTTCCCTCTGTACAGGGTTTTGGGGAAACTGTTCTCTACGTAGTAAGATGTCTAGGCTAATGAAAGCTCCATTATCCTAAAGTTTCACCATTTAGCACTTATGGCCTCCTTAACTAATGAGGCTGGAAGAAAATGCTAGAGTCCTACACTAAAATTAGATTCTTTAGCAAGACAATGAGACACATCACTTCCCCTTCTTCTCCTTGCAACTTATTGGCTGTAATTTGTCTTATGGCCCCAACATATTACAAGGTGCTAAGAACTTTAGTCTTCTCTGTGCCCTGAAGAAAAGGAGAATCAGATATTGCTGAACACAAGTCCTATCTATCAGGTGGTTTTTCTGAGTGATGTGTATTTATTGTCCCCCAAATTATTTGATCTGTTTTCTAGGTCCTCTGTATATAATTGATTATAAGTCTTTGATTAAAACCCCCAAATGACCTGTTTACAGAGATTGTAATGAATTGGAGGACCTTCGTATTTTATTTTATATACAGCTGGGTTCAAAGTTCCAAAAAATTAGCAAAAAAATCAGTGTGTCTTGGTGAAGGGTCTTTGTTAGAGTATCAGAAGATATTGTACAGGAAATACTTAAGTCCTGGAAAATATAACAAAAGTGGGACTTTGACACATTTCAAAGAGAAAAATCAGAGGCAAACGTGACAAACTGGGCCATGAGCCCCTTGACATAAAGGCTCTTAATTCATTTACCTCTGTGTTTTTTGAAGTTAGCACACTGTCTGCAAATTAGTAGGAGCTCAGTGAATATTTATGAGGGAACAGCTAAACTTAAAAAGGTCTATAGTGTAAATAAAGTTTTGTTGATGAAAATAAAAACTTCTAATATTTCTATTTCTCATTTATCCCTTTGTCTCTGCCCCATATTTTCTAAGATCTTTGATAAAAATCACATAACTGAAAGCTTCTTCAGAAATCATCTAAGGATTTGCCCCAGAGCAGTGAAGGGACTTTCCTGAAATATGTGTGAGGGAAAGAGGCCAGATAAAATGTGACTTTTCTTGACCCTCAATATAATTCCCTTTTTCTCCTGTGAAATATTCCCCCTTCCCACAGAGACATGCAGGGCTTTTTCATTTGCAATGAAATTACCTATCTGCTTCATATTCTATGACCCCACACTCACCTTCTGCCTATATGTGTCACAACCGCTAACGTTTGCAGATGCTTTAATTTTCTTTATGGTATTAATCACATTCTGTCATCAAATTATATAACAAGTTTTGTTGGTTATCTGTGTTGTCTATGCGCATGTAAATTCCGTGAAGGCAGATCTTTTCTGTTTCCTCATTGGCCTTTTGCATTCAGAAACTTAGATTGATACCTAGAAATAGTAGAATCTCAATAAATATTTTTGATGAAATTAATGAAGTGATAAATGAATGCATTGCAGAGGAAGTATTTGGTTATGAATGATATGAATTTTCTAGGGTGTTTAGAAAATGAAGTTACTCTTATAATAAAAGTTAATATATTTTCATTTGTGGGCGTAACTAGGAATGCTTAGAGAGAAAACGTTTTAAGTTTTAAAGAGACCTCAGGACTAATCCTTGAAAAAGGACTTGATTTAAAGTTTAGTGGAGTTCCTGTTGTGCCTCAGTTGGTTACAAACCCAACTAGTGTCCACAAGAATGCGGGTTTGATCCCTGGCCTTGCTCAGTGTGTTAAGGATCCTGCAATGCTGTGAGCTGTGGTGTAGGTCACAGACATGGCTTGGATCCTGAGTTGCTGTGCAGCTCTGATTCAACCTCTAGCCCAGAACTTCCACATGCCTCCCATGCAGCCCTAAATAAATAAATAAATAAATAAAAATTGCGGAGAAGCAATTTCTAGTAAAGAAGAAAAGAAATAGGAGTTGTTAAAGTAGAAGAAAGACTAAGAGAGGGTTTCAGTCTGGAGCCACCAGGCAGCTGTATCAATGCCTTACAAAAACAAGGAGGTGATCAACAATCTTTGGGTGTTTTTCTCTGAAGTGATAGCAGTAGAAGTCTGATTGGTGAAGAGTAAGTTGAAACATCATTCGGTATGTTTGAAATCTGTTTCTGAGATAACAACTGCTATGTGATATTGAACCATAATCTGTGACCTAGTTTCATCATATGTAAAATAAGAATAACAAAAAATGTCTCATTAATCTCACAGGGTTACTATAGGGACCAAGTAACCCCAGTAGGCAGGCCTTTCTATCATGTGAACTTTTAACTGTAGAAAGTATTAACGGGGGCCGTAATCTTTCACTTGAATTCTGTAAAAAGAAAAAAAATATGGATTTTATTTGTGATCTTTCTTCCCAGGAACCTAGGCTTACCTGTAATAGAGGCTGAGCCTATCAAAGGGCTGATGGGGCTTAGGGCAGGCTGCCCCCAAATATGCCCAAGTGATATACTGATTATTTTGAATTAAAGTTATGTCAGAATCAGCTAGTACAAGAACAACACTATGACCCCCTGTGTTCTCTAAAAAACAAGATATAAAGCTCCTGTGTGGAGGTACCCTCCCTATGCCAGGAGGATGGAGAACATCTTCACCACCCAAGATAGGGAATTTGAGGAAGAGAAAGCTGTATAAACAAACTTTGTACTTCATTAATTTGCTACCCCAGGCCAAACCCCCCTTTTAGGTCAAATCTTCACAAATAATTGATTCTTTTTCTGAAAAGGTATGTAAATAGCCTGCTTCAGTCACTTGTTTGTCCCATGCCAATTTTATATGTATGAAATTGAAATGGTGTCTTTTTCTCCTGGTAATCTGTCTTACGTCAATTTGATTTTTAGACTGGTGAAAAGAACCTAGACAGGTAGAGGAAAATGTTTCCTCCTCTACAAAGCTTTTAACCATTTCCTCCTTGTCTTCTCTTATAACATTAGTCTGTGGTAAACAGGGAGATAGTTATACTACATGCATTGACCAAAGACCACCTGACCTTTGATACCTCGTCTTACAAATAATATGTTATCAGGTCATCAGGTTAAGGAGCATGGTGTAGTTTGCTCCACTCTGGGCAGCACCCAATTATCTCATGCTTAGCTTAATGGCCAAAATTTACTAATTCAAGTCAAACCCCAGCCCCCAAATCTTCACATTCTTGAAGCATACCAATGTGAATAGAAAGTCCAAGGTTCATTCAGCCCCTGAGAGAATTAACCAAAAACACTGACAATGAAGAGAATGACAGTTTCATCATAGTTAACTGCAGCTCTGAAAGGGTTGTAGCAAAGGAATGCAAATAGTAGGACGTTTTTGCTCCGAGAACAGCTTTCTCAAGAAAGTTTTCTGTTTCTACCTCCTTTACTAAGTTCAGTGAGATGACGGAGCTCTATAAAGGGGCTTGTTAGGGGCTCCCTTTTTTTCTCCCTGATTTCAGACTAAGTGTAACAGTAGGTGACAAAGTTCTCACTAATTTCCTTTTTCTTTTTTCCTTTTTTTTTTTTTTGGTCTTTTTTAGGGCTGCACATGTGGCATATGGAGGTTACCAGGCTAGGGGTCCAATCGGAGCTGTAGCTGCTGGCCTACACAGCAGTGCCAGATCCAAGCTGCATCTGTGACCTACACCACAGCTCACGGCAACGCTGGATCCTTAACCCACTGATGAGGCCAGGGATTGAACCCACAACCTCATGGTTCCTAGTCAGATTGGTTTCCTCTGTGCCCTGGGAACTCCAATTTCATTTTTCTTATCCACAAAACAAGCCAATGGTATCTACATAGTAAATCTGGCTGCAGTGATTAAGTGATATATATTTATATATTCACCATGTCTCTCATTTTCATTTCATTTTTCTTCATCCTGTCTATCTTAGGCTCTTCCTTGAATCTTACATCATTTCAAACACCAGCTACTAATCTGCTAACTGAAACAGCATGTGTTCTATATAAAAAGTCACCTTACCTTAACAAAGCTGTTGGGTGGCCAGGGTTAGAGTGAATACTGTTCAATTAGCAAGACAGAGGAAAAGGATGGGGTGAGTGTGAGACTTTAACTTGTTTCATCAGTGTCATTTCTGAAAATATATTGGAGCATAATATCCTATAAGTTATAAGAAAAAATGTTCCCTGTTCTAGAGGGTTTACCATTAAGAGAAACTGTAAACACAGAAATACACACATTTCTAATTGTGAAAGTACAGAACTAAATGCATGAGTACATAAAAAAGAATGAAATGACTGTGGGGTTCGGTTTTGTGTAAAATGGAATTGGAATTCTCCACCCTGTCTTGTTCAAAGAATGCACTTAGAAAACCTAGACACACACCTGGAGGATGCCTTTAAAGACCCAGAAAAGGCAATTGAAACAGGCTGATCGATCTATCGAAGAAGCATACTGAACCAGGGGTAGTGAGGTAATAGTTTTTTTTTCCTCCTCTTGTATCCCCCAGCCTGGTCTCAATCTCAAGGCTGCCAGAAACTGAGAAGTGAGCATGTGCATGAACAGAGAGCTCCAGAAGAGAATCCTTGTTTAGGCTCAAAGAGTGGGAAATGGGTGTCCTGTAAGCAACACTGGTGGTATCTGAGACCCACATGAACCTAAAACTGTGAAGGTGGCAGGAGAACTTTCATTTCCTATCAGAGTAGCTGGAATCATAAATGATTGTGGGAAATACACATTCCTTTCTCTCTCTCTCTCTTTTTTTCTCTCTTTCTCTTTTCCTGCTATTTGACCTCAGACAGAGGCTTTGTGTAGGAAGGCATGATAGAATGAAATAATGCTCCAGCTTTCTGCTCTCAGAACCAAAAAAAGACCAGGAATCACAGAGTACCAGGAAGATAGTTGAGAAAGTTACCACATGCAGATGTTTACAGACTCCTAGGTTTATCCTTGAACATGCATGTGTGGTGCTCCTTCGCACCATACTAAAGACTTTGAGAACTGAATCAAAAGCTAGACTGGCTGTGGGACTACACACATCCATAGCATTGAAAAACATTTAAAAATGGAAATGACATTGAAACCACATCCTACAGAAGGCTGCTGGCTAGAACTGGTGACTTAAATGTAACTAGATCTATTTTTTCAATACCCTGAAAAAAAACAAAATATCAACATTCATAGTAAAACTTATAAGACCCAAAGTTTCATAACACAATATTCAAATGTAAATACAATACAAACTTGTTCAACATATGACCAACAGGAAAATCTCAATTTACATGTGGGAGAAAAGATACCTATATAGAGATAACACAAATTTTGGATTTATCTAATAAGTATTTTAAAGTAGCTAATACTCCAGGAAATAAAGATAAGCACTCTTGAAACAAATGGAAAGACAGGGAGTATAAGCAATGAAATGAAAGACTTAAGAAGAATCAAATGAAAATTCTAGAATTAAACAATACAGTTATTAAAATAAATACTTAAAAGTTTCAATAAAAGAATACAAACACACATAAAATAGTCACTGAATGTGTGTAAATTGAAAATACATAATCTAAAGACAGAAAGACAATAGACTGAATAAAAATAACAGAGGCTTTGGTTCAGGATGGCAATACCCAAATCTCTAACATTGCTGGCATCAGATTGCCAAAATGTATATTTATTAATAATGGTTAAAAACTTCCAAAACTTGGGAAAGATGTAAACTTAAAGATTCAAGAAGCTCAGTGACCTTTCAAAACTATAAACCCAAAGAAATCCATGCTCAGATACATCATAATCAAATTGCTAAAAATTAAGAAGAAAAAAAAATCAAGAAAATAGCCAGAGGAAAATGACTTATTATTCCTAAGGGAATAGCAATTAGAACAGCTGAAAAGATTTCAAATCAGAAATTTTAGAGGTCAAGAGCAAGTGGAACAACATTTTTAAAGTGCTGAACTTTATAACATGAATTTATACATGTTCTAAATTTCATAGAATTATAATCAAAAAAGGAAATTTTACCATATATTAGCTTTAAAAGTAAAATTCAAAGTAAAATAAATACTCAAATAAAAAGAGCTAAATAATCAGTGTTAAGTAACTTATTCTTTCCTTTTTTCCTTCAAAATCTGCCACATTCTAGTTCATTTATTTTTACCTCAAAATCTTCTGAAAGGGGGGCCCTATCCTCTAAATCCTTATTCTCCTGCTTCCACTGAGATCAGGCTCACATAACGTAATCATTGAAGAAAAAGAGATCATAACAAAATCCCAAGGAAGTGTATTATGGGCTACTATGTCTCATAAAATGTATTTATTTAAATAATTTAGTTTTAAATTTTTTATCAACATTAGAGTCTGAATTTTAAGAGTCAAATGGTTCTATGAGGCTAATTAATTAATTAATTATTCTGACTAATTCCAATTACCAGTTCCCCAAAGGCAGCCACCTTCCACATTCTTAGCTGATTCTTTTTGTACCTAGTATAATAAGATTTTATTGCCACCTTAAAAGTTTTTTTCTGTTCGTTTGTTTTGGTTGTAAGAATTTTTTCCTAGCTTTTCCAAATGCAATGTGATCATTTAGTCTCGTTCTTATACACACACATGCTGAAAGTTACATACCTCCTGTTTTCCATATTCACTTAAAATAGACTGCATTTTAAAAGATACGCAATGTTTACATTATTTTACATTATAAAAACAACTACTATATCAGCTATGCATATTACTATGGTTAATTTTTCTCCTTTTTTTCCCTCACTGTATATTAGAAATTGCTTTAGTAGATTTCTTTTTCATACCACAATCTTTACAGCAATACAGATCTCCTCTCCTAATTTGTTTAAACCCATTGGAAAGTCTACCACTTAAAAAAAAAATCATCTGAAGAAGTATCTCCTCTGACCTGTTTCAATGGTGCCTGGTAGGTCACTAGACCTGCTGAATATTAGTCATTATGACTCCATCCTCCTGAGGATTCTCTTCACATTTATCTTCTGTTAGATACTCCCTTTCCTAACACTTTCAAATGTTCTCACTTCATCATAACTTTGTGTCACATTAATTTTTCTTATGACACTCCTATGCCAAAAGTAATATATAATATATAATATCACTGTTTATTAAGAATTTAGGTCCCAACAAATATATCCTGGGCATTCATGTGATGTCTAACGATCTCATTAATGACCAAAAAAATTCCACGGTACCCTGTGATTTTGCTGTGGCTTCCAATGCATGTTGGTGTGATTTGAGAAATGTGGTTCCAGATTCTGTCGTCCCCTCTCACAGTTCACTTCTTAACTTTAGTGGTTCATATCCTCTAGAAACTCCCTGCAAAAGAGTATATCAGAGTTAACTTCTTTGGAGACGTTGACATTAAAAAATGACTGTCTGCTGCTTTGATATTTAGTTTCAATATAGGTGAGAGTAAATCATATTAGAGATGCACTTTGAAGCACAACGTAAACTCAGTGAGAACAGTGACTTTCCATATACTGCTTCCGAACACTTTGCAGATGGTAGGCTGATGGTGGTGAGAAAATGAATAAATATTTCCCTGTATAGACCTAAGACATGTTCACCAATGGCATCTCAACATGATTAGGTCAGTCTGCAATTTTTTTTAATGACTGGAAAATATGACCAATTGTTTGGAAAAGTACAAAATCCAATTATCTGAGACCACAGTGCAAAATAGATTAAAATGCTTCTGCATTACCAAGCAGAAATGGAAAATTGGAGAAAAAATTGTAATTTTGAAATATATAATTTAATTATAACCATGTTGTATATATTTTAAATTAATAAAATATTTCTTGTCATTTCCATTGTGACTTAGCAGTGAGAACCCTACTAATATCCATGAGAATGTGGGTTTGATCCCTGTCCTTGCTCAGTGGGTTAAGAATCCAGTGAGCCATGTGCTATGGTGCAGGTCACAGACCCAGCTTAGATCCTGTGTTGCTCTGGCTATGGCATAGGCTGGCAGCTGTGGCTCTAATTCAACCCCTAGCCTGGGAACTTCCATATGCCACAGGTGTAACCCTAAAAATTTTTTTTTCTTCTGCTTTTAATGATGTTGTCAATACTGTGGTCACCATGCACTCAGTTGGTGAGCTAGAGTGCCATAACTTGAAAACCATTCGATATTTATAGTATATTAAATGCATGCACCAATAATTCTGAGGCTGGAATGATGCATCAATCCATAACGAGAATTACTTTCAATCTAGCCATTGATAAGTAAAAGATAACTCAATAGTCATCTTCTAGGAAGGCTATTTTAATAATGATCCAGTTGTCCTTTCTCAATAATAATCAACCACTCAAACTTGCCATGTTCTAATGCCAGTGAAAATGAGCGTGTCTAAGTCCTTTTAGATCAGCATTAATAAGGTTAGCCTTTGAGCCTTGAGTCCTTCATGAGCCCTATGGCCTCATACTATTCTATTCCAAGGCAAAGTCCATGCAGGTGTAAGTAGGAAAATTAAATGGGAGGTCTGTCAATGAAAACTTACCATTATTACAATGGGCAATTCAAATCGGCAGCAGCAGCAGCTTGTACAGGAAGAGCAAAATATTGAGTATTCATTCCATTAACATTTATTCTGTATCTTGAGTTCATGCACTCTCATGTTGGGAGTGTTTATGGATCTTAGCCTCCATTTATTTATTTATTTATTTATTGTTTTTGTCTTTTTTTGCTTTTTTCCAGGGCCACTTCCTCGGCACATGGAGGTTCCCAGGCTAGGCGTTGGATAGAAGCTGTAGCCACCGGCTCACACCTGGGCCATGGCAACGCAGGATCCGAGCCGCATCTGCAACCTACACCACAGCTTATGGCAACACCAGATCCCCAACCCACTGAGCAAGGCCAGGGATCGAACCCACAACCTCATGGTTCCTAGTCGGATTCCTTAACCACTGTGCCACGAGGGGAACTCCCCATCTATTTATTTTGAAATTGAGTTATATGGTAACTTCTAAGTACTTGTCCTACTACCACTTAACCCTTAAAATGAAAAAGGAACCTTTTTGCCTTCCACATAAAATTCCTCAGTTTTGAAAATACCTGTTAACTTCAGCTTCCATTATACATCCAAACGATTTGGGAGCACCAAATACCCCCTGACATTTCTATTTCTAACTGCTGCTGAGGCTGTATTTTTAAATTTCTAATTATTTTATTCTTTGAAAGAAACTCCCACAATTTCTTTTTCGGTAGGCTACTTAAATTTCAGCATAAAAATCCAGATGCTTTTTTATAACTATGCTTCAGAGTTTCTATTTCAAACTTTTTTAAGAAAGAGGAGTTTTAAATTATAAGGCTGAAGTATTACAGTAAAAGAAAAGATTGTAACTGATGTTCTCACACACATAATGGCATAATCAATCTAAATATACATGTTCAAAAGAGAGCAAATACCTAAACTTCCTACTCTCACTCAAAATAGAAATAAGACTCCTGGTATTTATATTTGGAAATGCTTTGTATAATTCACAAGTAGTGACTGAATTACTATTATATTCTGTGCTTTCAAGATGTTTACAATAGATTTGGGTAGACATTTAAACCCTCTAGAAACATCACATTAGAATGTAATAATAAGTACTTTCATAGATATGATTTTACTTAATCCTCACAACAACCATGTAATTCAAGCCCATATTGTATTATAATCTTCATTTTACAAAGGAAGAGTTTGAGGGTAAAAGAAGAAAGGACACATGTTTAAAGTCATACAACAGTAAAGTGGAGAGAACTTTCATCCACCGCCAATGTGCTAACTCCTCATCTGGTGTTCTTTCCACTTTAGTTCTAACGTGATCTCTGTTCCATCCCTCTTTTCCAAATATAGGAAGACTCTCATTAGAAAGTTATTTTTTGGAGTTCCTGTCATGGCACAGTGGTTAACCAATCCACCTAGGAACCATGAGGTTGCGGGTTAGATCCCTGGCCTTGCTCAGTGGGTTAAGGATCCCACATTGCTGTGAGCTGTGGTGTAGGTCGCAGTCACGGCTCGGATCCCGCATTGCTGTGGCTGTGGTGTAGGCCGAGGGCTACAGCTCCGATTCGACCCCTAGCCTGGGAACCTCCATATGCCATGGGAGCAGCCCTAGAAAAAGGCAAAAAGACAAAAACAAACAAACAAACAAGAAAGTTATTTTTTCCTTCACTGAGTATACTATATTGCATTTAAATTTCATAACAATTTCTGATATTTACTATTAAATTCTTTGAAGTTTAAGTAAATACACAGCTATAAATAGAAATGTGGGGTGTAAATTAGATATATTATAGATGATACCAGTCAGTGATTTGCTAGTTGTTTAACTATAGGGTCTTGGGGGAAGGGGAATGCAAATCTGTAGCATTTCTCTATTTCCATGGTGTGAATTCTCCTACCATGTCTGATTCCAAGCTACCATCAAGATATCTTTGTCCAGTGTTTGTGGAGTTGGGAGTAGATCTGCATAGTCAGCTGTTGTAGGCTGGTATGAGCTGCCACTAGCCCTCATTGATTAGTTTCCCCTCTAGAACATCTTGTTTACATTTGTCACACACTTGCCTGTCATCCATTATTTTAATTTTTCCCTTATGAACTTTATTGAGGAATAATTTACATACAATAAGCTGCATCCATTTAAAGTGTACAATTCATTGATTTTTGAGTTGTACAGACTCATGAAACCACCAACTACACTAAAGATGATTCCATGATGCTCCAGTGCAGGGTACTCTTCACTCCATTCCTCTCAATCACTGATGTGCTTTTGCCCCTACAGATTAGTTTACATTTTATGTAAATGGAATTATTTATATATATATATATGGATTTATACTATATATAGCATATATGTAGTATATCTACTCAGTTTTCTAATTGGTAAATTGTGAAATGTATATATATATATACTATATATGTAGTAAGGTGTCTTCTGTATCTAGCTGTCTAGCTTCTTTCACACAGGATAATGACTTTGAGCTTCATCCATGTGGTAATATATATCAATAGTTTGTATTGAAGAATGGTATTCCATTGCGTGGATATCTATGGTTTGTCTTTCCATTTACTTCTTGATACATAGTTGAAAAGTTGCTCACTCATGTTTAGCTCTTGGAAATAAAGCTGTTACAAATAATATCATCTAAATCTTTATGGATAACTATGTTTTTATTTCCACTAGGTAAATATCTAGGAGTATAATGGCTAGAAAGTGTATATTAAGGTGTTATGTGTTTTTTTTGTTTTGTTTTGTTTTTTGTTTTTGTGTTTTTGCTATTTCTTGGGCCGCTCCCACGGCATATGGAGGTTCCCAGGCTAGGGGTCGAGTCGGAGCTGTAGCTGCTGGCCTACACCAGAGCCACAGCAACGTGGGATCCGAGCCGCCTCTGTGACCTACACCACAGCTCATGGCAACGCCGGATCCTTAAGCCACTGAGCAAGGGCAGGGATTGAACCCACAACTTCATGGTTCCTAGTCAGATTCGTTAACCACTGCACCACAACAGGAACTCCTATTTTAAGCTTTTTAAAAAATTGCCAAATGTTTCCATAGTTGTTACACCATTTAGAGTCCCACCATCAGTATTTTGACTTTAGGTCTAATAATTTGTGGATAATGGTGTCTCATTGTGGTCCTAATTTGTATTTTCCTGATAATTAACGATGTTGATCATTTATGCTTTTATTGGCCCTTCATACATATTTTTTCTGAAGTGTCTTTTCAAATTGCTTGCCCTTTTTAAAGTTAAACCCTATTCTTATTGAATCGTTAGAATTCTTTTCATATTTGGGTACTAATAAAAACATTTACTTTTCACTTTTCACAAAAAGGTGAATATTAGATGAAGTTTAAAATGAATTATGGATAAACCAAGTCTCATGTAGCTAGTAGAGCACTTGTTAAGCATATGAGCTTTGGAACTAGAGACCCAAGTTCAATTTGTTACTCACCATTCACCAACTGAGGAACCTTGAGCAAGTTAATTGAAAATCTACTCAGTTTTCTAATTGGTAAATTGTGAAAACTAATGGTGTTTAAATCAAAGAGTAATTGTAAGGATTAAATAAGGTTTGTAAAATTACAAAGTTGCACAAGCTATAATTAAAGGAAGCACATAAGTACCATAGAAGCTGTTTATACAGATGATATATAATGATGATATACTCAGTTGAGAAATCATGAAGATGAAATACGAGAGCCTCAAGCTTCTAGTGGTTGTTTTTTATCACCAAAGAGGGCAACCAGTCTGAAAACAGAGTCAGAATAAAGTGATCAGTGTCAAAGAGAAAGAGATTCCGACAGACATTATGTGTGCAATTGCCTTCAATCATCCTTGAATCTAGATCAACCCATACTGTCAGGAAAAATCTACCTCATATGCCTGCCTTGATTCGGGATTATTTGGAGAGCAGAAGGGCCATGATAGGGCTGTCCTATGATGATGTCATGGTATAGAAATGAGGCATACCAAAGGGGGATGATGATGTTATCTTATACCAAGTGAATCTGATAGAAACAGTATCTGATGAGTATTTAATCAGACTCAATTTGTCTTTCTCTTGGCTATTGGCACCCCAACATACGCAAAAATCGACTGTGTTTAGTTAAACACAATTTGTGACTTGCGCACCAGCACACACAGGCATCCTACCTGCCACTTGGGGTTTCTCTGCGCAGTGATTTTTTTTTTCTTTGTAAATCAATACTGTTGCCATTGCCTCTCAGTAAGTAAATACTATCCAATGTCCATATTCATTATGTCAATGGAGAGTGATATTGTTTACTGACAGACTTACTTTGATCATCATCTGAAATATTTTTGACTGGCAGAGGTGGAAGTGTAGGCTTGCAGCAAGAGAAAAGAGTAAAACATCAAGAGACAAATATGTAAGAAATAGGAAGACTTCTGTTTTGGCCACTGCATAGTGAATGAATAGGTAAGTAGCAAGAGTAGAGAAATGAGCTGAGGAAAAAATGTAGAGAGCCCTAGATGGCAGGCTGAGGAGCCTGGACTTCCCTTCTAAAATAGAGTCAGAGAATGGGCTTGAGAAAAGAAATGCCCCCTTAGAGCTGTAAGACAGAGTACAATGGCTTTATGGAAAGAAATAGGGAAGAAGGAACCACACAGAAGGCTCTGACAAGAAATATTTTTTTAATTTTTTAAAGTTTTATTGAAGTAAAGTTGATTTACAAAGTTGTAATAATTTCTGATGTACAACAAAGTGATTCAGTTATACTTGTATACACATCCACTCTCTTTCAGATTTTTTTCCCACATACATTATCAAAGAATATTGGGTAGAATTCCCTGTGCTATACAACAGGTCCCCATTGTCTTCCATATACCTCACTGTGTATATGCCAATCTCAAACCTCTAATCCATCACTTTCATCTCCACCTGTCCCCTTTGGTACCATAAGGTTGTTTTCAAAGTCTGTGAGTCTAGTAACAGTTGTGACTTCTCCTTTTTCATTTGTTATTTTGTTTATTTGGGTTTATTCTCTCATCTTCTTGGTGAGTCTAGCCAGAGGTTTGTCAATTTTGTTTACCTTTTCAAAGAACCAGCCCTTGGTTTTAGTGATTTTTTTCTATTTTTTTTTGAATCTCTATTTTACTGATTTCCTTTTTGATCTTTATGATTTCATTCCTTCTGCTGACTTTAGGTTTTGTTTGTTCTTCTGATAGATACTACAGAAATAAAAAATATCATGAGGGAATACTATGAACAGTTGTATGCCAACAAATTGGACAACCTAGAAGAAATGGGCAACTTTCTAGGGACATATAGCCTGCCAAAACTGAATCAAGAAGAAATAGATCAACTGAACAGACCGATCACTAGAAATGAAATTGGATATGTCATAAAAACACTCCCTACAAATAAAAGTCCAGGACCAGATGGCTTCATAGGTGAATTCTACCAAACATACAAAGACGAACTTATATCCATCCTCCTTAATCTTTTCCAAAAGGGTAAAGAAGAAGGAATATTCCCAAAAATATTCTATGATGCCATCATCGCCGTAATTCCAAAAAAAGTCAAGGATACCACCAAAAAAGAAAACTATAGGCCAATATCTTTGATGAATATAGATGCAAAAATTCCCAAAAAACTTTAGCCATCCAAATCAAACAACATATAAAATAGATCATACACCATGACCAGGTGGGATTCATCCCAGATTCACAAGGATAGTTCAACATACACAAATCAATCAACATCATACACCACATTAATAAAAGAAAAGTCAAAAACCGCATGATCATCCCAATAGATGCAGAAAGAAAAAGCATTTGACAAAGTCCAACATCCATTCATGATATAAACTCTTACTAAAGTGGGTATAGGGGCAACATTACTTAACATAATCAAAGCCGTTTATGACAAACCCACAGCAAATATAATACTCAGTGGAGAAAAGCTGAAAGGCTTCCCACTAAAATCTGGAACAAGACAAGGATGTTCAGTCTCACCACTGTTATTCAACATAGTATTGGAAGTCCTAGCCACAGCAATCAGACAAAGAAAAGAAATAAAATGCGTCCAAATAGAGAAGAGATAAAACTCTCACTGTATGCAGATGACAGGATACTACATATGGAAAGCACTAAGAACTCAACCCAAAAAACACTTGAACTGATCAATAAATTCAGCAAAGTAGCAGGATATAAGATTTTTTTATTATTCAAATGAATTTATCACAGCTGTAGTTGTATAATGATCATTAACAGGATTTCCATCCCACAGCCCAAGCACATCCCCCCACTCCCCAAACTGTCTCCTCCAGAGACCATAAATTTTTCGATGTCTGTGAGTCAGCATCTGTTCTGCAAAGAAGTTCAGTCTGTCCTTTTTTCAGATTCCACATGTCAGTGAAAACATTTGATGTTGGTGTCTCATTGTATGGCTGACTTCACTTAGCATGATAATTTCTAGGTCCCTCCATGTTGCTAAAAATACCAGAATTCCGTTCCTTTTAATGGCTAAGTAATATTCCACTGTGTATATCTACCACTTCTTCTTGATCCACTCCTCTGTCAATGGATATTTAGGTTGTTTCCATATCTTGGCTATTGCATAAAATGCTGCAATGAACATCAGAGTACATGTGTCTTTGAGAGTTGTGGTTTTCTCTGGATAGATGCCCAGGAGTGGGATTGCTGGATCAAATGGTAGTTCTATGTTTTGTTTTCTGAGGCAGCTCCATACTGTTTTCCACAGTGGTTGCACCAGTTTGCAATGCCACCAACAGTGTACTAGGGTTCCTTTTTCTCCACATCCTCTCCAACACTTATTGTTTGTAGACTTTTTGATGATAGCCATTCTGGCTGGTATAAGGTGGGTACCTCACAGTGGTTTTGATGTGCATTTCTCTAATACTGAGTGATGTTGAACATCTTTTCATGTGTTTTTTGGCCATCTGTAAGTCTTCTTTGGGGAACTGTCTGTTTAGATCTTCTTCCCATTTTTGGATGGGGCTGTTTGGTTTTTTGGCATTGAGCTGTAGGAGGTGTTTTGGAGATAAATTTTGGAGATTAATCCCTTATCAGCTGATTCACTTGCAAAGATTTTCTCCCATTCTGTGGGTTGTCTTTGTGTTTTGTTTAGGGTTTCCTTTGCCTTGCAGAAACTTTTAAGTTTTATTAGGTCCCATTTGTTTATTTTTGTTTTTAACATCAATACTCTAAGAGGTGGCTCTGAGAAGATGTTATGTTTTATGTCAGAGAGTATTTTGCCTATGTTTTCCTCTAAGAGATTTATAGTGTCTGGTCTTATATCAGAGTCTTTAATCCATTTTGAGTTTATTTTCGTGTATGGTGTTAGGAAGTGTTCTAATTTCATTCTTTTCCATGTGGCTGTCCAGTTTTCCCAGCACCACTTATTGAACAGGCTGTCTTTTCTCCATTGCATATTTTTGCCTCCTTTGTCATAGATTAGTTGGCTGTAGGTCTGTAGGTTTAATTCTGGGCTTTCTATCCTGTTCCACTGATATATATTTCTGTCTTTGTGCCAGTACCATGTGGTTTTGATTATTGTCACTTTGTAGTATAATCTGAAGTCCAGGAGCATGTTTCCTCCAGCTCCATTTTTCTTTTTCAGGATGTCTTTGGCTATTCTGGGTCTTTTGTGCTTCCAAACAAACTTTAAAATATTTTGTTCGAGGTCTGTGAAAAATGTCCTTGGTAATTTGATAGGAATTGCATTGAACCTGTAGATTGCCTTAGGTAGTATAGTCATTTTGATAATATTAACTCTTCCAATTCAAGAGCATGGTATATCTTTCCATCTATTTGTGTCATCTTTGATTTCTTTCATCAGTGGCTTATAGTTTTCAGAGTACAGGTCTTTGTCTCTTTAGGTAGGTTTACTCCTAGGTAATTTATTCTTTTGGATTCAATGGTAAATGGGATTGCTTCCCTAACTTCTATTTCTGATCTTTCATTGTTAGTATATAGAAATGCTGTCAATTTCTGTGTATTAATTTTGTATCCTGAGACATTGCCAAATTCCTAGATGAGCTCTCACAGTTTTCTGGTAGTTTTTAGGATTCTCTAGGTATAGTATCATGTCATCTGCAAATAGTGATAGTTTTATTTCTTCCTTTCCAATTTGGATTCCTTTTATCTCTTTTTCTTCTCTGATTGCCATGGCTAGGAATTCCAAAACTATATTGAAGAGCAGTGGCAAAAGCAGACATCCTTGTCTTACTCCTGATCTCAGCGGGAATTCTTTCAGCTTTTTACTATTGAAAATGATGTTAGCTGTGGGTTTGTCACATATGGCCTTTATCATGTTGAGGTAGGTTCCCTCTATGCCCACTTTCTGAAGGGTTTTTATCAGAAATGGGTGTTGGATTTTGTCAAAGGCTTTTTCTGCATCTATTGAGAGTATCATATGGTTTTTATTCTTCAGTTTGTTTATATGGTATATCACACTGATTGATTTGTAGATATTGAAGAATGCTTGCATCTCTTGGATAAATCCCAGTTGATCATGATGTACAATCGTTTTAATGCATTGTTGGATATGGTTTGCTAGTATTTTGTTGAGGTTTTTTGCATCTATGTTCGTAAGTGAAATTGGCTTGTAGTTTTCTTTCTTTGTGGTATCTTTGCCTGGTTTTGGTATCAGGGTGATGGTGGCCTCATAGAATGAATTTGGGAGTGTCCCTTCCTCTGCAATTTTGTGGAATACTTTCAGAAGGATAGGTGTTAGCTCTTTTCTAAATGTTTGGTAGAATTCGCCCGTGAAGCCATCAGGTCCTAGACTTTAGTTTGTTGCAAGTTTTTTAATCACAGTTTCAATTTCAGTACTTGTGATTGGTTTGTTCATCTTTTCTATTTCATCTTGGTTTAGTCTTGGAAGATTGCACCTTTCTAAGAATGTGTCCATTTCTTCTAGGTTTTCCATTTTATTGGCATATAGTTGCATATAGTAGTCTCTTAGCATCCTTTGTATTTCTGTGATGTCCCTTGTTACTACTCCTTTTTCATTTCTAATTTTATTGATTTAAGTCCTGTCTCTTTTTTTCTTGATAAGTCTGGCTAAGGGTTTATCAATTTTGTTGATCTGTTCAAAGAACCATCTTTTCATTGATCTTTTCTATGATTTTCCTTGTTTCTATTTCATTGATTTGTGCTCTGATCTTTATGATTTCTTTCCTTCTGCTAACTTTAGATCTTGTCTGTTCTCTCTCTAGCTGCTTTAGATGTAAAGTTAGCTTGTTTATTTGAGCTTTTTCTGGTTTCCTGAGGTGGGCTTGTATATTGCTATAAACTTTCCTCTTAGAACAACTTTTGCTACATCCCATAGGTTTTGGAGTGTCGTATCTTCGTTGTCATTTGCTTCTAGGTATTTTTTACTTTCCTCTTTGATTGCTTCAGTGATCCTTTGGTTGTTTAGTAGCATGTTGTTTAGTCTCCACGTGTTTGTGTTTTTTGCAGTTTTTTCTTGTTGTTGATTTCCAGTCATATAGCGTTGTGGTCAGAAAAGATGCTTGATGTGATTTCAATTTTCTTAAAGTCACCAAGGTTGGATTTGTAGCCCAGGATGTGATCAATCTTAGAGAGTGTTCCATGTGCACTTGAGAAGGATGTGCATTTTGCTTTTGGATGGAATGTCGTATAAATATCTATTAAGTCCATGGTTTAATGCATCATTCAGGGCCTGTGTTTCCTTATTGATTTTCTGTCTGATTTATCTGTCCATTGCTGTAAGAGGAGTGTTAAAGTCCCTGACTATTATTACGTTATTGTCAATTTGTCGTTTTCAGACTGTGAGCATTTGCCTTATATACTGTGGAGATCCTACGCTGGGTATGTATATATTTAAAATTGTTATATCTTCTTCTTGATTTGATCCTTTGATCATTATGTAATGACATTCTTTGTCCCTTAAATTATTCTTCATTTTAAAGTCTATTTTGTCTGATATGAGTATTGCTACTCCACCTTTCTTTTGATCCCTGTTTATGTGAAATATTTTCTTCCATCCTCTCACTTTCAATTTGTATGTGTCTCTAGAAGTGAAGTGGGTCTCTTGAAGATAGCATATATATGGATCTTGTTTTTGTATCCATTCAGCCAGTCTGTGTCTTTTGGTTGGGGCATTTAGTCCATTACCATTTAAGATAATTATTGATATGTATGTTCTTATTGCCATTTTATTAATTGCTTTGGATTTGTTTTTGTTGCTCTTTTTTCTTCCCTTCTTGTCTTGTTCTCTCCTCTTCTGGTTTGATGACTATCTTTAGTGTTGTATTTGAGTTGATTTTTCTTTGTGTATCCATTGTAGATTTTTGGTTTGCAGTTATTCTGAAGTTTTGATATAAGACTCTATATCTATATGAGATTGTTTTAAGTTGTTCCTGCATTTGTACACACCTCTGCTCATGATTTCTGATTTTGGTGGCATAATTGTGCATGGATGATTTCATATCTTTACTGTATATATACCTTTACTGGTGAGCCTTGTTATTTGTGGCATTTTTGTTTCCTGTTGCCATCTTTTCTTTTCTGCTTAGAGAAATTCCTTTAGTATTTGTCGTAAGGCTGTTTTAGTGTTGCAGAATTCTCTCAACTTTTGCTTATCTGTGAAGGTTTTGATTTCTCCTTCAAATCTGAATGAGAGCCTTCCTGTGTAATGTTTCTTGGTTGGAGGTGTTTTCCTTTCATCACATTAAGTATATCATGCCACTCACTTCTGGCCTGCAGAGTTTCTGTTGAATAATCTGCCAATAACCTTATCAGGCTTTCCTTGTGTGTTACTTATTTCTTTTCCCTAGCTGCTTTCAAGATTTTCTCTTTGTCTTTAATTTTGGTCAGTTTGATTAATATGCGTCTCGGTATAATTCTCTGTGGGTTTATTTTATATGGTACTCGTTGTGCTTCCTGGATTTGAGTGAGTGGTTCCTTTCCCATTTTAGGGAAGTTTTCGGCTATTGTCTCTTGGAATATTTTTTCTGCCCCCTTCTCTCTCTCTCTTCTCCTTCTGGCACCCCTATAATACGGATGTTGGTGTGTTTAACATTGTCCCAGAGTTCTCTGAGACTCTCTTCATTTGTTTTCAATCTTTTTTCTCTTTTCTATTCTGCATCCGTATTTTCTACTAATCTCTCCTCCACCTCAATTATTCGTTCTTCTGCCTCCTGTATTCTGCTGTTGGCTGCTTCTAGTGAATTTTTTTATTTCAGTTATTGAATTTTGCATCTCTTCTTGTTTAAGTTTTATATCTTGTATCTCTTTGCTCAGTGTTTCCTGTAAGTAATCCATCTTTGCCTCCAGTTTATTTCCAATGTCTTGCATCATCTTCAGCATCGACAGTCTAAAGTCTTTTTCCTGGAGGCTGAGATTCTCCTGATCACTTAGCTGTTTTTCTGGGGATTTTCCTTCCTCCCCCATCTGAAGTATAGTTCTCTGTCTTTTCATTTTTATAGGTTTTTGGCGTGGTGACCTTTTTACAGATAAAAGGGTTGTAGCCTCTCTTACTTCTGGTGTCTGCCCCCCTTGTGGCTGAAGTCTGTATGGGGGCTTGGTGTAGGCTTCATGATGGGTGGAGCTAGTTCTAATCCCTCTGGTGGGTGGGGCTTAGTCTCTGGATGGGATTAGAGGCAGCTGTGTGCCTGAGAGTTCTTTAAGCAGCCTGTTTACTGAGGGGCAGGGCTGTGATCCCACCTGGATTGTTGTTTTCCCTGGGGCTTCTCAGCACTGACTGACGGGTGGGGCCACATTTTCCAAAAATGGCCACCTCCAGAGAAAGGCAGCTGCTGAATATTCCCCAGAGCTTTTCCTTCAATATCCCTCCCTCACAACAAGCCACATTCACCCCTGTTTTCCCAGGATGTTCCCCAAGAATTGCAGTCATATTTGATCCAGATTCCTGTTGAGACCTCGCTCTGCCCTGGGACCCAGTGCACATGAAATTCAATGTGTGCCTTTTAAGAATGGGGTCTCCATTTCCCCCAGTCCTGTGGAGCTCCTGTGCACAAGTCCCACTGGCCTTCAATGCCAGATGCTCCAGGGGCTCTTTCTCCCAGTGCTGGGTCCCTGCATGTGAGTGTTTGATGTGGGGCTCAGAACTCTCACTCCTGTAAGTGAGTCTCTGTGAACCAGTTAGTTTCCAGTCTGTAGGGCTTCCCACCCAGGATGTATGGGGTTGTTTATATTGTGAAATCGCCCCTCCTACCTCTTGGTGTGGCTTTCTCTTTTTCTTCTGGAGCAGGATATCTTTTTTAAGGTTTCCGGTCCATTTGGTTGAAGATTGCTCAGGCTTTAGTTGTGAATTTTGTTGTTTTTAGGAGAGAAGTTGAGCTCCAGTCCTTCTATTCCACCAACTTAATCCCATGCAGGATATAAGATTAACATTCAGAAATCAGTTGCATTTCTGTATCCTGACAATAAAATAGTAGAAAAGGAATACAGAAATACAATACTTTTTATAATTGCACCCCAGAAAACCAAATACCTAGGATTATACCTGATCAAGGAGGTAAAGGACTTACATGCTAAGAACTATAAAACATTAACCAAGGAAATTAAAGGAGATGTAAAGAAATGGAAAGATATTCCATGCTTTTGGGTTGGAAAAATTAATATTATAAAAATGGCTATACTACCCAAAGCAATCTACTGATTCAGTGCAATCTCTATCAAATTGCCCATGACATTTTTCACAAAACTAGAACAAAAAAATCCAGAAATTTATATGGAACCACAAAAGACCCAGAACTGCCAAAGAAATTCTGAAGAACAAAAACCAAGCAGGAAGCATCACTCTCCAAGACCTCAGGCAGTATTACAAAACCACAGTCATCAAGATAGTGTAGTACTGGTACCAAAACAGACATACAGACCAATGGAACAGAATAGAGAACCGAGAAATGAACCTAGACACCTATGGTCAATTAATCTTTGACAAAGGAGGTGAGAACATAAAATGGAAAAAACACAGCATTTTCACCAAGCATTGCTGGGAAACCTGGACAGCTGCATGCAAATCAATGATGCTAGAACACACCCTCACACCATGCATGAACATAAAGTCAAAATGGCTTAAAGACTTAAATATAAGACAAGACACCATCAAACTCCTAGAAGAGAACATACGCAAAACATTCTCTGACATCAACCTTATGGATATTTTCTCAGGTCAGTCTCCCAAAGCAATAGAAATAAGAGCAAAAATAAACAAATGGGACCTTATCAAACTGATAAGCTTTTGCACGGCAAAGAAAACAAAAAGACAGCTTATAGAATGGGAGAAAATAGTTTCAAATGATGCAACTGACAAGGGCTTAATTTCTAGAATACACAAGCAACTTACACAACTCAACAGCAAAAAAGCCAACAACCCAATTGAAAAATGGGCAAAAGACCTGAATAGACCTGTCTCCAAGGACGATATACAGATGGCCATCAAGCACAGGAAAAAATGCTCAACATTCCTGATCATTAGAGAAATGCAATCAAAACTACCATGAGATACCACCTCACACCAGTCAGAATGGCCATCATTAATAAGTCCACAAATAACAAATGCTGGAGGGGGTGTGGAGAAAAGAGAACCCTCCTGCACTGTTGGTGGAAATGTAAGCTGGTACAACCACTGTGGAGGTACCTTAGAAAACTATACATAGAACTACCTTATGACCCAGCAATCCCACGCCTGGGCATATATCTGGACAAAACTTTTCTTAAAAAAGACACATATACCCGCACATTCATTGCAGCTCTATTCACAATAACCAAGGCATCAAAACAACCCAAATGTCCATCAGTAGATGAATGGATTAGGAAGACGTGGTATATATACACAATGGAATACTAATTATCCACAAAAAAGAACAAAATAATGCCATGTGCAGCAACATGGATAGAACTAGAGACTCTCATCCTGAGTGAAGTACATCAGAAAGAAAAAGACAAATACCATATTATATCACATATCTGGAATCTAATATATGGCACAAATGAACCTTTCCACAGAAATGAAAATCATGGACTTGGAGAATAGACTTGTGGTTGCCAAGGGGGAGGGAAGGGAGTGGGTTGGATGGGCATCTTGGGGTTAATAGATGCAAACTATTGCCTTTGGAATGGATTAGCAATGAGATCCTGCTGTGTAGTGCTGGGAACTGTGTTTAGTCACTTATGATGGAGCATGATGTGAGAAAATAGAATGTATGCATGTGTGTGTAGCCGGATCACCATGCTGTACAGTAGAAAAATAATTATATTGGGAAATAACAATTAAAAAATAAATAAAATTTAAAAAATGTATGTGAGTCTATTTCTGTTCTGTAAATAAGTTAATTTGTGTATCCTTTTTCTAGATTGCATATAAAAGTGGTAACGTGATATTTATGTTTCACTGTCTGAATAACTTCACTTAGTATGATAATCTCTAGGTCCATCCATGTTGCTGCAAGTGAATTATTTCATTTTTCTTATGGACGATTAGTATCCCATTGTGTATATGTACCATGTCTTCTTTATCCATTCCTCCGTTGATGGATATTTAGGTTGCTTCCACGTATTGGCTATTGTAAATAGTACTGCAGTGAACATTGGGGTGTGTGTATATTTTCAAATTTTGTTTTTTTTTAGCTAGATGCCCAAGAATGAGATTTTGGATCATATGGTAGTTCTATGTTTAGTTTTATTATGAACCTCCACATTTTCCATAATACTGATTTACATTCCCACCAATGGTGTAGGAAGGTTCCCTTTCCTCCACACTCCTTCTAGCATTTTTAATTTGTAGACTTTTTGATGATGACCATTCTGGCTGGTGTAAGGTGGTACCTGAGAGTACTTTTGACTTGAATTTCCATAATAATTTTTCATGTGCTTTTTGGCCATCTCTGTGCCTTCTTTGGTGAAATGTCTGTTTAGATCTTCTGTAGATTTTTTTATTTTTTATTTGTTGATATTGAGCTGCAGGAGGTGCTTCTATATTTTGGAGATTAATCACTTGTCAATCACTTCATTTGCAAATATTTTCTCCTGTTCTGTGGCTTGTTTTTTTATTTTGTTTATGGTTTATTTTGCTGTGCAAAAAAAAACTTTTTAGTTTAATTAGCTCCCATTTGTTTATTTTTATTTTTTTTAGTACTCTAGGATGTGGATCTGAAAAAAATATTGCTGTGATTTATGTTAGAGAGATTTCTGCCTATGTTTTCCTCTAAGAGTTTTATAGTATCTGGTCTTACATTTATGTCTTTAATCCATTTTGAGTTTAATTTTGTGTATGTTGTGAGAGAATAGTCTAGCTAATTTCATTCTTTTACATGTAGCTGGCCAGTTTTCCTAGAACCACTTAACGAAGAGAATTTCTTCTCTCCATGGTTTATTCTTGCCTCTTTTGTCAAAGATTAATTGACCATAGGTGCATGGGTTTATTTCTGCGTGTTCTACCCTATTTCATTGATCTATATTTCTGTTTTTGTAAACAATAAATAAGAAAAATTTGACTCAGATTCATAACAGTAGAAATCAATAAAAGAGGCATCTTGGGGGATAGAACTAAAGATCTTATCATATAATTGGCTGTGGAGGATATAGGAAGAATCAGAGGTAACTCCTGAGTTGGGACCAAGGTTGACTTAGTTGAGGTCCTGCTGTAATTCACAGAGCAAAGACTTGCAAAGACAGGAATACATGTGTGTGGGGGGTGGCTAGGGATGATGACAGCTTAATTGTGGACTTTTTCATGTGGAAGTGTATGAAGGTCACCCAAGAAGCACGCAATTGAATATGAATATCTGGATCAAGAAATAGAGGTAAGGACCAGCAATTGAAACTTGGGAACCATAGACAGGGAAGCTAGATTTTATTTTATTTTATTTTAAATTTTATTAGCATATTGTTGACTTAGTGTGTTAGTTTCAGGTGTACAACAAAGTGAGTCTGTTATATATATATATACATTCCTTCTCAGATTCATTTTTGCTAATAGGTCTCTACAGAACACTGAATAGATTTTCATGTGCTATACAGTGGGTCCTTATTACTTATCAGTTTTGTATATGGTAATGTGTATATGCCAATCCCAAATTCCCAATTTATCCCTCATCCAACATTTCCTCTTTGGTAACCTTAAGTTTGGTTTTAAAATCTTTGAGTCTATTTTGTGGATAAGTGTTTTTGTATAATTTTTATTAGACTCCACACGTTCATGGTATCATATAATATTTGTCTTTCTCTGACCTATTTCACTTAGTATAATAATCTCTAGTTGCATCCATGTTGCTTAAAATGGCATTATTTCATTCTCTTTATGGCTGAGTAATATTCCATTATGAATATGTACTACATCTTCTTTATCCAATCCTTTGTTGATGGACATTTAAACTGCTTCTATGTCTTGGCTATTGTAAATAATGCTGCATTGAACATTAGGGTACATGTATGTTTTTGAATTATGGTTTTCCAAGGCTATATGCCCAGGAGTGGGATTGATGGCCATAACATCCTAAATGTGCCTGAATCCCATCAGATTTTAAAAACAAGTGAAGGAATTACTATCATGGGACAAATGTCAGCAAACTATAAGTTTGGCCTGCTACCTGTTTATCATCATTACTAAACTTTTCTATTTTCAAATAATTACAGGTTCACATGAAGCTTTACTCAGTTTTCCCTAACAATAATGTCTTTAGAATTCCAGTACAATATTAAAACCAAAATATTGACAGAATATTAGTTGGCCAATCTTATTCAGATCTCCCCAGTTTTCCTTGCATTCATTTGTGTGTGTTTGTGTGTGTGTGATTCTATGTAATTTTATCACATGTTTAGATTTCATATATTCAGTCAAGATAACAGAATAGGAGTCCCCGTTGTGGCTCAGTGGTAATGAACCTGACTAGTATCCATGAAGATGCAGGTTTGATCCCTGGTCCTGCTCAGTATGTTAAGGATCCAGCATTGCCGTAAGCTGTGGTGTAGGTTGCAGACATGGCCCAGATCCTGCATTGCTACGGCATAGGCTGGCAGCTGTAGCTCTGATTCGACCCCTTGCCTAGGAACTTCCATATGCCATAGGTATGGAAAAAAATTGCAAAATAATTCCATCACTGCAAGGGTCTCTTGTGTTGTCCTTTTATACCCATACTTAGCCTCCCTCTTTACCCAACTCAACTCCTGGCAACCACTAATCTCTTCTCTGTTTCTATTATCTTGTAATTTCAAGAATGTTGAAATTAAATGGAAATATGTAGTATAGGATTGTCTTTTTTCACTCAGCATTAGTCCCCAGAGATTTGTCCAAGTTATGTGGATCAAAGATCCACATCTTTTTATTGGTTACTAATATTACATGGTCTAGGTCTACCACAATTTGTGTAACCAATTTGCTTGTTGAAGAATATCTGGGCTACTTTCAGCTTTTGATGATTATAAATAGAGTTGTTATGAACATTTGTGTGCAAAATTTTGGGTAAATGTAAGCTTTAATTTCTCTGAGACAAATGCCCCAGAGTGCAACTGCTAGGTCATATGGTTCTTTCATGTTTAACTTTACCACAAACTACCAAACTGTTTTCATAGTAGCTGCGCCATTTTACATTTTTATGAGGAATGTAGGAGAGTGATCCTCTACATTTGTTTTTTTGTAAATAAAGTTTTATTAGGATACAGCTGCAATAATTTGTGTGTGTTTGTGTGTGTGTGTATACATGTATATGTGTGTGTCTGGAGTGTTTATAGAGCTGCTTTCATGCTACAGAGTTGAATGGTTTTGGTAGATACCATTTGATTCACAAAGACTTAACTTTTTATTCTTTGATGCTTTATGGGAAAAGGTTTTATGACCGTTTCTCTAGGGATTGGTATCTGTCTTGTTGGGATAGTAGACCAAGGCTTAGAAGTCTGGGCTAGGAGTGTGGTTAGCCTAAACAGCAGAGTAAAGCATCAAGGAATGAAGTTTGAATTTCAAGCAAAGTGACCCATGTCCACTGAAAGCAAAGGGGTCTCTTGTGCATGTCCTAGGTTGGGTACTTTACTTCCAGGGAAATTCAAAAGCATGTCTATAGGATTGGGGAAATCCAGGATTGAGTATGAAAACTGGGTGGAAGGGGTGCCTGGAAAGATCTTTTGAGGCAACAGCCTACAAAGGGAAGTCACTGATGAAGTGCTGTCTACATGGAGGACATAGGAAATGGTAAAAATATCATTTGATGCTGAGGGGAATTATCACATTTATTCAGTTCTAATGTTGGCATTATAAAAAGAATAGTTTTAACTTAAAAATGTTAATGCAGTATAGTTCATATATGATATTACGTTAGTATCAGGTATTCAGTACAGTGAGTCAATATTTTCATAAATTATAATACATTTGATGTTATTATAAAATAATTGCACCCCAAAAAATTAAATGCTTGGGAATAAACCTGACCAAGGAGGGAAAAGACTTATATGCTGAGAACTATAAAATATTAATCAAGGAAATCAAAGAGGATGTAAAGAAATGGAAAGATATTCCATGTTCCTGGGTTGGAAAAATTAATATCATAAAAATGGCCAAACTACCCAGAGCAATCTACAGATTCAATGTAATGCCTATCAAATTATCCATGACATTTTTCACAGAATTAGAACAAACAATTCAAAAATGTATATGGAACCATAAAAAACCCAGAATTGCCAAAGCAATCCTGGGGAACAAAAACCAAGCAGGAGGCATAACTATCCCAGACTTCAGACAGTATTACAAAGCCACAGTAATAAAGACAGTATGGTACTGGTAACAAAACAGATACAGACAATGGGACAGGATAGAGAACCCAGAAATAAATCGAGACACCTACGGTCAATTTGACAAAGGAGGCAAGAGTATAAAATGGGAAAAAGACAGTCTTTCAGCAAGTGGTGCTGGGAACCACATGTAAATCAATGAAACTAGAACACATGCTCACACTATGCACAAAAATTAACTCAAAATGGCTTAAAGACTTAAACGTAAGACAAGACACAATCAAACTCCTAGAAGAGAACACAGGCAAAACATTCTCTGGTATCAACTGTACAGATGTTTTCTTAGGTCAGTCTCCCAAGGCAACAGAAATAAAAGCAAAAATAAACCAATGTGATCTAATCAAACTGACAAATTTTGCACAGCAAAGGAAACCATTTAAAAAAAAAACAAACTAAAAGGCAATCAACAGAATGGGAGAAAATAGTTTAAAATGGCACAACTGGTAAGGGCTTAATCTCTAAAATATACAAACAACTTATTCAACTCAACAGCAAAAAAAAAAAAACCCAACCCAACTGAAAAATGAGCATAAGACCTAAATAGACATTTCTCCAAAGAAGATATACAGATGGCCAAAAAACACATGAAAAATGCTCAAAATCACTGATGATTATAGAAATGCAAATCAAAACTACTATGAGGTACCACTTCATACCTGTCAAAGTGGCCATCATTAATAAGTCCACAAATAACAAATGCTGAGAAGGTATGGAGAAAAGGGAACCCTCCAACACTGTTGGTGGGAATGTATATTGGTGCAACCACTATGGAAAACAGTATGGATGTACCTCAGAAAACTAAGTGTAGAACTACCATATGTCTCATCAATTCCACTCTTGGGCATATATCTGGACAAATTTTTTCTTGAAAAAGACACATGTACCCGTGTGTTCATTGCAGTACTATTTACAATAGCCAAGACATGAAAACAACCTAAATGTCCATTGAGAGAAGAATGGATTAAGAAGATGTGGTATACATACACAATGGAATACTACTCAGCCACAAAAAAGAACAAAATAATGCCATTTGCAGCAACATGGATGGAACTAGAGACTCTCATACTAAGTGAAGTAAGTCAGAAAGAAAAAGAAACACTGTATGATATCACTTATATCTGGAATCTAATATAAGGTACAAATGAATATTTCCATAGAAAGAAAACTCATGGACTTGGAGAACAGGCTTGTGGTTGCCAAAGGAGAAGGGGAGGGAGTTGGACGGACAGGGAGTCTGGGATTAATAGATGCAAACTATTGCCTTTTGAGTTGATAAGCAATGAGATCCTGTTGTATAGCACAGGGAACTATATCCAGTCACATGTGATGGAACATGATGGAGGATAATGTGAGAAAAAGAATGTATGTATATTTGTATGACTGGCTCACTTTGCTGTACAGTAGAAATAGAACACTAAATCAACTATAATGGAAAGAATAAAAATCATAAAAATAAACTTATTATAAAATAAAGGCTGTATTTCCCTGTACTGTACAATATGTCCTTGTTGCTTAACTATTTTATATATATTAGTTTATATCTCTAATCTCATACTCCTATCTTGCCTTTCCGTTCCCTCTCCCCATTGATATTCACTACTTTGTTCTCTATGTTTGTGAGCCTGTTTCTGTTTTCTCTCTATATACATATATATATGTGAATTTGTTTTATAGTTCACATTTACATATAAGTGATAACATACAGTATTTGTTTTTCTCTGACTTATTTTCACTAAGCACAATACTCTCTAGATTCATCCATGTTGTGGCAAATGGTAAAATTCCATTCCTTTTATGGCTGAGTAATAATTCCATTGTATGTATATATGGTATATATAGATATATACCACATCTTTTTTATCCTTTTATCTATTGATGGACACTTGGGTTGCTTCCATAACTTGATTATTATAAATAATGCTGCTATGAACACTGGGCTGTATTTATCTTTTTGAATTAGCATTCTCATTTTCTTTGGATATATACCCTGGAATATTGCTGAAATTGCTAGATCATGTGCTAGTTCTGTTTTTAGTTTTTTGAGGAACCTCCATACTGTTTTCCATAGTGGCTACAACAAATTACTTTCCCACCAAGAGAAATAGCAATATTTTAAGGAAGAAAATAGTTGAAGGTTCTAAAAATCAGTTATAAAATCTGCTCAACTGGAACTGAAACATTTGCCAAATCTATGTCTGAGGATGGAGGAAATGTAAGTATATAGAGGTTTAATAGAATGTAATGGCTACAAAGGATTAATGGCCACGATCACATGATATTGACATGCAGGAACATGATTTAAAGAATAGACTGGAAAAGAAGATTTGAAGCAGATGCTAAAATCTTAAGAAATTTGATAATATTGACAATCTCATCAATCACCACCAAGTATTACATTTCTAGGAAGTTGTAGTTAAGTTTCTTTAATATTAGATCATTGTTTCCCTTAACATTTTCTAAAATAGGTATCATCCACTTTGTTTTATGGAAACAAAAAGTGGCTATATGGCCCCTAGGATTTTCCTAAAGTCAAAAGACAGGGAAGTGGCAAAACCAACACATAAATTCAAGCAAGCATAGCTGCCTGCTAGACTCCCCTAGGACTGCAGGCAAAAATAACTAGGATGGAGAGTGTTTATATGGAGAACATGGACTTCACTTACTTTTATGACAAAATTCCTCAGAGTTCCCTCTGTGGTGCAGTGGGTTAAAGATCTGGCATTGTTGCTGCAGTGGCTCAGGTTGCTGCTGAGGCATGGGTTCAGTCTTTGACCCTACCCAGTGGGTTAAGGATCTGGCATTGCCACAGCTGTGGCACAGGGTGCAGTTGTGGCTCAATTTGATCCCTGGCCCAGGAACCTCCATATGCCACAGGCGCAGCCAAAAAAAATTTTTTTTTCTTCATTTGAATGGGCTGGTAGAGGCAGCAAAGAATAAGCACACTGATGCCTCCAGCTCCATCTCATCCCTCCATGTTTCAGGAGTTTGGCTACAGGAATGTAGAAGGCACTGGCATCCGGGAAAAGCTAGGAGTTAGAATATCAGGTGAGGAGGTGTGGAAGGGAGAAAAATAACCTACAAATGTAGAGAATATGTTTCCAAATTTCCTATACCTGCTGTCAGTATAGGAAATAGGTGGTAGACAGGAGAAAAGCGGGCCTTGAGAAAACTGAGACAACCCAGGTAGAAATTTCACACACCCTGCTCCCAGCTCTTCTTCTTCCTCTTAAAATGTATTTCCATTAGACTTCTGCTCAAAGATGCCCCACTCTTGATTAGTTCTGCAGCCAGAGGGCCTCAGAAAGTTCTTATTACTTTATTGCTCTTGTCAAACCACATCAACTTTCTCAAGCCACACCAATGTCTGGCCCCTGTGGTACATTTGCATGTTGAGGATATATATTCCTTTTCTATATCCAGCAGCATTAAAAAAAAACAATCGCATTTTGTTCTTTTATCCATCACTATCCTTTCTGGAACCTTTTTTCAAATCACTCTTACTTTGGGGAAAGGTCTGTGTTCTATTTAGCTTTTTCTTTTTAAAATGATTTTCCAATACCTACACACAATATGATTTCTTATAAGCATCTCTCAATTTCTTTCAGGCCCTCAGACCATGGTTTGTGTAACCTATGTGGTTACATCGGACAGTTGGCCCAGGGAATACAAAGGAGCAGAGAGAAGAGTGGGACACTATAGACAATTAAATGGGGGTACTTTAAGAGCTGACATGGCACCGAAAGCTCTCCAAAAGGCTGACGTGTCCATGAAAGATGATCTCAAATAAATTTGGCAGATGGCCAAGTACAAAGGCCTGAGCAGGCATTTTGGTTGCTTTTCCTCCCTCTCTTATTCATTTGATGGATTTCAAAAAAACATATGAATGATTAATTCAGTCTCAAGAGACTGACTGTGATCTAATTCAAGCTGTCTGTAAAACAAAAGAGAAACAAAATCAGAGGGATTTGGGAATTTTAGCAAGGCTAAAATAAAATGGCACACTTGTTTGATTTCTCCCTTTGTTTTTTCACTAAGTCATATCTGTACTATTTAAACATCAGATACCTTGGGAATAAAAAAATGATGACAATAGTAAAATGGTGGTAGCTCTCAGGTTACTTATAACATTTACTTTTACCTTAAATGAAACCACAGCCTTTGCTTTTCTGGACATGATTAAGACCACCAAAGCAATTTTACCATCATTCCTCCTGTTCATCTTTACTGCTCGATTTTCTAGTACTGATTAATAGGTATGATAATCCCAATTCTAATATTAGATAATGTGCATGCCCTGAAAAAGTGGTTTATATAAAAGCAGCTTTTTCTTTTTTCCCCTTCCTTTCTTCTTTCCTTTCTTTCTTTTCCTTCCTTCCTTTTGTTTCTTTATTTGTTTGTGGTAAGAGAGAAGGTAGGCATTCTAAGAATTTTATAAAATGAATTTGTGTTTCCATTTCCCAGTGTTGAACCTACCTGTAAACTCATGAACATGGGGCTGTTAAGAGACACATGTATTCTGAAATGAGAAGAAATAAGCAAAAGACTGAGTGACCCAGTTCTAGGCTTCAACTAATCTGTTATGAAAACAATTAAGAGGATAAAACTATAATTTAAGGACCAATCAGCAAATGACAGTGGCTGACAGGGTTCTTAAAAAAGCGAATTCTAGATCCAAAAGGAAATACAGTTAGATTATATAACAGTTGCAGTATTATTGCATATTCTCTTTTAAGTTTCTCAAAATGTATTAATTATATTTTTCTGGCTTATAAATAATTTAATTTTGATTACTTAAAACTTGCTAGGTAAATTGAATCAGCTATGCAAATTTATTAAACATTGAAATATGTTATTTATATTTCCTGCTTCATCAGTTTGAGGAATAAAATAGAAACACATATTTTCATATTGAAATTAGAATGACTCTGAGCCCCAATGCCTTCTTTTTGTACTTATTAGGCCCTCAAGGTATTTATACAGGTCTGAAAATAAGTTCTTCACATAGCTAGACATCAGCTACCTGCCCATAGAGGATGAACTGGATAAGCCCTGATGAAACTATTTTCAAGACAAAAGAAAGAATGAAATTTTCTGTTCTCCTCTTGGATTTCCTGTGGGCTATTGGCATTTTGTATTAAATATCACCTTCCCATTAGCACTACAAACATCTCCACATATAAGGGCATATAGCATTTGACTTCAAAGATAGCATTTAAATCCATTGTTTATTCCCCCAACATCCAGCATTTCTATATTTAAAAAAAATACCAGTATAAGTTAGAATCCTACATAGGAGTTTTCTGCATACAAATGGGAAAATATTGAAGGATTCATTATAATTTATAGATAAGACAATACAGGATGTTATAGAAGTTTTCAGGGGGGAAAAAGACTCCAAAGCAAATTCCTCAGGTGATGACCTGCAGATGAAGATAAATCCCAAGCAGTACTCATGCCAGGCCTGATTTATTTCAGTAGGAAAAGCTCACAATGCTATCATCAATGCTAGCTGTGTGAATCTAGAATTGCTCACTGCCTTCTACAATGGTGCACAGAAATCTTGCATGACTCAATGACGAATATCAGATTCTTTGGTCAATTAAGAAGTGGCAGTCTCTCTTCTGGTGTGATCCATGGCAGAGGCATAAGCCTGGAAATCTTAGCCATATGACTTTGTCAAGATTTTAGCAAATGGCTTTGCCATAAGACTGGCAAGCTAGTAGCTAGCTGTCACCATGTCAGCACCAGCCATGCATGCCCTGGTATAATGTCAAGTTTAGGGGACTTGATTTCAAGTATATTTGTTGACCAAGAATCTTGGGCTATATCTAGTTTCCATTGAAATTTCAAGGAATTGAAGTTCATTTTCTGGGAGACCATCTTGTAGGCAGCCCTAGTCAAGTTATTTCTTAACACTAAATTCACCTCCCAAAGCTAGCCTCTAACCATATTGCATACTTCATTATGTTAACAAATTGTACCACTTTAACTTGTGTTCATTTTAAATGAGAGTGCAACCATTGATGTCATTATGGGAGGCTCTGAAAGTAGGTCAGAATTGATCAGGTGACTAATCCCAGGATACAAATCATGTTTACCCAAAGCAGAGAGGGTACTGCCATTTGTAAGAATAGCCTAGGAGGAGTACATTGTCAAGTTCAGAGGAATTAAGAAGATTGCATCCTTGGCTCAGGCTCAGAGATTACACAAAAGTCAACCAGGGCTTCCAAGGCCTTTCCCATGACTGAGGGAATCTGTGTCATCTTGAAGGGAGGAATAGTTGTATTGTATATTACGTAGCCTCTTGAGGAGCCATTATTGGTTGTCATTTTCATTGGCCCGTACTGGTGATACATCTTTTCAAAGTCTGGCAAGAGGAATGGGATCAGTGTCTACCGTTCCATTAGAAGACACTAAACTGGCTGCCATCTCTCTCTTTCTCTCTATCACTTCTGGTACTAGCTGGCAAGTCCATCTTCATAACATGCTAGCCTAGGAGGCTCATCACTGTGGGGGGAGCACAATCTTAGGTTTTCTGGTGTTACATTACTACATTACCAAACTGAATAGGAAACAGAATTGTCATTCCAGTACATGACTTGTATGTGGAGGCATCTACAGTTAGACAGACTGTCTCTGCATCAACCTCTGAGTCACTCAATGACTCTGGAGTGTCAAGGAAGTGGTCAGCTAGTGTCCCTTCCAAGATTCTATTCGGGAGCCCTCTTTAACCCTCCCTGTCTTACAGATGGTCTTCATAGTTTCTTAATATCTCCTCTATCTTATACCAACTAGTCAGTTCTTCAGTGAGCAACTGGCATTCATCTACATTGCCTAGGTGTGTGCATGCATGTGTGAATACCTGCAGTTTATTAAGAGACACGGTTCAGTAACTCCCTCAATGGTGCTTAGTCCTTTCTGAGTGACTTTTCTAAGGCTCTTATTTACAACTTAGGAATTAAATACTGGTTTTTTTATTTTCTGAAAATCTCCCATTTCACAGGACTTCGTGGACTAGTTTTTATGAAGAGTGACCTGCCATCCAAATAGCCAGCCATGCTGCCCGCAGTAAACACCCCCAAGACTTATCCTATCTATGATGTGGGACTTTAATATCTAATCATTTTATTTACACTAGAAGTCTATGGTGGGTTTTGTGTCAGATGCTGAGTAACAGTTGTCATGGAAATAAGAGCAAATAGCCAAGGTGCACTCCCACAAAGCCTACAGTAGCAGTGTCATTGGGAGTCATGAAAAGTAGGAGATATGTGAGCCCTTATTGCCTGTTACATGCTAAGGCTGAGCACAGAGATCAAACAAGACTGAGAATCAGACTCTGGGCCAGACCCTACCCCTTGGTCTGTGGAACTTTTAAATTATATGACAACAACATGAAAAAAAAGCATAAGTGCATGTTGGAGTGATGAGGGGCCAGCATATATTAAACATATAGCTTGGTAAAATCATGTCTTTAGCCATCTCCTGCCAGTTCCTGCCAGCTCAACTTCTGTGGTTGTGGGTGAGAAACAGCCCCTCCTCTACACAATCAAGGGATCAGTCCCAAGCCTTGTAGTTGCAGTCATATGGCATGGCAGCTGGCAGCAGATATCATCACATCAGTATCCGTCGTTGAGGAAACACCAGCCTTCTTTTTCAGTATTGTCAGAGGTGGACCAAAGTCCAGATCATCATTGATTTGCCCAAGAACTGGACAATGCCTAGTTTCTATGGATCTTGAGAGGGCCACCTTGCAAGATCAGTCTAGAATAAATTAACCTTTATCTCTCAGAAGGCTTAAGGAACAAGTTGAAAATTGTCTTCAGAGTTTAACCAAGTTACTGAAATTAATGAAGTAAAATACATTAAGAGATGGTAAGTCATATGGTGACCTACACAGGAACCATTCAAATGAGGAAGTCATTGCCAGCAACAGCCATTATAGCCCTGTGGGAGTGTGGACCTAGTGTTGTCAAATCTTCCTTTTATCAAGAAAATAATAAAAATGACTAATATGAAGTTTGATATAAAGTGTAGTTTTTACAACAAAATCCTTCTTCAGACTGGCTTGAGTTCTTAGATCACTAGTTAGCAAACCTCAATAGCAAATAGCTTGTTATAAAGTTCTGAAGCACCTAAACAAAGGAAAAAATAAGGAGAATGCAGGCCAAGGCCTGTTTTAGGTCCTCCAAACCTCTGTTCTTTAATGTATTGCTTAGGAAAGCACTCTGTGATTCATTCTATTTGAGTAGCCCCTTTTTAAGCCTAATCAGCTCCGACTAACCCTGTAAATCTGTCTTTTTCTTTGAGAAACAGGCTTTATATCTTCTTGGAAGACTCGGTACATTTTATTGCTGCCAAGATTCCCTATGATATTTCAAATATATTATTTGCTGCCTTCTTGTTGTTTTTGCAGGTTTGTTTATGCTACCATAAACATGAATGTGGGACAAAAGAACTTGTTTAGATAAAGTTCAGCCCTCTAAAGCTAAATATGGAGTATTATTACAAAGTACTGTAAATAATGTCATTTCATCCTTGAGATGTAAGAAAGGGGTGTGGTGCTGGGCATGCTTGAGTGACAGCTCAATCTCTTTTCATCAGTTTATCAGTTTCTTGTGGGTTATCTCAGGGGCAAAGTGAAATGATTATGGAGAAGAAATAGGTCTCAAAATTTAGCTAGGGTTTTTGGGATATGTAGTTACTTGCATAATCATCAACAATATTTTTAATTTTAATTGTCAGCTATGCTAAATAAAGGAGAATGCAAGATAAAAATAGACACAAAAGAACAAAAAAGTACAAGATCCTTTAAAGAAAGCATGTAGTCAAAAAAAATGAGTAAAATCAGATGGAGATAGGAATTCAGGGATCATTACTTTGAGGCGGGAGGTGTTATAAATTCAAGGATCATTACCTTGACATAGGGAAAGGGAGGAAGAAAGAGTTGAGGAAAAGAAAACAAGTGAGATTGTCTACACTAAGACACTGGCAAACTGTTTGGGCAAAAGTTTGCAATCTGCAAGATTGCAAAAACATCCATTTCAGAGGTGGGAAAAAGTTTTGGGTGGGTAGGCTTATACTGGAATGTATGGTCTTCTCTTCCTGGGCTCTTAGCCAGAGAAAGTTAAATTATTTAATTGTTCAACTCATTAGCAAGAATTTCTTGAGGTCTTATAAGTTCCAAGCACAATGCCTGGCATTCAATGTTAAAAAATAAAACAAGCCAACCAAAAGTATAGGGTATAGTCTCTGTCTCTAAAAGTTTGCAAGCTACTTGTATGTAGTTGTCTACTAATAAGATGCAGCAAATTAGTATAAATCACACATGCAAGAGAGGAAAAGGTTACCTATGGCTTTTACCCTTAGTCAGCATTACTGTATTTAGAAATCTTGTTAGCTATAGCGAGATGTATGCATGTGGATAGGATGGTGGCGGGCAGTGGCAGTGAAGGTGGTAGCATTTGGGGTGAGGGACATTTAAATTTAAATTAGGAAAATTGCAAAGATCATAGAGAAGGAGATTTGTGGGTTTATGTTGTTTCTAGTCTGCTAGAATTGAAGTCTCTAAAGTCTGTCTTTTCTTTCCAAAACAATGGGTGAACAGTTATGCTTGCAAATCATGGAGCAAGTCAGAGAGAGGAGGGGGACCAGTTGTGTCTAAATATGCAGTCCACTCACAAAGACAGGTACACATGATGCTCTAGGGTGACCAAGTGTGCCAGTAAGAGGAGAAGTGGGAGATGGTGTGATCTGGGTGATGGTGACCTTGTGATTGTGAGACCAGGACAAAGCATATAAGATGACCTGAGCTCTGCCATTAGGGGGCAGATAGTAGAAGAAAAGAAACTTCTTGGCTGGTAGATACAGAACCTGCCAAGGGAACAAATGAAGAGGGAAAAGGAAGTATCACACTTCCTCACTAAATGGCTATCAGGAAGCAAAAATTTGGAGAGGAGAAATCAGAAATACCATGCATATGACTCAGAGAGGAGGAAAAAAGAGCCAGCAATGAGAGTAGAGCTAAAGACAAAAAAAAAAAATTTCTCATTAGAATGGAAAACTTTTGGCATAAGATGGCTAGAAGGGAGGAGAGTCAAAGGGATGCTGTCTTATGAATAGGGAGGAACAGGGACACTGCACAGGCAGACAGAGCAAGGCCTGTGAGACTGCTGGGTGGAAGTGGTGGACCAAGATGAAACAACATCCAGCGGAGAAAGTGAAAGAAGACAGAGGATAGAGGACCTGACTCTCTGGTTCTCCTCCTTTCCCATATCTCTTCCTTAATTAATTCCTTTGTGATGCATATCCCTACCTTCTAACATCCTGCATTTCTTTTTCTCTTGAAGAGTTTGTAGAGTCCTTTGGGAATTGGGTATATTTAGAGTCAGAGTTGATGTTCACAATATTTGCATAGGTTGCTCATACAATCTAGTATTGTCTTATTTGAATTGGATTGCAGATAGAAAAAAAAAAAAAAAAAAAAAAAGGATACTCTGGGTAGTATCCTTATGCCAGGAAACCTGATCAGATTCTTACTGTGGGGAGCTATAAACCTCAGGATTGTCAAAGGCCCGGAAGATCACTAGATAAAATACCCACTGGCATACAGCAGAACTTACAGACCTTTACTTCCTCTGCTCGGAGGCCTTGACTTGCAGAAGATTGTGAGTGGTACTGCAATATGAAGAGTCTGCATCAACTTTTGTCAAAGCTTCCTTCTTTGAGCCAAACATGCAATGAGATCAATAAATTTTGGTAAAATTCCAGAAGCAAAATCAGCCTTTTTCCCACGCATTGCCTCCAACTGGTCTCACTGGAAAGACTGAGGCACTAGGACATTGATCACCATAGTCCTTAGCTACAAGATCCCAAGCAAATCCCTGCTAGAAAGATACTAGCAGATAAAATTTTGGAGCTATAGCTATAATAACCTGGGGTGTTAGTGGATTTAGTAAAAACTATATACACCTTTACTTCATAGGCTGCTTTAGTCATTTTCAAATGATGTATTTATTTTTCAACTCCCAACTAAAGAACACTATTATGTAATATTTTAGGGTGGTACTAGAGGAATTCATGAAGAGTCAACATATAATTCAGTCATTATAATGTTGCTAACTAAAACCTTCTGAGTCCTAGAAGGAACAAGTTATAAAATTGATGTCTCTATAAATATTATCTTTGATTAACTCTACCTTGGAGTTCCCATTGTGGCTCAGTGATAACAAACCCGACTAGTATCCATGAGGATGTAAGTTCGATCCCTGGCCTCACTCAGTGGGTTAAGGATCCAGCATTGCCACGAGCTCTATTGTAGGTCATAGATGAAGCTGGACTCTGACATTGCTGTGATTGTGGCATAGGCTGGAGGCTGCAGCTCTGATTAATCCCTAGCCTGGGAAGTTCCACATGCCACAGGTGTGGCTCTAAAAAAGCAAAAACAAACAAACAAACAACAACAAAAAAACCTACCTCTCCTTACCAGGTAGCAATGAGGAGCTGGGGTGGTATGGGTGATTTTAAAATGTGTACATATTAATATGAATTAGTTAACTCTTACAATAGTATTCTGAACAGTCAAATCAGGTTACTAGCAAGTCAAAATCCTGAAACCCAACAGAGGGTTCAAAACAGAATAAAAATATCAGACTAGTCAGTGAAGTTGAAAGTAATGTGGTTGGTTGAAACCATGTGACTCACTTGGACCAAGGCTGGATGCTCCAGGATTCCAGCATTAGCAGTAGTCAATCTTGGATTCAAGTGAATTTGAAGAAGACAATTCAGTAACAAGAGCACTGAACTGAAAGAAAATTCAGGTACAGAAACTTATTTTTTAATAAGTGTTGCAGAGTCAGCAGCTCAGTTTCCTGAAGCTGCTCTTGGACATGACTCACAGGGGCATTATTTTTGGTGAGGACCTTGGGTCTCCTAGCCCTCTCCTCCTCCTCCACCCTTCTTTGCAGATGGCTTCACAGTACCCAAGTGCAAAGGAGTCTCTTAACTCAACATCTCCTCCAAGGACTTGCATAGCTCATGCATTTGGGTCTCTCCATTACACTGAATTACAAAATATCATAAATTTTCATAAAATTAATTTATTTAAATTATAATTTAGGGCAATTTGGCACCCCCGCCTCCCTCTTCACACCTAGGCTTAATGTGCCACCTCACATACCTTTTAAAAAGTGACACAAAAAGTTTGCTAAGCACATCCATAGTGCCAAAATATTACAGAAAAATGCTTTCTCTAATTAAGAAAATTGTTTTAAAACACATTAGCACAAACATTAATATGCTTCCTACCTCTGCAAATCTTAACTCATATTGATAGGAAAATAAGCAAAGGCGCTTATGAATTGGAGATTGGTAAACTCCCAAATAGGTTGATCAGAGACAGGATTCTTCCAGACCTGGGCAGCTACTTGGCCTAATCCCCTTCCTCCTTTAATCCCAAACTTCATGTTTGATGTCTCTGAGCAAATGGAAGGTGCTTACTTGCAGATGTCTTAATTCAGCACTCTATAGAATTTTTAAATAAAGCATTTAATTTTTTTATCTTCAGTTTTCCTGTATTATAGATTGGCTCAGCCATATATTTTTCCATTTAACTCCTTATTTTGCTGCATCAAATCATTTCAGGTGTGTGTGTGTGTGAAAGCTTTCCATGACATCATACAGTTCTTGGTGGCATGGGCCACTTCTGAATCCTCTCTGATTCCCCAGCAGTAGTAGCAAAGGTCTAAAGCTGGAATACTGAAGCTAGGCATCTGTGTTCTGGGTTTGAATCTTGCACCGCTTGCTAAGTTTGTAACCACCAGAGGTTATTCACCTTCAGTTTTCTCATTAGTTTTTGATGAGTAAAACTTTTTTTTTTCCGCTTTTTTTGGTGGGGGGAGGAGGACATGCTGCTTCTGTGGCATGTAGAAGTTCCCAGGCTAGGGGTTGAATCGGAGCTATAGCTGCCTGCTTACACTACAGCTTATGGCAATGCTGGATCCTTTAACCCACTAGGTGAGACCAGGGAACCTACTCCTCATGGACACTAGTGGGGTTCATTACTGCTGAGCCATAATGGGAACTCCCTAAATCTTTTAACCTTAAACAGTGCTTGACTCTGTGAGGGTGAAGTGAGCAAGGTCCTTGTGTGGGGTGCAAAATATAAGGGGGTACCAAAAACCTCAGTAATCAAAATAAATAACATTTTTATGTTTTAAAAACTCAAATGTCAGTAGTGGTTGGTTAACTTGTTGATTAGAGTCCACAGTTCAACTCTCTGGATCCACAGTTTTTTCAGGATATAAAAGATCATAACCCTGACTCATTCATTCACAGCCACCTTGCAAAGCATGTACAGTCATTAGTCCTGGTAGCATTGGTATCTACTTAAAGATCACCTCCACAGTTATGGAGTCAGTAGTTCCATGTAGGCCTCTTAGCCACTTATGGAATCACCGGGGATGCTCAACATATGTATTTCTTTTAACCTTCCCATTAATATTAGTGCATACAGATACATTCCAGGCTGTTTCCTTGCAATTGTGATTGCCTTTTCTTATTTGTAAATGAAGCTATATAGAATTTCACCCTGTACTTTTTTCTAATTATTCCTTCCCAAGACAATGTTAAATCACCAACAATGATGACTGGAGGCACCATGATCTCTGAGCAGTGCACATCAAAAACCCTGAGTCATCCACTGGCAATAGCACCTTAGCAGGTTCTCGCTTTGCTTTGTGACTTTAGAATGTACAACTGTTCAGAATATAAGAATGCCCCACCCGCATCACATCCTCCTCCCCCAAAACAGGCTTCCTTTCCCTCTCTCCCTCCTTCAAGGAAAATTAAATGAAGACAGCTAACGAGCAGTTTTATTTTCTTTCAGCAAAGGTCAGCAATCCCACAGCAGCAAATTAATCCCAATTAGTAATGATATTTTGTCTTGATAAATGATGACACATTTGATTTACTGTGTTTCCAGGATGCAGGCAGAAAATGTTAATGATTTGGTTTGCTGGGAATTTATATTCTTGCTCATTTCCCATTTGCTGATCAGTTGCGGCTCCTGAAGACTTGGCTGCTTCGACTAATGAACTGAGGGCCTTGCAGGAATAATGGCATGTTCCGCAGGCCTCATTTTTTTTTTTTTTTTTTGCAATGCCATCTGTAGAAATGCAGGTTCCTTTCAGAAAATAACTCTAGCAGCCATGAAAGAATGATTATGATCATATCAATGTCGCTTGTAATTTGTATTTCACTTGTTTAATGGCATCCCCAATAAATGAAGCTTTCTGTAGAGAACAAAACTAATTATAGCAGATTCAGCATTCATGTGTGTGTGTGTGTCTGTGTGTGTAAGGAGAGAATTCATGAAAAGAATCATACCTAGTCTGTCCTCATTTCCTTAAAATATTCTGATAGCTGTGATACGGTTTATAAAATGATTTATCTGCCCAGCTGGTATGATTTAAATTAGACTGACGAGGATGTTTTCTGGAGGTCTTCATAATTGAACATACTATCATTTTGTTTGCAGTACACGCAGACGTAAGTCAAATGTTCTGTCTTTTCAACCACGAGTTCCTGTTGAGATCATTCAGCACTGTGGGGATGGCCAGAGGCACTTTGACTCTTCACAAAGCCTGTCAGGGCTGTCCCATGAGGTTGTGCCAATCTAGCTGTGAGCTATTCTATGACCAACACAGGCCTTTTGAGCATCACCAAAGAGTCAAGCCAACAGGAAGCCCTGGGGAAGGTTGACTTTTCCAGCTCCGAACGCTGATATGCCTTTCACACATCAGATATAATCTTTGCTACAGAAAACAGCTGCAATTGGCTGCTTGCTACTCCAGGCAGGCTGGACTCCTAGTTGTTTACATGACATTGTGAAAATGAAATATGAGGGATCATTACCCATTCTCATTTAAGAGCTGGAAATGTTAGAAGCCCTATTAGAATCTCCTTCAGGGGAGTAGATGTTTTTCTCTCATTCTTAATCATTGTTCTTAGCATCAACTAATATAAAATCAATAAACTTCACTCTTCTTGCTTAAGGGGATACTTGCTATTATGGTAAATTACTAGATCCACATTATGTATCTTCCATTCTTCTTTCCTTCCCTGAGGCTTCTGTTCCACCACTCTATTCCTGGCCTGATTGGTTTTTTCACTCTGGGATGGGGCTGACATTCTCTGCTGTCTCTGGAATACAAATGGTTAGTGACATTTGAGTATGGTTTCAAAGCCTGATTATGTGGACTGGTTCAGGGAGAAGAATTACTAAGATTTTTTTTTTTTTTTTTTGCCAGAATTTGTTTATTTCAGTACTGTGCCCTGCTCTTCAGGGAGAGATGATCTTTTCCTTCCTTCCCTTCTTTCCTTCCTTCCTTCCTTCCTTCCTTCCTTCCTTCCTTCCCTCCTTCTTTCTCTCTTTCTTTTTCTTATTGCTCCCACAATGTCCAGGAGACAGTAGTACCCTCTCCTCCAGGTCCTCTGGGAAGCAGACAACAAGATGTAATTAAATGTGCATGGATTTTACAAAGGAAAATGCCTATATGAAAAGCAATAGGGAGATGGCCAGAGGAGGATGGGAGCATCCTAGGTTACTATAACACCAGTATTTTAAACTGTCTCTCAGAGTGGACATTTCAGAGGATTCACCTATATCCTCCAGCTTCATTACAGTACCTGAAAAAAGCAGTGTATCCTAGTACTGCTTTTCAGTGAGAATACCACATATTCTAGAGAAGAACAGAGATGAGGATTGGGATTGAAAGGAATGATGATCCTTTTAATCTTCAACTCTGTGTTTGGGGTAGAATTTTACATTTTACCAATTCATGAAGCAATTTCATACAAATTATTGCTTTTGATTCTGACAACAAAAGATGAAGTCAGTATTATTCTTGTCAATCAAAAATACATAAACTGAGTTAATCCATGAGGAAACATCAAAAACTCTACTGATGGACATTTTACAAAATACTCTTCAAAAATGTGAAGGTCATGAAAAACAAGACCGAAGAGCTTCCCAGATTAAAAAGAGATTTATAAGATTTGACAGCTAAGTACAATATGATTCTGAACTGGATCCTCTACCAGATGACACACATTCACACACTCACACACACCCAAAATACACACATTTTCTTCTACAAGACATTTTAGGATAGCTGGAAAAACCTGAATAATTAACATAATTCTTAGGTAATTAGTTTTCTTATTTTTAGAGCCATTTTGTGAGCATGTAATAGAATGTTCTTGGTTGAAGAAAATACACATGGAAGTATTGGGGGATAGAGAGCATCATGCATGTAACCTACTTTCTTATTGTTCACACACACACACACAAAAGGTTACATACACACACAGAACAATAAAGCAAATGTGATTTGGAAAAAGTTAATGTTTATGGAATGTGGTAGAGTGATATACAGTGTATGTCTATGATCATTCTTTGTACTATTTTATTTTATTTTTTGCTGAGACAAATAGGAAATTTATTCTATACTTTATCCCATTTTTATGGTTTTCATCTTTACTACTTAGTTTTATCTATTACATTTCAATTTTTCTTTAAAAATTAGCATTATATTAAAATTATTATATTATGCAACTAATTTATAAAGAAGAAAGCCTTATATACCATTAAATATTTTATATAGAATAATAAAAAGAATGACTTAACTGGTAAGAATAACAGAAATAATACACCCTCTGAAAATAAGTAAAATATAAAATGCATAAATTGGTTAAAAAACAATATAACTGTATAAATATTTCCTCACAATTTGTTACATCTTATTGATTCTTCAATATAGGCATTACACCATTCTAGGTGATGTGATAAACAAGACATTATAAACCTTACATTGTACCATGGAGAGAAATGGTTATTAATAATACAATTGTAGAACTGTATTATTTAATTGTACAGTCACATTGTTTAATTATAATTATCATAAATTCTTTGATGGAAAGGAAATCAAAATCAGATGTAAGAAGACTTCAGCATTCCAAGAATGATGTCAAATGACCCCCTTCATGGTGGATTATGCACTTATTTACTATGAGATATATTTCTTCTCCAGAGATTCCTTGTTTGTGTATCAGTTGTAGATTTTTGGTTTGCAGTTCTTCTGAAGTTTTGATGTAAGAGTCTATCTGTATATGAGATTGTTTTAAGTTGTTGTTCTCTTAATTGCAAGTTCATCTCCACTGTCCTGCATTTGTACCCACCTCTTCTCATGATTTCTGATTTTGATGGTATAATTGTGCATGGATGATTTCATATCTTTACTGTATATAAACCTTTACTGGTGAGCCTTGTTATTTGTGGAATTTTTGTTTCCTGTTGCTGTCTTTTCTTTCCTGCCTAGAGAAGTTCCTTTAGTATTTGCTGTAAGGCTGGTTTAGTGTTGCTGAATTCTCTCAACTTTTGCTTATCTGTGAAGGTTTTAATTTCTCCTTCAAATCTGAATGAGAGCCTTGCTGGGTAATGTTTCTTGGTTGGAGGTGTTTTCCTTTCATCACGTTAAGTATATCTTGCCACTCCCTCTGGCCTGCAGAGTTTCTGCTGAAAAATCTGCCAATAACCTTCTTGGGGTTCCCTTGTGTGTAACTTGTTTCTTTTCCCTAGCTGCTTTCAAGATTTTCTCTTTGTCTTTAATTTTGGTCAGTTTGATTAATATGTGTCTCAGTGTTTTCCTCCTTGGGTTTATTTTATATGGTACTCGTTGTGCTTCCTGGATTTGAGTGAGTGGTTCCTTTCCCATTTTAGGGAAGTTTTCGGCTATTATCTCTTGGAATATTTTTTCTGTCCCCTTCTCTCTCTCTTCTCCTTCTGGCACCCCTATAATACAGATGTTGGTGCGTTTCACGATGTCCCAGAGTTCTCTGAGACTCTCTTCATTTGTTTTCAATCTTTTATCTCTTTTCTGTTCTGCATCCATATTTTCTACTAATCTCTCCTCCACCTCACTTATTCGTTCTTCTGCCTCCTGTATTCTGCTATTAGCTGCTTCTAGTGCATTTTTTTATTTCAGTTATTGTATTTTGCATCTCTTCTTGTTTAAGTTTTATATCTTGTATCTCTTTGCTCAGTGTTTCCTGTAAGTAATCCATCTTTGCCTCCAGTTTATTTCCAATGTCTTGCATCATCTTCAGCATCGACAGTCTAAAGTCTTTTTCCTGGAGGCTGAGAATCTCCTCATTGCTTAGCTGTTTTTCTGGAGTTTTTCCTTTCTCCCACATCTGAATTATAGCTCTCTGTCTTTTCATTTTTAGAGGTTTTTGGTGTGGTGACCTTTTTATAGATAATAGAGCTGTAGCCTCTCTTACTTCTGGTGTCTGCCCCCCTTGTGGCTGAAGTCTGTATGGGGGCTTGGTGTAGGCTTCCTGATGGGAGCGGCTGATGCCCACCCACTGGTAGGTGGAGCCGATTCTAATCCCTCTGGAGGGTGGGGCTTAGTCTCTGGATGGGATTAGGGGCAGCTGTGTGCCTGAGAGTTCTTTAAGCAGCCTGTTTACTGAGGGGTGGGGCTGTGATCCCACCTGGATTGTTGTTTTCCCTGGGGCTTCTCAGCTGCTGACTGACAGGTGTGGCCAGATTTTCCCAAAATGGCTACCTCCAGAGAAAGACAGCTGCTGAATATTCCCGAGAGCTTTGCCGTCAATGTCCTTCCCTCACAACAAGCCACATTCACCCCTGTTTTTCCAGGATGTCCTCCAAGAACTGCGGTCAGGTTTGACCCAGATTCCTATGGAGACTTTGATTTTCCCTGGGACCCAGTGCACGTGAAAGTCTGTGTGCACCTTTTAAGAATGGGGTCTCCGTTTCCCCCAGTCCTGTGGAGCTCCTGCGCACAAGCCCTGCTGGCCTTCAATGCCAGATGCTCCAGGGGCTCTTTCTCCCAGTGCTGGGTCCCTGCATGTGAGTGTTTGATGTGGGGCTCAGAACTCTCACTCCTGTAGGTGAGTCTCTGTGAGCCAGTTAGTTTTCAGTCTGTGGAGCTTCCCACCCAGGAGGTATGTGGTTGTTTATATCATGAAATCACCCCTCCTACCTCTTGATGTGGCCTCCTCTTTTTCTTCTGGAGTAGGGTATGGGTTTCTGGTCCATTTGGGTGGAGATTGCTCAGTCATTAGTTGTGAATTTTGTTGTTTTTAGGAGAGAAGTTGAGCTCCAGTCCTTCTATTCCGCCATCTTAATCCCCCTCTTTGTACTATTTTTGTAACCTTTTTATAAGCCTGGAATTATTTTAAAATCATTTTAAAAACTATACTCTAGAAAATGTGAAATGAAGAAGGCAGTTCCTGTGCCCCATTTTACAGGTGAGCAAGGAGATTGGCTCAAGGAGGTTAAATAAGTGCCTTGGCCTCATTCACACAGTAGATCGGTATCAGACTGAAAATTTCAACCCAGACTCACCTCCCATTCAAGTGATCTTTTCACAAGCTAAACACATCATCTCTATGTACAGGCAGCATGACTAGCCTCCAGAGTCCATAGCTCTCTCTCCCAAGTTTTCCTGTTGTAATACCTTAGGCTGTATGGCACACTATTGCATCTTAAGATAGCTGACCCTCAGAGAGAGGAGCTTGTCCTGGTTGATGGCGAATTATCTCAGTCCTAGATTCCATTGCACATTCTGTTCTTGGTAAATGGAATTCTCAGATCACTGGGCTAGAAGATAAATGCTATATCCACCATGCTGTTGGCCCTTCTGACCATTTTACTTGAATACCAGTGCCTATGGCATTGTTTTATTCTTTGAAATTAATCCCCTTCTTCAGACTGTAGTTCCAACATGTCTTATTTCCTTATGCCTGAATCCATGACTTTGTTTTCTTTCAGTACCCTTCCTTTGTTTTCCAGGCTCTATTTACTTCCACAACCCTCCTGGGGATTTTATTCCCGTTATGTAAAACTCAGTCTCCAGGAATAGTTTGACCTTCAGGACCTGCCTGGACCTTCTACTCCTAGATCTGATTTATTAATCAGTATTTCAGTTTTCCAGGTCCCAGACATCTCTTGCTTGGCTGTCACTCCAGAAACCAATTTTCATTATGATTTCTACCTGCTGGGTTCAATGATAACCAGAGATCATAGTCCCTTTTAATGGGACTCTCTTATTGGAAAACTGAATTTGTATCCAATTAATTCCTCCATTGAAGTTCAGCTTCAGTTCCACCTGTCCTCTAAAACTTTCTTTGGCCACCTCAGTCCTTATACCCCCCCATTCAAATAACTCACTATAAACTCACCTGTCCCACATATTAGAGGTTACCACATGCTGGTAGCATTCTTTACCTGCATAAAACTTTTTTAAATTTTTTATTTATTTTTTGTCTTTTTAGGGCCATACCCATGGCTTATAGAAATTCCCAGGCTAGGGGTTTAATTGGAGCTGCACCTGCCAGCCTACACCATAGCCACAGCAACACCAGATCTGAGCCACATTTGCAAACTACACCATAGCTCACAGCAACACTGGATCCTTAATCCACTGAGTGAGGCCAGGGATTGAACCTACATCCTAATGAATACTATTCGGGTTCATTAGCGCTGAGCCACAACAGGAACTCCTAAAGCTTTTCCTCTGTCCTTCTAAGGACAGTGTGGTTAGAGGAAAACTAGACTGAGGAGACAATTCTTCTCCTAACTGTATTGTCTTACACAAGTCACTTAATACCTCTGGACCTCAGATTTAATAGAGAGACAGATTAGTCTCTAAGCACACTAATTCATGAAATTTTGATCTATCCAGTGTCAACTAGTAAACATTTTAAAAGTATTTCATAATGTGAGTCTTACCTCCCAAGGGGCTTATTTTTATCAGAATGTCGGGCAATGGAGTGTCAGAGCCACTTTTCCATTTATGTTTCCAGAGGGTCTGACTTGGATGAATCTGTAGTAAAAGGCAATAGAACCAGTCCCCTCAAACAACCAAGTGACAATTGAATGACATTTCCAGCCCCCAACTGTGTTGAGTCCTCTCATCACAGTGCCTGACCCAGTAAAAATGCAGGATCATGACGTGTGGACAGATGTGCACTCAGAGATCTTTGGCCAGGGTAATTGAAGTGGCAGTGCTGATATGACATAGTGGAGAACGGAAAGGTCCAATGCCATGTTTGATTGTACTTTTACTCAAAATACCCTCTGTCCTTGTTACTCATACTATGCTCCCCAAGAAACCACTGGCATTGGTAGCAGCCAATTAGAAATCTAGAATCTTGGGCTGCATCCCAGACCTATGGAATCAAAATAATTTTTAAGTTTTTTATTGAAGTATCATTGATGTGCAATATTATAGAAGTAAGAGGTATACAACATAGTGTTTGACAATATTTAAAGGTTTTATTCCATTTATAGATATTACAAAATACCGGTTTATCCACTATATTGTATAGTGTATCATTGTAGCTTATTTATTTTATACATAATAATTTCTGCTTCTTAACCTCCTACCACCATCTTGCCCTATACCTCTTCTCTTTTCCCACTGGTAACCACTAATTTGTTCTTCATATCTGTGAATCTGTTTCCTTTTTGTTATATTCACTAGTCTTTATTTTTTAGATTCCACATATACATGATATCATACAGTATTTGTCTTTCTCTTTCTGACATATTTCATATAGTATAATACCCTAATATCCTCTAAGTCCATCTATGTTTTCGCAAATGGCAAATTTTTGTTGTTTTATGGTTGGGAAATATTCCATTGTGTATATGTGTATGTGTATGTATATATATGATACATAAACAGGTTATTTATATTAATATATGTAACATTTTATATATACACATACAGATATATATATATAAAATTATGATCTGCTGATGGATACTGTTTCTATTTTATAGATAGGTTCATTTGTGCCATATTTTAGATTCTGATATAAGTGATGTCATATGGTATTTGTCTTTCTCTTTCTGACTGACTTCACTTAGTATGAGAATCTCTAGTTGCTGCAAATGACATTATTTCGTTTTTTATGGCTGAGTAGTATTCCATTGTATATATGTACCACATCTTCTTAATCTTCTTAATCCATTTATCAGTCAGTGGACATTTAGGTTGTTTCCATGTCTTGCTATTGTGAATAGTGTTTCAATAAGCATGTATCTTTTTGAATCATAGTTCTGTCTGGATTGGGAGTGGGATTGCTGGATAATATGGTAATTTGATATTTAGTTTTGTGAGGAATCTCCATACTGTTTTCCATGGTGGTTGTACCAATTTACATTCCTACCAACAGTGTACAAGTGTTTCTGTTTCTCCACACCCTCACCATCAATTGTTATTTGTAGATTTATTAATGATGGCCATTTTGACCAGGGTGGGATGGTACTCATTGTAGTTTTGATTTGCAGTTCTCTAATGATTAGTGATGTTGAACATCCTTTCATGTGTCTACTGGCCATCCATATGTCTTCTTTGAAGAAATGTCTATTTAGGTCTTCTGACCATTTTTCAGTCGGATTATTTGTTTTTTGTTGTTGTTGAGTTGTAGGAATTGTTTGTATATTTTGGAGATTAAGCCTTTTTCTGTTGCATTGTTTCAAAGACTTTCTCCCATTCTGTGGGTTGTCCTTTTTTTACGGTTTCCTTTGCTCTGCAAAAGCTTTTGAATTTAATTAGGTCCCATTGGTTTATTTTTGTTTTTATTGTCATTATTTTAGGGGTTAGATCAAAGAAGATATTGCTTCAATTTATGTCAAGGAGTGGTCTGCCTATATTTTCCTCTAGAAGTTTTTATGGTATCTGGCCTTACATTTAAGTCTTTAATCCATTTTGAATTTGTTTTTGTGTATGGTGTTAGAGCATATTCTAATTTCATTCTTTTTCATGTAATTGTCCCATTTTCCCAGCACCACTTACTAAAGAGACTCTCTTTCCTTCACTGTATGTTCTTGTCTCCTCTGTTATAGATTAGTTGAGCACAGGCACCTAGGTTTATTACTTGACTTTATATCTGTTCCACTGCTCTGTGTTTTTTTGGTGTGTGCCAGAACCACAGTTTTTTGATTATTGTAGCTTTTAAGTATAGTCTGAGGTCTGGAAGCCTGATTTCTCCATTTCCATTTTTCTTTTTCAAAATTGATTGGCTGTTCAGTGTCTTTTGTGTTTCCATAGAAATTTTAAAATATTTTATTCTAGTTCTGTGAAGAATGTCATTGGTAAATAAAATATACTTAGAGACAAATGACAGCAAAGATGCAATGGTCAAAAACCTGTGGGACAGAGAAAAAGCAGTTTTGAGAGGGAGGTTATAGCAATACAATCTTATCTCAGGAAACAAAAATCTCAGGTAAACAATCTAACCTTACACCTAAAACATCAGAGAAGAAAGAAAAGACAAAGCCCCAAATTAGTAGAAGGAAAGAAATCATAAAGATCAAAGCAGAAATCAATGAAACAGTGACAAAGAAAATAATAGAGATGATCAAGGAAATCAAAGTCAACAAAATTGATAAACCTATAGCCAGACTCATCAAGAAAAAAAAAAGAGAGAGGGCTCAAATCAATAAAAGTAGAAATGCAAAAGGAGATGTTATGCCTGGCCACCACAAAAATACAAAGGATCATAAGAGACTACTATAAGCAACTATATGATGATAAAATGGGCATACTGGAAGAAATGAACAGATTCTTACAAATGTACAACCTTCCAAGGCTGGATCCGGAAGAAATAGAAATCATGAACAGAGCAATCACAAGTACTGAAATTGAAACTTTGATTAGAAAACCTCCAAAAAACCAAAATCCCTGACCTGAGGCCTTCACAGACAAATTCTATCAAACATTCAGAGAAGAGTTAACACCTATTCTTCTGAAACTCTTCCAAAAAATTGCAGAGGAATGAATCACAATCTTTCAATGAAATGCCCAAGTGGTACATGTGTGGATTCAGTTTTGAGAAGCACTGTTCACCTTCACAAGGGAGAATTCATGTCTTATAGGGGTCTTAACTTCATATAACTTTGAAAACCATCTTTAAGAATAATGACCAATTATATATACCTAAATCAAGCCTATATTCTCCTCACAGCCTTTAGTACTCAAGACATTTCTGACCTTCCCCTCCTCTGTTGCCTATTCCATCAATGCAGAATCCTGCTAAAATATATCAGAGTAGTACTTGAATCAAAGTAGTCAGTGCATGGCAATGAATGTATTTCTCCTCTTAGATAATGACATTAATAGTTAATAGTTGACGAGTAATTACTAAGTGTCAAGTGATTTTAGGAACTGGATATGTATATTTCATGTAATTCTTATAGAAATCTTAATAGATCTGGAGACCTCTTTCAGATTAATCCTTTATTTTAGAGATAAGATTAAGTGATTCTAAGAATAGAACACTGAGAATCTGGTTCTAAGGCCCACATTCTTAAAGATTGAACCTATTGCCTCTAGATGGTAAAATTAACATTTCAAAAGAGTCCTTTAGTCACCAAGCAAAAAGAAATAATTCTAGGGAACTGAGATACTGAGGTGTTGTAATAAAGCCTGCATTTTGGGAGGAAATGAGGAATGTGTCTGCATTTTGTCCTCTCCTATCTCATCTTGTAAAGCAGCTCTATTATTCCACAAGCCCATACAAGACAGGCTTTGACAGTGGCTCTTTTACTAAGCATTTTTATTCTTAGTTTGATACTAGATGCTCCCTTTTTGATTGAACTAACTGCAAAGCTTGAAGCGGGAGGGGAGCTTGCAAGGAGCCAATAACAGATGAAGTATGTTCTTTGAGAATGTTTTTACTACATCCTTCTGTAAGAAAGCCCCTGATATTCTAATGTTTTCATTTTTTTACAACAAAATCTAATGGAACTCATCAAAGTAATTTCTCTTTCTTATCACTATTTGAAAAAAAAGTAGAAATTTATTTATAAGCTTTTCAACAATATCCTCAACCAATGACCAAAAAAAAAAAAAAGAATAAAATGCTTAGAGAGTTATAATTAACTTTTTATTTTGTTTGGTGAAAAAGAATAGTATTTAGCATATAGGTCATTTTCTATTTTCTTTTTCTTTTCTTCTGGCCACATTTTTTAGGACTGTAACCCAGCCAACAAGATATTGAATATTATATATATATGAGTCTACTGTATCATTGTCAGTGTAATGGATATATTCCATGTCTAAACAAATTCTGTTGGGCTGCACTCGTTGGAAGATGCACCCAGTACAATAGCCTCTGTGGCTTGTTCTATTACCACTGGCCTTCAGGATCTTAATGGGAGGCTAGTTCCCCGATCCTTCTGGATGACAATAGTTGTGCTATTCTTCAAGTTAGCCATCTAAAGAAAGAATAAAGAAATCCTATTTAAACTGCTTATTGAGATTGCTTGTATGACTCATAATCAAATTTATGAAGAGTAGGAAAACAAATATTAATGAAAAATAAGAGTATCCTACCATTTTGACTTAAAAACACTAAAGAAGAATTGACTCTATCTGGTTTTTGTGCAAGTTGGGGGAGGAAATAAGGAAGGAAAGCTGTAAAGAGAAGGGGTATAATCGTGTGGAAATTGAAACCCAAAAGCATGTACACCAAAACTGCAGCAAGATAAGCAAAGGTTATCTTAAAATACTCTTTCTAAATATAGCCTTAATCATATTGACATGGAAAAGTAATGACATAAAAAGTGATGAAATCAAAATAAAGCAATTTATGTCATGGAGAAACTTGAACTATAATGATTTCTGAAACAGATGTTATAAAGAAAAAAATTTTATAACTTTTTAACTGCACTGTTATATTTAAGAAAAATGAAAATTATGTAAAAGCCCTATGGCAGTTTGCAAAATATCAAGAGCAAAGAGGTTAGCAAAGTAACTCTGTTATATCTTAATGTTAGACTCTTTGGGAAGCAAGTATAGTTGAGTGACAATAGAGTGTGAATACCAAGGCCACCGCTTCCTCTTCATAGAAGGATACTATGAGCTTTACGAAGTCTTCAAAATAGGAATTCGTTCCACAGACTAGTGTTATTATCTCAGCTGCTTGGACAAGAGGTCAATCTAAAAATGTTCAGGTAATGATTTGGGATGTATGTCAATAAGGAGAAGCACTAGGTTACTTTTAGAGTTAGGTGCAAGAAGCAAAATAACACATTGTCTCTGCTAAAGGACACAGTTAAGATACCAGAATCCATGAGGAACCAAAGCAGCTAATTCAAACATGAAGTACAAACAGCAAGAGGACAGGAGTTGCCAGCCCAGCTCAGCAGTTAACGAATCTGACTAGCAACCATGACGAAGCAGGTTCAATCCCTGGCCTCTCTCAGTGGGTTAAGGATCCAGTGTTGCTGTGAGCTATGGTGTAGGTTGCAGACATGGCTCGAATCCTGTGTTGCTGTGGCTGTTGCATAGGCCAGCAGCTACAGCTCTGATTTGACCCCAAGCCTGAGAACCTCCATATGCTACAGGGGTGACCCTATAAAGCAAAAAAAAAAAAAAAAAAAGGAACAGGACAGGACAGAAAAAAATTTCCTAGGAGGTTGTGAACTAGTACAAGTGCAATGTTTGTCATCTGTGTTTTTGTTTGTTTTTATTACTGACAGCATAAAAAATGAGCAAATAATATTAGCAGTTTTTGTTAAAGCAGAAACAAAATGTAAATTTTGTTCAGTGGTAACTAATAACTGAGTTACTTTAATATATATAAATGTCACTATATATTTATTAAAACTATAATTTAAATTCTTAGTACTTCATCACCACTCTTATTTACAAATAACAATAAATAAATATTTAAGCAAATAAAATGATTATTATCTAATTCAAAAGTATGTAAATAGCTTGTGCAAATTATACCAACAGCTTAGTTTGCCCTAATAAGTTTGTACATGTGAGCTTTATGTAAAAAGCACCCTTGATTCTTCTTTCTCATTTATTCCCACATGTAATGGGGTTGTGATTTTGTCAGTAGCTCTTAATTCCAGATTTATTACATGGCTGTTCCAAAAAAATCCTTCTTCAGTCCACCAGTAGACTAATACATCAGTGGAATTATGATTATAAAGCATTAATCCAAAAGATATAATGACTGTAATCATCTGTATTTTAGGCACACTGAAAGATAATTTACAAAGTAAAACCACTTTGGAAAATAGTTTGGTAGTTTCTTAAAATGTTATAAATAAGTGACCACATATACCCAATAATTTCACTCCTAGGTATATCCTCAAGGGAAATGAAAAAAATATTGCATACACATAAAAACTTATAAGCCAGTTTCAATAGTAGCATCATTTATAATAACCAAAAAGTGGAAAAATCTGAATATATATCAACTGATGGATGTGGTATGTCCATACAAGAGAATATTATTCATCTATATAAAGGAATGAATTCTGATACTTGGTGCAAAATGGATGAATCTCAAAAATATGGAAGTGAAAAGAAGCCAGTCAAAAAAATTCCACATAATATGTTATTTCATGTATATAAAATTTCCAGAATAGGCAAAATTAGAGAGACATAAAAGAGATTAGTGGTTATTTAGAGCTAGGATAAAAATGTCAGAAGTGACTGCTAGTTTACATTAACTTTCTTTTGAAGGTGATAAAAATGTTCTAAAATCATTATATCTATTGCACAACCCTGCATATAATAAAAATAACTAGACTGTATACTTTAAGTGGATAAATTTTATAGTATTTGAATCATATCTCAATAAAGCTGTTAAAATAACAAAAATCAATAGAGTTTTACTTATACCTAGGACTTAGAATGTTGGAAGGAATTCTGTTCTCAACAACAAGAAAATGATGGATCAACTACAAAATCATAATTTTTCTTGACACTCTAAGAGACCTGATGTCACCAAGCAACCAAGTGGCTTGAAAGCCAAAGCAAAAAAGTTTCCTTCAGTGGTGCATGAGATGTAGGCACTGCTCCTCCTGTGGCAGAAGTAGGGAGAATGAAGTGTTTGGTGCCATAGAAGCAGGAAAATGGAAATTAGTTGAAAGTTTTGAAGAAATGCTGAAGCCTATTTCACAGGTGTAAATATAAAGTCTAAAAGTAACAGAAATCTTTGCGGCCAATTAATCCAACATTGCTCTTTTCCCCAAGGGGGTCCAGTGTGCAATGGCTGCAAAAAGAAGATTCCTTGGTGGTGCATGAAGCCTGTTGCCTGTATAGGTTACCCTAAGGGACCTCGGAGACAGCCCTTTCCAGTGGACATTTGTGACTGGCATGCTGTCCCCAGTCTAGGCTCCGGACAGTTATATGTGGTGCCTTTGGAAAGCCCCAGGTCACAGTGGCCAGGGTCCACATTTGCCAAGTCATAGTGTCCATCTGCATCAAGCTGCAGAACAAGGAGCATGTGATTGAAGCTTTACACCGGGCCAAGTTCAATTTCCTTGGCCACCAGAAGATGCACATCTCTAATAAGTTGGGATTTACTAAATTCAACACAGATGAATTTGGAAACATGGTGGCAGAAAAGTGGCTTATCCCAGATGGCTATGGGGTCAAATACAGCCCTAATATCGGCCTCCTGGACAAATGGTGGGCCCTGCACTCTTGAGAGCCTTGGTGGCATAGTCCATTCCTTAATCACCAGTAAATCCTACTTTCCTGTCAAAAAAAAAAAAAAAAAAAAAAGAATAAAATAAAATTAACAGAAATCTAAGGGGAGGAGAAAATATCTATCTGAGACCTTGAAGTATGAAAAATTTTTTTAGAAATAATGACAAAAGCAAAACTCATAAAAGAACAGTTTTCTGAATTGAACTGTACTGACATGGAGGACTCCCATTCTCTGCAAAACACTGGTAAGAAAATGAACAGACAAGACACAAATTGGGAGAAAATATTAACACATCACGGGTCTCACAATGGATTTGTATCCAGTGTATTTAAAGACCTCTTAAATCTCAATGATAATAATCATAATAACAAGACACAATTTTAAATAATGAATAAAAGATTTAAACTAACACATTAGGAATGAAGATATACAGATGACAAATAAACACACAGAAATATGACCATTATTAACAAACCACTCACCTATTTGAATGGCTGAGAATATGAAAAGAAAGAAAGAAAACTTTCAGGTACTGGTAAAGATGAGGAACAATGGAACTTCCTACATTTTTTGAAGGGAATCAAAAATTCAACTTTGGGAAAGAGTTTGGAAGTTCCTTAAAAAATTAAATATACACTTACCATACAGTACTTCTCAGCCTAGGTATTTATCCAAGTGAAATAAAACATGTCCACACAGGAGTCTGCACGTGCATATTTATGGACACTTTATTCACAGTCACTGAAAACTAGAAATAATTCAAATGTTTTTCAACTGGAAAATGGATAAACAAATTGTGGTACGTCCATACAGTGAAATTAGTCTCAACTATCAACAGTGATTTGCTGAACAAAACAATAACATGAATAAATCCTTGTGTGTTTCCATTTATGTATTATTCTGGAAAAGGCAAACCTATAGGGATGCAAAAGAGATCAGTCATTACTATGGGCTGTGAATCAAAGGAGGGGTTAACTACTAATGGGCATGGAGGAAATATTGGTGGTGATGAAAATGCTCTGCATTTTGATTTTAGTGGCAGATATATGATTGTATACATTTATCAAAAGTCAGAGAACTATACACTACAAGGTAAATTTTAATGCATCTAAATTTCAATTCAATTTTTAAAAATCATTAGTAGTCTTTCAGGGTTCAGAAAAAGAAAAATAATAAAATTTATTAGTCATTTGTCCCAAATGAGAAAACTCTTTTCTTTTCAGAAATGCATCAAAGTCCTTTCCTATTTAGCCCTTGCCTACCTCTTCCTCTCACATTCCACCTATGCCAGTGATCACTTTCCAAGACATCTTCTGCTCTCATAGTTCCATAACTTGATGAGTAATTTCAGTTCATCAATCATACCATTTATCTCCAAGCATATGAGTGATCTGTTTTACTTTAATTTATTTGCTTTTATTTTTGCCTAGAGAATATAAATAAATATAAATGTGGCACAAGGTCAGTATTAATAGTAGTTTAATTAGGCAATTTTCTTTCTGGAAAATTTTAATAGATGCCTAGAAAAAATGACCTCTGTTACCAGCCAAAATAACTCCCTTGGTAATGCAAGAGTCTTCAGTAGTTTAATTTGTCAAAAAAAGAAAACAAAGAAGGAGAGGTGGCGGGTGATAGAATGGAAACTAGATATTTGCTCCATAATTGTATATTCCCTTCCTAGCACTTCAGCTGTAATACCTTGGCCTTGCAGATTTAGTGTTCATTGTTTCAGTGATCCGGGATGTTTCCCTATCATTGCCACCATAAATGATTAATTTATTTTGTTGAGTTGACTATCCCATTAATTTATTATATTAGTCATTTATGGAAGTCCCTCATCTGATCATTCCACAATTGAATCTAAATGTAACCAGTTTTTTCCTTTTCTTTGTCACAAATGCTTTTGATTTTGAAGAGAAATTCTATAGTACAGCACTGAAAACATAGGGAATTAAAAAAAGAATCTGGGGTCATATTGGCATCATTGTGTTGGGTAAGCTAGCTAAACAAACTCTGTGGTGCTTTGGCTGTACTCCCTATTTTGCACAAAAGAATATTGTTCTGAGCCATTTACTGGGTGGCACAGAAGGTTGCTAACTTTGAGCAGAGCCCAGACCGAAAGGACTGTGCAACAAGTTTAGGCTGTGATACCTATATTTCTACCAACTGGGCATGCAGCCTGGCAGATCTTATATTTATAGCTTCTGTGATATGCAAAAGTATTATGTAGAATTTACAGAAAATTCCAATAGCAGAATCAGAATAGTAGATTATTGGTTTTCTGTAGAAAAAAGACAACTTTTCTGATATACTGCTGGATGCTTCTCAAGATGGAGCATCTAACCATGAAACATCAACTGCCCAACATGAATCAGTTCTGTGAGACCCTCCAAATCATAAGATTAGGAGAACTCAGAAGTGTTCTATCTTGAATTGGAAGTGGCATGTTTGAGATTTAGACATGAGCAGAGTCAGAATTCTTAAGAAAACTATGCAAGCAGATGGTCTGATCCCATTTCTTTTTGTTTTGTTTTTTTTTAAAAAAATTATTATAGTTGATTTACAGTGTTCTGTCAATTTCTGCTGTATAGCAAAGTGATCCAGTTATACATACATATACATTCTTTTTCTCACATTATCCTCCATTGTGTTTCATCACAAGTGTTCGGTGTAGATCCCTGTGCTATACAGCAAGATCTCATTGCTTATCCACTCAAACTCCCAGTCCATCCAACTCCCTCTCCCTCCCCCTTGGCAACCATGAGTCTGTTATCCAAGTCCATGACTTTGTTTCTTTTCTATAGATAGGTTCATTTGTGCCAATTAGATTATACATGTGAGAGATATCGTATGGCATTTGTCTTTCTCTTTCTGACTTACTTCACTTAATATGAGAATCTCTAGTTCGATCCATGTTGCTGCAAATGACATTATTTTGTTCTTTTTGTGGCTGAGTAGTATGCCATTGTGTATGTATACCACATCTTCTTAATCCATTCATCTGTTGATGGACATTTAGGCTGTTTCCATGTGGGCATATATCTTGACAAATCTTTCATTCGAAAAAATACATCCACCTATGTTCATTGCAAGTGCTATTCACAATAGCCAAGACACAATCCCATTTCTTATACTAAAGTTGCGTGAGTGCTTCTGCATCAGCTCACTTCTGTGACCTCTATAGTAGCTTCATAACCAGTTGACAGAGAAGGGAAAGGTCCAGACTTGGTTTCTGGACAGATTGGCTAAGTATGTTAGCTTGAATCAAAACTTGAATGATACTATACTGAACTTTACTCAGTTGTGTCTCTGAAAGAGAAATGAGGGGAAAATCCTCCCATTTGGCAGAGTTCCTAGCATTTCATCTGGTCAGCCCCTTTGTGTGGATAAAGAAATGGTCCAAAATAACAATGTCCACAATCTCATGGTCAGTGGCATATAGCTTCGTTGGTTAGGGACCTTGAAAGAGAAATGTTGAAAAACCAAGGTCAAGTAATGTTGAAAAATCAAGGTGAATAAGCACATGAATGGATAAATAGGGTATGTTTAATATGGGAAGCTCTTTGTATCTCATGTTAACTCACACTAGAAAGCATCCACTACAAAAGAGTCATAAAATATCTGAACGGCGAAGACAGGCCACCTGACTGCTGGCAGCATGGGCTCATGAGTGTCAGTGGAGGCAGGGAAGAAGGCTATGCATGGCCTTAATAGCATAGGCTTCAACTCACCAACACTAATGTAGTTACTGCTACAGCTAAATGCCTCAAACTGCCAGAAACAGAGAATAAGCTTTCCAATATGGCACAATTTTTCAGGAGACGAATTGGCTAGATTGAGCACTTTCTACTCTGAAAGGGGCAGAGATTCATCTTGACCAGGACTGACCGGATAAAGGGTATAGGTTTCCCTTCTCTGCTCTCAGGACCTTGGCCACCACAACATCCAAGGGCTAACAGAGTATCTGATAAAAAGGACAGAGGATCCTTCACAGTTAGTCTCAGGATCCTAAGGAGATCTGGAAGTGACAAATTGTTATAGGACTATAGTGAAGCTTAACACTCCACAGCCACATGCAAACTTCCAGCCTGAAAGGACACTGAGATAGCCTCTTAAAAACATAGCTGAGGCATAGATTTAGGGATTATAACCTAAAAATATGGGGCACCATCCTCCATGGTGTGGTAATTACCATAAATTAAGTGTTGTGTCCTCAGTAGGCAGAATGCATGGGTCTGGGAACCAACATGTGCAAGTAGGGGTGGCCCCACTTAACCTCACGCTCATTGTTCTGCTTAAGGTATGTTTTCCAACCCTATAAGATTTTATGCTTTTTCCATCTAAGTAACCTGTTTCCAGATGGTGGTCACTTCCATCAGACACTTTGGTAAAGACCCACCAAAATTTAAGCTCTTACTACTCAGTAATATGTACCAATGACCAAGAGGCAAGAAAAGGAGTTGCCATGCTGGCAAAGGGTACTTGTCCTTTATCCTAAGGAGTTTGGTAGGTAAGAATATGTTTGGCACACCAGTGATAATGGGTTACCTCTTGGTGCTTCTGTGCTTAGATTTAAGGATAAATAAATAAGTACAGCAGCCATAGCCTGAGAAAGGGATGGTAACATATGGCCCCTATTCCCCTAGGGATAAGAATCTTGGTACACACACCAAGAAAGCCATTTAAACCAGGTGAGTTACTAGCTGAGTGTGAGGGGACTCTAAATAAGATAGAAGAGGAGCTAATTGACGAGTAATAGCTATCTCAAAGACCAATGTTAGTGATGGGGACTATAATATTTAACACTAACCCATGAAGTAAGAACAAGCAAACATGAGAGTAGTTGTTCCCAGATGGGAGAAATTACCTTAAGAAGCAATTGGTGCACTGTCCGCATTCCTACTTCAATGTGAAACACTCATCTCCCAGCTACTATACCAGGTGCTTCACTCAGCAGGAATTGCTATCAGCATCAAGAAACTGCTTAACCCAATATTACATTCTTTCTGGTGGAGGACTTGACAGCCAGTGATTACTTTGTGTGTTGACACAATTGCCTGAGTCTTCCTTTCAATTTAAGAGAACTCCAAAGGGCTAGTTTAAGCTTTTCAGAGCAAACTTCACCAACCTGTGGACTCTACTGAGGTCTCAGGTGCAACCACATTAAAATTAAGCTTCTCCTTGTTCCCAATCCTGGCTTTAATATAGGTGTATATCCTGTGAAGACCCCTTGCAAAACCTCCATCTCAGTTCTCTGTCTTTTCCATGAACACATTCTAAAATTACAGGTTTAATTACAGATTGCATCTTTAATCATTAATCTCCATAAAATCTTGGCTTTGATGTGCCATCTAATCAAATCAGTATGTTAGTGAAAATGTTCATAGGAAGCAATAAAGATGCAGAAGATAACTGAGAGGTTGTCAAAATGGGCAAGGGCAATTTTGATCATGCTTAATAATAACATCTGATACTGACAATCTGAAGTCTGTCAGGGATCAATGACTCAGAATAAACAAACTGACAACTTAGCTTGGATTTATTTAGGTGTTGTTTTTTTGTGAATTTTTAGATGCAATTTTGAAAGTAGAAATAGTATACAACACTTGCTGCTTCATTTAAAGTTCAGTGAGAGAGCAGTCTGTGGAAATCTGTCTGCCTTTATTACAAAATCATATGGAGTAATTGATAGATTGAATAATAGGAAAAACATTGGTAGTCCCCAAGAAATATAAGATGTCATCAGTCAGTCTGAATCAGATTGCATACAGGTTGAAGCCAAATAAAGTTTGAAATATCTGCCTTGATGCTGAAGATTTAGTGTCAAATTGAATATGAGCAAAGCACTGGAAAGAAATTTGGAAACAATGAAGGAGAATTCTCTACCTAGCAAGAAATAATCCAGAGTTCAGTTGAATGTCTAAAAGACCCTCTGTGGATCTAAAAACAAAGTTGCTAGAGATATTTCTTGAAGTACAAAATGTATGGGGATTTCACATAAATTCATAAATTATATATAGGAAAAACTTGCCAGAGAAATGAAGGGCAATTGATGCATATCTTGTCACAGGATGTAATGGATTCCAATTTTGATACCAAAAGATTCTTAAAGAACTTCTTGAATTAATGTCAAAAGAGAACAGTTTTTAAATCTGAAGGGGGCACTAATTTATTAGACTGAAACTGGAAGTTAGTTTTTTAAAAGGGTTGTCTGTTAAGTGAAATTTGCTGACCTCTGTGTGTAAAATGAAAATCTAGAAGCATTTCATTGGTTTCATAACAGTGGACAAGACCAGGGGTCAGGAAATTTCTTAAGTCATCTTGTCAATTCTGATAAGTCTAAAAGTGACATACAAGGCTCTCAGGAGATAAACTGGGACAAAAATAAAAACAAAATGGAAATTATAGGCAATATTCATTGCTTAAGCATGATTTTCTTTTATTCCATATAAAATTATATTGCTGCAAAACCATCTCAGTACAATACCTCATTTTTACCTACAGTAAGTGCCTAGTGGCTTTCTCAGCGCTATGTAAAAAGCTGCAAGATGAGGGGGCTTCTTTTCTTTCATGTTCCACAGAATGCTTGTGAAATGGACAACAAAAATACTTAGAGTACAAATTGTATCATCCTTGGATCAATTAAGATGTCTTTGGCTGAAAAACATGGATTATTAAAATCAAACTGGCTTGACAAAGAAGAAAATATATCTAAGAAGTCTGAGGCAGGGCAGTTCCAAGGTTAATTCAACTTTGTATCAGAGCTATGGGTCATTTTTTTTTTCACTGTGATTTCCTTGGCTTTTCATCATCCTTTCCTAGTCGCTATCTTTCTTAGAGTCTGTGAAATGGTTCTCTCAGGACTACAAGCCATCCCTATTAGGTGCAAGCTTCAGATCCTCATGGAGCAGAATCTAAGGTCAGGAACTAGGCTAGTTCCTCCATTGTGTCTCTAAAAATAAGGAAAACTTTCCAAGAACTTCCCATTCATAATTCCCCTTATATTTTATAGGCCAGGGTTATATCACTTGCCCATGTCTAGAAACGTGATTGGAAAGGGAAATGGGATGCTTAGGGTTGGCCTATATCCTTCAGGCTATAGGTCTTAGAAGGGGCTGGGCAAACTAGGAAAAACTGGTACCTAGCAAAATTGGTACCTATGAAAGTAGGAGGTGTTTTTTAAAATTCTTCATGGAGTTCCCATTGTGGCTCAGTGGTTAATGAACCTGACTAGTATCCATGAGGATGTGGGTTCAATCCCTGTACTTGATCAGTGGGTTAAGGATCTGGCATTGGTGTAAGCTGTGGTGTAATTTCACAGATGCAGCTTGGATCCCGAGTTGCTGTGGCTGTGGTGTAGTCTGGCAGCTGTAGCTCCGATTGGACCCCTAGCCTGGGAACGTCCATATGCCACAGGTGTGGCCCTAAAAAGACAAAAAGAAAAAAGTAAAAAAAAAAAAAAAATTCTTCAAATTAATCGGTGTTATGTGCTGAATTGTCCTCCCCAAATTCATATGTTGAAATCTTAACCTTTAGTCCCTCAGAATGTGACTATAATTGGACACAATTCCTTTAAAGAGATGATTGCAGTTAAATGAGATCATTGGGGTGAGCCCTAATCCAGTATGACTGGCGTCCTTAGAAGAGGAAATTAGGACAAAGACACAGAGAGAAGACATTTAAGACCCGGGGAGAAGAGGTCATCTACACGCTAAGGAGAGAGGCCTCAGAAGACATCAACCCTGCCAATACCTTGATCTGAGGCTCCTATTCTCCAGGATTGTGGGAAAATACAGTTCTGTTGTTTAAACCATCCAGTCTCTGATGCTTTATTACGGCAACTCTAGTGATCTACTGCAGTTGATATCCTACTTAATGTTCTATGCTCTTTTTCTAGTCTTGGCCCTATGAAATCTTAATGAAACTAAAATGTTGGTTTCAGAAAGGTTAATTTTACTTAGTGTCCTCATTTTTCACATGGGATGGTAGATAGCATTCTTTTCCAGTTAGTCTCAGACTCAGAACATTCAAGTAATTTTATGGAAAATATTGCAATAAGTTATTCTAACTTTACTTCTAACGTGGTGCTGTGCCAGTATTTGTTGCCTTTTATTCATATAAGAGTATAGGATTAGGAATTCAAAGTATATTTAGACTGTGTAGCAGAAACTTTTTTTTATTTTGGAATTTGAATGAGTTTCTGGAACTGAAGACAAATAATGAATGCTGATTTTGTTAAGAATGAAATTTGCCCTATTTATTTTTGTAAACTTTTAATTGAAGTACATCATACATATAGGAAAGTATACAAATCACAAATGTATATGTTGATGAATTTTACCAACTGAACATACCTGGGTAAATATGTTCATACATCCCCAACCAGCTAAACAAGAAAAATACTGTGAGCACCACAGAAGCCCCTCACACCCTCTTCCAGTTTTACTATGTTGACATCTAACACTAAAACTTATATTTGGATATTTTGATTTAATATCAATATAATCCCATAATATATATTCTTCTGATTCTCATGTTTCTTTTTTTTCTAAAAGAATATAGTGTCTCACAATGTACTTATCACTTTTTTTTTTTTTTTGTCTTTTTGCCATTTCTTGGGCCACTCCCGTGGCATATGGAGGTTCCCAGGCTAGGGGTCGAATTGGAGCTGTAGCCGCCGGCCTACGCCATAGCCACGGCAATGCGGAATCCAAGCTGCGTCTGTGACCTACACCACAGCCCACAGCAGTGCCGGATCCTTAACCCACTGAGCAAGGACAGGGATCGAACCCACAACCTCATGGTTCCTAGTCAGATTCGTTAACCACTGCGCCACGACGGGAAATCCGACTCATCACTTCTAACGTAGATGAATATTGGACTATTTTGAATAGTGGTACTTTGACAATTCTGGTAAAAATATTTTGTTGAAATGGGAATTAAATTTCTGTTGGGACATTCTAGACGTAAAATTATGGGCCCTAGGATATGTTTTCAGTTTAGTAAACACCGAAAAGTAGTTTTCCAAAGTGTTTATACCAACATACACTCTCACTGGCAGTATGATAAGAGTTTCAGTTGCGGTACATCTTTAACTCTTGGAATCTTTTGTCTTTTTCTTGTTACACATTATGGTAATCATTATAGTTTTAATTTGCCTTTCATAATGACTTATGACGTTGAACACATGTTTGTTGGCAATTTGGATAGACTCTTTTAAGTACTTCTTGAATTTTATTTATTTAATTTTACTGATTTTTAAAATGAATTGCTTATATTTTCTTCATTGCTTTGTAGGGTTTTTTCCTTGCATAATTTGGGTATGAATTCTTCATGATGTGAATGTATTGGAAAACATATTCCTCCTTATATTCTATGTCTTATGTGTTCATTCTTTAAGAGGTTTTTTTTTTGAAGAAGAAGAAAAATTCTTAATTTTGATATGGCCCAGTCTTTTTATGATTTTTGACTAGATTACATTTTATCTTCACCTACTTCAAGATTATAAAGGTTTTCTATACTAAATGATTAATTGTCAGCTTTCATGTTTATATCTGCATTCCATTTGGAATTGAATTTTAGGTATGCTCTGAATAGAAATAGATTCACTTTGTATATATATAAGTATACAGTATCCCAGAACAATTTATTGGTCAAAAATTCTTTCTGTACTCAGTAATGTCAGTTTTGACTTGAATCAGATTACAGTATTTGTGTATCTGGACTCTATTCTGCTGCATTGGTCTATTGATCTGCCTGTAATTCACAATATACTATTTTTATTGGAATATATATATATATATATATATATATGTAATAGGTCTGAATTGTTGGTGTTTTGAATAGTCCAGATTTTGGTTTTTATGAATAAATTTGCTATGAATACTTAAGTATATATATTTTTATGTATATAATTTTTCATTTCTCTTGAGTAAATACTATGAGTGAGTGGCTGCGTCATATGTTAAACTTATGTTCATCTTTACATAAAATGGATACTTTTTTCTTTTTTTACATATGTGTCTATACCATTTTTTGTGCCATTTTGCATTATCAGTAGGGGATGAGTATTCATGTTGCTTCACATTCACACCGACAAGTGGCATAACAAATCTTTGTAATTTTAGTCATTCTAAGATAGGTAATGGTATCTCATTGTGGTTGGAAGTTAAATTTTTCTGATAACGGTTAGGGTTGAGCATCTATTAATGTGCTTATTAGCCATTTATAAAACTTTGTGATGTTTTGTTCAAAAAATTTCCCAATTTTGGGGGCTATCTTCATTTTATTGAAGTGTATAATTTTATTATATAATGTGTTTTGAAAATATTTTCCTAAGGATGTGAATTATCTTTATAATTTTCTAAATGATGTTTTAATTTAATGAAGTCCAGTATTTTTTATTTTATGGTTCAAGCTTTTTGTGGCCTATCTAAAAGATCTTGGTCTTTCTCATTTTTCCTTCCAAAAGTATTACTTTGTGATATTTAAAAATATGTGAATAGGGAATTCCTGTCATGGCTCAGCGGAAATGAATCTGACAGGTATCCATGGGGATGCAGGTTTGATGCCTGGCTTTGCTCAGTGGGTTAAGGACCCTGTGTTGCTGTGAGCTCTGGTGTAGGTCGCAGACATGGCTGGGATCCCACATTGCTGTGGCTGTGGTGAGACCAGCAGCTGCACCTCCAATTCAACCCTAGCTTGGGAACTTCCATATGCTGTCAGTGTGGCCCTAAAAAACAAACAAACAAAAAATATGTGAATAGGTGTTCCCATTGTGGCTCAGTGGTAAGGAACCAAATTAGTACATTCTACCTTACCAAGCAGAATGGAAAATGAGAAAAATTTGTAGTTTTGAACTAAATCATATCATTTAATCATAACACAGTCACACATATGTTAAATTAACTAAATATTTCTTGGAGTTTCTGTTGTGGCTCGGTGGTAACAAACCTGATTAGTATTCATGAGGATGCGGGATTCATCCCTGGCCTTTCTCAGTGGGTTAAGGATCTGGCCTTACAGTGAGCCAGTGGTATAGGTCAGCAGACGCATCTCAGATCCTGTGTTGCTATGGCTATGGCATAGGCCAGCAGCTGTAGCTCTGATTCAGCCCCTAGCCTGGGAACTTCCATATTCTACAGGTGCAGCCTTAAAAAGCTAAAAAAAAAAAAAAGTGAACAAAGTTTCAAGTGAATTTTGGCACCTGTTGTAAGGTAAGGGTAGGGCTTACCTTATTCATATGTTCTAATATCCAGTTTTCCCAGAAGCTTTTCTCAAAAATAATGTACTTTACCTATTGAATGACCTTGAAACTTTTGTTGGAAGTCAACTCAGTATGTATGTGTGGGTCTATTTTTAAACCTCTGTCTCTTGATTACTGCAGTCCTATAGCAAGCCTTGAAATCAGGTAGTGTAAGTCCTACAAGTTAGGTCTATTTCAAAATCATTTTGACTATTCAAGATCCTTTGCACTTCCATATATCAGAACCAACTTGCCATTTTTTTTTACAACAAATAATGTGGTTGTGATTTTGATTTGGGTTGCTTTGAATCTAGAGATTACTTTGGGGGAAGAATTAGCATCTTAAAAATATTGAGTCTTTTGATTCATGAACATGGTAGCACCCCTCATTTAATTAGGTATTCTTTAATTTTTCTCAGCAGTATTTTGTAATTTTCAGTGTGCTGTCATGCATTAAATGTACCTCTGTATTTCAGGAGTAGTTTTAATGTTATTATAAACACTAATTTTAAATCAGTTCACTTTTTTATTCAGTTATATAGACATACATTTGGTTTTTTCATGGATTAACTTCATAGACTACAAGCTTACCAAACTTAGGCATTCCAGTCACTTCTTTCTGATTCCTTATGCTTTTCTAAATAAATAATCATACTGTTAGCAAATAAACACTATTTTACTTTTTCTGTTTCAAACTTAAATCATTTTACTTCTTTTTCTTAGCCATTGTACTAATTAAGATCACTACTATATTGTAGCTTTCTGTCTCTGCAGTGCAAATCTCTTCAACATTCTACCCCACAAAATTCTTTCAATGTTTTCTTCCTCAACTCAATTTCTGTCCCCTCAAATCGTCAAGAATGACAGGCTCTATTTGGATTCCATTCACTGACATATGGTCTAGAAACTGTAAACCAACCAGTACATTTACAGGGTTCATCTTGTTTGTTTACTCTTCCTTAGAAATTGTAGCTCTTTTCTGCTCATTGTTAAGCGTCTGAAATGTATCACTTAAACTTTTTTCCTAGTTTTTCAAAGTTTTTTTTTTAGATAGTAGAGTATATTTTGTTGCTATTACTCCAACTGACCTGAAACAAAATTCCCTTTGTGTGTCCTTGAAATTAAAGTATTTCCTGTAAAAAGCATATACTTGGGCCTAATTTATTCATTATAGTAATCTCTCCCTTTTAATAAAATTCTAGCATATTTACATTTAATATAGAGCTTTAATATGGTTGAATCAAAATCTATTTTCTAGCTATTTTTTCTGTTTTCTGTTTGAATTTCTTTTATACCTCATTTTCTGTCTTTTTAAATATATTATTGGTGTTCCATCCTTCTTCTTTGTTGGATTTAGCTGTACCTTTGATATTTGGTATTTTGTTTTTAACATACAGTTATTGTTAGGATTGAAATATGCTTTCTTATCACTGTCTCTATTAAATTATTATTATAGCACTGCAAATGCAATGAAATTCAATTTTACTAACTTTCATACTTTTCAGGTCCAGGTATTACTTCTCAATATGTTATGAATGCCATACTATATGATTTTTTTTGCTATAGTCAATTGGCTTAAAAAGTATTTAAAGATGAAATGGATTGTGGTTTACAATTATGGTAGAAGGAAATGCTAAACTACAGTTAGAGGTTAATGAAAAAAATACAGTTTTTTCCTGTCCAAATTATGGACCCCACAGAAGTATATCCAAGGACTCTTCAGGGGTTTGCAAATCTCAGGCATAAAACTTCTCAACTAGATAATTTTTAGACTCTTTTCTAATTAAAATGGTGTGATCTAGGAGTAGCTTCTGGCTTCATTTGTATATCATGGGTAAATTAACATCTCTGAACAGATTTTTCTTATCTCTTTTGGGGATCATCATGAAATATATATCTTAAGGATTTTGTGAAGGAAAAGGTGATAAGGCAAGCAATAGGTGCTTTGTAAAACCGTAAAGTTCTTTTATAAATGGCAGGTATTAGCAAGGGGAGCTAAGAGTCAATAGAGACATCTCTCCCTACCCCCTTTCCCTGTGTGTGTACTCATTCCTCAGAACTCAATGTTCCTCCCAAATTTTTGCTAAGAACTTTGTGAACTATGGGGACAAAGTACTGGGTATGTTTTTTGTCAAAGAATACACTGTGCCTGAGGAGGGGGGCAGTGCGATAGGTTAAATGAGTGAAGGTGCACAAAAGGAACAACTTTTCAGTCACAAGATAATATTCCTGGAGATGTAATGTACAACCTAGTAATAACAATTAACAATATGTATTGTATATTTGAAAGTTGCTAAGAAAGTAGATCTTAAAAGGTTAAAAAAAAAGCATTTAAAAACACAAAAATTGGGAGTTCCTGTTGTGGCGCAGTGGTTAACGAATCTGACTAGGAACCATGAGGTTGCAGGTGCCATCCCTGCCCTTGCTCAGTGGGTTAACTATCTGGCATTGCCCTGAGCTGTGGTGTAGGTTGCAGACACGGCTCTGATCCTGCATTGCTGTGGCTGTGGTGTAGGCCAGCAGCTACAGCTCTGATTAGACCCCTAGCCTGGGAACCTCCATATGCTGTAGGAGTGGCCCAAGAAATGGTAAAAAAGACAAAAAAAAAAAAAAACCCGCAAAAATTACTTTCATATTTATCCACATAGTGACCTTTTCCAGTGATATTTTTTATCCTGTAGACCCTTAATTACATTAACTTAGAAATTATTTAAGCTAAAAGATTCTTTTTATCATTTCTCAGTGTATTTGTCTGCTAATAATGAATTCCCTAAGCTTTTATTTATTTAAAAATATCCTTATTTAGCCTTTGTTTTTGAAAGATATTTTTGCTAGGAATTTTATGGTTTCAGGCCTTACATTTGGGTTTTTAATTCATTTTGAATAAATTTTTTGTATGTTTTGAGGAAATGTTCTACTCTCATTCTTCCACATGTAACTGTCCATTTCCTCCCACACCACTTATTGAAAAGACTTGTCTTTTTTCCATTATATATTTGTGCATACTTTGTCATACACTAATTGACTGCAAGTGAATGAGTTTATTTCTGGGCTCTCTAATTTATTCCATTGATCTGTGTTTTTTCATGTGCCAATACTGTACTGTTTTGATTGCTGTAGCTTGGTAGTATAGCCTGAAATCCAGGAGCTTGATATCTTCTGTTTTGTTCTTTTTTTTTCCTCAAGAATTGCTTTGACAATTCAGGGTCTTTTGTGGTTCCATATAAATTTTAGCATTATTTTTTTCTGATTTGTAAAAAAATACCAGGGATATTTTGATAAATTGCATTAAATCTGTAGATTGCTTTGAGTAGTATGGACATTTTAAACATACTAATTCTTCCAAATTCTAAACATGGGATATCTTTCCATTTATCTGTATTGACTTCAGTTTCGTTTATCAGTGTTTTATAGCTTTCAGATTATAGGTCTTTCACCTTCTTGATTCAGTTTATTCCTAGGTACTTTATCCTTTTTGATGCAATTTTAAATGAGATTGTTCCTTAATTTCTCTTTCTGATAGTTCATTATAAGTGTATAGAAAAGCAATAGATTTCTGTATATTAACCTTGTATGCTGCAAAATTACTGAATTCACTTATTAATTGTTTCTAGTGGAGACTTCAGTGTTTTCTACATACAATATCATATTATCTAGAAATAGTGACAGTTTTGGTACTTTGTTTCCAATATGAATGTCTTTTATTTATTTTTTTTATCTGATTGCTGTGATTAGAACTTCCAATATTGGAGTTTCCATTGTGGTGCAGCAGAAATGAATCTGACTAGGAATCATGAGGTGGTGGGTTCAATCCCTGGCCTTGCTCATTGGGCTAAGGATCCAGTGTTGCCATGAGCTGTGGTATAGATCACACATATGGCTTGGATCCTGCATTGCCATGGCTGTGGTGTAGGCTTGGGAACCTCCATATGCCATGAGTGTGGCCCTAAAAACCAAAAAAAAAAAAAAAAAAAAAAAAAACCAAAAAAACAAAAAGCAAAAAACCTTCCAATACTATGTTAAATACAAGTGATAAGAGTGGGTATCCTTGTCTTGTTCCTGATTTTAGAGGAAAGGCTTTCAGCTTTTTAGCATGGAGTATGATGCTACCTGAAATTTGCTATAAATGGCCTTCATTGTGTTGATACATATTTCCACTATACCCACTTTGATAATAGTTTTTATCATGAATAGATGTTGAATTTTTCAAATGCCTTTTCTGCATTTATTGAGATGATCATAGGATTTTTATTCTTCCTTTTGATGTATCACAATGATTTGCAGATATAGAACCATCTTTTCATCCCTGGAATAAATCACACTTGATCCTGAAGTATGATCTTTCTTATATATTGTTGAATTTGGTTTGCTAATATTTTGTTGAGGATTTTTGCATCTATGTTTATCCAAGATACTGGTGCATAATTTTCTTTTTTTTAATAGTGGCTTTGTCTGCTGTTGGTATCAGGTTATGTTAGCCTTGTATAATGGATACAGAAGAGTTCTCTCCTCTTCAATATTTTGTAATAGTTTTAGGAGAGCTATAGCTCCTCTTTATATTCTTGGTAAAATTCACCTGTGAAGCTATCTGATCCTAGAGTTTCCTGGGAGTTTTATTCTTTTGTTTGTTTTCTTTCTATTATAAATTTGGTATCATTACTACTGATTGGTTTGTTCAGATTGCCTATTTCTTCCTCATTAAGTCTTGGAAAGTTACATATTACTATAAATTTTTAAATTTCTTCTCAGTCCAATTTGTTGGTAAATAACTGTTCATAGTCTTCTCTTTTGATTTTTTTTTTGTAACTCTGAAGTATTTATTGCTTTCTTCCTTCCTTCCTTCCTTCCTTTCTGTTTATTTGGGTCCTCTATTTTTTTCCTGATGAGCCTAGCTAAATGTTTATCAATTTTATCTTTTCAAAAAAACAGCTCTTGAATTTATTGATCCTTTTTGTTGCTTTTGTCGAATATGTTGCTTGAACCACTCACTCCCCCCAGGAAGATTTCTGTATGCATAATCTCCCTTTTCCACTGAGTCTCTTCCCATAGGCACAGGTTCTGACCTAATCACTTCTCTTTCTACTCAGTTGTGTGTATATCTTTCTTACAACCCTGGTGTATAGAAATCTTTCTGCCGGTTTCCAGTTAAAGTGAAAATTATCCTACATGTAGATGTACTTTTGATGGTTTGTGGAGTTGAGCCCTATTCCTGTCCTCCTACTCTGCCATCTTGATCAATCTCTTCCTGACAATGATTTTAATTTTGCATATTTAAAAATTTTATTTTAATTTTGCATAAGATTTATAATTGCATCTTAATATAATATTTCCACAAACTCCACTACTTATGTATATTTCCTCTATATGTAACAAATGTATCCTAAATGTTAGAATCACTGTGTGTAATTTCAGCAACTATGTTGTCTGTGTGTGTTTCTATTGATAGATTTTTCTCTTAACTATAAATCAAATTTTCTGTTTATTCATCTATTTAGTAATTCTTTTTATTTTATCCTGGGAATTAGGAATGCTACTGTAGGAACTGTAGATTATGTGGATTTTTCCCCTCTGATGTATATTGAATTTTTTTACCAGTCAGATAAATGGTATAGCATCTCAAATTTATGGAATCTTCATTTTAAACTTTGTTAGATGTGTCTTTTTGTTTTTTTGGCCCTTAAACCTAGGACAAATCCTTCAGTCTTTATTTTTTCCAAGATATTAACACTGCTTATTATTTTTTATTTTTTAATTATTTTCAGTATTTAGATATAATATTTACTTCTAAGTCATAAAAGTTGAAGATATTCACCAACCCTTCTAACTCTACAAAGCTTGAACTTTGGAATCTTCTTTCATTAAGCAGCTGCTGAAATCTCACATCAGGTATTTTCATCTTCCAGCTATTATTTACCTTGGGTTAATTGGAGTCTGTTCTAGTGTATACAGAGTTCAGGTAGTCATATAAGAATTTAAGGAGAATTTATATACTGTTTTAGGAACCCCTCTCTATTTTGAACTGCTTTCGGTTCACTTTTCTTTTGACTCTTTAATGCCTAGCACTTTTATTCATCAGTTTTCAGACTTGTTATTTCTATTTCCTGTTTTTCTACTAGGGGTGAGATGTTCTCTTTCTATTCCTGAATTACCTTTTCATGGCTAGGTTGTGTTCTGAGCTCTTTTTTTTTCCACTCTCCAGTTGCATCCCCAATCTTTTGTGGAGTTTGCAGTTAGCTCTTACTGGTTTCAGACATTTATTTCCCTATTTTCATATAAACTGAGGTTTATAGGAGTTCCCATTGTGGCTCAGAAGATTAGAAACCCAACTAGAATCCATGAGGATGTGGGTTTGATCCCTGGCCTTGCTCAGTGTATTAAGGATCTGGTGTTGCCATGAGCTATGGTGTACGTCACAGATGTGGCTTAGATCTGGTGCTTCTGTGGTATAGGCCAGCAGCTCCAGCTCTGATTCAACCCCTTGCCTGGAAACTCATATATGCCAAAAGTATAGCCCTTAAAAGCCAAAAAAACAAAAACGAATAAACAAAAACCAAACAAAAAGACAATTTTGTATCCTCTCCTTGTTGATCAATATGTGTCAATCATTGGATAGAGTAATTAAGAAAGCTTTTTAAAAGATAACTGATGCATATGTTGGCCTTCCAGATATTGTCTACCTTATGATTATTGGATTCAGAGATCAGGGGTCAGTCAAGAATTTGGGGAGCATTTATGTGCTGCTTGTGAGACTTATTTATGGCTATTTTCAATTCTCCCCATTTTGACTCTTCAGTAACTTGTACTCTTATTCATTAGTTTTCATATCTACTTTCCCTATCACATTGTTCCTACTCATGGTGTAATTGTCTTTCTATTGCTGAAATACCTTGTTTTGCCCTGGTTAGACCACTTTCTGAACTCCTGTTTTCTTTATAGCCTCCAACTGAGTCTCAACTCTTGTAGAATCACCATATTGCTTTTCTTTTCTTCTTCTTTTTAGCCTGTAGATTCCGTATCCATCTTAGACCAATGGTCCAAGATGGTCATTCATATGGTTGGTGTCTTTGCGAGAGAACTGGAAATTTGAGATCATCTAGAACTTATCCTTCTTTGTTTAGTCTCAGGGCCTTCCACATAGTAATTCTAGGTGAGTAGTCAGATTTCTTACATGGAAGCTTAAAGGTCCAGGGGATAATGTTCCAAGAAGTCCAGGCAGTTGCCACCATATTTATTAGGATTTAGTCTCAAAATTTCAGAATTTAAATTCTACTCTATTCCATTGGTTAATAAGTACATAAAGCCAGTTAATATTCAAGAGGATAGGGATTAGACTCCACACCTTAATTGAAGGAATAGAAAAAAATTTGCAGCCATCTCTAATCTACCACAGTTTGGTTTTCTTATTTTCAAAAATCCTTCAAGGGGTGAAAATGATTAACACACCATAGATGACTACAAAAATCAGCTTAGAGAAAGGTGAAATAGGATAAATGTCAATCAAAGGTGAAAGAGGTTAATTATAAAAAGGAGAACAAAGTGAGAATTTAAATTCCAAAAGATATTACTATTGAAGCAGGGATAGGCTTTTTTTTTAAAAGTATAGCTAATTTACAATATCTCTTCAAGTTCTATTGTACAGCAAAGTTACCCAATCACATACATTTGCCTGTGCTATACAGTAGGGCCCCATTGCCCATCCATTCCAAACATAACATTTTGCATCCAAAAAACTGCCAAAATGCCTATCCAACTCCCTCACCCTTCCTGCCTGGAAACTCCAAGTCTGCTCTCCTTGGCCATGATCTGTTTCTGTTTTTTAATAGGATCATCTGTTCCATATTTTAAGTTCCACAAATAAGTGACATCATATGGTATTTGTCTTTTTGTTTCTGGCCTACTTAACTTAGTATAAGAATCACTAGTTCCATTCATGTTGCTACAAATGGCATTAATCTGTCTTTTTTATGGCTGAGTAATATTCCATTGTATATATGTACCACACCTTCTTAATCCATTCATCCACCGAAGGATATTTAGGTTGTTTTCATGTCTTGGCTATTGTGAATAGTGCTGTGATCAACATAGGGGTGCATGTATCATTTCAGTTGAAAGTTTTGTCTAGATATATTCCCAGGAATGGAATTGCTTTTAAATACCTAACAGAGAGTCATGTTCTTTAAGAATTTTAAAAATATGCAAGTCATATCTAAACTAAGAATAATGAGGTCTATCAGATATTTCCAAAATCTATGAACAAGAGCTCTTGAGTTTATCATAATATGTTCAGCAGGGACTATGGAGCCCTCATCCATGAGCATGGACCCTGCTGTTGCTGACACACCCCAGCCCTGTTGACCAAACATGGGACCTGGTTGTTCGACCAAAATTCCCATAGGCATTACAGCACAAAACCCACTTGGAAACTTTTGTAATATTTTTCTTCTCAGGGAACTCTGATTAAATAGCTCTCTTACACTAGGTTACTCAACCCTTGGTAGTATCTCAGATTTTTCTTTGGAGAGGATAGGCATTTCTAAAATTGGAAAAAATATGTATATATATAATAGTAAACAGGTTTTTTACTTGTTAGTTATACACTCTTTCTTCATTCCTGCTAAATACACTGTCTGCATAAGAAAATTAGAATATTGGCCCACCATTTGAGAAACTTGTGTTTCTGAGTGGTTCTACAAATGACATGCATGCCCTCTCTTGGGCCCTATGATGACAAACCAAACCTTTGTGAGACTGGAGTTGGCATAAAAATCTGAGGCCATGGAATAAGCACAAGATGCTCAAGAATCAAAACGGCGCCATTCACTCTACTGATGGTATTGTTTGATCAAATATATGAAACATGATTCACTTAATCACCTTAATATAAGGCAGTCTAGCTCACATTTCTTCATTAGATTTTTAAAATATTCTTTGTAACAATAGATTTTACTCTGCCTGAGGAATCAACCACTAATTACTATTTTTCCCCATGGTAAATAAATCCCTTAAAATGTAACAAAAAAATCAATACCTAAAATATTTTTAAACTAATTACACTGGGTTTCTTTTCCTAATGTTTTTATTAAAAATATTTTCATTTGAATTCCATTATTCCTTCAAGGCATTAGCTTTAATTGATCTAATTTTAATGGTTTCTCACATCATGCATGTCACTGGTTTATATTAGCATTCTGTCATCAGCTAAATAAACAGCTTCTCCTTGGTATACTTAGTTTCTCTGTAGTTAAAATCACATCCATAAATACACCTTTTTCAGAGTTTAGAATGAGGGTTGTTTTTTTAACACTCACATATAAGAAGAGCAAATGAAAATTTATGAGACATTTATTGGCAGTCCAAGATTTTATTTAAAAAATCCACTATAAGAGCACTGATTATTTCCTAGACTTAAATTATGTGTCCTTCAAGTGATCTAGACCAAAAATCTGGAAATTATCTATTCACCACTCAGTTTTTTTTTTTTTTTGGTATTTTTAGGGCTGCACCCATGGCATATGGAGGTTCCCAGGCTGTGGTGACCTAAGCCACAGCCGCAGCAATGCCAGATCTGAGCCGCATCTGTAACCTACACCACAGCTTATGGCAACAGCAGATCCTTAATCCACTGAGCAAAGCCAGGGATTGAACCTGAATACTTATGGATGCTAGTCAGATTGGTTTCCTCTGAGCCACAATGAGAACTCCTCACCATTCATTTTTATTGCTTTCATTATTTAAGGTACAAATAATCTAGAAATATTAGGAGAAGTGCTTGGCCCCTCAGTACCCCACAAATTCTGCTGAGAAGTTAATATATTAGAACAATGGCACATATAGGAAAGATTTAATGATATTTTAGACACTGAAATTTCTCTTAAAACTTCTTTAAAAAGTAGAGTAAGAATTCTAATCATTCTATGAATATTTTTACGCCATTCATAAAACTGGTAGGTACCCCTTCTGTTTTTCTCTGCCCAAATAGAACAAGCACAGCCCTCATTTGCAAAAAGTATACAAATTATCTTGCTAACATATAAAGAATCTGTCCATTAAAACGATTTACAGTTATACAGCTTTGTTAGAGATTTCAACTTGATCTCATAGACAAATATGGCTTCTCATTTTCAACTTCTTTACTTACATACTTAACTAGACAATTCATTCAATTATTCAGTACATGGTATGGGGGCTTATTATTGAGAAGATCCTTTACATACCTTGTCATATGGCAGTGAACAAGACAGAATCTATATTCTCATGGAGCTTATATAGCATTTCCAAAAGAAAACATTCTCCAAAATCACTTGATACCCTGAAGTTGACTTAAGATTCTATACCAATTATCCACTAATCTTGAATCCAGATTATATTCCTTTAACTACTGTTTGTAATTTTTTTTTCCTTAAGATTCTACACCCATCAATCAGTAATCTTGAATCCAGGTTATTGTCCATTAGTTACGGTCTGTAAAGGTTAGGTCTTTCCTTAACTTCAATTACTACATTTTCCTCATTTTTGACTAGACTGTGGTTTTTATCATACTCACTCCACTTATCTATTCTTTGCTTTGTACCTTCTGCTTCCAAGCTGTCTTTAAGATTAAACTGAGTTCAAGCTAGCTGCTAATATCATTCAGTTATTAGCTTAAATGTGATTTACTTCCTTACTCTTCCAGTCTAAATTAGATATCCCTTCTATATTTTTAACATCATAGTGCTTAAAATTGCTTTTTACATCATATATTTATAATGCTTATATTACAAACAAACTATAATATGCCCCTGGAGGCAAACATGTTTCTGTATATGACAAAAGGAATATAATGACAATACCCATAAAATAAGACATAATGAATCTTGTGATTGATAGCCAATCAAATAAGTGAAAAGGTGATAGCCCAAAACTAAGAGTGAAACAGAATATTGTCTGTGACTAGTTCATGTGCAGATTGCATGTATATGGGACTTAAACAAATAACCCCCCACTCCTTCCCCACACAAAATAAATAAATAAGTAAAAAATCCTAACTCCTGAGAAAAAACTAACTTATTAATTCTATATGACAGGGGTTAAAAAATAATAATGACAAAAGTAATGCAGTGGCTTTATTGGAAATGTATCTTAACAGGTATACAGGCTGGTCAGAGTATGCCCCTTACCCCACGTATGTTGTTAATGTCATTGATTCATCATACTCAATAAGGTATTTTCAGAAAAAAAATCAATTAATTTCGGCTTATAATGGCAGACACAGCAGTGGCTGTCACTCTGCTGGGTGTTATTGAGTTGACTTGCATCTGGGATTCTGCCTGACAGTTGTTGGCCACATAGGGACTTTAGGTGATGGAAGACAGTTTCTACCTAGAAACTGGTCTTTTCAATAGTATCTAAGACAACAACAACAACAACAAATTACCTTGGCCCAGGAGTGTTTTTCAAAAGTATACAAGTTCTTTACTCCCAGAGGATCTTAGTAGTTTTCTCTTAAGACAACAGTGGTTGTATCTTATAAAATCTAGCAAAAATTACTCCTGAAAGTATTATAATAAATTAGTTAATATTGAGTACTTTTACGAGGTAAAAACAAAAGCAAATTACACTTGAAAACAATGAATGAATTGTTAATATCATTTAAAAGAAAAGAATTTACAGTATAGAGATCTATATCTATTAAGTGTTCTTCATTACAACTGATTGTGTGATAATCAAGCCTGGCTACATAATTTACAAGACCTAGTACAAAAGGAAAATGTGGGGCCTCTTGTTTAAAAGAATAGTTGGTCATTAAACCAAGCATAGGGCACTGTTTAACTACACAGATTGCATGTCCTGGCTATAATTTAGAGTTTTATATCAAGTACTTTGCTCTCTCTCTATTTATAATTCCAAATAAAAAATCCTTTAGTCTTCTAGAATAGGCACAGCTCCCAACATTTGGGAGCAATATACACAAAGCAACTGTAGTGCAGAAATGCATGGTGTGTTTAGCGAAAGCTTCCCAGGAAGTCAGCAGGAGTACTCAGGCATAACCTAGGTATCCTAACTCCAGTCTAGCTCTGTTTACTTTATCAGATTTCATCTCCAAATCGAACTGTAATTTCAACAAATGGCAAAGACGTTTATGACCAATATATCTTTCTTCCCCTTAAAACATCACCTCTGGTGTTGATTCTAGCAATTTAATTGTATGAGACAAACAACAACTGTTGCTTTTGTCAATTACTTTTTTTTGCCCCGTTCAGAGTCCAAAACATTGCCAGATTCAGGAAATGAAAAAACTCATAAAGCAGCAGATCTTTTCTATCCATTGCAGCTGGGAGATGCAATTAATAAAAACAGAAAGACTTGACCGCCTAGCAGAACCCAAAGTAATAACACCTTCTATGAATATGAGACTCAGGTCCCGGAGTATCTTGAGACAGGTTTCTGCTCTATTGATTACATTGTCAGACACCTCATTTCATATCACTGAACATGTCCTCTTTTAGGAGATGTGGGAAAGGGACACTGGAGGAAACACAAATGTCAGGGACATATTTCTTAGAAAGAAGGAAGGTGATCCAGTCTGGGAATCCAGTCTCAGGAATGGTTGGTAATTAGAAAAAGCCTCCATAGCTGGGAAAAAAAACACCTACTAAGTATAGACAGTGTGGCATGAAAATCCAAGCAAATGTTCATTTCTTAGGAATTGCCCCGAGGCTATCAATTTCCCATCCTTGCTTTCATGCATTTGGCAGTTTTTTTGTTTTGTTTTGTTTTGTTTTTTATGTGCCAGTTCATCTACTTAGCCATAGTGGCTCCTATGATGAAAGTCATTATGTTCATTGTATGCTGGTCTTCATTCAATGTCATGACATTCTCTGCCCTACCTCTACAAATTTTGTTTCTCATTGATCTCTCCACCATGTTAAAACTTCTAGTCGTGAGGTTTCATCAGATTAAGAAAAGGAGGATCCTCAGCATGTCAGCTGCTTTTCTGTTAGTCTGAGATCCTATTAATTTGCCTCATTCCCTTTCAGTGAATCATAGACTATATTTAACATTTTATGTACATAATTTCTAGGTGTTCATAAACACTAGACATGGAAATGCCATTCCCACTTCACAATCAAACCAGGAATGGACATAGGTTTTATTTATTTTTTATTTTTATTTATTTTTATTTTTTGTCTTTTTAAGGCTGTACCATTGATGTATGCAAGTTTCCAGGTTAGGGGTTAAATTGGGCTGCAGCTGCCGGCCTATGCCACAGCCACAGCAATGCAGGATTCGAGCCATGTCTGCGACCTACACCACAGCTTACAGCAGCGGCAGATCCTTAACCTATTTAGCAAGGCCAGGGGTCAAACCCACTTCCTCATGGATACTAGTCGGGTTCGTTAACCACTGAGCCATGACTGGAACTCCAGATTTTAAATATAAATGCATGAAAGGGGAGATGTAATCTGTCACTGTGAGGGTGGGGTATAGAGCAGATAATATAAGGGAAAGTAATATAATACTATATTATAATGTAATATAATATAATAATTATAATAATATAAGGGAAGTTAATATACAGGGAGGATAATATAGAGGGAAGATAATATAAATTCACCATATTAAATTTCCTGAGGAGATGGGTCAAACTGGAGATGCGACTCTCCTTATGCATGGAGAGTTAGTAAAACAGTTTCTAAATTTTTTTCTTTCCTGTTGAATTAAATTATGCAAAACAGGTGGCCTCCTCTATAAAACTTCTCCTGATGAGTAGCACACTCTGTAAATATGTCTATTACATAACAAGTATTACTCTATTGTTTCAATTTTTTTATATTTATCTTTCAGTCTTAGATCGTATACCTTTTGAAGCAAAAATGTGTACTAATTGTTATTTGATCTCCAGAGCCTTGCATACTCTATGGTGAACATCTGCAAAACAATATAATAATGTTAATAATATATTAAATTCTTTTTATTTTTTCCTTTTCTAGGGCCACTCCTGTGGCATATGGAGGTTCCCAGGCTAGGGGTCGAATTGGATCTGTAGCCGCCGGCCTACACCACATGCCACAGCAACATAGGATTCGAGCCCTGTCTGCGACCTACACCACAGCAACGCCGGATTCTTAACCCCCTGAGAAAGGCCAGGGCTCAAACCTGCCACCTCATGGTTCCTAGTCAGATTCGTTAACCACTGAGCCACGACGGGAACTCCAATAATATATTAAATTCTTACATCAGATTAGGCATTGTGTTAAATTCTTGGCATTCATAATGTTAGTTCATCTTCATAATAACCCAATGATTTGAACACTTGTTAATATTTCCATTTTACTAACGGACAAACAGGCTTTCGGTTACACCAACACTAAATTTAGGCTCTGCATTCATGGATGGATCAGTAACCCTAAGCTTACCCTTCCTAGCTAAAAGGCCCAGTTTAACTTTTCTTCAATTTCAGCAGCAGCATCTGAGTACTGAGATGAAAGTAAAGGAAAATCTCAGGCTCTTGTGTAGGTCCCCAGAAACAACACTCAGGCTGAAGTACATGCCAGCAGCTCAAGGAATATATGGCTTGGCTGGAGCAACAGCTTTTCTTGACTGTAAGTGCATGATCACTGGGGTAGCTGGCAGCAGGAGTTTCTTCATCCCATTTAAAAAGCAACGCATCCAGACCACGAGTTCTTTTTTATTTAAATTTTTTATTATAGTTCATTTACAAAACAAATACCATGTGATATCATTTATATCTTAAATCTAACATATGGCACAAATGAACCTATCTACTGAAAAGAAACAAACTCATGGAGACCGCAAATACTTAATGTGCCCATTTTATCTTACTTGTTTCCTCTTATGTCCAACAAAAGAAGGTTTGGCTATGTATTTCCACCTTTGTGCCTTGTTTTCTTTAGATTGCTACCATACATAGAACCATAACTGGATCTGTCTATTTTATGTCATTCTGAAGTCTTTTTGTTTTAAACATTTCTCTTTGAATTACCATTTTAGCAATGGGACCAATTAACCAGTGGATATATGGCTTATTTTTGTTGTACTTTCTTCCACAGGAACTAGTATGTTATTTTATCATCCCTTTTTATACTTTCAACCAAAGAGAAGGAAAATTCTGCCTTTACCACTCCTTCCTCTTTCTACCCATTAATACCTCCCATAAAGGAGGAGAGGCTGAAGTAATTGGTCAGATCTAAGTACTGAATGTAATGTAAAAGACATCCAACCAACAGTGACCTCTTGCTTCCAGTTCTTTCACATAAATGCAGTATTCTCTCTTCCGTGTCTGAAACTCATGGGACAGGCACATGCTGGGCAGTCCACCAGCCTCTTCACACTTGCAGTTCCATCCCAGACTGAGGTAGAAGGGATGTGTGTGAAGCATACTTTCCATTCTTGTATGTGTAACTTGTAGGATAAAAAGATTCAGAGTCAACTCCAGAGCCCCCAGATGGCAAGGATTAGGGATAGTGTACTTTGGCTTGCAGGCCGATGTTTCATAAAGAAAAAAAAATACAAAATAAATCCAGCAAATCCCTACACTTGTTTGTGTAATATGCTTAGCTGGCAGTAAATGTTGTCTTTTTATTTCCCATTTAGCTGTTGTTGTTGTTTTTTTTTTTTTTTTTGCTTTTCATATGGAAGCACCTGCAGCATAAGGAAGTAGTTCCCAGGCTAGGTGTTGAGTTGGAGCTACAGCTTCCAGCCTATGCCACAGCCACAGCAACGTGGTATCTGAGCTGCCTCTGCAGCCTACAGCATAGCTCATGGCAACACTGGATCCTTAATCCACTGAGTGAGGCCAGGGATTGAACCTGCATCCTCATGGATACTAGTAGGCTTTGGAACCCGCTGAGCCACTGCAGGAACTCCTGTTGTTTTTTGGTTTTGTTTTTGTCTTTTGAATGCCATCAACCCCAGAAAGATAGAATGATGAATCATGGGATTTCAGTACCAAAACCCCACCTTGCATACTTAACCACTATGCATTTCTTTCCTCTACTTTGTAATCCTCTGGAGATAGTTAGGGCAAAGGAAAGAGGTATCCAGAAACAAGGGAAGAAATTTAAGGAGACAGAGGGACATCCCTAACTCAACCATTGGACCATGATGTTTCCTGGGGCTCAGCTACCTCGGATCCTTTCTTTCCTGGCTGGGTGTGACAGATATTGAGAGTTGTCTACAAATATTCATACTCTCCTTTCAGAGTTGTAGCAGAGCACACAGCTAGCCAACAGGCCTCCACTTCCCAGGCCCCTTGTGGACAGATGACAAAGTTCTAAACTGCAGGGGTATGTGTACCACTTCTGAATCTTGCTCTTAAATGGTACAGGTCTGCTCTGTCCTTTTCCTCTTTGCCATTGACTGGCACACAGGTGTGATGGCAGATGCAGATACCAGGGATCCAGAGGTGAAAATATACCATGAAGGAGGTAGAGCTTCCCTAGCAGCCATGGACCTATTATTTTTAACTATTATGTGAAAGAAAATTAAGCTTCCATAATGATTAAGCCACTGTACCTTGAGTCTTTCTGTTCTATTAGTTTAGATTATACAAACTAATCCAAACGAATGGGTTCCTCAGAAACCTGGCCTACTCTTTCCCCGTATTTCCTTTCCCACAAGGCCCCAGTTACACAGATCCTAGTTCACACCATAGCTTTCAAGATGTCTTTGGTTCTGATGGTCTTGTGAGCTAAAGTACCACTTTATCTCTAGGTACAAAGAGTTATGTATTTCTTCTTTACTGTCATTCTGCTAAGCTGATGATGGCTTCCTTTCATTTTAAAATCAGATAGCCCTATTCTTTTTAGTCCTCCTATTTTTACTTCTTACCAAAAATAAAGGAAAACTTTTAGATATTTATGAGTTCCCCTTTGCAGATACAAGCACAGAGTGATGGATGGTGCTTGCCTCCCATCCATTAACAAATTCAACATGTTTTTTGGGGTGGGTTTTTGTTTGTTTTTTTTCCCTTTGTAGTGGTAGCCTTCACTGGCCTCTCCAAAGTAAATGCATTTGCTCTTCTTGAACATTTTTCACTAAAATGCATAGCAAATATTACTCTAAAGAGCAGCTAAAAGGAAAAAAAAAATACACAATATAAATTTCCATACATTGAAGGCATCTGTGGAAAGTAAGATATTATAACTTAGAGAATCACGGATTTTAAATTAGATCTGGGTTCAAACATCATTTGTTATCTATATATATTGGTCAAGATTACCTCTCCAGACCTCAGCTTCTCATATATGAAAGAGAATAGGAATAGTTGCCTAATGTAGATTAAATGAAATAATACCTGTAATGCGTAGTTTGTAAAATGAAGAGCACATGGCCAGCACATGGTAGTCACTCACTCCCTGTTAATTCTTCTCCTTGTAGTTAATGTTTTAATTATTTTCTAAATTCATCTTCACAAATAATTGACAGTCAGTGTATTTAGAAGCAGTGTCTGAAGCCAAGATGTTTGCCTGGTTTAGAGAGAGTGAATATTTTGTCAAGCCATTGGGGCCTACTCCAAATTCACAAAAACAACGCAAAATGCTTACTGAACTGTAGAACACTAATTATGCACCCTATTTATAATAATCTTACAAAGTCTTATTACCTACAGCAGTCACAATGCATTCATCTCATTTCTGTTTAGGCTGGGAAAATTACAGGAAGGCCCTGTCATTCTTTTTGGAGTTTTCTGTATTTGGTGACATTTCCCTAGCTTGCTGCAAAACAGCAGCTGCAATTAATTACTTTTTGAATCGACTAGAGGACAGCTTGTAAGTTTTCTGCTGCCCTCTGTCAATTCTGGCACAATGAATTCTCTTTTAGACTTCCATTTTACAACCTGCATTTTAAGCATTTCAAAGATTGCAAGGCCTGAACATAAATTAGTAGAGTGGGGGATGATTTTGTTTTTAGTATTTTCCCAGAAAATTCAGCACTATAATGATAATCAATCAACTTGGGATCCTAGTTTATTAAAAATTTGAAACTTTGTAGACATCTCCTAATTGTTGAGTTGACATCATCTTATGCCCCCAAGCAATTAGTAAAGATCTCAACCTCTCAACCACTTTGGGCTTGCCTATGCTGACCTCATCACTTTCCAAAGGTTCAATCTTCTGAAAGTGAAATAGAATGACTGAGGAAAATCCCAACTTGGAAGTTCTTGACAGTCCCTTTTAAATAGTAATCACAAATACTTCCTCTCTGTTCAAAGCATGTGTTAAATGAAATGTCTTGCATTTATTTTGCCTTCAAGTTTTCAAGTCATATGCAGACACATATAATAGGACTTTTTATGTTCCTGGAACCCTTATTGATAATATTGAAGGGTTGTGAACTCTACAGGAATCCACATAACCCCAGTCAGATAAGTGATTCCATTTATAAATGATCTCAGAAGGTTTTTTTTTTTAATTTTATTTATTTATCTATTTATTTATTTTTTTATGTCCACACCTGTGGCATATAGAAGTTCCTGGGCTAGGGGTCAATTTGGAGCCACAGCTGCCAGCCTACACCATAGCCATGACAACACCAGATGTGAGTCACATCTGCTATGCCACAGCTTGCAGAAACACTGCATCCTTAATCAACTGAGTAAAGCCATGAATCAAACCCACATCCTCACAGAGACAATGTCCTTTCCTTAACCCACTGAGCCACAATGGGAACTCCTCAGAAGGTATTTTTGATGTAGATTTTATGTAGGAAATCTGATGTTTTACAAAATCACTTTAAACAAAAGGATGATGCTACATATATAAAAAGATGACATTTGAGATGAGGACCCTTTCTCGAATTTATGCCCTTTTCAGCATCTACAGTGTACCTGCTCTATGTAAATAGCAAACAGTTCTCAGCTTCACAAGTTATGGAAGATAGGCCAATTCTTATTGACTTCTTTCAGAAATTTCTAGACATCAATACTGTGAAAATGGAAAGTTCAAAAAAAATACTGCCAACCGGTCCACATTAGAAACAAAATTGAATTATTAAATAAAACGGTGTTGCATATGTGAAAAATTCAGGTTCCTACTGAATGAGTGAGTCAAGGGTCAAATATAATCATGTTTGCCTTTGCCCTTTCAGTCAATCTGCTCTTTTATTTTAATAGTAGCATAACAAGATATAGGATGTTTTCTGTCTCAGGTTGACTGAGAGGATAGTTTATTAGGGAATTGAATATAAGTGAGAAACATATCTTTCATATTCCCATTTTCAAAGGAAATGATCCAAAACGTGTTCCCAGAATCTCAACTCTTTACATTCACTTCATGAACATGAGGGGCCAGAGTGTGAAGGGAGGCTATTGTGAAGCACATTGGCGAACACGATTCTTCAGAAAGAGGTGTTATGATGCTGGACTCTCACTACTCTCTCTTTTCAAGGAATGAGAAGAAAGGCACCATCTTCTAACTTCAAACTTAGAAAGTGGGCTGCAAGGGCATCAAAATATAATTTCCAAAAAGTTAACTCACACACAAATAAACAATGAATGTACGTCAATAGCTTACTTAACTCATTAATCGCCTGATGACAAAGCAAGAATATATTTATATTCCTATACTATATATGTGTGTGTGTTTAGTAAAAAAATAAATGCCAGATAAGATTTCAAAATTATATAGAAAATTACGTAATGTCCTATAGGATAAAAAATTATAATAATAGAAATCACTAATCTTCTTTAATAAAAATATAATTTGCATATCTATTGATCAAAACTAATTTGCAACTCATTATTTTGTAAGTTAAAATTTAACTTTTCAGACTCTGAGGGATAATTATTATTAAATAGTAAGTCAAAAATGTTATGTTAGTCTGGAGTGACAGATGACCTTTGGACAGGCTAGTCAGACAGAGCTCTTATGTGAATTTGAAAGGGCACATGGGAATATTTTTCTCTTATTTGTAAGTTTTAGGTAATATCCTTGATGAGGATATCACTCAGAGTGTTTTGAGTCCAAAGACAGACAGCATTTCCTGACTCCTGCCTGAAGGAGCTAAAGTGAACTACAACCAGAGACTGATTAGATCCCTGGAAATCTAGAAAGCAATGGTCAGTCAGACTAACATCCCTGGTGGTTGAGTTGGTTTAGGGCCAAAGCCCTCAGTTCATCCTGAAACCCTGCATGTTGTAGGACTGTTCTCCTCTGATGAGGACTGGGCTGGGTGGTAAGTACAGAGTCCTCCAGTATGGTCTTCTGCAGGGGGACAGGGACCACAAAGAAAGGCTTGAGGCTCTGAGGCAGAGTTAAAGGTTACAAGAGACCATCTGGGAGACAGACATGTGCAGCTAATGATGAAAATGACAGGAAAGAGGTGGCAAGCAGGTAGCCTTAAGAGTGCTGACAAAAGTCCTCACAAGAGAAATACCTAGCTTTCATCTTTAATTAGGCCCCCTCAGGATCACTAATTTAGCCCTCTCCCAGGCCCATGTTGCTAAATAAGTAAAGCAAGAAAGAACTGACTTGTAGACCTATGGACTCCATCTTCCTCAGCCCTCAGCCTAGCAGGATAATGGAGAATGAGAGCATGAAGAAATCAGAGAATAGAAGCATCTCAGACCCTTCCCCATGCAGGCTTTCTGTCTGAAGTAGGTTAAATCAGAGATTGGAGGGGGTGGGGAGTGGTCTTCATTTATTTCTACAACACATACGTATCATATATTGAAGAGATTTTTTTTAACTAAACCATATTGAATCCCCCCCCCATTTTTTTGAAATAAAACTGACAACACTGTATTAGTTTAAGGTATACAACATGTTTTGATATATAGATATATTGCAATGTGATTACCACACTAAATTTAGTTAAAATCTGTCATCTCACATAGTCACAATTTCTTTATTGTGATGGGAATACTTTAAATCTACTTCCTTTTAGCAATTTTCAAATATGCAATAAATATTGTTTACTATAGTCACCATGCCCTACATTTCATCCCGTGAACTTATTTATTTTATAACTAAAAATTTGAACATTTTGACCACCTTCACCCATTTCTCTCCAACCTCTGCCATAAGTAGATTAAGTCAGAGATTTAGTCCTAAATCCAGTTAAAATTTTAACTCTTATGTGGGACTGGATATTAATTTTGTCGAATGTCTGAATTGTGATTTTTTTTTATGACACAATGACTATTTTGTTTGTTTGTGCTTAATCTAAATGGGAACTGAAAAATCATGAGCCTGCCCAAATTTTCACTGAGGGGCAGTAGAGGAATATAACCCCTGAACCAAATTTTAAAGGGAAACTGGGAAATAGAACTAAATGCACTACGGTCACCACCTACATTTTGTAAGACCATATCTGTCTCCTCAGCTCACCACAATCCCACATTACTACATTCCTTTTTCTGGGTTTAGGAATTGAAAGTAAAACTTCACCATCAAATTGATAGTGAAGAATCACAACCAAAGAAACAAAAATTACAGTCAATGTTACAGTCAATGTTCCCCATCCTCCACTTTTAGATGTCTGTTCTAAACATTTTAGGTGTGCGATATAAAGAGAAATATATGCTATTCCAAGGGGAAAAACATTTTTAGCTTTCCAGTATGATTTTGACTTGACAACCTGGAAGATAATTGATATTCCTCCAAAGTAAAATTTTACCTTTCAAGGTAAAAATAGAAGTTATCCATTCAAACAAAATGTGCTTTTGGTTTTGGCTTATTTGGGCTAGAGATGCTGCCTGTTATTGTAGAAAAGTGAGACTTTTGAAGTTACAGGGCCTTTACTTTGAATCCCCCGTCAACCACCTTTTGTCTCTGAGCAAGGGACTTCATCTTTTAGACCCTCAGATTCCTCATCAATAAAATAGGGATAATGCCCCCTTCATTACATTTTAAATGGAATTTTCCACCCTCCTATATTTCAAATAGGGATTAGATAGTATACTAATCATTTCATGCCTGACAGGGAAGAAGTATTCCGGAAAAAAAAAACACCTTGTAATATCCAAGGCTTATTATAATGTACACGACCTGGTGAATAGTTTTTCCTTCTAAGCATGACACAGAGGTTTGGACTAGAACTTCAGTTTCAAATGGCTTCCCATTAGGTCTGCTGTGCTGAGCTCTGCTCCTGGCACCACCAAAGGGACATTTGTTTTCCTCAGAACTCTGGGCTGCCTATTTGCAGCAAGTGACCCTTTGGTTCGAAAGCCAGGCTCATTGATTACTCCTCTGCTTCAGGTCATAATTCAAAGGGTAGAATTGGTTTTGAAAATCTCTAAACAATTTCAGTCCTGGGATAGAAATACTAATTTCAAGTCAGCTGGGTTGAATTCCCCAGCTCCGGAGACAACAATTTATTAGGGAGCTATGTATAAACCTGGATGCTAGCTTGCCGTGAAATTTTGAGAAAAAATAGATTCTTTGAATGAGAATTATGAAACAGAGGAGTGCTGGAGACTGATGTTTTTGTCAGAACCCAGTGGGGAAGAGGTGGGGGGTGATCCAATCTCCAGTACAAGGGGGAGTATTCCTGGGTCTGCAAGGCCCCACCTGGGAGCAAGGAGGAACTAGCTCAGATATTGTCAGAAAAGGAGAATTTGGAGTCTGGAAACAGAGTCCAGTAAAAGACAATAATGAAGATGAGTGCAGCTGATCAGTTGACAAAGGACCAAAGAACCCTGGGTGCAGTGCAAAGCAAACTATTTTGACACCCTCGGAGGATTCAAAATTCAGCTAATTTTCAGCAACAGCAGGGACAGGTATTAATTAAGAAATATTGTACCTTTCCAGTGTGCATGTGAACATCTTGGTCAATATGTGGGCAAGTGAGTCACATTTGCAATTACATAGCAAATACTAAAGTAGAGCCGGTTGTAGGTCTGGCACTGTACACAAGAGCAAGTCCATTAGTTCAGTTTTGCCAGCCCAAGAATAGACCAAAGCATTTCTCTCTCAGTTCTTGACCCTGTTGGATAAAAGTTGTCCCTGAGGACATTAACTCCTTGCATTCCAGATTGCAAACACCTGCTTGATGGGTGGGCCTCCTAAAGGCTGCAGCATAAGAGAAGCTCAAGAGATAAAAGACATCTTGTGGTGTAGGTCACAGATGCAGCTTGGATCCCATGTTGCTGTGGCTGTGGCATAAGCTGGCAGCTGTAGCTCCGACTGGACCCCTAACCTGGAAATTTCCATATGCCTTGGATGTGGCCCTTGAGATAAAAAAAAAAAAAAAAAAAAAAAAAAAGGAGAGAGAGAGAGAGCAAGAGAGATAAAAGACCTCTGGATCCAAGAAAGGCATCATTGTGAGATTAGCATCAGAAAGCAGAGGTGATGCTGCGAGGCTCTTTATCTGGACACAGGAGGTATACAGTATAGTCACAACTAACAGTTTAATGGGAGGGTAGATATTAGACAAATAAAAATAAATTTAATTACCAATCGTAATAATGATTAGTAATGAAGACAAGTAGGTTCTCTAAGAAAGCAACAAGTCTAGACAGAGATATAATTTTGATGAAGAGTGTCAAAAAAAAGACCTTTGTGAGAAACTGACCTATATTCTGAGATCTAATACAATCATAAGAGAGGACTTCTAAGGGTTCTTCCAAATTTATAGTCTAGAAGCTATGAGAGGGAACAGGCTGAGCAATGGTGAGTACCCATTTCTAGCTCCATGGATGAATATAGGGTGCATTTAATATTGTGTCTGGGAATATTGAATGAGACCCAGACACAAATTAGCCCCTTTCAGTGCCTGTCATAGTGTCCAAAATGCTAGAATATTTCCATTCCCTCCAGTCTTGCATTGCATGACAGGAAATTTATTTTTAAAACACCAATTACAATGCAGTTAATGAATATAGTTCTTCTGTATACAGGGAGGTGAATTACCCTAACCTTCTCTGTCACTCTTCCTAGAGATAAAAAAGATATTAAGAATTATCCTATTTCATGACCAAAGATAACTCAAAGTCTTCTCTGTCTCCCCTGAAAACTGGATTCCTTCTGTTGTCAGAATTCGGCCTCTGTCTGCCAGCGCCGAATTGAAATGCAGAGACAAGAGCTTTGGGCAAAGGAGAAAAAAATAACTTTATTGCTTTGCCAGGCAAAGAGGGCAATGCCTTAAAGACAGTGGCCACCCCCCACCACCCTGCCCATTAGAAAGAATTGTAGGGAGTTTTATAGTTAAAAAGAAGAAAAACAGGTTTTCAGATAGGAATCAGGATTGGGACGAGCATGCATTCCTCTTTCTTTGGGGGAATCTTAGTCATCAAAGCTGGAGTCAGGAGATCTCAGTATGATCATGATGGTGGTCATCTGGCTTATTGCCTAAGATATACTTGTGAAAAGGGCATATTGATCATAGATTAGAACATACTAGGAGAGTTCCTGAAAAACGTCATGTGCTAATAATCTTTAACCCACAGGCAATTATTCTCAGGGTGCCTCATCTTTAGCTTATGAATGATTGTATTTAGGGTGAAGTTAAGCCAGGGAGAAGGACAAGGAAGGACTCTAAGCTATCCTTGACTGTTCCTCCCTTTGTCTTTGCATCTCCTCTTCCCTGATCAGCAACTGTCTGAACCTGTCCCTAGGAACTCAGGGAAGGTCGTGGTGGCTGAATAAGTTCCATTTCCTAAAAACAAGAAGTGGAGGACACAGAAAGGCCTTTGCACCTAGGAGCCCTGCAGGGCTGTGTTCGGTTTCACTTCCACTTCTTCCCAAAGAAAACTCATACATGCCCTTAATTTTGCCAATCATCACAACAAATTGTCAACTGTTTTTCTTCGGAAAAGACACAATATATGTTTTTTCCAAAGGCATTTCCCCCTATTATATAAAATGTGTTTTTGATTCATTTGTACTCAAGTGTTGCTTAATAAAAGCTATTTGATTTGATGTACAAACCAAATTTCCAAGATTATCAGATCTTTCCCTAAGCCTTTATAAGGTAACTCTGCCAGAAAGAAACAGAACTGGACTTATAAATAACAGTAAATTTTGGTCTGTCATCAATCAGTTGTGGAGTTTGGAGGGGTTAAAAAAAGAACTTCCCTTCATTACTGGCTGCAGGAAACTAACAAACTTTTAAACTCAAAAACAAATGGAGAATATGCTTAACTAGTGAAAAAAGTGTTTTCAGGAAACCCAAAAGCTTGGTTTTAGATAAACCTATTAGAGACTGAATTCAATTTACAAATTATTTTTTAATAAAATAAAATAAAATAAAACAGGTGAAAGATTTTAGTTTCAGCCAAGTGGCTGGCTTCTTGAGCCCTCAGGAAGAACAGATGGATAGAATAGTCTGAAGGTTCTCTGCTAGCTAAGGAGAAAATAGGCCTTGAAATAGATCACTTAGTCAAACCTCTCATTATTTTAACTACTACTCAGCATAGAATGGCACAACATGGATAATAAAGTATTATGTTCCCAAAGGCAGCTTCTTGAAAGGCTAGCTTGGCAGCTGTTCATTTCACCTGGAAACTTCAATTCAACATTACAACAAATGGAGTCTGGCATGGAACTGTGAGAGCTCTCTAATTTATTAACATCAAGAGGCAAGTTTTAAAGGGACAGTTTTCCTTTATGCTGATAATATTTAGCAAAGGTCAGAATCATTTAGTTTCAAAAACATGCAAGCAAATAACTTTGATTACACAGTAGTGCAAGGCAAAGAATATTCTTCCTCACATTGATTTGGCAAGCCTAAGAAAATCCGAAGAATAGGACAATCACAAAATTGTGAGACATTTATCTTTTTGGTGCCATTCTCCTTGAGGGTCCCAGTTTATCTTTTTCCCCATCCAAACCTAAATATTGTTCTACATATCTCACTAGTGATGTTCCATTGATGCCTAAAAAAACAGAGGTGTTCTCTCAGATTGTGTTGCCCAGAGCTATTTGTTAATAGTAATCGTTAATTATTTAAGCCACCTCAGCAATAATTTTGCCAATTTATGAGCCTAAAGAAAAGGTTCATTATTTAAGGTTTAGATTTATAGTTTTGACTTCCACTTTTCTAAAACACACAGAGAGAAATAAACCTTTAATTAAAGTGAAAGGCTAATAAATATGAGAATGTATCTTAACAGTGAATAGATTTATTGAGTTTAGATTTATTAGGCATACAAAGCACAAAACTCTGGGGATTAGACTTCATTGAGCTCCTTGGCACTTAAAGAGAATCTACTGGGTTACGATTTAGAGTTTGAGAATAAGCACAATTTTCTAGAGTTCAAGCACATTGATAGTATTTTTATGAGGTTAAGCTAAGGCAGAGCATAGGCTTACAACACATATAGAGATCATGTTTATGGATCTTTAAGAGTTCTGTGGGGCTCCAGACTGATTCCTTAACTTCTGCCCATCCCCAGATCCATCTTTTTTTTTTCCATTTTCTTATCATATGTCATTTCAGTAGTATTCTTTTAAAAAAATTGTATTGAAGTATAGTTGATTTACAATGTTGTGTTAATTTCTTCCATATAGCAAAGTGACTCAGATAGACAGATAGATATAGACAGATAGATATGGGTATATATACCTTGTTATTTATCCATACTGTATAATAGTTTGCCTCTGCTAATCCCAAACTCCCAATCTTTCCCTCTCCCACCCTATACCCCCTTGGCAATCACATGTCTGTTTTTCTATATCTGTGAGTCAGTTTTTGTTTTGTAGAAAAGTTGCTTGTGTTGTATTTTAGATTCCACATGTAAGTGATATCACATGGTATTTGTCTTTCTCTTTCTGATTTAGTGTATCCATGTTGCTGCAAATAGCATTAATTTTTAATGTCTTATTAATATTCCATTGGGTATATCTACCACATCTTCTTTATCCATTTGTTTGTTGAGGGATGTTTAGTTGTTTCCATGTCTTGGCTATTGTAAATAGTACTGCTGTGAAATTAGGGGTGTGTGTATCTTTTTGAATTATAGTTTTATCCAGATATATGCATAGGACCTGGATTGCTGGATCATATGGCAGGTCTATTTTTAGTTTTTTGAGGAGCCTCCAAACTGTCTTCCATAGTGGCTGCACCAATTTACATTCCCACCAACAGTGGGATTTATTTATTTGTATTATTTGTAGATATGTGCATTTATTTGTATTATTTATAGGTATTTTAGTAATATTATTAAACTCCCTTGATCTTCTGTCTTTTCATCACACCTCATGAGCAAAACCTCATGCCTCATGCTGCCTACTCTCTGCTTTTTCTGTTTTCACTCCAGTGGCCAAGTGCTCCACAACATGGCCTGTTGGTATTATGATAAATTTGAGTTCACTAGACTCAAAGGAGCCATCAAACTGTTTAGCAATCCTACACAATTATCTGATCCTCTGTCTCTCAATTACCCATAATCTTGCCACCGAATAGCTTATAAATATACACATGCATTTTTTGCGCCTCATCTGTAAAAAGAAACTGATAAAAAAATCTAGATTTATTGGAAGAATTAAATGCATATTTAGCTCTCAGAATAATGACTAGCAAAAAATATGGGCTACAAAATTACTTATTATTATTATTATTAATATTAATTTACAGTTGCCTACATTATATTTGTAATGGCAGACAGGTTAAATTCACCATATCAGGGCCGAATTTGACATTCTTGAATAGACATTTGAGGAGCATATAGTTCCACATCACCATTCATCCAAGCTTACCAGCCAAAGCTAAAGAGACATTCTTGACACTCTCTTCTCTCTCATCAATCTTTACCTGGATATCCAATCCACTTAACAGCCAACAGAATGGTAGACACAGTGTGATGTGGTAGGCACTAGTCTGTCTCTCCCCTTCTCTTCCTCATATTCTAGTCACATTTTTCTCCTTCTTCTTCCTTACACATGAAAAGGCTTTTATAATGCTGCATCTTCTTTCCATAATGCTCTTGCTCCACCTGCTCAGGTTTGATGAAAGCGGGGACATTACTGCCAATTTTGCAAAAATAAATGTTTTTGCTTTCTCTTTTCCAATTCAGAAAATTTTCTACTATCTATAGAAAAATGGTTTGGCATTTAGCTTCATCAGTTTGAAAAACTAGAAAGTTGTTTCTGGTTTTCCAGGTTGTTCCTTTTAATTGTTTTTTTATTAAAACTTAATACTATGTTTACTGCAAGAAAATTAGAAGGTATACAGACATAAAGAAGAAAATAAAACTCACCAATAATTCTTCCTCTCCATTATAGCTAAATATTTCAGTGTATTTTTTCACATTACTGAAATTCATGTTTCTTGCAGTCAATGATAATGCCTTACTCTAGTTAATATAAATTATATTTTATTGAGATCTAACTCTACAGTATAATATACTGTGATACACATAAAGGCTGCAAAAATTAGTAAAATGCCACTGTTGCCCTCAAAAATAACAGACAAATGGAGGAGATGGGCACACATACAAGTATAAAAGCTGCTTTACTGACATATATATTTAGTTCTGAAAGTCTCTCCTCAAATTCAATATCTCGGTTAGAACAAAGTGCTATATAAGTAAGCACTAACACCATCTGTTGGTGGTATTCATACTTGACTGGCTTTCCTTTTTTTAAGTTAAAGTTCACAAGTAATAAGTGACACTATGTATATAACTATGGTGCTTCTCCAACTTGTAACAGGGTGGAGAGTAGTATAGTAAATGTGAAGAAAGTACAGAAGAGAGAGAGGTGGGGTATCTGAAGAATACAAAAATCTCTCTCTTTGTGGGAATTTGAAGACCAGAACATGAAATTAAAGACTGGGCAAAGAAATATTGTGGAAGGATTACAGCTCCGTCTTGTAAATAACTGAAGTTCTCAATGTTATGCTTCTGAGGATCAGTGTCTTTACTCAGCAAAGGTAAACAGAGACATGGTGAATGGTCAGGCTGAATCTCCACTTATCCTAGGGCTGCCCAGGTATTACTAATATTGACAATTTAGGTTTTTAGATTTGTATATCTGTTAAAGTATATTTTCAAATTTCTCCTCTTAAATTAATTTAGATGGGACAACATACATACACATATACACATGACACACACACGCACATACACAACACACACACGCACACCTGTACAGATGATCCTTATTATTTGTGGATTCTATATTGTAAATTTGTTGGAAAGGGAAGGATCAAGAAGGAGGAGGGTTAACACTTTGAGCTCACCTTCTCCCACAAATGCATCAAAAAACATATCTGCATGTAAAACAGTTCACATAGAACATCTACCTAATGCTGGCAGAAGAATTGAAACCTCCCAAAAGGGCCAGAAAACCTGCACATAACTTGGTAGAATAAAGGAAAAAAAGAAAGAGAGAGGGAAAAGAAATCAGGATAGGACTAGCATTCCTGAGAGGAAGCTGTGAAAGAGAAAGTGAACCTACACCCTGGGAAGCCACCTAGCCTACAGGGAGATCAGCCAAAAAGGAAGGACCTCCAGATTGCCAAGAAAATCATAGCAGCTGGACTGAGGAGGGCAAAGTAGAGTGAGAGCCACACAGATCATCTGTACCACCACCCCAGATACCACAGACTGAGACACTCAGTCAAGGGCTGGGCATTAAGACTCAAGTTCTGGAGGTCAGTTTTTGGGAGAGGACTAGAGTTGGCTGTGTGGAGACAGCCTGAGGGGCTAGGGAGAAGTGTGCCATGGACTGGGGTGCAGAACACCATGGGCTGGGGCATGGAACGCCGCAGCCAGGGGAACATGGGCGGAGGTCTGGGTCTGCATGAGTAGCAAGGTGTCATTATTTGGTAGGACAAGATGAGGAGGGATGGACCACCATAAGAATCTCCCAGCTCACACAGTGGTCTCAGAGGGCAGAGAGCCTCTGGAACAGGCTACAGGTGGTAAGAGGCCACTTGCATTGCCTACAGGAGACCAGGCACTTCTTGTGCAGGCTACAGATGACTGGGTGCCTTTTGTGTGGGCTAAGTGTAGCAGGGGACAGGGAGTTAAGCATGGCGTGGTCCCTCTTGCATGATCTACAGATGGCAGGGACCAACTACAGCAGTCATCTCAGAAAACAGAGGGATGCGTGGCCTGCCACCAATAGGGGTCTGTAAATAGGCTCCACCTGAAGCCCCATTCACCTCAGAGGTGAGCAAAAAAGAGGGCACTGCAACCAAGTACCACCCATTGTTACTCTCACTCCTGCCCTGCTGCTGCCACTGCCAAATGCTCTGGGCAACACCCAGACATGCTTGATCATGTCAATTCCAGGACTCTACAGCTAGGAGCAGCCTGTGCAGCACCTTCTACGTGGGCTAGGCAGGCAGGGTGATTCTTGCATGGTCTACAGTTGGTGGGGGCAAACCACCACATTTATCTCTGACTCCAGAGGTGGGCATGGCCCTCCACCACCAGGGGTCCATGAACCTGTGGCCCCACCCACCTCAAAGGGCACCACAGAGGAGGGCATTGTGACTGAACACCACCTGTTTTGCTCTCACTACCCTGGGAATTCACACACCCTGCTGCCTTCACTGACAAATGCTCGAGGCACCTCCTAAATCTCCTAAGGGCTTGTTACTATTTCCCAGAGTCCTGCAACTAGGAGTAGCCTGTGCCATCTTCCTGCAGGTCTCGCTGTCAAGAGCCCAGCAACCAGGTACTGACTACTATCCCTACCCATTGCCTCCGTCTCCCTGGAAACAAACTCAGTACCCGGGGGATAACAGCTGCCTCACACCAAAGAAAGAGACAGCAAATATCCAAGTGACCAGGCCCAAAATAAATAGTACCCCCCTAAAATACAAGGGGTTGCTCTGGCATAGAAATAGCCCTCCAAGACTACAGTTTTGTTTCGCTAAATTCACAGAAAAAGAAAAATATAAGCAAAGTGAAGAAGCTCAGGAACCATTTGCAGTTAAAACAGGAGAATTCACCTGAAGTAGCAAGCAATGAAACCAACCTCTGCAGTCTGATAGACACTGAGTTCAAAAGGGAGATAGTGAAAATACTGAAGGAATTAAGGGTGTATGAAGGGTTTAAGAGTGGATATAAACAGCAATGCAGACTACTTTAGAAAGGAACTAGAAAAATACAAGGAGGAACCAAGAAAAATTAGAAAATTCATTTGCTGAGATGCAAACTGAGTTAAAGGAACTAAAGAGCAAAATGAATAATGCAGAGGAATGAATTAATGACTTTGAAGATAGAATAGTGGAAATCACCCAATCGGGACAGCAGACAGAAAACCAAATGAAAAAATATGAAAGAAGCATAAGAAATCTATAGGATAATACAAAGTGGGCCAATCTATGCATAATAGGAATTCCAGAAGGAGAATAAAAAGAATAGGAGGAGTTCCCATCGTGGCGCAGTGGTTAATGAATCCGACTAGGAACCATGAGGTTGTGGGTTTGGTCCCTGGCCTTGCTCAGTAGGTTAATGATCTGGCGTTGCTGTGAGCTGTGGTGTAGGTTGCAGATGTGGCTCGGATCCCACGTTGCTGTGGCTCTGGCGTAGGCCAGCGGCTATAGCTCCGATTCGACCCCTAGCCTGGGAATCTCCATATGCCACGGAAGCAACCCAAGAAATAGCAAAAAGACAAAAAAAGAAAAAGAATAGGAGATTGAAAATATATTTGAAGAAATTATGTCTGAAAACTTTCCAACTCTAAAGAGAACAGATATCAAGATACAGGAACCACAGAGGGTCCCAAATAAGTTGAACCCAAACAGGCCCACACCAAGACATTTTATAATAAAAATAGCAAAAAATAAAGATAAAGAGGGGTTCTAAAGGTAGCAAGAGAAAAACAAAGTGTTAATTAAAAGGGAACCTCCAGAGGCTATCAACTGATTTCTCTAGAGAAACACTACAGGCCAGAAGAGAGTGGCAAGATATATTCATAGTTCTAAAAGGGAAAAATTTGCAGCCTATAATATGACCCGACAAGAATATCATTTAAAATAGAAGGAGAAATAAAGAAATTCTCCAAAAAACAAAAGCTAAAAGAGTACAGCAATACTAAACCCATTCTAAAAGAAATACTGAAAGGGTTCTCTAATTTAAAAAAATAAGAAGAAATAGGATGGAGTAAATCACAATTGGAAAGCAATCACTTAAATAAGCCAGTATACAGATCTAAGAGAAAAAAAAATAAACCCACTGTAAAAGTGACGATAAACACAAAGAACAGCAAAAGACAAATATTAAGATATTTAAAAAGGACTTTCATCATAGAATGTGGGGAAGGAAAGTAAGAAAATCTAGACTGTTTTTTTTAAATGATGTGTTTGAGCCTATAGGACTATGAGGTTAAAGCAAGAAAATATAGGAAGGGTTAACATACTTAAAAAACAGGGAAACCACAAGTCAAAACCAAACATTATATTCACAAAAACTAAAAAGAAAAGTACACAAACCTAAAATAAATGGAAATCATCCAACCAAAAAAAAGAAAGAAACAAAGGAGAATCATAGAATCAACTGGGAAATAGGTTTAAAATGGCAATAAATACATATTTATCAATAATTACCTTAAATGTCAATGGACCAAATGCTCCAATCAAAAGACACAGAGTGGCAGATGGGATGAAAAAGCAAAAACCTACAATCTTCTGTCTACAAGAAACTCACCTTAGGGCAGAGGACACATATAGCCTGAAAGTGAGGGTATGGGAAAAGATATTTCATGCCAATGGACAAGACAGGAAAGCAGGAGTTGCAATACTCATATCAGACAAAATAGACATTAAAATGAAGGCCATAAAGAAAGACAAAAAGGACACTATTTAATGATAAAAGGATCTATTCAAGAAGAGGATATTACAATCATCAATATATATTCCCCTAAGCACCCAGATACCTACAACAAATGCTAACACACATAAAAGGAGAAATTGATGGGAATACAATCATAGTAGGAGACTTTAACAGCCAACTCACATCCATGGACAGATCCTCTAGATGGAAAATCCACAAGGCAACAGAGACCCTAAAGGACACAATAGAAAAGTTAGACTTAATTGACATTGTCAGGACATTACATCCAAAAAAAATCAGAATATACATTATTTTCAAGTGCACATGCAACATTCCCAAGGATTGATCACATACTGGGGCACAAAGCTAACCTCAACAAATATAAGAATATAGAAATTATTTCAATCTTCTCTGACCACAATGACATGAAACTAGAAATCATACCCAGGAAAAGAAATGAGAAAAAACCTACTACATGGAGACTAAACAATATACTACTAAAAAACCAATGGGTCAATGAGGAAATCAAGAAGGAAATTTAAAAAAATCTTGAGAGAAATGATAATAAAGAAACAACCATTCAAAATCTATGGGATGCCACAAAAGCAGTGCTTAGAGGGACATTCATAGCAATACAGGCCTTCCTCAAAAAAAGAATAAAAATCTAAAATCAACAACTTAACCGATCACCTAAATGAATTAGAAAAAGAAGAACAAACCAACCCTAAATCAGCAAAAGGAAGAAAATCATAAAGATCAGGGAGGGAATCAGTAAACTAGAGATTCAAGAAACAATAGAAAAATCAATAAAACCAAGAGCTGGTTCTTTGAAAGAGTAAACAAAGTTGGCCAACCTCTGATCAGACTCACAAAGAATGGAGGAAAAAATACAAGTAAACAAAATAAATGAAAAAGGAGAAATGTCAGTGGATAATGCAGAAATACAAAAAAAAAAACATAAGAGAATACTATGAACAATTATATGCCAAAAAAGTTGACAACCTAGAAGAAATGGAAACTTTCTAGAGACTTACATCCTGCCAAAACTGAATCCAGAAGGAATCAATTGACTGAACAGACTGAGCACTAGAACTGAAATTGAATATGTCCAAAAAATAGTCCAGGACCAGATGGCTTCATAGGCAAATTCTCCCAAACATACAAAGAAGAACTTATACCCACCCTCCTTAAACTTTTCCAAAATTTTGAAGAAGAAGGAACACTCCCATAGACATTCTATGAAGCCACCACCACCGTAATACCAAAAGGAGACAAAGATACTACCAAAAAAGAAAATTATAGGCCAATATCTTTGATGAATATAGACACAAAAATTCTCAACAAAATTTTAGCCAACTGAATCCAACATCATATAAAGAAGATCATATACCATGACGAAGTGGGATTCATCCCAAGTTCAAAAGGATGGTTCAACCAAATACGCACATCAATCAACATCATACAACCCATTAACAAAAGAAAAGTCAAAAACCACATGATCTTCTCAATAGATGCAGAAAAAGCATTTGACAAAGTCCAAGATCCCCATTAATGATAAAAACTCTTACCCAAGTGGGTATAGAGGGAACATACCTTAACATAATCAAAGCCATTTATGAAAAACAAACAGCCAGTTTAATACTCAATAGAAAAAATCTGATAGCCTTCCTGCTAAAATCTGGAACAAGACAAGGAGGCCAGCTCTCATCACTTTCGTTCAGCATAGTATTGGAAGTCGCAGCCACAGCAACCAGACAAACAAAAGAAATAAAATTTATCCAAACTGGAAGAAAAGAGGTAAAATTGTCACTGTATGCAGATTACATGATACTATATTTAGAAAACCATAAGGACTCCATATAAAAACTACACAAACTGATCAATGAATTCAGCAAATAGCAGAATACAATATTAACATTCAGAAATTGGTGGCATTTCTGTATACTAACAATTAAATATTAGAAAATAAATACAAAAATACCTTTTAAAATCACACCCCCCAAAAATTAAATACCTAGTGATAAACCTGACCAAGGAGGTGAAAGACTTATATGCTGAGAACTACAAAAGATTAATCAAGGAATTTAAAGAGGATTCAAGGAAATAGAAAGACATCCCATGCTCCCGGGTTGGAAAAGTTAATATTGTAAAAATTGCTATACTATGCAAAGCAATCTATAGATTCAATGCAATCCCCATCAAATTACCCATGACATTTTTCACAGAACTGCAACAAAAAATCCAAAAATTTATATGGAGCCATAAGAGACCCCAAATTGCCAAAGCAATCTGGAGGAACAAATACCAAGTGGGAGGCATAACTCTCCCAGACTTCAGATGATATTACAAAGCCACAGTAATCAAAACAGTGTGGTACTGGTACCAAAATAGACATGCAGAACAATAGAACAGAATGGAAAACCCACAAATAAGCCCAGACACCTATGGTCAATTAATCTTTGACAAAGGAGACAAGAATATAAAATGAAAAAAAGACAGTCTTTTTCAGAAAGTGGTGCTGGGAAAATTGGACAACCTCATGTACTCTCTCACACTATGCACAAAAGTAAAATGGCTTAAAGACTTAAACATAAGACACTGTAAAACTCCTAGAAGAAAACAAAGGCAAATAATTCTCTGACATCAATCATACAAATGTTTTCTTAGGTCAGTCTCCAAGGTAACAGAAATAAAAGCAAAAATAAACCAATGGGACCTAATCAAAGTGATGAGATTTTGCACAGCAAAGGTAACCATAAAAAAAAAAAGACAACCTGTGGAATGGGGAAAAATAGTTTCAAATGATGCAACTGACAAGGGCTTAATCTCTAAAATATACAAACAACTTATGCAACTCAACAGCAAAAAAAAACCCCAACAACTCAATTGAAAACTCTGCAAAAAGACCTGAATAGACTTTCTCCAAAGAAGATATACAGATGGCCAATAAGCACAATGAGAAAATGTTCAACATCCTGATTATTAGAGAAATGCAAATCAAAACTCCTATGAGGTTCCACCTCACACCAGTCAGAATGGCCATCATTAATAAGTCCACAAATAAAAAATGTTGGAATGGCTGTGGAGAAAGGGAACCCTCCAACACTGTTGGTGGGAATGTAAATTAGTAGAACCACTATGGAAAACAGTATGGAAGTACGTCAGAAAACTAAATATAGAACTACCATATGACCCAGCAATCCCACTCTTGGGCATATATCTGGACAAAATTTTCCTTGAAAAAAATACATGTGCATTGCAGTACTATTCACAAAATCCAAGACGTGGAAACAATTTGAATGTCCACAGATGAATGGATTAAGAAGATGTGGTATACATACACGATGGAATACTACTCATCCATAAAAAACAAAATAATGCCATTTGCAGCAACATGGATGGAACTAGAGACTCTCATACTGAGTGAAGTAAGTCAGAAAGAGAAAGACAAATACTATATGATATCAGTTATATCTAGAATCTAATATATGGCACCAATAAACTCTTCCATGGAAAAGAAACTCATGGACTTGAACAGACTTGTGGTTGCCAAGGTAAGGGAGAGGGAGTGGGGTAGACTGGGAATTTGGGGTATTTGGGGTTAATAGAGCAAACTATTGCATTTGGAATGGGTGAGAAACAAGATCCTACTGCATAGCACTATATCTGGTCACTTTTAATGGAGGAGATGGAGGATAAAGTGAGAAAAAGAATGTATGTATGTGTGTATGTGTGTGTGTGTGTGTGTGTGAGATAGAGAGAGAGACTGGGTCACTCTGCTGTATAGTAGAAAACTGACAGAACTCTGTAAACCAAGTATAATAGAAAAAAATAAAAATCATAAAATATATTGCAACCCCGTGTTAAAATATATATATTGTAAATTTATCTACTACTTGTTAAAATTCATTTATAACCATTAAGTCAACACTTGGGGAGTTCCCATGGTTATTTGCAGACATGCGCAGAGTAGAGAAAAATTTAAACCCCCCAAGGTATATTCCTAGCTGAAGTCAAATAAGGTGATAGAAGAATCTTCTTTCTTGTTTGGGCTCTCACACCCCAAACAAGTGTCTTTTTCATGGTCCGTTCAGTGCCACCGTTTTGGAAGTTTTGTGCTTTTTGTTGATTCACTATTAAAAATAACCCCCAAGTGTAGTGCTGAAGCGCTGTCTAGTGTTCTAAGTGCAAGAAGGCTGTGATGTATCTTACAAAGAAAATATGCATATTAGATAAGCTTCATTCAGGCGTGAGGCATAGGGCTGTGGGTTTTGAGTTCAATGTTAGTTTTTCAGCAATATATACTAAATAAGGTGTCTTTAAAAAGAAACACACAGGTAAAACATGGCTATGTATATTGTGGTAGGAGGCTTGCACCTCTGTATGTCCCCTAGGAGCAATGATTCAGTGTTTGCTAATTCAGTGTTTGCACCAGCTTCGTAGAACAGAACTAATGAGAATGATGAACAGCCAGATGTATATATGTATGTATGTATAATATATATATACACACACATACATGCAGATATATAGTTTTTTGAAACACAAATAACATATATGTATATAAATATACCTACATATATACAAATATACATATTGACTAATCAATTAATGAATTCTCCCCACAAGGATTGACATTATTTTTCCAATTCCTGCATCAGATTACATGCTGTAAATTGCATTTATATGTTAATGAAAGGCAGTAGAACCTCTTTAAAACTGGAATTGTCCCAGGAAATCTGCCTCTCATGAACACCCTGCTGACACCAATTCTGACTAAAGTAATAACAACCAAAGAAAGCATAAGAGATGCGGAAATCTGTCTGTCTGCTTCAGCTTCAGCATTCTGGCCAAATAATATTTTTCAGTACCCAAGCAAAGGGAATTAGAAAAAGAAGAGGAATGACTACCAAGAAATAATTAATTGTTTATTAGGACCTCTGAGTATATTTAAATCCCTCTGCCCCCAAATCATAATATTTTTTTACACCCATCCTATTATTTTTTAGTATTTATTACTGCCCTTATGGGCCACAGCGTTCCATCCTGCAGATGAAGTTAATTGAACTCCCTGGGCTAGAAAGCAAGAAACTAGGAAGACGGCAACACAGAAAGATATATTTTCTTGAATAAAATGAAAAGGATTTGATTTGACATAGAAAGAACTAAAGAACTAAAAATGAAATATAGTTAAGAAATAAGTAGCTCAGACTTTGGTCAAAGAGACTAGAAAAGAGAGGCAATTTTCAATGCTGAAGTTATGTGGTTACCCTTCTATTTAAGGGAGGAGGGTGATCAAATTTGGATTTTTTATTCAAGGTGGACTTTGTGAGTGAGACACAAAATGATTCTCCTAGAAGTACATAACTCAATGTGGAAATCAAAATCACAGGACTATTTTTAAAGGTGATCTCTAATATTTACCCAATTTGTCAAAACTTAGTCCTGTTCCAGGGTTATATTATCAATTTTAGGGGTTTTTAAATGTAAACAATGACTGCCAAAAGAGTGCTCTAAATCTATCCTCTACCTATTTGGAGAAATAGGGACATCACCCATTTTCTTTAAATCTATATTCAGGAATTTTATTTTAATTTCAACTGCCAAAAGCATTGGCAAAGTTACAATCCTGCAGTACAACAGTTCTCAGCTACTTTAACTGACAAAAATAAAAGTGCTCTCAGTATGTGTAGATGCTACTGGTCCAATGATGAGCTCTGCATACTAACAGGGGTGTCCCTGCCTCTGCAGACAGAAGAGGACCCATGACAAATGACACGTGCCAAGAGACTGACAGCTCATCTTCTCATGCACTTGCCTGCTGCATTACACTTGGTGGAGAGATGTGTAGCAAGCTGGCAACGCAGACAATCCCTCTTCTCCCCATCACATGTTCTCAGTCATTCCTCTCATTCCCTCTTTTGCAGAAATTGACCTTGTCCAGCATGAAAGGCTCTTTTAAAGTTAATGATCTTACACTCTGAAAGTAGTCTTTAAAAATAGGAAGGGTTGTTATGTAGGGAATAATAGCCAGCTGTTTCCCATCTCACTTGAAGATAGAGTGTGGGCTCCCATCACTCATTCCAGAAAGACCAAATGAATGTTTGTTGATCATGAAGATGATGATGCTTGTGACGATGAGGGTCAGACAACAGCAGGCGTGGGGAAGACCTGGACTACAGTGTGAGGAGGCTCACTGTGATAAAAGTAATATGCTGACTTAAGAAATTCTGAAACTAGATGCAGATTCAGATGTACTTTGCATTCAGCAATGAAGGATTTGCTGAGCATCAACTGTGAGACCAATGCTGTGGCTGATCCCAAGGAATGTATAAAATTATGGGCTGAAAACCTGTCTATCAAATTAATTTACAATTTATTTTAAAATGACTTCCATATGTGAAATTTTTAAGCAGTGTTTAAAGATAACATGTAATTACTGCACTATTTATGAGTTCAAACAGTTTGAGTAATCAAGGGAGACTTCATGGAGGTGAGGCTTCAACTATACCTTGAAGAATACATGGGATTAGGAAGTAACTTAAAGATATGTATTCATTCTGTAAGTATTTACTGTATAGTTATGCTGTTCTAGGACTACCAGAATCATTGGCTAATACCATTAATACATCTATTAATCAGATACATCTATCTGAGATGATAAAATACTCTCTCATTATACTAATAGGGAAATAATGTCTAACGATTTGGATGAGTAATTGCAACAAATTATCAACATAAAGACAAAAACAAAACCAAAAAAAATTTTCCATTGTTTAGAAATTACTCCTCGTTATATGAAACAGTTTTCTAGTTTTTTTTCTCGTAAAAAATACTATGATTTGCCATACATTTCCCATATTTGATTATTCTTTTTAAGTTCTTTATAAATGTATTATCTTTAGTAAAATATCTACCACTAATCTCCAATTTAGTGTTGTTGTTTAGTTTACCTATTACCACAGTTGTTAAATTCCAAATTATTTTATACTAACTTTTCAGACGTCAGTAAGTCGTAGATTATATTTTGGAATAGTTTTTTTTTTTCCTTCTTCCCAATAATGAGAGCTAAGAAAAGAAGCCAGTTATTCATAAGACATTTATTGAGAGAATATACAGGGTTATACCTTAGACTGAGTCAGACTAATTCCAGTTCTGGAGAGCTCCTGTTGCGGCTCAGCGGGTTAAGAACGCTACTAGTATCCATGAGGATGCAGGTTTGATCCCTGGCCTCACTCAGTGGGTTAAAGATCCAGCATTGCCACAAACTGTAATGTGACTCAGATTGCTCATTGCTGTGGCTGTGATGTAGGACTGGAGCTGCAGCTCTGACTCAACCCTTAGCCTGGGATCTTCCACATGCCACATGTAGGGCCCTAAAAAGAAAAAAAAAATCCAGAACTGGAACTTGTTTCTCTGTAAAGTTGTAGACAAGAGGCCTCAAATCTCTCTTCTATAAAATGGAGAATATTGTACTAATTCACAGGATGATTGTAAAGATTAAAGTCAATATGTATGTAAAATAATTAACAATGTCTGGTATATACTATATTCTCAGTAAATGATAAGTAAATGTTAGTCATCATGTGTCTTGAAATGGAGATGAGTTATGCTTATATTTGGCCACCCAATTAGTGATAAGGTTGCTGACCAGATAATTATAGTCACATGTATGACAGTAGGTTATCAATTGTGCATGAAATTGTAAATTCATCTAATTGAGCATGCAATTGTTGGGAAAAGAAAGATGAGTAAGAGACTGTCAAGGACTGCTCTAGCTTGAATATCTGTTAATTATATATAAAGCACTTAAGGAGACTTTTATCAAATTTTTGTGCTAATTTTGAAACTAATTAATGGTCATAATAAAAATCTTAGAAAACACAAATATATAAAGAAGTCAGCAAAAATCACCTGCCATAATATCACGTGAAATCAATACATTGACGGATAATTTTTTTAGATTTTCATAGATAACATATGAAAATTTCAATATATATATATAATTTTGTCCATATATATGTTATAAAATTTATATTCTCTTTTTTTGGCTGCACTAACAGCATATGGAAGCTCCTGGGCCAGGAATCAAATCTGAACCACAGATGTTCCCATCATGAATCAGTAGTAATGAGCTCAACTACCTAGGTTCAATCCCTGGCCTCTCGCTCAGTGGGTTAAGGATCCCTCATTGCCGTGAGCTGTGGTTAGGTCACAGATGCAGCTCAGATCTTGCATTGCTGTGCCTGAGAGGTATAGGCCAGCCGCTGTAGCTCTAATTAAACCCCTAGACTGGGAAATTCCATATGCCATGAATGTGGCCCTAAAAAGCAAAACAAAAAACAAACAAAAAAACCCCACAGCTCTCCTTAGCCTTCTGTGCCACACTTGGAACTCCAAAATTTACAGTTTACAGCAAGCATTAGAGTCCAACCACATGTAGATTTTATAGTCTGCTTTTTCACATATTATATATTTTCTAAGACATTAAATAATGTTCAGAAATATTATTACATAATATTCCACTGAATGGTTTTTACTGCCATTTATAGACATTTCTTTTTTAAAAATACATTTTATTGAAACATTTGATTTCCAATGTTTTGTTAATTTCTGCTGTATAGCAAAGTGACTCAGTTATGTGTGTGTGTGTGTATGTAGATACACATTCTTTTTCTCACGTTATCCTCCATCATGTTTCATCAAAGGTGATTGGATAAGGGTCCCTGTGCTATGCAGCATGATCTCTTGCTTATCCACTCCAAGTGCAATAGTTTCCATGTACTAATCTCAAACTCCCAGTCCATCCCACTCCCTTCTCCATCCCCTTGACAACCACAAATCTCTATGTCCAAGAGTCTGTTTGTGTTTTGTAAATAAGTTCATTTGGGCCATATTTTAGATTTCACATATAAGTGATATCATATAGTATTTATCTTTTCTCTTTCTGACTTACTTCAGTTAGTAAGTAAAAAATCTATCCATATTGCTGCAAATGGCATTATTTCATTCTTTTTTATGGCCAATAGCCTCCTATTATATATGTGTATATTGTATATTGTATTTTCTTTATCCATTCATCTATCAATGGACATTTAGGTTGTTTCTACGTCTTGTCTAGTACTGCTCTAAACACATGAGTACATGTATCTTTTTGAATTATAGTTTTGTCCATATATTTATATATTTCTATAATTACAGTTTTAAGTGTATAATTACAGTTTTGTCCCAGGATTAGGATTGCTGGATCATATGGCAACTCTATTTTTAGTTTTTTGAGGAACTTCCAAACTATTTTTCATAGTGGCAGCACCAATTTACATTACCACCAACAGTGTAGGAGAGTCCCTTTTTTCCATATCCTTTCTAGCACTTGTTATTTGTGTATTTTTTAATGAGGCCCATTCTGATTGATATGAGGTGGTACTTCATTATAGTTTTGACTTGCAGTTCTCTAATAATTAGTGTTGTTGACCATCTTTTCATGTGCCTTTTGGGCATCTGTGTCTTCTTTGGAGAAATTAGACATAATTTCTAATAATTATAAATAATGCTAAAATGAACATTCTTGGAAAGAAATCATTGCTCTGATACTTTTCTTAGGATAAATGCTTAGAGATGGTTTTACTGTATTAAAGAAAAATGATACTTTTAAAACTCTATATGCATACAGGAGGATGTTTCTCTGTAAAGTTTAAGCCAATTTATATTCCCATGTGGTGACAGGCCATCAACATTCCTCATAGCTATAATAATAATTGCTGATAATTACTAAGCCCTTATTATGTGGCAGGGCCTGTTCTATTTTACAGATGCTATACTTTAAAATCTTCTCAGTAATTCTGTAAGGTATATTATAATTAACCCCATTTTAAATATTTTACAAAAAAAAAAAAAAGAAAACTCTAGTACAGATAGATTAATTTAAATGTCCAAAGTTACTCAGTTGGAAATGAAGTAGGTACTTAAACCTAGGCATTGTGTCCTCAAAGATCATGCTTTTAACTGTAATACATTATTATTCCCATGGCACTCAGCAGTATTACTTTTTAAAATATTTTCCCAATTTGAAAGGCAAAAAAGACACCTCATTGTTTTATTTTCTATAATGTCATTAGTGAAGTTAATGTTCTTAATATTTTTAATACATTTTATTTATAGTGTGAATTTTCTGTTCATGATTATCACTTTCTTCTGGGGGCTGGATTCAAAAATTAGATTCTGTTGATTCTCTTTGGACAGTTTATTCATTTGCATGAATTTGGAGAAAATTTGCTAATTGCATTCTCCGATGAGCTTTGGACTCCCTGCCTGCCCATGCGTATTGCATTTTACAGGCCCTTTTGGATGCTCACTTTGGTTTGTAATTGATGGATCTCCTGAAAGCAAAAAGTCATAGGAGATTTAGTGAGCATGAAATGGTGAATATTGAAAGCATTTTAAATGTTGATATGAAAATACATCTCTTAGCTGGATATCTTTTTGTTCTGCTGTTTCTGGAATGGATATATTAGTTTAAAATTTTTAAACATTACAGATGTGAAAGTGCTCATGTTTGGATTGGTAATAGACTGTTCACTTCCAGGTTTACGGTAGATTTTCCATATTCCAGAAATACTAGAGACATTACAGGCCTAGTGATATTTCCAAACACTTTAATAAATCTAATACACTCACATGATTATTTGCAATTCCAGAAATATCCCTGGGCTAGAGGAAATTGCTACACTTATAGGATATGAAAAATAACTGTTGTATTTAAGTGTAACAGAGAAGAGGTTGGGGTGCAATAGGAAGAGAAAGAAAGCCATGAATCAAATGTCTTTCGATCTATAAAAAAGTGAAAAATGACAAATTAGAATTACTTGGTGAGGCCACAAGGAGTGGCATTACTTCTTTTAAGATGGAGACCACCCAGAGAAGTCTGGAAGCCAGCAGATTGCTACAATTGGGCTGAGTGTGCAAAAAGGCTCTTCCAGCAATGGAAAACATCTCCCCCCATCTTCACTTCACTAAAAATCCATATTTGAAACATAGGAATAGCAATGTATTAGGGCCCTGATAGGAGATAGATGATGCAAGGAAATGAGGGAAATAACTGACGAATGTTAAGAAAAGGATTCTTTTCCTTTCTTTCTCTCTTTCTCTCTCCCTTTCTTTCCTTCCTTCCTTCCATCCTTCCATCCTTCCTTTTTTCCTCTCTTTCTCTCTCTTTTTTAAACAAGGGAGTGAGTATAGGTTAAAGGCACCAACAGGGTTTGGTGATGCCGCTGGAGTCTATTACACTCCTAACAGAGTGGAGCTGTTATCACTTCTTACATAAAGAGACAGGAGTCATGGGGAAGAGAGGGTATTACGGGAATTTGGGAGAGCCATAGGTGTTGGCAGAGAAACAACTAAACTGATTTCTCTCTTCTTCCTCTGATATGCTGGTACCTTCTGTTGAGTAAACCCAGTAGGAAAGTAGAAGGCAATAGAGCCCTGGTATACAGTCCACAGAGGTCTGCATCCCAGGGTTCAGAGCAGTGCAGAAAAAGAGAGGAGAAGGGATCTGGAAGGGCAAACAGAAGAAAGAAATTTTGGATTTGATCAGCATTAATGTGCTCTTTGAGGCAAATCTCAGCTCTAATGACCTTACATCACGGATTCCACATCTGAAAACAATATGCTCTGAATATCCATGGCATGATAGAGATACGCCCCTACCTAAAAATACTAATTATCCAAGAAGAAAGATTTTCAATATAAATGACTTTCTAAACCTGCTACCCCCAGTTTTCTCTGAATGCTCCCCAGAACCTAGCAGTGTCCAAAAATCATAGTCTCTCACTGTGATTGAATAGCTGACACACTCACAGGAGGATGTAGCAATAACAAACCAAAATATCCTCATCTTGACTGACATGGAGTAACTCAGCTGGATTGATATATATGCAATAAAATAGGTAAACAGTAGTGAAGATGAAACTAAGCCAAAATGATACAAAAAAAGGGCATATGTAGACTGATTTAGGACGTCTTACAAGCTAATATATGAAAGCTATAATTTCCCTGACATCTTAGTAGCATTGCATTTCTGTGGTTAGGGGGAGGAGAATTCAAAAATGGGGAAATTTTAAGGAAACAGAAAGTGAAATTTTAAGAGAATGATAAAACAAGAAGGGTAATTTCTCACATCTGAGACCTAACAGAAAGTTCTGTCTCTAAAAACTCTCGTCAGTAATTTATTCAGAGAATTTCCATATGCATAGGCAGCGGTGTGCTGCTAAATATTAAAAAAAAAAAAAAAAAAACCAAAAAAACCTCTCTGGAAGAAGCAAATAAAATATATATATATATATTTTTTTTTTCTGATTTCCATGGTATAAATTTTCACACTGTGGCCAATTTCAAGCTCCAGATGTGATGTCACTTAACTGAAATTGGAAAGTGGGGCAGTTGGCTCTTGTGAATCAGTACAAAGTGGCTCCACACACCATTGGGCAGAAGCCTCTAAGAAATAGGCAATAGATACAGAAGAGCCCACTTAGAGAAATGCATTAATTATTTGCCACTAACCATGGTTGATTCCTTGAGGAAGAAAATGTTTATATCTAGTGTCCACTATACCTAGTTCACTATATTCTGTGCGGAATCACAAGGAACAGCAAAAATGGTGACTTGAAATCTTGGACCCAGAGCAGCCCTAGTACCAATGTTTGGTTAGGACCTTGCTGGGGCAACCTACAGCTTATTGCTAGTCTCCTCCTTGGAATGAATCAGCAAAGGCAGTTCTAAGGCCTGGCATCTTGCATGCTATGCTAAACATATGTGTGCACATGTGCACACACATATACACCCACCCACAAACACACATACACCAGAAAAAGACACATAAAAAACTAGCATCTTTGGACTCTGTTTTGTATATACTCCATTTACGCCTCCAATATCCCTCTACCCTGCTTTCTGTCCTATGAGTCTGACCTGTAGGAACTACATCGATGGACTCCATTGACCCATTACTTAACAATAGGATAATGGGAAGAATGAGCAGGTTGACCAAAGGAGAAGTGACATCAGAGTACCACTCGGGGTTCCCGTGAACTGATGGCATCCCTCTGCCAGATGTAAATGTCTTGTTAAATGCTCCCTTTACACAGCTGCTGCTTTATCTCCAAGTTCTGATAATGTATCCCCTATCTTCTTTAGGCTAAAAAAAAAAAAAAAATAGGAAGGAATCTCCAATGTTATTTGCACTGTTCTTTTTAGTTTCTTTTCATCTTGCCCTGAACTGTGATCAAAATACCCTTTTTGAGTGAGCTCTTTCCCTCTGCCAAGACCTTGGCTGGTCCTGGAACTAAGTGTGGGAAAGGCACAACTTTCATGCTGGTAGTAAGTAATAATATATACAGTAGGCAGAAGATCATGAGAGAAAATCATGAGAGACTGCTTGGTGCTAGGTATGTCTTTTGTCATGTTAATTCAATCTGTTCCCTGTAGTAAGATAGAAAATGTTCAATAACAAGCTCTTCAGGAAAAGTAAAATAAAATCCTGTCCCTTGTTTTATCTCCTTGTTTTTTCCTCTAAGTCTGGGACAAATTATCTGAGGACAAACAAATCAAGGCTTCATCTACCATAACTCCCCAAGTTATCTAGTGAGCTAGGCTGTACCTTTCTCTCTTTCCCAATCTCCCTACCACCTTCTGACTATGTTCTTTTGATCATGGGATGTTTCAGATAATATGTTTAGTATGAGCACAAGAGACAAACACTTTATAAATCAGAAGCAGTGAGAATGTAACAATTAATCATAATAGTTGGCAGGTGATTTGACACTTGAGGAAGGTTACAACAATGGATATTACACACTCAGGTATATGCAATTGGGGAATTTTAGCTGGAGGCCAGTAATAGTTCCTGTATGAACCAAATCTCAGAGGAAAAGAAAAAAACAGCACAAATCACTGCCTCTCCCTTTGCCTGAGCAAGAATTTGGCATCCTCCTGAGGGAAAAGATATGAGAAATGTCTATCCCATGGTTCATTTCCCAAAGGACATAGCAGTATAAAGCCTAGTTTTAAAGTCTAATATGAGACACCTCCCTTCCTCTCCCCCATATAATATACTCTACAGTCCTGGAGGCTGCATCTCAGCTTAGGGTCTCTGGGGAGGTCATGAAGGAGAGTTAGGAAATGCCTAGGAGATATTCACTGTACCTTTATGAGTAAGAAAATAATATAGGCCATTTAATTCACAACAAAGACAAGAATCCTGAATGTTATAGGAAAATAATACTTATCCTCAGAATTCTTTCATAATAGCAATCTAACTGACTCTATCATAGAGAAATTTATTTCTTTTATAGGTTAATTTTTTTCTCTGGTTACATCGGTTTTTAAAAATCTTCCTGGTTAACAGCTGTAATGGAAAATACTTTGTTCTACACCATAATTATACTTTTCCTGGTGGGTTCCATGTGGTTCAAGTGGTAATAATTCTATAAAGCCAAGCCATTGTGTTTTGGGAGAAGAAAAGTGTAAAATCAATTGGATCCAAGATACTAAACACCAAGGATGAAGAATAACATGTAGCTCCTACTCTCTACTGAGTAGAGATGTAATGAAACAAATTACAGCCTGGGGAGAGAAGTATACAAGTGGATTCACATAGAATAAATGTGTAATGCAGAGGGAGGAAAGGGGAAAACTTTTTGAAAGAAGGGGCATCTGAGCTGGACTTTCAAAGAAAGAATAGGAGTTTTCCAGATCTGGAAGAGAATGCCAGATGAATTGAAGAGTATTTTCAAAGGGATAACAAGATGTTTTTGATGAGTTAACAGTAGTCTGGTATTGTGAGCTTATAAACACAAGGTAATGACATCAGAAAGGAAAGAAAAAAAACCGTGAGGGCTTTGTATTTTGTGGGTCAGTGCTTTTAAGTAGAGTTCATAACCTCCACTATGAACCTAAGATGATCCATTGAGTATTCAAATTTCAAGTCCTATTTTTTTAAATCTATTTACAAGAAGGCCATGGGTCAGGTATCACATGAAATATATGAGGTAAGCTTGAGTGAAGAGAGTTCCTTAACATAAAGGGAGAGGAGAAAGAAATAAGACTCACAGTCATCCTTCTACATTAAGCAATTTATGTACCTTACATGTGCCTAGCCACGTAGATTTACTGCCTAAATATCTGTTTTTCTTTTTAATTTTTTATTTTAGTTGATTTACAATATTCTGTCAATTTCTGCTATACAAAAAAGTGACCCAATCATAGATCTATACACACTCTTCTCACATTATCTTCCATCACATTCTGAATCAAATGATTGGATATCATTCCCTGTGCTGTACACCAGTATCCCATTGCTTATCCATTCTAAATGTAATAGTTTGTATCTATTAACTCCAAACTCCCAGTCCATCCCACTCCCTCCCCTCTTCCTGGGCAACCACAAGTCTGCTCTCCATGTCTATGAGACTGTTTCTGTTCTGTAGATAGGTTCATCTGTGCCATATTTTAGATTCCACAAATAAGTGGCATCACATGGTATTTGTCTTTCTCTTCCTGACTTTTCTGACTTACATCACTTAGAATGAGAATCTCTAGTTTTAATTTTTTAATTTTTTTATTTGAGGAGTGTGCACATATTCCATAATTATTTTTAATTACAACAATAATAAAAACTCCATTAATGAAGCAAATCTTGTTAGAAACTAATTAAGAAAACTTGGTAGAATTCAAATTGGAAATAGTTTGAATTGACAATTCTGAGTGCATAGTGGTGAGAAACTATCTATCATACAGTAATTAAAGAACATTTTAAATCTTACCCTTCAGCTGTATCTTCATAGCTCTTTTATAATTGTAGGTAACTAGCTAGTTAACTAATTCCAAAGCAAATATATTCATCACTGTATACAATTTTCTTTTCATGTTCAATAATATCTAGTGATTGGTTTGCATGGCTTAGGAAGAATGCCTGTTCTTTAAATTTATTTTTTTTTACAAAATAAAATACATATATTTAAACACAATTACATTCACACAGATTATTATATCATGGATCTTAAGAAACATATTAAGCGACTCCCTTTGGAGAAGTGGAATGGAAAATATGCTGAGACAAATAGGAAATTTATTCTATACTTTATCCCATTTTGTACGGATTTCATCTTTACTATTTAGTATTATCTATTACATTTCAATTTTACTTTAAAAATTAGCATTATATTAAAATTGTTATATTATGCAACTAAAATTTATAAAGAAGTAAGCCTTATATACCATTAAATATTCTATATAGCATTATAAAAAGAATAACTTAACTGGTAAGAATAACAAAAATAATACACCCTCTGAAAATAAGTAAAATATAAAATGCATAAGTTGGTTAAAAAACAATGTAACTATATCAATATGTCCTCACAATTTGTTACATCTCATTGATTCTTCAATAAAGGCATTACACCATTCTAGGTGATGTGATAAACAAGACATTATAGACTTTACATTGTACCATGGAGAGAAATGGTTATTAATAATACAATTATAGAACTCTATTATTTAATTGTACAGTCACATTGTTTAATTATAATTATCATAAATTCTCTGATGGAGAGGAAATCAGAATCAGATGTAAGAAGACTTTAGCATTCCAAGAATGATGTCAAATGGTGGATTATGCACTTATTTACCATGAGATATATTTCTTCTTCAGAGATTCCTTGTTTGTGTATCAATTGTAGATTTTTGGTTTGCAGTTCTTCTGAGGTTTTGATGTAAGAGTCTATATGTATACGAGATTGTTTTAAGTTGTTGTTCTCTTAATTGCAAGTTCATCTCCACTGTCCTGCATTTGTACCCACCTCTTCTCATGATTTCTGATTTTGGTGGTATAATCGTGCATGGATGATTTCGTATCTTTACTATATATATACCTTTACTGGTGAGCCTTGTCATTTGTGGAATTTTTGTTTCGTGTTGCTGTCTTTTCTTTCCTGCCTAGAGAAGTTCCTTTAGTATTTGTTGTAAGGCTGGTTTAGTGTTGCTGAATTCTCTTAACTTTTGCCTATCTGAGAAGGCTTTGATTTCTCCTTCAAATCTGAATGTGAGCCTTGCTGGGTAAAGTAATCTTGGTTGGAGGTTTTTTCCTTTCATCACGTTAAGTTTATCATGCCACTCCCTTCTGGCCTGTAGAGTTTCTGCTGAAAAATCTGCCGATAACCTTATTGGGGTTCCCTTGTATGTTACTTGTTTCTTTTCCCTAGCTGCTTTCAAGATTTTCCCTTTTTCTTTAATTTTGGTCCATTTGATTAATGTGTGTCTTGGTGTATTCTGCCTTGGGTTTATTTTATATGGTACTCGTTGTGCTTCCTGGATTTGAGTGAGTGGTTCCTTTCCCATTTTAGGGAAGTTTTCGGCTATTATCTCTTGGAATATTTTTTCTGCCCCCTTCTCTCTCTCTCTTCTCCTTCTGGCACCCCTATAATATGGATGTTGGTGCGTTTAGCATTGTCCCAGAGTTCTCTGAGACTCTCTTCATTTGTTTTCAATCTTTTTTCTCTTTTCTGTTCTGCATCCGTAATTTCTACTAATCTGTCCTCCAACTCACTTATTCATTCTTCTGCCTCCTGTATTCTGCTGTTGGTTGCTTCTAGTGAATTTTTTATTTCAGTTATTGTATTTTGCGTCTCTTCTTGTTTAAGTTTTATATCTTGTATCTCTTTGCTCAGTGTTTCCTGTAAGTTATCCATCTTTGCCTCCAGTTTATTTCCAATATCTTGCATCATCTTCAGCATCACCAATCTAAAGTCTTCTTCCTGGAGGATGAATATATCCTCATCACTTAGCTGATTTTCTGGGTTTTTTTTTTTTTTTTTCTCCCGCATCTGAATTATAGTTCTCTGTCTTTTCATTTTTATAGGTTTTTGGTGTGGTGACCTTTTTACAGATAAAAGGGTTGTAGCCTCTCTTACTTCTGATGTCTGCCCCCCTTGTGGCTGAAGTCTGTAGGGGGGCTTGGTGTAGGCTTCCTGATGGGAGGGGCTGATGCCTGCCCACTGGTAGGTGGAGCTGATTCTAATCCCTCTGGAGGGTGGGGCTTAGTCTCTGGATGAGATTAGAGACAGCTGTGTGCCTGAATGGTCTTTAGTCAGTCTGTTTACTGAGGGGCGGGACTGTGATCCCACCTGGATTGTTGTTTGCCCTGGGTTTCTCAGCACTGACTCACAGGTGTGGCCAGATTTTCCCAAAATGGCTACGTCCAGAGAAAGGCAGCTGCTGCATATTCCCGAGAGTTTTGCCTTCAATGTCCCTCCCTCACAACAAGCCACATTCACCCCTGTTTTTCCAGGATGTCCTCCAAGAACTGTGGTCAGGTTTGACCCAGATTCCTATGGAGACTTTGATTTTCCTTGGGATCCAGTGCACATGAAAGTCCGTGTGCACCTTTTAAGAATGGGGTCTCCGTTTCCCCCAGTCCCGTGGAGCTCCTGTGCCCAAGCCCCACTGGCCTTCAATGCCAGATGCTCCAGGGGCTCTTTATCTCAGTGCCGGATCCCCACACGCAAGGGTTTGATGTGGGGCTCAGAACTCTCACTCCTGTAGGTGAGTCTCTCTCTGTGAACCAGTTAGTTTTCAGTCTGTGGAGCTTCCCACCTGGGAGGTATGTGGTTGTTTATATCGTGAAATTGCCCCTCCTACCTCTTGATGTGGCCTCCTCTTTTTCTTCTGGAGTAGGGTATCTTTTTTAAGGTTTCTGGTCCATTTGGTTGGGGATTGCTCAGCTTTTAGTTGTGAATTTTGTTGTTTTTAGGAGAGAAGTTGAGCTCCAGTCCTTCTATTCCGCCATCTTAATCCTTGGTTCCAGAATCTCTAGTTTTAATTAAATACTCAAAACAGGAGTTGCTGTCATGGTGCAGTGGAAACAAATCTGACTAGGAACCATGAGGTTGCAGGTTTGATCCCTGGCCTTGCTTGGTGGGTTAAGGATCTGCATTGCTGTTGCTGTGGTGTAGGTGGCAGACGCAGCTCAGATCTGGTGTTGCTGTGGCTGTGATGTAGGCAGGCGGCTACAGCTCCAATCAACCCCTAGCCTGGGAACCTCCATATGCTGTGGGTGCTGCCCCAAAAAGACAAGAAAATAAATACTCAAAACAAAAGAGACCCCCCCCCTCTGAAAGAAACTAGGTTAAAAATAATGTGTACTGTCTGAACTAATATGTGAACTCATATAAAACTGTAAAAACAAAGAACTGGCACATTTTCTAATTCTAGGAAAACTGTCAGCCACATATCAAACTTTTAATAAAGCAACCTAATAAGATTATGCATAATGCCAGCCTGGAAACAAAAGTCATCAATAAAAATATTTGAAATATAATTTATATCTATTATTATGAATAAAGAACCTTGCCCCAAGCATATGTTTTCCCTTAGTTGATTAGGTAATTGGATACTATGAAGGCATCATGATAGGCCCCCAAACATTCATAAACTAAGCAGTTAGATCATGATACAGACCTTAGTTATTTGCTCAGTAATACTTGAGACCATTTTATACCCAAGCCAGTATTTACAAAGTTTCACTAAAATTTAATAATAAATAAGTCTTGTAGATTTTACCAATGCCAGTGACATGGTTTTCATATTTGATGTTAAACGAGACTTATATAACATGTTAGTTAGAACATTTGAAGGAAGCCGTGTGAAGGGTACATGGGGACCTCTAGACTATTTTTGAAAATTCCTTTGAATTATAATTATTTCAAGGTTAAAACTTTTTAAAAATTAATTATAAATATTTATAAGTTGATTTTAAGTTTTTCTAACTTAATAGCCAAAACCAAAAACCAAACAAAAATCTCTGTACCATTGGGTAAATACCTATTCTTCCTGATATAGTAAAAATGGCTGAAATAATACATAAAAAACAATGGCAATAAACTAAAATGTGTTCTATCAGCAAAGATATCAGAATGACTCAGAGAAAACATTGCTGAAGGTTTGAAGAAAATAAAGTTGGAATAAATAATGAAGTGAGCAGGATTAACTATAGAACTGCAAAAAATACAGATGTTTATAACAAGTCTTAGCTTTGGTATCTGTTACATTTTGTTTCAGTAATTAATACTCGTTTTAGATAAAAAGTAAACATAAACTATGGGAGACAAATTCTCACCAGTAATTTTTTCTTTAGTAGTAATAATAATAGCATATGGTGGGGAAATCTGTAAAAAGTAAACTCCATTGGAGTTGTTGCTTTGAATTAATACTTTTTTAAATTCCAGAATTATTTTTCAAAATTAGAAAAGGACTAATTTTAAAAATGTTTATTATGATTGATTTACAGCATTCTGTCAATTTCTGTTGTGCAGCAAAGTGACCCAGTCATACATATATATGCATTCTTTTTCTCACAGTATAAGAGATTAGATATATAGTTTCCTGTGTTTTTCAAAAGAAGGACTTTAAATAGAGTAGAATCTTTGGAATCCTTCTATTGTGCCAACTAGCCTATTTGACTGCCTGATGCTGCCATGTACAAATGTCAAAATGACAATTGTCCTATACCCCCATCATAACCTGTGTAGTCACCTCAGGGCTTATAATAGTTAAATGCATGTGAATCTCAAGAAGACTTGAGCCATAGCACCAAGGACGTTATTCAGAGTATGAGAGTCAAACTGATTTTGGCAAAACAGGTTTATCTGTCACATTAATGTTGTTGATTTGACTTTTATTGGTTTTATAGTTTCTCTTGTATTTAATATGTAAATTTTTCTTGGTTGTATTCTTGTATAACAGTTATAAGCAGATAGAGCTTATACCTAGCTTTAGGTTCATAAATATTTAAATAACATTACTATAAAAATAATTTAAGATAATACTCAAAATCCAGGAGATTTAAAAAAAAATCTTTAAAGGGGACCATCCATTACTTAAGTTTTGAGAAGCATAACTCAAGTAAGATTTCCTTATGAACTCTCTCAAACTCCAAGTAAGATTTCCTTGGAATCAATCAACAGATAAGCAATTTGTATGGGAGAAAAGAGGCAAAGATGCAGGTAGGGGAGGGGAAGAGAGAATTCCAATTAAAAGCAGAAGCAGCATTAAAAAGGTGATTTAGAAAGGGAAAGTTTCACCAACCACACACTTCTGTCTTGTTCCAACACCAAAGATACAGTGACTATCACTGATTTTACGACCACATCAGTTATATGGGTACTTGAACAGCACACAAAGACAGACAACACATGACCCTCCTATGTAATGGATGCCGTTTCATTACAAGTTCACCTTGTCTGAAAACTCCTCAGTGGTCTGCATTAAGGATTCCTAACTGAAAAGTAAAACAGTTGAAAATGACCTCATTACTGGAGGCCCAAACTGCCAGCATTTCTAACACCAACTGTATGTGTTGCACTTACGTGACTTTAATCAGTCTCTAAATAAAGATCAGAATTATTTCAGAAGGGTAACTACAAGGAAGTTTTTTTTTTTTTAATTACTGCCTGAGATAAAGTCAGTTAGGATGCCTTGTAACAGGATTTCTTGCCCTAGGTTCCCACTCTAAAAAAAGAGGGGCGTGCCAATATTATTATAAAGAGATATTGCGCACATAAAGAGTGTTAAATCAACCACTACAAAATGCCTGGGATATATTATCTTTTTTATGATTACCAAAAGCAAGTATCATATCAAATTGGCTGAGAGGTGATGGAAGAATTTCTTTTGATTCGTCAGAGATCTAACATAGATCTTTGCTTGCTTTGTGCTCTTTTCACGGAGTCTCTTTTTTCCTCATGCTCAGTATGTTCCCAGTCTCTTTTCCAGAGCATGTTTCATTTCTACTCCAAATGGCATTCCAACACACTTTCCCACATTCCTTCCTATGTGCGTTCCAATGACTGACACCTGGGTGGCAGATGGTGCAAATGGCCCGCTATATATTTCCTGGATTGATGAAGAAAACTGTCAGGAACCTGACTACATTGGCCTGGTGCCTTGTGGCAGAATTGGCTGCTCAAGAGGAGTGACAGTGACTGGAAATAATTTTGATTAAAATGATCTGGAACTTATTGAGTTTTAAATGTTACTTCTATGCCTCCTCTTTTTTTGTTTGTTTTGTTTTGTTTTGTTTTATACTTACGCATCCTTGGATTTTTGCCTTGGAAGTGTGTATGGATAAATTGGACACTGCAGCATCTCAAAGCTCAGACATAATCCACTTTTTTCTGGGAGTGCATTTTTCTTGGGATGGATATGCTTCATTGCTCTCCTCGTCCTTCTGTGTCCATACCACGATGGTCTGATCATATGTGGACATGGATTTGAACATCTCTATCATGAGCTCTATTGTTATAGAATGACAAGGACAAACAGTCTGGCATCCTGAGAATAGAGAATGATCACGGAATGCAAGTCCCAGCCTCATATTTAAAATAGAGAAATATGGAGTTTTTTTTAAAAAAGGTTTTAATTTAAAATCTGTATAATATGCCAATGCAGAATGAATGAATTGATTCCTTAGGTCAAATGACTCCACCAGTGATATCTGTCAAAGAAATCATCTGTGCTCATTTATTGAGTCAATGAACATCTATCAAATCACCTGCTAGTTGGCAGGCCATTGCATGGGCCTGGGTATTCCCTTCCCCAGGCATTTCCTATGTCCTCCCCCTCCACCCTCTCTCTACAGTACTCTGGGGAATTCTCAACTTTTCTCTGGTCCTGAAACAGATGTTATACCTGTGCCATGTTCTCTTTGTTCTAAATCTCTTCAGAAGATTAGCATTACCCAGGAGAACCTGAGATTGTCCACACCATGGAGCAATTGGAGTTTAAGCTTCCTGGGCTCCTCCTCCATGCAGGACTCTTGCTAAGACCTGGGGGGAGCCTTCCCAGTGTGTTCTGTGCAAATGTAAGATGTTTGTGTATTACATTTCCTAAATGGAGCTCACCAAATTGTATTCAGGTTCCACAAAACCTGGGTTCACCCTTATGTAACAGAGAAAAACACCAACCTCTCACCTTAGCAGCTATCATTGGAGCATTGGAAATATCAGGAAGAAGAGGACATCTTAGTACAAGGGCCACATTTTCCCTTTTATCTAGTTAAGGACTATAGCACCTCAACCAGTAAGATAATGAGTCCAACAAAGCTGAAAACAAAAAGCATTCCTAGGTAAATGGTTGGACTCTTTTATTGCTTAAACCCAGCCTCTGTTCACCAGTGTCTAATAGTAATTAGAGACAGAGTTTTGAAAGAAGGAGAAAAAATAGCTTTTATGCTTTGCCAGGCAAAGGAGCCCACGGCAGGCTAATGCCTTAAAGACTGTGGCCTCCTTTGGGGAAGAATTGCAGGGAGTTTTATTAGAGTCTAAAAGGAGAAAAACAGGGTTTGAGATAAGAATCAGGGTTGGGGCAGACACGTATTCTTCTTTCTTTGGGGGAATCTTAGTCATTGAAGCTGGCGTTAGGACATCTTGGTGTGATCCTTGTGGTTGTCTTCTGGTTATTGCCTAGAATAATAGTATTTTCAAAAGGACATATTGATGAGAGATTAGAGCAAATAAGGAAAGTTCCTGAAAAACATCATGTGCTTATAATCTTTAACACACAGGCAATTATGCTCGAGGTGCCTAATCTTTAATTTACAGGTGATTATGTTTAGGATACACTCAAATGAGGAAGAAACACAAGGAAGGGCTCGAAGCTGTTAAACTTTATTCATTTCTAGAGTTCCCCTTGTGGCTCAGTGGTAAGGAACCCAACTAGTATAACTCTCCAGAATAAGGGGTTTCTCAGTGTCCTATAAGGAATCATTATATACCAGTTAAAAGCATTTTTTAAATTCAACTTAATTTCAAATCATGAATATAGCACCAATTTAATCTCTTAAAACCTCGATAGCTTCATTTGCTTTGTGTTACTTATAATACCTAACACAAAGCTCAGAGGCTAAGAAGACAAGATGTGATAATGTGTGGCACATAGAAAATACCTAAAGAATGCTTAATATTGTTATTTTTTTAAGGTTATATTTCAAGCAGTAGAGCTATCTGTGTGGTAGCTTGCTGAATATATTTATGCTTAAGTTGACTTTATGTAAAAATTATGTACATGAAATACATACTCTAGTGTAAAGGATTATTTAATGTTAGCAATGTTTTATTCATTTATTTATTTATTATTGAAGAATAGTCGATTTACAATATTATGTTAGTTTTGGATGTGCAACATAGTGATCCAATATTTTATAGATTACACTACATGTAAAGATACTATAAAGTGTTGGCTATATTCCTTGTATGTGAAATACATCCTTGTAGCTTATTTAATTTTATACAAAGTAGTTTGTTCCTCTTAATACCCTCTTTTGCCTCTCCCTCTTTTGCTTCTTCCCACTGGTAACCACTAGTTTGTTCTCTATATTTATTCTGTTATATTCATTTTGTTTTATCTTAATTTTTTAATTTTATTGGAGTATAGCTCACTAACAATATTGTGTTATTTTCAGGTGTAAAGCAAAGTGAGTCAGATAAATACATACATGTATGGGCATATATATAAAATATACATATGTATATATATGTATATATACACATAAAAAATATATGTATAAAACATTCTTTTTTCTCACATAGGTTATTACAAGCTATTGAGTAGATTCACCTGTGCCATACACTAGGTTCTTGTTAATTATCTATTTTATACAGTACTCTGTATATGTTATTCGCAATCTCCTAATTCCCCCCCACCCCGTTTATACATATAAGCAATAATGTAGTATTTGTCTTTCTCGGTCTGATCTGTTTCACTAAGCACAATACATTCTAGATTTATACATGTTGTTGCAAAGATCATAAATTCATGATTTTTATGGCCTATTAATATTTTATTGTACGTATACACCATGTCTTTTTTTTTTTTTTTTTTTTTTGTCTTTTGGCCTTTTCTAGGGCTGCTCCCACTGCATATGGAGGTTCCCAGGCTAGGGGTCTAATCGGAGCTGTAGCTGCCAGTCTACGCCACAGCCACAGCAACGCGGAATCCAAGCCGCGTCTGCGACCTACACCACAGCTCATGGAAATACTGCATCCTTAACCCACTGAGTGAGGCCAGGGATTGAACCTGAAACCTCATGTTTCCTGGTCAGATTCGTTAACCACTGAGCCATGATGGGAACTCCTACCATGTCTTTATATGTTCATCTTTTTCCATGTTTAGTTTCTTTTAAAATTTTTTATTGTGATTGATTTACAATGTTCTGTCAATTTCTGCTGTACAGAAAAGTGACCCAGTCATACATATATATACATTATTTCTCTCACATTATCCTCCATCATGTTCCATCACAAGTGATTAGATAGATAGTTTCCTGTGCTATATAGCAGGATCTCACTGCCTTTCCACTCCAATCTTTAGATTGATGCTTAAGTTGCTACCATATCTTGGCTATTGTAAATAATGTTTCTAAAAACTTCGAGATGCATGTATATTTTCAAATTAATGTTTTCATTTTTTCTGGGTATATACTCAGTAGTATTGCTGGAATTGATGAATTGTATGGCAGATCTGGTTTTAGTTTTTGTGGAACTTCCATACTGTTTTCCGTAGTGGCTGCACCAATTTACATTCCCAGCAAGAGTGTACCATGGTTGCCTTTTTTCCACATCCTCTCAAAGGTTTATTATTTGCAGACTTATTTTTAAATTTTTTTAAAAATTAAGAAAACTTTATTAGAGTATAGTTAAGTTAAAATTTTACATTAATTTTAGGTGTACAGAGAGGTGAATCAGATATATGTGTGTGTGTGTGTGTGTGTGTGTGTGTGTGTGTGTGTGTATTCTTTTTCAGACTTTTTCACATATGGGTTATTACAGAATATTGAGTAGATTTCACTGTGCTATGTAGTAGGTACTTGTTAGTCATTTTATATATAGTGCTATGTATATGTTAACCCCCAACTCCTAATTTTCCCCCCACCCCACATGTCCCCTTTAGTAACCATAAGTTTGATTTTGAAATCTTTCAGTCTCTTTCTGTTTTGTATAATTTTATTGGATTCCACATATAAGTGTTATCATATGATATTTGTAGACTTCTTGATGATAGACATTCTGACAGGTGTTAGGTGATATCTCATTTTGATTTTGATTTACATTTCTCTAATAGAGATGTTGAGTATATTTTATGACCATCTGTATATCTCCTTTGCCTATTCAGGTCTTCTACCTAATTTTTAATTGGGTTTCTTGTTTGTTTTTTATATTGAGTTTTATGAGCTATTTCAATATTTTTGATATTAACCACTTATTGGTCATATCACTTGTATATATTTTCTCCCACTCAGCAGGTTGTCTTTTCATTTTGTCAGTGGTTTCCTTTGGTGTGCAAAAGCTTTTGAGTTTAATTATGTTCCATTTGTTTATTTCTGCTTTGTTTTCTTTGCAATAGGAAACAGATCCAAAATATATTGCTATGATTACTGTCAATGAGTATTCTGCCTAAATTTTCTTCTAGGTTTGTGGTCTTACAATTAGGTCTTTAATCCATTTGGAGTTTATTTTTGTATATGATGTGAGAAAATGTTTTAATTTCATTCTTCTACATGTAACTTTCCAGTTTTCCCAGCATCACTTATTGAAGAGACTATCTTTTCTCCATTGTATATTCTTGCCTTGTGTGTCATAGATTTATTTACCAGAAGTACCTAGGTTTATTTCTGGGTTCTCTATTCTTTTCCATTGATCTATATGTCTATTTTTATGCCAGTACCATACTGCTTTGATTACTGCAGCTTTGTAGTATACTCTTTAAGTCCAGGAGCATGCTACCTCCAGCTTTGTTCTTTTTTCTCAAGATTACTTTGACAATTTGGGGTATTTTATCTTTCCTTATAAATTTTAGCATTTTTTTCTAGTTCTGAGAAGATATCATGGGTATTTTCCTAAGGATTGCATTAAATCTGTAGATTGCTTTGGGTCATATGTACATTTAAAAAATATTAATTATTCCAATCCAAGAACATGAGATATCTTTCCATTTCCTTGTATCAATTTTGATTACCTTCATCAGTGGTTTATGGTTTTCAGAGTCTAGGTCTTTCACCTCTTTGGTTATGTTTATTCTTAGGTATTTTATTCTTTTTTGATGCAATTTTAAACGGATTTTTTGATTTGCTTTCTCATTCTGACAGTTTATTATTAGTATATAGAAAAGCAACAAATTTCTGTATATTAATCCTGTATCCTACAACTTCACTGAATTTATTAGTTCTAATAAAATTTTTGGTGGAGACTTTAGGGTTTTCCATAAATAGTATCATGTCTTCTTCAAATAGTAAGTTTTACTTCTTCCCTATCACTTTAGATGCCTTTTATTTATTTTCCTTTCTGATTGATGTGGCTATGACTGGCAATCCTATGGTAAATAGAAGTGGTGGGAATGGGAATCCTTATTTTATTACTGATTCTAGAGGAAAGGCTTTCAGCTTTTCACCGTAGAGCCTGATGTTAGCTATAGATGTCATAAATGGCCTTCATTATGTTGATACATATTTCCTTTCTACTCATTTGATGAAAGTTTGATGAAAGTGGATGTTTAATTTTGTTAGATGCTTCTGCATCTATTGATGATCATGAGTTCTTTTTATATTTCCTTTTTTGATATGGTGTATTACATTGATTTATTTGCAGATTTTGAACCATCCTTGCATCTCTGGAATAAATCCCACTTGCTCCTGGTGTATGATCCTTTTTATATATTGTTTAATTTGATTTTCTAATATTTTGTTGAGAATTTTTGTACCTCTATTCATAAGAGATATTGGCCTGTAATTTTCTTTTTTGTAGTGTCTCTGGTTTTGGCATCAGGATAGTGATGACCTTGTGGAATGAATTTGGAAGTGTTGCTTCTTCAAATTTGTGGAATAGTTTGAGAAGATAGGTGTTAGCTCATCTTTATATGTTTGGTATAATTTCCTTGTGAAGCTGTCAAGTTCTGGACTTCTGTTTGCTGAGGGATTTTTTTATTTTTACTACAAATTTAATTTCACTATTGTGATTGGTCTCTTCACTTTGTCTAGTTATTCCTATTTTGGGCTTGGAAGATTGCATATTTCTAGAAATTTATCCACTTTTTCTAGAGTGTCTAATTTGTTGGCATATAACTGTCCATAGTATTCGCTCTCTCTCTCTCTCTTTTTTTTTTTTTTTTTTTTTTTCGCTTTTTAGTGTGCACCCATGGCATTTGGAGGTTCCCAGACTACAGGTCTAATCAGAGCTGCACCTGCCAGCCTATACAACAGCCACAGTATCTGCAACCTATACCACAGTTCAGTGCAACATTGGATCCTTAACCTACTGAGTGAAGCCAGAGTTTGAACCCGCAACCTCGTTTCCTAGTTAGATTTGTTTCTGCTGCACCACAATGTTAACTCCTCTCTCTCTTTTTAATTTCGGTTATATTGGCTGTGATTTCTCCTTTTTTATTTCTTATTTTGTTGATTTGGGCCCTCTCTTTTTTTTCTTTATGAGCTTGACTTTTTAAATTTTAAAGAATTTTTGTTTGTCTTTTTATGGCTGCACCTATGGTTTTTGGAAGTTCCCAGGCCAGGGGTTGAATTGAACTGTATCTGCTGGCCTACATCACAGCCACAACAACATGGAATCCAAGCTGCATCTGTGACCTACTCCACAGCCCACAGCAATGCCCAATCCTTAACCCACTGAGCAAGGCCAGGGATCGAATCTGCTTCCTCATGGGTTCTAGTCAGATTCATTACCACTGAGACATGACTGGGACTCCCAAGGCCTTTCAATTTTATTTATCCATTAAAAAAGCAGTTTTTGGTTTCATTGATGTTATTTATTTATTTTTTTTTTTGGTCTGTCTTATTCATTTCCTCTTTGCTTTTTATTATTACCTTCCTTTGAATAACTTTGGGCTGTGTTCTTCCATTTCTAATTCATTTATGTGGTAAGTTAGGTTTGTTTTTTTGTTTTGCCATTTTGTTGTTTTCCAAGGTAGGCCTGTATCACTATAAATTTCACTCTTAGGACTGCTTCTGCTGCATCCCATAGATTTTGGAAAGTTGTGTTTTTATTTTCATTTTTCTCAAGTATTTTCTGATTTCCTCTTAGATTTCTTCATATACCCTTTGGACTTTTCATGGTGTATCGTTTGTTTCTTGTGTTTTTTCCCATTTCTTTCTGTAATTGATTTCTAGTTTCATACAGTTGTAGTCAGAGACAATGCTTGGTATAATTTCTATTCTCTTAAATTTGTTGAGATTTCTTTGGGGCCCTATAATGTAACCTATTCTGGAAAATATTCCGTGTGCCCTTGAAAAGAATGTGTATTCTGCTGCTTTTGGATAGAACATCCTGTACATATCTGTTAAGTCCAACTAATCTAATGTGTCATTTAAGACTACTGTTTATGAATTTATTTTCCTGTCTGGATGATCTATTCACTGATGTAAGTGGAGTGTTACAGTCCCCTACTATTATTGTATTATCGTCAATTTCTCCCTTTATGTCTGTTAATATTTGCTTCATATATTTATGTGCTTCTAAAAACAGATATATAAACAAGCGTTATGTCCCTTTTTTGTATTGATCCAATTATCATATTATAATACTTTATTTGTCTTTTGTAATATATTTTGTTTTAAGATAAATTTTCTCTGATATGAATTTTGCTATCTCAACTTTCTTGTCATGTTCATTTGCATGAAATAATCTTTATCGATTCCCTTACTTTCAGTCTGTGTGTATCTTTAGATCTGAAGTGAGGCTCTTGTGTGCAGCATATGTACTGGTCTTGTATTTTCTTTTCCAATCAGCCACCCTATGTCTTTTCATTGGAAAAATTTTTCCACTGATATTTAAAGTGACTGTTGATAGTTATTTACTTATTGCCATTTTGTTACTAGTTTTCTGTTTGTTTTTGTAGTTCTCAGTTCTTTTATTATTGCTTTATTTTCTTCTCTTGCAGTTTGCTGATTTTCTTAGTGGTATGCTTCTGTTCTTTTCTCTCTAGTTTTTGTGTATCTATTGTAGATTTTTGATTTGTAGTTATCATGGAATTCTTATATGTTGACCTAAGACTATATCTACTTGTTTTAAACTAGTACTAATTTAAAATCAAACACATTCTAAGAGATATGTATTTCCCTTGTATATGACTCTTTATCACTTGCTCTCTTTAATTCTCTTTAACTTTTGAAGCATTTTAATTATGATATGTCTTAGTGTGTTCTGTTAGTTCCATGTTGTTTGTGACCCTCTGTGCTTCCTGTACCTGATTATCTGTTTTCTTCTTCAGGTTAAGGAAGTTTTCAACTATAATTTCATCAAATACATTTTTGATTCTCTTCTATTTCTTCTTCTCTGTATCCCTTATAATGTGACTTTTGGTAGGCTTGATGTTATCATAGAGGTCCCTTAAACTGTTCTAATTTTATTGTTTTTCCTTTTTAATTTTCTAAGTGATTTCAATTATTCTATTTTGCATTCTTCTATATCACCTAGTTTGTTGATAATTCCATCTAGAGTGTCTTTTATTTCAGTTATTATAATATTTGTTCTGACTAGTTCTTTTTTATACTTTCTAGTTTTGTTAAAATGCCACTGTATCCATCTATTTTTCCCCTGATGAAATTATCATTCTTAATACCAATGCTTTGAACTCTTTATCTGATAAATTATATATTTCTATTTCATTAGTTTTTTACACGTTTTCTTTTTTTTATTTGAACTAGTCCTTTCTTCTCATTTTGCTTAACTTTATCAGTTCCTATGAAATTACATGAAACAGTTGCCTATCTCAGTCTTGGCGATATATCTTTGGGGGACACATCCCTATGAAACCCACTTTTGTTCACTGTCTTTTGTGGGAAAGTTTAATATGAGGTGAGCACCTGTCTTGTCTTCCCCTAGGGTGTGCTGACATTTTTTGTTTTAAGTTTTTTGAAGTATAGTTAATTTACAAGGTTGTGATAATTTCTGCTATACAACAAAGTGATTCAGTTATACATATACAGACATCCATTTTCTATCAGATTCTTTTCCAACATAGATTATCCCAGAATATTGGGTAGAATTCACTGTGATATACAGCAGGTCCCCATTGGCCAATCATTCCATATACTTCGGTGTGCATATGCCAATCATGCTTACTTTTCCTTGATGTAAGTTGGGGCTCAAGATGGATGGTCAATAGCCCAAACTAGATGTGAACCAAGGCTCTACTATCCTCAGTGGCTGTCATTATCCTACTGGGGGCAGGGGCAGATCCCAAGGTACTGGAATGGAATTCCTAAAGGTTGAGTCCACTTCCCCTCCCCACAACAGCAGTGGCATCTTTGCCCAAGAGAGGAGCAGTGCTAGAACAAGATGGACTGGAGTAGGCACTTGGTGTGGGCCAGAGTGCTGGACGGTCTTGTCTCACCAGTCAGAGCTCCAGAACTTCCTTGACTGTCTTGTCTCACCAGTCAGAGCTCCAGAACTTCCTTGACTGTCTTGTCTCACCAGTCAGAGCTCCAGAACTTCCTTGACTGTCACCTCTATGAATATCAATAATGGCCACTTTTGTCCTATTTGGTCATTATGCCAGGCCTGAGGCAAATATATCCTCCACAACTGGGAACTTTCCTCAACATCATCAGCCTTTACCCTAGTGTGGTGTGGTCACACTGTTTAGAATCCCCACTGCTCCCAATTGACTGCTTCCTTGGGTGCCTGCAGTGGTTGCCCCTGACATGTTCAAATGCTGGCTCCATCTCTCACAACTATGCACTTGCCTTGGATGCAGCACCCTTCACACTAGTGTGGAGCTGTGCCACAGAGCAAGAGGGGAAGTAATGGACACTCTTCTTAGGCTGGGAAGTACACCAGAGTGGTCATGGGAAGCAGGTCTGAGACCTGGACAATTTCAACCTGCTTCCTTTGCCTTGTTTCAGTACTAAGCAAGCCTGTGTCTGCTATTCAGAAGCAGAGTCTAGGTTTCTTCAGCCCCACTGTCAGTCCTACTGGTTTTCAACCAGATAAGAAGAGGATTTGTTCTCCCAGTGTTGGACCTCAGGGCTGGGGTGCCCAATATGTGGTTCATTCCACTTCACCTCCAGAGAGGTCTCCAAGCCATGATATCCACCTCTACTTTTGTGTCACCTTCCAGGGGCACTGACCCCAACCTCATCACTTCTCTTCCCTTCCTACCTACTCTTTCTTATAGCTGTTTTGTATAAGAGTCTTTCTGCAAGCCCCAAGTCTATTTTCAGTGAAACTTGTTCCACGTGTAGATGTAGTTTTGATGTGCTCATGGAGGTGAGTTGAGCTCCACATCCTCCTACTTCTCCCTTTTGCAAGCCTCTCTCCCTTCTACTAACAATTATTTTAATGTTTTGTAGAAGTATCCAGGTGTTTATAAACAAAAGAAGTGTATCTATCATGTTATGGAGGCTGTGAGTCTGAGATCAGGGTACCAACATTGCCAGATTCTGGTAAGAACTCCCTTCTTGGTTGCAGACTGCTGACTTCTCAAACCCCACAATATGAAGAGCAGCAAGAAAGCAAGCTCTCTGGTAACTCATATAAAGGCATTAATCCCATTTATGAAGGCTCCAATCTCATGACTTCATTTAATTTAATTACCTCCCAAAGGCCCCACCTCCTACATCATCCCTTGAAGGGGTAGGATTTCAACATAGGATTTCGAGGGGAATAAAAATATCATTTATAACATATACCATATTTTAGGAAAGTTCACCAACTCACTAGCCTCATCTCTAGAGGTTTTGTTTTATTCTTAATACTGAGATAAAATGTTTAGCTGTACCCAAATATCCTGTTCTTCTCTTCTCCATGACTATAACACTGGACACTTGCAAAATTATGAGGTAAAAAAAAAATTTTCCTTAGGGCTCCTTTCCTTTCCCAGATACCCTGTGCTCATTTTTGCTTAAGTATATTCTGTTGCAGAGGGAGGGAGATGCAAAGGACATCTGAAGTCACCATATTCCATGGGCAAAGTTTTAGAACTCCAGTGACTGTGTAGCAAAGATTTCCTCCAGTGTGGTGGACTCAGAGTGTGGCAGCAATTGCCTTAGCTGTACTTGCTGTCAGTAAAGCCGGTAGGAGAGCTGTATTTGAAGTGCAGGTGTGGGGATGAACTCTAGCAGCTCTCATGTCTTTGACAATAATAGCTAATCAAGGCATCGTAACCTGACAGCAAGAATTAGCCTGTGGGATGTTAGTTCTGCTCCATGCTTTATGCTCTGTGTCTCCTTAAGAAGCTCACAGAACATTTTCCACATGGCATCCTTCTGTGTGGCTTCTTTTCTTGCTGTATCTATAACTGGTGGATATAGCTCATGCCTTTCAATTTGCTGTTGCTTCTTGCTTTACAATAAAGATTGTTGCTTTCTGCTTGGTTAGGCTCCTGATCTTGTGTTATTCCCACAGGCTTTTGGCATCCCTTGGTTAAAGCCCACATTTTTTAGATTCTTCCTAGTTTTTCTGCTCCAGATTCACAGCTATGTTGGTACTAAAACCATTTATATAGAGACAGGCTTCTCCTTTGCTTAGCTATAGGAAACCACTCTTGAAAGAATGAGTTTCTTTTTTGAGATTAAGTAACCATTGTCTACATATATCACCTACTGTCCCTACAGCCTAGCATCCTAGAAGTGCAGCTGGGGTTTCCTGTAGCTTGTCTACACGGGTATGCCTTTTGGGGTTCAGGACTATATCTTTGCAGACAAGTGCTCGATTCAGTTTTTAAACAAACAAACAAACAAACAAACAAACAGATCTCTCTCTCTCTTTTTTTTTATCTCTTGTCTTTTTAGGGCCACACCAGTGGCATATGGAGGTTCCCAGGCTAGGGGTCTAATTGGAGCTACAGCTGCTGGCCTATGCCAGAGCCACAGCAATGCCAGATCCAAGCTGCGTCTGTGAACTACACCACAGTTCACGGCAATGCTGGATCCTCAACCCACTGATTGAGGCTAGGGATCGAACCTACAACCCCATGGTTCTAGTCAGATTCGTTTCTGCTGTGCCACAGCAGGAACTCCCATAAACAGATCTCTTAACATCCCAACAAGGTGAACAGGCATATCAATTCTTATTAGGATTTTGGTGGGTGATTATGCATAAATACACCATTAATGCAATGTAGGTGCCTTCCAAATTTTCTCACTTTTTATCTTTTCTTGGGACTTGTTTTATGTGCCCGCTGAGGCTGGCATAATAGAGCATTTTAGTCAAGGAGGATGCTTTCTGGAATCCTTCCAGTAGTATGACTTGTTCCTTACTAGTGTGGGCCTTCCCCCAGACAATCTTGTAATATTATGACTGGGAAATGTAGCACTGGGAAGGGAGAACAGAACTAGTCTCCTGTCATTGTTCTTAGTTGAAGAACCTGCATCTTTGGAGGCCAAGAAGTGAGAAATAACCACACACACAGATTACCATAAAGTTTGACTTACTTCACTATCGCTTCTTCACAGGTAAATACTTTGATGGAAGTGAAATGACATAGGGGACTGGAACAAAAACCATGTATTGAGCAGCACGTTCTTCCAATTCAGGATATCTGGGGCAGAGTGTGTGTGTGTGTGTGTGTGTGTGAGAAAGTGGCATTGCCCACATAAAGAAGGGTCTTGCCAGTTGTGAAAAATGCTATTCTTGCTATACCAATGTCTTTGATGCTTGAGGCTTACATCACCATCTAGAAGAAATTGCACTGTATTTATTCACAAGAAGTTAAAGGCATTTTTAAAGACATTAGGCCCTTGCAATTCTCTGAACAAACACAAAAGCAATGAGACCACACTGACAGCTGAGGTATGAAAGCAGATTCAGTGTCTAAGTGTTTCTGAATCAACCTCTACCACTAGTTTTTCAGCATTCTAGACGATATGCTTCCCCTAAGAAAGAAAAATGTTCTCTCATCCAAATGATGACCATGGTATTTTGTTCTGCTTCGCCACCATGTCCTTTGAGTTCTCAGAGAATTATACACTCAGTCTTCCACTTATCTTTACAAAACCAAAGGAAAGGGATATCCAGTGGTCACCCTGTGATCCTCTCAGTGATTTTGTGCTAAGGAACCTAAAATATAATACTTAGAAACAGCAGGATAGAATGGATAAATAATTCTACAGTAGTAAAACACAAAGTAGCATGGATGAAAATTCTACAGAGAGATAATTTGAACTCTAGATCCACCAGAAAATTTCTCATTTCCATTACCTTCTCCACAGATACTCTTGTTTTCTTATCCCCTTCCTCTTTTTCCTTCCTGCTTTCACGCATTGAAGAGATTGCTTGGTCAACACTTAATAGTAAATCTCTACCAAAACTGAATAGCCCTTATCTTTTAAAGAAAATGTCTTTCAAAGATGATTCTCTACTTCTTTGAGAGGCAGGGAAGATTGCAGTATCATTCCCCTACTTCCCTTGAGAAAAGCAACCTAATCAGTTCAGAAAAGTATATTCACAGCCTTGGGCCTTGGCTCATGAATTGATCCTCTTATCCTTTCTAGCCTCCATTACACTTAGGGGCAACCATTGAATCCAGTTCCATTCAGTAGCAAGTCTGCTGAGATGGAGATAGGGCAGTATTGGGGGCAAGTTTTTACTTAGATTTTCCTAACTAAAAGGTCAAAATTCCTGACATAACCTTTCTTTCTGCTTGAATGCAGCTATAAAACTAGCACCACAACAGTCATTTTGTGTTCATGATATGAAACTTTAAGAGATAGCCAGTATAATCACAGAGATGTCAGCCAGCTCTGATATCATATGTCCCTGAAAACAATGAAATTCCTGGAGACATTTCACATGTAGAAACAGTGTTCATTATTTAATGTTAGTAGCCAAAGTTCCTAAATGATACAGGGTGCCTTCTGTTTAAAGGGTTGAGCAATTGCGAGAGCAGTCCAGATAATTCAATAATATACACCCACTAGTGAATAACCAGGCTGGATAGAGATAAATTTGGTCAGAAACTGAGCATCTCAAGACATTCTTAAGAATGTTGGCATTTAAATAAATGAAAGATTGGATTAGCTATCTAGAGTTAGCTAATAAAGAGCTTGTCTTAGAATGGGCTCTTTAAGGCAATTATTGCCTAAATTAGGCACTTACAAATATTCAATTATTTTGGAATTAGCCCATGGAGGTGGTCCCATAGTTTTCTAGTATTTGGGAGGAGAAGTAATGGGCAGTATGCCCAGCTTGTTATTCCAAAGACCTGTGATCCCCTGCATTCTGATGAACTCAATATAGAGAAGAAATGGGGTTACCACTGGGAAGTTAATTTCTTCATTTCTTCTGTGTCTTTTCCAGACTATAAGAGAGGATCTGAGCTGCACACATGTCAGATTTTTCCACCACAATTTCCTGCTGTTTCATAGTTGTTTGTAAAAAGTCATCAGTTAGAGATGAATGTGGCAATAAGGTGAATATTCACTGTGGGCCTCCCTGCCTCTTACCCTTTGCTCAAGAACTGGATGGAGAAAGAGCGTGAGGACAAGAATAAAAAAATACTCATAATGGAAGATAAATTACAGTTCAAAGGAGGCTAAGTCAGGAGGAACCTGTGTAAAATAGAAAATAAGTAAGAGGAAATGATGGGAGAAAGAAGAAGGTAAGGGATTATTAGGCCTTCTGCAGTTTTGAGGAGGGAGAGCTTCCAAAGAGTTTGATAAAGACAAAGAAAGGACAAATGATGTTAAAAAATATTTCATGAACTATTTCTTTGGTGACTGTCTTAACCTTGAAGATTTTAAGAAAATGTTTGAGTTACTTCTAAATTCGGGAGCTAGAATGTTTTCCTTAATGAAACACCATCTGATATTGGATTAAATGGGCTTATAATGATCCATTAATGTTTTATTTTTATTTTTAAATTCAATTTTGGCCATGCCCACAGCATGTGGAAATTCCCAGGCCACAGCAGCAATGCAAGCCACTGCAATGACAAGGGTGCTACAAAAAAACTCCAGATCCATGCATATTTTAAAATTATGTATAAAATATATATATTATATAAAATCATAATTAATAGCTCAGGCCAATAATTAGGTATATATATATAAGGAAAATCTCCAGACAATTCACAGAGAAATGCAGAAACTAACCAATAGTGGAAACATCCACAAGAACTAGAATCTTAGAATGTCACAGATGAAGGGATGACATAGGTTAACATGTGCATTGTACTGAAAAAGAAGTTGAAGCCAAAGCAGGTTAATGGACTTGTTCAAGATTATTCCCAACTTTGCCCCCAGTTCTGGTCATGGTCCTCTTGAGCTGCTGCTTGCAATAACCTCAGATTGGTCAGCAACTCAAGACTCAGGCTTGAATTTTATACACGTTAGACCAATGGGAGCCACAAGAAACGATGAGTGACATTTACTTCAAGAAGAACGGAAGAAGTAAATTACAAGGAAAACACGGTTGAACGTGGTTAACGACACCTGCCAACAGCAAAGTGAACATGCACTCATCTGCCATGACACCCGGAAATGAAACTACAATGAAAGACAAAAGTGTTCTCCATGTGCTGTCTCCAGCCTGGTTCTTCAGGCACATAAATACTGACAGTACATGTCTGTGAATGCAATAGTGCTGCAGGGGTGCAAAGTGGGCCTCCATTTCTAGCCCTTTTTGATCCTCAAACCTGCAGTCTGTATAAATCTCTAGAAGCAGTAAAATGTTTCTACAGGTTAATAGTAAAATAAAACATTCACCTGCACAAAAAGATACTGGCAAATGAGAAGGGAATTGTAACTCTCTGTGATCTGGACATATAGCACCACACCTCATGTGCTTTAACATTCAAAAGGCAAATCCACAAGCACTAAAACTCATTCCTAGACAAGATGAAGGAAACAAAACCCCACACTCATAGTGATCATGTTATGAAACTATGAACATTAAATAAAGGTAAGATCTCTCCAGCACCAACGACTTTTTGGAAGCAGAGATTTAATTTTCTTTTGATGAAACCACTCAGTGTCAGACAAGTTGAATATCTGCCCAAAGCTGCACAGCTTCACCTGAAGAGGTTGTCAGAGCTGAGAACATAACTCAGATAACCAGAGTGCTCACCATTCTGCCGCCCTATCTCCCTTTTACAGTGACCTCATGCACTGAGGCTGCCGTTTAGCAAGCACATTACAGAATTATCAGTCTTCATAAAGATGCCAACAAAAAGTTATTTCTTTTAACTATTGGAACTGGGAAAGCATTAAATTCTTGTTATCTTTAAAAATCACTTCTGTGGAACACCACATGCCCTTAGGAAATGAGGCAAATATGCTGTTGCTGTATGCTAAATTTTTAACTACCACAGACAAATAGGTCACCCATTTCTTGCTCCTTTCAACTATTCTTGATGGGCCTCTGTTATGGAAGGAAATGAGATGGAGAATGTGTGACTGAACAGTGCATACTTTGGTCTTCTGAAATGGATGGAGGTGACTTAATTTTCTCACAGCAGTCTGGGGGTGTCAATTAGAAATGAAGGAAAGGTCAAAATGAGAAAGCAGAAATGATTAAAATAAAGGGAAAATTAACCTGAGTGCCAGCGACTCATCACAAAGCTGAAAAAGAAAGTAGGCTGAGTGGAGGAGAAACAAGATGGGAATCACATTAATATTAAATAGAAAAGAAATACAGGAGGGCAGAGTGTGGGGGGAGGAAATGAATCCCAAGAAGTGCAAATTAAATTAGGAAAGCTTAGGTTCGTTTCTGAATATCTATAACTATTATAAAGGCATTAGTAATGCTAAAAATAAAAGAGGGAGGGAGGGTGGAGAGGGGGGGTTGAAGGAAGGAAGGGAGGGAAAGGAAAGGAAAGGAGAGCAGGAAGGAAGAGAAAAGTAGTTACCATTTTCCCTTTTAACAGGACCTTTTTAGATCTTCCTCTGAGCATTCTCTCCAAGGAAATCCCTTTTCTAATATGCTTCTCTCCAAGCCCCAGGCCCCTTGCCATGCCTCAACATTGAGATTCAAGGTGTTAGTGAAATGACTCTGTGGCCAGAAGTGTCATCAGAACCAAGTATCTGTCCAGGTACTCTGTTTCTGATTAGCTCACCTACTTTTTTCCATAGTTCTTATTTTTACTAGAGGGTCACATACCTAAAACTCAAGCTGCAGCCAGAACCACAGACATTCCCTGACAGTGATCAGACTGAGTTGGCATGTAAAAGCCCTAAAAGGAAGTGACACTGTACTGGTAATAGGAGGAGGGAGTGCGGAGAGAGAGAGAGGGTTGGGGGAGAGAAAGAGAGAAAGGGAATGTGTGTGAGTAGAAACTCAGATCATTCACCTTCAGACCAGAGATATAATGTTCAAATACCTGAGATAGACTTGATTAAAATCAATCAGCTATTTAAGAACAGTGTAACTGTTCAAACTGATGGAAGTTCTATAGTGATCCATCTGTATTCCTTTGCAATTTTAATTTCTCACTCTCTACCCACAGGTTTATTTCATCCTGGAATTATCTCCTATATAAAAAGGGTAAAAAGAACTTACAATTTTGCTTCCCTCCTTTAATGCCCTGCTTCTCTGGAAAACTCCCTGAAAATATGTTCAGTTTCTCCTTATGTCCTATATACATCCATGTGCTAGATACTTTTTCACTTCTCAAACCTTAACAGATTTCAGCAGCATCATTCCACTGCAACTGCTTTTGCTTCAGATGGTATAGTCTTTTCTCAGACATTACCTGACCAGCCCCTTCAGCAGCATGATGATATTGATCCTTTTTCTGGGAACTCTTTCTTACTTGCTATGACTGTCCTTTCTTTTAGCTCATGTCCTGTCTCTTTGATCACTCAGTCACTTCTCGGGCTCCTCTTTCACACCACCTATCGGTGTCAAAGTTCTCTTGAGTCCAGTGCTGAACAAATTTCTCAGGGCACCTCATCCACATGTTGACAGAAAAAATGATTCAGAAATTTTGAGTGCCACATTCAGTTAGGACAATGTTCAGAGGAAAAAGAGAACCATCTTTTCCTGAGATTCGTTTACAGAGTAGAACCATCTTTTCCTGAGATTCGTTTACAGAGTGGATAAACTTTTCTCTAGGAGCTAATTAGCAGATTTCCTACCCCAGTTAACTGGCAAAAATCGAGTCACATGTCAAACAATATTTGTTGGCTCAGAGACAGAAAAGAAAAATGGATTTCTGTGGTGGCTAATACTAATCATCTTGGGAAGGGATGACATTTGTCAGGGACCTAGCACGACAGTTCACTTAAGGACAGTTTGATTAGGTGTTGCTTAGATGTAAGGTAACCATGAAGAATAGTATAATTTCCCGGGATTCCCATGAAGGAGGCAGGAAGATTTGCCACTCTTAGAACAGGGAAAAGAGAGAGAGCTGGTGGAGTGGGGTGGAATCTCTGAATGGGTGTTTAGTCTTTGGCACATTTTTTTTGGATGCAATTTGTTGATCTTCTGTTTATTTTTAAAGTACTCTTGTATCCAGCATATGGATTGGTTCTATTTTCAGTTTTCATAATTTATAGATTTTTGAGTGTGTCTATGATTACATCATCTGTAAATAATCACGTCGTCTCATCCCTTTCTGTCTGTTACACTTTATGTCTTTTTATAAAAATTACTGAATTGACCAGAGTCTCTATGCTATATTGAAAAGTAGCAGTGATGGTAGGTGGTATGTATGGTTTATTCCAACTTTAAACAGAATGCATCTAAACTTTCTCCATAATGTTTGCTATTTTATGCAGGTTTTTATTAGATAACCTCATCACCTCCTTTCTATTCCCAGTGGCTCTTCTTAAATTTAATCCCTCATTATCTCTCCCTAGGAATATTGCAATAATGTATCTGCCTCCAGCCTCATCCCCCACAAATTCGTATTCTGCATTGTGATCAAGGTAATATTTATGAAATGCAAATCTGATCATGACTCTCCATGCTTAAATTCTTCATTAGCCCTGCAAATGTATAACACACACAAGTCCAGGTCCCTGATGAAAAATATTAACTCCCCTATAGTAAACAGAACTTCATCTGACATAACTTCCTGTTAGAAGAGCACATGGTCTTGGCTAAATGAGAATATCTTAATATTTATCAGCCAAGTCCTGTGCCCCTTTTAAGTCTAAATTGTCACCACCCTTCACAAATAGCCTTCTGAGATGGGCTTTTATGAAAATTTCTCTCCCCTACTTTTCCCAAGAATCTCCCTGCATGAACATCTTGTTATACTCATATCACCTGTGTATCACAAAGTGTCTACTCTACTGCTGGCAAGACTCACTTCTCAAAGGATCTTATGTTGTACCTTTGTGTAAAAGAGAGGCTATGATTTATTTTGGCCTTATTGAGAAATGCTTGGCATATATCACTATATAAATTTAAGGGGTAGAGCATAATGTTTTGACATATATATTGTGAAATGATTACCACATTAAATTTAGTTTATATCCATTATTTCATGTAGACACAATAAAAAGCAAAAAAAGCAAAAAAGTTTTTTTTTCTCCTTATGATAAGAAGACTTAGGATTTACTTTCTTAACAATTTTCATATAATCCATTCAAGTGTTAATTATAGTCATCATGTTGTACATTATATTCCTGGTACTTATTTAGCTTATAGCCAGAAGTTTGTACCTTTTGATTATAAAGTCTATGATTTTGACGTGCCAAAGAATTGAAAAGTGATTGCTGCCCAGCTATGAACTGATGAGATTTCCTTCCTCCTTTCCTTGGTAAGCCACCCAGCATTAGATTAATTGCTATGTCTTTGGTCTTATTTTGCACAACACCCTTTTGGTAGCTTCAGCTATTTTCACAGTCTCTTTTTGCATGTAAGCTTCTATAATACCAACATATGGGCATTTCCATAACAAGATATGTTTCGTTAGGTCTCCTGTATTTTTATGTTTCTCAGGCTTGAGCTATTCTTCCCTCTGAAAGCCTATTCTCTTTCAAAGTCAGTTCCTATGTCATTTCTTCCAGGATCTTACAACCCTAGAGAGTAGGGAATTCCTTTCCTAGAAAGTCGTGTAATTTCCTCTATGTTTTACACATTTTACAGTGCTTTTTACTATATTGTAACTTCTTCTCTGAGACTGTCACACACAGCCTGGCCCAAGAGTGGCTTCCAACAGATTCTGGCGAATAAATGAATGCACGCATGGATATCTCAATGATTGTTTTTGAGGTACAGACCTGACACTGTTCTTGGCACATGCTCAGTACTCTGTACTTGTTTCCTTCCCCTTTGGTTCACTGAGCAATCGCAGCAGGCCTATCTCATCTTCAGCAGGCCTGAAGTAGACCACCAAGAGGGACTTCAGAGGCAAAGCAGCCTCAGTTACTCAGGGATAAATGAAACTAGGTCATGAAAATATTTACTTCTTCATCAGTCTGTGCATTACCAGCATCCTTGTTATTCTGGGGAAGGAGAATGAGGCAGCTCCCTTCAGTCCTGATGCTGTTACCACTTTGAGGAGCTCTCATTTTGGAGTCAGCCAAATGGAGGAGGTGAGAACTTAGAGCGGAAAATGCTACCTGGCCTGAATGCAGGGCTGGAGGGTATCCTGAACAGTAGGATTGCATGGATTGTATAGGGGTCTGGGGAAGCTATCAAGAGCTAAGGGATAAAGTTTCTAACTGTACTAGATTTGAAACCAGAGAAGCAATAGCCAGGCATTTTACTAGATGAAGTATACTAAAGTGCCTCATTTAATTATCACAACAGGCCTGCAAAGTCAATATTATTCCCATTTTATAGATGAAGACCCTAGGGCTGAGTGAAATTAACTCATTTAATGAAGGTTATATCGATAGTAACTTTCTAGGCCATGTTACAAAATTAGCTCTGGTCTTATTCCAAAGAGTTCATTGTTTTACAGTTGCTATTTTCTTAACTGTTTTACGACAACACACTTTTGTCTGAAAGCAGAAGTGGCTTCAGCTCACAGCCTCTCTACTCCCTCATGTCCCTTAGCTGGCAGCATATTACCATGCAATACAGCAAGCTATTTCTATAGAAAAGGGAACTCAGCAAGCATTTAATGTCAGATGTCATACAAACTGACCACCCACCTCTCACATACCAAGAAGCAAGAACAAGGGCAATTAGACTGCAATGATTGATGTCAAACTGAAGAAAAGAGGCAAGAGGGGGTGTAGTGCTGTTAAAAGAGGATAGCTTTAGTTTAAAAACAACTTGAATCACAATGTAAGCTAAACTGTAATTTCTATAATTTGGTGAATAAAAAAGAAATTAAACTTCTATTCATATCTAGTTCAAAAAGGTCTTGTCATATTATAGTTTTATGTTCCATAGAAATACAAAATTTAGGAATTCATTCCAGGTTTGCCATAATAATTCAAGGCTGTCATGTGAAAGAGATATTGGATGTGTTTTGCTTGATCCCAGTGACAGAATTAAGACCAATGAATGGAAGCTTCAGGGAGCATGGGAAAAGAAAACATTCAGCAATAGATAGAGATGTTCAAAGATGGTATGAATGAGATATGCTCCTCAGAGATATTAAGAATAAGTAGGACAGCATTTACTGGGGATGTTTTGAAAACATCAAAGACCTTAGTGAGGATGAATCAAATGATCTCTGAGAGTCTTTCCCAACCTGTATTTATTTGGCCCTGTAACAAATGAAAGGATCTCTATTTTCCCTGGTACTGGTTGAATATCTTACCTTTATTTGAAAGTGATATAATATCAGTAATTTATCTTTGCATGTATTCAACTGCATTGTTTATTTCCATAGTCTATCTTGCCCCTCATTAATATTACTTGTTTTTTGTTTGTTTTTTTCTTTTTAGGGTTGCACTGTGGCATATGGAAGTTTCCAGGCTAGGGCTCAAATGGGAACTGTAGCTGCCAGCCTATGCCACAGCCACAACAACACTGCTGGATCTGAGCCACGTCTGCAACCTACACCAAAGCTCATGGCAATGCTGGATCTCTGACCCACTGAGTGAGGCCAGGGTGGAAACTGCATCCTCATAAGTGCTAGTTGGGTTCATTTCTGCTGAGCCACAATAGTACATGTTAATAGAAGGTCTTTACCAGTACTGACTAGCTGTACTTCATGTATTATGGTGAGTTTTAACCATCTTAATGAGCAAGTCTATTGCTAGGCTTTATAAAATATTTATAATTTACAGAGTCAAACTTGAAGAATTTAGACCTAAAATTCTTCTTTAAAAAAAATTCCATGTTGCTGAAAATGGCATTATTTTGTTCTATTTTATGGCTGAGTAGTATTCCATTGTGTATATATACCACATCTTCCGAATCCAATCATCTATCAGTGGACATTTGGGTTGATTCCATGTTTTGGCTATTGTGAATAGAGCTTCAATGAACATGCGAGTGCATGTGTCTTTTTTAAGTAGAGTTTTGTCCAGATGTATGCCCAAGAGTGGGATTCCTGGGTCATATGGTAGTTCTATGTATAGTTTTCTAAGATACCTCCATACTGTTGTCCATAGTAGTTGTACCAGCTTACCTTCCCACCAACAGTGCAGGAAGTTTCCCTTTTCGCCACACCCCCTCCAGCATTTTTTATTTGTGGACTTATTAATGATGGCCATTCTGACTAGTATGAGGTGGTATCATGTAATGTGAGAAAAAAGAATATATACCTGTAAGCGTAACTGAGTCACCATGCTGTATAGTAGAAAAAAAAATATATATATATATATAAATAAATGATTAAAAAAAAACCACTCATGTTACTTCTAATACTGGTTTTTACAAAATTTGAAATTTATTTCTATTCATATTCTTACCTTATTTTAAAAAAATGTGTTTACAACATTGGCAACTGATAATCTTAGATTCCTATTTGTTGTTTATTTTCATAGATTCACAAAATCTTAAATATGAAGAAACATAAAACTTTCTTTATCCTACTTTTTATTTGAACAGATGATAAACTTTAAGCTCAAAGTATTTAAATACACATATATAAAGCCATACTCTGCTTTTTAAGGACAGAATTTCATGTAGAACTGTCACTTAGGTCTTAGTTCATTACCTCTCCCTCCCTCCATCTACCTCTCTCCTTCTTCCCACCTCTCTCTCTCTCCCTCTCTCTCTCTATGTATGTGTGAGTGTGTGTATAATATATATACCCATATATATATCTTATACACATTGTATATATTTATTTATTCTCATAAATTACTATATGATAAATAAATATATATCATAATGAATACAAAGATTGGGAATTAGGATCTCTTTGTACATTTGGTTTTGTTTTATGTTTGCTAGATAATGTTAGAAATATTCAGAGTTCCTGTTGTGGCTCAGCAGGTTAAGAACATGACTGGTATTCATGAGGATGTGGGTTGGATCCCTGAACCATTGCCACATGCTGCAGCATGGTCTGAAGATGTGGCTCAGATCTGGCCATTGCCGTGGCTGTGGCATAGGCTGGCAGCTGCAGCTCCAATTCAGCCTCTAACCTGGGAACTTCCATATGCCGCGTGTGAGACCCTAAAAAGAAAAAGAGATATTCAATCCTACTAATATGTATTTAACTTTTACGTGGATTCTTTGGACTTAATTATTGACAAGGCAAACATTTCTTCTGTTTTAGTTGTGGTGAAGACAGACTATTAGGGTTCATTTTCAATATTAGTGATAAGCATGATGGTAGTAGAAGTAACAGTACATTAAAGAATTACCTAACATGGGCTTGGAAGAGTTGGGGATGGTGCACGGAAGGCTTCAGGGGGAAGTGATGGCTAAGTGGAAAACAGAAGGGTGAGTAGCAGTGATCCAAAGAAAGAGAACTAGAGGGTGGGAGAAAAGCACTCCAGAAAAAACAGCATATAAGTAAGTGAGGTGAGATAAGGAAAGGAACATTTAAGAAACTAAAATAAGTTAAGCGTAAGTCTCTTAGGGGATTAAGGAAGCAAAGCAAGTCGGAAAGAAAGTATATAGGAAGAGGTAAGGCTGGAGAGAGAGTCACATGGAATATTAAATAAACAAACAGAAAATAATGGAGTCACAAGATTTGTACCAGTTTAAGAGTCCTGTTAAATTTCATATTCATTATATGGCTATGTTCCTCAACTAACTCCAACCCAGCTAACAATTTATTTATTTATTTATTTATTTATTTATTTATTTATTTATTTTCATTTTCTGGCTCCATGGATGCTGTTGATCTCCATCTAGTTGCTCAAGCCAGAATTCTCTATTTAATTCCCACACTGATTAGGTCACCAAGACCTTTTGTTCTTGTATCTTCAACTTTTTCACATCTCCATCATCATTACTTGCTTGGTTTATCCTGGGTTATTGCAACAGCCAGGAGGTCTTCTTGCCTTTTGGTTATCCTTTCCGTTGCCAATCCATTCTCAACAGAGCACCTGCCTCAGCTGGAGCAGAATGGTGCAGTGGAGAGAACACTGGGATTCAAGAGGGGAGAGTAAAAGATTTGCCACCAAAATTGCCACATATGCTTAAGAGTCCTATTTAATACATATGACTGATGTACCCAGCTGTGTACCATACATAAAACATGAAGGCACTATTTCCCTGATGTCTCTTTCCCTCCCTTCGGTGACCTCCCCCCCCATACACACACACACACACACACACACACACACACTTGTTTCTGGAAATACTTGTTGCTAGGACACAGCTTTGAGAATGAGCCCAAGAACAGCGACTTTTGGCACTGAGTTTAGTAGCAGGAGCAACCTAGATCCATTTTGTCATTTCTTTCCTGTACTGCTGCCAGACTGTCCTAATTGGGTATAAACTTTGCTAGGAAACTGTCAGCAGCCTGGAATTGCCAGCTTTCTATATGCAAGGCTATACTGAAAACCAAGAATGCCCATAGTCCCCTTGCATTCTAAGGCCTCTGCTACCAAAAATAGTAACTCAGAGTTTAAAGAGGATGTTAGGAAGATTATTTACACTTTACACTTGAATTCCCAGCAATGCTATTAAGATATATTTTGAATTTTTTTATCTTTAAAACAATTGTCCAAAAAAAAAGACTTTTAGAATACTTTGATACTACCACTAATCCAACTGTGAAATAACATTATGAAACAACTTCCTGCAGAAGCGCTTTGTAACCATGTGAGGTACAGTTGTTAGCAAGTACGATATCTTATAAGTTGATCTCTGTTTATAGAGTTGACTTGGGAACTGTGTCTTTAAAGCCACCAGAGTCCATTAGCACTTTCAGTGAGAATACATTTTACTATAAGTGAGTCATAGGACTGTGTCTTAGTAGAGCTTTGTGTTTCTTGGGGCTTTTACTGTTTGTGCCACATTATAAGCCTAATCTCCATTCTGTATCTTCATGTTTAATAGGTTTTGTACTACTGCAATTTCTGTGATCATAGTTGCCATGTAGTCAGAAACAGTACTAAGAAGAAAATTATACTTCCCACAGAAAATAGATTCTGAGTGTGCAAAAATGCATTCTCAATATATTTTTTAACTTGCAAAATATGCCTGTTTTAATTTTCTGATTTCATGAGTTTTGTCAAAGGGATAGCTATGATATTGCTATACTGCAATCATGATACAAAATATTTGCTTTATCCAAACAAGTTTTTGTATGTACCTTGAAGTCAATGTCTCCTCCCACCCACTGAATCCTGGCAACCACTGCTCTGCTTTTCATCACTGTATTTTTCCCTTTCCTAGGTTTTCATATGAGAAGTATAGAATATGTAATAGTTTGTTTCTCTTTTACTTTACTTAAAAAAGTGCTGTTGAAGTTCTGGCATGATATATCAGTAGTGTCTTTCTTTTTCTTGCTACATTGCATTTCATTTTATGGATATTCCAAAATTTGTCCATTCTTCAGTAGACAAATATTCGGATTGTTTGAATAAAACTATGAACATTCCCTTACAGGTCCTTGTGTGGGCATGATTTATTTTCCTTGTGTCAATATCTAGGAGTGAAAATGCTAGTAGTTTGAAAATTACGTTTAACTTTGCATTCCCAGTAATTCCAAATCCTTATTAGCACTTGGTATTGTTAATCTTTTTCATTTTAGTTATTTTAATGGATGTGTAGTGACATATCATTGCCATTTTATTTTGCATCTCCCTAATTACTCATACTGTTGAGCATCTTTTCATATGCTTATTGGCCATCTGTATATTTTAGTGAAGTGTCTATTTAGGTTTTTTTCCGCTGTTGAATTGGGTTGTCTTCTTATTATTAATTTGTTCCAATTGATTTTTAAGTAACCGATTTTATATGTATCCATGAACGATTAGATTTTTTTATTTTATTTTATTTTATTTGTCTTTTTAGGACTGCACCCATGGCACATGGAGATTCCAATCGGAGCTGTAAACACTAGCCTATGCCACAACTGCAGATAATGCTGGATCTGAGCCTCTTCTGCGACCTACACCACAGCTCATGGTAACGCCGGATCCTTAACCCACTGAGCAAGGCTAGGGACTGAACCCTCGTCCTCAAGGATACTAGTCGGGTTCATTATCACTGAACCATGATGGGAACTCCTAGGTTTTTTTTAGATAAAGTATAAGGTTTTGAGTCTTACATGATTACTGGATAACACCATTTTTCAATCATTGTCATGTTATTTATTTGTATTGCTTATCAAATTATTTTTAATATTTCTATTATAGGAAATTTTAAACTTATAAAAGTAAACAAAATAATATAGTGAAATATCAGGGGCCTATTATCTAGCTTCTACAATTATCAATACCAGCCATTCTTATTATCTCTATACTTTCATTCATTTTATATTCACCACTTTAGCAGTAGTAGCAGCTGTGGTAGCTGTAGCAGCAGCTGTGGTAGCAGTAGTAGTAATAAGAGTGGTAGTAGTAGTATTTTAATTTCTTTTTTGTTGAGGCAAATTCATATGCTAAAATACACAAATATTAGATGTACAATTCTGGAAAAATGGATGCAACTGAGTAATCCATAATCTGAACCTTTATCATAATGTGGGTTCTTCTTGTTTCCCTAGAAAGTTGTGTTGCATCCCATTCCAATCACATCCCCTTCATCCCAAACCAGGCAGAGAGTAATATGATTTTCTTCTCACTTTAGATAAGTTTTGCCTGTCCTAAAATTTAACATACATGGAATCATTCAATGTATACTGTTCGTGTCTTCCTTCTTTCTCTCTGTACATTATTTGGGAGAGTCATCCATGTTCCTGAATGAACCGACAAGTCATTCATCATTGTTGAGTAGTCTTCTGTTCTACGGCTATTCAATAGCTTGTTTATCTATTTTTCTGAAGAATGTACATTTGGATTGCTTCCAGTTTTTGGCTATTGTGATTAAAGCTGCTATGGATATATTCATCTAAGTCATTGTGTGGACATTCATTTTCATTTTTCTTAGGTAAATATCCAGAATTGTAATGCTAGGTCAAAGAGGAGATGATTTAGAGGAAACTACCAAACTTTTTTTTTCAAAATGGTTATACCATTTTACATTTCTACCAGTGATATATGAGAGTTCCAGTTGTTCCAGGTCCTTGCAATATCAATGTTGTTAGTCTTATATTTTAGCCATTTTACGGGGCTTATAGTTATGTATCATTTTAATTTACATTTCCCTAATGATTAATCATGCTGAGTACTTTTTCATATCTTTATTGACCATTTGGTAACCTAATTTGTGATGTGTCTTTTCACATCTTTGGCCCATAATTTCATTGAATTAACTTTGTTTTATTATTGAGTCATGGGAATTCTAAATATATGCTGTATACGAGTCCTATGTCAGACTTATTTTGTAAATATACATTTTTATATTTTTCTCCTATACTATGGCTTTCCTATTCATGTTTTTACTTTTAATAATGATGAAAATATTATATATAATATATTATATATTGTATATTAAAATATTATCTTCTAAAATCCATAACAAATTCTTTTTTGTGTATTGTGTGAGAAAGTTGGGGCTAAATTTTTGCTTGTTTGTTTCCCAATGGATATTCACTGGTCCAAGCACCATTGTTGAGAAGACAACAATTTTCCTCATTAAATCAAGTTGGTACCTTTATTGAAAGTCAATTTTCTGTGTTAATATGGGTTCATTTGAACCCTCTACTCTATTTCCTTCATCTATTTGTCTATTTTTATGACAGTTCTATGCTATTTTAATCAAAATAACTTACACTAAGTCTTGAAGTCATATAGTGCAAGCCTTCCAGCTTTTTTTCTTATTTTCCCAAGACCATTTTGAAAATTCTAGGTTCTTTGCATATTCACAAATATTTTTGTTTAGATTTATCAATTTCTATAAAAATGCCTCCAGGATTTTGATTGAGAGTATATATAATCTATAGATTCATTTTGGATAAATAGAAATCATTAAAATATTGGGTCCTTTCAAGTCATAGATATGTGTCTCCATTTATTTCAGCAATGTTCCATGATTTTAAAAATATAGGTTTTGTGTGACTTTAAAAAATATATTCCCTTACACTTTGTGAATATTTTATATAATTTAGTTTTTTATTTTCCAATTGTTTGCTTCTAGTATATACAAATATAATTTTTATATTGATCTGATAAACTCAGGTCTTATGAATCATTTATTAGTTTGAGAAGCTTTTTTTTTTTTTTTTTTGGTCTTTTTGCCTTTTCAAGGGCTGCGCCCACAGCATATGGAGGTTCCCAGGCTAGGGGTTGAATGGGAGCTAAAGCCTCCAGCCTAAGCCAAAGCCTCAGCAGCGCGGGATCCGAGCCATGTCTGCCTCCTATGCCACAGCTCACAGCAACACCGGATCCTTAACCCACTGAACAAGACCAGGGATCCAATCTGCAACATCATGCTTCCTAGTTGGATTCATTAACCACTGAGCCATGACAGGAACTCTGAGAAGCTTTTTTGTTGCTAATTCTTTAGTTTTTCCTTTTTTCTTTCTTTTTTTTAAAATAAAAACCTATTATATTGTCTCTGAATAGGGATGATTTAACTTTTTTCATTCCAGTCCAAATGCATTTTTTTCTTTTTTCTTCATTTATTGCAATGGCCAGGTCCTCCAATAAAATGTTGAATAGAGATGGTAAGGACAGATAATCATGCATAAATCCCAATCTTAGGGAGAATATTATGTATGATGTAAGTTATAGATTTTTCATGGGTGCCATTTCTCAGAATGAAGAAATTCCCTTTTATTCTAAGAGAGTTTCTTCTTCTATATCATGAATGGGTTTTATATTTGGTCATATATTTTGGCTATATAATTAAAATAATTGTATTCAACATGTTATAGAGTTTTCTTTTTTTGGCATTATATTGATTTCATTAAATTGATTTTAAGTGTTAGAACAATCTTGAATTACTTGGATAAATACCACTTGGCCATGGTGCATTCTCATTTTTTAGAAATTGTTACATTTTCTTTGCTAATATTTTGTTAAGGATTTGTGCACTGTGTTTATGAGGGCTAATGCTCTATAATTATCTTGCAATGTCTTTGTAAGATTTTCTTATCAGGATTTTGTGGCCTCATGAAATTATTTTTGAGATATTTCCTCCTCCTCTATTACCTGAAATGATTTAACATTGGTATTATTTTCACTAAATGTTTCACATAATTCATTAGTGAAATATCAATACAGAGAGTGGTTCTTGAGGAACATAAATTTAAGGATGAATTTTCTAAATTGATTCTTGAGTTTCTGAAATTGGCTATGTAGTCTGATTAGATTTAGAGATATTAATTACTCTATTCCCAGTATTGAAGAGAGCACTGATAGTTGATGGTGTGATCTGGTAATATAGAGATTGCTATTGAATATTCCTTAAAAAAAAAAAAAGGATGTGATCAAGGATTCAAATTCCCAGCTCAAGTACTGCATTTATTATCTGAAAGCTTCTATGTGTTTACTGAAGGAGACCCTTATCTCTTATAGCTAAGAGCTAAAAATTTCTGAAAAATCAAACCCAACATCTCATCCTGCAACTGGGTGTGTTATAGTACAAGGGTGTCTGCAATTAAAGTGAAGACTTTAATTGGAAAGGAATGGGATCCTGAAATTTGGAATAAAATACACTGGTAGATCTTAATGAAGTGGAAACATTGAACCCTAAATGCTGATAAGCCTTTTCTGCCCTTGGAACCAGCCTCTGTGGAAGTGGCCTCTCTACCCAGTCTGAAAAAATTAACTCTGCATTGTCTAAGGAAACAGTAAGGGCTGCCCCCAGACAGTTGTCATGAATAACAACACTGGTTTTCCTCAAGATACATCCCCACCACCTTTCTTTGTGTATAGGTCTAACTAGACTCAAACCCCACAGGTCCCTAAAGGTGAGATACAAGTTGCTACCTGTAAGGAAGTACACCACACTCCAAAAAAACTACTTGAGTTTTCTAACTTAGACAACAATTGGGGAACATGTATGGGAATGGATACTAAGTGGGTGCAATAATGGTAGAAGGAACACAAAGTTGGATCAGGCAGAATTTATTGATACCAGCCCACTCAGCAGAGATTTGGCATCTAATATTACATCTCTTTTTTTTATTACTCAAATGAATTTATCACATCTGTAGTTGCATAATGATCATAACAATCTGATTTCATAGGATTTCCATCCCACCACCCAAGCACATCCTCCCACCCCCCAAACTGTCTCCTCTGGAGACCATAAGTTTTTCAATGTCTGTGAGTCAGCATCTGTTCTGCAAAGAAGTTCAGTCCATCCTTTTTTCAGATTATACATGTCAGTGAAAGCATTTGATGTTGGTGTCTCATTGTATGGCTTACTTCACTTAGCATGATAATTTCTAGGTCCATCCATGTTGCTAAAAATGCCGGTGTTTCATTCCTTTGAATGGCTGAGTAATATTCCATTGTGTATATGTACCACTTCTTCTTGATCCACTCCTCTGTCGATGGACATTTAGGTTGTTTCCATGTCTTGGCTATTACAAATAGTGCTGCAATGAACATCAGAGTACATGTGTCTGCAAGCCATGGCTTTCTCTGGCTAGATGCCCAGAAGTGGGATTGCTGGATCAAATGGTAGTTCTATTTTTAGTTTTCTGAGGAATCTCCATACTGTTTTCCAGTGTTGCACCAATTTACAATGCCACCAACAGTGTACCAGGGTTCCATTTTCTCCACACCCTCTCTAACACTCATTGTTTGTAGACTTTTTGATGATAGCCATTCTAGCTGGTGTAAGGGGGGACTTCACAGAGTTTTTGATTTGCATTTCTCTAATAATGAGTGATGTTGAACATCTTTTCATGTGTTTTTTGACCATCCGTATGTCTTCTTTGGAGAACTGTCTGTTTAGATCTTCTGCTCATTTTTTGATGGTGTTGTTTATTTTTTTGGTATGGAGCTGCAGAAGGTATTTATAAATTTTGTAGATTAATCCCTTGTCAGTTGATTCACTTGCAAAGATTTTCTCCCATTCTGTGGGTTGTCTTTGTGTTTTGTTTAGGGTTTCCTTTGCTGTGCAGAAACTTTTCAGTTTGATTAGGTCCCATTTGTTTATTTTTATTTTTATTGTCAATACTCTAAGAGGTGGATCTGAGAAGATGTTGCTGTCATTTATGTCAGAGAGTGTTTTGCCTATGTTTTCCTCTAAGAGTTTTATAGTGTCTGGTCTTATATCTAGGTCTTTAATCCATTTTTAGTTTATTTTTGTTTACATCCCTGAGAGTGAGAAAGGCTTCTAAGACTTTGGTTGGTTGGTTTGTGATACATGGACCAAAAGATGGCTTTTAGTGAGCATGTTAGAAATATCAGACTCACCTTGGTTTAACGTAGAGGCAAAGATTCAAAGACTTAGGGAAACTTGAATGTTAGAGTAGATTTATTATTTAAGACCTAATTATCTAACCTGGGAGAGTCTTAAAGACCAACCTTTCACCAGGACTGTAAGAAATAAATTTGTGAGGAGAGTCCCAGCATCTTTGAAGAACTCTGTGATTGCTTTTCTCTGTCAACCAAACCTTATAGTGAGAATTGCGGTTACCGAATTTAGAAATTTTAATGCTATAGGAGTAATTGGATCCTGTAGTGGCAGGAACCAAGTTGTGGCACTCAAACACCAGAGACCAGGTGGGTGTGCCTACTATAATGGACAGCAGAGTCAAAGCAGCATCCAGAACAGTCTGACTCATGCCAGTTTGTGGGATTGGCTTCTTGATCATAGTGTTCCTAGAATTGAAAAAGGTAAGAAACATATTAATTTTTTTCTCTATCTGTGTAAATAGGAAAGTTCTAGGTTAAGGTCAAGTGAAAAAAGTCTAATCTGAATCACAAAAACAGAGTCATAGTGTTACCCAAAAGCTGGGTTTGCCTCTTGGTGGGTGTTGAACCAAAGATAAAACCAAGCCAAAGACTGAGAGAAGGAAGGATTAATTACTTGTAGCAATAAAGGAGAACACCAGGGATGTCTCCCCGAACATCAAAATTGGGGAAGTTTTAAGCTATGAGTACATGGCATATTCATGAAGGTATTTGGGTGGTTGACAGAGTCCAAGCTTTAGTTGTTTGAAATCATGGGGCTTGGAAAAAGTCAACATCATCATCCTTTAGATTCCACTTGATCTGGTGGTTGAGCACCCCCAGGGAGGGATTTAAATTGTGTAAAATACCTCAAGACAGCGTTTTAGGCTAGTTTTATCATCAGAACAGAACTGGGAGTCTTAACAACCGATTGTCATCTTTGCTCTTATTCTTCTCTTGCCTAATAATTTTGTCCTTTAGTTTTCCTAACATTATTATTACTGATACCTGTTTAAGGGCAAGCCAGCCTGGATCACAAAATAGCTTAAGTTAAAAATAGTTTTTCTTATGTCAAGAAAGCCATGTCTGGTTTTCTTTGTCTGGAGACCCCCTACCCTATCTGCTTACAATATCCTTCATTCAGTCCTCAGATTTGGGCCAGTTTATAGACCCAAAGCCCCTTAAATGAAGGGAAGGCCAGGTTCCCTTAAGGAAAAACCTAGGTGCACTGCCAAAAATTTATCTATGCAGAAGACAGACACATTTTGGAGAATAACTGTAGATTATCATAAACTTAATCAGATTGTGACACCAACTACAGCTGCTGTACCAGATGTGATTTTATTTCCTGAACAAATTAACACATCTCCTAGTACCTGATGTGTTGCTAATGATCTGGCAAATACTTTCCCCCCTGTACCTGTTAATAAGAACCACCAGAAGCAGTTTGCTTTCAGCTGGCAAAGCTAGGAATATGCATTCACTGTACTACCTCAGAGTCTATCAACTGTCCAGGTTTATGTCATAATTTAGTTTGTAAGGGTCTTGATTGCCTTGCCCTTCCACAATGCAAGGGATTATAGTATGTTGCTTTGACTTAGTGAGGAAGAGGTATCAATGGCTCCAGACTTATTGGTAATATATCTGCATGTCAGAGGATGGGACTTAATCAGGGGCCTTACTCCACAGTGAAATTTCTTGGTGTGAGATATGTTGAGATATCCCTTCTGAGGTGAAGGATAAATTATTGTATCTGGTACCACCTACAACTAAAAAAAAAAGAAAAAGAAAAAAAAAAAAAAACACACAATGCCTAGTAGCCCCCTTTGGATTTTGAAAGCAACGTATTACTCATTTTGAGTGTTACACCAGTGCATTTATGGAGTGACCTGAAAATCTTCTAGTTTTGAAAAGGGCCCAGATTAACAGAAGGCTCTGCAACAGGTCCAGCCTGCTGTACAAGCTGATCCAGCAGATCCAAGGGATTTGAAATGTCCATGGACGATAGGGATGGTGTTTGGAGCCTTTGGAAGCCCCTATTTGTGAATCATGATACACACTCTTGGGATTTTAGAGCAAAGCCCCATATCTTCTGGGGATACCTACTCTTTTTTTGAGAAATAGCTCTTGATCTGCTACTAGCCCTTAGTAGAAACTGAGCTCTTACCCATTGATCACTAACTTCTCTTGATCTGCTACTAGCCCTTAGTAGAAACTGAGCTCTTAACCATTGATCACTAACTTATCATTCAACATGAACTGCTCACCATGTTATTTGACCCACCAAACGATAATATTGGTCATGATCAGCAATGCTCCATCATCAAATACAACATCAGGACCAAATAAACTCTGAAATCAAAAGTAAGTTATCAGGACCAAATAAACTCTGAAATCAAAAGTAAGTTACATGAATAAGTGGTCAAAACGCCCATGATTTCCACTCCTGCTACATTATTTTCTCTCTCTCCTCCTATACCTGTGGTTCATGGGGAGCTCTCCACAGTCAATTATCAGGTGAAGAGAAGACTTGGGCCTGGTTTGCAGATGATTCTGCACAATATACAGGCACCATCTCAAAGTGAACAGCTATAGCACTACAGCCCCATTCTGAGATATCTCTGAAGGACAGTGGAGAAGGCAAATCCTTCCAGTGGGCCGAACTCTGAGCAATGCACCTGTTGCTCACTTTCACTGGAAGGAAAAATGGCTAGATGTACAATTATATACTGACCTATGGTCTGCGGATAATTTTTTGGCTGGATGTTTAGGAACATGGAAGGAACATGATTGGAAAATTGGTGACAAGGAGATTTGGCAAAGAGATGCTATAGACCTCTCTGAATGGGCAAATATCCTGAACGTATCTGTGTCCCAAGTGAATGCTTACCAAAAGGTGACCTCATTGGAGGAGAATTTTAATAATCAAGTGGATATGATAGCCCATTTTTTCGATACCAGTCATCCTTGTTCCCCAGTCACCCCTGTTATTGCCTAGTGGGCTCATGAACAAAATGGCCATAGTGGCAAGGGTGGAAATAATGCATGGGTTGAGCAACATGGATTTCCATTCACCAAGTCTGTCCTGGCTATGTGTGACTACTGCTGAGTGTCCAGTCCACCAACAGCAGAGACCAACACTGAAACCCCAGTATGGCACCATTTCGCAGGGCGATCATCCAGCTCCCTGATGAGAGGTTGATTACTTTAGACAGCATACATTATGAAAGAGGCAGCATTTTGTTCTTACTGAAATAGACAATCTGGATGCAAAGTAATTCATCACATGTAAAGCAAATCATAAATGCTATATCTTCATGATGCATTCACCCTTTTATCAATATGAAATGCTCATATTTATTTGTGTTAATATTTTTAGTCTAAACAAAGCCATATTTTCATGAGCTATTTTTCCCATCGTTTTACATTTAATTTATTTGTTTCTTTGTATTTAAGGAGTGTCTCTTCTAGATAACATGTGGCTGGGTATTACTGTTGTATCCAGTCTGACAATCTCTGCCTTTTAATTGTAGTGTTTGTTATATTTAATGTAATCAATGATATGACTGGATTTAAGTTGACAATTATGCTTTTTTTCATTTGTATCATCAATTTTTGTTCTTCTATGTATACTCCCCTGCTTTTTTGGGGGGGTATCCAAAAATGTAATATTGCATTAGTTTTTTAACTACACTTCTTTGCATTATTTTTATAGGTTGCTCTGAGAATTACAATCAACTTTTACTTATCATAATTTACTTAGAGCTACCACTATACTAACTCACATAAAATATTAGAATCTTAAAACAGTTTTGTTGCATTTATCACCATACTCCAATATTTTGTGCTATGATTGCTATTCTGTGAAATTATAGATTGCATATATATGTACAAACATTGTAAACTACATGATGCAATATTCTAATTTGTGCATTAAATCATCCTAACTCTTTTAAGAAAACATAGGTAGATAGGTAGGTAGATAGATAAGACAAACTATATAGATAGTTCTAGGTTTTATATATATATATATATATATATATATATATTTATCCACATATTTATAGTTTAAAGAGAGATTCCTTCTTTCTCATAGATCCTACTCACCACCTAGTGTCATTTCCCTTCAGCCTCAACATCTTTTTTTTTTTTTTTTATTTTCCCACTGTACAGCAAGGGGGTCAGGTTATCCTTACATGTATACATTACAATTACATTTTTTCCCCCACCCTTTGTTCTGTTGCAACATGAGTATCTAGACATAGTTCTCAATGCTATTCAGCAGGATCTCCTGGTAAATCTATTCTAAGTTGTGTCTGATAAGCCCAAGCTCCCGATCCCTCCCACTCCCTCCCCCTCCCATCAGGCAGCCACAAGTCTCTTCTCCAAGTCCATGATTTTCTTTTCTGAGGAGATGTTCATTTGTGCTGGATACTAGATTCCAGTTATAAGTGATATCATATGGTATTTGTCTTTGTCTCTCTGGCTCATTTCACTCAGTATGAGAGTCTCTAGTTCCATCCATGTTGCTGCAAATGGCATGATGTCATTCTTTTTTATGGCTGAGTAGTATTCCATTGTGTATATATACCACCTCTTCCGAATCCAATCATCTGTTGATGGACATTTGGGTTGTTTCCATGTCCTGGCTATTGTGAATAGTGCTGCAATGAACATGCGGGTGCACGTGTCTCTTTTAAGTAGAGTTTTGTCCGGATAGATGCCCAAGAGTGGGATTGTGGGGTCATATGGAAGTTCTCAACATCTTAATTTAGTATTTCTTGTAGTATGAGTCTTTTGGAAACAAATTCTGTTTTACGTTTTTCATTCTAAAATATATTTATTTCACTTTCATTTGGGAAGTGTAACATTCTTATATAGAATTCTGATTTAGGAAAAATTTTTACTTTTACTTTAGCACTTTAAAAATATTATTCAATTTTCTCTTCTACATTTCAAAAAGTTAACTTCATTACTATTGCTTGTCCTTGTAGGCATTGTGTCTTTTTGTCTCTTGCAGCTACTTTCAAGATTTTCACTCTAGCTTTGGATTGCGACAGTTTGACTAAGATGTACTTTGGGATTTTTGTTATATTTGTACTTCTTTCTATCCATATGTTTCTTTAACCTAAAACTGATGGTTTTCAGCAAATTTGAGAAGTTTGCAGCCATCATTTTTTCAATTTATTTTGGTTTTGTTGTTATTTGATCCTATTCGCTCTTGTCTTGCCTCCTGGGATTCAAATTACATGTATGTTAGACTTAATTGCTGTTGTCCCACAGACTGCTGAGGCTCTGTTCAAGTTTCTTCTTGCTCTTAGTTCTCTTTGTTATTTATATTGGATAATTTATATTGATCTTTCTTCAAGTTTATTGACTCTTGCTTACACCAGTCAAACCTGTTTTGAGGCTCCTCCTGTGAATATTTCAATTATTGTACTTTTCAGGTCTATAATTCCCGTTTTGTTCTTTTTTTTTTTACTGTGCTCAGATTCTCCATCTGTTCCTCTATTGTGCACCTACTTCTCTTTGAGAACTTAAACATACTTATATGTTATTTTGAAGTCTTTGTCTGCTCATTACAACATCTGGCTCGCCTTGTGGTGTGTTTCCAGTGATTTTTTATGAGCCAGGATCACTTTTTCTTTTATTTTTACATGCCTACTGATTTTTATTTGGCTACTAGACATTATTAATGACAGTATAAAGACTGAATTATTTTATATTTCTCTGTTTTAAGCAGCTTTAATTAAAGTGAAATTGATATAAAAAGAACTACATATCTTTATGTGTATAATTTGATGAGTTGGATATATACAAATATTTGTGATACAGTCAGGTAATAGACATATTCAGAAGAATTTTTTTTTTTTTAAATTCTAGCAGGCACTTAACTTGATAATCAAACTTTGTCTTCTCTACATTGGCAGTTGCTGAATTCTCCACTCAGTAATTTTGGCTTCCATTGTTTTTGTTTGTTTGTTTTTTCTAGACCCCTCTGTTTCCCTTGCAGTTAGTTAAGTGGTCAGCCAAGAGACTGGATAAATTTCGCACACTTAATTTGGGGTTCATCCCCTCCATAATCCCTTCCCTTTCAAGATTTTCTCCCAAATTTCTCTATTGCTCTTTCAACCCCAAACTATATTATCTGATACCTGAAGCATGTAAAGTTGTATCTTTATGCTATATTTGATATTTTTCAGTCAAAGAACCACAAATGGCAAGTTTCACCTCTTTAGCTCACCTTTCAAAAGCAGTCTCCTCCCCAGATTCTGCTTGGTTTTAGTCACCCTTCAGTGCCTTCAAATAGGTTTTTTTTTTATTTTGTTTAGGTTTGATAACTGTTACCATTGGGAGGGTTGGTCTAATTAAGCTATTCCATAGGAGCCAAACCCCCAAGTCCTTTAGTGTTGTTCTAAAGGCTAACAATTCAAGAATCACAAGGGTCAACTGTGTTTAACAAAAAGTGTTTTACACAGTTTTAATAAAACATAAACATAGGGCGAGTATGAAGGTCTTGGTTGTCCCTTTTTCATGAATTTTTTTCTTCAGTCACAAACAGAGGAAATTTTACTGGTTATTTAGTAAATAATCAGTAAAATTTTACTAAATAGGACATTTTACTAAATAATTAGGACAAATCTAATGAGGACAAATTTTTGTTGAAAGAAAAGATTATGGACAATGTATGAAATCTTGCCAAACACCGATTATTCCCCATCCTCTATTTCCCAGATGCAGGGAGTTAAAAGAATCAAAGTCATATAAAATTCAAGTCTGCTATTGTAATTGACAGGCATGACCTATTTCACCATGTTAAGTCCCCCTGTATGTGAAAAGCTAACATAAAAAGAATTGGAACCAGTCGTTCCCTCTTTGTACCAGGGACCTTAAAGGAAGAAATAGATAAATTGCTTTATTGGAGATTAAGATGAACTATATAAGAAAATATTTCTCAATATTGAAAGTGATCTCACTTTTAATGTGTAACCAATGACAGTATCTGTAGGAATGTTTGCATGTGTGTGTGTGTGTGTGTACAGACATGTGATTGAATGTATCTGCGTCTAAAAATGATACTATATGCTTTTATCTTTTATGAGTTTTTAATCAAGGCACTGTTATAAAGGGTTGTATAATGTATCTAAAAGATAGAATCTAAAAACAGGCTTATTTTCCAGGATGCATAAGGACCATCCAGCATAATAATGTGGCAAGTTCACAGATTTCATTTAATTGGCACTTTGGATTCCTTCGAAAAAGGTAAGTTCAGTTGTGTCGATATTATTTCAGATCCTTCTCACTCTACCTCAAGCACTGTACTTACTAGTCACATAATTAATATTGAATACATACTCCAATGCCAGAATGTTCTACAATTGTTGAAGCCTATGCTGTGAAAAAGTAAACAGTGGGATCAGGAGGGCTTGTTTCAAGACCCAACTCTGGCATAGAAAGCAGGCTACTGAGAGTTTATTCTCTGTGTAGTTACTGCTCTGAGTCTCACTGTGAATGGGCCTGAGTGTGTCCATAGCCATGGAGTGCCACCATGACCAGAAGTTCCTAGGACTGAAGAACAGTGAATGCTACTCAGGTGGGTCTATAAAAGTCACCCTTCTTCTGCTAGACACTCCACACAGATTTTCATTATTGTTACTAAGTAACTAGGGTTAAATTACTTGTGGACATAGGGCTTGGTGACTTTGACCACTTTCAAGACCTAGGTCCTAAGGGCTTATTAGGACCTGGTTTTCCTCAATGCAAATTTCTTTGGGCTAATTAAAGAGGAGATGGATGAATTAATGATAACTATCATCTGTAGTTTTGCTCTATGGCACTGTACTATTAGTTGGCTTGGGCTGCCACAACTCAATACCACAGACTGGGTGGTTTAAACAAATAAATCTTATTCTATCAGAGCAGTAGAGGCTGGAAATCTAAGATCAAAGTGCCATCAAGGTTGCTTTCTTCTGGGGTCACTCTTTATGTCTCGATGATGGCTACTCACTTCACATGGTTGTCCTTCAGTGCAGGTGTGTGAGCCTCTGGAGTCTGTCTCCCCATTTTAAACTTCCTCTTATAGGACATCAATTAGATTAGATTATGTCCTACCCTCAGGCACTTAATCACATTTTTTGAGCTCTTATTTCTGTATACGGTAACATGGGTTAAGGTCCACGTCAGTGACTATATTTAACCTTAACTACCTCTTTAAAAATATGTATTTCCAAGTATAATTACATATGAAGTACTGAGACCTAGGACTTCAGCATATGGGGCAGGAGAGGATGGACACACAACAGAGCTCATAATAGACACCAAATCTATCACTAGCCATTTTGGCACAATCACAAACATAAGTAAACATCTAGCAAAGAAAAAGGCACTTATACAACTGAAACCATTGAGAAACTATATAATAAAATTTACGCTCTTCCTTTATCTGTCCCCTCTCTATCTTTTGAATATTCTCTGTTCTTTCTTGTTAAGGGGACATTTCCAAGCCAAGTTTGCAATACTGAAATGAATGAATAAAGTAATATATTACCCAGATAAGGGAATGTCAATAGCTTTTAAAAATCAGATATTAAAAAATTAAAAAAGGAGGAGGCAGTTCCCAACGTGGCACAGCGGAAATGAATCTGACTAGGAACCATGATGTTGTGGGTTCAATCCCTGGTCTTACTCAGTCGGTTAAGGATCCAGCGTTGCCCTGAGCTGTGGTGTACATTGTAGATGCAGCTTGGATCCCACATTTCTGTGGCTGTTGTGTAGGCTGGCAGCTGTAGCTCCAATTTGATCCCTAGCCTAGAGAACTCCACATGCTTTTCGGGTGTGGCTCTAAAAAGCAAAAGACAAAAAAAAAAAAAAAAAAAAAAAAGATGTAGATGAGTTCCTGCTCTGGTGCAGTGGGTTAAGAATCCGATTGTAGTGGCTTGTGTTGCCACAGAGGCGTGTGTTCCATCCCTGGTCTGGTAGAGTGAGTTAAAGGATCTGGCGTTGCCACAGCTGCAGCTCAGATTCAATCTCTGGTGTGGGAATTTCCATATGCCAGGGATATGGCCATAAAAAAATGGAGAAAAATGCAAAAAAAAAACAATATTAAGTAAAATAAATGCTAGCCAAAACTATCTACATGTTATAGTCCTACTAACAACTTTCTAAGGTTTATAGGAAGATTAAATCAGTTAATATATGTAAACCACTTAGAAGATTTGGTAGCATCAGGTAAGTATTCCACACATGATAACTTTTATTATTAGGTGTATTATCATGTAGAAGAAGAATTTAAGATTTTCACTGTTCATCTGGTTGTTTTCTTCTTTACTACAGAAGGTGACCTTTTGCTGTCATTTATACTCCAGATTTCTTTCGTATTCCACATCTCTATTGAGGCAAGAGTGTCACAGGTGAGTATGATGTTTTAAGTCTAGCCTACTTATCAGATTTGAGAATTTCCTCAGAGGTTGCTTTGTGATTGAAATTGAGAGGAATACTTTTCTTCAGCAGGCACTATTGAACAGTCTGACAAAAACACACTCCATACAAAGGATTTGAATTACACAATTGTGTGGGGAAGGCTCTTGCAACCTGTGCTATCATTCCTCAGGAGGAAGTGGTTCTTATATTAATCAGGCCCCCTAAGGATGTTGACAAGGATAATAATTCTTTCCCAATGCACTGACATTGTTTCATATTAAAACAAGAGAGTAAAAAGTCTTTGGGAAAGAATACATATTTTTAATAGAAGCTGTAATTCTGTGTAAAGGGTTATCTGAATAGTTTGCACAAGAAATGAAATTATAGCACTTATTCCACTTATATAGCCATTGAGGGAACAAAGCCAAAATCCTATCATCTTTTGCAATAGAGGTTTGTAAGAACATAGTTAACCCCTGTGAAACTGCTGCCCATAAGTCCATGGGCTTTTTCTTTGCACTGAAGAAAACAAACTATTATTATTAACCTATACTTAATCTGACTACACCACCTTATAAGAAATAAACATCATTTTCTGTATAACAGAAATTGATAGAACATTGTAAATCAATCATAATAAAAAACTTAAAAGGAAATAAACAGCATTAAAGCCAATGAATCCTTCAGGTATTAACATATAGTCTTAAAAAGTCACATATCACAAACTTAAAAAGGATGTATAGTCTCATCTATAACTTTCACCATGTCAGGTATAGATGGTTAATAATAAATCTTAGGTTGGTTAATACAGTTTACTTGCCATCATCTTGATGCTATGAGATATGTAAAATTCTGCCTCAATTCATTTAAACATATCAGAAAAGTATAGCTTTCCTGGGTAATTTTTGGTCCCTGCATTCTCCAGAAAATTACCAGAGGCTTGAGCAGGGCTGAGGTTTGTTCTAGTTAGAGGCCTTCAGGGAGCAGAACTATGTCTCCTGTTTAACTCTGACTTCTTTTTAGTACTCAGCCATCACTGGATCTCATAGGGAAAATATAAAATTCCCAATCAATTTAGAAGCAGATTTAGGCCCAGAAAATAGCCAATTAATGCTATCTCAACTTTTCAGAAAGCCTGAGTATGAGCAAATAGCCCCCAAGGCCCAAGTAATGATTGCTATTTCCATCTTCATCCAGGAAAAAAAAATCTGGAAACAGCCTTGATTCCAAGTGTTTCAGGCCACTGATTTTTATCACCCAGGTAAGAGTCATCGGCAATTAATGTATAAAATCATAGCCTCTTAGCGCTACAAGGATCCAGAGAAAAAATCCAATCTGGTGCTCTCATTTTACAGATGAGCAGACTGAGGCTTGTAGTGGTTTAGGGACTTGTCTGAGGTTACATACTTGTTAAGAGCTCAGCTAGGGTATTGATCAAATATATTATTTCTAAAAAGGCTTAATGTTGCTTGAAAAGCATTTGATTCTCCCAGGTTGCATATATGCTTCCCCTTCAGTATGACTTGGCACTACTCTTCATAGAAAGTACAAAATCGCATTTAAGCCCATTCCTTCCTGAAATAAATGAAAACTAATATTAAAACCAAAAGATTTTTGTTTAGAATTTGACGCTGCTTTAAGCAAAGCAGGGCTTAAAACACCTCTATTGATGAGTGTTTCATGCTCACTTCTAGGAGCAAGAAGGATAGGAGTGAGGAGAAAGATACCTACAAGTTCATTGGATAAAAGAGCTTTCTGGGCCTTGACTGTTTTTCCTTCAGAGGCAGAGAGAGCCCCTTTCTCATTTTGAAGATCATCACTGTGACTTGGCTCCCTGGACTTGTGGGTACCTTCTCTTGACTCTTCTGACTGTAGCAGATTTGGGAGACTGTGGCTGGCACCCAGTGTCCAATCACTTCTCCTTTGGACCCCTGTTTAGGTTGGAGAATAGAAAGGATGCATCTGGGAAAAAAAATGGTAAGTTGGCTGTTATCATTTAATAAATAACTATGGTATCCAAAGTTATGGCAATGAAATATTCAGGATAATAACATATGTATATATAGATGTAAAAAACCAGCATCACTGACATAGCCTGCTTATAAATACTTGAGCCAGTTTGATTGCTGGAGTCATGTTAGTAATGAGACTGGCAGTATATTCTACAGATTTAGAGTGTGTCCACAAAAAGCAATGTACTGCAGAGTAAGAGAGGTCTAGGCTCCTCTGTACCACCCTTAATCGAATTAGAAATTTCATTGGAAAAAGGAAGGTTAGAGGGAGAGTCTCAAATTTGATCTCAAGTAAGCATGGAAGCTGGAATGTTAGGCAGGATTTCATCATCATTGTTGCCTTGTCCGCTGTTCCCTGAGGATAGGTTAGAGGGAGTGAAGCTTCTCCGTGATAAGAGTTCAGCAGTTTGCAGGGTATGAGTCCATGCAGAGGAGGTGAGAAATTAATTGAGCTGCTCTACTGCATTGCTTTCTCAGCTATAAAGGAGGATTCTCATGAATGAATCATGCACATGGACTTCCAGGGTCTCAGCATTAATTGGCACTAATGGGAGCTTCTTATGATTGAAGGGAGAGCTATGGGAACAATTTTAAGTCTGATTTTACTCGTAAGGGAACTTAGACAGTTTACATTTTCTATGAAATCTAGGGCAGCCTTACACAACACATTTTCGTTCCAAACCACAAATAGATTGCTGAGTACCTGCAGAAAAGTCTATCGAATTCTTCATACAAGAGAAAGACTATCAACAAGTGCTTCAGTGAGATTTTCCTTTCTCTGCCAGACATGGCACCTACAGAGACGGTTTGAATCTGCTTTTGACTGAACTATGCATGCTAGGGCCTAGTGCAGTGTGCGTAGTTTGTTTTATTCCTTCAAGATGATTCAGCAGGGATTCAGTGCAAGTAAGCCCTGAGGAAGTTTTGACCAATAAATTTTCTTTAAAAAATATGTCTTTTGGGAGTTCCCTTTATGGCTCAGCAATTAACGAACCCGACCAGGATCTATGAGGTTGTGGGTTCAATCTCTGATCTCGCTCAGTGGGTTAAGGATCTGGCATTGCCGTAAGCTGTGGTGTAGGTCATAAACACAGCTTGGATCTGGCATTGCTGTGGCTATGGCTTAGGTCAGCAGCTACAGCTCTGATTAGACCTCTAGCCTAGAACTTCCATATGCTGTGGGTGTGGGCCTGAAAAAGAAGCAAAAAAAAGCAAAAAAAAAAAAAATGTCTTTCATGATCACGTACTGTTATTCCAACAAAATAGGCTGATGCAAAAGTTTTAATCCGAGCTACCTAGAATGGTTTGTCCCTTAAGTGGAACTGATTTGTATCCTTTTTTTTTAATCATTCCCCCCAAGAGTCCCTTGTAATTAGTTTTGTGATGTATGTTTGGCACTGGAAAATGGATATTAATAGAATTGCTATAGTTCAGGTCTTTTCAGATCATGGGGCAAGTGGGTGAACTCCATTTTCAAGAATAACTCAACCCTATACTACACTTTAGAGTGAATTAGAAAAAGGCATGACTGCCTTCAAGTGGATGTACCCACACGAAAGTACATGCTTGCCACTGCTACTTGCTCCTTCAGTCAGGTGCTGTGGTGAAAGGCATAACCCCTACAAGGTGCATAATAGCTTTGATACCTAGTGAATGTTAGCACCTCTCTAACCCAACTATGGTTCGGTGGGAGGGGCCCAGAACAAGGAATTTAATCTTATAAAGAAAAATGTAGAGCCTAGAGAAGATGTGGAACAGATCTATGAGGAAGGCACTGGAATGACATAATTTTTTAATAAGGGAGAATGTAATAGAAAGCTAAAGACCCACATTGCTGAAAGTTTTTTTTCACATTTTCAATACAATTTTTATATGTATCTCTGTAAATATAACAGTGCAAGGACCTCTGTAATATTTTATTATACAGTTTCTTTGCAGGATGCCTCATCAATAAATGACATTCAATTTGTTTTAAAAGCATAAGATTTCAGAAAACTGTTTAAACTGTTCATCAAAAACTAGGTGGAAATTTCCAAAAGTACTTCAGATATTCAAGTCATTACATTCTGTCTTCTGAATGTCAACCTTGAGTTGCACAGGTTAAGATGAGAACCTGCCACTTAGTGTTGACAATGTGGTGCAATCTGCACTTGAATTGGTCTTGCCCTTCCTCAGACTTAGGCTGCCATCATCCAAAGTATCTTCTATCCCTGAGATCAGCTACATGAAGAAGGCTTATCATCTAAATCGTGTTAGTGAAAATACCTGCTGACCCAGTGAATTAATAAATTCAAAGCAGGAACCTTCTGATCATCTTTGCTGTCCACTAAGGGCCTCAGTTCAGAGCACTTTCTTGCAAGCTGCCAAATTAGTGAATGATTCTCTGGTAATAAAGCTTTTCCAAGATAAGTCAATAGAGCATAAAGCCATTTAGAATGGATGGGCAATGAGGTCCTACTGTACACACCAGGGAATGGTATCCAATCTCTTGGGGTATAACATGATGGGAGATGATATGAGAAAAAGAGTGTATAGCTATGTATGACTTGGTCCCTTTTCTGTACAGCAGAAATTGGCACAATATTGTAAATCAACTATACTTGGGGAAAATAAACATATCATCCCAATTCTGGAATAAAGCTCTTTTCCAAACCATTATTCAGCTATTCCAAGACACTACTTATTCCAGCCTGAGTCATTCGGCTAACAATAGGAAGAAGGGAAAGTATATAAACTATCTCAGGACTTTCATTTGTAGCTGCTTCAATGGCTTTTTCAGCACATAACATGTCTGTCGCTCAGACAAAAATTTCACAGCCTTCTTCATCTTCAGATATTGGGAGAATGAAGGATGTTTATCCCAGGAAGGGAGAAATAATTGTATATGTCACATACTTGAAAGGCATGATCCTGTTACTACCCAACTGTTGTGATTTCCAGAGACTTCAATGTCTGTCATGCTCTGTTGAACAGTTGAAAACTGTGCCACTTGTTGCTGTTGCATCTGAAGTGTGGGGGGATATCCTTCGGCAGCAGGTTGTTATTCTGAAAGAGACACATTCACACTCTGTTTCCTCTTCAAATGCTTTGGGTCAATGTGAGCTACTATGACATCTGGTCATAGCACTGCTTCAATCAAGACTGGCCTCAGGTACTCTTGAGGTATCTTCAGGGATACAGAGGGATCCAAGCCTTCTAACAAGTTATCCCACCGGCAACAACTGGGGTTTCACTTCTTCCACTGAAGATTCCACTGGTACCTGTGCCATGGTTTTTTAGTTCAGTCAGTTCCACCCAGCACATGTACCAAGTCTATGTTAGTCATGGCATGGGCACACACTTAAGCATTTTTGGCACAGAGTTGAGCAAGAGGTAGGGCTTAGAGGGCTAAATTACTTATAAGTAAACCTATTGATTGTATCTAAGTCAAAACTCTAGTAGTGTAGTGAAGATTGTGAATTTATTATCTGGCAGAAGTGGTGACCCACACCCCCTAAAACTATTTCTGTTTTGAATCAGTACATGGAGTAATATGTTCTACAACTCATTCATTATCAGAAGTAAATATTTTCTTTAGGATTATGTAATTTATTTCTAGAAAATAATGTAGGAATCTCATTTCATTTCATAGATGAGAAAGCATGTGTACTGCTCAGTGCTACACAGCAAGCTAATGGTGATGGAATCTGGCCTGGAGTCTAGGTCTCAGGAAAAGAAGTCTAGTTCACATTCCATCTGTACCATGCTAAATGCCACATGTACAATCCTATTTCTCAGGTTCAAGAGTTGCTTTTAAGTCCGATGTTCTGCTATTAGATGAGTGCATCTGATATATCCTACCCACATCCTTCCTGTATTACTAGTTTTGATTTCTCCCCTCTCTGTCTTCATCTTTGCAAAATGAAGAATGAGAATTGTCTGATTATCCCTTTGAAGAAAATTGATATTCACAGATGAAAATGGAAATGGCAGTCCCCTTGGGTTAGGAAGTTGTATTAGCTGAACTTTGTTTCCTTTCATCTCAGGATCTAGTTTTACTAGCTTGGCAACCTCTTTCTCTTTTGCTTATTTAGTTACTCTTTCTTTTCCCTCTACTCTTACATCTTTCTTGATGGGCAATACCAAGACCTGTATGTTATGGTACAACAAACAAGGTTAAAATAATGTTTTCAGTCCACTACCCTATCCCCACATCCACACCCTTCCCTCTACTTTAACATTATATACTCACACGCACACATGTTTGTTTGTATGCAATATTGTGCTGATATACTGAATGTAATAGTACGTTACAATTAGTTCATTGTGGCTCCTTAAATGAAGTCTAGTATATCCAATTAGAATTTGATGCTACTTTAGTAAAGCTGTGCTTAAAGTTATTGATGAGGGTCTCATACTAACCTTTGGGAGCATCTGTTATTTGTGACTGACCACTCATGAAATTTTGAGCATTTTCCAGACCTACAGGCTCCCACTGGGAAAAGCTAACAAGGCAAGTCCTTACGTAAAAGTAGCCAGGCTTTCTAGAATGTGACTTTAAGAGTCTGGTCAAAACTGATTGAAGCAAAGATTGTTACTCAAAGGAATGTATTTATTGACTTAATATTAGACTAGCAGCCTATAAGAGGGTCAATAAGGTTTTTTTTAAATATTTTATAGTGAATAGTAAAGTCTTCTATCTAGAAGAGTGTTAATGCGAAATACAGAGGGAGAAGGTAGTAGATGCAGATATTAGAGAAGAAACAAAGAAAGCAGAAGTCACATAAATAACTTATTTGTCCAAAACGTTTTGTCTGCTAGTCATGATGGTCAAGAAGGAAATATTTGGGTTTTAAAATTAGGTGGGTTTGGATTCAGGGACTTCATATCCTCCTTGAGCCTCAACTTCCTTCTTTTACAAATGGGAACAGTACTACCTGCATCAAAGGATCACTACAAATATTAAATTAGAAAATGTTTGAAAAGATGGAACCTAGTGTATATCAAAGAGGTAAATAACCAACATTTGGCAGCAAATAAGGGAATAGCTCAGGAATTTCTTGAAAATATTAAATAAGGTAACATGAGATGTGCTCCAGACTCAGCACATCTTTGGATTTCTGGTCCTCGTTTGTTCATGTACTCAAGAAATGTGTAGTGAGCATCTGCCATATGCAAGACTAGAATAGACAGAAAAGTCAGAAAGAGTTCCTGATAACGGGGAGTGCATAGTATGGGTTTTGGAGAGACAGGAAAAGAGGTAAATGCCATTTTAATGTGGTGAGTGCTATTATGGGGTGTTATAGTAGTAAGCATGGCTATCTGAATCCGTGACAATTTTCAAAGATCAAGGAGCATAAGTTCACCTCCTGGAAACCAGTCAGAAGGGCATACAATGCCTGGAAATACCAAACCAGCTACTGCATATAAGAGGTGTGTAAAAGAAGGCACAATGTCTGTGGATGCCAAGAAGAGAGGAAACATGTCTGGATAGCAAAATTCAAAGGAGATGCCCATTATCAAGAAAATAAAAGCTTTCCTCCAACACCATCTGGCATAAGAAAGGTCTGAGTTAATAGTAAAATAGCATCTTGTGCATTTTAGCTTCCATTCTGATGTTTCCTGTGTTTCTCCTCTTTTTAGATGAGACTGAAATGAGAATATTAGCTACATTCATCTATTCATTCATCCAAATCCTCGCTCCCTGTAAAAAGCATGCCATATGTGAAAGAAAAGCTTTAAAAATACATAATGCTTCTATTTTCATCTACTTCCAGAAATAAGCACTATAAATTATGCCCAGCCACCAAGTAATATTATTGAGCATCTGTTCATGGCATTTAAATGTCTAAAGGGGCTAAGGTTGTTTAGCCGAGAAAGGAGAAAACCAGAAGTAGCATTCGTGACAGTCTATTATTCAAAGGGCAGTAAACAGCAATTTATCATACTCTCTTAGGAATGAATAAGAGAAAAGCTTATAAATACAAGAACTTTTAAAATATAAATATTACAATAAAACATGAAATAGCTATTTCTACTTCTCTATAACTGAGTTTCTATGTATACCATATACATGTAGAATTATAGACCAAAATGTCCCAAAATTTTTAACAAAGGCAAAAATTGGGGGAAGAAAATCAGAAAGGTGTTTGAGAACTGTGTTACTTCATAAACATATATTTTAAAAAGTTATCTGAACAGTTACAGAAAAAAAATAATAAAGGGATTTTAAGAAGTAAAATGAAAAAATAAAGTTTCCTTGGAACCCCCCCAAAAAAGTTATCTGAAAACCATTTTCCTCAATCATCAAGTATTCATTGAGTAAATAATATGTTATCAGGCCAAGTACTTTGAAAGATTACAAAAAGTTTAAATTATAATCCCTGCACTGAAAGAGTTTATAGTCTGATTGGATGACAAAGTGAGTACACAAAGCAGTGGAAATTACAAGTTATTTGTAATTATATTCTGTATTTTTTGTGTAATATAGATGGCAATATTGCAGGTATTCTGAAGATAACAGGCTTAGATTACTTTGGAAGTCTTATATTAAGCCTGGAAACACGGAAACTTTTTTTTTTTTCTTTTGGTAAAGTTTCATGACATTTGCTGAACAACACTTTTATTCATTTTTTTAGCATCGATTGAATTGTCCGCATGTTTTAGTTTTGTTTACTTTTGGCTATTTTCTTAGATCTTGCAAATTAGTAGGTAAAGTAGAAAAAGTAAGTATTTTGAAAGGCTATATGTCAGTGAAATTTCAGTGGAGACAGAGAAACGTGATCTTTGAAGGATTGTTTACATGTGATCAAGAAAGGGGAAGAGTTAAAAGAGAGGGACAATGTGAGAAAAAACAGTGAGGTAGAAATTAATGAGCTATTTCATGGAGTCAATAGAAAAATACATAACTGTTCACAGAGGATAACATCCACACACACTACCTGTCCTGTGCCTTCTTCTCATTTGTAGCCCAACCCAACAATGTATTCTCACCAACCTTGTTGCTTACCTTCATCCTCCCAGAAATGCAGATGTATCCAATCAGATAGCCCACATGGGATGGCACTAGCTTCCAAATCAATGCAACCCTCTGATAAGACTGTGCTTTACCTCACCTTATATTTTCCTATCCAAGTCCTAACCAGGCCCGACCCTGCTTAGCTTCCACGATCAGAACCATCAGGCCCAGATCAGAGGAGAGAGGGTGTATTATCAAGTTACATGCAGATGAGCTCTTGTCAATAGTACACTCCTTCTCATTGTTATTTATTTCTCTCTCCTTTATGATTCTTTTGATTGTTGTTGGTGCTCCTTTGTTCATGGTTAATTCAACAGGCAACAATTGTACTTCTACTTTGCCTCATGTTCTGGGACAGACCCTGGAAATACAGGGATTATAAGACTCTTTTTATAGTCAAGATACTTCTAGTCTAGAAAGAAGTACAGACAAATCAAACATGTCACTCCAATAGAGTTGGATGCATGCTCTGTTTTGCAACATCTCACTTAGCTCCCTGAGGATGATCAGGAAATAGAACACTAAACAGAACAAGTCAGTAGAGGTGGGTGGAGAATGAGGTCTGCTTCATTGAGAAAGAATAGGGCGTGAAAGTTGAAGTGAGAGAAAACATCATGTGTGGAGGATCACAAGAAATAAGACTTGAGCTACAGCTTGATGGAGAACAGATAAGTGACAGAACAATCCTGGAGTATGAGCCCCATTATTATAAGTTTCTGCTCACCTCATTCAGTTCTTTACTCAGGCACACACTTAATGCACACTCATCGTGTGTCAGGAGCTGTGCTGGAGACTGGATATAGAACTCCACACAAGATACCAAGCTGCCTCAAAGGAGCTTTCAATCTAGCTGAGATGGTACAGCACTAGACTGACAGTTTATGAGGGTTGTGATGGATGTGAAGGAGCACAGGACTCACCCTAAAGTCATTCTGTAAACATTCTTTCTGCCTTTGATCTCCTTTTCTTCTCTTCCAGATTCATTTTTTAATTTTTTAAATTTTTTTGAAGCATGTGTGAGATTTGTTAATTTCTGCTGCTCTACTATTTCGTTCTTATTTCTTCTATTTTTTAAAAAATAACTGACATGGACATCTCTATTAATATTCAGAAATATATGCTTCCAAATAAACAACATAGAAGCATGTGGTCAGGTTCATTTTATTCTTAAATTTGCTTAGAAATCCATAAAGTTTTTTAAGGCTAATTTTTATCTAGACTCTTCATATTTTTGAGTAAGATAGGAAGCAGACATTGGAAGTAAAAATGAAAAACATAGTATGCTATTCCCCTTCTCTCTATATCCATTCATCTAAGCCAAAATAAAATATAGAAATACATATTAGCAAAATAAACTTAATAGAAAAAATTACAAGAGCACAAAGAGTTTATCTCTATAATTTAATTCAGCATTTCTTCGACGAGGCAGGAATTTGTCAATAAAAAAATCTCAGTAACAGTAAGTTTCTGGAGAAGGTTGAGAGCTGGCTAAAACAAATAAAACAGTAATAACATGACTGAGAGAAGGTAAATAGGATGTTGGAGCAAACAGTAGTAAAAAGGAATGAGATAGAGAAGAATAAATAGCAGAAACGCTGAGAAAGCAATGTTTTCAGATTGAATGTAACAAGGAAATTAAACTCAGAGAGATAAGACATGAAAGAGAGAATAAGCACAGTTTTCTCTCTCCATCCAGTGGGAATAACTGTCAGCTAACGATCATAAAGCTTTATATACTTGTGACCCCTGACCTCCGACCCTGTGACTTATGTCCTCTGAGCAGAGGTGCAACCCCTCTTCCTTCTGAGAAAAATGAAGCAGCATAGCTGGGTGGCTTCGCCCATCCATCAGGCATTGCAGTGTGTCTGGGTCTCCATTTTCCATCAGCATTCTTGCTTCAGGCTAACTCAGGACTAGTTTACAGACCAAAACAAAGACTCAGCAGACACATTTTATTTAAAACATGTATGTTCAGATTATAAATCCTTTCTACTGAACCACAGAAGGCAAGCAGTTCCAATTTAATTAACAGACTTAAATTGCTGAGAGTCAGCAGAACCATTTCATTATTGGCATGAGCTAATTTGTTCCATTTGCAAAAAAATTTCACCGAGTGTAAAGGTAGAAGGGGTCTTTCATTTGCATTGGCCTCTTCTTCTTGACAAGTAGGGATGTCTATTTGTGAAGGGGTACTTTTGCACATAGAGGCCATCACAAAGGTATTTCCAGAGAAGCAGTGATACAGAGTACACATGCCCTCTTTGCTGTCATCTGAAGCAGCAAGGAGACTGATTGGAGTCAGGGAGAGGAGGGGACCTGGGTAAAAGGTTCTTTTGTGAAGCCAAGACTGCTGGTAGCCAGAGTTGGCGCTGGTTTTGGGGGTCAGAGGTGATTGAATCTTCTCCCTTCATAGAACTGACTTGTTGAAAGAGCACAAGAAGTTCCCAGGGATTTCATGCTGCTTTGAAGAGACGTGCATTTCAAATGGATGGGAAAGGGGGTGGGGGAAATGGGTTTTGTTGCTAGGTCTCCCTAAGACTTGCCAAAATTTTGCCTGTCTCTTTGTGAACCTGGTAACCACCCCAGCTGGGCTCCCCATTACTCTGAACAGTAAAAGGATGGATATGCCCTGTCCTTTTGTGCTCTGGTAAGGGCAAACATGGCCGTGTTTGTTCTCCCTGCGAACAAGTCAGGCATGAAGTCTCTTTTATTCAGGCTAAGAGCAGCCTCCTCTTATTCCCAAGTCCCAGAGGGGCTGGCAACTTAATCTAGATATGTGAGTATGAATACTACCTGGACTTTGAAAAACTTATGGTTACCAAATCAGAACAGGTAGAGGGGTAGGAAGGATATACTGGAGGTTTAGGATTGGCATATGTACACTGAGATTTATGGAATAATTGGCCAGCAGAGACCTGCTGTTGGTAGATGCAAACTATTACATTTAGAATGGATAAGCAAAGAGATCCTACTGTACAGCACAGGGAACTACATACAATCTCTTCAGGATAGACCATGATGGAAGATAATATAAGAAAAGAATGGTAGGTGTTCCCATTGTGGCACAGTGGAAATGAATCCAACCAGTATCCATGAGGATGTGGGTTTGATCCCTGGCCTTGCTCAGAGGATCGGAGATCCCAAGTTGCAGTGGCTGTGACGTAAGGCCGACAACTACAGCTCCAGTTCGGTCCCTAGCCTGGGAATCTCCATATGCCATGAGTGTAGCCCTAAAAAGCAAAAAAAAAAAAAATTAAATTAAATTTTAAAAAAATGTATATATATGTTTGACTGTGTCACTTTGCTGCACAGCAGAAATTGAATTGACACAACACTGTAAATAAACTATACTTTAATAAAATAAAATGAGAGACATCATATTTCATCAAGTGAAATCAGGGAAAGCTTTATGCTGGAGGCAGCCTCTATCATGAACCTTGATGCAAGGGGAGGCTTCCAACATATGAAGAAAAAGGATAGAAAGAAGGCATTCCACTAATGGGGGAGAAAGTGAACAAAATGCCCAGGTAGGAATGTATAAGAAGTTAGAAATAAAGATAGACAGCCAGATCAGGGCCGTATTAGGTAGCCTTTAAATGTTAGGCTTTTGTTTTTTAACTAAATCAAGAATAAAGAATAGTTGAAGATTTTGAACAAAGAAGTAATATAATTGGAATTGTCTAGAAATTAATCTAATCATGGGATATATTGGAAGGAGATTAGAAATTGAAATGCACAAGACTATTTTAGTCATCTAGTCAAAACACAGCAAATCTTGGCCAGAAAAAACAAACAAACAAAAAAACCCCCCAAAATATAAATCTTTTATATTAGGATCATGGAAGCAAATAGCAAAAGAGAGAAGTTAAAGAGACTTTGAGAAAGGAGACTCTACAGGCTTGTTAACTCATTGATGGGACTGGCAAGGGAGAGAAAAGAGCGAGAGATGGAGGCAGGGTTTAGAGCCAAGCAGATTAGAATAATAGAGTTGCCATGGGGAGAAAAGAAGGCCTGGAGGTTGTGAGGAAGGGAGTTCAGCTTCGGGTGTATTGAAATAAAAGTACTAGCTAGAAACTAAGTTAGAAGTGCTTAGTAGGCAGCTAAATTATAGGAAATAGATCAGGGCTAAGAAAGAATTAAAAGCCATTGCTTTAAAAAAATATTTTTGGAGAATCTATTATATGCCAGGCACTGTGTTAGGGTACTGGAGTTAAAGAGATAAATAAGTTCAGTGAATTCTGGTGTCACAAAGAGCTTATAGTTCAGTAAGGAATAAAGACAGACAAACCCACTATCCCCAGCCAAGATGTGACCACTATGAGAGAAGGGAGGGAAGCACAGGGTGTTTTTGCAACAGGAAAAGTTCTAAAACACCTTACTTAGACTTTGTGGGTCAGGGAAGGATCCTAGAAGAAAGTGATCTCTAAGTGGAAGAAGATTGGGAGCAAGGAATTAGGATCTACATTTCCATAAAGTGTGAAAGCCCAGCTTAGAAACTGTTGCCAAAGAATTAGGAGGAAAACCAAAAGAGATCTGTGTATTGTAATACAGGAAAGGAGACTCACCTCCTCCCAAGGACACAAATCCACAACTATATAGGAAATAATTTCCTCTTAAAGGAAAACTGGATGAATACAGTCTCCACAACAAAGGTTAAAAGGACAGCTCTGAGAGGGTAGGAGAAACAGAGGTATAATTACACCAAGAAACAACTTTACACTCTGGCTGCAGTCATCCGCAATCAGGGAGAATCACAGATACAATTATTTTCCCAGAGGAGCAAGGGATTTGAGCTTCACATCAGGCACCCAAACCTTTAGATATGCCCAGGAGAAAGCCACACCCCCAACACCTCTCTTTGACAACCAATGGGGAATGGAAAACCTGCTTATTAAAGGACACCAGAGCAGACTCACTCAACCTAAAAAACAGAGCCATTTTTTGGCAATTTTAGGCTAACTTGCTAATAATACCAACATTGCAAGGCACCCTTTTGGGGGTTTTTGGGGGTTTTTTTGTTTGTTTGTTTTTCTTTTTTGGGTCGCACCTGCCCTCTGTGGACGTTCCCAGGCTAGGGGTCAAATCAGAGCTACAGCTGCCAGCCACAGTCACAGCCACAGCCACAGCCACAGCCACAGCAACTCAGGATCCGAGCCATGTCTGCAACCTACACCATAGTTCACAACAATGCCAGATCCCTGACCCACTGAATGAGGCCAGGGATGGAACTCACATACTCATGTATACTAGTCATATTCATTTCTGCTGTGTCACAATGGGAACTCCTGGGAGGCACCATTTTGAAAATCTCCATCTAACCTGTTAGTGCAAGTAGGCATGGCTGGCTTAGATCCCCCTGCTCCCATGCCCTGCCCCAGACACCTCCCATTGGCCTCACAGCCACCTGGGCGATAAGCCTTTCCTCTAGCACATGAAAGCCACTGTAGATAAGTCCTGCAGTCATTCCAAGGGCTAATTTCACCAGCCAGCACCCCGCAGCCTCCTCAGGATCCTCCTGCCTTCTGATATTGACTTTCACCGTCATTTACTGACAAGCACCCAAGTCACTAGAAACAGTAACTGTTCACAAAATGTTTTAAACAGCCTAGTAGCTGAATTAGCTTGGCATCTAGGACTGTAAGGATCTGGGCTCTGAGATTTTGATAATCTCCCTGAAAGTAAATAGGGCAATAGACATGCTTTATGCACGTTGTGGCAGAGCCACTATCAAGATGCATGGTTCCAAGCTTGCCTTGCAGGGCACCTGCAGAGCTTCCCTATGGATAGTATGGTATGTAATGGTAACTAGGTTAAATACCTAGTTTTTTTTCCTGGGGAAAAAAAAAAGCATACAGTTGTCTTTCCTTTAAATATAAATATATATCTAATTAGTTCAAATGCTATGTTTTCTTCTCATGAATACCTTCAGGAACAAGAAGCAAGGCGTCTTAGCTTTGAGACGCTTTCACATTTTGAATGCTGAGTGAATACTAAGAAAGCAATCCAATATGTGAAAATAAAAAGCCAGAATAAATCTGCCTCCTTTCTTGAATGCTTAACCTTTAAGCACTCAGCGGGGAAGAAGAATATTTCCTAATATAGAGATAGAGAGTTGTTTGTTACAAAAAGGGAAAAAATCCAATTAAAAAATGGGATTTGTGGGGCCTCTGCTTTGGCATGAACCACAAAGCAGAGTCAATACATAAGCTCTAATGCCAAAGGCCTGGCTGCCTGATACTGGAGATTATAAACCAGTTTCCAGTTTATTGGCTTTCTCCTCATAGAGGGTGATTAAAATGTTCTGATTTCAGTAATAAATATTATAGAATAAACTTAAGTAATAAAGCTTAAACTTATTTTGCCTTCAATGCCTATGGAAAATGTCTAAAACTTACCAAAGTCTTCAATGAAAACATAAAAAATTGTCATACTTGCTTTATGTCACCCAGAACAAAAGTGATCATTGGACTGAACGATCTATCATTTAAGCCTAAAACATAATTATTGGGTCTAGCAAGACCATTTCCAGTGACATCCATATCACTCTTTAAGAAAAATGAAATAATGTAATGTTTTTGGAGTGGGCAGCTTTAGGACTCTACCCTGTTGCCCTCTGATCCCTTAGCTCTTCTGACATACACCTCCCGCCAGAGTGCTTGTGCTCCCAATATCTAGCACCTGCCTCTCTTTGTTTGCGGCTGCTGGATAATGCTTTGCCTGCAGGCACTGAGAGCCACAGGTACCCTACATAATACATAATAATACATCACATTTACTTATCATTTACTTTCTGCTGGACTTTGCATTAAGCACTTTATCTGAATTATTCCATTAAATTCCCACAGTAACACTGAATAGTATAATGAAGAAATTATGGACTCGATCATTTCCTTTCCATAAAATTGCTATATTAATATTACTGTACATGTGTACTATGATGTATATACAAATATATTCACTGTAATAATTTTAAAAAAACACTGACAACCTACATTTTCATCAAGGGACTGGTCTGATACTGGCACATTGCTAGAGTAGAGTCCTATGCAGCCAGGCAAAAGAATGAGGCAGATGTATGTGTACTTTAATAGGATAATTGCTAGGATGTACTGTTAGGTTTAAAAAAAACAAGGTGCTGAACAGTCATATATACATAGTTATATATGTATTGACTATTTTTTAAAGAAAATAAATGTGCATTGATCATTTTTGTAAAGAGAATAAGAAATTGAAAGAGTATCGTGGGAAGATACACCTTTGGTGAGGGGGACTGAGGGTCTGTGGTATGAGGTAGACTTATTTTTGTTTTATAATCTTTTCATGTGCTTATAATACATTTTTTCCAATTGAAAATAAATGCAAAGTTAAGTGCAGAATTCAGACAGAGATAGTGAGAAACTGATAAGCTCTCTCAAAATTCATTTGGAGATCAAATGTTTCAAATACACATATTTATTAATCATATTTACACTGTCTCAAAAGTGGGGTGTTATTATTTACATTTAAGGAAAAGGAGCTGAGTCTGAGAATTAACTAACCTGCACAAGTGCACACAGCTAGTGAATAACAAAGCCAGGATTTGAATCTAAGATCATTTGATTTCCAGGCTCTTATTTTTCACTCTATAGCATTTTCCTTTCAAAATCCAAAATGGACTAATGAAATTATTCACTAATATTATAAAACTGAGGTAATGTCTTAACAACAGAGGACCTCAATTTTAGCTTTATTTAACTATGAGGAAATCTACTTGCTTCAAAGATTTGGTATAAATATAAATTCTGTCATACAAAAATGTTTCTCTTTAAAAGTACTAATAAAATTATAATTAATTACTTTCTAATAAAAATGTAACATAAATTGACCAAAAAATGTGGGAAATAAGTGGAATGATAGAAAAAGTATTTTTATATCTTTTTTCCAAAAGAAAAAGGAAATTAACTTACCAAGTAAAGAAATAATTTCCCTGAAAACCCCAATTATTATACTTTACTTTTCACAAGGACAAGTCACAAAACCAAAGAGTCACAGAAAGACCCAACCAGTGATGTGCTGCAGATACTGATACTGTTTCACAAGAGCCACTCGCTAAATTTTTAGGAACTTTGTTTACCGATCATTAAACCAGCTGTTAATTAAAAATTAATTACATATATTAAAGTAAATAAATTAAAATAAAGCCAATATACTAATTCAATACTCATTATTTTCCACTTAATTAAACATTACCTATACTCTTGAGGTTACTTATATCTATATGGTGGAAATACATGTAATGGTGTATTTACATGTATGACTCTACTACTATGATTCTCTTCCCAATTCCATGTTTAATGACATCACATTAGTAGTTGGAAATCAGCCTCTAGTGGGAGTATTTACAGTACAGAATCAGCAAATGCTAAAATTGGGGCTTTTTTTCTTCCATAAAGTCAATTTTTAGACAATTATGAGTACATCACTAGACTAAACCCTCATTATTGGCATAAATGTATATAAAGTTTGCTATTTATAGCCTTTTAGGGGGAAAAAAAACCTTATGACATTTGCAGTAAAACATGACTCTTAAAACATCTAGTGATGAAAATTGGCCAGTCATTCTCATGGTGGATCCAAAAAAACTATTTCCAACTATCATTTATCAAATGTGCCCATCTCAGTTCTTTAAAAAAGAAAATAAATCAAAAAGGAGAAAGCAAGAGGCAAAATATTTTCTTCTCTCAGAAAGAAAAGTCTCTAGAAATTTGGTTCTAATTTATAATCTCTTCTTTAGAAATTGTGTATGGAGTCCATAAAATGGAGATTCTGTAAATGGATTTATTATCTGTGCTCTCCACATTTGTAGACCTAAAAAAAAAAAAAAAAAAAAAAAGGAAATGTTTCTCTACCCAAAATAAAGGTTTTTTTTTCATATTTTATGGAAAACAATGATAGATAAAGACACCAATGATTAAAATGATCATGAACCCCAAGAAACCTTAATAATGGAAATCAATCCAAATGGAATTATGTGTGAATCTGTAAAGACAGCCATCTATAAGATGCTGTAATACATTGCTATCATATCTGCAAGGGATTTTGGAAGAAGATTTCTAATAGTCTATTGGTTAAAGATTTTGAATCTTAAAATTTTAAACTGTCTTGGCCTTTGGCACACACAAAGAAGAAAGTTTCCAGTTAAAGTATTTGATTGCTCTCTGAGGACAATAATATGTACTGAGAGGCGTAGTTAGAAGACACTGGATTAAGCTGGTAATATCTTAGGATAACTCCCTAATCATTCAGCCAAGTTTCTAGAAGTTGTTCTGCTGACTAGGGCTCACTGATCTCCTTATTAAACAGAATTCTAATGTCTTTATTTATAAGATGACCTAAAGGGAGCAAAGCTGAAGCTTCTTAATTGGAAAAAGCACTTGTTCATGATTACTGGGCATGCCAGCTTAAACACAATTAAATTTGTACTATGTATGCAAGCCCAGCCCCAACCATGCAGGCAGCCTAGGTAGCCACCCACTTTGTGTGATAGCAAGAAACCCAAAAGAATCATTTAAAGTTTTTTTACATACTTCAGCCTACTATTCTTAAAATTCTCACTGTTTAAATTACTTCATTGAATGAACAATTGTCTCCAGAGGAAAGTTTTGAGAACCAAAGCAAAACTTTAAATGTGTATTTAAATAAAGGAAAAAAAAAAGGAGACAAGGATTTACCTTAAGAATCTGGAATAAAAGGAGAAAAGGGTAAATACCAAAGAAATAACAAGAAAATATACATATAAAAGGAAAAAAATAATAGAAAAAAAAGTTTGGAGAGACACCAAAGTATAAAGGCTAATGATAAACTGGAAAAATATTTGGAACTCATGTCATGATGGGCTAATTGACAAACAGCAAAGTGCACATTTTCTCGAAGATCTTGGATCATTTTCACTATCATCACTCTGAGTTCTTTTTCAGGTAGATTGCTTATCTCCACTTCACTTATTCTTCTGGGCTTTGTCTTAGTCCTTTATCTGGAACATATTCTTCTATTGCATCATTCTGTCTGTGTTTGTGGTCTCCTTTCCAGGGGCTTCTACTGTCTGCCCCCTGGTGGGTGAAATTGATCCAGGGGCTTGCACAGGCTTCCTGGTGGGAGGGACTGGTGCCTGCCCATTGGTGAGAGGAGCAGGGTCCAGGGTCTTGTCCCTCTGGTGAGCAGGGCCATGTCCAAGCCACATTTAGAGATAGCTCTGAGCTCAGTACAACTTTAAGCAGCCTGTCTGATGGTGGGTGGGGCTCTGTTGCCATCCTGTTTGTTTTTTGTCCTGGGGTTTCCCAGCACTAGAGCCTATAGGCTGTTGGATGGGGCCAGGTCTAGCTTCCAAAATGGTGTCCTCCAGGGGAGCTCACACCCATGATTACTCCCTGGAGCCACAACCCTCAGGGTCCTGCCCACCCCTTCCATGAGCTACAGCCAACCCTTGCCTCCCTAGGAGACCCTCAAAGACCCACAGGTATGTCTGGCCCAGATTCCTGTGAAGTCACTGCATTGCTCTGGGACCCAGTGCATGTGAAACCTTGTATGTGCCTTCCAGGCATGGAGGCTCCATTTCCCCCAGTCCCATGGAGCTCTTGCATTAGGTCCCGCTGGTCTTCAAAACCAGTGCTCTAGGGGTTCTTCCTCCCAATGCCAGAGCTCTAGGCTGTGGAGCCTGACAGGGCTTCAGAAATCTCACTCCTGTGGGAGAACCTCTGTGATAGTTATTTTCCAGTTTGTGTGTTGCCCACCCAGCAGGTTATGAGACTTGCTTATGTTATGAATGGGATCCCCTACAGTCTTGTTTTGGCTTCTTTGTCTTTGGGTGTAGAGTATCTTTTTTGGCAGTTTCTAGTCTTTTTTTGCTGATGATTTTTCAGCAGTAAGTTGTGAGCTTGGTGTTTGCCTTAGAGGAGGTGAGCTTGAGTCCTTCTACTCCACCATCTTGTCTCCTTCCAACAAAGTGCAAATGAAAACAAAAGGTTGAGTTACCATTTCACATCTTTCACACTGACAAAATTTAAAAACCTGATAGCAAGTTCTGGTTTGATGTGAGATAATATGAAATTTTATATACTAAAATTTAACTTGTACAAACACAATGGAAAGCAATGCAGTGATCCTTTAAAGTCAAAGATGCCCTTCCCAGAAACTCAACAATTCTGTGGAACAATTCAGGTTCCACAGCATATTTGGGGGATATGTGCTCAGGGGTACTTGTTCAGGAATAATCCTTGCTTGAATGATTAGAAGAACAACAGATTTGATATCACTTATATCTGGAATCTAATATAAGGCACAAATTAACCTTTCCATAGAAAAGAAAATCATGGACTTGGAGAATAGACTTGTGGTTGCCACAGGGGAGGGGGAGAGATTGGGATGGATTGGGAATTTGGGGTTAATAGATGCAAACTATTGCCTTTGGAATGGATTAGCAACGAGATCCTGCTGTGTAGCACTGGGAAGTATGTCTAGTCACTTATGATGGAGCATGAAAATGTGAGAAAATAGAATATGTACATGTATGTGTAACTGGGTCACCATGCTGTACAGGAGAAAAAAAAATGTATTGGGGAAATAACAACTAAAAAAATTAAATTAAAATAAAATGAAATAAAATACATGGGCATAGAAAAACATAAATAAAAAATTTTAAAAAAGAAGAACAGATTTGGAAATAAATGTCTATTAATTTGAGAATGGACAAAAATAAAGTGTTAGACTTTTACAGTGACTCCTGCATAGCAATTAATGGATTCACTAAAGCTAACAATATGAATATTTATTGATGTAAATAAATCTCAAAGACATAATTTTGAGCAAAGAAAGACAAATATGAAATGACATTTACAATAGGATTGTTATTCCATAAAAACATGCAAGTAATGCATTATATGTTTAATATGATTAAATATTAAAGGCACAAAATCATGAACGGAAAGGATACAGTACTTTATGATAGTGATTACTTGTGAGGAAGCAAGGACAGGAATGAGTTTGTAGAAGAGTATATAGAAACTTCTACTAAAAATATAACATTATTTTTAAAGTTAATACGGCCAGTTGATAGATTTAACTAAATCTAATAATAGCTACAGGAAATTTGTTTCCTTTCTCTCTAGACATTTTGTAAGTTTTAAATAAGTCATAATAAAAAATTAACAAGATAAAAATGCACTCTTTAGAGCTTCTTCTAAAATCATTTTAATCAAAATCTCTCCTCACTACTTTAAAAAAATTGAATTTTACATGATTTTTTTATTAATTTCTATATATGGTTGAATATATTTTTAAAACAAAATGTTTGCTATAACAGATTCTACTGTTGTCCTTAAAATCCTCAAAATAAATATATTTAATGATTTTATTTATAGAGATTAGGAGCACACTTGAAAACACACATATACATACAGTCTCACATTTATGTAAACAAAATAGATATGTGCAAAAACACATACAAACACACATATGTACATACACATGCACATATTTATACACATGTTCATTCACACATATATACATACTTCTCATTTCCCAGTAGTATGGTATTACTATACTTGATTTTAATAAGATTGAATAATTATCATGCTTTTGTTTTTTACTTGGTGTATACATATGAGTTTCTTCATATTTATGCTGTAGAATTATGTTTTGATGCATACCTCTGACATTACTGGGTCATCTGCTCACAGTTACAACACCACTGGCGTCTTTCACAATTCTACATTTGTTTGTGTAATTCATATTTCACCTGAAATCTCTTGGATCTGAAAAAGTTTTGGAGGTCATCTGAGCTGCTGCTTTTCTTATAAGTGCTTTGTCTTCAAATAATTCAGTTTATTTCTTTTTAGCCATTTCTATACTCTATAGTTACTACTCAATTTTAGCATTAACATACAGTTCTTTTTAAGGGTGGAAGTAAATAAACTACCCACAGTGATTTGTGATCTTAGAAATTTGCATATGCTGCATTGGAAATCAGTTTTAATAACAGTATGCATGATACTATTCCATTTATGGTTCATATAAAATATGGCAATAGTTCAATTTCTGTATGTAAACACAGTTTGAAATTTAGCAGAGAATTAAAGTATTGGGAAATGAGCTTTACTCCTTTTGTAAAATAGCCATCTAATAAGATCCATTTGTTGAGCTGATATTGTTTCTGGTGATTAAGTTAAGTTTTAGTGTTGCCTGAAGTGTTTCTCTTGTGGCGAATGATTGAGAAAATAATTATAATGGGCTATGTCTTTGACAGAGTCTCTAAACACTGAGATGGCAGTGCATGATTTAATTTATGTTTAGATTGTAGAAATCGTTGCTGCTTAAGAAGGGAACAAGTGTATTGATCTTTGAGAGTGAAATAAAGCAAGATGAAAGGAATAATTAAATCTGGCAGTATTGGTGTTCCTATCAATAGTACTGCAATTATACAAATTGCATCTTTCCTCACCTTGCCCCTCCTTGCTCTTCTCTTTAGGTTTAAATTCAAGACACCTGAGCAAATGTTGTGAAAAGGATTGTGGTTTTTTTTTTTTTTTTTTTTGGCCTTGTTAAAGGAGTTTGTTTTCAATAGAGAAAGGCTCTAGACTGGTCCCTGAATCTGTCTCATTATTATTATCCCTTTTTGGAATGGAAATGTGTACAGTGTTCAAACCTATATCAGTCTTTGAGCATAGATTCTCTTTTGCCCTAAAGCCCTATGAGTAATCTAGCTGCCTGGGAAAGTAAACAATGAACTCAGGCCTGGAGGATACACTTTAATGCCAAGGCAGTCACTGAGGTATTTACTTTAGGGTAGGGGGAAACAACTGGGGCTATGATCCTTCAAGATGAGAATAAGATGTCCTTATGGATTCAAGCCACACCTTGTTTGGGATGAAAAGCTCAGCATCTCTTTTCAGCAATTCTTATCTATTGGATTTCACCTAAAATGTCTAGAAGTGACTTAGAATATGGAAGAAATTCTAAGAGCTAAATACTTTCTTTTCCAGGATTCCTTTTTATAGGAAAAAAATGACTAAATTTAGAGGGGATCACTGTCCTTCTTAGAGCCTGTGAGAACCTCCCTTGAAAGGCTGTATATGGTATACCTCCAGGCTCTAGCTCTGAGCATCACTCACTCAATTATATTTGCTGACATGCTGTGTTTTCATTTTCCTTTTGCATACTCATCTGGGTAATCCAGTTGGATGTCAGTCTGCTCCAGCATATAGGTCAATACACCAAGTTGTGATATTTGTATGATGATGTTATTCACAACAGCCATGCAGCCTTCCATTTTGCCCAAATCTTGTATCTGGAAGGCATTTTCCATCTCTTCACACTTCTCTTGCATCTAGTGATATCTTCACTAGTCTTCCCCGTAAATGAGTGTTTATCAAAATGCATGTATTTCATGACATATAATCCCTTAACAAATCCCATGAAAGATGTGAAGCATTTCTAACACATCTTAGAAAAGCCAGACTGAGAAATACTGCATAGTCTAGCCCTGCACTGTCAAATGTAGTAGCCACTCACCACATACAGCTGTTGAGCTATTAAAATGCAGCTAGTCCAAATTGAGATGTGTTGCAATTTGAAAATAAATACTGTATTTCAAGTACTTAATGTGGGAGGAAAGAAAATGTAAAAAAATCAATAATAATTTTGTATCAGTCATGTGCTTAAATGATATCATCTTGGATATATTGAATTAAGAAAATACATGATTAAAATTAATTTTACCTCTTTAATTTTAATATGCCATCTGTAAAATTAAAAAATGCATATGTGGTTCATGCTGTATTTCACATGGATGGCACTGCTGTAGCCCCTCTTAGAGATCTACAACTTATAAGTACATGACAAAGTTTCTGAGAGATTTTGCAAAGAGGAATTCTGTTTAACTTTAAAACTGGCCAGTAGATACATGAAAAAGATATTTAATATCTCTAATCACTAGGGACATTCAAATCAAAACCAGAAGGAGATATCATCTCATACCTGTTAAAATGGCTGTTATCAGAAAGACAGGAGATAAGAGCTGTTAAGTGTATGAAAAAAGAACCCTCTGTGCATTGTTGGTAGGAATGTAAATTGGTACAGCCATTGTGGAAAAACACGTGAAAATTTCTCAAAAAATTAAAAATAAAACTATCATTTGATTCAGCAGTCCTACTTCTAGGTATATATCTAAGGAAATGAAGTCACAGTCTTAAAGAAATATCTGTACCCCTCATGTTCATTGCAGCATTATTCACATTAGCCAACACATGGAAACAACCTAAGTGTCCACTAACAAGTGAATGGATAAAGAAAATGTGATGTGTGAAATATTCTTCACCAAAAAAAAAAAAGAGTCCTACCTTTTGCATCAACATGGATGGAGTGCTAAATGAAATGTCAAGAGAAAAACAAATACTGTATGATCTCACTTATATGTGGAATCTAAAAAAAGCCAAAGTCATAAAAGCAGAGGGTAGATTGGTAGTTGCCAAGGGCAGGGGTTGGGAGTGGAGGTGGAAATGGGAAAGTGTTGGTCAAAGGGTACAAAATTCCAGTTATAAGATGAATGAGTTCTGGTGACCTAATTTAAAGCATGGTAATGAGAGTGTTTTGTATACTTGAAAGTTGCTAAGAGAATAGATCTTAAATGTTCTCAACATACACATACACATAAAAGTCATTATGCCAGGTGCTAGATGTGTTAACTAACCTTATGGTGATCATTTCACAATATATACATGTATCAAATCATCATGTTGTACACCTTAAACTTATACAATGTTTCTATGTCCATTAAATCTCAAGCTGGAATCAAACCTTATATTTTCCCATATTGACTATGGAATCCATTTTCACAGAGGAACCATTTTTTAAATTTAATTTTATTAAAGTATAGTCAATTTACAATGTTGTAGACAGAAGAACGGTTTTTAATCACCAAAAATCAGCAGTTTTCAAAACCCATTTTGGAAAATACTTTGTGTGGTGCAGAGTGTGATAAACTCTGATCTTCTTTTTCTATGCAGCATTCTTCCTGATTTACAGTAAGACACAGAGGGTATGGTTAGATAAGATAAATGTCTGTCTGTTTAGTCCAGATATCACAAATATGCCTAGTATCCCTGATGTTAATATAAATTAATTACTTGAATTTCTAGTGATTATTTTTGTCAATAAAGCCAAATGAGATTCAAATTCATAAATTCGCAAATGGTTGTTCTTGGCCACGAACATTAACCTTCATTCCAGATTTGGCAATGTTAAACGCATACATAAACATAATGATTTGATGGCATTAGAGAATGGATTTTCGATTATCTTCATAATCATGCACATGAACTTGAAACTTGGTTTGTAGCCATCCTAAATCATAGGAGAGAAAGTGATCAAATCATAGCAAAGAACACTAAAGTGAGAACAAAAATGAGCCTATGGTCCTATTATGCTTATCTAAATTAGCTGATATTTGCAGCATATCATACAAATATTTCAAGTAATAATAATGAAATAATAGCTAATTCTGGAACATTTTTATGTGACTGCACATCCCTGAGCACTTTATTGGCCTCATCTTACTTAATCTTCACAATAACTTAAAGATATAGTCCCTCCACTTTATGTACAAGGTAACTAAAATTTAGAAAGGTAAAGTAACTACCTCAGAGCTCCACAGACAATAATGTATGAAGTCCTGAACCCAGAGCCTACATTATTAACCACTATGACACACTTTAAGTGGTTGGTATATGCATGTGTAAACCTCCTTCCAAGTCAAATTCCCAGGGATTGAAAGGGGTCAAGTGGGGAAGAGTTCTTCCAATTTATTTTTTTCCTTAAATGTGTGCAAGATTGCCACCAATCTCTCTATATACAGTCAGTTAGGAGAGGATATATCCCTTGGACACTGCTGGAGCTTCTCCCAATAATATTAAATAAACTTTATCTTGACAGTTTGCATTTTCCCCAGATAAAGTCCCTACAAATTAGAAGAGATACAAGTTTTGACTTCAAAACTTGCATTATTGTGACCATGTCTGTATTCTTTCACCTCACTTCTTTGACAAATGCTGCTCCCTCGACTTAGAATGCCATCTCATCTTTTTTTTTTTTTTTTTGGTCCCTTTATTCAAACTTATTCCTCAAATCCTGTCCCAGATGTTACTACCTCCAAGGATCCTTATGTGAATCATCCTCTGTCTTACACTAGCTTAGATGAACCATGGTCATTACCATGGGCATACTTAACCTGATATGTTTTGCTCTATTACAAAGCTTATCATACTTTTCTGAAACGTAATATTAAGAAGGTCTCGAAGTGATCATTTGCATCTAAGCTCTCTTTCAGTGTTCAGGCAGTGCTTTATCTTATGACTTGGTGGAATAAGAGCTCATTTCTCTGTCACGCAGTAGAACAGCTGCACTTACAGTGTCTTTGGGAGATTTGGATGTGCATGGATCAAGTCTCCCTCAAAAGAGAACCTCAGGGAAATTCTGCAGGTTTGGGAAATGAAGCCACAAATATTTGGGATAGTTGTAAGACTATTTTATAGAGCCAACTTTTACTCTTGAAACTAAAAATCTGACCATGGATTAACTGGTGACATATGATTTTAGCAATTTGTTGTAACCTGGGTTTTATCTAATACACTAACTCATAAAGTTAGACATACACTTAATCACTCTATCATCAGGTGGAAATTGTACATAAAAGTTCTGGATTAAGCAAGTCCTGAAAGAACATTTTTTCATGAACATGGAACTTTCACTCCAGTACAGCTAATCTTGCAGCATAGCCAAACTTCCTTCAACCTCTACCTACAAGTAAGTTCCTAGATTCATTGACTAAGAAGGAAAACATTTGAGCCTCATTTATAGATAGTGTCACAGGTTAGGTCCTCAGAAACAAATACTTAGATGGAGTTTGAAATACAGAACATTTATCAGGCATCAACACCTTAGAAAGTAAGGGAGGAAAAAAGCAAATTCAGCAAAGGAAGAAGTAAAATGGTGATAAAGAACCAAAACACTTGATTGGCCCCATGAGGAACTCTACAACATAGTCAACAGCATTGTCCTGTATTAGACAAAGATGGCCAGGCTTTTATATTTCCATCTCAGTCAATCAGTGGGTATGTGCTTCCCTGGGAGAGTTATTTCCTTGGGGAAGGTGACTTTTGCAACTGAAGCAAGCCCTCAATGAGCCAGCATCTGGAGCTTGTCTGATGATGGATGAGGCAGCTAGTCTTTCCTTCAAGGCATAAAATATCCCTCCTGGTAAGGCTGAACTTTAAACAACAGTATATCTGATTGTTAACTTTTCCTTGAAGGAAATATGACCTATATGAAGGCTCTTTGTTCTGGGATAACAAAATTGCAAGATAGGTATCAAGGAGGTTTGATGAAACATAGATAGACCTTTTAGAATGGGCTCAAAATGGAAGAATTTTGGTTTCAATGCAAATGTTAATCAAAAGTCTTCCTTGATGGGGAAGGCTTTCAATAACTAAGTGCATAAGATGACTTGCTTTATGAAGGTTGGACAGCATATTTCCACAGTCACTCTACCCCTGCTCAACAAGCTGGAAACAAAGTGGCCTTGTTGAAGGAGTTCAATATTGTGGACCCAAGGCTGGCCTGTTTACTTGCAGTGAGGAATGAGCACTATGTTAGCAGCAAGAACCAATGTTGGGTGACCAAGTTTTCCTCATCCCAGTGTGGAGTAATATCTCAGGGGAACCAGCCATCCAGTTGCAATCCAGTTATACTGGATCCTAACCATCATGGAAAGGATGTCAGTTGGATACTGGTGATGGTTTTGCTTTCCCTGCTTACCATGCTCATATTAGCATCACAATCTGAGGAATCACAAAATACTTTATTAAACATTGCAGTGCACAATAAAAATGCTCCTAACTAATAAATATTCACTTTATAGGAAAAAAAGGCAATAGCAATGGACTTAGGACTGCATTCTCTAAAAGTAGTTGGACATGTAAAATGGTGACATGGCCTATTAAAGATTCAGGCACTAGAGTGACAGAAAATTCTCTGAACTATAACTCAATATATATAAATCTATTTCTTCCATCAACAGAATGTATGGATCTTGGAACCAGAGTTTAAAAGTTGGAGAGCCTTCTGTTAATATTAGACCTAGTGATATAATGTTCCACTTGAAAAATTTTTGCTTCCCTTGCCCTGTAATTTTGGTTTAGAATTTTCAATCCCCAATGAAGGAATATTTTCATCAGCCCATGGACCTCTTATCTTGGCTATGTATGCATAGGTTTGCTATGTGTACATGGCCAAGATGTATAGGTGTGCTGCTGCAAAAATGGGAAAGCGGGGAGAATGGACAGGACCTATAGAATTATGTGTAATTCTTTTCCCAGTGGTAAAATTTAATGCAAATCTCTTTAGGATTACCACAAAGTGCTCAGATCTTTCAGTGAACCCTAACTGAGAGTGACTTGCTGATGGCAAATGCCACACAGAATTATTAATAAAAGGAGGAAATCACAATGCATTATTGCCTCTACATCACCTTCAGAGATGACAACTATGGCTTTCACTAATATTACTTTGTTTTTTGTTCCATGTTCCATATAATTATAAATTTGAACTTATTTTCTTCTTTCCTATCCCTCTCCTCACTCTCTTGTATAGATATATTGGTTAGTGGTGAACCTTTCAGTCTATTCCATACGTTATAGCTACACTTGTGACAGAACTAGGGGAGAATGAACATCACCCAGAGATCTTGGTTTGTTGCTGGCACCAAAAATTGTGAATTTTACCCCTCTTGGGAATAGGGGAAGAGTGTGAATGGCTGTCTAAGATTTTTGCATCATGTTAATTAAAGCACTTTTTAAAGTTTAAGTGTTTCTACTGTAACAGATCTACATGTTCTAGAAATCTCATGTCCTAATTTTTTTTTAACAAATAATTGCAGGACTTATCAGAAAAAAAAATAGATTGGGGCAAATGCTCAAAACCTATGCAATTTTGTAACCAGAACAATAGCAAGGAAAACAACTATTCTAGGCCAGTTTTTTTTTTTTTTTTGAGATGTTATAATTCCTAATAAATACTACAGAATATCTTAGGCTATTTTTAAGTGGGTTGTTTATAAAAAAGCATTGAGGCTGCTGATCTATGGAGACAAGGACAAATGCACAAAGACTGGGTGGAATCACACAATGAGTTCTTGCTGAACAGACCACATGCCCAAATAAATAGGAGAGAGAGTTTGAATGGGCACCATGAATAGTCCTGTGCTACTCCACAGCTTGCTGTGTTAAGCTGTGTAAGCAGTCACTAGTTGTCAGCTGATGACACAAAACGTTTGTACTCTGAGAAAAATCATAAATGGACCAATGCAACTTCTGTGTTATGTTGACATCATTCTCTTATCAAAAATCCTATAAGCTCATTTCTTTCTAGATACCCCAGATCCGTCTGTGTAAGTAAGGAAAGAACACATATTGGGAATTCCCGTTGCGGCTCAGTGGTAATGAACCTGACTAGTATCCATGAGGATGTGGGTTCAATCCCTGGCCTTGCTCAGTGGGTTAAGGATCTTGTGTTGCCATGAGTTGTGGTGTAGGTTGCAGATGTGTCTTGGATCCTGTGTTGCTGTGGCTGTTGTGCAGACCAGCAGCTGCAGCCCTTATTTGACCCCTAGCCTAGAAACCTCCATATACCATGAACATGGCCCTAAAAATACACACACACACACACACACACACACACAGAGCACATGTTGATTTTAGGGTAACCAAAATCAGGCACTCTAGTGAGTATCTGTCACTGTGGTTGTTCTGTATGCCAGTACCATTCTTAAATGGAGAATTCCACTAGAGAAGCTGAACATGTCTGATATTCAGTTTGCTGGCTTCTCTTCTATCTAGGCCCTGGCACATAACCTAGGCTTACTGGTTAACAGAACTTTAGGTCCCACAGGACCTTTAAAACTAAGACTAATGATGCAAACAAAAATGCAGAGACTGGGAGGACCTCTTTCAGGAGAGGATGACAGCAATGGTAGCACTATCAGGTCACCTAGGGCAAACACAGGGGTGGGTTAAAAGTGACAGCCTCTAGGGCCTGGTCCCAAATGTGTTTCTGGGGCAAACTTCAGAGTCTGGTGCTTGTGCCTGCAGCACAGATGCCCTTGCTGCTCCTATAGTGGTATCATTCTGGATGTTGTTGCTGGCTTGTGTTGACTTGAATTTGACTCTCTTTCTTTCTGGGTGATTCTTTGAGTTACTTCATGTCCTTTAATGAAATTCTTTCCCTGCTTAACTCAGCATAGATTCTGTAGCTTGCAGCTGAGAGCCCTGACTATCACAGGCAACTAGACTGTGAACAATTTGAGAGGAAGAACTGCTCTTATCACTGAATCCAAAGTGCATAATCTTGGCCCTAGAAGGCAGAAAGTGCTCAATAAGTGCTTCTTATGTGAATAAGTGGAGAGAGAGAGTGTGATCGTGAGAAACAGATTTGTCCTGAAAGCAATGACATCCAAGTAATTAAAATAACCAATATGTTAAAACTAGAATAGCATTAAGACACTAATATGATCTTAATTATAAGTGAACACTGTTTATAATATTTCTACATAATTCCTTGCTACAGTATACAGGGATTATTGCCATTTTATCTTGCTTAACAATTTCATGTTAGATTTGTATTAAGAAAAGAAAACTTGGTATCTGTTTGGTTTGTTGTTTTGTTTTGCTCTGTTTGTCCTGCCTGGTGCTAATATGTTTGTCATAGTTACCTTCTCTCTGCTCTCAGCTCCGCAGCATTCCCTGATACCAACCTTGGCAACTTTTACTAAGTATTCAACTGTAACCCCCATCAACTAAAGAACAGTGACTCACTCTGAATTATATAGTGTTCTTTGCAAATTTAGCTAGAATCTAAAATCCTTAATACTTAATTCTGATATTTTCAGAAAAGTAAAACAACTTTAAAAAAAGGAATTCATGATCACAACAGAAGAAGAATGAAGTAAAGAAATTATTTATAGGTTGAGACTTGATATTTACATGCAAGATTGACTTGTCTTTTAAGTTTAATGACTGACCGACAGCTCTAGTAACCCTTCCTCAGTATTCTAACCAGAAGAGTTTGGGCAAGCTTTAAAAAGCCAGCTTTTCCAGTCTCTAGACCAGAAAATGTCAAGGTAAGAAGACAAAGTTAGAAAAGACTATGAATGGAGTCAGGCTACAAGGATATATGCTGACCTGCTCTTTTGTGCTAGCCAATAGCAAGTGCCCAATGTCCCTTGATTAGCTCTTTGTTTCACAAAAAGGAAGTTGTTGTAGTGGTTACTATTTTAATCTTGACAACAGACAAAAGAGAGAATCATATATATTAGCAACACACTTTTCTCCAAGCTTTAACATTTTCCCTCAAAACTGGCAAAGTGATGTAAGGGAGGAGATACATGTATAAATACAATGTACTCGTCTTGAATTTGGATTTAAAAAATCAATAGGCATCACTTTGTTCCTACCAGCCTTGGCTGAAAGGTGCTTTAGTTAAGCAATTTCCCAGGGCTTGTTCTACATGTAAATGCCTTAGATTGCTATCCATCTATGAAGAATAGAGAAATGAAAGAAGGAAAAGGCCTACTGTCTCCTCACATGGCTGACAGTCAATTTTCTATTGTACTTTTCATTTTAAAATGGTCTTATTGAGCCAGTTTTCAATGCATTAACTTGGAAGACCTATTACATTTGAACAGGTTCCATGCTGGCAAATGGCATTTTGGAGTCACCGAGGATCCCTTGATGCTTTACCATCAGCTGACTAAATTAGTCTCTATTTCTGTGGTTTTACACTTGGAATGACAAATGCATCACCTCATCCTCTTGACCTCCAGGAGTTGTCACAGACTCTGAGAAATAGCCTAGGGTTCACATTAAGAGTAAAGAGGGCCTCAGGGTGTACCTAAGCAGATATTATACTGTGAGGGTCTTCCCTGGACTTTGGGAGATTCCTCAGATGTAAAGGAATCTCGAGGAGGTAAATTGCTTTGAAAGTCTTCTGAGAGATCCAAGATTACTTGAGGAAAATGTTTTCATCCTGTGTGCCAAGTAGTAGGCTAAACACCAAGGAACAGTTAAAAGAAGCTCAGCTTCACTCTCTGAGTGGCAGACAAAATAACACACAGAGAATTTTAGAGAACAAACTAGTCTGGTTGGAGCAGGAAAGGACTGCCCTATTCTACTAGAACCTGCCATTGTTCCATCCAAATCCCCTAGAATCCCTTTTACCCATCATTCTGTGCATCCAAACCCCAGCTTCTATGTGCTTTGCTTTTGCAACTGTCTGCAAAAGTTTGGCCTTGGACCACTGGAGCAGCTGGTGCAGAAAATCAGAAAATCCCTGTGCTACACAGTATGACTTCATTGCCTATCCATTCCAAATGTAATAGTTTGTATCTACAAACCCAAGCTACCCATTCATCCCTCTCCCTCCCCCTTCCCCCTTGGCAACCTCAAGTCTATTCTCTATGTCCATGAATCTGCTTCTGTTCTGTAGATAAGTTCATTTGTACCATATTTTAGATTCCACATATAAGTGATAGCATAATGGTATTTATCTTTCTCATTCTGACTTACTTCACTTAATATGAGAATCTCTAGCTGCATCCATACTGCTGAAAATACCATTATCACTTGTTTAGGAATCCTTGTCACATGGATTACATCTGAAAAATCTGACCTAGTACACTGTACAGAGGAATCAGGACTTGCTTCTGCCTGAAGGGGAGAGATTGTTTGGAATGAAGAGGGAGAAGCACTCTATCCTTAAGAAGGCAGGAAGAACAATGTGAGAAGAGGACCAAGCTGGAGTTGGCAATTGGCAGAGTGGGTTGGAGTGCAATGGGGAAAATATTATGGCCAGATTCAAAAGATATATAAGGGAAAAGGAGACATGTTCCTTCTCTTCAATTCATCTTTCACTTCCTACAAGAGTAAACTTTTTAAAAACAAAATTTCCCTTCCTAATATTCATGGTTTAATTTTTTTTCTCCCCATATAACCTGGGAGATAAAATTGTAAGTAGTCATCTCAGGCTTCAATATGTGCAAAATTAATTATATTAGGAGACCAAGAGGGAGGAATTTCTCCCTTGCCCTTCCTGTAGTGTGGACAAGAGATGTAAGGGATGTAAGATTGCCAAGGGATGTAAACAAATTAAAATTCTCTAGATTTCTGTAATTCACATACCTGAGATAGAATGCTAAGAAGAAAATCAATCTGTTTTATCTTTTTTTTTTTTTTTTGGTCTTTTTTAGGGCCCCACCCATGGCATATGGAAATTCCCAGGCTAGGGTTTGAATCGGAGCTGTAGCTAAAGGACTGTGCCACAGCCACAGCAATGTGGGATCCGAGTCATGTCTGTGAAGTACACAACAGCTAATGGCAAGCTGGATCCTTAACCCACTGAGTGAGACCAGGGATTGAACCTGCATCCTCATAGTTACCAGTCAGATTCATTTCCACTGAGCCACAACAGGAACTCCCAAGAAAATCAATCTTAATTAAAAAAATTAAAACATACAAGTATTGTTTAATCCTTAGCACAAGATACAAGGGTTTCCATAATCTGACCCTGTGCTGCATTTCAAATTTTCTCTTCTGCTATTTGCTTCATGCATATAATTGTTTGGTCCTTAACTGAGCCTCTTGCCATTATTTGAACACAATATACTGTCCCATATTCTCCTGCTCTGCTCTGCTGCTCCTTGAGATATGCTTTCTACCTCTTCTCTGCAGGAAAAACTTCTGTTCGTACTGCAAAACCCAGCTCAAAGTTTGCATTCTCTGTTACTCAGACTATCATTTTTGTGTCTGTGTTGATCATACTTAGAATACATCTTTGATACAGCACTTAGAAGATTACCTTGAAATGCAGATAAGTCTGTGGGATCCATCTTTGTTTCTCCTCCATGGAAGTGACCGGCACACTCCTAGCCCTCCATCAATGTCTGTGGACTTTGAAATGAATTGAGTAGGTTTGGATTAATAAGGTGGAACCAAAGTATGAAAACTCTTGGATGGTAAACTAACTTGCATTGAAGCCTACATATAGGGTGGGATATTTAGAATCCTTTGACTAGGAAATTATTTTATTGCAATTTTTATGAAAATGAAAGAAATAAGTTAAATGTTTGATGAGATAATAAAACCCTTGCTCTTTGCTCCCCACCTCTAGCCTCTAGGTCATGCAGCATGTTTCTGGTGGGCGGGGAGAGAGGATACCTAAAGTGGTCAACACAGTTGTGACTTGTTTAAGCATTTCTTATTTCATATATTCACCAACAGATTTGAGAATTCAAACGTTTTCCTACAAGCATAGTGGTTAAGAACAGGGAGTTTAAATCTGTGAATTTTATTTAGATCGAAATACTGACATTGACAGTTATAACTGGATAACTTTTGACCAGTTCTTTTTCATTAGTGAAATAAGGATAAGGCGTTAATCTCTTAAAATTGGGAAGAATAGCACTCTGCCTCAAATATCAGGTATTCTAAATATCAGCATTATTGAGGCTTTCTCCAACAATTATTTCTCCTTTTTTCAGGAAAGGTTTTCTTGGGATGTCCCATTGACATCACACTAGCATTGCAATTCTTCTAGGAGATGGGAATTCCAGACTGAGGGACTAGTCATGTGGAAGCATAAAAGCCCATGGTGTGTTCAGACAGTGGATATCACAATCTGCTCCCACCCTTGTACCTCTTCTCAAAGACTGAAGCAGTGGCTAATCTAACCCTGACTCCTTGAACCTCAGTGTCTCCTTGAAATATTATGGGCTTTCTGGGATTTGCCTAGCTGTACAAATAGCCTTATCTCACTGATTAGTTTTAACTCCACCTCTACTCTCTGCTGCACAGACCTGGTCATAGGTTCTGATTTTTCTAGGCAGCCATATCCCTACTGGGTCCTTTCTTGACCTAAGCAACATCTAGGCATTCATAACCACCATGGGATCATTGGTATTTCTCTTCAAAAGACTGTACTCTTTGGACATGGAGTGCCATATCTTCTATTTTGAGTTTTTATTATCTACAGAGACTAATATTACAAAGCCTAGCCAGAAATTTTTAAATGTGAGGAAATCTTTTAATTCAAATATTCTGATCAAGGGAGTAACAGGAGACCAAGCTTTGCCCTGGAGGCATATCTCTTTCTCAGTCTCTCTAACGTTAGGAAAGAACCCCTAGCGTAGCTTAAACCATTAGATTCCCCTCTTCTTTTCATACACTTTCCATTAATTTAAGGCCAAGTCTCTTAGATGTTGAAAACAAAAGCATTTTTCTTATTCCCAAAGCTATCCTTTATTTTATGTAAAAAATTGTTTTCTCTTAAGGCTCAGCCACACAGTAGAGTGATTTAACCTACTTCTGATCATAGAATTCACTTGTGACCACAGATACCCATGTCCTCAACTGCCTCCTCTGTTCTTTGACAAGCCCATCCTGCACCATGAGGCCTGCACCCATCATTGCTCCAGAGGCCAACTCACCTCCCAAACTCCCCAACTTCTTGAGCAACTTGGACAAGCAACCCACCCTCAGTAAATCACCCCTCTGCATACTCATTTCCTAACTCTCTCTCACACACACACTTACATATACACATTTGTACAAAAACGAATATCAACCACATATGATCATCCCCCCAGAGACCTTATTTTTCTCATTCTATCATAACTGTAGAGTAAGATTCACAAAGTTGTTTTTATTCATATACAAAACAAACAAACAAGCAAACTGTATGGAATGATGAGAAATACATATTTAAAATCCATAGGGGTTAGGGGGTATACATGGAATGGTTGTATTGTAGCACATATGCAACATTCCACCCCCCAGTTAATCATTAGGTATTTATATGTTTACCTCCAAGTTCCCTCCTCTGGCCCTCACAACCCCTACTTCCTCTGTCTCCTATGGTAGCTTCCAAAGATCCCCTGACCACAGCCCTCTGTGCCTTCCTTCCTGGCCTCATTATAGCACTTACCATTTCTTCCTCATGTATTTCCCTCCTCCAAACATGCATTCTCAGGTCATCTTTTAATAAAATACCTAAGTTTGAAAAATATCTTCCCATTATTAGGATACACCTGCCTTAGAAAACAGATAAGAAATTATATATGGTCCATTTTCTGTGTTGACATTGTTTTCTGGTCACACAAGGCAGATGAGTGAGATTTTAGTACACATGCAGATAAAATAATGAATAAGGAGGTATCCAGAGGTTCAGGGAGTTATGTCAACAAATGACTGAGATGGGTTTTTTTCTCAATTTCTCCAAATTTCCCCCAAGTGTTTTGGTCATTTCCATTTAGAATTAGCTTTATAACACTGAATGGCAAATTACCTAAAACTGAATTTATCCTCTTTACCCAATCTGCTCTGTTAATCAGCCCTCATTTATAACACTTCCATTTTCTTTAGTCATTCAGGGTTGAAAGCAGAACATAATCTTTAGCTCACCTCTATTTTTTATTTTCTATACCTAATCTAACATGGGTTCATTCTTCCTAAATGCCTCTCAATATGAAGTCCTTTTAATTTTCATGGTGCTAGGCTGTTTAAAACCCCAACACCTTCTGTCTGAGAGTTATAAACCCTAACGTATCTGCCACCCTCCAGTTCTAATTCTTCTTGCCCATCATTGACAGATAAATTTTCCTAAAAGATCACTTTTATTTTTAATGGTTGTACCCGTGGCATATGGAAATTCCTAGGCCAGGAACTTCTGAGCCACAGCTGTGACCTATGTCACAGCTGTGGCAACATCAAATCCTTAACCTGCTGCACTGGGCCAGGGATTGAACTTGCACTTCCTTCCACAGCATCCTGAGCTGCTGCAGTTGGATTCCTAACCTACTGCCACACAGCAAGAACTCCCAAAAATCACTTTCTTGATGTCATCTCTCTTTTAAAAATCTCCAGTTGCTCTCCAATGCCTGCTTGTTGAATCAGTAAGAACAATTATTATCATTAATTACTCTCCAGTGACTCTGATTCAAACAAGCAAGGAAGCGGGGGCGGGGGGGTATAGAAGTGGGTTTGGTCCATCACAGGCACCTTGAGGTATCACTACATCACTCACATATTAACTGTCTTCTAAAAGTAATTGGTCAAACAAGAAGAAAAGAGAATGGAAGGGAGAAGGAAGAAGAGTAGGGAAGGGAAGGAAAGGAAGGGGAATGGGAAGAAGAAAGGAGTGACAGAGAGAGATTGGATGAGAGGGGGAAACTCATCTATGGATAAGACATAATTGCCTTTTTTCCAGATTGCTTTCTTCCTTTCAACATCTGGATTTCTCTTTCTGTGTAAGGCCAGCTTTTAATGAAAAACAGGTTTGTTTTAAGTCAAGAAAAAAAAAAAAAAAAGCTCATGAAACTTAAGAAAAAACACATGATTTGCCTTGATTTTTATGCTTTTCTGGAAGATATTAAACCAAGATAGCTCTCTGTGTTCCAATTTTCCAGTTTAGACAGGAGAAGTAGAAAACTATTTTTGTGGCTTTCTCTCATAAAAGTCAGAACACCCTGTTATATTCGAACCCCACATGGCTCAGATGTGGTGCTTAACATTTTTTTTCCCTCTTCTTTTAAGAATTTCTTCTACCACCTTTGCTTATGTGTTGATTAGTATGTCAAAGAGAATATTGAGATTGAGAAATGGAAGTCTGTGTTTAAGGTGCTTTATTGGCACAAGACGTAGAAAGTAAACAACTTTAAAACCAGCGAGCAAACTTTCTCAATTAATCTATGCTTTTGAGAGTGAATGCAGAGGCATAACTGAGAGAATGAGATTAATGATCAAAGTATCCTTCAACCAAAAATAATTTTGTTTTAAAGAGAAAGAAATAACAAGTAATAGCTGCTGCTAATTTGAATATTGAGCTTGGTTCTTTAAGTCACCCTGTAGAAAATCCATTGGGAAGTAGACCCTAATGTGAAGGAGTTGAGTTAAGGTCTTTTAATTAAATTTAAAGATTTTCTTACCCATGGGAAAGGGCATAATTAGCTGTTTTCTAATGCATTTGACCTGAAGATGCTTGAATCAGCAGATAATTGAATGTATTAAGAGAAGTAGCAAATTCCAATTATGAGACTTAGTTGTTGGAGTAGGGGAAAAATGAGTTATTCACCACTTATTCAAGACTGTTCATACAAATGTAGAAGGGATAGGAACAGGCGACTACCAGCTGTCTCAGGTGCAGGACCGTACATCTTCACATGGTGGCTCTTAGGAGAACTGGGCAGCTCAGGACTTGAGTCTTTTTTGTTACTCCCACACAAGATCTCCATCTGAATGCCAAATAAATTACTGCCGAAAATAGAGTGAAGTACTCAGAGCAGTAGAATGTACCAGCTGGACTGATGCCTGCATCACAGATTAACTCTGATATATTGAGCTTTGGTACATTTCTGTGATGTATCTGGGGGCACATATATCCAAATCTAAAGGCTAACAAGCTGTGCTCAGATGGAATTCTACTGAATAAAATACTTGAGTCATATGGTGCTTACACATATCTGAGTAAGGCATGGTCTCCTTTTAAAGTAAAATGTCTCATGAACTCCAAATCCGAAATTATATTTTATCATAATATTACTTTAATATCAATGCATCTGAAACCTATGAATTTAAATATATACCCTTATGTTTATTAATTCTTATGTAATTTAAAATTCAAAATAATTTGTAAAATAAATACAAATAATAAATGGAAAAAACTAAAATTAACAAAATTTAACATGATGGATGATACTCTTTTGCTGAAAATGAATCTCCACTCAAAACCCAGACTCTGATTATGTTGTTTTTCATTCCTAAACTACTGTGTGCCTTGTGGTGATTCAGTTGTCTATCATTCTTCTTTATTTGAACTAAAGCAGCATTGACCTTCCTACTATATGCCATGAAGTCATTCAATTTGCATTTGCATTACTATATCAATTCAGTATTAAGTCAACTTTTTTTTCCTCTTTCTTATTGGTTCTGGGTAATTTATGTAGAAATATCATTCTGAATAAAAAAACAAACAAACATAGACTTAGATGCTGAATATACTGTGTGGTATTTTTTATTATTTACTCTCTCAGCAAATATGGGAAATGTTATCTCACTCCTCATCCTTTTATACATTCATTCATTCATTCAACAGATAATGTTTGTTATGTCTTAATGACTAGAGATGATGATGATGATAAATGATGAGAATGATGAAAATGATGATGATAATGAGGAGGAGGAGGATTAAAACTGCCACAATTACTAGACAAGAAAATAAAAAACTCACCTCACACCAGCCAGAATGGCCATCATCAAAAAGTCTACAAACAATAAGTGTTAGAGAGGGTGTGGAGAAAAAGGAACCCTATTACACTGTTGGTGGGATTGTAAATTGGTGCAACCACTGTGGAAAGCAGTATGGAGATTCCTCAGAAAACTAAACATAGAACTACCATTTGACCCAGCAATCCCACTCCTGGGCATCTATCCAGAGAAAACCTCAACTCGCAAAGACACATGTACTCCAATGTTCATTGCAGCACTATTTACAATAGCCAAAACATGGAAACAAGCTAAATGTCCATCGACAGAGGAGTGGATCCAGAAGATGTGGTACATATACACAATGGAATATTACTCAGCCATCAAAAAGAACGAAATACCAGCATTTTTAGCAACATGGATGGACCTAGAAACTATCATGCTAAGTGAAGTCAGCCATACAATGAGACACCAACATCAAATGCTTTCACTGACATGTGGAATCTGAAAAAAGGACAGACGGAACTTCTTTGCAAAACAGATGCTGACTCACAGACAATGAAAAACTTATGGTCTCCAGAGGAGACAGTTTGAGGGGTGGGGGGATGTGCTTGGGCTGTGGGATGGAAATCCTGTGAAATCAGATTGTTATGATCATTATACAACTACAGATGTGATAAATTCATTTGAGTAATAAAAAAATGAAAAAAAAGGAAAATAAAAAACTTAAATATTCATCAATAAATATATCCAAAGAATTGCAATTTTCAGCTATGTTAAAGTCATTAGAGAAGTGCATGTATAGGGTCAAGAAAATATGAAAGTAGAAGAACATATCAATTGGAATGGGAAATAGGGCTCAAAACTAAAAAACAATTAAAACAACAATGATGATGATGATGATGATGATAGTGTTACACATACTGTTGAGTGTCTATCAGGTACCAGTCACTAGTTAGTTTTTTTTGTATTTAACCTTCACCGCAACACACTGACATAGTTATTATTGTCATCATTACATAGATAAGACAATAGATACCCAAACGTACACAGCTAGTAGTGATAGGGCTAGGATTTTAACACAGGCAGAATAGTTCCAAAATGTGAGTGCTTAACTATATCTCTACATAAAATGGTATTTGAATGAAACATTTTTAATAATTAACAAATATGAATTGAACACATATAATATATTGAGTGGCCTTGAATGCCAATTTAAGTAGTTCTCATAATAATATATTCTATGACACAATGTTTAATAAATTATATCCCATATGCATGTATATATTATAAAGCATATAATCATAATATATAAATTTAATAATAGTGTCATATTTAATTGTATGTGTCAACTTGACTAGGCCACAGGGTACCCAGATATTGGGTCAAGCATTATTTTGAGTGTTTCTGGGAGCTGAAGAACAAACTGGAATCTTGAAAGGCATCTAGTTTTCCCATAAGGATATTCGCTGAGTTCCGGTGTTAAGTGGGAGTCTGGTTGGCTGGGCCAAATTTTCTAAAAGGGAGAATGAAATCTGCTGCAGTTCCTTTGTGCTTTGCTTTTCTGAAAAACCCACTTTAAACTCTATCTTAAAAAAATTTGCTGTATTTGAAGGTTTGTTAAGCAGGAAGCTAAAAATCTTGGCTGGAGATCTCTGAAAAGCAGACTTGCATTATTGACAGTCTTCAAGACAGAAGAAAAATTAGTGAAAGCCTCTTAATACATATCCCATATGTCTACCTAGAGATGAGGGTAAACAAGAGTTATACTGTCTTTTTAAACCTGAAAACTTGCACTGACCCAACTGATTTTTTTGTTTAATTCAAATTGTCTGCTTCTTATCCTATCTGTTGATCATAGGAAAGGGGAGGCTCTCACTGGCATAATATAACATCATGGGGATCCCCTAAAGCTCTCTAGTACATAATGTCCAGCATATAATTTTTAAAAATTATAAATGAGAAGATACAAGAAAATATCATAGAAAAATAGAGGAAACAATATCAACAACAATATAAGCAGTTTCACACATGATCTGGATACTGGTATTAACACACAAGGACTCTAAGATGGCTCTGATTCATATATTCAGAAAAAAAGACAAATCACATGAAATAAATGGAAAGTTTGAGAGTTTTAACATAAAATTGGCACCTATAAAATAATCACATGGATATTTTAGAAATTAAAAATTAAAAAATATATAGAGAAAGTAAGAACCATATTAGATGGGTTTATCAGAGGTTGGAGACAGCAGGATTAGTATAATGGAAAATATTGGACAAGTAAAATAAAAACATGGGAACACATGAGAAAATGGGAACATCTCAAAGGCACTTATAGTTGGAATTCCAGAAGGAGAGAAGTGAGGGAGTGAAGCAAGAACAATATTTGAAGAGACAGTGACCAAATACTTTCTAAAACTAAAATATTTGGTAGAAGACCTCAACCCAAAGAATTCCAATGAGGTAAGACTCAATTCAAAAGAGGAAAAACACAAAGAAAAACACATCTAGATACATCATAGTAACACTGCAGAATATCAAGGACAAAAAGGAATGCTAAAAAGTGACAGGAATTAAAAAATATGTATTACCATTAAAATAGTAATTATAAGACTGGCAAGAGAATTCTCAACAGAACTGAAACAAGCCAGAAACAATAGAGTAGCACTTCTAATCACTGAAAGAAAATGACTGATAACCTAAAAATTCTATATGCAATAAAAATGTCTTTCAAAAAATGAAGTTAAAATAAAGTAATTTTCATACGAAAGTCAGTGTGGCTTTTTTGTTTTTCGTTTTTTTTTTTTTTTTTTTTTTTTTTTGGTTTTTTGGTTTGTTTTTGTTTTTGCTTGAAGATCTATACTAAAAGAAAATCCAAAGTGAGTTCTTCAGACAAATGGAAATTCACTCTAGTTAAAACCTAGACAAGGAAAAGAGAAAGAAAAAAATATTATTGGGTCATTTTCAAGGAATATTGACTATATAAAATCATAATTATAATGTCTTTTGCAGTTATAATACATGTTGACTAAAATACTAAACAAAAATTACTCAAAAGGCAAGAGACAGGAGTTCTCATCATGGCTCAGCAGTAAGGAACCCCATTAAGATCTATGAGGACAGGAGTTCCCATCGTGGCGCAGTGGTTAACGAATCCGACTAGGAACCATGAGGTTGCGGGTTCGGTCCCTGCCCTTGCTCAGTGGGTTAACGATCCGGCGTTGCTGTGAGCTGTGGTGTAGGTTGCAGACACGGCTCGGATCCCACATTGCTGTGGCTCTGGCGTAGGCTAGTGGCTACAGCTCCGATTAGACCCCTAGCCTGGGAACCTCCATATGCCGTGGGAGTGGCCCAAGAAATAGCAAAAAAAAAAGGTCTATGAGGACACGGGTTCAATCCCCAGCCTCTCTCAGTGGGTTAGGGATCTTGCATTGCCATGAACTGTGGGGTAGGTGGCAGAAGAGGATCAGATCTTGCGTTGCTGTGGCTGTGGTGTAGGCCAGCAGCCATAGCTCCAATTGGACTCCTAGCCTGGGAACTTCCTTATGCCACAGTGTGGCCCTAAAAAAGACAAACAAACAAAAAACAACAACAACAACAAAAAGGCAAGAGAGAAAAGAATAAATGGAACTTAAAGGGATAAAAGTAATAGTTTACATTAGACTTTAATAAGTCTAGAATGAATTATTATATCTTGGCATCTTGTATATCTGCTAAAATGATATAAACTTAGTTTTTCAACAGAAGCGAAAATGCTGCTACCAGTCATTTCCTAATTTTATTACAGTTGAGCAAGTAAGAATGGCAATAAGCATAAATGCCCAATGAGATACTTATTGGGCCTCAGCTTATTAGTTGTATGTTCAATTGTACCCAAAAAGAATAAAATTTTAAAAGATGAGAAAGTTTCAGTATACATAATTGGAAATTATCTTTTATAATATATTTAGTACTCTGGGAAGAAGACCACATATCATCTTTTCAACATAAAAATTATCTTTCAAATACTCAACTTCCATATGCATATTCAAGGATTCATAAAGAAAACAGAGTACTGCTAGTAGTTAGGATCCCAAATCATGGTGAAAATAATAAAAATTATGAAACTTCAGAAAAGGGAATATGCTATGCTAGAATTATCAGAGAAATCTTTAAGAAATAGGTGGAATCTAAAGTAGGTCCTAATTATTATATTTAGAATGGATAAGCAACAAGTTCCTACTGTATAGCACAGGGAACTATATCCAGGCTCTCTGAATAAACCATATTGCACAGTTAAATGTTTAAAAGAGTATTAAAAAAATGTAGAAGCCCTGAAGTGTCAGTATTTGGAAACCCTCAAAATTTTGAGGGTTAATTATCCAACTTCAGAGATAAAACTAGAATAATAATAATAATTACTATTATTATTGCTATCTTTTTAGGGCCTCACCTGCACCATATGGAAGTTCTCAGGCTAGGAGTCAAATTGGAGCTACAGTTGCCAGCCTACACCACAGCCACAGCAATGCAGGATCCAAGCTGCATCTGCAGCCTACACCACAGCTCATGGCAACACTGGATCCCTAACTCACTGAGCAAGACCAGGGATAGAACCTGTGTCCTCATGGATGCTAGTCAAATTCGTTTCTGCTGAGCCATGATGGGATTATTTTAAGCAGTGATTTTGAATGTTGACAATTAATAAGAAAGTATAAAATGGTGCTTAGATGTCTGTATTTTCTCTAGCCTTGTACTTAGAACACTCTTCATTATTGATTGGTTCACACTTATAATTCGTTGTTCTAACATGCAGCTTTTGGTTGTATTTATAAAAAGTGTAAAGGAGAGGAAGTGTGAGTTCTAACACCAGTCTCAATTAACCTTGGCTATAACTGTTTCCATTCTTTGGCCTGTGATGTTACTATACATATATTTCTATATACCTAGTGATAATTTATCTATACTGCAGACAGTTCATGGAAAGAGGGAAAAGTAATTATATTTATTTACTTGGAAAGCCCCAAACTCTGAGGAAATATCAGTTGTCCTTAGTAAAACAACAAATGATATGGCTGGATGTCTAGCACAATAAGTCAATAGGTGATTACCCAATACCCCCAGGGCTCATAGGACTATGGGAGATAAATCAAGAGGTGAGATATATGTTGCTGAATTGGATCCTCTGGGGAACATGCAACAACTCTAGCTTAATTATGCAGTGAGACTCGGAGTGGCAGCTATGGAATAACTAGCACTTCCATTTTCAAAACTTGGCTGTCTCAAACTTTTTCTGATCCTAAATGTCTGAGAGTATCTATGAAAATGTTTAACATATTTTAAACACAGAGTAACTTTACAAATACTTGATAATTTTAACTAAATTATAAACTTCAGATATACTTTGTAACTCCATGGAAACAGTTTTGCTCCTGAAACAAATCCTCTGTGGCTCTGAATCCAAAATTATGTCTGGTTTTGTTTTAGATCTCATCTGAATTTTTAAAAATCACTTTCATCAAGTCTGAAGTAAAATAATTAATGAAATGTACACAAACAGTATTCTCTGAGGCATTGCTAACCAACCACCAATGACAGCACACAAAATGCTTTTTAGAAGTGGCATGACAGCACATCATTCTAAATTTGGTTACTCCCAGAGAGTCTAAAGGAACATTATCAAAAGATATGGCTGGATGATTATGTAGCCTCAAGTAACTGAATAATTAAGCTATGATTTAACCCAATAATGCCACTGTCCTAATTTACTATAGATTGTGCAATTTTCCTACCTGCATGGAAGATCTAAGGTATGTTTAAGACAGTTTTCTTTCAAGCATATTGTCCCAGACCTGGAAGCCAAATTCCCCCCAAATTCAGTACTTATTTTAATAAGGTGAATCCAATATACTGACATCTTCCATTTTAAAAATTTCATAATAAAACATCAATGATAAGCACATATGATAAACTACAAGACAGCAAAGTATTAATGCCAAGGGAAAATTATTACAATAAATTATGATTCTTTCTTATATTGATACTCATGCTTCTATTTTGTTAGCCTTGTACATTACTGAATGATTGTTATATTGCAATTATGTTAACCCTAAATGTCCTGAATATTCTTAAATAATTGGCACTTGGAATTCAATCAGGGTTGATACTGGGGTATCAAACACAGTGTTACCAGAGAAATGGGGCTTACATGCCAGGGGAGCCAACAGTAAAACTAAGTTCATATTGAATCAATGAGCAACTTCTACAAATGTTTTGTTGCTCCCGCCCAAGCCTAGGATTGTCCCAAAAGTCTGCATTGAAGTGTTGAGGAAACGCACTTGTCAAGAGTACAGAGATGTGCTCAAGAGGAGTTCAGCATTTGAAAAGACCAGCTCTGTCAGTTATCCCCCAGTTTCAGCTGATCCCATCCTCACTCCTTATCCTGATTTGCTTTATTGCCCCATCCTTAGGTGAGAATAGCAAAAGGCTATAACTGCATGACAGAAACAAAATGATTCATGTTTGAAGAAATATTCATAAACCCTGCTTCCTTCTTGCCTTCAATTGGGAAAGATCCTGGAATTGCCTAATTGACATTTCCTTCTTTTCTGATTTTTATCACAGAGGTTAAAGAATATTAAAGAGCATATTAAGAATGGGAGAGATAGGAGAGGCTTTGGAAAGACTGAGCACTTTGAGAGATGTAGATGGAGAGGAGCTGGGTGTGGAGAAGGGCTGCATTGGAATTGAAAGTCTCTTTCATGTTCTGCCAGAAAAGAAGCAGAAAATGACTGCTGGAACTGTATTAAATTACTTAAGGTTTCTTGACTGTGCTTTCTGTTGAATGTGACACCTCACCAGGTCTGGAATTTTCAGGCATAACCCACAATATTAGCAGAACAATGGGCTAACAAAGGTAGCAGAAAGGCCTGAACACACAGCAGAGCAACAACCACAGGATTGGATAGAGCCTATGAGGACTCTAAAAGAAATAGATTGGTTGAAGAATGGAACAAACATAACCAAGAAAAATTCAAGATGATGGCTAGTATTCAGAAATTAATCAGTTTTAAATTCACAATGGGACAGTAATTATACAATATTTTTACTAAAATGTGTGCATTTTTCATACTTAGCATATTTCTGTAATGATGATGTACCTTAAAATAATACATAGTTTAATGTGTATCATTTCTTATTTTCCATGAAAATCTGTTATTAAACCAAAAGAGAATCATAATCTACTCTAAGCTCCATGAATGTAAGAGAAACATATCTATATTTTACCATTATTTTGATTTTTAGTAACTATTCATCCAGCACAATCTGTTGTACACTGCTATGCATAAAGCTGTGACACGATAAGTGCTCAATTCACAATTATTGCATGATCAGTAATATCTTAAAGGTGAAGTAAGTGATCATATAAAAAATACCTACTTTTTCCTAGAAGTTGTTAGTTTTAGTATATGCAATAGAGGTTGATCTGTTACAAATACTCCTGCATTTAATCCACCCAATATCCCTACATTAGAGATAGTCTTATGTTAGTTTTACAGATGAGGAAACTGACTTTCTGAGAAATTTGGGAAAAATTCTGAACTAGGAAAGAGAGCGGCTTTCAAACCTGTACCTAGGTGACTCAAAAGCACAAGACCTAAGCACCAGATCTTAGCACTATGCTATGCTGTCTGAAAAGAAGAATTTAGTAGACAGTGAAAAGTTGATGGAGGAAAGAAAAGGAAGCAGAGTCCAAGAACAGGGTCTGAGCGGAGAGGTTATGGCTGAGCCACAGAGCAAAGAGAAAAGATATAGATTATGCAACAGACTGCAACTACCTTGGGTTAAATTCCAGACAGAGTGGTCCCCTGACAATTAACAAAATCAGCATTTTCCTCACCATACTTCTATCCATATAGCACTCTATTCTAGATTCTTCAGGAAGAATGTATAATACCACTACCTTGTTTCAGATCTGTGTAACCTACCGGCTTGAACTTATTACAGAATGTAATTTAAGGCATCAACTTTCCAAATAGTGAATTATTGATTCGGTGACCAAAAGAAGTTCCCAAAAGTGTAAATTGTTATACTGGAGTAAAGCAGAATAATTTTTTTTCTAAATCAGTGTAACTCACGACATACATATCTTGTGTGTATATTATGTGAGCTCAAAGTGTAATGCTGCAGTCACAGATGCTGTCTACTTAATGCTAGTCAGTCCCCACTAATGCACAACACAGAATAACAGAGAAGCACAGAATAACATAGAAGGCAATGGCCTATGTTCGATAGCCTCCAAACCAATTATAAAAGACTGAACAGGACAGAGTGGGGCTCAGCATTGGGAGGCTTGCTTTTCATGGACAGATGGTTTCCTTATCATTATTTGTGGTAGCAGCTAAAACGTTTGTGACTAGGAGGCAGATATCACTTCTTGTCTATATGCAATACAATTCTGTTCATTTCATGGGGCCTCTCATGGTAAACTATGAACTTTCTTTCTCCTGGCTACAATGAGTCCTAGGGTTGATGATAAATTGTAGCTGTCTCCTAGGCTATTGTATCGTCTCAATGACCAAAGCAAATCCATACTCATGTAAATGTGCATTTTCCTTGGTGGAAGCTGAAATTAGTTACACACAGTTAATCATACCATAGTCTTGCCTATACAGCCTGAAACTGATATTAAGCCTGTCCTTAGCCTGCTCCAAACTCAATAACCCCAATGAACTCAATGTTTCATAGTCAATCCACTAATCATTTTTTTAACTCTCACTTCCTCTGGACCCTATTCAAACTCTTTATTTCTTAAATCAATAATAGGATTAAAATGAATCTCAAACACAATAGCAATTAAGAGTAAAACTAAGTGAACTATATTGGGAAAATCACTTCATATTTCCAATACCTGGCTTTGAGAGCTTGATTTGAACTGGTGAGCATGTGTTATTGACTTATTACCTTGTAATCTAGGCTTTCTTCAACTATGTTTATAGAATCTGACTGAAGGAATCACACCAACTAATATTCCAGTTCTACTACCTTTCTCCAAAATAGTGTTCTGTTTTTTTTTTCTTCTTGAGTGAGTTATACTGAACATGTAAATTGAAATATCAATAATTTATTAAATTTCCAAGGAAATATATATTTTAATTTCTGTAGGATTGCAGTCTAAGTTTTATTATCCACATTAAAGTGTTTATATATATAACATGTATTCCTTATTTTTATATGTATGCATATATGTGTAAAATATTATAATCCATAAAAAACTTCTAAAAATAGCCAATGATCATAGGATCATGGAATCTTAGAGGTAGAAGAGCATTTTGTCAGATTCTGTTCCTTCAGAGGCACCAGGCTAGTTACCTTGGTTTTCAAAAAGTGTGAAAGAATAAGTAGAATGAAATCTGTAATGCTCACAGAGGCCATGAGGGGAAGAGAGGATTGTGCATGTCTCCACAAGATGGAACATGAACTTCGAACAGGGTCACAATATCTTTGAAGAATGCTTACACACCAGACTCTCTCATAGTAATGGCCTTAGCAACCAATCACATATAGACTAGAATGGTTCCAATCTACCAACATCAATCATAATTCTTTCAAAATAACTTATATGAGGTTCCTCCTTTTTCCTTATAAAACTCTTTAGTTTTCAGCTCATCTAGAAGTACATTTGGGTTGCTACTCAAATCTGTGTCTCCTGAATTGCAATTCCTAAAAACCCAAATAAATGGAGTTTTGTTTTCTTTTTTGCCTTATGGCACCATCTTATTTCTTGGTCAACAAAAGGAAGATGGTAATCCTTGAATCTTTGAATTTTCCATCAAGCCCACCTCCAAGAATGTGAATTCTAGTGAGCTTAACTATAATAAGGAAATAATTAAAAATGTAAAGATTAGTCAAAAGATGCATCAATATAGTCATCACAGAACTTATGACAGAGGAAATAATTATAAATTCCCCAGCTAAAATTTCCAACTCTAAGAGTATGATTAAATGCTTATACTGGAGTTGGCCATTTTTAAAACTTAATTAATTGGGGTAAATTCTCCATATTTAATCTTAGTGTAGTTTTTTTTTTTTTTTGTAACATTTGCTCTCCAAACATGTGTGCCATGTAAACCATCACTAAATCTTAGCCAAAAAGAAAAGACTTATATTAACATCCACATTGTTGGACACATAGATTCAGGCAAGTCTACCACTACTGGCTATGTGATCTACGAGTGTGGGATTGACCAAAAAAAAACATTGAAAAATTTGAGAAAGAGGTTGCTGAGATGGAAAAGGCCTCTTTCAAATATGTATGGGTCTTGGAAAAACTGAAAGTTGAATGTGAGCTTGGTATCACCATTGACAATTCCATGTGAAAATATGAGACCAGTAAGTATTATATGACTATAATGATGCTATAGGATACAGAGACTTGAGCAAAAAACATGATTATAGGTACATCTCATACTGACTCTCCTGTACTGATGGTAGTGTTGGTGAATTTGAAGCAGGTATCTCCAATAATGGACAGACTCATGAACATACCCTTCTGGCTTACTTTCTGGTTGTGAAACAACTAATTGTTGGTATTAACAAAATAGATTCCACTGAGATACTCCTCAACCATAGAGATAATAATGAAGTCAGTACCTACTTTAAAAAAATGGGCTACAACCCAAATGGGTAGAATTTGTGCAAATTTCTCATTGGAATGAAAGAAATATGCTGGAACCAAGTGCAAATATGCCTTGGTTCACAGTATCGAAAATCACCGGTTAAGATGGTAATGACAAGGAAACCAAGCTGCTCAAATCTTTGGATTACATCCTGCCACCAATTCTCACTGACAGGTCTTTGGGTTTGTTCTTCTAGGATGTCTGCAAAATTGGTGATTATTGGTACTGTTCCTGGGGGTTGAGTGGAGACTGGTGCTGTCAAACATGCCTGGTGGTTGCCTTTGCTCCAGTCAACACTACAACTGGAGTAAATCCTGTTCAAATACACTGTGAAGTTTTGAATGAGGCTCTTCTTGGGGAAAATGTGGATTTCAGTGTCAAGAATGTGTCTGTCAAGGATGTCCATCATGGCATCGAGGCTGGTGATAGTGAAAATGACCCACCAAGGGAAGCAGCTGGCTTCACTGATCAGGTGATTACCCTGAACCACCCAGGCCAAATCAGCGCTGGATATAAACCTGTGCTGGATTGTCATGCAACTCACATTGTTTGCAAGTTTGCTGAGCTGAGGAAGAAGGTTGACCACCATTCTGGTAAGGAGCTGAAAAAATGGCCTAAAATTCTTGAAATTTGGTTGTTGCCGTGATTTCTATGGTGTTTAGAAAGCCTATGTGTTGAGAGCTCCCTGGCTATCCTGTTTCTCTCAACTGGCCATTTAAGCTTAATAGTAAAATTCTGCTTAATGATAACCCAATGTAAAACCTTCAGAGAAAAGGGGATTTTTAAAAATAAGTATTTTTAATAGAAACAGTTTGACCAGAAGTCTGTCACAGAATTTTGAGATCCTTCAAAATGAGGTTTAATTGGGGAAACAAAAAAAATGCAGAAATATACTGATAAGATCACCCCCCCAGTCAAAAGAAAATAAAGATATGTAGATACATGGGTAAATACATACACATATAGAAAAATGACTGAAGGTAATTATAGCAGTAAGTATCTCTTGATAGCCACAGATGGTTTGGGGTTTTTGTCTAAAATTCTGTTTTCCAACTTTTAAAACAATTTATGTGCATTATGTCTCTCATTTGAAATTAAGCTACTTTAATTTTAGAATTTTGTGAATCCATGAAATTATTAGTCTTTTTTTTTTAATTCCTTAGCCTGACTGCTCTTAAACTAAGGTATTTAATTTCATAGCTAATCTGAGTCACTAGTTAAAAGCAATAAAAAGCATCCTCCACACACAAAATTGATATTTCTTCATGGATGACATCAAATAAATGCCTTTCCCACAAAAAAAAAAAGACAAAAAGGTACTTGGGAAATCTTGGAAATGAGAGGAAAGTGAGCTGGTTTAGAGTTTGAAGAGGCTGGACCTAAAACAGGAAGTCCAAGGAAACTTCTTCACAATCCTGATTTGTTTAAAGTAAAGGTACATGAAAATCATGGGGATTACAGTGAAGAAACCTGAAAAGCACTGCCTCAGTCAGGTGATCAAGATAAACATCAACAGGGATAAGTCATGTTGATAGCATGTCCTCTTTATATAACGTGCTGAAAGTGGTAGTTTACCTCCTTGGACTTTTCCTCCCCAAACCTAAAATGTTTTCTTCAGTCCAATCATGAAGAAAACATCATACAAATCCCAATTGAAAGACATTTTTTTTTCAAAATACCTGACAAGTACACTTCAAAACTGTTAAAGTCATTGACAACAAGTAAAGTCTAAGAAACTATCATAATCAAGAGCAGCCTAAAGCGAAATGATGGCTAAATGCAATGTGATATCCTGGATGGGGTCTGAGCACAGAGAAAGTACATTAAGTTTTTTAAAAGAAAGGGAATTTGGGAAGTCCCCATTGTGGCTCAGCAGTAACAAACCCAACTAGTATCCATAAGGATGCAGGTTTGATCCCTGGCCTCGCTTACTGGGTTCAGGATCCAGTGTTGCTGTGAGCTGTGGTTGGATCCCACATTGCTATGGCTGTGATGGGCAGCTGCAGCTCTAATTTAGCCCTTAGCCTAGGAAATTCCATATGCTGAAGGTGTGGCCCTTAAAAAAAATGGAATTTGAATATAGTATGGATTTTAGTTAATAATGTAATTAATGTATCAATATTGGTTCATTATGTAAAATATGTACCATAATAAAGCAAGATATTAACAATAGGGAAAACTAGGTGTGGGCTATATTTAAGTCTTTATTCTATCTTCACAACTTTGTAAATCCAAATCTACCCTAAAATGAAAAGTTGACAAAAATTATACACACGCACAAGAACTTTGCAAGAATAGTGTTTTTAGCTGCTGCTGACACCACTGACACCACTCCTTGACTACAAGATCTTGAAACAAGGATACTAGTTTATTCATCTTTGTATTTCCTATAACTACTTAAGCCATGCCTTTTATCCAATCACTACAGGATAAATGTGTATGAAATTGAAAGAGAAGAGGATCCAAAGTCCAGGGCCCAGCTGAGTACACGGTAAGAAAATAAAAGTTTTTATTAAGCTGTGCTTTTCCCACTCCCAGCAATTATTGAAGAATTTAATATTATTTTGAAAGAAAGACCCATAATGGTGGACTGCAACTGGAAAAAAAAAAGTGAACACAGGTTAGCAACCATAGCACTCATAGCAACATGTAACAGGAATCTCTGAGAACCTTAGGCATCTTAGTTACCTTAAATATCACTGCTTAAAACTTGAAAGTCACAACAGGGAGAACGTAATAAGGGAAATAGCATATAAGACATGCATTTTGAAGGTTGTCCTGGGAATTAGATAAGAAAAATATATGCAAAAGCCTTTCAAAAATCACCTCACAATCAAATAGCAGTTCTTAAATTTCATAGGTGTGGAGCACTTGAATGTCATAGTGTTCCTTGGAGGGCGCAGTGAATACTGATGTTTTGAATTGCATTGGAGGAACCATGTTAATGACAATATACAATATACAAAATATACAATGTAATGTAGCATTAGATCACAAGTGTAAGTACATGCAATGCACATGACTATTAAACTCAGCTCCGTAATCCTTCATGATTTTTTCCATTATTATTCTTTTGTTGCTTTGCATGATTCTATTTCCCGTATCTGCTGGTTAATTGTATTTTTCCCACTGAACAATAAGCTAACATGTATTGCTAATTCTTGTATCTTCAGAACATAATAGGATTTTTGCATGAATAATAGATATTCATTTATTCAACATACTTCTGGAGCATTTACTAGAAGATGTGAAATTCCGTTTAAGTCCAAGATTTCTGTTCCCATGGTATTGACATTTGAATTCCACTTTTAATTTTTTTTCTAATTTTATTGGAGTATGTTTGACTTACAAGGTGTTTTATTGCCGGTTTTACAACAAAGTGAATCCGTTATACATATACATATATCCATTCTTTTTTTCCTATGTAGGTTATTACAAACTATTTAGTAGATTTCCTTGTGTCTGTAATATTATATATTAGTCTGTAATATTACAGACTATTGAGTAGATTTCCAGTAGGTCCTTGTTAAATATCTGATTCTAAAGGGTTAAAGTGATGGAAAGTAATAGATGTGATTGGAAAAATAGTGGAATAAGTTAAGAAGAAATGGGAATTGGAAAGGCAAACAGGTTAGGTATTAAGCAGGGGAGTTTCACTGAGAAAATGAGATTTGAGCAAAAGCTTGAAGGAAATAATGAGTTCAGGCAAACATATATCTAGGGGTAGAGCATTCCAGCATAAAACTAGGACACTGGCTGTACGGGACAAGTTTCCCTGGCCTGTTCAAAGAGCAGCCCGATGTCAAAGTGCCTGGAATAATGTGAAGGAAAAGAGGGGCATAGACAAAGACTGAATGTCCAAGCCATGTGAGGCCTTGTAGGACTTTATATAAAGACTTGTGCCTACATTGGTATTGACATGGGAGAACTAGTTGCTGAGTTTTGAGCAAGAGTCCCATCATCCAACCTGCATTTTCAAAGGCTCACTCTGGCTGTTGTGTGGAGAACAGGCAGAAGCAAAAAGATCTGATAGGAGGTGATTGCCATAATTTTTGGTGTCTCAGACCAAAATAGTAGGTGTGTCCCTGATGAAAATCCTTTGAGTGCTGGATATATCAGAGTCAACATAATTTTATCATAGAGTCAGCAAATAGTTTAAATAAAGAAGTATTGGCCAACGTTTCTTGATAAGCACCATCAAATGTCAAAGGATTTATAAACATTTATGGGCAAAGAAACTTAGAATAAAACAAGACCGTATCTGCTACCGTATTATGTTTATTTCAATTTTGTCAAGAATGAGTAATTGTTAGACTTGAACCTTGGTACATTGATACCCAGCTTGCAGACTCCCAGAATTTGTAGGGACAGAGTTTGAGAACTACTAAGCTGCACAAATTCAAAGAATAATGATGCTGATATTGAAATTACTCTTTCAAGGGTATTATTGGGGGCATCTCATTCATTAAAAGGAACAGCATTTTCTGGTTTCAGCCTGATTTTTGGGTAGAGCCTCTGGAGCCAGGCAGGTTGAAAAGCTCACAGTACTGAGTCCTATCTCTGGCTCTGCTTACCAATCGATACTACTTTCTGGTTCTCATTATTTTGATAAAGATATTAGCAAAGCAACAGTAAAAATTAAAGTGGTCCATAATCCTCAGCACCCACCATTAACTTCTGAAATATTATTGCACGTTAGCTTTTACTGTTACTTTACAAAAGTACTTACTGAAAGGCAGGGTAGCAGTAAAAAAAAAAGAAAATCTACTGCTGCTCCAGTAAAGGGAAGGGCAATTTTACTTGGCAGATTGCACCTTCCCCTTTCCTGAAGCAACAGGGGCACAGAGATATTCTGAGCCTCCTTCCTGCTAAATTTGGCAAGAAAACTGATGGGTACCTTCTGGAGTATTGGTGGGGGGAGACATATCCCTCCAAAAATCAATAAATGAATGAAATGTGCCTCCAGCTTTCCTGCTTCATTCTTCCTTTCTTAGGTCTGTCTTCTCTCTGCTTTCATGGACTTCCCAGGAATCTGAGCCTGTTCACAAAAATTGACTGAGATTAGTTATGTACATTTCATGTGCCCTCTGTCCAGGGAGTACACATTAAGTTGTAGAATATCAGACTTTTCCCACCTCCTATTCATCAGATGGGGACATTGTTTAATTTACTCAAGGGACATAGGGCACATGACATTATTTCCTCAGGGAAGAGGGGGAGGATTTTGGTATTTGGGGGATGTCCAGGCTCCCCAAATCAGCCTCAGCATAGCAGCAGTAGCCCCTCTCATTCCTTGCTGAGAATGTGAGGCCCCAGTTTTGCTCTTTACAAAATTGTATCACTCCGTAGATTTTCTGCCTCACAGGGCTTTTCTGAAAACTAATGAAATAATGTCATTTGTTCAATATGAGTCTGTCCCCTTACAATTCAATGAAAGATGCTATGTATTATGACCAAGCTCTCCCTTCAGCTGGATTTAGAGACTGCAGTTTACAGTGCTTTCTATGTTTATTCACAGAGGTACCCCATTTTGCATAGGAGATTGGATGCCTGGACATTTGTATTTCTCCCAGTGGTTCCACTCTCATGGCCAAGAAACACATGAAGAGGGGTCTTCACTGGCCTAGAGCCCCTGATAGGATTCCATTCATTCCCACCACTCACTGACAGAGAAAGTCCGCTGCAAGAAGGCTGGGCTCTCATAAAGAGCCCTGCCAGATTCAGGAAGACGTGGCTTTTTGTTCAGCACCATAGGGCCCTGTGTGACACTCCATGGCTCAGGCTAGGGGCTGTCACAGCCGCCTTTCACAATTCAAAGAGAAAAGGAAAATAGCCTGCCTTTGAGCATCAGCGATGTGGGAGAGGCAGGAATCAAATCATGAATAAATAAACAAAAACACCAACAGCTGTGATATTTAAAACAGACAATCACTATAACGGCAAATGACAACCCTGCAGCCTGCAGAATCTGCTAATAAACTGTCTGCTGTGACTGTTATTAAAGATAAACTTATGAGCCATGATTATTCAACCATTAAACCTAAGTGGAAATCAAAGGAAAATCTGTGTCAGATGATATATTTGGTTCATGTGGCCTAGGAAAATTACTCATCAAATTTGAATCCTGATGTCTCTGTCCTCTAAGGAGCAGTCCCTTGAAAATTTGGAACTATTTATGCAGATGCTTTCTTCTTTTTTTTTTTTTCCTTTTAATTATAATTTTAGTTTGCTAATGTGTGGCTTTTTTATTTTTAATAAATTGCTATTACGAGCACATCTTACCTCATTATCCCTGGAATAACAGGGGTGCCATTCACTTCAGCAAGGGCACAGGTATGGGAAGGCAAAAATCAAAGAACTCCCTCAGATCCACCTGCTGACCAGACTACCTCCAGCCCTGAGGCTGATGTTAATACAGCTACCAAGAAGTCTGGATTGTGGCGAGCTTTGTCGATGTATTAGCTAATTTCACTGAACAAGAGTCCAGTTCCAATTCAGAGGTTAGCTGATGCACATTTCACTTGGATCTCAATCACTGCCATTGCTATTACAATCTGTGACACAGTTAATAGAAAGAGTGGCCTATTCTCACAGAAACAACATTATAGAATAAGATTATTGTGTGGGAATGCCATTTTGAAGACATAAAAGGATAGTCCAGATTGAAAATAATCTTCAGTTAATATCCTATATTATTATTATACACAGGATGCAGCAGAATATAACAGCATCAGAGCTATTCAATCTGGTAGGATTTTCAAAGGTTGCCTTTCAAATTTCTGCTTGATATTAGTATTTCCTAAGAGCTTTGAATTAGAAATTTGAAGTAATCTCTAATAATCAAGGTAATAATCTTTCATTAAAAAAGAAGGAAGGAAACAATACTAGCTACTAAATTTTCAAGCCTAAAATGGTGTGAAATATGTGATAGATTAAGGGGATAATCTGTGAAATTTCACCTTTCTTGTATCCTGCATCTTTTATTTTGTTTTATTTTTGCCCTTTCCACCTTACTTGCTTTAATGTCTCCATTTAATGCCTTCTTCCTCAAAGAGACTTGATATGGCTAGGGGTCCTCCTCCTTTGTGCTCAAATGTCTACAATAAAATATACTTGCTGGGCACATATTATACACTCAAAATGTGCATATACATTTTGAAAGAATAAATTAATAAATGGCATAAGCACCTGGATGCAAGCCTAATTCTCAAATTATTCCAGGTTAGGATTTCATAGGGGAAATAGATAAACATTGTGTTTATAGTACATGTGAAAGTCAAGAGGCCAAGCACAAGCTTCATCCAAATACTATAAGTAGGAAAGAAGTCCACATAAAGTCTGTATTGGGAATTTAAAATGTTGGTGCTGGTCTGCAGAGTGGCAATCACATAAGTAATATTTACCCTGAATTCACGAAGGGGTTCAAGAAACCTAAGACGTAATTCTCATGCATGGCTGGGTGTTGGACTCACCTTGAAAGTTTTGTTTGTTTATTTTCCTTTTCTATCTAAATTCCCAGGGCACCTCACCAACCAGAAAGATAAAAATATCCAGGGAGTTCCCTTGTGGCACAGCAGGTTTAGGATCCAGCATTCTTACTGCAGTGGTGGCTAGGGTCACTGCTGTGGCATGGGTTCTATCCCTGGCCCCCCAGGAACTTCCACATGCCATGGTGTAGCTGTGTGTGTGTGTGTGTGTGTGTGTGTGTGTGTGTGTGTGTGTGTGTGTGTGTAGAGAGAGAGAGAAAAAGGGAACACCCACAAATGTGTCTTTATATTGATAACAACCACTGAATGGATAATTTAGCCTCTGCTTGACACTCATCTATGCTATGAACCACTTTGTGAGAGGAATGAAGTCCCTTGAAATAGCCATTATTTCAGTGAAACCAAGGTTAACCTAAACATTTACCTAGTAATGCAGCCGAAGAAATATGACGAACAATAGAACTTGATCATTTTCTCAATCCCTGAATAGCTCAAAATGAAAGGGAAGCTAAAATAAACCCCTTTGGATTCAGTAGGTAAATGCCAACCGTATGATCTGGGAAATAGCCAAAAGCTTTTCTTTTATACACTGGATGTTTTTATAATGAAAGTGTACATGGAACAAGTGAAGCCATATGCTACATCTAAAGAGACCCTCTTGCTCCCAAGGACCCAGCAGCCATCTGAAGTGCTGTATTCATTTTAGTGATGTGGAAGCAGAGAGTGCCTGTTTCTGTGGCAGATGTGTTCCTTACAGTGTGAACTTGAAATTTTTCAAGTTGTTGAAATAATGAGCTCCCTATTTAAAGAAAATGTAAAATGGATTATTGGGAATATTACGAAGTATTTAGAGTTTTTTAAACCACCTCTGAATGTGTTGGTTTTATACCATAGAACTCAAATAACTAACTTGTTACTCTGTAGGTTTGGGTATTATGCTAAGCTCTGAAACACAGAACCACATGTAAAAAACATCTGCTGTAACCCAGAAACTGTTAGAAAAGTAGTTGTACTGAAATTCTGGGGAAAAAAAGACATATCTGCTTGATGAAAAAAAAGGTACTAAAAATTAATTTAATGATTGCTATTGCCTGCTAAAGTCAAGATTTCTTAATGTATCGCCATCATCATTTTAAAAATGGAAAATATGTTGTACTTTATGCCACATTTTCCAATATGTGCATGTTCCTTAAACTTTGGGACTTGATTTATAGGAAACTTTTATTTTCCAACTTTTATTCACATGAGTCATTTAATTGTATCTGTCTCATTTGTGAGAGAGCCTTTTAAAAATTATATACGGGAACTAACTTTACTATTGTTGTTATCCCCATTTTACAGATGGAGAAAATAGGTTCAGGGAAATTAAGAGTTCTGTCCAAAGCCACACATGGAGTCAATGATAGAAATAGAAATTCAGTTCACATTTTCTGGCTCTCAACTCATTTTCATCAGACTGTGAATACAAAGAAACAGCTTGCAAATGTTAATGAACAATTTCCTTTGGCTCCATGTAAAGTAAAGCCAAAATGTCATTTGTAGAGCCCAGAAATGAATCCTGGGCCCAGTGTAGATTACCATCAATTTCCATCCAAAATTTAGAGTATATTTAGACCAAGAATCCTCCAACAATGGCCTTTTTGCCTACAAGTTTTAAAAAAAAGAAAAAATATATCTCAACAAATTTATCCTTTGCTTTTTGCTTTGAGCTGTTTCATGAGTCAGTTGGTCTTTGGGTGAAAGGGAATAAAAAAAATTCATCATTTATGGTGACTGACTGTTCATATGAAAGGCATCAAAATAAAGGAACAATTATAATGTGTATGTGATAAACCCTCATCTTAAAGCTATACTTGAACAAGATAAGCATCAGATTCTCCTCACCAAATACCTTGGGAAAGTAGGGTGTGGAAGTGAACAGGAAAGAATTACAACCTGCACCAGAGGCTGGCATCCTGCCAGAAGTATGGTAGAAGTTTTAGGGGAAAATGCTTGCTTTCTATGCCTTATGTTTCTTTTCATATGCATGACTCTGACATCGTAATCCATTAGCATTACACACCTGATCTTCCTACATTCCCTCATTCACTCTATCCTCACTAGTGAATTTGGAAAGAACTGGGTAGGCAAAACTGGAGACTTCCTCTTCCTTTTTTTTTTTTTTTTCAGTTGGTCTGTTTTTTGAGTTGATCTCTGTCTCTCTGATCACAGAGATCAGGGACTCTTAATTATGTTTTATTATGGATAAGTCTCTCTACTCAGGGGCCCTGTCTCCTTATTGGAAATGTCTTAAATGATCCTCTGAGAAGTAGATTCAACCAGAGTCAACCTTCAGGATTTGAATATGCATCCATCCTTCTTCCTAATTTGGAAATAAAGACAAGTTTTTAAGTCAATTTCTAAGGCCACCAAACTTACAATAAATTAATCCATCTGTGTTTCCCATAAACATTTGCTTAGAAATTAAATAGTATATTTAATCTTAAATTTATGAAAGAATTTATTGAAGGATAAGGATGTGCTTAAACATGTATGGTAACCATTAAAATACAGTTGTGTCTGTGGTGCCAAGACAATTCAGTAGGAAAAGAATAATCTATTCAATCAATGGTGCTGAGAAAACCAGATGTCAACAAGGAATAATATGAAGCTGGACAACTATTTCACACCACACACAAAAAGTAAGTGAAAATAGGTCATAGATCTTAACATAAAAGCTAAAACTATAAAACTCTCAGAAGAAAACATAAAAATAAATCTTCATAACATTAGGATAGGCAATGGCTTTTTAGATATTATACCAAATGCACAAGTGACCAAAAAAAATGATATGTTGGGCTTTATCAAAATGTAAAACTTTTGCATTTCAATTGACACTAGAGAAAGCAAAAATACAATATACAGAATTGGGGGAAATATTTGCAAATTACATATCTTATAAGGGACATATCTGGAACATATAAAGAACTCATATAATTCAAAAATTAAAACCAAATAACTCAACTTTAAAAATAAGCAAGTATCAGACACAACTTAGAATAGATTTACAAGGAGATCCTGCTGAGTAGCATTGAGAACTTTGTCTAGATACTCATGTTGCAACAGAACAAAGGGTGGGGAAAAAATGTAATTGTAATGTATACATGTAAGGATAACTTGATCCCCTTGCTGTACAGTGGGAAAATTAAAAAATAAAAATAAAAAAAGAAATAAAAAAAGAAAAATAAATAAAAATAAGCAAGTAATTTGAAGACATTTATCAAAAGAATATGCAAATGGCAAAAATAAGCACATGAAAAAATAGCATCATCAGTTATTAGAAAAATGCAAATAAAAACTACAACAAATTACCACTCTACATACATCATCATGACTAAAATAAAAAGCCACCAACAATGACAAGTTTTTGTACAGATGTGAAGAAAATCACACCCTCATATATCATATAATGGTAGGATTATGTAATATTACAGCCACTTTGCAAAATAGTGGAAAGTTCCTCAAAATGATAAAGATATCATACCATTTTCACTCCTAGGTATGTAACCAAGAGAAATAAAACACAACCAAACAACAATATGTTTATGAATATTCTCAACGATATCATTTATAATAGGCAAAAAAGTGAAGCAACTCAAATGTCCCTCAACTGATGAATGGATAAGCAAATGTTGTATATCCAGTCAATGAAATATTATTTGACCAAAAAAAAAAAATGGGGAATGAAAAAGGAATGAAGTACTGATACATGCTACAACATGGGTAAAACTTGAAAACATGATGTTAAGTGAAAGAAAAACGACACAAAAGGACACTGTAATGGTTAATTTTATGTGTCAACTTGACTGGGCTAAGAGCCACCCCAATAGCTGGTAAAACACTATTTCTGGGTGTGTCTGTAAAAATGTTTCTGGAAGAAATTAGCATATGATTGAGTAGACTGAGTGAAGAGATCCACCCTCATTCATGAAGGCGGGTAGCATGCAATCCATCAGAGATTCTAATGAATAAAAAGGTGAAAGAAAGGTAGATTCCCTCTCTTCTTGAGCTTGGACATCAGACTTCTTCTGCCCTTGGACATAAATGCCCCCCATTCTTGGGCAAATTCTGGGATGAACACCATAGATTTCCTTGGTTCTCAGGCCTTCAGACTCAGACTGAATTACACTCTTGAAGCTTTCCTGGTTCTCTAGCTTACAGACAATAGCCCATGGGGCGTCACAGCCTCCATAGCTATGTGAGTCAAGTTTTATACTGAATTTTTTCTTGTATATATGTATATATACATCCTGTTTGTTCTGTTTCTCTGGCAAACCCTAACTGATACAGCCACATGTTATGTAATTTTATTTATATGAAATGTCCAGAACAGGCAAAGTTGTAGAGAAAGAACATAAATTCATGATTTCTAAGACCTGGTTAGGAACAATGGGGAAATGGTAGCTAATAGGTAGGGGGTTTGTTACTGGAGGGATAAAAATGTTCTAAAATTAGATAATGGTGATGATAGCATGACTCTTTACCTGCATTAAGAATCACTGAATCATAGAATTGAAATGTGGTAAATTTTATGCTATGTGAATTATATTTCAATAAGTCTCTTATGAAAATGTCAGCATTTGTAAATAATTGTAAGGAGAGTGTCACTGGGGCAACAAAAATCATAAAGGAAAGGAATAATTGGATCACATTCATTTAAAGAAGGTTAAGAACTCAGAGAAACTTTTCCACACAGATCTCTAAGGACTTTGCTGAAGGCTCTGAGAGCTAGCCATTTGTGCTCAACAGTGACTTTGGGATAGCCTCTGGTTGAGGGCAGATTGCATGGCAAAACAAGCATGTTTTACGTGAAAGATGTGCAAAAGCCCTAGTCTGGCATTCAGATTGTTTTCATTTTGTTGATAGTTTCTTTGTCATGCAAAACTTATGAGCTTTAATAGGTCTCATTTGTTTATTTTTGCTTTTATTCCTGTTGCCTTGCGACTACTGAACTAAGAAAACATTGATACTATTTATGTCAGAGAATATTTTGCTATGTTCTCTCCTAGGATATTATGGTGTCATGTCTTATACTTAAGTCTTTAAGCCATTTTAAGTTTAATTTTGTGTAGAGCGTGAGGAAATGTTCCATCTTTATTGATTTACATGAGGCTGTCCAGCTTTCCCAAAACCACTTGCTGAAGACAGTCTTTTCTCCATTGTATATTCTTGCCTCCTTTGTCAAAAATCAAGTGATTTTAGGTGTGTAGATTTATTTCAAGGCTTTCTATTTTGTTCCATTGATCCTTAAGTCTATTTTTGTGCCAATAGCATGCTATTTTTATTACGGTAGCTTTGTAGTGTTCTTTAAAGTCTGGAAGGGTAATGCCTCCATTTTTGTTCTTTTTCTTCAGGATTGCTTTGGTAATTATGGATCTTTTATGGTTCCACATAAATTTTAGGATTATTTGTTCTAGTTCTGTGAAAAATGTCATGGGTAATTTGATAGGGATAACATTAAATCTGTAGATAGCTTTGTGTAGTTTGGCTATTTTAACAATATTAATTTTTCTAATAAGAGATCATTGGCTATCTTTCCATTTTTTCAAATTACCTTTAATTTCCTTTATCAGAGTTTGGTGGTTCTTAGTATATGCCTTTTACCTCTTTCATGGGGTTCATCATAAATATTTTATTGTTCTTGATAAATTTTAAAAGGGATTGTTATTTTTACTTTCTCTTTCTGATATGTCATTATTAGCATAAAGAAATGTAGCAGATCTCTGTGTGCTAATGTATCCTACTACCTTGCTGAATTCATTTATCAGTTCTAGTAGTTTTTTGTGTGGCATCTTTAAGGTTTTCTATATAGAGTATCAAATATCATATCTTCAGCATCTAATGACAGTTTTACCTCTTCCTTTCTAATTTGGATACTTTTTATTTCATTCTCTTGTCTAGTTATTAAGGTTAGCACTACCAATACTATGTTGAATAGAAGTGGTGAGAGTAGGTATCTTTAACCTGTTCCAGATTTTAGTGGGAAGGCTTTCAACTTCCCACCATTGGGTACTGTAGGTTTGACATAAATAGCTTTTATCGGGTTATGATATGTTCCCTCTATACCCACTCTAGTAAGAATTTTTATCATGAATCATTGTAGATTCAAATGCTTTTTCTGCATCTATTTGAAATGATCATGTGTTTTTTAACTTTTTTTGTCAATGTGATATTATCATGTTGATTGATTTGTGTATGTTGAACCATCCTTATGACCCTGGGATGAACCTCACTAGATCCAGGTGTATGATCTTTTAAATGTGTTGTTGGATTTAGTTTACTTATATTTTGTTGAGAATTTTCAAATCCACATTCATCCAAGATATTGGCCTGCAATTTTCTCTTTTGGTATTGTCATTGTCTGGTTTTGGTATTAGGGTGAGGACAGTATTTTCAATTACCTCTTTCATTTCAACCTTTACCCATTAGTTTTTTAGTAACATGTTGCTTAGCCTCCATGTAATCTTTTTTCTTTTCATTTCTCTTTCTGTGGTTGATTGCTGGTTTTAGACCAGTGTGGTCAAAAGAGATCCTTGAAATAATTTATATCCTCTTAAATTTTTGAGTCTCTTTTTATGTCCTGGTATGTCAACTATCTTAGAGAATGTTTCATGTGCACTTGAAAAGAATATACATTTCATTTTCTGGGATATGATGTCTTGAAAACATCAATTAAGTCTAACTGTTCTCTTGTGTCGTTTAGAATCTCTGTTGTTGCTACTGTATAACACTAGAAACTATATACAATCTCTTGTGATAGAACATGATGTAAGATAATATGATAAAAAGGATGTATGCATATATATGACTGGGTCATTTTGTTGTACAGTAGCAATTGACACAACATTGTAAATCAAGTATTCTTTAGCTTAAAGAAATTTTGTTTTAAAAAATGTGGGGTTTAAAAAAAAACATAGAAGATTTGCCTAACATTATAAAGTTGAATCATTATTACCATTGAATTTTAGGAAGAAATACTGGTCAAGCACACATAAAATCCTAGATTTAGGTAATCTTCATACTGGCCAGCACCAGAGTGTAGTCAAAGAATGTCATTATTTTGAATTGAGTTAATGTTTCCAAATGTTTTGTGTTCTATATAATTTGTTTTAAAAAAGTTTTGGGAGTTCCTGTTGTGGATCAATTGTAACAAACCAGACTAGTATCCATGAGGATGAGGATTTTACCCCTGTCCTCACTCAGTGAGTTAAGGATCTGGCATTGCCATGAGCTGTGGTGTAGGTCACAGACACAGCTCGGATTCTGAGTTGCTGTGGCTGTGGCATTGGTTGGCAGCTCCAGCTCCAATTCAACTGCTAGCCTGGGAATTTCCATATGCTGCAGGTGCACCCCTAAAAAGAAAAAAAAAAGTTTTGATTTGGATGTCTTTCTTAAATGAAAATAAATATTATTGGCAATGAGCCAAAAAAAAAAAGAAAAAAAAGAATTGCTATTGCTTTATTGATTTTCTAACTAGAGTTTTTTTTTCCTACTGATGTAGTGCAGTGTTAAAGTACTATTGTTAGTAGTAGTAGTAGGATATTCATTTCTACTTCTCCCATTTTATCTTTTAGTATTTTGTTTTATGTAGTGGGTGCTCCTATATAAGGTTATATATTTTTTAACCAGTGTAGTATATCTTCTTGTGCTGATCCTTTTATAATTACATGGTGTCCTTCATTTTTCTTCATCACCATGTTTAAAGTCTACTTTCTTTGATTTGAGTATTGCTACTCCACTTTCTTCTCATTTCTGTTTGCAGAAATATCTTTTTCCATCCCCTCACTTTCAATCTATGTGTGTCCTTTGCCCTTAAGTGAGTCTCTTATAAGAAGAATATGGTAGGATCTTTTATTATACAGTATTCCACTCTATGTCTTTTGATTGGAGCATTTATGCCATTGACATTTAAGGTAATTATTGATAGGTATGTATTTATCTATCAATAATTTTAAACTTTATTTTCCAGTTTATTTTGTATTTTTTCTTTTTTATTTGTTTTTCCTTTTGTGGTTTGATCATTTTTGCTTTTGTTCTTTTCTTTTTGTTTTTTTTGGGAATCTCTTGTATATTAACCCATTACTATATCAACTTGTTTTAGACTGGTAGTCTTAACAGCTCAAACACATTTTTAAAAATTTACATTTTGTTACTCCCCTCCCCACATTTTATAATTTTGATGCCCTCTTCTACATCTTCATGTTTATCTTTTTGCTATTCATTTAGTTATTATAATTTCCATACTTTTAATCCATATACTGGGATATTTAAGTGAGTTTCAATTGTGATTTTCTCTTTCCTATAGATTCTTGCTTCTTTTCTATTTTGAGAAAATCTTTCAATGTTTCTTTTAGGATAGGTTTAGTATTGCTATATTCTTTTAGTTTTTGCTTGTCTGAGAAATTCTTTATTTCTCCTTCTATTCTAAATGATAATGTTGCTGGGTAGAGTATCCTAGGTTGCAGGTTTTTCCCTTTCAGGCTCTGTTAGGCGTCCACTCCTGGTTGCAGCCCAGACCACAATCAGTCTGTCTCTGCACACCAACCACAGTGCTCTCCGCACTGTCTGTCCTATGAAGCCAGAGTTTCAGGACCCAGCCCACCCCACACACTAGCAGACATGTATTGCAGGATGTAGTGAGGTGGCCAGAACTGTTTGTACTTGTCTCTCTCCATTCTGAATGCCACAGGATAGTTGCCATACTCTTGTCTGAGCCTCTTGAGCTCCCTTTCTGTCCTGGTTGATCTCCCAGCCAGTGAAGGAAGTTCCCAGGGTGAAGGAATCCTTCCTCTTTCACAGCTCCCTCTCAGTGAAGCAAGTCCCATTCAGATTCCTTTATTTTTATCCTACTTAGTTATGTGTTCATCTTTCTTACAACTTTGGTTGTATTATAATATCTTCTGCCAGTGTTCAGTAGGTATTCTGTGAGAATTATTCCTCATGTAGATGTATTTTTGATGTATTTGTGGGGGGAGGTGAGCTCCATATCCTTCTACTCTACCATCTTGATTGGAGTTCCAAAATATCTGTTAATTAGATTGACTTATCTATTGATTTCACAGTTTTTAAACCTCATTTTCATGTGTAGAGATAAAACATTATTATTTGGCATTTAATAATCAGAACTTTAACCTATTAAACTATTCCTTCATGTTGAATGTTCTGACACAAGAACATCAGATATTTATATTTATCTATTTATATTGTGATTTTATCTTAACATTTAAAATTGAGATGAAAGATGAAATATGTTTCCTTGTATAGTAACATCCAATTTATTCAGCATCATAATGAAAGAGAATTTTCCAGGTGGTAAAAGTTTACTTCTTTAAATAAAATATTTAAATAATTTTTATATATTTAGGAATGCCAATTTTACTAAATTACACTGCATATATTAGTATATTGCAAGAGGAATACTTAATTGGAACATTTTGACCTTAAGCTACAGTTTATTGAGGAGTCATCCTCAAAATCATAATGTTATGTTAAGCATAGACCCTGAATTATCACCTGCCACCAAAGTTGACCAGCATCTCTGAATTGAAATCTGAGGCAAGGCCAGGGATCTGCATGCCTGTGAGCTATATATGTCCTTATATCCCATTTGCCATTTGTTGTGTTTGTTCTTCATAGAATGTCATGTCTCTGAGAATAGGGACTGTGCCTTCCATTTATCTGTCAGTTTTATTGTGTTCCATGTGTGCAGAACAGCAGTTAATGTTTACTTACATTTTATAAAAAGAAATAGATCACTCATTAAAGGGAAACTCCTGCTTTTCAAAAGGTTGAATAAGATAATAGTTTTTTAGAACTTTAAATAAAAATCCAGCTGGTTAAACTAAAGCCATTGAAAAGAAGTTTAATTGAGGAATATTTTTTGGCTCTGAGCTCACTATCTTTTCATTTGCTTATAAATTGGATACATTTTATTCATTTCAAAATCTCATCTTTCATTATTTTGTTCCACTGAGGCTAGTAAATAAGTGTTAATAGGCATGTTGAGCTCAGTTAGACTACTTTCCTCACTTAAATTACACATTTTGGCTGTATTATTGCCAACCAGGCTTTTCCTTGTTGACATTTTTATTGAATGTTTTTGCAGGAAATGTTGATATGTTCATATATTGTTTTGACCCTTCACTAATCCTCTTTGTCTGTCATTTCTTTCATCTGAAATATCTTCTTTCCCCATGCTTCCTTTTTTATCCATCCATCAAAGCATGCCCTTTTTCTTGTATAAGTTGATGCCAACTTGTGTCCTTCAAGCATCTCTCTAGAGGATGTACTTCTTATTTTTAAGAGTGGTATAAGCCAAGAAGAAACTAAATTTCTGTGATAGTAGAGAGTTTTATCTTCTTTCTTTACCATAATTTTGCACTGTTTTTTTGGGGGGGTGTGGATATAATTGGTAAGATGTGGAAATGTTTGAAAGTAATGAAGGACTGCTTGTTGAAAAAACTGCCCTTTCTAAGGCCTTATTGATGATTTGTGCTCTGTTATTATGAGGCGTTGGATAAGTAAAGCAGATTTCAAATAGTGACAACAATTGAAACCTGATTCTCAAGTCCACATTCTTTTCCCTACAATTTCCAGTCACATTTCTACCTAAGTTTATAACCTTGGAGTCACACTCAAAAGTAAGCTTCTTCATTGCTCTTATCTAGTCTTTATTGTTGTTGTTGTTAATTATATTTTTTAAATTTTTAAAAATTTTAGTGGAGTATAGTTGACTTACAATGTTGTGTTAGTTTCAGGTGTACAGTAAAGTGAATCAATTATACATATACATATAGCCATTCTTTTGGAGATTCTTTTATCAGACAGTGTATTGGGTAGATTTCCCTGTAATACGTAGTAGATCCTTGTTAGTTGTCTATTTTAAGTATAGTAGCATGTGTACTTTAATCCCAAACTCCTAATTTATCCCTTCCCTTATGTTCCCCCTTTGGTAACCATAAGTTTTATTTTGAAATCTGTGAGTTTGTTTCTGTTTTGTAAATATGTTCTTCTGTCTCATTTTTATTAGATTCTACATATAAGTGATATCATATGATATTTGTCTTTCTCTGTCTAACTTACTTCACTTGGTATGATAATCTCTAGGTCTACCCATGTTGCTGCAAATTGTGTTATTTTGTTTTTATTATGGCCAAGTAATATTCCATTGTATATACCTACTACATCTTTGTTCACATACTAATATATTTGGGCATGTACTATGTGGCAGACAACATGGAGAGACAGTGAGATAGATGTTGGAGATACATTCAGCAGGCTGAATAAAATGGGACTACAGCACAAGAATAGGTCAGGGTAGATGGAGGATACTTCTACACCTGTTGAGCTTGAGTTTTCTTTTGGGTATCTAAGTGGAAATAGCAATATGTAGATGGATGGATATGCAAATGCTTGTTCAGGTACATAGATCTTGATAGACATATAATAAGAGCTAACCTTTTTTTGAGTACACAATTTACCACTACATGCTGCCTTTTCTGTTTCTGAATAAGAGTTGTAAGCCTATTAATGGTAACTGATATCATTGCAAAGGATATTGTCACTTAAATAGTAAAAAAAGAGTACCTCAGAGAGAAACCTAAAGAATACCCAATCTAGTGTTGGGTAGCCTTTTGGATTCACATTCTATTCTGGCAGTTCCTGGGATCATGTCTATATTCCAGCACCAATCATCTTGGAAGCTTCTCCTTATCCAACCTATCTTAAAACAAATATAGAACTGAATCTATAGCCCTGCCTACTGAGCACCTGAATGGGTTTTAATTTGCAGTTTGAAGCTCACAAAAACTCCTGGTCCTAAGCATGTAGATTCTACCCATTATTAGATCTTTCTTCATCCTGCTGTTGTCCATTATATAATCTTCTCTAGCTACACAATCACAATTAATGTGACCAAGTTCATACATCTGTTTCAAAACCTCGTTTCGTTTTCTAAAATGCCTCCACTCATCTTTATGTCCCTGTGCTCCAAAATTCCTCCTACCTCTCCTGTAAAACATGCTCATCTTCTTCAGATAGCCTGTTAATATAAACTCTTACTTAACCCACTTCCATCTTACTCCCATTATAAATCACTATGATTGTTCAATATGCATAAGCAATTCTGTGCAGATGTTGCTAGGAGCAAATGTTTATCTGTTTCTCTAATTTTGTTTATAAATGAACAGAGAATGGGTTACTGTAGTTCATCACAGGTTCAAGTTAAAAGAGATATGTAATATATGCTTGAATGAATGGCCCATTATCTAGTATTAAAATTCAATAATAGCCTCAAACCTAAACTATTTTGAAAATATTTTAACATTCCTTTAATGAATCTGAAAGCACTTTAGGGTTTTTCAGTGTCTCAGGGTTATCATTATCATTGTCCTATATACGTAGGGAGGTAATAAAGATTTCCAGTTCATAGGTTATCAGATTGATAATCTTTTACTGCATTTCTTTAGGTTTATCTCACCTCCCCATTATTTTGTAAGCTCTTTAAGAACCAAAATCATATTTCCTATTTATTTTGTGTTTCACACAGGACTTTATACAAGAGGGTATAAAATTCATATTTGTTATTATTAGGTTAGAGGTTAGGGTATACAGGGAGACTCTAATTTAATGATTTCCTATCTTTTCCTTTTACTATATATGTCAGGATTTACCAACTTATATTTCCATCCCACAACTATAAGAAAATGCAAACAGTGGCCACTTTACCCTCTGTTACTAACTGACCAGTTACCCATAATCCTTTGACTAAACCTCTATCATATAACACACTGTAGGAATAAGCACTCATCACTAATACCTGGTTGTCCTCTTTTTACAAGCACATTGGGGCATTTTCCCTGGCATGAAATGAGGCATGGCTATACAACTTAACTGAATAATGAAATATGAGTGGAAGTGACAAATGTCACTTCCTGGTGTGATATTTAATTCTGATGCTCTATTCTCTAGGTCCCTCTTCCTCTGTCATGATGGATCCTAAAATCATCTGTTGATGTGGAATTGTCATAAGATTGAAGCAGCCTGAACAGTGGACCAACATGTGAAGAACACCTGCCTTGTGAAGGCATTCAGCCCTATAGAAGGTACTGCATGAGAAGGAAATAAAAATGCATTGTGCATAGCCACATAGATTTGAGGGTTGTTGTTTTAGCACTATGTAACTTGGCAAAACCTGACAGCACTTACTTTATAAATGCCTTATTATGTACTTATTTTCATAAACAGTACATTCCTTGAGGGCAGAATCCATATCTGAATCATTTATTTACCCTTAGTATTTTGCCAAGACAGTTTTTAGTAGGCTGTCAAATAGTATTTGTAGAATAAATAATTAAAAAGTAAATAATCCTTATTTCCATAAAAATATAACATTCTCCATTTGACCATTTTTTACTTGTATTTTTTAGAATTAGAGCTTAGCCTGAGAAATATCAGTCCTATTACAATTTTGTCAGCCTGAAGTTTCTTCAGGCTGCTAAGTAATCATACATTGACCCTAGATAAGAATTCTTCCCCAAACCTAAATTGTCCCCTCAGTCTCCTCTTGGACCCCTTTATTCATTATTCTGAAGCTAATTTTCTTCTGTTTTTTTTTTTTAAGTTATTGTTTGTTCTATTATTTGGGTTATTTCCCTCCAAGACTAGCTCCACAATAGGAGACTATTTTCTGAGTTTCTCTGCCATCTTGATCCCTTAAAGGAGCCTGCTGGAATATCTTACGGGAAATGCTTCACACTAACTCTTGTAAAATAGACTGGGAGTAATGAATGTAACTACTGTGGTGAAGTTACAGATATCCTTGACATTTCCAAAGGTTTCATGTGTCAAGTTATAATTTTTATTTTTCTTATTAAATGATTCAAAGAAGACTTCCTGGGATTCTTCTGAAATCTGGTATAAGCAGTTTAAAGTGTAATCCAAGGTAGATTTGAGATGATCCTTATTCATCTCCTACCTAACTAGGAGCACGTGGTATTAGGAAGAAACCAGGCAAAGATCAATGCATTGGGCCAACACCAGATGATCCAGATCATTCTCTTTCAGCTGAACAGGACAGAAGTTCTTGAAAATTAAGCAATATTTCAGCATGATAAGTAGACAAAGAAGGGTCATTTCATGTATTACAAATAATATGGGTTTGAGAGTTTGACAAACCTGGATTCAGGTTTCAAATCTTAATTCTTGTGAGACAGTGGAAAAATTGCTTATATAAGATAAGAATTTATCTTTTTTGGAAATGTTTGCTTTATACCCACATGTGCACACACACAAAACACACAATTTCAGTTGAACATGTATATGGTGCATCTTTTGATTTATTTCAATATTTTTGTTTTTGTCTCTACATAGTTTTACAGTTCTTATTGCACAGATTTTATATGTATTCTATTAAATGTATTCCAAATGTTATATATTTTTGATACACTTGTGAATGTTATTTTAAAATTCCTATTGTTAGGCTAAGTATTCCAATCAAAAGGCAGATATTGTCAAACTAGCTCAAAAAGCAAGACCAACTATACTCTGTCTATAAGAACTGCACTGGTGGCTTTGTGGGTTAAGGGTCCAATGTTGTCACTGCTTGGACACGGGTTCAGTCCCTGCCCAAGAACTTCCAGATGTCACAGGGGCAGCCAAAAAAAGGTAAGAAAGAAAGAAAGAAACATATTATTTCCTTAAGAACAAAAATTAACCTATTGCATAGCACAGGAAAATCTACTCAATAGCTTGTAATAACCTATATGGGAGAAAAGAATGGATATATTTATATTTATAACTGATTAATTTTGCTGTACACCTGAAACTAATACAGAATTGTAAGTCAACTATACTCCAGTAAAATTTTTTAAAAAATTATGTAATCAAACATGTCTCCATTTCTTTTGCCCTGGCCACTTAGAAGCACTGTTGCTTTAAAAAAATTAATTTTAGAAAGTATTTTCCTGGTCTCTTTGTGCCAATGAACTATAACTGTGATATAAACTATCAGTAATATCTATTTTTAAATGAAAAAGGATTATTACATGAATAAATGAGCAAATGAATGAATGAAAAGCAAACATTTAATAGATATTTTCCCAATGATTATTCTAATATAAATGACTTGATTTATACTGTTGTTAATACTAACAATGTATATCTGCTCACTTCATTTATTATTAGTAAAGAATCTTAGTCACTTGAGACTATCTTATCTGATCTATCTCATTTAGAACAATGTATTCTAAAAGTCGTGATAAAAATTATATTTGATAGTATATATATATTTAACACTCACCCTTTTGCTATGTCAACAGTCTCTGTTTCTTTCCCATAGAATCATAATAGAATTATTTAAACTAATAGATTATCTTCATCAAAGTCAATTCTAGGCACTGACAATTCATGACACTGTAGCCTTTCCCTCATTTATAACAAATTTAATATATTTTAATTTTTTAAGCTATTACTCAGCTTTGGCTTATTACAGGATATGATTTAAGAAAATGTCTAAAAGTGAGAAAAATATTAATATGTCATTAAGTCTTATAGTCAGTTCATTTCAATTTGTGTATCGGGGGGCTTTCTGTTCCAGGGTGGGAATATTATGTTTTCCACATCAGTGTTACTTTAGCATCTAAGATCTAACAAGAGATGGAGCTGTAGTTCCTGATCCCTCACATCCTAGTGCAATTAGCACTCATGCTAAATAAATGCCATTTAACTTGATAAGAAGCCCACTTCTCTTCTATCCATTTACTATTCCCCGCCCCCCTTTTTTTTTTTGACAGATCCTGAGGCAGGTATATTTGTACAAACAGCACAGGACACCAGCCCCATATAAACCACAGCCAAGGGATCACACCAGTCCTTCTGTCCTCACATTGGCAGATAAACAACTCTATTGTGGAGCTTTTGTGGTGGCCTGGGCACCTTTGGGAGCTGAGGCTGGAGGAACTGGAGCTGCAACTGTACATCCAGCTGTGGCCTTGGCCTTGGACTGAGCGTTGGCCTGGGACTTCGGCCGGCAGAGCCTGAGGCCCTTGGCGATGCGGGCACGAGCACGTTTCCCAAGTTTGGGGTGAGCAATGTACGCAGGTCGACTGAGCTTGCGGCTGCCAACCTTTGGGATGTTAGGCTTGACCTCCTTGGGTTTTACAAGAGCCTTGATAGCTTCAGCACGTGCACTCATGGCCTTGGCATTGTTGGCCTGCATCTTCTTTAGGCCCTTCTTGTTGTGCTCCTTGGCAAAGCGCATGTTCCGCAGGAACTTGGGGTCCACCCCATTAAGAGATTCATATCGTTGTCATCGAGGTTTCTTGATGCCGTTTCTGTGCCATTTTCGGGACTGATTATGTGTGGTGTGGTTCTTGGACTTCGCCATGTCTGTACCTGGCTCGGCTGATCCCGAAGCTCCTGGGACTGGAAGAGCCATTTACTACCCCTTTAAGTGCCCACTTTCTTCCTAAACCTCTTGCAAGTTATGTGGGCCACAAGTAAATTGAGGATTAAAAAAATAATTTATTTCGCATTTCTAGAACTGAATTGCTCTTTATTGGGATTCCAGATGTAGATGAAATCTATAGCTGTGTCACATAGTGTTCTTGCCTCACATCTTAGTAACTTCCATAATGTTCCCACCAAAGTAGCTTACTCATTAATCTTATAATTTGAGCATCGATCTTTAAGTCTGTTTGTTTTTTAATGAATTGGATTTATTTTTTATTTTATTTTTTTAGGAATGATGTTTCAAAACCATTATCATGGCTGAAAGAAAACCATGGTGCCTTATTAATCTCAGGTAGATGCTGTATTTAAGTATTTGAATGCCTTTTTATATTTATATGGTTGATGTTCACAATAAGAAAGCACAAATTCTAAGAAATTATGTGGCTGTTGAAATAGACCTGCCATTTTCTAATGTATAGCACCCCTTTCTTGCATGAATTTTTATTCAGGATGCTGAAGTGCAAACTACAAAGAATGAGATGTTGGCAAAGGAGATGCTATAGAAAGAACAACAACAACAAAAAAAATCCTGATGGATTCTTTAATCATATAAGTCACTGGTGAACAATAAAGCACTGTTAAGATTGCTTTAGAAATTAGGTCTTGACCTGACTTTTTGAAAAATAGCTCAAAGTAAATTGAAAACATAAATGGATACATGTTTTTGAGAGAGGTTGGGAGAACTGAATTTCAATATAGTGAAGATGAAGGATGTCTGTTCTATCAAAGACAAACTTAAAATTAATGATATCAATCCTAAAAGGAATGAATTATTCAATTTTAGAATAATGGCATATATCCATGTCATAGGTATATATATATATATATATATATATATATATGGTGTATCTCTACTCACAGAATAATTTACCTAAGAGGAGGAAAATCAAGCCATGAAAACATGCATCTCATTAGTAGTTGCATGTCACTGCCCTGCTAATTTGAGGTCAGAAAGAAGCTGTGGTATGTCCATGACAGTTTGCAAACGGAGCAATTTTACCCTCTTGGGCCCTGCCACACAGTTTATTTTCCCCCAAATTTTTGCTTTCATCCAGCTTTATCGCTTCACTCAGCTTTCTCTCCCCAATGCAAGCTGTCTCCTTTTTGGCCCTTTTCTCTACCATTCTGGCTCAAGATTTATGGATATTTTCTTCTAGTGCTAGCTTAAGGCTGCTGAACTAGCATAATGTACATTCTGGGCCAAGACTCTCTGACCTTTAATCTTAGTCATTAAGATTCAGCACTGCTTACCACAAGGGCCAACAACTGCATCATTTATGATTATTTTGACCATTTTTTGTCCTTATTGCTACCTAAAGTTTGTAAAATGAAAACTACATGACCCCTTGGGTATTGCCATCACCAGCTGCTAGCAGGAGCCAGATGCTTTGGTAGCAGAAATAGAGCAAGCAGCCTGGTGACTTCAGCATTTGCATGAACTAGATTCACAAGGACAACACAAGTTAAAGAGAAGATAGTTTCAAGAGGTCCCCTTGTGGCTCAGTGGGTTAAGAACTGAGGATGTTGTCTTTGTGAGGATGCAGGATAGGTCCCTGGCCTTGCTCAGTGTGTTAAGTATCTGGCGTTGCCATAATCGCGGTGTAGATCACAGATGTGGCTCAGATCTGGTGTTGCTGTTTCTGTGGTGTAGACCATAACTGTGTCTCCAATTCATCCCATAACCCGGGAACTTCCATGTACCACAGATGCAACCTTAAAAAAAAAGAGAGAGAAAAAAAGGATACTTTCAGTCAACAAGCAAGCCAATAATATTCTGATAAACATGATGACAATTAAACCTAAAATTTAAAGTAATAAAAAAATAAGTAATAACAAAATTTCCTGGTACACAGGATATTTATAACATTTACACTATTTAAATTTTATGGTTGATTTGGCGTTATGCACAGTGCGTGGTTTTGTTTTTTGCTTGACTGGTTGGTTTGTTTTAATCAGAGATCACAGAATGATGACTTTGCATTAGGATTCTGCTCTTAGAGCTGGCTTGATAAAGTCACTTAAGCACCCTGAGCTATAGTTTCTACATCACTAGAACTGAAATAATATCTACCTTGTAGAGTTGCTTTAAGTATTTAAGATAGCATTGATGCACTAGCACATACTAAACACTTAGTAAAATATATTTACTATTATAAAACTGAGATTACTATAGTATACTGTATATGTAAGTATTCATACATGTAACATTCTTTTTTTTCTTTTTTTTAATTTATTTTTTTATTGTTATTTCCCCAACACACTTTTTTTTCCCCACTGTACAGCATAGGGACCCAGTTACACATACATGTATACATATTTTTTTCTCCCATTGTCGTCTGCATTGTAAGTATCTAGACATAGTTTTCAGTGCTACACAGCAGGATCTCATTGTAAATCCATTCCATGACCAAAGGTTTGCATTCGTTGACCTCAAGCTCCCAATCCCTCCCACTTCCTCCCCTTCCCCCTTGGCAACCACAAGTCTATTCTCCAAGTCTGTGATTTTCTTTTCTGTGGAAAGGTTCATTTGTGCTGTATATTAGATACCAGATATGAGTGATTTCGTATGGTATTTGTCTTTCTCTTTCTGACTTACTGCACTTAGAATGAGAATCTCTAATTGTAGCCACGTCACACTTGGATACATCCTGTAAAGTGCGTGTGCTTTTTGTGTGTGTGTGTGTGTGTGTGTGTGTGTGTGTGGGTGCGTGCGTGAGAGAGAGAAAGAGAGAGAGAGGGATATGATAATTTGTTTCAGAATATGTACTATCCCTTCCAGTCTGTTTTTATTCAACATAAACTGATACTAACTTAGAAAGATCACAGAGAGGTATCTTAAAACCATCTTTCACTCCTAACTAATCCTCACTCGAAATACATATTGTCTTTCTTTTTAGTGGTGAATCAAATTTCACTCTTCTCATAGCTTTAGGCAGATTTTGCTGCCACAGGGACAGCTGTGCTTATGTCAATTCATGCCCCATTGGCTAAATTCCTTTAAGGACATAACCCGATCACAAAATTGGAATAATCAGGAGAAAGATATCCTTTCTTCCCTTGCACTGATGGGTGTGTTTATAGCAAAAGCCTGTTGTTAACTCTTATGCTCTCTACATCTTCTGTAAGAAATCCCTTGTCCCCCAATTTTCCTGCACATGTTGAAATTTCCTGCTCAACTAGCATCACTGTCAAGCCTTTTTTAAGTTGAATACTTTAGTGTTTTAAACTCATTTTATTTTATGTTTTTGGATTTTTTTAATAATGATTTTTATTGTTTTCCATTATAGCTGATTTACAGTGTTCTGTCAATTTTCTGCTGCACAGCATGATGACCCAGTCACACATACATGTATGTATACATTCTTTTTTTCTCATATTATCATGCTCCATCACAAGTGACCAGACATAGTTCCCAGTGCTATACAGCAAGATCCCATTGCTCATTCATTCCAAAGGCTACAGTTTACATCTATCTACTCCCAATTTCCAGTCCCTCCTACTCCCTTCCCCTCCCTCTTGGCAACCACAAGGCTGCTTTAAACTCATTTTAGATTTTTAATATACTGGGCATCAGTATATTTGCATGATTTGAAATTACTACAGACACAAATAGACCTCAATAATAAGAATAGGTTTATGCACCTTGATTTGTTTTCAAGGTGGTCTATCTAGGATCACTTTAACATTTCTCCGACAGAAAGAGAAGTATTTCTCTATATAAAAAAGCTTCTTAATCCAGCTAGAATCAGAAAAGCAAGAAAACCTGACTATATCCAATGAGAATTTCAGCTTCAGGGTAGAAGCTCCTTGAGTGTGTGTGTGTGTGTGTGTGTGTGTGTGTGTGTGTGTGTGTGTGTTGTGACCGCTCACATTCACATACTCCATATCCCATGATTCTATAACTCATAACATGAGAGGTTCCCTCTTCTTCTCCTTATCCTCAAATACTGAATCAGAGTCTCAAGCTTTTTAATAGGAAAAAGACCTCAGAACTTCATGCTTCATGTTATGTATTCTTTTTAACAACACTATGAGACGGGTTGTATTAGCCTCATTTTAGAGATGTGGAAATAAGACTCAACAAGTTAAATACCTTACCTCAGGTCAAGTAATTAATACATAGCCCAGTTGTGGTTTGAACGGAGGGCCATCCAGAGCCAAAACCCATGCTAATTCCATAAATAGTATTTCTCCAGGGAACATCATAAGAAGGTTAATTATTTTCATCTAGAAAATAAAAAAGTCAAAAATAGGAAAGAGGCTTTAAAGTGAGTGTAATAGTGACATTCACAAATGGATAAAAAATACATTAAAAAAAAAAACAACGGTGTGAGCACAGAAACAAGTGTGGAAATGTTTAAGACATAAATGAAGTTTAGCGAGCCATTAAGTTGGGTTATTTTGTTTAATATGAGGGAGGGAAGTGGAAATGTTTGGAAAAGGAGGCTGGGACACCCTGAAGGACTTCAATATTGGCTAGAGGAGTTTGGACTTCATGCATGGACCATGGGATCTAGAGGAGGCATTTGAGAAGATGGATGCATTTCAAGAACAGTACTGTGGAAGTAATCACAAGGAAAAAAACAGGGAAGGAGACTCAAGTTAGAGGAACCAATCATCTGGCAATCAGAGTGCTCTAGGAGTAATAACAAAGGCTTTAATTAAAGGGATTGACACCATGGGAAAGAAGGAAGGGAACAGCTGCAATACTTGAGGGAGTTAAACATGGACCAGGAGGTTATTCTGAAGGACTTCCCACCTGTGTTTTCTTCACTAGCTCATGAGTTGTATGTAAGGCCTAATCAATATAAAGCATTTGTTAAAAAATAGAAACTGTAGGAGTTCCCAACTTTGGCACAAGGGGATCAGTGATGTCTCTGCAGCAACAGGATGAAAGTTTGATCCCTGGCCTGGCTCAGTGGGTTAAAAGATGCTGTGTTGCTGCAGCTGTGGTGTAGGTTTCAACTGCCATTCAGATCTAATCCCTGGCCCAGGGAACCCCATATGATGTGGGGGCAGCCAAAAAAGAAAAAAGAAACTGTAAATTTGAATGAGGAATCATTTAGAAAGTTTGGGCCAATCTCTGAAGAGATGGCACAATTGTAAGTCAAAGCCACTGGCACTAAAAATAAATATCATTGTCTTGATGGGATGAGACAATGAAGTTAACAGGTGACTCTACATTATTAGTTTGATATGTTTTATATTAAAATTATATTATCAGGAGAAAGAAGAACATACAGTGGACAACTTAAAGAGCTATTGAGAAGACAAGAAATCCAACCGCTCTTGGTTAATTTAGGGGCTATCCTCCAGCTGGCCACCTCCTGCCAGTAAAGATAAGATGAAGTTTGTAAATAAAATTTAAACCACACATATAAAGCCAATACATACAATTTAGATAAAAGGAGATAGTAGAGTATAAAATGAATAAGATGAAAGAGCAAACTAAAAATTCAGGCTAGATAAGATACAGTAAAAAGATAAGAAAAAAAGGATTAAAGAAGTTTAAATAGGTAAGAATTGACTAAAAGAGAACACTAAGACAGACTATCTTAAGTTGAAGAATTCAGCTAAAAGAGCACCCTTTTTAAAAGGATGGAAAATGAAGAAGTCCCATAGAACTCAAGTTTAACCCGTGGGGCAAATCGAGCTGTACCAATTTTCAGCAGTCACCCTCTTATGCATCTTCCTGTTAAAGCTGGGCTTCACTCCAGAGGTCACCTAGTGAGTACATTGGCCCAGGCTAATGTCCTCAGATAAGGAAACCCTGGGAGACTTGTCCTTCAGGAAGAAGGCTTTCATTTCCAACACCTGAGCTTCTTTTCATATTTGACTAACAGTTTCAATTGCACGATTCCAGCCATTTTTTCTACGTAGGTTCTACAGGTTAGTAAAGTATCTTGTACACAAAATAAAGAGACAAATTTAGAATATGCAGCAGCTTATTGAACATGGGGATACCAAAAAAAAAAAAAAAGAAAAGAAAGAAACCAATGACTTAAAAATTCTGGTTAGTTTTCAATCTACTGATAAGACTAGACCTTCTTTATGGGCCAAAGGAAAACCAAAGGCAGTCAACTATGGCAGCTACTTGTGGTTACAGCCAGAGTGTAAAGCTGTGTCTTTGGAGCCAGCTTGCTGGACATGACTGTTGGCTCTAATATTTCTGCAATTGTCAATCTCTAGCAAGATACTTCAACCTTCATGTTCCTCAAAATTTTGATCTGTCAAATGGGAATTGTTATGAAGAACAAATTTGTTAACCCATGAAAGGGACTTAGAACTCTGCCTAGTACATAAACTGTGCTCAGTAAATATTTACTTATACTATTATTCCAATAAGCAATGGCTTGATGTTTGTGAAAGATGAGAGAATATTTTGAATTCTTAAAAGAAACTTCAAAATGCAGTGCAGCATCTGGATAACAACTGTAAACCAGAACACATGAAAAATATCAATCTTAAAACATTTCTAATACTAACATGTAACCTATCTTTAAAAAGTCTTAACAAAATGTTGGTTTAAAAGTCTTAACAAAAATAATAAGAGTTAGCATTTATTGCATATTTACTATGAGCCAGGCACTGCTCTAAGTCATACATTTTACATTTTGACATTGTTGACTCATAATAACATTACTAGGTAGGTACTACTATAACCAACCCAGTTTACTGATTAAAAGAAGAGTGGTTAAGTCATTTTCTAATATAGCTTATTTGTAGAGGAACCAGGATCAAAAACACAGGCTTGAGGTGGCAGAGACTGGTTGTTTAAAAACTAAACCTTCTTAGAGAATTATGGTCTTAAACTGAAGTAAAATTTTCTCCTCATCCTAGAAGAGTACATTTATTGGGTGGATAGGCTTTCCTATAACCTATTTCCTTTGGGATTCATTAAGTGAAACTCTGTTTCTATGAGCTTTACTGATGGGACCCTTTGTTTCTTTCCCCTTCTTCCATTCTCCCATTCTCTCTTCTTTGGCTACAGGTAAATCATAGCCAGTGAGACACCTAAAGGAGAGATAAGGCTAAATCTAGATTAAGATTAATGTACCAGGAGTTCCCTCTGTGGCTCATCAGTTTAAGGAACCAACATTGTCTCTGTGAGGATGTGTGTTTGATCCCAGGCCTCACTCAGTGGGTCAAGGATCCAGCCTTGTGACAAGGTGCAGAGTAGGTGGCAAATGTGGCATGGATCCAGCATTGTTGTGCTATAGGCTAGCAGCTGCAGCTCCAATTCGACCCCACGAACTTCCATATGCTGCAGGTATAGCCATAATAAGAAAAAAAATATCTACATACAAAAAACTGACCATCTTTATTTCAAAGCCTGCTATACTGAAGCTTTTGCTGTGTATTTTTTAAATGTATTTGTATGTGATAGATAAATAGACATATGATAGATAGATAGGATGAAATAGAGAAACATATATTACTATTCCCAGAAATAAACACCATTCACTTTAGAATACATATTATGTTTTCAGTATTGTTCAAAAACAAATTCTGAGTTGTCAGCCATAGACTGCACTTGAAATTTATTGCTTTCTCTTTTTGACATTTAGAATAGTTGAACCCATTTGCTTTTCAGCCATCCTTACCCTCTCCTGCCATCCCATTCTTTAGGCACACAACTCTAAGATAAAACCCTCGGGCACAAAACACAGGGGAGATAACGGTCTCAAGTTGAGCAAACAGCTACCAGCAGGATATGTAAAGAAAACTGGGTAAACAGAGAATACACCAATTTGGAATGAGATAAAATGGTGACTGCATTACACACAGGGACTACAGCACAGAAATAGTGATTAAATATTGTAATTACCATTCCACACATTGATTTATGGAGTCAGGGTTCCAGGGGCCCCATAGAACTAGTACCCCAAAGGCATAATGTAGCACTACCTAATCAATTGATGGGTGACCCCACAGCATCTTTCAATGAAAATTGGCAGTCATTTTTAATTTGCTGTGAAAGAAGAGCTTTTAAGGAGGCCCTTTAATCAAATGTAATTATTCTGAAGGATGATGGAGGACCCATTTAGCCATGCCTATGTGTAGTAATATAAAGTAACCCTAAGTAGGGTTGACCTCAGGGCATCTTATTTACCAAATCAACTTTAGTTGATTTTATCCTTAGTTCAAAAAGGGATATGATTAATGCCTTTTGTTTACTTACCTAACCTGATCCTGGCCCATTGCAATGACAAAAGAGGTCCCTGTGGTTTGCCTCTCTACACTCTACCTTATAGTTATAAACAGAATCATAATTATTTCATTATAACACATATCATTTTCTTTCTGATTCATTCTTTGTGATAAATTTGAAAAATAGAAGAAAAACAATAACAGAAAAACTACTATGGATACTTTGCCCTCTGGCCTTCTACATCTTTTTTCTTTTTTAATTTCTATTTTTATTAAAGTATTATTCATCTACAATGTTGTGTTTGTTTCAGATGTACAGCAAAGTGACTCAGTTATATATATATATATCTCCATTCTTTTTCAGATTTATTTACCATATAGGTTATTACAGAATATTGATTAGAGTTCCCTGTGCTTATGCAGGAGGTCTTTGTTGGTTATCTATTTTTATATATAGTAGTGTGTATATGTTAATCCCAAACTCCTAATTTATCCCTCCCCCCTTTTCCCTTTTCCTCTTTGGTAACCATGTTTGTTTTGGAGTCTGTGTATCTGTTTCGTAAATAAGGTCATTTTTTCATTTTTTTTTAAGATTCCAAAAAAGTGATATCGTATGGTATTTGTCTTTCTGTCTGACTTTCTCCACTTAGTATGTTCATCTCTAGATCCTCATGTTGCTGAAAATGGCATTATTTTTATGGCTAAATAATATTCACACACACACACCCCACATATTCAATCCATTCCTCTGTGGATGGACATTTAGATTGCTTCCATATCTTGGCTATCGTAAATAGTGCTGATATGAACATAGGGGTGCATGTATATTTTTGAATTATAGCTTCGTCCAGATATATGCCTAAGAGTGGGATCATATGATAATTCTACATTTACATTTTTTAAGGATACTCTATACTGTTCCCCATAGTGGTAGTACCAGTTTACATTCCCACCTACAGTGTAGAAGGGTTCTCTTTTCTCCACACCCTCTCCAGTACTTATTGTTTGTAGACTGTTTGATGGTGGCCATTGTGATGTTGTAAGCTAGTATCTTCTTGTTAGTTTGATTTGCATTTCTCTAATAATTATCAATGAAAAAGTTGAGCATTTTTTCATGTGCTTTTTGGCCATCTGTAGGTTATCTTTGGAAAATGCCTATGTAGGTCTTCTCATTTTATGATTTTGTTGTTGTTGCTGTTACTGAGCTTCATGAACTATTTGTATATTTTGGAGATTAATCCCTTGTTGATCCCTTCATTTGCAAATATTTTTTTCTCATTCTGTGGGTTATCTTTTCATTTTTTTTTATAGTTTCCTTTGCTATGCAAAAGCTTTTAAGTTTGATTAGATCCCATTGGTTTATTTTTGTTATTTTCTTTACTCTAGGAGGTGGATCCAAAAAGATATTGCTGCAATTTATGTCAAAGAGTGTTCTGCCTATGTTTTCCTGTAAGATTTTGAGAGTATTTGGTCTTACACATGTCTTTAAACAATTTTGAGTTTATTTTTGTGTATGGTGTGAAAGAATGTTCTTTTTTTTGTTGTTAAGGCTGTACTCTTGGCACATGGAAATTCCCAGGCTAAGGGTGGAATTGGAGCTGCAGAAGCTGGCCTACACCATAACCACAGCAGCGTGGGATCAGAGCCGCATCTGCAACCTACATCACAACTCACATCAACACCAAATTCTTAACCCACTGAGCAGGACCAGTGATCAAACCCACGATCTCATGGACTCTAGTCAGGTTTGTTAACACTGAGCCATGATGGGAACTCCTTTTTTAACTTTTTTTTTTTGAGAGTGTTCTTGTCTTATTTTTTTACATGTAGCTGTCTAGTTTTCCCAGCACCACTTATTGAAGAGACTGTCTTTCCTCCACTGTATATTCTTACCTCCTTTGTCATAGATTAATTGACCATAATTGTGTGGGTTTATTTCTAACCTTTCTATTATGTTCCATTGATTTATATGTCTATTTTTGTGCCAGTATGATACTGTTTTGATAACTGTAGCTTTGTAGTATAGCCTGATGTCAAGGAGCCTGATTCCTCTTGCTCCATTTTCTTTCTTAATTCTTCTTTGGCTGTTCAGGGTCTTATGTGTTTCCATCAAAATTTTATTTTTTTTTGTTCTAGTTCTATGACAATGCCATTTGTAATTTGATAGAAATTGCAGTGATTCTGTGTATTGCCTTGAGTAGTATAGTCATTTTGAAAATACTGATTCTTGAAATCCAAGAACATGATATATCTTTCCAGCTGTTTGTGTCATTTTTGAGTTCTTTCATCAGTGTCTTATAGTTTTTGGAGTACAGGTCTTTTGCCTCTTTAAGTAGGTTTATTCAAAGGTATTTTATTCTTTGTGATGCAGTAGTAAATAGGATTACTTCCTTAATTTCACTTTCTAATCTTTCATTGTCAGTGTATAGACATATGAGAAATTTCTGTGTATCAATTTTGTATCCTGCAGTTTTACCAAATTCATTGTTGAGCTCTAGAAATTTTCTGGTAGCATCTTTAAGATTTTCTATGTATAGCATCATGTCATCTGCAAACAGTGAAAGTCTTACTTCTTTTACAATTTGGATTCTTTTCATTTATTTTTCTTCTCTGATTGCCATGGTTAGGAATTCCAAAACTACATTGAATAAGAGTGGTGAGAATAGATGTCCTTGTCTTGTTCATGATCTTAGAGGAAATGCTTTCAACTTTTCACTGTTGAGAATGATGTTAGCTGTGGATTTGTCATATATGGTCATTATTATGTTGAGATAGTTTCCCTCTATGCCAACTATCTGAAGAGCTTTAATCATAAATGGGTATTGAATTTTGTCAGAAGCTTTTTCTGCATTTATTGAGATGATCATATGGCTTTTATTCTTCAGTTTGTTAATGTGGTGTATCACACTGATTGATTTGTGGATATTGAAAAATCCCTGCATCACTGGGATAAGTCTCACTTGATCATGGTGTATGATCATTTGGATATATTGTTGGATTCAGTATGCTAGTATTTTGTTGAGGATATTTTTATCTGTGCTCATCAGTGATATTGGCCTGCAATTTTCTTTTTTTTTTGTGATATCATTCTTATTAGGGTATCAGATTGATGGTCATCTCATAGAATTAGTTTGGGAGTGTTCCTTCCTCTGCAACTTTCTGGACAAATTTCAGAAGGATAGGTGTTAACTCTTCTCTAAATGCTTGATAGAATTTGCCTGTGAAGCCATTTGGTCTTGGCCTTTTGTTTGTTGGATGTTTTTAAATCACAGATTCCATTTCAATGCTTGTGATTGGTCTGTTCACTTTCTGTTTCTTCCTGGTTCCATATGAGAAGATTGTATTTTTCTAAGAATTTGTCCATTTCTTCCAGCTTGTCCATTTTATTGGCATATAGTTTCTTGTAGTAGTGTCTTCTGATTCTTTGTATTTCTATGGTGTCAGTTGTAACTTCTTTTTTCATTTCTAATTTTATTTATCTGAGACCTCTCCCTTTTTTTTCTTGATGAGTCTGGCTAAAGGTTTTTGAATTTTGTTGACTTTTCAAAGAACCAGCTTTTACTTTCATTGGTCTTTTCTATTGTTTCCTTCATCACCATTTTTATGATTTATTTCCTTCTACTGACTTTTAGTTTTGTTTGTTTTTCTTGTTCTGATTTATTTCCTTCTACTGACTTTTAGTTTTGTTTGTTTTTCTTGTTCTGATTTATTTCCTTCTACTGACTTTTAGTTTTGTTTGTTTTTCTTGTTCTGATTGCTTTAGATGGAAGGTTAGGTTGTTTATTTGAGGTTTTTCTTGTTTCCTCAGTTTGGATTGTATTGCTATAATTGTCTCCTGGACCTGCTTTTGCTGTGTCTCAGATGTTTTGGATCATTGTATTTTCATTTCATTTTCATTATCATTTGTTTCTAGATATTTTTTTGATATCTTCTTTGATTTCTTCAGTCATCCATTGGTTGTTTAGTAACATTGTTTAGCCTCCATGTGCTTGTGTTTTTTAGTTTTTCTCTTCATTGCTGACCTTCCACTTCTTTCTTTCCTGGCCTTTATGTAGATTGATAATATCTTGAGTTTTCCTTTCCTAAGCTTTCTTATTTTTTTAAAACTTCCTTTAGTTAGAGAAATCCAGATGGTTTCAAATAGAATTTAGGTTCTTATAGCAAGAAAACAAAGACACAGTCAGTTCACAAACTTTAGTCTGCTTAACCTATAAAACAGGCAATTGGAATGAAAGTGGAAGACCTGAAGAGAGCAAGCCATAGAGTTTATGACAAGATATTAGGCAAGGAGAGAATAGATCTGAGTTATGTCCACCCCACCCCCAGGAACTGATTCAGGACACTCGGGAGTGGGGCAGATATGACTTGGGACAAGTCATGGGTAAAGTGGGATGGTGCACAGGTGACTGGATTAGAGGGACCAGGTACAGGGAAGTCATGTAGGGATCAAGGGACTACCCGGAGCCCTCCTGTCCCTGCACCTCTGAGAACCTGAGCCAATGTATGCTGGCTATCTGAGCCATCAAGTCATCAATTTTAATCTTTGTGTTGATGAGACCTGTTAGCCAGTTTTGTAAGTATTAGGAGAGGGCCTTTCCATCATAGTAAAGCAGGCTAGTGAGCCAATGGTGTCTTCAAAAGGAAACATAAACTATGTCTAGATACTCATGTTGCAACAGAACAAAGGGTGGGAGAAAAAATGTAATTGTAATGTATACATGTAAGGATAAGCTGACCCCCTTGCTGTACAGTGGGAAAATAAAAAAAAAAAAAAAAAAAAAGGAAACATAGAGCCTGCATTTTCAACCCCCAAACAAGGGCGGATCACTTATATTTTCATATTTTCTTGTGGATTTTGTTAGGCTACCTAGACATTGTTGTCATTACTGTGAAAAGACTTTAATCTCCTTTGAGGTCCTCAAAAAATAAATCCTAAGGAGTCTTTTTCTAGCTGAGGTATTTTGAAATGTACACACACACACACACACACACACACACACGCACGCGCGCGCATTCCTTACTTAAACCTAAGATCATTGGATTGTGACTTTAATTAACATGAAAAAGATGACTCAGAATTGCACAGCTTTTTGCCACCACGATCATATTGTACCCAAGCATATTATTCTGAGAACTGCAAAAAAGAATTTGAATATGTTTGACATATAATAACAAACATTGGGCTGGCAGACATATGGTAAAAGATACGTATGGGTGCATATGGAGAGAATCAATGGCATTATTTGTTCAGCTCCAAACCTCTTGGGAACAGTCAGTTCAGTTCTCCTTCAAGCTCAGGCACACGGGTGGTCTATGTGAGGAACGAAGAACTTCCTTCACCCTGATCCACATTGCTGTAGCAATCCCATACATCAGTGCCAGTATGTGTCCCTGCAGGATGCCCATGGGAGTGGAGGGAACCAGCTTATTGCTACTCTGCCACTTCCCAGAGGGCTAGGCTGGCAGTGTATAGCTACCTAACTGTGAAAGAGCTTGCCTCCGGGGACATGAAAACAGTTATTCTCTAGTTTGAAAAGAGAGAACCAGATTTGATTTTTCTGATATGTACTAGGAGACAAATACTACTATTTCTACTTTATCAATGGATGGAGTAATTGCACCAGGTTTTCTGACTTGCCCATACAGAGCATTAGGGTCTGAACTCAGAAATTCCCAAAGCCTGGTTTCTGGTGCACATGTTGGGGCTTCCTGCCAGTTAGATCCATAACAGCATTCTTTATTTCCTTCTTTCACCTTCTCTTTCTCGTTGTAACTCTTGTACATGACAGCTGCTTCACGCATTTTCATTGATTATATAATGTCAAAGTATGGCCCTGGACATGCAGCTGTCTCTCTGAGACTTTTTTCCCCCAACCATAAATGAGAGGTTGGACTTGATAATTTCCAAGTTTCCTTCAAGCTCCAAAATCCTCTAAGGTTATGCCAGCAGCATTTTACCTGTATCACCTGGTTTTCTGAGCTGCTCTTTCCTGGGACAGCCAGGAGGGTACCCTTAAATGGTTCATAAGCTCCCAATCCTGGGATTTCCTCTGTAATATTACACACCCAGGGAAAGAATTAGCCAACTGAAGGAGGAGAGTCGTGCAGAACAAGGAAGGATGAGAACAATTCTGACAGTGTAAGCTGGTCCAGACTGAAAAGAGAGGCTGTGGTTTACATGAGCGATGTAGTCACAAGGAGTTACTGTGGACCAGAGATGTTCCCCAGGCCTCTCACTAGTTTATATAAAATAGCTACTTCCTTGGGCACCCATTCTTTCTCTATTTTCCAATGTCCAGTTCTTATGACACTAATTTGACTTCCTAATACCAAGAAACAGGGTAGGTTGCTCTAATCAATGGAAAAGCACATTTTATGTTTTAATTAATTTGCATTCTGATTTAAACAATGTGCTAGGCCCCCAAGGATATCCAGGCCCTGATCTCTCAAACCTGTGAATGTCACCTTATGTGGAAAAAGTGGCTTTGTAGATGTGACCAAGCTAAGGATAGTGAGATGGGGAGATTATCCTTCATTATCTGTGAGATTATCCTTCATTATCCTAAATACAATTACAAGTGTAGTTACAAAAGGGAAACTGGGAGAGATTTGACGCAAAAGAATAAGGCAAAGATATGACAGAAGCAAGATCCTATGCTGCTGGTTTTGAAGATGGAGAAAGGTGTGTGAGTCAGAGAGGGCAACGAATACCAGGGCAGCCTCTGAAGCCTGGAAGAGACAAGGAATGGATCCTCTCCTGGATCCTTGAGAAAGAACCAGCATTGCCTAAACCTTGGCTTTGGCCCAGTGAAACTGATTTAGGGCTTCTGGGCGCCAGAACTCTAAGAGAATACATTTATGTTTTAAGCTATTAAATTTGTGGTAATTTGTTACAGCAGCAATAAGAAATGAATAGAAACCCCTTGTAATATTAATATTAATGATTCTTAGTCTAAGAGTCTAATTGCTTTTAGCTAGCCTGAGAATATAAAACCAAAATCTAGTTTCTGGATGCAGACCCTAGACCATACAGTAACAAAAACCTTCTAAGAACCACCCCCCCTCACCATAGCACCCTTCCACTTACAGTCCTCTTCCCCCCCCCCCCCCGCCACCATTCGAACTGCAATAGGATATGGTTTTCCCTAATACTGGACCTCTTAAAAAGACATTAGTTAACATTGTAAGTATAAGGAATCTAATAAAGTCTAACAAAAATAAGCCAAAAGAAAATACCAAATTTAGATCCTGGTAAGAGATGGGTGCACCTACTCTCATTCAGATGCAGCTGCCCCTCTCCTCCTTCTTATTACCAGATGCCCTTATTAGACTTCTTAGGCATCAGTGCCACCTAGCACTGTCTGGACTGGCTGTGAGACTGGTATTTCTCAAACTTTAACATGCATAATATGCATAGGAATCACCTGGGGATCTTGTTAAAATGCAAATTCTGATTCAGTAGTCTGAGGTGGGACCCCGAGTTCTAAATTCTAATAAGTTCCCAAGTGATGCCAGTGCTGCTGGTGTGCAGACCACACTTTCAGTAGCAAGGTGCTAAACCACATTCTAGATGTTTGGGCCTGAGGTAGATTCCAACTGGCACTATCAGGAACAGAGTCTTATGGAATTTTCAAAGCCTTGCAGAATTTTCTTTAAAATACTTTCTCTAGATGTGTTACTGTTCCTTAACCTCTCTGGTCCTGGCCTGTGCATTTGCTATTTCCTATATGCCTCCATCTACATAACACCCCTTGGTCTTGGCCTGGCCTTCTAAAGAGTCTTTCTTTATGGCATAAGCACTGACTTTGCAGGGATCTCTTATGCCCCTCCTAAAAGTCAGGACTTTTCTGGTTCCCTGGAATCTTACCTAAAGTATTCTGATCTATCCTATTCACATGCATCTTTAGATTAAGGCTCTTTCCTTAGATAAAGCATGTTTCACTTGATTTGGGTTTATATCTATGCCTAAACTCACTAGGGTCTTGGCTTTCATGAGCAGTCATGGGTCCATCATCACCCTACATGCTGGCTTGCCTTTGTCAGCTCCCAGCAATATCTCAGAGCCTCTTTTCACCTCTTCCTGTTTTAAAATTGCTACTCCCTATTATATCCCTTATTGATTCCAGTTTCTGCTCTGAGTAATAACTCTGGCTTTGGTTAATTTAAGGAGCACAGACAACTGGCACACCCTGTGCTTCATGAAGGATCAAATATTTCCTCCTCCATCTGCTGAGGGTTCCTCTGCTCAGCCGGTTTCCTCTGCCCTCTCTGAGGGCTTCTCAGCTCTCTGCTGCCCTCTCCTGGCCTCTTGTAGGCCTGTGCTCACATCAACCCTTGCAGCACCAAAAATAATTCCTCATCATCACACACAGACCCGGCATGATCTAAGAGCTCTAGGAAGTGGATCAAACTAAAAAGATGAATTTGGCATTTACTATCTTTATCAATATTTTTAAACTAAGAATTTCAATGGAGATATGGAAAGAGAACATCCATAACATTCATTGCTAACAAATGAAAATCAAAAGAATAAGAAGCATAGAGGAGGGAAATTTGGAGCATATTTAAAGAAGAGAGAGAACTCCAGTCTGGCTATACCAATGACTCCCATTCCTCAGTGGAAGTATATAAAGACATAGTATTCTCTGGGTGCCACTGCAGTCCAACTAAATAAGAATCTCTGAAAGTGGTCCTGATTACTTAATACTTTTAACAACCATTCCTGGTGATTCCAATGAAGGTTAAGAGTGCCTTGGTCAGATTGTAAAGTGTATGGGAATTGTGGACTAAAATCAGGGTCATATTATGGAGAATACTGGAGTTTCCATTGTTCTTCAGTGGTTTAAGAACCCAACATAGTGTTCATGAATATGCAGGTTCTATCCCTGGCCTTGCTCAGTGGGTTAACTCAAGTTGCAGCTTAGGTTATAGATGCAGTGTGGATCATGTGCTGCTGTGGCTGTGGCATAGGCCAGCAGCTGCAGCTCCAATTCAACCCTAGCCCAGGAACCTCCATATGCCACAGGTGCTGCCCCAAAAAGAAAAAAGAAAATATTAAGTGATATATCTGTAATTTGTGGAGAATTTTTGAATGTCTTTTAATGACCTGTCCCTAGCAGATCTCACATATAAATAGATGTCTTCAGGTTACAAACCAGTTCCTGGACCCTTCCCCCCATCCCCCTGCACCTGCCGCCCCCTGGACCTTGTGCTCAGGCCAGACCCCAAATCTCTTTCCTTGCTCATCCTTACACCTTATTACATGTTTCACAGGGAGGAAAAATGGCTCCTCCCTCCAAGTGCTTCCCCTCTGTCCCAGCAGTGCAGTCTCAGACCAACTCAGGGAAGACCTTCCAACTTCATGCTCTCCAAGTAGCACACCTCTGCCCCTCAGCCAGTGTGCCCTGCTCCATGAACAGACCCAGGTGGTGAAGGGTCAGGGTGGGAGAGACAAGTGGAGTTAAACTAACAAGCAACACAATGGGGCTCTGAGATACTGTTGTCACCACTTAAAGTTGCCCCTTAATGTTCTGATTTCATAAAGCAATTGTCTGTCCTCTCAACCATGATTGTTCCCATCTTTCCTTTATATCATACTCAATATAATTATTTCTCCTTCCCAAGACATTCCTGACTACCCCACCTTGTGCTCAAAGTATCCTAGTGCTGTTGTTGTGTACCGTAATTTTAATGCAATGTACCATACATTTTCTTTTCTTCAAGATGTGTTTATGTTCTCCACTTTACTTAACTTTTTGTATGTTTATCTGCAAGGTTATCTCCTCTTCTTTATGCTTCTTTATTACCCTGGACATATAGAGCAGGATGCTTTGCACATAGTGAGTGTTCAGTTAGAATTTGCTGACTGGATTTCCTCCAAGCATCACCAACTCAGTCCATGGATAGAAAGTCTTTACCCCACTAAGCACATTCTGGGAGACTTGATTCTTTCCCTCAATTCACCAGGGCTCATCCAGTCTCCCCCTATTCCTCAGAAGCCAGACTCCACGTTTCTTACCTCTTTCAGCAAAGGCAATCATTTCAATTATCTAACTAACCCCCAGCTGCCTTTTCTCCTTCCCTGTGTTTACTCTGCTTAGCTAGAAGATCACTGGCAAATTTGAATTTGCATTTTTAATCAGACATTGCATCAGATTTTCACTCTATTATTCTGAGTTCCTCTTACATCTAAGCCACTACTGGGTGTTTGGGTGACAGCATAAATGTAAATAAGAAAGTAATTTGTTTTTTTCTTTATCTTTAAAAAAAAATCTCTGAGCCTTAGAGAATCTTATGTGAGCAATATTGCTTTCTCCTCCTTGCATGGAAATATTACCAGCCGTTTTTAAGGTGAAAAAAAAAGAGCTCTCCCTCCTCATTCTAAGACCCTTCTAGGAAAAAGCATTATTTAAATTCAATTAGAGCTTTTGCCCAGAGTACACTTCCAGAGGAGAGAAAAGCAGCCCACTTCATTAGCTCTGTTCCCTTCAGTTCTGTGATGCTCCTCCCCTTTCAACTTGTCCATCACAGCTTGTCCTTGATCCTGGAATGGGGTGTCTACTTCCTCTCTATGTGGATAAATCTGATCCTGGCTGAGCTGCTCAAATCCAGGAAGACCCAAGCTTTGCTAGAGCCCTCCAGCTTTCTCTGTTACAATTGTACTTCCTATGCAACTGCAGTGGGGTTTCCCCACCTCAGGTATCTGGCTTCACCTATAACCTAAGTGGACCACACAGCCAAGTGAACATCCTTAAATGTTCCCTGATTTGGGCTTTTGGTTGCCTTCTTCAGAGGTCCTTTGACACTGACACACGATCCCAGGAGCAATGGAAGTGAGCCTTTATCTCTCCCTCTCTGCTGTCCCACTCCCAAGTCTGACAGCCCCTGAATGACCTCAGGGATGAACCTGAGAATTTAATCATCTGAAATGGAATACAAATTATCTCAGCTCCTCTGAGGAACTGAAAATATAAAGTGACCCCAAACCATAAACATCACGGCAATGGGATACCCACCAATGCGGGAAGGTCTACAGGAAGTGCCTCTGCAGGAAGCTGAGTGAGGAGATCAATTTTAAGGCACAGGCTACACCAACTCTGCCAGGAACGCGTATTATTTCCTTATACCAAGTTTTTTAGACACTTATGCTCAATTTTGCACATCTATAAAAAAATATAATTATACCTCTGGCCTATTTTGGTAAGCAAATAACAAAAATAATTTGCACTCATACTATGCCAGATACTGTGCTGAATTTTACATATATTTCTTATTTTATTTTATTTTATTTTATTATCTTATTTTTTGTCTTTTTGCCATTTCTTGGGCCTCTCCTGTGGCATATGGAGGTTCCCAGTATAGGGGTCTAATCGGAGCTGTAGCCACAGGCCTTTGCCAGAGCCACAGCAATGCGGGATCCTAGCCGCATCTGCAACCTACACCACAGCTCATGGCAACACCAGATCCTTAACCCACTGAGCAAGGCCAGGGATCGAACCCACAACCTCATGGTTCCTAGTCAGATGCATTAACCACTGAGCCATGAGGGGAACTCCTATTTCATATTTTAATTCTTGTAATATTCACAGAAGAGAGACACCATCCTAATCCCATTTTACAGATAGGAAAACTGACATGATGGTGAAGGAGGCACATTTTAAAATATCGCAGTATGCTGTATTTAAATAAGATATTGGCTTAGAGCAATAGAAACCAAAACCAAGAAAAATAACTATGTCATGAATATGTTACAGGAAATATAAAGAGAATGCAGCAAATAGAGGCAGGGCTGGAGCCAGAAGATCCTGAGAGGTTGGTGGGAGGAAAATGCTAAACAGCTGGGGCAAACTATGGCTCCAGAAGGAAGCTAAGAGGGGTCATGCAGGGGAGGGTGTGGATGGTGTGGGTGTTGAAGAGCACAGCTGTAGGCTTAGGCTTCCTACCTCTCAGTCCTATCTTGGCCAGTTTTAGTTACCTCAGGCACTTAACCTTTAAAAAATGAAGATAAGAACAACACCTACCTTTATGGATTATTACAGATAAAATGCTTATCAGAATGCCTGGTATACAGTCAGTGCTCAACACGTGCTAACTCTTATTAATGGTTTAACCACTTGTGAATCTACATAGCTTTTCTCTCAATAGGGAAGATGGAAAGTCGCAGCACCAGCAAATCATTTAACATGTAAATAAAACTGGGATGTATGGCTAGGGCATTTTTAAGAAAACAAAAGCAGTAACAGTTAGAGAAGCCCAAATCAGATTTCCTGGAATGGAGGATGACATATCCGTAGACACTCGCATGGTGACCTTGGACTAAAAGAAAGTCCAGGGCAAACAAAATGGGAAAACTGCAGTTTGCTTTCTTTTCTGTCCCTTTCCTACATACACACACAGACACACACACACAATTGCATAGCCTTTCTCCTTCCACAACTGAACAGATTTGCTTCCCACATCCTCTGTTGGACTGTCTACCTGTTCCAGACAGTGCTCTAACCTTTGACTCTACCCCGGAACATGCCTGGATCCTTGCCTTGCAACCTGGCCAAGCGTAAGGTCCCAAACAGCCAGTGAACAACCAGTAAGGCCACCTTCTTGGTGGACATGAGAGTTAATCAGCAGTGGCAATAGTGCAGAGCCCTAGATGGGAACCTGTCTAGCAGGTAGGGTTTAATGGGACTAAGTCTTAAAGTAAAATTTAGCATGTATCTGATGGCCCAAAGCTAGTTTAGCTCTGCCAGCTTTTTTGCTTCAGAATAGGGACAGAGACTGTAACAATTCGAAGGTTTCTTGAAGATTAACTTTGGTTATTTTTGTTATTCCCTAGCTGCTTTTCTGTAGTGTTTCCGCAATAAAATACTTAAAAAGAAAAGGAACCGTATATTTAGTTCAAACATATAAAAGGAGAGCGAGGAGAGTGGTACATTTTTTAAAAATTAATTTTATACACTCTCTTCTCTGAAAGGGAACTCCTTAGCAAACATCTAGCTCCACAAAACAGAGTGGAGTTGGCTCTGACTGGGGACTTAACTTACCTGAGGAAGAAAGTGTAGGTGGGTGAGGTGTAAAGGGCAGGAGGGAAACTTCTCTGGATCACAGCAGGGAGGATGGAATCAGCTGAGCTTTCTCTGGCCATAGCTCAAACCACACACCAGATTGGGCTGTCTCTATTTTTCCTGCCTCTTTTTTTTTTTTAAAAAAAAAAAAAAAAAAAAAAAACTTCCAGATGGACAGACACTAAAGTCTTAAGGAAATAGTTTCTCTTCACTCCAGATCTCTGCTGGGCTGAAGCTTGAACAGACAGCTTGAAATTTGCATCTCTATCACTCTTTTCTGATGCCTCCTTCAAAAACTCTTGGAATCCTCGCCTCTAGCCAACTTCTTAGGTTTCAGCTGGAACTTCATTTTAGAAAAGGCCATCACTTCTCATGAACACCAGGCTTTGTTCTTTCTGCGCGTGTGCTTTTCTGCCTTCTCTGGCTGAACAACCCATAGTTGACAGAAAGACTTCATCTTCCCTCCAGTCAGTTAAATCATGAGGAGCAAGTTCAAATTCAGAAAACCTCAATCCCCTGCAATTTTTTAAAAGACTTATTGTTCTGAGTGTTCTGCGTAAAAATCATTTTTTAAAGACATTCAAGTTGTATTAATTCAAAACTGTTTCCGCTGGTTTCGTATTTTTTATCTATAACAGACACCTAAAGGTAGTCTAAACAGACACCTCCAGGAATTGGAAAGTCTAAATATTAAGAGAAATTTCCTCCATTCAAGTAAGGGGAGCACCCTGGGCCAGATCTTTGATTTTTCTCCCAAAAGCCCAGAGGCAGCCTTTATTCTCAATATAAACTGTTACTGAGTCCCATCTGTGAACCAAACAAGGCTATAAGTGGAATTACCTGTAAGAAGAGCACATGGTTTGGGAGCTCCTGGGGGTAAATTATCCTAGTGGGTTAAAGACTTAGGACCATTTGTAAAATCAGGACAATCTCCAAGAGTAGGATGAGCTGAGTGAAAGAAAGCCTCACCCAGAGGTTTGAAAGGGTTCCTTTCATGTCATTGAGTCCATTGGGATTCACGCATTTTGGTGTAGTTGGCAAACATCTTACTGATTGTTTATTTCTTCGTTAAAAAACATATATGCCATCACATAATTATAAGTAAATAGATCATCCTTTTCTATACTATTTTTGTAGTCTGCTTTTTTTTTTTTTTTTTAAGTCACCAATATGGCACATCTATCTGTCCAAGCCACTAAATGTAGATTTTTACCTTCATGTGTATTGGATATGTTTGATGTATGCTAATTTAGTTATCCAGATTTCTCTTTGTGGGCCATTTAAGCTGTTTCCAATAGTTCGCTATTATGAGCAACCTTATAATGACTAGATCCCATAGGACAATTGCTTATTATTTGACTGTTTCCCCAAGTTGCCCACAGCTTCTCCAGAAACATTGCCTTTTCTCACACTTCTTTTATCTGAAAGGAAAGCTCTTTTTCTTTTGCTTAGTAGTTTTTATCTCTTCTAAAAATCTTTTTCTACAAGTTTTTATCTCTTCTAAAAATCTTTAGTTCACAACCCACTAAAGTATATCCTTCATCCTAGATTCCCCATTTAAATCAAGAAAAGCCTCACAATACTTTAGGTCAGTGAGTTTTTTTTAACTTTTTTGAGCATGACCCACATTACAAAATACACATTAAGAATTTTAAAATCATGAATCAGAACATTGCTGTAGATAACTAAAAGTACACTTAATAATACTCTTACAGTGTGCAACATGTTCTGACACTTTCTGTTCTGTTTCATTTTAAACATAAATTTAAATGAATATGCTATTTTATGTATTTCTCTAGATCTGGATGTAGCCCTCTAATTGATTTCCCAAGTCAAAAATGGCTTATGACCCATGGTGTATAAAACCCTTGCTGTGTAGGGTCCCAGGAAGACAGAGGTGCACCAGTCCTGCAGCCATTTTTTGGGCTTTCTGGCTTTCTGTGAGAAAACAACTTACCTTTCTTCACCTTGCTGCCAGAGGTTTTGTATTTTAAATACTAATCTCCAGTATCATCACTACCATCACACAACCATCTACACATGCAATATAATTGACAGAAATGGCTTCCAACAATGAACTTTTAAAGGGTCTACACATTAGCTAATTAAAACTATGTGTTATAGAGTTGCCATTGTGACTCAGTGAATTAAGAATCCAACTAGTATCCATGAAGATTTGGGTTTGATTCTGGCCTAGCTCAGTGGATTAAGGACCCTGCATTGCCACAAGCTCTGGCATAGGTGGTAGCCCCAGCCTGGATCTGGTGTTGCTGTGGCTGTGATGTAGGCCAGCAGCTTCAGCTTCTATTTGACCTCTAGCCTGGGCCCTTCCATATGCTGCAGGTGTAACCCTAAAAAAAAAAAAAAAGTATTGTATGTGTATACACACACACACACACGCACACACACACACACACACACATCCAGGCTAGGCAGAAACTGAGGCTTATGAAACAGAATTCCTATCCATGAAGAGGGTACAATCTAATGGAAGAAAAAAATATAAACCAATTTCAGATCACTTAAAACCCCAGCCACTGTCCTGGGAGTGTGTTTTGTGCTAATGTCTGAGGCTTCAAGTCAGGGTTCCAATGTCCCCAGGTAGGCAAAGCTGCCATCCACCAATGCAAAGGACAAGCATTGCCCAGGCCCACTTGTCTTTCATTACTGAGAATCTACCTCACTTCTCTTCTACCCCTAGTACATTAGAACTCATACTCTATCACTTCTCTTTATGAGGACCAAGCATTCTCCATGTGATGCCTCCTTTCCCTACTGACTACATGAATCTCTGATGGATGGGGCTTTCACCCCTTCTAGTTAGCAACTTTTGTCATCTTCTGTCTCACCTTAACCTACCCCTCTGAACTTACTTTTCAGGAAAGGCATTTGAGAAAGTTGTAGGAGTTACCGTCACATTTTCTTTTTGGCTCTTTTAGCTTTCTTTTTGAATGATAGCCCTTGACGGTGAGGATTACAGGTTAAATTTACCATTGTTTTTTGTTTGTTGGTTTGTTTGCTTTTGGGGGCCACACCTGAGGCATATGGAAGTTCCCAGGCTAGGGGCTGAATCAGAGCTGTAGCTGCTGGCTTACACTGCGGCTCATGGCAACACCGGATCCTTAACCCATTGTGCAAAGCCAGAGATTGAACCCACGTCCTCATGAATACTAGTCGGGTTCATCACCGCTGACCCATTATGGGAACTCCCAAATTTATCTTTGCTAGTAATGTTATTCTATTAGATAACAGCATCACCTAACTGATATCACAATACCTCTTTCATATCCTGGGTAAATATAGGTACCCAAGAATCAAAGCCAAGAATCAGATCTTGGGAGAAGCGGTAAAACTCTGGGAGAAAAATTACCATCCATTATAGGAGCTTTAAAATTTTTTAAAAATTATCTTTGTTTTTTGCTGATTTATGCATCATTTCTTTTCCATTTTCCTTTGTTTTTTTATTTTTTATTTTTAAAGTTTTATTGGGAGTTCCTGTTGTGGTTTAGCGGTAACAAACCTGACTAGTATCCATTAGGACGCAGGTTTGATCCCTGGCCTCGTACAATGGGTTAAGTATCCGGCATTGCCATGAGCTGTGGTATAGGTTGCAGACAAGGCTCGTATCTTGCATTGCTGAGGCTGTGGTATAGGCCAGCAGCTACAGCTTTGATTCTACCCCTAGCTTGGAAACTTCCATATGCCACAGGTACAACCCTAAAAAAAAAAAAAAAAAAAAAAGACAAAGACAAAGTTTTATTGAAGAAAAAATGATATATATATTGTGATAATTTCTGCTGTACAACAAAGTGATTCAGTTATACATATACACACATCCATTGTCTTTCAGATTCTCTGACCATACAGATTATCACAGCTTATCAGGTAGAGTTCTCTGTGCTACACAGCACCTTTCCATATACCACAGTGAGCATATGCCAATCTCAAATCCCTACCTAGTCCATCCCTCCCTCCAGTTTTAATCAGATCCATAGCTGATATATATGTATAAATTGACCTTTTAATGTAATCAATTGATAACAGAGTGTCTGCTGTGCTTCTACTAGTTACAGGGTATAAAATGAGGTTCTGTGAGGAATATGAAGAAATAAATAATGCATTCCTGGCCCTCAAGATTAAAAAAAAAAAAAGGTTCTATGGGAAAGATAGGGTACATGTATATAAGAAAAGAAGATATGCAACATTTAAAGGTAAAGGCAAATTAAGTAATTTAGAAAATCGCTTCTCTAGGAGTTCAAAAGAAAGTTATTATAAATATGAGCTCTATCTGAGTGGGTAAAATTTGAAGTGGATCTGAAAGATGCGTATCATTCGAACAGTCAATGGCCTGGAGAATATATCCTGGCCAGCCTAACATAGGCAAAATAGCAAAGAGGATAATCAGTGGGTTTTGGAAGAGCAGTGAGTAAATCCTTCAGGCAGCAGCTGGGTTCCATAACTACACTGAAGGTCAAGTTGGGGGCTGAGCCAAATCAATCTGTTCAAGACCTAATACTGCCACATACTCAGCTTATAAAGACATAAATAAATCCTTTGAATTTGCAGTTTGTCATCTTGTCCCCCATTTTTGATGAATTGTTTGAAACCTGTCTCTAGGCATGTATTTCCAAAAGCTCTCCAGACAGCAGTTCATGTTTGGTTGGCTTAATATGGACCATTCTATGGATTCCACAGCTAATGTGTGACTGGAGAGCCAATGTGAACAGTGATTGACTGGTCATGGTCATCAAGTACAGGTTCACTGATACTCTTTCAGGGCCCTGCCATGTTTTTTCTAAATCCATCAGCCTTTCAGAGTTCCCATCGTGGTGAAGTGGAAATGAATCCAATTAAGAACCATTTGGTTGTGGGTTCGATCCCTGGCATTGCTCAATGGGTTATTAAAGATCTGGTGTTGCCGAGAGCTATGTCACAGACACAGCTTAGATCTGGCATTGCTGTGGCTGTGGCTTAGGTCGGCAGCTGTAGCTCTGATTTGACCCCTAGCCTGGGAACCTCCATATGCCGTGAGTGCAGCCCTAAAAAATAAAAAAAAAAATAAAAAAAAACACCAAAAACAAAAAAACAACCATCAGCTTTTCCTTGATCAATTGTTACACTATATATAATATTCAGCCAGTAGTCTAATTATAAGAATGTTTATCTCTTGCATGTGAAAGGCAGCAAAATGCAAAATGCTAAGGAAAGCACATCAGGGTAGGAAATGGAACAGACCTGGGTTTTGTAGTTAACTCCCAGTGGAGCCTTGGTTAAATCATTCCCTGAGCCAGATGATCTCATCTATACGATGGTGGTCATGCTCTCCATCTCACAGTGACTTCAAGGGTCAGTTTGAGGAAAATATATGCAAAAAAGTTTTGTAAACTTTAGTCACTGTGTAAGTGTAGGGTATGGTTGTTTTTGCCTCATCACTACCAGGCTAGTTTGTTAACCTACTAAATGGTGATACAGAAATTTATCAATGATATTTTGTTTCATCAAACTCTAGAGAAGCGAATCTGAACCTTATTTTGTTATAGATGTAAGTGAAAATAATAAGGGAAGCAATGATAATGATAACCATTTCTTATTAGTGCTAACTATGAAAGGCACTGCTATGAACGTATCATGTGTATTATATCATTAACTTTACAACTCCAGGAGGTATATAATACTATTTTCCCTTTACAGATGTGAAAAATGAGGCTCAGAGAAGTTGGGCCATTTGCCTAGTAAATAGAAAGCTGGGATTCCAAGTCAGGCAGCCTGGTTCTAAAGCCCATGTTCTATACCATACCTTCTTCCCTAAGGAAACACAGACACTCAAATTTCATACTTTCCCTAAAGGTCTGTGTATTACAGATTTAAAACTCCCACTTTGGAGAACAATAGTCCCCATTTAGCGTTCTTTAGAACATATGACTCATTTATGCATTTTTTTCTAACACAGTAGCTATATTTCAAGAGGCACATATACAGAGACCCAAAATGGAATTTCCTATTCCTCACTTTCACCCACCTTCTTTTTCACCCTAATTCTATGTGACCCGTGACTGACTGTGTTTGAAAATGTTAAGGATGGAGATCAGTGTGCTGTGCTCTCTGCCATCAGGCCACAAGGCTTCTCTTCCATCTCTGCAGCCAGGTAACTCCTTGCTGAGAACAGGATGAATGTTCAGAAAGTACTGCTGCTCCATTTTTAAAAGTGAACGTTGTTTGGTGAATGTCATCCAACTTCAGAAATCAAAGAGCCTCCTCCAGAGTTGGCAGCACAGAGCTGTGAAAAAGGAAATTTAAACCTCTTCCATAACCCACAGGGAAACCTGCTGCTGAAAGAGCTCCACGTGGTGTAAGTATAAAGTTTTGCTCACAACGGCCATCATAGACAGCAGTTTTCAGTGGGTGAGCACTCCTTCCCGGCATGTTCCCTCTGCAAAGAAGATGCTTTAGAAGGCAGATCTGCAACAACATAACTGTTTGCCTGAGGCCAGTGCCCTGAAGGATGCATGAGGCTGCTAGAAGATCCCAGAGGGGCTCCTAGCCAGAGTAGGGGTTCTAAGATCTTGACTTTCTTCCAGAAGCTTTTGGATTGCATGTGGTTGGTTCTTCTGTAGATTTTATGGCTGCAAATCAGGAGGGTTTCATCAAGGCACAACTCCACACTCTTCCTTCTATTCCCTAAAAAGCCATTAGTGAAGAAATTCCACACTTCACAGAGCGTCGGTTTTTTACCTTGACAACATCTCCCCAGGTAATGTTAAAAACATGTCATCTATAAAGTCGAATGACATTTGTTTTAAATATTCTTTCCTATTCTCACTTTTTTTTTGTCATGAAAAATAGAGTGCATTTAATTGGGGGAAGGGATATGTCATATCTGACCTTGAGGAGTACAAGCATGTGAGAAAGGTAAAGGAGAGATGGTAGATGAACTGAGAAAGGCTGAAGGTCAAGAGAGCCACCACCATCATCATCTTCGTCATCTTTTTAACATGTGCATACATTACATGATTTTTATCATCATCATAATCTTATCAAGTGTCACTATTAGTGTTACATCCTGAGAAAAACTGAGTCATAGAGTCTAAATATTTTGTCCAAAGTCATATCGCCAGTTTTGAAGACTTTGAACCCAGATAATCTGGCTCTACAGCTACTACTACACTCTCCTCTCAATATCAACTTACTGTTTCTTAACAAATATGTATTAATCACTGACTCTGAGCATGGGAAATGGATAAGAAACAAATCCTTTTTCCATTCCTACAACACTAACTTAAATTATGACACCGTTTATCCCTATTTTCATTCCTGTTTCATGGTTTTATTGTAGAAATCAAAAGGCACAAGTTAAGGACTGTGCTCACAGTCACTCTGTTAGGAAGAAATGGAGCCAGCACCTAGGGACCATCTGGGATAATGACACCAGTGGAAACACAAGGCAGGTGGACATTCTACTGGGATGGGCCTGAGGTATAGGCAGGTGTGGAAAAAACATCTGGCAGGAGTTTATATAGCCCTCTATTGCATTCCCTTGTTCTTAGTGCAACTTTAAATCTGCCTAAGACCTTGAGCTTTTTAGCTCCTCCCCACCTTCCTGCCAATTCAGTCCTCAGAATTGCTAGCCCAGTTTTTGACCTCCACTCACTTTCCAGGTTCCAGATATGCACACCGATGCTGCCCACTTAGGCCCCAGTCCAGCCCTGGGACTCTGCTCCCCCGTCACGCCCCCCTCTCCCAACTCTAGGGCAGGGCAGAGAACATGGGGTCTGTAAATTCTTCTCTTTCCCTAAGAATCTCACAGTGTAACCAAGAATTCAAAACACACATTTGTGAAACAATAGGCAACAACAAGAAGAAGGCCGTAAGCAAAGTGTGTGTAAAGCCTGAAAAAAAAAACCAAAACCAAAACCAAAAAACAAAAAAACAGCAAGGAGAGTGTAAATAAATTTAGCATAAATCTGGGCTACTTTCTAGGAGTCCTGGTGACAGCTGAGCTTTCCTCTGGCTGACAGTGTCCCAGAGTAATGCAATCTCCCTAGAGGCCAGAGTTTTAACTTCCAGTAGAGATCTCAATGAACAAGTATGTATGTTTTTAGCATGTGGTAGGCAAAAGAAGCCCACAGGAGGTGTAGCACCCAGCTGGGCAGTACACCTCCCTAGGATCTGCTGAGGGAGGCCATACAGTGTTTCTTTCTACAGCCGAGGATTCCATGATACGGCTTGCAACTCAAACCTAGCCATGCCACTGCATCCTCCTTCCTTCCTTACCCCACAATCCTTACCCTAAAAAGAATTTTCACTTTAGAAAGTGACCTTGGTGAGCTGAAGCTTGTAGTTTTAAAAGCCCCCTAAGGTTTCATTATGAAAAGTCATCGTGGACTTCAGATTGACTTTCTCTTGAAGGCAGCTTAAACCTTGTTCATTTGGGAGCACAAAAGAGAAGGTTTAGGAATCCCAAGGCTTCTACTGCCAGCTGTCTCATTTCTCTGCTCACATTTTTTTCTCCTTTCCAGCAAGATTAAGATGAGTGAAATAATTTCTTTCTTTTAAGATATCATTGTAACACTCAAGTTTTCCATTACTGTCAATTTCTTGAAAGTTGTCTCATTAGCATTTTCAGAACAGTTAAAAAAAAAAACCTTTCATCAAGGAAAAAAAATGTGCATGATCTCTAAATGCAAGTAAGTTGTCACAGGATTTCATTGACATAAATTTGTCCTCTCTTGTCTTCATTTCTGCTTTCTCAGTTCTTCTTTTGATATCTTAGAGCCTGGGAATCATCCCCAAGTCTCTTTGATTTGAAGAGTTGGAAAGAAGTGGGCTAGATTACAAAGTAAATCGTCTTGGTCACAAAGTATACAGAGGGATTGTGAGGCTCTTAGTTTGCACCCCATAGAACTGCTAAGAACAAAGGGAGAAATGGCAAAACCTGTTCAAAGTAATGTAAATAACATTCTAGGGGAAATGAACCAATGACTCCAGAGTTTTCTGCAATCTCCACATGTTTTTCATGTTTTTCAAAAGCAGGGAAGGACAGATCAGGTTAGTGAGCAAACCTGAGGAGCCTGGGGTCTCCCTCCTCATGGCCAATGCAACTAGCAGGTAAGAGCCCCCTGGTGTTACATCTCAGGGATAAAGAGCTAATCAAGTCTTTATTTCTCCTAACCTGAAAGCACTTTTGCAAATACACATGGATTAGCACTAAAGAGCTAATTATTTTGTGAGCTGGGATCCCTTTTTAAAAAAAAGAGAAAAGAAATCGCCTAATATCAGGAGCTGCAGCCTCTTTCACAGCATTTACTGGAAACCAGGGACATAGACTTGGAAGCTGCCTCAGTGAACTGAGCATGAGATTCTGGGAACTGGGACGCTGTGAGGTAGGAAATGCTGGTCTGGTATATGGTAGCAGACACAGAGAGAGAGGAAACACACAGGCTGAACAGCCTTCAAACTAGAAAGGCAGGGTTGGCACAACCTATAGTGCGTGTTCCTTACTTTTATATGGTATTAATTACAAACTTGATTAGTTGGAAATTATCTAGTACTCACAGGGTGTGGACACCTTCATAGTATTTTTAAGGGAACCAGCATTTTTATTGGCAATTCTGTCCCAACGCCTCACTATAAAAAAGACGGCAAAAGCCAAAGTGAGTGTTGCTTACAATCTGAGAAGGGTGACTTTCCAGGAGCCATTATTTCCAAATACAGAGAAAATTGAATTGAAAAGGGAGCCTGGTCTTTGGTCATTTTAGAAAAACTTTATTTACTAACTCAGCGTTTTGTGCGTTGCTTATATTTTCTTTGTTGTCAAAACTCAGCCTCTGTTCAGGAGACAGAACTTTGAGTGAAGGAGGGAAACAAAAAGGCTTTATTGCTTTACCAAGTGAAGGAAGCCACAGCAGGCTGATGCCCTAAAGACTATTTCCTCCTTTGGGAGAGGTTAGGAGGTGGTCTTAGAGTTTTGAGAGTGGGAAATAGGACCACAGATAAGGTTTGTGTAGATGCCAGCTTTTATTCTTCAAAGTCGGTGTTTAGTGGCTCTGGTCACCCACCTTTTTCTGGAATGAAGAATGCTTTCATCAAGTAGTTAAAATCCTCCAATTGTTGGGAATTGTAGTTCTGTAGAAGAGCTCAAAGACATTGTTGAGTGTATCGCTTGAGCAGAAACCAGGACCCTGCCCCAAGGCTGTGCTGCTGTTTCTTGATTGCTCCTCTCTTGTCTCTACATCCTCTCCCTCCCCTGATTAGCAACTGTTGGAACCTGCCCTTTGGAACTCAGGGAAGGTCTTGGAGGCTGAATGAGGCCTAGTTTCTACAGACAAGGAATGGGGTACTAGAAAGGGCTTCACTTCAGCTGACCTGATAAGAAACAGCTTCACTATGAAGATGACAAAGGAAGGAGGAAGAGGAGGGGCACTGTACAGGTCTCTGGGGCTGGGGTGGGGCTGGGAAGTAATCTAAGTATAGAGAAGATTGTTACCCTTTCATGAATTATCTTTTTAATAGAGGGCAGTGTCACATAGGGCTTTGAGAGTCATTGTAAAGACATTGACTTTTATTTGGAGTGGGTTGGGAGTTCTTGGAGCATTTTAATCAAGGAAGTGATAGAAACGGACGATATTTTTGAAAGATGCTAGTGTTGCCAAAACTCAGTTGTTCACTGGGTGCTGATGGTTCTGACTACACTGAGTATTCTGTGGTATATCTTACAAAGCATGTTTTAAAGCATGCCAGAAATCCAAATTGCCTTCTTGTTCTTTTGTGGTCTGTGCACTGGTTGAAGAAGAATTTCCAAACTCATAGTGAGGTGAAGAAAAACAAGAATTTATTGAGATAAGAAATGCTGCTAGTGTAGTGGGATGATGTCCTGATAATCAGGGAGAGCCTATTGCATGGTCCTTTTTTTTATTGCCCAGGCATAAAGATGAGGTCTTATGATAATACCTGACCTGCTGATTGGTTAGGGAATGAGGAATTTTATGCTACACTTGTTGGTGTGTTGGGGGCATATAATGCCACTATAGGGGTAGGGTGAGAAGTGGTCCACACACCTCTCCTAGTAGGGGGTGGGAAGGATTAGGCCAGGTTGCTCAAGGTGGGGGAGGGAGCATTATAATGAGATGAGTAGGGCAGTAAAGGTCTGATAATTCTTAACTTGGCCGGAGGCTTTTTGAGTTTTATCTCCTTGGAGAGGCCTTAAAGTCCCACATGTTCTACACCTCTTTAGGAAACAAACTTCTATTCTAACATTAAGAAACAAACAAGTGAAAAAAGGATGTTTGGTTGGTTTTAATTATGGGGAAAAGAGTTGGGATAGAAAAACTATAAGTGTATAGAGTGGGGAATTAAGCCAGGAAGCCTATGACCAATGCCTGGCTGCTCTTTTAAATTGTCTTGTCATAGCATCAGTCTGAGACTAACATACCGAGTCACATCACCTGAAGATGAACCCAGACCTGAGAGGTAGCAGGTGTGTTTGCCCTCCCTGTTGCAGGGAGTTGCTAAAATGATCCACATAGTCTCAGATGGAGTGAATTGAAATAATCTCCTTCCTCCTGAACTAAAAGAAAAAACCAAGAGACAGCCAGCCAATGGCTGTGGATAGGGTGCATCAGGCTGTCAGAAAATAAATGAAATATTTACAACTTAAACTGCAAACAGTTTCCCTCTGAAGATATTGATAGCCTTCTGGGTAAAATTGGTCAAACCTGACCTTTAAAAACAGAATGATTGGCTAATTGTCTATTTTAAGTCAGTCTGTCAGAATCTGAATGGAACAACCCTCAGAATATTCTAAAAAAGATGAATTTATAAAGAAAGTAATTATTTCAAAGAGCAATATCAGGAGACCCAGTGGTCTTTGTGGCACATGTTTCAACCTTGCGTGAGAATCATTCAAGAGCCTGCCCCACTTGGGACACAGAGAATGCAAGCCCAGACAAGCAGCTGCAGATGTGAAACCAGTCTCTCCAGGGAAACAAAGCTACAAAGCTGTCAGCAGCCAGGTTTGCTGGAGAGCTCTGAGAGAGAATCACCCATCAGGACTCCAGGGGCTTTGCTTGAGAGGTGGCCAGTCACCTGGGGGGATGGGAGACAAGAGGCACCTGACTGGAAACAGAGCTTTGATGATGTGGGGAGACAGGTTCAGGTGATGCTGAGAGGGATCAGGTCCTTAAGGAGCTGAGGCTGTAAATGCTGGTGGAGCTGAAGGCACAGAGGCAACCCCCTCCTTGGCTACTGCCACAAAAGACTCACCTTTGAGGGGGATATTTTACACTGTCCACACATAAGAATTACTCTAAGTAGGAAAAATTATGTTTATTCCCTGAAAAAAAAATTGGATTATTGCTCTGTCTTCCCCCTCTCAGACTGTGATCCACATGCATAAAGTATTTTTTTTTAATTTTGTTTATTTTCCCACTGTACAGCAAGGGGATCAAGTTATCCTTACATGTATACATTACAATTACATTTTTTCCCCACCCTTTGTTCTGTTCCAACATGAGTATCTAGACAAAGTTCTCAATGCTATTCAGCAGGATCTCCTTGTAAATCTATTCTAAGTTGTGTCTGATAAGCCCAAGCTCCCAATTCCTCCCACTCCCTCCCCCTCCCATCAGGCAGCCACTCCCCCTCCCATCAGGCAGCCACAAGTCTTTTCTCCAAGTCCATGATTTTCTTTTCTGAGGAGATGTTCATTTGTGCTGGATATTAGATTCCAGTTATAACTGATATCCTATGGTATTTGTCTTTGTCTTTCTGGCTCATTTCACTCAGTATGACATTCTCTAGTTCCATCCATGTTGCTGCAAATGGCATTATGTCATTCTTTTTTATGGCTGAGTAGTAGTCCATTGTGTATATATACCACCTCTTCCGAATCCAATCATCTGTCGATGGACATTTGGGTTGTTTCCATGTCCTGGCTATGGTGAATAGTGCTGCAGTGAACATGCGGGTGCATGTGTCTCTTTTAAGTAGACTTGTCCGGATATATGCCCAAGAGTGGGATTGCGGGGTCATATGGAAGTTCTATGTATAGATTCTAAGGTATCTCCAAACTGTTCTCCATAGTGGCTGTACCAGTTTACATTCCCACCAGCAGTGCAGGAGGGTTCCCTTTTCTCCACAGCCCCTCCAGCACTTGTTATTTGTCGATTTATTAATGATGGCCATTCTGACTGGTGTGAGGTGGTATCTCATGGAAGTTTTGATTTGCATTTCTCTTATAATCAGCGATGTTGAGCATTTTTTCATGTGTTTGCTGGCCATCTGTATATCTTCTTTGGAGAAATATCTATTCAGGTCTTTTGCCCATTTTTCCATTGATTGATTGGCTTTTTTGCTGTTGGGTTGTATGAGTTATTTATATATTCTAGAGATTAAGCCCTTGTCGGTTGCATCATTTGAAACTATTTTCTCCCATTCTGTAAGTTGTCTTTTTGTATTTGACTTTATATACAGACAAAACAAACAAACTAACCCCCTAAAAACAAAAACCCCAAGGGAAAAATAGAATTTTTGTGTTTTTTAAGAAATGTGTTTTCTTATATTTTTAAAGATTTTTTGTTGCCATTTGTGAAGCTGGAAAACTAGTAACCATAAACAAACTGGTTTATTCTGAGGATTGATGGAATTAAAGAGAGGAGCTTACCAAGAATGATCTGGGGACACAGGGTGGCTTCTGGGCACCTCCAGAAGAAGGCATTCTCAAGATTGAGTATATTGTATATTTAAAAAACATTTCCCTAAATATCAGAGGGGAGGGAGTGGGGGAGAAGTAAAGAGAGAGATAAGAACCAAAATATTCCAGAGCTGACAAATACTTATTTTTATAACCTATCTCATGAGGTTAGCCACCCTTATTTACTTCCAATAATTATATGTATAAGTATGTAAACACAGAACAAATCAAATTTTTAAACTGTAGAAATTTTTATTACAAATAGCTTTTAAGGAAAAAAAGTTTTTGCATTTAAAGAATAGTTCCTTATCAATTGATAAATGTAAAGTGTTAACATTAACACCTGATAATTATGAGGAAATAGAGTCCTCTCATTTTTATTTATTTTTTATTTATTTTTTAAATTTTTTATTATTTTTTATTACTCACATGAATTTATCACATCTGTAGTTGTATAATGATAATAACAATCTAATTTCACAGGATTTCCATCCCACAGCCCAAGCACATCCCCCCACCCCCCAAACTGTCTTCTCCAGAGACGGTAAGTTTTTCAATATCTGTGAGTCAGCATCTGTTCTGCAAAGAAGTTCAGTCTGTCCTTTTTTCAGATTCCACATGTCAGTGAAAGCATTTGATGTTGGTGTCTCATTGTATGGCTGACTTCACTTAGCATGATAATTTCTAGGTCCATCCACGTTGCTAAAAATGCCAGTATTTCATTCTTTTTAATGGCTGAGTAATATTCATTTTTATTTATTAAAATGTAAATCAGTACGATGCTCTTAAAAAGCACTTCTGTGAAGTAGATAAGCAACCTTAAAATATGCATACCTTTTAGTCCAGCAATACTTGACTAGTAACATACCCTATGAAAATAAATTCAAATATACAGAAAATGTTATTTAAAAATGTATAGCATTGCTCTTTGAAAAATATTGGTAAAAGATTGGAGATAACTTGATTCTCTAAATGTGAAGTAATGTCTAACCCTAACTTGACTGTCTAACCCTACGAAACTTTGCTAGATATTGCAAATAATGATCACAAATATTATGTGAAATATTTTTGATCTAATGTTGAGTGATTTTTAAAAACCTGACTTCTGATTCTACAATGTGGTACATTAGATTTCCTCTATAACCCTCCACTGATAACAATAAAAAAACTAATTATTCTTTTTTGTTTTAATGAATTTTCATATACCCAAAACAAATGAGAGGAAATCAATAATTCTTAGGGAAGCCCATGTGCAGCCCAGCATTCACTCTAATGGCATTTTCCATATCCTGGTAACTTTAAGCTTCTGATATAATAGCTGCTTAGGGTCACCCTGAATAAGGTGCAGGAACTATAAAGCCTAAGACCCACCTAAGGAGGGAAATGTAATGGAAGTTTCCAACATTGAGCTGGGACCTCTAAGGTCTACATCCTCAGTATAAGGTACATGAAAAACAAACTCACTGTGCAGCAGGGAAAAAAAAAGAAAGGCAAGATAGAGGGTAAATCAGTCTCCCTTGAATATATAAAACAATCCAGTTTTCACACAGTTTAGTGGTCAGAAATACTCAATCTGAGAAATAGAAGTTATTTGCAAGTTGGTAGTATCCCAGCCAACATCATAAGCAAAGACAACTCCTATCTAAAGAGACCCAACTTTAAACCATTCCTCCGATAATTCCTACAAATAAAATTCTAAGGAACATGCACTTATAGTCAACTATCACAATATAGCATGAGAAATTGCCCACCAGAAACAACCAAGAGCAGAATCAGTGTTGCAAAGAATTCAGATATTATCAAAGAGTAAACAAAGGGCAAATTTAACATATCTAAAGAAATAAGGGAGGCTTAAAAATAGAAAGGAACACAAAATTTAAAAAAATCAACAAAAAAATGTGAAAAGATCAAGTAGAATTTTCAGAAATAAAAATGCAATTTTTGAAATTAAAAAAACAATGAATGGATTAATTGATTAAACATGACTGAGGAAATAGTGAAATGGAATACAGAGCTGAATGGATTACCTATAATGCAGTATAGTTTTAAAAGGACAGAATATGAAGAGGGATTAAGAGACAGTAAAGGTAGAGTGAGAAATTCTAACAGATGTGTAATTGGATTTTCATAAGGAAGTAATAAAGAGAATATATTAGTAACAATAGTTCAAGGGATACCCTAGTTTGAAAAAACAACTCATCCTCAGATTTGGAAAGTAAAAAAAATTTCCAGGCAATATAATAAAAGAAATTCTCATCACATATAAACTATACTAAAATGCAAAGCAATCAAGGCAGAAAGATCTGTAAATCAGCTAGAGAGTAAAGATGTTTCTACAAAGGCATTGTAAATAGCCTGATTTTTTTCCCCCTACAGCAGTCATGAAAACCAGAAGACAATGAATGATACTTTAAAATTCTAAGAAAAAATAATTGTTGACTTATTGGAATACGTGGTGAATTCACCTTTCAACAATAGGAGGGAAAAAACAACAAAAATAAAAATAGCAAGATACCAGAATTTCCCACGACCAGATACTTATTAAATATAGTTCTCAGTAATGAGATTCAAATATCAGTAATATCAAATGGAAAGACACAAATGCAGAAAGGGATGGTGAACCAAAGACTTCTGTAAAAACATAGGTAAATCCAAACAAATGTTGACTTTAAATAATAGTACATATTTTGTTTAAACCAAAAATAAAAACCAAAATATTAGATCATAATATCCTTTAGTTGAGACAAAATTGATATGCTACAAGGCATTCTGATGTCTCTTCATTTTAGAAGATAATAAAAATGATTAATATTAGACATTAACTATCTGTGTTAAATTATCTGTGGTAATTGCTAAAAGAATTGGTATGGAAAATACAAATACAACCTCCATCTTCATATTTGGAAAAATAAAAGAAAATATATTTAATAACCATGTAAAAATTAACCTATTATATTTAGAAATATACATACGCATGTACACAATACATGTATACATGTACAGTTGATTCTTCATATCCATAGATTCCACATGCACAGATTCAACCAGTCATGGCTCAAAAATATTTGGAAAAAATTTCAGAAAGTTCCAAAGAGCAAAAGTTTAATTTGCCATTGTGCTGTTAACTATTTAGCACTGACACTGCAGTAGATAATGTAAATAATCTAGAGAGATACAAAGTATACTGGAGGATATGCATAGATTATATACAAATAATATACCACTTTATGTAAGGTACCTCAGTATCTTCAGAGCTATAAACAATCCCTAGAAGATAGAGATGGCTGACTGTAGACTAAGATCCAAAAATATTGCTATGATTCATGTCAAAGAGTAATCTGTCAATGTTTGTTTCTAAGAGTTTTATGGTTTCTAGTCTTACATTTAGGTCTTTAATTTTGAGTTTATTGTCATATCTGTTATGAGGAAATATTCTAATCTTATTGTTTTACATGTAACTGCAATTTTCTCAACATCTCTTATTGATGAGGCTGCCTTTTGTATAGTCTTGCTTATTTTATTGTAGATTAACTTACTATAGGTGTGTAGGTTTATTTATGATCTCTCTGTTCTATTTGTATATGTGCCTATTTTTGTGCCAGCACCATGCTGTTTTGATTACTATATCTTTGTTGTATAGTACGAAGTCTGGGAGGATGATACTTTCTGCTTTGTTCTTTTTTCTCAAGATTGGGTGATTTGGAGTTTTGATGCTTCTATATGATTTTGAAATTATTTTTTCTAGTTCTGTGGAAAATGTAATGGGTATTTTGATAAGGATTGCATCAAATCTGCAGATTTCTGGAGTTCCCATTGTAGCTCAATGGAAACGAATCCATGAAGACACAGGTTTTATCCCTGGCCTCACTCAGTGTGTTAAGTATCCGGCCTTGCTGTGGCGTAGGCTGACAGCCACAGCTCTGATTCAATCCCTAACCTAAGAACCTCCATATGCCGTGGGTGCAGCCCTAAAAAGACAGAAACAAACAAAAAAACAAACCTGCAGATTTCTTTGGGTACTATGGACATTTTAACAATATTAATTCTCTCAATACAAGAACGTGAGATTTCTTTCCATTTCTTTGTATCATAATCAGTTTCCTTCATTATTGGCTTTAGTTTTCAGAGTACAGGTTTTTTACCTCATTGTTTAAGTTTATTCCTAGGTATTTTATTCTTTATAATGCAATTGTCAATAGGATTGTTTTCTTGTTTTATCTTTTGTATAGTTCATTATTAGTGTATAGAAAAGTAAAAGTTTTCTTTATATTGATCTTTTATCCTTCAACATTACTGAATCCATTTATTCTAATAGGTGTTTGGTGGAGACTTTAGGATTTTGCCTATATAATATCATATCATATATAAAAAGTAACAGAATTATTTCTTCCCTTCCAACTTGGATGGTTTTTATTTTTCTTGTCTGATTGGTGTGGCTATGACCACCAATACTATGTTAAATAGAAGTAGTGAACATAGGCATCCTTTTCTTTTTCCTGATTTTAGTGAAAAGGTTTTTAGCTTTTCACCATTGAATATAATATTAGCTATGGGTTTGGCATAGCTGTAGGTTGTCAGAAATGGATTTTATTATATTGGGATGGATATGTTCTCTCTATACCCAATTAAATGAGAGGTTTTTGATGTATAGATGTTGAATTTTGTCAGATGTTTTCTCTGCATCTATTGAGATGATCATGTGATTTTTATTCTTCCTTTGGTTAATGTGGTATATCACTTTTTTTTGAATATTGAAACATCTTTGTATTCATGAATAAATTCAACTTGATCCTGATATATAACCCCTTTTATATACTGTTGGATTTGGTTTGTAAATGTTTTGTTGAGGATTTTTTTCATCTATGTTCATCAAAGATTTGGCCTATAGTTTTCTTTTGTAGCGTCTTTCTTTGATTTGATAATCAGGATAACGGAGGCTTCATACAATGACTTTGAAAGTGTTCTGGCCTCTCCAGGTTTTGGAATGGTTGAGAAGGATAGGTCTTAGCTCTTCTTTATATGTTTGTTCTAGTCCTGGATTTTTGTTTGCCAGGAGTTGTTTTTATTATTATTATTTTAATTACAAATCCAATTTTACTACTAGTGATCAGTCTGTTCATATTGTCTATTTCTTTCGATTTAGTCTTGGCAAGTTGTGTTTTCATAGAAATTTGTTCATTTCTTCTATATTAACCATTTTTTGGCATATAACTCTTCATAATATTGTCTTATGATTTTTTTGTATCTCTGTGGAATTGGTTGTAATTTCTCCTTTTAATATTTTATTTACAGCCTTCCTTTTTTTCTTCCCTATGAGCCTAGCTAAGGTTGATCAATCCTGTTTACCTTTTCAAAAAACCAGCTCTTGATTTCATTGATCTTTCCTATTTTTTTATGGTCTCTATTTTTTTTTTATTCTTGTCTTTTCTTCATTATTTCCTTCCTTCAACTGGCTATGAATTCTTTTTCTAATGCCTTTAGATAGTAGGTTAGGTTGTTTATATGCAGTTTTCCTTGTTTCTTGGGTAGGTCTGAATCATTATAAACTTCTCTCTTAGAACTGATTTTGCTCCATTTCATAGAATTTGCCAAGATATGTTTTCATTTTCATTTGTTTTGAGGCATTTTCCAAATTCTTATTACTTTTTTCATTGACCTATTTTTTTTTTTTTTTTGTAGCATGTTGTTTAGTCTCCATGTGTTGGTGCTTCTCTCATTTTTCTTTTTTAATTGATACTACATTTCATATCACTGAGTTTGGAAAAAAAAAACACTTGATATAATTTTTATCCTCTTAAGTTTGTTGAGATGTGCTTTTTGTAGCCTAGCGTGTGGTCTATCCTGGAGAATTTTCCATGTGCACTTGAAAAAAAATGTGTATTTTGCTAGTTTTGGATAGAATGCCTGCAGGTAATAAGTGCAGTGTGTCTATTGTGTCATTTAAAACCACTGTTGCCTTACAGTTTTTCTGTCTGGATTTTCTGTCCATTGATGTCCCCCACTATTATTGTATTATTGTTAATTTCTCCCTTTGTGTTTGTTAATATTTGCTTTACATATTTAGGTTCTCCAGTATTGAGTACTTATATATTAGCAAGTATAATAGCCTCTTGTATTGATCCCTCTATCATTGTTATAATGTCCTTTTTCTTTTGTTATTCAAAGTCTATTGGAGTTCCCGTCATTGGGCGGTGGTTAACAAATCCAACTAGGAACCATGAGGTTGTGGGTTTGATCCCTGGCTTTGCTCAGTGGGTTAAGGATCCAGTGTTGCTGTGATCTGTGGTGTAGGTCACAGATGTGGCTTAGATCATGCATTGCTATGGCTCTGGCATAGGCCAGCAGCCACAGCTCCAATTAGACCCCTAGCCTAGGAACCTCCATATACCATAGGAGTGGCCCTAGAAAAGACAAAAAGACAAAAAAAAGTCTATTTTTGTCTGGTGTTAGCATTGCCACCCCCATTTTCTTATATTTTCTGTTGGCATGAAATAACTTTTTCTATCCCCTCACTTGGAATCTGTGTGTGTTTTTAGCTTTGAAGTGTGTCTCTCGTAGGCAGCATATAGAAGCATTTTTTTAATATAATCAGCATCTCTATGTCTTTTTATTAGAGCACATGGTCCATTAACATTTAAAGCAATTATTGATAGACCTGTACTTACTGCCATTTTTATTACTTGTTTTATGGTTATTGTTGTAGTCCCTTTCCATTAATTTCTTTTTATTTATTCTCTTATTTTTTGATTTTCTTTAGTAGTATACTCTGTTCTTTGCTTTCTAGTTTTTGAGTATCTATTGCAGTTTTTGTTATATAGTTACCATGGAATTACCCTATCTTCTCTATCCATTCATTAATTTACAGAGAAGTAGTTTTTTTTTCCCATATCTTGGGTATTATAAGTAATGTTGCAATAAACATGTATGCTCATATATCTTTTCAATAATGTTTTTATATCCTTTGGATATATATCCAGTAGTGGATTGCTGAATGGTATGGTAATTTTGTTTTTAATTTTTTGAAGATCCTCTGCACTGTTCACCATAATGCTTGAACTAGTTTCCCCTTGCACCAACAGCCCACAAAGATTTCCTTTTCTCTACATCCTTGCCAACATTTGGATCTTTTGTCTTCTTTATAATAGCCATTCTGAGTGGTGTGAGGTAATGGCTTATAGTAGTTTAAATTTGAATTTCCCTGATATGTAATGTTGAGCGTGTTTTCATGTACCTATTGAGAATTTGGATGTCTTCTTTGGAAAAAAAAAGTTTTTGTTATTGAATTGAATGAATTCTTTATAAATTTTGGATATTAACCCCTTATTTGATACATGCTATGCAAATACTTCCTCACACTCTGTAGTCAGGAAATATTTTTAAGATATTTAAGCACTCTAGGTATTGTTTTCATTTTGTTAATTGTTTCTTTTGCAGTGCAAAAGCTTTCATTTTATGTCATCCCACTTACTGAGGTGTCATATCTCCCCCCCCCCCCCCGCAATCACATGTAGGCCAATGCCAAGGACCTTCTTTCCTGTTTTTTACTGGGAGTTTTATTGTATCAATTCTTATGTCTCAGTCTTTGATCCACTTCAAGATAATTTTTGTGAAAGATATAATGTAGGGATCCAATTTCATTTTTCTGCAAGTGGTTATGCAGTTTTCCCAGACCATTTATTAAAAGGGCTATCCTTTCCTGGACAGATGCTCTTGGCACCCTTATAAAACATTGTGACCATATACAGGAGTTTAATTCTCAGCATCCTGTTCTCTTCCATTGTCTATGATCTATTCTTATGCCATCCTATACCACTTTAATAATTATATCTTTGTAGTTTAGTTTGAAATCAGGAATTGTGATTCCTCTGATTTTCTTCTATTTCACAATTGCTTTGGCTATTTGAGGGCTTTTGTGGTTTCATTAAATATTTAGGGTTATTTTTTCTATTTCTGTGAAAAAATGCTGTTGGAATTTTGAAAGGGATTCCATCAAATCTATAGATGTCTTTAGGTAGCCTGGATATTTTAAGGATATTAACTCTTTGAATCCATAAAAATGATATATCCTTCTGTTTGTGTCTCCTTGGATTTCTTTCAACAAAGTCATAGTTTTCATTGTACAGAAATTTCACTGACTTGGTTAAATTGATTCCTAGGTATTTAATTGTTTTTGGTGCTATTGTGAATGGAATAGTTTTATTTCCTTTTTAAGATATTTTGTTGTTAGTATATAGACATACAGATGAATTATTTTATTGATTTTTATATCCTGCAACTTTAATGAATTCATTGGTCCAAAAATTTTTCATATAAGGATTTTCAATATATAAAAACATATCATCTGCATATAAAATCAATTTTACTTTCTGATTTATCTGACTTTATTTTTTTCTGTATTGCTAGATTGGCTCTAGGTATGATTTCTGGTATCAGGTTGAATAAGAGTGGTAAGAGTGGGCATCTCTGTACTCTTCCTCATCTTAGAGGAAAACTTTTAATTTTTCTTGTTGAATATATTAGTTGTGAATGTGTGGTATATGGGCTTTATTATTTTGAGGTATTTTCCTTCTGTACCCAATCTTCTGATGTATTTATCATGAAAAGATGGTATTTTTTAAAATGCTTTTTCTGCATCTATTGAGATTATCATATGATTTCAATCTATTATGTGTTATATCACATTTAATGTTTTGTATATATTAAACAATCTTTGCATTCCAAGGATAAATCACACTTGGTCATGGTGTACAAATTGATAATGAGTTCTTAAGTATGTTTTGCTAGTATTTTGTTGAGAATTTTTGCATCTATATTCCTCAGAGACAGTGGTATATAGTTTCCTTTTCTTGCAGTGTCCTTAAACTGGCTTGGGTATCAGATTGGTCTACTGGTCTTGTACAATGAATTTGAAAATGTTTCCTCCTCTCCTCTCCAAATTTTGGAAAAGTTTGTAAGGATTGAAGTTAATTCTTCTTTAAATGTTGTTAGAGTTTGCCAGTGAAATGATACGGTCCTGGGGTTTTCTATGCTGGGAGATTTTTACCTATTGATTCTATCTCTTTACTCATTATTTGTTTAGACTTGCAGTCTTTGATTCTTCCTGGTTCAATCTTTGTTAGTAGTATCAGTCTAGAAAATTAACCATTTCTTCTAGATTATCTAATTTGATGTTGTATAATTGTTCATAGTAATCTCTATGTATTTTTGTAGTGTCAGTTTTAATTTCTATTTCACTTCTAATTTTGAGTCTTCTTTCTTTTTTTCTTACCCTCATTAATGTTTCTCACTAATGGTTTGTCATTTTTTTTTATCTTTTAAAAAATCACTTTGAGTTTTTTTCTTTATTCTCTATTTTTTTTCCTGGCCTCTATTTCTTTATTTACATTCTGATCTTCAGTATTTCCTTCCTTCTGCTACCTTTGGCTTTAATTTGTACTTCTTTTTCTAGATTATTGAGGTATAAATTTAGTTTTTTAAATGGTCTCTCTAATTTCTTAATATATGCATTTATTATTATAAACTTCCAGAACAGTTTTTGTAGCATTCCATAGGTTTTGGAATTCGTTTTCATTTGTTGTTTTCATTTTAAGTTGTTCCAAGATAAAGTCTTTGATTTCTTTTTTGATTTCTCTTTTGACACATAGGTTGTGCATAATATGTTGTTTAGTTTCCACATATGTGAAGATTTTCTAGCTTCCCTCACATTTTTTATTTCTAATTTCATACCATTGTTGTCAGAAAAGATACTTGGTATGATTTCAGTTTTCTTAAATATCCTAGCAATTATTTTGTGTCATTTCATATGATCTACCTTTTGAGAATGTTCCACCTGAACTTGAGAAGAATGTGTATTCTGCTGCTGTTGGGGGAATATTCTATAGGTGTCTGTTAGATCAGTTTGGTCTAATGTATGGTTCAAGTCCATTATTTCCTTGTTGATTTTCTGACTGGGTGAACTATTCATTGTTGAAAGTGAATATTGAAGTCTTTAAGTCATACTGTATTGTCTATTTTGCCTTTTAGATACATTAATATTTGCTTAATATATTCTGATCCTCCAATGTTGGATGCATATGTATTTTACATTATTTAATTTTCTTGACAGATTAACTGCTTTACCATTGTGTAATAACTTTCCTTATCTCTTGTTTCTCTTTTTTGGCTTAAAGTCTATTTTATCTTATATAAGTACAGCTACCCTCACTTTCTCCTTATTGCTCTTGCACAGAATATCTTTTTTTTATTCCATTTGTCCACTTTGAGTCTGTGTTCATCTTTTAAGCAAAAGTGGGTTTCTTGTAGGCAGCTTATAGTTGGATATTGTTTTTTAAATTCATCGCCACTCTGTGCCTTTAGATAGATAAATTCATTCCATTTACCTTTAGAGTAATGATTGATATTTAAGAACCTACTAAGCTGTCATATTAATTGCTTCTTCTTTGTTTTGTATTTCCATTGTTTGTTTTCCTCTCTTTTTCTGCCTACATCGTCCAGGGTGGTATTCTCTGTTTATACTCTCTGTCTTTTGTGGATCTATCCAGGTCTGTGTTGTGGTTATTATGGGGCTTACATAAAATATCATACAGATGAAATAGCCCATTTTAGACTGATAGCAGATTATCTTTGATTACCTGTGAAGGTGCCACCCTTTTATGCCTCCCTTTTGCATTATCAGCTTTACAGTTTATCTCTTTTTTATTGTTTATTTGTTAACGTTTTATAATAGCTATAGTTAACTTTTTACTAATTTGCTTTAACCTATATAACACAACCTATGTGGTTAGTTAACACACTGGTCTAATAAAATTAGAGTTTTCTAAGTCTGACTGTCTATTTTCACCTTCACCAGTGTGTTGTGTACTTTTGTATGTTTTTGTGTTACTGATTAGCATATTTTGATTTCAGCCTGAAGAAATGTTTTCAGCATTTCTTGCAAGGCAGATCGAGTGATGGGAAACTCAGTAAGCTTTTGCTTTTCTGGAAAACCTTCTAATTCTCTGTAATATCTGAAGGATAACTTTTCTGGATAAAGTATTCTTGGCTGACAGTTTTTATCTTTCAACACTTTGAATATGTAATCCTGTTCTTTTCCAGCCTGTAAGAGTTTTTGCTGAGAAATCACAGATAGTCTAATGGAGGTTCTTCTGTAGGTTACATTCATTTTTTCCCCAGCTGTCTTTAAGATTCTTTGTTTATCATTGATTTTTGACAGTTTCATTATAATGTGTCTTAGAGAAGGTCGTTTTGTGTTTGAGATAATAAGGTGATCTATTAGCTTTGTTAACTGTGTGTCCAAGTCTTTCTTCAGGTTTTGGAATTTCTTAGCTATTATTTCTTTAAATAAACTCTGCTTCTTCTACCTCTTCTTATGCAACTCCAATTATTCTCATATATTTCTTTTGATAAAGTCTCATAGTTCATATAATATGAAACTATTTTTAAAGCATGGAAATATTAGAAAAAAGATTAGGACAGTGGTTTTCTCTAGAGGAAATAATAAGGGCTATGTCCAAAAGGAGCACATAGATGACCTCTAGAACTGGCAATGTCTTCTCTGTCCTACTCCGGGTGATGAGAACCTAGCCTTTGGATTACCATTACCCTTCATAACCTCCAGAAATATCATAAGTATCATTTATAGATATTCAATTTTTAATACAAGTAGGGAAGTACAGTTTTAAAATTGTATAGGGAATTCCTATGCAATACGATTAGACTTACATAACAAAAATATGTCAAGAGAAAAGACTAAGTATGAATATGGGAAAATGCTCTTTTAAAAATGCATTTAAGGGAGTTCTCATTGTGGCTCAGTAGGTTATGTATCCCACTGGTATCCATGGAGATGCAGGTTTAATCCCTGACCTTGCTCAGTGGGTTAAGGATCCGGCATTGCCATGAGCTGTGGTGTAGGTCATAGACATGGCTTGGATCTCTAGTTGCTTTGGCTCTGGTGTGGGCTGGCAGCTGCAGCTCCAATTCCACCCCTAGCTGGGAGCTTCCTCTATATGCTGCAGGTGAGGCCCTGAAAAGCACAAAAAATAAAAAAATACGCATTTAAGGGATAAGGCTGAGTGGGAGTTTTTTCTCAATATATTTTTAATGAATTTTATTTAATACATTTGGACTAATTTATGATTAAAAAGTTAAAAGATTGTTTTTGTTCATTCTATAGCCAAGATGCCTCTAAATCTAACATTTAGAACAAAAGCACTTATTTTCGAACTATCAAAAAAAACTGTAAGAGAGTTTCCAATGTGGCCTAGCAGGTTACTAATCTGACTAGTATCCATGAGGATGTAGGTTCAATTCCTGGCTCTTCTCAGTGGTCTAAGAATCTGATGTTCCTGAGAGCTATGATTAGGCTGCAGATGGGGCTCAGTTCTGGTGTTGCTGTGACTGTGGTGTAGACTGGCAGCTGCAGGTCCAATTTGACCCTTAACCTGGGAACTTCCATAAGTCACAGGGATGGCTTAAAAAAGCCAAAAAAATGTATTTGTAAGAGTAAGAAATGACCTTATGAGTTGTATCTCTCAGTAGCCTTTCTGAACATCACAAGGATGAAGGATACCCCTTCCCAACTGAAGGTAAATGATTCTACCAGTTCCCCACAAAATGTTGATCTTGAGAGCCCATGCCACTTGTGCCCCACAACCAATCCACTTGGGAAATCTGGCAGTTCATCTTTCATAATACCTCCTCTATCATTCCTTCCTTTCCATTCTCAATGAACCCTACTCAGTGGCCAGGTTCACTCAACTACTTGAAAGTATTCTATGTTCAATTATACAAATTCTTCCCAACTTTGAAAGTACTTTGATTTATTCAATGATTCCAAGAGCATTCATGGCTCCTCTCCAGCTTGTAGTGCCATATGTTTACTACTAGTTTTTCTCAACATAATTGTCCTTCTAGGACCAATTTATTTTTTTTACCATTTATAATGATTTTTATTTTTTCCACTATACCTGGTTTACAGTGTTCTGTCAATTTTCTACTGTGCAGCAAGTTGACCCACTTACGCATACCTGAATACATTCTTTTTTCTCACATTATCATGCTCCATCATAAATGACTAGATTTAGTTCCCAGTGCTATATAGCAGGATCTCATTGCTGATCCATTCCAAAGGCAATAGTTTGCATCTATTAACCCCAAATTCCCAATCCATCCCAATCTCTCCCCCTCCCCTGTGGCAACCACAAGTCTATTCTCCAAGTCCATGATTTTCTTTTCTGTGGAAAGGTTCATTGTTGCCATATATTAGATTTAAGATATAAGTGATATCATATGATATTTGTTTTCTCTTTCTGACTTACATCACTTTGTATGAGAGCCTCTAGTTCCATCCATGTTGCTACAAATGGCATTATTTTGTTCTTTTTATGGCTGAGTAGTATTCCACTGTGTATTTATACCACATCTTCCTATTCCAATCATCTGTTGATGAACATTTGGGTTGTTCCATGTCTTGGCTATTTTGAATAGTGCTGCAATGAACATATGTGTGCATGTATCTTTTTCAAGGGAAGTTTTATCTGGATATATACCCAAGAGTGGGATTGCTGGGAAATATGGTAGTTCTAGGTACAGTTTTCTGAGGTACCTCCATACAGTTTTCCATAGTGGCTGTACCACTTTATATTCCCACCAATATTGCAGGAGGGTTCCCCTTTCTCCACACCCCCTCCAGCATTTGCTATTTGTGGACTTGTTAATGATGGGCATTCTGACTGGTGTGAGGTTGTTTTGATTTGCATTTCGCTTATACTCAGTGATAATGAGCATTTTTTTTTTCATGTGCTTGTTGGCCATCTATACATCTTCCTTGGAGATATGTCTATTCAGGTCTTTTACCTATTTTTCAATTGGGTGGTTGGCTTTTTTGCTGTTGATTTGTATGAAGTTGCTTGTAAATTTTAGAGATTAAGCCCTTGTCAGTTGCATCATTTGAAACTAATTTTTCCCCTTCTGTAAGTTTTATTTTTCTTTCTTTTTTATGTTTTCTGTTGCTGTGTGAAAACTTGTCTGTTTGATTAGGTCCCATTGCTTTATTTTTGCTTTTATTTCTGTTGCCTTGGAAGACTGACCTAAGAAAACATTTGTAAGGTTGATATCAGAGATTGTTTTGCCTGTGTTCTCTTCTAGGAGTTTGATGGTGTCTTATATTTAAGTCTTTAAGCCATTTTGAGTTTATTTCTGTGCATGTTGTGAGGGTGTGTTCCAGATTCATTGATTTACATGCAGCTGTTCAGGTTTCCCAGCAATACTTGCTGAAAAGACTGTCTTTTTTTCCATTTTATATTCTTGCCAACTTCATGGAAGATTAGTTGACCATAGGTGTCAGGGTTTATTTCTAGATTCTCTCTTCTGTTCCATTGGTCGGTCTGTCTGTTTTGGTATAAGTATCACACTGTCTTGATGAGTATGGCTTTGTAATAATTGCTTGAAGTCTGGGAGAGTGATGCCTCCTGCTTGGTTTTTGTTCCTCAGGATTGCTTTGGCAATTCTGGGTCTTTTGTGGTTCCATATAAATTTTTGGATTGTTTGTTGTAGTTCTGTGGAAAATGTCATCTCTAATTTCATAAAGATTGCATTGAGTCTGTAGATTGCTTTGAGTAGTATGGCAATTTTTACAATATTAATTTTTTCAACCCACAAGCATGGAATAACTTTCCATTTCTTTACATCTTCTTTAATTTCCTTGGTTAATGTATTATAGTTCTCAGCATATAAATCTTTGACCTTCTTGATCAGGTTTATTCCCAGTTATTTGATTTGTGTGTGTGTGCAATTTTAAAAGGAATTGTTTTCTTGTATTCTAATATTTCATTGGTAGTATACTGAAATGTGGTGAGAGTGGGCATCCTTGTCTTGTTCCATATTTTAGTTGAAAGGCTTTTAGCTTTTCTCCATTGAGTATTACACTTGCTGTGGGTTTTTCATAAATGGCTTTTATTATGCTGAGGTGTGTTCCCTCAATACCCACTTTGGTAAGGATTTTGATCATGAATGGATGTTGTACTTTGTCAAAATCCTTTTTCTGCATCTATTGAGATGATCATGTGGTTTTCAACTTTTCTTTTGTTATTGTGGTGTATGACGTTGATTGATTTCCATATGTTTAACCATCATTGTGCACCTGGGATCAATCCCACCTGGTCATGATGTATGATCTGTTTTATATGTTGTTGGATTCGGTTGGCTAAAATTTTAAGAATTTTTGCATCTATATTCATCAAAAATATAGGCCTATAAAGTTTTGTTTTTTGGTGGTATCTTTGTCTGGTTTTGGTAATAGAGACATGGGGGCATCATAGTATGTCTTTGGGAGTGTTCCTTCTTCTTCCACTTTTTGGAAAAGTTTAAGGAGGATGGGTATAAGTTCCTATTTGTATGTTTGGGAGAATCTGCTCCTGGACTTTTGTTTGTAGGAAGAGTTTTTATTACTCCTTTATTCAGTTCATCTATTTCTTCTTGATTCAGTTTCGGCAGGCTCAAAATGTTTACAAAGTTGTCCATTTCCTCCAGGTAGTCAAATTTGTTGGCATACAATTGTTCATAGTATTCTTGTTTTTTTTTTTTTTTTTTTTTTTTTTTTTTGTATTTCTGCAGTATCCATTGTGATTTCTCCTTTTTCATTTTTTATTTTGTTTATTTGGTTCTTTTTCTCTCCTTTTCTTGGTGAATCTAGCCAGAGGTTTGTCAATTTTGTTTACCTTTTCAAAGATCTAACTCTTGGTTTTATTGATTTTTTTCTATTGTTTCTTAAATCTCTATTTTATTGTTTTTCCCTCTGATCTTTATGATTTCCTTCCTTCTTCCGACTTTAGGTTTTGTTTGTTCTTCTGTTTATAGTGGGTTAAGTTATCAATTTTAGATTTTTCTTCTCTTTTTGAGGAAGGCCTATATTGCTATGAACTTCCCTCTGAGCATTGCTTTTGTGGCATACCATAGATTTTGAGTGGTTGTGTCTTCATTGTCATTTGTCTTGAGGTATTTTTTAATCTCCTTCTTGATTTCCTCATTGACCCATTGGTTTTTTAGTAGCATGTTGTTTAGTCTCCATGTAGTTAGTTTTTTCTTTTTCTCATTTCTTTTCCTGCGGTTGATTTCTAGTTTCATGCTACTGTGGTCAGAGAAGATATTTGAAATAATTTTTATATTCCTAAATTTGTTGAGGTTAGCTTTGTGCCCCGGTATGTGATTGATCCTTGAGAATGTTCCATGTGCACTTGAGAAGAAGGTATATTCTGATTTTTTTGGATGTAATGTCCTGAAAATGTTGATTAAGTCTAACTTTTCTATTGTGTCCTTTAGGATCTCTGTTGCCTTGTGGATTTTCTGTGTAGAGGATCTGTCCATGGATGTGAGTTGGCTGTTAAAGTCTCCTACTATGATTGTATTCCCATCAATTTCTCCTTTTATGTGTGTTAGCATTTGTTGTAGGTATCTGGGTACTCCAATATATTAGGGGAATATATTGACAATTGTAATATCCTCTTCTTGAATGGCTCCTTTTACCAGTAAATAGTGTCCTTCTTTGTCTCTCTTTATGGCCTTCATTTTAAAGTTTATTTTGTCTGATATGAATATTGCAGCTCCTGCTTTCCTGTCTTGTCCATTGTCATGAAATGTCTTTTCCCATCCCCTCACTTTCAATTTGTATGTGTCCTTTGCCCTCAGGTGAGTCTCTTGTAGACAGCATATGTAGGTTTTTTTTTTTTTAATCCAGTCTGCCAGTCTGTGTCTTTTGATTGGCGCATACAGTCCATTGAAATTTAAGGTGATTATTGATAGATACGTATTTATTGCCATTTTAAACCTTGTTTTCCAGTCGATTCTATGTATCTCTTTTCTTCCTTTCTGTTTTTGGTTGGATGATTTCCATTTCTTTTATACTTGAGCGCTTGTCTTTTCAGTTTTTGTGAATGTAATATTCGGTTTTGATTTGTGGTAGCCCTGTTTTTTTAAGTATGTTAACCCCTTCCTATATCTGCTTGTTTTAGCCTGGTATTCATTTAGGCTTAAACACATTATTAAAATGAAAAAAAAACCAGAATCTATATTTTCTTACTTTCCTTCTCCACATTCTGTGATTTTGAAACTTTTTTTTTTTTATCTTCATGTTTAGAACTGTATACTGGCTTATTTAAGTGATTGCTTTCCAGTTGTGATTTCCTCCGTCCTATTTCTTCTTACTTCTTCTTCTTCTTCTTTTTTTATTTAGAGAAGCCTTTGAAGTATTTCTTTTAGAATGGATTTAGTATTGCTGCACTCTTTAAGCTTTTGTTTGTTGGAGAAATGCTTTATTTCCCCTCTATTTTATTTTATTTATTTATTTTTTTTGTCTTTTTGCCTTTCCTAGGCTGCTCCCATGGCATATGGAGGTTCCCAGGCTAGGGGTTTAATCAGAGCTGTAGTTGCTGGCCTAGGCTAGAGCCACAGCAATGCAGGATCTGAGCCATGTCTGTGACCTACACCACTGCTCACAGCAATGGTGGATCCTTAACCCACTGAGCAAGGTCAGGAATCGAACCCACAACCTCATGGTTCCTAGTCAGATTCCTTAACCATTGAACCATGATGAGAACTCCTTCCCCTCTATTTTAAATGATATTCTTGCTGGAAAGTGTATTTTAGGTTGCAATTTTTTTTTCCTTTCAGAACTTTAAGTATAGCTTGCAACTCCCTTCTGGCCTGTAGTGTTTTTGTGGAGAGATCAGCTGATAGCCTTATGGGGTTCCCTTATAATTAACACTTTGTTTTTCTCTTTCTGCCTTTAGAATCCTCTCTATATTTTTAACTTTTGCCATTTTTGTAATGTATCTTGGGTTCAACTTGCTTGGGGCCCTCTGTGGTTCCTGTATCTTGATATCAGTTTCCTTTAGATTTGGAAAATTTTAGCCATAATGTCTTCAAATATATTTTCAATCACCTTTTTTTTCCTCTCCTTTTGGAATTCCTGTTATGCATAGATTGGACCACTTTATGTTATCCCATAGATCTCTTATATTGCTTTCATGTTTTTTCATTTCGTTTTCTGTCTGCTGTCCTTATTGGGTGATTTCCATTATTTTATCTTTAAAGTCACTAATTTATTCCTCTGCATTATTCATTCTGCTCTTTAGTGCCTTTGAGTTTGTGTCTCTGAAAATAAATTTTCTATTTTTTTCTATGTTCCTTCTTACATTTTCTATTTCCTTTCTAAAAGAATCTGCATTACTGTTCATATCCTCTAATAAGTCTTTGATATTCAGCCTTAATTCCATCAGTATTTTCACTACCTCCCTTTTGAACTCCATGTCTGTCAGACTCCATAGTTCTGTTTCATTGTTTGCTGCTTCATGTTAATTCTGTCCTTTTAACTGGGAATAGTTCTTGAGCCTCTTCATCTTGCTTATGTTTTTCTTTTTCTGTGAGTTTAGGGAAACCAAACTATAGTCTTGGAGGGCTATTTCTATGCAAGAGTGCCCCTTTGCATTTTATGGGGGGTTACTATTTATTTTTGGCTTGGGAGTTTGAATATTTGCTGTCTCTTTCTTTGGTGTGAGCAGGCTATTATCCCCAGGTGCTGAGTGTGTTTCCAGGGAGAAGGAGGCAATGGGTAGTGCTAGTAGTCAGTGCCTGGTTGCTGGGCTCATAACAGCAGCAAGGACCTGCAGGAAGGTGGCACAGGCTACACCTAGTTGCAGAGCCCTGGAAAGTAGTAATGAACCTAGCAGATTTACAAGTTGCCGAGATCATTTGGCAGTGGCAGCAGCAGTGTGTGTGTTCCCAGGTGAGTGAGAGCCATAATAGGTAGTGTTCAATTGCAATGCCCTCCTCTGAGGTGACTGAAGCCACAGTGCAAGTGGTGCCTGTTCAGTGACTTCCTAGTGGTAGTGGGCCATGCCTATCTCTAGTGTCAGTGATAACTATGGTAGTTTGCCCCCACCACCTGCAGACCATTCAAGAAGCATCCTGTCTTACTTAGCCCACACAGGAGGTGCTGCACAGGCTGCTCCTAGTTGCAGGATCCTAGGAAGTGACAGAGATCAAGCCTGAGGGCATTGCCTAAAGCATTCAGGGCCAGTGTGCTCCCAAGGGTGCAAAAGCAACAACAGGTAGTGTTTGGTCACAATGTCCTCCTCTGTGACACCCTTGAGGTGATTGGGGCTTCAAGTGGTGCCTGTTCATGGACCCCTAGTGATGGCAAGCCACTCCTACCTCTGGAGTCAGAGATAACTGTGGTGGCTTGCCCCCACCACCTGCAGACCATGCAAGAAGCACCCCATCCCACCTAGCCCATGCAGTAGGTGCTGCAGCAGCTGCTCCTGTTTTTAAGAGTCTGGGGAAAAAAGAGTGATCAAGCATCTGGGCACTGTCCAGAGAGTTTGGCAGGGCAGCTGCTGGCAGGTGTGTCCCCAGGAGGGTGAGAGTAATGTATGGTACTTGGTAGGAGTGCTTTTTTTTTTTTCCAACCCCTGAGGTGACTGGGACCACAGTTGGAGCCAACTCACAGGCCCCCAGTGGGGCAGGCCATACCTACCTCTGGCCTCCAAGATGACTGCCATGGTCCTTCCCTGCTGTCTGTAGATCACAAAAGAAGCACCATGTCACACTTAGCCTTACACTGCCCTTAGAGCAGACAAGAGGTTCCTTGCCACCTGTAGCCTGCACAAGAAATGCCCAGTCTCCCATAGCCAGAGCAAGTGGCTTCTTGCCACCTGTAGCTTGTGCCAGAGTCACCCCACCCTCCAAGAGCCCTAGTGTGCATGCACAGGGAAATTCCTATGGTGGACTGCTCCTCCTCCTCTCACCCTCCCCAGCAGTGGTGCCTTGCTTCTCCTGTGGGCCCAGACCTTCTCCTGGGTTGCCTCTGCCATGGCATTCCACTCCCCAGCGCATAGCATACCACTCCCCTACCCATGGTGCAGCACTCTTAGCCTGTCAGGCTATCCCCACACAGCTAACTCTAGTCCTATCCCTGAGATTTACCTCCAGAGCCTAAGTCTTAGCACCCAGCCCCCTCCCAAGCATCTCAGGCTGTGGTGTCTGGGACGGCGGTGCAGATCATCTATATGGATCTCACTCTAGTTTGTCCTCAGTCCAGCTGCTGTGCTTTTCTCAGTGACTTTGAGGTCCCTCCATCTTGGCTGATCTCCTGATTGGTTAGGTGGTTTCCCAGGGTATGTGTTCCTTTTCTCCTTCAGAGCTCCCTCTCAGGAATGCTATTCCCATCCTGATTCCTTTTATCTCTCTCTAATTTTCCTTTGTTCTACCCAGTAATGTCAAGGGTTTCTTGCCCTTTTTGGAGGTTTAAGTTCTTCTGCCAACATTCAGTAGATGTTCTATGTGAGTTGTTTTACAGATAGATGTGGTTTTTTGATGTGTTTTTGGGAGAAGTTGAGTGTGCAGTCTTACTCCTCTGCCATCTTGATCCACCTCCCCTCTTCTAGGACCAATTTAAAGTTCATCTGTAAATTCTTCTTCGACCAGACCAAAACTCAACTAGTTTCTTCCTCCTAGAACTTTCATTTTTGGCCTTTATGCTGGTGTTTTGTGTTAAAAGTACAAATATTTATTCTAAGCTATTATATAAAATAGGCTTCACTTTTTAGAGCAGTTTTAGGTTCACAGCAAAATTTAGCAGAAGGTACAGAGATGTCCTCTTCCCTACACACATATACCTCTCCCATCATCAATAATCTCCGCCATAGTGATACATTTATTATAATTGATGGACTTATACTGATCATTATCATTCAAAGACCATCATTTACATTACAGTTCATTCTTGGTCTTGTATAATCTGTGGGTTTGGATAAATACCAAATAACATGCATCTACCATTATAGCATTATATAGAATAGGTTCACTTTCATAAAAATTTTCTGTGCTCCACTAGCAATGCATGAGAATTCCTGTTGCTCCATATCCTGACTAGCATTTGGTATCAGAATTCTGGATTATGATCCTTTTAATGAGTGTATAGTGGTAACTCCTTCTTGTTTTAATTTGCATTTTCCTTATGACATATGATATAAAACCTCTTTTTACCTGCTTATTTGCCATCTCTATATATTCTTCCAAGCTACTTTTGAAGTACCAATTTTTTTGTACCAAATTTTGACCATCAACCTCTAAGCATTCAATTCCATCTATATTTCCACAATTAACAGCCCCACTCACCCCAGAGGTGCCTTCCTTATGCTTTAAAATGGCATTTTTACAACCATCAGGAGAGTGAGATTCTGAACTTTCCTCTAAAACATATTTTAATTCCAGGGTAGCCCTTCAGGGGCATTTACACACTATTTGTTCTATTACTAGAAACAGAATGAAGACAAACAAATACAAAGGACTTAACCTTGACTCATCTAGGGAGCAAGGACCACAAGAGAACAGCACAAAGGATAGCACTACAGGGGGAAAATGTAGAAAAAGGATTAGATTTCAGGATGGGTACATAGTCACTTACTCAGTATCTTACAAAAATGCCTATTCACTGAGCTACCTCCCCTACTCAGCAGAAGGCAGAAAGCAGTAGTTTCCTCTATTAGAATTAGCCTTGAGCAGCTGCCCATTTTGGCTAGTTGATAGCAGCAACTGGCTCATGTGATGTTGGAAGAACAGATTTAAGTCACTGTCCTGAATTGTTGCCTAGGTTGTTAAAGAGGAACAAAAGTACCTCCCCCAAATATACTAATAGCTCATTTGGTAGTTCAGTTGTAGCCAAAAAGACTGAAGGGGTTTGGCCATGGCTGGGTAATACCTTAAACTAATGAAGGCTAAGTCTCTTACCAAGCTTTGGACTTTAGTGATCCAGCTAAGCAAAGTCAAAATGCCCATCATCTGAAACCAGGGAAGTCAATGAACTGATTAAACACTTCTTCAGGTTGTCAGATAAAATATTTGAATTGATGACTTAATGAAACATTTGGTAGTAGAATAACCTGTTTTTATTTAAGGGAAAAAAAACTGTGATTGTCGGGGTATTGCACCTTGATCAATTCAACACCGCATTATACAAAAGCACACCAGGGAATGCACAGATATTTAGGGAGAAGTTACATATTTCCCTTTCCACCCTTTAGTTAAAGAGCATGTCTGAGTAGACATAAGGAGAGGGGAAGCCCTTTGCCACTCTCTTTTTAGATAATTGATGACATAAATGCATCTGCTATTCTTAGATGACCCTGTATCCACTAAGAACAGCCTCAGCTGCCTCCCTCCACTGCTCTGCCACCTGGGAAAGGCGGAGCTGAGAGCCATTTGCTGTAATGTGTGTCACTGTATCTGAAATAGCCTGGAGCTGTCAAGTTAGCAGCTCTCCATCATACTACTGCAGTGGGGTCACAGCTGTCCTTGTTCATAAGAGAAGATTCTAGTCCTTCCAGTAGTGTAGTATTTTATTTTATTTTATTTCTACTTTTGGTAATATATAACCTTAACAAAATTGTTATACATAGACCAAGTTGCTTTTTAAAATGAGGAAGACTAGAAGGAAAATACTTTTCATGGCCCTACCAAGCTATACAAGTTTTCTTGTAGCACAAATATGTGCCTGCCTCCTGCATGTATAGGATTGGGCCTGAGTGCTCTGTCTTCTGCCAGGTATTGTGCCTGAGTCACTGCATAAGGATGGATATTCACTGAAGCATAGAGTCAAAAGGAGGGTGGGCAGTACTACAATCAGATGAGGTATAATAACATTCTTTTTATCCATTTTACTAGCCCTCTACTTCTCACCAAAAGCACTGTTTATAAATTTAAGAGTGGAATTTACCAGGTAGGAGAATAATTTTAATGGAATTCGAAACTGTCCTTTCTAACATCTGTCACAAGGAATGTGTGTGTTTGTTAAAAATAAGTTTATTAAAAGTCTTCCACATATGTTGTCTCTTTTACTCTAACCATCCTGTGAAAATAGGTGTATATTCTTGTAAATGAGAAAATCGAGGGTGAGGTAGCTTGTCCCAAATCATACAAAATAGTCTGTGAGGCAGGCAGATTCCATCTTTATTTTCTGACTTTCAACCCAATGCTTTTTAAACTAAAGCATTCTGACTCTCTGCACATTGGATTCTCTCAATTATGAACGTGGATATGCCATGCGAGAATGTGTGAACTTTTATACTGTTGGAACATACTACATAATCAATCCATACTAACTTAGAGCAACCAGTTCCATAAGATTACCTTTCACTGTGGGAAGCAGAAATTTTCTCTTCTCTGCCCCCTTCTCTCCTTTCTTCCCTCCCACCTTCAGTCCCTTAGTTCTTTCCCTTTTATTTGGAAAGACTACTAATGTACTGCTCAAAGGAGACCTTCCCTGTTTCTAGATAGCACTTCTCCATTTTTTCATTTGGGATATAAGTTTGTGTTCAACCTGTTCCACCTGTCATTTTGAATTTTTGTCACATCCTTTCTTGGGCTGTAGCTTACCACATTGCTAAGGGGTTTTAGGTTTGCACCTGCAGCATGTGGAATTCCCAAGCTAGGGGTTGAATCAGAGCTGCAGCTGCCAGCCCATGCTATAGCCACAGCAACCCCAGATCTGAGCCCTCTGATACCTACACTGCCTCTTGCAGCAAGGCCGGGGATCAAACCCCCATCCTCATGGATATGGGCCGTGTTCTTAACCCACTGAACCACAGTGGGAACTCCACTAAGGTTTTTGCTCAACCATAGATCCTACTCTCCCACATCTAGTCCAGGGCAGACTCTGCTTAGATTGACAACATCTACATAGTAGTTCATTAACATTGGCCCTTCCACTCCAAGAAACTTGACGTTAGCTCACCCCAGGCTCAAAACACTTCTACTTGCCTGCTCCTCATGTGTTCTTTTAGTATAATTGTTAAGTTCCTTATGGATAAAGATACAACTGTATTTCTTTCAGCTTCTCTTCATAGTACCTAGCCCAGTGTCTAAAGAGTGCAACTAAAGAGTAAACATTTACAAGATGAAGAATTCTCCCCTTGCTTGTACTGTGATTCCTCCATTTTATTTTACCATTTTAACACCCCTTTTCAAGACATTCTCCCACTTCAGGGTCTAGAACTCTAGGATACCCTTTTGGAGAAGATGCTGTTGTTTTGTCCATCAGTATGGGTGCTATATTTCAGCTGCCTTCAAAACCCTACTGACAATGTCTGGCATCTCAGTGGTCTTCATAGACTAATATAGGTTCATAGGTACATGATTCCCTCCCTGGTGTGTGATTAGTAGATTAGAGATTTTTGAACTGTAATATATAACTGTATAAGTAAGTATTTTCTAAGCTGTCTTCCTATTCTTGCTCTCCCTGAAGTTTGTATGCTATTTTTCTCCCCATTCTCAGAACCTATGAAATCTTATGCTATATTGTATCATTCTGATGTTTCATTCTACCAAATAAAACATCCCCTCCTATAAATAATGTATCAAATTGATATGGTCAAAAAATTCTAGATTCCAGGTAACATCAGAGTTCACATTTCCTCCCTAAAGCACCCATTCTTCTCTTATTTACTTGAAACTTAAGAAGATGGGTTGCCTCTGACCCCTCATAAAACAGTAGCTTCAACCTATCCTAATTTTAAATACCCAAATACAGTATGCATACTATTTTATCCTCATATTAATTAAGGAAAGTTCTAATATTTTTCTTGCTCGGAGTAAAAATATATTGCCTTATTGACTTAGATTTATGGAAAGTTTTTCTCAGCTACTCAAGTCCAAATCTTCATGGTAGAGAATGTACCTGATAATTGTTAGTGCTATTTTTGACAGATGTTCAATATGTAATAATGATCTGCTGCTTTGACTAATCCAGCCAAATCAGCAGCTTTAGACAGAATCCAAAGGCCAGTTTGGGAGCCCTGCCAATGTCTATTCTAAGGGATTTTAACAATATAAATCCTCAAGTGAAAAAAGAAATGTGAATCATCACACTAGCCTCCCCCGAAAAAAATCCAAGCGGGAAAAAAAAGCAAAAGAAAAATGTGGCCAGTGTAATTGTTCGTAGGTTCAATATTTACCAGTTTGTGTACCATCTGAGCTATTTCCTTTAATCAACCATGCACATGGCACTTTTATTCTCAGGGGGCATTATTGCCATGACAACTTTATCAGACTAAACACTGAAATGCAGCTCTTGGAGCAATCTCAATTTGGGTATGGGCTAGAATATTATTTATGTTATTTTAGCAACATCCTTGGTGTGCCAAGCAGAGATGAGAAAAATTTTTAAATGACTATTAAAATCACAATAAAAAATGTAAAACTTTACAAAGAAAAAAGGAATAAGCCATTAGGCTGAAAAATGGGCAATCAAAGGAGCTATTGCGCTCGGCAGATGGAAAAGCAGCAGGTACCACAGTGTGATGGGACCTTGCTTCCCATCATGTATGCTCTACAATGATGCAGGCTGACAGGGAAGGGAATTAATGTGTCAGAGCAGGTACTTTCTGTCCATTAGCTGATTCCCAATACGTCCTCACAGACTGCTACCCATGGCTCTTTGATAAAATGGTTTGCAACACACAGCTCCACAAGTGGGATGGGGAAGGACAGCTGTGAGTGACCCTCTTTCAATGCCTCAGCTTACCAGAGTGAGTGACCCAGTAAATATTTCTCCACCGCAAACTGGGATTAGTGATTTCAGCCTAAATTTATTCAGTGAATTAATTATTTGAATAGAGATGCTGTGAATACATCACAGTGACAAAGGGCCACAGGTTCTTGGTTTGGGGGATGGAAAGGGACACTGATGAAGGGAATTCTCAAGGTAACAAATTAGCTCTCAAACAAATGAGCCTCAGGAAGGCTCTAAGAATACACTCACTCCTCTGCTTTCAGAGAAAAAAAATGCCAAATTATGAAGAGGCAACCTGAATTGGCAGGTCAGCTTAGAAAGACATAGCCCATTAGCCATGGTAAACAGTGATGCTCTGGGGTTTTGTCATGTGTCAGGCTGGTTTTTTCCTTTCCTTTCCCAAGCATGAATTGATGTTCAAAATCTCACCTGTGAAACCTCAGAAATAGAGGGAAGTAGAAACAGTTTAAAATTAAATTTGTGCAATTGATAAGATTAGCTCCTTCCAGATATTTGTCCAATAAACTAATTGAATTGCACAATTGTTTATTGGCTTCTGCTCTTGAGACAACTAGATTAAGAAATGGTAGACATAATTTTTTCCTGTCCATTTTCATGACTGCATTAGAAAGCTAAGGCTGGCTAAGTCACTATGTAAAATCATCAAAGGAAGGAAATAAGTATGGGTTGCATTTATGTAAAAACCTTAGAAATTGAATGCACACCAAAGGAGCATTAATCAAAGGATTCAATTCAAACCTTCCTCATCCCCTAGGTATAAGGCACATTCTTCTACCTCAAACAATCCTCTGTTTTTTCTGCATACTTATCACATTGTTATTTACAAGTAACTTTCATTTAATGTCTGTCAAACCTCACTAAATTCTAAGTGACATGAGAAAAGAAACTGGATGAACCTTGTCTTAGCACTTAGCAAGATACTAGCCACATGGTAGGAGCTCAGTAAATATTTGTAGGGAAAAAAAAAAGATACGGAAGGAAGGAGATAAATAATGCAGGAAGAAACAAAGGAAGAGGTCAAAAGAAGACCCAGGAGATAAGAAATAATCCTCACCACCATTCCATTTCTGATGTCTTCTTTAGTAGCCTCCATAAAAGCTTTAAATTTTTTGAGATGCCTAAAAGAAACTCTACACTAATTAAAAAGGAGGGGGAAGAGAGTGAGGAGGAGAAAGAAGAGCATATGTCTGGTTGACAGAGATAGGATGATTATCATTGAATGGTGTCCAAGGATATTTGAATGGACAAGTATGTATACAGTACAGTGTTGAAGTTAATTTCATAAAGAGGCAATGAAAATGAAAATATTTCAGCCAGAATAGAGTGAGTTTTAGCCTATTTAGAGGCCACACCCAGAGAACTTAAAAGTTCTCTTGGAGGTCTTGAGGTTCTCATCCTAAGTGTTTGAATGAGGATCTGAGTTTGGTAGCACAGGAATTTACCTTGGACCAGATCACCCTTTTATTCCAATTCTTCCTTAAGTAAGAGCATACTGACTAAACAGGATTATACAAGGCAATGATTACACATTTTATTTGGAAAGTAAAACAGTGAATACAGTTACTCATTTGAGAATTATGATGAGCAGATCAGACCAACATAATAACACCTACAGGGCACACAGCACCTCAGAGTTTCCAAAATGATTTAATACTACATTATTTAATCCTTAACACAGTTAATCCTGTTATTTAACCTTGAGTGGGATAATTAATCTTGGAATGAGAATTTACTAATCATATAACATTCATAAATTTATTTAACTTCCCCATCCCTTAGTTTTCTCTTTTAAAGCTATCAAAAAAGGCTAATCAAAAATTAATTAGGACAATGAATGGAAAATACTTTGCTCAATAAATGGGTAACTTTATTAATGTTATTATTATTAGAAGCACTAACTATATTTTGCATCATGAAAGAACCTCAAAAAGTTAAATGATCCCCTTGCTTGTTAAGTAGTGGCCCCAGAACTCTTATTTCTAATTCTGAAATCATCACACCCTGTACTATGCCAGTTTTATTCTGAGGTGCAGTTGACTTTAAGACCTAAGTTTGGGGATGTTTGGTCCCTTCAGAACACCCTTCATTATAGGATCCTAGGAATGGCAAATTGGTGTGGAGCCAGTGCATCAAGCCAGCAGGATCCGGGTCCTGGAATGCCAGGCCTGCTACAGAGGTCACTCAATATCAGCTGCTTCCCAAGGCTCCCAGAGAACCTGACACTTTGCCTTTCCTTCATTTTAGTTCCTGTCAATTTTAAAAGAGACAAGCTCCTAGGACTGAAATTGATGTGTTTGTGTGACTATTCCAGGCTGCTGAAATTGACAGAGGCAGAAACTGATGAAAGTAACCAATTTGTCAATTTCGGCGAAAGGAGGGCTTTGAAGACAGAGATTGACTAAGTCTATCCTTTTCCTGCCTGATCAGAAAATTTAATTTTCCCCTCACTTTAAAAAGTTTTGTGTTTACTCTCAGATACTATTTTGGACTGTCCTCTAAATACAACCTGCACTGGTCTGACAGTTTAAACAGATGGTCAATTCCATCAAAATCCAATTCAGTGTATTGTTTAGCAGAATTTTTTTTTTACATTGGATTGACTAATCAATTTATTCAAAATGGCTTAAAAAGTCATTAAAATGTGGAATCACTCTAAACCCTGCTGCTTGTAGGTTTTGATGCTTCCCTTGAAAACCACATAGCTTTGACTGATATGCCAGTCAAAAACTCTATCAAATCAGCTCAGAAACCCTATTGCATTTGTCAACTATCTGTCATTTGTTTGCATGATTAAACAAAAATGATTTGTAGAGGCTTAAAACTATACTTGGGTTTCAGTTCTGCTATTTATTTACAAGTTATGTGATCTTTCCCACATTACCAATTTTGATTCTCAGCTTTTCCCCCTATAAAATGAAGAGGTTAGACTACAGCAGCATTTTCCAAAGTGTGTTCATTAGAAGATTTTCTTTCATAGGGCATTAATAAATCTAACCGAAAAATGCGTGATTATGTAACTTCAGGAATACTAGTTACATATGCTTATTGACATCAGGACTTCACAAATGTTTTGTCATCTTAACATGTTTAATGGATACAAATCTCAGTCATAAGCCTTAGTGTACAATAAAATTAACTGCACTTTCTAGACTCCCACTGTGCCAAACTTACAATAGGTGGAGTATATGGGTAGCCCATCATGCCCTAAGTCATCAGTCTGCAAATTTTGTTTTTGGGATTGTTCACATGAGGGACCAGCAAGTTTTTCTGCAAAGGGAAGGATTGAAAATATTATAGACTTTGTATAACTTTCAGACTCTGTTGAAATGACTCATCACTACCATTGCTCCATTCTGTCACTGGAGTGAAAAAGTGGCCATACACAGTATATAGCATGTTCAAAACTTTCTCCTTTTTAAAACCATTTTAAAATGTAAAAACCAAACTTAACTTATGGACTATATGAAAAATAGATGGGATTTTTTTTTTCCACAAGCCATAGTTTGCCATCCTCTGGTCTAAATGTCTGGTTCCTTGGTGCTTCTGTGTCAATTTCTTGTTCTGAACCCCCAGTATCTGGTTTTGTTATTCATTTTTATTTATTCATTCAATATTTATTGAGTGCTACTAAGTGTCTCTGTGAGAGGTGTCCTATACACAGTGGTGAACAAAACAGACATGGTTCCCACCTCCTTGGACCTTAATTAATAATTGGTAAGATAGATGTTCTACAAGTAAATGAACAAAAATACAGAACTTCAGAACAAAACTTTAAATTAAGTAAGTTCTACAAGTAGGGTAATAAACCATTCTGGTTCACCTAAAACTTACTTAGTTTTAGTATGGAAAGACCTAGATCCCAGGAATCTTCTGATTCCTGGAAAAACAAGGGTAACTGATCATCCTATAGGGGTAAAAGCTGGTGCTATAAAAAAGAATAATATAAAGGATAATCTTTATATTGTAGGAATAGTCCAAAAATCTTTCTGAGGCAATATCAGTTAATCTAAGACCTGAAAGATAAGGGAAAAAGCCAAAAACAAAACAAATGAAAGAAGCCTAGCCACATATAAGTGATATCATATGGTATTTGTCTTGATGATCCTATCTACATTACAGAAACAGCAAAAGATCACAGACATGGAAAGCAGTCTTGTGGTTCCCAGGAGGGAGTGGGGAGGAAGTGAGATGAACAGAGAGTGTGGGGTTGGTGGATGCATACTGTTTATATATATATATATATATTTGTCTTTTCTAGGGCCGCACCCACAGCATATGGAGGTTCCCAGGCTAGGGGTCTAATTGGACTGTAGCCACTGGCCACAGCCAGAGCCACAGCAGTGCGGGATCCAAGCCACATCTGTGACCTACACCACAGCTCAGGGCAAAGGTTAGATCCTTAACCCACTGAGCAAGGCCAGGGATGGAACCCTCAACCTCATGGTTCCTAGTTGGATTTGTTAACCACTGATAGGAACTCCCATACTGTTATATTTAGAATGGATGGGCAATGGGATCCTACTGTATAGCACAGGGAACTGTCTGTGATTGTGTCACTTTACTGTATAACAGAGATTGAAGAAATACCGTAAATCCACTATACTTTAGTAAAAAAAAAAAAAAAGCCTAGCCACATGAAGAGAGGGAGGAATGGAAAGCCCAGGCAAAAGAAATCATTTGTTTACAAAGATCTTAGGGCATTCAAGAAATGATAAAATCTGTTTTTAACTAGGGTATATTACACAAGGATGGAAGATTGAGAAAAAATTAGAGATGACTCATATCATGGTAAGAAGTTTGGGTTCTATTCTAAATGCAGTAGAAAACCATTAGCTATTTAAAAAAGAAGGCTTTTCAAATATTTACTGAGGACTGAGGCCCTATTCTGTGCCTAACTCAGGGATATAGAAATATTAATCATTATACTTTTTTCAAGACATGCATAATCTATCAGATAAGACCATCCTTGATGTAACTATCTGTAATACAGGGGATGATCGGGAGTTCCCATTGTGGCTCAGTGGTAAGGAATGTGACTAGTATCCATGAGAACTTGGGTTCGATCCCTGGCCTTTGCTCGGTGGATTAAAGACCCAGCATTGCCATGAGCTGTGGTATAGGTTGCAGATGTGGCTTAGATCCCTAGTTGTGGTGGCTGTGGCTGGCAGCTGCAGCTCTGATTTGACTCTAGCCTGGGAATGTTCATATGCCATAGGTGTGGCCCCCCAAAAAAATACAGGGGATGAGTGCTAAAGAAGGGGGAACAAGGAGTAAAAGAAGTTAAGAAGTAAAGGCTTAATCTATTCTTTTTAGTTCAGGAATTTCTTAGGCTCTCCCTCCCACCTTCTGCCTCAAATTTTCCAATAGCCATTTAGTTTCCCCATTGTATTCTATTATTTCATATTTAATATTTCCCCATCAGGGACTTTATGTATTACTTCATATTTCCAATAGCCATTTAGTTTCCCCATTGTGTTCTATTATTTCATATTTCTACATCAGGGACCTTATGGACTAGAGATTAGGGTGTATGATCTCTCTGAAGTTAATTTGCAGTTCTTCCATCTAGGGAGAACTGCTATATGGTTGGCTTCTCTTGACCTAACCCACTGCCACCAGGGCAATAGGAGATCCCCTTCCTATGCACCCTAGGGCTGCATTTGGGACAATAGGTCATGCTCCTCCAGGAGTGGAAACACTCTAAGGCAATGACTCAGGGCTTTCATTTTGCATCTGCAGATACAGCCACAACCCATCCACACTGATCTTTGAAACTTTAAAGAAAGTACAAAAGTTCGTCACCATAAACCTCTACAACATGCCACAGACTTTGAATTCTGGTGGACGTCTCACGCAGGAATGGTGCATTTCACTTGCTTGCATTAACAACTCTGGTAATGAGAATGGAGTTATTGACATTTCCATTCTGTGGTGTGAGCATTCCATCATAGTGTGGGGGAGTGTGGTTGTTAACTGCTGTGTTGTTAGGACAGGAAAATCAAAATTATTTTTCATCGTTTGTCACATGTGAAAAATATCCTCATTTAAATATCCTGAGATTGCTCCCAGTGAAGTCCAAGGATCAGACTGGTCCACAAATTTGCTTTTGGTTAGTATGATAATGAGACTTCAACTACACACCAAATAATTGTGTTTATTTAAATTTATGATTGTGCATTAGAGAGTTCAATAGTATTTAGGAGGTCTTGAAGCCATAACTTACAGCCTCAACCTCACCTTCTTCTATACATTTTACTTTTAGAAACTGCTATTTAAATGCAGATGGCTGCATAAATTTCCACTCCTGACCTGAAGTATTTCTGGCAATATATGCCATGATTAATTGGCACTTCAGACCTCCTTTTTTTCCCCCAGGGATTATCTGTTTTGCAGCCTATGAGATAAAATGATAGGCTCCTCTCTAGTAATATACATTCTCTCTGCAGCTCTCAAAGACTAGCATTTAGCAGCAATGGTGGGCATTTAATCTTGATCCTCCATCATAGCTTGTTTTAAAATTACATCCAGTAGCCAGCCAAACACTCAGTTTGTGAAGGCCACTCTCCTTGAGTTCAGAGTTTCTCATTCACTTTATTATTAAAGACTAAGCTCAGAATCCCTATGTTCATCATTGCTGAGTGTTGACAAGCCACAAACACTGCCACTGACAGTAGTTAAAGATGCAGCTGGGTTAATGCTGACATACTGCTATCTCTTGAGGGCTAGTTGATGTGTGTTCATTTATAATCTAATTGCATGTCCACTTTAAAAAATCAGCTCCCAGTGTGGAATGGTTAAAAATACAATTACCAAATGATATGTATAATCATTCAGTGCTGTTAGTCCCAAAAGGTGATATTGCACTGACATTGAGAAAATTAGATCTATTCTTCATACAATTATATGGCTACACTTTCATTCTAATGCCATTCTAATTGGAAAGGAGCATTGAAATGTGAAGCGGGGTGCGTTTCACTGTCTAATTACACTGAGCTACTCATTCTTAGGATAGGTTTCTGGAAAAGACAGTTGCCAGAATGCTTTGAGAGTCCCAAATGTTCATTGCTGCTTTCTTGTCAGGTAAAGCTTGTTTTCCTTATATAAAATTTGGATTGCCACTCAGAGCTTACTGGAAATAAAGACATGGGTAAATGGCTATATATATATATATATGTATATATAGTCCATTGATGTCATAGAAAAGAAAAATTCTCTTTTCTTAATCACTCAATGAATTTATTACATTTATAGTTGTACAATGATATCACAATCCAATTTTATAGGATTTCCTGTGGATATACTTCCCCACATCCAAATGGACTCTCAAAATATGAATATTTGCCCCCCTCTTTTACAGGGTGGTGGGGAGGTTCAAATTTCATAATAAAAGTACAAGTTCTTTTATAAACTTTTAAGAGATATAAAAACAAGCTATTCTTCTTAAAATTGTTGCTATTGCCATTATTATTGTTATTATTAATCATCTGTCAATAGATATCAGCTCCTTAGTCACTTTGGGGCCACTGTCTATAGAAACTATGAAGTCAATAATTCTGGCTTTAATTAACTTAGATTCTTCCTGTATAAGTCAGTGGTATCTGGATATATGCGGATTTATTAAGGATCCTCCTCCATTTCATATTCTTGAATCATAGATTTATGGAACAAACAGTACAGCTAAAGTGACATTATACCCTATCAAGTATGCTATTGTTAGACTATAATAATAAGGCCCGAATTCTGACTCTTCACAGAAGACATTGAATAGCTACATGCTGTCTGAACAAGTGAATGAACACTTCTATTTTACATTTCTTCATTCTTTATAAGCATATATTCCTTTATGTCATTGAGCCCATTATAATAACTGCTTTAAAATCCTTATCTAAGAATTCTAACATCTGAGTTATTAGTTATCATGGTAGAAGTTTTTGCTGTTTATTTTTTCCCAAGAGAGTGGATCAATTTTTGCACATTTTTGAATTTTTGATTGTATTCTGGATATTGTCCCTGCTGATGTAGACTCTGGATTATGTTATGTTCTAGCAAAGATTACTGATTTTTTGTTGTTTTAGTGAGCACATTTGACTCAAACTGAAAACTCTTTTGTATGGCAGCTCAGTTTTTTATTGGTAGCGAGGCTGCTTGCTGTCTGCCTTACACATGTGTGGTGCAGGGGTCAGCTGGTGATGTATACAGAGTGTATGCACAGAATGGGTTGCTTACCATTTCTGGCTCTTTCCTTTCTGGGATTTTCCCCCAACCTTTCTAGTGGCTGTCATTGGTTCTTCACGCCAGAAAACACTACACTTTTCTACAAGAGTTTTAGCTCCCAAATATGCTGAGTGCATTCTGCCCTTGAGCTAAAAATGGGAAGCTCATGCCATTGCATTGTCTTCATCCAATATCTCTTTAAAATCTGCCTAAATTTTGTTCACTCCTCAGAGCTTTGTGTTTTCCATAGCTTATAGTTTTCATCTGCAGGAGGATTTCTTTTGTGTCCAATAATATGAAAATTAGGTTCATAGAGGTAGTAAGACTTAACTGTTAAAATCATAAGGCTGGTTTTATTTTATTTTATTTTATTTTTGCTTTTTAGGACCACATCTGTGGCACATGGAAGTTCCCAGGTTGCGGGTGGAATCAGAGCTACAGCTGCTGACCTACACCACCACAGCCACAGTAACGCAGGATCCAAACCACATTTGCAACCTACACCACAGCTCATAGGAATGCCAGATCCTTAACCCACTGAGCAAGGCCAGGGATTGAACCTGAATCATCATGGATCCTAATTGGGTTCATTAACTGGTGAGCCATGACGGAACCTCCCAGGGCTGGTCTTAATTCTCTAGTCATGACCATACAAGCACAATCATGTAGATGTTACTTTTCTTGACTCTAATCCAGGGCTTCTTTTATCCCAGATTATTTTCCTCTCAGTAAATTTATCCCACTGTAAATGGCCCCTCTCAGTTTAGGCCAACAGTAAAATAAAGTTTAAAGATGCCCCAGTAAGATGTAGTTGTATTAAAGACACTTCCGTTTGTGACTGAAGTTTAATTCGGTTAATTCAGTAATTGCACAGCAGTTCCCAAACACTCAACCAGCAATTAGTGGTTACCTATGATGAAGAAACAGTGATTTTAGATGATAAATCCAAAAGAAAATAAAACAAACAAAAAAAAAAAACAAGCTTACATCAACCTTCTAATATATATATATATATATATATATATATGTATATATATATATATATATATATAAATGTACTGGCCTGTGAAATCCAAAAGTCTAGGAATCATAGTGAGTAATTTTACAGGATTAATTTCCTCTTTATAAATTGAAATGTTGTATTAAACCCTCTCTCTGGGCTCTTGTAGCCCAATGATCTTACTCTATTATTTTCACAGATACTGATTACTCTTTAGATTGTCAATATTGATTCACCTTGCATGTCTGAAAACTAATGGAAAAAGAGCAAAACTGAAAGTATAGGAACTGATTAGAAGGTGTACTGAACTATTAGGATAATTAACAAATAATCTTCTTAATTTTACTGTTTGCAAAGCTTTGGGTCTGCTGTGCAGATACAGTCATAATCCCCTTCTTAACCTTTGATTTTCTAGGAATAAATTTTTTTGAATTTAGAATTGATTGGTTTATACATGAGGATTTAAGCAGCTCCAGCACTTTTCATAGGGAAGTAGTCACTTAACTCTTTCTCTGAGTATCTGATTATCAAGTAAACATCAGTTATTTGGTTGAAAAAATAAAGAACTATGATGATGAAAAAATAACATATATACCAAAACCTAGGATTATTCTGATAACTCTAAATTTATACCCAGATACTTAGATGGATATAGTAAAATGCCCCAGAATTTGTAGACACTGGTTTTACTCTGAATGTCAAATTATAAGATCAACACTTAGTGGATAAGTAAGGCTGATCTTAAGAAGAACAAAAGTAGGACATATTCTCCAAAACATGTAATTTTGGGAAGCACATCTAGCATTATGGTAAAAACTATTTGTTGAAGACCTAGTCTGCGTTTGGAATTCTAATTACATTATTCTCAAAATAAACATTGAATTAGACAGCACCATCATCTCCATTTTGCAGATGAAAAAAAAATACTCAAAGAGGAATGATAATTTGTCCAACACCATTTGTCTGGTCAGAATCAAAGCCAGGAGACAAATCTTACCTTGTCTGCTTCTAAGCCAATATACCCATTTTCTGAACATTACCAGGCCTCTCAGAAAGTTGTAACCAAAAATGCCCCAAAAGGAAAAATAACAACAATAAGGAGTGGTTTCTATGAATCCACTTTCTTTCTAGAAAAAGAAGAGGTAAATGAGCAAAAGAGGATTTTGCAGTCTTTTTTAAGGCCCCCACATCACTCAGTTGTATTCAATCTTTGTTTTTAATTTTTTATTAAAGTGTAGTTAATACACAATGTTCTGTCATTATCTGCTGCACAGCAAAGTGACCCTGTCAAACATATATACCCATTGTTTTTCTCATAGTATCTCCCATCATGTTCTAACCCAAGAGATTGGACATAGTTCCCTGTGCTGTACAGTAAGACCATATTGCTTATTCATTCTCAGTGGAATAGTTTGCATCTCCCCGTCCATCCCACTCCCTTCCTCCTCTCCACTGGCACTAATTCTTTGAAGTCCAATTCTGAGACTCCAAACTGGATGCCAAGCCTTATTTATACCACAGTCAAAATTCGTAAAGTAATGTGTCCTTGATATTCTTACTTTGCAAGTACTGGTCTTCATCCTATGATGTTGTCAAGCCTTGGAGTCTGTTTTTCAGAATGTTCTAATCTCAGCAATGGCATAGATTTCCACCATTCCTTTGGGACAGGTGGCAGATTCTGTCCCTTGCATCTTAACTCGAGCTCCAAATCACAGTTATACTTCTAAGGGCATGCACTTCCCACCATTGGAGAAACACCCCAACCTGACCCAGGCCTACTCTGACCAGCTCCTGGACTATACCTGCTGTGTCATGTCCATAGTGCCAGACTAGTCTTCCTTAAACATCAATCTTATCTTGACCTCGAGGCCTGTCTCCTCATTTGTAAAACAAGATGTTTGAACTAGATGATCTCTAAGATCACTTCTTGCTCTAAAACAATATAAATTCTCCTCATGTGTAAGTGTGTATCTTATTTTAGTATTCTCCAGAGAGTGGAAAGAGACAGAAAAGTATGTCCTCTTAGCATGCTTTCTTTGCAGAAAAGTTTTACAGAAATAAAAGGCAATTCACTCAAGGTGTCAGTTATTAAAATCTGTCACAATACAATTTGAATACAGACTATTTAATCACAGAAGTACTTTTAAGTGACCTTGTCATCCCCACTCCATTTGATTTAAGTTATAATTTACATCCTTTGTACTAAAAAAGAGATTTTTTTTCCCTTGAAGATGTTTCCTGAGCTTAGTGGACCCATGGGAAATGTAGAATTCCTTGTGAAATGCAAACACTGTTTCCTTTACCAGTGTTCAGTTTTGTTTCAACTCTTACGATTACTATAGAGAAAAAGTGTCCCCCTACCCCAAAATCTTGCTGTCGTTATGAAAGTGGCACTTTATTTCAAGGAGTAAGAGCTATAGGAAAATAATTTCAGAAGGATAACTTGAATGTGATTTTGGTTTAACAGAGCTGTCCATCTCTTCTTGAGAGTCAGGTTATCCCCGATTGTTAGCTACCTTCAGCTGAGGATGTTTTTCTGGGAGTGTGCATTGTTGGATAGGCTTATACTTCCTCAGTCGGGCACAGGGGACAGTTTACTATGGGTTAATACAGACATCTTAAAATTATTTTATACTAGTGTTAGGGCTCTTCTTTGAATTAGATTATTTCATATGATTCAGTGATAACATGGACTAGTCAATAGTCAATCTTATTAGTGATCCTAAGTCTACAGAGTTGACAAATCCAGCCCTCATACATGCCTACATAGATAACATTAGCTCCATATGATCTTTATTATTTTTTTTTCCTCTTTTGGTTTCCCCACAGCGTATGGAGTTTCCAGGCTAGGGATCAGATCTGAGGCACAGTTGTCACCTAAGCCACAGCTATGGCAAGGCCAGACACTTTAGCCCACTGTGCCAGTTGGGGATTGAACCTGCATCCTGGTGCTGCAGAGATGCAGCTGATCCTGTTGCACCACAGTGGAAACTCCAAAGAATTATGTGCAATCATTTGATGTAAGCCATTATCTGAATAAACTCACTGAAAGTCTCATGTAGAATTCAATTAGTGAACTTAGTTTTTAAGTGCCATCATCCATACCCTTTGTATTATGCATCACAAATTAAATATTACAGATCTGTGACCCCAGGACTCAAGATATAACTCAGGAAATAATACATACATATATAAACTGGTTTGAAGAATTGCAAATAATTGCCAGAGTTCCCCCCCACCCCATTGTTCTTCCCTTCCCTTCTAAAAGTACTAATGTTCAGATGTTTGGCTGAATGCAACGTTTATCTTTATTTCATTAGTTTGATTTTGCTAAATTTTTCATTTTTTCCCATCCTATTTCCTCATCTCACCCATATCCCTTCATCCTCTCCATGCCATTTGTCTTCCTCTTGTCTATTGTAATCCTATCTGATTGAGCTAAAATCCCATCTTTTTTTTTTCTTTTTCTCTTTTTTTAAGTGTTCCTGGCCAAAAGGCAGTTCCCACCTATGAACTTTGTCTTCCCTACACTTGGGGATTTACTTGGCCATTTTGTCAGTTTTGATATTTCTTCTCTCTAATAAGACTACAAAGTCCTTCAGGACAGTGCCTCTTCCTGCCCCCCATAGCACAAGGTACAGGGCTTGTTTCTGAGCAGAACCTAGAAAAATAAATGTATGGAGAAGTTAGAAAGTTGGAAGGAAGGATAGGTTATCACATCCTTTGGAAGGAAGGATGGGTTATCACATCCTACCACAGCTTTTTACTGCAAACACATCAATGAATCATATCAGGCATCAACCAGTCACATCAAGGATCTTAAAAAAAAAAATGGACCACCACCACGTGCACATGCACCTCTGAGTTCCCAAGAGCCACAGATCCTACCTGCTGCCCCTTCTGAGCTCCCTATCCCCATCCCATGACCACCCTCCATTTTTCATTCCTCTCACCGACCTCCATAAACAACCCCTCTCACCCCCTTGCTAATGGCCTTTGGCTCCCTCCAGGACCCAAGTGTGCTGGTGTGGTAGGGCTGAAGATGCCCCATTCCTGTCTCTTTGAGGACATAATCAATATGACCTCAAGAATGGAGTCTTAACAGGGGAGTCCTAAAGATCTATTTGTCTTATTAGACCAGGGCCCTCCTGGAGGAATTTTGTAGTTTTGAGCTTGTATTTGGAGGAGATGGAGAAATGAAGGGCAAAGACAAAGTGTGGACTTTCTGGCTCCTAGGGGAGTTGGGGAGCAGCACCTGAGGCTGACCTGTCTTCCCTCCTGGCCTTCTATCTCTTGCTTCCCTGTCCCAAAGGTGACAGGTGCCAAGTCTCAACCTCATCCATAGTAGCCTCATCATTGCCAAAGAAGTGGTTTGATCAGCTCAGACATACCCCATTGGAGACACCAGATATTATCTCTGAAAGATGACTGGTATGGAGGAGAACTTGGAGCTCAGAGGACTGGACCAATACTCAGATGCCCAGTGACACACACATAGGCACATGAACCCACTCTCCACCCTGACTCAGGGCAGGCCAGGCTGGGATGTGAATTTATGGATCCTCCTGCCCTTCCCTTGACCTTGCTACACTGTGACTTTTATGGGGAGAAGGAGCCCACATCTAGGCCAAGCCCACATGGGCCACAAACAACCCCACTCAATACTGGATGTAGTGCACAGGGGAGGAAGGGAAGGAAGGACCTATAATTTAGCTGCTGAGCAAAGAAGGATAACTCTAAGACCTAAATGAAGATACTCCCTCTATCGACACTAAATCTTCTCTGAATAACCTTACTTTGCCCAAATTCAGTTACCTCTCATTGTGCATTTTCCTCAAGTTGTGACATCATAAGTGGTGACTTACTTCACTTTTGTTTATTTACTCCTAGGCACATATATATCAATCAGGGGTAAACCGTGCTGGGAAACAATCTTGATAATAGATATTAAAACATTGCCATGGTCAAATTTTACAGATTAGCGCATAGTCTCTTGTGCTGATTTTATTCTGGTGCACATTTCTAAATTTATAAACAAAAATCTAGACTTTTTTTCTTTTCTCATTTCGCAAGACATGATAATCTCAAGGCTTGTAGTATGTAATAAGTAGTATGTACTTGTTGATTGATATGTACTATTTTTCATGTTATTTGTTGCATGTGCCTTTAATAACCCCAATATTAGACATTTGTGACAAAAACAGAATGAGTTCCTGACTTTAAGGATCTTGTAGTCTAAAAAGGAGAAATATGAGCAAAGAAGTAATAGCAATTAAAATTGCTATAGTCTATAAAAAGACAAAACAAGTCTATAAAAAACAAAGCTTCTTTTTTTTTAAAGTTTGTCAAGGAATAATTGACATAAGATTTTTAAATATTATAAAATGGGAAAACGACAGTTTTTCAGCAAGTGGTGCTGGGAAAACTGGACAGCTGCATATAAATCAATGAAACTGGAACACACCCTCATACTATGCACCAAAATAAACTCAAAATGGCTTAAAGAGTTAAACATAAGACAAGAAACCATAACAATCCTAAAAGAAAACAAAGGCAAATCATCCTCTAACATTAATCACACAAATGTTTTCTTAGGTCAGTATCCTAAGGCAACAGAAATAAAACCAAAAATAAACCAATGGGACCTAATCAAACTACAAGCTTTTGCACTTTTTTTTGGATAATGTCCAGTTCAACTTTATTTAAAATAGATTGCACTTTTTGTGTTATATCTAAAAACTCATTACTAAACCCCAAATCGTGTAGATTGTCTCTTATGATTTCTTCTAGAAGTTTTACTGTATCACATTTTATATTTAGATCTATGATAATTTTGAGTTATTTTATGAAAGGTATAGCTCTCTGGCTAGCTTCTGCTGCTTCTCCTTCCTCCTCCTTTATTTTTTTTTTCTTGCTTATGGATGTCCAGTTATTCAGCATAATTTTTCATCCCCAGAAATTACTTATAACTAGAAGAATAGCATTTGTTAAAGAGACTGTTCTTTCCCAATGAACTGCCTTTGCTCCTTTATCATATATTTAATTAGTTAAATATTTTTGTATCATCTGTTTCTGGGCTCTCTAATTTCACTGACTTAAACCTTTATTTATTTTTCCAGTACCACTATATCCTCATGACTCTAGATTTATAGTAACACTTGAGGCATGACTTTATTCTTCTTTAATATATTGATCTTTGCTGTTTTTGTCCTTCCATAAAACTTTAGAATCACTTTTTCAACATTCATAATATGTCTTGCTATGATTTTTATGTTATCATGATTAATCTCTGTTTTTTGTTGTTGTTTTTTGTTTGTTTGTTTGTTTTGGCTTTTTAGGGCTGCACCTGTGTCATATGGAGGTTCCCAGGATGGGGGTCAAATTGGAGTTGTAGCTGCTGGCTAATGCCACAGTCACAGCAATGCCAGTTCTGAACCATGTCTGAAACCTTAACCCACTGAGCAAGACCAGGGATCAAACCTGAATTCTCATGGATGCTAGTCAGATTTGTTTCCACTGAGCCACGATGGGAATTCCACGATTAATCCATTTTGATGTGATGGATTACATCATTTGATGTTCAAGTGTTGAACCAGCTTTGCATACCTGGAATAAATCACTTGGTATCAGTCCATAATTCTTTATACACTGTTGGGTTTGGTTTGCTAATATTTGCTAGAGGGTTATACTATCTATGATCATGAGAGAAATGGCCTATAGTTTTCTTTTCTTTTAAGGTCTTTATCGGTTTTAGTTTTAGGGTAGTATAGAACTCATGAGTTAGGAAGTGTTCCTCTGCTTCTATTTTATTGATATTGAAGAGAACTGCTATCATTTCTTCTTTAAATCTTTGGTAGAATTCATCATTAAAAGCATGTAGGCCTGGTGCTTTCTTTTTGAAATATTACTAATTATTGATTCAATTTATTTAATGGATATAGACCTATTCAGATTATCTAATTTACTCATGTGACTTTTGGTAGTCTGTGTCTTTTAAAAAATTGATATATTTCATTTGTTATCAAGACTGTAGGCATAACATTTTTCATCAAGTTCCTATATTATCTGTTGACACTTAAAGAATCAGTAGTAAGAATACATCTTTCATTTCTAATATTGGTAATCTGTATCCTCTCTTTTTTTCTTGGTTAATCTATCTAGAATTTAATCAATTTCATTTATTCTAAATAATTGACATTTGGTTTTGTTGGTTCACTGCAATATTTTCTGTTTTCAACCTCATTGATTTCTGCTCTAATTTCTCTTAGTTATTTTCTCTTGCTTACTTAGGCTTAAGTTTCTCTTCTTTCTCTAGTTTCTTTACGTGGTTAGATATGAGCTATTAATTATTTTAAATACTTAACAGAAGTCTTCAAGTATAATGGTGGATTTGTCTATTTTTCATTGCAAATCTATTAGTTTTTGCTTCCTATATTTTTACACATTATTGTTTTGTGCCAAAATATTAAGGATTGTTATATCTCATGAGAGAATTTAATCTTTTATGGCTATGTAATGCTCTTCTTTATCTCTGATAATTTTCCTTATTCTGAAGTTTACTTTATCTGAGATTAATATAGCTACTTGAGCATTCTTTTATTATTAGCATAATCTATTTCTGCATCCCTTTACTTATAATTTATCTGTGATTTTTAGATTCAAAACAGGTTTCTTATAGGCAACATATAATTGTATCTTGTTTTGTTTATAGTCTACTCTGAGAATCTCTTTCTTTTAATTTGTGTATTTAGACCGTTCGTATTTAGTTATTATTTATAAGGTTGGTTTAATATTTACCATGTTTATAACTTTTTCTTTTGCTGCGCTTGCTCTTTGTTTCTTTCTTCTCCCCCCTCATTTCCTACATTTTCTGACTTTAATGGAACCTGTTGTATGAATCCATTTTCTCTCTTCTCTTAGCATATCAATTGTACATTATTTTTTTGAATTAGCGGTTGCTCTGGAATTGCTACATATATTTACAAGTCATTTAAGATCATTCTAAAAAAAAAACTCTATACAACTTGATAGGTAGTATGGGTACCTTATAACAGAGTATTCTCAATTCCTCTCTTCCATCCCTCTCTTTCTTATAAATGAATCAAAAATGGCTGGTTCTAAGTTTTTTAAGACCACACCCAAGGAATATGAAAGTTTCTGGGACAAGGATTGAACCCAAGCTAGAGCTCTGGCAATGTTGGATCCTTTAACCCACTGTGCCAAGCCAGGAATCAAACCTGTAGTTCTACAGTGATCCAAGCCACTGCATATGGATTCTTAACCCACTCTGCCATGGTGGGAACTCCTAATTGTTTTTTCACTGCATGGTAAGATCCATTAACCTAAAAGCCCAGGCTGCCAAACTCAAACTTTTACATGTGCAATTATCTTAATTATAGCCCAGACAAGCATATTTTTAGCCATTTGGAGACTGACTGCTTTATATATACCATGAAACCTCATCTACATCTATTGGTGATCAATAGAGACTTGTGGTTATGAGCCACCAAACTGCTATATATTTTTGAGTTCTCTGAACTAGAGTCTCCCTGCCTTGCTTCTTTGTAATATCACCCAGAGTTAAGCCACCTTATCAATTCTTCTTTCCTGTGGTCACTTTTTTGCCCTCTTTCCTGCTAAGAAATGACCCTATGTTGTAGTCTCTGGACAGATTCCTTCTGTAGGAGATTTTCTTCATATTAAAACCTGTCAAGATGTCATCTATTAAATCCTATATATCTTTCTGCCCTTCATGGTCATATTGCTTTCCTAGCCCCCAAGTCCCTTGAATTCCCCCACTTACTGCTGTCATTCATTCCACTTCTCCATATACTGTAATGGATAGTATACATTTTGAATATTATTACTTTGAATAGTTGTTAGATCAATGCAGAATAAGAAACAAAATATTTGATTTTACCTTTATTTATACCTTCCTAGATAATTTTCCCTTTCTTTATGTAGATCCAAATTTCTAACCTCTATACTTTTCCTTCTCCCTGAAACACTGATTTTAATATTTCTTGTAGGGCAGATCTGCTGGCAATAAATCTCTCAATTTTTGTTTGATAGAGTATTTATTTTTCCTTTACCTTTGAAGAATAATTTTGATTTAATATAGAATTCCAGGTTGATGTATTTTTTCAACATTTTAAATATTTTACTCTATCCTCTTTTTGCTTGCATAATTTCAATAAGAAGTCTGATAGTTTTCATTTTTGTTTTTCTATATTTAAGGTGAATTTTCTGCTTTCAAGATTTTCTTTTTCTGTGTTTTTTTGTTTTTGTTTTGTTTTTTGTTTTTTTTTTTTTTTTTTTTTTTGCAATTGATATGCCTAGGTGTAGAATTTTCAGCTTTTATTCTGCTTGGTGTTTTGTGTGCTAAAATTCCTGCTGACCTTATCTTCAGACTCACTCCTTCTTTGACTCTATCTGTCTACTGATGATCCTATCAAAAGCATTCTTTTTTTTTCTACTAATGTGTGTTTTTTCTCTCCTTAGAATTTCCATTTTATTCTTTTTTAGTGTTTTCATCTCTCTGCTTATATTACCATCTACTCTGGTATGTTGTTGACTTCATTCATTAGAATTCTTAACTCTTAGTTATAGTCATTTAAAATTCTGTAATAATTCTGAATTCTGTGTTATAGCTAAACTGATATTATATTTGATTTGTCTCTTCAGGCTATGTTTTTGCTTGTCTTTTGGCATGTCTAGTAATTTTTTGTTGAAAATCATACACTTTGTATAATGTAATAGGACCTGAAGTACATAGGCATTTAGTATCATGCCTTATTTTAATCTGGCTAGGAGATAGTCTTCATCTAATGTCTATAATACCTGTAGATGACAGAGAATTTATTTGTTCTTGTTATTTGCTGTACTTTTGTTTTGGGGCTTCCTTAAAAACTCTCTCTTAAATAGAGTCTAAGCTTTGGAACTCTTTCAACGTAATCCACTATTATTCTGGAGCCCTGTTGACATGGTAATGTGCCTGAGAAAGGGAAGCAGGCTATAATCCTAAGATTAAGTCTCAGTCTTTAACTGGGCCTCTGTCACTGGATGTGATCTTCGCATGAATTTTCTCAGCCTTTCTTTTTTTTAGTGAAATAAAAAGGCTCACAGATGGCTGGAGTTGAGTAATTTTGATTTCCTCTCCTCAGATAAGGTTCTGGTAGTCTTTTCCCTTATTGAGAAGACCTTTCTAATAGAGAATTTTCTGGTCCTTTTTCTCTTCCCTAACAGAAGCGTGTTTCTTGGCTCTTTACCATGAGTACTTGATTATGTCCAAGTAAAATCCACAAAAGTATAGCACTTCTGCTGCCCCTGGAAGTTTCTCAGTCTCATACTTGACCACACTTAGCCTCCAGCAACTCATCAAAGTTAACATTTAAGTGTTATTACCAGTTTGTCGTTTCAGCAGCTCCTGTTCCATTTAGGCTGGTCTGAGATGTGATTCTCTGTATTCACCTCTCTCTCCAGATTTCAGGGTGCAGTTTGCCCTAAGATCTCACTCAATGCCTTGATTGATCCAGAAAAATTAATTAAATTTCAGGTTGTTCAGCTTTTTCTTAACAAAAAGGCAAAAATAATCATTTCCAAACTCTTTACGTGTCAGAACTAAAAATGAAAGTCCTCTTTTATTTCACAGGTAAAACTCATTTGATTATGATGTATTATCATTTTGCAGGATTAGATTTACTAAAATTTTGTTAATTTTTACATGTATATTCTAAACAAGTATTTGTTTGTAGATTCCTTTTCTAATAATGCCTTCCTTTGGTTTTTGTGTTAAGTTAGTATTGGCTTCACAATATTACTTGGAAAATATGACCACCTCTTCACTTTTCTGGAGGAATGTGTACATAATTGGTACTATTTCTTCTTGAAATGTTTTGTAGAATTCATCAGTAAAGCCACCTCGGTCTGTAGTTTTCTTTGTGGGAAGTGTTTTGCTGAAAATTCAATTACTTTTATACATATTAAGGCCACAGAATTAATTTATTTCTTCGTGAATAAACTTTGATGTTTTGTGTATTTCAGTGAATTTGTCCATTTCATTAAATTTTTTAATTTATTGGCATGAAGTAGTTCATAATATTTTCTTATTATCCTTTTACCATATGTAGGATATTTACAGATGTTACCTGCTCTACCTGATAAATGTTTTTTTTTAATTATTTCTTTCTCTCTTTTATATATATATGTACATATGCACAGATATATGTAGTTATTTTTTTCCCTAATAAGTCTGCCTAGAGATTGTTTTATTCAATTTCTCAAAGAACCCATTTTTGGTCTCATTGATTTCATCTGTTTTTTAATTTAATTGATTTCTACTCTTACCTTATTATTTCTTTTTCTTCTATTTGCATTGAGTTTATTATTTTTTCTTCTTCTTTATTTTCTTAAGGAGGAAGCTGAAGTCATTGATTGAAACATTGTCTTTTTTATATGAGTATGTAATGCCATAAATTTCTTACACTGTTTTAGATGTACACATTTTGATATGTTCTCATTTACTTTCAGTTAAAAAAACTTTTTAATTGCTCTTTTGATTTATTTGAACTAGAAAGTATTTAGAATTGCTTTGTGGAGTTCCCATCGTGGCGCAGTGGTTAACGAATCCGACTAGGAACCATGAGGTTGCGGGTTCGATCCCTGCCCTTGCTCAGTGGGTTAACCATCCGGCGTTGCCGTGAACTGTGGTGTAGGTTGCAGACGCGGCTCGGATCCCGTGTTGCTGTGGCTCTGGCGTAGGCCGGTGGCTACAGCTCCGATTCAACCCCTAGCCTGGGAACCTCCATATGCCGTGGGAGCGGCCCAAGAAATAGCAACAACAACAACAAAAAAGACAAAACACACACACACAAAAAAAGAATTGCTTTGTTTTATTTCTAAGAAGTTGTACATTATCTAGACATCATAGTTATTAGCTTCTGATTTAATTCCTTACTAGAGTTTGTCTGATTTGTATTTTTTAATTTATTAGAATTTATTTTGTGGCCCAGAATGAAGTTTATCTAGATAAATATTCCAACTATACTAGAATATTTATTTTAAGTGGAATGTTTTTCTATAAAATTTAATTAGCTGTAGTTGATTGACAATGTTGTTCAAACCTTAATCCTGAATGATTTTCTGTCTATTTGGTCTATATATGACAGAAGAGTGTATAATATTTTACTTTAATTGTGAACTTTCCTCTTTTCCCTTATGGTACCATGAGATTTTGTTTCATGTGTTTTTAATCTCTGTTATTAGCTGCAAACACACTTAGGATTATTGTGTCTTTTTTTTTTTTTTTTTTTTTTTTTTTGGTCTTTTTGTCTTTTCTAAGGCTGCTCCCATGGCCTATGGAGGTTCCCAAGCTAGGGGTTGAATCAGAGCTGTAGCCACCGACCCACGCCAGAGCCACAGCAACGCGGGATCTGAGCCGCGTCTACAACCTACACCACAGTTCACGGCAACGCCGGATGGTTAACCCACTGAGCAAGGGCAGGGACTGAACCCGCAACCTCATGGTTCCTAGTCAGATTTGTTAACCACTGAGCCACCACGGGAACTCCAGTATTATTGTGTCTTCTTGATTAATTGGTCCTTTTGTCATTTTGCTATGAGCACTGGAGTGCATGTATATTTTCAAACCAGTTTTCATTTTTTCAGATATATACCTGGGAATGGAAATGCTGGATTATATTTTTGTTTTATTTTCAGTTTCTCCATATTGTTTTCCACAGTGGCTGTACCAATATGTATTCCCAACAACAGTGTTCAAGGGTTCCCTTTCCTCCACATCTTCACCAGCATTTGTTATTTTTAGTCTTTTAGATGGAGTTATTTTTAATCAGATGTTCAATTCAGTTTATGAATAGAGGAGTGTACAATATTTGTGATTTCTAGTCACTCTGACAGGTGTGAGGTCATATCTAATTATGGTTTTGATTTGAATTTCTCTGATCATTAGTGATGTTGAATATCTTGTCATGTGCCTGTTGGTCATCTGCATGTCTTCTTTAGAAAAAAATATATTTGTTCATGTCTTCTGACCATTATTTTACTTGGGTTGTTTGTTTTATATTTAGCTGTATGAGCTATTTGTTTGTTTAGGATAGGATGTTAACACCTTACTGGTAATATCACTTGCAGATATTTTCCTTCAGTCAGTAGGTTGTCTTTTAATTTTGTTAGTGGTTTCCTATGCTGTGAAAGGTCCTTTTTTTTGTTTTTTTTTATTTTGTTTCCTTTGTCATAAGAGACTACACACACACACACACACACACACACACACATAGCCACAATTTATGTCAAAGAGTGTTCTGCTTTTGTTCTCTTCTAGGATTTTTACAGTTTCACGTCTTACAGTCAGGTCGGTAAACAATTTTGATTTTACCTTTACATATAATGTGAGGGAATGCTCTAATCTATGATACTGTTTTACAAGTAGCTGTCGAGGTTTTCCAGCACAATTTATTAAAGGGACTGTCTTTTCCCAATTGTATATTCTTGCCTGTTTTCTCATATATTGATTGACCATAAGTGCATGGGTTTATGTCCATGATCTTTATTCTGTTCCATTGATTTCTGTGTCTGTTTTTTGTGCCATTATCATACTGTTTGAATGACTGTACCTTTGTAAGTAGTTTGAAGTTAGGTATTGTGATGCCTCCAGCTTTATTCTTGTTTCTCAATATTTCCTTTGCTACTGAAGGCCTTCTGTGTTTTCATATGAGTTTTAGGATTATTTGTTCTAGTTCTGTGAAAAATTTACATATTTTGATAGGGTTTGCATTAAATCTGTAGATGTCTTTGCTTAGCATGGATATTTTAACAACATTAATTCTTCCAACCCATGAACAAGGGATATATTTCCATTTCATTGTATCATTTTCAGTGTCCTTCATCAGTGTCATCTCATTTACATAGTCTTTCAACTCCTTGGTTATTTCTGGATTTATTCTTTTTGATGCAATTTTAAATGTGATTGTTTTTGTGGTTTCATTTTCTGATAGTTCATTATTAGTGTATAAAAAAGCAATAGATTTCTGTATATAGTTGTATCTTGCAACTTATTTATTAGTTCTAATAGTTTTTTGGTGTATACTTTAGGGTATTCTATAAATAATATCATTCCATCTGCAAATAGTGACTGTTTTACTTTTTCCCCTCTGGTTTGGATGCCTTTTATTTCTTTTGCTTGTCTGGTTTCTGTGGCTAGAATTTCCAACATTATGTTAAATAGAAGTGGTGAGAGTGGTATGCTTGTCCTGTTCTTGATCTTAGAGGAAAAGCTTTCAGCTTTTCACCATTGAATATGATGTTAGCTGTGTGTTTGTCATAAATAGCCTTTATTATGTTGAGATATGTTTCTTCTAAACCCACTTTGATTAAGTTTATAATGATAAATGGATGTTGAATTTTGTAAATATTTTTCTGCATTTATTGAGTGATCATGTTACTTTTATTCTTTTTTTAAAGTGATATATCACATTGCTTTATTTTCAGATATTGAAATATCCTTGCATCCCACAAATAAATCCCACTCGATAATGTTATATGATTATTTTTATCTATTGTTGAATTCAGTTGCTTATGTTTTATTCAGTATCTTTGAACCTACTTTAGAGATACTGGCCTACAATTTTCTTTTTATTATGTATTTGTACGATTTTGGTATCAGGGTAATAGTGGCCTTGTAGAATGAATTTGAGAGTGTTTTACCCTATTAAGTTTGTTAATCTTTTGAGAAGGATAAGTATTAGCTCTTCTTTATGTGTTTGGTGGAATTCTCATGTCAAGCTTTCCAGTTCAGGACTTTTGTTTGATGGGACCTATACTACAAATTAAATTTATCTTCTAGTGATGGCTATGTTCAAATGGTCTTTTTTTCCTTGATGCCAGCCTTGGCAAGCTGTATATTTCTAGAAAATTGTAATTTTTTCTAAGTTGTCCAATTTGTTGGCATATAACTGTTCTTAGTATTTGCTTAACATTTTTTGTAACTCTCTGATATCAGTTATTATTTCTCCTGTTTTGTTTATTATTTTTTACATTTAGGTCCTCTCTGTCTTCTTGATGATCCTGACTAAAGGTTTATCAACTTTTTTTCTTTTCAAAAAAAAACAGCTCTTGGTTTATTTATCTTTTTTGTTGTTTTTATGTTCTTATTTTTTCTTCCTCTGCTCTTCATTATTTCTTTTCTTCTACTGACTTGGGCTTTGTATGTTTTTCTTTTTCTAATTCCTTTTATGGTTATGTTGTTTGAGATTTTTCTTATTTCTTGAAGGAGGTTTGTATCACTATAAATTCCCTCTTAGAACTCCCTTTGCTTTGTCCTGATTTTAGAAAGTCTTGAGGTATTTTCTCATTCCCTCTTTGATTTCTTCAGTTAACCACTTTTTAAAATAGCATGTTGTTTAGTCTCCACATATTTGTGTTTTTCCAATTTTTCTTCCTGTAAGTGATTTTGTGTGTGTGTGTGTCCTAGCATTGTGTTTGGGAAAAAAATGCTTGATATGATTTCTGTTCGCTTAAATATGTTGAGATTTGTTTGAGTGCCTAGTATGTGATCTATCCTGGGAACTTTTCATGTGAACTTGAAAAAATGTGTATTCTGCTGTTTGTATATGGAATGTACTGAGATAGCTGTTAAGTCTGAATGATCTTTGTGTCATTTAATCCCTGTTACCTTATTTTTTTTTTCTGTCTAACCTGTCCATCAATGTAAGTGGGGTGTTAAAACCCCTTAATGATAATATTATATTATCAATTTCTCCCTTTATGAATGTTATTATTTGCTTTATATATTTGTTATCCTTTATTAAGTGTACACTTGTTAACAAATGTTTTCTTTTTTATCAATTCACTTATTATTATATAATGTCTTTCTTTAATGACTTTGTTTTAAACTCTGTTTTGTCTAATGTTAATATTGTTACACAGCTTTCTTATTTCCATTTTAATAATATATCTCCTTACATCCACTCACTTTCAGTCCGAGTGTGCCTCTAGTTGAAATGAGTCTTTTGAAAACAGCGTATAGATCAATTTTAATCTAATCAGCTGCCCTATGTCTTTTGATTGGAATATTTATTCCACTGATATTTAAAGTGATTATTGGAGTTCCCGTTGTGGCACAGCAGAAACTGATCCAACTAAGAACCATGATGTTACAGGTTTGATCACTGGCCTTTCCCATGAGCTGTGGGGTAGGTCACAGACACAGCTTGGATCTGATGTTGCTGTGGCTGTGGCTCCAGTTCGACCCCTAGCCTGGGAAAATCCATATGCCATGAGTACAGGCCTAAAAATAAATTATATAAAATAAAATAAAAAATAGAGTAGTTATTGATAAGTCTGTACTTATTGCCACTTTGTTACCTGCTCTTGTTGTTTTTGTAATTCTTCACTGTATTTTTTTTTTCTTCTAGTTTCTTCACTTGATTTGATCATTTTCTTTAGTGGTATTCTTATGTTCCTTTCTCTCTAGTTTTTGAGTATGTACTGTAGGTATTTGATTTGTGGTTACCAAGGGATTTATATTTGTTGACCAGCAATTATACCTACTTGTTTTAAGTTGATTTGCACTTAAGTTCAAACACATCCTAAAAGATCTACATTTTCTTTTTTACTTTCCTTGCCTACATTTTGTGGTTTTGATGTCATATTTTAAATCTTTATGTTTATCCCTCAACTGTTATTGTACTTACAGTTGCTTTTTAAATTCTTTTATTTTATTCATTAGCCTGGCTTATTTAAGTGGTTAATCCATAATCTTTACTATATATTTGCTTTTACTAGTGATATTTATTTTCTTTCCTATAAATTCATCCTTAATGTTGCAGACACTAATTTTCCACTTGGGGAAGACTCTTCAGCATTTCTTTTAGAATTGATTTAGTACTATTTAACTCATTTGGTTTCTTCTTGTTTGAGGAGTACTTTATTTCTCCATCAATTCTGAAAGACAGTGTGTCTTTTTAGAGTATCCTAAGTTACAGGTTTTACCCATTCAGCACATCAAATGTATCATGCCACTCTCTTCTGGCCGGCAAAGCCTCTACTAAAAATATCAGCTGATAGCTTTGTGGGAGTTCCCCTGAAGTGACTCTTGTTTTTCTTATTGCTTTTCAAATTCTTTAATTTTTCTTTTCTTTTTCTTTTTTGTTTTTTAGGGCTGCACTTGTGGCATATGGAAGTATCCAGCTGCCAGCCTATGCCACACTCACAGCAACATGGGATCCGTACAATGTCTGCAACCTATACCACAGCTCACAGCAACACCAGATCCTTAACCCACTGAGCAAGGCCAAGGATCAAACCCACATCCTCATGGATACTAGTCAGGTTTGTAACCTGTTGAGCCACAATGGGAACTCCAAACTTTTGCCATTTTAATTTTATGTCTTATTGTGAGTGTCCTTCGGTTCTTCTTGTTTGGAACTCTCTTTGCTTTCTGGACCTGGATATCTGTTTCCTTCTTTACAGCCAGGATTTATTGAAATACATTTTTACCACTTTTTTCTCCCCTTTCTCTTTCTGGGCCTCCTATATTGTGAATGTGGATGTATTCTGTTTTGTTTCAGAAGTTCCTTAAACTCTTTCAACTTTTTATTTAATTTTCTTGTTGCTCTTCGGATTGGATGATTTCCATTATTCTGTTTTCCAGATCACCTAAGTACTTTTTTGTATTACCTACACTACTATTAATTTCTTCTAGAATCTTTTAAATTTCCATTATATTGCTCTAATCTGACTGTTTCAATTTTATATTTTCTATTTCCTTATTAAAATTTCCATTGTGTTCATCTATTCTTTTTTTATATGATTTTCATTTTTTTGAATAGCTGATTTACCATATTATGTCAATTTTCTATTGTACAGCATGTTGACCCAGTTACACATACAAGTATAGAGTTTTTTCTCACATTATCATGCTCCATCATAAGTGACTACACAACTTCCCAGTGCTATATAACAGGATCTCATTCCCTATCCATTCCAAAGTCAATAGTCTGCATCTAGTAACCCCAAGCTCCCAAACCATCCCACTCCCTCCCATCTCCCTCCCCCTTGGCAACCACAAGTCTATTCTCCAAGTCCATGATTTTCTTTTCTGTGGAAAGATTAATTTGTGCCATATATTAGATTCCAGATATAGAGATATCATATGGAATTGTATTTCTCTTTCTGACTTACTTCACTCAGTATAAGAGTCTCTAGTTCCATCCATGTTGTTGTAAATGGCATTATTTTGTTATTTTTTATGGCTTAGTAGTATTCCATTATCTATATAAACCACATCTTCCTAATCCAGTCATCTGTTGATGGACATTGGCGTTCTTTCCATGTCTTGGCTATTGTGAATAATGCTGCAATGAACATGCAGGTGAATATGTATTTTTCAAGGAAATGTTTGTCTGGATATATGCCCAAGAGTGGTATTGCTGGGTCATATGGTAGTTCTATGAATAGATTTCTAAGGTACCTCCATACTGTTCTACATAGTGGTTATGCCAGTTTACATTCCCACCAAAAGTGCAGGTGCATCTTTAATTTCTTTGCATCTTCTTTAATTTCTCCACACCTACTCCAGCATTGTGGACGTGTTAATGATGGCCATTCTAACTGTTTTGAGGTGCTATCTCATAGCAGTTTTGATTTGCATTTCTCTAATAATCAGTGATGATGAACATTTTTTCATGTAGTTAGTGGCCATCTGTATATCTTCTTTGGAGAAATGTCTATTTAGGTCTTTGGCCCATTTTTCCATTGCATTGTTTGCTTTTTTGCTGTTGAATTGTATAAGTTGCTTGTATATTTTAGAGATTAAGCCCTTGTCAACTGCATCATTTGAAACTATTTTCTCCCATTCTGTAAGTTTTCTTTTGGTTTTCTTTTTTGGTTTCCTTTGCTGTGCAAAAGCTTGTCTGTTTGATTAGGTACCATTGGTCTATGTTTGCTTTTATTTCTATTGCTTTGAAAGACTGACCTAAGAAAACATTTGTATGGTTGATGTCAGAGAATGTTTTGCAAATGTTCTCTTCCAGGAATGTGATGGTGCCTTGTCTATATTTAAATCTTTAAGCCATTTTGAGTTTATTTCTGTGCATGATGTGAGAGTATGTTCTAGTTTCATTGATTTGCATGTGGCTATCCAGGTTTCCCATCAATACTTGCTGAAAAGACTGTCTTTTTCCCATTTTATGTTCTTGCCTCATTTGTCAAAGATCAATTGATCATAGGTGTCTGGGTTTATTTCTGGGTTCTCTATTCTGTTTCATTGGTCTGTATGTCCATTTTGGTACCAGTACCAAACTGTCTTAATAACTGTGGCTCTGTAATATTGCCTGAAGTCTGAGAGAGTTATGCCTCCTGCTTGGTTTTTATTCTTGAGAATTGCTTTGGAAATTCTGGGTCTTTTGTGGTTCCATATAAATGTTTGGATTGTTTGTTCTAGTTCTGTGAAAAATGTCATGGGTAATTTGATAGGGATTGCATTGAATCTGTAGATTGCTTTGGGTAGTATGGCCATTTTTACAATATTAATTTTTCCTACTCCTGAGAATGGAATATCTTTCCATTTCTTTGCATCTTCTTTAATTTCCTTGATTAGTGTATTATAGTTCTCAGCATATAATTTTTATACCTCCTTGGTAAGGTTTATTCTAGGGTATTTGTTTTTCTGGGGGGAGGGTGCAATTTTGAAAGGTATTGTATTTTTGTATTCCTTTTCTAATACTTTATTTTTAGTATAAAGAAATGCAACTGATTTCTGGATGTTATTCTTATATCCTGCTACTTTCCTGAATTCATTGATCAGTTCAAGTAGTGTTTGGATTGAGTCCTTAGGGTTTTCTGTATGTAGTATCATGTCATCTGCATACAATGACAGTTTTACCTCTTCTCTTCCTATTTGGATGTCTTTTATTTTTTTCTTTGTCTGATTGCTGTGGCTAGGACTTCCAGTACTATGTTGAATAGGAGTGGTGGAAGTGAGCATCCTTGTGTTGTTCCAGATTTTAGTGGGAAGGCTTTTGGATTTTCTCTATTGAGTATTATATTTGCTGTGGGTTTGTCATAAATGGTTTTAATTATGTTCAGGTATGTTCCCTCTATACCCACATTGGTAAGAATTTTTATCATGAATGGATGTTGGACTTCGTTGAATGGTTTTTTGGCATCTATTGAGATGATCATGTTGTTTTTGACTTTTCTTTTGTTAATGTGGTGTATGATGTTGATTGATTTGCATATGTTGAACCATCCTTGTGCATCTGGGATGAATGCCACTTGGTCATGATTATGATCTTTTTGATATGTTGTTGGATTCATATGGCTAAAATTATGTTGAGAATTTTTGCGCCTATATTCATCAAAGATATTGGCCTATAGTTTTCTTTTTTGGTTGTATCTTTGTCTGGTTTTGGTATTAGGGTGATGGTAGTGACATAGAATGTCTGTGAGAATGATCCGTCTTCAAAATTTTGAAAAAGTTTAAGGAGGATGGGTATAAGTTCCTCTTTGTAGGTTTGGTAGAATTCGCCTGTAAAGCCATCTGGTCCTGGACTTTTATTTGTAGGGAGTGTTTTTATGATATATTCAATTTAATTTCTAGTGATTGTTCTGTTCAGTTGATCTATTTCTTCTTGATTCAATTTTAGCAGGCTGTAAGACTCCAGAATATTGTCCATTTCTTCTTGGTTGTCAAATTCGTTAGCATACAATTATTCATATTATTCTCACATGGTTTTTTGTATTTCTGGTGTATCCGTTTTGACTTCTTTTTCATTTCTTATTTTGTTCATTTGGGTTTTTTCCCTCCTCTTCTTGGTGAGTCTGGCCAGAGGTTTGTCAATTTTGTTTACCTCTTCAAAGAACCAGCTCTTTGTTTTATTGATTTTTTTTTTCTATTGTTTCTTAAATCTCTATTTTATTGATTTTCCCTCTGATCTTTATGATTTCCTTCCTTCTTCTGACTTTAGGTTTTGTTTTTTCTTTTTTTAATTCATTTAGGTGCTGGGTTAAGTTGTCGATTTTAGATTTTTCTTCTCTTTTTGAGGAAGGCCTGCATTGCTATGAACTTCCCTCTGAGCACTGCTTTTGTGGCATCCCATAGATTTTGAGTGGTTGTGTCTTCATTGTCATTTGTCTTGAGGTATTTTTTAATCTCCTTCTTGATTTCCTCATTGACCCATTGGTTTTTTAGTAGCATGTTGTTTAGTCTCCATGTAGTTAGTTTTTTCTTTTTCTCATTTCTTTTCCTGCGGTTGATTTCTAGTGTCATGCTACTGTGGTCAGAGAAGATACTTGAAATAATTTTTATATTCTTAAATTTGTTGAGGTTAGCTTTGTGCCCCAGTATGTGGTCAGTCCTAGAGAATGTTCTATGTGCACTTGAGAAGAAGGTATATTCTGATTTTTTTGGATGTAATGTCCTGAAAATGTTGATTAAGTCTAACTTTTCTATTGTGTCCTTTAGGATCTCTGTTGCCTTGTGGATTTTCTGTGTAGAGGATCTGTCCATGGATGTGAGTTGGCTGTTAAAGTCTCCTACTATGATTGTATTCCCATCAATTTCTCCTTTTATGTGTGTTAGCATTTGTTGTAGGTATCTGGGTACTCCAATATATTAGGGGAATATATTGACAATTGTAATATCCTCTTCTTGAATGGCTCCTTTTACCAGTAAATGATGTCCTTCTTTGTCTCTCTTTATGGCCTTCATTTTAAAGTTTATTTTGTCTGATATGAATATTGCAGCTCCTGCTTTCCTGTCTTGTCCATTGTCATGAAATGTCTTTTCCCATCCCCTCACTTTCAATTTGTATGTGTCCTTTACCCTCAGGTGAGTCTCTTGTAAATAGCATATGTAGGTTTTTTTTTTTTTTATCCAGTCTGCCAGTCTGTGTCTTTTGATTGGCGCATTCAGTCCATTGAAATTTAAGGTGATTATTGATAGATATATATTTATTGCAATTTTAAACCTTTTTCCAGTTGATTCTATGTTTCTCCTCTTTTTTTTGGTAGGATGGTTTCCATTTATTTTATGTTTGAGCGCTTGTCTTTTCAGTTTTTGTTAATGTAATGTTCACTCGTGATTTGTGGCCGCCCTGTTTTTTAAGTATGTTAACCCCTTTTTATATCTGTTTGCTTTAGCCTGATGTTAATATAGTCTCAAACACATCATTAAAATAAAAACAAGGAACCTATATTTTCTTACTTTCCTTCCCCACATTGTATGATATTGATGTCTTTTTTAACTTTATTTTTTGACATCTTTATGTTTAAATCTGTATGCTGGCTTATTTAAGTTATTGCTTTCTAATTGTGGTTTCCTCCATTCTATTTCTTCTTGTTTCTTCTTTTTTAAAAAAATTTAGAGAAACCCTTGCAGTATTTCTTTTAGAATGGGCTTAATATTTCTGGACTCTTTTAGCTTTTGTTTTTTGGAGAAATTCTTTATTTACCCTTGTATTTTAAATTATATTCTTGCTGCATAGAGTATTCTAGGTTGAAATTTTTTTTTGTTTCAGCACTTTAAATGCATCTTGCCACTCCTTTCTGGCCTGTAGTGTTTCTGTAAAGAAAACAGCTGATTGCCTCATGGGGGTTCCCCTATAATTAATGCCTTGCTTTTCTCTTGCTGCCATTATGATCCTCTCTTTAACTTTTGCCATTTTTATTATACTATGTCTTGGTGTGGGCCTGTTTGGGTTCAACTTGTTTGGGGCCCTCTGTGCTTCCTGTATCTTGATACCAGTTTCTTTTAGATTTGGAAAGTTTTCAGCCATAATTTCTTCAAATATATTTTCATTCCCCTTTTCTTCTTCTTCTTTTTCTGGAATTCCTATTATGTGTAGATTGGCCCTCTTTATATTATCCCATAGATCTCTTATGTTTCTTTCATGTTTTTTTATTTGGTTTTCTGTCTGCTGTCCTGATTAGGTGATTTCTATTATTCTATCTTCCAAGTCACTAATTCATTCCTCTGCATTATTCATTCTGCTCTTTATTGCCTTTAGCTCAATTTGCATCTCTGCAAATGAATTTTCTAGTTTTTATTGGCTCCTCTTTATATTTTGTAGTTCCTTTCTAAGGGAATCTGTGAAACTGTTCACATCTTCTCTTAATTGCTTGATATTCAGCCTTAATTCTTTCAGTATTTTCTCTATGTCCCTTTTGAACTCAATATCTGTCAGACTGCAGAGGTCTATTTCATTGTTGACTGCTTTAGCTGGATTCTCCTCTTCCTTTAACTGGGGTGGTTTTTGAGAGTCTTCATTTTGCTTATGTTTTTCTTTTTCTGTGAGTTTGGGGAAGCCAAAGTGTAGTCTTGAAAGGCTACTTCTATGCAAGTTAACCCCTTTGTATTTTTGGGGGGAATTACTATTGATTTTTGGTGTGGGGGTTTGAATATTTGCTGTCTCTTTCTTTGGTGTGAGCAGGCTGTTATCCCCAGGATGCTCACTGTGTTTTGAGGGAGAAGGAGGCAGTGGGTAGGGCCAGCAGTCAGTGCCTGGTCACTGGGCTCTCAACAGCAGCAAGGACCTGTGGGAAGATGGCATAGGCTACTCTTAGTTCCAGGGCTCTGGGAAGTGGTAATGAGCTTTAGAAAGATTTACAAGGTGACCAGAGCATTTGACAGTAGCAGCAGCATGATGCATAAGTTACTAGGGGAGTGAGGGCCACAACAGATAGTGTTTGATTGCAGTGCCCTCCTTTCAGGTGATTTGAACTGCAGGTGGTGCCTGTTCAGGGACCCCTAGTTGTAGCAGGCCATGTCCATCTCTGGAGTCAGTCTTAACTGTGGTGGTTTGCCCCCACCACCTGTAGACTATGCATGAAGCAACTCATCTCATTTATCCCACATAGGAGGTGCTACACAGGCAGCTCCTCTTTGCAGGATCCTTGGAAGTGACAGAGATCAGGCATGTGGGTACTGCCAAGAGCCTTCAGCCATGGCAGCAGCAGGGCCAGTGTGTTCCCAGCGGTTTGAGAGCACCAACAGTTGATGTTTGGTCAGAATGCCTTCCTCTTTGGTGCCTTTGAGGTGATTGGGGCTGTAAGTGGTGGCTGTTCATGGACCCCTAGTGGTGGTGGGCCATGCCCACCTCTGGAGCCAGAGATAATTGTTGTAGTTTGCCCCTGCCTCCTGTATACCATGGAAGAAGCACTTCATCCTACTTAGCCCCCACAGGATGTACTTCACAAGCTGCTCCTAGTTGCAGGTTCCTTGGAAGTTACAGGGATCAAGCATCTGGGCACTGCCCAGAGCATTTGGCAGTGGCAGCAGCAGGGTGGGTGTGCCTCCTGGGGAGCTTGAGCAGCAACAGGTGGTGTTCTGTTGCAATGTCCTTCTCTGTGGTGCCTTCTGAGTTGGTTGGGGCTGTAAGTGTTTTTTGTTCAGGTATGCCCAGTGGTGGTGGGCCATGCCTACCTCTTGAGTCAGGGATAACTGCAATGGTTTGCCCCCTCCACCTGCAGACCATAGAAGATGCACCCTGTCCCACTTAGCCCATGCAGGCGGTGCTCTACCAGCTGCTCCTAGTTGTAGGGTCTTGGGAAGGGACAGTGACAAAGTTTCTGGGCACCACCCAGAGCGTTTGGCAGTGGTAGCTTCAGGATAGGTGTGTTCCCAGGGGAGTGAGAGCAACAGCATACAGTGCTTGGTAGGCACCACATCGCACTTAGCCCCTTGATACCCTTAGCCCACACAAGAGGTTCCTGGACACCAGTAGCCTACAGAAGAAGTGCCCAATCTCCTGTAAATGAGCAAGAGGCTTCTTGCCACCCACAGCCTGCACCAGAGCCTCCCAGTTTCCCACAGAATAGTGAGCAGCTTCTCAACATGTGTGGCCTATGCCAGAGCCACCCAGTCTCCTGTAGATTAGCAAGCAGCTTCTCACTCCACACAGCCTTTGCCAGAGTGCCCAGTCAGTCTCCCATAGACTAGAAAATGGTTTCTCTCTGCTTATGGCCTATGCCAGAGCCGCCTCCCCGCCTCTGAGGGCCCACGGGTGCATGCACACTTGGGCACAGGGAGTTTCCTATGGTGGTCCACCCATCCTCCTCTTGCCCTCCCCAACAATTTTGCCTTGCCTTTCCTGTGGGTCCGAACCTTCTCCCGGGTTCCCTCTGCTCTGGCGTTCCACTCCCTAGCCTGTGGTGTACTGCTCCCCTGCCCATGGCACACTGCTCCTTAGCCCTTTAGACTAACTCTACACCACCAACCCCAGTCCTCTCCTGGGGACTGACCTCTGGAGCCTAAATCTCAGTGCCCAGCCCCCACCCAAGCATCTCAGCTGTGGTATCTGTGCTGGTGGTTCAGATGATCTGTGGCTCTCACTCTGCTTTCCCATTCTCAGTCCAGCTGTTGCACTTTTCTCCGTGACTTTGAGGTCCCTCCAACTCGGCTGATCTTTCCATCAGTTAGGTGGCTTCCCAGGATGTGGGCTCCTTTTCTCTTTCACAGCTCCCTCTCAGGAATGCTGGTCCCATCCTGATTCCTTCTCTCTCTCTCTCTTTTTTTCTTTTGTTCTACCCATTTATATCAAGAGTTTCTTGCCCTTTTTGGAGGTTTAAGTTCTTCTGTCAGCATTCAGTTGATATTCTGTGTGAGTCGTTTTATATGTAGATGTGTTTATTTGATGTGTTGGTGGGAGAAGGTGAGCATGATGTCTTACTCTTTCTCCATCTTGCTACGCCCTGTTCATCTATTCTTTTCTCAAATTCAGTTACCATTCTTGTTACTAATGATTTTAACTCTTTAGTAAATTACCTAATTTCTGTTTCATTTGGTGTTTTTCCTTTCTTCTTGCATCTTTTAATTTGAAACAAATTTCTCTGTCTTTTCATTTTGCTTAACTTTCTCTATTAAATTAGATGAAACAGCTACTTATCATAGTCTTGAAAGTTTCCTTGTGTTGAAGAATCACTAAACATTCTACCTGTGCCTAGTAGCTTTCAGGAGAGAGCTGTATCAGAAGTGAGCATGCATCATGTCTTCTCTCAGGGTTTACTAAAAGCTATCATCTTTTTAGGATGTAGGGCTTGAGCAGGAGAGGCTAGAGGCCAGAACTTGTGAGCCAGGGCTTCTCCTACGCTCAGTGGCCATCACCTCCCTATGTGAATGTAGTCAGATCCCAAAGTGCTGGCATCAGAAGCCGTGAGGGTTGGGTCTGAGTTGGTTTTGTTTTCAGTAAGTGTGTATACAACTGGCACACCATCAATAGTAAATTAGCCACAGAGTGGGGAGCAGCACTAGAGTAAAGGGATAGAGCAATCACTTGGCATGGGCCAGGACATATGCTAGGGCAGTCCTGTCTTAGCTTCTGACCACTCCTGGTCTGCCACCTCTACAGATGCTAAGAATGGCTACTCTCACCCCTTTTGGATTCAGTTTCAGGTCGTAGCTGGCTCTGTCCTCCCTAACTGAACATTCTCCTTGGAAATAGGTAGCCTTTGTCCTAGTTGGGAACTTTGCCAAAGATATAGGCACTAGCATGTGCACCTAGTGTGTCTGCTGAATGCAAGGGTGTTATAGGCAACCAGCCAGTGTCCTGGAAAGTTTCAGCCTGTTTCCTCAGTCTTATTCCCAGGAGTAGGCAAGTGTGTACATGCTCTTCATAAGCAATGTCTTATTTATGGCCCTCTTGTTAGTCTCACTGGTTTTCCATCCAGCTAAGCAAATTCATCTTTGCAGTGGTGGATCTTCAGCACCGGGGTTACCAATATATTATTTAAACTATTCACTCCCTGCAGTGGATCTCTGTGTCTCTGTAATACCCCTTCTTTTTGTATCCCCTCCTAGGAGCACAGGTCCCAACATGGTCACTTCTCATTCTTTCCTATCCAACTCTGGATGGACCTTTCTTTACAGCTTTGGTTGTAAGAGAAACTTTCTGCTAATCTCTAGTCTGTTTTCAGTGAGAATTGCTCAACATATACATGTATTTGTGATGTTATTATGTGGAGCATGTGGAGCATGAGCTCAACAACCTCAAACTCCACCATCTTGATCTCCCCCTTACTGATCTTATTTGGATAACTAGCTAAAAACTGTGCTAAGTGTTAAGGCTAGCACTTCCTTACCCCCTCTTACAACATGATGATTGTTCATGAGATGCTGCTATGTAAGAATTCTAGTGATTTCTCTACCACCTTTTGTGTAAAACTCCCCTAGTCTTTGGAAAACCACTTAGATAATATGTGACTTACATTTAAAGATATAAAACTGAATCCAGTAAATTACCCATTGATCTTGGATGGAGAATGTTAATTTAGTTAACATCTCTTTTAAATGACATGTTTGGGGAGCAATGAACTGAATGTAAAGGCATTCTTTGCAACTGTGTAATAGATATATGTTTTATGTACTGATGTGATTAAATGTACTTGACTTGTGAAGAGGTTATTACTTTTTGTTTCCTTGTTCTCAGTAACATAAAGAGAGACTGAGACCCAAAGAACAGTAGGGATGGTTTTACACTTCAAGAGTAACTTCCAAGCAAAGTACATAGATTGATTTTACCTTTGAGTTTTATTTCATGTGGTGTCATGAAAGAATTAAATCCCCTATTTGAAGAAATATTGACTGACAACCCAGAAGCTCTATTTTTATTTTTCAAACTTCTGAAGAGCTAAATGAGGGAGAAAATAAAGAAAGAGATTAGGAATGAATAGGTTTTTCTCTACAGGATCTGCAGGCCATCCAAGTGGTCATCATATAGTCAATGTTTAGGAACATTGCCAGGTCTACTATTCTTCACAGTTTGCCCAAAGGAGAATGCTTATCTCCTCATTTACTTCATCTATTTGCAGAGGTATATTCTTAGTGCTAATAAATATGAAAATTGATTTTAGACACTCCAATTTTCATTTAAGCCTTGATCTTGGCATTCAAGTTTACCTACTCTTAATGCTTTGTTTCCCAAGGAAAAAAAAAATGCTTTCTGATTTTATGACTTTAAGCATCTTGAAAACAGCTAGCTTTTTTTATACACATCTATAATACTTGTAGTGCTTACAAAAACACTTTGAAAATGGCTGAATTAGTTGGTAATCAAACTATCTTTTTATGTCAAGTTTGAAATTGTTAGTCTTTAATTTTTGCTGAAGTTTTCAAATATGTTTGTGTATGTTTCTGTGTGTGTACTCAATAAATAACCAGATGAAGAGTATGTTAGATATATTCTATTTGACCTTCTTTATCCACTTTCCACTCCTCTCCAAAATGTTCTCTTTCCCAGAGGGATGCCTGCTTAAATTACAGTGCCATGCTTTTTCTGTACCCCCATTAGCATCTATTTGGTTTTGGCTAATGGAGATCCTCAGCAGGAGATAGGAAACTGATCCTGGGTACTCACACAGAGACAGCTCAAGTAAAAATAGAATGTATGTGAGGGAGGATAATTAGGTCTCAGAATGCTTTTGGAAAGGAAGAAAGTGCTTACTGCCAGGTATTATTAAAATATACCTTGTGGAAATTGTAAAGGAAACAACAGAGAGATTATCTGCTTGACTCTTTCATATGGGTATATAAAACAGAGGTCAATCAATCCATAAAAAAAGTGTCAAATTCCCTTCCCACCACCATGAGCTGAGGTTCTAAGAGGGAAACTGAAGCAGACTCTTCATACTAAATTTTGTTGGAGGTCTTAGTAAAACCCATAGAACTTATTGAAGAAACTTTACATAACATTAAATATGCCATCCAAAGACTTTTAGAAAATTAAGCTACCTGCTATATTTGTGTACTCTGGATATATTTTTCCATTGTAAATCAAATGGAAATTTATTTTTTAGTTGAGCTTTAGGGATCCTATAATAAAGATATTCATGAGAAGGCAAGGAGTACATATAATAACAAATAAAATATTGAGGTCAAAAAAGATCTTATAGACAATTCAGAAAAAAAAAGAAAACCAATCAAGTTCAAGGATTTTCTTCTGTAAGGCCAGTCAGAAAAGAGAAAGGAGCAGAAGTTTTGTGATAATGGTGACAAGAAGAATAGGTGAGAATTATGTGAATTGGCTGAGGATCCTTAAGACCCATGATTCTAGCACAAGGATGGAAAATACAGGATTTGCACACTCCCTCCAGTTACTTAGTAGCATGCCACACACTGTAGGTGCCCAATAAATATTTGTTAAATGTTAAAAAATGCTAAATTTGCCTTCATAAGGGTCAAGTGTTCAGTGCCTAGCAGCAGGATGGGCAGCCCAATGGTCATCTTTCCAGTTGAGTTCTGACCCCCTGCTTGTTCTAGGTGAGAATGTGCTATTATTCAGAATATGGACCACAGGACCTGGTGAGTTTCTCAGTATGTCAAGAACCTTGCATATTAGTTATGCATAGTAAGGACTTGTATTTACCTATCACTTAAATCTTCCTCTGTCATGCTATAGAACTAGAAAAAAATGCACATCTTCCGCCTGATTCTCAGTTCCCACTGGGCTGAGATCAGAGAGAAAAGAAATAACAGTGTGAGGATTGATGCTTAAGACAGAAATCAGAATGGAGGGAGAGGAGGATAAACCAGTTCCTCCTGGTTTAAAGATTTTTTTAACATGTAATTTCATTCTTACCTGCAGGCAGTTTTCTGAAGGTGAACATTTAACTTCTAGGATAAATATGAAATTTGAAACCACAGATCTGTACTGAAGCTACTGGCACTGTGGCATAAATTAAATAAGGGGGAAATGAAGAATGATTTGTTTTTCTCCTGGAATAGGACCCCAGTACTCCTCCAAGGTTGTTAAAAGATTGAGAAATCTGTGGTACAAATACTTTAATTAACTGACAGCATGTGGGATGAATTACATTTGATCTCAGTTCAAGATTCTTGTACAATAATGGATTTAATTGTTTCATTTTTTACAGCATAACGGATGGATGAAGGAGGGTGATTACTTAAGAGAATGTGTTCATTTAAAGTAGTGATTACAATATTGTTCTGAAAAGTAGAATATAACATGAAGAAGCTTGCAGAGAAAGTTTATAGGTGTCCTGAGCCTCTGTGGATTCTTGCTTCCTTTGCCCTGCTGGTTGTGAGGCTGACATCTCACCATCCAACCACTTTATAACTTTTAGCCCTCATGGTCTTTTACCAGCAACAATGGCAAAAGCCTCTTAATGGCAATAGCCTCTTAACTGGTCTCTCTGCCTTGGGTTTTATCTTTTTCTTTCTTCTGTTTTCTACTCTACAGCCAGAGTGTTCTACCAGTAATGATCATATGATGGTGCTCTTCCCTATTTGAAAACCTTTTGATACTGCCTACAAGATAAACTACAAGATTATTAACATGGGTTTGAAATGCTTTGGCTTGTTCTCAGCCCCATCCTCCTTTACTCTGTGTCTCGCACATTATGCTTCAGTAGCACCTGACTAATGAAAAGTCCTTGATGAAATAACTTTTGCTCTCTCTGAATGTCTGCTTCTGCCATCTCATCTCCAAGGAATATTCTTTTCCTTTCCCTTGCTCTCCCTTCCCCAATTTTTGTATTCATCCTTTAAGAAAACTCAGTCATTACCTTCTCCCACCTTCCTCCTATTTACATGAGCTGCCCTTCATTGATACCTCCCTATGATCCTGTAAGTAGTCTATAAAAACATTTTTCCCACTTGATTAAAAGTGTTTATGAAAAATTCCCCATTGGATGGTGAGTTCATCAATAAGAACACCATAAGAATAGGTCCCATATTCACTTTTGTATCCTTAGCCTGTAGCACAGGACAGAACAGGTGCTCATTAAAAGCTCATTCAGTGAATGAGTAAATTGAAATAGGTTTTCTTCTATTGGTTCAACAATACTATAGTAAAAGTAATGTTTTAACAAATAGTCAAGTGAGGCAGGTATAAATAAATCACATACACATACGTGACTAACATATGTGGAGTGAAATGCCAAAAGAAATTAAATTACTGAGGAAAGAGACTTGGACACATATGCTATCCAATATAATTGCATGTTTTTAACATTTCACTTAATTGTAGCTATCACCCCAAAGGCCTCTTTGGCCTTCATGTATTATGGTTTAGAGAACTACTTATCTATTCGCATTTAAAGAGGATGAAGTTGCCTTGCACAAACAAGTCTGCCTCTAGCTCTGGGCTTCTCAAACACCATTTATGCATCTATATCTTGGCTATTATAAATAATGATGCTATGAACATTGGGGTGCACATATCTTTTAAAATTAGCATTGGATGGACCTAGAGGGCATTATGCTTAGTAAAATAAGTCAGAAAAAGACAAATACTGTATGTGGTCACTTGTATGTGGAATCTAAAAAATAAAACTGACTAGCAAGTATAACAAAAGAAGCAGACTCACAAATATAGAGAACAAAGTAGTGGTTACCAGTGGGGAGAAGGAAGCATGGGCAAGACAGAGGTAGGGGATTAACAGATACAAACTAATAAGTATAAAATAAATAAACTATAGGAGTATATTGTAAAGCTCAGGGAATATAGCCAATATTTTATAATAACTGTAAGTGGAGTCTCTTCTATTAAAATATTGAATCACTATTGTAAACCTGAAACTAATATGATATTGTAAGTAAACTATACTTCAATTAAAAAAAACCCACCATTATGCATAGATCCTATTAAAATGATGATCCTGATTCAGTAGTTCTGGAATGGTATTTGAGACTTTGTGAATTTAACTAACTCCCAAATAATACTAATGCTATTGGCACTTGGCCCTCATTTTGTGTGGCTAGGATAGAGAACACCTTAACTCCACAGAGTAAAATTATTTGCAGGGAATTGAAGTCGAAATATTTTATTGTTGAGCTCATAGCTAACTTGAGAGTTTTTGCCACCTTGTGTTAATATCTAAGTGAATTTTAGCTGATGTTTTTGACCATAGTTTGATGAAGTATTTTTCATGATCAAATTGAATTCTGAATATTGTTTTTCATAATAACCTAAATTTTCATTTATTTTTATTGTTTTTATGTTACATTATTTTGTACTAGCTAATTTTTTGATTCTAAGCCCAGGATTCTGACCTGTGAGTCACATAGGAAGCTTCTCTACATTTGCAAACCATTTAGATGAGTCAAGACAATTGCGTTTGGGAAAAGATCCTGCTCAATATAGAAACTTGGAAGGAAATGACCAAAATATGATAATATTCAAGATTATAAGTAAAGGAAAGGTTATATTGAGGAAATATAAACCAGATCCAGATTGATCAAAAAATTATTGGAAAATAAGTCTAAGAGCCAAATAGTATCCAAGTGCTTTAAGATAAAAATACTCAAAAGTATATATGTGAGGAGAAAAGACAAGAAAAAGAATGAGAAACAAATTAGCCTCAAATTTTATAGAGTTTAAAACCAAAGAAAATAACCTTGTAAAATAGATATGCCACAACCATCAGGCACAGAGGCCTTTCTAAGTACATTATCTATCTTAGATCACTTAATTCTTTCAAATACCCCATGGGGTAGGTCCTTTTATTAAGGCCAGATGACTAGAAAGGAATGAAATTACAGTGCTATTTAAGAAGTGCTTAGGAATTAAACAGTGAAATAACCTACTTTTTTAATAGTCCTTTCTGGGATTCTGTAATAAAAATAAGAATTACTCATTTCATTAACATTGAATGGGCAAGTAATAAGAATTAACATGTGTAAATATATTACATGTATTATTTAATTTTAATAACAAGCCTATGAGTTAGGAGTTACTATTGTCTTCATTTTACTGATGAAGGAATTGAGATTTAGTGAGGTTGTGTAACTGTCCAAAATCATCCAGTTGGTTAAGAAAGAGAACCAGGTCAGTTTTCTTGGCAGCAGTGTGTTTCTGGTTTTGTGTGTTTTTTTTTAAAAAGTCTATTTTTCTCTTGCACCTCCTGATGAACAACTTTCTCTAGGTAAATACCTATAAGTGATACTGTTAGAGCAAGGAAAAACACATGTTAAACTCCGTTATGAAATGCCAATCCACATTTCACATAAACTACAATTTACACTCATTTCAAAAGCAAAGCAGGGTTCTGCATTCCTGCCAATACCTGATACATTCTAACAGTTACATTTTTGATAATTTTGCAGTTTTGCAGTTTTACTTGTCTTTCCTCTGCTTAATAATGAGATTGAATATTGTCAAATGTTTATGGATTTTTAATCTATCATCTATGAAGTTCCTGCTCATTGATTTTTCCCCCTCATTTTTTTCTACTGTGTTTTCTTTTTCTTTTTGACTTACACTGTTCACATAGATTACACACTAATTATTTATTGTTTAAATATGTTGCAAATATCTACAAGTTTGCAGCATTTTTATTCATTATCTAAATTGTCTCTTCTAGCAAAGAGAATTTGTTGATTTTTTGTGGTTTGTGTTTTTTGTATCTTTTAAAAGAAATCTGTCTCTACTAAAGGTCTTACAAATACAAGATTTTCTTCTAAAAGTTTTATAGTTTTCTTTTCACATTTAAGCCTTTAATTGTCCTGAATCTGTTTTTTTGTGTGGATGTGAGGTAGGGATCTGTGACATATGTAATCAGAGCCCACCCTTATTCCTTAACCCAAATCAGAGCTCACCTAGAGCTTCAGTGAAGAAGAATCCTACACTTGGCTTCCTATCTCAGGCATCTGCCTATCAGGAAGAGCTTCATGGGGACAGATTTCTTTAAGTACCAGCTGCTCTGGTAGCTGAAGCAGGCTTGGCACATAGATAGGAATGGCTGAAAGAGAGAGAGGTTCAATGCCCCAAGAATGTTCATGAGAAAATAAGGGGACAAAATAAATAGAAAAGTAACTTCCCCACCCCTAAATTGGACAATTGTGAGGTATGTTTCACACAGTCTCTCAGGGAATTCACAATAGGCTTGAACTCTAGTTTCCAACAGTGATAACCAGTTATTAATATATACTCAAATGGTTTTTCCCCCTTCCCTGTTGCATTGCCCCATGCACTGACATTTCCTGAAGTTACTCCCTAATAAATATTTTCTCCAAATTCTTCATTCAGGTCTGGTTTTGTCTATAACCTAAACTGTCCTACAAAGCAGACACTCAGGATAAGATCTAAAACTAGCCTATTTGCTAGTCATATAGCATAGGGTCTCTGTTACTGGTAGTAGGGAGGGTGGTAATGACCACTGGTATGCTGCAGCATCATATCTACTAATACTCTTGCCTAAGATTTCTTGGAAAGAAGTACAGGTGTATGAGACCTCGCCTCCGAAGGTTAGTCCCCAGAAAAGGGCCAGGGGACGCCTGGGTGGGGGCTGGGCACTGAGACCTTGGCTCCACAGGTTACTCCCCAGGAAAGGGCTGGGGGACGCCTGGGTGGGGGCTGGGCACCAAGACCTCGGCTCCAGAGGTTAGTCCTCGAGAAAGGGCTGGGGGGGGCGGGGCGGAGTGGAGACTGCTTGGGAGGTCTAGAAACCGGTCTGTCAAGTTGAATGGGGCAGAGACTGCCAGGGAGACCAGAAAACAAAGCTGTCCCAGAGGAAGGGAGCAATACTCTAGGGGCGGGGAAGTGGAAAGCCGCATCAGAGGGAACCTGGGAGAAGAGCCTGGTCTGCGCCCGTGCTGGGGAGGGGAGAGAGGAAGGGGTGGGTCCCCATAGAACACCCCACATGCCACAGCAAGTTTACAGGCCCGCTAGCTAGCAGAAAGCTGTGCTTCCCAGTGCATCCCATCCCCCCACCCCTGCCACCCCCTATGCTCTCGCCAGACCTGGGGCTGCCTGCCATCCGGAAGGGCTGGCCTCAACAACTGCCTGAAGCCTACCACCACAGGGGCTGTCCCTGCACAGGCCTGCTTGCCCTTTGGAGGGGCTACAATTCCTCAGAGCAGCACCAAACACCACCAGCCCCTGAGAAAAGGCCTGCAGCGCAGAAAAGCTAGAACAAGCCTAGCCAGGCTGTGAAAAGATCTGCCTAATTCTCCAATGGTTTTTCTGAGTCCGGCTGCCCCAAGGAGGAGCCTCTTGGGTTTTCAGCGGCCCTGCTAGCTACCAAAGCCCTCAGGGGGTGCCCTACTCCCGCGGAATAGCTGCTCAGCACCACCAGCCCCCTGGAGGACAACCTGCAGCCCAGAAAAGCTGCAACAAGCTTGGCCAGACTGTGAAAAGATCTGCCTACATTCTCAGGCCGTCCTTCTGAGTTGGGCTGCCCTAGGGAAGAGCCTCTTAGGTTCTCAGTGACCCAGATAGCTGCTCCAGCCCCCAGGGGGTGCTGCACTCCTGAGGAACAGCTGCTCAACCTCGCCAACCCCCTGCAAGAATCCCACAGCCTAAAAACACCAGAGCAAGCTCTGCCTGACCAAGTGAAATCTGCTACCATCGTGGTGTGGACCTCCCAGTCCTGTCTGCCCTCAGGAAGTCCTCCTTTGCTTCAAAGAAACACTGTTAGCCCCATCAACACTCCAGAAAAGCCACACTGCCTCAAAAAAGATTGACCAACAATGCCAGCCCTCTGGAAATATTCCACGGCAGGGGCAAGGCAAACACTGCCCAATCACGGAGAGTACAACTCCCTCAGGAGAAAGAAAACAACAAGCAAGATGAAGAAGCTGAGAAACCACCCCCAGTCAAACCAACAGGAGAACTCACCTAAAACAGTCAACAATGAAACAGATCTCTGCAGTCTGACAGACCTGGAGTTCAAAAGAGAAATACTGAAAATACTGAAGGAATTAAGAGAAGATATGAACAGTAATGCAGATACCCTCAGAAAGGAACTAGAAAATATAAGGAGGAGCCAAGAAAAACTAGAACATTCATTTGCAGAGATGCAAACTGAACTAAGGGCAGTAAAAACCAGAATGAATAATGCAGAAGAACGAATCAGTGATATGGAAGATAGAATAATGGAAATCACCCAATCCGGTCAGCAGACAGAAAACCAAATCAAAAAACTGGAAAGCAATATAAGAGACCTATGGGATAATATAAAGCGGGCCAATCTACGCATAATAGGAATTCCAGAGGAGTAGAAAAAGATAAGGGAATGGAAAATATATTTGAAGAAATTATCGATGGAAACGTCCCAAATCTAAAGGATACTGGGTTCAAGATACAAGAAGCACAGAGGGCCCCAAACAAACTGAACCCAAACAGACCCACACCAAGACACATCATAATAAAAATGGCAAAAGTTAGTGATAAAGAGAGGATCCTAAAGGCAGCAAGAGGAAAGCAGAATGTTACCTACAAGGGAACCCCCATAAGAATATCAGCTGATTTCTCTACAGAAACACTACAGGCCAGGAGGGAATGGTAAGAGATATTTAAAGTGCTAAAAGGAAAAAATATGCAACCTAGACTACTCTATCCAGCAAGAATATCATTTAAAATAGAAGGGGAAATAAAAATTTTTTCCAACAAACAAAAACGTAAAGAATACAGCAACACAAAACCCAGGTTAAAGGAAATATTGAAAGGGCTTATCTAAACCAAAAAAAAAAACAGAAGGAAAGGGAAGAAAAAAGAAAGAAACAAAAGAGAAGAGGAAGAACTAGGACTGAGGAAACCACAATCAGAGAGCAGTCACTCAAATAAGCCAGCATACAGATTTAATCATGAACATGCTTCAAACAAAATAAAATTAAAAAGAAAAAAATAGAGTCATCAAAACCATAAAATGTGGGCAAGGGATGTCAGGAAATAAATAACCCTTTTTGTTTGTTTGTTTGTATGTTTCTCTTCTTAATTTTAATATAGTAATGAAGTGTTTGAACTTACAGGACCATCAGGCTAAAACACACAATTATGGGAGGGCGTTAGCATCCTTAAAAAACAGGACAACCACAAGCCAAAAGCAAATATTGCATTTGCAAAAAATGAAAAAAAAAATACACTCAAGCAGATAATAACAGGAGACCATCCAACCAAAAAAAAAAAAAAAAGAAAGGAAGAATGGAGAACCATAGAATCAACTGGAACACGAGGTTCAAAATGGCAAGAACTAATGATCTATCAATTATCACCTTAAATGTCAATGGACTGAATGACCCAATCAAAAGACACAGAGTGGCTGAGTGGATAAAAAGGCAAACACCTTCAATATGCTGCCTACAAGAAACTCACCTTAGGACAAAAGATACATATAGATTGAAAGTGAAAGGGTGGGGAAAAATATTTCATGCCAATAGACATGACAGAAAAGCAGGAGTCACAACACTCATATCAGACAAAATAGACTTTAAAACAAAAGACATAAAGAAAGACAAAGAAGGACACTAATTAATCATTAAGGGATCCATCCAAGGAGAGGATATTACGATCGTCAACATATATGCCCCAAATATAGGAGCACCCAGATACATACATCAAATATTAACAGATAAAGGGAGATATTGATGAGAGTACAATCATAGTAGGAGACCTAAATACCCCCCTCACATCAATGGACAGATCCTCTAGACAGAAAACCAATAAAGCAACAGAGATCCTAAAGGAAACAATAGAAAAGTTAGACTTAATTGATATCTTCAGGACACTACATCCAAAAAAATCAGAATACACATTCTTCTCAAATGCTCATGGAACATTCTCAAGAATCGATCACATATTGGGACACAAAGCGAACCTCAGTAAATTTAGGAGCATAGAAAATATCTCAAGCATCTTCTCTGACCACAATGCCATGAAATTAGAAATCAACCATGGGAAAAGGAAAGAGAAAAAACCTACTACATGGAGACGAAACAACATGCTACTAAAAAACCAATGGTTAATGGGGAAATCAAGAAAGAAATTAAAAAATACCTTGAAACAAATGATAATGAAGACACAAGCTCTTAAAATCTATGGGATGCTGCGAAAGCAGTGCTCAGAGGGAAATTTATAGCAATACAGTCCTTTCTCAAAAAAGAAGAAAGATCCCAAATTGACAACTTAACCCTCCACCTAAACGAATTAGAAAAAGAAGAACAAAAAAGGCCTAAAGTCAGCAGAAGGAAGGAAATTATAAAGATCAAAGAAGAAATCAATAAAATAGAGACTCAAAAAACAATAGAGAAAATTAATAAAACCAAGAGCTGGTTCTTTGAAAAGGTGAACAAAATTGACAAACCCCTGGCCAGACTCACTAAAAAGAAGAGAGAAAGAACCCAAATAACCAAAATTATAAATGAAAAAGGAGAAATCACAACAGATACAGCAGAAATACAAAAAACCATAAGAGAATACTATGAACAACTATACGGCAACAAGTTTGACAATCTGGAAGAAATGGACAGTTTTCTAGAATCTTACAACCTGCCAAAACTGAATCAAGTAGAAACAGACCAACTGAACAGACCATCACTAGAAATGAAATTGAAGAGGTCATAAAATCATTCCCTACAAATAAAAGTCCAGGACCAGATGGCTTCACAGGTGAATTCTATCAAACATATAAAGAGGAATTGGTGCCCATCCTCCTTAAACTCTTTCAAAAGGTTGAAGAAGAAGGAATACTCCCAAAGACATTCTATGATGTCACCATCACCCTCATTCCAAAACCAGACAGAGATACCACCAAAAGAGAAAACTATCGCCCAATATCATTGATGAATATAGATGCAAAAATGCTCAACAAAATCTTAGCCAACCGAATCCAACAACATACCAAAAAAATTATACACCATGACCAGGTTGGGTTCATCCCAGGTTCACAAGGATGGTTCAACATATGCAAATCAATCAGCATCATACACCACATTAACAAAAAAAAATTCAAAATCATATGATCATCTCAATAGACGCAGAAAAAGCATTTGACAAAGTCCAACATCCATTCATGATCAAGACCCTCGCCAAAGTGGGTATAGAGGGAACATTCCTGAATATAATCAAAGCCATTTATGATAAACCCACAGCAAATATAATCCTCAATGGGGAAAAACTGAAAGCCTTCTCACTCAAATCTGGAACTAGACAGGGATGCCCACTCTCACTACTGCTCTTCAACATAATTTTGGAAGTCCTAGCCACAGCAATTAGACAAACCAAAGAAATAAAAGGCATCCATATAGGAAGAGAAGAGATCAAACTGTCACTGTATGCAGATGACATGATACTATACATAGGAACCCTAAGGACTCAACCCCAAAACTCCTTGAACTGATTAATAAATTCAGCAAAGTGGCAGGATATAAGATTAACATTCAGAAGTCAGTTGCATTTCTGTATACCAGCAATGAAATATTAGAAAAGGAATACAAAAATACGATGCCTTTTAAAATTGCACCTCACAAAATCAAATACCTCGGAATACACCTGACCAAGGAGGTAAAGGACCTATATGCCGAGAACTATAAAACTTTAATCAAAGAAATCAAAGAAGATGTAAAGAAATGGAAAGATATTCCATGTTCCTGGATTGGGAAAATCAATATTGTAAAAATGGCCATACTACCCAAAGCAATCTACAGATTCAATGCAATCCCTATCAAATTACCCATGGCATTTTTCACAGAACTAGAACAAACAATCCAAACATTTATATAGAACAACAAAAGACCCAGAATCGCCAAAGCAATCCTGAGGAACACAAACCAAGCAGGAGGCATAACTCTCCCAGACTTCAAGAAATACTACAAAGCCACAGTCATCAAAACAGTGTGGTACTGGTACCAAAACAGACAGACAGACCAATGGAACAGAATACAGAACCCGGAAATAAACCCTGACACCTATGGTCAATTAATCTTTGACAAGGGAGGCAAGAACATAAAATGGGAAAAAGAAAGTCTATTCAGCAAGCATTGCTGGGAAACCTGGACAGCTGCATGCAAAGCAATGAAACTAGAACACACCCTCACACCATGCACAGAAATAAAAACGGCTGAAAGACTAAAATTTAAGACAAGACACCACCAAACCCCTAGAAGAGAATATAGGCAAAACACTCTCTGACATCAACATCATGAATATTTTCTCAGGTCAGTCTCCCAAAGCAATAGAAACTAGAGCAAAAATAAACCCATGGGACCTCATCAAACTGAAAAGCTTTTGCACAGCAAAGGAAACCCAAAAGAAAACAAAAAGACAACTTACAGAATGGGAGAAAATGGTTTCAGATGATGCAACTGACAAGGGCTTAATCTCTAGAATATATAGACAAATTATACAACCCAACAGCAAAAACGCCAATCAATCAATGGAAAAATAGGCAAAAGACCTGAAAAGACCGTTCTCCAAAGAAGATATGCAGATGGCCACCAAACACATGAAAAAATGCTCAACATCGCTGATTATAAGAGAAATGCAAATCAAAACTACCATGAGATACCACCTCACACCAGTCAGAATGGCCATCATTCATAAATCCACAAATAACAAGTGCTGGAGGGGCTGTGGAGAAAAGGGAACCCTCCTGCACTGTTGGTGGGAATGTCAACTGGTACAGCCACTATGGAGAACAGTTTGGAGATACCTTAGAAATCTATACATAGAACTTCCATATGACCCCACAATCCCACTCTTGGGCATATATCCGGACAAAACTCTACTTAAAAGAGACACATGCACCTGCATGTTCATATCAGCACTATTCACAATAGCCAGGACATGGAAACAACCCAAATGTCCATCAACAGATGATTGGATTCGGAAGAGGTGGTATATATACACAATGGAATACTACTCAGCCATAAAAAAGGATGACATAATGCCATTTGCAGCAACATGGATGGAACTAGAGAATCTCATACTGTGTGAAATGAGCCAGAAAGACAAAGACAAATACCATAGGATATCAGTTATAACTGGAATCTAATATCCAGCACAAATGAACATCTCCTCAGAAAAGAAAATCATGGACTTGGAGAAAACACTTGTGGCTGCCTGATGGGAGGGGGAGGGAGTGGGAGGGATCGGGAGCTTGGGCTTATCAGACACAACTTAGAATAGATATACAAGGAGATCCTGCTGAGTAGCATTGAGAACTATGTCTAGATACTCATGTTGCAATAGAACAAAGGGTGGGGGAAAAATGTAATTGTAATGTATACATGTAAGGATAACCTGACCCCCTTGCTATACAGTGGGAAAATAAAAGAAGTACAGTTGTTAAAGAAAAGACTAGCTTCTAAATAGTTATGGCATTTGAAATATGTGGGGGTAATATTCATCAAGATACTGAAGTTCGCTGGGCTTTTTAAACTATCTTGGGAGCATTAAAAAAAGAGAGAAGTTTCATGTCACTCAAATATTAACTTTGGAAGTATTATGAGAGGCAAATGGCCTCTGTTGAATATTTAAAGAGACCCTCAACTCCTGAAGTCAGAGGGCATAATGTACTGAAAATCAGGATTAATATTAGATTGCACAGATGGCAAGAGTTAAGATGCTGATTTAATAGCCATGACAATGTCCTATGCTAAAAACAGTGTCCTAATAAAGAGGAGTTGAGACCATAAAGTTTGGGGTAAGAATGCTTGAAAACCCCAACCTTTTAGGTTGCTCTAAGCCCTATGTGCCAGGAGAAGAAGCCCCTTAGCTCTGAGTGATAGTAGATCAGACATGAATTGCTTAGAAGCTGTGAAAAGACAATGATTTATGAGATGAGTCTGTACTCCTTAATACAAAACAAGTATATAAAATTCAATATAATACAATGAAATCAATGTCTCACCTGATTGATTTTATTTAGACTTTTGGAGCCAATCCTGATACACTGCTGGAATGATACCTTACAACTTGGAAATGATGCCTCCACAGCAGCAGCTCTAGGAGGGTAGTCTACAACTCCATATGGATCCTAGAGACCTTTCAGGGAGCTTAGAAGGTTAAATTATTTTCATAGTAATACTAATGTTATTTTTTAATATTCTGCTTTCTTGACATTTCCACTCTGTACCAAAGCAATAGTATATCAAATTGCTGGTGTCTTAGGAAACATCAAGGCAGTGGAAACAAACTGTGCTAATATGCCACACTGGCAATTTTAAAAGTCAGTTTTCCAAGAAATGCTTTTGATGAATCAGTAGAAATTATTATTAATTTAAAAAATCTTGGTACTGGAGTATGTTTTTAATACTCCAATGGACAAAATACTAAGTATGCATAAAGCTTTTGTTGCATACCAAAGTATGATCATTATATTAAGTAAGAGCTCTTCTGCAATTATTTCACTTGAATGCTGAACAAACCTCTTTCAGGAAACAGAATTTTTCCTTGAAATAAAAACTGACAGGGGAAAGATGGTTATTCAGGCATTGTTATTGGCAGTAATTTTCTCAAAAATAAAAAATTTCAAAGAAAAAACTGACAATATTTGTGGTCAAAGATGAAATTTGAATTTTAAAGGAAAACTTATAATTGTGGAAAATTCACGTATCTTGAGCTTGACCATTTCCCAGTACAAGATGTTTTGAGATGAGTTATTTTATTAAATAATATGATTTTATATTCTTTAATCTAATTTTTATTTTACATTGCAGTACAGTTGATTCAGAATGTTAAGTTAGTTTCAGATATATAGCAAAATGATTCAGTAATACGTATACATATAGTGATTATTTTTCATATCTTTTTCCCATATAGGTAATTACAAAATATTGATTTTCCTGTCCTCTACAGTAGGTCCCTATTTGTTACCTAATTTATATATATATCCCAAACTACTAATTTATTCCTTCCCATACCTTTCCTTTTTGATAACCATAAATTTCCTTTCAAAGTCTGCATGTTACTTTCTGTTTATGTTTGTATCATTTTATGGATTCCTCATATAAGTGATATCATATAGTATATGTTTTTTCTCTGACTTACCTCACATAGTATTATAATATCTAGGCCCATCCATGTTGTTATAAATGGCATTTTTTCATTATTTTTATGACTGAATATTATTCTATTATATATATATATATACTTCCATAGTCTTCTTCATAGTGGTTTTACCAATCTACGTTCCCACCAACAGTGTGTGTGGGAGGGGTCCCCTTTTTCCAAATCTTCTCCAGTATTTATTGGGTTTTTGTTGTTGTTTGTTTTGTTTGTTTGTTTTTTAGGGCTGCACCCATGACATATGAAAATTCCCAGGCTAGGGGTCAAATATTCTGGCCTAAACCATAGCCACAGCAACACCAGATCTGAACTATGTCTGCGTCAATGGTGGATCCTTAACACATTGAACAGGGCCAGGGATCAAACCCACTTCCTAGTGGATATTGGTTGAGTTCATTACCACTGAACCACAATGGTAACTTCATATAGTATTCCCTTTTTTGTGATGGCCATTGTGACCTACATGAGATATGCCACTGTAGTTTTGATTTGCATTTCTCTAATAATTAGCAATGCTGAGCATCTTTTAATGTGCTTATGGCTAGCTAAATCTCTTCTTTGAAAAGTGTCTATGTAGGTCTTCTGCCCATTTTTTGATTGGGTGGTTTTTTTCTTTGATATTCAGCTGCATGAGATGTTTGTGTATTTTGGAGATTAATCCCTTGTCAATTCCTCCATTTGAAAATATTTTTTCCCATTCTGTGGGTTGTATTTTTGTTTTATTTATAGTTTTCTTGGCTGTGCAAAAGCTCTTAAGTTTAATTATGTCCTATTTATTTATTTATTTTTGTTTTTATTTTTATTGCTCTATGAGGTGAATCCAAAAAGATAATTCTGCAATTTAAGTCAAAGAATGTTCTGCCTATGTTTTCCTCCAAGGGTTTTTTGCTCTCCAGTTTTATATTTAGGTCTTTAATCTGCTGTGACTTTATTTTTGTGTATAGAATTAGTGAATATTGTAACTTTTTTTTAAAACATATAGCTCTCCAGTTTTTTAAACATCACTGTTAATGGGACTGTATTTTCTCCATTCTATCTGCTATACTACTTTCTCATAGATTAATTGACCATATTTGAGTGGATTTCTTCCTAGGCTTTCCATCTATTCTGTTCCAAAGGCCTATATTTTTATTTTTGTGACACTACCATACTCTTCTGGTGACTGTAGCTTTGTAGTATAGTCTGAAGCCAGGGATCCTGATTCCTCCAGCTCCATTTTTCTTTCTCAGGATTGCTATGGTGATATACTAACTTTATTTATAACAATTTAATTTTTTAAAATTCTAATTCTGTGGCAAATGCCCATTGGTAATTTGATGGAGATTGCATTGAATCTGTAAATTGCCTTGGGTAGTACAGTCATCTTGAAAATATTGATTCCTCCCGTCCAAGAACATAGTATATCTTCCCAACTATTTGTGTCATCTTTGATTACTTTCATATGTTTTCAGAGTAGAGATATTTTTCCTTCTTAGGTAGATTTATTCCTAGGTATTGTATTCTCTTTGGTGTAATGGTAAATGAGATTGTTTCCATAATTTCTCTTTCTGATCTTTTATTGTTAGTATAGAAATGCAAGATATTTCTGTGTATTAATATTGTATCCTACAATTTTTTTTGAATTAATTGATGAGATCTAGGAGTTTTCTGGTAGCATCTTTAAGATTTTCTATGTATTGTATCATGTTATCTACAAACAATGACAGTTTTACTTCTTTTCCAATTTGGATTCTTTTATTTCTTTTTCTTCTCTGATTGTCATGGCTAGGATTTCCAAAACTACGTTGAATAAATTGGCAAGGGTGGATGTCTTTGTCATTTTCTGGATCTTAGAGGAGAAGTTTTCATATTTTCATGGTTGAGAGCAATGTTAGCTGTGGGTTTGTCGTGTATATCTTTTATTATGTTGAGGTAGATTCCCTCTCTTGCCCAGTTTCTGGAGAGTTTTTATCATAAAAGCTATGAAATTTTGTTAAAAGATTTTACCTTATTTATTGATATGGTCATATGGCTTTTTTTCCTTCAGTTGTTAATGCGGTGTAGCACACTGACTGATTTGCCAATATTGAATAATCCTTTCATCCCTGGGATAATTCCCAATCGTTCATGGTGTTTGATCCATTTAAAGTATTGTTGGTGTTTTGGTTTGCTAGTACTCTGTTGAAGATTTTTGCTTCTATATAGATCGGTGATATTGGCTGTCTATTTTCTTTTTTGTTGTATATTTTTCTGGTTTTGGTATCAGGGTGATGTTTGTATCATCGAATGAGCTTAGGAGTGTTCCTTTCTCTGCATTGTTTTTGAAGAGTTTCAAAAGAAATAATTAAATATTTCATAGAATTCATCCATGAAACTATCTGGTCCTGGACTTTTAGTTTTTGGAAGATTTTTCATAACTTTCAATTTCAGTGCTTGTGATTGGTCTCTCCTATTTTCTATTTCTTCCTGATTCAGGCCTGGAAGATTGTACCTTTCGAAGAAGTTGTCCATTTATTCTAGGTTATTCATTTTACTGGCATATAGTTGCTTACAGTCAATTATGGTCCTTTATATGTATGAAGCATCTGTTGTAACTTATCTTTTTTCTAATTTAATTGATAAGTTCTAGCTTAAGTTTTATCAATTTTCGTTATCTTTTTAGAAAACCACTTTTTAGTTTCATTGATTTTTTTCTATTATTTTCTTTATCTCTATTTCATTTAATTCTGCTCTGAATATTATTATGTCTTCTGCTAACATTGGGTTTTGTTTGTTATTCTTCCTCTAGTTGCTTTAGGTGTAAGGGTAGTTGTTTGAGATTTTTTTTTTTGTCTCCAAAGGTAAGATTGTATTGCTATAATCTTCCCTTCTATAACTGTGTTTGCTGTGTCCCATAGATTTTGGATCATCATGTTTTTGTTGATATTTCTTCTTATGTATTTTTTTGATATCTTCCTTGATTTGTTCAGTGATCCATTACTTGATTAGTTGCATACTATTTAACCTCCACCTGTTTTTTTTTTTACAGTTTTTTTTTTAATTTTAGTTTTTCTAATCTCATAGTATTATGGTCAGAAAAATGCTTGATATGATTTCAGTTTTCTTGAATTTACCAAGCCTTGATTTATAGCCCAAGATATGATATTGGAAAATCTTCCATGTTCACTTGGGAAGAATGCATATTCCACTGCTTTAAGATGGAATGTTCTATAAATATCAATTAAATTGATCTAGTGTAATGTGTAATTTAAGGCCCATGTTTTATTATTCATTTTCTGTCTGGATGATCTGTCCATTGAAATTAGTGGGGTGTTAAAATACCCCACTATTACTGTGTTACTGTGGATTTCTCCTTTTATGGATGTTAGGATTTTCAGTATATATTGTGCTACTCCTATGTTGAGTTCATATATATTTACAAGTGTTATATCTTCTTCCTGGGCTGATCCCTTGATTTGTTTTATTTGTTTTTTAGGGTCGCACGTGTGGCATATGCAAGTTCCCAGGATAGGGGTCAAATTAGAGCTGCAACTTTTGGCTTTTGCCACAGCCACAGAAATATAGGATACAAGTCATATCTGTGACTTCCACCACAGCTCACGGCATGCCAGATACTTAACCCATTGAGTGAGGCCAGGTATCAAACCCACATTCTCATGGTTTCTAGTTGGTTTCATTACTGGTGAGCCACAAAGGGAACTCGTATCCCTTGATTACTATGTAGTCTCCTTCTTTGTCTCTTGTAACAGTCTGAATTCAAAGACTATTTTGTCTGATATGAGTATTGCTACCCCTGCTTTCTTTTAATTCACATTTCCATGGAATAACATTTTCCATCCCCTCCCAGTTTGTATGTATCCCTAGATCTTAAGTGGGTCTCTTAAGGACAGCATATATATGTGTCTTGTTTTTTGTATCCCTTTAGCCAGTCTATCTCTTTTGACTGGAGCATTTAAACCATTTACATGTGAGGTAATTATTGATAGGCACATTCTTACTGCCATTGTGTTAATTCTTTTGGATTTGTTTTTGTTGGTCTTTTTTTCCATTCCTCTTTTGTTCTCTTATGATTCAATGACTTTCTTTAGTGTTGTATATGAGTTGCTTTTTCTTATGTGTGTATATCTATTGTATATTTTGTTTTGCCGTTACCATATTTTGATATTGCATGCACTCTCTCTCTCTCTTCCCTCCATATGTAAAATCTCCAAGATTGTTTTAAGTTAATTTCAAAGCTATTTTCAATATTCTGAATTTGTATTTTTCTCTTCTCACGATTCCTGGTTTTGATATCTTTTTGTGTGTGGATGATTTGCTACATTTACTGCATTATTGCTGTTACTTTTGAGCTTTCCCACTTACAATGTTTTTGGTAAGAGTTTTTGCCTTATATTTTCCTCTAGAAATGTTCCCTTAGCATTTGTTGTAAAGCTTATTTGGTGGTACTGAATTCTCTTAGATTTTACTTGTCTGTAGAGTTTTTGGTTTTGCCATCAAATCTTAATATGAGAGTCTTGCTGGGTATTCTTGGTTATAGGTTTTTCCCTTCATCACTTTAAATATGCCATGCCGCTACCTGAAGTGCAGAATTTCTGCTGTCAAATCAACTGATAATCTTATAGGGATGAACTTATATGTTATTTGTTGCTTTCCCTTATTGATTTAGTATTTTCCTTTTGTCTTTAATTTTTGTTGGTTTGATTAATATATGTCTCAGTGTGTTCCACCTTGAGTTTATCTTGTATGGGACTCTCTGTGCTTCCTGGACTAGGATAATTGTTTCCTTTTACATGTTAGGGAAGTTTTTGGCTATTTTCTCTTCAGGTATGTTCTCAGGCCCTTTATTTCTCTCTTCTCCTATACCACTATAATGTGAATGTTGGTGCATTTAATGTTGTCTCAGAAGTCTCTTAAAATGTCATTATTTCTTTTCCTTCTTTTTCTTTATTCTGTTCTTCAGCAGTGATTTCCACCTATCTGTCTTTCAGCTCACTTATTCATTCTTCTGACTCATTTAGTTTGTTATTGATTCTTTGCAGTGTATTTTTCATTTCAGATATTGTACTCTTCATTTGTTTGTTTTTTTCTTTTAACCTAGCTTTTTGTTAAACATTTTTTAAAACTTCTAGGCCTATGTCTCCATTCTTTTCCAAGATCTTGGACTAACTTTACTGTCATTACTCTGAATTCTATTTTAGATAGATTTCCTCTCTCTACTTCAGTTGGTTCTTCTGGGTTTTTTTTCTTGTTTCTTCTCCTGAAAGATGTTTCCCTGCCATCTCATTTTGTCTAACTTTTGGTGTTTGTGGTCTCCTTTCCTATGGCTGAAGGATTGTAGTTCCTCTTGCTTCTGGTGTCTGTCCCTGGAGGGTGAGGGTAATCCAGGGTCTTATGAAGAGTTCCTAGGAAGAGTTAAATGTGCCTGCCCACTGGTGCAAGGAGCTGTGTATTGTCCCTCTGGTGTGCAGGGACATTTCAGAGGGTGTGTTTAGAGGGAGCTGTAGGCTAAGGAAGACATTAGGCAGCCTGTCTGTGGATGAATTGGTCTGTGTTCCTACCTTGTTGATTGTTTAGCCTGAGGTGTCCCAGCACTGGAGCCTGCTGGATGTTTGCTAGAGCTAGGTATCAGTGCTAAAATGGCAACCTCCAGGAAACTCTTGCTGATGAATATTCACTGGGTCATCCATGACCAGTGTCCCTACTCCCACAGTGGGCCACAACTTCCCAAAGAGACCTTCTAAGGCCCACAAGTAGGTCTGACCCAGGCTTTTATGGAGTCACTGCTTTGCCCTGTGTACTAGTGAACATCAAACATAGTGTTCACCTTCCAAGAGTAGAGTCTCTTTTTTACCAATTCCTGTGGAGCTCTTGCACATAAGTCCTGCTGGCTTTCAATAGAAAATGCTCTGGTGGTTCCCACTCCCAATCCCAGAACCTCAGACTTTGGAGTCTGATACTCTTACTCCTGTTGCAGAACCTCTGAGATATAATTATTTTTCAGTTTGTAGGTTACCACCTGGTGGGGATGGGATTTGATATTTTGAATGTGCCTCCCCTTTATTTTTTTTCTTTTAATGGCTGCACCTATGGCACATGGAGTTTCCTCAGCTAGGGATTGCATCAGAGCTGTAGCCACCAGCCTACACCACAGCTGTAGCAACACGGGATCCAAGCCACATCTACAATGTACAGCACAGCTCATGGCAATGCCAGATCCTTAACCCAGTGAGTGAGGCCAGGGATCAAACCTACATCCCCATGGATACTAGTTGGGTTCATTACCACTGAGCCACAACGGGAACTCCAAAGTTCCCCTTCTATTGTCTTGTTGTGGCTTCTTCTTTTTCTCTGAAAGTAGAATATCTTTTTAAATTGGTTCCATTCCTTTTTACTTTTTCTTTTTTTTTTGTGAATGGTTGTTCTGCAATTCGTTGTGATTATGATCATGAGAGGTGATGAGTTTAAGTACTTCTACTTGCCATCTTGTCCTTCTCCTTGTGATTTTCTTAACATTGTATAATGAATAAACATTTAGGGGATCTGTTTAACTCAGCGAGCTAATATTTTCTAAATGGGTTAATGTATTATGTTTCAAGATCATTCATGACTGAATAATTTATTTAAAAGCTCATAGTGAGCCAATGGATTTTAATGTTCAGAGGATGAAAAGTATGGAAATTGTTTCAAAATTCACATCATGACTTGTGCTTTAAGAAACTACCACTTGTCAAGTTTTCTTGTAGTATTAAAGAATATTCACATCTATCTAATAAACACATACAAAGCCAATAATAATAATACTCCTCCCTTTTCAAATACCTATTTTGTGAAGCTGGGCTTTCTGTACATACTTTAACCAAGACAGCATATTACTACAAATTGAATCCACAAGCATAAAATCGAGCTATCTTCTTTTATTATGGTAGTATGATTCTAAAATCATACCACTGTTCTTACTACTTTTCAAAAATATTATTACCTTTCATAAAAATGTATTACGTACTAACCTATAATGAGCTTATTATTCTTGTTTTTAAATAAATTAGTAAGGATAAATTTAAATATTTCTGAGTTTAATTTCCAATATGATAAATTTTGTAGCTATAACCCATATAAACAAAAGCTCTTTAAACTTAATCAAGGCAATGAAAGACCTAGACTCTGGAAACTGAAAAACACTGATGAAGGAAATTGAAGATGATCCAAATAAATGCAAAGATACTTAGTGACTTGGATTGGAAGCATTAATATTTTTAAAATGTCCATGCTACCCAAATCAGTGTATAGATTTAATCACTATAAAGATACCTACAACATTTTTCCCAGAACTAGAATAATACTAAAATTCATATGGATATACAAGAGACCCCCAATTGTCAAAGCAATCTTGATTAAAAAAAAAAAGAGCAAAGCTGCAGGTATCAACTTTCATTACTTCAAATTATACTACAAAGACACAGTAATCAAAACAGCATAATACTTGCACAAAGACAGACATATAGATCAATGGAAAATTGCTCATAGATAAACCCACATACCTATGGTCAAATAACCCATGATAAATTATATAAGAATATGCAGTAGAGAAAAAACAATTTCTTCACAAGTGGTTCTGGATAAACTGGACAGCCATGTGTACTAAAGTGAGATTATAACATTTCTTCACACCATATACAAGAATAAACTCAAAATGTTTTAAAGACCTAAATGTTGTCTCTAAAGCCATAAAACTCCTAGAACACAGGCTGAATACTCTTTAACAAAATATTACCAGTATTTTTGGGATCAGTCTTCTAAGGCAAAAGAATAAAAGCAAAAATAAACAAATGGCACCAAATTAAACTTAAAAGCTTTTGTATGGTAAAGGCAACTGTCAACAAAATGAAAAGACAACTGATGAAGTGTGTGAAAATATTTTCAAATGATGTGACCAACAGGGGGTTAATATCTAAAATATATAAATAACTAATTCAACTCAATATAAAAAAAAAACTAACAACCTAATTTAAAAATGGGCATAGGACCTGAATAGATGTTTTTCCAAAGAAGTCATATAGAGGCCATATAACAGGCAGTGGAAAAAAAAAGTTCAACATCACTAATTAATAGGGAAATGCAAGTCAAAATAACAATATGTCACCTCACACCTGTCAAAATGGCTATCATTCAGAAGTCTGCTAGGATTTGGAGAAAAAGAGACCTTTGTATCCTATTCATGGGAATTTAAATTTCTGCAGCCACTATGCAAAATGGTGTGGAGCATCCTCTAAAAGGAGAAATACCGTATGATTCAGCATTTCTAATCCTGGGTATATATCTTTTAAACTAGTTAAAAAAAGATACATGCACCCCAATGTTCATAGCAGCACTATATACATTAGCCAAGATATGGAAGCAACCTAAGTGCTAATCACCCAGATGCCTGAGTTAAAAATGTATGATATAGAGGGAGTTCCCATTGTGAATTAGTGGTAACAAACCCAACTAATATCCATGAGGATGTGGGTTTGATACCTGGCTTTGCTTAGTGGGTTAAGGATCTGGTGTTTCCATGAGCTGTGGTGTAGACTGGCAGCTGTAGCTCCGATTTGGCCTCGAGCCTGGGAACTTCCATATGCTTCAAGTGCAACCCTTTAAAAAAAAGGCATGATATAGATACAACAAAATATTACTCAGTCATAGAAAGAATAAAATTCTGCCATTTGTAGCAATGTTAATGGACCTAGAGAATATTATGTTTAGTGAGATATGCCAGGGACAAAAATAAATGCAGTATGATGTCACTTATATTTGGAATCTTAAAAATATCATAAAAATGAATAAATATGCAAAACAGAAATAGATTCATAGATATATAAAATGAGAGGGAAAATTAGGTGTATGGAACTAAGAGATACAAACTACTACATATAAAACAGATAAGAAACAAGGCCATATTACATGACATAGGAAATAATAGCCATTATCACATAATAGCTTATAATGGAGCATAATCTGCAAAAATATTGAATCATTATGCTATATGCCTGAACCTAATATAGTATTATAATTTAACTATACTTCAATTTAAGAAAAGTCCTTTGTAGGCCAGAGTGGATGATAGGAGAAATCATTATTGAACTGTGTCAGTAGGGATGATAAAATTCCATAAGAGTAGAATCCAAAATGGTGGCACAAAATAATCAGAGGAACAGTGGAGATAATTACCCAATAGTCAGCATGAATAGATTTTCAACCAGTTGCCTTGATCCACTGGGTTCTTTGTTGTGGCTAAGAGACTGATATTTGTAGGAGGAATATATATATATATATATATATATATATATATATATATATATATATACACACACACATATATATATATATTCATATATATATATATGAGAGCAATGCAATTATTTCTTACAGAATTGAAATAAGTTTTCTAGATAGAAAGCAGAAGTCTGCTATCAGTTGTTCTATGTAAAATCACAAACCCTCAACCAGTTTCCACACTTGACCTACTTCTCAGACTCAGAGTCAACTGAAGACAGATCAGAATTTCTAAGGGAGGACTCTACATCCCCATTGCAAGAATGTACAAAATATTCCCTCCAATCCTCCTTCAAAAAGACCTACATCCCTTAACTCAGGTAGCTGTACACTGAGGAAAGAGGACTACTAAGAGCTTTTGTGGGCTATTTAATACATGGCCTGAAATGACAGGAATACCAAGGGTACAAAAATGCCATCTTTGCCTCCTATTAGAATGAGGTAGAATGGAAACCATGTGATAAATGCAGTCCTAGATCAAGTATATATAAGTATCTAGGTCAAGTATATATAAATATCTCACAGAAGGTCCATTGGGTCTGTAGACTACTCTTGTTCACTTCTTTAGTCACCAAATGGTATGAATATGCTAAACAGCTAGCAAAATGTTCATCTTCATTTTCCACCTGTGGAGTAAGGGCCTTTATAATAGAAAAGGCCAAATTGAAGCAATTGAAATTGCACTCCCCTGGCCAAGATACTAAATTGTAAGTGATATCACCACCCAGCTGAACTTCAGAAAATTGAAGATTTAAAGGTTAAGAAATGATAGTCTCCAACCTATCTCTGTTTAATTCACTAATATGGCCCTGCAAAAACAAAATAAAACAAAATAGATGGATATGGCATATGGTGATAGACTGCAGTAAACTTGACAAATGGTAGCCCCAATCATAGATGCTATGCTGAAGATCATGTCTTTGCTAGAGCAGGTGAACACAGCCTCTGATTTGTAGCAGCCATTGATTTCTTTAATGTGTTCATTTCAATCTTCATCAGAAATGAGAATCAAAGAACAATTTGCACTCACCTGGGATAGATGGCAATATGTTTTCAGCATCTTGACATATGGTTCTGCTAGCCCTCCTCCTATCTACCAAAATAGAGGACGAAAACACCTAGATCATCTCAGTACCCTATAGGTCTTTACACTGGTCCATAATGACATCATATTAAAATTTGACCTGGTGATCATGAAAGTAGCATGTTTTCTAGATGGCCTGGTAAGACATGCATGTGCCTTATTGTTGAACAGAGATTGTTGAAGATTTTAGAGATCTTATGACAGCTGTGAATGTACCATTCAGATCTCTTTTAAGAGAACTAAGTGCAGGGAGCATAATCTCAGCTGCCACCGCTGGGAACCACCACTGCATCTGTGCCAATCCTAGTTAATAATTAAGCACTATGGAATTATAAATGCTGACCCATTCCAATGGGATGTGACTTTGACTCATGGCTTCTCTAAGCCTGGTCAAAATTTTCTTGAAATTCAGTCTAATAGTTTTCCTTCCAAATCCTCCTTAATTTCCCCTCTATTATTACAAATGTCAGATTTGCATCATGGTCTAAAGACCTGCAGTGTCTACTCCAGCTTATTCCCCTTTACCTTATATTGGTACGCCCTAAATAAATCTTACACACCTAATCCAATCTTAGTGTTTACTTCTCGGAGGAATAGAGCTAACACAGGTTTCCAAAATTCTGGAGCACACCAGGACATTCTCTTCAATACAAAGGATGAATTATTGAAATTTGTACCTCCTAGCATGAAAAAAAGAGGCACACATTATATAGAGTTCTTTGGATTTTAAGAGAATATATACCATACATGGGAATGATCTTCCAAATCATGTCACGTGAAAAGGAGGGCTTCCAGTTTTGAGAGGAGCCCCAAAAAAGCACAGAATAACCATCCCCCAGAGTTATTTATTATAAGCTGATGTATTGTCAGGCCCACTAAATCTTAAGATTGAGTGGGAGCAAAATTAACCTAATATGTAACAACAACAGGACAATTTAGAGTTATAAGGCAACAAATAAATAAGTTACACAAAGATAAAATTCAAACCCCACTGTTGCCCTGGTGTCTTCCTTCAGCTTACACTTATGGTCTCATTGGGGTTTTCCTTATGGCCAGCTGACCAACAAAAATCCTAGATCATTTCCACATATGCATAGGTCTCTATATCAGTCATAGTTAGAACTGGACAACTTCTATACTGCAGCTCCATTCAGGGGGCGGCTCTACAAACAGCAGGGAAATCCTTATGGGCAGAAACTTAAGTACTGGACTCAGTTTTCACTTTATGTGAAGGGTTAAGTTGTAAGAGCTAAAGACTCTTGGACAGAAAGTTCTACAAGGATTGAAATTCTATATAGACTCAGAAAAAAAAATGGCTTAGCTAGATGGTCAGAGTTTAGAAAGAACAAGATTAGAAAGTCAGAGACAAGGCATTCTGAAGAAGAAGGTTGTGTGAAAGGACCAAATTAGTAATCATATAGTGTGAAGAGTTTTTAGGTTAATCATACCAAATAAGGCAAAGGAGGCACTGAAAGCTCAGGTAAAAAGAGTGACTCATCTAGCAGAGGTCAGTAACCTCTGCCTTTGGCCACCCAACCCATGTTTGTACAATGGGACCATGAATGGGATAGTCAAGGTGGTAAGAATAAAGGCTGTGCATGGATTCATCAGTATGGACTCCTTCTCACAAAGGCAAACACGGGTGTTATCACTATTGAATATCCAACTTGTAAGCAGTAAGATGTATGCTGAACTTCCAATATGATGTCACCTTTTGAGGAGGACAACTTGTTTGGAGAGTTGATTACACCTGACCCTGTCCACTCTGGAGAGTGCAGTAATTTATCCCAATTGGAATTTGTATGCATTCTGGTGAGTTTGTATTTCCTGCTTATAGCACCCCTGTCAGCACAATTAGCTGAGGGTTCACATAGTTTCTAATTTATTCATAAGATAACTTATACAAGATTGTTTCTGGAAAAGGTCTCATTGTATATCAAAGGGGTGAGAACAGTAAGTAAACTTGCATAAGATCCGCTATCCATGTTCCCTGGAAGCTGCAGGCCTGATACACTTTGCAGTGGCTCTTTTATTACTCAGTTAAGGTACTAACTTGGGAGTAACACTCTAAGTTTGTTTGTTTTTATCAAAGTATAGTTGATTTACAATACTGTGCCAATTACTGCTGTAAAGAAAAGTGACTCAGTCACACACACATATATATGCACATTCTTTTTTTTTTTTTTTTGTCTTGTTTTTTGCCATTTCTTGGGCCGCTCCCATGGCATATGGAGGTTCCCAGGCAAGGGGTCGAATCGGAGCCAGAGCTGCTGACCTACGCCAGAGCTACAGCAACGTGGGATCCGAGCCACGTCTGCAACCTACACCACAGCTCATGGCAACGCTGAATCCTTAACCTACTGAGCAAGGCCAGGGATCGAACCCACAACCTCATAGTTCCTAGCCGGATTTGTTAACCACTGCACCACGACGGGAACTCCTGTGCATTCTTTTTTAATGTTGTCTTCCATCATGCTCTATCCAGGAGATTGGATATAGTTTCCTGTGCTATTCAGTAGGACCCTATTGCTTATCCATTCTAACTACAATAGTTTTCACCTAGTAAACACAAATTCCCTGTCCATCCCACTCCTTCCCTCTTCTCCCGTGGCAACTACAAGTCTGTTCTGTATGTCTAAGAGTCTGTTTCTGTTTTTTAGATAGGTTCATTTGTGCCATATATTAGATTCCACATATCACTGATATCTTATGGCATTCATCTTTCTCTTGCTGACTTTACGTAGTATGATCATCTCTATTTGCATCCATGTTGCTGCAAATGCCATTATTTCATTCTTTTAATTACTGAGTAGTAGTCCATTGTATATATGTACCACATCTTAATCCATTCATCTGTTGATGGACATTTAGGTCGTTTCCATGTCTTGGTTATTGTGAATAATGCTGCAATGAACATAGGGTGCATTTACCTTTTTGAATGAAAGTTTTGTCCAGATATATGCCCAGGAGTGGGATTGCTGGATCATGTGGCACCTCTATTTTTAGTTTTTTTAAGGAATCTCTATACTGTTTTCCATAGTGGTTGTACCAATTTGCATTCCCACCAACAGTATAAGGTGGGTTCTTTTTTCATCACACCCTGTCCAGCATTTGTTATTTGTCGATTTATTAACAATGGCTATTCTGACTGGTGTGAAGTGGTACCTCATTGTAGTTTTGATTTGCATTTCTCTAATAATTAGCAATGTTGAGCATACTTTCATGTGCCTACTTGCCCTCTGTATGTCTTCTTTGGAGAAATGTTTATTTAGGTCTTTTGCCCATTTTACAAATGGGTTTTTTTGTTGTTGTTGAAATGTATTAGTTGCCTGTATATTTTTGAGATTAAGCCCTTTCATTGTTTGCAGCTATTTTCTCCCATTACATAGATTGTCTTTCTTTCTTTCTTTCTTTCTTTCTTTCTTTCTTTCTTTCTTTCTTTCTTTCTTTCTTTCTTTCTTTCTTTCTTTCTCTTTTGGTATGGTTTCCTTTGCTGTGCAAAACTTATAAGTTTGATTAGGTCCCATTTGTTTATTTTTGTTTTTATTTTTATTGCCTTGGGAGATTGACCTAATGAAAAAATTTGTATAGTTTATGTCAGATAATGTTTTCCTATGTTCTCTTCTAGGAGTTTGATGGTGTCATGTCTCATGTTTAACCCTCTCTAAGTTTAGGGTGTTGTCCATAAAAGGTGTCGTATATGATAAACCAATTGCCATTTTATTTTCTGTATCCACAATACTTAGATTATATGGGCCCAGAAATGATAGGCTATAAATAGGATTAATCTCCCTTGCCATCAGTCTCTGTGATTCAATTGGCAAATTCGTCCTCACCATACCTACAACTTTAGGCCCAGCTAAATTAGAAGCCCTGGTTCCCACCAGTATAATATTTCTACCAGGGTGACATTGAATATTCAACTGAATCTAGAAAATGACCGCCATCTGATCACTGTGGTCTCATCTTGCCGGTGGACCAACAGGCAAAAACCAAAAAAAAAAAAAAAAGAATTACTATACTGTCTAGAACAGTACAGACAGTGAATGTAAAGAGGCTCTGAGATTTCTGCTTTATATTAGGTACATATAAATATGTTTGGAATGCTGCAGAGTCTGGCATACCTCTTAGAGCTTTCATGCTTGGCGATAGTAGTAAATGGGCATGGCAAGATCAAGGTAAGCACAGGTTCAACCTTGCAGGGACAAAAATCTGTTTCACCTCACTGGGCAAGCAACCTATAAAAGTAGGAATCCTAGATGAGGATGAAGGAAGGAGAGGTATGAATATTAATTTCATTCTCAGTATTGGCTGAATAAGAGTGACTATTCTGTCTCACTGAACTCCTGTTTTAGGAATTTTTTTTTTTTTGAGGTTGTGAAAGGCTAATGCCTTTAAGAACCAGAGACAGGACATGGAGAACTTAAAGTGTGGCCCAAGGAGCTCTGAATGATAATACCTGATAAAAGGTATGGTAATGTTGTTAGGACCCTACCTGTACAATCACTCCTTCTTACAGAGGTCACATACAGCTTCGTAGGACAATTTCTATTCATGCCAACAATGGCATACCTCAGACACCTCATCTCTAATGTCCAAGAATTTTCTCTGGCTGAGGGAATGTATCTAGCCTGTAGTCATAGGCAGGATAGAGATTCTGAGAGATGTATTACCTGATGTATTTCTAACGATAACCATAAATGCTTTGACATTCCTCCCATTGAGGTGGGGCTTGATCCTCCCTCCTTGTATCTGGGTTGGCTTTGGTGACTTACTTGAAATAGAAATGGTGATGCCCGCTTTCTGAGGCTAGGTTCAAATTTAACATGCAGATTCTACCTTTTTTTTTTTCCTCATTCTTGGGGCCTGAGCCACAATATTAGAAACCCAAATACCTTTAGACTTCCAGGATATGAGGAAGCCATATAATAATACCTCTAATTCTAGGGTATTCTAATTGCTAGGCTCAACTGACCCCAGCCTTTGATTCATCCCAGAGCAAGAGCCAATGCCAGATGTGATGGAAGAAATCTCCAGATGTTTCCTGTCCCTTCTGTTTGAGTCACTCTCAGTTATTTGAGTTTTCCTAAGTTTTCCAGCATTGTGTAAAAGGGACAAGCTATCTCCAAAGTTGTTCTATCCAAGTTCCTGCCCACAGAATCCATTAACATAATCAAGTATTTTTGTTATTATTTTTTTTGATGCTACTGACTATTAGGGTGGTTTGTTTCAAGCAATCAACAACTGTAATCTGGCTCTAGAATCGACTTTGAACCAATGTGAGAGAGGAGGTTGTCAATAAATACCTGGCTTCTTTATCCTTTAAATTTTGAAGTGTTCTGCAGAGTTTCTCAGGGATTTCCCAGCAGGACTGAATCCTCTTTATCCAAAGGGGAAACTAATTTATAAACATATGGTTTATTTGCTTTCCTCTATTCCATGTTTTACTTTCTCGGTCTCTGACTCTGCTTCCTTGGATTTCTCTCTCAAATAAAGTAGTTTTACCCAAATCTTTTTCTCTGGGTATGCTCTTGGAGAAATTCAAACCAAGAGTAGATTCATTTTGTTTTTCTGTTTCCTGCTTTTTTTTTTTTTTTTTTTTTTTTGGTTCCTATACCAACCATAACTCCATGCTGTGGTCCTCCATGCCATGTATTGAAAACCCATTCTCTCCCCTTTGACCATTAGTACTACTTCTGTTACATATCAAGTGTCTACTTAAAATTAAGTATTTTTCTGGGTTGACTATTCTATTCCATTCATGTATTTATCTATCCCTGCACCAATATTAAATATTTCTGTTAGGGCCAGTCCTTTCAGCTCTCTTTTCTTATTCAGGGAAATAACTGAACATGCATATTATATATAAATTTCATAATAATTTCATGAGGTTATGCAAAAAACATATTGGAGTTTATATTGATATTTGATCTAGAGATCAATTTGCAAGTAACTGATACTGTTACAATGTTGGATGTATAAGTTATCACTATGTTGCTATGTGACAAATTTCCTAATGTGTAGTGGCTTAAAACTACAATTACAGTTGCTTATTGTCTCATAATTTTTGAGGGTCAGGAATTTATTTGGAAACAAATTAGCTGAGTGGTTCTGGCTCAGGGTCTCTCCTGAGTTTTCAGTCTAAGATGTCATCCAAAATTTCACACATCTGAAGACTTGACTGGGGCTGAAGGATATGCTTCCTAGATGGCTCACTCATGTAGTTGTTGGCCAGAGGCCTGAGTTTCTCATTATGTAGGTCCCTAGGTAGGATAGTTTCCATGCCTTCATAGCATGACAGATGGTTTTCCTCAGAGTGATCAAGAGAAAGAGAATAAGCAGGAAGTTGTGATGCCTTTTATGACCCAGTCACACACTATTACTTCTATCATATTATATTTCCCAAAAGAAAGTCACTAAGTGCAGCCTACACTCGAGAATTGGAATTAGTTTCTGTCTTTGGAAAGAAGTATAAAGAACAAAATTTGTGGACATTTTGTTCTTCATACTTCTGTGTCTTGACAACCCATGAACATAGACATATCTCCACATGTACAGATACATTTTTTTTTAAATTTCAATAAGGATTTGTCATTTCTCCATAAAGTCTTCAAAACTTATTGTTAGGTTTATTCTGAACTACACTAAATGAGCTGAATTTTTTTTCGTTTTGCAAATGATACCTTTTAAAGATTGTCATTTTTTATTTCTGACTTTGAAATAGAAATGAAACTTGGAATTTCCACTGTGGCACAATAGGATTGGCAGCATCTCTGGAGTTCTGGGACACAGGTCAGTCCCTGGCTCAGCACAGTGGATTAAGGATCCTCTTGCCACAGCTGTGGTATAGGTGGCAACTGTGGCTTGGATCTAATCCCTGGCCTAGGAACTCCATATGCCATGGGGCGGCCAGAAAAAACAAAAAGAAAAAAGCAACATATTTGCGTACCAAACAGATGACAACAAACCTGTTAAGTTCTGTCATTGGTGGATTTTCTAAGTATATAATTATGTCATTTGTGCATTAATCAAGGACACAGTAGGAAGTAGATAGCATCCTAAAACTAGACGGAGGAGAACTTAACAATATGGTGAAATTTTTGGGGGGGAAAATTTAAGGAAGGCAAAAATTTATGACAGAAATCCACAGCTAGTAACCTAGGCAGTGATTACCATCTCCATGCCTCCATGCCTGAAGGGGCAAGGGAAGAGAGAGGTTACCTAAACCTCAAGCAATAACTGTGTGGAAGGGCAACCTGGCAAGATTCATGGTGTTTTTAGAGGGCAAAGATAAGGAGCCAGGGAAACACGTACCCCAGCCTTTCTTTCCCCTTATCCTCCAATATTCTACTGGCATCTTCTATTGGCTGAATTCAAATAAAGGTCAGAAAATAAAGACATTAATGTAATTCATTCAGGTCAGTCTCCAGGAGGATAATGTGAAATGAAGAACCAAAGTGAAAAATGAAAGTTACCTAGCACAAACTGCAATAAAATCTGTTATATTTCTCCTTGCCTAATCCTTATTCCTTTAGAGATGAATTGCTAGTTAATATACCTAAGTTTTGATTGGAGAAAAAAAGTCATACAAATGCAAAATATATTTATACATAATTAGTGAGAAACTTTCCAAACATAATGTAAATTAACAGGATCTGACACCATGTGCCCTTAGGGACTAAGAAAACTAGCAAGTAAACCTACAGATCCCTTAGAAATAATAGAAGGATTTCTATGGAAGTTAACCCAGGAGTTAAGAACTGGTGAATTTAATATTAAAACTTGGAAAGGCACTTACACAGTTCATCACGTTATGCTCAACCCTTTAGGAGACTGAAAGATCATAGGTGGCAGTTATTGGGTAGTGTGATAATTAAATCAATTGCCACCGACAATTGAGTTTGCTTTTTTGAAAGATTTGTGGACTATATCAAACATGTAGAAATTATAGATATTTTCTGTTTAATTTCAACCTCCTGTGATATCATCTTAGGAGAATTTGAAATATATAGTCCTTATTGCAGTACTATTAGATAAGGTAAAATAGTTGGTCTCACTCTGGGCTGCCTAAGCTTAAGATTGAATACGGGTACTATCAGAATGTGGTGTGCCTGGATCTGGGTGAATCAATGTCTTTGTCAGTGACCTGGAAAGGTTTTTAAAGATTATGTCCATCATAAGTATGAATATTCTTAAGAGTACTCAGATTCCAGATAGACTTGATATTAACCTTGGGGGAAGTTACTTTTAAAAAACCTGTAATCCTGCTGTATAGCACAGGGAACTATATCTAGTCATTTATTATGGAACACATGATGGAGGATAATATGAGAAAATATATATATATGTGTGTATAACTGGGTCACTATGCTGTACAGTAGAAATTGATAGAACACTGTAAACCAACTATCATAGGAAAAATAAAAATCATTTAAAATTTTTAAAAATTAAAAATTAAAAAACCCCTGTAATCCAATAGTTGCAAGTGGCAAATTGTTCACTTGGACTTAAAAACGTATATGGATGCACACCACATGGGAAAATGAGGTGGAAGACTAGGAGAAAAGTTCCGAGGCCTCAACCTCTTTCTCTCCTGTGCATGAGGGTACTGTCGAAAGTGTACAATGTGTTACAGATGATTGACACTCTTTATAAAGCATTTAGAGAATCAGGATTAAAAAGTACAGAACATTATTGATTAGAGGAAGACATATGGAAGCATCACCAGAAAAGTTTATAGAAAACTTTCAAGGGAGAATAAGCAGGATTCCCAGGAAGTACCACAAGGAATCAATACAGAGAAGTGGACAGACTCATGGACTCTGAAGTTCATTTGTATTCAATTCCCATCGCATTTCCACCACTCACTCCTGTTTCTCAGAGATTAGAGTTTTCTTGATTGTAAAATGGAGTCACAGTTTTATGCATGTCATAGCAGTGTTGTAAGAGAAGAAATGGGATGATAACTGACTGTAAAGAACTTAGGGCATTACCTGGCATCTGGAAAATGCTACATTAGAGGGAGTCCTCCAGTAAGAGCTAGGCTATAACGTTTCTGTCAGAGACCAGAGGCTTCAGAACAGAGTGAAGAATATTAACTCCGTGGATATTAAAGACAGTTATAAATCTGTGACTCCAGGGGGCCTTCTAAGTATGCCCCTTTGATACCTATTATACCTAACAGGAAGTGGATTAAGAGAGTTCAGCCAGGAAGATGTGGCTAATTCATATGGGGGACTAATAATGTCAGTAATAGATCTTGACTCATCCTTAGAAGGAAGAATTTAATAAACTTCTTAGGCTAAGGGACACAGGGGTAAACACTTCATATTCCATCTCTCCCTCTCTCTCTCATACACTCTCACACACACAAAAAGCATGCCGAAGAAACCACAGCGGATAGCCGCATATCTGTCACCAAAAGGTTGGGACCAGCAGGTCTGCTAATTATTAAGCCACTAATTCACTGGATGGGCTATGCCTACTTAAGGAAAAATTGCTCACAATTATAGAGGAAAAAGACTGAAACCTCACTAGGAGCTTCCTTCTTTCCACCTGTTTTCTCATAGTGCTTGGACTTTTCTCTAAATGAATCCTGTTCAAAGTTGCAAGGAATATTTGTTTGATAAATTTCCAAGTTAATACATTTTCCAGAATGGTCCTGTGTTCTAGTATGGCTCTGACCATATATTAAATTTTCCTGAGGCTGGCTGTCACCCTGTCATATTTCCTAGATCTCCTGCTACTTCTGTGCTTTTTTATCCTTTATGAACTAGAGGATATTTTGGAGGGAGGGAAGGTAGGAATTGAAAACCACAAAGAAAACAAAGAAGAATACTTAAAAATGTGCCTCTCTTAAAAGAAATTTAGTGAGAAAGGATAAGGAAATAAATAATCCAAGACTTTGGCAAACCTGTGTCTCAATCTGGCATGTCCAGTCTTTTTATTTTCCTGCCAATAGAATCCTATTATACACTTGCTCCTGGAAGGGTCAAATCAAGAAGATGGAGAAGGGTCTTGATGGTTAAATTTTTATTTTTTTAGGACTCTAAATCTACAGAACACTGTCTGCTTAGAGAAGCAGTGGTCTTTTAGGCAATGTTAAAAATCCAAGACTAGGGTGAAATCTTGGAATTATATAGTTATTTCACCAAAGTTATATGATGGGAGGGAAGGAAAGCGTCTTGGGCCTGTTTTGGGAACAGAGGCTCAAAGAACCTTTGCATCTGAGCTTTACTTATATTTCTTGATATTAGATACTCCTCTTATTTGGTACTTTTTAGTTAGTGGGAATAAAATTCTATGTTTATTATCAATTAGTCAATAAAGCAAAGACTATGTTAAAAATCACATCCAAAAACAAACCTCCCAGTGGCTACACTAAGCATTTTTACATTACATTAGCAAGCCTTTTAAAAGTATTATCCCTAAGTAGTATGTCTACTATTACTTGAAAATTGAAAATTCACACAAAGCTACTGAACTTCTTCTTTTTAACTGTAAAATTGAAATGCTGAACCACAAAAATGATTTTCAAACTCCATTTTGCAAAGTACCAAGGTCCCTTTATGTGCTTAAGTTACCGCTGCCTGGAGAACCCCCCAGAACATTTCACCTGGATCAGCTCTGCTTGTATCAATTTTCAGGTGTTATGGTTAAGATTGCATTAATAATGTAATCCAACTACTTAAAAAATTGAAAATATTAGACCAGAAGATCCCTAAGGTTCCTCTAGTTTTGATATTCTTTAATTATGTTAATTAACTGGGAATTACTTAACCAGCAAACGGAAGACTAAGGTGTGATCTGATTCGTGTCTTCAGTACTATAAGGTGTTCTGTGAAAGGAAAGCTTATTGGCCTTTTATATGGCCACAGGAGGGCAACATGAAAGAAAAAGGATTAGATTAAAAGAGGCATGTTTTATTTAAATTTAGGGCAAAGACTTTTGACCATCACAATGATGAACAAGGGAGATGAAACAGTTGTAATCGTCAAGCTGGGAGAACTGGGAACATATTCTTCAGTTGCGGAGTCAATTACCTTGATAAGTGCATCCTGGCCACGTGGTGAGAGAAGTCAATAACTTTTAAGAAACTGGTGGGAAAGAGCAGTAGCTCATATTCAATGCAAGGATCAATCTAAAACTTATTGCAGAGAAAGCTCACTGCAGTGATCTTTCTATGCAATTCATTAAAGCTGTCTGGATGCAAAGAACTTGAGCATAGTTATTCTATGTGTAAAACAGGTAAAGGTACTAGTTCTCAACCCTGGCTGCAAATCAAAATCATCTGGGGAGCTGTAAAAACTACATGTGCCTGGGCCTTAACCCATGTGACTTTTTTGTAGGAGGAAGATCACCATGTGGTTGAAAACCACAGATGAATAGGTTTTCATCCAAGGAGAGAGGTGATAGCTAGATTGGATTTAGTGCAGTTTTTTGTTGTTGTTTTTAATAAAAAGGTAGAAAATCCACTGGAAACTAGTTGCAGAGAGTAATGCTGAAAATTGTGGGACGGGTGTCTGTGTGCTAGGAGGAAGAGAAGGCAACTTGTATGGATTCAATTAATGGTTGACAAGGCTATGGGGGAAATGGTAAGAAATTATAGGAAAGAACATCAAAAATAGAGATGAGTGATTGGGATAAAAGTCTATCATCAAGAAGCTACTTTATTAGAGGGTAGCAAAGAGAGCAAGGATTTTAAGAGAGGGGAAAATAAGAGGTAAGTGAGGAGCAGCTTCTCCGTAGGAGGAGCCAGGCATCCAATGTTAAATGAGAGCCCAGATGGAGTAAACACTGAAGACTGGCCTTCCTTGAGCCTGAAGCCAGTGAAGAAAGTAAAAGCTATTGTAAAGCAGGGTCCCGCCTAGAATAATGAATTTGACCTCAGGTGAGGGAGAATCCTCTGCCTTAAGAGCAAGCCAGTGAGTAGAGGGGTTTGTTAAAGAGGAAGAGACAGAGGAAACTATCGCCTCAGGAATTAAGAACCTACAATGGAGGAAATAACTACCAAATAACACCTACTGAATCACCTGCATGAAGCCGTCTTAACACATACGCTCTGGATTCACAGAGGAAGGAGGTAGGTGATTTTATACACTGTTTAAAGTAAAAGGCTTGAGAGGGTCTTGTCCAAGCCCAAGGGAGGAGTAGCATTCTTAAACTTGCAACTTAGTTTAGAAATAAATGTTTTCCCTGGCAACTCCTCCAGGAGTTTGAGATTTTTCTATCAGCCGGTCTTTATGAATATGGAAAAGTTGGAGGGGGCTAATGATTCATCGGTTGCTATTTTCTAGGAAAGATGCTTACCACCAAGTCTTCTGAAACTCCTTATTAAGAAACGGCTTTCATTATTCCTCCTGATATTTTCTTGTAAAATTGGAAGTTGGTAGGTAGCTCAAAGTGATACAAAGTTATGCTGAAGTGAGAGGAAAACTGTCATTTTAAAACTGTAATTAGGGGTTCCAGTCCTGGCTTAGTAGAAACAAATCCAACTAGTATCCATGAAGATGCGGATTCCATCCCTGGCCTTGCTCAGTGGGTTAAGGATCCTGCATTGCTGTGAGCGCTGGTGTAGGTCGCAGATGTGGCTCAGATACCTTGCTGCTGTGGCTGTGGCATAGGTTGTGGCTGCAGCTCCCATTCGACCCCTAGTCTGGAAACTTCCATATGCCACAGGTGTGGCCCTAAAAAGCAAAAAATCAATCAATCTATGATTAGCCTTTGAAAAAGGGGTAGTGGTGGTGATTCCCTTAGCCTCTCCTTCAAACTCTGAAATGGAAACATAATGTGAGCTGGCACTCAGCTGTTTCCTTCTGGCCTTGGCCACCCTTTCATGTGCCCTGATAGGTACCTCCTCTTCCCCAAGTGTCAGATATTGAGGTTACCCATGCTGATTATATCTGCCTCTTACCACAGTGCTAGGGACTGTGGTCTCCAGGAGGCAGATTTTTATTTTGATCTCCAATAGACAAGCTTCAGAATATCTCATAACTCATAGAAAATGCATTCATGTTAACACAAGTGCATGTGCATACACTTTCTCTGGGGAAGGAGGCCCATAACTTTTAAGACTCCCAAATAGATTCCCAAGTAATTGTTTCAAAGAGTAAGAATATCTACAGTTGGCCTGACCACCATTCTAGATACTATATCATTAGAATTAATGAAGTTGAGCTGTTTAATAAAAAGAAAAATCAGAATGATTGAAAGAAGAGTGGAACACATTGACTAACCTATTGAAGAAAAAGGATCCTAGTTTCTGATTAACATAGTATAGTCTCCTTTATGATTTTTATGTTTTGGCCTTCCTGTGATTTTTTTCTTTCAGAGAAAATAATTTCTTGCTGACTGAACAGGCTCCAAGTCTGCCAATAACATTTCATTTCTTCCCTGAAGCCTGAACATGAAACACAGATTTGTCTCTGTTTAGGAGTTCTGACACTCTAGATAGGTACTTGCCGACAAAATTCTTGAGCTAAGTATAAAAGGTGGAGGAAAGTAAGTGAAATGATAAACCAGAAACTTGAAAAGCACTGTTCATCAATGTATTCATCTAAGTCTTTCAGGGCTGTTGCTAGCTCATGTCTAGCACGACTTTGTTTCCTGTGACAGACTTATAGATTTGTAGCAGAGTTTCTGTGCCACACAAGATTTTCTCCTCTTTCTTTCATGATAGGACAGAGGGGACTGAGGCAAAAGTGCTGCAAATGGACGGGGTGGAGCCACAGCTTAACTTTCTTTCGCTTTGATCTACTTTTCCTTCTTTGATTCTCTATGTTCTTTCCAGTCCTCACTCTTCCTAGGATTCACCCCCACAGGATAAGGAAATCCTAGCCCCCAGATCTCTTCCTGAGTTATAAAAAATGTCTCTTACTTTGAAGGTAGTCAGCATTCTCCTAAGTGGATAACACTGCTGTCTTCTGCTTGTATTGCTGTGGGGGAAAGTTCAGGTTGGTGCCACTAGGTGTTTTAGCTTTAGTTCCCTCTACCAAATATGGCCTCATTAATTCATACCTAAATTGTTTAAAGATAAATATGTCACTATGTTCATTCTGCCAAACATATAGCGTAGACTTGAATGCACAGTATCCCTAAGAATAACTTTGATTCTATTCCTTTCTTAAGAACTCTTATTTTGAAAGGCTCCTTCTTAGCCCTGACTCTTACTGTAAAAGTCAGGCACTTATTGACCTGTTTTTACGTGAACCTTCTGGAATAAATGATATCACCCAGGTGTACACTTTTACAGCAGAGTATATGTGGCCTCACAAAATAATTTACCCTGCCAAGGGTGAGGGTGATATTGGAAAAGAGAAGCAGGAGCGAGGTAATTAAGTCCCCACAATAGTGAGCACCAGATCAATGGATGAATCTCCCTTGGGCTCGCCCTCTTCCTTGTGATCTGGAGAGCCCATCTATCTTGCCCCCTATGCCTCCCCAGCCTCCTCTCATTCAAAAGCAGTGCCCTCCTCTTAGCTTTTCTGTCTTTCCAAGTTATGATTCGTCACATTTGTAACATGCTTGGAATCAAGTCATTAGAGGACTAATGGAGACATAAAAGCTGATCTCATTGTCCCAAGGGTTTGAGAATGGCCCTTTTTTGGGCTCCATTTAAAGTAAATTTTAAAAATTGGTCTTAAACTGTTGGTACCCATTGTTCCTATGTGCTTAATGCTGCTAATCCCACCTCCTTCTTTGGGTTCTGTCCTCTATTTCATTGCCACATGTCTTCTTCTGCCACGTTTTAACCTGTAAATTGCTCAGGACATCATGAAAATAGGTAGGTAACAAGCCTTAAATAAATAAAAATAATGTGAAAAAATTTTTAAATAAAAAACATGTCTTAGGAGTTGCTGTCACAGCTCAGTGGTTAATGAACCCAACTAGTATCCATGAGGATGTGGGTTTGATCCCTAGCCTCATTCAGTGGGTTAAGGTCTGGCATTGCTGTGAGCTGTGGTGTAGGTTGCAGACATGGCTCAGATCCTGTGTGCTATGGCTGTGGTGTAGGCCAGCAACTACAGCTCTGATTCCACCCCTAACCTGGGAACCTCCATATGCCGCGGGTACAGCACTAAAAACACCAAAGACCAAAAAAAAAAAAAAAAAAAGTCTTAGCCTGTTCAGATTGCTATAAAAAAAAATACCACAGACTGGATGAATGGAATAACAAATATTTATTTCTGGTAGTTTGGAAATCTAAGATCAAGGAACCAGCAGATTTGGTGTGTGGTGAGAGCTTGCTTTCTCTTCATAGATGGGTGCCTTCCTGTTGTGTCCTCACGTAGTAGAGTAAGAAAGCTCTTAGAGTCTTTCTCTCTTTTTAAAAATAATATTTATTGTCAAGATTTCTTCCTATTTATGTTATGATCTGTGAATTTTTCTTTTTAATTTTTATTTTATATTGGAGTATACTTGACTTAATGTTTAGTTTTAGGTGTACAGCAAAGTGATTCACTTATCTATCTATATATTTAGATATATTATAAATACATACTTTTTAAGATTATTTTACCATATAGATTATTACAGATTATTGAGTAGAATTTCCTTTGGTACACAATAGGTCCTTGTTCATTATCTACTTTATGTATAGTAGTATGTATATATTAACCCTGAACTCCTACTTCCATCCCTCCTACACACGCTTTTCCCCTTTGGTAACTATAAGTTTTTTATGAAGTCTGTTGAATCTATTCCTGTTCTATAAATATGTTCATTTGTATCATTTTTTAGATTCCACGTGTAAGTGGTACCATATGACATTTTATTTACTTCACTTAGTATGATAATCTCTGGGTCCATCTATATTGCTCAAATGACATTATTCCATTTGCATATGGCTGAGTAATATTCCATTATATATATGTATCACATCTTTATCCATTGCCTTGTTGATAGGCATTTAGGTTGCTTCAATGTCTTGGCTATTGTAAATAGTGCTGCAATGAACAATGGGGTGAATTTATCTTTACTTACAATGCTTTTCTGTAGATATATGCCCAGGAATAGGATTGCTGGATGATATGGTAGTTCTATTTTTTAGTTTTTAATGGAGCCCCCATGCTGTTCTCCAAGTGCTTGTACCAATTTACATTCCCACCAACAGTGTAAGAGGATTTCCTTTTCTCTGCCCCCTATCAAGAATTAATTGCTTTTAGACTTTTTGATGATTGACATTATGACTGGTATAAGATGATACCTCATTGTAGTTTTGATTTGCATTTCTCTAATAAATTAATGATGTTGAACATCTTTTCATGTGCTTTTTGGCCATCTGTCTTTGGAGAAATGTCTATTTAGACCCTTTTTTTCATTGCATTGTTTGGGTTTTTGATCTTGAGCTGAATGAGCTGTTTAATTATTTTGGAGATTAATCCCTTTTCAGCTGCTTCACTTGCAAATATATCCTCCCAGTCTGTGGGTTGTCTTTTTATTTTGTTTATAGTATACTTTGCTGTGAAAAAGCTTTTAAGTTTGATCAGGTCCATTTGTTTATTTTGTTTTTATTTTCATTACTTGAGGTGGTGGATCCAAAAAGATACTGCTGTGATTTTTGTCAAAGAGTGTTCTGTGTGTATTTTTCTCTAAGAGTTTTATAGTATGCAGTCTTACATTTAGGTATTTAAACCATTTTGAGTTTATTTTTGTGTATGGTTTTAGAGATTGTTCTGATTTCATTCTTTTACATATAGCTGTCCAGTTTCCCAACACCTCTTATTGAAGAGACTTTTTATATCCATTGTATATTTTTGACTCCTTTTGTCATAGATTGATGATAGTTGCATAGATTTTTTTTTATGGGCTTACTATCTACCCTGCTCCATTGATCTATATTTCTGTTTTTGTGCCAGCACCATACTGTTTTTATGACTGTAGCTTTTTAGTATAATCTTAAGTCAGGGAGACTAATTTCTTTAGCTCAGAATTTCTTTCTCAGGATAAGTTTGATTATTTGAAGTGTTTTTTGTTTGCATACAAATTAAAATTTTGTTCTTGTTCTGTGAAAAATGCCATTGGTAATTTGGAAGGGATTACATTTAATCCATAGATTGCCTTGGGTAATATAGTAATTTTGACAATATTGAGTCTTTCAATATAAGAATATAATATATCTTTGCATCTGTTTGTGTCATCCTCAATTACTTTCATCAGTGTCTTAGAGTTTTCAGAATAGAGGTCTTTTGCCTCCTTAGGTAGGTTTATTCCTAGTTATTTTACTCTTTTTAATGTAATAGAAAATAGGGTTGTTTCCTTAAATTTTATTTCTGATACTTCATTGTTAGTGTATAGACATGCGAGAGATCTCTGTGTATTCATTTTTATCCTACTTTACCAAATTCATTGATGAGCTGTAGTAGTTTTCTGATAGCATCTTTAAGTTTTTTTTTTTTTTCCTTTTTATGGCTGCACCTATGGCATATGGAAGTTCTTGGACCAGAGGTTGAATCAGAGCAGCAACTGATGGCTATGCCATAGCCATGGCAACACTATATCCTTAATCCACTGAGCCAGGCCAAATATTGAACCCACATCCTCACAGAGACAAAATCGGGTCCTTTACCAATTAAGCCACAAGAGGAGCTCCTTTGAGACTTTCTATATACAGTATGTCATCTTTAAACAGTAACAGTTCATTTTCAATCCGAATTCCTTTTATTTCTTTTTCTTCTCTGAATGAGTTCAATATAGAAATCTATGTGCTCATCTTTCCTCCCCACCCTAAAAAAGAAAATCTTAATGCAATTTTTGAAGTGTGTTGGTCACTGAATAGGTTTTACTAAGTCTAGTCCATGAAATGTTCTTTCACCATGGAAATTATTTAAATTCTTGACTGTCTCCTAAGCTGGGCAAAAGGACAACAACTCTAGGATATAAGTGTCTATTTGAACTTGTAACGGTCTGCTGATGTTGTCCAATGACCATGATTTCCCCTGTTCAAATATCTGCTCCTGCCCCAAATTCTTAAAATCAGATATTGAGCTCATTCCCTTAGAATGATATTATTTGGTAGAGAATCAAATGCTTTCCCTAGCTTGTGCTTCCCTTGTATAGGACCTTGATTGAGTGTTAACTGTTGGTCTCAACAGGGCCCTACACCCACTGAAAGAAAAGCAGACCCTCCTTCCATGGAAGGGGAACCTCTTCCCTCTTAATGGCCATAGGCAGTTGGGAGTTTTTCTCAGTCATGTCTCCTTCTGGAAAAACAATGATTAACTTAAGCCTTCACTTACCTCAGTCTGATTGCTGCTGTGGACCCATGCTCTACCAAGGGGCAGCAGAATTCTCATTCATCAAATGAATTAAAAAAAAAACATGCTATAGATAAAGATATCTGCTTCTCTAGAGTCTTTCCAAAGAAATATGGCCCAGGTGAACTATACTTTGCAAATGATGTGATTCTATAATGTCTTAGTTCATTAGTCATTGGAAGTTTCTCTTGAAATCCACTGTTTCTGTTGAAGAAAATTTTCCTGAACAGATGGATGTTGTTTTGTCTTTGCCAGTCATGGAGATGTTATAATAACCATCCCATAATCTTAATATAGAGCCACTGAGGATACCCTTAACACTGTCAGCAACCATTTAGATACTGCTGATGGAATACCACTCTTAGCCTGGAAGTTTTGCTATTTCAATGACAGAGTGGGTGATAGAGGTCCTAATCACTCCTTGGTTGCATGAAGCTCTAGATTCTCTAATATTACTTGAATATTACTTTGAAATATACCAATACTTTTCTAAATAAAGTATGAAAATCTTGATGATAGAGTAACTTCTACCCATAATACAATCACATAAGAAATTCTGATCTTATAAAATTAATATCATGATTTTGACCTTGCAGTAGTAAGCTTGGGCTTTCTCAGATGATGATTATCATTGAGAAATCACTTGAAGACAAATGACTTTTTCTAATATTCAATATTATAACTTAATGTTTTTCATATCATAAACAGTTTTAGTAGTGTTTCCCTTGGACAGACTGCAAAGTCAATTCAGATACTCTGCTTCGTACTATATAACTTACTATACACCATATTTCAAGGCATACTCCAACTTTTATTTTCCTTTAATACCAAGTCAAGATTAGGAGGCATTTGGAAGTTCCTCTGTGGCATAGCTGGTTAAGGATCTGTCATTGCCGAAGCTGTGGTACAGGTCACAACCCCTGGCCTGGGAACTTCTGCATTTCTGAGGGTGAGCCAAAAAAGAAAAAAGAAAGATTAGGATGCATTACAGGTTAACAACTGTCCTCTGTAAACAAGGCAGTGAGAATTGGCATGCAGATGCAAACCTCTTGCTCATCAAGCAATACTGTGGCATGCTAAGACCTGGCCAAAGCTCTCTATGATCCCTATACAGCCTTTAAACTCTGTCCTTATTCAAGTCTATGTTGTGGCTTACAGTGGCTCAAACTGTGAATTACAAAGTTACAACTCTTTTCATTTGTCATGGGTTTTCAGTAATAAACAAGTTGCTAATGCTTTCTCCCCCATGATGACTGCTGGCAGCTAACTGTGAATCCCAGTGAGTTGTGTCCCACTATAAAGAAATATGCAAAAGGACAAATGTTATTTATTCACCTAATTTACCATTGATTATGGATCTTTTGCTGTTAACTCATTTTGATTTCTCTCTGAAAATAAATGCTTGTCATTGACTCACCACTGATCTTACAAGATTCTCAGCAGTAGGGATCCATGTCTATATTTCCTATTCAGAGTATATGTAAGCATCTGTGATTTCAGATTTTTCTACTTCTTAGGACAAAATTGGATAATTTCACACTAGAAAATGTGATTGTATTTGCCTGAAAGAGTTAAGTGGCCTGCCAAAAATCTCATGCCTTAATTGAAAATGATGCAAAAGCTTCTGAGACTTTACAAACTTCTTGACAAATAAGGAACTGTGGGCAAACTGCCAGTCTAACAGAACTCAATTTGTATTTTTATTTCTTGCCACTTTTTTGGCTGCTTGAACAAAATAATTACTCATTCTCTTGCCTCAGGATATAAAACTGACATTCTATACTTGCACTAAAGGCATATTAAAATTTTCTTAATGATGCTCTAACTTGTGGGATTTCATTTTCATTATTATGAAAATGTCATCAAATACCCATTTAATTGGCAATAATAATAACAAGGTGTACTTTAACTGCCGCTGTGTGCCTCTATGTGTGGACGATGACTGTCTGCAAAATGACTTTTCTACCATCCTGAGTCGGAGGCCAGCCTCACTCTTTCTGGAGTCCAGCGACAAACTAGACACTTGGTGATTGAAGAAATACATGATTTCAGGAACAGTCACTTTCTGCCTTCCTTCTTTCGTGAAGTCACATGAGTCCTCAAGGTCCAGGCAGTTCAGGGATCTAAGTAAGAGTTAAAAAACAAAGGAAAACACTTCAGACTGATATTTTGATAATCCTCCAGGTGCTAGATGATGAATTAAGCCAGAACCCAGTTCTATCATATTTATGAGCCAAATACTCTATGAAGTCATGAGTTTAATAGAGGAATTTTGAAATTCCAAGGGAGCATTTTACTTATACCCAGTTTCATTCAACCTGGAATATTTCTTTGTTAAAAGGCATATTTAGTATGAGAGTCTCTAGTTCCATCCATGTTGCTGCAAATGGCATTACAACGCAGCACAGCAATGAGAGAAAAAATTATGTATACATGTATGTGTAACTGGGTCCCCATGCTGTACAGTAGGAAAAAAAATAAGTGTGATGGGGAAATAACAAAAATAAATTTTTAAAAATGCATATTTAGGCTTTCCTTATGTGAAAGAATTATACCATTTATCCCTTAAGTGTGAATATTCCATTTGTATTTCCTGTTCAGCAAGTCTGAGGCCCCTCCAGGAGTTTTAGATTAGTTTTTGGACTCAGTGGTAATAGCAACACAGAGGCTGAAGAAAGACTCTTACTGATTTCTCAGTAGTTCTACTCACACATTTGAGCATTTCTAGAGTTCTTTATGTGCAAGATCCATGCTTTCCCTGGGCCCTCAAACTGGAAAAGTGTAAAATTAGGATAGGACATTTATTAGTTTGTCATCACCTTAAGATCACAGTGTGCTGGAGTTCCCGTCCTGGCTCAGTGATTAACGAATCTGGCTAGGAACCATGAGGTTGCCGGTTCGATCCCTGGCCTTGCTCAGTGGGTTAAGGATCCGGCATTGCCATGAGCTGTGGTGTAGGTTGAAGATGCAGCTCGGATCCCGCATTGCTGTGGCTGTGGTGCAGGCCATCAGCTATAGCTCTGATTAGACCCCTGGCCTTGGAACCTCCACATGCCGCAGGTATGGCCCTAGAAAATACAAAAAAAAAAAATCATAGTGCGCTAAAGTCACGGAAACTTCTTTTCCAAACAGGATTGGGAAGAAGATGCTCACAGTAAGCCCTTATATAAGCCCCCCCATAAATCTAGATTTCTCACCCAGAGAGGGAACAAATATTCCATCCAGAACCAGACCTTTTAGGATGAAGCCTTTTTATCAAAGGCCCCTATCCTCAACATTTTCAGTGGGTAAAATAAGGATTCATATTTTATCCTCAGTTTTCTCAAATACCACATTCTTAGGGTATAGATATTCTGAATAATTAAGTAGGCAACCATTTCCAAAAGACCCGACCAATATGTAGGTAAAAAGCCAGCCTATTATAACTGGGTTGAATTTCACTTGAATATTTTTATTTATAATCCAATTATACATATATACATGGAATCCCTTTATATACTTGTGTGCAATCTATTTGTATACATATACACACACAAATGATTATATAATCAAATCTTGTGTATATATAATCAAATCTTATTCATAATGTATATATAAAATGAAATTATATATGAAATCAAATACATATTTATATGAAATCAAATTACTTATGTATATGCAATCAAATTATGTAATCAAATTTATGTATTAATAGTATATATCTATCTAGAATGTTAACATTTTATATGTCTGTAACATTAGTTTAACCATCTGATTTTATATTTTTATTAACTTGCTTTAATAAGAGAACATCACTGACTTCATAAAACACATTAGGTTTCTAGAATCTGTCTACCATAGCCCTCACCCCACAAGTCAGTAAACCAATATGTGAATTCTGTTAAGGCTAAGTACAGCCATTCCCATAATATATAAATAATTGAGGGAAGAAAAAAAGAAAATATGAGTTCACTGAATGCATTACAACATGGACTTGCATCATGACTCCATAAACATGTAATAAGACTTTTCTTAGAACAGTGGATCATGGTGATTTTTTTGGTTTCAAAAAAATCTTTGTTACATCAAAGCCAATAACTAATAATCCCAGACTATTTTAATTTTTTGTTCTCTAATGTTCCATCAGCCAACCTTATAGCAAATACTTGAGCTGTTTTTCATGGATTTATACTCAAAGGGACCCAGGTTTTTCAATCAAGGAGCTCTTGGCCTTTGAACAGATTTAGGCAAAAATTTGAATTCTTACTATGATTGCTCAATTTTTATTTGTCTACCAGACCTATAGCACTTATGCTTACATGGTTATACCATCTAAAGTATTTCATCCCTAAGGAATCCGTGATTCCTTACCTATTGCCATAGATCTATTCAAGTCAAAGGTCTAAATATTATTTCATTCTGCTTAGAGAAACTATACCCACCTTTACTTGGGGTAAGTCCCCAAAATAAACTATGCTTATTTCCTTGGGATTCCATTATTACTATGAAACCAGAGAGGTTTTTTGTTTTTTGTTTATTTGTTTTGTTTTTTTAATAGTGTTTGTTATAACGGTGGGTAAAAAGGTGGCAGAGGCTGGAGCAATGAGATTGCAGAGTTCATTGACCAACAGAGTGGTTGGGAGCTCTGAGCAAGCAAGACTTGGGTTCCCCACTGCAGGGGAGTGCTTGGTTTTTTATAGACTGGGGCATTTTGTTGAGTCATGTAGTCTGCGGCCTTGGTGCTGTCTTTATTCTAGGAAACTCAATCTGTTACATGGGCCTGTTCAATACAAAGGAGTCTGCAAGTCTGGATTTGGCTGGGTTATGCTGATTTTTTGTCCTTTTAGCCCTTGTTTCATTTTCCACCTAAGAGTGTCATTTCTGGCTTGAACAGAGAATATTCATACCACATCAATATTGCTAAACCCTCCAAGGAAATATGGTTGAAGTATGACTGAATGTGTTGTACATAATAGGTGAACACCATTTCCATCTTCCTGTCTGTGGACAGGAATGGAGTCCATTCTCTACTATTTTAGGCAAATCGCAGCATTAGGCCTTTAAATACATACAAGAGATGACTTCATACTCTAATTAATGAGGAGAGAAATAGAGATCTCAAATGTTTGAGTCAATATATTAAATAACAAAATTTAAATATATGCTACCATATTGATGAAATTGGCTTGATCAAAGCCTATCTTCTCTCTGATCAAAATTCTGTATCATCCTTTTTCATATATCTACTCAAGGTGTCTTCCCTTCAATTTGAAAGGATTTTGTAACTCTTCTGATGTATCAATTATCTCTTCCTGAGCATATCTTCAAATTTTCCCCAAGACCATGTGGGCATAGAGTTTTTTTTTGCATCTGAAGCAACGAGGGTGTGCTCTCAGGGGCAGCGGACCTAGGTGAAATCCTATAAAGTGCTTTAAGCTGAGGAAGGCTGATTTCTTTAGATGAGGGGGCACTGTTTACTCCAGAAAGTAAGTGTTGAGAGAGATTTCAGAGAAACACATTCCTCAGCCACTTATGTATAACCAGCCTATTCCAGCCAGGACCCTAATATTAGCATATGGTTTGGCAAAATAATGCATCTCTGCATCCATTACAGTTGAGTATTAGATCTGATGCTCAATCATATTTTCCCAGTAGCTATATAAGTAATGGATTCCTTTATTGTCTCTCAAAAATGTTTTTGAGATTCAAGCCTGTAGTATATTGTTGTTTAACAAATTCTTCAACACATTTAAAGCTAGCCAGCCTGCAATCTTCATATTCACCATTGTTCCAATGCCATATGTAGGTATGGAAATTTCCCAGCTAATTTTCCTGTGCTGACATTACATCACAGACACCCACTAATGTTTTGAGGAATTGTGATGTCACTGAATGCTTTAGCTAATCAGTGTCTCATTGTTCCTCTGGAAGGCTTATTTTCTGTTGTTTTTTCTTCTGCAAACAGGTGTTTTATTAGTAATAGTTTAGGCTGCAAGTAGAAGGCATACTCTGAAAATATTTTATAGATAACTTAGTGAAGAGTCTACCTACAGATAATCCTTAGTTGAATCAAAAAAAAAAAAAAAAAAGGTATTGAGATACTCAAGAGCTAGCAAGGTCAGGGAAAAAAGTTACTCTTAGGACCTCAGGGGCCAGAGGAAATTCATGTCATCAAAACTTGGTGAGAGCTACAGCATGAATAAAGGGCTTTCCCCCCAACTCAGGCTGTGTTAGGACCTGAACACAGTTAATACAATGGAAGCAATAAGGAGAGGAAAAGTCATGTTTCAAAGACAAGTATTATGTTGCAGAGCATCTATGGATGAGATATTTCCATGGACCAGAAACCTTTCTGTGTTGAGGTACTCAGGTTTCTCTGCTCAAATACCCACCCCACATATCATGGTTTTGTTTCAATCTTTGGGCCCTGTCTTGAATACAGGAGAGTTGCCTGTTGTGCATTCAGTCTCTCTTAAAACTTATTAGTGAATCACAAGCCTGCTTTTGGCACAGTTGCCTATCATAGGAGATAAGAAATTAAGGTTCAACACACCTTGTGTTCATAGTTGACTGACAAGAATCTGTTTGTATCATTTTCAAAAACTTCTAAGTCAGTTAATAACAACAGCTTCAAAATTCTTATTAACATTACCCCTATGCCATTCAGGTGATACATTTTGCTGTTGTTTCTCCTTCTATCTACATAACATCTTAACTGACCAAAGGGCTTAATCTAATCATTGTAATACTTGGAAGATTGCCAAGAATTATTATGAAATTATTAGCCACTCAGTAATTTTCTTTTTATTCACTGACCATCAAATGACCTAGGCTTCTGAATCCATTTCTGTATTTCTGCTTTCTAGTAGTGCTTCTGTACCAATCGCTTTAAAAAGGTAACCTTCAAAAGTGTGGAATGAGACAAGAACTTGAGTATAAGCATCTTATTTGAAGGTTAACGCCATGGTAGAAGTTTGGGGAAGGAGACAGAAAACGATAAGGTAAAGCCAGTGTAGCATGGTTAATATGACTAATGAAGTGCCCTACCCCGTCAAAATATTCAGAGATTCATACAGGATACATCTCAGTATTATTTGACAATTGGAAGCCAGAGCATTGATACACTGGTTCCTGTCTCTAACTGGTCAAAATTTCCCTTTGAGAGTATTAACCATATGCTCTGCGCAATACTTGCTTGGGTACACAGCAAAATTACTTGGCATCAGAAGACCAAGAGATACAAAGTGGGAAGATGTATGGTATATAACTGAAGTGTAATGGGTAAGTGTGCGCTTGAAAAGAAATTATTCTGAGCCTACACCACTGTCCCCCACAGTTGAAATCAAGTGGCTAGAAGGACGTCACAAGGGTACAAGGATTATCTGTACAGATGGATAATTGAGCAGACAAGAATAGCATAAATATAAATGTGATGAAGGAGGGTCTCATGTCTATTAAAGATCTAAAAAATCTCACACAAGTTTCCATTCAATGGGTTTTTCTGAGGCCTCTCAAGTGTAGCAATGTCCTTAAATCAATGGATAAATCCTTTAAGGCTGATGTAGTCTAAGTCTGAGATAAGTCCAATCATATATGATGAATAGGCTCTAGCCTTTCAAGATGAATGAGTAAATGAGGGTTAATGCAAGCTTTTAATTTGTTAAATATAAATATTGAATTTAAGCATTATTTATTTGGTTCATAGGGTAGTTTCTAGTTTTACAAAAATGAGTTGATAATGCTCTATGGACAGTGAAAACCAGAAATAATAATCAAGTTTAAAGTTGCCTAATAATATCTATCTTTCAACATGTCAGTTTACTGAATTTATAACCAAAGCGGGTAATAATACCTCCAATCAGCATTTTATGTCCATCATGATTGGGGCACAGACCAAAAGTATACAATAGTCCCTAGCTGAACTTCAGTAATGATTGCCCTTGACTAGTCAGTTGGAAGCTTTTTGCCTATGGTTACAGTTAAATTCATGTACAAACATAAAATTTCACCCATTTCTGTTCCTGGCTTAGCTTTCATTCCCTCTTATATTCTACTCCATAAGTGATGTAAGGTAATCTTTCAGTACTTTGTCTACTAATATTTCAACTGAAAATACTTAACATTTTCAATCTGTTTACCTAAAGAATATGATAAAATTTTTTAAAGTTCAAAAAAAAAATAAGCTAATCTTGGCATTAGTAAAAGTCCAGATCTAGGGTATCTTTGTTCATCTCTTTTAGCCATGTTCATTACATCCCATTTATCTATACTTTATCATTCTACAAATGTGAGAAATTTTAAAGTAGTAATATAGGCATATGGTATTTACAACTTCTGAGTCAGTAGATGGCATATAGTTTGATGTCATTCAGTATTCTTATAGGGATTTTTACTTTAATGAGATATGGGACAACAGTTTCATCAAGTTAGAAGAGAAGACTACTCATTTTTATTTCAGTAGACTATACAATACTCTGGTTCAAGTAGGAGCTCTTCACTTTCTCTCCCTGGCAAGGGGACAGATCAGTCCTAAAATTTCCTCACCCAAGTAAGATATGTCCAGAATTTTTCTAGATCTTATGCTTAAAAGGATTCTTCTCATGATTGATGGGAAAGCAAGGAATATCATCCCCCTTATTATTTGTCAACAAATTTTGACTAAGAGAATTTAATATAACATATTTTTGAATGAATAAATTTCTTAAAAAGTGAAACAATCAAAAATCATCCACAAAGATTTACTGTAAATAATCTGCAATGGGAATAAATATTTGTAAACTAGAAAACTTTAGATTACTTAAAACATCAGTACTTCACAACGTAAGAATTTTTAAATTAAATTTAAAATTAGAAAATTCTAGGGAATTCCTGTCATGGCTCAGCGGAAACAAATCTGACTGGTATCCATGAAGACACAGGTTCCATCCTTGGCCAGGCTCAGTGGGTTAAGGATCTGACGTTGCTGTGAGCTGTGGTGTAGGTCACAGGCACAGCTTGACCCCAGCATAGGAACCTCGATATGCCATGGGTGTGGCCCTAAAAAGACAAAAAAAGAAAATTCCAGATGAAATAAAAATTAATATTAAATAATGTACCTAAGTAACATAAATGAAATAAAGTAAAACTAAATGAAAAAGTGAAAAAAGGAAGTAAATAAAATGAAAGACATGAGTCAAATGGATTTCATTCAGCTGTTTAATAATATTAAATAAACTACAAAATGAAATTAAACTCAATTAAATGAAAAAGAGAAAAGCTTATTTTGCCCAGCAGGTATAAGATGAGGGAATCTGCTGTCTGGAGCTCCCTAAGTCATGTTCTTGTACCTAGAGGAACACAAGCAGCATGCTTCAGAGACCCCCCCACCCCTGTGAAAAATAACCTCACCTCCTCAAACTGCTTCCAGCAGCACTACCTGCCACAACTACCCAAAGCAGCTCTGAATATTTAGCTAGTGCTTTTGTCTGGCCTTCTCAAGAAACTTTGGAGTAGCCTCCCAGAGCTGCCAAGGAAGCAGCAGCTACTGGTTTCCAGCAACCCAACAGAATCTGTGTGGCAACCTGGAAGCTTTCCCATTCTGCATTATCTGCAGGGCTTGAGTGTTAAATTCTTTTATGGGGTCATTAAAGGAGACAGAGGCTGAGGCAGAGAGGTTGGTACAGCCAGGCACCAGACACATGAGAAACACAAGCACAATGGTGGGAAGAGTGGTGATAAAAGGCCAGAGAAGAGATGGGCCCAGGCCCATGCTGGTGCACCTGTGTGGGATCACAGCCATACAAAGGCTATCCAGCAAGTGTGCTAAACTAGGAAAAGTATGATAGAGTTATGATACCACTGCTGCCAGTTCCAAACCCAACCCAGAAGATGCATTGTCACATAGCATGGTGAAGGCCAATAAGTTTGGGGCAAAGTTTGGGCTGAAACTTTTGGAGATCAATGCTTCAACCATGTGGCATGTTCCAAGAAGGAACCTATTGCTGCCCATTTATTCAACCTCATGACCTTGTGGCAGCTGGAGAATCCGGCATCTGTGAATGAGAAGTACCTGTTGAACCAGAAACTGGGGAAGAAAAAGACAGTAATGAAGGACATTGACCACCCCTACACACGCTCACGCACACACTGCTGGATGGCACCGCAGTCTGAACAGAGCATAGCTAGAAGCTTCAAATGGGAAATTACTCAGCAGAGAAGAGGAAAAACCTGCTGGAGGAGATGAACAAAGAATTTAGTGTCAGCATTCTAATGGAAAACCAGGTTGGTCAGAGGCATCATGACCTGTACAGCGCCTGGGGTCACCTATATGGCATCCCCATGAAGCACAATATCACTTCTTTCCAAGAAAGGGAAACTATTATATTATCTGACAAGGACAAAGATATCCTAGAGGAGGAATATGATGTTTTGGTAAATGTGACCTGGTAGAAATAGACCAGGCACACCATAGAGAAGTGGGAGAGGAAGACTGAACGTTTGTCCTCCACAAAAAAGGGGATTTATGTGACTTAGCACAATAAATTCTCTCTGTATCTGTTCAATTACACTGAGGAGTAGTTTTAGGGCAAGAAGCCGTACTCTTCTCCTTTAGACCAGAATGAATCTGCTTATAGTCATTTGTAGTGGGAATTGCAAGAGAGCCTGTCAAATACAGTTTCAGGTTCAGTTCCTGAGCAAGGAATAGTCCTAGCTTGCTTTTGAATAGCTCACTCTTAAAGGTGGTTACCTTTAAGAAGATAAAGTGGAGAGAGAAGAAAATTGGTAAGGTGGGGTAGGAGGTATTTTTCAGAGCAATGACTTGATGCTCCGTAGAGCCCAGTCTCCAGACAGAGACTTTTGTTCTGAGCTGCAAGGCCAGGGTGTGCATTGTTTGGCTGTGGTTGAATAGGTAACCCCAAGTGGGAAAGGAGGAAAAGTAGCCAGTGCCTCAAGTTCATGGTGTTATGACTCCCAAGTGGAGGATACGGATATCACTGATGAAGGGGAAGCTCTGCCACTGGGATTCTCATAGAGGATAGAGGACATCAAAGCATAAGTGGTGCTACAGAAACAGCTGTGGTAAGATTGTCACCTGGGGAAGCTGGGCAACAGCTATAATAACTGTGAGATAATGGTAACAAAGTGGTGGAGAATGTGAAGAAGCTGAAGTATGGCCAGTGGGATGCCAGGAGAATAAGGTTTCTCAGTGAAATAATGCCATAATGTTTATCATCACTTGGAATTCTTCTAAAACTTGGGGGGCAATCCACACCTATGTGATGACCAGGAGGAGCAAGAGGAGCTCATGAACTTTAAACCAAATGAGAAACGTGAGTAACACCAATCCAGTCTCTACTCTTGGCTCCAGTGGAGAAGAGAACATCACCTGGAGCACAGTCTGCCCAGATGAACTGATGCAGAAGCAGGGTGCCTTCACCTCCTTTGCCATTATTCCGCATGAGAAGTTCATGATGCATTGAGAACTGGCAGCCTGCCTGCTGTTGTGTCAGAACTTAGCGTTTCTAGAGGCCATTGTGAGAAGAAGGTGGACAGGGTGAAGGTGACCAATGAGTTACTACCCTGAGCCTTGTACTGTTCCAAGGACAAGAAGGCTATTATGACAAGTATGACCACCAAGAAGAGTAAAGATTACTGCATTTACACCCAGGATTTAAAGAAAAAAGATGGGTACAAGTTGCATGTTAAGATAAGTGTGTGGACAAAATGCCCCAGAAGCTCAGATCCAAGTTTTCTAGAAGCTGCCTCATCAGGTCCAAGGATGGCGTTCAGACAAACACAGAGAGAGAAATGTACGAAGAGGTATCCCTGAATAAAATGAATTCTGGTGACATGCCCCTTGGCACCTGAGTTGGCTGCAGGAGAAACAAAAGGCCCAGTAGACACCATTACCCTGCTCTGTGGTAGCAACAACAGCATCAGTACCAGCACCCGTAACCAAATAAACAAAAAATTTCACATCTGATCCTCTACCCAAATGTAATTAAACTTCCCTTCTTGTTTTGGTTTTCTTTTCACCCTGGTGTTGGTGCACATTATAGGGTTAGATCTGAGAGGAGGAGCAGGTAGGCTCTCCAGCTGTGTCACTGCCATACACACTTGCCTCTGCAACTCACCTTCATATGTGTGACCTCCGATATGTCAGTGACCCTCAATTTTGCCATTTGAAAAATCAAAACACTCATTCTTCAGGGAATGTTTTGTAAAGATCAAATGTCCTTGTACATTTACTTAGTAAGTCATTTGCTAGAATTCTGCAGTATGCAAATCCAGTGAATTCCTCACGCATATGGCTTAGTCTCTGGCAATTGCTGAATGAGAGCTGGCCATTAAATGACACAAATTATAAAAGAGATTGTTTTAAAATGTACCCAGGATTTGTTTTACTCAGGTGTGGTAAGTCACAAACAAGGAAATGATTGTCATGAAGGAAGATGTTTTTAAACTTTCAGGTCCCTAGAAAGTGAAGATATACACAGCAGGTCATAGGAAAACCAGGGTTGGTTAAAAGGCAGAGGCAACAAAGGGAAGATGTGAGTTAGAGCCTTTATTGTAGTTACCATAGGACAGGAAAATCAAGGCAAAATAAACAGGCCTAGGATTGGCTAGTTTGAATGTTTTCATCAGACTCAGACTCTGGACTAAAGGAGATGTCTGTAATTGTGGTACCTTGTCCTGGAGTATTTAGGTTAGGGGAATAGTGGACCAAGTGTGAAAGCCCAATGCAGTGAAGGATATTAGCCCCTCATCAGGTATATGATTTGCAGTATTTTCTCCATTCTATAGGCTGCCTTTTAATTTCTTGATTGTCTTCTTTTCTATGAATAAGATTTTTAGTTAGATATACTCCCATTTACTTATTTTTGCTTTTGTTGCCTGAGAAATTGATTACCAAAACCCATGTCAAGGAGATTCCCCCCTATGTTTTCTTGAGAGGTTTTATAGTTACAGTTCTTAGGTTTAAGTCTATAATTCATTTTGAGGAATTACCAGCATGGCTCACTGGAAAAGAATCTGACCAGTATCCATGAGGATGCAGGTTCAATCCCTGGCCTCTCTCAGTGGGTTAAATATCCAGGGTTACTGTGAACTGTGGTGTGATGTCACAGATGCAGCTTGGATCCAGCATTGCTGTGGGTGGCATGGGCTGGCAGCTGCAGCTCCAGTTTGCCCCCTAGCCTGGAAACCTCCATGTGCTATGGGCTCAGTCCTAAAAAAAGTCTGTATTTCATTTTGAGTTTACTTTTGTGAATGGTATAAGTGTTGACTTTTATTGCAAGCATGTGGAGGACCAGGTTTTCCAAAACCTTTTATTGAATAGATTACTCTTTCCCTGATTTATATTCTCAGTTGAATAAACTCTTCAGCCCTTGTTGAAGATTAGTTGATTATGTATGGGTTTATGTCTGGGCTGTCTATTCTTTTCCACTAGTCTATGTGTCTCTTGTTATCCAGAACCATAGCATTTTGATTACTATAGCTTTGTAATATAATTTGATATCATAAAGTATAATGGCCTCCAGATTTATTTTTCTTGCTCAAAGTTGCTTTGACTATTTGGGGTCTTATGTGGCTACAGATGAATTTTTTCTTTGTATGTGAAAAATGCCATTAGAATTTTAACAGGAATTAAGTTGAATCTGTAGATGACATTGGGTAGTATGGATATTTTAATAATGGTTATTATTCAAACCCATGAACACGATATCTATCCACTTATTAGTTTTATCTTCAACATTTTTCATCAATATTTTATGGTTTTCAATGTCTAGATCTTTCAGTCCTTGGTTAATGTGTAGCACTAAGTATTGCATCATTTGATGCTATTATAAATGGGATTGTTTTCCTAATTCCTTTGCAAATACTTCACTGTTAGTATATAGAAATGTGATATATTTCTCTATGTTGATTTTGTATCTTGAAACTTTACCAATTTCATATATTATTTCTGACAGGATTTTTTTGAGAATTCTTTAGGTTTTCTACATAGAAGATCATGTCATCTGCAAGCAAAGATAACTATACTTCTTTATACCCAAGTTGGATGATTTTCATTCCTTTTCTTTCCTAATGTATCAGGTTAGGACTTCTAGTCCTGTGTTAAATAAAAGTGGTGAGAGTGGTCAGCCTTACTTTGTTTCAGGGTTTAAATGAAGCACTTTCAGTTTTTCACCATTCAGATTGATATTAGCTATGGTCTTGTCATACATGTACTTTATTGTGTTCAGGTATTTTTTATACCTAACTTGTTGAGAATGTTATGAAATGATGTTGAATTTTTAAATTGCATTTTCAACTTCTGTTGAGATGACCACATAATTTTTAACCTTCATTTTATTAATGTGTTTTCTTGGCATTGATTGATTTGCATATGCTGAACCATTCATGCAACCTAGGGATAAATCCCACTTGATCATTAGGTATAATCCTTTTAATAGTTGAATTCAGTTTGCTAACATTTTGTTGAGAATTTTTGCGTCCATTTTCATCAAGGATACTGGCTTCTAGTTTTCTTTCCTGGTGTCTTTGTCTGGCTAGGGTAATTAGGTTATGTTGAGAACATAAAATGAATTTTGGGGTGTTGTTCTATGTTTGAAAGAGTTTAAGAAGAATTGGTATCACTTCTTTTAATGTTTGATAGAATTCACTATTGAAGCCATCTGGTCCTGGGCTTTTCTTAGTGGGAGTTTTTTGATTACCAACTTAATATCCTTATTTATTATTGGTCTATTAAGACTTTCTATTATGTTTATAATTTTTGGTGGGTTACATATTTCCAGGAATTTATCAGTTTTAATGGATAAGATTGTCAAATTGTTAGTATATAATTGTTCATAATAGTCTCTTACGTTTTTATTTCCATGACATCATTTGTCTCCATTTCTGATTTTGATACTTTTTTCTTTTTTTCCTAGTCTAGTTAATCAATTTTTTAAATCTTTTTTAAAAAATGCAATTTGGTCAACTTTTTAACTACTTTTCTGCTTTTTATTTGATTTCTTCCTACTCTGATCTTTATTATTTCCTTCCTTCTGCTAACATTGGACTTAGTTTGTTCTTCTTTTACTAATTCACTGAGGTATAAGTTTAGGCTGTTTATTTGAGATCTTTCCTCCATTTTAGTGCTGGCATTTAAATATATAAATTTCTCTTTTAGTATGCTTTTACTTCATGTCATAAGTCTTGGTATATGTGTTTCTGTTTTCAATAGGCTCAAGGTATTTTTGACTTTCCTTTTGATTTTTTCTTGGACCCACTTGTTCTTCAATAGCATGTTTCACTTTCATGTATTTTAATTTTTCTATTTTTCTTTTGTTATTGACTTATAGTTTCAATTGATTTGTTTGGGTGATATACTTAAATTTGATAAGACCTATTTTGTGACTTACCATGTGACTTATTTCAGAAATGTTCCATGTGGGCTTGAGAAGACTATATGTATTCTAATGTTGTTGGGTAGAATGTTGTATACATGCCTGTTAGGTTTTTTGGGTCTATAGTATCATTCAAATCTGCTCTTTCCTTATTGATATTATGTCTGGATTGTTGAAGATAGTATATTCAAATCTCCTACTATAATTTTATTGCTTTTTATTTCTTCCTTCAGATCTCTCAATGTTTGCCTATGTTTAGTTGCTCTAAGCTTTTATGTATATATAATATATATATATGTTTATAACTGTTACATATTCCTAAATTGACACTTTTATCATTACGTAGTTACTTTATTTGTCTCTTATGACAGTTTTTTATTTAAAATCTGTTTTGTCTGACATAAGTATAACAACTCCTGCTCTTTTTTGGTTACATTTTGCATGGCATATCTTTTTCTATCCCTTCATTTTCAGCCTAAGTGCATCCTGGTATCTAAAGTGAGTCTTTTGCAGATAGCATACAGTTGGATCTTTGTTTAAAAATTCACTTACCTATTCTAAAAACAACGAACAAAAAAAGGAGTTCCCGTCATGGCACAGTGGAAACAAATCAGACTAGGAACCATGAGGTTTTGATCCCTGGCCTTGCTCAGTGGGTTAAGGATCTGGCGTTGCTGTGAGCTGTGGTATAGGTTGCAGATGCAGCTTGGATCCTGTGTTGCTGTGGCTGTGGTGTAGGCTGGCAGCTGTAGCTGCGATTTGACCCCTAACCTGGGAACCTCCGTATGCCATGGGTGGGGCCCTAAAAACCAAACCAAACCAAACCAAACCAAAACAAAATAAAAATTCATTTACCTATTTTATAACTTTTGACTGGCGATTTAAGTCCATTTACATGTAAGTAAGTATTGAGAGGTAAGGACTTACTATTGCCATTTTGTTAATTATTTTCTGACCATTTTGTAGTTCTTTTGTTCCTCTCTTCCCCTCTTGCTGTATTCCTGTATAATTTGATGATTTTTCTGTAGTAACATACTTTGATTCTTGTGCCTTTATCTTCACGTATTTACTAAATTTTTTCTTTGTGATGATCATGAGACTTAAAGCTTATTATAATTATAACAGTCTATTTTAAGTTGATAACAACATAACAAATTACAAAAAAAATTTGTACACTTTTATTCCCATCATTCATACACCTCTTATGTAACTAATGTCAAATTTTACTTTATACGTTTGGTATCTAGTCAAAAATTTGTGGTTATAATTATTTTTAATAATTTATCTTTTATACTAGTTTTAAAAATGATTTATGTACCATTCTATGTTTGTCTACATTTTTATATTTACTGATGAGATTTATATTTTCATTTACTTTTGTGTTGTTTGGCATTCTTTTGTTTAATCTTGAAAGCCCCCTGTAGCATGTTTGTAAAGCAGGCCTAGCAATTATAAATTCCTTTGGTTGTTTCCTTGAATAGATAACAGAATTGACAAACATAACTAGACTGACCAAGAAAAAAGTAGACTCAAGTTATTAAAATCAGAAATGAAAATGGAAGCATTACTACAGACTTATGGAAAAATATAAAAACATATGAACAGGATTATAACAAGTAAAGATATTGAATCTATAATCAGAAATTTCCAATAAAGAAAAGCCTAGTGTTGTCACTGAAAAATTCTGCCAAACATTTAAAGAAGAATTAACACTAATTGTTTTAAAACTCTTCTAAAAATTAGAAAAGAGAGGAGTATTTTTCTATGAGGCTAGCATAATCTGATATCAAAACCAGAAAAAGTTATCTTAAGAAAAGAAACCTATAGCAGAATATCTCTTATGGCTATAAATACAAAAATCATCAAGAAAATACTGGCAACCCAAGTCTGCATGTTAAAGGATTGGATATTATGACCAAGTGGGACTACCATAGGAATCCAAGGATGTCTCAATATATGAAAATTGATTTAATACACATTACTAAAATGAAGTGGGAACCACATATGAACATCTCAACTGATGTGCACTTAACAAAATTGAACACCCTTTCATGATAAATATACACACACAAAAATAATACAGAGAACATTTTCAATATTAATGAAGGACATTTATGAAAGTTACATATTTACTTACAATATACTCAGTTGCAAAAGACTGAAAGCTTTCCCCATAAGATCAGGAACAAGACAAAGATGTCCACTTTTGTTACTTTTACTAAGCAGTATATTGGAAGTTCTGTCCAGAACAATTAGGCAAGAAAAAGATATAAAAGTCATATAAATTGAAAAGGAAATAAATTTCTCTATGTTCACAGATGGCATGATCTTATATATAGAAAATCCTAAACAATTCACCAAAAAAAAATCCTAACAGTGTTGATAAGCACATTCAGTGAAGTTGCAGATACAAGATCAGTACACAAAAGTCAGATGTATTTTTATATATTAGGGATGATATATTGACATGAAATTTGAAAAATGATTTTAATTTACAGTAACATCAAAAAGAATAAGATACATAGAAACAGACTTAACCAAGTAGATGCTACACCTATACCCTGCAAACAAACATTGCTAAAGAAAAATTTTAAAGAGCTAAACAAATTGAAAGACGTCCCATAGTCATAGATTATAAGACTTAATGTTGATAAGATAGCAATACTATCCTAAGTGATCTACATATTTGACATAATTCTTTTCAAAATCTAAATGACCATATATTTCAGAAATAGAAAAGCATATCCAGGCATTCATATGGAACTGCAAGAAATTTTAAGTAGATAAGACTTAATTCTGGAGTGCCCATCATGGCTCCATGGAAACAAATCTGACTAACATCCAGGAGGATGCAGCTTCGAACCCTGACCTCACTCTGTGGATTAAGGATCCAGCCTTGCTGTGAGCTATGGTGTAGGTCATAGACACAGCTTGGATCTGGCATTGCTGTGGATGTGGTGTAGGTTGGCAGCTACAGCTCCGATTTGACCTCTAGCATGGGAACCTCCATATACCGTGAGTGCAGCCCTAAAAGACCAAAACAAACAAACAAACAAACAAACAAAACAAAAAAAAACCTTAATTCTAATTTGGAGGATTCACACTTGCTGATTTCAAACCTGACTACAAAGCTACAGTAACAAAAACATTGTAGTACTGGCACAAGGAGAGACATATAGGTGAATGTAATAGAACTTAGAGTCTAAAAATAAATCCATATATCTAAGGTTAAATGATTCTGACAAAGTTGCCAAGACCTTGGGGAAAGAATAGTATCTTTTATAAGGTGTTTATACAATTAGATATCAACACAAAAGAAGGAAGTTGGACTGCTACCTTATATCATATACAAAAGCCAATTCAAAATGGATCATAGACCTAAATGTAAGAACTGAAACTGTAAAACTCTTAGAAGAAAACATAAGAGGTAAATCTTGTGACCTTGTTTGGAAATAGATTCTTAAATATAACATCAGAAGTACAAGCAACAACAACAAAAAAATAGTTAAAATTGGACTTTATCAAAATTAAAAACCTTGTGGATCACAGTATCAAGAAAATGAAAATACAACTTATGGAATTGGAGAAAATATCTGTAAATCATATATCTGATAAGATCCAGTATATGGAATATATAAAGAACTCTTAAAATCATCAATGTAGACACAATTTAAAAATGGGTAGAGAACTTGAACAGAAATTTATCCAAAGGAGATATACGAATGGCTAACAAACACAGAAAAAGTTACTTCTATTTTTGGAAATACAAATACCACAATGAGTTACCACTTGACATCCACTAGGATCACTATTAATAAAAGAGCAAAGAAAGAAAAAAAAAATGTTGGCAAGTAGATAAAGAAATTGAAAATATTTTACACAGATAGTAGGAATGCAAAATGGTAAAGCCATTGTGGAAAACCTTGGCATTTCTTCAGAATGTTAAACATAAAATTACCATGTGATTCAGCAATTCTGCTCCTATGTGTATACTCAAAATGTTTACAGACATGTACTATAACAAATACTTGTATACAAATGTTCATAGAAGTATTATTTACAGTAGCCAAAAAGTGGAAACAACCTAAATGTTCATTAACTAGTAATGGATTAAACACCGTGTTGTGTATCCACACAGTGGAATGCTATTCAGCCATTAAAGGGGATGAAGGGTTGACACATATTACAACATACATCAATCTGAAAACATTGTGCTAATGAAAGAAACTAGACACAAAACATCACATGTTGCATGATTCCACTTATTGAAATATTCATAATGTCTCCCACTCTCCTCAGCTTCTGAACAGATGGTGTTTGAGAGAGGCAAGCCAATTAGTTTACCTGGAACACCATCCAGAACTGGATAGACTGTATTTGTCTACTATATTATGTTAAAATACACCTATTTTGTGCCTAGGTCTTATTTCCTTGATAGAAGTTGCTTTCTATGACAAACATTCCTAAAAGGGGCTTGTTTCCAAAATGTATTGCTCCTCTAGGAAGCTGGATTGGCTACCAGTTTCACTTAGAAATTTTTTATAATTTTCTAAGTCCTGTACTTCCCCCCGCCCTGAAAATACCCATATAGTTAACAGATGGGCACCATTTGATGTATGGCCCATCAGCATCAGTTTGTAGATCTGGAGCAGGCTTGGTTCATGGACTAGGAGAAAGACAGAACAAGCCAGCATTGCAAATGACTTATTTATTCCATAGCTACAAAGGGTAGAAAAACAATGTGAAATTATGGCCCTATGGATGTTCTAGAAATGAATAATAAGTATCCTTATGGTTACTTCTCCTAAAACAATTTCTCTGATGCCATGGAAAGGGAGCAGAGAAGTGGTGTCTCCACCACTCTCCCTTCTTCCCCTAGCAGCTTACAAATAATTACAAGTGCACATTATGACTTGGAGAAGCAGTCTCACAAGTGTTACACCTTCAGTGAGGGCTTCTTAGCAGCACTGCAGTTAGTTTCTTGATAAAGGTTGTTGGCTAGCTTAATGAAAGTTAGATTGTTCTTTCTTTAGCTTCTTAACATAGTCTGCTACAAACTTCTGAATTGCTTTGAAGCTGCTTTAGTATGACTTACTAGTGTTTGGAGGAGTCATGCCTTTGACTCAACATGATTATCTGATCTTGGCTGATGTGTGAGAGAAGCAGCTTCTGCAGAATAAACTTATCTAACACAATGCCAGAGAGATAAATGAGAAACTGAAGTGAATTTGTGGATGGCCTCCCAAGTTAGGATCTTCTCTGGAGCCATTCAGAATATAAACCAAATAGGCCATTCCAACTACTGAGAATAATTTCAGCAGGATGCCATTGCCTCCCTGTTCCAAAGTCAAAATTGCCAGTCTTTAATCCAGAGACCTTTATAGGGATATATATTGTTGACTTCTATGCCTCTGTAAATGGAAGTCTTTGCATTTAAATAGTCTGCTTCCTGAAACATCCACAAGTGATGCTGATTAACTGGCACATATGAAACTTGGGATCTTTTTTTTTTTTGTCCTTATTCTTCTTTTTAGGGCCACACCTGTGGCATATGGAAGTTCCCAAGCTAGGAGTCAAATCAGAGCTGCAGCTGCCAGCCTACACCACAGCCATGGCAACATCAGATCCAAGCCACATCTGTGAACTTCGCCACAATTTGTCACAAAACCAGATGCTTAACCCACTGAGTGAGGCCAGGGAAAAAACCCACATCCTCATGGATACTAGTTGGGTTCTTAACCTGCTGAGCCACAACAGGAACTCCTTGGGATCCTTTATATACAGATATTTGTTGAGGCTGCTGTTCTTATATCCTTATAACAAACTGATCAGACTACCTGAAGAGCAAAATGTTCATGGTTGGATTATACTCATGACAGCTGAAATGCCTCTGGCTTTGGGTCTGAGCATTCAGGATCTTTAATGCAATATATCTATGCCACTTGCCTTGTATAAAGTTCCATACAACATAATCCAATGGGTAGAGAGCATTACTTCATAGGTCATATTTCTTAGTCATAGTTTGAATCTCTGTCCATATGACCAAATTTATTTATTTTTCTTGGTATAATGATACTATACATGTTCCCTGTGCTGGTTCAAGGCCTCGAGTGCTAGAGATGCTGACCAAGTAAACTTCAGATACACCACATCAACAAACTGAAAAATAAAAACCATACGATCATCTCAACAGATGCAGAAAATGCTTTTGACAAAATGCAACACCCATTTCTGATAAAAACTCTCCAGAAAGTGGGCATAGATGGAACCTACCTCAACATAATAAAGGGCATATATGACAAACCCACAGTTAACATCATTCTCAATGGTAAAAAACTGAAAACATTTCCACTAAGGTCAGGAATAAGACAAAGATGTGCACTTTCACCACTACTGTTCAACATAGTTTTGGAAGTCCTAGACATGGCAATCAGATAAGAAAAAGAAATAAAAAGAATTCAAATTGGAAAAGATGTAAAACCATCACTGTTTGCAGATGACATGATACTAAACCCACAAAACCCTAAAGGCAGCACCAGAAAATTGCTAGAACTCATCAATGAATTTGGCAAAGTTGCAGGATACAAAATTAATACACTGAAATATATTGCATTTCTATATACTAATAATGAAAGTTCAGAAAGAGAAATCAGAGAAGCCATACCATTTACCATCACATCAAAAAGAATAAAATGCCCAGGAATAAACCTACCTAAAGAGACAAAAGACCTATACTCTGAATGCTATAAGATGCTGATGAAAGAAATCAAAGATGACATAAACAGATGGAAATATATACTATGCTCTTGGATTGGAAGAATTGATATTGTCAAAATGACTATACTACCCAAAGCAATCTACAGATGCAATGCAATCCCTATCAAATTACCAAGGACCTTCTTCACAGAACTAGAACAACAACAACAACAAAATTTAAAAATTAGCAAAAGACATAAATAGACATTTATTCAAAGAAGACACAGATGGCCAACTGAGATGAAAAAAAAGCTCAACATCACTATTAGAGAAATGCAAATCAAAACTTTAATAAGATACCACCTTACACAGATCAGAATGGCCTTAATTAATAAGTCAACAAAGAACAAATGCTGTAGAGGGTGTGGAGAAAGAGTACCCTCCTTCACTGTTTATGGGAATATAAATTGGTACAACCACTATGGAAAATAGTATGGAAGTACCTCAGAAAACTAAATATAGAACTACTATATGATCCAGCAATAGCAATCCTGGGCATATATCTGGACAAAATTTTTCAGTGAAAAAGATACATGCACCCCTATATTCATTGAAACACTATTCACAATAGCCAAGGCATGGAAACAACATAAATGTCCATCAACAGATGAATGGATTAAGAATATGTGGTACATATATTCAACGGAATAATTCTCAGTCATAAAAAGACAAAGTAATGCTATTTGCAGCAACATGAATGGAATTAGAGATTATCATACTCAGTGAAGTAAGTCAGAAAGGGAAATACAAATACCATAAGATACCACTTATTTGTGTAATATAAAACATGGCACAGATGAACTTCTCTACAAAACAGAAACAGATCAAGGCCAAGGAGAGCAAACTTCTTGTTGCTGGGGGGGAGGGGGAGGGAGAGGGAGGGACAGGGAGTTTTGGGTTGGTGGATGCAAACTGTTACATTTGAAATGGATGGGCATTGTGGTCCTACTGTACAGCACAGGGAACTGTATAAGATTTGGTCACTGTGCTGTACAACAGAAGTTGAAGAAACATTGTAAATCAATATACTTTAATAAAAATGACAGAATTTGGAAATAAGAGCTATTACTCCATTCTGTACACATAGTATATATTGACGAGTATAGAAACAGTGTATAGGCTGGAGAATATCTCATATTCTTCTTAAAGATCTCCTGATTACTGGTTTGGGGGGGTGTGAATAAGGTGGTGGGCTCTAAGAAAGAGCGCTGAAAATATTTGTAACCACAAGCTTGACAGAGAGAACAAAATAGCAAAAAGCTATTTGTCACAAATGTGACAAAAGGCAAGCTACAGGAACATTTTCTGAACAAAACTCTGCATTGTGAGGGAAGCATGATCCAAGAAATCTACTTGAAATTTCTCAAAGAAGTGTCATCAATATTGCAGTCCAAAAGAACTTTGTTTACCTGTGTATGTGGAAAAAGTTGGAAAATACAAAGAACTCTAACTATAGGCCCGTTCCTTTGAGGCCTTACATAAAAGAATCCTGCAAGCTGATGCCATTCAGCACAGTGACCACCATTATCTGATTATTTTTCAAGGAAACCCATTAGTAGTACCTACCATTATGTGAAGTAAAAATTTCTTTTAAAAAATTCTTATCATTTTTACATTTAGTGTCAGGAATAAGAGTACTAAAACTTTCCCTTGAGAATTCTTTTTTTATTTTTTAAATTATTTTTATTTTTTCCATTATAGTTGGTTTATGGTGTTCTGTAAATTTTCTATTGTACAGTTTTTAATGATCACTCTGTTAAGTAAGCAAGGCATGTGTTATGTTCATCCATGGTAGAAATTGAAGTGGAGTTCAGGAACTATTTTTTATTTTAATGGATTTTATTACATTTACAGTTGTACAACAATCATCATAACCCAATTTTATAGCATTTCCATCCCAAATCCCCAGCACATCCCCCGCCCCAACCTATCTCCTTTGGAAACCATAAATTTTTCAAAGTCTGTGAGTCAGTATCTATTCTGCATAGAAGTTTATTGTGTTGTTCTTTTGGATTCCACATGTAAGTGATAGCATATGATGTTGGTGTCTCACTGTCTGATTAACTATACTCAGCATGATAATTTCTCAGTCCATCCTCATTGCTGCAAATGCTGTTATTTCTTTTCTTTTAACGGCTGAGTAATATTCCATTGTGTATACCTACCGCTTCTTCATTATCTTCTTCCATTGATAAACATTTAGGTTGTTTCCATGTCTTAGCTATTGCATATAGCGCTGCAATGAACATTGGAATACAAGTATCTTTTTGAGTCATGGTTTTCTCTGGATAGAGGCTCAGGAGTAGGATTGCTGGATCAAATTGTAATTATATTTTTAGTTATCTGTGGAATCTCTATACTGTTTTCCACAGTGGTTGCACCAGTTTACATTCCCACCAGCAGTGTAATAGGGTTCCCTGTTCTCCACACCCTCTCCAGCATTTATCATTTGTAGACTTTTTGATGATGGCCATTCTGGTTAGTGTAAGGAGGTACTTCATAGTGGTTTTGAGTTGCATTTCTCTAATAATGAGTGATGTTAAACATCTTTTCCTTGTTTTTGGCCATCTGTATGTCTTCTTTGGAGAGTTGTCTGTTTAGATATTCTGCCCATTTTTTTATGGGGTTGTTTGTTTTTTTTGGTATTGAGTGGTAGGAGGTGTTTATAAATTTTGGAGATTAATCCCTTGTCAGTTGATTCACTTGCAAAGATTTCCTCCCATTCTGTGGGTTGCCTTTTCATTTTGTTTAGGTTTCCTTTGCTGTGCAGAAACTTTTAACTTTTATTAAATCCCATTTGTTTATTTGTGTTTTTATTGTCATTACTCTAGAAGGTGGATCTGAGAAGATACTGCTGTGTTTTATGTTGGAGAATGTTGGGCCTATATTTTCCTCTAAGAGTTTTATAGTACCCGGTCCTTTATTTAGGTCTTTAATCCATTTTGAGTTTATTTTTGTGTATGGTGTTTGAAAGTCTTCTAATTTCATTCTTTTACATGTGGCTGTCCTGTTTTCCCAGCACCACTTATTGAAGGGACTGTCTTTTCTCCATTGTATATTCTTGCCTCCTTTATCATAGATTAGTTGACTACAGGTGCATGGGTTTAATTCTGGGCTTTCTATCCTGTTCCACTGATCTATATTTCTGTCTTTGTGCCAGTACCATACAGTTTTGATGACTTTGGCTTTGTAGTATAGTCTTAAGTCCTTTAACAATTGTTAACATACTTTTAAGACCAAGGAAAATAATTCCAGGTTCTATGCCATTCTCCCTATTTTCTGCAAGCCTGACTGAATGGCTTATTCTAGGTAGATAGCTAACATTTGCATACCTTGGGGAAAGCAAAGTGTTACAGCATGCAGATAGGAACCCTGCCTTTTCATTCTGCATGCTGTTTTTCTTGTTCTCTGGGCACTTGGAACTTAGAAAGTTCTGTTTCATGTATTCTGGGGGTGAATGCTATACCTTTGTGGCCTGCCATACTAATAGCAGAAGATGCTGGAACGAGGGGGAGGAGTGAAGGTTGATCAGGTCTATTTATGGACTTTAATTGGCAATATTCCCTTCAGGTACAGCAACTACTGTGGACCCAGTGTAGAGACAAGAGCAGGCCCTTCACTTGAAGGTTTTCCCTCATAGTAAGTGCCATGGGCTAAGGCCTTTTTCTTGTCCTTAGGATGCAGTGGAATGTTACTCTTGTAAACAATTCTTTATCATTTGTTTGGGGCCATGTGTAGAAGGTAGTGTGCTCTAAGGAGGAGGATAAAGGGAATTAAGCAATGTAAATTATCTCCCTTTTCTATATCTGAAATTTGTCTATAACAAACAGCAAGGATCCCCATCATACACCCAGTGTGCCTTAATAACAACAAATAAAATTGACTGCCTTGTTCTCCTAGAGGCAGGAGGTCTATCCCTCACAGTCATTCAATGTAGAGTTTATCCCTTCTGTCTGGGGAGATACTCAGTAGAAAAGTATCAGAACCTGCAGAATTTGACAGTCTTTTTAGTAATAAACCAATTGGGAACTCTAGTTCAAGTTCACATGTCTATCAGAAGGTTGAAGGGAAATACCTTACTCTAGAATGTCATGAGAACTAGGATTGGATGGCAGGGATAGTATCATAGGATGCACCAGCCACCTGGAATAATCAGGTCTCAGAGCATGGGTGTATTTTGCCCAAACACAAAATAGAGGGAGGAGGTTCTGAAACATGGGTTCAAAAAGGCTTGAATACTAAATATTCATTCTTGTGTGTTAATACCATCAACAGCATTGTTTAGACAGTAGTTTTAAAAGAGTACCCAATAACAGTAGCCTGGCTTCAACCTATCACCCTTCTCCCTTTTCTTTATACCCTGATTCTAGGTATGCCATTATTGTCCTATTCTCATCAGTAGGGCTGTCCTTTAACCATCCCAGAAAGCTTATTGTGCTTCTCTTCTCTCTTCCTCTTCCCAGTACCATATATTCCCACACCCTTAGTAAAGGAGGAGGTGCCTGAGGGTAGAACCTTCAGAAAGAGACTAATTTATTCATGAGAAGGTTGCCTCCTCCAGAATTATAACTGAAATCACAGTGGAACATTGCTGAAAATTGCTTATTGCTAGCCCCGTCACTTGTCCCAATCAGTAGATAGTAATTTATCACTTTCTGGTGTAGTGTCTCAGTAGGTGCTAAATCCTTGAGTAGAGCTTTTAAAGAGAAAAATTAGGATTGAAAAAAAAAACCTGATATGGCTTTCTAAGTTAGGGCCAATCAAATCCAGGGAAAAAAACCAGAAGTTATGAAAATCCAAGGCCTCTTCCTGATAAGGTTTGTACCATATACCACTATGGAACAGGATCACAAGCTTTCCTGTTGTGTAATGGTATTATCATGTTCTAAAAATTGTCTGTAACAAATAGTACAGACCCCCATCATACACCCAATATAGCTAAGTAACAGAAAAAAAAAACTCTATCTCTGGTTTTAGGAAAAATCCACCTTCATCCTCTTTTACACTGAGCTTAATCCATCACTAACTTGTTGAGATCTTAGACTTGGATTTGTTTTCATGGAGTATAAACAAAATATCTGGACAATGATTATCTACATCCAGTTATTCAAGATCAATAGCCTGATATATCTTGCATAAGGTCCTGTCACTTTCCTCTATGCTTCTTGTCTATGTTATCTGCATATACAACAATCTTATCAGTCAAGAAGGTGATTTTACAGACTATGTATTAGACAGTGAGTCTTGCTGATATCACTGCAAACTCCAGTGTATGGTTCTTTATATTGAAGTGTCTAAAACTAGAGACTATCCTTCTCTTCAGGTTTTTAAATGAGAACAAGGTTTCTATTCTTCTTAGTCATGTCTTACTCTGGATCTGTGGACTTGAAAACACATGGGTAGCCCTAGTGGCCCCAGTCAGTGTTATCATTAGACAGTGCTTTTGCATGAAGGGTTTGAATAGAACCTTTGTCCTTGGTTCTCAGTCCTAAGAGAGGTTAAAAGACTTTACGACAATCATCCACTTGATTTGATACCATGGTACAGACCCCTTTACTTAAAGGAATAATCCTTTCATACTGGCATGTTGATCAGCTAAGCTTTGGAAGAAGTAGTGTACGGTGGTTAAGAATAAGAGTTCTGGAATCAGATGCAGTTTAAATTCTAGCTCCATTATTTGCAGAAGGTTATATAACTAAAGTTCACCTTTGTACTTCAATTTCCTCTTCTTCCAAACAGTGGTAGTATCTAGTTTCTTAAGTGTCTTAAGACTAACAATATAATTAATATGATGTCTTTTGTCTAGAATTAAGTAGTCATCATGTTGACTAGGTTATATCAGTATTGAGTCCAGCAATTATTAAATTTGACATACCAAAAGATTAATACACCTTCTTAGTTTGACCCTATAAAGGCTTGGATATCCATATAAGATACAACATCCATAGCCTAAGAGAGTCAGTACACATCGAATCAAATGTAACCATGGAGAGTGAGAGAATATGTGTAGCTCTGACTTACATTACCTTTTGAAGTACTTTCTGGCGGCATATACACAGGAGAGCCAACCAATTCTTAAATATCATTGTATTTTGAGATCAAGTGAAAATATATACTCTTGAGCAGTGGGATTGGGACCAAGCCTTTCTCATTTCTGAGGAGCCCTTTTGCTAGAACTTAAGGTAAAATAAAATTCTCCATTCATCTAAGGCATTCCCCTATCTTAGACAAAATTCAAGCAGCTGCTCTTAAAGACCTATTAGTCACAGTGAAATGTAATACAGAAGGCTACATGTTTCCATGATGCTAAGATTTTAAAATTCCTTAATAGATGACTGATGGGATGAAGTAGAGTCATTAACTTGGCTATAGAAAGCTTGCTTCTCCAGAATAAGGTGTTATTATATATATAAAAGATTGGTAATGAAAAGCTGGGCTCTTTCAAAGAGCAAAATTGACCTACTGAGCAAAAAGAAAAAAGCCTAGCTATTTTTCTCTCCATGTAAAATTTGATGCATTTGGTATGTTTTTCCATATATATTATATAACAAACCAATGAACCCTGTATCCAAACCAGATATTTCTGTTTTTCATTCCTGTCCATTCCTCTGTTTTCATCCTTACATTCTGATATCCATTCTCTGAATTATTTATATTTTAGTTTCAGGTATACAACAAGGTGAATCATTCATACATATAAATATATCCATTCTTTTTTCCCATATAGGTTATTATAAACTATTGAGTAGATTTTCCTGTGCTGTACAGGAAGTTTTTGTTAATCATCTATTTTATACAGTAGTGTGTATATGTTATAACTGTCACATATAAGCCCTAATACATCAAGCTTTGCTTGTTTCTGTAGTTGTTAAAATTGTCACAATGTAGAGCTGTCTGGGACTTTTTTTTCACTTGACATTGTTTAAGACTAATTTATGTCCTTTTGCATGCATCTATCATTCATTCATTTTTACTGCCTTATAACATTCCTCAAATTTTTTCTTCTAGCATTTTGTAAGTAGTTTAGTTTCCTTGTAGAAATGGTAATTCTGAATAGGGAAAAGACTAACTGTATTAAGTTCTAAAGGCAAAGGAAATCCTGCTAAACAATTTTGCCCTTCAGCTTGACATGTTCATATCAAAATTACTCATCTCTGTCAAAGCTAAGGATGTTTTTCTCTTCTTAGGCGCCCTAGTCTGAAGTTATTTAATATGAACAGTTGGGATACACCATGCAAGCTATCACTCTAGTTTTATATGACTCCAGCTAGTCTTGAAGTGCTTGAAGACATAAAGTGATTTGTGCCATATTAGTCACAACATGGGCTGGGGACCTACGAAGTTAGAGTCTAATGGAAGAGTATGAATAGCCTTGAAGAAGGAAATAGCATGGAGGAAGCCAGGTCTATATGGTTGAGTTTGTCCTGAATACTGTCTCAGAGCTCTGTGTTAACTCAAAGTAAGCCAAATAGAACATTTCTTATGTTAATAATCAAGACAGTTCACCTCAGGAGTGCTTCCACATATGGTCTTGTGTTTCTCCTTGGCTTGCTGGAAGCTCATCTTTGAACTCTCTCCATGTCACATCTTGGCCACTGATCAGTAGCTATGATGGCAGCAAAGTAATATATTATGCAAGTTAAGTCTGTTGACAGTGGAAGAAACTTATTTGGTTGGAGAGGGAGGAGTTTTATGCTAGTTGGACTGCAGAGTTTTCCATGTGAAATTTTTAGTCACACTGGTACTAAATACATAAATTACACCTGGTTATCTTGCAGTTAGAGCTCTCTCTCTCTCTCTGTCTCTCTCTGTCTCTCTGTCTCTCTCTGTCTCTCTGTCTCTGTCTCTGTCTCTCTCTCTCTCTCTCTCTCTCACACACACACACACACACACACACACACACACACACACCCATAAAATAATGAACAGCAGATAGACTATTTAAAGATGACTTTTTGACATTACCTTACATCATGTCACCATGTTTTGGATTACTTAGATCTCTAGGGTTTTTGATAAGTTTTTAATACAATAAACTCATCCAAATTAGGTATATGCAACTTGAAATACCAGTTTAGCCTCTGAGCCAATGTTTATGCCACTTGTATAGACATGATTAACAAATAGAAGAATTAGGATTCATATAGACCAACACATAGATTCTCCTTCTCTTGCTAACATGCCTAACAGTATCTTATTCTTTGGTATGTGATATTCTGGTTAAAGTAATTCTGGGGATTCATTTATAACATCAGATACTTCTCACATGCCAGCCCCAATGTTGATGTGCCTGAGGCGCCTCAAACCACTGGATTTGCAAGATTAAATCTAATGGTAACTAAAGACATCTTTTTGATACATACCACACTATATATTCTTTTAATTGTCTCCTTTTTATCATTTCAGCAACCCACTGAAAGATGGCATCTCCATTTAATAAAGAGAAAGCTAAAGTTTATCATCAGAAGATATTACTGTTATATTGGATCACAAATGGTAAATTCTAGATTGCAGGTTTGTTGATAGAGAGCAGCATGAAAGATAAAAATGGTTATGTAAAGGTGGTGGATACAAAATGACTACTTTCTTATTTACCCTAATAATAGCCCTGAGGTCAGATAGAAGAATCTAGAATAAATGGATGCACAAGTCAGACTCTCCAGAAAGAAATACTAAAATGAAGTTTAGGGTATATGACGTTTATTAGCAGTTGACATCTATGAAAGAAAGGATTAGAAACAGAATTGGGAAGAGGGAAAATGTGTATTGCAATGCAGGTGCAACAGACCCTTAACCTACCTGGTGATGGAGTACTCAAGACCCTGTTGCCTGTCAGAGGTGTCCCCCATTGGGCGCAAATGGCTCTGCCACACTCAGTCACCAGATAGGGAAGAAGGGCATGAGCTTGGTTGAGATGGCTTTCAGCAGCTAAGGCAGAACCTGAAGATGCTGACTGGTGGAGGTATTCTGGGACCACCATACTCCCTGTAGCTGGTAGAAAGTTTTATTTTGAAGAGGGATCTGGTTGTGTTTCTCTATGTCTACTACAAATGGACAATGACACAGTATATCCTATATCCTCTCTTATGCCACAAGAACAGTTATTATACTATCCAGTTGGCTCAACTAATCAACAGATGCCTGTAGTGATTGTGCTATTGTGTAAATGTGATACAGTCTTAAGTCTTACTAAAGTAAATAACTGGGGAGTTCCCATCATGGCACAGTGGAAACAAATCCAACTAGGAACCATGAGGTTGCAGGTTCAATCCCTGGCCTTGCTCACTGGGTTGAGGATCCAGCATTGTCATGACCTGTGGTGTAGGTTGCAGATGTGGCTGGGATCTAGTGTTGCTGTGGCTCTGGTGTAGTCCAGCAGCAACAGCTCCGATTCGACCCCTAGCCTGGGAACCTCCATATGCCACGGGTGCAGGTCTATAAACACACCAAAAAAAAAAAAAATACAAAAGACAAAAAAAGTAAATAACTGGGCGGAAAGGGCCAAGTAAGGGAGAAACTTACAGAAAAGAATGAAATTTTCTATAAAGGACATTAGAATTGTAGATGCATTTTTTTGTAAGATAACCTGAGCAAGGTTATATCTGTCGTGGATAAAGCCCTTAATACTTCAAACTGAGGACAGAGACAATCCGTGGATAGACAATGATATGTGACCCAAGTTTAATTGTCTTTGTACTGGCCAGTGTATATTTATGGCTGTGAGGATAGCCTCTTTGGCAAAGTATCATGGGTCTATTCTTGAGGCATCTCATAAAAGTGAGCTGAAAAGATCAACCATAACCTACAAGGTGTCTAAGTCTCTCCAGATTGTGATTGAACTTGGGACTCTAATAGTGACAGCAAAACTAATACTGGCAGGCACTCTGTATTTTCAAACCTTCCTGCTTTCCCCAGAGACCTGTGTAATCCCAGCTAATATGAAAGTATCAGCTTGATTCATTGTAGCCTCCTTAACATATTCTCTTTCTAGAGTTTTATTCAATATTAAATTCTTGAGCAAATGCTGTATACCAAATTCTGTGCTAGCCTCTATAGACATTTACTTTCTATATTACAGCAAATATCTAATTCTCTCACAGTTGCAAAAAATAAGAGAAGCTGAGACTCTTGCCAGGTGATTCATCTGACAAATATCTGATTTGTCTTGCTTCAGACACCTTGGTAATTTTAACATTCTGTTCAAGTATATCAACACATACTAATATCAAATAGTCTGGATATGAGAAAAAGATGACAACTGAATTCTAAACAAGGATTTTTCAGCACTTATTTGAATACTACACAAAACCCTTTGACCACCAATCTTGATATCCTTTCCCATCACCAGGAAAACAAAGAGGTACCCATTATCTGGAATATGATATAATGAATACCTGGGGCTTCTGAAAACAGCCTTCAGTGACAAAAGGAAAAAGAAAGGAGTTATCCCAGACATCAGTGCCACGAATCCATATTGGCTCCTTGTTCTGGATAGCTCTTTTCCAGAGGCGGAGGCAGTTGAGAGATGAATGAATCTCTTCCAGCCTCAGGAATATTTGCATTTCCAGCTCTGGTGATTCCTTGGCCTATTCCTGGTGTCCTGGACTGAGTAAAATGGCATAGAACCCATCTGTGAGTGGGTAGAAAGAGACGTGTGTGAGGAAAAGAGAAAGTTCTCCTTCTTCTCAGCCACTTTCTTGGAGAACTTCCTCTGGACTGCATAGTACATGTGGACTACATGTATTACATGCATACTTTGATTCTGACACAACAATGAATGAGACCAATCAAGTAGTATAGGCAACCTCTTAGGACTTTGAATGTCAAAGTGGGATAGAAACTTAGTCCTTTTCTCTCAAGACACCATACCTGGACAAACATCAAGTAGGCAATAGCAAAGGTGAAGGGGTTTTTCCACAGCTTTGAAAGGCTGGTTTTCATGGAAATGATAGACTGAACAAGAGCTGAATCAGCCACATCATCAATTTGAACTTCCTTCCTAGTTCTTGTTCTGCCCAGTGTGAGTTGAAGCAGGATGTTTGGATGCTTCTTCTCTCACTTAGGCTTCTATAACTGATCTTGGAGGCATAAAGTATCTTTTATGCTGATTCACATTATGAGTGTTGCCAAAACAGAAGAAAATTTATAATCCCCAGATTCTGCCTGACAAAATGAAACTGAAATCCAGATTCTGTTCACTCCTACTAATTGTAATACATTGTTTTTTTCAATTTTACCAGTAACATAGAAACCAGAAATACAACTGCAGTCTCCACAGTAATTCTCTAGCTACTGGAGAACGGATTTACATTTGCTCTAGATTTTCAGGACAGCAAGAACTAAACAAGGAATTACTATTTAGCTATCTAAACCTTTAGAAACAATAACTTGAGCAGAGTCATTAGTGCCATTTCTAAGGCTATAAATAGTCCTGAGGCTATTAGAGAAGGAAACTAAGAACCAATGTGCTACTGCCAGTGGTAAAAGGCCAGGCACTGAGTTCAAACTATGAATGGCAAAATAAAGCAGTATGATTTGCCTAAACCAATGTATTAGTGTTAAATTGAAAAGGCTAGAGTAGGCCACTATCTAACATTCTTTTTTCCCCCCTTTCCTCTTTTGTTCTCTTTTCTTGTGATCTAATGATTTTCTTTAGTGTTGTATTTGGATTTCTTTTTGTTTGTGTATATCTATTATAGATTTTTGGTTTGCAGTTACCATGAGATTTTTATATAATAGTCCACACACTCACACACAATGGTTTTAAGTTGCTGATCTCTTAATTTCAAATGCATTTAAATTGTCCTGCATTTGTACTCTCCTCCTCTTATGATTATTGGTTTAGAAATCATATTTGTGTATGGATGATTTCCTACATTTATTGTATATTTGCGTTTATTGGTGAGCTTTCCCATCTCATGATTTTCTTGTTTGTTGTTATGGTCCTTTCTTTTCTGTCTTTAACATTTGTTGTAAAGCTTGTTTGGTGGTGCTGAATTCTTTTAGCTATTGCGTGTCTGCAAAGCTTTTGATTTCTCCTTCAAATTTGAATGAGAACCTTAATGTGCATTCTTTGTAAAAGCTTTTTCTGAATATATCATGCCACTCCCTTCTGGCCTGCAGTTTCTGCTGAAAAATCAGCTGATAACTTATTGGAATTCTCTTCTATATTATTTTTTGATTTTCCCTCATTGCTTTTAATATTTTCTCTTTGTCTTTAATTTTGGTCAATTTGATTATTATGTGTTTTGGCATGTATTTCTCTGTTACTTTCTGTTTAAATATCTTCTTAGGCAATTTCTTGCTCTCTTCTCCTTCTGGGACCCCTATAATGCAAATACTGGTGCATTCAATATTAAGCTGTACTTATCTCAGAGTTCCCTTCACAGCTCAGGGGTTAATGAACCAACTAGGATCCATGAGGATTCAGGTTTGATCCCTGACCTTGCTCATTGGGTTAAAGATGTCGTGTTGCCATGAGATGTGGTGTAGGTCACAGTTGCAGCTTGGATCCTATGTTGCTGTGGCTGTGGCCTGGGCCAGCAGCTATAGCTCGGATTTGACCCATAGCCTGGGAACTTCCATATCCCATGGGCGCAGCCCTAAAAAGCAAAATAAATAAATAAATAAACTGTACTTATTCCTTTTTTAATTTATATTTTTATTATAGTTGATTTACAGTGTTGTGTCAATTTCTGCTGTACAGCATAGTGACCCAGTCATTTACATACCTATTTTTTTTCTCATATTATCTATCACATGGTCAATCCAAAGACTGGATAGAGTTCCCTATGTTATACAGTAGGACATCATTGCTTTTCTATTCTAAATATAACAGTTTGCATCTACCAATCCTGAACTCCCCATCCATCCCACTTCCTCCCCCATCCCCCTTGGCAATAAGAAGTCTGTTCTCTAAGTCTGTGAGTCTGTTTCTGTTTTGTAGATAGATTCATTTGTGCTATATTTTAAATTCCACATATAAGTAATATCATATGGCTCTCTTTATCTTTCTGACTTACTTCACTTATTATGAGAATCTCTAGTTCCATCCATGTTGCTGGAAATATCATTATTTTGTTCTTTTTTATATCTAAATAGTATTCCATTGAATCTTCTTAATCCACTCATCTCTCAGTGGACATTTAGATTGTTTCCAGATGTTGGCTATTGTGAATAGTGCTTCAATGAACATAGGCATGCATGTATCTTTTGCAATAAAAATATTGTCCAGATGTGTGAAGGAGTGGGATTTCTGGATCATATGGTAGTTCTATATTTAGTTTTCTGAGGAACCTCCATACTGTTTTCCATAGTGGTACCAATTTACATTCCCAGCAAAAGCTAAGGAGGGTTCCCTTTTCTTCACACACTTTCCAGCATTTGTTATTTGTAGACTTGTTAGTGATGGCCATTCTGACTGGTGTGGTGGTACTTTGTTGTAGTTTTGATTAGCATTTTTCTAATAATTAGTGATGTGAGCATTTTTTCATTTATCTACTGACCATCCATATGTCTTTGAAGAAATGTCTATTTAGCTCTTCTGCACATTTTTTTTTTCAATTGGGTTGTTTGGGGTTTTTTTGTTATTGAGTTGTATTAGTTATTGGTATGTTTTAGATATTAGGCCCTTGTTGGTTGGATTATTTGCAAAGATTTTCTCCCATTCTATGAGCTGTCTTTTCATTTTTTGAATACTTTCCTTTCCTGTGCAAAAGCTAATAAGTTTAATTAGGCACCCTGATCTTGGTCTAGAAGAATCAATATTGTCAAAATGACTAGACTACCCAAGGCAATCTACAGATTCAACATAATCCCTATCAAATTACCAATGACATTCTTCACAGAAGTAGAGCAAAATATTGTAAGATTTGTATGTAAATACAAAAAACACCAAATAGCCAAAGCAATATTGAAAAAGAAAAACTGGAACAGGCAGAATCAGGCTCCCTGACTTCAGATAATACTACAAAGCTACAGTTATCAAAACAGCATGGTACTGACACAAAAATGGAAATATATATGAATGGAACAGGATAGAAAACCCAGAAACAAACCCAAGCACTATGGTCAACTAATCTATGACAAAGGAGGCAAGAACATACAGTGACGGAAAGTTAGTCTCTTCAAAAAGTGATGCTGGGGAAAATGGAAAACTGTATGTAAAAGAATGAAATTAGAACACTTTCTAACACCATACACAAAAATTAACTCAAAATAGATTAAACACCTAACTGAAAGACCAAACACTATAAAAATCCTATAGGAAAACATAGGCAGAATGCTCTTTGACATAAATATCAACATCTTGCTTGACCCACCTCCTAGAATAATGACACCTCCTAGAATAATGACAATAAAAACTAAACAACTGTCCTCATTTCTTTTTATTCTTTTCTTTATTCTATTCTGTGGAAGTGAGTTCCACCACTCTGTCTTCCAGCTAACTTATCTTTTATTCTGCCACATTTATTCTTCTAGTGTATTTTTCTTTTAAATTACTGTAATTTTCAATTGTTTATTCTTTAACTTTTCTAATTCTTTGTTAAAAACTTTGTATAATTCTTGCTCTGTGCCTCCATTCTTTTCCTGAATTCTTGAATCATTTTTACAGTCATTACTCTAAATTTGTCCTTGGGTATATTGCATATCTCCACATCACTTAGTTGTTCTTCTGGAGTTTTATCATGTTTCTTCATCTGGAACATATATCAACTTTGGATAAATGGCTGTTTGTAGGAGATAGCCTATATCTCACAGCAGTATACTTCCAAGGTTAGGATATGACTTGTGTTTGCAGACTCAGTTCCATAGCCTGTGGGACTGTATGTTTCTTGTTTCTGGCAGTTGGCCCCTGGTTTTTGAGGCCAATCTAGAGGCCTGTGCCAGCTTCCTGGAGGGAGGGGCCAGTGCCTGCCCACTGGTGGGCGGAGCTGGGTCTTATCCTCTGATGGGCAAGACTGTGTCAAGGAATGTGTTTAGAAGCAGCTGTATACTCAGGGAGGCTTTATACAGCCTGTCTCCTGATAGGTAGGGCTATGACACTATTGGTTGTTTAGCTGAGGCCTCTCAGCTCTGGAGCCTATAGGCTGTTGGGTGGGGCCAGGTGTTGGTGCCAATGTCCCAAGCAATACATCAGCTTTCGTATGCATACTCCCAGATATGGTCACACCAGCTTTTTTGTCCTGAGCTAGAGCTACAGTGGCCCCTCCCACCATCTTTCCCCGGGAGACCCTCCAAAATCAGGAGGTAGGTTTTTCCCAGGCTCCTATTAAATCACTGCTTCTTTTCTGGGTCCCAGTGTGCATGAGACCTTGTGTATGCCCTCTAAGAGTGAGATGTCTGTTTCACCTAGTCCTGTGGAGCTTTTGCAGTCAAGACACACTGAACTTCAACTCCCTTTAATGGCTAAATAGTGTGACACTGTGTATATATACCACATCTGCTTGATCCACTCATCTGTCAATGGACAATTAGGTGGTTTCCATATCCTTGTTATTATAAATAATGCTGTGGTGCATATGGATGTGCAGATATCTTGTCAACATAGTAATTTCATTATCTTCAGATATATACACAGAAGTGGAATTGCTCTATAAAATGGTAGTTCCATTTTTTAATTTATAAATGAACTTCCATAATGTTTTCCATTATGGTTGTACAATCCCCCAACAGAGAATAAGTCTTCCCTTTTCTCCATCTCCTCACCAGCACTTTTTATCCACTGGCTTTTTGATACTAGCCACTCTAACAGGTGTGAAATGAGATCTCATTGTTGTTTTGATTTGCATTTCCCTCATGGTTAGTCATGTTGAGCATTTATTCATGTACCTGATGTCCATTAATATATCTTATTTGGGAAAAATGTCTATTCAAGTCCCATATCAATTAAAAAAATTTATCATACTTGATGTACAATGGTCTGTCAACTTCTGCTGTACAGCAAAGTGACCCATCTATACATTTATAGACATTCTTTTTTTCACATCAATTTTTAAATCATATTTTTTTGCTATTGACTTTTATGTGTTTTTAAATGTATTTCGGATATTAGTCCCTTATAAGATACATAGTTCGCAAGATTTTTTTCCTATTCTGAAGGTTGTCATTTCATTTTGTTGATGATTTTCATTGTCGTCTACAAGCTTTTTAGTTGGATATAGTCCTACTTGTTCATTTTTTATTTTGCTTGTGATTTAGGTTTCATATCCAACACCCATTAAAAGAGCTTTTTAAAATGTTTTCTTTCAGGAGTTTGTGGCTTCTTGTCTTACTGTTAAATCTTTAAGGCATTCAAGTTAATTTTTGGGAGTGGTATAAGACAACTGTCTAGTTTCTTTCCTTTCTTTCTTTCTTTCTTTCTTCCTTTCTTTCTTTCTTTCCTTCCTTCCTTCCTTCCTTCCTTCCTTCCTTCCTTCCTTCCTTCCTTCCTTCCTTCCTTTCTTTCTTTCTTTCTTTCTTTCTTTCTTTCTTTCTTTCTTTCTTTCTTTCTTTCTTTCTTTCTTTCTTTCTTTTTTCTTCCTTTCTTTCTTCCTTTCTTTCTTCCTTTCTTTCTTCCTTTCTTTCTTGTCTTTTGGGCTGTTCCCATGGCATATGGAGGTTCCCCTGCTAGGGGTCAAATTGGAGCTGTAGCCACTGGCCTACGCCAGAGCCACACCAACGCGGGATCTGAGCTGCATCTGCAACCTACACAACAGTTCACAGCAATGCCAGATCTTTAACCCACTGAGCAAACCTGCAAATTCATGGTTCCTAGTCAGATTTGTTAACCACTAAGCCATGATGGGAACTCCTAGTTTCTTTCTTTTTATATATGAATATCCAATTTTCCCAGAGCCATTTATTGAAAAGACCATCTTTTCTTCATTGAATATGCTTGGATCCTTTGTCAAATATTAGTTGACTTTATATATGTGGGGTTATTTCTAGGCTTTTAATTCTGTTCCATTGGTCTATGTGTGTCTAATTATACAAGTAGCATACTATTGTGATTACTATAGCTTTATAATATAGTTTGAAATTACATAGTGGGATGCCTCTTGCTTGAGAGAACAAATTTGCCCTCAGGATTGCTTTGGTTGTTCAATTTTTTTGTGGTTTCATATACATTTTAGGATTGCTTTTTCTACTACTATAAAAAATGCCATTGAAATTTTATAGGAATTGCATTGAATCTATAGATGGATTTGGGTAGTATGGATATTTTAACAATATTAGCTCTTCTAATCCATGAACATGGGATAATTTTCTATTAATTTGTGTCATCTTTGTTTTTGTCCATCAGAGTCCTATAGTTTTCAGCATAGAGATCTTTTGCCTCTTTGGTTAAATTTATGCTTAGGCATTTTGTTGTTGGATACTATTATAAATGGGATTGTTTTCTTTATTCATTTTTCATATAATTGTTACTTTATAGTAATGCTAATTTTTTTTATCCTGCACCTTTACTGAATATTTGATTAAATACAAGAGTTTTTTGGTGAAGTGTTTAGGATATATATATATATATATATATAATTATGTCATCTGCAAATAGACATAATTTTACTTCTTTCTTTCCAATCCTAAAGGCTATTCTTTCTATTCTTGCCTAATTGCTCTTGCCAGGATTTTCATTACTATGCTGAATAAGAATGGTAAGCACTCTTGAAGTGAGTGCCCTTCTCTTGTTCCTTACTTTAGAAAAAAGCTTTCAAACTTTCACTATTAGTATCATGTTATCTGTAGGTTTGTCATATATGGTCTTTAATATGTTGAAGTACATTGCTTTTGTACCTATTTTATTAAGATTTTTGTATCATGAACAAATATCAAATTTTGCAAAATATTTTTTCTGTGTTATTTAAGTGATGTAATGTATCACATTATTTATTTGTGTATGTTGAACCATCCTTGCATTGCAGGGATAAATCCCACTTGATCCTATTGAATTATATTTTTAATGTACTGCTGAATTTGGCTTGCTAGTATTTTATCTAGAATTTTTAAAATCTATAAACATCAGGGACATTGGCCTGAATATTTTTATTTTGGAATGTCCTTTTCTGGCTTTAGTAACAGGGTAATTCTGGAATCATAAAATCAATTTGAGAGTATTCCCTCCTCTTCAATTTTTGGTAAGAGTTTGTGAAGGATTGGCACTAATTATTTTAATATTTAGTAAAATTCACCTGTGAAGCTACCTGGTCCTTGGCTTTTGTTTGTTGGGAGATTTTTGATTATTGAATCAGTCACCTCACTAGTAATTCATCTGTTTGGATTTTCTATTTTTTCCCAACTTAGTTTTGGTAGATTGTATGTTTCTAAGAATTTTTTTCATTTTTTTCTAATATGATGTATAGTTGCTGAAGTACAGTTGTTCATAGTAACCTCTTATGATACTTTACATTTCTATGGTATCAATTGTGAAATATTTTTCATGTATAATTATGTTGATTTGAATCCTCTGTTTTCCTTGGTTAGTATATCTAAAATTTTGTCAATTTTATTTATATTTTAAGCAGTCAACTCTTAGTTTTGCTAGTCTTTTATATTCTTTTCCTATTCTCCATTTCATTTATTCCTTCTCTAATCTTTATTATCTCCTTCCTTCTACTCAGTTGGGCTCGGATTTTTTTTTTAATTTTTAAAAATTTTTTTTAGTTCTTGAGATGAAATCTTAGGTTGATTATTTGAGAAATTTTGTGGATGTAGGTGTTTATTAGTATGAACCTCCTTAGAACTTTTTTTTACTACGTCCCATACATTTTTTATGTTGTATTTCCATTTTTGTTTCAAAATACTTTATTTCCCATTGATTTCTTCTTTTATCAATTGGTTGTTCAAGAAAGTATTGTTGAGTATTTATGTATTTGTGAATTTTCAAGTTTTCCTATTGTTACTGATTTCTAGTTTCATGATATTTGGTCAGAGAAAATACTTGATATTAATTCAGTCTTCTTTAAACTGCAAGATTTTTTTTATTTGAATTTGCATTTATTTTTGTGACATTTATTCCCAGGCCATGCATTTTTGTTTCTTCAGTTTCTTCTAGGATATCTTTTTATTCTATGCAACCTCCTCTTCTGGCTTAGGAACAATCTGCTCTTTTTTAGTAAGGATCATCTCAATGTGGCAGGAAGAACTAATGTAAGGGTTGATCCAACCAAGAACTAAGTCCTGTGCTGCATCCTTGGGGCTTTGTTCACCTGGATGTGCTCTCTGACCAAAGAATCTGCATCTAAGCCCTTAAGTTAAACTTCACTCTCTGCATTTTTGAGCATGTGCAATAAAAATTCAGTACTCATTTTGGGCTACTGATCCTGTGTTCAGCCCCACTGTTTGGCCTGGGCATACCTACCAACTCCACCATTATAATGATGGAATGGTACACGTTGCTTCTGTAGAGTGACATCCTTCAGATACTTGGTGACTTTTAGAATATGCATACCTTTAATGGCCTGGGCAGTTTAATGAGTGTTCTTAAAATTAACACAAAGATTTGAACCTCTTGATTTGCATGATTTTTGGGGTTTTCTGGTTCAAGTGAATAGCGAAGCATTTTTAAAGGTCACCTCAAGCCACTTACCAGAAAAGGAAGCCTAAGATTGTTTTTTTGAACCATATATGAGTATCCTAAAAAATGTTCCATGTGCACTTCAGAAGGATGGATTCTACTAATGTCAGATAGTTTGTTCTCTGTATGTCTGTTAAGTGCATTTCATACATAGTGATCAAATCTGCTATTTTCTTGTTGATTCTCTGTCTGGATGATGTATCCATTGTTGAGAGTTGGGTATTGAAATCCCTAACATTTTTTTGTATTGTTGTTTTTTTCTTCCATTTAGCTATGTTTTGTTTTGCTTTTTATATTTGTGGGCTCTGATATTGGGCACATAATTATTTAACATTTTTATAGTCTTGATGGATTGACCCCTTTTATATAATGGCCTTTTCCTTTTATACAAAATATATTTTAATTAAAATAGGTAAAAGTATAATTACTTTTTATTTTTTTGGATTATTTGTTTTATCAAAATATATTTTTCCACCCCTTCACTCTCAGTCTATGTGTGTCTTTGAACTAGAGTGAGTTTCTTGTAAGCAGTACATTGTTGGATCTTGTTTTGTTATCCATTAAGCTATTCTATGTCTTTTGATTGGAGTGATTAATTAGTTTACTTTTGAAGTAATAATTGATAGGTAAAGACTTACTATTGCCATCTGTTAATTGTTTTCTGGCTCTTTGGTAAATCTGTGGTTCCTTGTTTCATATCTTGTTGATTCTATGTGTGTGCATTTGAAGTATAACTGACCTGAAACACTATTAGTTCCAGATGCACAATGTAGTATTAATATTTCTATGCATTATAAAATGGCTATCATGATAAATCTAGTTACCATCTATCAATATGAAGTTATTACAATAATGGCATTCCCAAACCTGTACATTCATCCCCATAACTCATTTATTTTGAAACCATGTTTGTATCTCTTAATCTGTATTACCTATTTCAATCATTCCCCAAATGCTCCCCTCTGTAGCACCCTGTTTGTTCTCTGTATCTGTGAGTATGTTTCAGTTTGATTAGGTTTGTCCATTTGGTTTTTAGATTTAATACATAAGTGAAATGATATGTTACTTATCTTTCTCTGATTTATTTCACTTAGCATAATGCTCTCTAAATCTATCCATGTTGACACAAATTGCAAGATTTCATTCTTTTTTATGGCCAAGTAATATTCCTGTATGTGTGTGTGTGTGTGTGTGTGTGTGTGTGTGTGTGTGTGTGTGTATCACTTCTTGTCAATTCACCTATCACTGATGGACACTTATGTTGCTTCCATATTTTTACTACTGTAAGTAATGTCCCAATAAACATAAGGATAATACATATTTTCACTTTCTTCAGAAAAATATCCAGAAGTGGAATTGATGGATTGTATGATAGTTATAATTTTAGTTTTTGAAGAACCTCCATTATGTATTGTACAGTAGTTGCCCCAGTTTACATTTCAACCAATAGTATACTAGGGTTCCCCTTTCTCCAAATTCTCACCAACACTTATTATTTGTGTCCTTTTGGTGACAGCCATCTGACAAGTGTGTATCTCACTGTGGTTTTGATTTGCATTTCCCTGATAATTAGTTATGCTGAGCATTTTTTCATGTCATTGGCCATTTGTATGCCTTTGGGAAAATGTCTATTCAAGAACTTTGCCCATTTTTAAATCACTTGTTGTTGGTACTGAATAATAGGAGTTCCTTATATATGTTAGGTATTTGCTCCTTATATGACATATCATTTGCAAATATCTTCTCCCATTTAGTAGAACACACTTTCATTTTGTTGATAGTTTCCTTCACTATGCAAAACATTTTTAGCTTGATGTAGTCTCATTTGGTTGTTTTGCTTTTGATTTCCTTGCCTGAGGAGACATATCCCTCCCCCCCCCAAAAAAAAATCGCTAAACTGATGTCAAAGAGCGTGCTGCCTATATTTTATTCTAGGAGTTTTATGGTTCCAGGTCTTACATTCAAGAGCTTAATCCATTTTTAGTTTATTTTGTACATGGTTTGAGAAAGTAATCCAGTTTGATTCTCTCACATGTAGCTGTCCAGTTTTCTCAACTCTATTTATTGAAGCAACTATCTTTTACCATTATATATTCTTATCTCCTTTGTCACACATTAACTGACTAAATAAGCATGAGTCAATTTCTGGCCTATTCTTTTCTTTTTGTGGCTGCATCTGCAGCATATGGAAGTTCCCAGGCCAGTGGTCAAATTGGAGCTGCAGCTGCTGGCCTACACCACAGCCATGGTAATACTGGATCCAAGCCACATCTGTGACCTATGCCACAGCTTGTGTCAATACCAGATCCTTAATTCACTGAGCAAGTCCAAAGGTTGAAACCACATCCTCACAGAGATGTCAGGTCCTTAACCCACTGAGCCACAATAGGAACTCCTGGGCTCTCTCTTGTTTCATGGATCTATGTGTCTGTTTTTTTGCTACTATTCTGTTTTGATTACCATGACTTTATGGGATAATTTGAAATCAGGGGTAAGATACCTCCAGCTTTATTCTCTCTCAAGATTGTTTTGGCCATTGGATGTATTTTATATTCGCATATACATTTGAAAATTTTTCCATTCTAGTTCTATGAAAAATGACATTGGTATTTTGATAGGGATTGCAGTGACTCTATAAATTGCCTTGGGGAGTACTGTCATTTTAACAATATTGATTCTTCTAAGCAAAAGTGTGATGTATCTTTCCATTTGTTTGTGTAGTCTTCAATTACTTTCACCAGTATATTATAGTTTTCAGAGTACAGGTCATTTACCTCCTTATTTAGGTTTATTTCTAAATATTTTATTTTTTGATGCAATTATAAATAGAATAGTTTTTTTAATTTCTCTGGTAGTTCATTTTTAGTTTACAGAAACACAACCTATTTCTGTATTTAATTTTGTATCCTACAAATTAATTTATTATTCTAATAGCTTTTGGTAGCATCTTTTGGTACATATACACATACATACATATATGTTTATTTTGTGTTGATGATCTCTTAATTTCAAACACATTCTAACAACCCTGCAATTTTACTCTCCCCCATGTTAATGTTTTTTACTTTTATTTTACATATTTTTGTTTTGTGTATCCCTTAAATACTTATTGTGAATATAGATGATTTTACTACTTTTGTTTTTTAACCTCCTACCACATTTACTGTATATTTGCCTTTATCAATGAGAATTTCACTTTTGTCATTTTCACATTTCTAGTTGTGGTCTTTTTGTCTTATAGAAGTTCCTTTAAGATTTCTTTGGAAAGCAATTTAGTGGTGCTTAACTCTTTTATCTTTTAGATGACTATAAAACTCTTTATTTTTCCTTATTATGTGAATGATAACCTTGCCAGGTAGAGTACTATTGGTTTTAGGTTTTTTCCTTTCATCACTTTAAATATATAGTGACATTCTTTTCTGTTATACACAATTTTTGCTGCAAAGTCAGCTGATGTCTTATCACTGTTTTCTTACACACATTTAGATTTTTTCCTTGCTGCCTTTAATTTTTGCCATTTTAATAACAATGTATATTGGCATGCATCTCTTATGATTGATCTTGTTTGGATCTCTCAGTGTGTCCTGCACCTGGATGTCAGTTTCCTTACCCAGGTTAGGGAAGGTTTTAGCTATTATGTCTTCAAGTTCTATAGCCCTTTCTTTCCTCTTCTGGACCCCTATGATGTAAATGTCATGATACTTCATGGTGCCTAAGAGGTCTCTTAAAGTATTCTTATTTATTTAAATTCTTTTTTTCACTGTTCATTTTGAGTGATTTCCACTTCTCTGCCTCCAGTTCACTGACCTGTTCCTCTGTATCATTTAATCTACTATTGATTCCTGTAGCATATTTTTTAATTTGTTATTGTATCCTAAGCTCTCTTTACATTTTCTAACTCTTTCTTAAACTTCTCACTGTGTAATCCATTTTTATTTTGAGTTTGTTGAACATCTTAGTGGTCATTACCTTGAATTCTTTGTTGGGTTGATTGCTTATCTCCATTTTGTTTGGTTCTTCAGGAGTTTTTTGTTGTTCTTTTATTTGAATCATACACCTCTGTTGCCTCATTTTGCCTATTTCTCTTTTTTTTAATATCTCTGGATTATTTAAGCCACTTATGTTTCTTAATCTTGGGGAAGTGGCTTTATGTAGGAAATATCCTTTGGGTCCCAGCAGCACACTCCCCTCTTGTCTCCTGAGCTGTACGTTCTAGGGGTACCCCCTATGTGGGTTCCATGGACCCTTCTATTATAGTGAGGCCAACTACTACAGTTGTGCCGGTTGGCAGGGATAGCACCCAGCCCACTTGGCTGCCAGGACCTTCTCCAGTGGAGTCTACCAGCTCACTGATGGGTGGATCCAGGTCCTGGTTGCATGGTACAGGGGGTTACAAGGCTGGGTCCATCTCACTCAATGGTAATGCTAGGTTGGGTCAGCTGGATGCAGGGCTCAGAAGGTCCCAGGCTTGGTGATGGCCCTCTGGGTTGGGTCTACATCCCATGGTGGTGGCTGAATGCCCTAGGGATCCTAGGGTTAGTGCTGGCTTGTTGGTTAGCAGACCCAGGTCCGGGGATACTGGCTTCAAGTCCTGGTGGTGCCTAAGGCTGATGATTTTGGTGCCCATGCAGCTGGCTGATGAATCTGGGAAGTCACAGGGCTAGTGCCAACCAGCTGCGGGGTGGGGGGGTGAAAAAGCCCCTGGCCGTAATAGACTAGAGGGAGGGAGGAGTTCAAAATGGCACTTCCCATTACCAGCATCCTTATGTTAGAACAAGTTTCCCCAAATGGATGCCACCAGCATCTATGTCCCTAGGAGGACATCCAGTTGCCTCCTGCCTCTCTAGTAGGCTCTCCAAGATAAGCAAGTGGGTCTCACCAGACTCCTTTCCAACTGTGCCTCTGTACTGGGTCTCAGAAAGTGTGATATTTTGCATGTGCCCTTTAAGAACATGGTCTTGGTTTCCTATAGCCCTCCTGATCTCCTGTATGCAAGCTCTGTTGGTCTTCAAAACTATATATTCTGGGAGTTCATCCTCCCAGTGCATACTCTTCCAGGGTGGGAAGCAAAATATTGGGCTCAAACCCCTTGCTCCTTGAGGAGAACATCTGCAAAGGGATTATTCTCCCATTTGTGGGTCTTTTGACCAGAAGTGTGGGTCTTGACTATATTGCATCTCCACCCCTTCCACCATCTCATTGTAGTTCTTATTTATATTTTTAGATGATGTAAAATATTTTATGCCAGTCTGCAGGTCATTCTAATCAATAGTTTCTCTGTAAATAGTTGTAATTTTGGTGTGTACCTAAAAGAAGGTGAATTCAGGGTCTTCCTACTCCACCATCTTTGCCACACATTTTTATCTTTGATGTCTTGAGTATCAATATGTTTCAACTTCTTAACCATGTTCTTTTAGGTAATTACTATAGGTTTTTCCCTTGTGGATATCATAAGGCTTACATAAAATATCATAAAATTCTAACACCATATTTTATACTGATAACAATTTAAGTTCAATAGAATTCCTAAGCTTTATGCTTTAACCTCCCCTCCCCTTCACATTTAGATTACTGCTGTTAAAGTTTACATATTTTAATATTGAATAACTGATAACAAATTGTTATAGTTACTTTTCACTTTAAAAAAAACTTTAATCTAGAAATTAAGTGAATTATACCCTACCATTAATTATTGTATTAAAGACTCTGACTATATACTTATCATTACCAGTAGTTTTAGGTTGCCTTTTTGTATTTTTATGATGTAAATTAACATCTTTTTATTTCCCTTAAAAACTCCCTTGAGAATTTTTTGTAAGGCAGGACTAATGTAATAACCCTTGATGCCTTTTTTTTTCTTAAGGATGTCTTTATATCTATTCCATTGCTGAAGTACAGCTTTGTTGGTAGTGAATTCTTGGTTGATAGTTTTTCTTCCTTCAGTAGAGTGAATATATCATCCCGTTTTCTCATGGCCTGAAACTTTGTTGAGAAATACATCAATAGTCTTAGGAGTGTGCTCTCTTTTATTATATGTAACTTCTCTTTTTCTTCCTGTTTTCAAACTTCTTTTTCTTCGAATTTTGATAATTATCATATGGCTCTGTGTAGTCCTATTCATACTCAAATTATTTAGAGTATTTTGGGCTTCGTGTATCTCAATGTCCATTTCTCTCCTCAGGTTTGGGAAGTTTTTAGACATTATTGTTCTAAAAGATACTTTATGACCCATTCTTTTTCACTTCTGCTTCTAGAATTTCCATAATGTGAATATGGTGTCTTTTGATTGTGTCTAATAACTACTGTAAGCCTGGGCTGTTTGATTCTTTTTTGTTCTTTTTTCTTTCTGTTCCTCTGAGTGGATAATTTCAAATGTCTTGTCTTTTACATCAGTGATTCTTTATTCTACATTGTTGAATTTGATTTTAAAATTGTTACATTCTTTGGTCATTGTATTCTCAGCCCCAGGATTTGTTTGTTTTGACAATGTCTATTTTGTTGTTATACTTCTCATTTTGTTAATGCATGGTTTTCCTAATTTTGTTTAGTGATCTGTGTGTTTTTGTAGTTCACTAAACTTTTAAAATAGGATTATTTTGAAGTCTTTGTCTAAAAAATTATAGATTTTTTTAAAATCTATTTTCGGAGCTTCATTTCCTTGGTGGTTTTATATCAACCAGATTTATTTTAATTCCTTTTAATTTTTCATCAAATTATAGTTGTTACAATGTTGTGCCAATTTATTCTGTACAGCAAAGTTACTTAGTCATATACACACATTCTTTTTTTAATATTATTTTCTATCATGGTCCATCCCAGGAGATTTGATATCATTTCCTATACTATACACTAGGACATTATTTTTTATCCATCATATATTGTTTTTCAATTCTGGGGTTAGCAATTTGCACCTACTAACACCAAACTCCCAGTCTGTCCCACTCTCCATGCCCCCTTGGCAACTACAAGTCTGTTCTCTATGTCCATGGGTCTATTTCTCTTTTGTAGATAGGTTTGAATGTGCCATTTTAAAATGCCACATATAGGTGATATCATATGGTACTTGTCTCTCTCTTTCTGCCTTCCTTCACTTACTATGATAATCTCTAGTTGCATCTATGTTGCTACAAATGGCATTATTTTTTCTCTTTATGGCTGAGTAGTAGTATTCCACTGTATATATATATATATACCACATCTTCTTAATCCATTCATCTGTCAATGGACATTTAGGTTGTTTCCATGTCTTAGCTGTTGTAAATAGTGCTGTTTTGAAGATATGGGTGCGTGTATCTTTTTGATTTATGGTTTTGTCTAGATATGTACCCATGAGTGGGATTACTGGATCATAGTATTTTTACTTTTAGTTTTCCAAGGAACCACCATACTGTTTTTCATCATGGTTATACCAATTAACAATCCCACAAACATTGTAGGATGAGTCCCTATTTTCCATACCTTTTCCAGCATTTATTTGTAGACTTCTTAATGATGGCCATTCTGACCAGTGTGAAGTGATGATTTGCATTTCTCTAATAATTAGGATTGTTTCTGTTGCTGTGCAAAAGCTTTTAAGTTTGATTAGGTCCCATTTGTTTGCTTTTGTTTTTATTTTTGTTGCCTCAGAATACTAACCAAGAAACCTTTTATATGGTTTATGTCAGAGAATGTTTTGCCTATGTTCTCTTCTAGGAGTTTTATGATGTTATATTTTATACTTAAGTCTTTAAGTTATTTTGAGTGTTTCTGTGCATTGTGTGAGAGTGTTTTCTAGTTTCACTGATTTACATCAGCTATTTTGCCAGAACCACTTGATGAAGAGACTTTTTTTTCCGTTTTATGTTCTTACCTCCTTTGTCAAAAATCGATTGTAGGTACCTCTGTTTGTTTCTGGGTGCTATTCTGTTCCATTGATCTGTATGTATGTTTTTGTATCAACAGCAAACTCTTTTGATTACTGTAGATTTGTAGTATTGTCTGAAGTATGGAAGCATTATGCCTCCTGCTTCCCTCCCCCCCCCCCACCCTTAGGATTGCTTTGGCAATTCTGGGTATTTTGTGGTTCCACATACATTTTTGTATATTTTTTTCTGTTTCTGTGAAAAATGCCGTAGGTGGTTTGATAGGGACCACATTAAATCTGTAGATTGTTTTGCTCAGTAAAGCCATCTTAACAATTATTCTTTCAATCTGGGAGCTTGAAATATCTTTCCATTTCTTTGAATCTTCTTTAATTTCCTTGATTAATATTTTATAGTTCTCAGCATATAGGTCTTTCACCTCTTTGGTCAGGTTTATTCATAGGAGTTTTTGGGTGCAATTTTATAAGGTATTTTTTTCTATATTCCCTTTCTAATACTTCATTATTTGTATACGGAAATGGAACCAATTTCTGAATGTTAATCTTGTACTCTGCTACTTTGCTGAATTAGTTTATCAGATCAACTATTTTTTATGTGGAGTTCTTAGGGTTTTCTATATATAATATTATGCTTTCTGCATATATTGACAATTTTACCTCTTCTATTCCAGTTTGGATACCTTTTATTTCTTTTATTTTTGTCAGGTTGTTGGGGATAGGCCTTCTAATACTCCATTGAAAAAAAGTGGTGAGAGTGGGCATCCTTTCCTTGTTCCAGATTTTAGCAGGAAGGCTTTCATCTTTTCTCCATTGAGTATTTATTGGCTATGTATTTGTTATAAATGGCTTTTTTATGTTGAGATATGTTCCTTCCCTGCCCACTTTGGTAAGAGTCTTTGTTTTTTAATCATGAATGGATATTGAATTTTGTCAAATATTTTTTCTGCATCTATGATTTATTATAATTATTGATTTATTCCTTGATTCCATTTGTTGGTATCTACACATTTGAATAAGCTGTCTCCTCTTCCAGATGAAATAGATTTGCTTAAGCAGAAATAGTTCCTCACCAGTCATCTTAGTTTGGGTTTCTGGTTGTGTCTTCTGGAAGCATCCTTGGGAATGTGGGGCTTGCTATCAGACTTTTTGGGGCAAGGACACTGCCTGCACTCGGATTTAAGAAAGGGTGGGTTGCTGCTGGCTGAGAAGAGTTTCATAGTACTGCTGGCTTAGTTCCCTGCCTATATGAGGCTATGGACTGAACTCATGGTAAGCCTCCATCAGGTTTACTAAATGGTGAGAACTTAATACTATATATACTCAGCAGTACTTAGGGCTATGAATTTGCTCTTATGCCTGGCAGAACAGTAGAATGGGCCCCAGGATCCACACAGCTCATTGTCTGGAGACTCAAATCAGGTAATACTGTTCACCAAATTCCTTGGCCAGACAAGTGGATTGGTTCTGCTACATACTGTACTCTCTGTTCAAGTGCCACTGTAAGTAGGGTTGTCAGATGTGCTACATTGCTTCCTATTAGGTCTGGTTAGGTTCCCTGGCTAGGTGGGCTAAAATCTGTGTGAAGCCATAGCTGTTCAATAGGCATGTCAGGCAACTATTTCCCTCCCCCCACCAAGTTTCAAGGTACGTCTGAGCAAAGTACCTCCATGACAGCCACAGTACTCATGCAATCATTGAAGATATGGTATCTTATTATATGGCAAAGGATGTGTTCAAAGTTTAGATGACATTCAAATATCAGCATTCCCTTAATTACTCTGGGGTTTTGGAGTAATAACTAAAATCGTTGCTTTTAGAGGATGATGTTTATCCACAGTTGGGTTAACACTATTGGTTTATTTATATATACTGTGAAAGGTGCTGAATAAGTAATAATTTTTCACTGACTATAGCAAAACTTTGCCCCCAGCATTCCTCACCACTCTCCTTGCCAAACTCAAAGTGACCTACCATTTGCTAAGCTGAAACCCCAGTCTTGCATCTGTCTTGTGATTAACTGAAGTTCAGTTTACTCAGACCTTCTAAGAATCTAAACAGTGAAAAATTCTGAGAATAAATGTGAACTTTGAACTGCTTTAATCTATCCCATAAAAAATTTAAGCTACATGTTCCCAGCAGAGCAGTCATCTTGAACTGTTCTCACCTTTTAGTAAAGACTTGAGCTAACAGCTTTATGGTGAATTTTTCTCCTCCCACCATTCTCTGGCACAATTTTTTATTCTTCTCAAATAAATGAGAGATTGAATTCATTTTTAAAGAATACTGTTTCACCAAGGTTTACATGCATAGCAAATAAAAGTCTTCTCTGGTGATTTTCAGAAAGCCTTGAGAAATTTGAAAGTTATTTTGTAACACATAAACCTCCATTTCCTTTCTCCCACTACAAGCATGCACTTTAGAGGTTTCATAGGACTAAGGAACTTCCGCATTTGACTCATAAGAAATAAGGTCCCAAGGAAGGTCACACTTTTCATCCTGCAACAGGAAATGCAAAAGCAGGCTAAGTCTTGAATTAGAATGCTAGCTTAGCAGTCTTATAACTTGTCACTATCTTTTGCAGAGGTATGGCAACAAAATTCACCTATATACCTTTTAGACTATAACTGGGTTCATGCTAGACCCCAAATTGTCAATAACATGAAAAGTTACTGGGTGAAGATCAATTATACTGTAATAATAGAAAGCTAGGATGATACAAATTGCAGGATGACGGCATCCTGAACTAAATTTTCTTTGAAATTAGCCACGCATATTTTGACATTTCCTTCTCCACAATTCTTCCTAAGAGCACAGGTAACAGAGAATAAGGAATGTGCAATCTAAATGTAATGGAATAATAAGTTATGGGACACAGAGAAAAATGTATTTATCCATTTTTATTTTATCTCCTAACAGTTGGCATTATGGTAACATGCCAGGTCGCTCTCCAATGTGAAGTTGCCTGCTTTCTATCACTCACTTCAAGGGAAGCCTCTCAGTGTTATCAATTTCCCTTTTATACCTACATCATCCTGACTCAATAGGAAATATGTAGGTAGAGATCCCAGGCCCTCCTTATGATTATTTGTCAAATAAATAGGTCTTGTTTTTTCCCTGTCAAGCTGTAACTACGTCCTAAACCCTGCTTGAACAAAATAAGGCCCAGTGGCAGATAGAAGCATCTAGAAATCATCTCTCCTTCTTGCTTTAGTAATATTCACTCTCTATTCATTTAAACTGTTTAATTTGACACAGGCTTATTGAAGACTTGATCACAAGAAGAATTCTGCAAACACTCTATAAATTTTCTTTCAACCCCCATGGTAATCAAGACAGATTACATAATGTCTGAAACAAAATCATCCATGAAGATTACAAGACCTAGATTATAGGTCTAGTTGGGAAGTCAAATATCATAACACTATATTGTACAATATAGGACCATCCTATGTATGTAAAAGGAATTAAGAAAGAAGCAGGAATGATCATGGAAATAGGAAGTTAAAGACAGACTCTAGTTTGGTAGACAGAAAGACAACTTAAAAAATCTAAAATCATTTCTCTCCTTAGGAGAAAGATAGGCTTCCAAGAGGTGGCTAAGGGACTTTTCATGAGGTAGAGGAGGCTCTATTAAAACTTCAGAGAATCTAAGTATGTTTTTTCTGCAAATAAAGCTCCATGAAAAGCCACCTAGCCTCTCTCACTGCAAACGAAGTTGCCATCTCAAATCACCAATTAGCTTGATGAAATTCTAGAGTACATATACTTCTAAACATAATAATGAAATATCTGTAGCCTAAAGAAGCATTCTAACTTCAACATTCCATATGAGCTGTTACCTGAAGGTTCCTCTAGCTTGTCGAAAATCCATCAGGACAGTTCCCTTACTGAACCTCCTAGTAACCAATAGCTGTGATAAGCTCAGAAGTGTCAAGGTATCAGTGAGGTCAATCGAGCAACATGGAATATTGTTTTTCATTCTCCTTAAACTGCTATCCTTCACAGATAGAAATTTGAATATAAAAGGATTCCAATATTTTAATCCAGTAGTGATTTCTGTGGAATATATTTAATAGAAAATTATCCTAGTATGTGGAATTTAATGAAGGTCTGTAGAATTTCCTTGTTGTTTGAAGCACCCTTAGCTGTTAATATGGATCTGTATGTTAAGCCCTATAGATATCCATAAGTAATAGGATCATTGCCAAAGAAATTCACCAAAATAGGTAACAGGGCCTATGAAAGGTAATACAATAGACAGAGAGGGCAAAATTAAAGACTCAACTTTCATTTCCAAACCAGAAAATACAGAAGCCAAATTAGTTGATTAGTACAGAGAAGATTCATGGATGATGGTGTCCAGAAACTCACTGGACATTAAGATGTGTCCTAGGAAATTAACATTTTTATTGAGTTTACATTACATAATTTATTCGTTTTAGAGCTAGAACAAAATATGAACTATGTATATATTTCAAAATGATTTCCATAACAACTTAACATCCATCATTTTGCATAGTGATAACTTATTTAAGAAATTTTAAAATCTACATCCTTAGTGATTTTAAAATGTGCAACAGGAGTTCCCGTCGTGGCGCAGTGGTTAACGAATCTGACTAGGAACCATGAGGTTGCGGGTTCGGTCCCTGCCCTTGCTCAGTGGGTTAACGATCCGGCGTTGCCGTGAGCTGTGGTGTAGGTTGCAGACGCGGCTCGGATCCCGCGTTGCTGTGGCTCTGGCGTAGGCCAGTGGCTACAGCTCCGATTCAACCCCTAGCCTGGGAACCTCCATATGCCGTGGGAGGGGCCCAAGAAATAGCAACAACAACAAACAACAACAACAAAAAAAATGTGCAATAAAGATAAGCAATGAGATCCTGCTGTATAGCACAGGGAACTATATCTAGTCACTTGTGGTGGAACATGATGGAGGATAATGTGAAAAAAAGACATGTATGACGGGCTCACTTTGCTGTACAGTAAAAATTGACAGAATATTGTAAACCAACTATAATAGTAAAATCAAAATAAAATGTTCAATAAAGGATTTTTAACTAGTCACCATGTTGTATGGTACATCCCCAGTATTTATCTTATAACTGGAAAGTTATACCCTTTTATCCCTTTTGATCCATTTCACTCACCACTGACAACCACAAATATGTTCTTTGTATCTATGTGTGTGGATTCCCCCCCTTTTTAAAAAAAAAGATTCCACCTATAAGTGGATCACTGTTTGTTTTATCTCACTAGACATAAGGCCTTCAGGTTCAAACATGCTATTAACAAATGGTGGATTTTTTTTCTTTCTAATGGCTGCATAATATTCCACTGTATACACATACCACATTTTCTTTATCCATTCATTCATCAAAAGCACTAGGTTGCTTCTGTCTTGGCTATTGTAAATGAACTGCAAGAAACATAGGACTCGGCTATCTTTTTGAGTTATTGTTTTCCTTTCCTTTGGATAAATGCTCAGAAGGGGAATTGCTGCTTCATATGGAAGTTCTATTTTTAACTTTTTGAGTAATCTCCATAATGTTTTCCATAGTTGATATAGCAATTTACATTTTCACCAACAGTACACAAGAGTTTCTATTTTTCCTTGCCAACACTGGTTTATCTTTTTAATAACAATTATTCTAACTGGTGTGAGGGGCTATCTCATTATGATTGGATTTCCATTTCCTAGATTATTAGCAATGTTGAGCACCTTCTCATGTAGCTGTATAACGTCTTTGGGAAAATGAATATTCAATTCTTCCGTCCATTTTTAAAAAGATTGCTTTTACTATTGAGTTGTATGGGCTCTTTATAAATTTCAGATATTGATTCCTTATAAGTGACGTGCAAATATTTCTTTTTGTTGATGGTTTCTTTGCTGTGCAGAAGCTTTTTAGTTAGAAGTCCCACTCGTTTATGTTTGTTTGTGTTGCCTTTGTTTTTGGGGTCAAAGCCAAAAAATCATCAAGACCAATGTCAAGGTTTGTACCACCTATGTTTTCTTCTAGAAGTTTTCAGGTCTTACATTTAAGTCTTTATTCTTAGTTGATTCTATTATGAGTTTATTTTTGTGTATGCTAAGATAGTGGCCCAGCTGCATTATTTTTATATGGCTAACCGGTTTTCTCAATACCACTTACCAAGAAGACTGTCTTTTACCCAATGCATATTCTTGGCTTCTTTGCCATAAGTTAATTGCCTGTATATGTATGAAATTATTTCTGGGCTCTCTATTCTGTCCCATCTATGTCTGTCTGTATGCCAAAAACATAATGGTTTAAGAGTTCCTGTCGTGGCAGTGGTTAACGAATCTGACTAGGAACCATGACGTTGCGGGTTCCATCCCTGCCCTTGCTGAGTGGGTTAACAATCTGGCATTGCCGTGAGCTGTGGTGTAGGTTGCAGATGCGGCTCAGATCCTGCATTGCTGTGGCTCTGGTGTGGGCTGGCAGCTACAGCTCTGATTAGACCCCTAGCCTGGGAACTTCCATATGCCACGGGAGCAGCCCAAGAAATGGCAAAAAGAAAAAGAAAAAAAAACAAAGTGGTTTAATTACTATACCTTTGTAATATAGTTACAAGTTAAGAAGCATGATGCCTCTAACTTTGTTATTTTTCATGATAACTTTGGCTTTTAGGATCTTTTGTGCTTTCATACAAATTTTAGGATTTTAGTTCTATTTCTGTGAAAAATGCTTTGGTGACTTTGATAGAGATTGCAGTGAATCTATTGGTGGATTTGGTTGCTATGGATATTTTAACAATACTAAATCTTCCTATCTGTGAGCATAGAATAATCTTTTCATTTCTTTGTGTCTTCAATTCCTCCCATCAATGTCATAGTTTTCCAAATATATTCCATGGTCAAACTTAATCCTATATATTTTATTGTATTTGATGCAGTTGTGAATGAGACTGTTTTCTTAATTTCTTTTCCTGATAGTTTGTTCCTAGTATATAAAAGAAAACAGATTTTTATGATAAATTTTGTATCCTGAAACTTTATTGAATTCATTTATTCTAATTTTTAAAAAGTCTTTATTGTATTCTATATGTAATGTGCCAATTGGAAAGTAAGAGAGTATTACTTCTTACTCTTTTATTTGGATGCCTAGTATTTCTTTTTCTTCATATTGTTCTGGCCAGGACTTTCAGTGCTATGTTGAACAATGAGAGTGAGAATGTCTTGTTCATGAAAATGCTTTCAGTTTTTCAATTTCAAGTATGCTATTAGCTGTGGTCTTCTCATTTTTGGCTTTTATTGAGGTACATTCTTTCTATACCCACTTTGGTTTTTTCATGTATAGATGGTGAATTTTATCAAAAAAGGTAATTTTTTTAATTGTGTTCATGTGTTATATCATTGATAAGTTTGAAAATGTTGAAACCAACCTTGCTGCTTGGAATAAATCCTACTTCATCATGGTGTATGGTTCTTTTAATGTGCTTTTGAATTCAGGTCTCTGATTCAGTTTGATGATATTTGACAGAGGATTTCAGTATCTATGTTCACCAGGGGTATTGTCCTGTGCTTTTCTGGTAGTATCTTTGTCTGACTAGGGTATCAAGGTGATGCTGGCTATATGAAGTACTTTTGGACATGTTCTTTCATCTCTATTTTTTAAGTTTCAGAAGCATTTGGTAGTAGTAATTTTTCAATGATTAGTAGGTCTCATCAGTAAAGCCATCTGGTCCTGGACTTTTGTTTGTTGGGAGATATTTGACGATTTAATGTCCTAACAATAATCAATCTGTTCATACTTTCTATTTCTTCATGATTCAATTTTAGTAAACTGTATGTTTCTAGAAATTTATCCATTTCTTTTTAGTGTTTAAATTGTTAGCTTATAATTGCTCATAGTAGTCTCTTATGAGTCTTTGTATTTTTATGGTATTTGCTGTAATCTCTCCTTTTTCATTTTTAATTTTACTTATTTGAGTCTAGTTTTTTTTTTTGGTATGTCTAGCTAAAGATTCATATAACCTACTCTGATCTTATTTCCTTACTTCTTATATTTTCTAGTTCCTTAAAATATAAAGTTAGGTTATATGTCTCTATACACATGTGAATTTCCCAGTTTTCTCCTTAAAATTGGTTTCTAATTTCATACCATTGTGTGGAGAAAGATGCTTGATAATAAATTCAAGAAAACTTAAATCCTAAGACTTATTGTGGTCTAATATGTCATAAATCTTGGTGCGTGTTCTATGTGCAGAAGCTTTTTAGTTAGAAGTCCCACTCGTTTATGTTTGTTTGTGTTGTTTGTCTGTTAAGTTCATCTGGTCTAACTTGTCATTTAAGACCAGTGGTTCCTTTTTGATATTTTGTCTCAATGACCTATCCATTGATTAAATGAGGATATTTAACTTCTCTGTTACTGTATTGCTATTTCTCTCCTTAGATCTGTTAAAATTTGCTTTATGTACTTATATGATCCTATGTTAGGGTGCATAACTATTTACAAATGTTACATTTTCTTATTGGATTGACCCCCTTTTATAATTAAATTGTGAACCCCTTTGATATAAGTACAGCTACCCAAGCTTTCTTTGCTTTACATTTTCATGGAATATCTTTATCCATTTTTTGTTATCATTCTTAAAACTTCCAATCATAAAACTGAGGTGATAGATGGAAAGTCCCTTATATAGTTGGTTTTTATTTTTTTATCCACCAACCACTTTGTCTTTTGGTGGGAGAATTTACTCTATCTAAAGTAATTATTGATAGATGTGGACTTATTATTGCCATTTTGTCCATTTTTATGGGGCTGTTTTACAGTCCATTTCTTCTCTTATCTGAGATTTGATGATTTTTCTAGCAAAAAGTGTAATGCTTATTATACTCCTTTATCTTTTGTGCACTTACTATAGGTTTTTATTTGTGACTAACACAAGATTTATATAAAACAGTCAATTATAAGTTTATAAAGTTAATTTGAATGCATTCTAAAGCTCTACAATTTTACTCTCCCAAAAGTTTACATGTTTTTACCATCACAATTTATGTCCTTTTACCTTGGGTATCCACTAACCTTGTATATTCACCCACAAATAGTATAGTTATTTTTTACTGTTTTTTGCTTTAGTTTTCAAACTAGATTTATTAGTGATTAACCTACCACCAATACAACATTAGTTTATTCTTAATATATTTACCTTAGACAATAAAATTTGTACTGCCTTATGTTTTTCTTTTGCTAATTAGAGCTCTTATTCCAGGTGAATAAATCCCATTTAACATTAATTGTAAGGCCAGTTTATTAGTGATGAACTCCTTCAGCATTTTTTTCAGTCTTGAAAGCTCTTTATCTCTCCAGTCCTGAAGGACAACTTTGACAGAGTTTTCTCAATTGGTACTTTCTTCCTATTAGCACGTTAAATATATTGTGACTCTCTCTTATGGTCTGCAGATTTTCTGCTGAAAATTCTGTTGATAATTCATTTTTACATAAAAGGGTGTTTTTCTATTGCTACTTTTGAGGTTATTTCCTATCTTTAACTTGTGACTATTTAATTATTATGTATCTTGGTATGGGTCTTTTTGTATTCCTTCCTCTCTTTTTGAACTCTCTGGATGACTGTTTCCTTCTTCTTTCTCCTCTTTGAGACCTACATTGAAATCTGTGTCCACTTAATATTGCCCCATAAGTATCCTTAGTAATCTTAATTCCTTTTCATTCTTTCCTTTTGCTCCATCAATTGGATGAATTCCACTGCTCTGTCTTCCAGTCACTGATACTTTCTTCTCTATCAAGGCTGATATTGAACCTCCTCTCTGGAAATTTTTGGTTCATATATTACATTCTAAAGCTAATGTATTTCTATTTGGTACTTCATTAAATTTTCTATCTGTTCATGGACATTCTTACTTTGTGTATTGTTCTGCTGAACTTGATAAGCCTCATCATTATGACTAATTTTGAACACTTTGTCAGGTAAGTCATGTATCTGTATTTAATTAAAGTCTTTTTCTGTGTTTTAATCTTGTTTTTTAATTTGGAACATAATCCTCCATTTCTTCATTTTTGACTCTTTTTGTTGGTTTCTCTGAATTAAACAGCCACTTCTCCTGATCTTGAAGTAGTACTCTAATGTATGAGAAAAACCTCATTGGTCAACCCTGCCCTAGATTTTTGTAAACTTTCAGTACTTTGTAGATGTCCAGGCCTTTTTTTTTTTTTTTTTTTTTTTTTTTATTCTCATGGCTCCCAGTATTTGAGAGTGTGGAAAGTGTTATAAAGGGAAGGAACTCAGTAGCTTCTAAAACATGAAAATATACTTCTGCCAGGGTAAGGCACTGAAATGAACATTTTTCCATGTACTCCTTCTTCACTGAGTCCTGAACATAACTAGATAAAATTTGCTACTCTCCTATTGAACATATGAACACAAGCCACACTGACCACCAAAGAAGGCAACAGCTCCAAAAGCTTGGGCGATTTACCTGAGCACAAAGTCCTTTGCTGAGACACTGGGGACCTGAAACAGGACTGTGAAGGTGGTGCCCTCTGGCCTCCCTCCTGAAAATTTTGTCTGCTGTTTCTGAGTCAAAGGAGAAATAAAATGTACCAAAACAAAAATATGACATACCAAAAATCTAAAGGATGCAAAAAATGGAAATATAGGCCTACCTAAAAAACAAACAAGAAAACACATCAAACAATCTCATACCTGAGAACTATAAAAAGAACAAATTGAGTCCAAAGTCAGTAGAAGGAAATAAATAGAAAAAGGTCATTGTAGAACTAAATAGAGACAAAAATAGAAAAGATGAATAAAACCAAGAGCTGGTTCTTTAAAAAGATAAACTAAATTGACAAAACTTTAGCTATACCCACTAAGGAATAAAAAAGAGTAGGCTCAGAGAAATAATAGCTAAAATGAAAGCAGAAAAGTTACAATGGATACCATATAAATACAAAGAATTATAATAGAATGTTATGAACAGCTATATGCCAAAAATTTTGAAAACCTAGAAAAAAAATGGATTCATTCTTACCATCATACAACCATCTATGACTTAATCAGGGAAGGTGAAATAAAAGAATATCTGAAGAGATTGATCACTAGTAACACTAAAATAGTAATTAAAACATCCCCAAAACCACAAATCCAGATTCAGAACCAGACAGCTTCACAGGTAAATTTTACAAAGTATTCTAAAAAGATTTAATACTTATCCTTCTCAAACTCTTACAAAAAAAATGAGGAATAAATGCTAACTTATTTTGCAACTCTAACATTACTCTTCTACAAAACCTAATAAGAAAAACACATAAAAGAAGAAAATTATAGATGAAAAAATTCTCAACACTATATTAGCAAAAGAAGTACAACAATACATGACAAAGATCATACACCATGACCAAGTGGGATTTATTTCAGGGAACAAGGATTTTTCAACATCTGTAAATCAATCAGTGTGATACACCACATTAATAAAATGAAAGATAAAAGTCATATTGATCATCTCTATAGCTTCAGGAAAAAATGGATTTGACAATATTCAACAATCATTTGTTTAAAATTGTCACTAAAATGAGTATAGAAGGAATGTTACTCAAAATAATTAAGGCAATATATAACCAGCCAAAGATAACAGTATTCTCAATGATGAGGAACTGAAATCTATCCCTGTAAGATAAACAACATGACAAGGATGCCCACTATTTTCCACTCTTATTCAATGCTGTATGGGAAGCCCTAGCCAAAGCAATTAGACAAGAAAAAGAATTGAAGGCATCCAAATTGGAAATGAAGGAGTAAACTATCACTAGGGTGGATGTTATGCTTTAATATATATAAAATCCTTAAGATTCCATTAAAAACTATTAAAAATAATAAATACAGTAAAATTACATAACCAGTATACAAAAATATATTGCATCACTCTGCATTAACCACAAACTAGCAGAAAGTGAATCTAAGACAACAATCCCATTTACAATTACAACCCAAGAAGAAAACGTTTAGGAAGAAATTTAACCAAGGACTTGAAAAACCTATACACTGAAAAATATAAGACACTGTTTAAAGAAGACACAGAGAAGTAGATATTCTGTGCTCATGGGTTAGAATAATTAATATAGCTTTAGGTAAAACATTTTAACAATCTGCAGATTAAAAGTAATCCCTATCAAAACTTTTCACAGAAATAGAATAAAAAATACTAACATTTATATGGAACCAAAAAAAAAATCCCCAAACTCAAATCACCAAAGCAATCCTAAGAATAAAAGAACATAGTGGACATGAGATCACACTCCCTGATTTAAAATTATATCACAAAGTTATAGTAATAAAACCAATATGGTATTGGCAGAAAAACACAGAGATCAATGATAGAGAATTGAGAACCCAGAAATAAACACACACACACACACACACACACACAAACAAATAATGTCTGACAAAGGAGCAAAGAACATACAATAGAGAAAGGATAGTTTTATCAACAAATAGTGTTGGAGAACTGGATGGCCACATGGAAATAAGGAAAGAAAGGAAGCTAGATCAGTATCTGGCATCATACACAAAAATCAACTGAAGACTTAAATATAAGACCTGAAACCATAAAATTCCTAGAAGAAAACACAGGCAGTGTGCTCACTGACATTTATTTGTCTTAGCAACATCTTTCTGGCTCTGTCTCCTCAGGCAAGGGATAAAATACAAAAATAAATAAATGGGACTACATCAAACTAAAAAACTACATGGCAAAAGAAACAAATAATATATTTGTAAAGCACATAGCCAGTAAGAGGTTGCTATCCAAAATATATAAAGAATTCATACTACTGAACAACAACAAGAAAAAAAACAAGCAACCTGATTTTAAAAATGAATAGAGGACCCAAAGAGACAATTTTCCAAAGAACACATAGAAACAGTAAAAAGGCACATAAAAAGGTATTCAACATCATTCTTTTTTTTTTTTTTTGTCTTTTTACCATTTCTTGGGCTGCTCTCGCGGCATATGGAGGTTCCCAGGCCAGGGGTCGAATTGGAGCTGTAGCCACTGGCCTACGCCAGAGCCACAGCAACACAGGATCTGAGCCGCGTCTGCAGCCTACACCACAGCTCACGGCAACACCGGATCGTTAACCCACTGAGCAAGGGCAGGGATCAAACCCGCAACCTTCTGGTTCCTAGTCGGATTCGTTAACCACTGCGCCACGACGGGAACTCCAACATCACTCATTTTAAAGGAAATGTAAATCAAGACACAATGAGATTATCACCTCATGCCCACTAGAAGGGTAATATTTAAAAAGCCATGAAATAACAAGTATAGAGTTAAGGAAAGACTCATGCACTGTTATTAGGGATGTAAATTAAGAGCCACTATAGGAAACACTTTTTTTGAGCACTCTCCATACTAAGAATAGAACTATTATATGATCCAGCTATTCTACTTTTTGGTATTTATCCAAAGAATATGAAAATACTAATTCAAAAAACATATTATACCTATATTCATTACAGCATTACTTAAAATAGCCAAGATATGGAAGCAACCTTTGTGCTCATCAACAGATGAATGGTTAAAGAAGATATAGCATCTATTCATCTATCCACACTCAGCCCTAAAAAAGATGAAATCTTGCCATTATGACAACATGGATGGATCTTTAGGGTAGTTAACTAAGTGAAATAAGTAGATGTATAAAGACAAATACCATGATTTTACTTAAATGTGGAATAGTATATAAGTATGTAAATAAATGCACAGAGGAAGTAAACCAAACCCAATATAAAACACATAAGTACGGATCCCAAACTGTAGGTTTACCTTAGCAGGGAACAAAAACAACAGTCCTATTCCACTGTTCTCAGCCAGAAGCACCACCTGCTGACCTCACAGAATGGGCAGTGGCCTTTCTCAAAAACAGAGTCTGAAAGAAAGCCCTACTTTCCAAAAAATGTTACCAAGTGCCATGTCCAGAACTTCACACAACCAAACTGGTTATGAATTTTCTCCCATAAAGTGAACCAATAAATTCTGGAAAAGCAATCTGCTTACTCAAAGGTGCAGATAACAACAAAAGGAATCTAGGATCATGACAAATCAGGTAAAAATGACATCACCAAAGAAATCTAATAAATCTACAGTAACTGATCCTAAATAAATAGAGTTAATGAAATATCAACAGTCTCTGGGAAAAAAAAGTTTAATAAAGCACAAGACCACACAGACAAAACTAAATAACATCAGGAAAATAATGCAGAACCAAGCAAGAAGTTCAACAAAAACAACAACAAAAAGAATTTTTAAAAAATCTTAGAACTGAAAAACACAATTACTGAACTTAAGAATTCAGTAAAGAGCTTTAAGAATAAACCATGCCATGCAGCAAAAAGAAGAAACAACCTAGAAGATAAGACATTTAAAATTATGTAGTCAGAGGAACAAAAAGATAAAAGAATTGAAAAATTGATGAAAGCCACTGGGACTTATTAGAAACAAAGATCCACATTATAGAATTATAGAAGGAGAAGAAAAAAACAGTATATTGAAAGTGGTAATGGCTGAAAACTTCCCCAACCTCGGAAGTGAAATGGGCATCCAGATCCATGAGGCCCAAAGTACCTCCAGGGGCCAAACCTGAATAGAGCTACACTGAGACACATTGTACTTAAAATGTTAAGTGCAAAGAAAGTTCTTGGAAGCAGCAAGAGAAATAATATAAATTACATGCAAGTGAACACTCATAAGGCTAGGCTATAAGCAGAGTTCTCAACAGACACATTTTGGGGCAGGAGAGAACGGATTGATATATTCAAAATATTTCTAAAATGTCACTCAAGTATTCCATACCCAGCAGAGCTGTCTTTTAGAAGTGAAATGCTAAAACTTTCTGTAGCAAAGAAACACTGAGGGAGTTCTTCAGCATCAGATGTTCCTTACCAGAAATTCTTTGGGAGTTCACTGAGTAGAAGTAAAAGGAATGCTAATTGACATCATAAAGAGAAATATGTAAACTCTAACATCAGTGACCAAAAAAAATGTGAAGGGAGAAGTAAAAGTTTAAATTTTAGGAATGCCATTGAAGTTACCAATTAAAATAAGGTGTTAAAATGTTAGGATATTTTATGTAAGCCCCATGTAACCACAGGGGGTGTAATAGTAACACAAACAAACATGACAAGATATCAAAGCATACTGATGTCAAAAGACAAAGACAGAGGATAAGAAGAACAATAGATTTACAAAACAACCAGAACAGTTAACTAAATGGCAATATTGAGTTCTAACATATCAATGATTACTTTAGATGTAAATAGATAAAATTCTGCCAAAGACATAGAATATCTTAATGGATTTTTTTTTTAAATAACAATATGCTGCTAAAAGGAGACTCACTTTAGCCTTATTAACACACATAGTATGAAAGGATAGAAAAAGATAATTTGAGCAAATGTTAAAAACAACAAAAAAAATCAGGGGTAGCTACTCCTATAAAAGATAACATTGATTTTAAAATAAAAATAGTGTTTAAAAAAAAGCCATTATAAATTGAGAGTCACTGCATTAAGAATATATAGTGATTGTAAATATTTATAAACCCAAATATATAAGGCAAAAACTAACAGCCAAAAGGAAAAATTAATAGCAGTATAACAATGAATGGATCACCCAGACAGACAATCAGTAAGGAAACAGCAAATTGAAAAACATTTTAGATTAAATGAACCTTACAGACATAAAGAGAATATTCTATCTTTTTCTCAAGCACACATGGAGTATTTTCTAGGATACTGCTATGTTAGGCCATAAAACAAGTCTTAGCAAATTCAAGAATACTGAAATCATACCAAGTAATTTCTCTGATCACAAGAGTATAAAACTAGAAAACATAAAAGGAAAAAAACTGAAAAGTTCACAATTATATTGAAATAAAACAACACTCCTGAACTACAAGTGGATAAAAGAAGTAAAAGGGAAACTAAAAATTATTTTTAAACAAATGAAAATGGGAGCATGTCATAGGACATTATGAGATGAAGCAAGAGCAATTCTAAGTGGTACGTTCATACCTATAAACACCTCCACTTACGAATCAAGAAAGATCTCAAAACAACCTAACCTACACCTCAAGGAACCAGAAAATAAAGAACAAACTTAAGTTAATAAAAGGAAGAAAATTAAAATTAGAGGATGAATAAATGAACTTAGAGGAAAACAATAGAAAAATTAAACGTTTGACAAACCTTTAGCTAGACTAACAAAAGATAAAGGAAAGAGGACTCAAACCAACAAGATATTACAACTGACACCCAAGAAATACAAAGAATCTTCAAAGGTCTCTTTAAGCAACTATATACTGACAAACTGCCAAGACTAAATCAGGAAGAAATAGAAAATCTGATGTGACCAAATATCTCCAAGGAGGCCAAGTTTAGTATTCTAAATTCTTCAAAAAAGAATGCAGGGCTAGCTGGCTTTGCCGGTGAATTCTACCAAATACTTGAAGAGTTAATACTAATTCTTCTCAGATTCTCACAAAAAATCAAAGAGGAGGGGATACCCCCAAGGTCATTTTACAATAACAGTGTTACCCTGATAAAGTCAAATAAGGACACTACCAAAAAAAAAAAAAAAAAAAAAAAAAAAAAAAAAAAAAAGGCCAATATCCCTGGATTAATGTAGATGAAAAAAAAAGTCAATAAAACACAAGCAAACTGAATTCAGTGCATTAAAGAACCATTATCATGTTTAAGTGGGATTTATCCTGTGATGCAAGAATGGTTCAACATATGTAAATCAGTGTCACATTACTAGAATGAAGGAAAAAAATCATATAATCTCAGTAGATATAGAGAAAACATTTATCAATTCAACATTTGCTTCTAATTTGCTTAATTAGGTATATAAGAAACATGCCACAAAATAATAAAGGTTATATATGATATGTTCCCTGCTAACATCACACTCAATGATGAAAGGTTGAAAGATTTACTCTAGGATCAGAAAAAAAGGAAAGAGTTCCTACTCTCACTATTCCTATTCAATAAAGTACTGTAAGCCCTGGCAAGAACAATCTGTGAGAAAGAGAAATCCAGATCATCAGAATTGTAACATAACAAATAAAACTGTCTTTAATTGCAGATGATGAGATTTGATATTAGAAAACCTTTAAGACTCCATCCCAAAACTAGTTATCAGATATTATCACTGAATTCACTAAGTTTCAGGGCACAAAATTAACATTAAAAAATCAGTTGTGTGCTCATACACTAACAACAAATATCTGAAAAAGAAAAAAGAAAATGGCTCCATTTACAATAGCATTCAAAACTAATAAACTACCTAGGAAAAAAATTAATCAAAGAGGTGAAAAAGTTCTACACTGAAAACTATAACACATGATGAAAGATATGGAAGAAGACAAATAAATTGAAAGGTATCTCATGTTCATAGGTTGAAAGAACATTGTTAAAATGTCCAGTCTACTCAGATCCATGTGCAGATTCAATGCAATCCCTATAAGATTCCAATGAATCTTTTACAGAAGTAGCATAAAAAATCTAAAATCTATATAGAACTGTAAAAGCCTTGAGTGGTCAAAGGAGTCCTCAAAAAGAAGAAAAAAAAATAGGAAACATCACACATCCAGATTTCAAGCTCTATTATACATCTGTATTAATCAAAATAGTGTAGTACTTGAATGAAAAATAATACATGGTCCAATGTAACAGAACTGAGAGCTCATAATGAATCCACGTAATTACAGTCAACTAATATTTGACAAAAGAGGCATTAATTCTCATTGAGAAAGTCTAGTCTCTTCAGTAGTGCTAGGAAAATTGGATATTCACATGCAAAAAATGAAGCTAGACCCCTATTTTAACCAATCATAAAAATTAACTCAAAATGGATTAGCAACTTAAATTCTAAGTCCCTGAAATCATAAAATTCCTAGAAGAAAACATTGGAATAAAGCTCCTTGACATGGATCTTGGTAATAATTTTTTGGCTTATGACACCTGAAGCATAAGCAACAAAATTCAAAATAAACAAATGAGATTACATCAAACTAGAAAATTTCTGCACAGCAAAATAAACCATCAACAAAGTAAAAAAGACAACCTATGGGAAATGGAAAAACTATGCAAACTATTTAGTTGATAATGGGTTAATACCAAAATATATATACACAGCTCATAATTCAATAGCAAAAAATCAAATTAAAAAAAATTGACAAAGGATCTGAACAGACATTTTTCCAAAGAAATAATGTAGATGCAAACAGATGTATGACCAGATGCTCAACATCACGTATCTTTAGAAAAATGCAAATTAAAACCACAATGAGATAACACCTCATGCCTATTAGAAACAGCTTTCACCAAAAAGATAAGAGATGATAAATGTTGGCAAGAATATGGAGAAAAGGGAACGTTTATACACTGTGGATGGGGATGTAAATTGACGCAGTCACTATAGAAAGTGGTATGGAGTCTCCTCAAAAATTTAAAAATAGAACTACCATATTATCCAGCAATCCACTTCTGGGTATGTATCCAAAGGATATGAAATAACTTTGTCAAAGAGATGTCTGCACCCTCATGTTCATTGCAGCAGTATTTATAATAGCCAAAGCATGGAAACAAACTTCATGTTCATCAACAGATGAATAAAGAAAATATGATCTGATTAAATAATGGTAACATATACACAATATAAAACTGCTCAGTCATTAAAAAAAGAAATATTGGAGTTCCCATCATGGCTCAGTGGCTAAGGAACCCAACTAGCATCCATGAGGACACAGGTTCAATCCCTGGCCTTGCTCAGTGGGTTAAGGATCCGGTGTTGGCGTGAGCTATGGTGTAGGTCACAGACATGGCTCAGATCGTGCGTTGCTGTGGCTCTTGCATAGGCCAGTGCCTACAGCTCCGATTTGATCCCTAGCCTGGGAACCTCCATATGCCAAGGGAGCGGCCCTAAGAAGAGACAAAAAGACAAATAATAATAATAAAATTTTTAAAAATTTAAAAACGAAATCCTGCCATTTTTGATAGCATAATACCTTCAAGGGCCATCCATGGTAAGTGAAGTAAGTAATAAAAAGGTAGGCAAAGATTATATGATTTCATTTACAGATAGAACCAGAACAAACAAACTCATTGATAAAAGATCAGATTTGTGGTTAGCAGAGATGGGGGGTGGAAGGTGAGGTAATAGGATGAATGTTGTTAAAAGGTAGAAACTTCTAGTTATGAGATAAATAAGTACTGGGGATATAACGTATGACATGACAATAGTTAATACTGGTGTATGGTCTATTTGAAAGTTGCTATGATAGTAGATCCTAAAGTTTTCAACACAAGGGAAAAAAATTTTTTTTGGACTGAATACAATAATGGATGTTAAGTAAACTTGTGGTGATTACATCAGTATATGTAAATCAAGTCATTATGCTATAAACCTTAAATATATGTAGTGCTATATGTCAGTCATAGCTCAATAAAAATGAAAGAAAAAAGTAAAATTTAAACACAGTCAAGAAATTAACACACATACAGTTAAATTGAATTATACAGACTATAGAATGTATGTTAAAGATTTTTTTTTTAAGTAAAAGACATGGTCTTTTTAGGGCTACACCCATGGCATGTGGAAGTTCCCAGGCTAGGGGTGAAATCGAAGCTGTAGCCTCTGGCCTACACCACTGCCAAAGCAATGTCAGATCCAAGCTGCATCTGCAACCTACAACACAGCTCACAGCAACACCGCATCCTTAATCCACTGAGTGAGGCCAGGAGTGAAACTGCATCCTCCTATACACTAGTCAGATTTGTTTCTAACTGAACCATGACAGGAACTCCCATGGTCCATTTTAGAAACAATTTTAAAGTTACCTTAAACTTTATCTTCTCTCTACTTATGTGTGTGATTGAATGATGTAAAACTATTTGGAATTAATGTCTAAATTGGGGAAGATCATGTGTGTGATAGAAACATAAACCAATACCTGCTGTGCATAAAAGATCATCTAGGGCATGAATATTAAATGGCATCCCAGTTTAGTTAAGAACAGTAATATCTTGGATGGCAACAGTCTTCACTGTGGGAATTCCTTATATCCAGCATATTGGGCCTTATCTAAGAGAATTCTATTCAACTCATTTATTTGTCGGGAAGGTTAAAAACATCTGGTTTATGACCAACAATGCTACCAACTGCTTTGGCTGCAGAATTCCAATTGGCAAAGAGATAGGCCTATCTCAAAGATTACTGAATTTAGAAAACAAAAAGTAGATTTTAAAAGCAAACAAATAGTGGTAGTAATTGCTGGTTCCTAATGGCTTGTTAGAGTACTCCTAGTCTGTAAAGACAAGTTCCCTTAAAAGAAGATCATCTTCCAACTGACAAATTCCCTTTATTCCTCCCAAACCTTTTGTTGAGAATCTTATCTGTGGCTCAGAACTAAATTTTGGCTTGAACTTGTACGATAAAACTGAGTTGCCAAAAATAAATACTGGCAGAGTAGCCAGGAAGTCAGAAGTAAGAAAAAGAACAGCACAGAATAGTCACAGATTAAATAAGACCTGGTTTAATTTTATTGCTCCATAGGTAATTTGTCAGGGAAGCAGGAACATTACAGGCTTTAAGAATGGAATGAAGACCATCTAATTTGGGTGGCCTTGAAAAGTGATGCTGACGTAGGTCATTGTTTTGGAACATCATCCCAAGATCTGAAGGGGAAGGACAGGGAATGAGAGACAAGGAAGAGTAGCTCAGTAGGCAACCAGAGCTCTATCTCCCTGAACCATCAATGTTAGAGGGATTAAGGACCACTGACTAATCTTGCTTTGAAACACAAAAAGTTTCAAGTGCCAGGCAAGCTTATTCCAGTAAACCATGGGGTACAGCTATAGTTAATTCACCATGGTTATAAGCTATGCTTCCTATCACAGCCATTTAAAATACTTTTTTTTTTTCCTCGAGAAGAGATAGAAATGGCCTCTATTTACTTGCCTGTTTCTCTTTCCTAATTTCTACCTTAACTGTCCGTTTACATTCAGGAATACCAAGATTCCTTTTGTGTGAAACATCATTCGAAAAGAAAGAAACGCATATTTTGGCTTAATCTGAACACAAAAAGATGAGGTAATGTTTTGCAAAATGGCAGGTCTATAACCTGTTTATTAGAAAGGTACATTTTCAGTTGTGTTTAGTCATTTTTCATAGAAAAACCTGGACTTTCAGGTTCCAACATTAAATATCTATTACTTAAATCTAAAGGCAGGTGAGCAACCTTCCTATAATGAACATAGATCTCTCAGTGAACTCTCATGAATTCCTCCCCAGGTTCACTGTATTCTTTGCTGAGGTCTACTCTTTTTCCTCTGACAACTTAAATATATCCTCTAGTGTCTAATTAATGGTTAGGAACTTTTAGAAAATGAAGTACCATGTAACATAATATATGGACCATTAGCCGATTATTATTGCCTACCCCAATCCCTACATTCTTATTCATCTTCCCCTTGTCCAAGCCTAAGATGGACTTTCATTGCCTGGTTCACTTATTGTGGTCACATGGGGCAGTACTCAGAAGTTCATGGCCACCTGTCCTCAGATATTCATACTGTCTGAAAAGTCTCCTTACACATTCCACTTCCTAAAGCACCTTCACAATGGGAAACTGGGGCATTTATGCACTGACATATCATACACTGATAAGGGTTATCCTGTGCAGATTTAACTTCCATTTTCAACTGGACTGTTACTATATTTGGGCTGAATGACATTCCAAAGCTCTAAATAAAGAAAAGTCTAGGGATGTGGCATGCACAGGAAATTGTAGTCAAGCATGAGAATTTGTTACCACAGTCAGAAGTGCTATTATCCATAGGCAATGGGAATATTGTCCAGAGCTCCAAAAGAATCTGCTATAAAAATAAACAAATTAATCATCTACTCTGTGCCCTTTTACTATTCAGGCTAAAATAATATTAGTAATCAGGTGTTGAGACACTTACCATGCCCAGGATTTTGCAGATTTCTCTATTATAAGGCTCTCATGGAGCAAAGAGGCAATTAATTCTCAGCCACCTGGATCAGCTCCTCTTTGTTGCAGCTATTTGTGGACATACGGGCCTTTCTTTAGCCCACACAATCTACTTTCCTCAGACGTCTATTCTAGTGAGTCACATATCCCCACAAGCTGTGCTGGGACAGAGTACAAATGGCTAAAGATTGAGTTCCAGGATGATAGAGTAAGGAACTAATGAACTCTCCCACAAAAAAAGAAGAAGAAAGAAAAGAAAATTACAGGCAAAACAACTAAAATAATTTCAGAACTCTGGAAATTCACCAGAAATCAGAGATTGAGCTGCAAATCACCTATCCCAGAGAAATTTGTGATCCTTGGTAAAATGGTTGGATTATAATTTTTTGACTTTTTTAGAAAGGTTTAATTTGGGGTTCTTTTCATTACCCTCTCTAAAAACCTCAGTGGCACAGTAGCTGTAAAATCCAATGACCTCCAAGGTAACGGAGAAAACTAATCTCTTTTGTGATTAGTAAAAATACACCATCTCCAGAGCAAAGCCAATATTTTGCCTCAACTTGAAGTTCATACAATCATAAGGATCCTCACCAAGGTCAGCAGAACAGTGCATGAACAAAGTGAGAACTTCAACAAAGAGATAAAAAGTACAGAGTTCCCATTGTAGCTCAGCGGGTTACAGACCCAACTAGTATCCATGAGGATACCAAATTGATTCCTCACCCTACTTAGTGGATTAAGGATCTGGCATTCCTGCAAGCTGTGGTTTAGGTCACAGACATGGCTCAGATCCTGCATTACTGTGGCTGTGGTGTAGGATGGCAATTGAAGCTCCAATTCAATCCCTATCCTGGAAACCTCCATATGCTGCAGGTGCATCCCTAAAAAGCAAAACAAAAAAACAAGCACACAAAAACAATAAAGGCTTTCAAAAGAAGACTGGATAAAACAGAAGAAGGGATAGCAAACTCAAAGATAAGGCAGTGGTATGTATTCGTCAAAGTAGCAAAAAGAAAAAAGAAAAGGAATGCAGAAAGCTTAAGAGACTTAAGGGACTTGATGGACAACATCAAGACAACCAATACTTGATTATAGTATTAGAAGAATAGATTATGGTATTAGATAGTAGTATTATATTATAGTAGTAGAATGACAGAGAGAGAGACAGGGGCAATAAATTTTATGAGGAAATAATGGCTGAAATATTCCTTAACCTGGAGGAGGACACAGACATCTAGAACCATGGATCCCAAATTGTTCAAAACAAGTTTAATCCAGACAGATCAATACCAAGACACATCATAATTAACAATTAAATTGTCAAGTTAAAGAAAGCAAGGATAAACTCAAAAGTAACAAGAAAGAGAAAAAACAACCTGTTATGTACAAGGGAACCTGCATAAGATTATTAACAGATTTTTCAGCAGAAATTTTGTAGCCAGAAGGGAGAGGCACAATATATTAGGTGCTGAGAGGAATAAAGTGCCCACTTAGAACACTCTATCCATTAAAATTTTCCTTCAGAATTGGAAGGAGAAAGAGTTCCAGAAAAGAAAAAGCTTGAGACCAACTTTACAAAAAATGTTGCAGGAACTCCTTTCAGCTGAAACAAAATGGTTCTAGTTAGTGAAAGGAAAATTTATGAAAGTATAAATTTCACTGACAAAGGCAAATACATATTAAAATTAAGAATAATTTAATGTTGTATTGGTGGTATGTTAGTCACTTATAAATCTAGCATGAAGGCTAAAGACAAAAGTAGTAAGAATGCATATAATTACAATAATTTGTCAATGGATACATGAAATAAATAGTGCTATCAAAACATTAAATGTGGGAGGGCAAGTAAAAATGTTGAGCTTTAGAATGCAAATTAACGTGTTATCAACTTTAAATATGCTGTTATAAATACAAGTAGCTTCATGTAAGCTTCTTGGTAACCACAAAGCAAAAAAAAATCTTGGTATATACAAAAAAGATAAAGAGAAAGGAATCTAAGCATTAAACCACTGTAACAAATTACTTTTTAATTTGGTAATCTCAGATTACAAAGAAGACAGCAAGATAAGAGGAAGAAAGGAATTATAAAACAGCAATAATCCCATACCTATCAATAATTACTTCAAATATATGAACTAAACTCTCCAATCAAAATATAGAGTAGCTAAATGGGTTAAAAGACCAGTATATATGCTGCTTACAAGAGATTCACTTCAACTTTAAGAAAAGGGAAAACATATTCCGTGCAAGTGGAAACAAAACAGAAAGAAAGGATAGCTGTGCTTATGTAAGTACTAAATAGATTTTAAGACAAGATCTGCAATAAGAAACTAAGAAGTCCCCTATAAAATGATAAGCAGGACATTCAAACAAGCTATAACATTTGTAAATATTTACATATACGACATAGGAGCAACCAAATATATAAAGCAAATATTAACAGACCTAAAGGGATAACTAGACAGCTATATAATAATAAAGATATTAATACCTCACTTTAATCAATGGAGGAATCATCTAGATGAAATCAGTAAGGAGTCATTGGATTTTAGAAAATCATTACATCAGCTAGATATATTACAGATATACAGAACATTCTACCCCAAAGCAAGAGAATACATGTTCATTATCAAGTACACATGGAAAATTCTCCCAGATAGATAATATGTTAGGCCACAAAAAATGTATAATAAATTTAAGAATATGGAATCATAGAATCATCTTTTCTGACCTCATTTGTATGAAACTAAAAATAGATTACAAGTTAAAATTAGAAAATTCACAAATACATTGATTTAACATGGTTCTGAACATACAATAAGTAGAAGAAATCAAAAGATTTGAACAAATTTCTTTCAACAAAGGAAAATGGAAATCCAACTTACCAAAACTTACCGGATGGAACAAAAGCAGTTCTAAGAAGGGAGTTCACAGCAATAAATGTCTACAATGGCAGACCAATGCAACAGAATAGAGAACCCAGAAATAAACCCAGATACCTATGGCCAGTTAATCTTTGACAAGGGAGGCAAGAACATAAAGTGGGAAAAAGAAAGTCTATTCAGGAAGAATTGCTGGGAAACATGGACAGCTGCATGCAAGTCAATGAAACTAGAACACACCCTCATACCAAGCACAAAAATAAACTCAAAATGGCTGAAAGACTTAAATGTAAGACAAGACACCATCAAATTCCTAGAAGAAAACACAGGCAAAACATTCTCTGACATCAACTTTGTGAATATTTTCTCAGGTCAGTCTCCCAAAGCAACAGAAGTAAAAGCAAAAATAAACCAATGGGACCTAATCAAATGAACAAGCTTTTGCACAGTAAAGGAAACCAAAAAGAAAACCAAAACACAACTTACACAATGGGAGAAAATACTTTCAAATGATGCAACTGACAAGGCCTTAATCTCTAAACTATACAAACAACTTATACAACTCAACAGCAAAAAAGCCAACAACCCAATTGAAAAAGGGGCAAAAGATTTTCCAAGGAAGATGTACAGATGGCCAACAAGAACATGAAAAAAACACTCAACGTCACTGACTATTAGAGAAATTCAAATCAAAACTACCATGAGGTACCCTCACACCAGTCAGAATGACCATCATTAATAAGTCCATAAATAACAAAGGCTGGAGGGGGTATGGAGAAAAGGGAACCCTCCTGCACTGTTGGTGGGAATGTAAGTTGGTACAAGCACTATGGAGAACAGTATGGACTATTCGTAGAACTACCATATGACCCAGTAACCCCACTCTTGGGCATATATCCGGACAAAACTTTCCTTTAAAAAGATACATGCACCTGCATGTTCATTGCAGCACTATTCACAATAGCCAAGACATGGAAACAACTCAGATGTCCATCAACAGATGATTGGATTAGGAAGATGTGATATATATTTACAATGGAATACTACTCAGCTATAAAAAGAGCAAAATAATGCCATTTGCAGCAACATGGATGAAACCAGAGACTCTTATGCTGAGTGAAGTATGATATCACTTACATCTGAAATATAATATATGGTACAAATGAACCTTTCCACAGAAAATAAAATCATGGACTTGGAGAATAGACTTGTGGTTGCTAAGGGGGAGGGGGAGAAAGTAGGATGGATGGGGAGCTTGGGGTTAATAGATGCAGACTGTTGCCTCTGTATTAGCAATGAGATCCTGCTGTGTAGCACTGAGAACTATGTCTGGTTACTTACGAAAGAGCATATTAATGTGAGAAAAAAGAATGTATACATGTATGTGTAACTGGGTCACCATGCTGTATAGCAGAAAAAAAAAATTGGGAAATAACACTTAGAAAAAAAAGGATAGAAGAAAAAAAAAGGAAAAGATCTTAAATAAACTAACCTAACCAAGGAACTAGAATAAAACTAAGCCTCAAGTTAGTAGGAGGAAAAAAATAACAAAGATCTATCAGAAATATAGGTCAAGGAGTTCCCATCAATGCTCAGTGGTTAACGAATCTGACTAGCATCCAAGAAGAGGCAGGTTCTATCCCTGGCCTTGCTCAGTGCGTTAAGGATCTGGCATTGCTGTGAGTTGTTTTGTAGTTCATAGACATGGTTCAGATCCTGCATTGCTGTGGTTGTGGCATAGGCCAGCAGCTACAGCTCCAGTTCGACCTCTAGCCTGGGAACCTCCATGTGTGTGGCCCTAAAAAGCAAAAAAAAAAAAAAAAAAAAAAAAAAGGGTCAAATAAAGGCTTATAAGACAATGAAAAGATCAATGAAATTAAGATTGTTTATTGCTTAGCTTTAAAAAAACTAATATTAAGTTAGACTTATCAAGAAAAAGAGGACTCAAAATCAATGATGAAAGAGGAAATATTAAAACTGATACCACAGAAATAGAAAGAGTCATAAAAGACTGCTATGAACAATTATATGCTAAAGACTTGGACAACCTAGAAAATGATGATAAATTCTTAGAAAGATACAGGCTACCAAGATTGAATCAGGAAGAAAAAGAAAATTTGAATATACCAATTTCTACTAAAGAGATTGAGTCAGTAATAAATAACCTCCCAATAATCGAAAGTCTAGGGCCAGATGCTTCCCTGGTTAATTCTAGGGAACATGTAAAGCAGAGCTAATGCCAATCTTTCTTAAACTCTTGAAGAAAAAAAAAACTTATAATCTTATTTTCTGAGGTCAGCATTACCCTGATAGCAGAACCAGACCAAGATACTATGAGGAAATTATAGGCCAATATCCCTGATGAACAGAGATTCAAAAATTCTAAACAAAGTATTAGCCAAAAATTCAACAATATGTTAAAAGAATTATATACTATGATGGAGTGAGATTTATCCCAGGCCTGCAAGGATAATTCAACATCTGTAAGTCAATTAATTTGGTATATTGCATTAAAAAAATAAAGGATTAATACCACTTGAACATCTCAACAGATGCAAAAAAAAAAAAAAGCATTTAACAAACTCCAAATTCATTTATGATAAAAATTCTGCACAATGTGCAGACCAACTTCAACAGAATCAAGGCCCTATAGGACAAGCCTACAGTCACCATCATATTCAAAGCTGGAAAAGTGAAAGCTTTTCCTCTAAGATCAGGAACAAGACAAGAATGCCCACTGACCACACTTATATTCAAAATGGTACTAAAGTCCTAGCCAGAGGAATTAAGAAGTAAAAAGAAATAAAAGGTATCCAAATCAGAAAGGAAAAAAATGTCTATATTTGCAGATTACATGACTTTATATATAGAAAACTCTAAAGACTCCATCAAAAAACTGTTAGAACTTATAAAGAAATATAGAAATGTTTAAGGATACAAAATTAATATACAAATCAATTGTATTTCAGTACACTAATATCAAACTATTACAAAGAGGAATTAAGAAAACAATGCCGGAGTTCCTGTCGTGGCTCAGTAGTTGACGGATCTGACTAAGGAACCATGAGGTTGTGGCCTTGCTCAGTGGGTTGAGGATCCGGCATTGCCATGAGCTGTGGTGTGGGTCACAGATGCGGCTCAGATCCTGTGTTGCTGTGGCTCTGGTGCAGGCCAGCAGCTACAGCTCTGATTAGACCCCTAGCCTGGGAACCTCCATATGCAGCAGGAGCGGCCTCAGAAAAGGCAAAAAAGACAAAAGACAAAAAAAAAAAGAAAAGAAAAGAAAAGAAAAAAGAAAACAATGCCATTTACTATCATGTGAAAAAGAATAAGATACTTAGCAACAATTTAAACCAAGATGAAAGAATTTTACACTGAAATCTGTAAGACATTGATGAAAGAAATTGAAAAAGATGTAGATAAATGGAAAGATAGTCTGTGATTATGAATTAGAAAAATCAATACTGTAAAGTGCCCATGCCAGCCAAAGCCATCTACAGAGTCAAGTTAATCCCTATCAAAATTTCAGTGTCATTTTTCACAAAAATAGAAAAAACAAGTCTAGAAGTTGTATAGATATCCTGAATACCCAAAGTAGTTTTGAGAAGGAAGGGCATAGTAGAAGGCATCATGATTTATGATTTCAAACCATATTATAAACATATTAAAACAGTACTGTATGAGCATTAAAAACAGACAGAAATCACTGTAATGGAATAGAAAACTCAGAAACAAACCCACACACATATTTTTATGGTCAATTAATTTATGTTAAAGGAGCCAAGAATATACAATAGGGGAAGGATATTTTCTTCAAAAAATGGTGTTGGAAAAATTGGACAGCCACATGCAAAAGAATGAAATTATATCACTATTTTACACTATACACAAAAATCAGTTCACATTGGACTGAAGATTTGAATGTAAGATGTGAAACCACAAAATTAGAAGAAAACACAGGCAATAGCCTCCTTGATATTGCTCTTGACAATGATCTTTTTTCCTTTGACAATAAAGCAAAGTAACATAAATAAATAAGTGAAATTACATGAAGCTAAAAATCTTCTATACAGCAAACCAAACCATTAATAAAATGAAAAGGCAACCTATGGGATAGGAGAAAATATATACAAATCATATATTTGATAAGGGATTAATAGCCAAAGAAAAATACAGAGAACATATAAAACTCAATAGCAAAATAACAAAAACAAAAAAACAGCTTGAACAATCCAATTTAAAAATGGGCAGAGAAACTGAATAGACATTTTTCCAAATATGACATACAATAGTCAACAGGTACATGAAAAGATGTGCAACGCACTAATCATGTGGTTATAAAACTCTGAACCACAGTGAGATATCATCTCACAGAGGTGGTAATTATTGTTTTCAAAATTATAAGAAAAAATCAGCTGTTGGAAAGGATTTAGAGAAAAGGAACCCCTTAGGTGCTGTTAGTGGGAATGTAAGTTTGTGTAGCCAAAATGGAAAAATTAGGGAGCTTTCTCAAAAAATTAAAAATATTACCACCATATGATCCAGAATATACAATTTAGAGCATTCATCTGAAGGAAACAAAAACACTAACTTGCACTCCTATGTTCATTGCAACATTATTACAATAGCTGAGATACGGACACAACTCAAGTGTCCAGTGATGGATGAATATATAAAGAAAACGAGAGTGTGTATATATAATGAAATATTATTCCTTAAAAAAAGAAGAAAATTCTGCCACTTGCAACAATATGGATGGATCTTGAGGGCATTATACTCATGAAAATAAAGACAAGTTTGTTTCAGCTCATATATGTGCAATCTAAAATAAAACTTAAAACGCATACAGAGAACAGATTGGTGGCTGCCAGAAGAAAAGGGTGAGAGACCTGGGTATAAATGGTTAAAAGACACAAATTTCTCATTAAAAGATAAATAATTCCTGGTAATATAAAATAAAGCATAATGAACACAATTAATAATACTGTATTGTATATTTTAAAGTTGCTAAGATTAGGTCTTAAAAGTTTTTATCACAAGAAAATTTGTAACTGTGTGGTGATTGTTAGCAATATGTACATTTCATTGTGTAGTACATCTGGCCAATGATATCTCAATAATAAATAACATGATAATTCACAGAATAAAAAGAAAAATAAAAAAAAGAACTAAAAAAATAAAGCTAGTACAGAACTCAGTGACAATACACTGTGTAAAATACACACTCTGCAGGGTTATTCTATTTGTTTAGAATAGCAGGGTTGCTATTCTAAACAAATAGCAACAACAAGAAGAACAAACACAAACCCTAAGAATGGGGGAGGGATCTGATACTAGAGGTGTTACATCATCTGAAATATTTATGTTTCAACTAAATTGTGACATACAAACAAACAGGTAATTATGTTGTATACAAGGTAGAAAAAAAAGTAGCCAGGGGAAAATGTTGCTAAAAGAGCCCAGGTTTTAGACTGAGTAGGCAAATGCATAAAATTGGATATTTAAATAAGTTTAAGACAATAGTAAACCAAGTTTAAAGAATTAAAAGAGAGTCAGGGGGAAGATGTGATATGCTGCTGTTGAAGATGGTGGATAGATTGCAAGCCAGAGAATGAAGACAGCTACTGGGAACTGGAAAAGGCATGGAAACAACACCTCCTTTAGAGCCTCTGGAAGAAATGAAGCTCTGCTGACACCTTGATTGTGGCCCAGTGATACCCATTTTGGACTTTGGACTTCTAGAACAATAAGAAAATTAATTGGTGTTATTTTCAGCTACTGTGTTTCTGGTAATTTCACCCATAGGAACCAATATAGATGGCTCTCAGGATTACATTTTGAACAACCTGGAACCATGTGAAATATGTATTAACCTGCTTTTGCAAAGAAAGACAGAGCCTGGAGGGAGTTTAGAGACTTACTCAGGATTTCACAGGTAAAGCAACAAAGTGTTTCTGGATGTGTACACCACAGAGTATGAAAGATAGGAGACGGGATTAAGATGGTGGAATAGAAGGCCTGGAGCTCAACTTCTCTCCTAAAAACAACAAAACTCACAACTAAAGACTGAGCACACTTCACAAAAATGGACCAGAAACCTTAAAAAAGATACCCTACTCCAGAAGAAAAAGAGGAGGCCACATCAAGAGGTAGAAGGGGTGATTTTGTGATATAAACAACCCCATACCTCCTGGTGGGAAGCTCCACAGACTGGAAACTAACTGGTTCTCAGAGACTCACCTACAGGAGTGAGAGTTCTGAGCCACACATCAAACTCTCGTGTGTGGTGATCTGGCACAGGGAGAAAGAGCCCCGCAGCATCTGGCATTGAAGGCCAGTGGGCTTGTGCACAAGAGCTCCATGAGACTGGGGAAAACAGAGACCCCATTCTTAAAAGGCGCACACAGACTTTCACGTGAACTGAGTCCCAGGGCAAAGCAAAGTCTTCAAGGGAATCTGGGTCAAACCTGACTGCAGTTCTTGGAGGACATCCTGGGAAAACAGGGGTGAATGTGGCTTGTTGTGAGGGAAGGACATTGAAAGCAAAGCTCTGGGGAATATTCATCATCAGTGCCTTTCTCTGGAGGTGGCCATTTTGGGAAAACCTGGCCCCACCCATCAGCCAGCTGCTGAGAAGCCCCAGGGCAAACAACAACCTGGGTGGGATCACAGACCCACCTCTCAGTAAACAGGCTACCTAAAGACACCCAGGCACACAGCTGCCTCTAATGCCATCCAGAGACTAAGCCCACCCACCAGAGGGATTAGAATCGGCTCCTCCTACCAGGGGGCAGGCATCAGCCCCTCCCATCAGGAAGCCTACACCAAGCCCCCATACTGACTTCAGCCACAGGGGGGCAGACATCAGAAGTAAGAGAGGCTACAACTCTATTATCTGTAAAAAGATCTCCACACCAAAAACCTATAAAAATGAAAAGACAGAGAACTATAACTCAGATGAGGGAGAAAGAAAAAATCCCAGAAAAACAGCTAAGTCATCAGGAGATTCTCAGCCTCCAGGAAAAAGACTTTAGACTGTTGATGCTGAAGAAGATGCAAGACATTGGAAATAAACTGGAGGCAAAGATGGATAACTTACAGGAAACACTGACCAAAGAGATACAAGATATAAAACTTAAACAATAAGAGATGCAAAATATAATAACTGAAATAAAAAATTCACTAGAAGCAGCTAACTGCAGAATACAGGAGGCAGAAGAATGAATAAGTGAGTTGGAGGACAGATTAGTAGAAATTACGGATGCAGAACATAAAAGAGAAAAAAGATTGAAAACGAATGAAGAGAGTCTCAGAGAACTCTGGGACAACGTGAAATGCACCAACATCTGTATTATAGGGGTGCCAGAAGGAGAAGAGAGAGAGAAGGAGACAGAAAAAATATTCCAAGAGATAATAGCCGAAAACTTCCCTAACATGGGAAAGGAATCACTCACTCAAATCCAGAAAGCACAACGAGTACCATACAAAATAAACCCAAGGAGGAACACCCCGAGACACATACTAATCAAACTGACCAAAATTAAAGACAAAGAGAAAATCTTGAAAGCAGCTAGGGAAAAGAAACAAATAACATACAAGGGAACCCCAGTAAGGTTACTGGCAGATTTTTCAGCAGGAACTCTGCAGGCCAGAAGGGAGTGCCATGATATACTTAAGGTGATGAAAGGAAAAAACCTCCAACCAAGATTGCTCTACCCAGCAAGGCTCTTATTCAGATTTGAAGGAGAAATCAAAACCTTCTCAGATAAGCAAAAGCTGAGAGAATTCAGCAACACTCAACCAGCCTTACAACAAATACTAAAGGAGCTTCTCTAGGCAGAAAAGAACAAGAGAAGAAGGAAAGGAAAAAGAGCAGCAAAAACAAATCCAAAGTAATTAATAAAATGGCAATAAGAACATACATATCAATAATTACCTTAAATGTTAATGGACTAAACGCCCCAACCAAAAGACATAGACTGCCTGAATGGATACAAAAGCAAGACCCATATATATGCTGTCTTCAAGAGACCCACTTCACTTCTAGGGACACATACAAATTGAAAGGGAGAGGATGGAAGAAAATATTTCATGCAAATGGGGATCAAAAGAAAGCTGGGGTAGCAATACTCATATCAGACAAAATAGACTTTAAATTGAAGAATATTTTCAGGGACAAAGAAGGACATTATATAATGATCAAAGGATCAATCCAAGAAGAAGATATAACAATTTTAAATATCTACTCACCCAATACAGGTTCACCACAATATATAAGGCTACTGCTAACAACCTTAAAAGGAGAAATTGACAATAATACAATCAGAGTGGGGGACTTTAACACCCCACTTACAGCAATGAACAGATAAATCAGACAGAAAATCAATAAGGAAACAGAGGCCCTGAATGAAGAATTAAACCAGATGGACTTAATAGATATTTATAAGACATTCCATCCAAAAGCAACAGAATACACATTCTTCTCAAAAGTACATGGAACATTCTCTAAGATTGATCATATCCTGGGCTACAAATTCAACCTCAGTAACTTTAAGAAAATTGAAATCATATCAAGCATCTTTTCTGACCACAATGCTATACGGAAAGGAAATCAACAATAAGAAAAAAACTGCAAAAAACACAAACATGTGGAGACTAAACAACATGCTACTAAACAACCAATGGATCACTGAAGAAATCAAAGAGGAAATTAAAAAATACCTAGAAGCAAATGACAATGAAGATACCACACTCCAAAACCTATGGGATGCAACAAAAGCCATTCTAAGAGGAAAGTTTATAGCAATACAAGCCCACCTCAGGAAACAAGAAAAAGCCCAAATAAACAAGCTAGCTTTACATCTACAGCAGCTTGATAGAGAAGAACAGACAAGATCTAAAGTTAGTAGAAGGAAAGAAATCATAAAGATGAGAGAAGAAATCAATGAAATAGAAACAAGGAAAACCATAGAAAAGATCAATGTAACGAAAAGCTGCTTTTTTGAATAGCTGAACAAAATTGATAAACCCCTAGCCAGACTTATCAAGAAAAAAATACAGAGGACTCAAATCAATAAAATTAGAAATGAAAAAGAAGTGACAACGGATATCACAGAAATAGAAAGGATCTTAAGAGACTACTATATGTAACTATATGGCAATAAAATGGAAAACCTAGAAGAAATGGACAAAATCTTAGAAAAGTACAATCTTCCAAGACTAAACCAAGATGAAATAGAAAAGATGAATGGGAGTTCCCGTCGTGGCGCAGTGGTTAACGAATCCGACTAGGAACCATGAGGTTGTGGGTTCGGTCCCTGCCCTTGCTCAGTGGGTTAACGATCCGGCGTTGCCGTGAGCTGTGGTGTAGGTTGCAGACGCGGCTCGGATCCCGCGTTGCTGTGGCTCTGGTGTAGGCCGGTGGCTGCAGCTCCGATTCAACCCCTAGCCTGGGAACCTCCATATGCCGCGGGAGCGGCCCAAGAAATAGCAACAACAACAACAAAAGACAAAAGACAAAAGAAAAAAAAAGTCAAAAAAAAAATTAAAAAAAAAAAAAGAAAAGATGAATGGACCCACCACGAGAACTGAAATTGAAACTGTGATTTAAAAACTTCCAACAAACAAAAGTCCAGGACCAGATGGCTTCACAGGCAAATTCTATCAAACATTTAGGGAAGAGCTAACACCTCTTCTTCTGAAACTATTTCAAAAAATTGCAGAGGAGGGGATACTCCCAAACTCATTCTAGGAGGCAACCATCACCCTGGTACCAAAACCAGACAAAGACTCCACAAAAAAGAAAACTATAGGCCAATTTCACTGATGAACATCAATGCAAAAATCAACAAAATACTAGCAAACCATATCCAACAATACATTAAAAGAAGTGTACATCATGATCAAGTGGGATTTATCCCAGGGATGCAAGGGTTCTTCAATATCCACAAATCCATCAGTGTGATACACCACATTAACAAACTGAAGAATAAAAACCATATGATACTCTCAATAGATGCAGAAAAAGCTTTTGACAAAATCCAACACCCATTTCTGATAAAAACCCTTCAGAAAGTGGGCATAACAGGAACCTACCTCAACATAATAAAGGCCATATATGACAAACCCACAGTGAACATCATTCTCAATGGTGAAAAGCTGAAAGAATTCCCACTGAGATCAGGAACAAGACAAGGATGTCTGCTCTTGCCACTACTCTTCAACATAGTTCTGAAAGTCCTAGCCACAGCAATCAGAGAAGTAAAAGAGATAAGAGGAATCCAAATTGGAAAGGAAGAAGTAAAACTATCACTCTTTGCACATGACATGATACTATACCCAGAGAATCCTAAAGACTCCACCAGAAAACTGTAAGTGCACATCCATGAATTTGGCAAAGTTGCAGGATACAAAATTAATACGCAGAAATCAACAGCGTTTCTATATACTAACAATGAAAAAGCAGAAAAGGAAATTAGGGAAGCAATCCCGTTTACCATCACAACCAAAAGAATAAAATACCTAGGAGTAAACCTGCCTAAAGAGACAAAAGATCTGTACTCTGAAAACTATAAGATGCTGATGAAAGAAATCAAAGATGACACAAATAGATGGAAAGATATACCATGCTCTTGGATTGGAAGAGTCAATATTATCAAAATGACTATACTACCCAAGGCAATCTACAGATTCAATGCAATCCCTATCAAATTACCAAGGACATTTTTCACAGAACTTGAACAAAATATTTTTAAGTTTGTTTGGAAGCACAAAAGACCCAGAATAGCCAAAGACATCCTGAAAAAGAAAAATGGAGCTGGAGGAATCAGGCTCCTGGACTTCAGACTATACTACAAAGCAACAGTCGTCAAAACCCATATGGTACTGACATAAAGACAGAAATATAGATCAGTGGAATAGAATAGAAAGCCCAGAATCAAACCCACACACATACAGCCAACTAATCTATGACAAAGGAGGCAAGAATATACAAGTGAGAAAGGACAGCTTGTTCAATAAGTGGTGCTGGGAAAACTGGACAGCCACATGGAAAAGAATGAAATTAGAACACTCCCTAACACCATACACAAAAATAAACTCCAAATGGATTAAAGACCTAGATATAAGACCAGACACTATCAAACTCCTAGAGGAAAACATAGGCCAAACACTCTCTGACATAAACCACTGCAACATCTTCTCAGATCCACCTCTCAGAGTAATGACAGTAAAAACAAAAATAAACAAATGGGACCTAATCAAACTGAAAAGTTTCCGCACAGCAAAGGAAACCCTAAACTAAACAAAAAGACAACCCACAGAATGGGATAAAATCTTTGTAAGTGAATTGACTGACAAGGGATTAATCTCCAAAATTTACAAACACCTTCTGCAGCTCCATACCAAAAAACCAAACAACCCCATCAAAAAATGGGCAGAAGATGTAAACAGACAATTCTCCAAAGAAGACATACAGATGGCCAAAAAAACACATGAAAAGATGTTCAACATCACTCATTATTAGAGAAATGCAAATCAAAACCTCTATGAGATCCCACCTTACTCCAGCCATAATGGCCATCATCAAAAAGTCTACAAACAGTAAGTGCTAGAGAGGGTGCCGAGAAAAAGGAACCCTAGTACACTGTTGGTGGGATTGTAAATTGGTGCAACCACTGTAGAAAACAGGATGAAGATTCCTCAGAAAACTAAAAATAGAACTACCATTTGACCCAGCAATCCCACTTCTGGGCATTTATCCAGAGAAAAGCACGACTCGCAAAGACACATGTACTCCAATATTCATTACAGCACTATTTGTAATAGCCAAGACATGGAAACAACCTAAATGTCCATCGACAGAGGAGTAGATAAAGATGTGGTACATATACACTATGGAATACTATTCAGCCATTAAAAGGAACGGAATACCAGCATTTTTAGCAAAATGGACGGACCTAGAGATTATCATACTAAGTGAAGTCAGCCATACAATGAGACACCAACATCAAATGCTTTCACAGACATGTGGGATCTGAAAAAAGGACAGAATGAACTTCTTTGAAGAACAGATACTGACTCACAGACTTTGAAAAACTTATGGTCTCCAAAGGAGACAGTTTGGGGAGTGGGGAGATGTGCTGGGGTTGTAGGATGGAAATCCTGTAAAATTGGATTGTGATGACCATTGTACAACTACAAATGTAATAAATTCACTGAGTAATAAAAAAAAAAAATCTCATAGAAAAAGTTATCGGATTTTTGGTTACCAGAGGCAGGAGCATGGAAGGGAGGATTGAATGAAGGCAGTCAAAAGGTACAAACATCCAGTTATATGATAAATAGATACTAGGTAGGTATAGTATAACATGATAAATGTAATTAACACTGCCATATGTTATGGATGAAATTTGTTAAGATTGTAAATCCTGAACGTTCCTATGGCAGAGAAAAAAGTACATTTTTAAAATTTTGTATCTATATAATGGATGTTCACTAAAGTTATTGTGGAAATCATTTCATGTTGTGTAAGTCAAGTCATTATGGTACATCTTAAACTTATATGGTGCTATAATGCCTATCATATCTCAATAAAACTACAAAAATATAAAAAACAGAAACAAAAAAAATCACTCAGCAAATTAGAATTAAAAAGTACTTTCTCAATCTAAAAAAGACATAGAAAATAATGCTAAAATGAGAACTATAATTTGAATTTGTCTATAGTTATATTAAATGTAAAATAAATAATCCAAAAGGCAAATTTTTTCAGAATAGATTTTTTAAAATACCAAAATATATGCTGTCTATGAGAGACAAATTTTAGATTGAGACATAAATAAGTTGAAAGTACAAGGATGGGAAAAAAGTGGCTATTCTAATTCCAAACAAAAAAGTATTAAGACAAAATTTTTACTAGAATCAAAAGGAAACTGTATAGCTATAATGACCACAGAATACAATACATCAGGAAAATAAAATAAATATACACACACATAGATAAGAGTGTGGGTGTGTGCATGTGCTCAAAATCTTTGCAACCACTGACAAAATTAATACTTGGATATTTCAATACAAACTTTCAAGGCAGGATATAACAATTCTGCTGATGATCAACAAGAAAAATACTTCAACAATACTGTAAATTAACTAGAATTAACATTTATAGAACACTACATCCAACAAGAGTACAGATTCTTGTTAAACTCACATAGAAAATTCTCTTAAATATACAATATGTGAATTCATAAAACAAGCATTAACAAATGTTAAAAAATTAAAATTTATACAAAGTATGATATCCAAACACAATGGAGTAAAATTAGAAATCAACAATAGAAGGAAATTTCAAAAATTCACAAATATGTAGAAATGAAAAAACACATGCATAAATAACCAATGAGACAAAGATGAAATTACAATATAAATTTAAAAATATTTTCAGAAAAATGAAAATTAGAACAATATAAGAGCAATGCTATGCCAACAAATTAGGTAACTTACATTTTGTGGAAAATTTTCTCAGAAGACACAAACTACTCAATAAGTTATCTGAATAGCCATAAAATGCCTCTACTAAAAAAAGAAAAAAATTCAAATTAATAACCTAAAAACTTTCTTTCTATTTTTTAGGGTTGCACACACAGCATATGGAGGTTTCCAGACAAGGGATCGAATCAGAGCTGTAGCCGCTAGCCTACACCGCAGTTCACAGCAATGTCAGATCCTTAACACACTGAGTTAGGCCAGGGATTGAACCTACACCCTCGTGCATACTAATCAGACTTGTCTTCTGCTGAGCAATGACAGGAACTCCATAAACTTTCATGTTAAGAAAATGGAAGATAAAATTAAATCAAAATGAGCAGGAGGGAAATCATAAAAACTGCTTATAGATGAGGTGGTCCTTTTGGCTGGCATAATCATGTTCCTCTGTGGTTAAGGGGGAAAGGGTGATTTAAAACTCCAGGAAACCAGAAATGTTGGTATTCTGGCCCTGTCTACATGTTCTAATACCCATTTCATGTTTGCAGGACTGGGGATTCTTTGCCTATGAGAACTGGTGTAACCTCATTTAAGTTCAGCCACATTATGGATTCACTTCATTGTGTCTACTAATCTGCAGACAAATGCGACCTCTGTTTTAGTTTGGTCAATTCACTTTAGGATGCAGCTTATTCTGTAAGTGACCAAGAATGAACAGTTAATTCAAACTAGATGCAGATCTAACCCTAAGTGCTTTCTACTTTATCTTAATGCCAGTATCACCCAAATTCTTCTTAGGAAATGGATACAAAGTGATAACATGGGAAAAGCACAGCGAGCATGACCCCGTGATCACATTATCCAAGTTTTGTCTGGAAGGAGGGTTTCGCCTCATTTATGTCTATGAAGGAGACAAAATTAATGAAAGACAGGGGCCCTCTGATTTTGATTCAAGAGATAGGATAGATTATACATTAGTTTACCTTCTATTGAAAATAATTTTATAAATATCTGTAGTCATGACAGTAGCTTAATCTTGGGGAGGGATAAATGGCCATTAAGATACAGTAGGAAGGAAAGCAAATGTGTTAGGCCAGCTTAGTTTTGTTTAAACTGGATGAACATATCTCCCACTGATCCTGCAGTGTTGGCATTTTTCTTCTAATTGTGTGCTTATAAATTCTCTTGTGCTCAATATGTACATTTTGATGCTAACTCAGGGTTGCCATTTGCTCATTTCCTTTACAACCTCTTACTAATTCTGAAAAAAATCCCAAAAGTCAAGTACTCATAATTTATCTTGTGGTCATACTTTCAATACTCATAAAAAAAAATCTAATCCTGAGATAATAAAATAGTTTATACAAGTGTTTTTTAATAATGTCTTAGCCACCAAGACCAATATATCAGAATTATTGGAAAGCCATAATTAATCTACACAGTAGATTAGAGTATCATAGCATTTAACTTTGTGCCACCATCCCTATTTTGTCTTATTATTAGGGTCCTGCTGGTTCTCCAAATATCTGACCAGACTGGTCCTGTCCTCCCCTCTTTCATAATCTGCTACCTCCTATGTGTTTTCTGCAAGCTCTGATTAAAGGCCATCAGTTACATTCTTCTTTCAAGACACCAATATCCTTAAGCAGGGCTATCTATAGGTACAGAGAAAAGTTTTTGTGGTTGCTCATGTATAGTTGGGTTTATAGCAATTCCTGTGCTAGTAAGCTCTAATGAGAAAATTCTTCATCAGCTTCAGTAGGGGAAAAGTGCATACTGATATATTTATATATTCCATAGGATAATGGAAGAGTCAATCACCTTGAGATCCTTCAATGGAGAATGCCCCCAAATAGGGTAAAGGTCTTCTGTTTCAGTCTTTCATTGACCCTCTCTCTTCACCAACACCAGGCCTGAGAGAAAGGAGTCTTTGTGGTGGTGGAAACCCAGTATTACTTATAAAGCATGAAGAAAAGCAGCCAGTAATAAAATGATGAGTGGGGCAAGATGCGGGGGAGCATATAAAATACTATGTTATTATGGATAAAAACAACCCTAGAATACTTCTAGTTGGAAAGGGCTTGGGCATAGCTGCCAACCCAGATGGAATCCTTCTATAGTAAAGCCCTTAGACCAAGGAGACTCACATATGAAGCAAGAGCCTTATTTTAACTCATGGGGAAAATGGAGGTAGTCCTAGATGCGATGAAAATTGCAGAAATGCCTGAGGCTCCTGCATTTCTATAAAATATTGACCACTAATAAGTCACTATTCTTTCAGGGTTGAAGTGGTGTGCCCTCACCCATTTGGGGCTGATACACATCCCAAGAGTATTCCTTTGTACTTTTTAGTGATGGAACAAAAGCAGATAGATAGTACTATTTTTTTTTTTTTTTGGCAATTATACCAAGCACATCTTTGGGGCTAAAGATGAGGCCATGCTAGAAATGAGGACCCTTCTCCTTACATATACCCTTGCCTGGTAGAACATTACAAGGTCATCTAAATTCTCCTGGTACAAAGCAAAAGCCTTGTCTATGTACATATCTGTAGTAGACTATGAAATTCCAACGGTTTATTTTGGTCCATCCCATTATACAAATGTTTGCATCTAACATTCTCTATATGTGATATGATAACTTAACTAGATTTATAGCAGAGATAAGTCCTGATTTGGTAAATTGGGATATATAAGTAGAGCTGGAGGCCAAAACTTATTAATTATGAATGTGTGTGATTGAGCTAGTACAGAGGACTTATCCTGGATTCCAACTCCAGGCTGCTCTTTCCAGATCATCTGGATGTATACATGGATGTAAGGAATAATTCTTTACCACCAAAAGGAAGTAGAAGGCCATGGTCATCCTGAATCTCTCAGTTTGAAGTCATGTTAGATGTTATTAACTACATATTGGGATATGGTGATGGCCCTGTAAATGCCAAGGAGACAATTCAAATGTTCCCAAACGATCAGTGATCCTCTTCAACTTCATGTTTCCCAGAGTCACTACAAACTCCCTAGAAACTTTTCTCATTAACATTTGAATCTCCAAAATTCACAAATATGTGGAAATAAACAGTATGTTACTGAACAACCAATGGGATAAGAACAAACCAGGAAAAATTAAAAAGCACCTTCAGAAAAATAAAAAAGGAAATACAATATACTAAACCTATGGTATGCAACAAAAGAACCTAAAAGAAAAGTTTGTGGTAATAAATGCCTACATCATGAAAAAAATAAAGAATTTTTTCTAACCTAAATTTACACCTCAAGGAACTATTAAGAGAAGGAAAAATTAAGTCCGAAGTTAGTAAAAGGAAGGAAATAACAAAGATCATAGTGGAAATAAAGGAAATAAAGACCAAAATAAAAAATACAACAGAAGAAAAATTTTTAAAAAATCAATGACTGGAGTTCCCGTCGTGGCGCAGTGGTTAACGAATCCTACTGGGAACCATGAGGTTGTGGGTTCAATCCCTGCCCTTCCTCAGTGGGTTAACGATCCGGCATTGCCCTGAGCTGTGGTGTAGGTTGCAGACAGAGGTCAGATCCCACGTTGCTGTGGCTGTGGTGTAGGCTGGCAGCTGCAGCTCCGATTAGACCCCTAGCCTGAGAACCTCCATATGCCACCGGAGCGGCCCTGGAAATGGCAAAAAGACAAAAAAAAAAAAAAATCAATGACTAAGAGCAGATTTTTTGAAAAGATAAAACTGGCAAACTTTCATTAGACTTACAAGAAAACAGAGAAACTTAAATAAATAAAATCAAACAATGAAACAAGACATAACTGATACCACAGAAATACAAAGGATCTTCAAAGACTAATATTTAAAATATTGTTTAGCCATAAACAAAGAAGATAACCATGTCATTTTCAACAATACAAATGGACCTTGAAGGCATTTTGCTAAGTGAAAGAGGTCAAAGACAAATACCTTTTGATCTCACTTATATGTAGACTCTAAAGAGGAAAAAATATTTGAACCTCCTAAAAGTGTTAGAGTAGGTCAAACTGAGGCAGGAGATACAGCATCCTCCTTCTATCTTGTGGTTACTGTTCTCAAATTATTTTGGCTAAGGTAAAGACTCAAAGAAGGTTGGAGAACTCCCTCCCCAGAATGAATGAGCAGATTATCTCCCAACAGCTAATAAATAAAATGGTGACTAAGGAGGAAAAAAATCTTACTAGATTTTCTCCTAACTTTGTGTCTAGTCAAGAATATGATAGATTTAATTATGAGAAATAGTCTTCAGATGACACACATTACAATGTAATATCCTTGAAATAGTTACAGAAATCAATTTAGTTGCTACATCCTTACTATGTTCTAGATCTGTCCAATTATAAAAGATAGAACAAGTCTACTTTAAATGCATTCTTACCAATCTCATTTCTAAAAATGCTTTGCTTTGTATGTATATGTTTCATAATATAAATTTATGAGTTCATGAATCATTCTGTATTTTTAATATCTCATATCTTAATTGACATTAATACTGTCACCACTGCTTTATTTTTACTTACATGTCAGCAATCTCTTTGCCCATGACCATTTATTTATTTATTTATTTATTTATTTATTTATTTATTTATCCTTTTCAGGGCAGCACCCACAGCATATGGAAGTTCCCAGGTTAGGGGTCTAATCAGAGCTGCCGGCCTTTACCAGAGCCACAGCAATGCTGGATCCGAGCCAAATCTGCAACATACACCACAGCTCATGGCAATGCCAGATCCTTAACTCACTGAGCAAGGCTAGGGATCGAACCCACAACCTCATGGTTCCTAGTCAGATCCCTTTCTGCTGAGCCACGCCGGGAACTCCCGCCTTTATTTTTAAACTTGTATCACCTTGGTTTAAGTATTTCTTATACAAAGTATATATAGGTGGGTTTTCACCTAAGTCAGTCAACAATTTATCTTTTAAAAGGATAATTCTATCCAGTATATTCAGTATAATGAATACCTAACTAATTTTCTTTCATTTTAAATTCTATTTTCCAATATTTGGCTGATTTTATCAATTTGCTATGCATTATATTATTTTCCAATCCATTAATTTTTATCATTCCTTTCTTTATTCTCACAAATTAATATGAAAATAATAACCTAGTAGTGTTAATAGTTGTTACCCATATATTATCCCAATAAGATAAGACCCATAGAATACTTTGATTTCTCTCTTCCACTTTCATTTATTTATTTTTTGCCTGCTTCTCTCTCCATGAGGATTTTGACTGCTTTTACTTTATCTTTTCATTGCGGACATCTTTCTTCACCCACCTCTGACAACTTCCACATTTTTCTAAGATAGTTCAATAATTATATTAGTCTATAGGAATTGTCCTTCTATGGCATCAGTGCTATGTGTTCCCAGATAATCTAATATCCATTTAGATTTAATTATGTCTCAAGGTTTATTTTTCATCATTGTTCCTTTTCAACATCTTGTCCCATGTTGGTCTTCCTTTTTGTGCAGTCATTTGAAGATTTTCTAAAATGTTTTCCTCAGATGTTTAAATATGTGCTATCGGTAGATATGTTTCAATTCTGAGCTCGTATCTTCCTTATTTCTCTTTGAGATAAAAGGACTGCAAGCCGAGGGTCCTATGAAGAGCAAAGATATTCTGCTGTCAGTCTGGAAGTTAGGAAGAACTGCCATTGCATTTACAATACTACTCCCTGATTATTTTGCTGTTGTTGTTCATTGTTTTGTTCTTCTGTTTAGAACCTTTCAAGACTTTCCTTTGTTCTTGGAATGCAGAAAAGTTTAATTTAAATATGACTAAGTAGATCTTTTCTTATCAATTCACCCTGGAATTTACTGAATTCTTTCAATATTCACAGTCAGTTTGGTCTTAACTTCATGAAAAATTTATTGCATTTAATGATAATTTTTCTTTCATGTTAATAGTACATATCCTCCTACCCCCAAATTGAACTTCTATTACTTATATATTAATTTCCTATATCTATGTTTCAAGTCTTTTACTTTTCCCTCATGACAGCTATATCTTGTACTTTCATGCTGTGCTTCAAAAAATGTCTTCTGTTTGTTGTTTTTTGGCCACACTCATGGCTTATTGAGGTGCCCAAGCCAGGGATTATACCTGCAACGTGGCAGAGGCAATGCTGAATCCTTAATCTGCTGCACACAGTTGGAACTCCAAAAACTGTGTTTTATTTTTGAGGTACCAATTTAGTATCCTAGAAAGTCAATAATTATTTTATTCATTAACTTTCTTAAAAGTTTCAAAAGAAAATTAATCCAGACCAAAAGAAAAAAAAACCTTCAGAATACAAGAAAATATTTGCAAATGATGCGACTGACAAAGGGTTAATATCCAAAATATATAAACAGCTTATACAATTTGATATTCAAAAAAAAACCCAACTCAATAAGACATGGGCAGAGGAAATGAAAAGACTTTTTTTCCAGAGACATACAGATGGCTAACAGGCACATGAAAAGATGCTCAGCATCACTAATCATCATGGAAATGCAAGTCATAACCACAATGAGATAGCACCTCTCAGCTGTCAGAATGGCTATCATTAAAAAAGACTACAAATTACAAATATTGGTAAGGATGTGAAGCAAATGGAACCCTGTCCACAGTTAGTGGGAATGTAAATTGGTACAGCCACTATAAAATCACTAAGGAGGTTTATAAAAAAAATTAAAAACAGAACTACCATACGATCCAGCAGTTCCACTCCTGGGTATGTATATGTTGAAATAAATGAAAACATTAATTCAAAAAGATATATGTGCCCCAATGTCATAGAACCAATATTTACAATAACCAAGATATGGAAGCAACCCAAATCCTCATCAATAGATGAATGGATAAAAATAAGACATATGTATGTGTGTGGGGGTGGGTGTGAGTGTGCATATACACACATATATACTATATGATATCACTTATACTTGGAATTTAAAAAATAATACAAATTAATGTGAATGCAAAACAGACTCAGACAAAAGAAACTTGTGGTTACCAAAGGGAAAGAAAGGGAAGGTGTATTGGAGAATGGCTCAGATCATCGGTGTCGGGAAGTGAGACACATGAACATGGGAGATCTCAACAATGCTCTTTACTTCTGCAGAAGGGCATGGGTACTCAAAAATCACGCGCAAAGAAGAAAAGACCCTCCCTATTTATCCCTAATGCAGGTGGTATACCTGTCCCCTTCCCATTGGTCAGGTCAGGGCACACATTCTTCTCAGGTGGCTAATTGAAACAAACTGTTACTGGGAGAAGAGGTAAAGAGGAGGGGAGTCATAGGAGGGCATCTCAGCCGCAACCAGAGAAAAATGGAGTAACCAAGATTTCCTTTGATAGAAAAGACATATGTTAATTCTCACAGGGGGAAGAACAAGTTAGGGATATGGGATTAACAGATAATAAACTAATATGTATAAAATAGATAAGCAACAACAATATATTGTATAGATCAGGGAATTATACCCATAATCTTGTAATAACATTTATAATGGAGTATTATCTACAAAAATTCTGATTCACTATACTACATACCTCAAACTAATAAAACATCATAAATCAACTATACTTCAATAATAAAAATTAAAAATAAATTTTAAAAAAGCAGGTCATTAAATTCTAGAGAGTGTCTTTGTTGCTCTTGAATTTTGATTAAAAATAATAGCACTTAAGTTGTCATCTGTCTCCTTTGGTAGCATTATGTCTTTAGGGTTTTTTTTCTGTTTGGTGTATCAAGCCATAGAGCAGCACAGATGTTCACTCTAACTTTCCTCTGAGAAAGAATTTGCGTCGGTTATAAAGAGTTCTTTTATGATACACTGGAGTATTCAGCCAAGGCCACACTTCCTGAGCAGCCCCCAGCCAATGACTGGGCATGGCAGTTGTACTAAACCCAAGACATTTCTGCCCAACATGGGACTTTTCTACAGCCTGTCTTGGTCCTGGCTGGGACCTCAGGGAGCCCCGGAACATTCTCAAATATGCATCATAATTTAAGGATTTTCCTTTTCCAATCTTTTTTTCAATGCCCTCTCCTTTCATAGTTATAAGACCTTAATCATGGCCTGAAGTCTTTCCCTGCCTAATTATGCTTCCCTCTGCCCTTATTTTTCACCATAACTCTCTTATACTCCTACTCATTAGCATATGCTTCCCAAAGGACCAGGACCAACATAATTGGTATTAGGAGTGGTCTACAAAAGCAAGAGCTATGACTGAATTTTGAGAATATATTATTCATTAGCAGGCTGATAAGGATGACTTCATCTTAAATGGAATATGGGATTTGTATCATTGATGGATAAAGTGGCAGATCAGTAGTCACTTAAGAAAATATGGTAGTTGTCAGAATGGCTATCATTTAAAAAGACTACATATAACAAATATTCAGTTTTTCTTTATTTGCACTGTTACCCCATACATTTGGGAGTGGATATATATACATATACATACATATGCATGTGTATGTTTATTTAAAGATGACTTGATACCCTGCAGAGAGATAATGAGAAAATAAGGGTGATTAACAAACAGATAAATGCTAAATGTGAGGACAGAAACCCCTCTTTATGGTTATCAAAGAGGCTCTTCTCTCCCGCAGTGTAAGAAGATAAGACAAAGCCAAGGAAGAGAATAAAGATAGGGGTGCTAAGCTTCAGAAATGGTTGAACTCTCAGCCAAGGGCTGTTGTGTTAAGGCTAGGGCTCTGGTTGGGAAAACCTAGACATCTGGATGGGCACCTCCTGTAAATTGTAGCTTTTTGGACTACTCTAGACCCCTCCAAGCCTCCAGAGATAGTGCAGCCCTCCTTTTTGAAGCTAGCCCCACCTCTATGTTCACTTTGTGAGAAGGTACTCTCCCATACAAGGTGGCAGTGGCTGTCATTAAAAACTTCCCCTGGGTGTATAATTAGGGTTATTCCATTATAACAGGGCTAGGATATCTGGGCCACAGGAAGTAAAGAGATTATAAGAAGTTTTAAGGAGTTCCTGTCGTGGCACAGTGGTTAATGAATCCGACTAGGAACCATGAGGTTGCAGGTTCCATCCCTGGCCTTGCTCAGTGGGTTAAGGATCCAGTGTTGCCGTGAGCTGTGGTATAGGTCACAGACTTGGCTCGGATCCGGTGTTGCTGTGCCTGTGGCATAGGCCAGTGGCTACAGCTCTGATTAGACCCCTAGCCTGGGAACCTCCATGTGCTGTGGAAAGCGGCCCTAGAAAAGGCAAAAAGACAAAAAAAAAAAAAAAAAAAAAAAAAAAGAAAAGAAAAGAAATTTTAAGAATTAGTCAGAATGTGCTAGCAGGGCAGTACCCATGGGATTGGATTTTGAGTGCTCTCTGACTGGAATGTAAGATTGGATATGCAGTAATTCATTGACTTGGTACTTAAGATTTAAAACACTTCCCTACCCTTACAAGGACTAGGCAAAATTTACTGCTAAAGTGACACTTACTTAGAAGCCTGGAAATAACAACAAAAGAATATACAATGGATGACAGGCTCTTCAACAAGTGGTGCTTGGAAAACTGGACAGCTACATGTTAAACAATGAGATTAGAATATTTCCTCATACTATATAAAAAATAAACTCAAAATGGATTAAAGATCTAAGTTTAAGACCTGAAACCATAAAGCTCCTAGAAAAGAACACGGGCAGATCAATTTGACATAAATCATAGCAGTATTTTTTTTTAGATCTGTCTCCTCAGGCAAAAGATATAACAGCAAAAATAAACAAATGTGACCTAATTAAACTTAAAACCTTTTGTACAGCAAAGGAAACCATCAACAAAAGCAAAAGACAACCTATGGAATGGGCTAAAATATTTGCAAATGATGTGACTGACAAGGGGTTAATATCCTAAATATATAAACAGCTCACTCAACTCAATATTAAAAAAAAAAACCAATAAAAAATTGGGCAGAAAACCTAAATAGACATTTCTCCAAAGAAGACAGGTAGATGGCTAATAGGCAAATAAAAAATGCTCAATATCACTAGTTACTATAGAAATGCAAATCAAAACAAATGAGATCTCGCCTAACACCTTTCAGAACAGCTATCATTAAATAGTCTACAAATAACAAATGTTGGAGAGGATTTGGAAAAAGGGAACTTTTATACACTGTTGATGGGAATATAAATACATACAGCTACTGTGGAAAACAGTATGCAGGCTACTCAAAATTTAAAAATAGAAATACTATATGATCCAGGAATTCCACTCCTGGATATATTTCCAAAGAAATTGAAAACACTGATTCAAAAAAATATATGTACCCCAATAGCAGCACTATTTACAATAACCAAGATATGAAAGTAACCCAAGTGCCCCCAAACAGATTAATGGATAAAGAAGATGTGGTAATGTGTATGCACACATACCAGAATATAAAACAGCCATAAAAAGAATTAAATTTTGCCATTTACAGCATTGTTGATGGACCTAGAAAATATTACACTTAGTGAAACAAATAAAAGACAAATACTGTATGCTATCACTTATATGTGGAATCTAAAAAATAATGCAAATGAATGTGCATGCAAAACAGAAACAGATTCACAGATAAAGAAGTCAAACTTGTGGTTACCAAAGGGGATAGGAAAGAGGGAGGAACAAATTAGGGATATGAGATTAAAAGATACAAATTAGTATGTATAAAATAGCTATGCAACAAGGATATATTGTATAGCACAGGGAATTATATCCATTATTTTATAATAACTTTTAATGGAATATAATCTGTAAAAATACTGAAACTATGCTATATACTTGAAACTAATACAATAAGTCAACTGTATTTCACTAAAAAAAGAAAAAAAATGCTTGCCTATACTGAGCAAAGTTGAAATGCCTGAGTTTCCACAGTAGATTATGGGGTGGCTCATTACATTATGGCAAGGAAAAATCCTGAAAATAACTGTATACTCTTGCAAACTCAGCTAAGTGAGGTAGTATCTTTTTGAGAGCAGATTGATAAGTAAGTTATATGCAGCCATCTATTAGGTAAATGTATTTTTTTCTCTAAAAATTCAGGAAAGAGGGTGTTCCCACTGTGGCTCAGCAGTAATGAACCTGACTAGTATCCGTGAGGCTGTGGGTTCAATCTCTAGCCTTGCCCAGTGGTTTAGGAAGCTGGTGATGCTGTGAGCTGTGGTGTAGGTGGCAGACATGGCTTGGATCCCGCATTGCTGTGGCTTAAGCGGGCAGCTATAGCTCCAATTTGACCCCTAGCCTGGGAACTTCCATATGCTATACATGCGGCCTATAAAAGCCAAAAACAAAAAAATAAAATAAAAATAAAAGTAAAAATTCAGGAAAGGATATAAACAATAGCCCCAAGGAAAACATTCACATGGAATGGACAAGAAAATGCATTTATAAACCATGATAAGTCCTCCTTGCTATAATAATATAGTATGAAGAGATCTGGACTATGTGAATATGTAAATAACATGACATTGATCCATTATACCCATAAAAACACTCCGACTAGGCATAATGTGTAAGAGTTGGCTAGTACACCAAAGGCTTTGATACGAACCATGTTTTCCGGAAGGCAAGAAAGGAATCCACACATGATTTAGAGCTTGTGTTAATAAAGTTTTGAGAGATCTAGCATCTTACAACTTTGCCACAAATAAGAAAGCACAACATTTGACTGACTCTGCATTCTCAGGTCAGTCAGCAGATTCATCATCTGAGACACGGATCTGGCTGTAAACTAGGCAATACAGAGGTTTCAAGTTTTAAGTGGGGCCTGGAGTAAAAATGTGCTCTTTGGCAGGTCCATACCACGATGCAAGCAGCTTTATATTTTCAGTCAGATGATTCTGCAGCCCTGATATTGTCAATGGTGAGAAATACTTCCTTGTGTAGTTTATGCAAAGCCACTGGGGTTCTCAAGTGAGGCCATGCCATCACCAACAGAGAATTATATTCCTTTGAGAAACAGTTCCTGGTATGTTATGAGAGCCTGGTAGAGATGGGATGCTTCACTATGGGAAAGTAAGTGACTATTTCATCTCTTATAAGCTGAGGAATATCAGGCCCATTAAGTCACAGTGAACTGTTAACATGGCTCTTTCAGCATTATGGTTGGATGGAAATGGTACATTCAGAATTGAGCCCAAGCAGGAGGGGAATTGATGCAGCTTACTTTAATTTTCTAGGCCTGACCCGTAACAAGTATGTTGATAAATATATGAAGCAACTAACACATGATGACAAAGGAAGTCAGTGAGAAGAAGGGGTTGCAAAGTAGCACGAGCAAACTTTTGGCAATGATGGAAAGCCCTTCATTATGCTGATAATTTCATACATATGTACATATGTTAAAACTTGTACATTCAATATGTGAAGTTTATTTGGTATCAACTATACTTTAATAAAGCTGTTAATTGTTTTAACGTAGTAGAAATCCAGGAAGTGGTAGCAACATGCCAGGAAATGTTTTTCTGAGCTCTACTGATGGATTGACCAAATTTGAAGGTGATCACCATGCTCGGGTGCTATTCTCATAAGCCCCCTGAAGAAGTAGGTAAATAATCAGTAATGAAACAAGATGAATGATCAGTATTCAAAGAGAGGAAATGAGGCTGCCCTAATCACTCTGGCACACCATGCCAGGCTGTCAAAATACCTCTCCTTGGCATGCTAAAGTCTCCTATAGTTCTTCACACATCACTCCTCTGTCTCCTACTGAGAATATATACAGAAGCAGAGAGAGCAGGGGCCCAGCTATTTCTTCTGCCACAAGCAGTCTGTGATCAATTCTACTGCCAGGCACCCAGAGAGGTAATCAAAGTGCACAGAGTTCACAGCACACAACTGGTACATTCTGCTCAGGACAGAGGGACCAGACCTCCATCTTGCCATATGGTATTTCCTTTGCCAAGTTAGAAAGCAATATAATAGAATGGTAATGTACCTGTAAAGAGAGGTGACAATTCTACGGGAAGGAAGGTTTCATGTATCTTGAAGTAAATATCCTTGTCTTGGCTGTGTTCGAAGGTATTAACAGCACATGTAACCCTTCTTAACTAGGAATTTTATGTAATAGAAAGTGTCTTTAATACCTGGAGTGGCAATCAGAAGTAAAGAGAACTGATCTAAACCAATGCAATCCTGTAGACTGTGATACTGTTGTGTAGAATCTTAAGTCAGCATCTCACTGAGAAAGACATGCCAAGAACTTGTTTGTACCAGGTTTAGGTAACTGGACATTGACCAGTCAACAGTTTGGCCAATGGGAAGTACTTCCTCTGCTCTTTGAGTGACAATTTGGATTTGAGAATTTATAAGACAAGGGCTAAGAATGGAGAAATCACTGGCTTAGTCCCAGTACTAATATATGGTAACATCTAAGTGCTTTATATTCCTATCACCTTTTATTTTAGGCACCTCTAATTTCTAAGTGGGGAATCTGAAACTCCCTTCTGTCACTTTTAATGGAGAAATTTGTAATGCTGTCAAGATTAAAATCTGGGCCTGGCTTGACTGTAAGGCCTATGAACTTTTTGCAATACTATGCTGCCCGTGTTTGAGGAAAAACTGCTTCCAATTAGCGTTTGAGAAGTCCATTCAGTGTTATGACATTCTGGCAGCACTTTAGAAGCCAGCTGCCAATATGACATTGAAAGACACAAAGAATATGGCTTAAAATTCAGAGGTCCAAATGAGGTGAGTTCACTGAAAAGCCAACTTCTTAAAAAACCTAGACCCCTTGAAATTGACCCCGCAGGCAGGATGAGAGGGATTAGGAAGAAATCTCAGACTGGCCCTTGCCTTATAATAGCAATAACAGTCATGGATTCCTGATTTGTCTAAGCTAACTGAAAAGGAGGAGCTATTATGCGGTAGATGAACTATGATTTAATTCCAGTGCTGGCTCAGAAGGGGGAAATAACTCTTTATCCAAGACTCTTGGCATAAGGCCAACAGTCCAGTTTGACCCTCAGCATTCTTTACAATCACTATTCCAAAGGCTATATAACATGAGTTACCCATATGTAAAGCAATAAGTTCTGTGGCCTCCTAGAGAGAACATATATGACAGACCACATCAGTATTGCCCACCAAGTATGTCTGAAAATTACAGGCCTTAGGAATGTAGATTTCTGGACTCCATCAAGGCCTTATTCTATGTGAGTCCAGAGATGTTTCTGTTGGCAACTTCTGAAGCAAGATAAATTATCTCCATGATCCACCCCTCTTCCCCAGTGCTGTGGGACAGGGGGATCCAGGTTAGCTCAGATGCATTAGATTTTTGTTTGTGATGTAACTGTACACACATGAATTTCCTTTTCATCTTAGCCAGATTGCCTGCTTAGGCATCCATACCAGCTCATCTCAAGGGCCTGATAATTCTCGGCTGGAGCTGCATATAAAAGCTGCTGAAATCCATGCCTAGCTGCAAGCCATGTGCCAGTGCTATAGAAATCCAGGAGAGAGCACCATGGGGGCAAGAATATTGAATGGATTTGTAGATTGACAGAATACCCTTGCCTCATTCTTAACTACCCACTTCTTAGATATATGACAGATAAGTGATCAGAGAGGAGATATTATCTGGATGAAATATAGATATGAAAGACAGAACAGATGTTCAGGAAGATACTATAACAAGGGAAGAGAGGTAATAGGCAAACAGACATACTTCAATCTATGGCAATATAAAAATTAGCCTGGGGAAAAGACTTCTTCCTTTTTCCCTTTTGCCTGCCCACCAAAAAAAAAAAAAAAAAAAAAAAAAAAATTCTGTAAATGCCCTTGCTAAAAGGGAAAAGAAAGGGCAAGTTTATAGAAAGGTCTGTTGTTTTTTTATTAGGATGAACGGAGCCTTTTCCCCAAGAACAAAGAATCAAAGACAAAGAAAGGGAGGAGGGAAAAAGCCCTTGGCAGTGAACAGAAGAGTATAGTATGCTCAATGGAGGTATGGAAGGTGTCATAGAGACAGTAGTTTCAGGGCAGCAGATTTCAGGAAGTGTTGCTGTGGATCATGGCTTTTGGTTAAAGTCTTCCAAGAGTAAAGTAATTATAAAGGATGGAATTCCTTCTCAGTACTTTTGGGTCTAGACTTGTGCCTCTGTAACATGTCACTGTCTTAAGATTTGAGCCACATTAGTCTCCAACTTAAGATGGGCTCCCTTCATCTATGATCCAAGAGAGTTAAAGAATGGCCTTGAGTGTTCGTTGTACCCTTTATTACGTCTAATAATTTTTAAAATTTATAGCTCCATTTCCTTCCCTCATAAATGTGGCCATTTACATGCTATCTTTCTTCTTTTTTCTTACTGTTATATAAAGTTCATATTTTCTCAAAAGTCTTATCTTGAAGGAAGCTAATCATAGGAATATTTCAGATACTTAAAGTGACACAACATATATGCCCATCTTTGTTCTAGACCAGAAAGATATTACTTATTCCTTGACTTAATGATTTTTAGTGCGTAGCGGAAAAATGAAAAACTATTACTAATTATAAGAATGAGAAATATGAGTAATATTAAAAGATGTTTGGAATGCCATAGGACCACATAGAGGGGACTTAATCTAGTTTAGGGAGTCACTGGTTACACATTATCACAGCTTCCCTTGTCAGGTCTTCATTAAGTTGAGGTTTCCTGAGTGAGTGACCCTAGATAACTTATTGTTAAACTAGTAAAAAGACTTTCTTCATAAAGACATATAGTTTTTTTTCCCCACAGAATAGTCTATAATTGGCAACCTAAATATATGAGCTCTATAGGTTTTATAAACAAATTTAATTTTTCACTTAGACAAGTCAAACTGATTTTGTGTGTCTTTTAGGGAAATGCCTGTTTGCCCATAGCCCTATTTTTAACTTTTACCTGCTAAATTCTGAACCAATTAGAAATGATAAACTATTTGTTAACAAGAGCTATTTTATAAAAAAAAATAGTTTAAGGGAGATGAACCTTGGAAAAGTCTATCCAATTTTGCATAATAGCTGACCTGAATCTTTTTGCATGGGAAATATTACTAAACCCTTATATATCCCAGAATTGTAGATCTCTTCAACATTCCTCTGTGAATGTTTTCATTAGCACTTCGTCCTGAGGGAAGTGAGTATCTAAATAGGGGCTTTGAAGTTGCTGTGCCAGCAGTGACTGGCTTTCCTAATCAAATTTTGTGATACTTTAAGGTGGCGTCCATAATCTGCCTCCTTTCTGGTACCCACACATCTCTAAAAAAAGCATCTCTGGTTTATACTTCAAAGACTGAGCTCCCATTTCCCTAAGTAGCCATCGCTATTAATCCACAATAGCAAGGCACTAGCCATGCTTGATTGCTACCTCAGTCCACTGCCTACACACTATCAGTAACTTAAAGGTATGCACTAGACAGCATGATATTCTTCTTTACCATCTAGTGCTAATTCAGGCTGTTCCTTGTTTTCATCTCTGGTAACTTAAGTGAAGTTTTGTCAGGGGTGGGGAAAGAGTTTTACCCCTGTACTCATCGTCCCCAAGAGCCTCGGAAAGCTAGTTTGGGATGAATGTACAAGTCAGGTTCAGTTTGACATGTTCCTTTTCTTCTGTTTTGCACATGCCTGCTGGGACCTTTTCATGAGCTTTGAACAAATTCAACCATTCATCCATATAAAAGTACAAAAAATCAGTTCTCCTCTTTACCACCCACAATGGTGCAGTTAGGGAAGAAGAGAATGCACTTAACCCCATCTAGACTCATGGCCCCCACTCTGCGGGCATGCTTTCAAACATTACTTTACTGCCTTTACTCTCCAAGCACATAGCCTACTGGTACAATCAATTTCTGGGAGCATGATTGACCTATTTTTCTGTGCCATTCAGTCTTCCTCTAAACAGGCATACCTCTAACCCTTAGCATATAAATTCTCTTAAAAAAAAGAATCTGGATATTTATAAGTGCCTATGTTAAATGTAAAATGAGGATAGTTCTTCCTTAAGAATTGTTCAACAGGGGAGATGGTGAAACGTGGGTGTTACTGCTCCAATACCAGATGCATAATGAGCAGTAAGGTCCCCTTTGGAGCTTTCAGACTTTAGATTAGTGCCTTCCATGTCACATTCAAGGTTCACATTCAGTTTGTGCCTCCCTTTTTTAATCCCCTCTCTAAACATATCCTACTTCTAGGCTAAAAGGGTTTAGTGGTTTTTTTGTTTTTGTTTTTGTTTTTGTTTTTTTAAGACAGTAGTAAGCACAATGGAGACTACGTGATTTCACTGTGTTTCTTTCTTGCCCTGCTTTCTGAAAAACTCAGTCGACAATAGGCAGACTCTGAGATGGAGATTAGTAGGCAGAGGTTTTTTAGAGAGTGCTCTTGGGATCCTTAACTGTGGAATGGAAGGCAAGCAAGAAGAATTGAGCAGAGGGACACATCAAGCTGTAGTGTTATCTGGGTGGGATACCCATAGAGAGCTCTAAAGATAAAATTATTCTTCAAGGCTTACTCCATTTTGGGCACATGGGATATGCCTTTATACTCCTGGGACAATCATTTATTGGATGGAGTCCATCCAGGAAAGATATATGACTTTTGATAAAGTTGAAATCAGCCCCTGAGAAACCCCTGAAGGCAGGTGATAGCTGAGGGAAGTTTGCCTGCAGCACTCTCAGAAACTTGAGGAATCAGTCCTTCACCCCTGAAAAATGGTCTGGGCAACATATCACAGGAGCCATCATATTGCTGGATGTATACCTGTAGAGAAGTTTATTTCCAAGTTTCTAAAAATTTGAGCTTATAGTCAGATACAATTATATCATGTCCACTTAAAAGCTGGAATATTTGTGAATATTACTGACCAAAAGGGGAATCTCTTAATCCTGATGGGGCCTGTAGGTCTTTTATATATATATATATATATATTTTTTTTTTTTCTTTTTTGGCCTCACCTGTGGCATGTGGAAGTTTCCAGGCTAGGGATTAGTCATATATACTCTTAAGCAAAGGACATTCATTATGATCTATCCCTGTCTTTTCAAAAGAGAAAATAAGTAAGGGAAGCTTTCAAACAGTCATCTTCTGAGGACCTCACTGGTCTTAAGGCATGGCTTCCTTAATTTTATCCATCATTGGAGGAGAGATAGTAAAGAGAGACACTGCTTCCCAATGGATTGTCATGGTAATGCAGTTGGATATTGCCTTTCTAACTAATTTGGAGTAGTATGGATAAAGGATCAATATAGAAATGCTTAGTTATTCACAATATTGAAGTGTAGAATGAGTAGTGGAAGCTACTTTTATTTAGTTTTACAATAAAGAGAAGTCACTGTAGACTAGCTGAGGAAAGGCTTCAGAGTTGAGACTCTTGACAACCCCATGAGAGATGACAGAATCCATTGGGAGACAGGTAAGGTAATACTGTAAGCAAAGGCAAAGCTCAAAATTCTCAGAGGATACTGGGAAATAAATTTATCTGCCAGCTTGTAACTACTTTTGGAATAGAAACAGGAAAATGCTGGGACCAAAAGTTTAATTAAGAAGCTGACTCACTTGATATGAGCAGTGTTTTATGAAGGCAAATCCAACATAATATGGGACGTTAGATGTCAGAATGAAACAGACTGTAAGAAGTTATATAATGTCCAGGTATGAGACAATGGCCACATTAGCATCAGTGAGATAGAAGGGGAATACATAATGACTTATAAGGAAATATCAGTCTTCTTTATCCATGTGTAATCCCTTAGAATCCAAACTAAAAGATTCTATAGATTATACTCTTTAGTGTGCTAACACAGTCCACATGATTAATCTTTTCAAATGCTATTAGCTTATTTGAGCTTCTTGGCCTACTTTTGATATACACAGTTTCCTACCATAGACTATTAGGTAGAATTTTTTCATGTGCAACCCATCACACTTTGACAAAGGATTGGAAGAAGAGAAAGCCCTAGGTGTCTACTTCTTGCATTTATTTAATTCCTTATAGTATGAAAAAAACATTTTCTGAAAGTGAAAGTGTCAACTATGTTACCTAAAGCAAATTTATTAAAGATTATCAATATACAGGGACTGAATGAACTACTGGATAGTTTAGTCCACATATATTCATAGCAATGAACACATATTCATAGCAATGAAATTTCAAAGACTATTTTCTCAAGAAACTTCATGACGACTAAATAGAATCTTATGCCACCTCAAAATAAATAATTGATCTTTGGGAACCCCAAACTAAATGTGCTAGAATATTGCTCCTCTATCATTTCCAGTCAGTTTGAATGCCACTTTAAAAGCCAAATCAGGAAGTTCCTATTGTGGCTCACTGGTAACAAGCCTGACTAGTATCCACGAGAATGCAAGTTCCTTCATCCTTGGTGCTCGCTCAGTGGGTTAAGGATCCAGCATTACTGTGAGCTGTAGTGTAGGTCACAGAGGCAGCTCAGATCCCATGTTGCTGTGGCTGTGGCATAAGCTGGCAGCTCCAGCTCCAATTCAACCCATATCCTGGGAATTTCCATATGCCATGGGTACAGCCCTAAAAAGAAAAAAAAAAAAATTCCTTTAAAAAAAATCAAGAAAGCAGAGATGGTGGATTAGGAAGACATGGGACTCACTCTGCACCCCATTTAACACATCAAAAATATACCTACATGTGAAGCAATACTCATTGAAAACTAACTGGAGACAGGCAGAAATACTGTTGTACAATCAAGGCTGTAAAAAAGATATAAAAGGAATTGGGTAGGAAGAGAAGAGAAATACTCAAATCAGGACTTGTGTCCCAAGGAAAGGTCTCAGAAGAGGAGGAGAATTACAAGAACTGGGAGATCCTCTCTGGGAAGTGAACAATTCGAGCCACATATTTGGTGTCCTAGCTTCTGGAGTTCAACACCAGGAAGACAAGTCCTCCTGGCTGGCTAGAGGACTAGGACTAATGGAAATGCTGTGGGAAGCCTGGACTCCATTCATGAGGAGCACACACATACTCGCTTACTCCTGAAACAGGACAAAGAGGCATGTGTAAAACTGCATGAGATGCTGGCTGGTTTCCAAAGACCACCCCAGCCTGGGGCAAGGACTGCTTACTTCACAGTGAAGCTCCACACTGGGGTGAGGGCTGCAGAAGCCAAGAGAAGAGCTTAGTTGTGAAGGATAGAACTGGCCCAGACCTGGAATAGAATCTGAATAGGGCAGGAGCAGCCATTACTGGCACTTACATGAACAGTGCATCAGAAATGGTCCTGGGCTCTGAATACAGATGTGGCTGCCAAAGCCTATGCCTAAACCAATGCCTAGCACCCACACCTAGTCCCACTGCAGCACAGCTGCACACGAGTGCAAGGGCTGTAGCAGTCGAAAGGGAGAGCTCAGTTGTGAGGGACAATGACATCTCAGACTGGAGTGGTATCTGAATGGCATAGTGACAACGATTACTCGTGCCTAAGGAGGGAGTGCATCAGAAGTCATCTGGGACCCTTACTGTGGCTGGGATTGTCACAGCCCATACTCAAGCCCTGACAAGCACCCACATCAGCCCCTCTTGCCCCTGTACTACTCCCCTCTGGGGCAAAGAAGCCAGAGTTGGGAGGGAACAGCACATACAGTTAAAGGGAACAGAGCCACTTCAGACTCAACACTCTAGGCTTCTGCTCCAGCAACTTGGGCCATGAACACACCCCCTGAGAGGGTGGTTCTAGACAATGAGCAGTGGAGAAGCCCCAGCTCACACTGGCACTGGCCCTAGCCTCTCTATCTCCATCCCCACCTCCTATTAAGAGGAGAGCTGCCAGCACACATCAGATTCAACTCTCTCACCAAAGCCCCTGGGAACATTCAGACTGCATAGGGACCCTCTAAAACAAGGACAGCCCTTCAATACTGGGTAACTCACCTAATTTCATAGAGACAGAGAAATTTAAGAAAGTGAGAAGACAGAAGAATTTATTTCAAATGAAAGGACGAGAGAAAAACCCCTGAAAAAAAAATAATTTACCATATAGAATTCAAAGCATTAGCAATGAAAATGCTAATTGAATTAGGGAAAAGAATAGATGAATACATTGATAATTTTAACAAGAAACTGGAAAATAAAAAAACAAATCAGTGAAAACTGAAAGATAGCATAAATGAAGTTAAGAATGTACTAGAAAGAATAAATGGCAGTCTAGGTGATACAGAAAAACACATAAGAAATATAGAAGTTTGAATAGGAAATTATCTAATCAGAATATCAAAAAGTAAAACAAATTTTTTTAAAAAAGAGAACAATTTAAAGGACCTCTAGAATAATATCAAGTATACTAATATTCACATTATAATGGTCCCAGAAGGAGAAAAGAGTTGAAAATGTATTTGAATAATTTATGGCTGAAAACTTTTCAAACCTAATGAAAGAAACAGATATCCAGGTACAGGAAGCATAGAGGTCCCAAACATGAAATCAAACAGACCCACACAAAGATATATCATCATTAAAATGGCAAAATTTTAAAATAAAAAGAGAATTCTAAAGGCAGCAAGAGAAAAAAAAAAAAAGTCATACAAGGGAAAAGGAAACTCTGACAAAGCTATCAGGTGATTTTTCTGCATAAACTCTGTGGTCCAGAAAGGAGTGGCATGAAATATTCAAACTGCTAAAAGGAAAAAAACCTGAAACCTCAGATATTCTACACAGTAAGGTTATCATTTAGAATAGGAGAGATAAAAATTTCTCACACAAGCAAAAAACTAAAAGCACTCATTAATACTAAATCTACCCTAAAATAAATGTTAAAGGGTCTTGTCCTGGTGGAAAAGGTTATAACAAGAAGTAAGCACTTGTAAGAAAAGAAAAATCCCACTAGTAAAAGCAAATATATGCTGAGGATCAACTACTTAAATAGGCTAGTAGGATGATTAAAAGACAAAACACTATAAAATCTACTTTAAATACAATAACCAGTAAAGGAATAAACATGAAAATATAAAAGATGATATCAAAAACACAAATGTGAGGGAAGGGAGTAAAAAATGTAAATCTACTGTAACTAGTAGATAATAGATATGGGTTAAAGTATATAAACCCCACAGTAAACACAAATCAAACACTCCAACAGATACACAAAAACTAAAAAGGAATACACGTATACCACTAAAGAAAAAGATCAAACCACAGGGGAAAAAAACTAAAAGAATAAAAGGAGAGATAGGACCCAGAAAAAATGAAAACAAAACAAAAAAAAAAACAAACAAGAAAAACAAACAAAACAGAAAACAAATAAGAAAATGGCCATCAGTATATTCCAATCAATAATCACTTTAGGAGTTCCCGCTGTGGCCAGGGAACTTGACTGGTAACTATGAGGATGTGGGTTTTATCCCTGGCCTCATTCAGTGGGTTAAGGATCTGGCATTGCTGTGAGCTGTTGTGTAGGTTGCAGACATGGCTTGGATCCTGTGTTGCTGTGGCTGTGGTGTAGGCCAGCAGCTACACTCCAATTTGACCCCTAGCCTGGGAATCTCCGTATGCCACAGGTGTGCCCCCCAACAAAAAAAGACAATCATCACTTTAAATGTCAATGGACTAAATGCCCCAATCAAAAACATAGGGTAGCTGATTGAATTTAAAATAAAGAGAGACCCACTTCACAGCTAAAGACACACTCAGACTGAAAGTGAGGGGAGGAACAAAGATATTTCATGAAAACAGAAATGACCAAAAGTGGGAGTAGCAATACTCATATCAGGCAAAGTATACTTTAAAACAAAATCTATAACAAAAAAAATAAGAATATTATATAATGATAAAGGGATAAATAAAAGAAGAGGATATAATGCTCATTAACATAGGGACCTAATACAGGAGAACCTAAATATAGGAAGCAAATACTAACATATATAAAGGGAGAAATTTAAAATACAATAATAGTTGAGGACTTTACCACAGCACTTGTATCAATGGACAGATCATCCAGGCAGAAAATTGATAAAGAAAGAGTGGTCTTAAATGACGACCAGTTGGACTTAATAGAGATCTATGGGACTTCCATCTCCAAACAGCAGAATACATATTCTTTTCAAGTGCACATGGAGTATTCTCCAGGATAGATCATATGTTTAGGCCACAAAAAAGTTTCAACAAATTAAGTAGATATAACTATATCATGCACTTTTTTCCAACCACAATGGTATGACACTAGAAATTATTATAGGAAGAAAAGTGGGGAAAAAAAAAACCACTAACACATGGAGATTAAACTACATGTTAACAACAACAACAAAACTGATGGATCAGTGAGCAAGTCAAAGAGGCAATCAGAAAATACCTGAGTCAAAAGAAAATGGAAATATAACTTTCCAAAATCCATGGGATATAGCAAAAACAGTTCTAAGAGGTAAGTTTATAGTGATACAGGCCTAACTCAATAACAAGAAAAATCTCGGAGAGAGGTTTAAAGATGGTAGAGGAGTAGAGGGACACGCTTGCCCTCTCCCACAAACACAGCAAAAAAAAGCACATCTACAGAATAAATGACTTGCACAGAACAGCAACCAATCACTGGCAGAGGAACCTAAACTCCAATAATGGCAAGACGTTTGTGACATTACTGGGCAGATTGGGAGAAAAGAGAAGAGTGAGAGAAGGTGAATCCAAGCGGGAAAGGCACTCTCAAAAGGGAACTGTGGAGGAGAAAGGGATCCCGCACCCTGGAAAGTCACCTACTCAGGGAAAAGATCAAATGAACCGGAGGAATCTCCAGATGCAGAGAAGAGTGTAGCAGTAAGTTGGAGAACTGAAAAGCCGATCAAGAACCGAACGGACCATCTGAACTACGGGCACAGTCACCAAAAATTGAGACACCTGGGTGGGGGCTGGGCACTGAGTCCTTGGCTTCAGAGGTTAGTCTCTGGGAAAGGGCCGGGGGATGCCTGGGTGGGGGCTGGGCACCAAGTCTGCATCTCCAAAGGTTAGTTCCCAGGAAGGGCTGGGGGGGCGGGGCGGAGCAGAGACTGCTTGGGAGGTCTAGAAACCATTTGACGGGGCATAGACTGCCTGGGAGACTAGAAAACAAAGCTGTCGCAGAGGAAGGGAGCAATACTCTAGGGGCGGGGAAGTGGAAAGCCGCATCAGAGGGAACCTTGGAGAAGAGCCTGGTCTGCGCCCGTGCTGGGGAGGGGAGAGAAGAAGGGGTGGGTCCCCATAGAATACCCCCCCACACCACAGCAAGCTTACAGGCCTGCTAGCTAGCTGAAAGCTGTGCTTCCCAGTGCATCCCCTCCCCCCACCCCGCGCAACCCCCTATGCTCTCCCTGGACCTGGGGCTGCCTGCCATCCAGGAGGGCTGGCCTCAACAATTGCCTGAAGCCTACCACTGCAGGGGCTGTCCCTGCATAGGCCTGATTGCCCTTTGGAGGAGCTACACCTCTACAGAGCAGCAAAAAACACCACCAGCCACAGAGAAAAGGTCTGCAGCCCAGAAAAGCTAGAACAAGCCTAGCCAGGCCGTGAAAAGATCCGCCTAATTCTCGGACGGTTTTTCTGAGTCAGGCTGCCCCAGGGAGGAGCCTCTTGGGTTTTCAGCGGCCCTGCTACCCACCCAAGCCCCCAGGGGCTGCTGAGCCCTAGTGGATCAGCTGCATAGGACTGCCAGCTACAGGCAGGACACCTTGCAGCCCAGAAAAGCTGCAACAAGCCTGGCTGGGCCGTGAAAAGATCTCAGACAGTCTTTCTGAGTCGGGCTGCCCTGGGGAGGAGCCTCTTGGGTATTCAGCAGCCCTGCTAGCCGCACAAGCCCCCAGGGGGTGCCGAGCTATAGTGGATCAGCTGCATAGGACTGCCAGCTCCAGGCAGGACACCCTGCAGCCCAGAAAAGCTGCAACAAGCTTGGCCAGACTGTGAAAAGATCCGCCTACATTCTCAGGCCGTCCTTCTGAGTTGGGCTGCCCTAGGGAAGAGCCTCTTAGGTTCTCAGTGACCCAGATAGCTGCTACAGCCCCCAGGGGGTGCTGCACTCCTGAGGAACAGCTGCCCAACACTGCCAACCTCCTGCAAGAACGCCATAGCCTAAAAACACTAGAGCAAGCTCTGCCTGACCGAGTGAAATCTGCTACCATCGTGGTGTGGACATCCCAGTCCTATCTGCCCACAGGAAGTCCTCCTTTGCTTCAAAGAGACCCTGTTAGCCCCATCAACACTCCAGAAAAACCACACTGCCTCAAAAAAGACTGACCAACAATGCCAGCCCTCAGGAAATATTCCACGGAAGTGACAAGGCAAACACTGCCCGGTCACGGAGAGTACAACTCCCTCAGGAGAAAGAAAACAACAAGCAAGATGAAGAAGCTGAGAAACCACCCCCAGTCAAACCAACAGGAGAACTCACCTAAAACAGTCAACAATGAAACAGATCTCTGCAGTCAGACAGACCTGGAGTTCAAAAGAGAAATAGTGAAAATACTGAAGGAATTAAGAGAAGATATGAACAGTAATGCAGATACCCTCAGAAAGGAACTAGAAAATATAAGGAGGAGCCAAGAAAAATTAGAACATTCAGTTGCAGAGATACAAACTGAACTAAGGGCAGTAAAAACCAGAATGAATAATGCAGAAGAAAGAATCAGTGATATGGAAGATAGAATAATGGAAATCACCCAATCAGGTCAGCAGACAGAAAACTGAATAAAAAAACTGGAAAGCAATATAAGAGACCTATGGAATAATATAAAGCGGGCCAATCTATGCATAATAGGAATTCCAGGTGTAGAAAAAGATAAGGGAGTGGAAAATATATTTGAAGAAATTATCAATGGAAACTTCCCAAATCTAAAGGATACTGGGTTCAAGATACAGGAAGCACAGAGGGCCCCAAACAAATTGAACCCAAACAGACCCACAGCAAGACACATCATAATAAAAATGGCAAAAGTTAGTGATAAAGAGAGGATCCTAAAGGCAGCAAGAGAAAAACAGAATGTTACCTACAAGGCAACCCCCATAAGAATATCAGCTGATTTCTCTACAGAAACACTACAGGCCAGGAGGGAATGGCAAGAGATATTTAAAGTGCTAAAAGGAAAAAATATGCAACCTAGAATACTCTATCCAGCAAGAATATCATTTAAAATAGAAGGGGAAATAAAATTTTTTTCCAACAAACAAAAACTTAAAGAATACAGCAACACAAAACCCAGGTTAAAAGAAATACTGAAAGGGCTTCTCTAAACCAAAAAGAAAGGAAGGAAAGGGAAGAAAAAAAGAAAAGAAAAAAAAAAGAAGAAGAAGAGGAAGAACAGGACTAATGAAACTGCAATCAGAGAGCAGTCACTGAAATAAGCCAGCATACAGATTTAATCATGAACAGGCCTCAAACAAAATAAAGCTAAAAACAAAAAATAAAAGAGTCATCAAAACCATAAAATGTGGGCAAGGGATGTTCGGAAATAATAACCCTTTTTGTTTGCTTGTATGTTTCTCTTCTTAATTTCAATATAGTAATGAAGTGTTTGAACTTACAGGACCATCAGGCTAAAACACACAATTATGGGAAGGGGTTAGCATACTTAAAAAATAGGGCAACCACAAGACAAAAGCAAATATTGCATTTGCAAAAATGAAAAAAAAAAACCAACAAAACAATCAAACGGATAATAACAGGAGACCATCCAACCAAAAAAAAAAAAAAAGAAAGGAAGAATGGAGAACCATAGAATCAATTGGAACACGAGGTTCAAAATGGCAAGAAATAATCATCTATCAATTATCACCTTAAATGTCAGTGGACTGAATGCCCCAATCAAAAGACACAGACTGGCTTAGTGGATAAAAAGGCAAAAGCCTTCAATATGCTGCCTACAAGAAACTCACTTTAGGACAAAAGATACATATAGATTGAAAATGAAAGGGTGGGGAAAAATATTTCATGCCAATAGACATGACAGAAAAGCAGGAGTCGCAACGCTCATATCAGACAAAATAGACTTTAAAACAAAAGACATAAAGAAAGACAAAGAAGGACACTACTTAATCATTAAGGGATCCATCCAAGGAGAGGATGTTACTATCGTCAACATATATGCCCCAAATATAGGAGCACCCAGATACATACAACAAATATTAACAGATAAAGGGAGATATTGATGAGAGTACAATCATAGTAGGAGACCTTAATACCCCCCCTCACATCAATGGACAGATCCTCTAGACAGAAAACCAATAAAGCAACAGAGATCCTAAAGGAAACAATAGAAAAGTTGGACTTAATTGATATCTTCAGGACACTACATCCAAAAAAATCAGAATACACATTCTTCTCAAATGCTCATGGAACATTCTCAAGAATCGACCACATATTGGGACACAAAGCTAATCTCAATAAATTTAGGAGCATAGAAATTATCTCAAGTATCTTCTCTGACCACAATGCCATGAAATTAGAAATCAACCATGGGAAAAGCAAAGAGAAAAAACCTACTACATGGAGACGAAAAAACATGCTACTAAAAAACCAATAGGTCAATGAGGAAATCAAGAAGGAAATTAAAAACTACCTTGAAACAAATGATAATGAAGACACAACCTCTCAAAATCTATGGGATGCTGCGAAAGCAGTGCACAGAGGGAAATTTGTAGCAACACAGGCCTTTCTCAAAAAAGAAGAAAGATCCCAAATTGACAACTTAACCCTCCACCTAAACGAATTAGAAAAAGAAGAACAAAAAAGACCTAAAGTCAGCAGAAGGAAGGAAATTATAAAGATCAAGAAGAAATCAATAAAATAGAGACTCAAAAAACAATAGAGAAAATTAATAAAACCAAGAGCTGGTTCTTTGAAAAGGTGAACAAAATTGATAAACCCCTGGCCAGACTCACTAAAAAGAGGAGAGAAAGAACCCAAATCACCAAAATTATAAACAAAAAAGGAGAAATCACAACGGATTCAGCAGGCATACAAAAAACCATAAGAGAATACTATGAACAACTATATGGCAACAAGTTTGACAATCTGGAAGAAATGGACAATTTTCTAGAATCTTACAGTCTGCCAAAACTGAATCAAGTAGAAACAGACCAACTGAACAGACCGATCACTAGAAATGAAATTGAAGAGGTCATAAAATCATTCCCTACAAATAAAAGTCCAGGACCAGATGGCTTCACAGGTGAATTCTATCAAACATATAAAGAGGAATTGGTGCCCATCCTCCTTAAACTCTTTCAAAAGGTTGAAGAAGAAGGAATACTCCCAAAGACATTCTATGATGCCACCATCACCCTCATTCCAAAACCAGACAGAGATACCACCAAAAGAGAAAACTATCGCCCAATATCATTGATGAATATAGATGCAAAAATGCTCAACAAAATCTTAGCCAACCGAATCCAACAACATACCAAAAAAATTATACACCATGACCAGGTTGGGTTCATCCCAGGTTCACAAGGATGGTTCAACATACGCAAATCAATCACCGTCATACACCACATTAACAAAAAAAAGTCAAAAATCATATGATCATCCCAATAGATGCAGAAAAAGCATTTGACAAAGTCCAACATCCATTCATGATCAAGACCCTCGCCAAAGTGGGTATAGAGGGAACATTCCTGAATATAATCAAAGACATTTATGATAAACCCACAGCAAATTTAATCCTCAATGGGGAAAAACTGAAAGCCTTCTCACTCAAATCTGGAACAAGACAGGGATGCCCACTCTCACCACTGCTCTTCAACATAATTTTGGAAGTCCCAGCCACAGCTATTAGACAAACCAAAGAAATAAAAGGCATCCATATAGGAAGAGAAGAGATCAAACTGTCACTGTATGCAGATGACATGATACTATACATAGAAAACCCTAAGGACTCAACACAAAAACTCCTTGAACTGATTAATAAATTCAGCAAAGTAGCACGATATAAGATTAACATTCAGAAGTCAGTTGCATTTCTGTATACCAGCAATGAAATATTAGAAAAAGAATACAAAAATACGATGCCTTTTAAAATTGCACCTCACAAAATCAAATACCTCGGAATACACCTGACCAAGGAGGGAAAGGACCTATATGCTGAGAACTATAAAACCTTAATCAAAGAAATCAAAGAAGATGTAAAGAAATGGAAAGATATTCCATGTTCCTGGATTGGGAAAATCAATATTGTAAAAATGGCCATACTACCCAAAGCAATCTACAGAGTCAATGCAATCCCTAGCAAATTACCCAGGACATTTTTCACAGAACTAGAACAAACAATCCAAACATTTATATGGAACAACAAAAGACCCAGAATTGCCAAAGCAATCCTGAGGAACACAAACCAAGCAGGAGGCATAACTCTCCCAGACTTCAAGAAATACTACAAAGCCACAGTCATCAAAACAGTGTGGCACTGGTATCAAAACAGACAGAGAGACGAATGGAACACAATAGAGAACCCGGAAATAAACCCTGACACCTATGGTCAATTAATCTTTGACAAGGGAGGCAAGAACATCAAATAGGAAAAAGAAAGCCTATTCAGCAAGCATTGCTGGGAAACCTGGACAGCTGCATGCAAAGCAAGGAAACTAGAACACACCCTCACACCATGCACAAACATAAACTCCAAATGGCTGAACGACTTAAATATACGACAGGACACCATCAAACTCCTAGAAGAAAACATAGGCAAAACACTCTCTGACATCAACCTCATGAATATTTTCTCTGGTCAGTCTCCCAAAGCAATAGAAACTAGAGCAAAAATAAACCCATGGGACCTCATCAAACTGAAAAGCTTTTGCACAGTAAAGGAAACCCAAAAGGAAACAAAAAGACAACTTTCAGAATGGGAGAAAATAGTTTCAAATGATGCAAGGGACAAGGGCTTAATCTCTAGAATATATAAACAACTTATACAACCCAACAGCAAAAAAGCTAATCAATCAATGGAAAAATGGGCAAAAGACCTGAATAGACATTTCTCCAAAGACGATATGCAGATGGCCAGCAAACACATGAAAAAATGCTCAACATCGCTGATTATAAGAGAAATGCAAATCAAAACTACCATGAGATACCACCTCACAACAGTCAGAATGGCCATCATTCATAAGTCCACAAATAACAAGTGCTGGAGGGACTGTGGAGAAAAGGGAACCCTCCTGCACTGTTGGTGGGAATGTCAACTGGTACAGCCACTATGGAGAACAGTTTGGAGATACCTTAGAAATCTATACATAGAACTTCCATATGACCCCGCAATCCCACTCCTGGGCATCTATCCAGACAAAACTCTACTTAAAAGAGACACATGCACCCACGTGTTCATTGCAGCCCTATCCACAATAGCCAGGACATGGAAACAACCCAAATGTCCATCAACAGATGATTGGATTCGGAAGAGGTGGTATATATACACAATGGAATACTACTCAGCCATCAAAAAGAATGACATAATGCCAATTGCAGCAACATGGATGGAACTAGAGACTCTCATACTGAGTGAAATGAGCCAGAAAGACAAGGACAAATACCATAGGATATCACTTATAACTGGAATCTAATATCCAGCACAAGTGAACATCTCCTCAGAAAAGAAAATCATGGACTTGGAAAAGAGACTTGTGGCTGCCTGATGGGAGGGGGAGGGAGTGGGAGGGATCGGGAGCTTGGGCTTATCAGACACTACTTAGAATAGATATACAAGGAGATCCTGCTGAGTAGCATTGAGAACTTTGTCTAGATACTCATGTTGCAACAGAACAAAGGGTGGGGGGAAAAATGTAATTGTAATGTATACATGTAAGAATAACTTGACCCCCTTGCTGTACAGTGGGAAAATAAAAAAATTAAAAAAAAAAGAAAAATCTCTAACAACCTAGCCTACCATCTAAAGCAATTAGAAAAAGGGAGTTCCCATTGTGGCTCAGCAGTTTATAAACTTGAATAGTATCTATCAAGTTCTATCCCTGGCCTCTCTAAATGATTTAAGGATCTGGCATCGCCATGAGCCATGGTGTAGTTCTCAGATGTGGCTTGGATCCTGCATTGCTATGTCTGTGGTAAAGGCTGGAAGCTGCAGCTCTGATTCAGCCCCTATTTGGGAACTTTCTATGCTGTGAGTGCAGCCGTAAAAAGAACGGGAAAATAAAAGAACAAATAAAGCGCAAGGTCAGCAAAAAGAAGGAAATACTAAAGATCATGGATGAAATAAATAAAATACAGACTCCCCTACAAATGGAAAACATGAATAAAACCAAGAGCTGTTTTTTGAAAAGATAAACAAACCTAACAAATCTTTTTTTATTTTTTTCTTTTTAGGGCCATGCCTGAGGCATATGGAAGTTCCCAGGCTAGAGGTTGAATTGGAGCTGCAGCTGCCAGTCTATAGCACAGCCACAGCAATGCCAGACTGAGTTATATCTGTGACCTACACCACAGCTTGCAGCTCAGACCCTTAACCCACTGAGCATGGATACTAGAGCTTGGTTCTTAACCCATTGAGCCACAACAGACACTCCCAAACTTAACAAATCTTTGGCCAGGTTCACCAAGGGGGGAAAAAAAATGAGGACCAAATAAATAAAATGAGAAAAAGAAGAAAAATAACAACTGATAGCACAGAAGTACAAAAAGTCATAAAAAAGTATTATAAACAGTTATATGCCAACTAACTGGAATAACTAGAATAAATGGACAAATTTCTAGCAACATACAGCCTAACAAGATTGAACCAGGAAGAAACAGACAATGGGGAGAGACCAAATATATATAGTAAATTGAATTTGTAATTTAAAAATCCCAAGCAAACACAATTCCAGGGTCCAGATACATCACATGGAAGCCTACCAAATATATAAAGAAATTCTAATACCTATCCTACTCAAGCTATTCAAAAAAAAATCAAAGAGGAGGAACACTCCAAAATTCATTCTACAAGGCCACAATTACCCTGATTCCAAAACTAAAGACACTATTTAAAAAAAGAAATTTTAAAGCCAACATCTGTGATGAGTATAGATGAAAAAATCCTCAACAAAAATACTACCAAACTAAATTCAACAATATATAAAAAGGATCACATACCATGGAAGAGTTGGTTTTATTCCAAGATACAAGGATGGTTCAATATTCAGAATAAGTCAATATGATATATACCACATTATCAAAAAAGATAAAAATCACATGGTTATCTCAATAGATGCAGAAAATATATTTGACAGAATTCAACATCTATTCTTGTTAAAAATTCTCAAAGTTAGTATGGAGGGAACGTATCTCAATATAATAAAGGCCATTTATGACAAACCACAGCTAACTCAATGGTGAAAAGCTTAAAGCCTTTTTTCTAAATTCAGGAACAAAACAATGATTCACACTCCTGCTATACATTGTAATGGAAACTTTAGCCACAGAAATCAGACAATAAAAAGAAAGGCATCCAAATGCAAGAGAAGTAAAACAGTCACTATGTGCATGATATCATACTACATACCGAAAAATCTAAAGTCTGCACCACAAAACTATTAGAACTAATAAATATATTCAATAAAGTTGCATAATACAATAATATACAAAACCTGTTTCATTTCTACACACTAATAAGGAAATATCAGAGAAATCAAGAAAATAATCCTATTTACCACTGCATCAAAACACTAAAATATCTAAAAATCAACTTAACCAAGGAAGTGAAACACCTATACTCTGAAAACTATAAAACACTAATAAGAATTCTCTTGTGGTGCAATCGTTTAAGGAGCTGCTGTTGTCAGTGCAGTGGATTGTCACTGCTATGGCCCGGTTTGATCTCTGCCCTGGGAAATTCCACATGCCATTAGTGCAGGCAAAACAAACAAAACCCCACAAATACCAAAACAAACAAACAAACAAAAAACTGATAATGGACATGGAAGATGATATAAAGAATTGGAAAGATATCCCATCTTCACAAACTGGAAGAATTAGGTATTTTTAAAACATCCATAGTACCCAAAGCAAACTATAGATTTAATACAACCCCTATCAAAATACCCATGACATTTTTTCAAAGAACTAGAATAATCCTAAAATCTGTATGGAACCACAAAAGACCCCCATACACAAATTAGTCTTGAGCGAAAAGAACAAAGCTGGAAGTACCACTCTCTGACTTCAGATAACACTACAAACCTATAGTAATAAAAACAGTATAGTACTGACACAAAACAGACACATAAATCAATGCAACAGAATTGAAAGCCCATAAATAAACCCACACAATTATGGACAATTAATTTATGACAAAGGAAGCAAGTACATACAATGGAGAAAAGACATTCTTTTCAGTAGTGGAAAACCGGATGGCTACACATAAAAGTATGAAGATAGAATATTTTCTCACACCATATAAAAATAAACTCAAAATTCATTAAACATATGAATGTAAGACCTGGAACCATACAATTCCTAGAAGAGAAGTAGACAGAATAGTCTTTGACATAAATCATAGCAGTATTTTTTTGATATGTCTCCTAAGGTGAAAGAAACAAAAACAAAAATTAAAAATGGATCCTAATTAAATTTAAAAGCTTTTGCATAGCAAAGGAAACCATCAATAAAAACAATAGACAGCCTACTGAATGAGAGAAAATATTTGCAAATGATATGACTGATAAAAGGTTAATATCCAAAATATATAAATAGCTCATACAACTCAGTATTAAAAAAAATTAAAAATGGGCAGAAGACTTGAATAGACATTTTTCCAAAGAATATAAGCATATGGTCAACAGGTATGTGAACGAAACTCAACATTGCTAGTCATCAGAGAAATGCACATTATAATTACCCTAAGATATTACCTGCCATGTGTCAAAATGGCTATCATCACAAAGACCACAAATAATAAATGTTGGTAAAGATATGGACAAAGGGGAACACTTGTGCACTGTTGGCAGGAATATAAATTGGTGCAGCCACTGAGGAAAACAGGATGAAAGTTCTTAAAAAACTAAAAATAGATCTATCATGTGATCCAGCAATTCCAATTTTGCGTATGTATCTGGAAAAAATGAAAACACTAATTTGAAAAAAATACATACACTTCAATCTTCACAGCAGCATTATTTACAATAGTCAAAATATGGTAGCAACATAAGTGTCCACTAACAGACGAATGGATATAGGTGTGGTGTACAGGTGTGTGTGTGTGTATAGATAGATAGATAAATAGGTAGATATATAAATATACATATATACATATGTATATATACATACACACAATGGAATATTATTCAATAAAAAAGAATGAAATTCTGCCATTTGCAACAATATGGAGAGCCTGGTGGGTATTATGCTGAGTGAAATAAATTAGAGACATATTACTCTGTTATCATATATAAGTGGAATCTAAAAAATAAAATGCACGAACATAAAACAGAAACAGACTCGCAGATATATAGAACAAAGAGTGGTTACCAGTTTGGAGATGGAAGGGAGAAGGGGCAAGATAGAGATAAGGGACCAAGAGATACAATCAACTATGTATAAAACAAATAAGCAATAGGAATGTGGCATACTGCACAAAGAAATATAGCCATTATTTTGTAATACCTTTAAATGGAGTATGATCTAGAAATATACTGAATTATTATTTTGTACACCTAAAACTACAATATTGTTAATAAATTATACTCAGTAAAAATAAAAACTAAAGCAAGATTATAAGAGGGACTTTTTAATTATCACTGACTAGCAGGAGCAATTTATATATTTATAGTTTTTGGCTTAGCTCTACTCACGGGGTATAAATGATCAGACTACTCTCAAGGCAGAATAGTACTTTCCTATTCTCCCCCTCTGACTTTAATAGTTATGTCCTCAAACAAGCTGATTGAACTTTCATGGTTTTAATTATCTCTTTTGTAAAAATGAGGACAGTATTTGTAGTAATTTGGACAAGTTTATAAATTATTTTTTACTAGACCAGATATAATTTACATAACAGGTTTTACAATAAGATAACAAATAGGCATTGTCTTAGGTTCAGTTTTCCTGAAGACAGAGTAAGAGGAGAGAAAATAGTAACTTTACAGTAGAAAACCTGAAAAACACTCTCTGCAGGTAATCAGGGTCAGCATCACAATGTTAAGCCATGCTCAGAGTATATATCCTATATATGATGTGCCGAAAATGGCATTTTACCTCTGTAATCTATAACCTCAGTATAATCATGAGTTAAGTATGAGACAAATTTCAGTTGTGCCATTCTACAAAATATCTGATAAGCATTCCTCAAAAACAAGGAAATTCTGAGAAATTGCCATAGCCGAGAAAAACCTAAGAAAGCCTGAATACTAAATGTAATATAGGCTCTTGATGAGATTCTGAGACGGGGGCAGGGTGGGGGAAGGAGGTGCGGGAAGGAGGTGGGGGGGAGACATCAAGTAAAAACTAAGAAAACCTGAATAAAGAATGGACTTTAATTGGTAATAATATATCAATATTGCCTCATTAATTATAACAAATGTACCATACTAATGTAGGCTATTAATAATAGGGGAAACAGTACAAGACATGTACACTCTAAAATCTGCACATTTTTGTTTAAGTGTAAAAATGTTTGATAGTTTATTTGAAAAAAAGTATGAGGAGTTCCCATTGTGGATCAGTGGTAAGGAATCCAACTAGGATCCGTGAAGACTCTGGTTCAATCCCTGGTCCTGCTCAGTGGGTTAAGGATCCAGTGTTGCTGAGACCTGTGGTGTGTGGCTAGGATCCTGCATTGCTATGACTGTGGCATAGGCAGGTGGCTACAGCTCTCAAGATTTGACCCCTAGCCTGGGAACTTCCATTTGCCATGGATGTGGCCCTAAAAAGACCAAGACAAACAAACAAAAAAATGTAAGAATTCCTTCCTAAAAGCTCAAACTCATGGTTTCAAGCTCTACTAAATATTCAAAGAAGAAAATCCCCAGGATGTAGACTTGGACATTACTTCAGATCTTTTCCAAGCCTTTCAGCCTCACCTCTCACTCCAGCTCTGTACCAGTTCCACATGAGCATCCACCATTTTTGCAAGTTTTCTGTATCTTATAGAGCCTCTCTCCTTCATTATCTTAGGCTTCTCTGATGTCACAGTGTCAGACATCCAAGGGAACCCACCCAAAAACACACAGGAGGAAGATTAAAGGAACTATCCCGATAGACCCTTAGACTGGCTGCAGGTGTCCTTGCCAATGTGTTGACTTATAAGTCATGGATGAGAGCCTCTGTGTGGATAAATTCTCACTTATTCAGGATTTATTCTCCCCTCCTTTAATCTAGCTCCCTCAAGATACTCTTTCTTATCTGAGCTCTCCTGGTTCCTAGACTATATATTAGCCAGGTCCTGCAATTCGTTTGGCATGTGAACTGTTTCCTCCCGAAACAAGGATGGTACTTCCATGCTCAGGCTGTGCTGAGACCTGGCCTTGATTATTGGCACGGAGGCCTGGGGCAGTGCTTGAGAAAAACAAACAGCATTTTTAAGGCACCCACCTCGAAAAGTCACCACATGGCCTTCAGGTAAAAGGAGAGTATTTTCTTTTCTTCACACTAAAGGACGCTGTTCTCCTTTGGCAAGGACTAGGAAGCTACTTTGGCTTCTTGGTGAGTGGAAGAGAATCTGGGTTATCTTAGTTTGGACCTTCCTAAATGCACAGGCTTGTGTTTCTTGGGATCACTTCCCAAATAAACTTCCCTGCACCCAGTAAAGAAATAGGGAGAATGAGACAGAGGGGAAAGAAAATGCAGTGCAGTTATTACTGAGTGGACTGCCACTGTAAGCGGCCAGGGCTCCATGCTGCTTTAAGGATCCTTGTAAAATACGTAATTGTCCACTAAGGGAGCAGGAAAGCTGGAGTGTTTATCCACCAACTTCCATCCCTCACTGGTTGAAGGTTAATCCCAGGGCATTTAACACTAGAATTTCTAGGCTGCTCTGCATATGTGTTTAGCATGCTCCTGAGGCTTGCTAATACTGAGAGAAAGTCTCCAGGCAGAGAAGCAGAGAGATGCAGGTACTGAGATGACAGGCCAGCACTCACCATAGAAACTGTCAACCACTGCTCTAGGTGAATTTAGGGCTTGATTTTATGGGCCAGGGCTTTTGGAGGATCTGCTATTCCAGGGTTTGGGACTTTTCAGGCTTATCCATCCCAAAGTCCCCATGTCAGGTCTCAGGATCCTATCTAACTATCAGAGCCCAAGATAGGGAACTCTTACATATACTACCATAGTTTTTGGAGATAATAATCCTAGAAAGCAGGAGTGAGTAATGGGGAGAATTAAGCAGAAAAGGGGGGAGATCCAATATAAACATATGACTGAGTCTTTCCCCAAAAAGTCATGTAAAATATGTCTAAGGGATCTTCTATGAATGGGAGGGGAAAAGAGCCAGTAGGTAAATATTTGACCAATGGGAACAGACAAAGTTTCCCGCTTCAAGGAATTAACTGTCTGAACTCCCAGGATACATATGTGAGGACAAAGAAGTATAAGAAACTAGGAGGCAAGAGGTGTGCGGCAGGGGAGACGCTGTCAGTCTGCTTCTGTGTAAAGTCGGTCACAGTCCACACAAGACTGCTGCAGTGGCAGTTGATAAAAGACAAATGAGGCTGAGAGGATGTGGAGTGGTGCATGAGAGATGTCTGACTAGGAGGTGAAAAAACATCAAATTAAAATATCAAAAATAACATAGAAGGTGAAAGGAGAGATGCATTAGAATTCTTTCCATCTTTATCTTCCTTCTGACCAATACAAATTCTAAGATCAATCTTCTTCTAAGTCAATATTCATAATAAAATAACACATAAAGGTGAGCACTAAAATAGCAGATATAGAATGAATAAGTTCCAAACCAAAAGAGGAAAAGGAGGGAATAGAGGATTCCATCACACCAAGAATTCAAGTAGGAGTTAGGTGAGGAAAAAAAGGGTTAAAAAAAAAATAAACAAGAAGACCATCATATCATCAAATATAATGATTAAACCCATCTTTAAAAGATAGAAAATTGGAGTTCCCGTCGTGGCGCAGTGGTTGACGAATCCGACTGGGAACCATGAGGTTGCGGGTTCAGTCCCTGCGCTTGCTCAGTGGGTTAAGGATCCGGCGTTGCCGTGAGCTGTGGTGTAGGTTGCAGACACAGCTCGGATCCCGCGTTGCTGTGGCTCTGGTGTAGGCCGGTGGCTACAGCTCCGATTAGACCCCTAGCCTGGGAACCTCCATATGCCGCGGGAACGGCCCAAGAAATAGCAAAAAAAAAAATTAAAAAAAAATTAAAAAAAAAAGATAGAAAATCCCACTGGATCTATAAAAAAATCAGTTAATTAATAAAATAGAGATTTAAAAAACAATATAAGAAATAAAAAAACTAAGAGGTGGTTCTTTGGAAAGGTAAACAAAATTGACGAACATCTGGCTAGACTCACCAAGAAGAGGAGAGAAGAAAAACAAACAAAATAAAAAATGAAAAAGAAGTCACAATTAATACTACAGAAATACAAAAACCATGAGAGAATACTAAGAACAATTGTATGCCAACAAATTTGACAACCTAAAAGAAATGGACAACCTTCTAGAGACTTACAGCCTGCCAAAACTGAATCAAGAAGAAATAGATCAACTGAACTGACTGATCACTAGAAATGAAATTGAGTATGTCATAAAAACACTCCCTACAAATAAAAGTCCAGGACCAGATGGCTTCACAGGTGAATTCTACCAAACATATAAAGAGGAACTTACACCCATCCTCCTTAAAATTTTCCAAAAGGTTGAAGAGGAAGGAACACTCCCAAAGACATTCTATGATGCCACCATCACTCTAATTCCAAAACCAGACAAAGATACCACCAAAAAAGAAAACTATAGGCCAATATCTTTGATGAATATAGACACAAAAATTCTCAAAAAAATTTTAGCCATACGAATCTAACAACATATAAAAAAGATCATACACCACGACCAGGTGGGATTCATCCCAGATTCACAAGGATGGTTCAACATACTCTAATCAATCAATGTCATACACCACATTAACAAAAGAAAAGTCAAAAACAACATGATCATCTCAATAGATGCAGAAAAAGCATTTGACAAAGTACAACGTCCATTCATGATAGAAATTCTTACCAAAGTGGGTATAGAAGGAACATACCTTAACATGTTAAAGCCATTTATGACAAACCCACAGCAAATATAATATATAGATAAAAGCTGAAAGCCTTCCCACTAAAATCCGGAACAAGACAAGGATGCCCACTCTCACCACTCCTAGTCAACATAGTACTGGAAGACCTAGCCACAGCAATCAGACAAAAAAAGAAATAAAAGGCATCCAAAGAAGAAGAGAAGAGGTAAAACTGCCACTGTATGCAGATGACATGATAATATATATAGAAAAGCCTAAGGACTCAATCCAAACACCACTTGAACTGATCAACAAATTCAGCAAAGTAGCAGAATATAAGATTAACATTCAGAAATCAGTTGCATTTCTCTATACCAGCAATGAAACATTAGAAAAGGAATACAAAAATACAGTACCTTTCAAAATTGCACCCCAAAAAATCAAATACCCGAGAATATACCTGACCAAGGAGGTAAAGGACTTTTATGCTGATAACTATAAAACATTAATCAAGAAAATTAAAGAAGATGGAAAGAAATGGAAAGATATTCCATGTTCCTGGGTTGGAAAAATTAATTGTAAAAATGGCTACACTACACAAAGCAATCTGAAGATTCAATGCTATCCCTATCAAATTACGCATGACATTTTCCATGGAACTAGAGCAAACAATCCAAAAATTTATATGGAACCACAAAAGACCCAGAACTGTTGGAGCAATCCTGAGGAACAAAAACCAAGCAGGAAGCATAACTCTCCCAGACTTCAGGCAATATTACAAAGCCACAGAAATCAGTCATCAAAACAGTGTGGTACTGATACCAAAACAGACAGACAGACCAATGGAATGGAATAGAGAACGCAGAAATAAATCCAGACCATCTATGGTCAATTAATCTTTGACAAGGGAGGCAAGAACATAAAATGGGAAAAAGAAAGCCTATTCAGCAAGCATTGCTGGGAAACCTGGACAGCTGCATGCAAAGCAATGAAACTAGAACACACCCTCACACCATGCACAGAAATAAAAATGGCTGAAAGACTTAAATTTAAGACAAGACACCACCAAACCCCTAGAAGAGAACATAGGCAAAACACTCTCTGACATCAACATCATGAATATTTTCTCAGGTAAGTCTCCCAAAGCAATAGAAATAAAAGCAAAAATAAACCAATGGGACCTCATCAAACTGAAAAGCTTTTGCACAGCAAAGGAAACCAAAAAGAAAACCAAAATACAACTTACAGAATGGCAGAAAATTGTTTCAAATGATGCAACTGACAAGGCCTTAATCTCTAGTATATACAAACAATTTATACAACTCAATAGCAAAAAAGCCAATAACCCAATTGAAAAAGGGGCAAAAGACCTGAATAGACATTTCTCCAAGGAAATATATAAATGGCCAACAAGCACATGAAAAAATGCTCAACATCGCTGATTATTAGAGAAATGCAAATCAAAACTACCATGAGATACCACCTCACACCAGTCAGAATGGCCATCATTCATAAGTCCACAAATAACAAAGGCTGGAGGGGGTATGGAGAAAAGGGAACACTCCTGCACTGTTGGTGGGAATATAAGCTGGTATAATCACTATGGAGAGCAGTATGGAGGTACCTTAGAAAACTATACATAGAACCACCGTATGACCCAGCAATCCCATGCTTGGGCATATATCCGGACAAAACTTTCCTTTAAAAAGATACATGCACCTGCATGTTCATGACAGCACTATTCACAACGGCCAAGAGCTGAAAACAACCCAAATGTCCATCGACAGATGAACAGATTAGGAAGATGTGGTGTATATATATATACAATTGAATACTACTCAGCCATAAAAAAAGAACAATTTAATGCCATTTGCAGCAACATGGATGGAAATAGAGACTGTCACACTGAATGAATTAAGTCAGAAAGAGAAAGATAAATACCATCTTATATCCCTTATATCTGGAATCTAATATAAGGCACAAATTAACCTTTCCATAGAAAAGAAAATCATAGACTTGGAGAACTGACTTGTGGTTGCCAAGGGGGAGGGGGAGGGAGTGGGTTGGATTGGGAATTTGGGGTTAATAGATGCAAACTATTGCCTTTGGAATGGATTAGCAATGAGATCCTGCTGTGTAGCACTGGGAACTATGTGTAGTCACTCATGATGGAGGATGAAAATGTGAGAAAATAGAATGTGTACATGTATGTGTAACTGGGTCACCATGCTATACAGTAGAAAAAAAATTGTATTGGGGAAATAACAATTAAAAAAATAATAAACAAAATTTTTTTTAAAAAATCTGTTATTGGCTAACTAGGATCACAATTTGAAAATAAATTAGTGGACCAGATACTCCTAGCAAATACTAAATATACTTGTTAATGACAAAATATTTAGGAAATATTGATTGGCCATATATCAATATATGGTATTTATCCCTAACAATGTATTTTTTAGTAATGGAAAGAATACCATGAAGTTGCACATAGCATAATCTCAAAGAACTGGCAGAAGCTTTTTTCTTTTTCGTTTTTTATCTTTTTAAGGCTGCACCCACAGCATATAGAAGTTCGAAGTTTAGGGGTCAAATCAGAGCTGCATCTGACGGCTTATGCCACAGCCATAGCAATGCCAGACCTGAGCCACATCTGCGACCTCCACCACAGCTCACAGAAATGCCAGATCTTTAACCCACTGAACAAGGCCGGGGATCAAACCCACATCTTCGTGGAAACTAGTTGGGTTTGTTACCACTGAGCTACAATGGAAACTCATGGAAGAAGCTTTTTTTATGATTCTAGATTTTTCAATTTCACCTTATATTTCTATTATAATTCTCACAAGTTAATAAATTAAGCAAATTTGTTAAGTATAGAGAACATTTCAACCATTAGCAAATGTATTCCAATAAACATATATAGAACACTGCTAAAAAAATTGAACATTTATAAAATTTGATTTATATGTCTGTGATATATATTATTTATTTTTATTTATATATGGAAAAAGACATTTTTGGTATCTAAGCAATTAATATGCAGACCATGGACTCTGACTGCAATGCAATTAAATAAGTCAATAAAATTTTCCATAATACATTTGAAGGAGCTTTTACTATTTTGCCTACTTTTATGTTTACTGAACACCCACATACTCATCATGTAGCCTCATTTATTAACTCAGGGCCAATTTTGTTTTAGCTATACTCTACTTACTTCCCTCCTCCCATATTATTTTGAAGCAAATCTAATCAGCCCTGGGAAACTTGCACAGAAATGGTTATGAATAAAATGAGCACTCTGACCTACAGGGTGTTGAAAACCTCTGTATCTTACAAGTTAGCCTATGTAATTGTTTTGATATCTGTGAAGACTTAGAAACAAAGACATAGGGATTGCCAGCAAGGACAAATTCTGTTCTATTGATTTGAGCGTAAAGTCTGTGACTTGGTGGGGAGAGGATGCAGCAGGTAGTTATAAATAGACCAAAGGCACTGAACATAAGGCACAGAAAAAGGCCTAAACATCTGGTACCTGACAGAGGTAGCATTAGTGACCAGTAAAGGAGAACTACTCAATAAATGTCAGAGCCTCACCTCCCAGCATAAAAACAATTTTTGAGATGGACAAAATTTTCTTTAAAAAAGTGTCCATGAGAGCTGAGTGCAAAAAACAAAACTTAAAAAAGTGAAAGAAGGAGATGTTCATTTGTGCTGGATATTAGATTCCAGTTATAAGTGATATCATATGGTATCAAATGAACATCTCCTCAGAAAAGAAAATCATGGACTTGGAGAAGAGACTTGTGGCTGCCTGATGGAGGGGGAGGGAGTGGGAGGGATCGGGAGTTTGGGATTATCAGACACAATTTAGAATAGATTTACAAGGAGATACTGCTGAATAGCATTGAGAACTATGTCTAGATACTCATGTTGCAACAGAAGAAAGGGTGGGGGGAAAATGTAATTGTAACGTATACATGTAAGGATAACCTGACCCCCTTGCTGTACAGTGGGAAAATAAAAAAAAAATTTTAAAAAAAAGTGAAAGAAAACAGAGTATTTTGCAGAACTCACAGTAGGAAAGGATTTCTTCAACAAAGCAACAAAGACAATAAAGGAAATGTGTTTAAATTATTTGTTTTTATGTGACAAATGTAGTTACATTACAATGTAAAACTTACAAGCCACAGATCAAGGGGACATAACTGCAACAAGAACAGCAAAGGATTATATTCAGTGTAATTGAAACATTCCTAGAATTTTGTCAACCATTGAGATCATATGGTTTTTATTTTTCAGTTTGTTGATGTTGTGTATCACATTGATTTATTTGTAGATATTGAAGAATCCTTACATCCCTGGGATAAACCACACTTGATCATGGTGTATGACCCTTTTAATATATATTTGGATTTGGTTTGCTGGTATTTGTTGAGAATTTTTGCATCTATGTTCATCAGTGATATTGGCCTGTAATTTTCTTTTTTTATGGTATCTTTATTTGATTTTAGTATCAGGGTGATGCCTCATAGAATGAGCTTGGGAGTGTTCCTTCCTCTGCTATTTTTTGAAAGAGTTTCAGAAGAATAGGTATTAATTCTTCTCTGAATGTTTGACAGAATTTGCCTGTGTAACCATCAGGTCCTGGACTTCTGTTTTTTGGAAGGTTTTTAATCATATTTTCAATTTTGGTACTTGTGATTGGTCTGTTCATATTTTCAGTTTCTTTCTGGTTCAGTCTTATAGCTTTTGCCTTTATAAAAATGTCTATTTCTTTTAAGCTGTCCATTTTATTGACATGGAGTTGCTTATAGTAGTCTCATGATCTTTTGTAGTTCTGTAAAATCCGTTCTAATTTCTCCTTTACCGTTTCTAATTTCGTTGATTTGAGCCATCCTCTTTTCTTGATGAGTCTGGCTAAAGGTTTATTAATATTGTTGATCTTCTCAAAGAACTGACTTTGGTTTCACTGACCTTCTCTATTGTTTTCTTTGCCTCTATCTCATTTATTTCTGCTCTGGGCTCTTTATAATTTATTTCCTTCTGCTAATTTTGGACTTTGTTTCTTCTTCCTTCTATAGTTGTTTTAGGTCTAAGATTGGGTTATTTATTTGAGCTTTTTCTTCCTTCCTAATGTAAAATTGTTTTGCTATAAACTTCCCTCTCAGAACTGTTTTTGCTGTGTTCCATAGGTTTTGGGTTGTTTTATCTTCATTGACATTTGTCTCTAAGTGTCCTTTAACTTCTCCTTTGATTTCATCAGTGATCCACTGATTGTTCAGTAGCATATTGTTTAGCTTCTATGGGTTTGTGTTTTTGCTGGGTTTTTTTCTTGTAGTTGATTTCTAGTCTCAGAATTGTGGCCGGAGTTGGAAAACAGTATGCAGGTACTTCAGAAAACTAAATACAGGACTATCATATGATCCAGAAATCCCACTCCTAGGCATATATCCAAACAAAACTTTCATTGAAAAAGATACATACACCCCTATGTTCACCACAAAACTATTCACAATAGCCAAGACATGGAAACAACCTAAATGTCCATTGAAAGATGAATGGATTAAGAAGACATGGTACATATGTACAATGGAATACTACTCGGCCATACAAAAGATAAACTATTGCCATTTGCAGCAACATGGATGGAACTAGAGATTGTCATACTAAGTGAAGTAAGCCAGAAAGAAAAAGGTAAATACCTTATTATATCATTTATTCATGGAATCTAAAATATGGCAGAGATGATCCTATCTACAAAACAGAACAGATCACAGCCAAGGAGAGCAGACTTGTAGTTCTGAGGTGGAGGGTGGGTGGAGGGAGTGGGATGGATGGGCTGTTTGAGGTTTTCAGATGCAAACTCTTATATTTGGAATAGATGGGCAATGGGGCCCTCCTGTACAGCACAGGGAACTTTGTGTGATTGGGTCACTTTGCTGTACAACAGAAATTGAAAAAAACGTTGTAAATCAGCTATAATAAAAAATTAAGGAAGTTAAAAAAGAAACATTCTTAGAAATTGATGAGACAACCAATAGAAAAATGGTCAGAAAAGATGAGAAAAATTCAAAAAAGAAAATAAAAATGGCCAATGGCCCACAAATTTAACCATACTAATTATCATAGAAATTCAAAGTAAACACACTTTGAAATACTTACAGACACTCATATAAGATTGACAAAACTGAGAATTGGAATTTTCAGACTTTGTTACCAAACTATTCATAGAACTGTAAACTGGCACAGTTTCTCAGGAAATGTTGCAAATTGCTCCTCAAAAATTTGTTTCTGGCTCATAGGGTACATTCATTTGTTCCTAGGGAACAATGATGCTTATGCAGCAAAATTTATAACCATGAAGAATAAAGATCATCCTGGAGGTCAATTTTAAAAAATGGATAAAATGGGCTACAATCAACAATACTATGTTGGAGTTCCCATTGTTGCATAGCAGAAATGAATCCGACTAGGAACCATGAGATTGCGGATACAATCCCTGGCCTCGCTCAGTGGGTTAAGGATCCGGCGTTGTCGGGAGCTGCAGTGTAGGTTGCAGGTATGGCTTGGATCTGGTGTTGCGGTGGCTCTGGCGTTGGCTGGCAGCTACAGCTCCAATTAGACCCCTAGCCTGGGAACCTCCATATGCCATGGGTGTGGCCCTAAAAAGCAAAAACAAACAAACAAACAAACAAAAAAACAAAAACACTACGTTGTTCAGCAGGTATAGGTACATGTCTTGTTGTATATACATACATACACACACATATATATGTATACATATACATATATACACACAAACATGCATACAAATAGACATATTTTGAGTATATAAAAATAGTTATTTAAAAATTAAGTGCAGGAAAGGAAGCAGAAGATATACCGTCCAGAAGATAAATAGTACAAGAGAATTTATGTTAACTTTTTCATGAAAAAAACATCATATAGAGTGTTTAGTACATATTTCTATATCTTTGTAACCATAAATACATGCTGCTTCTTCGCAGGGGGAAAAAAAGGAAACAATCTAGAACATAAGATTTTGCAGAAAACTTTCTTTCATAAAATAAATAAAAATTTCATGTTGAAATACCAAGTATTTTGACACCAAACTACAAAATTCTTTACACCTCAGAACTAGAACTGTTATCAAAGAATCAATGTTGCTGTAAACAATGAGAGCAAACTACTATGTAAAGGACTCTCCATTCCTTCCTTGTGAGAGTTTGACAAAGTACAAGGAAGGAATGGAAACCAACTTCTCTCCTCCCTTTAAGACCTCAGGGCTTAAAAGGTATTATCAATGGAATAATACTTCTTTCCAAATTCCATACTCAGACGGATAGCTCTTGTAGAGCACATCAAATGAGGTAATGATAGCATTTGTGAGCTTGATTTCTGTGCTGGGCCAGGCCAGGATTTGTGCACTTATGCCTTCATCCATAAATGGGAAAGAAGATATGGTCTTGGAAAAAGTCAAAGAACTAGGATGGAGTCCAGCCAGAGTGAGATCTAGCTACTTTCACTGAACCTACTGACTGTATTATCCCATCACATTTCATCTAGGAAGAAAATCTCTTTTTCTTCAACAGGGCCCTTTATCATGTGACCTCCTTGCCATTAGATTTTCAAAAGAAAATACTGGCACAAAATATGTTGTTTGCTGACTGCAATCTGGGCCAGTCCTTCCTTGAAAAGTGGGAATGCTCTTCCATGTCTGTCAACCACAGTAAATAACACAAACAGCCTTCATCTGTCAGATCCTTCAAAGTCTGCCTCAGTGGCAAAGAGCTGTCTTGCTCAAGGTCATTCTCTTTCCCAGAGAGCCCACACTTGGGGCCTGAGTAAAAGCCTAAAGATGGCAATTCCATTCTGAGTTGTCACAACTCAGATGTACAATACTAGCTCCAAAGCTGCCTGCCAGGTTAGCCAAAGATTCTGTTGGGTCTACACTGCTTTTTCACTTCTTCAGTCCAAACTCTACTTTTTCCTTTCGCCTTCGTATGTATTGATTTCTAACAAATATAACATACCCCAAGCTTATCTCGGTGTTTTCTTCCAGAGAACCAAACCTAAGATAGTTGGTATTGGAAATGGTCTGAGAATGTAGCTGATAAGATGGAGGCTTTGGTGCTGGCTGGAAATGAGGACCCCATCACTGGTAGTAGAAGAAACACACAGAGAAAGTCTGGCACAAGATGTTAGTTCAGCTGTTATAGCTGGCAATATATCCCAGCTGAGGATATGTTTGATTGAAGGGGGGAAGAAAAGGATGATGCCACAAAAAAAGCCTGCAAAGCACAGCCAGTATGTGTGAGCAGGAATCCAGGGATTGTATACATGAGGCTGCATAATGAATGAGCTTGATAAAGGAGGCCACAATACTCCCAAGTCAAACCAACTCTTAACTTGTCTCTAGGGTGTGAAAATTGGATAAGAAAGATACTGACTTGGGTGTACTCTCCTGAGGTACACAATTTAACATCCTTGTAAGAATTCCAGAAAATGGTATTGCTCCTACAACAACTTCTAGAAATATATATATATATAAAGCAATGACCCATGCTGGAGAGATGGAAACACTAGAATTTCCATGGAAGATGATGGAGTAATGGGTTAAAAAGGCTGAATGAAGTGAGCATGCTAGAATGGTTATCCTATATTCAGTTGGAAAACTCGACAGGGGATTATATTCCACAGAACAACAGTCCATTACAAACCCTGCTTACCAAGGCCAGAAGGAATGTGCTATTAAGAAGAGCACCAGCCTAAGATGGTAAGTAGTGGTTTCACTCTATTGATAAGTTATGATATTGGAAAGTTTTGGTATGTGGATAGAAGCCTAGTCAAAGGGTCATAATTAGCATGGTGAGTGCCAAGATTGGAATGGCAGTCAAAGGGATTAGTTAATGGAACATGGCATCCCTAGGACCTAAAATAAGTGGGCAGCCAATAAGGATACTATTCAACTTGTACCAACAAAGGAACTCAATGATGGATGGCAAGGAGTCTAAAGGCACCCCATTAAGGGACACAATCCATTATGTGGTTTCTAGTCCCAAACCAGTTTTCAGACTTGGAACCCTTTTACTAAAAAGGTGACCAGGTCTCCAGGATCCTGAAAAGCCATTGCAAGTATCCATGCTAATGATTACTTGCCAACAGGCATTTTTGGCCATTTATGCCCAGGCAAACTAAATGCTGAGGAAAAAAGAATTCCCACTATTTTGAGGATTGTTAGGGAAAAGATGTAAATTGATAATGAAACCTGGAAACTCAAAATATGATTAGGGCCCCCTGTTAATATTGAGGCCTGTGAGGGCCAGATAATAAATGATGCCTTGTCTAAGTCCAGTTATAATGGGTTCTCAATCTGCAGACCTATCTTCTGGCCATTTCTCCATTTCCAGAAAAAATGATTGGAATTTGTATGTTTGACAAATAGTGCAACTACCACATCAGGGTCATGGTCTTTCCCCCTGTGAAATATTGAATCCCACAACCTAGGTGGAAGCTTCTAAAACCATCTCCACCAATGGCCAAAGCAGCCAATCAAAAACAATATCCTATCTTGGGGAGGAGGATAGGGCTATTGGAGTTACTTCTAAAGATTTCAAGGATGCAGGCATGGTGAGTCCCATTTATCTTTGTATAATTCACCATCTAGTCCCTACCAAAACCAGACAGAAAATGGAGATGACTGCAGACTACCAAAACCTCAACCAAGTAATAATTCCAATCACAGACATTTACCCTAACTCTCAGTGACTCATTAGGAGCCTTAATCTATGGTTCTTTTTTTGTTTGGGTTTTTTTGTTGTTGTTTTTTGTCTCTTTGTTTCTTTTTTTTTGTAACTCCTGGCAAAGTCATAGCATGGAAAGGTCCTGGAACTCAAAGGGCTAACACTTTCACAGAGGACATGCCAAGTGTCCCATTATATTGTAAGCTACAGTTGGATCCTGGGCACTTGGGCCTCCTTGTATCCAGGGACTAGCAATCAAAGAGTCACAGTCTTGACAGAGAAAATTGATCATCAGAGGATGCAGGACGACTTTTATACATGTGACACTTTGGGGTACATCTTGGGATTCAGTTGCCCCACCATGGCTATAAATAGGCAGACACTACAACCCTACCTGAGAAGAGTATGCTAACCAGGAACTCAGACAAGTCAGAGGAAAATCTCTAAATATTTAATATTTCATAATAGCTATGTCAGACTTAAATCACTGCCCATTGTATTGATATGATTATGATATATTCTAGAGTGTAGAACATAACATTGTATTGACTTCTTTTGGCTAAAGTTTAGGTAACTAAATATTTTTATTTCCCATGAAGTAACTGGTAAAAGTATAAACATGAATTTATTCATTTGTAAATGTTATGACGTTTCACATCACAGCCCTTTAGTTAAAGGTAGCAGTTATAGGGTTTTATTGTTCAGAAATATCATCCCTCTAAAGTAGAAGCTACCACAAAAATGAGCTTGTGTTCTTACCTATTTTTGTCTCTTCTCTCTGAAGGCCACTCTGGATACAATTGGAAGCTCAGACCATGACAACTATATAAATACTGACCAGCTGTTTATCTTCTCTCTAGGGTTAGATTATGGGGGAAGGCACAGAATGAAGACTAGCCTTTAGATATACATCACACATTCAGCTGAGGTCCCCTAGTGGCTGAGGACATGTTAGCCAATTCTTTTGCAGTCCAATTTCTCCCAACCTTAATAGAAGTGTTGTGGAGATGCAATCATCTCCACTCCATATTTCATTTCATAGATCCTCTTGCCTCTCATTTGCTTTCATTCCAATTCCTACCCTTGCAGCACAAATCTTCTATGCACTCTTGGGGCATCTTGAAACTTCCATCTCAGACCCCACTAAATATTTATAGTCTACGGTCATCTCTTTTCCATACTGGGAAGATACAAATAGTGTTCTCCCTAGGGGTACTTTCCCAGGCCCTTTCTATAGGTGTAAGAGTTGAGAATAATATACACATTTACTGATACTTCCAAGTTATTTCCTGACCAAACTTTCCCATCCTTGAGAATGGATTCTCAACTTTTTACTTAACTTCTACCTAATTTTCATCATTCTGGGCTCAGTACACCCCCTGTATACACTAGAGCATTATAACAGGAATTTTATCATTGGTGTTCTGGTTTTGACTTTAATAGCTTTCTAGTTCAAACAAGAATTCAACAGAACTTGTGGTTCAAGTTGAATGGAGTCTGATTGAACAACCTTAATGCACAATGCTGCAAAAATATTGATTACTGTATCTTCAAATGGTAACATACTTAAACAATGAGCACTTCTTGTGCAAATGGCTTATCTTCCAGACTTCATCAACTTCTTTTAAGAGTGAGTTTTAAGGAACAAAGTAAGTAACTTTCAAGATATTGATCTTTAAAATGTACTTCCTGTATTTTAATCAAACCAAGCAGAGATGTAGTCTTAAACATCACAGGTGGCTATCCTGTGAATACCAGCATGAGTAAAGACTCATACAGAGCTGCTGATTTCTGTACCTTGCACTGGCAGAAGGAGCCACAAAAGGGACATGTGGCAATACAAATACCTATATACTCAGATATTTCTGAGACTTCTGGCAAGCAGTAATCAACAGTAAGGATACCCTGATAGTGTTACCATAGCAACCCTGGGAAAATTCAAGATGGAAATGGAAGAGACTCTGAACACTGATAAAAGGTCAGCTATAACTCCCCCAAGCCCTGCTTGACAGCGAACCAGTAACCTCACATCTTTACCAAATTTTCAGCTAAGTGGTTGGTATGGGTGAGTATTAGTTATGATCCTTCTGAGTAGCTTCCAACTGGGTAAGAATAATTATGTAATAGTTCAAAATTGGATGTTTTTGAGAATGAAGGGCTAAAATTTCAACTTGCTCCTATTTAGTTTGAAGAGGTTAAGGTGCAAATATACTGTAGGTTCACTGAGAATTCATATTTTTCTCTTATTGTCGAGAACCATCTGAGAAGCTTTTAATGTCTTTTCCCCACCATTCAAAGCTGAATCCTTATTTTATTTGCATGAATGGTTAAGAGCAGAAAAAAGGGAACTCACTTATTTTATTCATAATTTGTTAATGAGTCAGAATCATTTTGAACATCAACAGATGCTCCTTCCTGAACTATATAGTTCTTTATCCACTCGGCATTCACATCTTGTCAACTCTCAAGATCCATCACAAGTTCATCTCAAAACTTCCCAACCCACCATAGCCCCTGTGGACTCATGCCTTCCCTAAGCCATCAGTTAAATGTCAGGAGAGAGTGTCTGTGCAGCTGAGGCACCTTGTGAGTCCCACCATCTAGCTCACAAAGAGCATCAAATGTTTGACTGAAATTTGGCACTTGATATTTTTCTACTCACAGAATCATGTAATGTTGAACTTTAGTGGACCTGAGCTTATCTTATCCTCTTTACATAAAAGCTTCATTGCATGTAAAGTGAATAACTTCCGTTAGGTTGAAAGATCATTGCATGGCAAATGTCTCAGTCCTGAGACAGTTGGCAAATACTTTGCTATTTCTGAATCAGTCTTCTGAAATCCTCCACAAACTAGTTCTCTGCATTATTGGATGATGATTTTTGTAATCCATGACTGTATCATCATGCTACAGACCTGCAAAACAAATTTGCTTTGATTGTGGACTCTATTTGTGGCACAAAGACTACTCACCTGCTTCTTCCAGCCTAGCCTATAGTGCCAGGTTTATGGTGTTTTAAATTTTGCCTGCTAATCCCTTGCTATTCTGCTTTCCCGAATCAAATTGTCAGACTTATCTAGCTCTGTCTGAATATGTCCCTTGATTGAGTGATGTTAGTTCAAGAAAAAACACTCAAATCAATTTAATGCAAATTCCCATTCACAGCCTGGTTGACCCATCAGGATACTGACAATAATAGATTGGAGTACTTAATTCCTAAGGCATGTGACTCATCGAAGGCTTAGTAATCAATTTCCATTGCAGCAACTGCATAATTCATCTTTGGTGCACTGAAGCTCTGGAATACCAAGTGCTTGTTCATTTTTTTTTTAAGGCCTACACATTTTTTTCCAAATAGTGAAGCCCTTTCCATGTCTCTACAATCATTTACTTATCTAAATTTCCATATGCTGCCCTGGCAAGGTGTCCCACCTATGAAGGCTTTAGATCAATAAAAATAATTGGCATGTTTTGCTTCCAGTTGCAGATGCCTAGACTAGATTACATGCTACTCTGGCAGGCATTGCAAAGAGGAAATTGAGACTGGCCGCTGCCACCATCTACATTAGCCATTAACTGTATATAGGACAGCCAGTAGGGATTCTTAGAGGCTGAACCCCATTTCCCAAAGGTCCCCAATCTGTTTTGTACTCTTAGCATTGAAGTAAAAGGAGGCATATATAAATAGGCAACTAGCAGATGTTCTTTCCATTTTAAGAAAAGCATGCTATGTTTCATCCTGACAGGATTTGTGCCTGCACTTGTCACTTTTTTCTATCTCTTTTCCTTTGACAAAAGCATTGTGTTGAGAACCAATTATGCCCTGGAAGTTCTCTCTAGCAACCAGGTAAGTTTTTGCCTAAATTCTGGAATCTACAAATAAGAACATCGATCAGAAATTAGGTCAACTCTGTAGAAGAGAAGCAATTTTTGTACTAACTTTTTTCAATAGAAGCTAAGTTCTTACCCATAACTTTGTTCTTGCTTAAGTAGGGAAAAAGTGAGGCAAATTTCCTCTATGCCCTGGTGTTCTCCAAGTACATAAAACGTGCGTGACAAGACATCCCTAGGAGCTATTGCGGACATTTCATCCAGGATATGTCTGTCCCTTTCTAAAGAAACAAGTATTGGAGTTCCGTTGTGGCACAGTGGAAACAAGTATGTCTAGGAACCATGAGGTTGTGGGTTCAATTCCCAGCCTAGCTCAGTGGGTTAAGGATCTGGCATTGCCATGAGTGTGGTGTAAGTCACAGACAGAGCTCAGATCTGGCATTGCTGTGGCTGTGGTGTAGGTCAGCAGCTGTAGCTCTGATTAGACCCCTAGACTGGGAACCTCTATATGCTGCGAGTGCAGCCCTAAAAAGTAAAAAAAAAAAAAAAAAAAAAAAAGAATAAAATTCTTCTCTATTCTGAGTCAGTATGGAAAATATGAAAACATGAGAAGTTTGAAGAAAGCACTTGTAGAAGTGTAAGGAATAAAAGTGCTTCTCAAACTTCAGAGAACTTCATTAATGGGAAACATTCTTGTAGTTACCCAGTGTTAAATTTATATATGTAGATATGTATATATACATATTTATATGCTAAATGTATATATCATATAAGCATATAATATATACTATTATATATTATTTTATATAATGTAAATTAATATATATAGATTTTGTGTATGTATAAAATTTCCTAAGAATTTAGCTCAGAATAAATCCCTTCATGGTAAACCTTATGGTCTTAATTTGGGCTGGTAACAAGAGGATACCATAGACTGAGTAGCTTATAAACAGCAATTATTTATTTCTCACAATTTGAGAGGCTAGTCCAAGATCAAGGAAGTGGCGGATTCAGTATCTGGTAAGGACTCACTTACTGCTATAAATGACTGTCTTCTTACTATATTCTCACATGCAGAAGGGGTCAAACACTTATGCAGGGTCTTTTTATAGGATGAATCCCATTTATGACCTAATCACCTTCTAAAGGCCCCACCTCAAAATACCTCACACTTGGGGATTACGTTTCAATATATGAATTTTGGGAGAACACATTCAGTCTACATCACTTATAATACAGTGAATATAATCTTCAGGAGATTTCTGTGCTATACACTTGATATTTAGTGATACATAAAGCAATGTCCTACACATTGTACAAATTTAGCAAATATTGCAATCAAGACTTCTTATGCAATTATAAAACCAAATCAGATTTACAAATTTATTTTAACACCTAGTAAATAATAACATGCCAGTTAACAATATTAATGTAACATGATCGTCTGGCATAAAATTGTTCTATTAACCACATTGAAGATTTCCCACTTGCCAACTTGAATCTTTGAAACTTGAACATGAAGGACCATTGTTTGTCATCGTTAAGAAAAAATAATGATAAATTTATTTTTAATACCAGATATGGAATATTCTAAACTCAATACTTTTGAACATCACAAGTCTATAATATATAGGGGTTGGGCCAGCATGTTTGAAATATGAGTGTGGTTTGACTGTATCCACAGTCGAAAGTTTATATCCACAGATTAATTCTTTTGCTTTTGTACATCAAAATGCCATCCTGAAGATGATAGTTCTAATACCAGTAAGAGAAAAAAATTAACATAGTCATATACACTTTAAAATAAAAGCATATAAAACATAGAACATCGACACAAAGTTACATCACTAAACAACAGAGAGACTAAGATCCTAAAATTTTCCAGAGGGGAAAAATAACCCCAAAAAAGGAATGAGAATCAGTGTCTTCAGAACACTCAACATCAATACTAGATACCTGAAGGCAATAAAACAATGCCCTTAAAATACTGAGGAAAAAAATTATTGTTCTACCCTCACACTTGATGGGTGGTTTGTAATAGGTAGAAAAAGACATTTTCAAACCTAGAACTAAAATGTACTTTTCATGTACCTTTTTTCAGATGCTACTGGAGGATGGATTCTATCAAATCAAGGTTATAAACAATGATGACAACAACAACAAAAACACAGTAAGATATATGATTCAGGAAATGGGAGCTCAAACACTGGAGAGCAGAGAAGCAAAGTCCCAGATGAGTAATAAGTCATGCTCAGAGAATAATCAATCCCAATTGGTGCTAAAGCATAAAGGCTGCAAAAAAGAAGTCATCTAGGAAATAAAAGGAACTGTTCGATTTGTATTTTGGCATTTAGAAAAATTAGTTTGTATTTGACAATTCACCTGAACTTTTTAAGAAACAGATGTATATAAAACTAAGCCTGTATAAGAACAGAATCTTAATTACAGTATACTATCTGGTTCAGCAGAGAGCACTATGACAATAGTCATATTGTAATTTCTGGCTTGATTTGACTGATAATTGTGTTGAGAATATCATGGAAATGGTAGAGTAAGGCCAGGTAGGCAGTTGTAATAAATCCTCAACATTCATAGTAAGATGTAATATACCTACTGACAGAGAAATAGAAAGAAACATATTATTATAAATGCACAGGTAAATTCTAAATAAAACAGCTCAGAGTTAAAAGTTGTTCCCACTAGGGAAAACTAGTGGAATAGAAGGTATGGGGAAAAGAAAGGGATTGTGTTTTCGTAAGTCTTTTACTATTATCTCACTTTAACTCCATGAACATGTTACTTTGAATAATGCTTTATAAATTAATTTTAATTTAAGACATTTTGATTGAAATGATCCCAAGTACTGAATAAGATGAACAAAATATGACTCATACCTCAACATTCACTGAGATCTTTATTATCCTTAGAATTTCTAAATTATACCAGCTTTCGGAAATAAATTCCTTTGTAAGTAACAACTCTATAGCTATTTTGGCCACAACAACATATTGCCTTTTGTTTTGTTTTGCGTTCATTTCATCAAAGTCCCGAGTGAAAGTTTTGGATTCACAACTTTACACATGAATAATAGCTTAACTATGAATAGACTTAAAAGGGTCCTAATAAGAACTAGCTGACACAACCCAACCAGGTGTCCTACTAGTAGTCTCTTTATTAAAGAGTACATAAGGACTAAAAAAATAAATAAAAATAAATAAAAAAATAAGGAGGTCCTGTCATGGGTTGGTGGAAACAAATCCAATTAGTATCCATGAGGATGTGGGTTTGATACCTGGCCTCACTCAGTAGGTTAAGGATCTGGTGTTGCTGTAAGCTGTGGTGTAGATCGCAGATGCAGCACGGATCCCTCATTGCCCTGGTTGTGGCATAGGCCAGCAGCTGTAGCTCCGATTCAACCTCTAGTCTGGGAACTTCCAAATGCCGTGGGTGCAGCCCTAAAAAGCAAAAAAATAAAATAAAATAAATTAAAAAAAAAAATGTGCTGTATTCCCTGGCTCTAGCAACAGAGGGAGATGTTCCAACACTAGGTCCAAGGGAGAGAATCATTATTAAGAACCCAGAAAATTAAATAAAAGGAAATTTATAGGCTATGTCAGACCTTAATACATGGAAAAAGTCTCCTTCAAACAGCAATGTTCCAATAATCTAGAATTGTCTACTTCTGAAAGAATCCATTCATATTAATTGGTTTTAAAAGAACATTTACATAATATGATAAATGCCATTCATTATCTATGGGTTGAATCTATAAACCAAAGCATGCAAGACTTAGTTATAATTTATTTTTAAATCAAGGCTTTGACATTTACAATCTTTTCTCTAACTATAATTAACAGATTTGGTAGAAGAGATAAGAGGTTGGGTAAATTGAGTAAATTCTTCATCTTTTCCAGCAGAGACAATAAATCCTGTCTAAACACTCATTCTTTTATTTCTTGTCAGCTTTAAAGTTATGATGCAAACTGTAGAATTAGCATTAAGTCACTGCCTCTTGGTATTAAGTCTAGCCTTGGGAAGGAGACTTGAAATTTCATATTTTACATCCTTCTGTATTGTCTGAATAGTAAGCCAATATTCGCATGTATTAAAAAAATCAGTATCTCTAATCAGTAAGGATACCATTGCAGCTGTCCGGGAAAGGCGTACTGCAGACCAAGCCAGGCACAGGCAGCTTCATCTGGTGTCCCTCAACACTGCTTGGAGTTTTCTCATTCCTCCCAGTACCCTTGTTATCCGTGTCAGAGCCCCAGGAAATAGGAGCAGAAGAAAAGTAAAATTCTAGATTTATCCTTGTTTAAACGTGAAGTGCCTAATTTAATGACTTGTTTGGGTTTTAAGTATTTAGAATATTTTATGTCTCTAGAGAACAGACTTGTGGTTGCCAAGGGGGCGGGGGAGGGAGTAGAATCAACTGGGAGTTTGGGGTTAGTACATTCAGAGTAGATAAGCCATGAGGTCCTACTGTATAGCATGGGAAACTATATCCAGTCTCTTGAGATAGATCATGATGGAAGATAATTTAAGAAAGGAAATGTGTGTGTGTGTGTGTGTGTGTGTGTGTGTGTATATGTATGTATGTATGTATGACTGGTTTACTTCGCTGTACAGCAGAAAATGTCACATTGTAAATCAATTACACTTTAATAAAAATTTTTTAAACAAAACAAGTGATGTGTAAAAAAAATATGTCTCATGCCTAGTGAAGACTCAGGAAAGTCAGTTCTTAAAAAAAAAAAAAAAAAAAAAAAAAGAAGTGAAGTTGCATATATTCGTATTTGCTGTTGCCTGTCAAATCTGTACCCAGTACACTTATGGAAGGTGACTAGGCACAGGGTGAATGAGTGGGAATGAAGAAAGGAACCAAGTGGATAATGCAGAAGGTCAGGAAGAAAAGATGGGTGACTTCCCTTCCTAAGGAAGCAACATAGTATGGTGATGCACTGGATGAGAGCAAACCCAGTGAGCATGGGCAGATACCCATAAGCTCCAACAAGTCTCTGAAGCCCACACAGGGACTAGCCTTACCATTTAAATGACGTACATCTAAGTGCCTTTGCATGTACCTCATGAATACAATGCCCTCTGAGACCTGAGAAGTAAAAATAATATACATGCATATTGCTGGTGAACCAAGTGTGCCCCCCAAAACACATATATTGAAGCCCTAACCCTCCAGGTGATGATATTTGGAGATAAGACCTTCGGGATATAATTATGTTTAGATGAGGTCATGACAGTCAGGCCCTCATAGTGAGATTGGTGCCCTTATTAAAAAAAAAAAAATGAAAGTACACCAAAGCTTGCTTGTTCTCTGACATGTGAGGAGCAAGAAGGTAATTCTCTGTAAGCCAGGAAGAGAGCCTTCATCAGAACCCAATCATGCTGACACCCTGATCTTAGACTTCCAACCCCCAGAACTGTGAGAAAATAAATCTCTGTAAAGCTACACAGTCTATGATATTTTATAGTGACAGCCTGAGCTGGCTAATACAATGATTTAAACCAAATTTGATTCCTGTCTACTCACACCCAGCCACAGTGGGTGTGGGTTCTAGTTCTAAAAATACTGTGCTGGCCCCATGGAGAACAAACTGTGGCCTAAGAATGCTAATGCCTATCAGCTACTGTACTACCTAGGAATGCTTCCTAATGCAAGAAAACCCAGCTCAGATGTATGTTTAGAATGGAGATTTAATTAAAGTTTTATAGTTCTCAGCATATAAATCCTTTACCTCCTTGGTCAGGTGTATTCCAAGGTATTTGATTTTTTGAGGTGAAATTTTAAAAGGTATTGTATTTTTGTACTCCTTTTCTAATATTTCATTGTTGGTATATAGAAATGTGACTGATTTCTGAATGTTAATCTTATATCCTGCTACTTGGCTGAATTTAAGCAACTTATACAACTCAACAGCAAAAAAGCCAATCACTCAATGGAAAAATGGGCAAAAGACCCGAATAGACTGTTCTCCAAGGAAGATACACAGATGGCCAGCAAACACATGAAACAATGCTCAACATCGCTGATTATAAGAGATATGCAAATCAAAGCTACCATGAGATACCACCTCACACCAATCAGAATGGCCATCATTAATAAGTCCACAAATAGCAAGTGCTGGAGGGGCTGTGGAGAAAAGGGAACCCTCCTGCACTGCTGGTGGGAATGTAAACTGGTACAGCCACTATGGAGAACAGTTTGGAGATACCTTAGAAATCTATACATAGTACTTCCATATGACCCTGCAATCCCACTCTTGGGCATATATCCAGACAAGAGTTTCCTTGAAAAAGACACATGCACCTGCATATTCATTGCAGCACTGTTTACAATAGCCAAGACATGGAAACAACCTAAATGTCCATCGACAGATGATTGGATTAGGAAGATATGGTATATATATATGCAATGGAATACTACTCAGCCATAAAAAAGAATGACATAATACCAATACAGCAACATGGATGGAACTAGAGATTCTCATACTGAGTGAAATAAGTCAGAAAGAGAAAGACAAATACCATATGATATCACTTATAACTGGAATCTAATATACAGCACAAATGAACCTTTCCACAGAAAAGAAAATCATGGACCTGGAGAATAGACTTGTGGCTGCCTGAGGGGAGAAGGAGGGAGTGGGAGGGATCGGGAGCTTGGGGTTATCGGATACAACTTGGAGTGGATTTACAATGAGATCCTGCTGAGTAGCACTGAGAACTATGTCTAGATACTTATATTGTAACAGAACAAAGGGTGGAAAAAAATGTATACATGTAAGTATATCTTGGCCCCCATGCTGTACAGTGGAAAAATAAATAAATTAAAAAAAAAAGACTGGAGATTTATTTTTCTCGCATAGTAAGAATTCTAGAGGTGGGCTCAACATTGATGCCATAGGCCCAGGCTCTTTATTCCTCCATCTTTAAAATGTTGGGTTTTTCTCTACTAGCTTTGCAGTTTATGATTGCAAGAGGACCTCAAAGCATCTCGTTTGACTCCAGGCAGACAGAATGAGAAAGGAGCAAAAGCTTATCCCTCTTAAGGCCTTGCTGAGTATGGCTTCCCTTTCTAAATGAAAATGAAAATGTTCCCCTACAGTGCATCTGCCCAAACTGCCTCATGTTGCCTGCCTTTCTCCATACCTGTATCCAACAAGAAAATAGATATCCACGTGGTTCAGAGAAATCATGATTTATCAGCTGGGATAAGAGCCTAACCTCTTTGCAATCACAGATGTAAACCTATCTGCTCCCTGAAAATTGGGAGTTCTTTAGGAGGCAAAAAGACATGAATGGGGAGGCAATACACCTTCCAAACCCACCTTCTCTGCCACTGTGCTTAGAATATATTAAGGGCTAATGAACAAATAGCTCACATACTATCAAGGTAGCTTAAATTTCTAGGATTGCTCCCATAAGATTTTCAAAAAAAAAAAAAAAAAAAAAAAGAGTTCCTGTCATGCCTCAGTAGAAAGGAATCTGACTAGCATCCATGAGAACACAGGTTCCATCCCTGGCCTCATTCATTCGGTTAAGAATCCAACATTGCCTCTTACAAGTAGGACCCCCCTATGTGAATCTCTAGGGTAACTTAAGTTTCTATTAAAACAGAGTGATGTTTCGAGAAGTGCAGTGGTGTAGGTGAGAGCTAACTTGGGCTAATGTGAGCTCCCAGCCTGAGCTGGGAGTGTTGGAAGAAAAAAAGTATAGGAAGAAGAGTTTGTAGAATCAATATAGGTGAATGCTGGTAAACCTCTTCATTTCCTCTTGAAAAGAGTAGTCAGCTACTAAAACTTACCAATACTGACATAAAACCTCTACAGGAAGGAGGGGTAACAGTTACACTGTGCAAAGTACTTGGAACTAGTATTGCTTTGGCAAAGTTATATAAGATTTTCAAAAAAAAAAAAAAAAAAAAAGAGTTCCTGTCATGCCTCAGTAGAAAGGAATCTGACTAGCATCCATGAGAACACAGGTTCCATCCCTGGCCTCATTCATTTGGTTAAGAATCCAACATTGCCATGAGCTATGGTGTAAGTTGCAGATGTGGCTCTGATCCTGCATTGCTGTGGCTATGGTGTAGGCTAGTGGCTATTGTTTTGATTCGACCCCTAGGCCTGGGCACCTCCATATGCCATGGGCACAGCCCCAAACAGACAGACAGAAAGAAAGGCCAAATATGGCTATTGATATATACTGCCCAGTATATCTGCAGCTAGACCAATAGCATTTTGTGGACAGTGAATCTCTTTCAAACTCTAACAGCCACCTGTTTTAACTTTATGCAAAGTCAGTGAATCTCAACGTCTGAATTGTGAGCTTTCCAAAACCCCATATGTAATATTTTTCATTATATTAAGTTATATGCAGAGAGATATAGAGGTTTTTCATAATGCTGGCTAAGTGCAGTCTCGCATTTTGATGGAGTTGCAACAATAGAACTAGTTTATTACACCCTTGAGCTACATCCCTATCTGATATGGTACAGTAATGAGATTTTTAAGACTTATTAACCTCATGAATTTTGCAAACTGATAAAACTAAAGGAAAAAACATCTATTGCATCACTTTTCTTTATTCAATGACTCTGTGTCTAATATGTTAAAGATATTACTGTTGTCTCCTTCCTAAAACTAAAATAATTATGAGCTACTCCTTGATTTTTTTTAACTACAAACCCTTCTGACCATAAAATATCATCATTCTTTGCATCAAACTTGGATACAAGTCTAAAAACAAAGCCTGTTTTAAGTTCAAGCTATAAATATACCTTTTTTTCCATTACAATAAATATTTATCTTGTTTTAATCACCAAAATAATCTCTTAAAATGTACTTTGTATAAATACCAACTTGTTCTACTCCTAAATATCCCAATAAAATTTTACAATTCAGGATGCAAAGCAGATTAAGTGATACCCAACATTAAGTACTTACCATGTGCTAACCACAATACTAAGAGATTTATTAAACCCATGCTCACAACAACCCTAAGGCAAGTATTTTTAACTCCTAAGCATAAGTTTCATTATCTGTAAAATAGAGATGTGTAGTCATGCCAACATCTATGACACCATCTAACAAGTGAAAGAGCCAAGGATTTGTACCTTCTTCAAGATCAGCTTTCCTAAACTCAACCATCACTTTGCCCTCATGCCATAGAGACAATACTCTTTATTCCACCTGCTTCTCCCTGTGGATTTAGAAGTGGAACCTTGCCATGAGATGTGGTATAGGTCGCAGACATGCCTCGGATCTGGTGTGGCTGTGGCTGTGGCCAGCAACTACAGTTCAGATTTGAACCCTAGCCAGGGAAATTCCATATGCCATGGGTGTGGCCCTAAAAAGGCAAAAAAAGAAAAAGAAAAAAGAAAAAAGAAATGGAACCTTGCTTCTGGGGTTTTAGATTTACAGCCGACATCAAAAAAAAAAAAAAAAAAAAAAACCAACAACAACAAAAAAAACAACTGTATAAGCAACAGAAACATATTAATTAATTTGGGCTGGGAGAATCAAGAAATGACCTACAGAGCATGCCACACTTAAGAAACCTTAAAAATGAGTAAATGAGTATTAGTTGATATGAAGTATTCTCCATACTATCTATGCTATTATAAACCTGGCTATGAGAAATGCCTACACTTTTGGTTCTAGCAAGTCTAAATTATAAGATCAGTGCACTCTATAGGCTTTGCTAATAATAATGGTTAACATAAATCTTTATCTGTGCTGTCAAATACAAGAGCCACTAGCCACACGTGGATGCTAAACACTGGGAATGTGGCTACTGCAACCAAGGAAGTTTTAACTTATTTATTTATTTATTTATTTATTTATTTTTTGGTCTTTTTGCTATTTCTTTGGGCCGCTCCCACGGCATATGGAGGTTCCCAGGCTAGGGGTTGAATCGGAGCTATAACCACCGGCCTACGCCAGAGCCACAGCAACGCAGGATCCGAGCCGCGTCTGCAACCTACACCACAGCTCACGGCAACACCGGATCGTTAACCCACTGAGCAAGGCAGGGACCGAACCCGCAACCTCATGGTTCCTAGTCGGATTAGTTAACCACTGCGCCACGACGGGAACTCCTATTTATTTTTAATTAATTTAAATGTGATAGCCATTTTTGACTAGTGGTTCTCATGTTGGGCAGCACATATCTTGAGTTTTTAAAAAATGGCCTGTTTTCATGCCTTGAATCTTTAGACTCAAGTTGGAATAGATAGAGGAACACCTGGGTGGAAAGTAAGGGGCTTGGAGGAAAAGGCCTAAATAAGAAGATGTTTTACACTTGCTAACAATTCAGAGTTTTGACCCTGAAGGTAGTAATAAATTATAAAGAATATTTAGCATTATTTCTTTTGATTGACATTCTTTTAGAAATCTTCTGATTAATATACCTTTGTGTGTATCTCTGATATATACACAGAGAACACATACACAGAGAACTTGGTTTAAGCAAGATGTTGAGCACGTTTCATTTATTCAACTGCTTTTATCAGAAAATGGCATCTCTTTATTCCTGCCAAGCTTTAAAAGAAAAAAAAATTCTTCTGACACTTCAAACAGTAAGAAAGACTTTATTCAGGACTGTTGCAATAGGTATCAATACTGTTGCCATGGGGGCGAAAGAGACACGACACAACTCAGAATATTGTAAAAATTACTGAGGATTTATGCCAGGGGGTTGGGAGGGAGGGAGGGATGGAAAATCACCAAGAGGAGAAATCAAGGGTAGGGGATTCTTACTAAAGTGACTTAATAGGATTTTTGCTGAAGGCAGCCTAAGTGATCAGCTATCACCTGGAAAATGGTGAGGGATGAGGAATGTGAGATGGTCGAGGGTGAGAGGATGCTCCCTAAACTGCATTAGCAGGATTCTTGCTACAACTAGGCTGGGAAGGTCAAAGATGGTACACAGCCAAGGCCTAGTCAATAAGAGAGCTCAGAGGAGCCCAAGTTTTGATCAAGGAGAGAGTCCTTGTCACAAGAAACTGTCAAAAGAAGATTAATGCTAAGACCTTCACTGGAATAGTAGATGACAGGTGAGTGGGGAGTTCTCAGAGACCCTTATTTTCCACAAATAATGTGAGTCATGATGGAATCTGAAATGCCTTCCCTCTACTCATTCTTCTTTGCCCTCCCTACAATAAGCAATAGGCTTCACATTTACTTAGGAATAAAGAGACCTAAGAAAAGGGTCATTGGGAAACCCATAGAAGAGGGTTATATATTGTTTTGAGGCATGTCCATCATTCCTTAATCCTGAAGACTTGAATTCTTACCTGCTGCCAGGCTGCCTGTCTTTCCCAATATTTTTTACCATATCTTTGATTCCTTTCCGGCTCCCATAGATTGGTTTGATTCTAATGTGCAAACTTAGGGTTTGACTTCTTTTCAAAAGAAAAAAAGAAAAAGGAGCTGAGGGCCCTCCCAGTGAGCAGGAAAGGAGTTGATAAGACCAGGATTGACTTGGCTGAGAGGTTGGGTGGAAAACATACATTCATGATTCCTCCTCCAAGAACACACCACATGAGCACTTCAGCTGTTCTGGCTGCCTTGAAGTCCCAGTCTCTCAGTCCTGCTGATTTTCTTAGGGCATGTCATCTTGCAGCATCCTATTCCTCTCACTAGGACATCCAGCTTGCTCACTATTGTTGTCATTGAAGTACTTACCACATCGTGCTAATGAAGAGCTATGAGTAGTGAAAAACTTATTTGTATAAAAAGTTGAAAGGAAGGAGCCATGATTCTCCACCCCATGCACCTCTGGTGCTCTTGCCTTTTATGGTTGCCTTGTGCATAAAGAGCGCTTAAGGATGACTAACTGAGACCTGCCTTCTCTTTCTTTCCCCAGCCTCTGAAAAACCTCTGATTCCCAATGCCTCCTCCATTATCAGCTCAGCAACTTTTAGCTGCCAAAATGACTACCTTTCCCACCTGCTTTGCCACCTGTAATATTAAGTTCCTAAAACTTTCTGACCTCTAGCACTGGTTCAGTTTAAAGAAAGAGGCTACTTTTGTTTTTCATGCCCTTGCAGAATCAGCCTGACTGCACAAGGTTAGAGATTAAGGGATGGAATATTCATTTCCTGTAGCAAATATTCATAAACATAAATTCTCATAGGATCCATGAGGCTTTCTAGAGGGCTGTTTAGAATACTTTGCGGTAACTAGTTTACACTGAAGCCAAGCTGGTGAGGATAAATGTAATATTTGGGGCTGTATTGAAACCTAAAATCTTTAGAGAGTGATACATAAACTTGCTGTGGATTTTTTTAAAAAGATGAGTTTGGTTTTATTGTGACTAATGACTTGGGAGCTTTTTAATTTGTGGTAAGGGAGAAAGGGGGCTGGGGTTTAGAACCAGACCTAGAATGAAATATGTTTGTACCCTTGTTCTGTCCAAACAGGAAAATAGGCAGTCAGGAAAAAAAAAAATGCAGAATCCCTGAGCAAGATAATGGGATTTCTCTTAATTTGATTTGCTGTGGAGAATGCTGGCCTGTTTAATACATCCATGTGGAGTTACTGTTTATATTTTGGTTTCTAATTAGCATAACCATTCTAAAGCCTCTCGCTGACTTCCCCTTCCATATAAATCTAATTTGGCCTTGAGGAGGGTTATTAGAACAGCACAAGGAGCACAAACAAAGGGAAATGTCTGCCAAACAGCAGGCAGGCTCAGTGCTTATGGGGCGCATGAGGCCAGCAGCCAGGCTGGTGTGCGGAGCTACAGGAGCAGGAAGGACAGTGCCAGGACAACACATCAATCAGCAGTCTCCCTGGGACCCTCCTCAGGCCCACCCAGCCCCAGCCTGGGTTGCCTGGCCCAGGCAATTTCATCATCAAACAAGGATGATATTGAAGGGATGTGAAAGCTATAAAGAAAAGATTTAAAATTGATTTTGAAAGTTTCTAAACTAGGCCATAGAATAGATGGTCTGTGTTGAAGTAAATGCTTAGTCTCCCTCCTAAAACCCCTTGTAAAGAGTGACATTTCAATTTTCCCTGGCTTTGGGGAGTTGATTTTTTTTTTTTTTTTCTGGTTAACAGCTCTACAACTCAGTCTTTGAGAAGCACCTTCTAGCAGTGATAATAAAGTATACTGAGTGGGGATATGGACAACATTGATAAAGAGGCCCTAATCCTTATTCTGTGTGAAAAATAGTCTGAAGGCAGATTATCTCCCAAAGGGGAAGAAAGAAGAATGCTAACTATGAGTACCAGTGACCTATTTTTTCACCAAGCAATTGGAGCTCAAGTACATTTTGACTCAAATGTTGATCACAGGGAAGAGCAAGGGACTTAAAACTCTTTGTAAAGGACACCAGAGTACTAACTTATAATTCTGTGATAACTCTAAAGACGAGAGATAACAGGGTTCTTTTGAAGAGATTTAGCAGGTCTGATAACATTGATCTGGTGGGTCCCCTATAGGATCTAAATTTATGGTTAGCGATTTGTCTTCACTAGTTTCTGCATCCTTTATCAAGTTGGTGAAAGTGTCTTTCCGGGGCTCAGCAAGCCCTGTTTGTGAGGGTGTCTAGGAAATCTGATGAGCATAACTTATTGCAAAACTTTCCCCTACTGTGAGGAGCAGAATGTTAATGATCTGAATCTATTCCTTATCCTCAACAGTGAGAATTACAGATCCCCTTAGAACACACTGAAGTCTCTAGAATTAAACTTTTAAAATGCACTTTTGTCACATTCTGCATATTCTATTTAAATACATGTCTATCAACAAGTCATCGTATATGGACAGCGTTAAGAGTTGCAGGCACATGAGTATACATCCTGTCTAAAGAGAAATCAGAGATAAAATGAATTAAAATATTAAAATAATCTCTAACTCATAGGAATTTTTTAGTGTCACGAGGATAGGGAGGATAGGTTTCAGAAAAAAGAGGTAAATAGGAACCTCTGTATGCTGTGGGTTCGGCCCTAAGTAGACTGAAGACAAAAAAAGCACAGCTCCCATTGTGGCTCAGAGGTTAACAAACCCAACTAGTACCCATGAGGACATGTGTTTGATCCCTGGCCTCACCCAGTGGGTTAAGGATCCAGTGTTGCCGTGAGCAGTGGTGTAGGTTGCAGATGCTGCTTGGATCCCATGTTGCTGTGGCTATGACATAGACTGATTGGAACCCTGGCCTGGGAACCTCCATAGCCCAAGGGTGCAGCCCTAAATAGACAAAAAAGACCAAAAAAAATAAGGGGGAGGTAAATGGGAAGCATCTTTACTAGATGTTTCTAAATGGGAATGGACATAGATTTCACATGGAAGAAGGTAGGAATATATCTAAGACCCTTTGTCCAAGGACATAGTGGTATTATGACCTAAGCACTCTGCTAAAAGTTCAAACACTTCTTCTTTTGACTTATTTACTTTTTATACTCTAACCCAATCTAGAAGGAGTTAGCTTAATCTCAGTGCCCATCTACCTATGAGATCAGCCAAGTTGCCTTACTGTTCTTGGCATCTGTTACTTCATCTGTCAAAAATTGATCAGAAAGAATCTCCAAGGGTGTGGGGAGGAAACTTCTGGGGATTTTTCTTTTCCACCTGATTTCTGTTATAGGTTAGAATGTCTCAGGGGTCAGTCACAGTCTCATATGTTTACTTCTCACATATCTCCTTAAAGTATCTTTTCCAGAAGTTCAGCCACTACCTATAGGCTCCATGCTAAGCTTTGAGCTGCCTATAAATAGATGAGTAGGAATGTTGACTGAGTGATTAGATAAATGGGTCTGGCTGCCAGAAGAATTCTGGTATAAAGACAATATATGAGAACTGTCTAGATACTCATGTTGCAACAGAAGAAAGGGTGGGGAAAAAACTGTAATTGCAATGTATACATGTAAGGATAACCTGACCCCCTTGCTGTACAGTGGGAAAATAAAATAAAAAAAATAAATAAATAAATAAATAAATAAATAAATAAATAAAACTCATGGCCTGCTCTTCCAGCCCTTTGTGAAAATATCCATAAACCAACACTGTCTCAAAACTCCCAGACTCAGCAAGAGCCAGCACCCAGCACCCTCACTCATGTTGGGAATCTCCACTCTTGCTCACTTAGGGGAAGTCTTGACAGTTTCCCCAAATGCCTCCAACCTTGTCCACAGTTTCTCTACCTCCACTTATGATCCAGGACATATCATTTCCCACCTAGGTCACTGTAATGGGATGCTCCAAACTTGTCATTTCCCACCCACTCTCTACGTACAGTCAAGAGTGGTCTTTGTAGTAAGTGCATGAATCAATACTCTCCCACTTAAAACTTTCAGTGGCTAATTGTTTCTTTGGCTTTGAGCCCTCATCCTAACCTTTGCTCTATAGTCCACATGATTTGGTTCTGCCTGCCCTTCCTTTTCCTGTGCCATTTGCCCTCAGCACAGGGCTTTCTCTTCACAGTGACCTTTCAAGTCCTTCCACAAGTGAAGTTCTTTTCCACATTGGACAATCACCTGTACAGGATCACCCCAATCACCCCCATCCTACCACCTTTCATAATCCAACAAAGTGAAAGCTTTTAAGGTGATGCAAAGTTCTATAGAGAAAAATAAAGACAAAGTGAGAGAAGCAGGGAGGGACTGCAGGAAAGGAAGGAGTTGTCATTTTTTAACTGAGTGAGCAGGGAAGACCTAAAAAAGTCACAACTAATAGATAAATGAAATTCATGAGTGAGCTCATCAGCTGTCTTGGTGAGAGCTTTTCAGAAACAAACAAGACAAGACATCATAAGGGTTCTGGATTTCACTCCAGTTTGGGAAATCACTGGAGTTTTTCAAGAGATGATTGACATGATCTGAATCATATTTTTAAAGAATGGCTCTGGCTGTTGTGATAAGAACAGAGTGTAAGGGGACAAGGATGGAAGCAGGAGACAGTAAGGAGCACACTGAAATAGCCCAGGTGCTGAGGGACAGCCATCACAGTATTATCAAGGCAGGTGATAAAGTAATTGGATAAAGGTATTGTTTGAACTAGAGCTCAGAGGATTTACTGATGGATGGGATGAAGGTTGTGAGCTTCCTCCTCATTTCCTCTACCAATCAACTCAGGTTATGTGTAACCCCCCACCCCGATTTGTGCTTAGTCTCATAGCATCTGTCACCATTGTAATTAAATAGCGATTGTTCTAATAACAAACTTATTGCCCATATTAAGTCATACCTATAGGGAAAACAACGTCTGTCCTAACCCCGACTCTACACTGAATATAGCGGTACTTGAGGCACTCATTAGATACACTGGGTTAAACTGCAGTTGGCTTCACCACATTGGAGTCCACCTGACCCATCATATGTAGGTACACCTTTTATAATCATTTTGTTATATTGCTATTAAAACAGAACTGGAGATTTAACTCCAACAAGAGTTGTGATCATTATGGAAGAGCTACTTCCTTCTTGGCAGCTGTCAGACTGAATAATGTTGCAATGCCTGATTATCAGGCAATCTGGAGTAATCAGGCCTTTCAAACGTTGAGCCAATATGTACACGCACCAAGTTGTGTCCCCATTTTATTATAATCTGTTAGAATTCATTATATAAGCACTTAAGAGTATATATTGATGTTATTAAGAGGTTAAAATTTCTCACATGAAGATTTAAGAGGCACAGTTTAGTAAAGCATCAGACCTTCTGGTCAACCAATTAGACCCACCTACTGCCTACAGTGCTGAAATCTAGCTACCAGCTATGGCATAAACATGCCACCTTCATACAAGGCCAAAAAAAATCAATGTACACATGTTGTATTAGTTTCCTAGGGTTTCTGTAACAAAGCACCACAAGTTTTAAGCAACATAAATTAACGCTTTTGCCATTCTGGAGACAAGATATTTAGCTTCAGGGTTTTGGCAGGGCCATGATCCTTCTAAAACCTCTATGGGAGAATCCTTCCTTGCCTGGTCCAACTTCTGGGAGCTTCAGGTGTTCTTTGGCTTGTGGCAGCATAGCTCTCATCCCTGTCCCCACCTTCATGTGCCTATTTTCCCTCTATATTTATATCAAAATTCCCTTCTTCTTAGAAGAATGTCAGTCATATTGGCTTAAGGGTTCACTCTATACTAGTATGATCTCCTCTTAACCAGTTGCATCTGCAATTACTCTATTCCCAAGTAAAATGCCATTACTAGGTACAGGGCATTAGGAATTCAAAACATCTTTTTGGGGGTACACAATTCAACCCATAACAAATGTGGTTAAAGTGGACCTGGAGGTAATTTTGTCCAGTGTAAAGAGGCTAGGAATCAGGAAAACTTGATCTGAGGTTTAGCTCATTAAAGGTAGAAATAGGTTTCTTTCACAAGTTAACCTTCTTTCTTCTTCCCCACTCTTGAAAATGAGGGTGTTAGAAGAGATGACACTGGTCACTTAGGTAATTCAGATCAGATGAAGGTAAAACTACATTATACATTGAGCTTGCTCAAATTATATAGAGTCAACCACATGGTGAACTTGGCTGGTCCTTCCATTGTTTCCTTAAAGGTTTAACAAACCATTTTTATTCTTGAAATGCCACTATAGAGGGTAAGATTTTTTATCTTCTAGTTGAATCACATCCATGTCAGAAACTCAGACTTGTAACCCATTGCAAGTTTTATCTTCTGCACTCAATAAATCCTGCAGCCACAGCACAGAGGATATTTCAAAACCCATTTTCAGAACTGAATCACAATCTAAATACTCCATCCCCTTAAAAACTGCCTTTGTTGATAAACTCTTTATAGCACAAAAATTTAGGATTCTCTTGTATGGGTGGGTAGTTTATTCTATCACTATGCTTTGCCAGATTGATGCTAGTTTAACTTGAGGCTGTAAATATCAATGTCTTTCAGTTATCCCTGTAATGTTCTACTAGGAAACCAATGAAATTACCCTATTACAGTTGAAAGGGAAGTTGGCTTCCCAGACCCCAAGAGAAACATAATCAGATAAGATGCGGCTTTAGAGAAAGGTCTTGGAGAACATCATTATTGATCTAGACCAGACTTACATCCATTCTCTTTTGATAAGAGGAGCTAGATCAAAATTCAAAGCAAATAATTTAATGTAACATGATGATTTAAAAATAACTGTACAGAGTACTGGAAACATAATAATTGACAAGGAATGTATATATTCCTTCAAAGTGTTTTCATGTTTAAGACACACACAGAGTAACTTTGCCTTGTAACACTGGTGTCTTGAAATCATGCCATTTGCAACAACATGGATAGAGTGAATGTACTTTACAATGTGAAATGAGTCAGATGGAAAAAGTCAAATATCATATGATTTCATTCATATGTAGAACATAAAACTAATAAACAAACAAAAGCAAGATAAAGGAACAAATCAAACCAAAACAAACACATAGATACAGAGAACAGAATAGTGGTTACCAGAGGGTAAGGGGTGGGGAGTGGTAGGCAGTGTAGTGGAGAGGGTGAAATGAGTAAAGGGGATCAACTGTATGGGGACGAATGGAAAATAAATTTTTGACGATGAGGAGGTTATAGTATATACAAAAGTAGAAATGTGTTGTACACATGAAACACATAATGCTATACATTAACATTAACTCATGTCTAAAAACTTAAAAAATAAGCAAGTAAAATTGATGTCTTACCATTATTAAAAAAATAATGTGACATCTGAAGGTGGTCTATAAAGGCAGTGTGATGTAATGGCTAATACTTACACTATTTGCTAATATCTAAGTCATTGTTCTATTTGATATTACATGGGCAGTGGCCCTTAATCCACTAATTGGCTGCAAGGTAATGCTGGAAAATTGCCATCACTCATAATCACAATTTTTACAACTCTGAAAATTCTGATCTTTAACATCTTGAAAGTATATTATAGGCTAAAAATACCTAAATATAAAACTCCATTGGTTTTCATTAAATACTTAAGAGTTGGAGAAATTCAGGATTAGAAGAGTTAGGAGATTTGTATAAGGTTGCACAGCCTGGACAAAACTTGAGTCTTCCAGCTCCACACCTCACACTCTAAATATATATAAATAAATTAATTGATATGTGTATATGTGGGAGTTCGATAAACGTCATGGCTCAGCATTTAATGAACACGGCTAGTATCCATGAGGTTGCAGGTTTGATCCCTGGCCTCAGTGGGTTATAGATCCAGCATTGCTGTGAGCTGTGGCATAGGTTGCAGACACGGTTCAGAACTGACCGTGCTCCAGCTTGACCTCTAGCCTGGGAACCTCCATATGTCACAGGGAGGGCCCTAAAAAGACAAAAAATAAAAAATTAAAAAAATGTGTATATGTGTACGTCCATGTTTCTGTATAGACCTATAACCATATACACCTTCCCATTTTATTCTCATAACTCTATGTAACTCTTTAAGAACTGTGTGACATTCCATAGAATGGGTAAAAGTGATTTATTTAGCCACTTATGGTGGTGGGCATTTAGGCTGATTTTTTTGTCATACTGATTAATATGCTATAATTAATCAGTTACTTATGTATCTTTACATGTACAAGTTCTTCTATGGAATTACTAGAAGTAGAACTACTGGTCAAATAAACTTTTTAATGCTGAAAGATTAGCAAAGTTTACTAGTATGTTTTCTTTTGGATTTCCCTGTCTCTCAACAAGTGAAATTGACCTACAGTTTTAAGTGCTCAACTGGTCCCATTTAGGTAAAAAGGTTATGCTAGACATTTTAAATAGATTAAAAATCTTCTCCTTTTGCCTTTTTTTTGGGGGGTGGGATGGAGGGCACCGCATCCACAGCATATGGACATTTCCAGGCCAGGGACTGAATCCGAGCTGCAGCTGCAACCTATGCCACAGCTGCAGCAACACCAAATCCTTTAACACATTGTTCCAGAGCAGGGATTAAACCCACTCCTCCACAGTTACCCAAGCCACTGCAGTCAGCTACTTAACCTACTGTACCACAGTGGGAACTCCATGTCTATTCTTATATCCACTTTCTTTAGTTTCATTTTTCCTCTAGATTCTTCAGTTAAATGTCTGGTATATTTTCTGTCCTATTTTCTAAAAATAAGTAAAATTTTGGAAGATTTTTTTTAGTACTACTATAATTGCACCCTTAAAAGCATATTCTCTTTTTGCTAATATTTGAATGGATTAAGAAAAAATTAAACTAAATTAGCTCAGGTTATTTGTCAGAGTATTTAATTTCTAGGAATTTTTTTTGCTACTTTACTAATTTATTGCAATGGATTTATAATGTGACATTGTAATTTCTCCTCTTTTCTTTGGAAATTGTTTACTTTCCTTAATAAAGTTTTATATTTTATAAATAAGTAAATAATTTTTACTTTAATTTTTCTTTGTCATTTTACTTAAAGGGTCTTTTTACATCTTTTTTTCTCTTATATTTGCATCTACTATTTCAGAAATCCTTTTATAGAGATTAACCCTTACAGTCATATTACCCACAAGTATTTAAACACTGGGGTTCTTTTTTCACCCTTCATTCTGGTTGCTAGAAACTGAAAAATAAAAACAGACATACCCATCTTTTAGAATTTGAGAACCATTAGTAAACTAAGTCATCTCTCTGAAATGATCTACATTGTCTTAATCTAGATTCAATCATTTTCCTTTAGCAATTTCCTTAGAATTCTGTAATTCTGTTTTTTTTTTTTCTTACACTATCTTTTGATTGCCTCCAAGAAAATAATCAATAAATGTCTTATCCTGCCTCCTGTAGAAAGCAGAGCTGGAGTCAGAGATTAATCTTTAACTGATGACATCTTATGGAAGGTCCAAGGCCAGGGCAATAAAAATGAGGGAAAAAAAGAGAAATGAAGTAAGCAAAGACTCAGTGAGACAGGTTACTGCTGGCCATCATCCCACAATGTACCATGGAGAAATAGCAGCTGTCTTAACGGACATGATCAAATTTCTCTGGAAAGTTTGCAGTGAGAAAATGCAGTTCTGAACAGTCTTCATATAAAGTTTTATTTGCGCACTTCTCCTTTGTTTTTTCGTAGTGTAGCCTCATCTTGTGGTGAGCTAGCTCTCTCAACACTCTTTGACAATGCCTCCTACCCCTGTACAGTCACTGATGAAGCCAATCCCCATGCTCCCTGGTGTGGCATTACCTCCAAGGCCAGCAATGGAGAAATGACAAAGAGAAAGAAGGCTCTGTTGCATCCCAATCCTTCTTAATTTACATCTAAAACAAACCCTGGAGTTCCTGTCATGGCTTAGTGGTTAACTAACTGACTAGGAACCATGAGGTGTGGGTTCGATCCCTGGCCTTGCTCAGTGGGTGGAGGACCTGGCGCTACTGTGAGCTGTGATGTAGTTCGAAGATGCGGCTCGGATCCTGCACTGCTGTGGCTCTGGCATAGGCCGGCGGCTACAGCTCCGATTAGACCCCTAGCCTGGAAACCTCTGTAGGCTGCAGGTGCGGCCCCAGAAAAGACAAAAAGACAAAAAAAAATTTTTTTTAAATTAAAACCAACCCTGTCCCTTCTTTCCTGGTATGTGTTTAGATGGAGGTCATGATGTATCTCACCAATTACCTGAATATGCCATTTTTAAAGAGCCCCTAAATTGTATGACCTCATAAGTAGTCTCATCAGATTTCACTGAACATAACCCAGAGTTCCTATGTTATATCCTAGGGTCAGTATTTTCTAGGATTACAAATTGTGTCTATTTACATTCACCTTGGAGTAACCTTCAGAAGTATTTATTATGGCTTCCATAATAAATTACTCTCCATCCTATATTTGTGGTGATGGTTTAAGTTTCAAAGTTACCAGCTGACATGTAACCCTGCTGAATTTCACAATGTTTGCATAGGAAATGTTAAAGGTTTTTCAAAAATGTTTTGTGATTTTTGAACCTATAGTACCTAAGACTTCTCCCAAGTTTCCCAGAAGCAGACCCTAAGACAAGAATTCATGTGACTTACTAAGAAAACCCTCCTAGGCTCAAACAGTAAGGATATGGGATTGCAGATCAGAGACAGAGAAGGAGTCAAGTGAGGAAACACTGATGTCTGAAGGGCCATGTGAACCCAGGTCACTTGCTCCAAATTATGGCAAATACTGAGGAATAACTAAGCTAAACCCTTCATGGGGGTGATGGACTCAACTCCCAGATATTTCTGAGTTTCTGGGCACTAGCAGAGGGCAGCTCTCTGAGAGCTACAGACACAGGCTATTGGAAGCAAGAGCTCATTACTACTGGGTTGGTCAGCATCTCTAGCTTGTGCTTTTCAATTGATGGGAAATGATTATTTAAGAGACAGTCATTCTTTTCTACTTCAGGTAATTGGTGAGATATATCATGACCTCCAAAATGACAGAATTCATCCTGGTTCCACATTCCCATATCAAACACTGCCTCATCCCTCCAGCAGAACTGCTTTTCCACTCCCTCTTTTATTTAAACTCTCAAACAAACAAGGAAGCCAATTAACCACCTCCTTCCCCACAAGCCAATAAAACTTGACTTGTCCCAAAGGTCTAGGTTTTCATATAGACAAAAGTCTTCCATGGCTCACAGTTGATTCATTTTCCCAAGGGTGACTGAGATGAACCCAGCCTGCTCTCATGATCGCGAGGTGAAATATCACAGGTGGATTAGGATCTCAGAGATAAGGAACTCTGCTTGGCCAGGAGAAAATATTCAAGGTTTAGGGTTTAAATGCACAACAGTTACAAAATCTGGGTCAAAGGCCAAAAGACTAATTCAACTATTTAATTCATAGCTAATTCCCCCTGGTTTCCCTCAGGAGAGAAACGTTTACTAGCAGAGCCATGCACTGTTTTATGTGTACCACCATGCAACTTCATCAAGTAAAGGCTGGCTTGGGGTTGAAAGGACCTCAACCCATGCTCTCATTACAGTTGGCATGGAGCTAGATTTTCTTCCAGCCTCCATGTTGGTGGAACCTTAGGGACTAGTATGGGTGGGAAAACAGACGTGGGAGTTAGCTTTGAAAAGTGAAGGAGAAAAGAGTTTTGTATGAGAAATATATGAAAGCAAATGATATTGACTGGAGAAATGTGTCAGTTCCATTCCAAAGAAATGAGGTAGTCTGTTTTCCTTGCTGGTCAAAAGGGAGCTAGAACCACAGTGAAAGAAAAACTATTCCATACACCCACAGATTTCCCAGGGATCAGTAGATTCTAAACAGGCTTGTGTCTTGTAAAACATTATGATCCTAGAGACATCTCGACTCCCAATCTTCTAGGCTGGATGCAGAAGTTCAATGTCACCTTATAGTTAGCTTCCCAGGAATCTAACCTATAACAATGATTAGCATACTTGCCTATTAGAGAGTGCCCTTAAGATCAATGTCTGTGGGAAGGAAGGAACAGGATGGGTAGAGACAGAAGTTGACCAGAAATGCCATCACAATATTTTGGCTGAAAGTGTGAGGCTTTATGAATGTGGGATGATTCAAAGCTTTCCTGAATTGGAGAGAGAAGTCCAAACCTTTGTACTCCCACACTGTTGAGACATTGGACACGAGCCACCCCAGGAAAGGACAGTATGACCTCTTTAGCTGAGACAGTTACCATCAGCTGAGTGCTGAAGACTGACCATCTTCCCATAATACTCTGCCAAGTGTTTGTTCCTGTAGGGAGATTTGGATGGTACATCATAGCATCTACAACATACACCTTACTAGTTATTCCCATAACCATCAGTGGTCTACAAGTCAGACAAATAGCCTCTGGCCTATGGGCATGATTTAAGTGATGTAAACAAGCCAGCACAATCAATTCCACGGAATATTAGTTTTACATGGTGGCATCTCCAGTCCTAAGTCATGCCAAACCCTTTCAGCCTGAGTCCCAACATCACAAATCCTTTCCTTAAATAAGTGAATGAAAATTGTCTTCATGAAAAGACAGAAAAGTTGTCATGAAGCTGACATCTGTTAACATCCTTCTTCCCTCTAACTCTTATTCTGTTATTTCCTTTCTTTAGATTCCTTTCTGGGACCTTCTTGTATAAGGAAATTCAACAAACCTGGAAAACTGACACAGAGTAAATAGAACTCCCAAGGTAGCCTAATTTCTCATTCATTAGAATATTTCATGAAGGAGACTCCTTTTACCCTGACCTAATCTCTAGCAAAACCCCAACAATGAGAAGTTAACAGAATTGGAGTAGACAAGATCACTAAACCCTATTGAGTTTTATTAGGTGAAAATGGATGAGATTTGTAGAATGTAATGAGAGCTACCCTCAGCACCTTCCTCCAACTTGGGTGGCACCATTAAATCCACTTTTATAGAGCCTGCCCTCCTGTCCTCCTGGATTCATGGTAAATTGTAGTAGTAATTTGTTGGCATCCTAAGAGGATGGTTTACAGGATATGTCTGAGTAGTCAGATATAACCCAGTCCAGGAGCAGTGTCAGATAGAAAAATAGACTAGGTACCGATCTTTTCAAACCTTAATCGGATTCTTAAGGGATTTCAGGAAGAATAGAAACCTCTACAGGCAGAAGATCAGAGAGTCAAAGAATTCAAGGTATTCAATGTTTTGGGCCTTTCTGAGTTTTAAGCAATGAATTGGTAGCTATGCATTCACAGATCACTCTTATTCTCTATCCAGCACTTTGAAACATAATTACTAGGCTTTAGACTCTTTTCTCACTATGAAGAGAAGGGAGTTGGTTCAAATTCTCATGAGCTGAAAGGTGTAATTCTGATGCAGCACAAGTGATATGAATAGACAAAGAAGGAAATCACATAAAAGAGGGGATATTACCAAAATGACAACAATTTCATAATAAAGCTGAGCCATTTGTTAAGTGCAATGGTAAATCTTCCAGACAGACCTTGTGGAGCAAACCACCTTGCCTCAGAGTGAGCCTATGAATGACAAACTTGAGATAGAGGAAACACAATCAATAAACCACATTCCTTTCCTTGCTCTAACAAAGTTCATCCTAGGATGTAATGACTGTACTGTGCTACATGTTGTTCCCCAGCCACTCTGGGAAAACACCGTAGAAGCTAGACTCCACACCCTATCAATGTTGTGCTGCTTTCAGTTCAGAAATGGTGTGAGCAGTCATGGCCTTTATGGATCCAGTTGAGCTGGATCTAGATGCTTAAACCTCTGTGGCTCCCACAAATGAGGGCGAAGGAGGGTGTGCCAAATCCCAGCCCTAATTTCAGAGGAGGCTGAGACAGCTCACGGCTTTAGGAGATGAAAGAGCAGCAATAGCTGCTAAGCACAGTGGCTCCCAGTTGTCCTAATGAGCAAGTGCCAAAGCCCGAGTGGTAGGTATTACCAAGAAAATACTGGGAGGACTAAAAATCGGGTTCAGTACAGCCACAATTTAGAAAGTGGTACACAAAGCTTTCCCAAAATATAGGATTCACAACTTCCCTGATTCAAAGCAGGCACCAACCATCTGGAGATGCACTAGACTATGAAATCCTTCCTGTACCTGAGGCCTGAAGTGCAGCAGCAGCCATGCCTTTGTTGGACCATGTCTGGGCTGCAAGAGCAGCTACCCTGCTATCCTAGTCTGTAAAGATGGTCATAAATGTCATTCATTTAAGGAACACCTACAACAAAGGCTTTACAATAAGTGACAGAACCTTATTATGAAATTAAAAAAAAAATCTACCCAGAGATAGGAATTTAACAATAATATTTAATGTAAAATTTTTCATGAGATAGTTAAAGTCAGTTTGTAAATTAGGTAAAGAGTTTATCCAAAATTGAACCTATATGGATAAGGCACTTATACAATTTTATGAAGAAAAATTTTGAAGATGCAAGCTAGATATTCCTTGTGAAAAGCTTCATAAAATTCTTATATGAGTGTGTCCTGGTAGGGGAATCAGCATTTCTGTAAAAGTATGGTATCATGTCTTTGAAATGACATTTCCTAAAGATGGGCCTGCTCTTCTCTTTGAATACTTAATATTCCTTTGCTTTGTTTTTCACAACCTAATTAAACTATCCATATTCTAGAAAAGTGTATTCTACTAGGACACTGGGATGATGCTTCAATCTCTGGCTTTTGATAAACTACTGCTGCAGATGGAGAAGCAGCAGGAACAAAATTCTGATGTGTGCTTGTGTGAGTGTATTTTGTTTCTGCCAGTTTTTATATTAACCATGCAAGCTCTAAGGGCACCAACTTGGTGCAGCAATGCAATGCCCTGACTCCATGAGGCTAAGTAGGTTAAAAAAAAATGGAACCTCTGTTACCCCTTGATGTTACACTGAAGCATTATCTTGGGTCACCCCTTAGCCCAGGTGTGAGTGCCACATATAGCAATACAGTAACAACTGCCATTCTTGCCACAATGCTGCCAAGAATCCCTGAGCATCATTTTCAACACCTTCTTTTTGCTTTCTTTTTTTTTTTATTTTCCCAATACATTATTATTTTCCTACTGTACAGCATGGTGACCCAGTTACACATACATGTACACATTCTATTTCTCACATTATCATGCTCCATCATAAGTGACTAGACATAGTTCCCAGTGCTACACAGCAGGATCTCATTGCTAATCCATTCCAAAAGCAATAGTTTGCATCTACTAACCCTAAGCTCCCAATCCATTCCACTCCCTCCCCTTCAGCAACCTAAATGAACCATGGTGGAAATGCATAGGACAATTAGGTAAGATATCTGTCACGTCAGCTAGTTGCTCATTCATATTCAACAGACTTCCACAACCATCTAATCTTCCCAGGATTTAGTGCATTCTACCTCCTACGTAATGATAGGGCTTCACATGGTATGGATTGCCCCCAGTGGAATACTAAAAACAGCTCTAAATAATTTTCAGTGACTATGAAGCTTTCTGGTACAATTTTCTCTAGTACTTTGTTGGGAAGTCAGAGTGCCAAGAAGATACTTTTTGTCGGCTTAAACCGTAGGATTTATAAAATCTCAAAGGATTTGGAAAAAAGACCATCCCTTCCTTTGCGTTAAATTTTCATGGTTTATTTATGCCCTGGTGGCCTAAGCAGCTGGACTGTTGTCTGAGAATCATTGTAGGCAATCCTTAGAGCAGAAATGGACCCCAGCATCACCCAAAAATCTGGTTTGCAAGTTGAGACTGATGATACTATACACAAACCAAGAGAATATGAAAAAGTCTATTACACAATGAAACTTTCTGGAGAGAGCCATGTAGTTCCCAAGCAGGTCCAAAAATGGCTTGAGACGGGCAAGGAGGGGAGACTTGTTTGGGTTGCACTGGGTTAGATGGGAAGGTTTCCATGATCAGGCTGTGATGTGTGTGTTTTGATTTTCCTACTAGCACTAAAGGAGGGGGTTGGTGGATTATCTTAATGGCTTGCCTGGATGTGGGGCAGAGGGGAGGAGTAGGTGATGAGGTTTGAAAGCTGTGAACAGTCGAACATCATAAATGAAGTCAGGACTCGATTACAATTTTCCCTGATGTTTGATGACTGAAATGTACCAAGTTTCATTTAATTGAATTTGAATTTAAGCCATTACTGGCACTCTATGAGACCTTGTAGATTGAGGCCAGTAAAAGAGATGAAATTTCTATTACTACCTTGTTCAAAAACCCAAGATTGGATATTTGGGGAAGTAAAGTGTGTTCCTTACTCACCATCAGTAATGTTATATCAATTCTATACAAAACTTTAAAGAAAAAGAGTAAGAAATGTTTGGATAAAGACTTATAGTTTTTATGTACAGAAGTATACAGGCTTGATTTATATTGGGGGCATTTTTGAGACAAGATACTCCCAGCATTTTACCCAAAGGGGGAAAACATGGATAAGCAATTGATGTTATTGCCATTGGTCAGACAGATGGCCTTGCCATTGGCAATGCCCAAAGAACCTGTAAAAATGTACAGATGGGGCCGATTGTTAGCCAGCATTTCCAGTGAAAGATAACAGCCTGAAGTTCAGCCAATGTGCTGACCCTTAGGTCCATTCTTTAAACGAGATGTTCCAGTTGAGGGGTAAAAAGCAGCAGCTTAACAGTGAATGACATGACACACAATGGTAGCACTGTCATCTCTAAAGTATATGAATTCCATGTGCCATTCACTAGGTTAATCCCAGGGGACTACTTAAGTATCCAAGGGGTCAGGGAGAGAGATGTCCCCATTACTGTGACAACTGGCAAAGGACTGAGGACAGGTAGGCTATCACTCTGGTGGGTACGGGTTTGGCTTTATACTATAAATGCCGTGCACATTTAGCAAGAAGTTTTCAGTGTCCACGCTATGCTTGCAGGGTGCTGCTCCCATGACCTAAGGCATAATGAGAAGCTGAGTACACAGGGCCATGGGCTCAGGGCCTGTGAATGTCCATTTTCAAGAGAACCCAGCATAATTCAGCAATTGCCACTTTAATGGAGTATAGCATGAAGCCAATAAATACATTTTCTTGTAGCAGAAGTCCATGGACAACTTATGGCCATGATGGGTGGTCCAGAGAATCCAAGAAGCATGAGGAGAGGCTAATGCATTTACTGTGCTAGAGCCTCTTGGGAAGTATCAATTGTGCTACAAATTAGATAGATTCCAGAGCCATTTGTTATATGGGGCCTTATTCTAGATGAGCCAAATTGTGGTAAACAGCATAAATTGGCTTAAAGAAAAGTCATAAATGAGGAATATATTTCCTTCCTAACCAAAAAAGGGCTAGAAGATGTAGAGCTTGTTTTAACGTTGTGGGTGCTGAGAAGGTCGATAGTTGTTTCTTGACAGTCTTGGGGATGGAGGGAGTTCTCAGCTTGACAAATAATTATCAGGAATTTAACTGAGAAGGTAGGACTTTGCAATATATGTGGGCCAATGGGCAATTCGCTTTTGTGAGTTTTCTATGATGATTTGTGTATTCTAAATGAGAGGATCAAATAAATTCGTAGATGAGGATGTATTTAGTACACTGTATAGTATGTACATATGCTCCCAAGAAAGTTGAACATGGTTAAGATCTTGCCTACAAAGACCATGTGCAATGGCAAACCTGTCGAAGTCCTCTATGGGGAGGTGGGTATAACTATTTATTCTGTCCCTTCAAAGGTGAAGGCAACATGCAACTGAGTCTTTTGCAACAAACATTGAATAAAACATATTAGCCAAATCTATGACTATAAAGTACTTACCAGATTGGATGGAGTCAGTAATTGAATAATACTGGATATAGACTTTAATGGGTAGTTCTGACATTAAGGTTGTAGTTATCCACTATGAGATGTGATTTATTCTTTCCATGTGTAAAAACAGGACAAACTGAACTGTTAAATGGAGAAGCTATAGAGAAAGTCCTCAGCATTATGGCACCATAAGTCATTCCTCCTTTTGGTCTCCCTCTTTAAATCAAGGATTGTATATCCATCCATAAGAAAAAACACCTTTTGTAGGTGTCTGTAGGAGTTCTGGGATCTACCAATACATATTGCACAAGGACCCAGGAGGAGTCTTATCCACCTTTGAATCCAATAACAGGCAGACAAACCTCAGTACAGGCTGGAGAATCAGTGGAGCAGGGAACCTCCCCCAACTCCTTTTGCCATGGTCAGAGAAATACCTACAAAGTGCTGTCTTGAGCATGTACCCACAGACAAGAAATTCCTGAAGACTAGCATTCTAAAGGGGAGCCTGTGAGGCAGGAGACAGATGGTTCCCAGGCTGAGCAACTATACTCTGTCCCCTGTGGACAGATACTTAAAGATTACAGCAGGAACAAGGAGGAGCTGAGTCCTGCTTGGATAAAAGATAGAGAGACAATATATTTCTCATTCTTGAGGTTAAGGAGACCTCCCAAACTACACGTGCACAGAAAGGTTCCCCAGGGTAAGAGAAGGGAGGGGGTACCAGACAATAGAGCATCTTGTCAACTTCCCAGAAACCTTGGTGCATGAATACATCTTGGCTAAAAAATGCACATGCACACAGAGGAGGGCCCTGAGTCAGGACAGATAATGGACCCAAGGCCAGACAAAGCAAGATGATTGGCCAAGGGAAACTGAGAAGAACTACCCACCGACGCCCTGCAATGTAAGTAATTTATACCACTCCCAAAGCAGACAGATCCCTGTCTCTTTGATTCTCTGTCACTCTCTCAGCCTGACAGTGCTTCTTCTGCATTTATCTTCTCTTCTAATAAACACTTCACTTGCCTCACTACTCAGAGTCTCTTTGCTGATTTTTTCTCCAAAGAGACAGGGATGAGGTACCTACATCAAGTCCCCTGGCCTCTGTGGTCTAGTGGTTAGGATTCAGTGCTCTCACCAGGGCCCCATACTGTGGCCTACATTCAGTCTCTGGTCTGGTAACTGAGGTGCCACTTAAAGCCACTGAGCACCACAGCCATCTCATAGTCACCTGAGATTAATCACATCTTGTGATTAGAGGGGAGAAAAAGTTTGGAGGCAGACAAGACATGCAAACATTGCGGACAAGGAAAGAAGAACTTTACCAGCTATTCAACTGCCAAGGTAACACTTGCATTGGGATTAAATATCAGGCAGGAGCAATTTCTCCCTCGGGAGAAAGGAACAGCAGGGAGTGAGTGCCTAGCTACCTCAGGGACTGGGATACATCTAGAGAAACTGACTTTTCTCCAATGGCACCTAGAATACTGAGGCATAGCTCCATTACTAGGAAGACATCAATCATGAGAGGCAGCTAAGACTATCAGAGGCATTCAAGGGACTTAGTTTTTGCTAAATGCATTCAGCAAGAAGTCCACCATGAGCGTCTAGGAGTACCAGTACCAATATACAGGTACCACTGCCACCTTGAGTGCAAAACCCACACCTCCCCCACTCTGCAGCTTTCTGTGTAGGGCAAGAGCTCTGGTAGACAAGGAACACATTGAGAAAACAGGCCAAGTTCTACATGCAAGGGAGAAACAACAAAATTGAGCTGTAGTGCTATCTTCTGAGAAAACAAATGGGAGGCTTCCAGGAGCTAGCCTGGTCAGTTGTAAGAGCCAGAGAAGACATAAAAGCTTAAGAAATCTTCTACAAGAAAAATCAAGAGAGGAATAAGTGTACTCATACCAAAAACAAACAAACAAACAAAACAGATAATAACAGCACTAATAGAACAGTCCATCTGAAGCTAAGTAGCAATGATTTAAGAAAGTATTTGCCACTTCAAATGTGAAAGCAGCAATACAAAACTACAAATAATATGAAAAATCAAGGAAATATGTCATTACCAAAAGATAATAATTTTCTAATAAGTTCAAATGAATGAAATTTTGTGGGCTAGCCAAAAAAGAATTGAAAATAACTTGTTTTGAATAAACTCAATGAGCCATAAGAAAATTTAGACAATTCAGTCAACTTATGGGGAAAAAAATCAGGTTCAAAATGAGCTATTTTCCAAAGAGATAGAATAGAGTTTAAAAAGGACCATGCAGAAATTATATAGCTTAAGAAGTCAATGAATGATATGAAAAATGCAATTAGAGTAAATAGAACACAGAATAGATGAGTTAGAAGACAGGAATTTTGAAATAACCCAGTTAAAGGAGAACAGAGAAAAAAGAATAAAAAGAGAAAAGAAAGCCAAATGATGTATGGGATTCCATCAAAGGAGCAAATATTATAATAATTGGAATTAAGAAGGGGAAGAGAGGGAAAAGGGGACAGAAAGCTTAAGAAATAGATGAGAACTTCCCAAATCTGGGGAAAGAATTGGACATCCAAGTTCATGATGGTAATAGATCACCTTGTTATCTCAATACAAAAATTAAATAAAAAATTAAAATAAAATAAAAACTTTCTCCAAGACACATTGTAATAAAACCGTCAAAAATCAAAGATAAAATAAGAATTATAAAAGCAGATGGGGAAAAAAAACAACAACTATTGTACCTACAAAGAACCCCCACAAAGCCATCAGTGGCTTTCTCAGCAGAAACCTTACAGAACAAACAGAATGAAATGACATATTCAAAGTGTTGTAACAAACAACATTGCAGCCAAGAATACTCTATCCAACAAACTTGTCTTACAGGTTTTTATTCTTTCTTTTTTTTTTCTTTTGCTTTTTAGGGCCATACCCACAGCATATGGAAGTTCCCAGCATAGGGGTCAAATTGGAGCTACAGCTACTGGCCTCTGCCACAGCCACAGCAATTTAGGATCTATGCTGCATTTGCAACCTACACCACAGCTCAAGGTAACGCCAGGTCCCCGACCCACTGAGTAAGGCCAGGGATTGAACCTGCACCCTCATGGATACTAGTTGGATTTGTTTCTGCTGCACAATAGGAACTCCTTATCTTCCAGTTTTGAAGGAGAAATGAAGGCTTTTTCTAGACAAACAAATGTCAAGGAAGTTAATCAACACTAGACCTACTTTTCAAGAAATGCTACCAAGCTGAAATGAAATAACACTGGGACATAAAAGCATACAACACAGTCAGATTGAGACAACTCTAATTCTGTAATAGGATGGTGTATTAACCATGTAACTACAATACAAATGTCAAAGGAAGAGAATTAAAAAAATAGCTATTATAATTTGTTAACTAATACAAGTATAAAAAGAGATCAATAATGACATCGAAATTATGAAAGGCAGGAGTAAAGGCAGGAGTGAAGGCAGTTGAGGTTTTTTAGTTGCTATCAGCTTAAAATGGACTTTGAGGTTTAGTTGCTATCAGCTTAAAATGGACTATGAGATGTCTTATATAAGCCTCACAATATTTCAAGCAAAAACCTAGAGTAGATATGCTAAAGATAAAGAAAGGGAGAAAAGCGTACACCTTATGGAAAATCATGGATTTACAAAGGTAGGCAGAAACAGGGGGGCAAAGAAACAAAGAAAATGCAAAACAACCAGAAAACAGTTAATACGATGGCATTATTAAGTCCTCACATATCAGTAATAACTCTAAGTGTGAATGTCTTGAATTCACTGATCAAAAGACACAAAATGGTTGGGTGGATAAAAAGTAAGACCCACCTGTGATGATTACAAATGAGTTACTTGAGCTTTAAGGATACATATAGGCTTAAAGTGAAGAGACAGAAAAAGATATTCCCTGTAAGTGAAAACCAAAAGAAGTAGTGTTAGCTATATACAGATCAGACAAAATAGACTTTAAGTCAAAAGCAGTAACAAGAGACAAAGACGTCATTATATCATGATAAAGGGATCAATTCATTAAAAGATGCAACAATCATAAATCTACACACACCCAACATCAGAGCACCTAAATGTATTAAGCACATACTTAAAAATCTGCAGGGAGAAATAGACAACAATACAATAATAAAAAGGGTCTTTAATATTTCACTTTCAGCAATGGATACATCATCCAGGCATAAAATCAAAAGAGTAAATGTTGGACTTGAACCATACATTAAACTAAATTGACCTAACAGACATTTATAGAACATTCCCATCAACAGAGTCAGAATATACATTCTTCTTAAGTACACATGAAAACATTATCCAGGACAGACAATTAAGATATAAAATGTGAGAAAAAATAAAGTATACATGTATGTGTAACTGGGTCACCATGCTGTACAGAAGAAAATTGACAGAACACTAAACCAACTATAATGGAAAAAAATAAAAATTGTATTTTGAAAAAATAAAGATATAAGTCTTAGAAAATTTAAGGTCGAAATCATGCCAACTATCATTTCCAATCACAATGGTATGCAACTAAAAATGCAAAAGGCCAACTGGAAAAAATAAATACGTGGAAATTAAACAACACACTCCTTAAACAACACAAATATTGGGTCAAAGAAGAAATTAAAAATGTACTGAAACAAATGAAAATTGAAACATAACACAGGGAAATCTATGGGATGCTGCATTACAGCCATGAATTCACAAATTAGGAAAACAAAAACTCTCAAACAAACAACCTAAACTTAACATCTCAAGGAATCAGAGAAAGAACTAAGCCCAAAGTTAGCAGAAGGAAGAAAGTAACAAAACTCAGAACTAAAGATCAAAAAATATAAATATCAATAAAATTAAGAAATGATTTTTGAAAAAGAAAATTGACAAAACTTAAGCTAGACTAAGAAAAAAGAAAATTCATATAAATATATAGGACATGAAAGAGGAGACATTATAACTGATACTACAGAAATATAAAAGGTTATAGAAGACTGCAATGAACAATTACATGCCAACCAAATGGATAACCTAGAAGAAATGGGTAAATTATCAGAAATGCACAACCTACAAAGTCTGAATTGGGAAGAACTATAAAATCTGAACAGACCAATAATGAGTAAAGAGATTGAATCAGTAATCGAAAACATCCCCACACAGAAAACTCTAGAACCAGACGGCTTCACTGGCACATTGTATAAACCTCTTGAAGAATTAATGCTAATTCTCAAACTCTTGAAAAAATAAAGAAGGGGGATTACTTCCTAATTCATTTTTCAGCATTACTCTAATACCAAAGCTATGTAAGGACAGTAGGAGACAACTATGGATCAATATCCCTGATAAATATAGATGCAAAAATTCTCAATAAAACATTAACCAAGTTCAACAACACATTAAGGATTATACAACATGACCAAGTAGATATTATGCCCAGGATGCAAGAATGGTTCAACATATGCATATAAATGAATGTCATATACCACATTTATATAGCAAAAGATAAATATCATATGATCAACTCAATAAATGCAGAAAGACATTTTTCAAAATATAACATCCATTTATAATAAAAATCCTCAAAAAACTGGTATAGAAAGAATATATTCAACATAATGAAGGCCATATATGACAAACCCAAGGTAATATTTTTTCAAAGGTAAAAATTTGAAAGGTATCCACTTTGGATCAGGAATACAAGAACATGACAGGGGTGCCCTTTCACCACTCCTACTCAACATAGTACTGATAATCCTAGCTACAGCAACTAGGCAAGACAAAGAAATAAAAAGCATCCAGGAGGTTCCTTGGTGGTCTAGTGGCTAGGACCCTTTCCTTTTAAACTGCAGCCTGGGTTTGATTTCTGGTCTGGGAACTAAGATCCTACATTAAGCCACTGCACACCATGGACAAAGGAAAAAAATAGGTGTCAAAAATATAAATAAATAAATAAATAAAATGCATCCAAATTAGAAGTGAAGAAGTAAAATGTTATTTACAGATGATATAGTCTTATAAATCAAAAATCCTCAAGACTCAATCACAAAGCTGTTGGAATTAATTCAGTAGTTTGAATATGCATAAACATACATAAGTCATTTCTGTATCAATATGCTAACAATGAAAAATTCTAAAAAAGAAACAGTAAGAATTATCCAATTCACAACAGCATCAAAAATAGTAAAATACTGGGAGTTTCCTGGTGGCCTAGCAGTTAAGGATTCAGCATTGTCACTGCTATGGTTTGAGTTTGATCCCTGGCCAAGGAACTTCCACATACCAAGGAATTTCCACATAATAACAACAATAATAATAATATACTTAAAATATACTCAATTAAATAACTCAAGATCTGAGCAATGAAGACAAAACCCCAATGAAAGAGAACAAAGAGAAACAAATGTAAAGATAGCATGTATTCATGAATCAGAACAATTTTTACTGTTAAAATGTTCATACTACCCAAAGCCATCTAGAGATTCAAAGCCATTTTGACCAAAATTTCAACGTCATTTTTTCACAGAAATAGAAAAAGTAGTCCTAAAATTTGCATGGCACAGCAAAAGACCCATCATAGCAAAAGCAATCATGAGGAAGAACAGTAAAGCTAGAGGCATCACACTTTCTGGTTTCAACTATACTATAAAGGTATGGTGATTAAAATAATATGGTGGGCATAAAAATAAACACAAAGACCAATGGAATAGAATAGAGAGCCCAGAATTAACCCCTCACATTTATAGACAATTAATATTTGACAAGGGAGCCAATAACACACTGTGTGGAAAAGATAATCTCTTCAACAAATGGTGATGGGAAAAATTGGATAACCATATACAGAAAACTGAAATTGGACCCCTATTGTACAGCACTTTCAGAAATTAACTTGAAATGAATCAAAGATTTAAACATAAGATCTAGTATCATAAAACTCCTAGAAGAAATCATAGGAAAGAAGCTCCTTGGCAGCAATCTTGGCCATGACGTTTTTAGATCTGACACCAAAAGCAAAGGTAACAAAAGCAAAAATAAAATAAATTGTATCAAATTTAAAAGCTTATATGTAGCAAAATAAACTATCCAAAGATGAAAAGGTAACATATAGAATGGAGTAAAAAATTGCAAACTATGTATTAGGCAAGGAGTTAAAATCCAAAAAGTATATGAACTTTGTACCACTCAATAACAAAATATATATATATATATTAAAAATGGGAAGAGGAACTGAATAGCTATTTTAAAAAAAAAAAGCATAAAATGGCCAACAGGTACATGACAAGATGCTCACCATCACTAATTATCAGGCAAATGCAAATTTAAACTATAACAATATATCACCACATACCTGTTAGAATGGCTCTATCAAGCAAACAAGATAACAAGTGTTGGTGAGGATGTAGAGAAAAGGGAAATTTTGTACACTGTTGGTAAGAATGTAAATTTGTTCAGCCGCTATGAATAACAGTATAGACAGTCCCCCCAAAATTAAAATTAGAATTACCATATGATCTAGCAATTCCAATTCCTGGGTATATATCCCAAGGAAACGAAAACAGGATAGTATAGAATAACAGTATAGACAGTCCCCCCAAAATTAAAATTAGAATTACCATATGATCTAGCAATTCCAATTCCTGGGTATATATCCCAAGGAAACGAAAACAGGATATCAAAGAGATATCTGCACTCCCATTCATATCTGATATGAATTACTCACAATAGTCAAGATGTTGAAAGAACCTAAGTGTCATCAACAGATGAATGAAATTAATGGATAAAGGAAATCTCCCCCCCCCCACGCACACATACCCACATACAGGAATATTATTCAGCCGTGAGAAGGAAGAAAATCCTATTATTTGCAACAATATCTGAAAAATTTGAGGATATTAAACTAAATGAAATCAGACCTGACAAATACAATCAGATATCACTTACACTTGGAAAATAAAAATTCAAACTTGTAGAAGCAGACACTGGAATGGTGGTTATTAGAGGCTAGGGGGTGGGGGATGAGCAGATATTGTTTAAAGATACAAATTTGCAACCAGTACATAAACAAATCTTGGAGATTCAATGCACAGCATAGTGATTATAGATAACAATCTTATAGCATAAACTTCAAAGTTGCTAAGAACTAGAACTTAATTTTTCCTACCACAAAAAGACCTAATTATGTTACATAAAAGAGGTGTTAGATAACATTACAGTGCCAATCATATTGCAATATATCACTGTATCAAATCCACATGTTGTATACCTTAAACATACAATGTTTTATGTCAGTTATATCTCAATAGAAAAATTAGTTAATTTTAATGGATAAGCTATAAGGATAATCACTTCTCTAAAAGGATATTCTATAATGTATTCAATACTTAGAACTCCTTTTTTAATTTACATTGTACCATATTCATATTAATGTTTTTACTGAGGGGAGAAGGCCCATGGGATCTCAAATAAAGAGTCCACTTAATTTTAACATATTAACTAGTTGGTTTAATGTCCATACCCACTGTGGGATATTTTAGGCAATAGGTAGCATTGGGGAATTTAAGCAAGTTCTGATGATTAAGGTAAAGCATTCATGTTTGTTCTCTATTTTATGTTCAGCAAATGCCCTAAAATAATAGAACATACTTTAAGTTTAGTGAGATCCTCAAGTAAAATACCAATTTGAGCCCCAGTATAGATTTAGACTATAAAGATTTACCAATCATTTCACCTCAGTAGGTGTTAAAACTAATTCAGAAACTATGATGAAGAGATGAGAAAGTCAATCAGAACCCTTTTATCTTTTTGTTGCCTAAATTCTTTTTTTTTTTTTTTTTTTTGCCTTTTTGAGTTTTTAGGGCCACACCCACAGCATATGGAAGTTCCCAGACTAGAGGTCTAATGAGAGCTACGGCTGCCAGCCTACACCATAGCCACAGCAACACTAGATCCAGGCCATGTCTGACCTACACCACAGCTCACAGCAACGCTGGATCCTTAACCCATTGAGCAAGGCCAGGAATCAAACCCGCAACCTCATGGTTCCTAGTCAGATTCCTTTCCACTGAGTCATGATGGGAACTCCTGTTGTGTAAATTCTTAGTAAATTTTGCATTTACAATTGGGTTAAAATGTGGACCTTTATTGCAATTCTTTGTTTCCTTCCCTTGTATCCAAGTTTTGTTTTGTTATCAGATATATATTCTATATCCTTTCATATTTATAAAATTCTTCCTTCAAAGAGGCTCAAAATAACTATCATCAGGGTTATCTCCCCCCTCCATAGCGACCGTTGCTTTCCTGGGTTTAATGACGCCAGACTTACGTTTGAATTAACCCCTTGGCTGTACCAGAGGGGTGTCATTGGTGTTTTTCCCTATAACCCTATGAGTCAGAATTGTTGCCGTGGCAGAATCACAGGCAGCATCAGCAGCAATGACATTCTGTAAGATCCTAGTGGGCCACCTACTTTCAGGAGTGTGTGCTCAGCATGACAAATAGTAACTGTTCTTCTTCCACAGGAGAGACCCCCTGATGGACCCTTACATTGCACAGGGTATCAGTCTTTCTCCTGAGTCCTCTACAGAGCAACACTTCATGCTTATTTTAGACATAGCCACTGGCCACAGAGAAAGAACTGTTCCTCTGAATCTAGCATCAGTCATAGTATACACTGGAGTCAAATGATATGTCAAATGATTCAATTAGAGGTGCAAGGTCTGGACCAAAACACACAACCCAGGACCACTCCAAGAAAGCCTTCAGTATCATACTCCTAATGCATGAAAGACTTTTTTTTTAATTTCTTAGGTTAAGTGGCCAGTCAAAACTTCTTGTAATGGGCTCTACTCACTTCCCCTCCCAAGATTTTCCCACATCTTGGTCTTATGGGATAAAGAGGCCACCTTTGAAACTTGTTTCCTTTTATCAGATAAAGGACAAAATACTGTGGATATCAGAGGCAGAACCTAATATAAAGTCAGAAGTTACACTTACCTGAAGATACTGACAGGAACACTGTGATAATCGGGATTCTAAGATGCCCCCAAGATTCACAACCCTTGCATACCTACCCTGTATAGTCCCCTCCCACTGGGTGTGGGTAGAAATTGTAAATGTGATGGAATTCCATTTCCATAGTCAGGTTGCCTTACATGGCATAGATGAAAGGATGTAACAGATGTAATTAAAGTCCCTAATGAGTTGGGTTAATTTAAAGGCAGTTAAGCCCAAATGGGTTTTCCCTAATCAGGTTGAGACCTTGACAAGATCTAGAGGTAAGAGAAGACTTGGTGATCCACATCAGCAGAGATGTTCTCTTTTTGGCTGTGCAGGAGCAAACTGCCATTCTGTGGAGAGGGCCATATAATAGGGAACAGCTAAACAACTTCTAGGAATGAAGGCTGCAGTCTTATAACTGAATTCTGCCTTTAACCAGTGAGCTTGGAAGATGAGCCCAAGCCTCAGATGAAATCAAGACCTGGCCAACATCTTGATTATATCCTGAGCATATCCTGTCCAGCTAACCTATGCCTGGACACCTGACCCATAGACACTCTAAAATAACAAATCTGTGCTGCTTTGAAGCCACTAAGTTTGTACTAATTTGGTATACAGCAATACAAAACTAACACAAACACCCTAATTCATTATTTATTCCAGAATTAACCTGTAACTTCATGGTCTTGCTCACCTTCAGAGTTGATACCTTATATGTGGCTGCACATGACAGAGAGCCAGTTTGTCTTTTTAAGGACTCACCCCCACAGAGCTACCAAAGCTACCAGAAATCAGTAAGAAAGATTAATGGTCACTAATACTAACTGTACTCAAGGTAGCAATTCTTTCCACAAGCCTTTGTTCTGTCTCTGTGGGAAAGAAGAACATCTGCCTTCATTTGGTATCCATGGACCACAGATTTTGAAGTGGATTGTAACTCCTTGGCTGAAAGGCAAACTGCAAATGAATTTTACAGTTGTTTCCTCAATGCTTAGAAGCTCCTCAACCACTCTGAGAAAATTTTCTTAGAGATAGTTTACTTACCTGGAATTTTTGGTACAGGATGGCTGGCAGAATGGGTTTCAACAGAGAGAAGTTTGTGATGGTTGAAGCATATTTCAAAGTTAAAAATGGAGAGAAGAACCATCTGTTCAGTGGGTCAAGCACTGTACTAATTGTCTCCTGTTTCATAACATTTCTCTAAAACTTAGTAGCATAAAACAATTTTTAAAATGGTCATGAATCCAGGAGTGGTTTAGCTAGATGGTTCTGGCTCTGGACCTCCCATGGGCTTGCAGTCAAGCTGCACCAGGGCTTTAGAGCTCTGAAGGTATGAATGAGAGAGCAAAATGATTTTCTTCCAAGCTCACTAATTTGGCTGTTATCAAAAAATCTCAGTTCCGGACTTTTCCATAAAGCTGCTCACAATATACCAACTACCTTGCCTCCAACTAGTGATCTAATAGAGAAAAAAGGGAAGCAAAGGAGAGAGGCCAAGATAAAGCCACAACATATTTCGTAACCTAATCATGGAAGCAACATACCATCACTTTTTCCATATCCAGTTGACCAAAAAATACCAACCCTGGTACAACATAGAGGGGGATAACTACACGAAGATAAAAATACCAGGAGGGAAGGATCACTGGGAGTGCCATTATAGAGGCTAGCTACTATTATTAGGGAGGCTGGTCCATGTACCTCTTGGGACCTGGCACTCCACCCAAAATTAGAACACAATTCATGTAACTGAGTCTAAAAGTATTTCCAAGAAATTACAACTTTTCAATGCCTACCTTCTACTATCGATCATTGTTTTCTACCTGTTCAACAAGCTTCAAACTATTTGCTCATTTAGGCCTTCTCAGCTTGGGGAATGTGACTTGAGTCTCACACCTATAACTTAAAATATTCTCACCAACTTCTCTACCGATTTGAATGGTCCTTTTCCTTATCTGATTGACAAAACCTACCTTAGATAATCTTACTGGCTTATCCTGGACTCTCTAAAAACAGAGCCCAAGAATATCTTTTGAAGGAACAAGTCCTAGGCCTCAAGGAAAAAAATAAAGGGAAGAGGCCTTGGAGGAGGTGAATCATTGCCGTGTTTGCTGCTGCTTCAGCACAGGTCATGGGAAGTTGCTCATCAGGTAGACCCTATTAGGAAAATCTCAAGGGAGAAATCACACCTGACTAGGATCAGGCTAAGCAGAACTTGAGGTAGAAGAGGAGGTTCTGAAAGTTGAGCATTGCCAAGATAGTCTGAGAAGACATGTCAGATCCATGTCAACTATGCCCATGTTCTGTCTTCTCTGCCCCCATAATAAGACTTGGAAGAAAATTAGCCAACAAAGCAAATCTGTGCCTCTCAGATCATAACCCCTACCCCAAACTGTTCTCAATGTGTGACTGGATATTCTGTTCCCCTACTGCTGCCTCTCTCTTACTGGCCTCTGCTTTCACCATTGGTATAGGATGGTCCTGAGGGCAAAATCCAACCTCAGAATGAGATACATATGTAGTAGCTGAGAGCAAAAGAGAAGTCGTGTGTGAAAGTGATTCTGATTACCTTTCCATTTTGAATAATTCCACTAGGCTTTCAGTACAGACATCATTTGCAAGCCAGGCTGGCTCATTTAAAGTCCTTCTTAAGATGTGATGTGAAAATCTTTCCCAAGGGTTCTGTGTCTTCTTGATCTAATACTCCCTCTCTTAAACAGCTGATGTGACAACATTTGTCTCCAAGAAGGATTTTACTGGTGCTTGAAAAATGAAGTTAGCTTTGATAGAGAAAGAAACAAATCATTGAAGAATGGAGTACCAAGATGTGTTTATACCTATATCAAGGACAAGTTTGGGGTTTTGTTTTGTTTTTATTGTAATAGTCACCAGTTTGTCTCTTTAGGAAAACTAGTTTTTCTGATGCTTCAATTTCAGATTTTTTCCCCAAAACCAAATCCTGTGTTTGGGTTGAATCTATAGTTGAATGGAAAAGTTTACCATAAAAATCTATTTGAACACTTACCTCTTAAAACAGACACTGATCAGCTACTCTTGGCTTTGGAATAGTCTCATAGTTCTGTCAATCTTGCCTGTCTCCTTTTTTAGAATAGAAGAGAGAAATGTCCCATTTATAGACCCATGTATGCTTCTATTGATAACATACTGGTCCAAGGACAAAATAATTGCTATTTGCTGCTTTGCCCACCATAAGCTTCAGGCCACATCATCAAGATCTACCCAGCTTCAACAACTGGAGGCAGAGATCAGCACTCACAACTGTAGTAGGTATAGATATTCATGGTTCACAACCTCCTTCAAGAAAGGATTTTTTTTTTTTTTTGCCCAGCTATGAGGAGTATGGTTAGCTGAGAGTCTTCTGGTGTTTACTCCTTCACTTATCCACCTTTCAGCTGTCATATTCTTCCTGGAGTCAACAAACCAAAAAAATAAAATAAAGACTATCCATTTTACAACCAACAGACAATATTTTCTCTGAAACTCCCTATTATGCTGCCAGAGACTTTGTCTGAGATGTATTGTGGTCTGACACTTCCCTCTGCCAAGCTCCTTCATTTTTCCTTTCACAAGTAGTACCTCCCAATAAAACATTTGCACTCCTTAACATCATCCCAGTGTCTACTCCCTGGGAGTCCAACTGACACAGTGTTACAAGATGTGCTCTGAGAAAGCAGACTGTAAGATGGGATTTAGGGCCTGGGTATTGCACTTGCTAGATGGCAATGAGGACCCCAACCCAGGTGATATACAAGACACAGATAGGAGTTCCCATTGTGGTGCAGTGGAAACAAATCTGACTAGGAACCATGAGGTTGTGGGTTCAATCCCTGGCTTTTCTCAGTGGGTTAAGGATCTGTCACTGCCATGAGCTATGGTGTAGTTTGCAGATGTCAGATCTGGCATTGCTGTGGCATAGGCATAGGCGGCAGCTGTAACTCCGATTCGACCCCTAGCCTGGGAACCTCCATGTACTGCGAGTGCGGCCCTAAAAAGCAAAAAACAAACAAACAAACAAAAAACAAGACACAGATAATCCCTGAAACCAGATGACAGCACAAATCCTAAAACATTCAATGTCATTTGCTTAAAGGAATGTTCTGGTGAAAAGAAAAATACATCTAATTATAGTAATTAAAAAGAAAGAGAAAGGTCAAATAGGCTGAAAGTGAATGGATGAGAAAAGATATTCTATGAAAAGGGTAAGCAAAAATGAACAAGAGTGGCTCAACTTATATCAAACAAAATAGAATTTCAATCAAAACATGTAAAAAAGAGTCAAAAAAGTTACTACATAATAAAAGGGTCAATTCATAAAGATGATATAACAAATACAAATATATATGCACCCAACACTGGAGCACTTTTTAGCAGAACTGAAGGGAGAAAATGACAACAAAACAGTAATAGTATAGGACCATAGTACCCCCACTTTTAACAATGGATAGATCATCTGGACAGAAAATCAGTAGGGAAATTGCAGACCTGGACAACATTACGGATGATAGGGACTTAACAGGCATAGGACAGAATACTCTTTCTAACACAAAGAGCATACATCTCATCAAGCACATATTCTCCAGTACAGAGCATATGTTAAGCCACAAAACAAGGCTTAACAAACTTAAGACTGAAATCTTGTCAAGTATATTTTCTGACAAAATGGTATAAAACTACAAATAATAGAAGCAAAAATCTAAAAATTCATAATTTATGGAAATTAAGATACAAACTTTTAAACATCCAATGAGTTGAAAAAGAAATCAAAAGAGAAATTTTATTTCATTTTTTAATTTATTTTTTAATTTTTTTAAATTGTTATCTCCCCAATACAAATTTTCTTTCTACTGTACAGCATGGTGACCCAGTTACACATACATGTACACATTCTGTTTTCTCACATTGTTATGCTCCATCATAAGTGACTAGACATAGTTCCCAGTGCTACACAGCAGGATCTCATTGCTAATCCATTCCAAAGGCAATAGTTTGCATCCATTAACCCCAAGATTCCCATCCACCCCACTCGCTCCCCCTCCCCCCTAGCAACCACAAGTCTATTCATGATTTTCTTTTCTGTGGAAAGGTTCATTTGTGCCATATATTAGATTCCAGATATAAGTGGTATCATTTGGTATTTGTCTTTTTCTGACTTACCTCACTCAGGGTGAGAATCTCTAGTTCCATCCATATTGCTGCAAAGGACATTATTTTGTTATTTTTTTATGGCTGAGCACTATTTCGTTGTGTATATATACCACATCTTCCTAATCCAATCATCTGTCAATGGACATTTGGGTTGTTTACATGTCTTGGCTATTATGAATAGTGCTGCAATGAACATGCGGGTGCAAGTGTTTTTTTAAGGAAAGTTCTAATACCTTTTAAAATTGTACCCCAAAAATCAAATACCTAGGATTACACCTGACCAAGGAGATAAAGGACTTATATGCTGATAAATATAAAACATTAATCAAGGAAATTAAAGAAGATGGAAAGAAATGGAAAGATATTCCATGCTCCTGGGTTGGAAAAATTAATATTGTAAAAATGGCCAAACGACCTAAAGCAATCTACAGATTCAATGAAATCCCTATCAAATTACCCATGACATTTTCCATGGAACTAGAACAAACAATCCAAAATTTTTTATGGAACCACAAAGACCCAGAATTGTCAGAGCAATCCTGAGGAACAAAAACCAAGCAGGAGGCATCACTCTCCCAGACTTCAGGCAATATTACAAAGCCACAGTCATCAAGACAGTGTAATACTGATACCAAAACAGATAGACAGACCAATGGAACAGAATAGAGAACCAAGAAATAAACCCAGACACCAATGGTCAATTAATCTTTGACAAGGGAGGCAAGAACATAAAATTGGAAAAAGACAGTCTATTCAGGAAGAATTGCTGAGAAACCTGGACAGCTGCATGCAAATCAATGAAACTAGAACACACCCTCACACCAGGCACAAAAATAAACTCAAAATGGCTTAAAGACTTAAATATAAGGCAAGACACCATCAAACTCCTGGAAGAGAACATAGGCAAAACATTCTCTGAAATCAACCTTATGAATATTTTCTCAGGTCAGTCTCCCAAAGCAATAGAAATAAAAGCAAAGATAAGCCAATGGGACCTAATCAAATGGACAAGCTTTTGCACAGCAAAGGAAACCAAAAAGAAAACAAAAAGACATCTTACAGAATGGAAGAAAACTGTTTCAAATGATGCAACTGACAAAGCCTTAATCTCTAGAATATGCAAACAACTTACACCACTCTACAGCAAAAAAAAGCCAACCACCCAATTGAAAAATAGGCAAAAGACCTGAATAGACATTTCTCCAAGGAAGATATACAGATGGCCCACAGCACATGAAAAAATGCTCAACATCCCTGATTATTAGAGAAATGCAATCAAAACTACCATGAGACAACACCTTCCACCAGTCAGAATGGCCATCATTAATAAGTCCAAAATTACAAAGGCTGGAGGGGGTGTGGAGAAAAGGGAACCCTCCTGCACTGTTGTTGGGAATGTAAGCTGGTACAATCACTATGGAGAACAGTATGGAGGTACCTTAGAAAACTATACATAGAACCACCATATGACCCAGCAATCCCATCCTTGGGCATATATCTGGACAAAAATTTCCTTGAAAAAGACATATGCACCCATATGTTCATTGCAGCACTATTCACAATAGCCAAGACATGGAAACAACCCAAATGTCCATTGACAGATGATTGGATTAGGAAGATGTGGTGTATATATACACAATGGAATACTACTCAGCCATAAAAAATAACAAAATAATGCCCTTTGCAGCAATATGGGTGGAACTAGAGACTCTCATACTAAGTGACATAAATCAGACAGAGAAAGACAAATACCACGTGATATAACTCATACCTGTAATCTAATATTTGGCACAAATGAACCTTTCCACTAAGAAAATCATGAACTTGGAGAATAGATTTGTGGTTGCCAGGGAGTGGGATGGATGGGGTTCTTGGGATTAATATATTCAGACTATTGCCTTGGGAATGGATTAGCAATGAGATCCTGCTGTGTAGCACTGGGAACTATGTCTGTTCACTTATAATGGAGCATAATAATGTAAGATAAAAGAATGTATACATGTATGTATAACTGGGTCATCATGCTGTACAGTAGAAAATTGACAGAATACTATAAACCAGCTATAATGAAAAAAAATAAAAATTATTACATAAAAAAAAAGAAAATAATAAAACAAATTAAGTGGAGGTCCTGAACAGACCTTTTTCTAAAGAAGATATACAGAGAGCCAATGAAAAGATGCTCAACATTACAAATCATCCAGGACCGCAAATCAAAACCACAATGATATACTACCTCATACCTGTCAGAATGGCTATTATCATACAGAAACAACATCTTAAGAAACAACAAGTGCTAGCAAGAATGTGGAGAAAAGGAAACATTCATGAACTGTTGGTGGGAATGTAAATTTGTGGAGTCACTGTATAGGGGAAACATTTTAGAGTTTCCTCAAAAAGTTAAAAATAGAACTACCACATGATCCAGCTATTCTATTTCTGGGTATCTACCAGTAGAAAAGGAAAACATTAATTCAAAAGATAGATGCACCTTTATGTTCATCACAGTACTATTTATAGTACCTAAGATATAGAAGCAACTTAAGTGTCCATCTATATATGAATGGATAAAGATGCAGTACACACATACAATGGAATAATACTCAGCCATGAAAATGATATGATTTTGCCATTTGCATCAACACAGACGCACCTATAGGATATCATGCTAAGTGAAATAAGTCAGACAAAGGCAAATACCATATGATTTCATTCATAAGTGGAATGTGAAAAAAAAAGACAAATGGACAAACACAACATAAATACTCACATATTCAAAAAACAAACTAGTAGCTGCCAGAAGGGAGAGTGGTAAAAAAGATGAAGTAGATTAAGAGGGGAAAACTTCCAGCCATAATTAAGCCATGGGGTATAATGTACACACAGGGAACATAGTCAATAATGTTTTAAAAACTGTGTATGGTGATGAATGTAACTGTTCTTACTGTGGTGACCATTTCATAATGTATAAAAACACTGAATCACTATGTTATATACCTGAAACATGTAATTTCGTATGTTAAGTACAGCTAAGTAAAGTCAAATAAAACATGCAGTGTGCTCCATAATAAGTAAATTAATCAAAATTTAACAATTAAAGTAGAACTCATAAAAGCAGAGAGTAGAACATTGGTTACCAACAGCTGTGGGTGGGAGGTGGAGAGGATGGGAAGATGTTGGTCAAAGGGTACACGTTTCCATTTTTTTAGGATGAGTAAGTCTAGAGATCTAATGTACAGGATGCTGACTGTACTTCATACTACTGTACTAAACACAGAAAATATATTGATGATCGACTCCAGGAGCACTCATCCCCACAAAAAGGCTAACTATGTGAGGAGGTGATATGTTAAATTACCTTGATTGTAATAATCATTTCACTATGTATATCACATCATGGTACACACCTTCAGTATAATTTATTCATTAATAAAAATTATATATATTATAAATCTTGCTATTAACCTATGCAATATTTCATGAACAGAATTAGTCAATGTGAAATTTTTCATATTTTCAATATATAATAAAACCTTCCTAAATCTAAATAAATGTAAGAGAAAGGAGAATATAGTTGATGGTAGAACAACACAGGTTTGAATTGCACAGGTCCACTTATACATGGATTTCTTTCAGTAAATAGGAAGTACAGCTACTACATGATCCATGGTTGACCAAACCTGTGGATGCAGAACCATATTTTCTGAGGGCTGACTGTCAAGTTGTATGCAGATTTTCACCTGCAAGGGAGTTGGCACTCCTAACCCCCACATTGTTGGGTCAACTGTAATTCATATTTTGACAACAGAATTAAATCATTATTAAGCTGCATTAAAGCCTGCAAAAGGGTAATCAAAGTGAGGACAGTGAAATGTAATGTTGAAGACCAGAGAGAACTTTTTGTTAGATTTCAAAGAGGCCATATCCTTTACATTGGGAGAGCAGAAGGAAAACCAAACTCAGGGTTTAGTAGTACAAGTCATAAAGCTTTAAGACTGAATGTTTGGCTGAAAACAGGTCTGCAGGGAAATCCTGGGACACATGGTATGAAGACAGCTAGATGCATGTACGTGAAAGCCTTGGCTCACCATAATTCTCTGCACTCTTACAACTTGCAGAGGGGACCTTCTCCTTATCAAGAGCTAGCAATCCCTTCACATGTAAAGACACTACAGAGACCTGTTACCGAGAAAGTAATAGATGGCCCTCTCAGAGTCAACCATCACTTGCTTTCCTAGCTGCCAGATCAATAACTCAGGGTAAGTTAATGCACTGGAGATGTGTATGACCTGATAAGGAAGGAAAGGAATGGTATCTTCAAAGAACAGAAAGAATTAACAAAATTATACTGACAGGAGCCAAGGAAGTAAAAGTCGGCTTGTATTTTAAGAAAGCTTGATGCAAAGGGCTGGAACATAAGCCTGGATAAGAAAGTTTATTGACTCAGGGAGTACTCTCTCAGGATGTAAGATTTATACCTTCATTTATACCCAAGGAATAATATAAATCATTATTAGAGTTTCACATAGCAATCTAGAGAAAATGATGATTCATACTGAGTCAAATTGCAATGACTGAGTTTGCATGAAGATTGTAAAGTAGGAAAAGGCTCAGACCTGCTATACATTATTGTGCCTACAGTTAACCACACTGTGCTGTGCACTTAAGAATTGATTAAGAGGGTAGATCTCAAATTAAGTGTCCTTATCACAATAAAAAAATAAAGAACAAGCCAAAGTCTCAGGAAAGTGGACGCTGCTAAAATGAACTTATTATGTGAGACAAAAAGAGCCAATAGAAAATTATCTTGCATGAGAAGACTGAAGGGGTATACTATTAACCAAGACCATCAGGAATGGGCTAGTAAGCAGACACCAGCATCATTAAGAAGTTCAGCCAGGGTTGACAGTTAGAAGAGATTATCACAGAACTTGGCTTAGTCATAGCCATGGGGGAGAAGGGGACCCAAAGCAATACAGGCTAGCTGGCAGGCAGCTTAACTTTGAGAAGCCAGGGGATATCAATTATCACAACAATAAGCAAATTTACAGGGACAGTCAAGGGGCCTTGTCCCATACAAGGCTATGGAAATGGTTGATAGGACAGTTCCATGGGGGGGGGGGGAAATGGATTAGCAGCCAATGAGGGTACTGCCTCAAAAATATAGAATCAAAAGAAAGGAAGAATGCATAATTAGAAATCTAATGATGATCACCTAAATGAAAATTTAATCCCTTGCCAAATTCTCAGACTTAAACCAGACTTCACACCCATAATCTAGTGACTAAAGTGGTGGCCAAGTCACCAAAACAAAGGATGCTGAAACATCACAAATATATACTGAAATGATGTCCCTCATCTCTTCCTAAGGAGATAAATGTCATTTACTAAGGTAACTACACACAGCAGAAAAGTGAATACTCTGACAGCTCAGACTCTGTGAGCTGTTTTGACAAAATGTCTTTGATACCCAAAGACCTGAAGCACTGTCATGGTTCCCTCTTAGAATGGAGGAATAAAGCAGACAGCCAGCAAGTGGAGTCCTGGCCAAAATTCAGCTTAAGATAAATTTACTGCATTCCTGGACCCACTTGGAAGTCATTTCCCTATTACCTACGGTATAATTGAAATTGATATACTTGTCAGTTTAGTAAATACACTGGTCTTTGGTCTTTCCCACCATTATATCTGTTCTCACAAGCCAAATGGAAGCTTCTAAAACTCCTCCCCACTTCCTGGATAATATAGTAAATCAAGAACAGTATCACATTTCACAGTGGTGGGGAATAGTAAAGAGTGTCAGAATTTAAATTGCAAAGCAAGGATTATAATTCTTGTCATAACTCCATTTCATTCCCTTAACTGTCTCTTAAAGACACAGATGGATCCTAGATAATGACTATAGGCTCACACAAGTTCAATAAAGTTAACCACAATCATAATTTCCATGCTGGGTGTGGAGTCACTGCTGGAGCAGTTACATGATATTCAACTACTGATTTGAAAATGAGTTATTTCCTATCCCAATTAAGAAAGAAGACTAGACACTGTTTGCATTCACATGGAATGGACAACAATATACATTTGCAGCAGAGGCTCCTGATGTTTCTAGAGCAAGAATGAGCCATATGTAGCAGAGAATTACACATCTCTTGGCATATTGCTCAGGTTTTATGTAAAGGAGAGCTTGACCATGGGATACCAAGTGTCTGTGCATCCAGAAATGCCCATAATGAGTTGGACTCGCCAAGTCATAAAACCTGGTAGCTTTAATAGCACCATATAGTAATGCAGAAATGGTACATTTTGGATCAAGCACATGCAATAGCAGGGGCACATGCAAGCACCATGAGCAGAGAGCCCAATACCCATGTTACACCTGCTGTTATACCAGAACTCCTCCAGCAGTTCTCAAATTGATGGTATCAAGCTAAAAGTGAAAAATTCTGAACTTGACTTGTGGATGTATTTGCTCAGTATGTTGATATAAGCCAAACAAAGAAAAGTATCTCAATCAGGTGTGGCCTATACAATGGAAATAGAAAATCCCCTCAATGAGCAAAGCTTTAGAGTACACTTGGCATACATTTTGTGCGAAAGGTGAAGTGGCTAAAGGTTAGAATATATGTAGAAAAAAATATTGTAAGATCAAAGAAAATGAGGTCTAGAATAGAATCATGCCAATGAACAAATAGGAATGGGCACAAAATTTTTCACATGACGTAATTATGCCCACCATAAAACATTCACCTTAGAAGAGGCACTAAACAGAAAAAATAACTCATCCAGTTGCTGTCACTTAGCTTTTTTCAGCAGCCACTCAATACTGCTATGATAGAAATGTAAGTTAAAAGACCATTGTGGCAAACAAAGATGTTATACTTGGACCCATTAGTATAGATTTCCACTTATCAAGAGTCATATAATTTCTGCAGTACACATGTTCAACCTGATAGTAAAATTAAGCTGAGCCTTTAATATGGCATTATTCCCTGAGGAGACCAATTGGACAATTGGTAACAAGTTGACCAAAGTAAGCCACTGCCATTCCGGAAAAGATTATTGATTTCTTCTCATATGACTAGGTAAATTAGACCTTGCAGCCCACAGAGCCTCCAGCCAGCCTCAGTGTTCAGAAATATACAGAGTACCTGATCCATAATCATGGAATCCCATAAAACAAAGCATCTGGTCAAGGGTCACACTTCATAGCAGAAGTGTGGGAGTAGGTTCACATCCATAGGATCCATTGATCATATCACATCCTGTACCACTCAAATCTGCCAATCTAATCAAGTATTGGAATGGTCTGCTGGATGTGAACTGAAGCAATAGCTCAGAGGCAATATTAAGAGGATTCAATGCCTGTTTTTGACACAGTATCCCAAACAGGAAGATTATATAGGCCCTGGAGCCGAAAATCAAAAGCAGGAATGGATCTGCTTACAATGATTCCAATGACTCCCTGGAAGACTTTGTGCCTTTCGTCCCCATATTTTTCGGCTTTGCATGATTAGCTTTGCAAGACCAACAAAGATTCCCTTGTGTCAGGGACCTGAGCAAGAATCCATCACAATATAACATACAGTTGACACCTGAGCACTTTAGACTTTTTATGCTCATAGATGAGTAGGCAAAAAGAGTTTCCTTTGGGTAGTAGTAACTGATCAACAGAATGAGGTAAAGTTGCTTTGGCTTAATAGAGGATGACTTCGACCACCTGGAGTGAGAACTTGCCAAGGCCAATAAGCTGTCTCTGATGAAAGCAGGAAAGATACCCAGGAGTTTCCATCTTGCCTGTACAGGCAAAAATGGCCCCTGAGCTGGAGAGGTCATGGCGACAGGCCCTACCACCCAGACCCTGACCACTGCACCTGGGCTGGCATGCACAACTCAGGCTCCCTCAGATCCCACTTCTTGGAAACTTTCATGGGCCAGAGCCCTGGGGCAGGCATCCCCAGTGCCCTGGTTCTCATCAACATTGTCCTCATTGCCATCAACATCCTCTGGTCCCTGGAGAGGACAGTCCATATGTTGGAGTCCTGGTGTAGTCTTTTCCTGACAAAGGGAAAGTTCTCTCAGATGATCATGGAGTGAGCAAAGATCCTCGCCCTGCAAAAGCAGTTCTACAGTGTCAGGGTGCACAAGTGGAGGCAGATCCTGCCAGCTTTCATGGAACTCCTGGATGAGATGAAGTTCTTGCTGGAGAAGCTGCATCAAGGCACCTCCATCACTGACCGTTCCTTTGACTCCAAGCCATGGCCTGAGGACAGCTTCTCCTAAGGACACTGGGCCATGTGGCCATCCCCACTAAATGGACAGATGGACATAGAGGCTTGGTGGCCACTGTTGGCATAGTGTGAGCACAGGGAGCCTCCCACCCACCCTTCCTACTGGCCCAGTGAGGGATCACGCAGACACAGGGACCACAGAACCAAGAAGAACTTTAGATCAGTGTGTGTGAGCCTAGCTGCCAACACTCACCTCACAAGGAAGCTGGCCCAGCTTTCGCAGGGCTCTCACTAACTTATTTTGCCTGGCTTAGGGGTGGGGAGGATGCCTCCCAGGAAGCATGACTTTTTCAGCTCTGGGTTTCATGTATTATATTTATTTGAGGCTGACAGAGCCCCAGTGAAGAGATGCAAGTGGCAAAAAGTTGGGGATGCGGGGTGGAATATGTATAGAACTCAAGTGATCCACTTGGGTACCTCTTAGTACTCCCTTGCTATCTTGGTCCGTCTGGCTTGCTATAACAAATACCATTAACTGGGTGGCTTAAAAAATAGATATTTATTTATTACAGTTCTAGAGGCTTGGAAGTCTAAGAGTTTTGTGCTGGCTGATTTGCTTCCTGGTGAGATTCCTCTTTCCGCCTTGTAGACAGCATTCTTCTTGCTGTGTTCTCACATGATAGAAAGAGAGCAAGCTCTTGGATATCTCTTTTTCTAAGGGCACTGCTCCCATCTCAGGGCTCCACACCCATGATCTCATTGCCTTTCAAAGGCCTCCCTTCTAAATATCAACCTGTTGGTAGTTAGGGCTTCAACCTGAATGGCATGGGGAAATGGGCACATTCAGCTCATAACACTCACCTAATTGTGACAGTGAATGCAGCAACCTAGTCTAAGAAGCATATGGTTACCCAAGGCACAAGCTCCACAGGAATCCAAGTTTGATCACACCAGGAGATAAACTAGATATAGCCTATAAGAGATAACAGCTAAAGGCAAGGAGAATTTAGGATGGTTGTTGGAGGAGGGAGACAGGGAGGGAGGACCAGTTCCCCTAAAAGTCATGGTGGAGTAACTATGGCAAAGGGGTGAACTATGGCTGTGCTGTTCTGATCTTCCTCTAAGTAATGACTGCCCAGCTGTGAGGAGTATTGCTAGCTGATAGACCCCTTCACATCTGCCTCACATTCTGAACTAAGCACATGTTCTTAAAAGGGTGGGTGGTTCCTGCCAATGACTGTGCAAAACTGTGGTAAAAGAGCATAATCAAACATACCTAACAGAAGACTTTCTAATGGCAATCTACCCAGGAGCTCATGATTTGGCTGGCAGAGACTTTCTTGGAGAGGCATGACCCAGTGGCTGAGTCAGTCCAATCCTGTCACCTCCCTTTTCTTTTCATGGGTATTACTGGCCAATATATCTTTTTCATTCCTAATTGCATCTCTGCCTCTGCTATCTAAAGTACCTAACTGACACATTTATAAAGTAGCTTAAATTATAGACAATTCTGATTCATTATTCAATCCCATGTACCACCCGGCCCCTTTTGCCTTGGTTCCTCAACCCATCCACAGTCCACCTACCATCATCAGAGTAAACCTGCTGCTACCTAGACTGATGTGCCCTTGAGAGAGCCAGAGACAACTTGTCTCCCTATACTCTTAGTCTCCTAACCTTCACCAAAGGCTCTTAATCCTTTGGGAAGTATTCCCTTTACTACAGAATTTACATTGTTTTATCTTTCCTGCCCTTAACACTTTCCTCCCATTTTTTTTCCTTTTTTCTAATGTGCTGTTGGAGTTTCCATGTATTGAGTCAAATCCTCATCTGCCCCAATCCCTAGTATGAGTCTTGGAAAGTTCAGTTTCCTCAAATGCTTTCTCATTATCCCTACTCTCATCCTCTTTATTTTGGTTATTTAGGAAAACATTAGGGTCTCTCCTTTATTTGGCAATAGGAGCTTCAGCTAAAAGCTTATCATATGTAGCTCCATCTATCATTTGCTCAGAATTAATCAACTTATATTTGCTCAACTGCCCATTTATCCATCTCCTTATTTATGTTAGAGGTTATTTTAAAAAGTGAGATTTTTTCAGCCCTTGGATACATGAGTGAAAAACTTAGGACTATATTTAGACATTTGTAAATGTAGGACTGATAAAATGCTTTGATTAATTAAGACAAAATTCTGAAATGTTGTTCTTCCATTTCATGATACTGAGATGTTGAAAAAGTGCTTATATAATAAAATGGAAAAGTAGAGATATTAGGCTGTAAATAGTCATTATTTTTTCTAACTTTTTAAAAAGATGTTTTTAAAGTATAGTTGGTTTACAGTGCTGTACCAATTTCGGCTCTACAGCAAAATAACCCAGTCATACATTATTTGAAGTCAGCAGCCTCCCTTAGCCAGAGGTAAAGTGTTACTTCCTTGGACTTTGTAAAACTTTGATAATAACCTCCTTTTTGGATACCTCATGATTTCTCTAGCACATGGTACAGCCCTTCCTACTGGTTGACCCCCCTATTTGGGCTCAAACTGCAGAGGTGCTTTCCCAGCCAAAGTTTGTGACCCTCTTCCTGAGATAGTTCGGTTACAACTTTCACTCTTCATCCATCTTCTTGTAAAACTTTTAAGGTACAGGATGGAGAGATCACTTTCTAGATTGCCACCCCTTCCTAAATTAATATTGTCTTTGCAAAACAGTTTCCTCTGAAATCACTAGCGAATCTACATTGATGTTCTCAGCACAGCCTAACAATTTTAGAGCATGTATTCAATTTCATCATTTTCATAGTTCATCAGTATGTCTCCAAACCAGCAGTGTCCTTAGTATCCACAATCATTCTTTCTTTTGTAGCACAATTATGAACTGCCTTTGGCCTCAAATTTAATTTTCTAACTCCAGGGACAGTTAATTTTACTATAATCAAGATGTAAACTATTCTGAGAATCAAGTAAGTCTAAAACACCCAGGCCTAAATTGCACTGGCTCCCTAGCCCACATCTACCTAATGTTGGGCTCCCAACATTTCTTCTCTTTTTTTGCCTCATTCTTCCAGTGATTGTCTAAAAGTCCCAAATGGAGAAAAGGGCATCTTGGAGTGTTTCTGCAGCAACAAACCAGGAAAGCAGACTCCCTTCCTTGTGGCCATTTTTTCATTAACAAATTGCTTCCTCCATTTCCCACACTAGAAACTTCCCATATAATCACCTCTGAAAATGGCAAATAAACAGGTGAGACAAAAAAGAGAGCTTTTTTTTAGTGTACTTCATCTTTCCAATACTTTCTACAATCTGGTTTCATTGTGCTGGTTTTAGTTTAAGCAGTAATCATGAAGACTCTATCAACAGTCCTCAAACTGGTCGATTGGCATCTACTCTCTAGTCTCTCTAGCCCAGCCTCCACTTGCTACCAGAGTAATCTTTCTACACTTAATTTATGCATATTTTGCTTTGTCAAACAACTCTCTGTTCTTGCTACAATAAGGTCTACCAATATGATGTTTGGGATAAACTATCATTCCCAATCTACCAAGTCCTGGAATGTTCTAGAAGTCAGCAACAAGACTTGAGAAATTTGATTACAAAGTATTACTCAATTTTGAGGGTTAACTATGTGTCATTTTCTGTCTCTTGTTTACTAAGAACAATGGGTCCTCCATTTTATATTCAACAAGTTGCTTATATGCCTGTTATTCTTACTAACAATTGGGTGTACTGAGGCCATTTAAGCTGTATCTTAGCTATAAATCCAGAATGGCAATGGACATTTGTGTAGACACCCAGAGTTACTGAATCTTACTTTCTGAGCCCTTTTATGATCTATAGGATCAGACAGTTTTATACTTGCTGAAAAATGTTCGGGTAATGTAGTTTATCAACCTACAAAAAAAAGGGACATTGATTTCTATATAATTCTGGAGAGGCAAAACATTTAAGGCAAAAAAAAAGAGACACTCTAGTCATAGAATTCAAGACTTTGGTTATATGGTTACAATCAAGTGAAAACTCTAGAATTTTCCAGTGTGCATACTGGACTCAAAGACCAAAAGTTCCAAATAGCATTTATGAAGCCCTATAGGGTATAGGACACTGCTAACTAGGTATTATACAGACATAATAATAAAGTTAAAGATTCAGTCCCTAGTAGAAGCATGAAGTGATAGTATAAATATCACAAAAGAAATGCAAAGGGCCATGAGAACTCCAACATTCAGCTGTGTGAAACTCAGTATGTTATATTAAAATGATATTTCAAGTGGGTATTGAAGGTTAGGCAAGAATTTATCAGATAGAGGAAGTAGAAAGCCTTTTGCATGGATCAAATCATATGAATACTGTAAAGCAAAACAAACGTTAACACTTTCAAGCGAGTTATAGCCAAGCCAGATCAGAACATAAGCTCCAGAATAAAAGTGCTATGAAACAGTCTCCTTAGCCCACCTATCCGCTGTTACACAAGACATTGAACACAAGGATAAGAAATTACCCACCACCCACAGAAATTCAATCACTGGAGCATTTGGAGGAAAAAAGTGATGGTCAGAGTTTTACTTTAGAGAGATAAATTTGAGGAATAATGGAGGAGTACCAGAGGGGGAGTGAGAAGAATAAGCAAAATTTTAGAGCAGTAACAAGGGGCTTATAATTTTTGATGGTCTCTGGAGTAGTTCTTCTCAACTTATTAATTTAAAAAATATGTAGAGGCATGCAGTATACTTACAGAGGGAATCTATCATCATGGAAGGAGATATTTGCTTCAACCCTCCCCCACTGTCTTCCCCCAGATTATGGACAAAAGGTTTATATAACAGAATTATTTAGCAGCCGACACTGCCTCAAAAATCATTACATACAAGTAGAGTACTGTGCTCCCTCTTGGCTCCCATCAATGTATCATTCTATAAATATTCAAAAACTGTGATACCAAGAAAGTAATAGAAGAGAAAATGGAAGTGTTGGAACCAATTATAAAACTATAATCCCAGCGTTTTCCCCAAGCTGGGTTTGTCACCTCACCTGCTCACATTATTCTGATAGAGACGGTATTCCTCTAGAATATGTTAAATATAAAATACCCTAGGACCATGCAGTGATGATAGAATAAAACTTCTATCACTGCTAAACTGAGGTAAAGAAAAATCCTGAAACACTAATAACAGGGTAAGGAGCCATGCAGAACAGCTTCCCTTTCAGCTATAGCTCTGACAAGGGCATCTGAATAGGGATGAGGGCAATTCACACCACACATTTAAATACATCTTTAATTAAGAAAGGTCTCACATTGGTTTTCATCTGCCTAACCAGTGAAAACCATACTTAATAAAAAAAGATGTATCATTATAAACTCAGGAGTAAACTTCCTAAATATTACTTTCTATAAAACTTGCAAAATTATTTTAAGAAAAATGTTATCATTTCATGCATCAAAATGCATGAAAATATGGTCCCTAAGGAATGTAAACAAAAAGTTATAAGAAATTCAATAGATGAGATAAAAAGAAGGAAAAAAAAACTAAAAATGTAGTAGAAAAATTTTAAGGCCTATTGTAAGGAAAATCCAATAGTATTCAAACTGCAGATAAGAGAACCAGTGATGGAGAAGATACACTTGGTGAATATTCTCCTTGAAAGCAGAGGAAATGTGTCAAAGTAAATGTTAAGATGAGGTGAAAGAGTAGATATCCACTTCCCCCCATTTCTGTAACTATAGAACTCTAGGAATAATGAAGCATAAGCAACAGCAAAATAACATAAATTAATAAAATTTTCCTGAGATGAAATCTTTCATATGGGTTTCTAAGTGTTCTCCAAATTCTAAGTAAAATTAAAATACTAATGCTTAGACCTATTTTAGAAAGGTTTTAAAATTACAATTATAGGAAATATTTAAACACTGATCACACCTACTTCTTACTGGTATTGTTCAACTTAAATTGGAGGATTTTTGGGTGATGGGTAATGGAGTTTTTTATTATTATTAATTTGCAGTTTTGTCTAAGAAATTGCCTTGATAGGTCTATCTCAAAGTCACATGTGTGTAAGATAAACTCTTGATGTAAGACAGTTGAACATAGATCTAATCCTGAGAAATTCGCCCAGAGAGCAGCCCAGAAATAACATAGAAAATAACATGAAAGAGAAGTGGGAACAGAAAAGAAGCCCTACCATACATCTAACAGATATTCCGGGAGGAAAGAATGAAAGCAATAGTCAAAAATAATGCTATGCAATTTCAGTCATGTGTTTTTCTTCATTTCTAGAAGTTTGAACAAAGATCTAAGTAGAATTAATAAAAATAAATTCACATCTAGAAAAGCTACAGGCTTCATTATACTTCATAATTACCTTGGTCTAGTTGCCACCCTTTAACACATTCTAACCTACCTCAGAGAAGAAATCTCATCAACATAAATAAAGTACAGGTGAAGACATACTAAAATTCTCCAAATTCTGGGGGAAATATAAACTGCAGATTCTTAAACCAGCTACTCAAGAGTAAGGAAACATTAGATATTTGAAGATACAAAAGAACTAAGCTCTTTCTTTCAATAAGGATCTATGGATGGTGAAGGCTATTAAACAATTGCCATAGTAAGAATATAGGAAGGAATGGAATGAAAAAGCAAATAGTAAGCAAAAGAAAATAAGCAAAATATAGATAAATATAAATAATAGCTGAAATCTTATTTCAAGCTTATAAACACTAATAGGAAAAAGCAGGAATTACCATTGGGGTGCAGTGGAAACGAATCTGACTAGGAACCATGACGCTGTAGGTTCAATCCCTGGCCTCACTCAGTGGGTTAAAGATCCATCATTATGGTGAGCTGTAGTGTAGTTTGCAGATGTGGCTCAGACCTGGCATTGCTGTGGCTCTGGTGTAGGCTGCCGGCAACAGCTCCAATTAGGACCCATAGCCTGGGAACCTCCATATGCCGTGGGTGCAAACCTAAAAAGACAAGACAAAAAAAAGAAAAAAGCAGGAAGAGTAACTTTGATATTGTTGGTCTCCTCCCAAAGAGAAAAAACCAGCACACTAATGATGCAATGTATAATTATAGGCTGTATTATAAAATATAAATTTTAAATGTCTGGAGGAAGAAATAGAATTTTATCAAGCCAAGAGAAGGCAAGGAAGGTTAAAAAAAAAGAATATTGATGTTGTTACAAATATCTAAATACATCACTAATTATCACAAAAATGAGCATATTAAACTCACCTATTAAGACTATCAGATGAAAAGCAGGTAAGCAAACAAAATAAAGAGCTTGAAATAAGACACGCCTCAACATAACTCCCAGACTACAGGCAATATTACAAAGCCACAGTCATCAAGACACTGTGGTAATGGTAGCAAAACAGACATACAGACCAATGGAACAGAATAGAGAACCAAGAAATAAACCCAGACACCACTGGTCAATTAATCTTTGACAAGGGAGGCAAGAACATAAAGTGGGAAAAAGAAAGTCTTTTCAGCAAGTATCGCTGGGAATCCTGGACAGCTGCATGTAAATAAATGAAACTGGAACACAACCTCACACCATGCACAAAAATAAACTCAAAATGGCTTAAAGACTTAAATATAAGACAAGACACCATCAAACTCCTGGAAGAGAACACAGGAAAAACATTCTCTGACATCAACCTTATGAATATTTTCTCAGGTCAGCCTCCCAAAGCAACAGAAATAAAAGCAAAAATTAGCCAATGGGACTTAATCAAATGGACAAGCTTTTGCACAGCAAAGGAAACCAAAAAGAAAACAAAAAGACATCTTACAGAATGGAAGAAAACTGTATCAAATGATGCAACTGACAAGGGCTTTATTTCTAAAATATACAAACAACTTATACTACTCTACAGCAAAAAAGCCAACAACCCAATTGAAAAAGGGGCAAAAGACCTGAATAGACATTTCTCCAAGGAAGATATACAGATGGCCCACAGCACATGAAAAAATGCTCGACATCCCTGATTATTAGAGAAATGCAAATCAAAACTACCTTGAGATACCACCTCACATCGGTCAGAATGGCCATCATTATTAAGTCCAAAATTACAAAGGTTGGAGGGGGTGTGGAGATAAGGGAACCCTTCTGCATTGTTAGTAGGAATGTAAGCTGGTACAACCACTATGGAGAACAGTATGGAGGCACCTTAGAAAACTTTACATAGAACTACCATTTGACCCAATAATCCCACTCTTGGGCATATATCCAGACAAAACTTTCCTTGAAAAAGACACATGCACTTGCATGTTCATTGCAGCGCTATTCATAATAGCCAAGACATGTAAACAACCCAAATGTCCATTGACAGATGATTGGATTAGGAAGATGTGGTGTATATATACACAATGGAATACTACTCAGCCATAAAAAAGAACAAAATAATGCCATTTGCAGCAACATGGATGGAATTAGAGACTCTCATTCTAAGTGACATAAGTCAGAAAGAGAAAGACAAGTACCATAGGATATCACATATCTGGAATCTAATATTTGGCACAAATGAACCTTTCCACAGAAAAGAAAATCATGGCCTTGGAAAATAGACTTGTGGTTTCCAAGGGGGCAGGGGAGGGATTGGGATGGACTGGGAATTTGGGGTTAATAGATGCAAACTATTACCTTTGGAATGGATAAGCAATCAGATCTTGCTGTATTAACACTGGGAACTGTCTAGTCACTTCTGATGGAGCATGATAATGTGAGAAAAAAGAGTGTATACATGTATTTGTTACTGGGTCACCATGCTGTACAATAGAAAACTGACAGAACACTGTAAAACAGCTATAATGGAAAATTTTTAAAAAATTTAAAAAGGTCATGCCTCAAGTGAATCAAATTAAATATTTGATCTTTTAAAGTCCTTTTATTTCCACCAAAAATATTCCGCACACAGGAATTAAAGAAAAGTTTAATTATCTTTTTAAATCCCATTTCAAAAAATTTCTCAGTATCTACATCTAAAGCATGGGAAACATAAGATAAGCTGCCGGGGCCAGCTCAGCAGGATGGGGCTGAAGAACGGGTGCTGTGGAACTTAAGGAAAAATAGTTAACATAAAACAAGACACAGAGACATTTATCTTAAGTAAAGGTGGGAGCCAGGGACTCAAGGTCTCAGGGACCAAGAGCGCGGGACTCAAGGTCTCAGGGACCAAGAGCGCTGGGGAACTCCAGATCTCAGGGACCAAGAGCATACTGCCTCAAGAAACCACACTGCTTTTATTGTGAGATTAAGTGAGGAGTGGCTATGGGTGGATGATACAGGGTTTGTTTAGAAAGCCACTTAGGTGGTAAAGGGTTAAGCTCTTACTCTGACCTCTAGGCACATAACAGTTCTTAAACTTAAGTCACTTATGCCTTTAGGTCTTTGCTCTTAAGCTTAAGTCATTTACCAGCACTGTGACTTGTTTTTCCAAAGAAGGAAGATGGGATAAAATAAGACAAGAAGATGGGATAAAGTAAAGAAGGACAAGATGGAGTTTTCAAGGAAACATGTCTTGCAACAATAAGCCATGAATATTAAATTTTGAGGATATCCCTCTAGGTAAGAGGAGTTTCAAACAAAAGGAGTAAGTTATTAAAAACACTAGAAAATGCTTTCCCACAACTGAAGGCTTTGATAGGAAAATTATCCATGTTGAAACATCATTGTTTAAAACTAGATAAAAAATTCTACAAGCTGCTAGAAAAGAAAAAACAAAAACAAGTCATCTACTATGGGAGAACTTTAGAGCTAATTTAAGAGCTTGTTAGCACAATTCCAAGCAAACTAGGACACTAACTCCTATTTCAATTCTGCAGCACTGAGCTTAGGAATATTTTTGTTGGATGCTACTGTCTCAGAGAATCTGGGGATGATAAATCAATCTTAAGTGAACTGTTTTAACTTGCTGTCATATTATAAACTAAATTATTCAGTCTAACCTGGGTCTATGCTGAACCACCTCACCAGGGCTTGGAGCCCTTCATGCTAAGTAAAATATTGGTAAATATAACTAACTGTACTTCATTTTTTATGTGGAAAAAAATCTAAACCTGAAGAGGGAAAATCGTGTCTTCAAAATTCCTGATATGATCTCCCCTTTGAAGATACCACTGCCTAAAATTAAGCCTCTAATGTCTTGGTCAGGAAATGTTCATCTTTCTTAAAGGAAATTGCTGATACTATCCCTTCTGGCTATTGCCTACACTGAAACAGAGAAGGAGAAGAATTCAAAGCAAGGATGCATTATTGAGTGGACTTACTGTAGGTGGTTGATGTTAACTATTGTAGGGACCATCTGAAGAGTATGTGGAGTACATTTCAACCTATCTTCCTAAGGGATGGAAGGCATTTATTGACTTCCATCCCCCCATCTAATTGAGCTCTGCTCCTTAAGGCATTCACTCCTCCCACTTCATAGTTGAATATGGGAATGCCTAATCGGTGCTCTCCGAGTCCCCCATGAGTGGTAACATCCAGAAAATCCAGGTGTGAAGGAACAGACTCAGTGCAAACGTGGGGAGAGGTGATGTTGGTGCACAGCATATCAGAGTTGGTATGAAATTCTTGGCCATGGGCATTGCTATAATCAGGTAGTGCAGAGATGATGTAAAACTTCACCCAAGAGGAGTCTGATACAGGAACCCAAGCACATTCCTTAGCTCCATGTCAATAATATTTGTACTATATGAAGTTGATTGGACCTACAGAAAGGAGTGAAAACATTGTAATGAATTGGCCCTTACAAAGCTCTGAGTTGCGACAGTAACCCCGTGGTTCTCTACCACATATTTCAAGATAATTTCTTTGTAAATAAACCATCTTTGAATTATCTTGTTTTGAGTGCAGTATCTGATTTTCACTAGGACCCTGACTCACAAAAGTAAAGCATCGTTCCACATAGAGAAGCAAATACAGAATATCCTTCACATATCATATTGACCCACAACTGTTCCCTACGAATAAAGTGGTATGTGGAACTGATTCAAGTGCAATTTCATTCATGTAGCAATGCTCTTCATTGAACTCACAAGTAGTGTTCTGACAATACTGATCCCAGTGCACCATTTTTTTTAACTTTGTTATTATTGAAAAGATTTCTCCTTGATAACACAGCTCACAAAATGAGTTTTAGTGATAAATGAGACAAAAAAGCAATTCCTGGCATTTCTTCATGTGCTACACATATGCTGGAATTGGTTTTGTCCAACAATAAAAGCAAATTATCTGCCAGAACATAAGTGACAGTAATTGCTTTTCCACATTGTATGCCATTGATATAAGACAATGCCCAAAATGTCTTTTTAATAAAGAAATTGTGCCTATAAGCTTGTCTTTTCTGTATGAGCTTTATTTGTCAACTTTATGGGTAGTTTTACAAGCTTCTTAACAAGAGCAGGGATTGTATTTTCTGTAAGTATTATGACTTTGAACAATGCTTCTAACGTTTTGGTCTCTTTTCTGTCTTTAGTGACAATTAATCAATTTGTACTCTAAGTATTCTTTTGTACTTTTCTTAAAAAATAAAATTTCTATTTTGCTAGACAGGTCATTGTGCTTTGCTGGAAAGCCATGTAAAAACCCTAAGGGTTTCATGACAATTTTGTAAGACTGTCCATGGCCCCATCCAATAAATCAATATTCAGATTCTTCATCTTTCCTTGGTTGTTTATGGAAAAAAATCAACACACTCTAGCCACATCACATTTTTCAGTAGATACTCCTTTTTTATATTCACTGCGGTACTATATACACTATTTACATATTTAGCATTATTTGAATTGCAGTAATTACTCCTTGTTTATGATTGCTTCATTCATTTGCATCCATTTCTTTATGAACTACTTTTACACTATGGTGGAATTGCAAATTTTGTGATTTGTGATATAACAGTGAAGAGGAATTATTTAATTCAGATATCTTATGTTTTTCATAATTGTGTTTTTAAATGCAGTCCATCATAGCACATGTGCAATTTATTAATTAATGTTAGCTATATTTGGTAATGGGATGCATTTTGTATAATCTATGTAACCAATGCCATTAATAATCTCAAATGTAAAATCTGTGAAGTACGTGAGAAAAATAATTAAAAATACACAACTCCCTTTTGGCCTACTGGATAGGCCACCAAGGATTACCAACAATCTACAACCATAGCAAGCAACACCTTGCTTTTCTGACTCACTAGCTAGGTGATCCCCAGCAAATTTCTTTCTTTCTTTCTTTTTTTTCCTCCTTAGGGCCACACCTACAGCATATGCAAATTCCCGGGCTAGGAGTCAAATCAGTTGCAGCTGCTGGCCTGTGCCAAAGCCACACAGGATCCAAGCTGCATCTGTAACCTTAACACAGCTTGTGGCAATGCCACATCCTTAGCCCACTGAGCCAGGCCAGAGATCGAACCCACATCCTCAGGGAAACTATGTCGGGTTCTTAACTCTCTCAGCCACAAGAGGAACTTCATACATGGTTGATTTTAACTTTTTTTTTTTTTTTAACCCTTAGAGTAATGCCTGGTACATAGTGTCTCTGTATATGTGTTGTGACACTGCCTTCTAATCCAGCCCATCCCGATTTATAAACTACAACCAACCACTGAAAAATCTCAGTAGCTTAACATGACAAAGTTTCTTATTAATGCTACATGTTCCATGCAGATCAACAGGTAGGATCTGCTGATTGTTGGCACTCCGAGATCCAGGCTGATGAAAAAATGCATTCACAGTATTTTATTATTCCAATGGCAAGAGGGTATAAATATGGAAAAACATGCTTTGGCTCATAAAACTTGTGTCTGATCTTTCTCACTCCCACCCACCTTTCACTGTCTATAGTAAATCTTATAGCCATGGCTAATTTCAAAGATCACAGTGGAGTACAATCCTACCAGGTCCCAGAATGAAAGCCAAAGTATTTATAAACCTTAGGGTGAATCAGTCAACAGAGAAATATTTATGCAAAAAGGCTTGTACAATATGTTTAAATTGGCCTTTTTCTAAATATCCAACTGTTTCCACAAAGATTACACCAATAATACCATAGTCACAGTCGTAAAAATTAAAGTTATGTGACTATTAAATGAGGTTGTCTTTGGTTTAAGACTTGATCTGGATTGCCATGAAAGCAGAGCCTGAGTGCAAGACATTAATTAGGGAATACTATCCCAGCAAGCAGAATTTCAGGACAAAGAATTAAACAAGGAAGAAGGGAAAGGCAATATGAGGATATGATTTCTGGCATGATAAATAAAACACTGCCTGCCTTATCAGCAAACAAGGGATGTCAGTCATCCGTGATTGCAGCCACTACCACCATCCCCATGGTGAGCCCTGAGGGAACTCAGGAAGGAAACAAAGAATACCTGCCATCTAGCAGCCCTCAGGCTGCAGGCACTCCAAAGGTGAGTCTTCAGCATGGGAAAGCACAGGATGTTGGCCTCAGATAGCTAAGATGCCTATCAAAGGAATGATTTCAATGAGCCCAAATCCTCAAATTTCCCATACATAGAAAAGTGCTAAATTCCTTAACTTGGAGTTCCCGTCGTGGCGCAGTGGTTAACGAATCCGACTAGGAACCATGAGGTTGCGGGTTCGGTCCCTGCCCTTGCTCAGTGGGTTGACGATCCGGCGTTGCCGTGAGCTGTGGTGTAGGTTGCAGACGCGGCTCGGATCCCGCGTTGCTGTGGCTCTGGCGTAGGCTGGTGGCTACAGCTCCGATTCAACCCCTAGCCTGGGAACCTCCATATGCCGCGGGAGCGGCCCAAGAAATAGCAAAAAGACAAAAAAAAAAAAAAAAAAAAAAAAAAAAAAAAAAAAATTCCTTAACTTGAGATAGTTTGCTTTAACAGTAATCTTTTGTTCTTCCTACCTGCCCTTTTTTGCAAAACTCCCATATATCCTAGCTGCTCCCTCACCTCATTGGAGTAGTTTCTCAGGACTATCTGAAATTCTGCCTCCTACACTATGTCCTCATTTTGCCTCCAATAAAATTTCACAGCACCAACAATCACAACAGACAATTGGTTGTCTGCAAACTTGTGCAACTTTGAAAATCATCCACTCAGTGAACAAAGAGGTAGCATTTATTCATCATATCCTTTCCTCTAATGCTCAACCTAGGGCTGCAGACAATACTCTCTTGACCTCTAAGTTGTACTTACAGGTATGCACTTCCAGGAGTGCCAAACAAGTGCACATATAATCATAACAAGAGCTTCAAGATAGGAAGAGGTAAAGGTGTACCTGAACAAAGCTGGCCTGGAAATAAGTTTGTCTACAGGAGCTCCCTTCGTGACTCAGCAGTTAACCAACCCAACTAGTATCCATGAGGACACAGGCTCAATCCCTGGCCTTGCTCAGTGGGTTAGGGATCCAGTGTTGCCATGAGCTGTGGTATAGGTGGCAGATGTGGCTCGGATCTGGCATTGCTGTGGCATAAGCTGACAGCTACAGCTCCAATTCGACCCCTAGCCTGGGAAGCTCCATGTGCTGAGGGTGTGGCCCTAAAAAAAAGAAATTATCTACATACTTATATTTTTACTTTTGTTTGGTTCAGATATTAAATAATCCTAGTTATTTTGTTGCTGTTCTTAAATGTTTATTACATAAAAATATTTAAGATTTGAAAAATACTGTGAAAGACTATCTATGACATTTGAAGCTGACTTTTACAAATTAACAGTATTTCCAAATTTTGTATATTTTAATCCCAAGAGGTTGTGATGCATCCTAGGATTTGTTGCAGCATGGCTAAGTATTTCTCAGAGCTGCAAAACCAGTCTGAGGCTCTTCCTTCCTCTATCTCTTTGTGTCCCCCTCTCCTTTCATAGATGTCAGACCACCATCATAGCCCTAAAGGTTTCCTTCTACTACTTCCACTTCCTCTCCTTTTTACTCTTCGCAAGTGTTTTCCCACATAAATCTTCTACATTCAAGGACCCAAACTGACAAAAGCCCCCAAATCTAGTTGCTTTTTCCTGGATTTCTTTCCTTCAAATATATGAATTATTTGATGTAGTATGTTGTTTTCTTCAATTGCAACTTAATGCATCAAACTTATGGTTCTTACTTTAACATTTTGTTTTAAAAAATCACACTTTCAAAAATCCTGTCAACATTAGAGTGATCTCACCAGTAATATACCATATAAAATGGCTCAGACTATAACATCAAGATTGAGCTCCTGTCACCCACTGACTTAGTTATTTGCCACAGAGAATGGGTGCCCAGTAATGTTGTATTAACAACGCATTTTGAGACATACTATTGAAATATGGAATATTCTAAATATGGGAGTGTTCTAAAAATTTTTAAGATTATCTGCATATAAAATTAATATATTTCAAAAGTAGGGTAATGGATAAGGGTGAAATTTTTCATAATTGAAAGCTTAGAAGGAAGGAATAGTACAATAAAGTTTTAATTTTCATACAAAATAGAAAAAATATACAAAGAATTCTTATATCAATAAAGGACCCCAGAAATGGAAATTTCTGGAGAATAATGGATATTTGATTAGGAGCAATCCTTTCAAATTCATCAGAACTACACCTATAAAAATGCTGCTAAATAATCTCATGTTTTTCAGCATTGATATTTGCCTATGATATTGTCTATGAATAAACTGTGGCTTGATCTAATAATTAATAGGACTTCTTTTTGTCCTAAGTCTATAGACACTAGGTCTCTATTTTTGGACATATGGACCCTCCTCTCATTGCTTCCTCCTATTAAAAAAAAAAAAAAAAAAAAAAAAAAAGGATGCTAGCCTTCCCCAGAGTTCAGAAATGGCTATAAAAAAATGTCAATCTGAAATTGCATCACAGAGAAGTAAGCATGTTTGATTAAAGCACATTTGGTTAGATTTTAGTATACATTAAATCAAGTTTTGGGGGAAAAATGACAATACCAATCTCCACTTCAAGAAATTCATACCTTAACTATCACTTTTTGAGTATCTACCACATCAGATACTTTGAATATATACTTTAATTCTTAATGTAGAGTGAAAATATTTGCTCAAATTATGAATGTCATTATATTTGACATGCAAATCTCACACATAGAGACCACACCTCTAATATATGCCCGTGTGTGTGTGTGTGTGTGTGTGTGTGTGTGTGTGTGTGTGTGTGTGTGTTCATCAGTCCCCACATAATCCCCAATTATGTTGATTTCTCCCAGTGTTTTGAAAGCTACTAGTGATTCCCCAGCAGAAGAATCCTAGTATCTTTGATTCTGGTCAGTGTGAAATGCTGTCACTAATATCTGCTGCCTTCACATTACGGGGCATCAATGCCAGAATTTATGTCCAGGACTCCAGTTCTGGTTAATCTCACATGACAGCTGGAGCAGAAACTCTGACACCCAGTGGTAGCATAAAAGGAGGAAATGAAGCAGTTCTTTCACTTCACAAATGCCAGTCATTTCACCACGACCTCCCGAAGTGCTTTATGTACAATTTCACCCTTTCTGATGATTGATCTCTCTTTCTACTTTCTCTCCAACCCATCTCTCTCCTCCTCCAAAAATGACTGGCAACTGGAAAATCTTACATTTATTCCCTGAGAGACCCGACATAACCTTCACAACAACCATGTGACCCTGGAGAAGACCTTGGTCAGAAAACCAGCACTTTAGGTTAGCTTTGGGTACATTGCACCGAAACGTAAGTGTTGATTTAAGGAAACTGAAGCTCCAAGGGAAAGAAGTACCATTGCCCAAGGCTATTCAGATTCTCAGGTTCAGGAATTTATTCTATGATGGTAATAACTTTGCACATTCTACAAAATCATGCTGCCTCCCATGTTTCAAGCTGCTTTCCCACCAGTGTCCTGAAATGTCAGAGTAGGAAAGACTCTCTATCATTTTTGTCACCTTATTCTGTTTTCCAAACATTCAACATTATCAGAGCTCACTTAACTTCTCTAACCATCTCTCCCCACTTGGGTTAAGCAGAGTTTCTCGAAGAATGCTACTTTCAAGTAGATCTGGTCTTTGAAGAGTGTTTGTTCCTGATGACTGCTTGCTCCAAAGTAGGCAATTCATCCTGTCCCTAAGCATCTAAGTGTTGATTAGACCTCTTAGGCCCAGTGTCTTAGGAGAATCTCAATCAAAATGGTCCAAGAAGTCATACATATAAAAATGAAATAAGGGAAATCTAACTTTCCTGAACAAGAGTTATACCCATTAACTACCAATAAGCCTTCTTTGAATGTATGTAAATTACACCCAGCATCATCTTAATTACACACCCATGAGTTATTAGGTGAATTTTTGACAGCTATGTGATTGACCATAACCTATGAACAGAGTTCTTGGGCCCTCATGAGTTTATGGAGATGAGAGGGGCATGCTTAGCTATGGCAGATTCACAGTGAGGTGGGTAGGAGGGGAGCCTCAGAGACTTAAAGACAGCTGGCAGAGCTGCTTATGGACAGGAGGATTGCCAAGCACTCACTGGTGCATTGTCTCTCTATCCTCTCAGCCAAGAGTAGGGTACGTCCCCAAAGAGGACAAACGTCTCATAAAAGAGACCCATACACGAAACTTTTAAGGTATTAAGGAATAGCTAAATAAATGTAAAGATACCCCCATGTTCGTGGACTGCAAACTTATAATAGCAGTATGCCCCAATTTCATCTAAAGGTTCAACATGATCTTTATTAAAATCCCAACTTGATCATTTTGTAGAAGTTAGCAAACTGATCCTAAAATTCTTGTGCAAGTACAAGGGTCCAAAATAACTAACTAATACTGAAAAAAGAACAAAGTTTGAGGACTCATACTTAACAATTTCAAAACTTACTACAAATCTACTGTCAAGTAAATGTGGTACTGGCACAAGAATAGACATTTAAATCAATGAAACAAATTGAAAGACCAAAAATAAACTCTTACTTTCATGGTCAATTGATTTTCTACAAGGGTGACAGGACAATTCAATGAGGGAAAGGATAATCTTTTCAACAAATGGTGCTAGAACAAATAGGTATTCACTTGCAAAAGAATGATTTTGGAATCCCAGTTCATATCATATGCAAAAATTAACTCAAATTGCATCAACAACCCAAATGACAGAGCTAAAATTTTAAGACCTCTAGGAGAAAACACAGTAATAAATCCATGTGAATTAAGCAATGTTAGATAGGGTACCAGGGAGTTTTATTACCAGAGAGTTTTATATAAGTACAAAATTAAAGACATATAAACTGAACTTTATCAAAATGAACAATTTTGTGTTGTAAACAGTACTATCAACAAAGTAAATAGACTATCCATACAATAGGAGACAAATGAAAATCCTTTTTCTGTTAAGAAACTTATACCTAGAATACATTTTTAAACTCTTACAACATAATAAAAAATAAATAAGCTAATTTAAAAGTGAGCAAGGATCAATGAGGACACAGGTACGATCCTTGGCCTTGCTCAGTGGGTTTAGGAGCCAGCATTGTCATGAGCTGTGGTGTAGGTCACAGATGTAACTGTAGCTTGAATCTTGCATTACTGTGGCTGTGGTGAAGGCTGGCAGCTAGAGCTCTGATTCAACCCCTAGTCTGAGAACCTTCATATGCCGGGAGTGAGGCCCTAAAAAGACTAAAAAAAAAAAAAAAAAAAAAAATGGAAATGAACAAGGGATTTAAGAAGACATTTCTCCAAAGATACACAAATGGCCAATATGCACACACAATAAAATGTTCAACATCATTAATTATCAGGTAAATTAAAGTCAAAACCACCGCACACAATTATACATGTGCTATGATGGCAGAAAGACAGACAACAAGAGTTAATGAAGATAAGTAGAAATTGAAACCCTCGTTAGTTGCTAACTGTAATTCAAAATGGTACATCAATTTGGAAAATAACTTGGCAATTTTTTAAATTGGTAAATATAGAGTTACCATATGACCCAGAAATTCACACCCAGCTACATACCCAAGAGAAATGAAAACATGTTCACATAAAAACTTGTGCACAAATGCTCATAGTAACATTCATAATAGCCAAAAAGTAAAAGCAACTCAAATAGTCATCAAATGAAGAATGGAGTTTTTAAAATCTGTTACCAAACTGTGTTTTTATCTTTTCTCCCCCCCCCCTTTTTTTTTTTGGCTGTGCCCATGGTATGCAGAATATCCTGGGGCAGAGATAGAGCCCGTGAAACAGCAGTGACCCAAGCCACAACAGTAACAATGCCAGATTCTCAACAGCTAGGACACAAGGGAACTCCGCAAATGTTCTAAACTTAGATTGTGGTTACAGTTCTATAACAATGAAAATACTTAAAACCGTTGAATTGTACACTTTAATTTTATGACATGTAAATTATATCTAAGTAAAGTTTTTTTTCAAGATACCATAATTCAAGTTTTTTTGTTTTTTGTTTTTTAGACCCACACGTACAGCATATGGAAGTTCCCAGACCAGGGGTCAAATCGGAGCTGCAGCTGGCAGCGTACACCACAGCTCACAGCAATGCTGGATCCTTAACCCACTGAGTGAGGCCAGGGATCAAACCCACATCCTCATGGATACCAATTGGGTTCATTACAACTAAGCCACCACAGGAACTCCCATATATGCAGTTTTAAATTGCCACAAACTACATGAAGCAAAAAGATTACTAATCATCTTTGCTCTAAAATGCGGGCATTCTGAGGAATGTCTTCTAAGACAGTAATCAGAGCACTCTCTGCTTAGAAAATATGCCTTCACTAATTACATATTCCATCGTTAATGTATCCTAGGTCAGTGACATTCCTTAACAATGCCCCACAATCAATGGGATTGAATATAATGGTTTCTATGTCTGGAGAGAATCCACTATTTTAAGGTTCATAACAGCTGCAGTTGGAAAAAAATGCCCATCTACTGCTTAACTGATTTCAATGCATCTCTTATAAGTTGATATGCAAGATTTGGGGATTTTTTTTAAGGAAAATATATTATTTCCCCACAAAAAGAGATTGGATGCAATTGTACTCAAAAACCCAGCAATGTAGCCCTCAGCAAATTCTACTTCTAGTGGAGGCAATTTGCTCAGGAAAAGCACCTACCTAAACGTATAGGTTTATGTACTGTCTCATAGATACAGTACTAGAGTCACAAAAAAATAAAAAAAATATCTTCTAGTTCTTCTATAGTGTTTTGCAGTGAAAAAAAAATCGCAAGTTTTAGAGTCACACCTCATTTTGAATCCTTGCTTTACCACTTCCTAGTTATGTGCCCTCGGTCAAGTTATAGAACTTCTCAGAGTCTCCATCCATCACATCCACTGTTTAATACAGGGGAATTGCCAGTGGGGGGTGAAGGGAGTGGTAGGTATTTAGTTGTGAAGATTTATATGAGGCAGGAGGCACAGAGCTGCTCCACAAATATTTCATGTCCTTCAAATCCCCCTTCTCACTTCAAAAAGACAGTAACCTTCTGAGTAGGGATAGAGTGGTGCCTTTTCCTTCTCTGCATCTTCCCCACCCAACACACACCAGATGCACCTGGTACTCAGTAAATATTGTTGACTGAATTTTAATTCACTAGTGTTTAGTGTAAAGGCAGATCCTCAGGGGCCATATTAAAGAAATAATACAATATTATTGCTTCCAATTCTGAGCTTGCCTAGGTGAACTTCCCCATCCCAGGTCTTACCTCCAGTGGAGGCTTTCTCTGAACCCACAGAGAACTTTGAGTAGAAGCACTGCTGGAATGTTTGCCTCTTTCTTGCATTTTCACTTGAGTAGGCCAACACTGTGCACATTTCAACCTCCCATTTACCTTGCCCCTGAAGCACAAGGTTTGGGTGTGAGACCAGCTTTAGTCCCTTTACTGAGCTCCTCTCTGTCTTATCTTAATTATATATAGTCACCCAAAATTGATTCTGCCAAGCACAAAAGAGCACACACAGTACATTCTTTTATATCTGTTTAGATTCTGATTCAAGTAGTATTATGTTTTGTTCCTTAACAGGTTTCCACATGTTGGAGTCTAAAAATATCCTTTGCATTCCTCGTTCAGATTAGCATTCTGATTCCAGCCCCATGAAATCTAAAGTTCTGAGATAGGGCGCTCTGGACTACTGATGACCCCTCTTTCTGTACTGAATGCTGAGACTCCATGATGAGTTGTTCATAGTTGTATGAAGACAGAGTTAAATCAGGATTCTTGGCCATGCCTGTTATTTAACCCCAGAATAAGCCCCATGGCCTGGCAGAAAGCATGCCGTATTAGGAACTCAGCCAACTGGGAGGATTTATGAACCTAAGTGTTCCTTAATAGACCACATTTGCCAAACACGTACATCAACTTGATATTTTATTTATGAATTAATTTTAATTAGCATAACAACAAAGAAATGCTTGAAAGTCTTTTTGAATAATTTTGAGTTTTGAATGTTATTACCACCCTCTCTCTAGGCACATCAAAATCTTTTATTCAGGAGTGAAAGTACGTAGTAATAAATGATTTTATACTTGGATTTTTTTCATCTTGGTTTTCATATGAAGTAAACTTTGAAGATAACATTTCCACTTACTTTTTAAAGGCTATCTTATTAACTTGTTTCTGATTTTCTGTTAGCTAGTTCGGTATCTATGGTAATTCTACCATGAAGAATTTGGGCCACGTATTCATTAGACCTCTCTTTGTCAATGGAAACTCTCATTCAATTTCAAAAGGTAGTTTCAATGCAATAACTTATTGAAGAGTTATTAGGTTATTTAGTTGTGGGTTATTGCTCTGTAAAAAACACCCCAAAACATAGAAGCTTTAAAACATCATATTTTATATTGTTCACAGGTTTATAGGCTAAATGGGAATATTTTCCAGGTTCTAGAGGCTGGAAAGATGCATAAGGTTATCTGTGACATGAGTAGGCAGATCTGTCAGTCCTAGCTTGGCTCTCCCACTTGTTTTGGGTTCAATTGCTGTCAGCTTGTCTAATATCTCAGTTATCCTCTGTTTGGTCTCTCCCTCTCTCACTCCCCACCCCCACCCCTTTGGCTATGTTGTGAAAACAAACTCAGGCTAATCTGATAGAAAATGAGCAGAGCCATACAAGGTCTCTTGAAGCCTAGATTTAGAGTGAATAAACTGTCATTTTAGTTTTGGCTAAGGACTATGGCAGACCACCAGTCAGCCCAGTTTCCAGGGGGTATGGAAACTGCAATTCTTCCCATCAATAAGCAGAACTTGTTAGTAATATTACAAAGGTTATGGATACAGGGAATAGGGAAGAATTTATTTCAAGCATTGACTTACATAGGGCATTAGGCTATAGAAGTACCAAGATAAATAAGACACTGTATTTTGGCATCTTTGCAGTCAGATTGTGAGGAAATTAAGAACACAACTATAATGATACAGGTCACATGGTGGTGATAAGTGCTAAGGAAGTATGATGAAGAGAGGGGAAAATCATTAAAGACTTCAAGGCTGGAATTCCCATCACAGCTCAGTGGTAACCAACCTGACCAGTATCCATGAGGACATGGGTTCGATCCCAGGCCTCACTCAGCAAGTTAAGGATCCAGCACTTCCATGAGCTGTGGTTTAGGTCACAGATGCAGCTCGGATCCCCCATTGCTATGGCTAAGGCATAGGCCAGCAGCTACAGCTCCAATTCGACCCCTTGCCTGGGAACTTTCATATGCCGAGGGTGTGGCCCTAAAAAGACAAAAAAAACAAAAAACAAAAAAACAAAAACAAAAAAACACTTCCAGGCTTAGTTCCAATGGATCCTCTGTAAAGGATTAGGAACATTTTAAAGGCTGAGGGGGACAAAACCAAGAGGTAGGAAGTACATGATATATTCAGGAAATGCCAGCATCTCAAGTATGTGGAAGATGGGCAAGAAAGAAAATAGTATTTTCTCTCCTAGCTGATTTTCGACCCTTTTCTCCTACATAGAAAGACCAGCTTTTGGATCTCCATCTGCCCAAATGGAGGTAAATGGACTTTAACACAACTAATTTCTAGAAAAAGAAAAAGAACAAAACTTTAGGGCATACTGGAGAAAGACATTTTCAAGGGCATAGATTATTTTCTCAGCTACTAAATTGTTTACATTATCAAATATCCCTTCAACTCTAATGAAAACCCTAAATTCAAATCTTTTACTAAGCTGAAGTTGGCCTATTCCACTGAGTAAGAGCTCTTGTAGGAGATACTTTGGTTGACTAGCTCCAGCTATTCCCTAGCAGCAGACAGAACCTACAAAAAAACAATAGGGATAAAGAAGTTACTGATGCCAAATATGCATTTTTGCCAGCCCATTTTCTACTGAAACACAGGAGTGTGACCCAGTCCAGGCCAAATTTCCCTGAAGAGAAATACTTCTGGGGGCTTCTGGCTAAGTTTTTCTGCCCAATTAAAACTCAAAGCATCTGTAGGAAAATAAATGCTTTGGCAAGATGTCATCTCCATTGACTGCCTAAAACTGTGGCAGCCACCTTCTAGCCATGAAGGCAACAGCCTAAAGCCCAAACCGTAATACTAACAACTGTCGTAGAAAATAGTAAAATTTTCTCTTGGGCTGAGCAGGCATAAATAAATGAAGGGTTGAGTGAATGATTTTAGATAGCAGTCCATAAACCTCATTTGTGGTGGAAGTCCATCACTGAGAAATCCATGTCCTGACTTTCCACATGGGTAGATTCCTAACTCAGTCTCCATTGCCCCCTACAGTCCATGAAGCATGAGAAGTATTTTTTTAATGATGCAAAGGCAAGAATTCAGTCCCTTTAACACTGCCAATCAGATATACTTAAGCACTAATTTTGTAGATATGTGTTGTACTATGTTTGCTTCTTTATCTTCTAAAAGTGTGCTTTGTAAAGAACATGGAGGAAACAAAGTCAGAACTGAGATCAGATCATTCATCTGTTACTTTTGAGTATTCTTTTAACAAATATTTACTGAGCTCCCACTATGTATCAGGCAGTAGGGACTAAGAATATGGTCATAAAGTATATAGACATGTTCTTCTGCCCTCCCGGAACTTGCAGTCCAGTGAGGGAGATGGAACTTAAATGAACAATTATAAATTAGAATGTTTAAAATGAAAAATTCGAAGATTCTAGAAAAGAGATTATGGGGTCATAAAGTCATCCCTGGGGAAATGGTGTTTAGGTTTGTGACTGTGGGCCAGCTATTCAATTTAAGATCATTGGATTAAGCAAAAAGCTTTGAGAAAGAGACTCATAGTTTTTACGTTTATTTAATATCTGTTCAAACATAGTTGCTCTGCTCTTTCAAGTCTTCTTACCTAGCCTCCACACCTCTCCTGTATTTCTCACATCACGCTATATAGTAGGTGTTCAATAAACATTCGCTTAGTAGTATCACCTTGTTTTCAAATAGAATAAATTTAGCTTTGGGTTTCACTTCCATTTGGATCCTAGCCACCAAGTTAAATGCATGCCTTTTTTCCTCCCCTCATTTCCTTGTGAGGTCTAAATTTTCAATCTTCATTATGAAGAAATGAGATTCGAGTCCAAATTATATTAAATAGGGTATAGCTAGCAAAATTTATTGCAGTGCTATTGAGAAGCCCATATTTTTGCGTGCCTACAATAGAAGTTACATTATTTCTTGGCTCAATGAACTTCTGCTTGAGCTATCAGATGTATCCCACATTGAACCTGAACCATGTGGGCTTGTTAAGAAATTTCTATCTAACTGAGAGATTACTGTGGATTATTAAGGAGGGCCATGATTTTAATTTGCCTACTCAATGAATCAAAGATCCTGTTAAAAGTCATTAAGGGCCTTGGGTGGCTTGCTAAGGACTTTGGATTTTACCTTTAGCAGCCTCAATTTTTTTTTTCTTTTTTTAGGGCCACACCTGCAGCATATGGAATTTCCTAGACTAGGGGGTCTAATCAGAGCTGCAGCTGCTAGCCTATGCCACAGCCACAGCAACATGGAATCCAAGCTACACCTGCCACATACACCACAGCTCATGGCAACTCCCAATCCTTAACCTGCTGAGCAAGGTCAGGGATTACACTCACATCCTCATGGATACTAGCCGGGTTCTTAACCCACTGAGCTATGACAACAACTCCTCCATTTTTAAATAAGACAATGAAATCATCATATTTGTGTTTTATTCAGATAAACTCTTCCTATACTTCAACCCCAATCTTAGGGTCTGCTTCTAGGGCAAGCTAGCCTAAGGTGGGCTATTTCTCACAGCCAGTTCCTAGGAGAGGCAATACCAGGAAGCACTGATACAGGAGGAAAGAAATAAAGACAAGGAAGGAGAGGGTGTCATTGAAGTTTACATTGTTTAAGAAGGTTACAATGAGGGGCAACTTAAATTTCAAATCCACAGGTGCCCTCTTGAAGACTACATAGAATATGCCTCAGAGTTTCCTATCAGAATATCTAACTGCCAACTCCTATCTGCAGATGGTTAGGGATGCCCCTGGGAGTATAGCTCCCCAACATTTCCTGTTGCCCATGGCACAAACTCAGCATCTCCAAAGGCTGGAGAAAGCCCTCAGGCACAGTGTTGCAGATGGCTGTTGTAACAAGCCTTTGGCAAGTCTGGGAATACCCAGTGTCAAGGGAGGTATCAGAACACTGCCAGCATCTGCTATAGTTCTGTAAGTTATAAGGCTACCGTTCTGGGCAGGCAAGAAATAGAGGCTTCAGCAGTTGGGATGAAGAGAAAAATGAGTACCTGGAAATAAATTTGAGAGAGTTAACAGGACTGGTAACCAAAGAACTAACAGTGATGAAGAATGAAGAGTCCAGAGTAACTTCCAAATCTCTAACTTGGCTCTTATAGTGGATAATGGTGCCATTAACTGGTTTAGAAAACAAAAGAAAACCTTCATCTTCTTAAATCCATGTTAAGATTTAAGTACGACATCTGCATTTAAAATGTCACTATAGCAGGAGGCATAACTCTCCCAGACTTCAGGCAATTATGACAAAGCCACGGTAATCAGGACAGTGTGATACTGGTACCAAAACAGTCATACAGACCCATGGAACAGAATAGAAAATCCAGAAATAGACCCAGACACTAATGGTCAATCTTTTGACAAAGGAGGAAAGAATGTAAAGTAAGAAAAAGACAGTCTTTTCAGCAAGTGTTGCTGGGAAACTGGAGCTGCATGTAAATCAATGAAACTGGAACACACTCTCACACCATGCACAAAAATAAACTCGAAATGGCTTAAAGACTTAAATATAAGACAAGACACCATCAAATTCCTAGAAGAGAACACAGGCAAAACATTCTCTGATATCAACCTTATGAATATTTCCTCAGGTCAGTCTCCCAAGGCAACAGAAGTAAAAGCAAAAATAAACCAATGGGACCTAATCAAACTGACAAAATAAACCAATGGGACCTAATCAAACTGACACAGCAAAGAAACCATTAAAAAAAATAGAAAACAAAAAGACAGCTTACAGAATGGGAGAAAATTGTTTCAAATGATGCAACTGACATGGACTTGATCTCTAAAATATACAAACAACTTATACTACTCTGCAGCAAAAAAGCTAACAACCCAGTTGAAAAATGGGCAAAAGACCTGAATAGACATTTCTCCAAGGAAGATATACAGATGGCCCACAGCACACGAAAAAGTGCTCAACATCCCTGATTATAAGAGAAATGCAAATCAAAACTACCTTGAGATACCACCTCACATCGGTCAGAATGGCCATCATTAATAAGTCCAAAATTACAAAGGTTGGAGGGGTGTGGAGATAAGGGAACACTTCTGCATTGTTAGTAGGAATGTAAGCTGTTACAACCACTATGGAGAACAGTATGGAGGCACCTTAGAAAACTATTCATAGAACTACCATTTGACCCAATAATCCTACTCTTGGACATATATCCAGACAATACTTTCCTTGAAAAAAAGACATGTGCACCTGCATGTTCACTGCAGTACTATTCACAATAGCCAAGACTTAGAAACAACCTAAATGTCCATCGACCAATGAATGGATTAAGATCTGGTATATATGTGTATATATATATATATATATATATATATACATATATATATATAAAACACATATACATACATAATAGAATAATACTCAGCCATAAAAAAGAACAAAATAATGCCATTTGTAGCAACATGGATGAAACTAGAGACTCTCATACTAAGTGACATAAGTCAGAAAGAGAAAGACAAGTACCATAGGATATCACTTATATCTGGAATCTAATATTTGGCACAAATGAATCTTTCCACAGAAAAGAAAATCATGGACTTGGAGTATAGACTTGTGGTTGCCAAGGGAGAGTGGGAGGGAGTGGGATGGACTGGGAATTTGGGGTTAATAGATGCAAACTATTACCTTTGGAAAGGATAAGCAATGAGATCCTGCTGTATGGCACTGGGAACTATATCTAGTCACTTCCGATGGAGCATAATAATGTGAGAAAAAAGAATGTATACATGCATGTGTGACTGGGTCATCTTGCTGTACAGTTAGAAAATTGATAGAACACTATAAACCAGCTATAATGGAAAAAATAAAAATTATAAAAAAAGATATCACTATAGCAAGTTGGGTTTCCTGGGAAGAGAACTCCGAGCTGGAAATTATCATTTAGGAGGTTTATTAGAGTGACCTTGGACTCCAGCCATGATGAAGGAAAGAGAAGGAAATAGGATTGGGAAGAGGGACAAGTTGGGCAGCAATGCAGTCTAAACAGAAGCCAAAGGCAGCCCTATAGGGAGTTCTGAAAGTGAAATAAACCTCAGGAGTTGTCCACAGCAGAGTGAGAAGGTCAGGCATTTATCCCCCTACATTGATCAGTCATTGGAAGGAAAGCCCTAGGAAAGTGACATGAGATTGAATGAGCTGCCTCTCTTTAGCCATCCCTCCCTGAAGAAAGCTGACAGCTACAAATACTCCACAGCTAGAAAAACAAATATTTTAAACAGCGATCTGGACAGTCCATCACAGTTTCCACCACAGGGACTACTGCAATCATAAGTGTCGAGATGATAATTGACGCAAGGGTCTAGTGCCCAGAAGGAAAATCTGGGATGGCAACATATTTGGAGATTTATCAGTTCAAAGGAGTGGGAAGTACATTTGGCAGATGGTATAGAACAAAGACTTCTTTCTGAAACACTTCAAATATGATTATGGTAAATAATAGTAACTCTTACTGCTCAAAAAAGATGTGAATAAAGTCATTTTAACACTATACATCAGGTTATAGATTATCTGTTGACAATAAAATGTAGAAAATGTAATTTCATTGCTTTGTTCCAAAAGTAGATAAGTAAAACAGTAGAAATGTTATGAAGAACATAAATGTGTATAGTAGGAATAAATGTTTCTTCTCTTGGTGTATATGAGATTCACAGCAAAAGAAATTACCCAATTTTTCTGTAAATTCCATTTGCTATTAGATAACATATATAAATATATGATTAAAGAAAATATGGTTTTTAATATTCATAACAAGTGTAACAATTTGAAACAAAAATGTGAAATGTTTGTGTATTACATGCTATATTCTGCATGAAGGTTAAAAAAAACACTATTAAATGTCAACAGCGTTTCTCAAGGACATTTTAGCCTGGGATATATATATATATATATAAAATGACTGAGATCACTCTGAGTAGTAATTTTCACTGATCCTTGACCACTCCTATTTGTCAGGTTCATCCACACTTTCCCTTAAGAATCTCTGCAGAAGAAATAGAGTGCATCAGTCAACAGTGCTGACTTAGAAATTAGATTCCTTCCTTCTCCACTTGCTAGACCTGGTGAAGATATGTGCCAGCCTCTCAACTTCTGTCTCAGTTTTCTCATTTATAAAATCAAGTTAACGGAAAGGTCTACTTCTCAATGGTATTGCAAAGTGTTTACTAGCACATAGTAATCTTTCAAAAGCTATTACAGAAAGAGGGTGAGGGTAGAGTGAAGTAATAAATTGGCAGAAACCAAAGTATTTAATAGGGGGTGAAAATACCCTGTATTGTATTTGAATACAATAGAGTATTGAAAATACTCTATAATGATGAATGCATGTCATTTTACATTTTCCCAAATTCATGAAATGTAAAGACCAAGAGTGAACTTGAAGGTAAGCTATAGACTTTGGGTGATTATACATGCACTCATCAGTTTTAACAAAAGCACCACTGGTGGGAGATGTTGTTAATAGGGAAAGCTATTCATGTGTGGGAGTAGAGAGTATGTGGGAAATCTCTGCACCTTCCTCTAAGTTTTGCTGTGAACCTAAAACACTTCTAAAAATATAAAGTATTATTTAAAGCTATTATTATAAATCACTATGATAAAGGGTTATGCAAAGCCATATCAATACCTCACCTCTGGCCTTAGAGCTCATCAGAAAACCAACTGCACATTGGCAGACCTCCCACCAGGGAGGAAGTAAGTGATAAAGTCCTCAAAGTGACAAACCCACCTCTGATTTTTATGCCTCAGACTGGTTACACCTTAATTTTGTTGTGCCAAGAAGTATGGATTCCACGTCACAGAGTGGCAAAGACGTCCTTAATAAAGCATCAATTTTCCCTTTCCACCCAATACAGATACCATAAATCAGCACAAACACTAACTAGAAGGCTCCCCTTCTATAATCTCCATTTTCCTAGGCTCACAGGGTGTCATACAGTCATCCACGCCTAATACCAGCCAGCTCAGAGGTGCAAAGCAGCAGTGTGTATGTGAGATATGTCTTACTGGATCAGAAAACTCAACAGTATATGAAGTCATGGGTGTTTTTTCCAAGAATAAATCATATAAATGACTAATGACTTTGGTGCTTTCACTTAAGAGAATGCTGTCTGACATCAGAGTCTACTAGTTCTTTAACTAAATTCAATGCCAGTAAGTCCATATTTGCTCTGGGAGGAAAAGAAGGACAGATATGGTTCCCTGATGTTCCTGAGTAGCACATCCTGGCCTCCTAAATTTTGACTACCCAGAAAGCCCATTTCCTGGAGAAATATGTCTTTTCCAACCTGAGGAATACTATTCCACTATCCCATATTCACAGGGACACTCCCTTTCCCTCAACTTTATTTCACTCTCTCAAATCTGAGTCTCAGATCCACTTGACTGCCACATGATTCAAGCATAGTTGTTTAACCATTCCCCTGCTGAATCTTCCTTAGGGGGCTTCCTAGTTTTCTTCCCAGAATTCTGGGGAGCCTGTACTCACACATATCTCTAAATATTGCAGCAGTGCCTAAATCATAAAGTAAGTCCACTGTAGGTACACAAACTTTTCCTGCTTCATAAGAAAATCAGAAATTATTTTAAGGAGAAAAACATGAGATTATGAAATAAATGGGGGAGTAGGCAACAATGAACTTGGAAAGACTGCAAGGTTTTTAAGGCACTCCATAGACCTCTATGAAAAACAACCACAACTGATGAAAAATATATGTATTTTAAGAACCATTTAATATTTCTAGAAATCATTCCAAGAGAATATTGGAATACATAAAATACAGAAATATATATTCAAGGAAACTATTAAACCTCTACAGAAAGATGAGTCTGTCACATTAAGCCATGAAATGCCCCTTTACACTTCCCATACCTCAAGCTCTGTGGTATGGAAGCTTTACTGGGGGAAAATGCAGCCAAAATGAAGGGGCTATCTCCCTCTCTCTCAGCTCCCAGTATAGGGCTCTGTTTTCTCTTAGAGAGACAAACTGCCAGCATTTCTTATTTCACACAGCTTTGTCAGAAGCTCTTTCTCAGAACATGCACTGAAAGGTTGGAAACTGTGACTCCTTTCTTCTACCTGAACTTCACTCATTGGGTAGAAGCTCTGCTCCAGGTATGGGAGGAGTATTAATACTGAGCTCTAATTGAAGCTTGCACTAGATCACTCTCAGGATGACTATTCCATGCATGAGGAAACAAAGCAAGAAAACTACCCATGGACTTCCTCATAGAGCAGAGTTAACTCAGAGAAGCCGTCTGCAGTTGCTGCCCCCAAGAGTGTGGTACAGAATTTCTGCCATACAAAGAAGCAGGCAATAATAACAAAAGACTCAAAGCTTTCCCTAAGAGAAGTGACTTTATTTCGAACAAATAAAGGAAGTTCAAACCAAGAGTGATGCCAAAAACAACAAAGGGTTTGGTGGTGGGCAATTCACCAAGTGGTGGTAGCTCCCTGATATCAATAAGAAAAATGGTTGACTGAATAGGCTAACAGACAGAATCAGGGAAAGAGACAGCTAAGAAAACCTCCTGGGATCTGCCTAAGCCTCAAAGATTGTCCCTACAAAATGGCATGAATGTAACCAGATAAGATTATAATTTACTCCCCAGGGTTGAAAACAATAGCAACATCAGCAGTTACTGGAAGCCTAATATCTGGGTGTGATACCAACCAACAGATAAACCAGGTAAAACCAGGTAATAAGGAGATCAAGGAAAGAGACATTTAAAGTAAAACAATTGTCATCTCTGGGATGGGAGGTGAGGATTCAAAGTGACTGTGCACATGCCCAAGTTTGTGCCATCCACAAAACAACACTAGAGACTGCATATCAAGTGGAAAATAACTTCACTAAAATTATTCAGCCACATCACTAAACAAGTTAAACAGATGAAAAGGCAGTTATCAATAAGCCCCAGAAGGATGGTAGTGGGAAAAGTATCCAGATTTGCATTATCTAAAATGTCTAGTTTCCAACTAGAAATTATGAGATATACAAAGTAACAATTAAGTATGACCTGCATGCAGAAAAAAAGCAACAAAAATGGTCTTTTAGAGGACCCAAGTGTCTCACATTTAGCTGAACAAATTTTGAAAGCCACTATTATAAATATGCTCAAAAAACTAAGGAAGAAATGTCCCAAAAAGGAAATATATGATAATAATTCATCATGGATAATGCCAATAAAGATATTTTATATTTTAAAAGAATCGAATTATATGGCTGAATTATACAATAGCTGGAGTGAAATTTTGCTACCACGATTAACTGTAAATTTGATTTGGCAGAATAAAGAATCCGTGAACTTTAATATAGACAAATTAAGATTATATAATGCAAAGAACAGAAAGAAAAAAGAAAAATAAACAGTGCCTCAGAGAAATGTAGGACATCAATAAATGCACCAAAATATAAGGAATATGAATGATGGAGTAGAGAAAAAAAATGAATGGAAAAAAAAATCTAAGAAATAAGAACTGTAACTTCTGAAACTTTATTTAAGACATTAATCTACACATGCCAGAAGCTCAACAAAATCCAAGTAGGATAACTTCAAAGAGTCTATATACAGACATACTAGATTAAAAATGCTGAAAGGCAAAAAGAATATTTTAAGAGGAACAAGAGAAAAAGGACTGGTCACATATGAGAGAGCCACAATAAGATTAACAGCTGAATAATCAGAAAAAAATGGAGACCAGAGGCAATGGGATGATAAATTCAAAGTACTTAAAGAAAAATGTCAACCAAGAATTTTATATCCAGCAAAACTATGCTTCTCAAGTGTAAATGTCCCTGTTCACCATTTTAGTTCAACATTTTACTGCAAAGCTGGGCTGAAACAGTAAGATAAGAAAATGAAGTAAAATGTATACCAACTGTGAAGAAAAAAATAAAACACCTTTATTTGCAGATGACATGAATGTCTATGTGGAAGGTCCTGAACAACTTACCAAAAACTTCTGGAACTAATAAATGAACTTCGAAGACATGAAGGATACAAGGTTGATATTAAAAGCCAACTGTTTTCCTTTGTATCAACAATGAATTAGTGGAATTTGAAATTAAAATAACATTACTATTCACATAATCACTCCCCTCAAAAATAGAACACAATATAAATCTAAGAGAATATGTACAAGATATTTGAAAGGAAAACTACAAAACTCTGATGATAGAAACCACGTATCTAAAATAAGTGGAGTAATATTCTACTGCTCCATGAATAGTAAGCTTCAATATTCCTAAAATATAAATTCTTCTCAACTTGATTCTATAGTTTCAATGCAAACCCAATCAATATTCTACCAAGTTACATTGTGAATATCAACAAATTAATTCTAAAGTTTACATGGAATTTTAACTTAGATATAGTGAACATGATTATAATTAAGAGGACTAATATCACTCAACTTCAAGAGAGTGTGGTATTAGTGGAAAAAGAGACAGATAAAACATAATAGAGATCCTAGAAACAGACTTATAGAAATAATAAACTAATATTTGACAAAGAAGCAAAGATAACCCAAAGGAGAAAGGAACACTGAAACAACTGGAACTAATATTTGACAAAGAAGCAAAGATAACCCAAAGAAGAAAGGAACACTGAAACAACTGGACATCCATATGCAAAAAAATTCAATCTAGACACTGACCTTACACATTTAACAAGTATTACCTCAATATGGATGGTAGATCTAAATATAAACAAAACTGGAATTCCCACTATGGTGCAGCAGAAACAAATCTGACTAGAAACCATGAGGTTTCAGGTTCAATCCCTGGCCTCTGCTCAGTTGATTAAGGACCTGTGTTGCTGTGGCTGTGGTATAGGCCAGCAGCTGTAGCTCCAATTGAACCCCTAGCCTGGAAACCTCCATATGCCATGGGTGTAGCCCTAAAAGCCAAAGTAAATACATACATACATACTATAAACCTGTGAGAAGGATTAAAAAATCTAGGTGACCTTTGGGTTTGGCAATGAGTTTTCACTGAATTTTGAAATATAATAATCCTAAGCACAATTCATGAAAGAAAAGTTTTTAAGTTGGACTTCATTAAAGTTAAAAACTTCTGCTGTGTTTAAGACACTGTTAGTAAAATGAGAAAACAAGCCACAGACTTGGAAAAAATGCTCACAAAACACATATCTGATAAAGGACTTGAACCTAAAACAACACAGAACTCTTGGACTTCAACAATAATAAAACAAACAACCCAATTAAGAAGTGGGCAAAAGAATATAACACATACCTCACTAAAGAAGATATACAGTTAACAAATAAGCATATGAAAAGTGCTCAACATTATATGTGGTTAGGAAACTTCAAATTAAAATAACACTGATATACCACTACTTACCTATTAGAATGGCTAATATTCACAATACTGACACCACCAAGTGCTGATGAGGATGTGAAGCAACAGGAACTCTCATTTATTGCCAGTGGGACTGCACATTGGTACAGCCACTTTGGAAAATAGTTGGGAAATTTCTTATAATGCTAAACACAGTCTCATACATTCCAGCAATCTTGCTCCTATCTATTTACCCAAAAGAATTGAAAATTTGGGTCCACCAAAAAACCTGCACACAAATGGTTATAGCAAATTTATTCCTAACTACCAACATTTAGAAGCAATCAAGATGTCCTTCAATAAGTCAATGCATAAACAAACTGTGGCCAATCCATGCAATGGAGTATTATTAAAGATTAAAAGAAATGAGCTTCCAAGCCATAAAAAGATACAAAAGAAACTTAAATGCATATTGCTAAGTAAAAGTAGTCAGTTTGAATAAGCTACATGTTAAATGATTCCAGGTGTCTGACATTCTAGAGAAGACAAAACTATAGAGACAGAAAAAAGACCATCACTTCCAAGGAAGTTTAAGGGAGAGGGTATAAAGTTTAAGGGAGGAGGATTTTTAGGGAAGTAAAACTATTTTGCATGTTATTTTAATAGCAGATATATGACATTTTGCCTTTGGCAAAACTCACATAACTGTATACCCTCAAATATGGACTTTAGCTACTAATTGTATTACCAATACTGGTTCACTAACTGTAAAACATGTACCACACCAATGCAAGATGTTAATAATGGAGGAAACTACTGTGGATAAACAGAGAGGAAGTATACAGAACTTTGTGTAATTTCTGTTAAATTTTTCTATAAATGTAAAATTTCTCTAAAATAAAGTTAATTTAAATGATGTAAAAAAATTAAGATGCAATAAATACTTTTCCAAATAAAGCCTCATCTATAAGAAAGACAAGCTGAAGTCCTACATTTAGAGAGAAAATAGCCTCAAATGGAAAATAGCCTCAAATGGAAATTCAAAACACATGAAGCAATAAGGAGCAGTGGTGTGTGCATAGGTACACATACAGAGCATATAACTATTTTTTTTAACTTATGATTATAAAAATAATTATAAAACTTAATAAAATTATACAGTGCTGTATGTCAATCATATCTTAACATAATTGAAAAGAAAAACATCTATGTACTTCTATACTAGCAATGAGTAATCAGAACGGAAAATTTTTAAACTACTGAATTATTTAATTGAAATATACTTGACATCCAACGTTACATTAGTTTCAGATGTTCAGAACTGAAATTTTTAAAAAGTATCATGGAATTTCCCTTGTGGCGTAATGGAAATGAATCCAACTCAGAACCATGAGGTCGTGGGTTTGATCCCTGGCCTCACTCAGTGGGTTAAGGATCCAGTGTTGCCATGAGCCGTGGTGTAGTTTGCAGATGCGGCTTCAATCTGGCATTGCTGTGGCTATGGTGTAGGCCAGCAGCTACAGCTCCAATTCAACCCCTAGCCTGCGAACCTCCATATGCTGTGGGTGCAGCCCTATAAAAGACAAGAAAAAAAAATATATCATTTACAGTAGCATCAAAAAGTATAATACTTAATTATAAATCTAGAAAATTATGTACAAACCTATGTCCAAAAAACTGAGACCTTGTAGAAGGAAATCATCAAATTTGGAATTCCCATCATGGCACAGTGGAAACAAATCCGACTAGGAACCATGAGGTTGCAGGTTTGATCCCTGGCATCACTCAGTGGGTTAAGGATCCAGGTTACCATGAGCTGTGGTGTAGGCCACAGACGTGGCTTGGATCCTGCATTGATGTGGTGTAGGTCAGCAGCTATAGCTCCAACTGGGCCCTTAGCCTGGGAACCTCCATATGCTGTCGGTGCAGCCCCTAAAAAGCACAAGGAAAGAAAAGCAAGGAACTAAAATATAAATGGAGAAATAGGCTTTAAAAAATACTAAACCTTATTGCTGAATTAATAACATAGATATAATACATATGACAATTACAGCACAAAGGGAATAAAACTATATTAAAGTTTCTATATTTAATCATAACTTAAGATACATGCTAATAAAAAGACAATATTCCAAAATATATTGGCATGTGCCAACAGCAAACGTCATGCTTGGTGATAAAAGAGTGAATGCTAAGACTGACAATAAGATAGCTTTTTCTTTGGCCACTTTGATTCAGAATTGTACTGGAGGTTCTAGCCAAGGTGCTAAGACAAGGAAAAATATAAAATTCAAACATTCAGACTAAAAGGAAAGTAAACTATTTATATTTGTTGATGACATGATTTTGTATATAACGAAACCTTAGTAATCCAAAGCACTATTAAAATGAATAAACAAGTTCAGAAAAGTTGTATGCTACAAGGTCAAAATAAAAAGTCAATTGTATTGCCATACACTAGCATTGAGTAACCTAAAAATTAAAATGTCAATTCTATTTACAAAAACATCAAAAAGAATAAATTATCCAGAAAAAGTTTAACAAAAGAGTGCAATACTTATATACTAAAAGTTATAAAACTTCATTGAAAGAAATAAAAGATATGAATACTTGGGAAGATATTCATATTCCTTTACTGAAGACTTAATATTGTTGAAATAGCAACATTCCCTAAATGAATTATCACATTTAACAACTCCTTAGCAAAATTACAGCTGCCTTAATAGAAGTTGACACGCTCATCCTAAAATTCACATGGAAATACAAGGGATGGAAAGTATTTACAACAGTCATGAATGAAAGTTTTTGGACTCATACATCTCATTTCTAAAACTTACTACAAAGCTAACAGTAATAAAGACTATTTGGTACCAACATAAGAATAAATATACAGAAATATGGAACTGAATTTAGAGGACAGAACTAAATATTTATAGTCAACTTATTTTCTACAAAGATTCTAAGACTATTCGATGGGAAAAGCAACAAGTGATACTAAGACAAGAAGACACATACAAAAATAAATCAAACTGGATACTCTCCTTACACCATACACAAATGTAGTCAGAATGTATCCTAACTCTAAATATTAGAGCCAAAATTATGAATTATTAGAAGGAAACATAATCAATCTCAGAGACTTTGGATTAGACGATGGTTTCTTAGATGACACCAAAAGCACAACAAATAAAAAGATTAAGTGAACTTCATCAAAACTAAAAATGTTTTATGTCTGACTGACTTCACTTAGCATGATAATTTCTAGACACCAACATCAAATGTTATCACTTATATAGGGAATCTAAAAAAAGGACACAATGAACTTCTTTGCAGAACAAATACTGACTCACAGACTTTGAAAAACTTTTGTTTTTTAATGGAGAGAAGTTGAGGGGTGGGGGAATCCTGGAGGTTTGGGATGGAAATGCTATATCATTGTACAACTATAAATGTAATAAATTCATTGAGTAATATAAAAAAATTAAAAAATAAAAGTGTTTTCTGCTTCAAAGGACACAATTAATAAAGTGGAAAAAAAAACAAAAAACAAAAAAAAAGAGGCAGTCAAGTCAGAGAGGCCCAAACATGAGAAGGATTCTGTACACTCTTGCTGGTTTTGAAGATTTAGGGGCCATGAGCAGAGGAAATAAGGCTGCTTCTAGCAACTAAAAAGCACCTCTTCCCAAAGGCCAGTGAACAAATGAGGACCCTAGCCTTAAAAAGAATTGAATTTTTCCAACAACCTAATGAGACTAGAATGGATTCTCCCCTAGTCTCTAGATAAGGGCCAAGGTAGGCTGACAACTTGATTTTGGCTTTCTAAGACCCTAAGTGGAGTATCTAGCAGAACCTGCCAGACTTCAACCCTAGACCATGTATAGGTACCACAAATATGGAAGAAATCTCAAAACCAAACAAGAATCACCTTATTTAATATAAGGTTGGAAAAGGGTAACTCTTAAATTATTATCTGCCAGAGTGTAAGGGAGACCAGATGGCAGAGCAGAAGGACCTTGAGATCACCTCCTCAAACAAGCATACCAAAATCATACAAACAGCTAAACAATCACCAATAAAAAAGACTGGGACCTACCCCTCAAAAGATATTCTACTTCAAAGACATAAAGAAGAACCCACAAAAAGATGGTAAGAGGAGCACCCTTGTGATATAATCAAATCCCATACCATACATGTGGGTGAGCTACAAAATTGAAAATAGTGGTGAGAGCTATGAGTCCCACTCTGGGCTTCCCAGCCTAGGAGTCCAGAATCAAAAGGAGAAGCCCACAGATCATTTGGTTTTGAAATCCAGCAGGGTTTGAGTGCAAGAGCTATGCAGGGCTAGGGGAAACAGAGACTCCACTCTTGGATGCAGCACACAAGGTCCTGCATGAGCTAGGAGACATGGCAAAAGCAGTGACTTCATAGCAACCTGGGACAGACCTACTTCCTGGTCTTGGAGGGCCTCCTGGGGAGGCAAGGAGCAGCTGTAGCTCTCTCTGGAGTCATAAAAGCTGGTGGTAGACATAAAGAGTAGTGTTCATCTGCATGAACTCTTACCAGAGGCAGACATTTTGCTTGAGTCATTAGCACTAAGACCTGGCCCCACCTAACAGCCTTTGGCACCAGTGCTGGGAAGTCTCAGGCCAAAAAACCAAAAAAGTGGGAACGAAGCCCCACCCATCAACAAACTAGGTGCCTCAAGACTTCCTGAGCCCATAGCCACCTCTGAACATACTGCATAACATGGACCTACCCACCAGAAAGCAGCAACCAAGCTCCACACACCAGCAGGAAGTAAATGCCCCCTCTTTCCAGGAATCCTACCAAAGGCTATAGACCAACTTCAATCACTGGGGGCACACAACATTATCAAGAAAATTATAATCCTACAGCCTGTAGAACTGAGCCCACAGACAGGTCAGAACCTCATCTGGATCAGCTAGTCCCTAGCCCTTGGGTGATGAAAGCAGAGAGTACTGCTGGGACATATAGGATATCACCTAGAGGGTCACTGCTCCAAGGTTAAGAAATGTATTCATCTTCTACATACAGAAAAATACAAATAGAAAATTTAAAAAGACAATAACAAGGAATATGTTCCAGATGAAGGAACAAAACCTCAGAAGAAAAACTAAGTGAAACAGAGATAGGCAATCTATCTGAAAAAGCTTTCAGAGTAATGATCATAAAGAGGATCTGAGAACTCGAGAAAAGAATGGATACACACAGACAGAAGTTACAAGACATTTTTAACAAAGAATTAGAAAAGATAAAAGAACGAAGTTGAATACAGTAAATGAAATGAATAATACACTAGAAGAAATCAATAGCAGAATAAATGAAGCAGGAGAACAGAAAGTGAGATGGAAGACAGAGTGGTAGAAATCACTGTTATGGAAGAGAATAAAGAATAAGTGAAGAGACGGGATTAGGATGGTGGAATACAAGGACTGGAGCTCAACTTCTCTCCTAAAAACAATGAAATTCACAAATAAAGACTGAGCATTCTTCACCAAAATGGACCAGAAACCTTAAAAAAAGATATCCTACTCCAGAAGAAAAAGAGGAGGCCACATCAAGAGGTAGGAGGGGCAATTTTGCGATATCAACAACCCCATACCTCCTGGGTGGGAAGCTCCACAGACTGGAAACTGGTTCACAGAGACTCACCTACAGGAATGAGAGTTCTGAGCCCCACATCAAACTCTCACATATGGGGATCTGGCACTGGGAGAAAGAGCCCCTGGAGCATCTGGCATTGAAGGCCAGCAGGGCTTGTGCGCAGGAGCTCCACAGAACTGGGGGAAATGGAGACCCCATTATTAAAAGGCACACACAGATTTTCACATGCAGTGGGTCCCAGGGCAAAGCAAAGCCTCCATAGGAATCTGGGTTAAACCTGACTGCAGTTCTTGGAGGACATCCTGGGAAAACAGGGGGTGAACATGGCTTGTTGCAAGGGAAGGACATTGAAAGCAAAGCTCTCAGGAATATTCAGCAGCCATGCCATTCTCTGGAGGTGGCCATTTTGGGAAAATCTGGCCATACCCATCCGTATCAAGTTGAGAAGCCCCAGGGCAAAAACAATCCAGGTGGGATTACAGCCCCAACCCTCAGTAAAACAGGCTAACTAAAGACCCCTCAGGCACACAGCTGCCTCTAATCTCATCCAGAGACTAAGCCCCACAAACCAGAGGGATTAGAATCGGCTCCACCTACCAGGGGGCAGGCATTAGCCCCTTCAATCAGGAAGCCTACAGCAAGCCCCCATACAGACTTCAGCCACAGGGGGGCAGACATCAGAAGTAGGAGAGGCTACAACTCTAATAACTGTAAAAAGGTCACCACACCAAAAACCTGTAAAAATGAAAACACAGAACTATAACTCAGATGAGGGAGAAAGAAATCAAAGATGACACAAATAGATGGAAATATATACCATGCTCTTGGGTTGGCAGAGTCAATATTATCAAAATGACTATATTACCTAAGGCAATCTACAGGTTCAATGCAATCCCTATCAAATTACCAAGGACATTTTTCACAGAACTCGAACAATATATTTTAAAGTTTTTTCGGAAGCACAAAAGACCCAGAATAGCCAAAGACATCCTGAAAAAGAAAAATGGAGCTGTAGGAATCAAGGCTCCTGGACTTCAGACTACACTATAAAGCAACAATCATCAAAACCATATGGTGCTGGCACAAAGACAGAAATATATATTAGTGGAACTGGATAGAAAGCCCAGAAATAAACCTATGGACCTACAGCCAACTAATCTATGACAAAGGAGGCAAGAATATGCAATGGAGAAAAGACAGCTTGTTCAATAAGTGGTGCTGGGAAAACTGGACAACCACATGGAAAAGAATGAAATTAGAACACTCCCTAACACCATACACAAAAATAAACTTCAAATGGATTAAAGACCTAGATATAAGAACAGACACTATAAAACTCTTAGAGGAAAACATAGGCCAAACAATCTCTGACACAAATGACAGCAACATCTCAGATTCACCTCTTAGGAGTATTGACAATAAAAACAAAAAAAAATGAATGGGACCTAAACAAACTTAAAAGTTTCTACATGGAGTTCCCATCATGGCTCCGTGGTTATTGAATCCAAATAGGAACCATGAGGTTACAGGTTCGATCCCAGGCTTTGCTTAGTGGGTTATGGATCTGGCATTGCCGTGAGCTTTGGTGTGGGTCACAGATGCAGTTCAGATCCCATGTTGCTGTGGCTCTGGCGTAGGCCGGTGGCTACAGCTCCAATTTGACCCCCAGACTGGGAACTTCCAAGTGCCACAGGAGCGGCCCAAGAAATGGCAAAAAGACAAAAAAAATAAAACAAAATAAATAAAAGTTTCTGCACAGCAAAGGAACCCTAAAGAAAACAAAAATACAGCCCACAGAATGGGAGAAAATATTTGCAAGTGAATCAACTGACAAGGGATTCATCTCCAAAATTTATAAACACCTTCTGCAGCTCCATACCAAAAAAACAAACAACCCCATTGAAAAATAGGCAGAAGATCTAAACAGAAGACATACAGATGGCCAAAAAACACATGAAAAGATGTTCAACATCACTCATTATTAGAGAAATGCACATCAAAACCACTATGAGGTACCCACCTTACACCAGCCAGAATGGTCATCATCAAAAAGTCTACATACAATAAGTGCTGGAGAGGGTGTGGAGAAAAAGGAACCCTAATACACTGTTGGTGGGATTGTAAATTGCTGCAATCACTGTGGAAGATAGGATGGAGATTCCTCAGAAAACTAAACATAGAACTACCATTTGATCCAGCAATCCCACTCCTGGGCATCTATCTAGAGAAAACCACAACTCACAAAGACACATGTACTCCGATGTTCACTGTAGCACTCTTTTCAATAGCCAAGACATGGAAACAACCTCAATGTCCATCGACAGAGGAGTGCATCAAGAAGATGTGGTACATATACAATGGAATATTATTCAGCCATTAAAAGGAATGAAATTCCGGCATTTTTAGCAACATGGATGGACCTAGAAACTATCATGTGAAGTGAAGTCAGTCATACAATGAGACACCAAAATCAAATGCTTTCACTTACATGTGGAATCTGAAAAAAGGACAGACTGAACTTCTTTGTAGAACAGATGCTGACTCACAGACTTTGAAATACTTATGGTCTCTGGAGGAGAGAGTTTGGAGGGTGGGGGGATGTGCTTGGGCTGTGGGATGGAAATCCTGTGAAATCAGATTGTTATGATCATTATACAACTACAGATGTGATAAATTCATTTGAGTAATAAAAAAATAAATAAATAAAATAAAAAGAATAAGTGAAGAGTTTAAGAGACCTGTGGGAACATCATTTGTACCAATAGTCACATTATAAGGGCCCCAGAAGGAGAATACAAAGGGAAAAGGCCTGAGAAATTATTTGCAGAGTGAAAAAATTCTCTAGCATTGCAAAGAGAACATTCACCAAAGTTCAAGAAGCACAGAGAGTCTCATACAGGATTAACTCTAGGAGTAACATGCTGAGAAACATAAAAATCAAATGTGCAAAAGTTAAAGATGGAGAAAATTTTAAAACCATCAGAGAAAAAGCAATTAACAACATGCAAGGGAATACCCACAGGACTATAAGCTGTTTTTACAAAACAGCTCTACATCTATCATCTCACTCCTTTTTTGCCTGCAAAGTAATGAATGGAAAAAACCCACAGCCAAGAATACTCTACCCAGAAAGGCTCCCACTCATATTTGATGGAGAAATCAAAAGTTTTATAGACAAGCAGAAGCTAAAAGAATTCAGGACCACCAACCCAGCTTTACAAAAATTCTATAGGAACTTTTATAGGCACAGAAGAAAAGACTACAATTAGAAACAAGAAAATTACAAAATAGGAAAGCTCACTGGTAAAAGCAAATATACTGTAAATGTAGGAGATCACCCACACGAAAATATTTTATCAGGACCAGTAATCATGAGACGCTGAAAACACAAATGCAGGATATTTAAGATACATTTGAAATTAACAAATCAGCAACTTAAAGCAATCTTGCATGTGTATATATATATATATATATATATATATATATATATGACTTCTATACCAAAACCTCATGGTAAATAAAAACCAAATGTTATGTGCATACACACACACACACACACAAACTTAAAAATGAATCTAAGTACAACACTGAAGATGGTCATCAAATCACAAGAGACTACAACAAAGGACAAAGAAAAAATAGACTTTAGAAAAACAGATTTGGAGTTCCCATTATAGCTCAGTGGTTAATGAATCTGACTAAGAACCATGAGGTTGCAGGTTCAATCCCTGGCCTTGCTCAGTGAGTTAAGGATCTGGCATTGCTGTGATCTGTGGTGTAGGTTGCAGACACAGCTCGGATCCCACATTGCTGTGGCTCTGGCGTAGGCCAGTGGCTATGGTTTCAATTCAACCCATAGCCTGGGAACCTCCATATGCCACGAGAGTGGCCCAAGAAATGGCAAAAAGACAAAAAAAAGAGAAAAAAACAGATTCAAAACAATTAAAATGGCAATAAGAGTATACATAGTAATAATTAGATTAAATGTAAATAGACTAAATGCTCCAACCAAAAGGCTGGCTGAATGGATACAAAAAAACAAGACTCATATACATGCTGCCTGTTAGAGACACACTTTAGATCCAGAGATAAATACACACTAAAAGTGAGGGGATGGAAAAAGTTATTCCATGTATATGTAAATCAAAAGCAAGCAGGAGTAGCAGCACTCATATCATAAAAAAATAGACTTTAAAATCAGACTGTTACAAGAGACAAAGGAGGACACTACATAATGATTAAGGGATCAGAGAAGATATCACAATTGTACATATGTATGCATGCAATATAGGAGAACCTCAATATATAAGGCAAATGCTAACAGCCATAAAAGAGAAATTGATAGTAACACAGTAATAGTGAAAGACTTCAACATCAATGGACACATCACCCAGACAGAACCTCAGTAAGGTAATATAGGTCTTAAATGACACATTAGACCAGATAGACTCAGCTGACATTTATAGGGCATCCAATCCAAAAGCAGCTGAATACACGTTCTTTTCAAGTACTTATGGAACATCCCCCAGGATAGAGCACATGTTTGGCCACAAAGCAAGGTTTGGTAAACTTAAAAAAACTGAAATCTTATCAAGCATGTTTTCCAAGAACAATGCTATGAGATGAGAAATAAAATACAAGAAAAAAAAACTGAAAAAAATATGAGCACATGGAGAATAAAAAATATGCTACTAAACAACAAAGAGATTACTGAAGGAGCCAGAGAGAAATAAAAATACCAAGAGACCAAGGAAAATGCAAACTTGGGGTTGCATAACCTATGAGACACAGCAAAAGTAGTTCTAAAAGGGAATTTTAGAGCAATAAAAGCTTATCTCAGGAAACAACAGCAACAAAAGTATCAAAACAACCTAACCTTAAAGGAACTAGAGAAAGAATAACAGGCCAACCAAAAAAGTCCCAAAAGTTAGAAGGAAGGAAATTATAAAGATCAGAAAAGAAATAAATTAATATTTTTTCCTTGTCTCTGTTTAAGTATCAACCAAATTAAAAGCTGGTTTTTTGAAAAGATAAATAAAAATGATAAACTATTATCCAGACTTATCAAGAAAAAAAGGTATAGGACTTAAATCAGTAAAATTAGAAATGAAGAAATTACAACTGGCACCACGGAAATACAAAAGATCATAATGAAAACTACGAGCAACTTTATGTCAATAAAACGGACAACTTGGAATAAATGGACAAATACTTAGAAAGGTACGATCGTCCAGAACTGAACCAGAGAGAAGTAGAAAATATGAACATATGAATTACAAGTACTGATACTGAATCTATAATTAAAAAATAAAACAAAAAACCTCCCAACAAACAAAAGTCCAGGACTGGATAGTTTTACAGGCCAATTCTCTCAAAAATTTTGATAACACCCATACTTCTGAAACTATTTCCAAAACTTTCAGAGGAAAGAAGACTTCTGCACTCATTTTATGAGGCCATAATCACCAGGATACCAAAACCAGACAATGATACCACAAAAAAAGAGAAAATTATAGGCCAACATCACTGATGAACATAGACACAAAAGTCCTCAACAGAATAGTAGCAAAGCAAATTCACTAATATATTAAGAGGGTCACACCACCATGATCAAGTGGTATTTATTCCAGGGATGCAAAAATTTTTCAACATCCATAAATTAGTCAGTGTGATATACAACATTAACAAATTAAAGAATAAAAACCTATGATTATCCCAATAGATGCAGAAAAAGCTTTTGATAAAGTAACTAAACACACATTTTTGATAAAAACTTTCCAAAAAGTGAGCCTAAAGGGAACTATTTCAATGTAATAAAGGCCATATATTACAAACCACAGCTAAAATCATATTCAACAATGAAGAACTGAAAGTATTTCCTCTAAGAACAGGAACAAGGATGTCCATGCTCAACATTTTTATTCAATGTAGTTTTGGAAATCCTAACCACAACAATCATAGAAGAAAAATAAATAAATGGAATCCAGAGTAGAAAAGAAGTCAAAGTACCAGATGACATGGTACTCTTCATAAAAAATCCTAAAAACACTACCAGAATAGTTCTAGAGCCCACGTTGGTGAAATTGGTGCACACAAAATTAATAAATACACAGAAATATCTCAGATTTCTATACACTGACATTCAAAGATCAGAAAGATATATTAAAGAAATAATCTCATTTTCCATCACATCAAAAAGAATAAAATACCTAGGAAAAAACATACCTAAGGAGGCTAAAGATCTTTAATCCAAAAACTCTGTAAGATGCTAATGAAAGAAATTGAAGATGACACAGATGGAAAGATATATCATATTCTTGGAAGAATCAATATTGTTAAAATGACTATACTACCCATGTAATCTCTCACAAATTACCAAGGGCGTTTGTAACAGAACTAGAACTAGAAACTTTAAAATTTGCATGGAAACACAAAAAACTTGACTAGCCAAAGCAATCCTGGAAAGAATAGAGCTGGAGGAATCAGGATCCCTCATCACAGGCTATACTACAAAGCTACAGTCATTAAAACAGTATGGTACCAGTGCAAAAACAGACATATAGATCAATGGAACAGGATAGAAAGCCCAGAAATAAAACCATACATCTATGGTCAATTAATATATACAACAAAGAAGGCAAGAAAACACAATGGAGTAAAGATACTTTCTTCAGTAAGTGGTACTGGGAAAACTGGACAGCTACATGTACAAAAATAAAATTATGGAGTTCTCATTGTGGCTCAGTGGGAACAAATCCAACTACTATCCATGGGGATGCAGGTTTGATCCCTGGCCTCACTCACTGAGTTAAGGATCCATTGTTGCCACAAGCTGTGGTGTAGGTCTCAGATATAGCTTGGATCCCATGTTGCAGTGGTTGTGATGTAGGCCAACAGCTGCAGCTCCAATTCAACCCCTAGCCTAGGAAATTCCATATGCCACAGATGTAGCCCTAAAAAGACAAGAAAGAAGAATGCTGTTAGAACTATTACTATACACAAAAATAAACACAACATGGATTAAATACCTAAATGTAAGACCAGATACTATAAAACTCTTACAAGAAAACATAGGCAGAATACACTCTGACATAAATGATAGCAGTATTTTTTGGATATGTCTCCTAGAGTAATGGAAATAAAAACAGACTGGACCTAATTAAACTTAAAAGCTTTTGGACAGAAAAGGAACTCAAACTTTGAGTGAAAAAGACAATCTACAAATCTACAGACTGGGTCAAAGTATTTGTAAACAGTGCTACTGACAGGGGATTCATTTCCAAAATATACAAGTATCTCATACAGCTCAATATCAAAACAAAAAAAAAAATCAAAAAATGGACAGAGGGTCTAAATAGACATTTCTCCAAAGAAGACATACAAATGGCAAACAGTCACATGAAAAACTCCTCATCACTAATTAGAGAAATGCAAATCAAAACTACAATGGGGAGTTCCCGTCGTGGCGCAGTGGTTAACGAATCCGACTAGGAACCATGAGGTTGCGGGTTCGGTCCCTGGCCTTGCTCAGTGGGTTAAGGATCTGGCGTTGCCGTGAGCTGTGGTGTAGGTCGCAGATGCGGCTCGGATCCCGCGTTGCTGTGGCTCAGGCGTAGACCAGTGGCTACAGCTCCAATTCAACCCCTAGCCTGGGAACCTCCATATACCGCGGGAGCGGCCCAAGAAATAGCAACAACAACAACAACAACAACAAAAGACAAAGGCAAAAAAAAAAAAAAAAAAACTACAATGGGGTAACAGCTTACTCCAGTCAGAATGACAATCATTGAAAAGTCTACAAATAGTAAATGCTGGAGAGGGTGCAAAGAAAAAGGAACCATCCTACACTGCTGTAAATTGGTACAGCCACTATGGAAAACAAAAACAGTATGGAGATCACTTTAAAAATGTAAAATAGAGTTACCATGTGATCCTGCAATCCCACACCTGGTCACTTATCTGGAGAAAACTAATTTGGAGAAGATACCTACACCTCAGTGTTCACTGCATCATTATTTACAATATCCAAGACATAGAAGTAACCTAAATGTTCACTGACAGATGAAGGGACAAAGGATAAGTGGTATCTATACACAGTGTAATATTATTCAGCCATAAAAAATAATGAAATGATGCCATTTATGGCAACATCCATGGATCTAGAGACAATCATACTAAGTCAAGTAAGCTACTCAGAGAAAGACAAATATCATACAATATCACTTATAGCTGGAACTGGAAAACAAAAAAATATAAACTTATTTACAAAACAAAAATAGACCCCAGACATAGAAAACAAACTTATGATTACAAAAGAGGAGAGGGAGGGAGGGGATAAATTAGAAGCTTGGGATTAACATATATCACTACTCTATATATAAATAGAACAACAAGTATAGGTAACTATACTAAATATTTTTAATAACCTATAAGGGAAAATAATATGAAAAATTATGTATATGCACACATATATATATTCATACACACGCATATATAACTGAATCACTATTCTGTTCACTTGAAAGTAACACTATATTGTGAATCAACTATACCTCAATTAAACATTTTAAAAGTAAAAAATAAATTTACAATTCAAAAATGAAAGTAAAATTTTTAAAAAATAAGAAAAAAGAAAGTTCAAAAAAAAAATCATGGCAGTGTAAGTTATTCCTGCTTCTTGTTCCCCTTTTTCTACCAAGAATTAAACATTCATCCACATACAAAAGTACCTTTGTGGGAGCTGTGTGGATCTGGCACCACACACCAAAGAACCTGGGAGAAGTCTTGCCCATGTGTACTGCTAGTAATAGCCAGAGAGAACTTAGTATAGACTGTGGAACCAGCAGAGCAGCAAACATTCACCAGCTTCTCTTGTTAGGAAACAAACTGTGCAGTTGTCCTGCACAGATACCACAGAAGAAAGAGAAACTGTAGAATTCCAGCCTCTCCATGTAGAGATTCCAGGACACTACTGGAAAAAATGTGGACATAGAGCAGAAAATAAGAAGTATTAAGAACAGAACAACTTCTACCACTATCAGGCAACAAGGCAACACTGCATGGGGCTGAACTAGCAGGCTGCAGAAACCTCTACTTCAGGGGAAAAAGTGATGAGTAAGTGCCCAGCCACCCTAGGATCTAGATGTGCCAGAGTAGTAAAGCAGGATGCCTATGACTGGGAGGATAGAGAAGATCATGAAAAAAGGCAGATAAGAGTATCAAAGAGCCTTATAGAAACATGATTCATGATTCCTACAGACTGAGCTCAGCATAAAGTCTACTCATCCAGAAGGGGAAAAAAAGAAAAAGAAAAACATAGCTTACAAAGGAATCCCTTTTGGCTATTAGTGAATTTCTTAGTGGAAATCCTACAGGCTAGGATAGAATGAAATAACAAATTCAAAGTACTGGAAAAAAAAAAAAAGCCAACCAAGAATACTCTATCCACAGCAAACTTATCCTTCAAATATGAAGGAGGAATAAAGACTTTCCTGGGTGGGGGGCAAGGGGGTAGGGAGCTAAGGGAGTTAATCACCATTACACCTGCCTTGAAAGAAATACTGAAAGTAGTTCAAGCTGAGATGAAAATACACTAATCAGCAAGATAAAAGAAAAATATATACAACACATTGGTAAAGATTTGTACACAGATTAGAAAACTAATTTGTAATCAGGTGAGGTATTCACCACTTTACAGTATAAAGGTCAAAAAGATTAAAAATAATTATAGCTACTATAATTTGTTAGCTATCTTTTATATTGCATATTTGTTAACAATGACATCAAAAATTTTAAATGGCAGAGGAGAGTGAAGCTTTTGTAAGCAATCTAAGTTAAGTTGCTATCAGCTTAAAGTGGACAATTTTATGCATGAGGTATATTACATAAACTTCATGGTAAACACAAAGGAAAAAACCTAGAATAAATGCACCAAGATGAGTAAAGGAGAAAAACAGCCTACCACCATGGTGGAGGGGAATCACCAATTTGCAAAGGTAGGCAAAAGAGGTGGGAAAATGGAACAACAACACAAAGGAAGACAATTTAAAAGGTATTGTCAATAAGTCCATACATAACAAATATAGATGCAAATGAATTAAATTTCATTAAAACAAAAGGCACAGAGTAGCTATAAAAAATAAACTATATGCTGGTACAAAAACTCACTCAGCTTTAAGGATATGCACAAAATGAAAAGATGGAAAAATATATTCCCTTCAAGAGGAATCCAAAAAAAATTGGTGGTGGCTATACTTACATACTTTCTATTATTAGACAAAATAGACTAAGCCAAAAATGGAAATGAGACACCAAGAAGGTAAATATATAATAATTAAGTGGTCAGGAAGGTAAAACAATCATAAATATATATACCCAATATTGGAGCACCTAAATATATTAAAAAAATACTAACAAATCTAAAGAGAAAATAGACATGAAACATAATAGTAGGAGACTTCAAACACCCACTGTGAGCAATGGGTAGATCAGTAAGATAGATGAGAAAAATCAAAGAGGAAACATTGGTTTTCAATCACACATTAGACAAAATGGACTTAGATATTTATAGAACATTCCATCCAACAGGATAGTACATATTCTTCTCAAATACACACAGAGCATTCACCAGGACTGTTCATATGATGAGACACAAAACTTATCTAGCAAATTTAAGAAGGCTGAAATCTTGCTAAGAATTTTTTCAAACCACAAGGGTATGAAACTAGAAATCAACAATAGGAAAGTAGAAAAATCTAATAGGTTGAAACTAAACAATGTACTCTGAGCAACCATTGGTTCAAAGAAATCAAAAGGAAAAAAAAAATCAAGACTATCAAAACAAATGAAAATGGAAAAAAAAATACCAAAACCTATGAGATGCTACAAAGTAACTTCCAAGTTACAGTGATGAGTGCGTTTATTAAGAAAACAGATCTTACCAACTAAACTTTATTCCTTGATGAACTAGAAAAAGAAGGAAAGCAATAGTGATCAAAGCAATAAGAAATACAGATCAGAATTAAGAGGGGTTTTTTTTTTTTAAAAAAAAAAGGTAATCAAAATTGACAAACCTATAGCTAAGCCAAGTAAGAAAAATAAAAAAAGACTCAAATTCCTCAGAAATGGAAGAGGAAACATTACAACTGAGACTACAGAAATACAAAGGATAATAAGAGACTACTGTGAACAATTACATCCAACAAACTGAATAACCTAGGAGAAATAGGAAAAATAGACACATTCCCCAGAAACATAAACCTACCAAAACTTATTTAGGAAAAACTAGAAACTGTAAACAGACCAATAATGAGTAAGGAGATTTCATCAGAAACCAAAAACTTTTAATACAGAAAACCCCAGAACCAAATGGCTTCACCAGTCAATTTTACCTAATACTTAAAGAAGAACTGACAGTTGGCCAGCAGTCTCCCTGCCATCCTGTTGGTTCTCACACCATGAATTCCTCCAGCACGTCCTCCACATCCAGCGGTATGTTGACATCTGCATCTGGGCTGGGGGTTGCATCATCCAAAGGCCTTGATGCCTGCATGAGTGTGCAGCCTTGATAGACATAGAAATGCCCTTCAAGATGGCATGTTCAGAGATTGGCTTGACCTTTACTAGCAATCATTTTGCCTCAACAAAAAAGACTCACCTCAGAATAACACCGTTTGTCCATAACCATATACACTCTGGGCTGGTTGATGTTTCGTCCAACAGAGTTGCCCACGCAGATATCACCATCAGCTGACCAAGAGTCCTAACAGGATCTCCCAGAGAATATAGGATCCTTTTTTGCTGGCCAACCTTTCTATCCAGCTTAAGTTATTTTCATGATTTCAGTTGACACAGTTTGGGTTTTAGAATAGGAGTCGCCATCGAATTGTTGTCTCTTCCCCTGGCTTAACAATAACAAATATTGATATATACTTGTGGGTTTATGTCCTCTTTTCTTTTGTTTGTTTGTTTTTTCCTTTTTATTCTTGGTTAATTCTGGAGAACTTTGAAAACAATTCATCTTGTGTATACAATGCATTCCTGTGAACTGTTTTGCACAGGTGAGGCATTTCTGTATTGGAGAACTCTGAGCAAACCAGGCGTTTTGTATAACCCAGGGTGGTCAAGGAATCTTGATCCCAGTATTGAGGGAAATTGAGGAACTTATTTCTATCTTTCAAGTTTTTCCATCTCCCTTTGTCTCTCTCACTCAAAACCCCTACTCCCTTTCTCTCTCTCAATCTCTTTTTTTTCCTGTATCCCTGTTTTTCTCTTTGTATTTTTTTCTTGGTTCCTTCCAAACAATGCCTTAAGTTACCAAATACTTTTCATATTTTTGCAAGTTACGTCTACATGAATGTCACCTTTGACTTTTCCACTATTTAATCGACTATGTATTATCCTGATTTTTTTCTTTGTGTTGATGTTGTCTCTGATGTATTTGCTGTGGTGGGTCCCAATTTTCACATGCTCTATTTAGTTAGGTTTTCTAGGTGATCTGTTGGATACCTCTTTTTCCTGATATATCATCAATATCAGGAAAGTTGTAAGAGGTACAGAAGAGAATTTTGCATTCTGTATATGCAAAAACCAACTCCAGGGAGATACATATTCCTGGAACACAAGAAATTATCTTCATGGGCATTCAAATTGGAGGTTGTAAGATCTTCAAAAAAAAAAAAAAAAAAAAAAAAAAACCTCCATATGATAGTAAGTTCCACGTGACTTTCCAAGGAATTAGTCATGGCTGCTGGCCAGAATGAAGGGAGAAATTACTCGGTGGATTTGTCTGGTTTTGTGTGATATGCCAAGTCTAGAACATGATGAGCCAACCCTGAGGCCATATGGTTGATAGCAGGTAGCCTGTTGCTAGCAGGTATTTCTGGAATAAAGGCTCCTGGTGTCGTAGAGCATGGTATAATTCAGGAAACTAAGGATCTCATGGATCCAAGGATATGCAGGGAAACACATATCCCCTGGGCATCACAGTGGTTTCATTTGGGAATGTGTGAACCTGAGGCCCTTTTTTCCATTCTTCTTCACTAACACAAAGACATGAACACAGATAGGACTGGGATCCTGGTTATGCAGGCCTCCATGGAATAACTGCGGCATATTCACAACAAAGCACGAGGCAGCATAACCTCGGTGTCTACAATTGTTTACCCATTTTGCAAGGGGTACCGGCATGGATTCCATCAGAAAAATTACTGTAGTGATGGCACTGCCTGTAAGTTTTCATTTTCTACCAGTCAGAAATGCATTCAGTATTTGGTGGTGGTTTGTTTGCTTTCTTATATTTGTGTTTGGTTCCCTTACACTTATATTCTGATAGTTTGAGCTGATATGCCCTGGACGTAGGAGAGACTACTGTGTTTTGCAGAAAATATACACTGCTATAGCAGTCTTGCATAAACCCATCAAGATGTTAGTACTCACCAAGAGGCTGAAGGCTGGTTTCATCCCCTAATTTGATGTCCCTATACACTAAGGTCTTCCTTCTATTTCCTTTGCAAGGGAGTCTCAGGAAGATTTGTGAATTGGACCCCAGAACCTAGACTTTACTTCTCCTCTCATAGGTATAGGCTGAGACCCCAAGTTCCCCAATTAAAAAGAAAAAAGAAAAAAAGAAGAATTGACACCATCTTTGTCAAATTCCTCCAAAAAAAATGGAGGAGGAAACATTTCCAAAGTCATTTTACACGGTCAGTATTGCCCTGATACCAAAAGCTAGACGTAGACGAATAAATGTGATGATTATAGATGTAAAAATTCAAAAAAATATTAACAAAAGAATTCAATACATTAAAAATATCATACATTATGAGCAAGTTAGATGTATCTAGGATGCAAGGATGGCTCAGCACATGTAAATCAGTAAGTGTGATATACCGCATTAATATAAAATTCATATATCCTTAATATATACATAAAACTATTTGACAAAATGTAACATTTTTTCATAATAAAAAACCCTCAACAGACTTGATATGAAAAAAAAAACAACTTCATCATGAAAGGCCATATATGACAAACTATAGCTAACATTATAGTTGAAAGTGAAAAGTTGAAAGTTTTTCCTCTTAAATCAGGAACAAGACAAAGATGACCACAAACACTACTGGTGTTCAATATAACACCGGAAGTTCTAGCTAGAACAATTAGGCAAGAAAAAGAAAAGGAATCAAAATTGTCAAGGAAGAAGTAAAACTGCCATTATTTGAAGATGGTATGATTTTACATATTGAAAACTTTAAAGACTATTGGAACGAACCAGCAAATTCAGTCAAGTTGCCAAAGGTAGTATCAATAGATAGACATCAGCTGCATTTATATACACCAAGAACAAAACATCTGAAAAAGAAGTACCACATCTTCTTAATCCATTCATCTGTCAATGGACATTTAGGTTGTTTCATGGCTTGGCTATTTAAATAGTGCTGCAATGAACATAGGGGTGCATGTATATTTTTCAATGAAAGTTTTGTCCAGATAGATGCCCATCAGTGGAATTGCTGGATCATATGGTAGTTCTATATTTAGTTTTCTGAGGTACCTCTATTCTGTTTTCCATGGTGGTTGTACTAATTCACATTCCCACCAACACTGAAGGAAGGTACCTTTTTCTCCACACCCTTCCCAGCATTTGTTATTTATTGACTTGTTAATGATGGCCATTCTGACTAGTGTGAGGTGGTATTTCTTCATAGTTTTGATTTGAATTTCTCTAATAATTAGTGATGCTGAGCATTTATTCATAAGCCTGTTGGCCATCCATATGTCTTCTTGGAAGAAATGTCTGTTTAGGTCTTCTCCCCATTTTTGATAGGGTTATTTGTTTTTTAGTTGTTTGTTGGAGACCAATGAACTGCTAAATTCTGCAGAAGGCCAATATCTGATGACACAGAGTTCTAAAGCACAGGGTCTCCTTCACAGACAAGACAAGGGAGTTATTCATAAACCATGCTATTCTATAAGCAGCTGCACTATGCACTAGAGGTATGCACCAGTGCTAATAGTTTCCTTCGTTTTTCACTAAAAGTTAGCTTTGTCATTGCCTATGCCTAATTTTGCTAATTCACCTACATACCTCACCTTCCTTAATAAAAGCCATATGGGCTACAGCCTACGTGCCTTTGTTCTGTGGAACAGAGTGCCTTCTGGTCCCCCACTTTCTAAATGTAAAAAGAGTCTTGCGTATTTTGTTCTACTGTGCCATCCTTCTTCCAGGATTCCCCTTTGCCCTGCAGTGCTGGACCTGGCAATTGTTGAGTTTCATGTGTTGTTTTTGTTGTTTGTTTATTTTGGAGATTCGGCCCTGTCTGTTGTATTGTTGCCAAAGATTTTCTACCATTCTGCTGGTTGTCTTTCATTTTTTTTAATAGTTTCCTTTGCTGTCCAAAAACTTTGAGTTTAATTAATTCCCATTGGTTTGTGTCTTTATTGTCATTATTCTAGGAGGTGGCTCAAACAACGTGTTGCTGTGATTTATGTCAAAGAGCGTTCCGCCTATGTTTTCCTCTATGAGTTTCATAGTATCTGGCCTTATATTTAGGTCTTTAATCTGTTTTGAGTTTATTTTTGAGTATGGTGTTCTACTTTCATTCTTTTACATGTAGCTTTCCAGTTTTCACAGAACCATTTATTAAAGAGGCTATCTTTCCTCCACTGTATGTTCTTGCCTTAAAGTGTTAAGCATAGTATTATCATATGACCCACCAATTTCATTCCTAGGTATATAGATAAGAGAAATGAAAAGACAGATTTTTTTATCTATGCACAAACTTGTACGTAAATGTTTACAGCAGCATTATTGTTAAATACCTAAAATGTGAAAACAACCCAAATGCTCATTAATGGGTGAATAGATAAATAAAACATATATCCATATAATGGAATTCTAAGCAATAAAAAGGAATACACACTCTAATATTGATGAATGTTGAAAATATGCTTAGTGAAAGACAACACTCACAGAGGATCACTTATTTTGTGGTTCTGTTTCTATGGCATATCCAAAATAGACAAATCCATACAGACAGAAAGTAAATTAGAGCTGCCTTGAGCTGGGAGAATGAAGGGTAGAAAGGTATGGGGAGTGACTGCTTGTGTACAGAGGGTTTCTTTTTAGGGTAATAAAAATGTTCTAAAATAGATCGTAGTGATGGCTGCACGACTGTTGTGTATTTTTGTGAGTTGTACACTTTGAGTTGGTTAATTACATAACAAATTATATCTTCACAAGTCAATGTTTTTAAAAATAAAACTTATTTGCAATTAAGGAGCCAAAATGCTGACATTTTAGGTTGGTTCTCCCCACAAGCCAATCATCAAAGAGGGCTTCGAGTCCATGAACATTTTTTAGAAGTTCTAGATTCCAAGAAGTAGCCCTAGGATAATAGAGCAGTAGGAAAAATAAAACAAAAAGGAAACCTATTTAGGGTATAATAATGAACAATTTACCACTGACAGTAACTGAGGCTCAATCCCACTGGGCAAATCTAGGAAGCTATTTAAGAAATTTTCATTAATTTTCTACAGCTGTGTAACTAAGTATTGCAAATATAGCAGCTTAAAACAATATACACTTATCATCTTGCTGCTTCCATGGACCGTAAGTCTGGGCACAGTTCACCTGGATTTTCTATCCAGGATTTTGCAAGACTTCAAACAAGATGCCAGCCATTTCTTTTGGGAGTTTAGCATCCTCTCCAGAGTCACATAGTTGATGGCAGGATGCATGTGGATCTAGGACTGAAGCCAATTCCCAGCTATCATTACCTCTCTAGAACTTCTTGCCTATTCCACACTGGGCAAACAAATGTGCTCCTGTATCCAGAGGAAGCCCTGGAGCGGTGAGTCTCAGCTGCTTCCCTAACAAGCCTTTAGCATGAGTTCCTACTGTGGTGTAGTGGATTAACAATCTAACTGCAGTAGCTCCAGTTGCTACGGAGGCACAGGTTGGATCCCTGGCCCAGTGCAGTGAGTTAAAGGAACCAGCATTACCACAGCTGCAGTGTAGATGCAGCTTTGATTCAATCCCTGGCCTAGGAACTTCCATATGCTGCAGATGCAGTTCAATAAATAAATAGATAACAGAAGACCTCAGCATGTTTGGGAATTTCAGTGGATGAAACAAAGTCAGCTAGGCACTAGTTACCTGCTGCATTGCTATAAAGGGAGAAGCCTCTGTAAGTTTAAACTCAAGTGGGAGGTTTATAAAAGTTTTTAACACCCTTTTTAAAAAGTATTATTTATGCTATGCTTAAAATATTAGATACTAAAGAAAAAGGTTAAGGCTATATAACATGAAGATAATGTGAAAAATGTATCAAAAAAGTATTACTTAATGTTAATTGGAACATTTATAATACTGGAAATATTTTTATATCAAAGAAGTCACAATAAAAATACTAATCAAACAACTGTGTAACATATCTGAGTCAGCTCTCAGAGGTGCAAAACAGAAGTCATGGTAAAAATGCCATGGGTATTAGAGGAGAAAAAACAGGGGTCATTGAAAACTTCAGACCTCTTGGGCCCTTAAAGAAAGGAATGGGCTTCAATTCTGTATCTATCACTTCTCAGGCTGTCCCATAATCCACAGCACGCTGTTGCTCCTTGGTGTTCTCCTTTCACCTAAATTAGCATCCAGATGTCCAAAAGCAGAGTAATAAACACTAGCCTGTGCCCTTTGGAGTTGAATCCTCTCATAGTCTGACCCTCCCTAAGATTACTGTAACAGAAGCACTTATGGCCAAGGCTGTGGTTATTACCATGCTCTCACTGCCCTCTTCCTGCTGTGCATTACCTGGATCTAGCAGAGTATGTGATGGGTAAAGATGCCTAGGTTTACATCCTGGCTCCCACAGTTATAAACTGTGTTATCTTAAGTGGGTCCCTTAATGGACTTGAAAAATAGTTTTTCAATTGAAAATAAAGATACTGAATCAGATGACTTTTTGGTTCTCTTCCAAGTCTAAATTTTCTGAGCTTGGTAACAGTATTTATCAGGTCTCTCTAAAACAGCACTGCCCAATAGAAATTTCTCTGACAATGAAAATGTTATTTATCTGCGCTATGCAATATGGTAACCACTAGCCACTCATGGCCACTGGGCAGTTAGAATGGAATAGTATGAATGAGGAGCTGGATTTTTAGATTTAAATAGATGCATGTGGCTAGTGGCTACTGTACTAGACAACCCAGCTCTAGAGACCCAAGTATGAGAGAATAATTACTTCCTTACTAATGTATGATAAAGCAGTTACTCCACTTTGTTATTCAGAGTTGTTACAAGGATTAAATAACAACACATGTACAATACAACATTACCTGGACCATAGTAAGTGCAAAATAAATGTTAGTACAATGTTCTTATTTTATGTAGCCAATTGTTCAATTTTAATTAGTAACCAGCTTTTTTTTTTTTTTTTTTTTTTTGTCTTTTTGTCTTTTGTTGTTGTTGTTGCTATTTCTTGGGCCGCTCCTGCGGCATATGGAGGTTCCCAGGCTATGGGTTGAATTGGAGCTGTAGCCACCGGCCTACGCCAGAGGCACAGCAGTGCGGGATCCGAGCCACGTCTGCAACCTACACCACAGCTCACAGGAACACCGGATCGTTAACCCACTGAGCAAGGGCAGGGACGGAACCTGCAACCTCATGGTTCCTAGTCGGATTCGTTAACCACTGCGCCACGACGGGAACTCCAGTAACCAGCTTTTTTTGTAGTTCAATAAGAAACAATAGATTTATGAAACTAAGGAATTATCTCCTTTGGTTTAATATTTATGTACATGGGAAAAAGAAAAATGAAGCTTAGGAGTGTCATAAAAAAGGTTAGCCAGTTCCCAGGAATTTAACATATATGGTAGCATATGCCTAAATATCAGACTCAAATTCTCTCCCCTTTAATGGAACCGTTTCCATTTGCAATGATTTTTTTCTTTTTTTTTTTTTTTTTTTTTTGCTTCAACTCTTTCCTCTAAGCCCTTAAAGGGTTTCAACCTCTGTCTGTTTCTGTGGCTCAGTAGTTTTACAACCCCTGGAAATAGCTCATTTTACCTCTTGTTAGGTGCCCTTCCATGCAAGATAAGATGGCTAATTACATATGCCATTAAACGAATGTAATTCCAACTAATTGACAAAAAGTATTATACAGCAGCAATTTCTGAAGAACAAAGTTGGATGAAAAACAAGGTTGTAATTCAGAAGTTTATCCCCAGGAACAAAGAATTCTAACTACTTCCCGTCTTGCTGTGAATTCTAAGATCTGTATCTTTCATAGGGTGACAGAAGCAGGGGAGCTTCATCATTTAACCAAAAGTCACTGGGTGTGTGGTACATAGAAGCTCTGCCAGGCATCATGAAGGAAACAAATGTGCCCAAGATATAATCCTCAACCCTCAGAAAACCTGCATCCACTCTTCTATTTATAGTGCTCCAGTGACTCCCCGTTGCCCCAGGATAATTACCTATCATGTATGGTCCATCATGCTCTCCAACTAGCCCCAGCTTTCCTGCTCAGCCTGATCTCTCCAGTTCTCCCTAAGCGTCCTATGCCTTAGCCTCACAAAAGCATAACCACCTTCCATCATCAGTGCACCCTTTCAGCAGATGCAAGAACCAGCGCTCACTCACTGCTCCACATCCATTACCCTCCAACCTCATTGTGCCCTAAAACACACATTCCTTTGCCACTTTTTTTAACTTTTTTTCATTATAGTTGATTTACAATGTTCTGTCAATTTCAGCAACGTGACCCATTGCTGTACAGCAATGTTCTGTCAATTTCTGCTGTACCACAAAGCGATACATTCTCATATTATCTTCCATCATGTTCCATCACAAGTGATTAGATATAGCTCCCTGTGCTGTACAGCATAACTTCATTGCTCACCCACTCCAAATGCAAATTTACACTTTAAATTTCTTGTGAAAAGTACCCTAAAGATTCTCTTTTCTTTCTGTTCACAGTGAAGCTTGAGCATAAACATGTGACTGTGATGCAGATACTGTTTGCAAATCCCTCTTTCCTGAATCACAAGTTCCCTGAAGACAGTGACCAAGTCTTCATATTTATGTAACTGTGGGACCTCAGCATAGGTTTTCAAAGTTTACTGAGTCAAGTAAAAATGAGATTTTAAAAATACATAATCAAGACAGTATGGTGCTGGTACAAAAGCAGACCAGTGGAACAGAACAAGAGAACCCAGAAATAGACCCACTGTCTTTGACAAAGGAGAAAAGAATATAAAATGGGAAAAGAGTCTCTTTAAGTGGTGCTTGGATAACTAGACAGCTGCATGTAAATCAATGTAATTAGAACATAGCCTCACACCATGCACAAAAATAAACTAAAAATGGCGTAAAGACTTAAACCTAAGGCAAGATGCCGTAAAATTCCTCTAAGAGAACATAGGTAAAAGATTCTCTGATATCAATTGTATAAATGTTTTCTTAGGTCAGTTTCCTAAAGCCACAGAAATAAAAACAAAACCAATGCAACCACTTGAACTGACAGGCTTTTGCACACCAAAGAAAACCATAAAAAAAAAGAAAAAAAGACAACCTATGCAGTGGGAGAAAATAGTTTCATTAACAATGCGACTGACAAGGGCTTAGTCTCTAAAATATACGAACAACTTCTACATCTCAAACAGCAAAAAAACAACTAACAACCCAGTTGAAAACTGGAAGATATGCAGATGGCCAAAAGGCATATGAAATAATGTTCAGTATCACTAGTTATTAGAGAAATGCAAATCAAAACTACAAAGAAGTACCATCTCACACAGGTCAGAATGGCCATCATTAACAAGTCAATAAATAGCAAATGCTGGAAAGGGTGTGGAGAAAAAGGTACCTTCCTTCACTGTTGGTGGGAATATAAATTGGTAAAACCACTGTGGAAAACAGTATGGAGGTACCTCAGAAAACTAAATATAAAACTTCCATATAACCTAGCAATCCAACTCCTGGGCATCTATCCTAGCAATCCCACTCCTGGGCATCTATCTGGACAAAACTTTCATTGAAAATGATACATGCACCGCTATGTTCACTGCAGCACTCTTCACAATAGCCAAGACATGGAAACAACCTAAATGTCCATCAGCAGATGAATGGTTTAAGAACATGTGCTATATGTATACACAGTGGAATACTACTCAGCCATAAAAAGAACACAATAATGCAATTTGCAGCAACATGGATGAACTAGAGACTCTCATACTGAATGAAGTAAGTGAGAAAGCAAAAGACAAATACCATATTGTATTAGTTCTATCTGGAATCTAATATACAGCACAAATGAAACTATCTACGGAAAAGAAACAAACTCATGGACTTGGGGAACAGACTGTGGCTGCCAAGGGGAGGAGGAGGGAGTGGGATGGACTGGTAGTTTGGGGTTAATAGATGCAAACTACTGCATTTGAAGTGGATAAGCAATGAGATCCTACTGTATAGCACAGGGAACTTTATCTAGTCACTTGTGATGGAGGATAATGTGAGAAAAAGAATGTATACATGTATGTATAACTGGGTCACATTGCTATACAGCAGAAATTGACAGAACCTTATAAATCTACTGTAATAGAAAAAGTCTTATATATATATATATACATATATATGAATTTAACTTGATTGCAATGCAAAACAGCATAGGATGCACTCAGATTTCCAAGTAAAATGCCATGGGAAATTTAACGGTGATATCTCCTACAAAAAGATCTCTCAGGAAAACTGTTATCCTTTTTGGTTAAGGCGACAGCTGGACCAATACCTTAAGGCAGAAATAAGAAGGAAATGATAGCAGATGTGGCAGGCAGGATCTAAGGGTTAACTACTATGACCAATATTTAACCATGACCATCTAGTTGCTGAGTGCCTTGAGAAATCCAGAGAAGATAATGCATAGTTCCTATCCTCTGAGATTTTAGGATTTAATAGAATAGACATGAGTCTTTCTATATTCTTAGACTGAATGATACACCTGAGCTAGGAGTAGAGGAAAGTAGGTGACAGTCTTAATCAGGCAGAAAATGTCAAGCCACTAGGTAGTTTGTGTTTTTTTTGTTTGTTTTTTGAGCCAATGTGAGATATATAGTGTAAACATATCCATCCAGGAGTCATTGTGGGAAGAATACCTATTTGGAGTTACTTCTATCCAACCCATGGACACAGAAGCATCCTTTTCTCTCTTATCATTTTAATCAATGCAGCTGTCTCCTTACTTCTGGATTTAGATGAAATGACACAATGCAGGATATGGGTCCAACTTCCTGAAGAGCTACAGATGGACTAGTGATACAACAAAATTAGCTCCCCTTTGACCAATAGGAAACAAAGACAGGAGAAGGCAGACAAATAAAAGGTCTCCTTCTCTCCGCCTGTGAACTTGTGAGGTGTGGCTCTTTCTTGGAGAAGCCCTGCTGCTTAGCGAATACAACTAACTGCTTAGCCATGGGCTTTGTCCTTCAATAGCCTATCATGTAACAGTAGGGTAACACTTGAATTGCCTCATATCTTTCCTCAACTCCCTTCCCTTCTTCCCTCATACTCACTGCCCTGGGCTAGTTATCTTTCAAAGTTGTAGCACACTAATCTTTATCAAAGATTCTGATTTCTAGAGGCCCCAGGCTAAAACACTACCATAATTTTCATTTCTCAAGCATGGTAATTTTTAAGTGTTTACTAAGTGATTCATTAAGAATTTTATTTTAGAAAAGGATATATCTAAACTAGTTGTAATTTATGAGTTTACCTGAACTATATCATGCATCTTGGAGCAAGGATCATGTCCTAAAAAAATAGCTAATAGTTAGAGTGTTCTTAATATGTTAAGTATTCTAAGCACATTACATATGTCAAACAATCCATGAAGTAGTGAGAAATAAAATATCGCCTGCCATATCAGTGAACAAAGCATGTCACAGTGATTGCAGCCATCTCCAAGCAAGCCAGTGAGTCCTGAGGGAACTTAGGAAGGAAACAAGGATTACCTACCACCGAGCATCCGTCAGCTTACAGCTGCTCCAGAGGGTGCACCCAGAGCAAAGTCAGAATATGAAAGCATGGGATACTAGCCCCAGACAGCTGAGGTACTCATCAAAGGAATGATTTCATTGAGCCCAGACTTCCATCTTCCCATATATAGAGAAGCACTAAATTCTTTAACTAGGGCTATCTAGTTTTCTGTTATTAACCAAAATCCTTTGGTCTAACCACCTGCCCTTTGTTGACAAACTCCTATAAATTCCTACTCCCCTCTTGCCTCCTCAGAGCAGTTTTCTCAGGGTTCCTTATGATGCTACCTCCCAAGCTTAATTCCCAGTTTTCCCAGTTTTATCCACTGAATAAAGCCTAACTCTCAACTTTTAGGTTGTGGGTTTTGTTGGTTTTTGTCAACATTAGTATGATTATTCTCCGTTTCTCAAGGGAATACACATGCCAAGTGTTTTTCAGCTCACTGCGTAAATATGACTAATAACACATATCACACTACTTCCTGTCTTTCTTCACATAATTGACCCTTTTCTTCCTCAGCCTTAACTTCTCAGTCTTGAATCTCCAATATAACCACCTGGCCTTACTCTGCTTTCCAGATGACCAAGGAAGACATAAACTGAACTCAGAACTCCATTTTAAAACTGTATGGACATTTTTTTTTAATTTTATTTTCCCACTGTACGGACATTTAATTTCAGTAAGAAAGTTAGCTGGGACGTTCCCATTGTGGCTCAGTGGTAATGAACCCGACTAGCATCCATGAGGATGCAGGTTTGATCCCTGGCCTCGCTCAGTGGGTTAAGGATCTGCTATTGCTGTGAGCTGTGGTATAGGTCACAGGCACAGCTCCGATCCCGCGTGGCTGTGGCTGGTAGCTGCGGCTCTAATTTGACCCCTAGCCTGGGAACTTCCACATGCCACAGGAGTAGCCCTAAAAAGAAAAAAAAAAAATTAGCTGAATCTTATGAGAAAGTCATCAACTTCAAAGAGGTCAATGTGCCCAGCACAACAGAGGGATGGGACTTTACCAAACTTACTATTGTGCCACAGGCAATATCATGCAACAGCAAGAAACCACACAGAGACCAGTTTCTCAGTATAGCATAACCCCTAACATGAAGTCAGCCAGGGAGGAAAACTAGAGTCTTCTCCTACCTCACACTCTCATCCCAATTTAATGAAATGGTTACCATCCACTGAAAGTTTACCTAAATCAACTCACTTGTCCATGAAGAACACACAGTATTTTGCTGTTTTACTATGCCTATCTTGGCTCACATAAAAACTCAGGTAATTTATAAGATATGAGATATATGAAACCCATTATTAAAAACTATCAGTACCATGGAAAACATGAATAAACAAAAATATAAGAATTTTTGTGAGGCTATTAAGGTTCTGTCTTGAAGAAGAAAGGAAGAAGGGTTAGAGTAATATTCAGTTAATACTTACTGTCCTCATATTATGTGTTGGTCACTGCGCTAAAAGCAGACAATACAAAGATGACTAAAGCTCATCTCCCCCAGAGGAGTTCATGATCTAATGGAGAAATTGTGGTAAGAGAATACATGTTTGGGGGAATTTGTGAAAAAAAAAATCACTTGATGGTTGGGATGAGAGAATACGCTGTAGGAGATAGCAAGGGCCTTGATAGAGATCCTACACTAGAATCTCCTGATGTGTCAGAGAGCTCCAGGAACTGTGTTGGTTTCTTGTTTTTGCTTTTGTTTTGACTATTATTTTGTTTGGTTTTAATTTGTTTTTCTTTATCATCACAGTAAATGTTATCTCCATTACATGCATTTTAAAACTGTGGAGCTAAATTAAAAAATTATTGGTGACATCAGTAAAAATAAAGCTACAACTTGGTCCCAATGTTCACTGACAATCTAAAGGACCATCAAGGGCCTACCCTGCTTGTAAACTCAAGTGTGGCCAACTCCACATTTGCTTTTGCCATAACAAAAATCATCATAAAACTACCCTAAAAGAAGCTTTCTGGTACAGAGGGAAGGGAACTAAGTAGACATCTATTGTATGTGGTCCCTGAAACAGTCTATTTCAGACTTACCCTGATCATCTGTAAAAATGGACCCCACAGTTTCACTGTCTTATCTACAATTTGTAATGGATACTAGGAGCAGCATTCCAACCCAGTCTCTGATTTCAAAACCTGTAATATTTTTCTTATTGTCAGGCTTCCTTTTTCCTCATGCTGGACAAAGAAATGTCCACTGCTGTCAGATTAATGTGCAATGTTGGACTTATTACTTGAAAAGCAGAAAAAGACCTGCAAAATTTAGCTCAGTTCTTCTACTGCATAGATGAGGAAACACATTTCAAAAAAGCTCAATGAAAAAAGATCCAAGAGCACTCAACCTGCTTTGTTGTTTCCTAATGAGAGATAAGGAGAATTCTTCTGACTGCTTAGCACCTCTATATAAACTGATTATCCTTTAGTTCAAATATCATTGAAATATCTTGGAAAAAAATTAGAACAACTGATTTTTATCTAAATGTACCTCAGTTAAGAAATCTGCTAAATCCTGCCCAAGCAATACCCAGAAGCTTCTTCTCCGAGAAAAATTTTAATAAATGCTGTAGTCAGGGATGGCAAATATCTTTAACTGGAGTGAGATTGCTGTATTATAATCTCATTAGGATCCCACATATTTTAATGAGTTCACTTCTCCTGAGGCCCATTCACCAGAAGGTATGAGAGGGAAAAGAAGGTCATGCAAAGAACAATGAGGTATTTGTACATGTACACGTGAACATGAAAATCCAATCTGGGGGCACTTCCATCAGGTGGCTAATTTTTTACTCCCTTGGCTAAATAAAGAACAGAGAACATGCAATCCAAAAGCAATCATTCCCTGCAACCTTCACTTCATTTGAACCACATATGCGAAAGATTTTGTTTTGTTTTACTATCATTTCAGATAACTGCTATTGTTAAACATATTTCAGCTTCTTTGTTAAAAATCTTGAAATAACATCTTTAAAATATGAATTTTGTATCTATTTGAGGAAAAAAATCCCTAACCCGGCTTCTGTGCTGAATCATATTTATAGCTGCCTCTAAGACATTTGCTCAGATTTACCATCAGTTGTTCCATCAGGTTTGGAGCTCACCTTCCAAATCCATACCATTCCCCATCCAAACTCTTTAAAGCAACTTCCATAGCTATGTGAATGCCACTACCATTCTCCAGTCATCTAGGTTCAAAATTCTTAACATGTTCTATCTCTTCACATTTAGCTGCCAAATCCTATAGCTACCACCCAAATATGTGTCCTTAAGATCCTCAGTGCAGCTTTATTACCACTTGCCTAGCCTTATAATTGGCTCCATATCTCACCTCCATTCTTACCAACTGGCAGTGGATAGGCCAGACTAATTTTCCTAGAGCTCAAAAATCATCTAGTCTGGGACAGAGGTATATTAATTTACCATAAATGATGCAGGCTACTTGTTGGTATCTAAAGTCAGATTAATTAGTAAAATAATACATTGATAACTATGTCCTACCATCCCACAGAGAGGAGTACTTGGGTAGAGCTAGATACACCAGAGGCTGGGCTCTACAAAAGAGCCAGTGCCCTCCGTAGTTCTAATTATTTATAAAGCAGTGGAGGGAGGGGGAGCAGGATCACACAAGAAATCATCTAATAGTGGGAATTAAAAGGCCTCAAGCTCCTGTGGTAAGGGAAAACAGCCTTGTTGATAAGAGAAACATCCAGGTCTCAGGGTTAATCACCTAGGAGACTGCATACACCATCTTTAGAATCACATGGAGACCTTGTCACCCTTACTGCTGAGATATAGTCTACCTGAGGGAGCCACCTGAACCACCCAGCAGCTATGTCTCACTTCAAACCATACTCACTTTCACAGTCCGACTCAAAACCTTTCACTGGTTTCCCCATTGCCTAGAGGGGGAAATATATTTTTCTAGCCCTAGTTAACAAAATATTTCCAGGAGATTAATTGCCTACCCTTTAATGTGGCCCCAGTATTATTCCATATACTATTTCTTTGCTCCTGCCAGGATGACTGTCTTGCCTCCTTGGTACACTCAGTTTTATCCCAGTTGTGTGCATTTTCTTACACTGTTCCTTCTGCTGGAATATCTTCATCTGTTTATCATCCATGTTTCCTGCAAATATACTCCTTTTCTTCAAGAACTAGCTCAAATAATACTGCTTCTATGAAGACATACCTACTTTCCCTTCTTATCACCCCAACCCCAATGAATTGTTTTCCTCCTTTGAGCTTCTATTGTATCTGTTTAACCTCTTTGGTTCTTCTCATACTCTTGCTTATATTATAATCATCGTATTCACCTACTTTCTTGCACCTCCACATTTATTCGTGAGCAAAGAACATGTCTAATTCAAATTTCAAACAAAATGTGGAGTCCAGTTCAAGATGGCAACATAGGAGGCTTCTGAATTCACCTCTTCCCATGGATAGACCAAATCTGTAGCTTAACCTTGAACAACTCCCTCTGAAGGAAATCCAGAAACTAGGCGAGAAACTCCTATACATCAGGGAAACAAACAACCATTTCAGAATGGGTAGGAGGGGTTGAGATTCAATACCCTCATAAGCCCCCACCCTGCACAACAACGTAGAATTGGAGGAAAATTAACCATTCCCAGCTTCACCCTGAGGAATAAAGTGCGTGAATCCAATATCTAGCTCACCAACTTTTTAAGACTTCCATCTGAGTGACAGGTCCACCAAAATCACTAGCTCTGAAAGCCAACAGGGCTTGCATCCATGAGACCCATAAGACAATAGTAAAGAAACTATTCTTAACAAGCTTACAAGGACTCATTGTGGCTATCAACCTAGGGCTCAGCAGAGAGAGAGCTGACTCAAATGGTCCATTTTTCCCTGAATGGCCTATTTGAATATCTTAAAATCTTTAGCCTGAGAGTCAGGTTTCTAATTTAAGAAGCATGTGAGGGCCAACTGAAACCCTTTTCAGAGACCATATAAACTAGCAGATGCCATCTTCAGGCCTTATCTCCGTTCTAGATCGCTAGTATCCACATGAAGACAGCTTAGGTACACATCTGTTACCCCAGCTTTTGTGGATGGTCCCCAAAAGGACACATTACCTGATAGCCTGGCTCTGGTGGCCAGTGAGGCTTGTGTTCATGAAGTCAATGGCACTATGGCAAATGAAGAGCTTCCCTGGGGCTCAGCACAGAGAGAGAAGACAGAGTAACTAATCTTGTACTATTTCCCAAAAAGTGATATATTTGTGTAGTTTAGAACTGATGCCTGAGGGTCCAGCAGATTCCAATCAGCCTGCATATAGGTGCTGACTGAGATCCTCCATTTGGGGACAATGGAGTTCTTGATACTCCATCAACTACAAGGAACCACTGAGAACAAATCCTGCTTGGACAATCACAAAAGTGTCAAGAGAGAACCAAGAGCTAGGGCCACACTCAACAGTGATTGTTTTATCTAATGTGCTAACCAGTGTAGAGTCAAGGAAACTGAAGAAATATATTCCAAACAAAAGAACAAAGCAAAACTTCAGAAACAGAATTTAATGAAGCAGATAAATGACCTGATAGAGAATTCAATAATGCCATAAAGATGTTTACCATGATCAAGGGAACAATGTACAAAGTACAAATTTCAAAGAGATATACAACATAATAAAGTAGTATAAGGTATCACAGAACTGAAGAATACAATAACTAAACTGAAAAATTCCATGCAATTGTTCAATAGCAGAGTCAAAAACATGGAAGTAAAGGAACTTAAAGACAGGGCAGTGGAATTCATACAAGCAAAGGAGTCAAGGGAAAAAGAGTAAAGATAGATTGAGATCTATGGGACATCATCAAGTGGACAAATATTTGCATTACTGGGATCTCACAAGGAGGAGGGAGAGAAAGGGGAAGAAAGTATATTTGAAAAAATAAGGCTTCCCCAGCATGGGGAGACAGACAACCAGATCCATCTCTAAGGAGGAACCAAATAAACTCATACCAAGACACATTATAATTTAAATTGTCAAAAGTTAAAAATAAGCAGAAAATCTTAAAACAGCAAGGGAAAAACAATTTGTTGCATACAAGGGAACCCTAATAAGACAATAAGCAGATTTTTCAGCAGAAACTTTGCAGATCAGAAGGGAGTGACACATTATATTCAAAGTGCTAAAAGATAAAACTACCAACCAAGAATACCCTACCCAAAAGTTGTACTTCAGACTGAAGGAGAGAATTTCCCAAACAATCAAAAGCTGAGGAGTTCATAACAACTAGACTGGCCTTAAAAAAACTGCTAAAAGGGATTTCAAGTTTAAACAAAAAGATACTAATTACTACTAGGGAACATATGAAAGTATATATTTCATTGGTTAAGATCATCAGTTAATTCAGAGTAATATTTTAATGGCAGAAAAGTAATTGTTGGAGACCACTGAAACTGCTGAACAATGCAGTAAATAAATTTGGCACACTTATAAGAGAACAACCACTAAGAGATAGCTTTATCATTACCTGCACCTGATTTTGCTCATTAACTTACGTTATCTTCCCTAATAAAAGTCACTTGGGCTAAAGCCTAGGTGCCTTTGTTTTGCAAACAGAGTGCCTCCTGGTCCCCCACTTTCTAGATGTAAAAGAGTTTTCTGTGTTTTTTTATACTGTGCTATCTCTCTTCCAGGATCTCCCATTGCTCTGCAGTGCTGGACGCAGCAAGTAATCATTTACAAATCTATGAAAGTTAAAAGACAAGAGTAGAAATTACAACTATAACTACCATAATTTGTTATAGGATACACAAAATAAGATGTAACTGTGACATAAAAACATAATATGGAGGGGCAGCAAAAATGTAGATGGTAGACCTTAATTTTGTGTTCAAATTCAAGTAACTATCACCTTAAAATAGACTGTTTGAACTCTACAATATTATATAATGCTATTTTTTTTTATAAATAAGCCTCATGGTAATCAGGAACCAAAAACCTACAGTAAATACACAAAAGAGAACAAGAAAGAAATCCAAGCATACCACTATAGAAAACTCATCAAATAACAAGAAAGCAAGGTAACAAAGGAAAACAGGAACTACAAAATGGCTATAGTTCACAACTATCAATCACTTGAAATATAAATGGACTAGATATCTGAACAATAAAATAAAATTGCTAAATGAACAAGATGCAACTACATGCTGCCTACAAGAGACTAATCTATGCATATGGTCACACACAGACTGAAAATGAGGGGATGGAAAAGATGCAAACAATAACCAAAAGAAAGCAAGGTTAGTTATGCTTATTAGACAAAGTAGACTTTAGGACAAAGATTGAAATAAGAGACAAAAAAGAGCATTATGTAATGATAAAACAGTAAAACCAACAAGAGGATATAATATTTGTAATAATGTATGTACCCAACATAGGGGCACCTAAATATATAAAGCAGATAATAACAGACATAAAGGGAGAAACAGAGCAATAGAGCAACACAAAATAGTACAGGTCTTCAATATCCCACTGTCATCAATGGATAGATCATCCAGACAGAAGATCAATTAAGGAAACACTGGATGTAAACTAAATAGCTAATTACAGAATATTGTGTCCAAAAAGCAGAATACACCTTCTCCTCAAGTGCACATGCAACATTAAGATGCATATGTTAGGCAAAAAAAAAAGTTCTTAATAAATTTAAGATTGAATCATGTCAAGCATTTTTACTGACCACACAAATGTATGAAATTAGAAAATATAAGGAGAAAACCGAAAAATTCACAAAAACGCAGATTAAACCATAGGTTACTGAACAACAATGGGTCAAAGAAGTCCAAAAATATCTTGAGTCAAAATGAAAATACAGTGTATTAAAAAGGGAGGCATCAAAAGACACTCCTAATAGGGAAGTTCACTGTGATATATTCCTGAATCAAGAAATGACAAATTTCTTAAAACAACCTAATTTTACACCTCAAAGAAGACCAAAATTAGAAGGAATGAAATATTAAAGCAGAAATAAATGAAAAATATTAGTAAGACAATAGAAAAGATTATTCCAAGCAAGAGCTTATTTTTTTGAGAAGATAAACAAAATTGATAAACCTTTAGCTACTCTCACCAAGCAAAAAAGAAAGACTCAACATCAGAAAAACAGGAGATGTTGCACATGATACTACACAAATAAAGGATAAGCAATTACTATGAACAGTTATACACCAAATTGGACAATGATAAATAAATAAATAATAAATTCCTATAAACATACAACCTACCAATATTGCATCACATCAAAGGGAGAATTTGAACAGATGAGTAATGAGTCAAAATATTAAATCACAAGTCAAAAACCTTCCAACAAAAGTTCAGGACCAGGAGTCTTCACTATTTAATTCTATCAAACATTTAGAAAGAATTAAAACCAATTCTTGTTAAACTCTCCCCCCAAAAAAAGAATGAGAGAGAGGAAGAGAAATACCTCCAAACTCATTTTACAAGGCTAGCATGAGCCTGATGCCAAAGCAGACTAGGACCATCCAAGAAAAACAGACCAATATCCCTGGTAAACATAGATGCAAAAATCTTTACCAAAATATTAGCAAACCAAATTCTAAAATACATCAAAGGATCATGCACCATGATCAAGTGGGATTTATTCCAGGGATTCAGGGATGGTTCAACATATACAAAATTGATGTGATATACCATATTTACAAAATGAAGGATAAAAATCATATGATCACCTCAATAGATGCAAAAAAAAGTATTTGACAAAATTTACCTATTCATGATTTAAAAAATCTTGAACTGAGTGTAGGGGAAAATACTTTAACATAATAAATGACAAATAACAAAACCACAGCTGGCAACTACTCAATGGTGAAAAGCTGAAAGCTTTTCCTCTAAGATCAGGAACAAATAAGGAAGCCCACTCTCACTGTTTTATTTCAACCTAGTACTGGAAATCTTAGCCAGAACAGTTAGCTAGAACAAATAAAAGGTATCCAAAAATTGGAAAGAAAAGTTCAACTTCTAATAACTTCTACCTCTATTTATATACTAAACAAAAAAAAAACCTACAGATGCCAATAAAAACTGCTGTGACTAATAAGCAAATTCAATAAAGTTGCTGAAAATCAGTATACAAAAGTCAGCTGCATTTCTACACACTAGTAACAAACCATAAGAGAAACAATCTCATTTACAACTGCATCATAAAGAATGAAATTCCAAAAAATAAATTTAAGCAAAAAGGTGAGAGAGCTATATACTGAAACTCTAAGACATTGGTGAAAGAAATTGAAGACACAAGTAAATGGCAAGACATTTCATACTCATGAATTGGAAGATTTAATGTAGGAGTATCTATACTACACAAAGCAATTTGCAGTTTTAGTGCAATTCCAATCAAAATTCCAATGATACTTTTCACACAAAAAGAACAATCCTAAAATTTGTATAGAACCATAATTAGTCAAAACAAGCTTGAGAGAAGTAAAAAAAGTAAAACAAATCTAGAGGCATCACAATTCCCAATTTCAAACCGTATTGCAAAGCTATGGTAATCAATACAGTATGATACTGATATTAAAACAGACACATAGATCAATGGAACAAATTAAAGAGTCCAGAATAAAAAAGAATCTACCATCTATTTATGGTCAGTTATCACAATGGAGCCAAGAACATACAATGTGGAAAGGATTAATCTCATAAACAAATGGTGCTGGAAAACTGGACAGCTACATGCAAAGGAAAGAAACTGACTCTATCGTATGCCCCAGAAATAAAATCAAAATGGATTAAAGACTTGAACTGAAACTATAAATGAACTCCTAGAACAAAGAATAATTTGCTCCTTACTATCAGTCTCGGCAATGATTTTTTGTTTGGCAACAAAAGCAAAAACAAGTAAGAGGAACAACATCAAACTAAAAAGCTTCTGTAAAGGAAATCACTAACATGAAAATGCAAATTACGGAATGGGAGAACATATTTGCAAATCACATATCTTAAAGAGTTAATATCCAAGATATATAAGGAATTCACTCAACACAACAACAAAAACTGAAGAATCCAATTAAAATTGGTAGAGAAACCTAATAGACATCTCAGTGAAACCAGTCATACGAAGACAGACATATACTGTATGACCTCACTTGCACATAGAGTCAAGAACAAAAACACAAAAACAAACACATAGATACAGAGAACAGATTGCTGGTTGACAGAGGTTGGGGTGGGTCAAACAGATGAAGATAGTCGAAAGGTACAAAATTCCAGCTACAATATAAATAAGTTCTTGGGATGTAATACACAGCATAATATCTAAAGTTAACACATAATATATCATATATTTGGGATTTACAAGAGCAAATCTTAAAAGTTCTCATCACCAGAAAAAAAAAAGTAACTATTAATATGGTAGTGGGTATTAACTAAACCTACTGAATTAATCATATCACAGCATACATACATATGAAATCATGTTGTACATCTAAAATATATTGTTATATGCCAACTATATCTCAATTTAAAAAAAGGGGAAAAAATGCATTACACATTGCAGTAACATATACACAGTCACAAGCCATTTGACTTACCGATGAACTTCTACCCCATCTTGGAAAATGATTTAGGCTTATGTATGTGTTAAAGGAATATATATGCACAATTCATGGACCCTTCATTTGTTAGGGTTAGTTGGTTTTAAGACTCATTTAACCAGTCAAGGCAAAACAATTTATTGTAAGATCATAGGTTTGTTTTGCAGTCAGGTACCCAAAAGGGATTAGAACCTCAGGAGCACAGGTTACTGGTAGTCATTTGTGATCCCAGCAGGCGATAAAAGGCACTCTCCAAAGGCAGAACTGAACCACCTATCAAGGGTTCTGGGCAGAGTTAAGCAAAAACAACAAGGCCAAGATGAACCTCCCTCCTCTTTCTCCTTTAGTCATCGAGGTGGCAAGAGTTTGTCCATTGCTAGACCCATGGCGCATTTATTGAAATATAGTGAGATCTACAGCTATAACTGAAGGAGAAAAATCACCCTGTAAGATTTGCAACCTTGCCATGGAAAGGCAACCACTGCAGATCGGCAGCCTGAGAGGGAGGAAGCAAGGAAATAAATACTGCAGCCTCTCTTCCTGCTTGTTGATCTTGTTGTCCTCACATTGGCCAAAGCCCCACGTGGCAAGGGAGTCACATAGAATTAGATGATAGAGATCAGTTCCCAGCGAAACAAAGCAAGGAGGGGAAAGGTGAAGACTCGATTCAGAAGGGAACAATGCAATCCCATCCTTGCTGGCATTCTCTCTTCATGACCTATTTCTATAAAAATGGGGAAAAACAAAGACTCCACATTAAAAAGTAAAACTAGATTGGCTTTTATCTTCTCTGCCCACATACAGAAAGAAGACGGCCACCCTGTAGCTCCCAGGTTTACTTGTAATCTGGCCAGGAGATCAGCCCCATCTCACTGGTGGTCTCCATCTCAACTCCAGATTCCTGAGAGAGAATATCTGGCCAAGATTGCCACAACTCATTTGATCATATGTAACTGGCGGGGGTGCTGGGGGTGGGAACACGACAACCAAGTAACTCAACCCACGTTATTAGTAAAAATGTCTATGAATGAGGACAGTAGAGACCAATACTTCCAAGGAATTGGCAATTAAATCCTAAGAAAAAAAAATGCTAAAAGCAATGTGTTCAACCCATAGCCATGGTTATCAAGTCTCCTGCAAGCTCCTAAGGAGAAAAATGAACTGGAAATTAAGGCTAACCTATTATCTGGACCTTTTCACTAAGGTTCAAAGTGTGATGCACACCCTATTAGGTCCTATTGTGCTCAACAGATGAACTAATGTGAAAGGAACAATGTGAAAGGAATGATTTAATTTATCAACAGAACTCTGTTCAAAAATACACTTAGGTACCATTTCTGTTTATTTGCCTCAAACACTGCCCCAGGCTTCCTGAATACCACTCAATGAAAAAAAGCATCTCAGAAATAATTCAAGGCAAAACTCCCACCTTAAGAAATGCATCTATAACTCTAAAAACTGAGAAGAAAGGGTATGCCTGAAATTCTGTCTTCACTATAGAAAGAGCAAGTGACTCTTTTATTATAATATTGCTCCAAGATGTACTAGCAAATAAACATTACAGGAATCTTATGCTGTATAATTCCTTGTCCCCAAATAGATGTATGCTAAATTGAACATACCAAAAGAGCCAGCAATTGTTCCTTTTGGAGTTCCTGTCGTGGCGCAGTGGTTAACGAATCCGACTAGGAACCATGAGGTTGCGGGTTCGGTCCCTGCCCTTGCTCAGTGGGTTAAGGATCCGGCGTTGCCGTGAGCTGTGGTGTAGGTTGCAGACGCGGCTCGGATCCCGCGTTGCTGTGGCTCAGGCGTAGACCAGTGGCTACAGCTCCGATTGGACCCCTAGCCTGGGAACCTCCATATGCCGTGGGAGCGGCCCAAAGAAATAGCAAAAAAACAAAAAAACAAAAAAAAAAAAAAAAGAAAAAAAAGAAATTGTTCCTTTTAACACATCGACTCAATTTCAAGTAAGAAGACAAATCTGAAACCCCTCTTCCATGTCTTCCTGAGTGGTTAATAGCATAGAAATTGTGTGCTGTCTCTACTACTTATGTATTTTTCACCTTAAAATTTATTTTCCTTAAAAGGAAATCGGGTATCCTGAAAGAAACTCATGCTCTGTAGTCAGACTCGCACACATATTCTGGATCTGGCACTTAATTGTGATGTGAATGACTCAGCCTGGGCCTTTGCAAAGGCAGAACTGGGATAAGGATTCAAGTGCTAACATCTTAACTGGGGTGTGAGGATGAAGAGGCAAGAAATGAGAAACATTGTGATGTGATATGTTACCAAGCTGGCTGCTAACTCACAACAAGCTGTGAAAATACTGGGCAAGTTGAGCAGGAAGTGCATTCTTTTGGCAGATTGTAACTCTTCTAAAGAAGCCCTAAGAAAACAAAAATAGTCCACTGAGGGTGAGGGGAAATGGAGGGACTTCATGCTCCTCTTCCTCCTTCATTCCCATTGGTCAACCTTTATCCCGCCTGGAATTAAATGTCCTGCACTTCCGAGTTATGTCATCTGACTTCTGCAATTACTCAGGAGGCCAGATCCCATGACCCAAAGGGTGTATTTCAACTTTAGTTTTCTATTGCTGCATATTAAATTCACCATAACTTAGCTTCTTAAAACATAATTGTTTATCTTACAGTTTCTGTGATCCCTCTGCCCAGGGTGTTTTAAGGCTGGCATCACTGTGTCAGCCAGCTGCATCTTTATCTCAATGACTGACTAGGCAAAGATCCACTTCCATGCTCCATTGGCTCGTTGACAGAGTTCATTTCTTTGTGGCCATATGACTGAGGGTCTCCTTTCTTGCTAGCTGTTGGTGGGGGACCAAATCAGTTCCTAGAGGCCTCTCTTGGGTCTTTGCCACATCTCTCTGCTCAGTTTGGCAGTCTGATCCCTCAAGACCAGCAGAAACGGCTCTCTGATGCCCTACTTTCTTTTAAAGGACAAATCCACATAGAATGATTTTCCTCAAAATCAGTGCCTTTGTAAACTCATTATGGGAATGATAGCCCATCTTTGTCATAGGTTCTGCCCACACTCAAGAGTAAAGTATTATACCAGGCATGTGTTTAAGGGACAGAATCTTATAGTTGTGCTGGCCACAATCCAATTCCAAAAAAAGGAAGGATAGCCAGGTGTTACTGGAGCACCAAACAAGAAAGAAAGGAGCTCAGAGAACACATAAAGGATTTCTGTCTCAGTAAACTGACCCTGTGCATTATATCTAGTATTTCCTCCATGGGGAAAATGAAGGTAAAAACTTGTATCATTTGGTGGAAGTATTATATTAGGGTACATATTAGTTATCACTCATTACTGTTTCCTCTGTGTCAGATACCAAGCTATGTACTCCACACACATTCTCTTTTAACTGCTTCCAATCGTGACCAGTGAGTCTGGTCTTTGAAGCCTTATTTTGCAGAAGCTACCCATGTTGTTGTTACTATCTACACATTGTGTAGCATATGTAGCACAGTTTTTCACATCAAAGCCTATTTTAAATGGTGGCTATTATCTTAGGGGTTTTAAAAATATTTTTGGTAAGTCATACTTTTATTATTTATATCAAATTTAAGCAATATGGCCCAATAGAAATCCTTATGACTCCCTCCAAAATGGAATAAATTGGGCAAACACAAATAAAAATTTCTTAATTAACTAAAACTATCTTTGGTCTGTTTGTTACTATTTTAAGTATTGAACATCAAAGGAAATAAAACTTTAACTTCACTGAGTGTATGTGTGTGTGCATGTTTAAATGACTTGTCTAAATGTCTGAGAATCCAGCAAATGTATACTATCTTCAGAGTAAAGCTAGGTGCAAGAAAGCCTTATATTCTCCACCTTGATTCTACCAGAACTGCTTAACAGTCTACTTACAATATTACTTTCACAAGGACTAACAGCATATCTTCCAAAAATGCAAATTCAAAATTAATAAATTTTATTTTAATTATAGAGCTGCTGTTATTCCCAACCACTATCCCCCCATCCTCCCTCAGCCAGGACTTTTTTTGAAAAACTAGTTTATCTTCCTTATGTCCCTGTCTTCCTTTCTTCCCCTTGCCTCATGGAAATGTAAACAAAATACTAAAAGGGCCAGATTATAGGAATGAAATACAAAGGCAAATTTTACCTTAGCAATATTCACACCAGAAAGAATTACTATAGTCTAGTACCCATTAGTCGTTTTTAAGTACATGTACTAAGTCTCCAAATGGAACATGAAATTCAACAGCATCAATCAGTTTTAGCTAAATTATACAGTGATAACAAGCAACCCTCTTGAAAACTGTAGTATCCAACAGCAGCAGAGGGTTATTTCTCACTCACTTCGAATTTTCAACACGCATCAGCTGTGGCTCAGTTCCATGAATCTTTATGTCAAAGCTTAGACTGATGCACTGCTTCTAAATGGAATATTTCTCATCTTGTGAGGAGATGAAAAGAGGGCCAAGTCATGGCCCATGCAATAACCTTTAAAGCTTCTATTCAGAAGTGACACATACTTTCACTCATTAACCATTTTACTTCATTCCAATACACAGAGCCAAGGCTGCCAAGGAGCTGGTGAGGATATATGATCCTTCCTTAGGGGGCCAAGTAGCAAATATTTTTTAACAACAGACTCTACCTTGGTAATTTACATTACTGCTATAAAGGCAAAGTATTCCTATAAAGGCAAAGTATTCCATCATGGTCATAGTAGAGGTAAAAATCACATTCCTTTGTATATCACCAATGAAATCATTCCCCAAATGAATGGTTTTGCACTTTTCACTAGGTTTTTCACTAGGTTGGGTACATAGGCTCATTGAGCTAGGTCTGTTTCTATTTAATGTCCAAGTAAGAGATACACAAGTAGCCAAATCCTTTCCCAATATAGCCACCACTAAGGTGCTGGATTCAAGCAGGCTTATGTCTATTCGTTTAACTGTAGAACTTGGTAGTTTGATCATTTTCTAAGTCTGAAGAACCCAGTATCACAGCAAGAGTAGGGATGCTCTCCTATCCCTGTAGCATTCTTTCCTGGTTTCTGGAATAATACCTTGTGATTTTCAATGAGGCTTACAGTAGATGCTGTGCTGCACCACCCTCAAGACTAAGGCACTCATTCCTCCAGCCACAGGGGATGTTGGCTACCGAAGCCTCACAGCTGAGTTCCTATCCAGGTTTTGCCCTTGACTGAATAAACCTGCAAATATCACTCCTCCCCAAGGGCAATCCACATTCACTAATTTGTTGATGTGTGGCTACAAAAGACTGGCCCCTAACCTAACTTGGGAAACAGTTGAAGGGCCTAGTTTTAGAGTTCCCCACAATATTGGCTCAAGCTGCTGTTCCAACTGCATGGCAGTTCACCTTCTCCCTCAGCTCAGTCTTACCACAGTTCCCTTTAAGATATTGATCCAGAGACCATGCCCAAATATATCCATGAAAAAACATGAAAACACCAGTGTCTCAGAGAGTTTTCGAGACAATCTGCTCTGCAATGGTTGGTCTGAAAATGATCCTACAAACCAGATTCTCAAAAGGATTTTGGTTTTTTTTGTTTGTTTGTTTTTTTGTCTTTTTGCTATTTCTTTGGGCCGCTCCTGCGGCATATGGAGGTTCCCAGGCTAGGAGTCGAATCGGAGCTGTAGCCACTGGCCTACGCCAGAGCCACAGCAACGCGGGATCTGAGCCGCGTCTGCAACCTACACCACAGCTCACGGCAACGCCAGATCCTTAACCCACTGAGCAAGGGCAGGGACCGAACCCGCAACCTCATGGTTCCTAGTCGGATTCGTTAACCACTGCGCCATGACGGGAACTCCCTCAAAAGGATTTTGGAGCTGAATCATTCACTGACAAACTAGCAAAGAAGGGTCCAATATTGGTAGCAGGAGGAGTAAGATGGTCCCCAGCTTGCTGCAATGATATAATTATTGAAAACCCTTGTGGGAATTAGCAGAAAGGCACTGTCAGGTGCAACGTATACAAGCATTTGAGACATACAGGGGAAGTAGTTATTACAAAGAGTATGGAATTGGCTGGCTGTTGGAATTGGCTGTTAGTGGGTGTAACCAATGCACTGAAGAAAGTAATGAAGGCTAAAAATCATTAACTATCAATTTAAGGCAAAATGGGAAAGCCAGAGACCCTCGGCAACATAAAAAGAGACTCTTACCTCCTGCAGGTAGGAAGCAGAAAAAACTTAGAAATGGGCCCAGGCCTCAATTATAAAAAGGAATGGAAGGGCTCCAAAGGGGGTTGAATTCTTAACCTCAACAACTCTCTATTACTAGGAAATTAAGTCTTAAAAATTCTCTTCGCAAGGACAAGTATTTTAATTGAGTGGGGATCGGTATTAACTAAACTTACCAGGATAATCATTTCACAATATATACATATTATCCAATCATTACATTGAACATCTAAAACGAATACAATGTGATACCTCAGTTATATTTCAATTAAAAAGTCTTCTACTTCAAGATCAGACTTAAGGAAGAAGAGTCTATCTTATGGCAGCAAGAAACAACAACGCAAGTTCAGTTCTCAAAAAATGGTTGTGGTACATTCAATTATCAGGTTATCTTGCTATATTTCATTTTAGCACAACATGGACAAAGAGAAATACGTCCACAGAGATAAATCAATCAGGAATATCCAAATGAGAAACCTGAGCTTTGAAATGGAAAAAAAAAAAAACTTGTTAGCAATAGCCAAAGTCTGTAAGCTAGTTGAGGAGTCAGACTCCACCATATAAGCCAAATGAAATCGCCTTAACATTAAGCTTAAGCTTATTTTTTAGTAATTGACTAGATTTAGTGGTGTAACCACAGGACAAAAACAAACTTAACCTTTAAATGCACATAACCCATAGGTTACAAAAGTAATTGATTAGAGTGTGAATATATAACTCTAATCAGTCCTAAGTGTATTGGGAAAGAAGGGAGAGCAGGGGAATGGGGAGGGAGGGAGACATAAATATATTTAGTATTTCTCATTTTCTTCCTCAAAGAGACCTTCTAATGCTTTTCTGTGTTTCTAGCTCTCTAATTCTGTGCAGGTCATTCTAATACTCCAAACCTCAGAATATCTGGCTAGGGAGGTTATTGTTTACCCTAATAGAAAAAAATAACACTTCAGTAACAAGTTTTCCCATCCCTTTCTCTTCTATTCACAAACTAGGGAACTCCTTTCAGAGTCAGCTTGCTTTTCAGCTCAGACCTCAATTGTTTTGTCTCTTAAATCTTCCCAAATTTGGAATACTTTTTGCAGGGAGAACAGGAATGCTTATATTTTCCTTATACATTTCACTTCATGTTGTAAGATACATTCTCCAAGAAGCAGACTCTGATGGAGTTTCATACTCGTGATGTTTATTAGAGACTGCCCTTAGGATCAGTGCAGATAGAAAGAAGAGAAAGGAAACTGAAGTGGGCAGAAATAGAGCTATAACATCAACCTAAAAGCCCCAGACTACTAGAGTATCAGGGGGAACTCAGGAGCTGGACAGATCCATCAGAATTTTCTCAAAGTTCACTCATATTAAAGAGGCAGGACCTTTATATTTCCACCTTGATTATTCATTGAATATAGCCCAACTATATAGTTAGCGTTCTATAGGAAAAGAGAGAGAGATAAACTTTAAGGATTTGGCTCACGAAATCGTGGAGGCCCATTAGGTCCCAGATCTGTAGCATAGGCCAGCAGGGTGGAGACAAAGAGCTGCAATTCACACCCAAAGGTGGCTTACTGTCAAATGCTCCCTCCTTCCAAAAGGCTCAGGCTTTTTCTATTAAGGCCGTCAGCTGATTAAATTAGACCCGCCCACAGTAGAGGCCATGATGCTCCTCACAGTCTACTGATTTACATGTTAATTTCATCTAAAAAGATACCTTCATTGAAATACCTAGAATAAAGTTTGACCAAATATCTGGGTATAGTAGTCTGATCAAGTTGACACACACATTTAACCACCATATACCCCAGAAAGTCAGGATTTTGAGAAAGATGCCTCCAGGGCTGAGGGAAACTCCAAGGGGCTAACAGCTGAAAACAGTCTGCTGATAGCATTCCTTGGAGTTGGAGCAATGAATCCTTCCTTGGAAAAGAATCTGAGCAGTGCTTCTCTGTGTTCCTCACACTGTGAGATGAATTAAATGTAATCAAGAATTAAAGTTGCAGTTTAAAAGTTCATTCAATACACTGTTTCAAATCAAAAGCTAATAAACTTATATTAGGATATAGACATGAAGGATACATATACCTTTTTGTTCATGACCAAGATATTTACAATAACTTGTAAATATCTAAAGTTATTATTTTCGTATGCAGTAAACCACATGTTGGGTCTATGCCATCTAAGATTAGTTACCATCACTCATCCAAGGAGACTCTCAGAGTTAGCTTCTGTCTCTTATCCCTTTCAGAGCCTGATTTGGTGCTCTATTAAGGTGGCTGTGGTGAAGGAGGGGGAGCCAGACAACTTAGAGAAACTCGCCCTGTGACTTAAGCAATAATTTGATAACATTTCCTGGGACAACTCGTATTATTCAAGGATAGCTTGTTAGGACTCAGAACAGAAACACAAATACACGGAAATATCAGTTTCTATCTCCCTCATTTTCTGTTTCTCTCCAGGTGCTAGTAGGCTTTACACCAGATGTATAAGACCATCAAACCAGGAGTTGAATGGATAAGGATGGATTAAAGCACAAGAATGATCATTTGAGATGTGTCTCCCCTTTTTCCCCCATCTACTGGAACTGATATTTTTTTGGTATGATTCACCTGTCCTCCAGCCTCAGCTAATGAAATTTGCATAGAAGTGAGCCCTCTCTTCCCTTGGCCACATTGATTGCCTCAGGAATGGGCATGTGATACAGAAAAATCCAATGAAATATTCATTGAAGTTTCTGGGCAAGATGAAGGGAGACATTGTAAATAAACTTTAATTAAAAAAATGTTTTTAATTTAAAAAAAAGAGGGAGAATCAGTGTGGTGAAAGATGACAATCGAAGAAAAGCCTTATTGGCAAAAGCTTCTGAATTAAAATTAGTCCTACCTCTGAATTTTTCAGTTATGTGAATCTATGGATTTTCCTTTTTGTACTTTCTGTGAGATACACACAAAAAAGAGAACCTAAAATTCATGTGAGGTTTAAAGAAAATTATAAAGCAAATACCAGTGAAACCACCAATCATGCAAGAAATTGAACATTATCAGCATCTCAGAAGGCACCTGTACACTTCTCCCAGGCCCAAGAGATAAATGCCTGCCTGGATTTTGTGATCATTATTCCTCCTCTGTACCACATAGTTGCTGTTTGCCCTTCAGATACACTATCCATTCTTCACCTGCTTTATACCCCAAGAGAAATAAATGTATGTATCATATTTACAGATCAGTTGTCCCCTGGTTTTCAGTTGAATGTGACCAAAGAGAGATACTGCAGGAAAAATAGAACATGTAAGGAAAAACCAGGGAATTTCTTTATCACCCCTCTAGTATAGGATCTGGCAGCAGCTATGTCTCTTCTTTGAAGGTGCTGCATGATACTCCCCCCTTCCCACTTCCCTACAGCCCAAGGAGTTCCTGCTATTTCAAATCTCTTGTAAAATCCACCATGCCCTCTTTGGTTTCTCAACTCTTCTCCTGTGTAATCATTCCCGTATACATCATTCCGACTGTTGAAATATTTAAGATTTTTTTTTCTTACTAGACTATGAGTTAAGAGCAAGAAAAGGCAAACCACAGGATCAGTCAAAAGGAAAGCTTTGAACATTTCACCAAGTTAATGAGGGTAAGAAAATTCTTCCAGTCATAGGTTTTTATAGTTTTACCATGAGTGGATGCTGAAATGAATAATACCATTTTTCTTTGTCTATTGAGATTATCACATGATTTTTTTCTCCTTTAATCTGTTAATATGGTCAAGTTTTATCAATATTATGTTTTGTCAATTTGATCCTCCCCAAAAGCAGAGCCTTAGACAAAATATCATGTGCATGTAGTTTACTTGGGAAGTAATTGGAGAAAGCAAAAGTGAGAGATAAGAGAAGGAAAATAGAGGAAGAAAAGCCTACACAATGAGGTATTATCAAGTTGGCCATCCCTAGGAGCCCTTGGACATCATGAGGAGGCTTATGAATGCATCTCAGAATTGTCCACCCAGGGGATGAAAGGGGAATTCATTTATCAGTTTCCTCTTGACCCCTCAATGAGAACCTGTCCCCCACTCATCAAAATGATACTCAAAAAAACTCCCACACATTTTCATGGTATACATGCATAAGTGCCAGTAGGCTCCCATAAGTACCTCACTTTGAGGTGTCACATCATTAGTTAGGAAGAGAAAATGTCTGTGGCCAAAGTGAGGTCCAGTCAGGTTACAGCTATGCAGGGATGGTTAAAGCCTGTGTGGTAGTGGCCTCCCTAGCAATGGTTAGAGTGAAAGGGAAGGCCAAGAGGTTTTTAAGCAATGCAAAAACATGTCTGATAAAAATGTTAAAGGAACAGCAGCCGAAACCAAACTTTGTTCTTAGCCGTCTATATTTTTCATATATTTCTGAATTCTGTGTCCTTAAATTTTGTTCATGACTTTGCATTTTTTTCATGAGCAAAATTTTTAACATGTTAATAAGTGGTAGCAAGGTCATTCTGACATAAAATTAATTGGAGACAGAGTCATCTTTTCTGATTCTCTGAAAGAGTTAAATTCAAACTGTTTCTTCCAGAATGATAGAACTCACCGGTGAAGCTATAATTTTTGGAATTGCCTTTGGCTTTAATATGGCTTCAGTTCCTTTAAACATTAAATGACTGTTCATGTTTTCTAATTCTTTTGTCTGTTGTGATAAGTTCCTTTTTTAATAAAAAATCTTCCATCTTCCTAAATTTTCAGTTATTGAGAATCACACTTTTTTCTCATTAACCTTTTAAGAACTAGAGGATCTATGGTACTGTCCCTTTTATACTGGTTATTATGCTTTCTTCCTTTGGGGGGGCAGGGAACTCTGGTAAGATCAGTCATGAAGCAAATAAATTACAGATGTTTACAAATCTTGTATGTTGTTTTTGCTTTCTAAGTCAGTAACTTCTACTCTTAACATGTTTCTTTCTTTCCAATTTCTAGAGGTAGTGTCACTGCATTATCCTTTGCCAAGGGATTGCTTCTTGAAATTAGCCTTCTCAGAACCTGAGGTACATTGTTTCTCTAGTGTGGTCTGTGTACATGTTTATACGACCCTGTGGGCATTAATGGGTGATATTAATTTATGGTTTCTATCTATCCATGTAGGCTACAAGTGCCCTCAGGACTACAGACCAGACTCATTCACTTATGATTCAGTCTATAAATATCCACTGAGTGTGTCTTGTACAGAAACTAAAAAATATAATGGCAAGCAAAGCAGCAGCCAAGATCCCTGTCCCCGTGTACCTCACACATAAGTGGGTAAAACAGGTATTGATAAAATAATCAAATAGTAAAATGTAGGAAAAGACATGGTGCTATGAGAGTACATAATGGGAAAAAGTATCCTAGCAAGTAAGTTAGGAAAGGCTTTGGAGGAAACAATAATTGAAATTATTAGCTTCTGTGGAAAATGTCATCAACTTTTTAAGGCAATAAGAATTATAGGAAGACATTTTTTCTATTAATTTTTTTGTTAATTCTAAATTTTTCATTTAAATATAACTGTGAATATGATGATTTCTAAGTGAGGTAATTTGAAATTCAGTCACGTATATTGTTTTACCCCCCATCCGTTCCAGTGAATTCTACATGGGATGCTTTTTAACCACAAGGTCGTACCCTAAATCTAAGCATTCATCTCATGCAGAATGTCAGTTTCATTCTCTAGTACTAATTCTTTTAAATATTCTCCAACAACCTTCTCCCAAAACTACCACTATTATACAGGAAACTAAGGTCATCACCATCAAATACTTAAAATATAAATTGAAGATGTCATCCCATTTATCCATGTTATCCTGGTGTCTGTTATTTCAGACAAAGTACAATTGGCCATGGATTATTTGCCAGCTAAACTTAAGAAAATGGCTCAATTGAACAAATTAAGGAATCTCTGCTTCCTCAACATGAAACAGTAGTATGTGGTAAGCATTATTTTTGCACGTGTTTTTTCAGTGAAGTGTTTAAGATTTATGGGGTCATTTTTTGTGATTATTTCTGATGTTTTCTGACTATGTTCACTATTTTCAGAACTCAAAGCAGCAGCTCCAAGTCAGTAAATCATGCCTGGACCTCTCATAATTCATTCTAGCAGGACACTAAGTGAACCAGAACTGTTCTGTGTTGCCATCTGCAGAGCAAGTTCTGGGTAGTGGAAAACTTTAAGCATGAACCAAAGTAGGGCAATTCAATTTTTTGTAAAAGTCACCTTGAAATTTCAATCCCCCAATTCATCTATTTCTCTTCACTTCACTCAACTCTTTGTAATCTGTAGAAATTCATTTCAGATGACGCATTCTAAGAGAAATATTTGAAATATTGCAAGTTTGTATTTTGTTCATATTTAAGCCAATAGGCTTAAAAATGTAATTTGCCTACATCAAGATTTAATTCCCAAATTTGAATATTCTATTAAGAAAATGCTCATGTCAGACACATAACATGCAGTGCAATTTTAAAAATAAACAATTCTGCAATATTGTCAGCTGTCTAAAATTTAAACCAGCAAGTCAAGGAAACAATCTGTTCACACATCATATTGTATTTAATCACATTAACTTAAAATTAGTATTGATAATTTTGATAGTTAAGCTGATGGTGATGTTTATTTTTTCCATTTCTTCATTAATGCCATATTTGCATAGAATTAGATCATAATTTGTCAAGGTGCTGAAACACATTTTATTAAACATAGTGCAAATATCTTTGTCAATTATAAAAACCATTTGTATTATAAAACTGTTCTTCGTATAATTCTGAGGAACTTTTCAAAGCTACTGTTCATTAACTTAAGTATACATTTCACAGAAGTTTTAATTCATGGTGAAGACAATTTGTGTGTATTGACATGGAGTTCGTATTAGTTCTACTTTGTATTATTTAAAAGAAAGGTCTATAAATCAATCATGGAGAAACAAAAATTTTTACAAGGATAAGTGTAATGAGCAGACTGCTCATTCTGTTTTGGTCTTTACATTAGAAGAACAATATGAGTGACCAAAACAAAATTCCAATAATCACTTGTGATGCTAATGTTAATCCAAAATGATGTTTTAGGGAACCAAACAATATTTTGGGATGTTCTATGTGTGCATTTATGTCTCCAGCTTATCTATAAAAGACACAGAGACCAATAGATCACAAGTAAAAATTTTATATCATCTCCCCTCCTGAGTCCTCATCTATCTCTGCTTTCCCTCCAGTCTTTCTCAAAAAGACCAGAAAGGTAGAGAAAGGGATTGAAGGCTTGGCAGAGTGTAAAAGGTCTAGGCTAGAGTAATGTTTAAAATTCTTGAAGGCATTATTAGAAAGTAAAATTATTTTAAATTAACCATAAAAAATGAATTACTGATTACTTTAAACCTTTCTTTTATTGCATTCAACTGTCTCTATTTCCACTACTGTGTGTACTGTGCCTGCATCTTTCATCTGACTGGTATTTAAGGCATATGCATTATGTGTATAAACCAGGGATCAGCAAATGTTCAACAGCACTGATGCAAGTGGTCATTATCCCTTTCCTTCCTAGGATTAGAAATGTGGTCAGAAATACCTATACATCTGACACTATAAATTCCTCATCTTCTACTATCTGGGAAATGTCAGCCATCATGATTCCCACTTAAAAGTACAGTTAACTCTGCCCAAGGTTGTTCCTTATGTCTTTACCAAACCAAGTTTAAGGTTTTAATATTCATTTTATTTTATTTTTAAATGTATTTATTGTGCACTACTTACTTTTTACTAAACCTAATACATTTTTAACATTTCACTATAACCATTGCATTGATAAAGGATAGGAGGTTTGGGTTTTTTTGTTTGTTTTGTTTTGGTTTTTACTTTTTAGGGCTGCACCTGTGGCATATGGACATTCCCAGCTCTTTGCTTTTTAGGCCACACCAGTGGCATATGGAAGTTCCCAGCCTAAGGGTCAAATTGGAGCCACAGCTGCCGACCACAGCCACAGCCACAGCAACGTGGGATCCGAGCCATTTCTGCCACCTATACCACAGCTTGTGGTAATGCCAGATCCTTAACCCACTGAGTGAGGCCAGAGATTGAACCCACATCCCCATGGATACTAGTTGGATTCGTTTTCACTGTGTCACAATGGGAACTCCTTTAATATTCATTTTAAATTTTACTATACTGAGCTCTGCCAAAATAGGGCTCCAGAGGGCCCTATGGGAGAAGCACCTTAAGAAGATGGGGGTCTGGAGACAGGAGCAGCAGTGCTGCCTGAAAAAGCACAAGATAACACAAACCTAAATTCTCTCACTTGGCATTTGATCATTACATTGTTCCAAAATATGCCAGCATTGACTAAGAGTGTGTTTGCTCAAACTGAACACAATAAAGGTGGTTTAATATGGACCTAGCATATGACCGCTTACATTTGGGAAAAGCTGTAAGGTAGTTGGTATCTGCATGGTTCCTCCTTGGGAATGAATGGAAAAGAAGTGTGTGTATGTGTATGTGATCATTCCACAGAAGATGGTCTGTTCCATTCCAGTTGGAGGGTTTGTATTTTCAAAGTAAACCAGCTATTGAGTGAATGGATGAACAAAGAGTATAGTGGAATAGGATCTCACCAGTGACATTAATTACCCTGGCTTCCCAGACTGATCCTATTAAAATGTAAGTCACATCATGCCATCCCTTGCTTAATATCCTCCAATGACTTCCCACTTCATTCAAGGAGCCTGATGTTCTGTCAAAAGTAATCACACATTTATTAACTACCAAAGTACCAGGCACTTCCCTAGGCACTGGGGATACATGGACAAAACCTTATTGGAAGGTAATAAATATGATAATAAATAAAAATACCATATTACCTAGTGATAAATGCCAAAGAGGAAAAATAAGGAATGACTCAGATATGAAATCTCAAAGGGGTATTGACTTTTTAGAGAGGATGGTCAGAGAAGATATCAAAAAGATGGTTTTTGATTCAAGATCTGAATGAATTCAGGATCCTAACTACACAGATGTCCTGGGGGAAAAAAATTCCAGACAGAAGGAACTTTAATTCTCGTGATGGTGACCTATGGTAAAAGTTCTGAAAATCCAGGGACCCTTTGACATCTGATGATGAGAGATTGAGGTTAACTTTTAGGATTATTTCCTTACTAAAAGCAATGTTTATTTATTGAGTATGTATGTGCCAAGTTCTGTGATGGCCCTTGATATCAATTTTCATTTAATTTTCTAATATTCCCTCACAGTTTGATATTGTCTTATATTACAGATGAGGAAATGGGGGCTCAGAGCTCTGTGATCCAGAACACGCAGCTAGTACCTGGTAAGTCAAAATTCAAATGCTGGTCTGAATGATGCCAGTTCTGGAACTTATTACCCTCCACACTGAGAGATTGAAAGACAGCGTCTTGATTAAGAGCTGTCAGTTTCTAGGCCAACCTCCACCAAAAGGAAACAAGGAGTGAGGTTGTGTTGTGGCTCAGCAGGTTAAGAACCCAATTTAGTGTCCAGGAAGATTCGGGTTTGATCCCTGGCCTCAATCAGTGGGTTAAGGATCTGGCATTGCCTCAAGCTACAGTGTAGGAGGTCACAGATACAGCTCACATATGGCATTGCTGTGGCTGTGGTTTGGGCCAGCAGCTGTAGCTCTGATTCGGCCCCTAGCCTCGGAACCTCCATATGCCACAGATGCAGCCCCAAAAAGTAAAAATGAAATATAATGAAACTATCCTTAGCTGTGATGTAAGTCAACCTGTAGCCAAGACAGACCTGTAGGCACCTCTGTGGATTAATTTCAGGAAGTGTTGTGCCCAGTCCTGGGTCCTTCCTTCAAGGGATTTCCAGAATCAAAATCCCCCATGTCAGAGCCTGAGGATGCCAGTCTCTCTGACCCAGGGTGACCAGGTCTGGGACAGAATCTACAGGTTCTGTACCCACCCTAGAGATGTTTCTCAGTGTGGGAGAATCTATCCATATCAATGGGGAAAAAAGGAGGCTGACACACAAGACTAGGAGCAGACCAGCTGAGCCAATGAGCCCACGTGGTAACATTCAACCCCCTAGCTGCCCTACCTTTCAATGACCCAGGTCTGCACCCTGGGAATTAGGATAGCCAGTTCTTTCACCTTGAGTGTGGCTTTGGTAGCCCCTGCAATGCATTAGTCGGGGAAGAAATGAACAGACTCTTTCCTGGGTCTCCCGGTACCTCTCCTGACAGAACGGGAGGTGGATTAACTCTCTGGTCTTTTCCAATTCTGTCAGCTATAAATATTATAAATAATACTATATAAATACTAAAAATACTATATAAATACTAAAAATGCTATAAATATTGAAGACCTGCTACCCTCAAGATTAGGCTCAGCTGGACCCCAAGCCAATGGGGCCTGAGGCTGACAATACTTTCATCAACAAAGCCACCTACCCCACAGCAGAAATGGCAGGAATACAAAGGCAAAAACTCATTGAATATGATCTAATTAAAGAGCTACAAAATTGTCCCATCCTAACTACTAACTTTAATATTTTACATCTTTCATTCCTTTTTACCATCTATATGTTTTCTAGACAGAGAATGCATCACCATTGCCTCCTCTTCAACCCATACTCAGTGTCCTCAATGTGCTCTAGATCACAAAACAGTCGCAGGCTTCAGTTTGGAAGAATCATGTTACTGAACACCATGTAGCAATGGGACTTTTCCACTAATACCTCCTAACTTGAGATCCATTTCTAAAGGAATAATACAAGCCCCAAGATGTCACTGAAAATCACACAAAGAACATAAAGTGCTATTTAACAAACCAACTCTGATAAAATATTGATAACACCAATTGAAAATTATGCTAAAAAAGTGGTATTCTATACAACCAGAAGCTGAAGTGGCTGCTATGGCATGGTGAGCATGGAGCCTCACTTCACCAGAACTGCACTCAAGAATTGGTGTTACAAAAAAATTGCCCAGATAACTAAATACATTGAACAAATGTTCCCCTTCAGGTCCCTGAGGAGTCATTATTAACTCTTCTTGAAATGGTCAGGTTACATACACGACTGCATCCTCTTGATAGGATTGCAAAGCTGTCTTCAGTGGCCCCAAAGCTCCTGCCTTTACACTCGAAGCTAATTAGACTGAGGCCCTCCCCAAACTTACTGACTGATTTTTGAATTCCCTTAACCCAGGTGATAAAGCTTTAATGGAATGCAAAATACTTCACAGGTGCCCCCCAAAAGTTCCTTCTCTCTAACCTCACAGATAGGAAACCAAACCAAAATTATTGCAGTTCCTGCAAGTCCACGAAGCTGGGGAAGCTTCAGGAGCATATAGAATTGAATGGAATTTGGACCTATGTCCTCAGCCCAGCCCAGCCCAGCCCAGTCTCTGAGTTTCCTATAAAAAAGGCAATGTATATTTTATAGGTTTGTTTGAGAAAAAGAAAAGCATTTATCCTAGAGTGTTTGACACTTCATAGGTACCCAAAGTTTGACTGATGAAATATTCATTCCTTTAGCTATGAGTCACAAATACAAATGCTGGGTACAAGTGGTCAGAGAGGGCCTGCTGGGCTGGGGCAGGGGACGTCTCCCCACAAACCCCCACCCAAGGAGCAGCAGGTGCTACTCAGAACCCCTGGGAAGAGTGGCTCTAATGCTGAAACTTCTGGGGTTTTTTTGTTTGTTTATGGCCTCATCTGTGGCATATGGAAGTTCCTGGACCATGGGTCAAATCAGAGCTGCTACTGCAGGCCTACGCCACAGCCACAGCAATGACGTATCTGAGCCACATCTGTGACCTACACTGAAGCTTGTGGCAATGCTGGATCTTTAACCCATTAAGTGAGCCAGGGATGAAACTCAAATCCTCACAGATGCTAGGTCAGGTTCTTAACTGGGTGACCCACAATAGGAACTCCCTGAAACTTGTGGTTTTGCCCTCATTGTGGCAAGTTTTAATTCTTATGTGAAAAATCTCAAAATATATTTTAACTATTGGCTTCAATCTTTTTACAGCAAAACACACCTGCTAGACCAGTTTTCACTGTGGACCATGTGTTTGCACCGTCTTTACATATTTTTTCTATTGTTTAATCAGAAACAAAAAGCTAGAAACAAAAAGAACAGAAGAAAAGGCAAGATGATTCCATAGTAAAACATAGAAGGGAATACATTTACTGACATAATCTATAGAAAGGAAGGTTTTAGGCAAAGTGCTTAAAGATAAATGGCTTTATTAAAGCACTTTTTGCATTACAGACTTTTGAAACTACATATATTGAACCACCTAGTTTAAAACAGCTGTTTGCAAACCTAGCTGCAGTCTAGATGATTTTTTTTGCCATTTCTTGGGCCGCTCCCGCGGCATATGGCGGTTCCCAGGCTAGGGGTCTAATCGGAGCTGTAGCTACCAGCCTATGCCAGAGCCACAGCAACGCAGGATCCGAGCCGCGTCTGCAACCTACACCACAGCTCAAGGCAACACCAGATCGTTAACGCACTGAGCAAGGGCAGGGGTCGAACCCACAACCTCATGGTTCCTAGTCGGATTCATTTACCACTGCCCCACGATGGGAACTCCTGGAGACTTTTTTTTAAAACACTGATGTTTAGTCCCTACATTCAGAAACTCTCATCTAATTGTTGTGTGGCCAGCCCCACAAATTATATTTTTTAAAAGAAGCTTCCCATCCCCCTACCCCTTACCTCTATGCTGGGACTTTCAACCAAGATTAAGAACAAGATCTAAAACAGTAACTCTCAAACTGGAAAGGTGTTTAAAAAACAGCATTTTAAACCTAGAGAATCAGAACCTAGTGGCCGGTAATAGAGCCCAGGAATTTTCTCTGTTAGTTTGCATTCAGATGAATTGATGCAGGTGACCTACAGACAACACTTAGAAACATTGCTAAACTTTGGGTTGAAACACAATGTTTTCATCCTATTTAGCACATTCAATATGTGCACACTTTTTGACCTGAGTATCATTTCATGAAGTGGAGTAGCAGGGAAGGGCCAGAATTGTGCTCACCAGGAAGCATGGTAGGACTGATATTAAAGACTAAATATCACTTAAATGAACTTGGATGAGGGCAACACAGTGGTAACAAGGGCAAAGCAAGTACAGCTGAGAGTCGGACAATCGTTGGTCCCAGAGGTCTTTGCCAACATAGGGAACACCAGGAAACACATGCATCAGACCACACCTGCTTTCAGGAAGGCAGGGGTTGTTTTGAGAAAGCCACCCAAGCACAGGACCCACCCCAGTGGGAACAAGGTAAAGGATGGAGGTGGTGGAAATAGGGACCAAGGAAGAGGGCAGCAGAAGGTGGGCAAGTTCAAGGAGCTCAGCCACCCATCAGTGCGCGCAACAGGCCACCCATCAGTGCGCGCAACAGGCCTGGGTCTTAGAAGGACTTTGAGGTAGAAATATTGTGGGAAACTGGCATAGCCCAGTCAAATATGTGCCTTGTTGTTGCCCTAACTTTAACATTCCTTGATTATTTTTCTTCTGGTTTCCCAGCACTGAGAGTTGAATATAAGGTTCCTGGTTGGCTGGATATATTTGGCTAAGTAAATGGACTCAGCTTGTTTATAATTCACAGGCATGCCACATTTCTGTTAAGCATCAAATCATTCTTAAAAGATTTGCTTTCACAGGTCTCTCAATCAGCATAATTAGTCAAACACCTGTTATATATACTGAGCTGTGGCCTAGGTGTTACAATGTGAAACAGAGGAAATAAAGATACAAATAAATCTGTCTGGTAGACAATCAGACCCTTCCCATCCACCATAAACACAATTGAAAATGCCAAGAAAATACAGCCAGGGAAATAGGAGAGAAATGCAAACTTCTCACTATACTGTTTTTTGTGTTTTTATGGCCGAAGCAAGCAGCAGCTTGATGTGGGATCTCAGTTCCCCTACCAGGAACCTGGTCCACAGCAGTGTAAGCAGCGAATCCTCAATACTAGACCATCAAGGAACTCATTACATCACATTTTCTTTATGATGCTAGTGGTTCTGAGCTACTGCAAAGGTCAACCAGAGACTAGAGTCAGCAGGGGCCTGAGGATCTCAGCTGATTCTCATGCTTCTGAGAAGCAGAAAACATCAACCATGTTCTTTGGGGTTCTGGATGCCCTTAAACAAAAGCCATATTCCTCACAGAAGAATGAGGATGGATTTTCTCTCCCAAAAAAGTTGTACTTTTCCCTGCAGGCACCCAAGCAGTGTTATTTATGTCCCAAGATCTATAAGCTGTTGATGTAAAGCAACTTCTGATTTTTACCGACAACCCAACGTTCTTTCACAGAACTCCTGGTCAGGAGGCTAATCTGAGTGGTGTGTTGGACTTGAAGTCCTCTTCAGGGAGATAGAACTCAAAACCTCTGGCCAAGACAAGAATTACCACACCCATATCATTGCCCCACCCATCTCATTCTAATGCCCCTTCACCCACCTTGAGCAACTTGTCCTACTCCTTCCTTCCCCTACTAGGAAAGGTCTGTGACCCACTCCTTGCCCTGCCCATATGGGGAAATATAGGCCCCCAACCAACCAGCAAGGATATCAGAAGACCCCGTCTTTCCCCAACCAATCAGCAGGTCAAAGGTGTATGACAAGACCTCTCCTCTTTCTGTGGGCTGTAAAAACACACCAACACACACTCGGGGTTGGCTCTCCCTGATCGTCAGGGAGACATCCCACTGCACTAGAAGTGTCTCATATCAATAAACTTTTCTTTCTCTTCACCTTGCTATGTGTCCAGAGATTCTTCTTCTGACTCACATGCACAGAGCATGACGTGGTGGCCAGGGCAGGATGGTTACTGGGTCAACCTTGTCTATATGATTGTCTTTCCTTCAAGATGAGGTTTGTCCTAGGAGGCACCCATGTTATGCATGTACTACATTCAGGTGGGCATGCTTCTCCAGTTATGGCCAGATGTATAGACACAGTTTACACACAAGCTGTACCATCATCCCCCACTCAACACCACAATGAGAAAAGTAAGAAAGAAGTGGAGCTGTCATTTAGTTTTTCTGTCAAGTTCATTAGCAAGATGTGCAAACCTTGCTAACTGCAAATAATCTGAAGAAAGTTGAAGTCAGAGAATATATGAGAGTGACTAAATGAGCTAACTTCATATTTATACAAAGGCCTTGTGGCTATTCACTTTCTGATTCTTTAAGAAGTCTATGCCTCCTCAATTCCCTTGAATTTTCTCTCTCCTCTAAAATCCAACAGGAGAACCATTGGCTTTGTCTCTCTGCTTCAGGAAAGACTTCTTTCTTGCCTTTGACATAGTTACTCTGGTTTCCTAATTAGTTTTTGAAAGGATTTTCCACATCAGCCGTGAGATGCTGTTTCCCTTGGAAAAAAAAAAAAAAGTGCCCTCTTTTAAATCACTCCTGTGCTTCTCAAACTCTAGTGTCCATCAGAGTCACCTGGGGGACTTATGAAAACCCAGACTCCTGGGCTCCATCCCCAGTTTCTGACTGAGTGGGTCTGGGGTGGAGCCTGAGAATTTGCATTTCTATAACACTTCCACTGGACCACTGGCAACTGGTCCAGGCACCACACCTAGAGAACCACTGCTCTAAACTATATGCAGTTCCTCTGAACTCAGGAGCTCAATAGAATGTCACAATGAGCTTTCAAATGGCATCAAAGAGCCCTATAAGGCACATGCTGCAGCTGTGTATATTTGTTCCCCTCAGAGTGTCTCACTGTGAGCCTGCACTTCCTAGAGCACCATTTCCACTTCTGCTGGGTTTTGTAAATCCTGGCTTGGTGATGTAGACTTTTCAGATACCCAGTTATCATGCCTCTTCATCTGTTGAATCCACTGGCTTGAGAAATCGTTAAAAAAAAAAAAAAAAGTTTAGTGCTATTTCCAACTAGCTCTACAAAATATAAAACATAAGATTGCAAGAGCAGCCAGAATAGTTCCTATATGTCTTCCGTACATCTGCAAGGTCAAAATGCCTAATTGCAGTATCATAATTACAGTCACCCTGAGGTCTCTTCACACATAAGGGGTTGCACAGAGAGAGTTATTAAAAGAGTGCTTGTAAAAACACAGTATGAGTTCAAACTTGGCCTCCATCAACTCATCCTAGCAGCCATAACTTTTAAAATAAATGTTAAAACCCCATTTAGTCTCTGGGCAATTATAAGCATCGGTTGAAATAAATACTAAGAAAATACCAAAATATTTATTTTCTAAGCAGCAGACATTTATGTTTTGCTCTGGTCAAACTAAACCAAAGTTTTAATAACAAAAATGTAATCATTCAGGAGTTCCCATCGTGGCTCAGTGGTTAATGAATCCAACGAGGAACCATGAGGTTCCAGGTTCGATCCCTGACCTTGCTCAGTGGGTTAAGGATCCTGTGTTGCTGTGGCTATGGTGTAGGCCAGTGGCTACAGCTCTGATTCAACCCCTAGCCTGGGAATCTCCATGTGCTGTGGGAGAAGCCTTAGAAAAGGCAAAAAGATACACACACACACACACACACACACACACACACACACACACAATGTAATCATTCAATAAGCTTGGGCTAAGACCAAATGGAGGAACAATTACAAAGTGCTCTCCTTTTGAAAGCCCTTGTTCTAACTCATCTGGAGAACAGGCTTAGTGTTTGAACTTCAGCAATCTTGACTTCCCTCACTTCCCCATCAGGAGGAGGTAATAATTCAGAGTTGCAAAACTCTGGTATGATAAAAAGTCAGGTATTTATAAAGTCTCATGGAAGTTGGGGCGAAATAAAAAAGGCCAGAATGTGAAAGAACATCATGCAATTCCTTTACCTGCAGCAGCCCTCTTCACTGGGCAGGATTTACAGATGCCAATTTGGGGTTTTCCAAAAGATGCTTTTTCTTTCAGCATTCTCTCTAACCCTGTAGCTGAATCAAAAAGTAACAAGTTTCTCTGTATTATTCTACAATATTTATCTAGCACCTACTAGATGCCAAACACTTAATAATACATATGTTAACACATGTTAACACTTACTTCAAATGTGTTTTTAAAACTTCCTCTGTTCTCCTAAAATTTTAGTACTAGAAGAGGCATTCTGAGAAAATATAAAGCAAAAGCTAGACTGCATAGGCTGTTTGATACCAGGAGCAAATCAATCAGCCTCTGATCTCAAGTTTCCTCACCTGAAGAAAGACCAGTTGTACCATATCAGTGGTTCTTAAACTTTGGCAGGCATCAGAATCACCTGGAGGCCTTGTCAAAACATAGATTGCTGAGCTCTACCCCCAAGTTTCTCATTCTGTAACATCTGGGGTGGGGCCCAGGGATCTGCATTTTTAAGAAGTTCCCGGGGGATACTGATGCTGCTGGTCCAGGGACCAAAGGTTGACCAGAGTTGAAGGATTATTGTCTAAAATTTATCTGCCTTGCCAGGTTGCCCCTTTCCAGGTCCAAGACCAGACTTTTTCTAGAAGAATTTTTTTGTCTGTGCCTATTTGTGTTTCTGGGTTGCCAGTATCTTCATCTGTAAGTCTATATATACATGAAGCTAAAAGAAAATTCAGGGAATCTGTCACTGTGCCATTCCTTGGGGTCCTGAGATCCCTAGCCAGTCTGCCTTTCTTTTCCATTGTACCGTCTTATGTTTGCTTTATAGAAAATGGCCAGGTTGTTTAGTTATACTTCTCAGGAGAAATACGGGAAAATGGGATAAGTGCCTCTATTCCATCTTCCTAGAAACAGAAGTGTCTGGGCCACAGTTTGAGAACCACTACATTAGATGATATCTCACACCCCTTCCAGCTCTATACGCTATAATTATGACTTTAAAGGTTTCTTCATGAATTTATAAGACACATGGCAGAGTACACACTGAGTGACATAGAGAAGAGATAAGGCTGGCTTTCTGGACCTGTGTATCTTTTGTTTTAACTAGCAACCCATAAGCACGACCAGGTAAGATCTGGGGAAGCCTCAGCTAACTCTCATCTGCCAAGGTTCACCTATAATACATTCTAGACCACACTTCCAGGTAAGTGTTTTGTGTTCTACCATTTTCTAACCTGGGACCCATTCTCTGGGGCTCCCTCTGTGCCAGAACTAGTCTGTCAAACTTTCCTCCATGTGGTACTAGTGAGTGAAGGACCATCTGCCTCCAAGGTTACATTTTCACAGGGACTTAATTTTTCCTTTACTTTGTTTTTCAGATACTTTGAATCATCCTGGTCAAAGCTGCCATCACTTTTTCCCTGGTTTTCCATAATCACTTTCCAGCTGCTCTTCTTCCTTACATTATTCCCCCTTCAAACCTCCTTCCAACATGGAAATCTGAGCGATCTCGTCAAAATGAGGTCCTCATGGCTTGTTTAGGTTTTAATGATTTCTGCAGCTCTTCAAACTAATAGTCAAATACTTGGTATGTCTGAGGTGATCCCGTGTGACCCAGGATCTGCCCACTTCCAGCCACTTCTTACCCCTCTCCCCTTCTCTGCTCCCTGCACTTAGTCACAATGACCTACACTGGTTTCTTCAATAATCTTCTTTGGTCCCATACATCTTCCTACCACTGGGCTTTAGCTCTTGCTGCTCATCCTCCCTGAAATGCTCTCTCTCTTCATCTAGTTAATTCCCACTGCTTGTCAACTCAAGGCCTTCCGTGATCACTTACACCTGGTCACAGTCTGCTGCTATTCATTTATTGCACTGCTTCCTTCATAGCAAATATCAAATAATCACAAAATCTTTTATTTATTTACTTTTGCAACATTATATCACCAGTACCTGCCACAGTGCCTGTAATGTAAGATATGTACAATCTCTTTTGAATAAAGTATTTAAATAAGAGAGACACCCCCTACCCCAAAATATTGCATCATAGTCATATGCGCTGTTAAAAAAAAAAAAGGCATCTTTTGTTTCTCTTCAATCATTAATGTCCCACATTGAGTGGTTTATCAAACAAGTTGAAAGAGATTTTCATATCTCATTTTGAGTATTAAAGAACTAGCAAATTGCTCCATACTCAACATAGTAGAGTGTGGTTCTTTCTGGAGATTTTGGCTAATCCTTCAATATGTGAACAACCCCATAGCATATTATTTGCTCTGTGGTTCAACAATGACAGATAAGCCTTTAACTCCTAATGCTTCAATGAGATGACTTTTCAGCCTCCTGACATTGAGTTACATTAGCAAAGGGAATCTGTCCTGAGTTTCCTGGGCATATCCTCAGCCACTGAGATAACTGCTCATTCAGCATTCACTAAAGTTTTGTCTCTTATTTGATGAGCTTAACTAAAGCACACATTGAAATCTTATCAATCACTTTTATTGTTCCACAGAGTGCATATGGTAAACTTGCTTTCGTCAAGGACAGAATAAAGGTTAGAAATAATTTGGGATAAATTAAATACAGAGTGTTGCATTCAACTAAAAACCATCACTTTCTTTGACCTTGTCTGGAGTCATAAACAGCATAGGGTTATCCACCCCAGGCCTCACAGGTGCAAGAAACTTGATAAACTGCAAGGCTCAGACTAAATCATAATAATTTAAATGTGAAAAAGATCCCAGTTCATTTACTTAAGTGTAATCTGAACAAACTATACAACATAAGTTAGCATATATTTGCAACTACTTTTAAAAGGAAACATGTTTGCATAGCAGAAATTATCACAACATTGTAAATCAACCATACTTCAATAACTCTAAAAAGTGAAAAACAAAGAATACTGCACAGAGTACCAGAAAAAAGGAAACATATTTTGAGTCATTGCATTTATAGAATTGAGCTAAAGATGGTAAGATATTCATAGAACAACAAAAAATATATATAAAACACATGAAGCATGACTCTACTGTAAGAGTGGTTATTCAAAGCTACATCTCAGTGAGCTTCTGGCTGAAACTACAGAAAATTCAACCAATGAGAATTCTTAATGCCTAATCACACAAATGGTCACATACCCAGAGAAGTTTGTACATGCCAACCATCAGACTCTAGTAACAAGCTGCAGTAGTTGCTGTAATGTTTTAAAAACAACAAAAGTTCAATTGAAGGAAGTTCCTGGTATGACTCAGTGGTAACCAACCCAACTAGTATCTATGAGGATGTGAGTTCAATCCCTGGCCTCGCTCAGTTTGTTAAGGATCTGGCATTGCTGTGTCTGTGGTGCAGACCAGAAGCTGCAGCTCTGATTTGACCCCAGCCTGGGAACTTCTACATGCTTTCTTGTGGCCCTAAAAAGCAAAAAAAAAAAAAAAGAAAGAAAAGCAAAAAAAAAAAAAAAAAAAAAAGTCAATTGAAGACTGAGCCATCAAAACATAGCTACCAATAAGGAAAAGAACATGCTAAGGCCAGAAATTGTGAATTGAGTTATGCAAAAAAAAAGATAAAAATTTGATAAAAATTACTTTGGACTAAGGCTCTCATTCCTACTCTCTCCCACTTCTGAAATGCCTCCTAGTCATCTTCCTCTTCCTTCCTTTCCTCTGCTTATGCTCTTATTTGACCTCCGAAGTCCAGCACCACCTGAAGTGCCTCACACAGTGGCTTAATACAATTCCCATTGTTCCTTCTTTCAATGACCTCATCTTTGTTTTACCATCACATTTCTCTTCTAGTTCTCACTTATTTCTGAATCATTGGTATATCCATGTATCCTCAAATTCAGTCCTCTCAGGCTGGTCTTCTAGAATACAGCAAAAACATTGTACCACCAACCAGTAACAAATTCTGTACTTATTCCAGATGCCTGCAAGAGTCTAGGTTTTCTCTTTGTCTTTGCTCAGTTTAGGCATTTCTTTGATACTATGAACATCACTTCAAGTTGTATCTGCTGTATTTTAAACAAGATAAAATATTGATTTTCAACCAGTCTGTAGCCCAAACTAACCACACACTCTCCCCAAAGAGCATCAAAGGACACTATGTCATCAATACTCAGAAAAGCAATCAGAGGTGGAGTTTTCTGTGAAACAGAGATAAATTTGTTTTCTATGTAGAAGGCTCTTTTATCCTCCGTTTTTAAGCTTGTCTTATTGTCTATAACCCACTTCTACTGTGGTACTTCTGAAAATAGTAGTTTAAAAATCTCTTTCCACTTGGAAGGAGGCATTCTTCCAGGGTTATGATCTCAGAGGCAAAAAGGCACAGAGGTGCAGCAGTAACCTCTAGATTAGCAGTCTTCGTAGTTAGGAAGTTATGACCAGTTCATCAAAGTAAGATCTCCCTTACGAGTGTGGGTCAAAGCTATGGCTGCTAATAAGGTGGTTGATTTCTTTGAAAAGGACTCAAGGCACATATCCCCAGGGACTAACTGGAGTGGCAGCAATCACAAGAGGCAGCTGAGCAAAGACGTGAGAACTCAGGATCCCAGTTAAATCTTGTCCCAGAAGCACACCCATGGAGTTGGAGGATAGGGGAGGTAGGCTCACTCGGAAATGCCAAATTGCAATAGCAACTTTACTTCTCATGGGAAAAGTCCCAGGTAGAGCAAACAAAAATCTCTGGCCTTGGGAGAAGTTCTCCATCATGGTTCCAGACATCATCTCAGGTAGGACAAGGATTTTTCTTAAGGGCTAAGGCAGCTTCATTCCTCAAGTACAAATTATAACAGTGATATTGTACCAGATCCCTCTTGGAGCAACAGAACCAGGTCTTAGTTGGGGACAAGACTTCATTTCTAGACTGGGGCAGGCCCAGTTCACATATGGAAGTATATTTGGGCCCTGATAGTATGAAGAAATAGTAGGGGCAGGGCACTCCCTATTCTGTTTTCTTTCTTTCTCCTATATTCAGGGAACTGAAGACTAGCATTTTTGGGAACTCAAAGCTACGAATTTTACTTCTAGAGTCCCCTGTTATCTGTGGGGCACTGCTTGCTTGCCAGAAAGTAGGAGTATCTAAATTTGGATTCTCTCAGAAACAAGGAATTGACTACAAGTAGCTTATTTGGGAGGTGATCCAAGAAACAGTTGTAGGGAAGTAGAAAAATGAGACAGCTACCACTGTGGCAACCAGAGCATCATCCTGCTGGGAAACTTCAGGAATCAATGTAAAACAGGCAATTCAGAGATATCCCACTCAAGTTGTTTATTACGGTGCGTTCTAGCCTACCTTGGGTACAAGCAACACCTTCCAGCTGCTTAGAAAGCCCACTAGCAAAGAGGTGTACATGCTGGCAGCTGGAAGAAAGACAGCAAGTGTACCACAAACATAAGGCCCAAGAGGGTATGGCTGGGGCACCAACGGCATCTCTTACAAGGTATATTCCTGAATTCATTTAATTTTGGATTCTGGAGAGAAGCAAGAATGCAGAGTACAAAGGGATAGGAAAAATCTTGTTTCTGGGAGTTCCTGTTGTGGATCAGTGGTAACAAGCCCGACTAGTATCCATGAGGATGTGGGTTTGATCCCTGGCCACACTCAGTGGGTTAAAGATCCAGCATTGCCATGAGCTGTGGTGTAGGTCACAGATGCAGCTCAGATCCCATGGCTGTGGCTGCAGCTGCAAGTCTGATTCTGCCCCTAGCCTAGAAACTTCCATATGCTGCACCTGCAGCCATAAATAAATAAATAGAAAAGAAAATATCGGGTTTCCCTTTTTTGTGAATTCAAAGTATATGATCTAGATACTCAATGGAAGAAAAGAGTCTCTCAAAGACCTGGAGAAAGAGATCTTACCATCTTAAACTAAGAGATTTTATTAAAGAAAGAAAAGTGTCAGAGTTGTGTGTTTTCTTCTCCCCTTCCCTCTTCCAACCAAACATGATAATTACAGCGTAAGAGTCCTCTGTCAGAAGAGCTATTACATTTGAGTTTTAAATTCAAGGGTTGTAGATGACACAATCAGTATCAATTAGCTGTGCCCTCTGGAGAAACTTAAAGCCTTTCTCTATCTCCTCCTCTCTCTTTTCCTAATCCATTTTCTCTGTTTATATGATCTTCTAAATATATCACATCTCTGTGATGATCTCTGGTTGATAACAGCAAATTGGTGTTAAATTCTAGGATACCTGCTTGGTAAGGGGAAATACTGGGTTGTTTGGGAAATACATATGTATAAGCCAATTAGTATCTAAATTATAAATATTTAGTTCATTAAATCTGTGTCCTGACAATTCATTGGAACTTTGGATATATGGGACACTTGAGATTGAGGTAATTTCTGAAGGTGCCAAAGGAGCAGTGCCATACCCTGTGGGAAATACTTCAGGCTACAGCTGTTTGGAGAAGAGATCCAGGCACTAATCAGACACCAGAAAGGTACTACAGAGCTGAGAGTGAGCCAAACAAGAATACAGGCACTTTGTATTCATTTTGTTAGGACTTTAATCCCCCTAAGAACAGGGGATTGAGTATGAAAAGCAAGATAACTTTAAAAATTAAACAAAGGTGTCAAGTGGAATAATAGGAACTGGATTTATGCTCTCAACCTAAACAACTGAAAACCTGGACAAAATACATGAAACCACAGCTAACAGGTAATGATGAAATAGCAGTACAAAAATCCCTGAGAGAAGGGACACAAATAAAATAAGCTCTACAACTGTACCAAGTTACTGTTCAGAGGTAGTTTTCAGGCCTCCATGCAGGGAGGGAGAACCCAAACAACCCAGCACTTCCTGAGTTGAGAAGACAGAGACTGGAATTCGCAAGGCCAAGTCAGCTAAAATTTGTTGGGCCAAAACCAAAAAGGAGGGATATGCAAGAGATAGAGCTCCATATTTCTGCAGAAGGTCCCCTAGAGTCTTTGGCAAAGTAGAAAAAGACATGTGAAACAGGGAAAGAATCACAAGAAAAGAGTAGGGAGAACAATTCCAAAAGCCTGCTTAGAATAGGAATAATTTGTGCCCCTACCAGTCAGAATATAAAGATATCATAACCCTCAGTGCATTATGTAGAAGAGCATCACCCCTATAGTGGAGCTAATCAAACTTAAAGGCTTTTGCACAGCAAAGGAAACCATGAAAAAAAGACAGCCCACAAACTGAGACAAAATAGCTGCAAACAATGCAACTGACAGGGGCTTAATTTCCTAAATATACAAACAACTCATACAACTCAACAACAGTAACAACAACAACCCAATTAAAAAATATGCAGAAGACTTTAATAGACGTTTCTCCAAAAAAATACATGCAGACGGCCAGTAGGCACCTGAAAAAATGCTCGACATCACTACTTATTAGAGAAATGCAAATCAAAACAACGAAGAAGTACCACCTCACACCAGTCAGAATGGCCATCATTAACAAGTCAATAAATAACAATTGCTGGAGAGGGTATAGAGAAAAAGGTACCTTCCTTCACTGTTGGTGGGAATGTGAATTGGTACAACCACTATGGAAAGCAGTATGTTCTTTCTCAGAAAACTGAACATAGAACTACCATATGATTCACTTCTGGCCATATATCCAAATAAAACTATAATTCAAAAAGATACATGTACCCATATGTTCATAGAAGCACTATTCACAATAGCCAAGAGACAAAAACAACCTAAATGTCCATCAACAGATGAATGGATTAAGAAGATGTGGTACATGTACACAAAGGAATACTACTCAGCCATAAAAAAGAATGAAATATGGCCATATGCAGCAACATGGATGCAGCTAGTAATTGTAATATTAAGTAAGTCAGAAAGAGAAAGACAAATACCATATGGTATCACTATATATGGAATCTAAAATATGGCACAAGTGAACCTATCTACAAAACAGAAACACTCACAAACATGGAGAACAGACTTGTGGTTGCCAAGAGGGAGGGAGGAGGGAGTGATTAGACTGGGAGTTTGGTGCTGGTACATATAAACTATTACATTTACAATGGATAAGCAATGAGGTCCTACTGTATAGCACAGAGAACTACATCCAATCACTTGTTATAGAACATAATCACTTGTTATAGATTATGTAAGAAAAATAATGTGTATATATATATATATATTTATGTGCATATATATGTATGTATGTCTGGCTCACTTTGTTGTATAGCAGAAATTGGCATAACATTGTAAATCAACTACAATAAAAAATTTTTTTTAAATACATGAGGCCAAACCTTACTGCATTGAAAGAATACATAAATCCACAATTGCAGTCAGCTCTTTTAATACTCCTTTCTCAATCATTAATAGAACAAGCAGAGAGAAACATCAATAAAGATAGAGAATGCTAAGACATCATTATCAATCAACTAAACCAAACTGACCTTTATTTCAAAGTCCATCAACAACTGCAAAATACACATCCTTTTCAACTGCACATGGGGTGTTTACCAAAATAAACCACATCCTGGATCATGATACTTGTTTCAAGTCGATCTTCAGATTCAGCACAATCATGACAAAATCCCAGCAGGTGTTTTTGTATTTGTTAAAAAGTTGTCTTTAAAATTTATATGGGATGCAAATGACCTAAAAGGGCTTTAATAATTTTGAAAAAGAAAAAAATAAAGGTAGGATTTCCTAGATAGACAGATAGACACCATATATATATATGGGGTAATCAATATGTTTTTGGAATAACCAATATTTACATGGAATAATCAAGAGATGGAGGATTTGTGTAAAGAAATAGACCCACATGGGAGTTCCCATAGTGGCACAGCAGAAACGAATCCAACTAGGAACCACGAGGTTGCGGGTTCGATCCCTGGCCTCACTCGGTGGGTTAACAATCTGGCATTGCCATGATCTGTGGTGTAGGTCGCAGATGCAGATCAGATCTGGCATTGCTGTGGCTGTGGCACAGGCCTGCAGCTGTAGCTCCGATTGGACCCCTAGCCTGGGAACCTCCATATGCTGCTTGTGGCCCTAAAAAGCAAAAAGAAAAAAAAAAAAGAAAGAAACAGACCCACACATATTTAGCCATCTGCTTTTTGACAAAGGCGCTAAAGTAAGCAATTCAGTGTAGAAAGGATAGTCTTTCAACAAACGGTATTGAAACAACTGGATATCCATACGTAAAAAAAGGAAGATAACAAAGAACCTTGACTATTAACTTAAAACATACACAAAAATTAATATCATCTTAAAATAATATTACTTTACAATATACACAAAAATATTAATAAGAATTAATATGATCAAATGGATCATACGCCTAAATGTTAAACCTAAAACAATAAAACTTCTAGAAGAAACTATAGGGGAAAAAAAAAAAACTAAATCTTCATGGTCTGGAGTTAACAAAGATTTTTTTAAGATAAAACACAAGAAGCATAATCCATAAGAGAAAACACTGATAACTTTGACTTCACAAAATTTTAAACTTTTATTCTTCAAAAGACTACTGTTAACAAAATGAAAAGGAAGGCTACAAACTAGGAGAAAATATTTACTAAACATGTATCTAGTAAAGGACTTATATCTAGAACAGAGGTCAACAAATTATAACCACCTGGTTTTATAAATCAAGTTTTATTACCTGTGGCTCCTTTCAAAGTAAAATGTCAAAGACAACTAATTGCAATCCAAAACTTACAGCCCACAGCATAAAACATTTACTACCTGGCCCTTTAAGAAAAAGTTTGCCAATATTGGATAGAGAATATTTAAAGAATTCTTACAACAAAATAGTAAGAAGTCAATTTTTGAAATGGGCAAAAGATTTGAATAGACACTCTACCAAAGAACATCTATGAATAGCAAGTAGAGTTTCAGTTATGCTTCATGGTCTGGCGTTAACAAAGATTTTTTTTAAGATAAAACACAAGAAGCATAAATTCTAGAGAGCTGCAGTACAGCACAGTACCTAAAGCTGACAATACATTTTGTGCAGTTCAAAATTTAAGAAGATGGATCTCACGTTGTGTTCTTACCACAAAACAAAAATGAAAGAACACAAGGAAATTCTGAGAGGTGTTAGATGGGTATATTACTTTCTTGTGGTGATATCACAGGTGTTTGCATATGTCCAAACTCATCAAATTATACACATTAAATGTGTAGTTTTTTGTGTACCAATTATACATCAATAAAGCCATTAAAAATGCCAAGTACATGAAAATATATCAAATATCATTATTCATTAGGAAAATTCAAATTACTTTTTTCTTCTTCTTTTTTGGCCATTCTGTGGCATATGGAGTTCTCAAGCCAAAGATGGTATCTGAGCCCAGCTGCAACCTATGCCACAGCTGGGGCCACACAGGATCCTTAACCCACTGTGCCTGGATGGGGATCAAACATGTGTCCCCACTGCTGCAGAGACACCGTTGGTACCACTGCAACACAGCAAGAACTCTGAAAAATTCAAATTCAAATCATAATACGAAACCACTACATATAGCCAGAAGGGCTAAAATTAAAAGGATTGACAAAACCAAGTGCTAGTGAGGGTGGTGCAACTGGAGCTCTCAATCTCTGAGGGTAGGAGTGCAAAAGAGTATAGCCACCTTGGCAAAATTTGACAGTTTCCTATAAAGTTAAATAGACATCATTTCACCAAACAATCCCACCCCTAAATGTTTGTATAAGAGAAATAAAGACTATGTTCACATAAGTATGTTCTTAGTAACGAGAAACTGGAAAAAACTCAAATGTCCATCAATAGGTGAACAGGTTGTGGCATGAAATATATGCTAGAACACAGTAATAAAAAGGAAAGAACTACTGATACACAGAACAAACTGGATGAATTTCAGAAGCATTATGCTAAATAATAGAAGCCAGAATTTAAAACTCTATAGAGTATGATCTATTTATATGAAATTTTAGAAAAGGCAAAATTATACCGACAGAAGCTAATCAGTGGTTGCCAGGACCCAGGGAAGGGATTAACTACAAAGAGACACAAAAAAACTTTGGGGGATGATGGGAATATCATTATCATGTGGTGGTTACATGATATGCATCTGCCATAACTAATTAAATTTTACTTTGTTATTAGTAATTTTTTTGTAAAACTGTTTTTAAAAATTAAAGACAGCAACACACATGCAGTTTTTACCTATAGCTGTCACAATTCTATTTTTTTCACCATGTACACCAGATGATTGACTCTAAGGTTTTGACCACATATATGAGTGTAACTCAAGATGAAAAAATAGAATAAGAGAGGATGTCTTGGCCTGCTGCAGTAGTTCCCAAACACATGCACATCAGTTTCTAGGGGATGTAGTCTAAAGGCAATTTTCTAGGCACCACCCCCTGAGGTTCCGATTTAAGGCCAGGCCTGGGAGATAGACCTCTGTGGACTAACAGCCTCTCCTGGTGATGATGATGCAGGGTGAAACTTGAAAACCATCAGCCCAATGTACAGGTTGACCTTGGAGTAAACTTAATTCATATCATGTTCTGACCTCTTTCAGAGACTTCTGAGAAATATCAGAACTTCATAAAAAGACCTAGAAGCAATAAACTGCAATTGCATTGGTTAGAAAGCTCCAAAAGGAGGCTCAGGACTTGGCAAAGTTGCCTCCCCAAGGTGCAAGGATTTTCATAGGTCACTAATCCCCTCCCCAACCCTCAGCCTGGCAAAAAGCATACTCAATCTTTGGGCCTTAGCTTTCCCATTGATTATGTGGTGAGATCAAAGGTACCTACCCACCTCCTAGGGTTGTTTGTCAGAGTTAAGTAAGATAACTCATATAAACTGCCTAACACAATGCCTAGTACATAGCATATACAATGAAACCTAGAAAATTTGGATAGTCTGAACAAGTAATTCGTTCCTGACCTCCACAGCAGGCTCACCCTGGTCATTCATTAATTTTATAATAATGAAACCTTGATTTTCTGGCTTTTTAATTGTTTGGGCCTCACTTGTACCATTGAGCTCTTCTCAATAAATGCCATCATCTCTAATATTATCACTATGGGTTATATTTATTGCGGTATTTACTATTATCGTCTTAGTGATTTTGATATCAAAAAACTAGCCACTTCCTCCTTCCTAGACTTACTACTGACTCAGTATTTTGTAGGATTGCAGGCATTCCTCTCTTGATTACCCAGACAGATATCTACTTGCCTACTAAAGCAGAACCCTTTAATAGCCATTGTTTATTTTTAACAAGCCATTTCAGATAATTTACAAATGTAGGGGAAATCTGACTTTAAAACGTAGGAAAATATAAGCAAGGATTGAATTGGTATTTAAAGAATGACATTCAACCCCCTTCAAGTCTGTTATTCAATAACTTAAAATCAACCCTGCTGGTATTTCCAGCCACATTTTCTCACTCTTCTGTTATCTGCTCTACAGAGGCTTGGAGGAGACAGTGACTAGAGCTGGTGCTGTTGATATAGGTGAATGGAGCTGATTCAGCTGGGTAGTGACAGCAGGTGGCTAATGGCGAGGAGCCATCAACATTTTCCTCTTTTTCCCTGCCCCTGAGCTGTTCTTCCAGGGTGGTCAAAGTCAACCATCAGCATGTTTCCAGGTGCACACATCAAGCAGAGCATTGTCAATCCTGACGATTCTATACACCCCATTTGTTGAGGTTTTTGCTATATAATAGTGGATGTTAGAGAAAGGGCTCTCTCTATAAAATAGGAAGATATTCTCATTTTCTTTTTTATTAACTATTTTTATTTTTTCCATTATAGTTGGTTTACAGTGTTCTGTCAATTTTCTACTGTACAGCAAAGTGACCCAATCCCTCTCTCTCTCTCTCTCTCTCTCTCTCTCTCTCTCTCTCTCACACACACACACACACACACACACACACATACATATTCATTTTCTAGGTGAGGTAACTGAGTCTTAGAGGGATCATGACTTGGAAGAGATGACCCAAACCGTGTTGTGACTTGAGCCAGATTTCACAACTCTAAATTCCATGACTTTTTCCACTCTCTTATGATACATTCCACTTGGGAGGGAGGCAATGTTAGCACTTCTCAACTGAGAGCTCACAGGTCAGCCCAAATCTTGACCTTCCTCTGCCCTCAAGGTGGCTGGGTGGCAACTGTGTGTCATAATCCCTGGTTCATTCACTCTCAGCAGTGAGCAGCCTCTGGTCTTTAGCAGAGGGTGCTATGTAGACAGTGATGTGGAAAATGTCAAGAGGTACTAATACATATAAATGATGTTCTTGGACTAATCTCTTTATGTTTCTGCTGTATATTTTGAGGGAGAGGCATTTATACCTTAAAACTATTGGAATTTAGAGAATTCAAAACTATGAGCTCCCCTCTGCCTACCAATATTGGTACTGATGGGAATGAGACCTCTAATGAGGATTTCCAACCAGGACAAAGGTATTGGTTAACTCAGAGAGGTCACAGGAAGGGGGTATCTGTACATTATTATCCTCAAGATGTTCTTCCTAGTTACTCCCACAGCACCCCATACATCAGCATATTGGCACAAGTTATCACACTGAATTATAATGTTCTGTTTCCTTGTTAATTTCTCCCACTAGACTATCATCTTTCTAAGAACAGAGGATTATAGCTTGACTGTCCAGCACAGTGCCTATTCCACTACAGTAGATTCCTAACCAGCCTCTCTGTATCTATCCTTGCCTTCCTATGACTTTTCTTTCAAGTTTTGAGTAAGGTTTGAAAAATGGAAAAAAAAAAAAAAAAGTCATGTAACTCTCTTATTTAAAACTCTCATATGGTTGGAAAAGTTCTGCATCTTGATTATGGCAGGGATCATATGACCATAGGCCTTTATCAAAATTCATAAAACTATACACCCAAAAGGGGTGAATTTTATTATATATAAACTATAGCTCAACAAACTTTCAAAATCTCAAATGGCTTCCATTGTATTTAAGATAAAACCTGTAATTTTTGCCACAGTTGACATGACTGGCTGAGTCAGAGTCCCGCAAGGAACAGAAGACATTTTCAAATTAGTAAAAACTTGTATACACACTACTCAAAAATGCGGGCAGACTGTCATGAAGCTATAGACAGAGTGGAATGCCCAGAGCTAGTAAGAGCAGGGCAGAGTTGCCACCTCAGGCCTGAAAGGAAGGCTAGTTACCTCAAGACAGAAAGGCTGTATGAATCTGAGACTTGCAGTTAAATACCCAGGCCCCTCCCTTCCTATCTGCTGGGACTCCTCTTTGGCTGGATCCAACCACAGTGCAGAGGATGGGGTAGTCATTCCCAGGACACAGAACAGGGTGAAGAGTAGATCTAAAGGGAAAAACTGGAATAATCCATTAAATAGTGGTAAATGGTCTGTCTCCTTTTTTTTTTTTTTTAATTAAAAAAAATTTGGCCGTGCCTATGGCATGCAAAAGTTCTCCAAGCCAGGGATGGAATCTACACTACAGCAATAGCCCAGATCACAGCATTGGCAATGCCAGGTTCTTAACCTGCTGAACCTCCAAGGAACACCATCCTCTTCACTTCTATAACTTCATCTCCAGCTCCCACCAGAAGGCACCCTTTCCTGCTCACTGTGATGCAATCAGACTGGCCTTTTTGCTTCCACCCCACCCCCTGCACAGTTACTTATCTCTGTGCCTCAAGTTCTCTGCCCCTAGATCTTTGCTAAGTATTCTCTTTCTTGCTATTGAAACCATCCTCCCAATAAAAGTAAAGCCTATGCCTCACTTTTCCTTAGCACTCATCATTTCTGAAATTATTCAGGTTTGTTATTTGCTTCCATATTACTTTCTATCTCTCCAATACCTAGAACAGTGCCCAGCACACAGTAATTGCCTAAGTGTTTGAAAGAAGGAAAGAAAAACAGTGCAAGGTGGTTCCTCTGCCTTGTGCCATGAGTACCCATTCAGCCCTAGTCAGATGGGTATAGAGGTGTGGGGTGCTGAAATTGGGGACGGGGGAAGATGTAGGCAGGAGGTTTGGGAGGCTTAAGACGGTGGAGCATGCTGGGCATCATAAGAATATCAGAGCTAAAATAGATGGATATAACCAAGACCCATGGGCAAAATGTGCTTTTAGCTTGCTCAGAATCAGCAGAAACTACTCTCTCCACATGAGAAAGCAACAGAGCCATGGTCAGAAGCAAGGTCATGTGGACCTGGAGTTCCCGTCACGGTGCAGTGGAATCAAATCTGACTAGGAACCATGAGGTTGCGGGTTTGATCCCTGGCCTTGCTCAGTGGGTTAAGGATCCAGCATTGCCATGAGCTGTGGTATGGGTCATGGACCCGGCTCGGATCTGGCATTGCTATGGCTGTGGCATGGGCCAGCAGCTATGGCTCTGTTAAGACCCCTAGCCTGGAAACCTCCATATGCCATGCCCTGGGTGCGGCCCTTAAAAAAAAAAAGAAGAAGACAAAAAGACCAAAAAAAGAAAAAAAAAAAAAAAGAAGAAGAAGAAGAAGCAAGGTCATGTGGACCTGCATGGGTCTGCATGGGTCAGACCATGAGCACTCAAATATTTGGCCAATACTCTAATTCACTGAAGCCCAACCAGGAAGGAGACATTCTCCCCTTAAAGGTAAAAAAATAAGAAATCATGAAAAAAAGTTTCTGACTTTCCCATATGGTAAATACTTGTCAGCAACTGTATAGCAAGTTAAGGTCTTTTAACCAAATTGGTTTAAAACAAATATCCACGCTTTGCAGAAATCCTTGTTCTTGGATTATCATAATGTCTTATTTCTAAAAACAATCCATTGAAATAATTTCTTTTTAATTGAAGAAAATGCATTTGCCAAAATAATCCCTCCAAACCAAACCCTGCTTATTTCTTGCTGTCTTTTAGCTATTATTTTCCTTTATGGTTATGTAGGCAAGAAACACTAAAAATTTTTTCTAGCGTTTACTTAATTCTTTATCCAGAGCTGCTAAAATTTACACACAATAGTTTTCCTTTTTCTACACAGCAAATCTCAGGAATTGCAAAAATGTGAACGTTTTGAATTAGAATAAAGATTTCCTCAAATCTTTTTCTATGTATGGAATAGAAGTCTTTCTTTCTCAGCATTCTCTAGTTTTAAAAGAACTATCTCAAATATTGATTGGGATTTTTCTCCATGTAGTTTAGAAGACAGAGACATTGATTACACTGGGTTTTTCTTATTTACCACCTTTTCATTTGTGATGGGCCATCTGGGTATTCAGTGTTTAGTTATGTGTGTCTAAACTCTTTGAGGAAGACAGTTTATTTGTCAGGCTGCAAATATGGAGAGAGCCGGGAACAATTTTCTTTCAACAAGCAATTGTCAGGCTTCTTCTGGCTTGGAACATTGCCAGCCCAAATCCTCCTGGGTGGCACACGTGGTCAGAAACAAAATGGCACAACAGACTCAGGACCTGACTTGAATATAAAATTTAACCCAAATCGCTAGAGTCCATAGATGAATTTAGGGATGTAAGATGGCTGGAGCTCAGTGTACAAACACCTATTTTTCTTTTCTCACTGTCATGTCATCTTCTCACAAGGCTATCCAAAGAGAGAAATATATATTTTATATACATATGTGCAAATATACATATAGTTTATATGTATGTATATGTGTGTATATACACACATATACATACATATTCATGTATATGCATGTATGTGTGTATATATACATGTTCATGCGGTTGTGAAGGCCAAGAGGTCTCATGATTTGCAGTCTACATGCTGGAGAATTGGTGAGGGAAGGGGGCTATAATGATATGAGTTTTTGTCCAAGTCTCAAGACCCAAGAACTAGAAGTGCTGACACCAAAGGGCAGGAGAAGATGGGTGTCTCAGCTGAAGAAGAGAGCAAGTTCACCTTTCCTCCACCTTTGTTCTATTCAGGCCCTCAATGGACTGGTTGATGCCCACTCACGCTGCTGAGGATGACCTTTACTCTGTATGCCAGTTCAAATGCTAATCTCTCCCAGAAACAAGTGTCACAATAAAGGCAGACACTTGAAGGGCCCCCATGTTTGGAGAATGGTGAGAAGAGACAACAAAGGAAGTCATGTCTAAATGGATTCTGGAAGGTTGAGCAGAAGTTAAGTGAGGAGAGAGCAGCAGGACATAGAGGTCATTGTGGGGAGTTCTAGAAAACATTAGGGAGAAAGGTGTGGAGCCAGAGCAAAGCCCAGTGAGTTCAGGCTGGGGAATGGTCAGAGACTGGGTGAGGCTGGAGAGAAAAGCCATGGCCATGTTATATGGGGCCTCTACAAACCACAGAAAGCATATAGGAGATGTGATACAATAGTTAGGAGAGCAGGATCTCACACCCAGGACTCACACTTGAATCAGGGCTAGAAAATGGAAACAATTCACTTGCCTCATAGGGATGTGATGAGGAGCTACTGAGGTTACCCATAATGAGTGCCAAGCGTGGTTCTAGGCATTTACAAAGTACTTAATGAATGATAGCTAGTAACCTCCCTATTATTTAAAACTGAGGCTCAGGCAAAAAAAGAAAAAAAAAAAATGGAGTTCCCGTAGTGGTGCAGCAAAAATGAATCCAACTGGGAACCATGAAGTTGCGGGTTTGATCCCGGGCCTCACTCGGTAGGTTAAGGATCCAGCATTGCCGTGGGCTGTGGTGTAGGTCACAGACACGGCTCAGATCTGGAATTGCTATGGCTGTGGTGTAGGCCGGCAGCTACAGCTCCAATTAGACTCCTAGCCTGGGAACCTCCATATGCCCCAGGTGCAGCCTTAAAGCTACAAAAGACAAAAAATAAAAATTAAATTAAATTAAATTAAACTGAGTCTCAAGGAAGTCATAAAGCCATTCCAAAAAGGCAAAGAACATGATCAATTTATATTTTAGAAAAGCTGCTCAAAAGGGACAGTGTGATGAAAATCTTTACAAAGGACAAGGCTGAAGGCAGGGGGAACTAACAAGGACGCTGCTATACAGGAAACAAATCCCTTCCACTTTCTCCATGCACATGGAGGGTTTTAAAAATGCTGTTTGGATGAGCTATTAAAGAGTAAACATCCTGTGGAAGACACACATTAATATGCTGTCCATGGTTCATACCTACATGTATTATAGGTCAGAGATAAATTTTGATATGTGGAGAGGCCAAAGCAAGAAATCCTGGCACATAGGGAAACACAGTATGGTGAGAGCATCCAGAAGAATAAGACAGTACATGTTGGGAAGAGAAGTGGACAAGGAAGATAGGGTGCTGGGAAAGTACTCTAAATTCTGCCTGTTTCACAGTTGCCTAGACATGGGCCGCCGTGGGTTCTTCTACCTTGTCAAAATGTAACCTATGTGCTTTTCCTGTGCTGTACTCCCAGTTGCTCAGACTGCTGTTTAAAAATGACTTTGTGATTGCCTTAAGCTACCCTTCCTTTCACAGAGTGTGTTCTCCAGAAGCAGACAATGATGAGGAGTTTAGAATCAACATCTTTAAGAGGAAGGGCAAGGTAGCATGACTGGGCTGCTGTCCCTAGCTGGATTATGCTGTGTCTTAACCCTGTGTGTAGGCCTAGTAAACAGGAGGTGAGGTGGGGCAGATCTGGGTCAGGGGGACACATGCCACCTTTCAGTGAAAGGCCTCTGCTCTCTCTTCCAGCACAGGGAGGGTGGGGTAGGGGAGTTCCCCACACTCAGAGAAGCCTGAGGAGACAAACTCTTCAAGGACATCCACAAAGTCTATATCCTGTGAGTCAGACCCTCATTTCCTTTTCCTTTTTCTTTTTTATCTTTCTACTGTCACACCCATGGCATATGTAGGTTCCTGGTCTAGGGGTAAAATCAGAGCTGCAGCTGCCGGCCTACACCACAGCCACAGCACCACCAGATCTGAGCTCTGTCTGCAACCTACTCCATAGCTCACAACAATGACTGATCCTTAACCCACTGAGCAAGGCCAGCGATGGAACCAGTACCCTCATGGACACTATGTCAGGTTCTTAACATTTTGAGCCACAATGGGAACTCCAAGTCTCATATTTTCTTAATCTGGGCCCTGACGTTAGCATAAGATGGCTGCTTTATTGAGTGTTTAACTTTCTTTGAAGTCTAACCACTCCGACTTAAAAGTCCTAGGCTTGGTCTTGAATTTCTCTGCAGAATATGAGAGCCAAGCTATACTTTTACTTGCCCTCATACGTTCATTACCTTTCTGTAGTGTCAATGGCAAGTAGCCATATCACCCAATCCTACTAGCCATAGAGCTATTTCCCCATAGATTTCAAACACCTGACATGTAGTACATGCGGTGCATTCACCATGCTTTCACCTGGATATCATCCCAATTTACCACTGACACACGTTTCCACAATCGAACTGCTGATTATGCTTCACTTTCTACAAGTAATGGTGTGCTCAGTGCCAGCCAGCATCAGCAAACCATCTCCAAAACCCAATCTCACTGCCAGCTTTCTTAGAAATAGGTACAAATTATCACAAGGTGAGGTCTCCAGAGGCAGGCATCTAGATGGAGTTAGGGATTCAGAATATTTGCTAACAGTCAATACCTGTGAAAGGATAGCTGTGGAAGCAGAAGTTGTGGACCTGCAAAGCCAACCCAACAAATTTTAGGAAGCTGGCAGGAAATTGCCAATCTGAGTTATCTGGTAGACTGACATGGCCAGGCATTGTCCCTTCCCTTCACTCAACCACACACTGATCCAGGAGGAGCAGAGGCCTTACTGAGTTGCTCTCTATAGCTAAGGCAGATGCCAAGGCAGCCAATGGCCAGAAGCTTTCTTGCTGACCATACTCCCAAAAGCCCCAGAGTGGGACAGATGTCCCTCTCTAAAGGGGGCATGTATCTGGATCTACTACATTTAAAAAAAAATGTTTTTATTAGAGTATGGTTAGAACATAACATTTGTTTTAGTTTATAGCAATATGATTCAGTTATACATATACATCATTCCTTTTCAGATTCTTTTCCCATATAGGTCACTGCAGAGTATTGACTAGATTTCCCTGTGCTATATAGTAGGTCCTTGTTACTCATCCATTCCATGTATAGTAGTGTGTATATGCCAATCCCAACCTCACATTTTATCCCTCCCCTCAATTATTCCCCTTTAGTAACTATAACTAAGGTTTCAAAATCTTTGAGTCTGTTATTATTTGGAAATAAACTGTTTTGTATCATTTTAAAAGTTAGATTCCACACATCAGTGATATCACATATTTGTCTTTTAGCATAAAAATCTCTAGCTGCATCCATGTTGCTGCAAATGGCATTATTATGTTCTTTTATATAGCTGAGTAGTACTCAGTTGTGTGTGTGCATATATTCATTCCTCTGTTGATGGACATTTAGGTTGTTTCCATGTCTTGGTTATTGTAAATGGTGATGCAATGAACATTGTTGTGCATAGATCTTTTCTTAAATTGTAGTTGATTTACAAGATTTTACCATCCACACTTTTCCTTCCTCCTTTCTGAGGGAATTTTTGAAGGTTCATTTTGTTGCTTTTTCTCCTAAGTCATCTTAAGTTTGAGACCTTTTTTCAAACCATTCCCATCAGTCTCAGAGAATCAACACACATATTCAGGAGTTCCCGTCATGGCTCAGTGGTTAACAAATCCGACTAGGAACCATGAGGTTGTGGGTTTGATCCCTGCCCTTGCTCAGTGAGTTAAGGATCCAGCGTTGCCATGAGCTGTGGTGTAGGTTGCAGACATGGCTCAGATCTGGCACTGCTGTGGCTGTGGCGTAGGCCAGTGGCTACAGCTCTGATTTGACCCCTAGCCCAGAAACCTCCACATGCCATGGGTGCAGCCCTAAAAAGACAAAAAGACCAAAAAAAAAAAAAAAAGAAAGAAATGATTCAATTGGATAGAATAGTATTTTGTCCTTAAATTATGCTAGTTAATTTTTTTCTGTTCTTGTAAAAAGAAAATTAAATAAATTCACTGGCTCTTGACTGACTTTCCCCAACCATCACACACAACTTTTATTTCACATTAGTAATACTTAAAAAAAAAAAAGAATTTACCACAGTGAAATATATGTCAGCACTGATGAATCATCTTTAATTCACTTCATCCATTGCTTTCCACAAAGTATTCCTACAACCCAGAGCACTCTTCCACAAATAAAGTACAGAATGAATGATTCCCATACCTCTCATTAGAAAGAAAATATTAGCAGTGAGATCCTGCTGTGTAGCACTGGGAACTATGTCTAGTCACTTATGATGGAGCATGATAATGTGAGAAAATAGAATGTGTACATACATGTATGTGTAACTGGGTCACCATGCTGTACAGGAGGAAAGAAAAATCGTATTGGAGTAATAACTATTAAAAATAGTAATAATAATAACAATAAAGGAAAATAAAAAACAAAAGAAAATTGATTACTGCTTTGTTCTGAGAACATCTCAGGTGCCGGAAGAGCTTTATAAAAATCACAGCTAAATCAGGCTAAGAGGGAGAGGCATAGCAACACAGCCCATCTGGTGCATGGGAAAGGGGCCTTTCAAGAGGGGGCAGAGGAGAAACACCCCCACTGTTTCCTCTACTGGTATTCATAGAGCTTTGTTTATTTTACTTGTGGGCATAAAAATATCAACCTTTCAACCATATGGCCCAAGAGAGCAACAAAAGGGAGCCAGCATTTTACCTTCATCTCAGCATCTACCACCACCAAGACACCACAACCGCAGGCAGCGAGGGCATGTTAGGCACAAACCCAAGTGAGCAGGAATTGGAAGTGGGATCCAAGACAGAGGGAGGTTTTCTCCAGTTCCTTGATCTACTTCTGTTTTAAAATATTCAGTAGCAAGACTCAGCAAGAATGTCTCTTGCCAGGTAAGCCACAACTCTCTCTTATGCCGTCTTCCAGGGATTGATTCTAATCTGTTCAGGGCTGCTCAGACCCACATAAGGAAAATAACACTAATGCAGACCCCACAGAAACTCCAGGGAACAAGCTTCATACATTTATATACCAACACTGCAGGTGCATAGTGGTATAGCGGGAAGCTCTAAGACTCCAAGCAAGATTTTAGAAACCCTTTTTTTTTTTTTTTTTTTTTTTTGCAAACTAAAAATGAATAGGCCTCTAATTCTACACACTAAAGGGGGTTTATGGAGTAGTGTTTACACCTGTGGAGAGAGATGGCAGCAGCAGAAGGGATCAGGGTTTATCTGACCCTACCTTGCTCTCCATTATATTTGCAATGCCCTCATGCAAGCTAGAGACCCCAAAGCATATTATCCAAGATGTGTAAATAACCCCAGGAAATGGGCAATATAAGAGGAGGGATTAAGAGACACAAACTAGTATGTATAAATAGATAAGCAACAAAAATATATTGTACAGCCCAGGGAATATATCAATTGTATTGTAATAAAATTAAATAAAGTATAATATATTAAAATATTGCATCACTATGTTATACATCTGCAAATAATATAATATTGTAAGTCAACTATACTTCAATAAAAAAAGAAAAATAAAGAATAGTGATTTCCTGAAATTAAGTGAGAGGGACATGAAAGACCTAGCTTTTAGCAGGAGGATGAGAACAGGCCTAGGCCACATAGAGACCATCCTGGGGGTTTGTTACACACTAAGAAACAGAAGAACAAGGGTAGAATAAGTATTGTTTCTATCTTCCCTTTTTTCTAGTTAGGACTCCTGTGCTGAAAAGAGCTAGAGGTCAGGCAAGGTTGAAAATTGATCAGAAATAGCAACCGTATATGCACCCGCTTATTACCACATCCACCTAAGTGAGCTAATTAAGTACAAAAATCACCAAAAAAAAAAAAAAATCTATGGCCTGTGGAGTGATGCTATGAATTCACATGGATCTCATGGCTGGAGATCTGCTTAACAGGAGATGGGGAGAAAAGGCAGATTACCCCCAAATCTGAAGGATGATGGCAGCATAAATGCTGTGAAGTATCAAAAGGAGGGAAGGAATAAAAGTGTAGAAGAAAGACAGAGATACACATATTAGGAAAAAGTAAGGTGGTGAAGTCAGAGAACATAATAAGCCACTATGAAAAGGAAAAACATTAAAAGAAGCAAAAAAAATAGACATGTCTAAAAAGGGATGACATGGAATTCTAGGCAACATAATAGAAACAAAGAGAAGCTAAAGAAATCAGAGAAAAGGAAGATGGAGCAAATAGCACACAACTGATAATTCTTAACAATGGAATGGAACAAATGAACACAAGAAATTTTTTCAAAAATAAGGTAAAAGTTGGCAGAGAAAAAAAGAAAGCCCTAAACATGCAGTAGCAGAGATCACACTGTGGCCCAAGGAAATTTGCAGAAAAAAACAGCATCCACATTGAAAAAAATAAAGTCACTTACAAGAGAATATGTGGAATCTGGTGGCACATGTACATTCAATAGGGACAATATCCTTCCCTTTGTTGGGGACATGGCTCCGATCATCAGTGTCAAAAAATGAGACACATGAATACAGGGAGAGCTTGACAAGGCTCCTTATTTCTGCAGAAGGGTGTGGGTGCTCAAAAAGCACATGCAAAGAAGAAAAGGCCCTCCCTATTTTTCCCTAACGCAGGTGATGTACCTGTCCCCTTCCCATTGGTCAGGTCAGGGTGCACATTCTTCTCAGTTGGCTAATTTGAAACAAATTGTTACTGGGAGAAGAGGGAAAGAGGAGGAGGGTCACAAGAAGGCGTTTCAGATGAAACCAGGTCAAAATGAAATAACCAAGATTTCCTTTGATAGAAAAGACATTGTTACTTTCCATAATTCCATTTCATTTTTTATCAAATATTCTTTTCTTCAAACTTTTTGATCATGGTTTTGGCTCTCATGTTCTATTGTGTCCATCAGGAGTATACTGGCTTGGTGGGGAGGGGGTCCCAGTTGCTTCGTTAGGGCAGTTTCTATCAATTTTTGAATAAGCCCCCTGGCGCAAGGAATTATACAACATATAACTAAGACACAGACACTAACTACAGCAATTTGAGGGGTTGAGATCGACCCTATTAATCCCTTCCTTTTATTTTTAACCAGTTTTTCAAAAGATCTGTGAAGGGGTCATTAATACCAGAATTCTCTGAAAGCTCATCTGCTAAGGTCATTAATCTGCGTAGGGCCTTGGTGACAGTGCTGTCTGGGGCAGTGTTGTTGGGAATGAATGTACAGCACTGGATACCAATCATTACACAGACTCCACCCCTTTCTGCCAGCATCATGTCTAAAGCAAGTCTATTTTCCCATGCTATTTGACGAGTTGGCCCAGCTATTCAGCATCTCTAGGGTAATTAAAGAATCTTTGTTGATTGTAATAGGAGTAGTTTATCCAACAATAAAATTTTTTTATTGTTGACCACCAAAAGAAAGCAGATTCAAACCCAGAAGCTACCGGATTTCTTGCCTTAAATTTGTTTGGAATACCTATTGAGTCAATATAGACCTGGGGGTCAAAGGATCCCCCACCCTCTGTGGGGGTGAGGTCTCATTTCCTCAGGATTGGCTGAGTTTGAGATTGGGGCCTAAATGTCAGAGTGAAAGGAATGGCCAATTGCACCAAATTACAGGTGTCACTTTGATTTTCCATAAGGATGCCCATTTGTGGACTTCCACAATACCACCAGACATCTGCCTGGGGCACTTGGAACTGGGATTTATTGTGGGGGTGCACCTGGTCAGGTTGTCTAAGAAAGTCACCTTTGCCTCTTGTCATTTTAGACATGAGGAGAAGTTGACATTTTCATTTGGCTGCTGAACAGTTCTCAGGGACTGACCCACAGAACTTTTGACCTCAGGGAATAGCAGTGACAAAGTCCAACTGGACTCACTGTTTCAAGCCATTTTGTCCTGGAAGAGGGCCATCACACATTCAAGACCCTGTGGGTCTGATGACCATCCCAGAGGAAAGGGAACCACTTGGGCCTCTGGTCTCCCTGTGGCACAAGCATAACAGCTGCCTTTGTGTAGTGTGTCCACAGAATATTTTATCCATTTCAATCAGGCATTTGTGTCCCCATTTCCTGTTTCTATACTAACAGTCAGCCTTCCTCCAAAGGTGAGTTTTCTCTTTCCTTCAGTTAATAGGGCAGTGGCAGCTACTGACTCTGCATACTCAGCCATCCTCTGGCAACAGGGTCCAAGAGGCAGGAAAGGAAGGCCACCAGCTGGTGGATTCCTCCATGTTTCTGTGTGAGGACCCCTAGAGCCATCCCCCAGCCCATGGTTACAAATAAATGAAAAGATTTTATAAAAGGATGGTAGAGCCAGAAGAGGGGCACCTATCAGTGCCTCTCTTAAATCCCTAAATTGTTGTACCTCTTCCTGGCTCCAAAGTAAGGTATCGGGGTCTTCCTCTACAGGCTTGGAAATAGTCCTTTTATATTATGTCCTTTTTAGTATGTATAGTCCCCTTGTTGCAGGTTTGGGGGCATCTATCTGATCTTTATCCAAAAATAGATTACTGAGATAAACTTTAGAAACAAGCTTAGAATATTCTTTTAGAAGCTCAGTTAAACTTTGCAGCAATATAACATAATAGCAAAGAACTATCTAGGAAGTAAGTCTTAGTGATACTGACCACAATTAAAAGAATGATATTAACAGATTTAGCAAGTTTTCCTTGAAACATCTCTCTCTCTAAAATTACTCTCATTTTAATCCAATATTAGCAAAACCGAGACTAATTTACTTGCCAATTAAGTTTGGTGTCAACAACCCTGCCCTGATGATTTACGTGAATAAAATTGATCATATGGGTTTTTTTTTAAATTGGCTTTGTTAGAACTTTGTGAGGAATCTTAGACTAAACTTTTAAAAAGTACGTCAGGGCTAAGAAAGTCATGCCAAGGGTTTGTCTTAAAGATTTTTATCTTAAAGATCTCGGTGAATTCCTTCACTTTTAAAACCCAGGTATCTTGAGGTTTTTATAGGCTACATACAAGGTGGCCTTCCTTATTATCTGATAAAACTTCTGGGAACCTGAGAGTTTACATTCTCTGAAGAAATCAGGTAGAGAAAAGAGAAATATTTCAGTTCTGCTTACAAAGGTATAATTTACCAAATTGCTTGTTGGGGAGAATTTCTTTACACCTAGAAAACACAGATTAAAAGCCAGTATTATTTTAAATAGAAACCATAAAATTAAAACCATATTCACCAGTTCACACAGTCCAATGTAACCAATCCTTTTTGTTTAACTGTTTATGAAATCATCAATTTCCCTTTTAGAATTTTTTTTTTAATTTCTTACTCAGCTCATCATTAGGGTCTAGAAGTCGGAAATTCATATTTTTTTTAAAAAGTTTTTTCTATAGATCTTCTAGAAAAGGAAACATTTTTGCAAAGGTATCAGAGTAAAGCCATTAACTAAAATTGACAAGAGACTTAAGGCACTTTTTAAATCTGATTGCAATGCAAATTGACAATGAAACTTGGTAACTGTTGTGACATATAACAATTTGAAAAAAACTAAAAAAAAAAAAAAGAATTATAACATAGTACTATTATGTATCCAAATTTCAGAAACTATAAAATTTCTAGAATATCTATATTAAGAACTTCTATTTATCTATATAATCTGAGGTTTATCACTCATTTGATAATGCTCTCTATGTATTTTAACATTCCAAATAATTCTAGTAAATTTAACTTTTTTTTTTGAATGCCTCAAGGATGCTGTGAAGCATTTTAAAGTCATCTGAGTTAAAAGTGCTTTAATTAGAATTTGATAGTGTTTATAAATAAATCATTTTTTTAATTTAGTCAGATAGAATCGTAGGTTTCTATGGATAATACTTCTTTCTTAACCAAAGTTATGAGATCTCAAAAGCAAATATAGCAGATCACTAAAAAGAACATTTTATAATCTGTTATCAAAGTAGCATTCCAAGGAAACTTTGTTTTATTAACAAAGAAAAGCCAAGTTCCAGTTTTGTACCAGCTTATTTTAGAATTAATTTACTCAATTAAACTTATTTTAAACTGAGTTTTGACAATGTATAACCCTTCTCTCAATGTCTACTTCCTGCAAACCTTCCAGCACTTTCTGTATCCATTAGTTTGTCCCCTATTTTTCATTTAAAACAATAAGCTAGAACACAGAGTTACTCTCCTTTTCCCTTGATAAAATAGAATTCCATCCCTCATTCCTTCTCATATAACTTTTAGGTCTCTCTTAGCAAGTTCTCTAATGGTTTATCTTTCCAATCCTCTATTATTATTATTATTATTTTACTTATTATTTTGTCTTTTGAGGGCCGCACCCATGGCACATGGAGGTTCCTAGGCCAGGAGTCTAATTGGAGCTGTAGCCACCAGCCTACACCAGAGCCACAGCAATGTGGGATCCAAGCCGCATCTACAACCTATACTACAGCTCATGGCAATGCCAGATCCTTAACCCACTGAGCAAGGCCAGGGATCAAACCCGCAACCTCACAGTTCCTAGTTGGATTCATTAACCACTGAGCCACAACGGGAACTCATGACATTGTTTTAACTCTTGCCCAAGTCTGGAATAAGGCCCTGCCATATCCTTTGGTTTTGTTAAGGTGGCGGGCTTTGAGCCCATGGGCTGGGGCAGCATGCTTGTGCCTGGGGCCTAACCCTCCTGTTCTGACTCTGCCAGCAGCGGCAGCATGCCTGCACATGCACCTGCACTGGGCTATGCCCCCTCCCCTCCCATATTAATTTTGTGAGCAGCAGCACTGCCCTTGCACCTGCATGGTGGGCTCTGTGCCCTTCCCCCTCCTGCATTCCGCTGGCAGAGACAGTGGTGGTGGCTGTGGCTGGAGGGGGACCAGTGCCATTTTGGGGATTGTAAGGTGGTGGCAGCAAGCCAAGGGGGTACCACGGAGGGGAGGAGGTCCCAGAATGTTCTTGGGTTTCCTCATTTCCCTTTTGGCCCCATTCTCTGAGAGAAAAATAAGACCACCAGTCCCCCACTGCCAACAGAGAGCATGATAACTTTCCTCCTGAAGCCCCAGTGACTTGTCCTGGACAAACTGAATGAGCAGCTGACAGACCCAATCCTCGTCCAATCCAAACTTTGGCCAGAAGACAGATGGGGCAAGAATAGGTGTCTGTGTCCAGATAAAACAGCAATATTTAATCATTCTTCCCTTTTGTCCTTTGTCTGTGGATTGTCACCCAAATACTTTAATATCAATCCCAGAGGATGGTCCAGAGGAATTTGGTCTGCTCCTCCATTCAATCCTCCAAGTGGAGGTACAGGTCGGAAAGACTTACTTCCCATTTTCTAGGATCATGTTCTGATCCTCCAATTTCACCCAAAATCGCTGGTCTCACCTGAGACCTTTTGAGGGTTGTGCTCTGATATTACGACTTCACCTGAAACCACCAGTGTCACCCAAGACCCTTTGAGGATTACTGACCCCCATCCCTGACCACCAAGGATCTTTTCTACCTTGGTCATTAATGGAAGTTGCCTGGTTGGTCATGAAATTTCCCACATTGTAGAGAACCCTCCACGGGTTTGAAGTTCACAGGTGCAGACTTCTCAATTTATTGGTTCTTGAGAGGGGAGGGGTGAGTTTGTGGCCCTCCAGAGGGCTATGGTATATAAACGAATACAGAACATACCTGTGGCATTAAAGGCTCTTTGGGAGAGGGAGCAATAATGAAACAACATGTGCTATATATGTATACATAAATGCAGTGGTAATAAAAATTAAAATGCTGGCTCAGCATAACACATCCACAAAATATTCATTGCCAGAGCAATTTTTAGAGAGTCCTGGGAAGAAATAACCATGGCCCCAATAATTTCAAGCCAACGAGTTATAAATCATGAACACAATCATCAGGCATGCATCTGCAACCATGCAGTGAATCAGAATACATACAACCTTAAACCCTTATGGGAAAAAAACTGATAGAGAATGAACTCCAGGCAGCCAAAAGATGGACCAAAATAAAGAACGAGCAATTTAAGAACTGGTGGTGAACACTGAAGCCATTACAAGTTTAGGAGTTCCCGTCGTGACACAGCAGAAACAAATCTGATTAGGAACAATGAGGTTGCAATTTCAACCTCTGGTCTCGCTCAGTGGGTTAAGGAACTGGCATTTCTGTGAGCTGTGGTGTAGGTGGCAGTCACATGTCAGATACATGGTGTTGCTGTGCTTGTGGTGTAGGCTGGCAGCTGTAGCTCTGACTGGACCCCTAGCCTGGGAACCTCCATATGCCACAGGTGTGGCCCTGAAAAGAAAAAAGAAAAAAAAAAGTTTATAACATTTACTATGTCCTATAAACTTTAACATTGTGAAAATAAAGAAAGCAAAAAGTAAGGTTGTGATGTAGGGGTAGTAGAGGGATGTACATACAAGACATGAATTTTTCAATATTTCATACCAAGAAATCAATAGATCTAACTTTTAAAAAATATATTTTTAGCCATAAATATAGACACCAGAGGAACTAAAAACCATATTACAAATCTCTCAAATCATCAATAGTAGAACAACACAATGAGAATAAAGAATATCAAACCATATAGTAAAATATGTAAAACAACAGAAGCATTGAAAAGAGGAAAACATAAAATGACAGAATTGAAACCTGTGTTATGTATGTAATGTAATATATATATGTATATGAAATACAATCAGAAATGTTAAAATTAAATGATTGATGTTACATGTAATTCTGGTTTTTTTCTTTTTTTTTTACATTTATTTGCATGTCATTGCCAGTCAGACTTCCAAGTAATTAAATAAGCATTAAATAAGACAAAAGAGTATTTTATCATTATAATAACATTTAATCTACAGTTAAGAAATAAGTACTGTTTTATTTTACATTTGAATTACTGTAACTTAAGAACACATAAATCTTTAAAAGCAGGATATTTAAGGAGATTCCTCCAAACAGAGAAGGATTTTAATTTATTTCTCTCAGCCCCAAATGAGCAAAATACTCAAAATGAGTGAGTTATAAAGAGTCTGGAATCTAATTCATTACATTCACATTTTTATAACTCCAATCCTGAAAACAGAGAATTGACCAATTTTCAAATAATTGTTATAACATTTACAAAACTTTACCATATATTAGACACAAAAAAGCATCAGAAAACAAATAGCAATTGTAGTAATGACCATGATCTCTTGTTATAACAATTAACATAGAAATTATGAACTAAAAAAAATTAACCACCTGAAATGTTATGATTCTTTCTTTGACAGTTCTTATTGCATTTTCTTTATTCACTCCACAAAGTCCCAAAACATCTAGCAAATGATAATATTGAAAATACTACCTCAATAAAACCCAATATAAACAGCTAAAGCTGTGCCCAGGAAAAAATATAAGGTATATACACTTGCATTACTAAATAGGAATTAAACCACAATAATTTCTTTGAAGGTTTTTATTTTTTCTATTATAGTTGGTTTATAGTGTTCTGTCAATTTCTGCTGTACAGCAAAGTGACCCAGTCTCACACACACACACACACACACACACACACACACATATATACACATTCTTTTTCTCACATTATCCTCCATCATGCTCCATCACAAGTGACTAGATATATTTCCCTGTGCTATACAGCAGGATCTCAACCACAATAATTTAAAAAGGATAAATCCTAAGGAAAGCAGAAGAAACAAATTATTTCAGATAAAAAGCAGAAATTGACACATAAAACAGAAGAAAGTATAATTAATAAAACCAGAAGGTGATTCTTAGGGGCAAAAGTAATAGAGAGAAATCAGCAGTTAGTCTAAATGAAAAATAAAAAACAGAGAAAGTACAAACACAAATAATCAACAATAAGACTGAGGGGGGCAGAAATCAGCAATGAAACAAAGACTCGTATGCCTAAGATATTAAAAAATGATTATGAGCAATTTATAAAAACTCTGACAAAATAATATTGAATTCCTCATGAAATGAATGGTTTCTAAGTTTTAAAGAATCAACACTGAGAGCATTCTTGATTTCCTTCATGACTATAGATTTGTTCATCTTCTTCTGAGGTTATAACAACTCCCCATGGCTCCCCCCAGGAAAACTAGGACGAAAAATCCACAAATGCATTTGTTTCAAATCTTCAAATTACAAATAGTATGATATTATTTCAATACTTTCAAAGTATAGAAAAGAAATAAATAAGGGTATCTTGCTAATTAACATCAACGCAAAAAATCTCTAATAGGATATTAGCAAATATAATCCAATGAAACATTTTTTTTAAATGTATCATGACCAAATAGTTTAGTGAGAAATGAAAGAATGGTTCAAAAATAATCAAAAGTCATGGCCTCATATCTGATATTTATTGCTTCTTCCCTGGACCATGCACCTAAATTGATCCCCTACAACCTTCTAAGCGTATTCCTTCTCACTCTCTCCCCATCATCCCACCACAGTGGAAAGTCTATCTTTTTGACAGTGAGCCTCCTGAGACTTCTAATAAATCATTTTGTTGTTTCCCTATTTATGCTCCATCAGAGATTCTCCACTGCCTTCAAAATAAAGACAATTCTGACTGTGGCTGTGGCATGTGAAGGAGCCCCTGCCTACCTCTCTAGCTTTTTTTTCAGCCCACAAACATGCTGGATTCTCTAGCCACTGAAAAGTACTTGGAGATGTTCAACTCACTACTGTTTCTTTTCTCAGGGCTTCCCCACATGCCAGAACACTTTTCTTCTTCCCTTTAGCTTCCTCCTCAGTGTATTCTGCCACCATCTCCTCCAGGAAGCCTCCCTCCACTGTACTGAGTTGGTTTCCTTGTCTGTCCTCCACACAGCACTTTAGAACTGTAGGTTTATGTGCTGGCATTGTTGGCTTGCAAGGCAATCTCCCATGCTGCACCTTAACCTGCTTGAAGACAGAGTTTTTGTTTATTTCTTGTGCTGAGCATATGCCTGGCATACAGTAGACATTAAATAAACACTGAAGAGATGAGTACTTTCTAGTCTGAAAATCATCTTCAGATCAAGAAAATCACTTTAGTAGTTAAAGAAATCCCTCAGACATAAGATTACTTTGGGGGCTTTGCTTAAAACTACTCTATGCTGGCTTCTGACCATAATAAAAGTTTTTTCAAGATTGTCAGCCCTTGAGGAGTAGATGAGTATCTCATAGGATAGTGTTTTCTTGAGGTATCTTCCTATACTTGGGAGGATTAGCGACTTGGAATTTTATTTTATTTTATTTTATTTTATGTATTTATTTATTTATTTATTTGTCTTTTTGCCATTTCTTGGGCCACTCCTGTGACATACAGAGGTTCCCAGGCTAGGGGTCAAATCGCAGCTATAGCCACTGGCTTACACCACAGCCACAGCAATGCCAGATCCGAGCCGTGTCTGTGACCTACACCACAGCTAACGGCAATGCCAGATCATTAACTCACTGAGCAAGGCCAGGGATCGAACCTGCAACCTCATGGTTCCCAGTCAGATTCATTAACCACTGCGCCACCACGGGAACTCCACACTTGGAATTTTAGAGTTTGAAGGTGACAAATGCTAAAGACTAAATGACCCATCTAAAAATTCTGTTTGGAACAGGCACAGGTTGATTCTGCCATTAATGCACAGGCAGCACACCTGCACAGAAACCTCCTTGATTTGCCATCCTACAAGAGAAGCTTCCCACTTGCCCACATGGCATCATTTCTCACTGCAGATTGTATCATCAGTACAGGGAAGAAACCATGGTCCTTACTGCCCTTGCTCACCGGAAGCTGCAAGTGCTTCTTAGTAAGGTTGCTTCTGCTTTTCTGAGTCCCAGATTCTTGGACACTTCTACTTCAACCACAATTCCAGATGAATGTCTTTCCTATAATTTAGAGCATCTTATGCATCAGCCACTATTTCAATTATCTGTCATGGAAAGGTTTCACATTTTCTAAAGCATTACTCAAAGACAACATTTTAAAACCTAAAGCTAACCAGACAACATGCATGCTCACATGAAGCTAGTAGATATGTAGCTTACATAATCTGGAAACTACCTAGCAGATTTCTAATCCAATCAAGTCCTTTGCCAGTAAGTCACAAAACATTAAAATGTACCGGAAAATGAGGAAAGTTAACTTCAGGGTCCACCAGTGTGTTCACTCCAGCACCATCTGTGCATCTGCTACGTGATTAGACTATGTTGGGCAATATTTAAATTACTGGGCAGCCCTACCATAAAGACCATATGCTTACAAGTGAGTAAGATTTTTCAGTACAAGAGAGCCACTAACTGCTCTGCAGAAGAATCTACTCTAAGAAAAAACTTCTGAAAAATGTGTTTTTTTTTGTTTTTTTTTGTTTTTTTTTTTCTAGACTGATGTGAGGTTGTCAGTCTCGATTGCCTGATTATTTGGTGGGTTGTGAGATGTTTGTAGAGGGTGGGGGAGAGGCATTTCTTCCCTTCCTTTTACATGGAAATTATTGCATTCTTTTTAATCATGTTTCTGTGTTTGTTTTCCCCCACCAGACAGGGAGCAATTTTGTCTATTCACTACCTGGAACAGTGCCTGACACATACTAGATACTCACTGACCACTGGAAGAAGGAGAGGAGAGATGAAGAAAAGAGAGAGAAGTAGCAACAGAGTTGTTAGGTTGAGCACAAACAGGAAAAGATAAAACCAGATGAGCTGTGAGTGAGTGTACTGCCATCAGCACAGTATTTCTCTTTCTTAATGAGAGAAAATTGAAGACTGACATCGAGATGCATAGTACACCTTCAAGTTTTGTTCTGTAAGTGTGACATACAGTAGATTTTACACCATTTTCATTTCAGAATGTAAGCTCAAAAGATTTTGTTGAAGGGGAGTTCCCATCATGCTCAGTGGTTCACGAATCCGACTAGGAACCATGAGGTTGCGGGTTCGATCCCTGCCCTTGTTCAGTGGGTTAACAATCCGGCGTTGCCATGAGCTGTGGTGTAGGTTGCAGACACGGCTCGGATCCCGCGTTGCTGTGGCTCTGGTGTAGGCCGACGGCTACAGCTTCGATTTGACCCCTAGCCTGGGAACCTCCATATGCCACAGGAGCGGCCCAAGAAAAGGCAAAAAGACAAAAAAAAAAGATTTTGTTGAAATAATAATATGCTATATAGGGTGTGGAGAAAAGGTAACACTCCTACACTGTTGATGGGAATGTAAATTGGTACAGCCACTGTGGAGAAAAGTATGGACTTCCATAAAAAACTAAAAATAGAGTTACTATATGATCAAAGCAGTCCCAGAAAAGTTATATCTGGAAAGGATGAAAACTAATTCAAAAATATACATGTAGCCCAATGTTCATAGTGGCACTAGTTACAATAATCAAGACTTGGATGTAACCTAAATGTGCATCAAAAGATGAATGGATAAAGATGTGATAGATACACACACACACACACACACACACACACACACACACACACACACACTCAAAATGGAATACTATTCAGTCATAAGAAAAGAATGAAAAAATGCCATTTGCAGCAACATGGATGGACCTAGAGATTATCATGCTAAGCAGAGTAAGTCAGACATAGACAAATATCATATGATATCACTTCTTCATAGGCTCTAAAAAGTGATACAAGTGAACTTATTTACAAAACAGAAACAAATTCACAGGTGTAAAAAATGAATTTATGGTTACCAAAGAGGAAGGGGAAAGGAAAAATTAGGTGTTTGGGATTAACAGATATACACTATTACATACAAAATAGATAAACAACAAAGGCCTACTGTATAGCACAGAGAACTATATTCAATATCTTGTAATAGCCTATAATGAAAAAGAATCTGAAAAGAATAATTCAATCACTTTGCTATACACCTAATACTAAAACAACGTTGTGAATCAACTACAATTCAATTTTAAAAAAGGCTTTATTAGAGGAACTTATACCCATCCTCCTTAAAATTTTCCAAAAGGTTGAAGAAGAAGGAACACTCCCAAAGACATTCTATGATGCCACCATCACTCTAATTCCAAAACCAGACAAAGATACCACCAAAAAAGAAAACTATAGGCCAATATCTGTGATAAATACAGACACAAAAATCCTCAACAAAATTTTAGCCATCCGAATACAACAACATATAAAAAGATGATACATCACGACCAAGTGAAATTCATTCCAGGTTCACAAGGATGGTTCAACATACACAAATCAATCAATGTCACACACCGCATTAACAAAAGAAAAGTCAAAAACAACATGATCATCTCAATGGATGCAGAAAAAGCATTGGACAAAGTCCAACATCCATTCATGATAAAAACTCTTATCAAAGTGGGTATAGAGGGAACATTCCGTAACATAATAAAAGCCATTTACAGCAAAACCACAGCAAATATAATACTCAATGGAGAAAAGCTGAAAGCCTTCCCACTGAAATATGGAAAAAGACAAGGATGCCCACTCTCAACCACTGTTATTCAAGTCCTAGCCACAGAAATCAGACAAACAAAAGAAATAAAAGGCATCCAAATTGGAAGAGAAGAGGTAAAAATGTCACTGTATGCAAATGACATGATACTATATATAGAAAACCCTAAAGACTCAACCCAAAAACTACTCAAACTGATGAACAAATTCAGCAATGTAGCAGAATATAAGATTAACATTCAGAAATCAGGCACACTTCTGTGTCCTAACAATGAGATATTAGAAAAGGAATACAAAAATACAGTACCTTTTAAAATTATACCCCAAAAAAACAAATACCTGGGAATAAACCTGACCAAGGAGGTGAAAGACTTATATGTTGAGAACTATAATACATTAATCAAGGAAATTAAAGAGGATGCAAAGAAATGGAAAGATATCCCATGCTCCTGGGTTGGAAAAATTAATATTGTAAAAATGGCTACACTACACAAAGCAATCTGAAGAGTCAATACAATCCCTATCAAATTACCCATTATATTTTCCATGGAACTAGAACAAATAATCCAAAAATTTATATGGAACCACAAAAGACCCAGAATTTCCAAAGCAATTTTGAGGAACAAAAACCAAGCAGGAGGCATAACTCTCCCAGACTTCAGGCAATATGACAAAGCTATGGTAATCAAGACAGTGTGGTACTGATACCAAAAGAGACATACAGACCAATGGAACAGAACAGAGAACCCAGAAATAAACCCACACACCTATGGTCAATTGATCTTTGACAAAGGAGGCAAGAATATTAAATGGAAAAAGGACAGACTTTTCAGCAACTGTTGCTGGGAAAACTAGACAGCTGCATGTAAATCAATGCAACTGGAACACACACTCACACCATGCACAAAAATAAACTCAAAATGGCTGAAAGACTTAAATATAAGACAAGACACCACCAAACTCCTGGAAGAGAACATAGAAAAAACATTCTCTGACATCAACCTTACAAATCTTTTCTCAAGTCAGTCTCCCAAAGCAACAGAAATAAAAGCAAAAATAATCCAATGGGACCTAATCAAATTGACAAGTTTTTGCACAGCAAAGGAAACCAAAAAGAAAACAAAAAGACAGCTTACAGAATGGGAGAAAATACTTTCAAATGATGTAACTGACAAGGACTTAATCTCTAAAACATACAAGCAACTTATACAACTCAAGAGCAAAAAAGCCAACAACCCAAATGAAAAATGGGCAAAAGGCCTGAATAGACATTTCTCCAAGGAAGATATACAGATGGCCAATAATCACATGAAAAAATGCTCAACATCCCTGATTATTAGAGAAATGCAAATCAGAACTACCATGAGATCCCACCTCACACCAGTCAGAATGGCCATTATTAATAAGTCCACAAATAACAAATGCTGGAGGAGGTGTGAAGAAAAGGGAACCCTCCTGCACCGTTGGTGGGAATGTAAGCTGATACAACCACTATGGAGAACAGTATGGTGACACCTTAGAAATCTATGCATAGAACTACCATATGACCCAGCAATCCCACTCTTGGGCATATATCCGGACAAAACTTTCCTTAAAAATAGACACATGCGGAGTTCCCTTCGTGGCGCAGTGGTTAACGAATCCAACTAGGAACCATGAGGTTGCGGGTTCAGTCCCTGCCCTTGCTCAGTGGGTTAACGATCCGGCGTTGCTGTTAGCTGTGGTGTAGGTTGCAGACATGGCTCAGATCTGGCACTGCTGTGGCTCTGGCGTAGGCCAGTGGCTACAGCTCCGATTCGACCCCTAGCCTGGGAACCTCAATATGCCACGGGAGCAGCCTAAAGAAATAGCAAAAAGACAAAAAAAAAAAAAATAGACACATGCACCCACATGTTCATTGCGGCACTATTCACAAGAGCCAAGACATGGAAAAAACCTAAATGTCCATCGACAGATGATTGGATTAAGAAGATGTGATATATATGCACAATGGAATACTACTCCATCATAAAAAAGAACAAAATAATGCTATTTGCAGCAACATGGATGGAACTAGAGACTCTCGTATTGAGTGAAGTTAAGTCAGAAAGAGAAAGACAAGTACCATAGGATGTCACTTATATCTGGAATCTAATATTTGGCACAAATGAATCTTTCCACAGAAAAGAAAATCATGGACTTGGAGTATAGACTTGTGGTTGCCAAGGGGTAGAGGGAGGGAGTGAGAAGGACAGGTAATTTGGGGTTAATAGATGCAGACAATTGCCTTTGGAATGGATTAGCAATGAGATCCTGCTGTGTAGCACTTGGAACTATGTGTAGTCACTTATGATGGAGCATGATAATGTGCGGAAAAAGAATGTATACATGTATGTGATGTGTGACTGTGTCACCTTGCTGTACAGTAGAAAACTGCGAACATTGCAAACCAGCTATAATGGAAAAAAAAAATCATTACAAAATTTTTTTAAAAAGGATTTGTTCAGAGTAACAAATGCCTTTATAAAGCCCAAGTTAACAAACTTCTTCATACACATCAATAGACATTGTTGGACTACTGGATTCAAGATTCTATGGGTCAAAGTGAGCCAAACTCCAGCACTCTTCTTGTGCCTCAACCATTCTCTGTTGGATATGTTTTCTGAACATGTTACCCATTTCATTAGCTTGAGCCCAGAGCCCAATATCAGTATGTATAGTCTGGTCCCATCTCAATAGGCAGTAGCCAGACAGCATGCTACTGTGGGAAGAAACAAAGTCCAAGACAGAAAGTAAAGAGGAAACAGGAGCCAAAGCCTAGACTGGCTCTTATGCCTCCAAACTGACAATCCCAAATGGAAATACCAATGAAGACATATTGAAATTTCACTCGAGAATAACTATTCACAAAAGTTTGAAATTGTTAGATTACAAACAGGAGACAAAATTAAGAAATGTTAGAAAATAATCTCTTTTTTTAATCAGAAAGTGCTTAGCAGCAAATGAATAAAATTCTTAAGTATGCGCTTAGATCTGACAGTGCTGAGAACCTGACATCATGTTCAGACCCTTAACTTCACAAAAGGAGGAAAGTGAGGTTCAGGGAGATTTCCCTTATCCTGAGGTCTTTGAGATAATGTCAAAATGGGATTCCCAATTCAAACTAGAGTGTACTCTTCTTTCTGTTCACCTCAAATAATTCACTAATTATGCATAATTTACTCCAACTACTTAAACAATGAAGAACCATATTATGTAACAGGTTCCCAGACAGAGAAGATTCCAGGTACCCTGTGATGGTCAGCAACTCAGTGATGTCATCAAAGGCCCAGGTTCTTCCTATCTCACTGCTTTGCTTTCCTAGGTTCAAATTCCTCCTAAGTCTGATTCCCTTCAGTTTCCAGACAGCATTGCTTGCTACTGAAAGTTGTGCATTTATGTGCTAATATTGGTTATGGGAGGTAGGGAAAAAATATAAATCCTTCCAACTTGCAAAACTTAGATCTTATGCTCACTCCTGATCCTTTCAAGTTGGAGATGGGGTGGATATTTGAATAGACCTGAAGTTCTGTTATTCATATGTAATTTAGAATTAGGTAACAGATTTAGCTTGACTACGAAGTACCTGCCTCAGTCATCATTCAAAGCAATGTGATTTACAGTGAGATTCTGCTGTGTAGCACTGAGAACTATGTCTAGATATTTACAACGCAGCACGACAATGGGAGAAAAAATTATGTATACATGTATGTGTAACTGCGTCCCCATGCTGTACAGTGGGGAAAAAAAGTGTGTCGGAGGAAATAAAAATAAAAAATAAATTAAAAAAAAAAGCAATGTGCAAGAAGCCAGAAATCCAAGCTGTCCTAGGTCAACTTAAATGCTCCCAATGCTAACTCACCACTCCCCAATACTTCCCCAACCAAACTTCAAAAGTAATAGAAAAAATGAGGCAAGAGAGAAATTGGCATAAGTTATTGTACCTTGTTTTCAGGCAATTTCTGGTCCTGTTTGGCAGAGCTCCTTCTTCGGTTATTTTGGTGGCACAAGAAAGCGACCCACTGAATCCAGCATTTGAGGTTTATGTAAATCAGTGTTGCACATTAGAATAAGGAAGTTTGCATACCCCAGCAACCTAATTAAATTGGACTTTCTGGGGGTAGAACCCAGGCATAGGTACTTTTTTAAAGCTTCCTAAGTGATTCTAACACGCAGCCAGGGTTGAGAATCACTAGTGTTACTAAGTAGGCTGATTGCCTGAATTTCTCCATTAATATCCCTGAGTTGCCTAGTTATGGCCCAAGACTTTGAATTCGGTTTATTTGCAATTTTCCCAGGTGACTTAAAGCATAATCCATTTAAATAAAACATCATCTGTGGTATGATAATAACTACAACTTGAGGTAAGGACATTGTGTCAGCTTCCTTTTAGAGAATGCTGCTCAATCAATGGATGAATGTCTGAACCAAAATATCATACAGGCATGAGGGATTTTATATTGCTTTCTATTTCTGGGTGTTGTATATAATATATATTGGCAACATTTCATTTTTATATTGTAATGGGATCTCCATAGGCTTATACTGAAATTGGTTTTCTGCTGTAATCTCACATTTTAACAGCCTCTATAGACCTGCTCAGAAACTTACTCAAATTGTTGTGAAGAATATTTGGCATCATAATTTATATTTTTAAATTATACAAATGTCTCTCTTCTCCTTCTCAATCCAACCACAGGATATATTGAAGTACCATTACAACTGCAATGGGAAGTAAATACTTGACATGTTCTGTAATTATTTTACAAAACCTAGAAACTATTTCTCCTCTCAACTGCAGAGTTATCCTCAGATTTTTAATAGGATTCTTGACATCCATTTCAAATGATGGGAAAAGTGGTTGTTTTATCTTATTTTATTTGAATAAATGTTATATTAAAATTAATATTACAAACAACGGACCTGTTGAAAGCCCCTAGAGGATTGGGTAGATGGCCCTTCTTAGACTTGTCTCATTCGGGTTGCCTTCCAGGTCAGCCAGGCCACTCTTCTTCTCAAATACCCCCCTTAACCACCTCCAAAGTAACAGGATTAAACACACCTCCTTTGTGGTGAAATTATCATTATCAGCCTATAATACTCATAAGGGAGGTGGCTGCCTTCTCCTGCCTTATCCTTCTCCTAGTCATCATCTCTGTGCAATCTCTCCAAGCGGTTGGACTCACCTTCCTGATCACTCATCTCTGGGGCTCTGCAGAGGTCCAAATTGAGATGCACCACTTCCTATCTCTAGGTTATTTATACAACTTCACGTCTATAAATTTCCACTTCTTGATCAGTAAAATGCAAATGTTACCTCTTAGCCTCCTTGGGAGGATTCCATGAGATAGTCCATGGATCACTCAGCACAATGCATTGCACATGGTGAGGTCTCAGATTTTAGCTGTTAACATACCACTGTGGCTGATGACTGTTGTCACCCAATGGCAGCCATCCCGTGGGCATGTCCTACATAGTTCTATGGTTTTCTTATATCTAATTTCTCTTTTCTATTTCCATTGCTGCCACCTTGCTTCAAGTCTTTACCATGTCATACCTACACTATCACATCACTGTCCAGGAACACTTCCTCTTTCCTGCTTCTAGCTGCTTGCCTCTCCTCTCCAGCAAAAGGAATAAACTAATTCCATCTTCTAGTCCATATTATAATGTCACTCAAATCTAACAATATAACTCCTCTTATCTGTCTACATTTGACTCACTTTTTCAAAAAAATATTTTCCTGACACAACCCTTCAAAGCCCCAGCTCCTGTGAGAATTTCACCAAGATCCTCAAGTTGAAATGAGAGAACACAATCAGACTAACACGAAAAAATCATTTCACAAATCGACCGCCTTTTTTATCACCCCTCACAACTGGAGCTCTACAGATATCACTTTGGAAATCACTTTAAGGGAAATGATATGAACAAATCATAGGAAACTAATATGTTCCTTCTCGATGTCCCCATGCCCTGAAGCACAAAAGACCAGCAGCTTAAGAGAGGGAGCACAACCAAGCCTAAGTTAAGACATTCTTCATGAGCTCAGTTTCTGAGTTTGCTCTTCTCTGAGAAGACGGTTTGGGAGAGGCAATGACTTCCAGTGTGAGGTCATCAAGTCATGCATGGTAAGCTGCTGCTTACCATGACATCTAGCATAAGCTGCTGCTGCTCAACCCCTTCGATAGCACAGCCCCATCAATAGTCACTCTCCAAAATCCCCCCTCCCATTGCCTTCTCAGTGTCAACCTTGTTTGTTGCCTAGATTTGAGCTGATTCATCTAGTTGCTGCTCCATCTAGTTGCTACTCCAGGATGCGCCAAACACTATCCTATCCTATTCTACTTAAGCAAATGTAATTCCCCAGGGCTCTGAAAAGAAGGCTTTGCTACTTGGTGTGGAGATTGGTCCAAAAACTGATAAAAGCAGACTCCCCTGCCACTTCTCTCTCCATCAAAACATTGAGCTCTGTAAATAGCAGTAGAGGGCTTATGCTCACAAAGGTGACCTTTCCACTCCTCATTAGCAGTCTGAGTCTTGTATCTGTGGCAGCAAAGGCTCCATTGAGTGTTAAGCACCCGTTCTCCTCATCTCAATTCTCAGTATAAGGGTATGGTGGTCAGCGTAACTGCAGCCATGCCTCAAGGTGCAGTATGAATCGTGCAGACCAGAACACTATTGAAAGTGAAAGAGGGAACTAATAACAATTAGACTAGGACAATAGGCATAAAACAGAATGGTCCTAGTGAGGCAGGAGATAGATGGGCTCCAGGATAGGCATTTACAACTGGCCTATTATTTACTCTTCTTGAGGCAGGAGATAGTTGGGCTCTGGGATACTTACAACCAGCCACCACTTCAAGATAGAAAAAAACAACAGGCACAAGGCAAATAATTGGTATTTGTCTTCTGTGAACTTGTTAAACAAACATAATGACAGGACCAGAGGAGGGGCTAAGCCTTACTTGGGCAAAAGACCAAGAATTCACATACTTTCCATCCTTGGGTCAGGGAAACCCCAACTACACATGGGCAGAGAGACCTCTCTGGGTCAGAAAGTTTAGCTAGCCTTATTATAGTCAGGCCATGCTTTGGAATCTATCTTGGCCAAAAGATGTGCATGCAGACCAGAGACAGCCTCAGGCTTGGTCAGGTGTGAAAGATAAAACAAGAGAACGGGCCAAAGGAAAACAAAGACCCGGAAGAACTGTCCTATATAAGTGATTTAAATCACCTCTCTGGCATGTTCCTCATTCAGGGGGATACCCACGCCCTCACTCCTCCTTTGAGTGTGTATTACTGCTTTGCTTCTGCCCTAGATAAACAGGCTAATTCTCTGCGTGATCTCCCACATGTTGTACTGTGTTTCTAACAATAAACTTTTTACCTTTCTTCACAATCTTTGCCTCCTTGAAACATTCTTGCTTTCAATGGGGGGCGGGGCAAGAATCAGGGCAATTCTGCTTTTAGCCTCTAGCTAGTCCAGTGGCTAGGATTCCTGGTTTTCATCCAGGCTTCCCAGGTTCAATTCCTGAGCAGAGAATTAATACCTCACTTCAAGCCATCATGCACTCCTAGTCTCTCTGAGATCACTAGGAGCTCTATCACCATACTTCCGAGTACTGTGATACTTAGAAATTGGTACAGGGACACAATCTCCTGTTCCTGTGTCATAAGAGATGAAGATGACATGAATCTTCTGCTACCATCAACTAGCAGAGAAGGAGCCTCTATTCCTCTCACATACCATGAGGCAGGACTTTCCTGCTCATCTGGCATCTTGGATGAGAGCGACCACCACTTTAACCCTCCAGTTCTCTTCCTCAGAAGGAAGGGGAGCTGAGTTCTCTGGCTTGGTTCCATCCTTTCCATTTTATTGACTCAAAGGAAGAAAGGAGTTGCCTTTGAAATTAAATAATGAAATAAACTGTCTGTTCAAAGTAATAATTCTGAAACTGTAGCTTTATTTGTGACAAATAGACAAAAAGAAAAATCTAATTTCACAGGACTCTAAAAAATAAGGGAAAAATACCAATAACAATAATAGCTTAAAAATTAGAGAAGAAAATGTTGGGTGCAAGACATTTGAAAATGTGCTAATATATACAAATGACTTAAATGATAAATTTTGGCATGATTATTAAGGGATGGTTAACTTTCATAATGATTACGGTCTTTCCAAATTAATTTATAGGTTTAATAAAATGTCCCTCAAAATTGCAACAAAATTAGATTGACAAAATAGCTCTAAGGTTTATCCATAAATATATTCTTTGTCTCAGCATTATTTCTGTGTTTTTGCAAACAGAGGCTCTGTAATCCTTACAAATATTAGAACATATTATAAAACTACAATACCTAAAAATACTGTTTGTTTAATATTTTGAAGTATTTTTAATATTTTAAAGTAAATATTGATATATATCTAAGACCAAATATATGGATGTGGTTTTACTAATAGAATTTGGAGGGACCGTTTCAATACTATTTGGAAAAATTATTTTTGGAAAAAATTCTAGATCCTTAGATCACACTATAAACAAATGACTCAAATATATGTATAAATTAGATATAACATTGAAACCATAAGATGAAAAAACTACATGTATATGTTTACTTGATTTTTTGTTGAAGAAGGATTTTCTATATATTAAAACATGGAGGAGAGAGTTCCCATGGTGGCTCAGTGGTTAACAAACCCAATTAGTATCCATGAAGACATGGGTTTGATCCCCGGCCTTGCTCAGTGGTTTAAGGATCCAGCCTTGCTGTGAGCTGTGGTGTAGGTCACAAATGCAGCTCAGATCCCTTACTGCTATGTCTACGGTATAGACTGGTAGCTACAGCTCTGATTGAAACCCTAACCTGGGAACCTCTATATGCTTCAGGTACAGCCCTAAAAAGACAAAAAAAAAGAAAAGAAAAAATAAAACAATGGAAGAAATTTCAAAAGGAAAAATCAGATTTGGTTTTATAAAACTTTTAAACTCTTAAGTCAAAACATCTTTAACAAAATTAAAAGGCCAGATCTGGAATGTATTTTAACTTATGAATGAAAGAGGATAAAGGTTCCATTGTGTAATAAGACCACCTAACAAACAACCAAAGCCTCAGAGGACTTTGACAATCATCACTGACTGCTCATAGTTTGGGGTCAACTAGGAGACAGCGAGGTGGTGTTCCTGATCTTGACTGTGTTCACTCTCCCACCTGAGATTCAGCTGATGTCAGTGGATTTACAATGGCCTCTGCATCTTTGTACACGTATCTCATCCTCCAGCAAGCCCACCCCGGGCTTGTACTCATAATGATCCAGGAGAGAAATCAGAAATTTGCAAAACTGTTGGATGCCTAGGCTCAAAAGTGGCACACAATCAATTTGCCTCATTTTATCGATCAAAGAATTTCCCTGGGGTGGAAAATAGACTCTGCTTTTATGGGAGGAATTTCAAAGTCGCAGGACAAAGAGCACAATGGATATAGGGAAAAGTGAAAATTTGAGACCATGAAAGCAATTGATCTCCTACAATATCATTACTCAATCAAGAAAATAATCTCATCTCAAATTAATAAATGGGAAAAAGGCTCAGGTAATCACAAAAAGATGTAGAAAGGGAAAATTAAAATATGAAATATTTATGAATTAGAATAAGTGAAGGTAATTTTTAAGAAATAATAATATGTAAAGGTGTTTTAGAATCTATTCTAATTTGCTGTCTTAAAATATATATATTTTATATATATATATATATATTTTTTTTTTTGCTTTTTAGGGCCGCACAAGTGGCATACGGAAGTTCGCAGGCTAGGGGTTGAACTGGAGCTACAGCTGCCAGCCTACACCACAGCCACAGCAACACAGGATCCAAGCTGCGTCTGTGACCTACACCACAGGTCATGGCAATGCCAGATCCCCTAACCACTGAGCAAGGCCAGGGATCAAACCCAAATCCTCATAGATACAGTTGGATTTGTTTCCACTATGCCACAATGGGAACTCCCTAAAAATAAAGTTTTTAAAACAAGAAAATATACTATTATTTCCTAATCTAGCTTGATATTTCCCAGGACTGGAAATTGGACGCCTATGTGGAACTGGTGTAAACACATTAGTAAAAACTTTTTATTTTTTTGCTGTACCCATGGCATACAGAAGTTCCCAGGCCAGAGATCAAACTCAAAGCCACAGCAGTAAATGAAGCCACAGTAGTGACAACCCCAAGTCCTTAACCACTCTGCCACCAGGGAACTCCCAGGAAAACTTTTTCTAGAGGAGCATGGTATAATATGCACCAAATGTGTTTCTCTCCATTACCTCAAACTTAGAGGAGATAACTATACCTGAAGAGGTTTGTAAAGTATAGAACACACCAAACAGATCATTATCAAGCCATCATAGAAACACCAGTGTATATTACAGGCATTTATGGAAATATTAAACACATTTAATATTTACCAGGTTGCCTTGAGCACTGCCCAAGCACCATGGACATACACTACCATAAGCCTCCCAAGGTGACCAGACCAGTTGACTAGTTTGACAAATTTGAGAGGAATCAAGGAGAAAGAGAGAGAAAGGCAGACCCCTAAAGGAAGAATCAGAATGAATTGTTCCCCAAATATAGGCTTTCCCTAAGTAAAGAAGAGTACTCCTCTTCTCTGGTAGAAGACACTTTGGTTTTTTAACTCAAGATCATCTCACCTCCTTATCCTTTCTAACAGAACCCCAATGTTGTATGGGTATCCACCCCATTTCCCCAAATCCAGATAAATGAAGCCCAATTTCTGACAATAATTACTCATCCTGATAGGGGAATGTGACCTAGGACAGGCCAACTGTACCAATGGAAGAATGGCCATTCCATGCTTGAGGAAGACTTTTATCTTTCACTTGCTATTTATGAATAAGGAAGCAGGAACCCTGATGGGCACTGGTGATCATTTTGTCACCATGAGGGAAACAACCATAGAAAGGAGCAGAGCAGAGAAATAAAGAATCAGGATCCTTGATGCCATGATTTAATCTCTAATAGCCATGCCTGGAGCCTGCTTTGACTCTGGGTTCCCAGACATGTAAGATATGTCTCCTTATTGTTTAAGCCTTTAGGAGTCTAGACTTTCTGCTACTTGTGTCCACAGGCAACCTAACCAACATACATCCACACAGGCGCACATATAGACACACAGGCGTGAGCACACACACACACACACACACACACACACACACAGAGGCACCCTCTCCTAGAACTATCGCCTTCCAAAACATGTGCAGCCTTCAGAACTGAAATTTTTTTAAGAGTTCATAACAATACAGAAAAATATGAATCTGTACCATTGGCCACTTTTACCTCCTGAGGGAAAAACAAAAGAAGACAGACTGGCCCTGCTCCACTCCAGCTAAGTACTACAACAGCATTCCACACACCCTTGAGCGTGTGAGATAAATGGAGTGGCTTGTCCTCTGCAGATCTATTTATAGCTACAGACACAAGTCAGAATCTCAGATGAATTCTGTTATTTGTGACCAAAAGGGCCTGACTTTTTGCGTTGTCTCCAAACATATTTCTGATTTAAGACACGTCTGTTTTGTGCTCGGTTTTTCTAATTCACAGAAATCCTACTTGCCTCTCCACTAAAGATCCTTACAGTCCCAATATTTTCTTATCTGGGAACCAAAATGCTGAAGATGTGCTACAATAAATGTCTTTTATAAAGATATGAGTTGCAATTTTACTCTCCAAATCATAATTTTAAGCTCTATTACAGTGATTATGACCTTTCATTTGAAATGTTCTTGAGATTTTTTTTCAAAGCCATATCTATATGATTAGATATAAAAAGAATATTTTCAACACACTTTTAATAGGACATAAGGGTCCAATAAAACAAATGTTCTGTGGATATGATAAAGTTCAAATTATTAGTGCCTTTTTTGAAAATTTTATTAAGATTATATTGAGTTTTAGCATTGAGTTGGAAGCTGTTTCTATAGTACAAATGCAAAACCTCATCAACTTTGACTGCATGAGAATGCAAATTCTATCCTTCTAAGTTCCTTAATGAATAATTAATATCATGCCCATTGATTTGGCTTCAAGCACCAATCAGCTGGCCAAAATAAATTGGATTTGTATTGAATAGTTCCACATGCTCACCACAAATATTACTGTTTCCTCTAGGAAAAGCCTATAATAGTATGAAATGAAGCCCTATTGGAATACTTTGCTGCTATCTGCATGAATAATCATTCCTTTTTTAAACTCTTCAGTCAAAACACTAGCTGATCTTAAAAATAAAAGGCCGGTTTGTAAAAGAGAACTGCTCAATAACATCAGAAATTAAATCAATTTGTATGGAACAGGTACACATCACCTTTTCTTTCTCTTTTGAACCCATATTTCCAATGCTTTGGATCCAAGGGGAGCCCTTCATAGCAAGAGGTAGTCAAAACCCTTGCCCAGGAGTTTCCTTTGTGGCTCAGCACTAACGAACTTGACTAGTATCCATGAGAATGTGGGTTTGATCGCTGGCCTCGCTCAGTGGGTTAAGGATCCTGCATGAGCTATGGTGTAGGTCGCAGACCCAGCTCAGATCTGGCATTGACATGGCTGTGGTGTAAGCCTCAGCTATAGCTCCAATACGACCCCTAGCCTGGGAACTTCTATATGCCAAACATGTGGCCCTAAAAAGTAAAAGCAAAAACAAAAAACAAAAAAACCACAAACCCTTGCCAAATGCACTTCCCAATCACACTGTAACTTCTATTGGTAGAAAGAAAACTCTGGGGATGCTGAAATAGGGGATGTAGCTTTTGAGTGAAGAAGAGTCAATGACCACCAGGTTTCACTACAAAAGAAAGTCAGAAAAGCATAAAATATCAGAATCAGAGGTACAAAGGCCAGCCATTTTACTGAATCATCCATTTGGTTCTTGAATCCTCACTTCAAAAAAAAAAATCACCAAGTGTAGACACTTGTGTCAGAAGCATACTTGGGAGATACAAAAGACCCCATGGTCCACATACTTCTTTTATGAATAGGGTGGTACTTGGTGATAATAATAATGAAACCACTAAATAAGTAAAGCAATTTGGAAGTAGGATAGAGAGTTCTGGGTTTATATATTTAGAGATATGTTGATAGAGGTAAGGATTACACATTTGAGTTAAATACTGGTTTTAAAGTCTAGTTAACCAAAGATTATATGTTCAAAATGTTTGAAGCAAATATGTCCCACTATAGTGTGAATGGAACAACTCACACAATTAACTAGATACTAACAATTAGGTAGCAATTTTACTTCAAAAAACATTATTATAAGTCCATCATAAATATTATTTTTAACATAGTTTAAAAAGAAAGGCAGTAATCAATCATGAAGTATAGGAGGGTGGACTGGAAGTTTGGGATGGAAGTGTTCTAAAACTAGGTTGTGATGATGGCTGTAAAACTATAAATATGATAAGATTCATTGATTTATTCAAAAATTAAATTAAAAATCTCATCATGAAAAAAAAATCATGAAGTAAGGTGTCCTAAGAGTTCCTAACCTCTAGGTGAAAGAATGCACAATGAGAGTTCCCTGCTGGCCTGGAATTTAAGGACTTGATGTTGTCACTGCTGTGGCTCCAGTTACTGCTACAGTTTGGCTTCGATCTCTGGCCTGGAGAACTTCCATATGCTGCAGGTGTAGCCAAAAAAAAAATTTTTTTTTTAATTTTTTTTTGTCTTTTTTGGGGCTGCACCCATGGCATATGGAGGTTTCCAGGCTAGGGGTCCAATCAGAGCTGTACTGTCAGCCTACACCACAGCCACAGCAACTTGGGATCAAAGCCATGTCTGTGACCTACACCACAGCAATGATGGATCCTTAACCCACTAAGAAACACCAGTGATTGAACCTGTATCCTCATGATTACTAGTGGGGTTCCTTAACCACTGAGCCATGACAGGAACTCCAAATATTTCTTTTTAATAAAAATAGAAGTATGAACAATGGTGGTGCCATGCTGTCCATTGCCGAACACTACTTGTCAGGAAGCTGACAAGAGAACATATTTTAGTTTATAAGTACCAAATTTAATAAGCCTTAATTCAGACACCTTCTGTGGCAAGCAAATATAAAAACCAATGGAATTGTGTCCTCTGGGTGGAGGCCATGTCAAGAAAGCTCTTGAATCCTGGATCTGTTTTTGACCCATCAGGAAGATGATAGGATGAAGAACTGCTGTAAACCTCTTCCAACATGGCAGCCTGTTGATTAAAGATGGTTGGTTTTGTCCCTTTAAGTTCTCTCTTCCAGGCTTAACATTCCCATGTCTATGGGCATGGCTTAAAATCCCATCACATCCTGGTCACTTCCTGATGAATCAAGTTTGAAGAGAAGAGAAGAGCGAGGAGAAAGTACTTGGCAAAGGAAATGACATAACCAAAGACTGAAAAAGAGGAAAAGTACCAGGTAAATTCAGAACAGAGAGAGGGGGGGTCAGACAGGCAGGGAGCAGGCCAGACTGCCAACGGTGGGCAGTAAACAAGGTGATGCTGGCAAGCTGGGCTGGAGCCAGACAGGGTACTGCCTGGCTGAACAGTTTAGACTTTACTTTGTCTAAAGAAGGCTTTTACACACAGAAATAAAATGTTCAAAGTAGTATTTTATTAACCTTAAATCTAAGAGCAGAATAAGGCTAGCCAACAGACAAGATACTTGGTTAAAAAACAGCAAAGCATTTGTGTTTATAGACTTAGGCTCTGGAGCCCAACTGACTGATAGAGAATTCCTGCTCTGGGACTGACTGTGTGAATGTTGGCAAGTCGTTTAAAGACACCCAAGCCCTTTCCACACCTGTAAAGTGAGCACAGAAACAGTACCCATTTCAGAAACTGGTTGTGAGAAATAAATGAATTAAGATGCGCAAAGCACTTTATAAGTGACATATAGTAAGCACTTAATAAATGTTAGGTTGTCATCTTCATCACCATTATTAGTATCATCATTAGGCAACACTACTTATAAGATCCTGAACCAGACTTTTGGTAAAGGGAACAGAAAGGAAGAACATATGTGAGATTTGCTGCAGATGAGATTTCCTAGCCTCCTCCATAGCTTACCTTTGTCTTGCCTCTCATTTCTGGTCAAAGATAAGAGTATAAAACTACAGAAAAACTTGTTTGGTAAACAGGGAATTAATTCAGTTCCTGTCAATGAGTCTAAGTAGACATTAGTTTTAGACACTTTAGAGAAAGAGTTGTATCTATACAGACAATATCACTAAACTCTTGACTCATACACACCCCATGATTAACTCAAGTGCCCTATTCACCTCTGCCACTGTTCTTAGATTCTAAAGTCTTCACTGAATGAAGGGAAAAGAGACTGATCTTATAAACTCAAATGCTGATATAATTCCTGGTGTTCTTTTGTTGAAAATGTAAAGAGTTCCAGGTTCTAAACTCACTAGGTTTGGAATTCTAGAACTTCATCGCCATTCTCCATTAATTACATAATTTAATTTTCAACATAAACTATAGGAATTCAGGTTTAACTTATTTAAACTAATTTATTAACTTAGATTTCCTCATAAAATAAAAATATTACCCATAAAACTCCCACAACTAGCTTCTCTCGCCTCCTCATCCACACACCTGCTTCTTTTACTATTAGAAAGAGTTGTTAAGTTTATGTGACCTAAAAATTATAAGAGTTCCTAAGGAATCAATTAGATCCAACTCCTGTACCATCAAACCTTCTCTACCCTTTATATCTAGGAACCAAAATGGCATTAGGGAAAATAAAGTTAGTATTTATTAGTTTGCAATATTATGTAGCTGGAGAAATTCCAAAGAAAATAAACCACTGGACTTATCATTTAGAAACTGCACTTAGCAACATTTCCAGGAGAAAGGGGAAGTAGCTGTGTGTTGACTTAGGAAAAGCATCTAATAAGAATACCAGTCTTCTTACTATGCAGGGGGATTAAAAATGTTTGCTTATACACATTTGTTCTATATTTGACTCTCATGCATTATCAGTATACTGCAGATGTTTTATTATATGAGTGACTGACATCTGTTTTAGGAAAAAAAAAAAAACATTCTGAACTATTCTGACTTGGAAATGCTGAGAAAGAGTGGTTCCCATCAAATTAGCCCTATGCAGTCTTCTGTTTCTCTACATTTAAATCCTACTTTAGATTCATGTGTTAACCAGGTCTCCATACACCACTCCCCCACCCTACACCCCATTCAGACACTTTTTATGATCACATATGTGCCAGCCCATCTGCTTGCCCATGATACACCATGGACATTATCGAGTCAGCACAAGATGGGTATAAAGTAACATCAAATGGCTGATTTTCATCAGTGAAAAAGCCTAATACTTGCAACCACTCCATCTTTTCTGTCTTGCCTTCCTGCAGGTCCTGCCTTTATTAATGAATAACAACAATAGAACTTCTACAAATGAAGATCTAGAAGGTGCAATAGGTCAGTGATATAAAAATCTGCCTTAAAACAGGGGCTGGATAAGTGACTTCAATCCTAAGACCTAGACTATCTGATTCTATTTGTGGTTTTCAGACCATTTCTCAGGTTTGTAGCACCATGGCTCTATTACAGAAAGCCACATTGTCCAGGTGAAATCTAGAAGCTCTACTCATTATTTGGCCAGATTTACCCTGCTATGACTTGGAGCCTGGAGCTGAACCTTCCTCAGTAAAATAAGATACTAATAGAATATAATTCATAAGAATACTTCCAGTACTAAATGAGATAAGCCATATAAGTACTTAGCACAGTACCTGGCTTATAGGAATTACTCAATAAATATTGGCCATTACGGTTTTAACAAGAGATAGTTGAGTTTCTCCTCAGCTTGATCTCAATGACTATTCACTGCAACAAAGCAACTGCCACATCATCAAATCAGTCCAATAGAGCAATAGCAGCCCTTCCTTTCAGGTGGCAAGGACAGGAAACAACCTTAGTAACAAACTGCAAATTTCACTTGGGTGAAATTGAGTCTTCTCAATTAAAAAAACATAAGGATTTATACTGTCTTGGACATATGCCTTGAGGGTCTGAATGCAGATAATGAGAATAAGGGTTAAATTAAAGACTTTCCACCACAGACCTCCAAGAAGGGAAGAAGAGAGACTCCTTTTACATGCCAGGTCCCTCCAAGACAAGGGCTGGTGATGATGATGGCAGACTTAAATCAATGGGAAAACATCATTGTTAAGAAGCTACTTAGTATTTTTAATAAATTCCATTAGAGAAGTGCCCATGTTTGGGAAAGGGAAAATGTCAGCACCAACTTAGAAAAGAAGAATGACACTGAAAATGATAGATAAGTCAGCTTAATGTCACAAACCTTGGGTGATCCTGGAACAGACCATCCAGTGATCGATTTATAATCACTCAGAAAATGAAGAGCCAACAAATGCAATCAAATAGCTTTGGGAGCTACAAATCATAACACAGAAGGGCAGGTTATCTCAACAAGGGCAGGAGGGATGGGAAAGGCAGAGATAAGTCTTTTGAGCTCAGTGCAATTTCAGAGTCTCAACCTCAGTAGATTTTCAAAAGCAAATTAGGAGAACTTGGTCTGGAATACTGAACTCTTGGAGGGTTCTTCTGTCCTTCAGATAGGACGACTTACATGCTTGTTTCCAGAAAAAGATCTAGAGCCTATTTCCAACCTTATTTGAACACAAGAATAAGAGTCAGAAGAGCTCCTGCTGTGGCACAGTGGGTTAAGGATCTGGCATTGTTACAGCTGTGACATAGGTCGTAGGTCCAGCTAGGATTCAATCCCTGGCCTGGTAACTTCCATATGCTATGGGAGCAGTGCCAAAAAAAAGAATAAGAGTCACAGAGTAACTACTATGTGCCAGGAATTTTACACACATTGCTGCTAATCTTCCTCATCCCCTGCTTCTTCAACAACACTGCAAAGTAGTTATTTACTTCACTTGCAAATGGAAAAATTCAAATCTGTGTTGTCCAAGGCCATAGAGCTGGTAAGTGGTAGAGCTAAGACTCACACTCAAGTCTATGTCTCCAGAATCTGGGCTAATATGAACTGTCAAAACCACAAATTAGGATAAGTAATCATAAGCTCCTTCCTAAGAAAGGTAAATCAAAATAATCCACTTATTTTTAACATATCTCAGACTCCGAGATTTGGTTATGATGATAGCCAATAACAATCTGAAAAGAGAGTATTTAAAAAAGAAATGTGCAATCTATATGGAAGGGAGGATATTATCAGGCACTCCACCCTAACTTTTGGATTATGGGTGGGAGGAAGAAAGGGTTAAGATGTAGGAAAGCTTACAGCCTAATTAGTAGGTAGATGAATGCCAATCATAATATCACTTCCTGGTCCTCTACTGACTGTCCAATTGGTTTCCTTCACTTCCACAATAGCAGGATGGACACACACACAGAGTTTACAATCTCAGACAATTATCCCTCCTTGCCATACTCTGTGGGTGGCCCTGGTACAGCAGCATCAATTAATGTAAAGAAAGACAAGCATAAAATGAAAATGGAATAGGCACCTGAAATACTGACATGAGAAGGTGCTTTACAGATCTAGTCCCACCCTTCCCTTTTATATCTGGAGGTTCTAAGATCCCAAGGGGTTAAGTCACTCCTTGCCCAAGATCACAAGAACCTATTTCCCCTGATCTGATATCTCAGAGCTCTTCTACCACAGCAAAGCGACAAGAAAGTGACTCTAGAATGAATGAATGAATGAATGAATGAATGAATGAATAAATGAATGAATACACGGTTCAAAATCTTTCTCTCCCTCCATCTCTATGACACACACATCACAAATAAGATAACTTGTTACTACTAATGAACAATTATTAGTAAGACAAGTATGTATTAACTAACCATAGCAAGGGATTTTTAGTATCTGTCAGAAATACAATACTGCTGTGAATAAAAAAAACAAGGTAACAGATTCTAGGGAATTCCAGGTGCTAAGTGTTTGAGGATTTCGCTGCTGTGTTCACACAACAATCTGAATTTCTAAACAATAAAGGGTTACATTCCTCTTAAAAAAAAAAAAAAAGTATTACGATGACCAAGGGCCCAGATATCACTTATATAGTAAAACCCTTCTTAGAAGATTTTGTGGTTTGTTCCCCAAACTTTAAATAAGAGGTGGTTGAACTGGAGAGAATTCTGAATAGGGGAATAAATAAGAAATAAGATTAACCTTTCCATGTAGGATCTACTGTCCTTCCTATTCAATGGATCATGGCTAGAAAAGAGATGGCTCGAGTATCTGATGAAATTTGGTGCCAAAAGTGAACTGAAGGAGAGGAACAAGACTGAAGGTGTCAAAAAGAGATTTCCTAACAAAGGAAGTGACCACTCACTTTCACCACTGTGGCCCAGGTTCAATCCCTGGTCTGGGAACTGAGATCCCACATCAAGTACTGCTCACTATGGACCCCCAAGAAAGTGACCACCAAGTTAACAAGGCTCTGGAAAAGCCTATGAGGAGTCCTGGAATCATCTCAACCTGAAAGTGCTTATACCTGCATACAACAGATGCAAGAAGGCTGAGTTGGGTGAGGAGAGGAGCAGAGGGGTGCCGGGCCGCTCAGTGCCCTAGGCCCCAGAAGAGGCAGGTGCCAGCAAAGAGTAACACTGAAGACTCAGAGGAGCTCCCTGGCAAGAGGACAGTGAGGGATGGGGAACTGCCCCCCTTGGGAGGCCTGCAGGCAGGCAGCACTGAAAATGGCTGGGAAAAGCTCTGAGGAACTGGGCCAGACCACATGGTCTTGGGAAATGAGAGATGGAAAAGGAAAAGCAGGAAAAAAACGTTTAACTTGCAGATGAAGAGAATTTCGGAGCTGGACTAGGCTGCAAAATCCTCTCTGGCTCCTCTCACCTCTGTTCCTCCTCCTCAACAGAAAGGCCGTAGGGCTTAGGGACCCTCTAGGTAACATCCAGAGCATATCCAGAGCAAGAACCTGTGGGTTCTGATAAAAACATGCAAGAAGGAGGGGACTAGCATTTGAGGGGCCTGTGATAGAGCCCAAGCTTCGTGATCCAGGCCCTGCCCTCTCATTCATCTTCCCTGTAACCTGGGCAACAAGGTCCGCAACCTTACATTTTCATATGCAAAGCTCAGAGAATTTGTCCCCTGGCCAATGTCAGAAAGCTGGGAAATGTCAGAGCTGAAATTTGAACCCATATCTGTCTGACTCTGGATATCTATAGTCACTGTGATAATAAACCAAGTATATTTTTAAGGCTCTGAATCATGACACTACTGTTTACTATCAAAACACGTATTTCTGTGTGGGTTTTTTGGTTCTTTTTTTTTTTCATTTGACATCCAAAATTCAAGTAGCAAAGAATACTAGCTTGGAAGAAGAGCTACAAGACTTTTTAATACAGATGGAACTTCTCGAAAGTACTCAAAATTGTAAAGTTAGCTGTCTTGGGTGTTCCTTTTAATATGCATGTCACAGTTGATAAGGTGTCAGCAGGAAGGAATCATAGAATACTTAGAGCAGACAACTGAAGAACATAATTGCCCCAGCTGACATGTGTGACTGCTCTTTCATTATCATGTCAAGAGGACAGTTTCTGCTTATAAATTGTTTGTAGCAAGAATAAAATAGGAAGCACTTGCTTAAAGTTTATTATAGCCTTTTAGAGTAACATAATTATGATTATAAAGTGTTCTTCCTTGGTGTGAACATTTTATTCGTTCTTCAGAGGATCTTTTTAAGATCAGAAAAGAAAATGTTATTTCAGTAGAATTAAGTATAAAGATTCCATTCATGGAAACTTTACTCAAATATTCACTCATATACTCTAGAGGACTGAAGTGTACAGGGCCTGCTCTGCACACTCACACAGATCAAGAACATCCTAGCATGTTTCAACACTGCAATTCCTCTGCAACATCAAGGCTCCCAACTAATCTTCAGGACCAACATCAATCCTCAGGATAATTTAAAGCAAAAAGGAATGGGATTTGTTAGAGTCAGGACCCAAACTGCTCTAACTCACCAGCAAAACAACCCAAACCAGGAAGTGGCTCTTATAAGAGAAGACCCCTAAAGTAGGTAACCCCCCCACATCAGTCACTGGCTTTTTCTTGTGAATCTACTTCACATTGTATTTGCTATTCATATCACTTCAGGGACTATAAGAGGCTGAGAGACCACCTTATCCAATGCTTCATCTTATAGATGAAGTAACTGGATAGTCAAGCTACGAAAGGATGCCTTGGAGTTCCCATTGTGACTCAGAGGAAACAAACCTGACTAGCATCTGTGAGGATGCAGGTTTGATCCCTGGCCTCACTCAGTGGGTTAAGGATCCAGCATTGCTGTGAGCTGTGGTGTACGTCACAGATGTAGCTTGGATCTGGTATTGCTGTGGCTGTGGCGTAGGCCAGCAGCTATAGCTCCAATTCAAACCCTAGCCTGGGAACCACCATATGCCACAAGTGCGGCCCTAAAAAGCAAAAAAAAAAAAATATATATATATATATATATATACACTAATAAAATGTATTTAAATAAAGAATAAAAGAGTCTGAGAATCAAGGGATTGATTTATAATGCATCAATTTCTGCTATAAGTCAAAGTCTCTCTCTATATAAATACATATATATATTTTACACACACATACATTCTCTTTCTTATCATCCATCATGTTCTATCCCAGGAGACTGGATATAGTTCCCTGTGCTATACAGTAGGACCTCATAGCTTATCCATTCTAAATGTAATAATTTTATTAAACTCCCAGTTTATCCCACTCCCACCCCTCCCATCCTTAGCAACCATAGTTTGTTCTCTCTGTCAGACTCTAGCATTTTAACTATGAGAGCCAGAACACCATAAATGTATGTATATATTCTCATGTATATCTCTGCATATTCTCGCGTATCCCTAATAGCTAGGAAGAATGAAACTGTGTACAACTTCACAAGGTGTTATTCCCAAACTGGTGTCTTTTCTGAATGTGCATGTTGGGCTCCCTGGGTAGCTGACTCTGGGACAGAGATGAGTGTATAGGAAGTTTATTAGGCAGTGCTTTGGGCTCACCATCCATAGAAGGGAAGGAATGTAAAGGAAAAAGGATTGGGCAGAGAGAGCAGTTGGGCTGTGATACAGTTCTGTGTTATGGTGAGGAGGCAGAGCATTTATACTCCTCTGTCAGTCAGTCATGGCTGCCCTGGGAAGGAGTCATGCCCTTGGGTGAGTCTATCTCATTAGTGCGGATGGTCCCTAAAAAAGGTTGAGGTCTGTCTGCTGCCAGCAGCAGCAAATAGGCATTGAGTGACCCTTCTGACCTTCCCTCCCCAGGAACCCAGTGAGAAACACAGTAATCACTTTGCTCTTCATGTTATTCCACTAGCGGACACAGAAGTTACTGAAATGACTAGAGAAATACATAAAGGCAAAGGTCACCCCCACCCAGTGGAAATAGGGAAGAGTATGTCTGAAACCCAGAGGATGCCCTGGAGTATTTCTTTATGTTTTTCGTACCAAATTGTAATAGTATAAAGGGGCAATTTTTACAACCACAGCCAATCACAGGAAAAGAAACTAAGGACTTAGACCTCTAGGGGATGAAGGTCCTATCATCCCCCAGGGCAGCCAACCCAGATCAGCTGAAGAGCTGACAGGCTGAGGGAAAATGGTGGAATAAAAAGTAGATTTAATCAACTAAGGCTTCCAGAAAGTAGCTCTAATAGAAACTGGTCTTGCCTTAGAGCACTGAGAGATTGCAGCTAGCCAACATGATGAAAGATTTGTGACTGGCTAGACAAAATTTCTCTAAGGAAAAAATGGATGGAATAGTGTTCTCCCCAACCCACAAAAAAGATTAAAATAATAATTCCTTTTAGTAATCTGGGAGCTGGATATCATAGAGGGTATAATCTGCATGACACAAGTGGGGAACAATATCAGACACTGCTCACACAGCACCCAGTTTCTTGTACTTTCTCTTATCTCTTCCAGCTCTGCATGCTCTTATCCAAGCCAAGGAGTAGCCTCTTGAGACTGTCTTACCTTCCACCTGTGTCTTGCCTCTTCTCATTCAAGTACTGCTCTGTTGAAGCTACAGCAAGACCCTGATTGGTGCCCACAAGCTCAAATATACAATCAGGAAATGGGGAGAAGTTAACACTCTGGAAAATGGGAGGCAAGGGTCAGTACGCAAATTCTCCCCCTATCCCTTCTTCCCACCCAGGAATAGTTCTGAGACAGAATTTATACAACTTTCAGAGATGTGGTCCCATGGTTTGAGCAACCAGTTATACTAGTGACCAAATGGATGGCATCTTCACAGAGGCTGCTCCTTCTTGCCTTCATTACTCACCTTGGTTCTTCACTCCTGACAACTGAGATTGAATTTCCTTATAAAATGATAGCATAGGACCCTTCTGCCTAAGTTTCAGTTTTCTCAACTTCAGTTTTCTTGGGGACTATGAAAGGCTAAGACAGTTTTTATTGTTGATCGCACTGTTGTTATTATCATCTCATGATTTGTTTAAAAGAATATAATTACAAAAGCATTTAAAATGCTTAGAAGCAAAGTCTAAGCTGTAGCTGTCATCATCCTTACCATTACCATTATTGTTACCTCCCCAGCCACACTTTGTGCCCTAGCCTCTGTCCCTCTCAAAGTCTGTATTTTATAAAATTGTATTTGTCCATAAATACAGGATATGTTCCAAGGTGCTCTTTCTTACACTGAGGTTGGGGGTGGGGGGGCGCAGGTAGGGAAAGAATGCAAAAGTAGCAAGATAAGGTGGCTGGGGCTCGTTGTGAGGTGATCCCCCAAACCTTTAGACTATTCCAAACCTTGCAGATATCCTTCCCTTCAGAAATCAAGCATCACTAATTGTCTAAACCAAGCAAGGCTACTGTTGCTGGAACTCAGCCTCTGCTCATGGGTGCTGAATAGAAACTCAGAGACAGAGTTTTGGGCAAAGGGGGGAAATAGCTTTATTGCTTTGCCAGGCAAAGGAGGGTCACAACAGGCTAATGCCTTAAAGACTGTGCCCCCCTTAGGAGAGATTGGGAGGTGGTTTTATATTTTGGGGAGTGAAAAATAGGGCTACAGATAAGGATCAGGGAGATCAAGTTGCATTGTTTTCAAAGCTGGTGTTCAGTGGTCTGGTGGTCTTCTTTCCAGAATAAAGAATGCTTCAATAACATCTTCCATTTGTTGGGGGTTTTAGTTTTGCAGAAGAACTCAAAGATATTGTTATCTAAATTCCTTGAGGAGGGACCAGGACCCTGCTCCCAAAGCTGCACTACTGTCTCTTGACTGCCCCTCCCGAGTCTCTGCATTCCCTCCCTTCCCTGATTAGCAATTACCCTTTAGAACTCAGGGAAAGTCATGGAGGCTGAAGTTTATTCCCCAAAAACAAAAAATGGGGGACACAGAAAGGCTTGTGTGCCCAGCAGCCCCACATGGCCCTGCTCGGTTTCACTCACTTTTGATTTTATGCTGATCTACAGTATGCAATTTAATTCTACACACATATGTATACACAGGCACAAATACGTTTTGTCTTCCCATTGAGACTGACAGACCTACTTGAATACCCCTCCCAGAGTCTTAATTCAGGCTGCGCACATTCTGGTTTTTGATGAGTTTGTCGCTTGACAGCTGGGTGGGCTGAACTAGCTTTCTGCTCGCCATTTCCCTCACGGCACCTTTTCTTGGCTCTCTCAGCTGTTCATCTAGCCAATCTAGATTCATAGCAAAGCAAAAGCTATTTGTCTGGAATATTTCTTTTCCACAACTCCATGGCTGCTTTTTCTCTAATTAAATAAGATTTTTCTTAGGCAGAGACATCTACCATTTGGTGGGAAAAGTTCAAAAAGAGTCCCAAGAGATTCTAAGTCTTCACAGAAGGCTTTGCTCCACCCCCCAGCCATCTTGGTCACTTTAGCTAGCCTGGGCACCCTCCCTTCCACATGAGAGCCCTGCCTCACACACCTTGGCAGTGTGGGATCAGGGGAGAGACTATTTCAAGGTTAAAGAAGACAGCAGCTTCCCTCCACGCATATCCAATTCCAGACTTTCCATGGTCCTCACCTAGCCCTCAGGCTGACGGTAGAGATTTGACAAGTAAGTGATGTGGAGCAGTAGGCAAGTGCCTTCCACATCACTCCCACGTTTTCCTGTAAACTTTGTTCCTTTTCTATTTCATCAGCTCATGTCACAAACTGTCTGCCTCCAGGAACGGCACTTGCTCACGCTATTTTAATTTTCTCTCACCATTTTCAAAATTAAAGGAGCTCTATTTTTATTCCAGACCTGCCTTCTTCCCCCTCTCAACAGATAGCTTAGAATATAACCTGTCAAGAGGGAACAAAACTTGCTGTCTCCACCGTGGGTTTCACTAAGCTTTTCATCTTCCTCAACCAGAGGGGAGAGAAGTGGTTAATGGGGCTTCCTTTGTGTATATCAAGCCCAGGCAAAATGAGACCCCCAGGGCTCAGCAGTGCTGCAGAGTTTCTGGCTAACTTTGTTAACTTTGTGGCTCACTTATACTCAAATGAAGGATTCCCCACCTAAAAAATGTTTTATCCTCGTGGATCTATAAAAAATCATCACTGTCATGGATTTCTTTGAACATCAGTTATTTTAATCCTGAGGGGGAAAAAATGTAAGATCTTCAGCTCTAATGCTTTTTAAAAAATGATAATTTTCATAAATACTGTTTTGATACTTTCATAATAGATACAATTAGAACTATACTATTAAGAGTTAAAGACACAATGTAGAAAAATATTCCACACCTAATAGAAGAATGCTTCGACTTTTGGCTCAAACCTAACAAGCCTACTTTTTGTTCGAGAAAACAATCAGAGCATTGTCATCTCTGAATGAATTGCAGGAATCTCTGGATTCATTGGAACTCTAAATGCACCAGAAATTGAGGAGCGCATAAAGTTTTTCAGAAGAAAGAAGGAAATCGCAGATAAACATGTCTTCATCTAGACTCTCCACACAAATCAAACACCTCTTTATCTACAGCCTTAACTTTCCCTCCAGTCTCCTATAGCACTATTCCAGTTAGGTTTATCTGGGTGCAAGAAATTGAAACTCATTCAAATGACTTCAAGCAATGCTGGGCTCACTGAGAGGAGGTGCAAGGACAAGAGACCCAAGACAAAATCCAGATCTCACTGCAGGTGCTTACAGGTCCAAGGTAACTCTGGGGATAAGAATGTCAGGGATCCTCATTAAGGCGTAAAAAGAGATCTGCCATCGACATTACTTAGCAACATGCAGGTGTCCATGTCTTCCCACGAATTGGCTTCCCTGCCTTCTGCTCCCCATCTATCTCTCCCCAGTATTAAAGCCTTTGCTGACTTAGAACTTCTGCACTCGTTTATTTCCATCTCCCAAAGGGAGAAGGAAAGAAAAAACATGAGACTTAGCATGCAACTCACAAAGGTCAGTCTCTCACTATTTCCTGATGCAAACCCCCAGAAGAATTTGAACCAGCTCCCTTGATTTATTGTTGTATTGTTTGCCCCAGGCCATACTATAGGTAGCCGGCTAGCTTCTAGACTGACTACCTTGGGGGCTTGTGACCACCTCTGATCCAATCAACAGTCATGCCACACAAAGGCCACCATGTGGACCTGTGCAGAGCCTTGAACCTGGAAGCATACGGAATTTCTCAGGCTAGGGGTCAGTTTGGAGCTGCAGCTGTTAGCCTACACCACAGCCACAGCAACATGGGATCAAAGCCATGTCTGAGACCTACAACACAGCTCATAGCAACACCAGATCCCTGACCCACTGACCAAGGCCAGAGATTGAACCCGCATCCTCATGGATACTAGTCAATTCGTTTCTACTGCACCACAAGGGGAACTCCTCGTGTATTCCTATTTTTTATTCTGAGCTAGTATATAAGCTACATGAAGGCAGAAGCCATTGTTTAAAGTTCTGTGTTCTCCATAGCCCCTGGCACAGGGAAAGACTTGCAGAGTAAGCACTCAATACATATTAATGTATTAATTGCCTCTGGAACCTAGTTAAGACAACAACAACAACAAAAAAAAACAGGCTGTTCTTGGGACAATTAACACTTGACCGAATTTTCATATGCTTTCTATGTCCCTCCTTCTGTATTATAATCCTACTACATATTATATCTACTTAAATAGCACCTCTTCCCACCAAGATTTGAGGTAGTGTGTGGTTATTTATTTCCCCAATAACAATGCTTAGGCAGCAGAAGATTCTGAAAAGAAAAACTCATAGGTTAACTTTTACTATGTGAGAAAAGAAGTTTCAATATAGGTTTAAATAGGAGCCCGTGTGTAACCCTGAGTCAATCAAACCACTTTAATATCTTTCGGCATTCTGGCTCTTGGTCATTCTGCTAACATTTAGCCTTCCCATGTGTACTAGTTGCCTAATGTTTCCTAAAGGCCTAAACAGAGCCCCAGAAGTGGTGTGGTCACTTCACCAAAGTCTTCATTTTCTATCTAATTCAGGGATTGCCAGGAATGTGATGTTTGTGTCATTAAAACTCACTTACACAACAGACTTTGAGAAATCCAATGTCGTTTCTTTCAAAGATTATACTTTAAGTCCTTTTCCATTACTTTTGGCACATTAAACATTCTAAGTGGATGCAAAATATAAATAATTGGGGACATAATGCATGCATGTAAAGGTAGCATTCATGCTAATAAAATATCAGAGTAATGTTTTCCTCCATTGTCATTAGATAAGCATTTCCTTTTTAACCATTAATTTGCTTAATAAGCCTCCCTCTTTTAAATAAATCATTATAAAAAATACATTTCAACCCATCTTCTTAAATTGCTTCTTGGACCCATGTATTCTTTCTTTCTTTGGTCCCACATAGGGGACTCTATTTATTTGCATGTGTGCAGCCTCCAGGATGTGGATGGCCCCACATCTTCAGAGTGACACCTCTGACCTGTGTTTCAGCTGCATCTTCAGCCACTCTTCCAACAGTACTAGGCCCCTGCTTCTGGGTGGTGCAATATGTCAAACACCCCAAGTGTGTGGTAGGGAAAAGGGGTGAGCTACTTATTTATATATCCTACCTGTTCTAGATCCTAGATATTCTGCTGCCAATGTGCAATGAGAAACTCCTGGGTGCACCTGATTCTATGACTTGGTAGTTCAGCAAGACCTTACAAATGATGGGAGGTTCTGAACTCATGGCTACTTTGTGTCCACATCAACAAGTAGTCTGTCTTCACAAGGTACTGTTAGGGTGCCTAGAGCTGTCTCAGAAGACACTATGGCCTCACTCTAGAAACTTGGAGGTCTGTGTTTTTATTCTCACACTGATAGGATTTGTCTAATCATATAGCCCAAGAAACAGATCTGCTTGTGCTGCAACCTAGACATGCCATGACACCTTTCTTATTTCAGAGCCCATTCAAAGATGGCAGGCTTTTACACCACCAAGTATGTGGGTCCAAGCACCATTACAAAATTTGGAATGCAGTGCCTTCAAAACTCCAATGCCATCAACGAATTAAGTTCTGTAATGGTTTTTGCTATTATCATGCCTGATGTGCAAAAGAAAGCCAGTACCAAAATGCTTAATGATTCTGGTGTGCCTTTTGCAAGAGCACCGTCCTGACAACCTTGGTAAATATATGTCCTTTGCCCCTTCCCACAGAACATCCTCTAGCGGATATTCTGGCCTCACATAATATCTCCACTCCAGCATGCCCACTTCCTTGAAACTTCAGTTTCCTTTCTGCAGTATCTACAGTGATAATGCTGGCATTTCCACTTTACTCTGCCTGGCTTATCATTTTCTTTTCTTTTTTTTTTTTTCTTTTTATGGCCACACATGCAGCACATGAAAGTTCCTGGGCCAGGAGTTGAATCAGAACTGCAACTGCTGGCCTACACCACAGCCACAGCAACACCAAATCTGAGCTGTAACTGCAACCTATATCACAGCTTATGGCAACTCTGGATGCTTAACCCACTAAGGAAGGCCAGGGATAACCCTTATTCTCACAGAAACACTGGATCCTTAACCCGCTGAGCCACAATAGGAACTCTGGGTTATGGTTTTCTCTTGGTTCTAGAAGTCACTCGAGCAGTGAGTTTGCACTGTGCCCTTTTCCAAGGTAGTAAATCATTGTTCTAAAAAAGTGCCTCCCAGACAGTTAATTATTTTTCACCCAATCTATGCTCTGGCCCCTCAAGAATCCTCAAAATCCAGTACCATGGGCACTTCCCTCAATGTTATAGTACATGCTGGCTGGGTCTGGTAAATCCCTCAGAGTATAATGGCATTCCTCCCTTATTAGACCAAGGACATTCCTGACTGGCATATGCTATATGAATGAACCCTAGATATAGGCCTAGCAGCTAAGAGAAGAGGTGGAGCCTTATCTTGATGGAGGCAGAGCAAAGGCTGTTACCTTGCAGGAGACCAGCCCATAGTGGTTTCTCACATGAAAGAGGTGTATATAGCTCTTACTAGGAAAGGGAACACCTCTGCAAGCTCTGAGAATTCAGAGGTATATGAAGAGTCATTATCTGGGAGATGAGCAAAACACTTTCCCCCTTCCCATGTGTCAGGATGGGGACAGTTTTCTCAACCAGTGCCCTCACTTTAGCATAACAGACCTGCCTCAGCGGAATAATCAATCATCTTTGAAGCTCAGGACACTATTTAATCTTGATTATGGTCTTTTTTTCTTACCCAACACTGAGATACAGGCCTCTTCATAAGCTATCAAAAAAGGGTTTCAGACTTCCCTAGCTATCAATTTTTAACTGCCTTTGGCTTTTCACTATCCCTCTAATGAGCAACTTAATAACAAATAGCCAGTTCCGTTTTCCTTGAATAGATGTTTTTCCTCCTGCACTTTTTTAAATGCCTAAACCATTATATTGGAACACCTCTCAATTCACCAGGGAAAGTGTTTGCAGTTGGGCCAACATCTTGTGTCAGAGACTCTTTCTGCCCCTACACACCATCTGGATAGGGTTCTCACTGCCAATCAGGCAGTGAGTGATCCAGGCCCAAAACTTCATCTTACCACCTGTTTTCTTTAAGCACTTCTGGAACCACTGTGTCACCTGGGTCCTCTAGGAAGCAGATAGATGCTGATAAAGAGTTAAGAAAGCAGGCTGAAGAGAAATACCTGTGGAAAGAAAGGGTAGGAGATAGGATTGAACAGGGAGAGATGGCAGACCATAATGCATGTTGGACAATTTCTCTGCCTGTCCAGTGAGACTCTTGGAAGCCAAGGTCACCAATTAGAGGAGTCCAGCTCAAAGGCTGAGGTGGATCTGAGGAAGTAAACAGCAGGAGGCTGCCAGTGAACCACACTCCTTACAACTGAGCAACATGCCCTTCCTTTGAAGGAGGATCTGAACAAGGCATCTCTAGGTCTGCCCCCATGATATCTGAAAAAATAAGGTTTTACCCTACATGTGGGCTGAATATATATCAACCTAATTAAGGCCAGACTGCCCCTTGTGGGTATTTGAACAAATTCTACATGGCTTACTGAGGTCCTCAACCCTCCTTCATCTCCAAATGCCTCTAATTTCCTCTGAGTTTTTCCCTAGTGTATGCCCAGATATCTTCTTGACATCTCCATGTCAAAGGAGATTAGGAATAACCTTAGATAGAGAGACAAGTTTAAATAGTATTCTCACCTTTAAAACTACATCCTGTTTTCTAACTAGTTTGCTCAGAAGAGGAAGTCAAATGACCTGCAGTTGAGTCAACCAAAACACTAAGTCCTCACTGCAAATTCTCCCATCAGGCTCTGAATGGCAAAGCACTCCCAAGTCAGTATTTTAAAGGTTATATTACACTGATCATAGTAAAAAAAAAAAAATGCTGAAGATAAAAATAACAGCTTAAGCCCCAATGTTATGATATTAATGTTGTTTCTGGGTGTACACAGAAAATTCTATTATCCTGAAGGACCAGGGTGAGGAAGACATTCATACTACAAGTTCCAGCCTGAGAGCTTTTGCTCAAGGGAACACTTCCTTGGGAGCTAAAAACAATATCGTTTTCAGGAGCTTCCCCATTTGCTGACATTTTAGGGAAGCTTTGGACATGCTCAAAAAGTATGACTCTAGCCCACAAGAACTTAAGTCTCTTCTCCCAAGGAGAACTGTTATGCATTAAAGAACATGCCCAACCTGGATAGAAAATAATGCGTACTTGTAATTAGGTTAAATGCTAATGTTATCAATGAATAATCTGGTCCTGAAGCTTGGAAAAGAAAGTAAAAATGTGGGGTAACCACTGGAGGAAAAAAAAAGAAATAATAGGAGTTCCTGTCGTGGCTCAGGGGTACGAATGCATCTAGCACCCATGAGGACATGAGTTCAATCCCTGGCCTCGCTCAGTGAGTTAAGGATCTGGCATTGCCGTGAGCTGTGGTGTAGGTGGCAGATGCAGCTCAGATCCTGCATGTGGTGGCTCTGTGGCTCTGGCATAGGCTGGCAGCTACAGCTCCAATTCGACCCCTAGCCTGGCAACCTCCATATGCTGCAGGTACAGCCCTAGAAGAAAAAAAAAAAAAGAAAAAATAACAGGTTTTTGAAGCTCTGTGGTCCCTCAAAGGAAAATAATCCAAGGAAGAGATGGAGAGACTCAAGACTTGGCTAAATGAAGTGCCACCTGAGCTCAGAGAGGACCACAAGGGACCAATGGACAATGACTAAGGATACTCCCTAAGTAAGAGCTCAGAGTTCAATGGTCACCAGTTAGGTGATGGTTCAAGGGACCAGGAGATACCAGTTTTGTCCTAAGGTGAAGTGAATAGCCACGTCCACATTTTCAAAGATCACAGAAAGTGAACTTACTGGGGCTCTAGGGATAGAAAGAAGGCCGACTATCAAGAAAAGCCAGTGACCTTGAGGTTAGGGTATAAAAGGCAGCTCAGGAATGGAACATAATTTGTGGGGGCCAGTGAAAAATTTTAAATGTGGGGTCCCTTGTTCAAAAATTATTAAGAACTCCAAGATGGGACAACCAAACATTAAACCAAGTGCATGGCCCTTCTGAGTAATGGGACCCTGCAACTGTACAGGTTGCAAACCTATGAATCCACCCCTGAAGAAGCCAAGTATTAGTCATTTACTGATGGGGGAGGAGAATGGAGCCCTACCTTTGAAAAAAGGGGCATCAAAGAATTTTGGACATACTTTAAAATTTTCACTTTCAGCTGCCCTCTAGTCAGAAATTACTTACCATCCTCCCATTTGCAAAATGGATTCACCTCCCTAGACCCCTCAAAAGTCTCATCCCTTTATGTCATCAACTCAAAATCCAGGATATCAGCATCTAAATCAAGTCCAGATGACCATGACCAAATTCTGTATATCTATTGACATATAACAATTGTCCCCCAATATTTTTTACCAATAGATATTTTCTAACACAGTCTCTGCAGTCAGTAATTCGGGATCAGCTTAACTGAGTCTTTCTCAAGTACTCTCATGGGACTGCAGCCAAGGTATCAGTGAGGGCTGCGGTCAACTGGAGCCTTTACTGGGGCTGGACAATTCACTTCCAATGACTCACTCACATGACTATTGGCTAGAAACCTCAGTTCTGAGCCACATGGGTCTTTCCATTGGGCTGCATGAAGAGGGAAACAGGCTCTCCCCAAAGGGAATAATCTAAGAAGGAGAAAAGTGGAAGTCACTAGGCCTTCTATGTTCCAATTTCAGACCTCATACACCATTACTTCTGCCATATTCTAGTGTTAGAAGCAAGTCACTGAGTTCAGCGCTAACTCAAGGGAAGTGTGACTAAGCTCCACATCTGGAATCAAGGGAAAGATATCAAAGAATTTTAGGACCAATTTTAAAAGCACCATACTGACCAATTCAGTACTTATACAGAGCATTTTTTCATTCAAGAATACTTTTTTATAAACATAGTCTTCTTAGTTGCATTAAAGTCAATAGAAGAAACAGCAATGAACCTGAAAAGGATCCCAACCCTCCAATGGTGACAAGAAAGATCTCCCTGATGTTCCGTGAGTGAGCTATTTCCCCTTCTCTATTGATACTCTTCTGTCTTTGCTTAAACCATCTGGGTCTGTCTTGGGCTGGAAGTATCTGCAACCCTGAAATGGAAGGAAGATGGTTATGTGGGTATTATATCTACAATCTGACTTCATCAATACTACAGACCTAGCAGAACAAACCAGGAAGCAGAGTGAGAACAGGGAGTGACTACTGCTTAGAGCCACACCACACCTGTTTGCAAAGAATAACATGGCTATGGTTAGAAGACTTTTCTTTGTCAACTTTCATACTCTCCTTTCTGTCCTTTCTCTCTTCCATCCTATGGGAAAATCTAGATTCTTTTCCCTGAATATTGTCCTCTGTTGCAAGGAAACACAACCTCAAAGCAGCCCAAAAAAAAACCTGAAGTCCTCAGGTATCTATATACACATGATTGTAGTAAGTAAGAACCAGTAACATAAATACGACTAGAAAATAGAACCTCCAGGAAGTGACCAAGAATTGGTAAGAGGTAGATGAGGAGCAACATAATGGATCAAGAAATCTGGGAAAATCTAGAAGTCAAAGGAGGAAAACCCTAAGTACTTAGGTAAAGTTTTTAAAAATGATGAGATACTAAAGTAATACAATTTTGAGGCAACATCCAGCAACATAATTGGCTATTATTTTTCTAATAGAGATGAAAAAATCATAAGGAGTCATCACAGTACAGTGGAAATAGCATAAAACTTAAAATCAAGAATCTTAAGTTATAATTTTACAATATTCTACTTGGCTGACATTAGACAAAGCATTTTTGCCACTTTTTTTCAATTTTGCAACTTTTAATTTCATTGTGTGCATGTGTGAGTGAGAGAAAAGGAGGGAGAGAGAAAGAAGCAGACTGTATCTGTCCTAATTTTCTCACAGGATGTTCTAAGTAGCAAGTAATATATAGAAAGAGCCTAAACTGCACATGTACAAGAAAGATCTAGAAATGTTTGTCTAGGCATATTAAAAAAAAACTGTATCTAAGAGGTTACAATGACTGAATGTTTGTGTCCCTCCCAAAATTCCTATGCTGAAACACTAACCCCAATGTGACGATATTTAGAGATAGGACCTTCAGGATGTAATTAGGTCATGAGGAAAGCACATTCATGAACGGTATTAGCACCCTTATAAGAAGAGACCAGAGAGCAAGCTAGCCCTGTCTCTTGCCCTCAAGAGGATATGATGAGAATTCAACAGTCTTAAACCTGGAAGACAGCTCTCAACAGCATCTGACTATGCTGGCACCCTAATCCCAGACTTCTAGCCTCCAGAACTGTGAGAAATAAATGCCTATAATTTATAAGCCCCTCAGTCTATGGTAATTTGTTTTAACAGCCTAAACTTACAAGGGTTAAGATCTCCCAAGTAATTAGGAAGAAAAAACCTTACAATTAACTCCTCAACAGTGCACTGAGTGAGGGAGGCAAGACTTTCAATCAGTTCCATAGCTTTGTTTATGCCAAGGGATTCATGCTCCTTTGTAAATTTTATCTTGAAAAATCAAGAATCTTGAATCTTCGAAGTCTTGAATTTTATAGCCAGACCTAGAACTCATAACTGTGACCAGGTAAGCACATTGCTGTGATTTAAAAGGTAGCCATCCTATATTGTTTGCAGACCAAAAACTATGACATGTAAGGACATGATAGCCCACACGCATATGGATTAGAACCATGAGAACAGCAAAATAAGCATTCAAAAAGAAGAGGGCTACACATCTGAGAAGAAGAGGGAAGGAATTCTGAACCACGAAAAAAATATTGCTCTTCAGGGGGAAAAAAAGTAAAAACCTCAAGCCATTGAAGGGAACAGAGAATGTAAGATCAGTCCATCCCATGCTCTAGTTTCAAAAAAGTAAGGGAGGTGCAGGTAGAATATGTCACACCCTCTGAATTTAAGCACAAATCTATTGCATCCCAATATGGGTAATGTTACATGAGAAGCATTTAGGGTAGGAAAGAACATGGCACTAAGCCACGGAAAGGGGCCACAAGTAACAGGAATGCTGTAAGCTAGCCAGGAGATACAGGCATTTGGAGCTGGGTGACTGAAAGAAAAGGTATTCGGGAACAAAGACATTGGAGACTTTCCTAGTACTGCTATGAGTCAGAACTAAAATGTGATTTTGATTTATGCCTTAATTATATTGCCTAGGCTGTTGTCGCTTGGGAAAAACATTGACTACTGAAATAATAATTCCAAAGAGATAAACAAATTAAAGCTATCAATTTTATAAGTGATAGGATACATCTATTAAAATGAGGCAGAAGAGAACCACCATTCTTGGAGCAACTACCATGTGTAAGCTCTGAACTGGGAAATTTACATTAGGTCTCATTTAATCTTCATAAACCCTCTATGTGATCACAGAGTATAAGCTTCTTGAGGACTGAGTTTTTGTATGTTTTATTATTGCTGTATCCCCACAACCTAAAACAATTTCCACAACTTAGAAAACACCTAACAAATATCTGCTGCAAAAATAAATAAATAAATATAATTGTCCCCATTTCTCAGGTGGTAAACTGAGATTCAGACAGGGTAATCAAATTTCTGAAAGTGACAAAGCTAACCAAGATTTCAAAACAAATTTGGGGAATTCCCATTGTGGTACAGCAGAAATGAATCCAACTAACATCCATGAGAATGCGGGTTTGATCCCTGGCCTTATTCAGCTGGTCTGGAATCCAGCATTGCTGTGAGCTGTAGTGTAGGTCACAGATGTGGCTTTGATCCCACAATGCTGTGGCTGTGGTGTAGGCTGGCAGCTGTAGCTCCAATTCAATCCCTAGCCTGGGAATTTCCATATACCATGGGTACAGCCCTAAAAAGCAAAAAAATAAAAATAAATAAATAAAACAAATCTATCTAACATCATCACCTCCTTGGAAGTCATTTTCTACTAAAAGCAGAACTTCCAAAAATTTATAACTCCATTTATTACTTAAATTTTATGCACTTCCAAAAAGAATTGGAAGGATTTAGTACGACTTGTCCAGCTAGTTGATCTTACAAAAAGTTAACGAAACCGATACTCTATATTTTGACCAATAATAAAGGAGTAGTTCATGAAACAGTTGTGATTGAAATCTTATGAAGCCATTTCATATGCCATAACAAATGATGAGAATCTTTGTGTAACTAGGCATGTACTCTAGATACTTGCTGAATATAAGTGAAATCCTAGGGTTAGTCTATCTGAAAGGGAAGATATATTTATAGGATTAGAGATTCTCCAAAGGAAAATTCGACCATTTTAAATTTCTACAGAGAGATTTTAAAGGATAAAATATTTTAAAAATGCAAACAAACTTGTAAATTCTAGCCCTATCATAAGCCTAGCAATGAGAGACAAGTAACAGCAGTTTGCCTCTGAGGAGGGTCTCCCCCTACCAAACCCAGCAGGAGGCTCTGGCCAGCACCAGTGCCCCTCCAAAGTGACTCCCACTCAGGAAGACCAGCCACACTCTACTTGGTGAGAAGACCCAGCCAGCACCAGACCCCTCCAAAGTTGCTCCTACCTCAGGAAGCCAGTCACACCTCATTCAGCAGGAGACCTAAACTGACACTAGTGCCTCTCCAAAGTGGCTCATGCTCTGGGGATGTGGGGGCAGGGAGAATCCAAACACACCAACATACCTGAAGCAATTGTAGTCCAACCACAACAGAAGGGCACATGAACCCACCTAGGGGCTATTCCTGGAGCACCTGGCTCTGCTGAAGGGGATTGCCCCACCAGGCCCCCCCCACAACATAACTTCTACATATGCCACTCTTTCAAGACTGGGAGATGTAGATGATACACTTAATATGTTGAAACAAATGCAGACAATTAGGCAAAATGACGAAATAAAGTAATAGCTTCCAAATGAAGGAGAAAATCAAAACCTCAGAAAAAGAACTAAATGAAATGAAGAAAACACATTTAACCACATAAAGAGTTTGAAAAAATAGAGAAGCTCAACAAACTCAGAAGGATGAACTCAAAATAATATCAACATAGAGATATAAAATATTAAAAAGAGAAAACAAGAAACAAAGAATACAATAAGTGAAATGAAGAATACACTAGATGAAATCAAGAGCAGATTAGAAGATGCAGAAGAAAGATCAGTTATCTGGAAGACAGGATAGTAGAAATCACTAAGCTGAACAAAAAAAAAGAATTTTAAAAATTAGGATAGGTTAAGAAACCTCTGAGACAAGATAAAGCATGTTAACATTTACATTATAGGAGTTACAGAAGGAGAAGTGAGAGAAAGGAGCAGAGAACTTAGTTGAAGAAATAATAGCTGTAAATTCCCCTAACCTGAGGAAGACAACAGACATCCAAGTCCGGAAAGCACAGAGAATCCCAAAAAAGATGAACTCAGAGATGTCTATACCAATATGCATTATTGCTAAAATTGAAAAAAATTAAAGAATGAATCTTAAAAGCAGCAAGGGAAAAGCAACTGCTTAGATACAGCGGAACTCCCATAAAACTATCAGCTGAATTTTCATCATAATTTTTCAGTCAGAAAGGAGTGGCACAACATATTCAAGATGATAGAAGGAAAAACACCTACAAATAATACTCCATCTGGTAAGACTATTACTCAAATTTGAATGAGAGATAAAGAATTTTACTGAGAAGCAAAAGCTAAAAGAGTTCAGCACCACTAAACTGGCCTTGTAAGAAATATTAAAGGGGCCTCTATAAGCAGAAAAGACCATTGAAAGATAAGAGTATGAAAGGAAAAATATCACTGGTGAAAGCAAACATATATTAAAAGGTAGTGGATCAACCACTTATATAGCTAACAGGAAGGGTAAAAGACAAAAATAGTAAAATCACATATATCCACAATAAGTAGTTAAATAACACACAAAACAAAAAGATAAAATGTCATGTCAAAAACATTAAATGGGAGTTTCTGTCGTGGCACAGTGGTTAATGAATCCGACTAGGAACCATGAGTTTGCAGGTTCAATCCCTGGCCTTGCTCAATGGGTTGAGGATCCAGCAGTGCCATGAGCTATAGTGTAGGTTGCAGATGTGGCTTGGATCCCACATTGCTGTGGCTCTGGCATAGGCCAGCATCTACAGCTCTGACTAGCCTGGGAACCTCCATATGCCACGGGAGCAGCCCTAGAAAAGGAAAAAAGACAAAAAAAAAATTTAAATGTTGGGGAAGGAGTAAAAATTCAGTGTTGTTAAAATGCATTCAAACTTAGAAAATCATCAACTTAATCATGTGTGTACACATACACATACATACACACACATACACATGCACAAAAACATGCACACCCCTCATGGTAACACAAATTAAAAAATTAAAATCATCACACAAAAAAGAAAAGAATCCAAACATAACCATAAAGGTAGCCATTAAATCACAAGGGAAGAGAGCAAAAGAATAAAGGAACAACAACAAAATATCTACAAATAAAAAAAAACTAGAAAATAATTAATGAAATAACAATAAGTACTTAAAATCTAAAGATATACACACAGACTGTAGGTAAGGGGATAGTAAAAAGTTTCCCATGCAAATGGAAATAAAACTAGATAACAATACTTAAATCAGACAAAAAAGACTTTAACACAAAGATTATAACAAGAGAAAACAAAGGACAATACTAAATAATAAAGGACTCACTCAACAAGAAAATATAACAATTGTAAACAGAAATAAATCCAATATAGGAGTACTCAAATACATAAAGCAAATATTAACAAGCAAAAAGATAGAAAATAACAGTAATACGATAATGGTATGGGACTCTAATACCCCACTTACATCAGTGCATAAATCATCCAGACAGAAAATCAACAGGAATTACTTCCCTTAAGTGACACATTAAAACAGGTGTAATAAACAGTTACAGAACATTTCATCCAAAAACAGAAGAACAAATGTTTTCAAATGCACATGGAACATTCCCCAGGATAGATCACATGCTGGGCCATAAAACAAGTCAATAAATTTAAGAAGATTAAAATTCATATCAAACATCTTTTATGACCATAAGCTATGAGAATAGAAATCAGCCACAAGGGAAAAAAATGCAAGAAGTGATGGGTCCTGAAGAAAGCAAAGAGGAAATTAAAAAAAACAAACAAACAAACAAACAAACAAAAAAACATGGAGGAGTTCCTATTGAGGCTCAGTGGTAACAAACCCAACATATAACCATGAGGATGTGGGTTTGATCCCTGGCCTTGCTCAGTGAGTTAAAGATCCAGCATTGCTATGAGCTGTGGTATAGTTCACAGATGTGGCTCATATACCATGTGGCTGTGGCATAGGCCATCAGCAGCAGCTCTGATTCGAACCCTGGCCTGGGAACTTCCATATGCTACAGATGCATCCCTAAAAATAAAAATAAAATCACATGGAGACAAATGAAAATGGAAACATAATGATATAAAACCTATAGTATGCAGCAGAAGCAGTTCTAAGAAGGAAGTTTATATTGATACAAGCTTACCTCAGGAAATAAGAAAAAATATAAAATGAGTAACACAAACTTACACTTAAAGTACCTAGAAAAAGAAGAAGCCCCCCCCCCAAAAAAAATCCAAAGTTAGCAGAAGGAACAAATAATAACATTGGAGCAGAAATAAATTTTTAAAAAAAGAAAATATCAATGAAACTAAGAGCTGATTATTTGAAAAGATATACAAAATTGATATTTAGTAAGACTCATCAAGAAAAAAGAAAGAGGGCCAAAATACTTAAAAACAAGCATGAAAGAGAAGTTACAACAAACATCACGGAAATACAGATGACCACAAGAGTTTACTAACAATAATAATATGCCAATAAAATGGATAAAATGGAAGAAATGGAAAAATACCTAGAAAGCACAATTTTAAAACTGAATCAAGAAGATACAGAAAATGCAAACAGATCAATAACAATAATATAATTCACAACAAAAAATTTGAGGACCAGATGGCTTTACAGGTGAATTCTGCAACACACTTAAGAAGAGTTAAGGGGGAGAAAGATCAAGATGGTGGAGGAGTAAGATACCATGCTCACCTTCTCCCACAAATACATCAAAAAAAAAAACCATCTGCATGTAGAATGATTTAGACAGAACATCTACTGAATGCTGGCAGAATAACTTAAACCTCCAAAAAGGGCAAGAAACCCTCCACACAACTGGGTAGAACAAAAGAAAAAAAGAGAGAGAGAGAAAAGGGATCAGAATGTGACTACTACTCTTGAGAGGGAGCTGTTAAAGAGGAAAGGAACCTGCACCTTGGGAAGCCACCTAACCAACAGAGAGAGATCAGCCTAGATGGAGGGGCTTCAAAGTGACCAAGAAAAGTGCAGAGGCTGGACTGAGGAGGGCAAAGCAGAGTGAGAGCTGCACAGATTATCTGCACCACCACCATGGATGCCACAGCTTGAGATGCTAGGGTAGGGGCTGGGCACTGAGGCTCAGGCTCCTGAGATCAGTTCCAGGGAAAGGACTAGTGTTGGCTGTATAAAGACAGCCTGAGGGGCTAGGGAGAGGTGTGCCATGGGCTGGGGAGCAGAACACCAGAGGTGAGGGAACCCAGGAGGAGGTCTGTGTACCAGAAGAAGCAAGGTGCCATTGTTGGGGAGGGCGAGAGGAAGAGGCGAGGACCACTATAGAAGTCTCTTTCCCTGCACATGCACAGGCTCTCAGAGGACAAGAGGCCTCTTTCACAGGCTATGGGTGGCAGAGGCCACTTGTATGGGATACAGGAGACCAGGCGTCTCTTCTATGGGCTATGGGTGGCCAGGCACCTCTTGTGTGGGCTAAGGGCAGCAGGGGGCTAAGCACAATGTGGCACCTCTTGTGTGAGCTACAGGTGGAGGGGACAAACCATAGCAGTCATCTCAGAAACCAGAGGGAGGTATGGCCTGCCACCACTAGGGGTCTGTGAACAGGCTCCACCTACAGCCCCAGTAACCTCAGGAGTCAACAACAACAACAACAAAAGAAGGCACTGCAAAGGACCAACACCTGACGTTGCTCTCACTCCCCTGTAAACACACCCACCCTGCTGCTGCCACTGCCAAATGATCCAAGCAGCACCCACACATGTCTTATCACTGTCAATTCCCAGGACCCTGCAACTTGGAGCAGCCTGTGCAGCACCTCTTGCAAGGGCTAAGCAGGACAGGGTTCTTCTTGTGTGGTCTACAGCTAGTAGGAGCAAACCACCACAGTTATCTCTGGCTCCAGAGTTGGACATGGCCTGCCACTACTAGGGATCCCTGAACAGGCACCACTTGCAGGCCCAAACACCTCAGAGGAGGGAATTACAATCAAGCACTACCTGTTGTTGCTCTCACTCACCTCAGAACTCACACACCCTGCTGCTGCCACTGCCAAATGCTCTGGGGACCACATAAATCTGCCTGAGGCTCATTACCATTTCCCAGGGACCTGCAACTAGGAGCAGCTTCTGCCATCTTTCTGCAGGTCCTTGCTATTGTCAAGAGCCCAGCAAACAGGCACTGACTACTATCCCTACCCATTACCTCCTTCTCCCCAGAAATATGCTCAGGACCCTATCAAGGGGCTAACAGCCTGCTCACACCAAAGAAAGAGACAGTGAATATCTAAACTCCTTTGTCAAAAATAAATAGTAACCTCCCCACAAAATACGAAGCAGTGATCTTGCATAGAAATAGCCCTCCAAGACTACAGTAGTTGGTTTCCCTAAACTCACAGAAAAAGAAAAATATAAGCAAGACAAAAAAGCTCAGGAACCATTCCCCATTAAAAGAACAGGAGTATTCACCTGAAGCAGCAAACAATGAAACGGACTTCTGCAGTCTAATAGACATTGAGTTCAAAAGGGAGATAGTGAAAATACTGAAAGAATTAAGAGTGGATATAAACAGTAATGAAGATTACTTTAGAAAGGAATTTGAAAATATAAGGAGGAGCTAAGAAAAATTAGAAAATTCATTTGCAGAGACACAAACTAAGTTAAAGGCACTGGAGAACAGAATGAATAATGCAGAGGAATGAATTAGTTACTTGAAGATAGAATAATGGAAATCACCTAATCAGGACAGCAGACAGTAAACCAAATGAAAAAATATGAAAGCAATATATGAGATCTATGAGATAATATAAAACAGGCCAAACTATACATAATAAGAATTTCAGAAGGAGAAGAAAAAGAAAAGGGGGTTGAAAATATTTTTGAAGAAATTATGTCTGAAAACTTTCCAAATCTAATGGAAACAGATATCAAGATACAGGAAGCAGAGGGCCCCAAACAAGGTGAAACCAAACAAGCCCACCCCAAGACATATTATAATAAAAACGGCAAAAGTTAAAGATAAAGAGAATTCTACAAGCATCAAGAGAAACACAAAGCATTAATTACAAGGGAACTTCCATAGGCTATCAGCTGATTTCACTAGAGAAACGCTACAGGCCAGAAGAGAGTGGCAAAATATATTCAAAGTCCTAAAAGGGAAAATTTTTCAGCCTACAATACCCTATTCAGCAAGAATATCATTTAAAATAGAAGGAGGAATAAAGAATTTCTCCAACAAATAAAAACTAAAAGAGTACAGCAATACTAAACCCATTCTAAAAGAAATACAGAAAGGGCTTTTCTAAATAGAAATTGGTAAGAAGAAATAGGATGAAGGAAATCACAATTGCAAAGCACTCACTTAAATAAGCCAGTATACAAACCTAGAAGAAGAAAAAAAAAACCTGTTGTAAAGGTGATGATAAACACAAGGAACAGAAAAATGACAAACATTAAGATGTTAAAAAACAACTTCAAAATCATACAACGTGGGGAAGGAAAGTAAGAAAATATACTTTTTTTTTTTAATAATGTGTTTGAGCCTATATGACTATCAGGCTAAGGCAAGTAGATAAAGGAAGGGGTTAACCTACTTAAAAAACAGGGCAACCACAAATCAAAAACAAACATTACATCTACGAAACCTAAAAAGAAAAGGGCACAAACATAAAAGGAAATCATCCAACCAAAGAAAGAAAGGAACAAAGGAGAAACATAGATTCAACTGGAAAACAAGGTTGAAAATGGCAATAAACACATATTTATAAATAATTATCTTAAAGATCAATGGACTAAATGTTTCAATCAAAAGACATAGAGAGGTAGATTGTATAAAAAAGCAAGAGCCTACAATCTGCTGTCTACAAGAGACTCGCCTTAGGGCAAAAGACACATATAGATTGAAAATGAGGGGATGGGAAAAGATTATTTCATGCCAATGGACAAGACAGAAAAGTGGGAGTTGCAATACTCATATCAGACAAAATAGACTTTAAAATGAAGGCCATAAAGAAATACAAAAAAATGACACTATGTAATGATAAAAGAATTCATTCAAGAAGATAATATTACAATTGTCAATATATATATGGCCCTAATGTATGATCACCAAGATACCTACAACAAATACTAACAGACATAAAAGGAGAAATTGATGAGAATACAGTCATAGCAGGAGATTTTAACACCCCACTCACATCAATGGACAGAAAATCAATAAGGTAACAGAGATTCTAAATGATGCAATAGAAAAGTTAGACTTCATTAAAATTTTCAGGACATTACATCCCAAAAAAGCAGAATATACATTCTTCTCAACTGCACATGGAACATTCTCAAGGATGGACCACATACTGGGGCACAAAACTAATGACAACAAATTTAAGAGTATAGAAATTATTTCAAGTGTCTTCTCTGACCACAATGGCATGAAACTAGAAATCAACAACAGGGAAAGAAAATGAAAAATTGCCTACATGGGGACTAAACAACATGCTACTAAAAAAACAATGGGACAATGAGAAAATCAAAAAGGAAATTAAAAAATACCTCAAGACAAATGATAATGAAGACACAACCATTCAAAATGTATGGGATGCAGCAAAAGTGGTGCTTAGAGGGAAATTTATAGTGATACAGGCCTTCCACAAAAAAGAAGAAAAATCTCAAATTGACAACCTAACCCACCATCTAAATGAATTACAAAAAGAACAAATAAGCTAAAGTCAGGAGAAGGAAGGAAATCATAAAGATCAGAGAGGATATCAATAAAATAGAGATTCAAAAAACAACAGGAAAAAAATCAATAAAACCAAGAGCTGGTTCTTTGAAAGGGTAAAAAAAATTAGCAAACTTCTGGCAAGACTCACCAAGAAGAGGAGAGAAAAATAAATAAATAAATAAATAAATAAGAAATGAAAAAGGATAAATCTCAACAGATACTGCAGAAATATAAAAAACCCTAAGAGAATACCATGAACAATTATATGCCAACAAATTTGACAACCTAGAAAAATGGACAACTTTCTAGGGACTTACAGCCCACCAAAACTCAATCAAGAAGAAATAAATCAACTGAACAGACTGATCACTAGAAATGAAATTTAATATGTAATAAAAAACACTCCCTACAAACAAATGTCCAGGGCCAGATGGCTTCACAGCCAAATTCTATGAAACATACAAGGAAGAACTTATACCCATCCTTCTTAAACTTTCCAAAAGGTTGAAGAAGAAGGAACACTCCCAAAGACATTCTATGACACCAGTATTATCACCCTAATACCAAAAACAGACAAAGCACCAAAAAAAAAAAAAACTATAGGCCAATATATTTGATGAATATAAATGCAAAAATTCCCAACAAAATTTTATCCAACTGAATCCAACAATGCATAAAAAAGATCATACACCATGACCAAGTGGGATTCATCCCAGGTTCACAAGAATGGTTCAACATGCACAAATCAAAGTCATTACACCCCATTAACAAAAGAAAAGTCAAAAACCACATGATCATTTCAATAGATGCAGAAAAAGCCTCTAAGTCCAACATCCCTTCATGATAAAAACTGTTACCCAAGTGGTTATAGAGGGAACATACATTAACATAATCAAAGCCATTTATGACAAACCCACAGCCAATATAACACTCAATGGAGAAAAGCTGAAAGCTTTCCTGCTAAAATCTGGAACAAGACAGGATGTCCACTCTTAACACTTTTATTGAACAGAAGTCCTAGTCACAGCAATTAGATAAACAAGAGAAATAAAATGTATCCAAATTGGAAGAGAAGAGGTAAAATTGTCACTCTATGCAGATGACATGATACTATATGTAGAAAACACTAAGGAATCCACACAAAAACTACTAGAACTGATCAACAAATTTGTAAAATAGCAGGATACAAGATTAACATTTGGAAATTTGTTACATTTCTGTATACTAGCAATGAAATATTAGAAAAGCAATACCAAAATACTATATCTTTTAAAATCTCACACAAAAAAATTAAGTATATAGGAATAAATCTGACCAAGAAGTTGAAAGACTTATATGCTGAAAACGAGAAATAATTAATCAAGGAAATTAAAGAGGATGCAAAGAAATGGAAATGTAAACCATGCTCCTAGGTTGTAAAAATTAATATTGTAAAAATGGTCACATTACCCAAAGCAATCCACAGATTCAATGCAATCCCTATCAAATTACCCATGACACTTTTCACAGAACTGAACCAAACAATACAAACATTTATATGGAAGGGTAAAAGACCTAGAATTGCTAAAGCAACACTGAGGAACAAGAACCAAGCAAGAGGCATAACTCTTCCAGACTCCAGGCAATATTACAAAGCCACAGTAATCAAGACAGTGTGGTACTGGTACCAAAACAGACAGACAGATCAATGGAACAGAAGAGAGAACCCAGAAATAAATCCAGACACCTGCGGCCAATTAATCTTCGACCAAGGGGACAAGAACATAAAATGAGAAAAAGACAGACTTTTCAGCAAATGGTGCTGGGAAAACTGGACAGCTACATGTAAATCAATGAAACTGGAACACACCCTCACACCATGCACAAAAATAAACTCAAAATGGCTGAAAGATTTAAACTGACAAGACACCATCAAACTCCTGGAAGAGAACATAGGAAAAACATTCTCTGACATCAACCTTATCAATATTTTCTCAGGTCAGTCTCCCAAAGCAACAGAAATAAAAGCAAAAATAAACCATTGGGACCTAATCAAACTGACAAGCTTTTGCACAGCAAAGGAAACCAAAAAGAAAACCAAAAGACAACTTACAGAATGGGAGAAAATAGCTTCATATGATTCAAGTGACAAGGGCTTAATCTCTAAAATATACAAACTTATACAACTCAACAGCAAAAAAGCCAAGAACCCAATTGAAAAATGAGCAAAAGACCTGAATAGACATTTTTCCAAGAAAGATGTACAGATGGCCAACAAGCACATGAAAAAATTCTTGACATACCTGATTATTAGAGAAATGCAAATCAAAACTACCATGAGGTACCACCTCACACCGGTCAGAATGGCCATCATTAATAAGTCCACAAATAACAAATGCTGGAGAGGTGTGGAGAAAAGGGTAGCCTCCTACACTTTTGGTGGGAATATAAATTGGTACAGCCACTATGAAAAACTGTATGGAGGTACCTCAGAAAACTAAATATAGAACTACCATATGACCCAGCAGTCCCACTCTTGGGCACATATCCTGACAAAAATTTCCTTAAAAAAGACATATGCACCCACATGTTCATTGCAGCACTATTCACAATAGCCAAGACATGGAAACACCTAAATGTCCATAGATAAATGTATTAAGAAGATGTGGTATATACACACAATGGAATACTGCTCAGCTATAAAAAAATAATGCCATTTGCAGCAACATGGATGGAACTAGAGACTCTCATACTAAGTGAAGTCAGAAAGACAAATACCATATGATATCACATATATCTGGAATCTAATATATGGCACAAATGAACCTTTCCACAGAAAAGAAAATCATGCACTTGGAGAACAGACTTGTGGTTGCCAAGGGGATTGGGGAGGGAGTGAGATGGACTGGGAATCTGGGGTTAATAGATGCAAACTATTGCACTTGGTGTGGATAAGTAATGAGATCCTGCTGTATAGCACAAGGAACTATGTTTAGTCACCTGTGATGGAACATGATGGAGGATAATGTAAGAAAAGGAGAGTGTGTGTGAGAGAGATAGAGAGAGACTGGGTCACTTTTCTGTAAAGTAGAAAAACTGACAGGAGTTCCCACTGTGGCTCAGTGGTTAATGAATCTGACTAGCATCCATGAAGATGCAGGTTTGATCCCTGGCCTTCCTCAGTGGGTTAAGGATCCAGCATTGCCATGAGCTGTGGTGTAGTTTGCAGACACAGCTCAGATCCTGCATTGCTGTGGCTGCGGCATAGACCAGCAACTACAGCTCTGATTCCACCCCTAGCCTGGGAACCTCCGTATGCCATGGGTGCAACCCTAAAAGGCAAAAAAAAAAAAAGAAAAAAAGAAAAAGAAAATTGACAGAACACTGTACACCAACTATAATAGAAAAAATAAAAATCATCTTTAAAAATGTAAAAAAAAAGACTAAAAAAAAAAGAAGAGTTAAAACCTATCCTTCTCAAACAGTTCCAAAAAAAATAGAGGAAGTAACACTGCCCAACTCATTTTACAAGGCCAAAGTCACCCTAATACCAAGAACAGATAAAGACAATACAAAAAAAGATAAAACACAGTCTAATATCCCTGATGAAAATTAATGCTAAATTCCTCAACAAATACTAGCAAATTAAATTCAACAATACATTAAAGGAATCATACACCACCATCAAGTGAGATTTATTCCAAAGATGCAAGGATGCTTACATGTCTGAAGATTAATCAACATGATACACCACATTAAAAATACAAGATAGAAGTCATATGACCATCTCAATAGATATAGTAAAAGCACATGACAAAATTCAATATCCATTTATGATTTTTAAAAAACTCTCAACAAATTATTCTATGTGAATAAAATATGCTCCCATAGAAGCAGCATACCTCAACATAAGAAACACCACGAGACAACAAACACACAGCCAACATCAGACTCAATGGTGAAAAGTAGAAAGAATTTCCTTTAAGATCAGGAATAAGACAAAATGCCCACCCTTATCAATTTTATTCAAGACAACATTGGAAGTCCTAGCCACAGCAATCAGAAAAGAAGAAATAATAATCAGTATTCGAATTGAAAAGGAAGAAATAAAATTGTTACTATTTGCAGATGACATGACACAATATACAAAAAAAAAAAACCTAAATACTCCACCAAAAAATTATGGAACTAATAAATGAACTCAGTAAAACTACAGGATGCAAAATCAACAAGCATTAATCTGTTGTGTTTCCATACTAGTAACAAGCTATCAGAAAGAGAAATTAAGAAAACAATTCCGGAGTTCCCGTCGTGGCACAGTGGTTAACGAATCCGACGAGGAACCATGAGGTTGCGGGTTCGATCCCTGCCCTTGCTCAGTGGGTTAACGATCCGGCGTTGCCGTGAGCTGTGGTGTAGGTTGCAGACACGGCTCGGATCCCGAGTTGCTGTGGCTCTGGTGTAGGCTGGGTGGCTACAGCTCCGATTCAACCCCTAGCCTGGGAACCTCCATATGCCGCGGGAGCGGCCCAAGAAATAGCAACAATAACAACAACAACAACAACAAAAAAAAAAAGACAAAAGACAAAAAAAAAAAAAAAACCAATTCCATTTATAATTGCATCAAAAGAATAAAATAACTAGGCACAATTTAACAACCTGTACTCTGAAAACTATAATACATTGATGAAAGAAATTGAAGACAACACAAAAAAATGGAAAGACACACTGTGCTCATGCTGATATTTGAATGGATAAAGATGTGGCATTCACATACATACACACACACATACATACACACATACACACAGTGGGATATCATATGATTTTACTTACATGTGGAATCTAAAAAACAAACATACTCAAAGATACAGATGACAAACTGGTGGTCACTGGAAGGGGGAGGGGTTGGAGAGGTTGGGTCAAACAGATGAAGCAGATTAAGAGGTACAAACTTCCAGTTATCATTAAATAAGTCACAGGGATGTAATGTACAGGATACTGAATATAGTCAATGATACTGCAATAACTTTGTATGGTGACAAATGGCTACTAGATTTATGGTGACCAATTCATAATGTATACAAATGTCAAATCATTATGTTGTATACCTAAAACTAATACTTTATGTCAAATATACATCAAAGAAAAATACAATTTAAAAGGCAACATTATACATAAAAAGATTAAAATGGTGATAAACATTTAATCAGAAATTATACAAATTATATAAAGGAAAAACTTTAAAGAAAGAAATGAAAATAAAACTGGTTATTTTAGAATTATACAACAAGTAAAATTACTTTACAAAAATGAAGGGAAGGTAAAAAAATGAAGAGAAGGTAAACACTTTTTCAAACAAATAAAAGATAAGAGAATCCAATGTCAGTAAATCAGTACAATAAGAAATGCTAGGAGTTCCCATCATGGCTCAGTGGTTAGAAAATCTGACTAGGAACCATGAGGTTGTGGGTTCAATCCCTGGCCTTGCTCAGGGGGTTGGGGATCTGGCATTGCCCTGGACTGTGGTGTAGGTTGCAGATGCGGCTGGGATCCCACGTTGCTGTGGCTCTGGGTGTAGGCTGGTGGCTACAGCTCCGATTTGACTGTTGGTCTGGGGACCTCCATATGTAGCAAGAGTGGCCCAAGAAATGGCAAAAAAAAAAAAAAGAAAAAAGAAATGCTAAAAGAAGTTCTTAAGCAGAAAGAGTATTATGCCAGATGAAAATCTAGATTTACATAAAGACTAAAAGAATACTGGATATTATGTTTTAAATGAGAGTAATTATAAATTTTTATTTTTTATTTCTTTACAGGATAATCAATAGAGTTCCTACTATGACACTGTGGGTTAAGAACCTGACTGCAGTGGTTCGGGTCTCTGTGGGGGCTCGGTTTGATCCCCAGCCTGGTGCAGTGGGTTAAAGGAACTGGTGTTGCCATAGCTGTGGCACAGTCATAGCTGCAGCTCAAATTCAGTCCTAGGCCTGGGAACTTTCATTTGCTGTGGATGTGGCCATACAAAAAAAAAAGAAAAAGAAAAAGAAAATTGTCAGTCTAAAAGCTTTAAAAAGATCAAAATATACTGTAAGGCTTATAACTTACATAGATGAATAATATATCAAAATGATAGCACAAATAATGGAAAAGAAAAAAATGATAGCAGTCCTTCCACAAAAACATTACTAGATGTAGACTATAAGTCAAATATAAGTTTTGTTAAACCCCAGAGCAACAACTGAAGTTAAAACTAAGTATCAGTATGCGTATAGAGATGTATACATATTTGTATGTATATATATATATACTATATATATACTGTATATATGTGTGTGTGTATATATACATATATATATATATACTGTATATCCACAGTAAAACTATATCTCCATTGTAGAAATAAAATGGAATCCTAAAAAATGCTCAATTAAACCAAAAGCAGTTAGGAAAAGAGGATAGAAAGGAGCAAAAGACAAATGGAATACGTAGAACTGACACCTCTCCTTCTGAAACTTCCAAAAAATTACAGAGGAAGGAACACTCCCAAACTCATTCTATGAGGCTACCATCACCCTGATACCAAACCAGACAAAGACACCACAAAAAAATAAAACTACAGGCCAGTTTCACTGATGAACATCAATGCAAAACTCCTCAGCAAAATACTAGTAAACCACATCCAACAATATATTAAAAGGATTGTACATCATGTTCAAGTGGGATTTATCCCAGGGATGCAAGGGTTCTTCAATATCCACAAATCAATCAGTATGATACATCACATTAACAAACTGAAGAATAAAAACCATATGATCCTCTCAATAGATGCAGAAAAAGCCTTTGACAAAATTCAAGACCCATTTCTGATAAAAACCCTTCAGAAAGTGGGCATAGATGGAACCCACCTCAACATAATAAAGTCCGTATATTACAAACCCACAGCAAACATCATTCTCAATGGTGAAAAGCTGAAAGAATTCCCACTGAGATCAGGAACAAGACAAGGATGTCCACTCTCGCCATTACTATTCAACATAGATTTGGAAGTCCTAGCCACGGCAATCAGAGAAGTAAAAGAAATAAAAGGAATCTAAATTGGAAATGAATAAGTAAAACTATCACTCTTTGCACATTACATGATACTATACCCAGAGAATCCTAAAGCCTCTACCAGAAAACTATTAGAGCTCATCCATGAATTTGGCAAAGTCACAGGATACAAAATTAACAAACAGAAATCGATGGCATTTCTATACACTAACAATGAAGGACCAGAAAGAGAAATTAGGAAAGCAATCCCGTTTACCATCACATCCAAAAGAATAAAATACCTAGGAGTAAACCTACCTAAAGACACAAAAGATCTGTACTCTGAAAACTATAAGACGCTGATGAAAGAAATCAAAGATGACACAAATAGAGGGAAAGATATACCATGCTCTTGGGTTGGCAGAGTCAATATTATCAAAATGACTATATTACCTAAGGCAATCTACAGGTTCAATGCAATCCCTATCAAATTACCAAGGACATTTTTCACAGAACTCAAACAACATATTTTAAAGTTTGTTTGGAAGCACAAAAGACCCAGAATAGCCAAAGACATCCTGAAAAAGAAAAATGGAGCTGGAGGAATCAGGCGCCTGTACTTCAGACTATACTACAAAGCAACAGTCGTCAAAACCCATATGGTACTGACATAAAGACAGAAATATAGATCAGTGGAATAGAATAGAAAGCCCAGAATCAAACCCACACACATACAGCCAACTAATCTATGACAAAGGAGGCAAGGATGTACAATGGAGAAAAGACAGCCTGTTCAATAAGTGGTGCTGGGAAAACTGGACAGCCACATGGAAAAGAATGAAATGAGAACACTCCCTAACACCATACACAAAAATAAACTCCAAATGGATTAAAGACCTAGATATAAGACCAGACACTATCAAACTCCTAGAGGAAAACATAGGTCAAACACTCTCAGACATAAATGACAGCAACATCTTCTCAGATCCACCTCTTAGAGTATTGACAATAAAAACAAAAATACACGAATGAGACCTAATTAACTGAAAAGTTTCTGCACAGAAAAGGAAACCCTAAACAAAATGAAAAGACAACCCACAGAGTGGGAGAAAATATTTACAAATGAATCAACTGACAAGGGATTAATCTCCAAAATTAATAAATACCTTTTGCAGCTCCATACCAAAAAAACAAACAACCCCATGGAAAAACAGGCAGAAGATCTAAACAGACAGTCTCCGGCGAAGACATATGAATGGCCAAAAAACACATGAAAAGATGTTCAACATCACTCATTATTAGAGAAATGCAAATCAAAACCATGATGAGGTACCACCTTATACCAGCCAGAATGGCCATCATCAAAAAGTCTGCAAACAGTAAGTGCTGGAGAGGGTGTGGAGAAAAAGGAACCCCATTACACTGTGGGTTGGAATGTAAATTGGTGCAACCACTGTGGAAAGCAGTATGGAGATTCCTCAGAAAACTAAACATAGAACTACCATTTGATCCAGCAATCCTACTCCTGGGCATCTATCCAGAGAAAACCACAACTCTCAAAGACACATGTACTCTGATGTTCATTGTAGCACTCTTTTCAATAGCCAAGACATGGAAACAACCTAAATGCCCATCGACAAAGGAGTGCATCAAGAAGATGTGGTACATATACACTATGGAATATTCCTCAGCCATTAAAGGGAACAAAATACCGGCATTTTTAGCAACATGGATGGACCTAGAGATTATCATGCTAAGTGAAGTCAGTCAGACAATGAGACACCAACATCAGATGCTTTCACTGACATGTGGAATCTGAAAAAAGGACACAATGAACTTCTTTGCAGAACAGATACTGACTCAGTATCTGAGTCAGTAAACTTATGGTTTCCAAAGGAGACGGTTTGGGGGTGGGGGGATGTTCTGGAGTTGTGATATGGAAATCCTATAAAATTGGATTGTGATGATCATTGTACAACTATAAATGTAATAAATTCATTGAGTAATAAAAAAAAAGAAAATAACTAATGAGTGGATTTAAATCCAAGCAAATAAAGAATTACATTAAATGTAAATGGTCTAAACGCTCAAATTTTTAAAACAAAGAAAAAACTGTGGGATTGGACTTTTAAAAAGCCCGAACCAAATATGTGTCATCTATAAGAAACTCATTTTTAATATAAAGATATACATGTTAAAAGTAAACTGATGGACAAAGACGCATCATATACACAATAAGCATAAGAAAGCTGGAGTGGTTATAGTAATATCAGACAAAGGAAACTTCAGAACAATGGCTATAAAAAAGATAAACAAGGATATTACAAATTACATCCTTTTTGCTTCTGCTGGCACATTGTACTTCTATGCATGTTTTAAGTCTCACAATACATTTTTCATTTATCTACCCTTTCTTATATGAGCTATACCACTAGGTAACAAAACAGTACATGAGGGCAAGTATCTTTTTTATAAAAGTATTACAATTAATAAGCGAAGAATAAAGAATAAAATGTCACTGTTTTCCTACTCCCAATAAATTAATAGATTTGAATACTGAGTATCAACTGCTGCTAGTATCACAAAGATAAACAACACATAGGATGTGCCTCCTGATGAAAGACCACACAACCACCCATCTTGCCAAAGGGACTGATCTTAAGTCTAAATAATTTGCATAGTCTTTGTGTAATCTTACAACTTGTAGAAAACTCAAAGAACAGAAGAGCATAATGAACTAAACCATAAACATGCAATCAATAAAGTCTAGACTGAGGGTAATGCTACAATAATGGGTAACAGTGATGGGTGATACTGGTGAAATGCTTCAGGTTCTTCAATGAATTACAGGGAAAATAAATGGATAGAAGGACACTGTAGATTAAAAGCTCCCTCAAAGCAAAATAAAAATGGGCAAAACTAAAATACACTCTTCAAGGATGCAAGAAGTAATAAATATAAAATCCCAGGGAGTGGTTACTTTAGAGGGTAAGAAGATGGAAATTGCTGTTTGTTTGGGGTGGGGGGGTGGAGGGTTGCCTTGCCTGCAGTCGGTGAAAATTCCCAAGCCAGGGATCAAACCCATACCTCAGCAGTGACCTGAGCTATAGCAGTGACAATGCTGGATCCCTAACCTGGGGCACCACGAAGGAACTCCCAGAAGATGGAAATTTTATCAGGGCACAGGGAGGAGCTTCTGGGTTGCATGTCTAAGTTCTGTTTCCCAGTATGAGTGATAGTTATAAGAATATTTGCCTTGTAAAAACTCACTAAGCCATATTTGCTTTATATGGCATTCATTATCTGTACTTTAGTTTACAATTAAATGGTTAAGAAAAAAGTAGTGTGATCTCAGTGCTCAAAAGTGAAGCTACAGGGCTACAGGAGTTCCCTAGTGGCCTAGCAGGTTAGCAATTCGCCATTGTCACTGATATGGCTTGGGGTCACTGCTGTGGTGCAGGTTTGATCCCTGGCCCAGGAACCACCACATGGCCCAGGGCATGGCAAAAAGAAAGAAAGAAAGAACTTAAGCTGCATAACAGTTGAAAAATGGGAGCTTGACAAAAGACAGATCCTAAAGAAGGACTAAAATCACGCAGGATAGTGGAGAATAGATTCAAAGCCAAAATATAAACAAGAAAAAGTAGACTTAATACTCATGTCAAAAGGATTAATCTTAGTTAACAGGTGCTTATGAGAGCAGAAATGAGAGGCCAGAATTTCCATCTTCAGTTAGGGAGTAGGATCTTTGGTCCTTCCTAAACCAGACCCATTCTTGTTTTTTTGGTTCAGAGTCCAAGATTGGTAAAAATTACCCAGAGACCTTAGTTAAGAATTCAGACTTCCAGATTAAAATAAATTACATCCCAGGGATCAAAGGAATGCTGTCATCCAGCTCTGAGGAATCATGGAAAGAAGTACTGCCTATTAAGACTGACTTGTTTAGATTCCACATTATTAGGTTAAACTGGAAATTACAAAGTTCTTTTGACAACTACTGTCTATGCCAGCAAACTTCCTATTAGTATTTGTTTATATATGCGTAGTAACTACACATAAAGATTACTCGTCAGAATGCCAAAGCATCACAGGCATTTGCCCTAAACACGATAGTCAAACATTTTTATATTTTTAATTATTGTAGCCACAGCATTTGATTCAATATATGCTGCACAGTGCCATGAATATATAAAATGTGATTCTTCAAATATGGAATATTCATTGCCTTAAGCTTTCATTTTCTCTATTTTACTTAAGCACCTTGATTTTCACAGTTTGCTAACACCAGCATTTCTAGCTATAATTATGATAAAATAATTAATATTTGTGTTCTCACCATGTAGAGTACCAGACTGGAAGTCAGAAAATCTTGTTTTAGTCTAAATTCTGTCATTAATTAGTTCTGTGACCCCAGCCTAAGTACCCTCTAGGAAAGAATTTAGTTTTCCCATCTGTAAACCATAGATGTTGGACTATATCTGAGGGTCAAAGAGCATATTTAATACAGGGCTCTAGGTTTTGAAAGCTTCTCATATTTCAAAGGGAACAAATGTCTAATGGTGTCATGTCAGACAACTTTTCAGGGTTTGTGATGAAGATTTGGCACAAGACCATATACAGTTTGCTTCTCTGCTTCAGAGTTCAGAGTTCCAAGCCCGATAAGCCAAACGCCAGGCTCCCAACTGAGGGTGGTCCTAACACAGATCCAACGACAGAAAGCCTCAGGAATCATGGATATTAGAGTTCCTCTTTTAAAAAGAATTATATAGGAGTTCCCGTTGTGGCTCAGTGGAAAAGAATTTGACTAGCATCCTCCTTCTCCCACAAGACCCATGGCAAATGTTGTCACTGTAACACACAGTTCCTTGCCATCGAGGCCTCATTCTACCTCGGAATCTTCAAAGCCATATAATCAGGGCTGAGTCATTGTCAACCAATTATACATTTATTCTAAGCTTTGGAAACTTATTTATACTGATTTCACTGTCCAATAGGAATATAGTGCCCAAGCAATGCTCTCTTTTCTAGATGTAGTTGTATCCCAAGGTACAGATCCATATTTTAACTCTCATTCTGCACAGTAAATCCAATTTGAAAGTTGACTCCTGTGTGGATGGTTCCTTTATCCAAAGAATGTGTTCCTAACTCCAGAATTCCAGGAGTTCAGAGCTGAGGGTCCTCCTGAAACTTCAAATGGAATCATGTGGGAGACTCCAATTCCATCTGTGCCCAAGATAAGCCCAGTGTATAAGCAGAAGATTTGTTCCTATTAGAACCTTGTAAGTCTTAGAGAAGTAAAGTTACCAAGTCATGAATCCACCTCTTATCTATAATAAGATACTTAAGACACAAGGAACTCTACATATACCAGGACCGCTTGAGTCCTCCCTGGTGACCAGGAAAGTTCTAGGAAGAGTGGAAAAGGACTGTTCTTATGCCTTACATATTATCACACCATCAGAAATATCTTCATACTGGAGTCATGCTCCTAAAAGGATGATCTGCAGATGTATTTATTATAAGGAAGCTATTTCAGAAAATGTTTGGTGTCTAGGGGATTATTTTAAGGATGATAATTAGCATTCATGTACCACCTCCAGAAGTGGTTCTGTATTAGCAATGCTATTTAATTTCTGAATTTATAATGTCACATTTTATGAGTTCCAATAAAGATGGGGACAAGACCCAACATTTGGCTGAACTGTATGAGTACAGTTTACAGGGATAATAATAGTAACCTGAAACTTTTAGAGCAATGGCTGTAATTTTCCATTTCAGCTCCAGTTTCAAATATTAAACTGTAGTCTACAGAGGGTAGCCTGGTTCCTTAGTAAATTTATAGACTGAAAAAAATAAAATAAAAAAATAAAAAATAAAAAAAAATAAAAAAAAAAAAAAGGAGTTCCCGTCGTGGTGCAGTGGTTAACGAATCCGACTAGGAACCATGAGGTTGCGGGTTCGGTCCCTGCCCTTGCTCAGTGGGTTAACGATCCGGCTTTGCCGTGAGCTGTGGTGTAGGTTGCAGACGCGGCTCGGATCCTGCGTTGCTGTGGCTCTGGCGTACGCCGGTGGCTACAGCTCCGATTGGACCCCTAGCCTGGGAACCTCCATATGCCGCGGGAGCGGCCCAAAAAATAGCAAAAAGACAAAAAAAATAAATAAATAAATAAATAAATTTATAGACTGGATGATTTGAGGAATATGAATAAAAAGGGTAGAGGAATATGTTCGTTTGAATATAGGGGGAAAGGCAAATTCCTTGCCAATTCTGGATCATATTCAATAACCATCAGGACAATATATTCATGAGTTTTTCCTTTTCAAGTTAAAACCATCATTCTGAGATTACAAAAAAAAAATGGAAAGCAGACCTTTTGTGCTTTGACTCTCAACTTAGAGGTACTTGCAGAATTGTCATTGGCAAACACCTTAGGATTTGGCCCTTATATGTTTTAAGGATAGGCTATAATAAAAATTAAAAATAACCTAAATGTCCACTAATTAGATAATGCTAGAAGAAATTTGGCATCATCTGCACAAGGAAAAATGTGAAGCCATTAAAGCCATCCTTAAAGAATGTGTAATTCAATAGGAAAATATATGGAAGCATACAAAATCAGTTTGACAATGTGCATCCCTGAGGAGGAAAGCTAAAAGAGGATGATGGAAAAGAACTGACTTCTAATTATCAGACCACCTGAATTTCTTGCTTTAAGTATTTTTCATTTAAAAAGTAACTGTACATGGAATATAACTTCACAAAGAAATGAACTTATCTCTATATTTTTCTTTTCCATACTTTTCTATGTTTTCCATATAGTTTTAAAAATGCATGGATTACTTTTTATTGAAATATAGTTTGTGTATAATATTATTATATTAGTTTTCAGATATACAATAGACTGATTTGATATTTGTATAGTTTATGCACCATACAAAATTATCATGACATATTGACCAGCACAAATGAAATTTTCCATGGAAAAGAAAATCATGGAGAACAGACTTGTGGTTACCAAGGGGGAGGGAGAGGGAGTGGGATGTACTGGGAATTTGGGGCTAATAGATGTAAACCATTGCCTTTGGAATGGATAAGCAATGAGATCCTGCTGTATAGCACTGAGAAGTGTGTCTAGTCACTTACAATGGAGCAGGATAATGTGAGAAAAAGGAATGTACATGTGTTATGTGTGACTGGGTCTCCTTGCTGTACAGTAGAAAATTGACAAAACACTGTAAACCAGCTATAATGGAACAAAATAAAAATCATGAAATACAAAATAAATAAATAAATAAAAATTAGTTGATGACTAAGTTACATTAGATTGTTCAGATCTTCATTTCCAGAGACAACATAAGGTAACACACAATAATGACAAAGACAGACATTCAGGAACATTGTTTAAAAGAGAAGTTATACAAACCCTATGCATAGTAAGAGTCCATTGAATGTGTCGGTGGATGGATGGATGGATGGACTAATGACTAAAAAGAAGAGATGGAGAAAGGGAACAAGGAAATCAAAGATATTCACCAGATTCTAAAAGTAGTTCTTCTAAATGGTGGAACTATGACCTTGAAGTTCTTTATTTTTGTTCCTTGACATTTCTGATTTTTCTACAATAAAATGATGATTTTTTTAAGCTTTTAAGAAAAGTGGATACTGATGAAGGAGCTGGACCTCTAGAGAAATTCAATGATTTGCTAAAATATCCCCAGTCAAGGTGGAGGAGAACTTGGATTTCAACCCATGTTTGTGAATCTTAAAAGAGATTTGGTCTGAAATCTTGGGCAAGGAGTTTCAAATGTTTCTATTCCAGCAAGACCAGAAGGCATCCTTTCCTTGTCCTAAAGAATCTTCACACATTAAGTCCCAGAACTGCTAGCCTCCCTAAGTCAAAATGTATTCAAATGCTAGCTACAAAAATTAATTTCTGCTCTCCTTAAAGAAAGGGCGTTGGGTCTGTTTTTGGTTCATTTCTTCTTTCTATGCCTTCTGAAGAACCAGGTTGAACTCCTCCCCAGGAACTAGGAGCTGGGGAGAACTTTGTTTAAAACATTGCTATGAAGGAAATGATATCAGGGGTTTTACTAACTGCTCTAAACTTACATTTCTCCAAAATAAATGTATGTTCTGTTTACATGGAGCCCAGCTCCCTGGTTTGCAAAACAATTTAGTACTTTCATCAATAAGAGTGATTACTACATAGCAGTTGCTAGAAATAATATCTAGTGTGCTGATTCTTCATTGTCTTGAATTCTTTGTAATCAGATCAGGGAAACATTGTCATTCTGGAGCAGTCCTCACAGGCTCTCTCACACCGTTAGCTGCAGAGGTGGGCAGAAGAGAGCTGAGCCCCTTCTGTTTGAACACAGGAATGAAAGTTTTCGAGATTGCTGCATCTGTTCCTGCTGAAAAGGCCACCCTCACACCCATTTCCTCCTTCCATCAAACACAACAATCAAGCTGAACAATACTGAAGTGCAGTAACATGGGCCATGCAGGCAGACTGCTGTAAACATGTTTGGTTAGATGAGAAAGCAATATGCCTGGAAATATAAAATATCCTTAATCTCCCCAAAATCAATGATAACAAATAGGACAGTTGGAGAAGGAAAAAGTTAAGTCAATAGAAGTTGCTCAGGGAGTTCCTGTCATGACTCAGTGGAAACAAATCTGACTAGTATCCATGAGGACACAGGTTCATTCCCTGGCCTCACTTAGTGGGTTAAAGATCCGGTGCTGCCATGAGCTGTAATGTGGGTCACAGATGCGGCTCGGATCCTGCATTGCTGTGGCTGTCGCGTAAGCCTGCAGCTACAGCTCCAGTTTTACCCCTAACCTGGGAACCTCCATATGCCATGGGTGCAACCCTAAAAAGCCAAAAAAAAAAACTTGCTCAGAACAGCTTTTTCCAGAATAGTTAAAGATGCTCTATGTGAATCTCAGCTAAAACAAGGAGAAGCATTTCAGAACTCTGAACTTGAATGAAAATGTTTCCAAGATTTTCTGGGGCGCCATGAAGAACAAAGATCAATGATAGGTTGGGTCCACCATTCAGAGAGATTCACATCCCAAACTGAGATTCATGTCTCCTGCTGGATGCACTCTTCTTAATACACAGCTTGTCTCCCACACACCACTGTGGATACCCTCCTTCTCCATTCACTACACCCCATGACCACAGTTGAACAGGCTGCATTGTACTTGAGAAGCCTGATGTGAGACCAAATTGTTCTTTAGCTAAGATTTGCCTGTGGAGGGTGGATAAGGTAAAGGGAAATTCAATCAGTTCCAGGCCGAGGCCACTGAGAAGAGCCGCACCCAGTGAATTAACAACATGACCTGAAGAAGTCAGGGCCAATGAACCAGCCATCTTTTGTATGTGGATGGTTCCAGATAGTTCTACCCACCACTCCAGTTATTTGCTATAGAGAAAAGTTTGTTGGTTCTTTGTTGTAGAGCAGGACATCTCATGCCAAAAAAAAAAAATTCACTTGACTCAGTGATTCCAATTTTCCAGGTCACAATAATATCAACTTTTCCCAGCAGATATGGGTTAGCAGGTTAATCACAACTAACTTAGGTCCCCAGAAAATACCAACAATGATAAATGTAATAACAACAGTAGCAAATACTTATTCGGCACTTACAAGGTGCCATGAACTGTTTTAAGCATTTTTGAATCACTTTCTCTGAGCCTCGGTTATTCCATATGCATACTGGGGCCAACAGTAACTTCACCCTCAAATTATCAGAAGGATTAGACAAGTTATAAAATGTACTTAAGGCCACATGGCCACTACATCATGGGGTGCTGAGATTTATACTCAGGAAGTCTGATCCTCAAGTTTGTACTTTAGCAATCTGTTGTAACTCTGTTCCTAGCCTCCAGAAATTTGGCACTTTACCACCTGCCCTACGTGTTTATGTCAGACACATCTTGTTCAGGACAACACAACAATATGTTTGAGCCACCTTGCCTTGGCTTCCTGCCTCCTTTGTCATCCCCTTCCTTAGGAGTCCTCCTCCCAAGAGCATGCTTTTCATATACAAACCATGCAATACAAAGCTCACTCCCCTCACCAACCACCTCCTCTCCTGGGCTCTCACACTCCACTCCAGACCACAATCCACCTGCCCTAATCACCCTATGGCCAGACACTAGAGAACTAGGGGCAGCCCCTGTGCCCTAGAGCCATAAGCCTGTTTACCCTGCCTTCCCTGTTCCTTCCATGAAAACCACAATAAAGGCTCTTGCCCACAGCTTTCTCCTCTTCCTCCGCTGCCAGACCTAACCCCTGGGCTTCCCCATGTAGTTTTCCCAATAGCTTTCCTCTTGGGAAGCATGAGTAATAAGTTATCCTTTCAAGTGTCAATCATCTCCTGATTCGATCTACCCAATTTATATATATATTATATGTATATATAATAGAAGACATATATATAATATAGAAAAATATATAATAGAAGACATATATTAAATGTAGAAAAATGCATTTAATATTTAATTTAATTATATATTTAATTATATTATATATAAAATAGAAATATATATAATTATGCATTAGATATATTTCTATTTCTATATGAGTTTTCTATATTCTAACACACTACTGTGTTACACCCAGCAAACGAGTGCTATGAATCAGACCAGGAATGCCTGCTATGTACTTCGTTCAATTCATCTTTAAAGACTCTCTAGCTTCCTATCGCTCCTGGGTATAATTTCAAAGAAACTCTGGGTCCGAGGAGAACCTTGGGACACCTCCCTAAATGGGGTCTCTGATCACAGGTCCCAGCTTATAGTGATGTCTCCCTCTCACAGGCGTGGGTGGGACCCCTGTCCATAAGAACAGCACTGCCAAGGTTGCTGAACATCCTCAAAATCTATAGAGACACAAGATATACAATGGACAGGATATACATCTTCTCCAAGAGAAGAAAATACAAAAAAAAACTGTAAAGCAGATGCACTTTGACAGAATTTCTGCTCTCTCGATATTTACATGGATGGAGAGAAATGTCTAAAGAAATAGGTGGAAATCTTCTATTTGGTATCATACACTAGGCAAAGGAAAGGTACATGAGAGGCCTAAGGAAGACAATAGGGTCAGAATGTCCCTCCACCTTTTGCTGGAATAGATGTATAACTGTGCCCACAAGGGTGAGGTCTCCACAATAGGCTGCAGGCAAAACCCCAGTGTAAACACCAGTATACCAGGCAGCTTGAAATCCCAGATATACTTAAATCCTGTCTGAGTTCACAGGAACCAGTTGTCCAAGGCATTATCTGACAGAGGAGACAGTATCTGAAGATAATGTGACATGGTATTTGATAGGAAACAAAAGATGAATAAAACCCTTTGACTCTAGATGTCCTAAAATATCCATCTCCTTGTAATCAGAAGAATCAGCACAATCAACCCCAAAGAGGGAAAGTCATTGGGACAGCCCACCCATGGAAACCTGGTACAGAATGAGACACAGCACATTTTAAAATCGTAGCATCACTCTGAGGCAATTTGTTAAAATGAAACACTGAGACCTCACCATATCTAACTTGCTTCCTCATTTAAGTAAATTGTACTGGTGAGAAAATGCTGTATTTGCATCCACAGCATATGCATCGGATGCCAGGTTTATCTCAATTCAAATGTGCATTTTGAGGTTGTAAACATATGGTTACAATTTCTATGGAGCTGTTTAGGAATTCTTTATGGATCAAATCCTTAGTCCTGACATCCCAGACAGGTTCAGCAATTTTTTTAAACTGCTGCAAAGCTCTTTGCTTCCTAAAGGCTCATTTATAACAGGAATTGGCTTTGGAAGTGTTTATATGCTCTTTGGTGTTGTCTATAATTACTTTCTCAGCTGAAGTGGCGGGAAGGAGGGAGATCTAGGCTGAGAAAGGCAATGAGAAAAGCCAGAATAAATAAATAAAAGTGTCTTAAGGGAAATCTGTTTCATCTCTCCAGTCTTGTAATTTTCTTTTTTTTTCCCAACTATAATTGAAAAAAATATGCCTGAGTCCTAGCACAGATATTAAAAGAAACACCAATGGTTTTTGTTACATGGGTCTCATAGGCTTGAGGTTCGAACAGCCGCTGCATAAAGGGCAGTGTCCAGTGAGGAGATTGGGAACAGTGATAACTGAGATTCGTCTCCATGGTTATTTAGACCCACTTGAGAAAAACCATTTTCACTTTACCTGGGAGAATATGAAAAATAGCTTTTTCAGCCTTCCATTATGTGTATAGTATATGAACAAGTCCACAGTAGGGTACTTGAAAGTAAAATTGCTATTCTGAGGTTTACCAAGCTAATACACCAAACCTGTACTATGTGATATACTATGAGCTTCCTGATGGTAGAAAGTTGGGTGTGATCCAAAGACTTTCCTGGCCATGTGGTCTGGGTCTGGGAGACACCTGAAGCGAGATTTGGGTAAAAGTTCCACCAAACTGAAGTCTGTGAAGACTCGTGGGGACAGTGGAAGTTCTCCCTTCTTTCTTTCTCACACTTCATTTCTCAGCTCTAATCATTGCATTCTGCCAAAAAGAGCAACTTCGCTTCCGTCACTGCATTTGCCTGCTCACTGAACTGTGTCTGCCTACAGTGAGCAAAAACACGATGAGGGGCCGAGAAGAGCAAGTGTGCAAGCTGGGGTCACCTCGAGCAAGATGCTGCATGGAACCGTGGCCATCACTTACAATAAAAAAAAAAAAAAAAAGAAAAAGAAATAGAACCTTTTCATGCTTTCAATTCCAATGTCTATAAAGGCATGATGGATATCTTTCAATGAGACAGATCTGGATAAAGAGACATATACCTATGTTAATATGGAACATTTTCAGATGTGTATTTCAATTTAAAAAGCAGGGTTCTGAACAATGAGTGTAATGGTTTACTTTTTTTTCTTTTCGGGGCCACACCTTCGGCATATGGAAGTTCCCATGCTAGGGGTCGATTCAGAGCTGCAGCTGCCAGCCTACACCACAGCCACAGCAACATGGGATCCAAACCACATCTGTGACCTAGCCACAGCCTGCAGTAACACTTGGATTCTTAACCCACTGAGCGAGGTCAGGGATCAAGCCTACATCCTCACGGAGATTGTCAGATTTGAATCTGCTGAACCACAACAGGAACTCCTTTACATTTTTTTTAAGTCAAGAGGTTACTTACACACACATGCTTCTCTACGTATAGACTCTCTCTGAAACTAGAGGTACACTGATAATGTGGTTGCACCAGGGAATGAGAACTGGGCAATTCATGGTCAGAGATGGGAGGAAGACTTACTTTTTATTTAGTTCTATATAAAGTTTTACCATCTGCAGAAATACTAACTAATCAGAAATTAATAAAATGCAAATAGAAATAAAACAATGAGTCACATGGACTAGTTTTCAGAACAGTATCTCATCTCCAGAGAATCACAGGCAGAAATCAAAAAAGTAATTTCAAAAAAAGTCTAACATTTTATTCGCATTTATTGGCCACCATAAAGGAAGCTGATTTCTCTGTTCCACTTCCTTTCACACCATGGTTGTTCCATAACCTTTCTCCCCTTTATTCTTGACCCCTAGGCTTAGAGTCATATACCTCCTATCCTTTCCCCCTATCCCTTTTCTCCAGATTTTGCATAATGAAGCTCCAGAGAACTTGGTTGTGGATGCAGGAGTCTGCTCGCAGTACAGGGAAGGGAACAAACTCATTGGATCAACCCAATTACCTCTTTAGTGGGGCAGAGAAGAGGAAAGCTGAGACACAGCTGAGTCATTAACTTTTCATCCCATTTCATAATATTTATTCACCTATCAGGGGAATTTGAGGTCTAGCACACTAGAAAGCCAGACTCAGGACACCTGCTTCATCTTCCCAGGAGGATTAGCCTGGCTGGTAGAGTGAGTCTAGGTAAAGGACCAATATCATTATATTCATACACCATCCCTTCAATTTCATATGTCAAAAAATAGTAAGACATCAATTGTGTTACATGTATGTCTACAAATGACAAACATAAAGATTGGTGATGTATAAGCCTTAGGCATAAGGGTAACAGTGTTAAAACTCAAAACTAAGCATCTCGGATCTGGCAAGCCCTCTCTTATATGAACAACATCACTGCTAGGCTCTAAGGTCCTGGGAAGCTGAGTTGAAACAGAGTATGTGCTCCAGTTCTGTGTGGCCCTTCCTTTCAGCTAAGTTCTGTGTTCTTTTTAAAATAAATTTAGACCTGAACCCACTTTAGAACGTGTGCAGGGGTGTGTGTGCCAAGGTAAAGTTCATCAGAAACACTGCACAAAAAGAAAGAAGGCAGTTATGATTTTAAAAAGATCAAGGCAAATTTTGGCAACACTTGTTCAATTTCAGTCCACATAAGAGGATTCGACTTTTGGTCCTGGTGACATGTCTATCCCTACTCTAGGCCAGAAACCTCATGCAATTAAAACTTGATGCAATGAAACATTAAGATGTTATAATTAACACTCCTACCTGTGATCCTCTGCTCACAAGATAATATCATATTTATAATCTGGTTTCCTACACAATGAGACAGAAAGAAAATAAATTAGCCAGAGGATAAAAAAGTCTAGTTTTCTCTGTGGCTCTATTTCTTGTTGCAACTTAATTCATTGGCATTCTGGTTTTAGATCTCAGTCTCTATAAACTTAGTTAATGTGAATCTATACCCTGAGGAATTTGTCTACATTTAGTGAACTGAAAAAAAAAATGGACTTCTCAATCTGAAAGTCTGGTCCCTAATACTGTAGGGGGTTTTCACTTTGGGAGGACTCTTAGAGCATACCCTATATACAGTCTTGGAACTTACCACTTGCAAGTAGTGCATTTATTAATCGTAATATTTTTTGACTATGTAAGTAATGCACTCATTGTAGAAAGTTTAGAAGATACAGAAAAGTTAAAAGAAGTTAAAAATAAATAACCATTTTACCAACTATAAATAACCACTGTTAAATAACTGAAATACTTCCTCCTAGCTTTAAGTTTGTGTGCCTCTACAAATACATGCAAAACTAGAATGATACTTGAAATGGCTTTGTAATCCATTAATTTCACTAAGCATAATATTCTGAGCATTTCTCATATCACTAAATATGTTTTGAAAATAGCTTTAATCAATCCCCTTTTGGATATTTCAGTTAATTCCAATATCTTGTTATAATAGAACACACCCTGCTGAACATTTCATCTTCATATATAATCTTTACTCACATCTGAATGTTTACTTAGGGAAAATTCCTAAAAGGAAAATACTGACTCAAATGGTATGAATATTTTTGATGCTTTGATTTATATTGCCAGATTATATCCAAAATCTTGCTAAAGTGATTTTTTTTTCTTTCTCAGCTGCACCCGCAGTATATTGAAGTTCCCAGGCCAGGGATCAAATCTGGCAGCTGCGGCTGTGATATACACCAAAACTGTAGCAACGCCAGATCCTTAACCCACTGCACCACAGCAGGAGCTCCTGCTAAACTGATTTTCACAAACATCAGAAATTTCCTTTTGGTGTCAGAATGACAGTTTTGCTAATCTTTTACCAACATAGGATGAGAGATTATTGTGTTTAATTTTTGACTAATTTGAAAGAATAAACCTTATATTTGCATCGTACTAATTTACACTTCTTTTTTACTTTGTATAAATATTTTTTCAAATATTTGTAGCTGTGACAGTTCTTGTTTTGTTTTGTGACTTTACTTTTTCCTGCATTTTGCACACATCCTTGACACACAGATTTTTAAAATCATTTTTATAGTAATTTCATATTACATATTAAATTTTCTACACAGTTTATCTCATGCAGATTAGTTATGCTTATTGGGCTTTTTTTTTTTCAATGGATGGAATTTTTAAAATTTCTCTTTAGTCTGAAGATCTCAATCAGCACCTACCTCTCCACACCTTCTTTTGAGTGACTCAGAAGTCCACAACTCTTACTGCTTAGCACCCGTAGACTAAGGGACCCTTCCTCTCGGTCACAAGTGGTCAATGAGGCATGTATGCACCTGACCCAAGAACAGTTTCTCTAGAAGGTGACCTGCAGCCCATGCTTAAAATGCAGCCTGACACAATATCAGAGATGCAGTTAGTAGAGCTAAATTTCTCTCTCACAGAGAACAGCGGGGCAGGATCAGAAAGGAAGAGATTCCATAGGAAGAGGTGACAGGCTAAAGGAATATGCAAGCAGAGGGAGATAGGATCAGAAAACAAAAGAAACACAGGATGCTATGCAAAGAGAGAGAGAACAAAAGACATATGGGTATGAGAACAGAGGAAGTGCTATCCTAAAAAAAAAAAAAAAAAAAAAAAAAAAAACCTCAAACCCTACCAGCAGAGAGACCAGAGTCAATTACTTAACCTGCCTTGTTTCCTTGAAATTTTACTTTTCCAAGATGGGGACTTGCATAGGCATATGATAAGCCCACATGGCTTAACTAGTAGAGGGCTCTTTCCTCTTGCATCCAAAATAAACATTCTGGGACTGTGGTTCCCAGCCACTGGTGATTTTATCCTCTAGGGAAAATTTGGCAATATCTGGAAACATTGTTGTTATGACTGGAAGGGTACTGCTAGCACCTAAGGAATAGAGGCCAGGAATGCTACTAAATATCCCACAACTCTCAACTTCCCACAACAAAGAATCATGGAACCCAAAATGTGAATAGAACTGAAGCTGAGAAAGCCTGTTCTAGAACAAATCAGCTTTTTTATGGGTTCTCTCTTTGCATTTATGCTTAGAAAGAAAGTCATTCTCTCTTCTGTGATAAATCAAATACCGCCCTATAGTTATGTTCTATTTCTATGATTTTACTTTAACAGTTTCTTTTTCTTAGAAATTTTTAGTAACAAGAAAGCCATGTGAATGGCAAGGAGATTGGGAAACTGACTCAATTTATGCAACAGGTCACACAATCATGCCTGTGATTAGATTATATTCCTAGAGGAGGATCTGGTAGAGATTCTCAGAACTTCCTTGATTTAAGTCCGCTCTCCTGAGAAGGTAACCCAGACTCTGTGAACATCTGTATTCCCTCTCCGTGAAGAGGCAAATGCTAATAAATTCCCTCAGCAATTGTACTGAAAATATAAAGTCTGCTTACAACAAAAGTGATGATGTACAAGGTACTATATTCACTTGATTGAACAGATGTTCCAAAAATTGGGACATCCTTAAGGGAAAGACTTAAGAAGGTGGAACCCCTCGAATTGGTGCCAGGATCCTGGGCATTAGGCATTGGACAGAAGTCACTTACTCAAAGGAGTTTTTCGAGTTGACATGAGTAGGTAGAACCAGGTGAATACTCTGAAAATGTACTTACTCTGAAGAGGAGAATGTAACTTACATAAATCTTAGGTACAGTTTACATTTCTGAGCTGGTCTCCAGACATCACATCTCCTCCTTCCTTCTCTTTGCCAACATTATGAGGTCCAAAAGTTTTCTAAGATTCTGCAAGGCAGATGGTTCCTGTCCTCACGTCACCATAACAACCCATATTCCATAGTAAGTAACAAGCATGATTAGAAAAGACAGATGGAATGAGCCTGCAAATGCAAAATCTGCCCCTCGATTTAGAACACTCTGTCCCCGGGGAGAGGTTCTCATCTGGAAATTCAGTTGTCTTCTTGCAAACCCTTGGGAGCTCATAACAAACAGCACTCTCACGTTAACCTTGCTCCTTGAGAACTCAGAGTCTTTTCTCTGCATTTACCCTGAAGTGAAGATTAATTCATTCTCTCCTTCAGTGACCTTGGAAGTGGAAAAAATAGACATTTTCTGCCCAGTTACTCCAGATTCTATCCCTCCTGCAACATAAACTGCAACCCAAGCAGTTCCTGGAAACTTCAAATAGCAGCACTTTGTTGGTCTGTACTTGCTGACAAATTATCATCGTGACTCTGTTAAGGACTTCTATCTTCTTTCTCCTGCCCCTTAGAACTCTGCATCTTTGTATTCAATCTCTCTCCCACGCATTCCTTACTTAGACACCAATACCTTTAATCTTCAGCACACTCATTTCCCCAGTACCTATGAGCGAAATTAACACACATAAACCTGGTTGTGTGCAAAACACCCGCAAGCAGAAACATGGAGACAAATAATAACTAGGATACAGAAATTGATGTTTTCCATAGAAACAGTAAAGACCAATGCAATTCTTAGAAAGTGTGCCTCTAAATGAAAAAGAAGTGGAGAGAAATAAGTTTAAAACCCTCTCAGGTCCTTTCTATAAGGCAAAATATGCTGTTTTCAAAAGATACCCACCCCAGAAAAATAAGAATAATAAAAAATATATATATAGAAGAGAGTAACACAAAATAAGAATAATAATTAGAATAAGTAAATGTTCACCAGCAAGCAGTCATCATTCAATGATATTATTTATTAAGGTTAAGTTCTTAACCTTTTTCTTGTGTATAGGCCAAAGGTTGGAAAGCCTTTCCTATGAAAAGCCAAATCGTAAATATGTTGGCCTTTTCAGGTTATAAGGTTTCTTTTCCAACTACTTAACTCTGTCACAGTAGCCCAAAATAACCATAGATGATATGGGAATAAATTAGTAGGCTGTGTTCTAATAAAATTTTATTTATAGGCATTGACATTTGCATGTTATGTAATCTTAACAGCTCATGAAATATGATTATTCTCTTGATTTTTTTAAAAGTGACTTAAAACTCTAAAAATTATTCTTAGCACAGGGAACATACAAAACAGGCAGAAGGTTGGATTTGGCCCATTGGCCATAGTTTGGCAACCCCTGAATATCATCTTTTGTTCACTTAAGTAATTCTGAAAATGCCTCCCTGAGAAACACAGCTTAATGATTCCCAACTCTTCTTGCCCTGTTCATTGAGCAACCTCCTACTAAGTTGTACTCTTATCTTGCATGTGGTACTTCCTTCAGGTGTATTAGCTCAATCTGACAACCAAAGAATGGGTTCTAGGAGCAGAACTCTCTCCTGATGCATTAATAAGTTGTTTCAAGATTCTAATTAGTATTATGAGATTTTTCCCTTGTTACCAAAGTTTATATAACCAAAGTTCCAGATCCATGTCCGAGGGAGCAAAGGGTATAATACGGAGGTAAGGGCAGTTATTAAATCCCCAGACAAAGCAGAATCACTCAACATCATTACTATAAATTCTAGTATGTCATTGTCAACTCAAAGGAAGTCCAAATTAGGATGAGTTATGAGCTGACTCAATTGTTAGTCTGATCAGTGGTGATTAAAAAGGCGTAAATTATAACCTTAAAAATTTTAGTGTCTCAAACATCCAATGTACAGAGTCAAAACATGCTAAAACTGTACCTATAGGATAAAGGGAAAATTCCAACAGCCACCTTGCCACAGTAAAGTGGAAAATAAATATCTAATAAGCAAGTAGCTAATAATATCAATATATAAGAATGAATTGCATATCCCCAGAAGAATTACATAATAAATAAGAACTTAGTTTAATCTCTGCTAAATTTGTTCTACTATGCAGTTGGTTGCTCATGGAATAATACTAAGCCCATGATTGCCCAGATCTCACCTACCTAGTGATAAAAATGCGTTCCATTACTAATTTTCTCTCATTCCTATCCTCCCACACTATTATATAAGTTCCAGTTTTTAAATGCAAGCCTTTTCATGAGATTTGGCTCAAGGCAAATAAATTCCCAGTGTGTCTGTCCCACCAGATCTTTAGACAAGTCATGGCTGGCACCCTGACATGGTGGGGGGGAAATAATTATGATGAGCAAAATTCTGAAATTAGCAGACTTGAGGTTTAAACCTAGGCTACTGAATCCAATCAGCTCTATAAATTCAGGACAAACTGTTTTATTTATTTGTGCCATGAAGCAAGGGAGGGACCTTGGAGCTTGTCCATTCCAGCAATTTCCAAGATTTTCTCTAGCAAAGGAATCTTTGCTTAAAACGTGATTTAAGGTATGACCCGCAAGTGTAAAACTGGGAGGGCACAGCTTCTCTATTAACAAGGAGGTCAGAGCACCAGGAGACCTGCTCTTTCTACCTCCCCAGGCACCTACGCTGGCCCCCAAGGCTCCTCCACAGAACCCTGTGATCTTTATCAGCTTGAAAGCCACTGATCTTTTTTTTCTTTTTACAGCTGTACCTGCAGCATATGGAAGTTCCCAGGCTAGGAGTAGAATTGGAGCTGCAGCTGCCAGCCTACACCACAGCCACAGCAATACTGAATCCAAGCCGCACCTGCAACCTACACCACATAGCTCACAGTAACACCAGATCCTTAACCCACTGAGCAAGGCTAGGAACAGAACCGGCATCTTCACATCCTCACAGACCCTGTGCCAGGTTCTTAACATGCTAAGGCACAATGGGAACTCCTAAAACCACTGATCTCAAAAAATAAATAAATAAATAATAAATAAAATAAAAAATAAATAAATAAATAAAACCACTGATCTCATCCAATCCTCTCATTTTACAAATGAGGAAGCTACTGAGAACATGAAAAATGACCCTGCCAGCAGCCAGACAGTATGGTTAACAACCAAACAAAAACAAATATAAATGGTGCTCAGCCAAGACCTCACTGCTGGTGTGTTTGGAACAAGACAGAGATGTGGCCAATCCACAACCTCAATGATGACAAGACTTCCCCTCCTCTAACATGAGAGAGTGCTGTTCCCCTTCCATAATTATTCCTAGCCCACCTTGAATACACCAGTCTCCGTGATATAATCTATTAAGATACCCAGTCAGGAGTTCCCATCATGGCACAGGGGAAACTAATACAACTAGGAACCTGAGGTTGCAGGTTCTACCCCTGGCCTTGCTCAGTGGGTTAAAGATCCTGCGTTGTTGCTGTGGCTGTGGTATAGGCCAGTAGCTGTAGCTCCACTTCTACCCTTAGCCTGGGAAACTCCATATGCTGTGGGCATGGCCCTAAAAAGCAAAAAAAAAAAAAAAAAAAAAAGATGCCCAGTCACCTAACTGTCCCTACTTCTTGACATCACTGACCAGAACTAGCCCCTGCTCTCCTGCTCCATCCCTAGAATCATCCAGCATAAACCTGAATCCTGTAAAAGGGCCTGCCCACTGGTCCTCAGTGGTGCCTTCTCCCTTACTCCAGCCAGCTCAATAAACCCAACTTTTTGTTTTTATCTAGGTGTGTCCCTAGTGGTCTTTGGCTTCAAGGTTAAATTATTAGCATTCTAAGCAACATCCTTAAGGAAAACAGAATAGCACCAAGGATCAGTTCAGAGAACAGATAGCTGAGCTCCTAAAATGGTAAATAAACAAATAGAAGAGAATTCAGACCTTTAAAAGACCCAAGGCTACTAATCCTCTAAAGTTCAGCCATCATGGTGTAGGGGCTTCACTTGAGGGACATCCAGGGACCACTGTTTGACAGTGCCCCTGACGTGGAAGAGAGATCCACCACTGCTCTGTCTGAAATGCTCTGTGCCACTCAATATCTTACATAGCAGCCAGAATGGATGGATCACCTCGGAGATCAGCCTAGCACTCAGAAAAGTCTGTCATTATTTAACCCACATTTGCTTTATAGGAATTCAAAAATATTGTGCTAAGCATCCTTCTGGGTTGGACAGCAACCTAAGACATCCCCATAATGGTCCAGGCTGTTCCAACAAGGACATGAAGTCACGACCACTTCCAGGCTGGTCTTGAAAGGGAGGATACGATTTCCTCTGGGTCTTGCACATAGTATGAATTTCAATAAGCATGTCTTGAATTAACCCCAGTGAGTTGAAATCAGCCTTGCATTCTGTATGCAGTGTCCGTGGCTTAAGAAAGGAAGTTTTCCTCAGTCTCATTTTGCCAACAGTATTGCCAGTCCATGAACATTAGGATTTATTTTAAATATTTCCTTTCTTCATGCATAAATAATGATAAGGGTTGAAGGTGTGGAGACAGGCTTAAGCAAGTGACTTTATGGGGGAGGCACTGGCAATGGAGAAGGGCTTTAAAGCCTGGCACAGGCCCAAGACCTCATAGTGAGTTTTTAGTACCCACCCCTCAGATCCTAACTAGTTTCCCCACTATTTACCTAGAGGCTGGGATGCATGAGCCCGATAAGGACTCTGCTAGTCCAACAATCTATGTTCAGCTCTCTAAGCATATTTCTAGGGATGAAATTCCCTAAACCAAGCTGACTGCTTAGGTCTATTTGGATATCCCAATTTTCAACCCCTGTGTTATGGCCCTTCTTCACAAAGCTGCCCTTTGTTGTGGGGCTCTGCTCATCCTTCAAGGCTGGTGCTACTGTCACCTCTTCTCTGTGCTCTCTATGATGGCCTTCTTCCCAAATACAGCCCACAAGAACTGGGTTTCTATAATACCTAATGCAATAAATGGAACTAGACTTACTTGTTTTTTATGTCATCTCCATGACCAGTTTTTTTTCTTGAGAGTGGAGTAGATGCCATCTTCACCTTTGATCTCCAGATATAGAAAAAGGACTTCTGTAAGTATTCTCTGCTTTAGATCAAATTGCCTTCCAAATTTTGTGCTCTGACATAACATTGAACCTCATCCTCTCCCTCAAGGAAACAGAGTGTGACTACTATAAAGATGATCATATGCTGCTATTTCCACCATCAGGCATGATGCTTTAGCACTTGGCAGAGAAGACCTCAGGCTTCCCAGCCAGTTATCCCATCCCACCAAGAAGAACCTAAAAACAACCTCCAAACTTCCTCAAATGTACATCTGGCTTCCCAAACCACTCAAAGACTGTTTGGTCTGAATTATTTAGAGTGACTTTCACCCAGTAAGATTCTCCCCTAGAAACCCCCAAAGAGAAAAACACCCTTGATCAAAAACATTACAAACAACCAAGCTATTCAATGAGAGTCTGCACCTCCCCTGCCATCTTCTTACCAATATGTGCTCCCTAGAGCCTGGAGTCTACACACTTATCCACTAGTGAGACCCCAGCCAAGTATATCACCTCCAACTCCACTTTGAGCAAAGGAGGGTCTGTTTCCCAAAGAGCCAGTTGACCTTGAAAGGCAGTGTTAAAACAAGGAAACCTAAACCACCTGTTCCTGATAACCACCCTTCCTCCCCCTTACTCTGTAAAATGTGTCTTTGTTAAACTATTCAAATACTAAAGGAATAGACCCCCCAGTCCCTAACCAGACAACAGCCATGTGGAACTAGGCTACTCCCATGGGGTAATATCCCTCAACCCCACAGGCTCCGTTCATTCACAAACCAGAGCTGATTTTCTAAGCAGAAGCATGTCAGTAAGTCATACTCTTAGTTTGCCTAGGCACAAATAAGGAGCTCTATGAATGTTTTTGCTATGATATCTTCTTGAAATTTCTTTTAGGATGTTTAAAGTTTAGTAGCAGAGTTTATTTATCCATCTATCTCACTTACCAGAGAACACTAGAAGGTCAGAGAATCGGTTCACACAATAAACATGCATATTTGTAGCCTAAGAGGCTGGCACCATTCTCAGCTTATCACAGAGGCTCAATGAGCAAGCGGCTGCATCTGTGGGCCTGGCTTCAGCCACTTGAGGACAGTCCAGGAGACAGAGTGCTCCGTCCCTGCTCTGGAAATCTTACTGAGGTGCGGTGAATTCCTAGAGGCCAGAGTCCTATATTTATTTATCTTGAGAGCCCTGGTGTCTCTCATAAACCAAGCATTCAAGAAATATTTGTTCTGGAATGAACAAATGAATTCATTCTTGAAAATTATTTGCTTGAATGCAGGCCATTAAGTATCAAGCAAGAATCTACATCTGATACACTAATGAAGCTGCTCTAATAGCACCAAAGCTCATCAAGTCTCATTGCCTCGAGACTGACCAGATTATCAAGTCCAGGAATTATGTTCACTCTATATCCTTCCTGATCTGTGTACCATCCCTTGGTGTTCTTTTCTCCTTGGCACCTGTGACACCCTCCCCTGGAGTTTTCTACTTACCTCTCTGCCTGTTTCTGCAAGTGTAAACCTCTTTCTTCATCTGATCTTCAAATGGTTGATACCACATACAAGGCTCTCTCCTTTTCTGTTTCTCCGCGCTGTCCTTGGAAGAATTCCTATAAATTCAAATGCATGCAATTGATTACTTTTTTATTTACTAATGAATTTCAGATCTACATTTCCAAGCCAGACCATTCTTCTGAGGTTGATACTTCCTGGATGTCTACAGTCACTCATCTCATAGGCAACATAAACACGTAAAAGCCTTGTTCATCCTCTCCTCCTTTCCCTTGTCCTTCCTCCCACCCCAAGCCTTTTCTTTCTTCTATATTTTATATCTCACCTTTGGGAACTCTCCACCATCACCGAGACCACTGTACCAGAAATCTTGGGGTCACTCTAAACTCCTCCCTCATTATCTTCTTTCATAAAACTAGTCACCAACTGAAGTTCCTATCATGGCTCAGCAGTAACAAACCCAACTAGTGTCCATGAGGATGCAGGTCGGATCACTGGCCTCTCTCTGAAGAATCTGGTGTTGTCATGGACTGTGGTATATGTAGGTCACAGATTCAACTCGTATCTGGTGTTGCTGTGGCTGTGGTGCAGGCTGGCAGCTGCAGCTCTGATTTGACCCCTAGCATGGGAACTTCCATATACCACCAGTGTGGCCCTAAAAAGACAAAAAAATAAAATAAAATAAAACTAGTTACCAACTAAGTAATTCTCAATTTCTCTCTTCCTTTCCATCCTTCCTGACACTCATGTTAATTTCCTTCCCCTTTGAAACTATCCCTAGAAAGTTCTCTCTGCTCTCATTCTCCCCCACATTTATAAGATCTGGGACATCTACTGGAAGCAAGAGCTTCCTAAAATGCAAACCTAATTACATTACATCATTCTCTGATGAAAACAATCTTTTCAGCTATCACACCAACCCACCCCCACTGTCCACAAGATGAAGTGCCAACTCCCAAGCACAGCAGAGGTGCTGTGCTTCATCTCCTGCCACCCCCTAGCTCCATGCTCCCCCAACACCACCCCTGGTTGTCTCCCCTGGGCTCACTGCACCAGGAGAGCCTTTCAGTGCCTCTCTGCCTAGCTGACTTTACATGTTCTCCAAGCAATTCAAACATTACCTCCAGAGGGTTTTTCTATCCTGATCTTCCCCCAGCCAAATAAGAGGTCCATCTTCTTCCTCCCATTCTACATAAACACTCAGACGTCCACTCCCTGCAAGGCTATTTAGAGATTTTCAACTCTACCTGCTGGCTAAAAGTCACCTGAGCACCTGAATGCCTTGAATTCCACAACAGTGACTCTGATTTCATTGCTTTAAGAATCAATGAGATTCTCATGTGCATTGGGCTTCATGCTTCCCAAACTTTAATGTTAGTACCAATCCCCTGAAGGTTTCTTAAATATGAAGATTCTAATTCTGCAGATATGCCTGGGGTCTGAGATTCTGCTATGTAAATAAGCCCCCATGTGATATCGATACTACTGGTCCACAGACCACAAACCTGGATTGCATTTGCTGCCCCATGTGGAGGCCATAAAGCTCTAAATAGCAGAGCCACCACAAAAAGACTCCCCCTATAGTTCCCTTGTGCCTCAGCAGGTTAAGGATCTGGCCTTGTTACTGCTGTGGCTCAGGTTCAATCCCTGGCCCTGGAACTTCCACATGCCATGGATGCAACCAAAACAAACAGGCAAAACAAAAAGACTCCATCAAGGAAAATAGATGTTGTTAAAACACCTGACATAGCTTGGTTCCAGAAAAATTTGTGTCTATGGGAACCATAGAACCATAGGTTGTAGAAGCTACTGCCATCTAAAAGGGTAAAGCCCAGAAAAAGAAAGTGACTTGCCCAGAATAACACAGAAAGTAAACACAGAATGAGGTCCAAACTCAGGACACTTGATTCCTCAGTGTGTATACTGTTGAGTATATTCAGTGCTTGGGAGAGATGTTGAGGACCCACCACACTGGGGAAGTAGCCATCGCACAGGACGCCAGCAACATGAGCAGGACCCAGACAAGCACTTTGATACAGAAGTGGCTGGAGCAATTCCCCTTCAAAAGAGATCCCAGCCAAAACTTGCTGATGAGATGGATAATGGAAAAACTGGTCACTTCAGTCCAAGGCTTATGACTGTGTGTTGGGTTCCTGAGTGAACTTAACCTTGACCCCAGAGAGAAACTAACACTGAAAAATGTGCACTGTGGAACTCTGGACTATTCTAATGTCTTTAATCATCTTGATTCTTAATACTCCCCAAACCTACCATAATGCTGGACCTATCAAACTCCCTGGATATCTTAATGGATAGCTGTTAAATGAAGGCTAACCAGAGAACGTCTTGGCTTTCTTTACATAATTCTTTACCAGTCTGTGTTGTAGTCAACCTCCTTCCTATAGGGTGGGATGACATCAGCCAGTGCCTGGCCGCCCACTATAGAAAATTTCTCAAGCTTCTGATGGAGGCTGGATCTGGTGAGTGGGATGTAGTACATGATTCCTAGACCCATTCACACACATGCATCTAAGATACAAGGGTTACAGGCATAAATACAGTAGCACTTATTCTTACTAGAGAACCAAGAAGAAGTCAATTGCTTGTATTAAGTTGTGGGAGGGTGAAGGACTGGAAAAGGTGACCTCACTCATTCTCCAGCTGGCAGAATTGTTTGCCAAGGAAAAGAGAACATTGAAGAGTAAGTTATATCCCCTAAAGGTTAAGAACACGGGCTTTGGGGTCAGAAAGATTTGCGTTTAAGTGTCATCTCTACCAATTACTTATCACTTTCGGCAAGTGACTTAATCTTACTAAGTTCAGCTTCCCCAGCTATAAAATCGAGAAAATAAGTAGCTTCCTATGAGGATTGCTATAAGGAATAATGAGATAATTGTGTAAAGTACTTAACACAGTGTCTAAGACACTGGAGATGTTAAATAATAATAGTTCAACAACAGCATCTATGTAGAAAGGCCACAATGCCAGCTGTGGCTGAATGACTAATTCTAGAAACAAGGGTTGTGGCCACCAGCCATATTTCAGATTTCTTTTGTGGCTAGAAAATTCAAAAACTGGAAAAAAGCACCTTGCCTTTTTTCTTTTCCATTTTTTAAAAATGAGATTTAACATTTCATCCTAATTGTCTCAATAGCATTTCTTTTTTCCTCCACTATTGTGTACAAAGTGGGTAAGGGATAGATTTACTGAATAGGTGAGAGACGGAAAATTTCTTCCATCTCAAATCAATGACAATTGACTGGGGGAAGCTGCCTGGACCACTGTATTATGAAGGATGTTGAAATTAAACCCCAGCTTAGTGAAAAAGAAAGCTATGATTGATTAGCAGTATCTTCAGTGAGCATTTTAATCCATAGAGGGGAAAATGGTGAATAATAACAGCTAGGTAAGGTCACAGTGGAACCAGGGAGGATGGACAACAATGGTAGACTGTAGGTGGAGAGACTGATGAAGACGCTTACACTGGCCCTGAGACATCTGTTGACATAGTCTTCTGTGCCAATTTTCCTTCCCATCCATTCTCAACCCTTCTCCACCCAGCTCTCTGCCTGGAGGCTGATATGCATGCAGTATATAAGCAAGGTTGTGTTCCCTCTGGCTCCAGTTGGTTTGGCTAGTGCAGAGCCTCAAAAGGAGGTAAATGAGTGAGGAAACAGTGAGAGCAAGGTCATTACTTCCCTGGATCTCTCTCTCTGCAGAGTCACTTGTCTAGCTCTGTCCCTCAGTTACAAGTCATTGATCTTCTCAATCTCTGAGACTCTATGCAAATCTCTCTTCTTCCAGGTTCCAAAAATCATTCCCTCTACCCAACCCTTTGGTGAGAGAGTTCCCATCATGGCTCAGTGGAAACGAATCTGACTAACATCCATGAGGACATAGGTTCCATTCCTGGCTTCACTCAGTTGGTTAAAGATCCAACGTTGCCATGAGCTATAGTGTAGCTCACAGATGACGCTCAGATCCTGTGTTGCTGTGGCTGTGGTGTAGGCTGGCAGGTGCAACTTCAATTCAACCCCTAGCCTGGGAACTTCCATATGTCCCAGGTGTGGCCCTTAAAAGACAATAATAATAATAATAATAATAATAATAATAGTAATAATAATAATAGCAACTCCAATGCTGCAAGCTCTGGGGTACCACACTATCCTTGTGGTTTTCCTCAACCAAAATTTTATAAATAGTCTTTTTATAAGTGAACCTCACCAAACACTATTATATTGAAAGGATCACCTGTCCCCCTGCCTTGGTACCCTAATTGAAAATAAAGTGCACATCCACAGGCAGGCAGGGGATAGAACATGCTAGGCAGGGCACCTTTGTACAGCTAGGGAGAAGAGTGTGTGTCTGGTAGCCAGAGATGAGATGGATGGAAACAACAACACAGATACTGCCATGCCCACTTCCCATCTACCTTCAATTGCCCACACATGATGTGGATCTTACTCTGCATGGTAGTGTCAACTGATTGAGCAGAGATAGGTTCAACCATTAATAATTTCTCCTTTGACCTGGTAGGACAAGATGTCCTGGACTATTTTGATCCCCTTGCTGGGAGATTAAAACTCAGTCTCCCAGCCAATGAGACAAAGAGGTACAGATGTGCAGACAGTGACCAAATCAGGTTATCAGTAGAGAATCTGACTAAGGACAGTGCACCACCCTTCTAGTCACCAGCCTTTCCCATCAAAACTGCCCTTCCTGGGAGTTCCCGTCGTGGCGCAGTGGTTAACGAATCCGACTGGGAACCATGTGGTTGCAGGTTCTATCCCTGCCCTTGCTCAGTGGGTTAACGATCCGGCGTTGCCGTGACCTGTGGTGTGGGTCGTAGACGCGGCTCGGATCCTGTGTTGCTGTGGCTCTGGCTACAGCTCCGATTAGACCCCTAGCCTGGGAACCTCCATATGCCACAGGAGCGGACCAAGAAATGGCAAAAAGACAAAAAATAAATAAATAAATAAAAGCATTCCAACTATTAGATGAAGAAAAAGAATCAGAATATCATAAAAAAAAAAACAACAAACAAACAAACAAAAAAAACCCTGCCCTTCCTGGGGCCAAGCTGTACAGTTCTTAGGCCTCTACATTTGAGGAAAGAAATGGATCTCTGTTCCTATTCAAGAAGAAAATACTAATACATCCTTGTTCACCATTGCCTCAGTGATATAAGAACCCACACTTCCTAATAAGAAGAACCAGGAGAGAAGTAAGCTGTGAATGTAACCTCTCCACCCTCAAAGTAAAGATACTTGTCTTTGAGTATTTCATCAAGTGATCTTGTGACTCAATCGCACCTGAAGACCCCCATCTGGACTAAGGTGGTCCCACTTCTTAGTAGAAGAGAGACCCCTGAGAACCATTAAGTCTCCTCCCAGTGTCCAGCATCCAGAGATAAGGCCTCCCTAGTGAGTACAGGAAAGTCAAGAACTACATTACGTTAGTCAGAGTAAAAAGTTCTGATGCTCTCCTGTAGAAAAGACAAAAATAAAGCATAAATATTGAAGAGATAAAGAGAAAAGGTAAAGCAGGATACCTCTCTCACAACTGAGGAAGCAGTTTGTGAGAGAACTATCAAAACCCTATTTAGGGGAATAAAAGGGAGAGGAATTGGGGCCAAGGAGGGCTGGTAGCCTCTACCCATTACGCTGGGAGGACAATAAAGCTCCCCCCAATTCTATTTAAGGAAGATTATTTTTAAGCTTCTCTTACTCTTCATTTCATGATCTTCAGTAGTCTTTTCATCTCTCAAGATCCAGATCAAATGCCTTCTCTTCTCTGGAGACCTCCCTGACCCTAACCCTTCCCCCTTCCAGTCAAAATTACCTGTTCCTTCCTCTGCACTCTTAGTACATTCTAACCCTCCCTTTAGCACTCTTTATTTTGTAAGCAGTGAACACGTTTGCCTCCCCCAGATGATTTGTGAACTAGAGAATGTCAGGGATCTGTCTTAGTGATTTCTAAATAAAAACAGTCCCTAGATCATAGTGAAAGAGTATTAAGTGTTCATTGAGTTTGACAATAACAGATTTTTGCTATCCATTGGAAACTGGACAGGCCCCTTCCCCTCCTCACTCTCATCTTTTTCCAGGCTTGTCACTGGTAAGAAACTAAGGGAATCTCCACCAAAAAGTGGAGCCTTCTGGGAACAGAAGTGTAGGTAGAAGGGCTGTGAAACAGGGAAGAAGGAAAAAGCCAAAATAAGGTGGGTTATCAAGCTAGTTCCCCTCTTGGGCAACTGGAAACCTCTCCTACTGAGGACATTCTGAAGAGCCATGGAGGAGGTATTTCAGAATTTTCCCCCAAAGGGAAAGAAGGTGGGAGAGATAATCCCTATGTTCCCACTACCCATTGGTCAAGGATTACCTATGGGATCTTACCCTCATACTTTTTGTGTGTGGCTGTGTCGGAATGTCTCAGATTTCTGCATGTGTCCCAGGTGATGGTAGCAGAGATGCCTCAGGACAGAAAGCAATTGATAAATGATGCAGTTGAGGTGAGATGCCATCAGGCTATACCTGAGCACAGCTGTTGCTACAGCAATAACTAGAGTAGAAAGCTGAGCCAAGAAGATTGGAAGCAGGGGGCACACCCTGGCAATAATTTTTATTGGTGTTTTGTGATTTCTAGTCACATCAGAGAATTCCATTAGTTATTGTTACATTATTGCTAGCAAAGAGTTGGGCATTGTAACAAGAATTTTCCCAAGCTTCACCAGCTGTGGGTAGCCAGTCATGATAAATACCCAAATTTTAATGTCTCTAACCCTCTAGTTTCTACCTAGCTCTGTCTCCTAGCTCTAAGTCTCAAGCTTCTGCAGGCTTCTCTTAGCTCTATTGCCAAGCCTCCTGAGGGCAACTCACATACTTAGAAATCAATCTGTCAGCTGTGGTCACCACACATTACCAGCCATGTTTTTCCTTGCCCACTCTGGACACCCTTTTGTATTTCCTTCCACAAGCAGCTCCCCTGCCACATATGCTGTCTATGCCGACCAGGCACTGAGGGTGGATGCTTCCTGGCTTATGAGGTCACCACACCCTACTGATGACATGTTTCTTTCTGTGCCAGAGCGATGCTGTAGCTCCTTCAAAGCAAAAATGCTTCTCTCCCCCCAGACCACACTCTGAGCTGGGAGAGTACAAGTAGGGCCGTCTCAGACCCAGCAGCTCAGTCACTATGGGCAGCTCCCTCCCTTCAGCTCCACTCCAGCTCCACTCCAGGATGTGATCCTCCTCTCTCCCTTGTCCTCCACCCCCCACCTCCACCACCTCCACCACCTCCACTCACTCAAAATGGCCTCCTTCCTCCTTCAGCCCCAAACATACACCCTCATGCAAATAAACTCAAAAAAAAAAAAAAAAGCCACTAGGGTGTAGCCCATCCCAGCAGAGCACAGGACATGCCCAGGCAAGCCCGAACTCCAGCAGTGCCCACAGCCTTGAGCCAGGCCTTTATCCTTCCTATCACAGCAAAAATTAGAGATCTATATAGCAGTGATTATGTGCATTCAACCTTAAAGCCACAAGCATGCAAGCAATTGGCACCAAAGACTCCCAAGTGTTCCATGGGTTTTTTCCCTACTGCTATGAAATGAAATCTCAGCAGATACCCTAAAGAGCTCTTTGTCCTGGCATTCTCGCCCATCACCTCACATTAAAGAGAAATGGGGTTTTTTTGGTTAACAAAGGTACCTAACCTCCAAGGGACTTACCCTGCATGATCCATGTGTATGAGTAAGTCTAGTTCACAAAAAGTTTCTCTGGACATATTTGTAAATGGAAAATGTGCCCTGAACATGGACTTAATGAATATGCAACATCAATCCTTAAATTTGCCTATAGGAAAAAAAAATGTATTCACAACATGCTACATACAGCATGGTCCAGCAATTTGGAGAACAATGGCTGATGAAAGCCAAGAGCAAAAGAAAATGGCAGTAAAATAAGATGGCATATTGACAGCTGAGATCTAGTGTGACATCTGTGGGAGGTTCTGTGGCTTCAGAATTAGGTTCTTTTCACTTCAAAAGAGCCATTCATGAACTCTGTCAATCAGCAACTTAGTCATACATACATAAAACTCTTTCTCCATGCCTTGCTCAAAAAAAAAAAAAAAAAATTCTTAAGACGATGCTAAGAAAACAATGTACAGACCACATGCCTTCTATTAGTGAAAGGCAGCATTTTTCTCCTTGACTAACTTAACAGACTGAGTTGAATTTTTATCCAACCTTTGCCACATCTCACTTTTACAAAAGGAATTCAATTTGTATTCTCCTCGGACTTCAAATAAAAAAGTAACATCAAAGTCAAACAGAAAAATAAAAGCTCTGGTGCAGACATTATTTTGTTTTCCTCTCCCAGGTAAATATTTGTACTTTCTGGAGGAGCTTATGCTAATGTGTCTGTAAATTGAATATATATATTTTTATGAGAAAGTAAGTAGGCAGGAACAAAGGGACAAAAACCAAAGATCCCAGGTACTCTCTCCCAAGTGATCCCCAGCCAACTGTGCAAATGATATGTTTAAAAGAAAAACGATGTGGTCTCCATGGAAGCTCAGTTTGAGGGCTGTGCTTTGGCAGACTGACAGCTGTGCTAAGTTATGTTGAAATAATCAGTAATACATTTTTGATTATGTATATTGTCCAGAAAGGACTGGAGAGCCCCACGCAGTAAGAGACAGCTCAGTTTGGTTGTCTTCTAAAGCTTCATTCCAGAATGAAAAGTCATGAGCTCTTCTGTCAATTGAACATTTTGTTTGTTGGCAGAGCTGGGAAGTACCAAGGCAGTTTCACTAATTAAAAGCCATAGGCCCAGAATAATCACTGCCGCTCTTCTCTAGAAGGAAGCACAGCATGCTCAGTACATTTCTGGATACAACTCTACCTCAATGTAAAGCTGGAAATAAATTAAGAGGTCAATTTTCCAATGTCACAATAGGAAATTAGAGAACAATTAACCCAAATTGGCATTTGGAATTTAACTCTTTGCAGGACTAATGGGCCGATCTCCTCCAGCTATGTATTTATTGATAAGCATGATTTTCTGTTTTACTTTGTTTGTATAAAGGAGGAGAGTGGGGTTTGTGTGAGGAAGTCCAAGGGAGAGATGCAAGTGTCAACCCCCAAGGAAGTGAAACAGATGAGCTAGAACAGACTTGAATCTGAGGACAATTGAAATGGGCCCCAAGGACCCTCAGAAAAGACCTAGGCTGGAAGAAGGCTCTGAGGAGGAGTTGAGTGGCTATATGAGAAGGTAGAAATGTAATAACTGGAGAATGTGGATTTTAAAACACTACCATATTTGTTCCCAAAGACTGGAAACAGGAAGCCTAAGTACCTAGGTTTACACAGCATTCCCTTTGTCACCATACACTATGATAGAGGTCACATACACCCTAGCTTTTTCCTCTTAGAGCAAAGTTGGTGTGTTGCTTAACATTTAACATTCCTGCTTAAACGACTTTAATCTCTTTGCAAAAACAAAAACAAACAACAAAAAACAAGCAGTTTATGAAGCCTTTGGACAGAGAAGTAGGACGGGAATCAGAGCAGAAAGTAAGTGAGAAAGCTATTTTATACCTCACCTAAATATGGAAGAGCATGCCATGCTTCGCTCCTCCAGCATACTATCACCACCACCCCCAAAATGAAGCATCACTCATATGGAGACAAGCTCCTCCTTACTAAGCAGACCAGTCTAGACAAGTATGTGTATTGGTTTTAAAAAGACATTTTGGGAAATGCAGTCTGAAATTCAGACTATGGGAGACTGTCCGTGATGCAGAAAAGTCACAACCAGGTGTTGTCTGGGGTCCTGCTACTCATGACCCTAACCAGCAGCCTTACCTGGGAGCTTATTCTAAATGCAGAATCTTAGCCCCACCCAAGACCTGACCACATAGGCCTTTTTACAAGATCCCAGATGATTCATATGCACATAAAAATTCACAGGTAGTTGAAAAGACCAGTCTTAATCCTTTAAATGTATTGGGAGAGGCAAAAAAGGAGAACTTAAAGCAGAACTCTGAAAATAGTGAAAGTGGTCTCTCACCCTTTTTTTCTCACTTCTTCTGTTAAGAAAGAAGCTTCCCAAAATGCAAAAGAGCATATTTTGTGCAAGAAAGGAAGGGAAATAGGAAGCATACATATATGTGTTTCTATTTACAAAAAGAAACACAGGACAGATAAAACAGAAAACAACAAATCCATTTAATTAGAAGGTTTAAGAGGAAAGAAAAGGGTTGAAGGGATAAAAATGGGGGTGACAGCTCTCTAAGTATATCTTTTGGTGATTTCTGACTTATGGAAACATGTTGATATTCTGCATATGCAAAAATTAAATGATATCAAAATTACAGGAAGAGGAAAGAAAAATATAAAACCAAGCTAAAACAGATGAACTAATTATATTTCAAGTGAAATCTATATCCATAATGAAGAGATTTGAAAAAACAAAGAACTAATGCAAATAACATATGAGTATAGAGTATTTGACCGTACAACCCAGCCTTGGGTGAGACTGTGATAACTAGAGCTGCAAATGAATTCTAAACTCTTTTAATACATTTGTTTCTTGCGCAGGTATTAGTGCAGAAATTCTGTAACTCTTTTAAATGAATTACAGTATTGAACAAATGAGGAAATGTATTGCCATTGTGGGGAGCCAAGGGCCAGTGCCTGCTTGAGACATACACCAATGGCTATAAGGCAAGACCTGTTCCCCTGGGCCCAACATCAGTTATGATTTACCTGGGAATAAAGACACAGTGGGAGACAGAGTGAACCCTGGATATAAAACAGGAGGGAGGGGGCAAGGCACCCTTACAGAATAACATAAACTTTGAGGATACAGCAAAACTGGTTAGAATCAATCAGGTCCAAGATGGCAGATGAGTGTAATTCCAGTAGAACTTGAGCCTCATAATCATTGTAATACATTAGCATATGCTAAATGACATGTCCACAGGCATCAGGAGAGTTCTGAGGCCAACCATAAAAGCCAAAAAGTGGGTGATAGAAATCCTCGCCTCTTCCCAGCCCCCCAAAATTGGTGGAATAATCCTCCCACTTATTAGCCTACAGAATTATAAAAATGGAGTTCCCTTGGCATAGCAGAAACGAATCAGACTAGGAACCATGAGGTTGCAGCTTCGATCCCTGGCCTCACTCGGTGGGTTAAGGATCCGGCATTGCCGTGAGCTATGGTGTAGGTCACAGATGCATCTTGGATGCCATGTTGCTGTGGCTCTGGTATAGGCTGGCAGCTGTAGCTCTGATTAGACCCCTAGCCTGGGAACCTCCATATGTCACAGGCATGGCCCTAAGAAGAAAAAAAAAATTATAAAACTCATAAAAACCCACTATTCCATATTTCTGGCCCTCTCACCTTCTGATGACCTACACCTTGTCTATAGAGTATGTCTCTCAATAAATCTACTTAACTATTACTTTGCCTCTTGCAGTATTCCCTCTCCTCTGAGACACAAAGAACTGAAACTTCACTAAGTGATTTTAGTTTAAAAAAACCATGGGTTCAAGTCCCAGTCTGAGTTGGGTAGTTTCAGATGGACACACAGAGGAGAGGGCCATGTGAAGACAGAAGCAATACAGTCACAAGCCAGGAAATGCCTGCAGCCACTATGAGCTGGAAGAGAGGAGGGGCGGATTCCTAAAACCTCCAGAGGGAGTGTGGTTCTACCAACATCTTAATTTCAGACTTTCAACTCTGGAACTGTGAGAGAAGAAATTCTGCTGCTTAAAGCCACCAAATGTGTGGTACTTTATTAGTTTTTGATCCCTGAAAAACTTGCCAAGTAGATGTATTGTTTTCTCCACTTTCTAGAAAGGGAAACAGAGACATGAAGAGTTAACTCACTTGGGTTCCAGAACATAAATAGTGGAGAAAGTATGTTAACCCAGGAAATGTGTTTTGAAGGACAGCCATTTACAACCTCTATTTCATACACTTTCTGCCAAGTAGCCATTAAAGATGTTAACTCTGTAGAACAGATGTCTTTTCACATCAGAATGATGATATAGAAAAGCAGGTTACAGAACTCCATGTCTGGACTCTTTGGTAAGCACACATGGAGCCTCACCTCTGTAAAAGTTCATAGAAACACTGGGTAAAGAGCTAAAAATAAATACCCTGCAGAGCTCAAAAGAAAGGAAAATCCTTAATAGCCAGAAAGGGAGGAAGAGGAACATAAAGTGATAAGCTCTCAAGCAAGGATGAGGGTTTAACATACACAAAGGATCAAGAAGCTTAGTTAGAATGTACAACGTAGGGGGTCAGAACTGCACCCCATTCCTTCCCCCACATAAACTCAGGATGCTTGAGTGGCTATCTCTCAGTACTGTGGGGCAAGAGATGAGTTCCACTCATTAGCTCAAGGAAGATATAAGTAAGAGCGTTTGTGTCCTCTTGGACATGGGAAAAAGATCTCCCACTAGAAATAGCAGGCCCAGGCCTGTTCCTCACATGTAGGTGGGGTCTAAAGTCATACCATTCACATGGTGCAGGCATTTCCAGCCAAGAAATTAATGTAAAAATGGACCCCGATTACACCAGCCAGAATGGCCATCATCAAAAAGTCTACAAATAATAAGTGCTGGAGAGGGTGTGGAGAAAAAGGAACACTAGTACAATGTTGGTGGGATTGTAAATTGGTGCAACCACTGTGGAAAGCAGTATGGAGATTCCTCAGAAAACTAAAAATAGAACTACCATTTGAGCCAGCAATCCCACTCCTGGGCATCTATCTAGAGAAAACCATGACTCGCAAAGACACATGTATTCCAATGCTCATTGCAGCACTATTTACAATAGCCAAAACATGGAAACAACTTAAATGTCCATCAACAGAGGAGTGGATCAAGAAGATGTGGTACAAGAGAAAAAACCTACTACATGGAGACTAAACAACATGCTACTAAAAAAACAATGAGTCAATGAGGAAATCAAGAAGGAAATTTAAAAATACCTTGAAACAAATGATAATGAAGACACAACCTCTCAAAACCTATGGGATGCTGCGAAAGCAGTGCTCAGAGGGACATTTATAGCAATACAGGCCTTTCTCAAAAAAGAAGAAAGATCCCAAATTGGCAACTTAACCCTCCACCTAAACGAATTAGAAAAAGAAGAACAAAAAAGACCTAAAGTCAGCAGAAGGAAGGAAATTATAAAGATCAAAGAAGAAATCAATAAAATAGAGACTCAAAAAACAATAGAGAAAATTAATAAAACCAAGAGCTGGTTCTTTGAAAAGGTAAACAAAATTGACAAACCTCTGGCCAGACTCGCTAAAAAGAGGAGAGAAAGAACCCAAATAAACAAAATTATAAATGAAAAAGGAGAAATCACAACGGATATAGCAGACATACAAAAAACCATAAGAGAATACTAGAATAACTATATGGCAACAAGTTTGACAATCTGGAAGAAATGGACAATTTTCTAGACTCTTACAGCCTGCCAAAACTGAATCAAGAAGAAACAGACCAACTGAACAGACCGATCACTAGAAATGAAATGGAAGATGTCATAAAATCACTCCCTACAAATAAAAGTCCAGGACCAGATGGCTTCACAGGCGAATTCCATCAAACATATAAAGAGGAATTGGTGCCCATCCTCCTTAAACTCTTTCAAAAGGTTGAAGAAGAAGGAATACTCCCAAAGACATTCTATGATGCCACCATCACTCTAATTCCAAAACCAGAGATACCACCAAAAAAGAAAACTATTGCCCAATATCATTGATGAATATAGATGCAAAAATTCTCAACAAAATCTTAGCCAACCGAATCCAACAACATACCAAAAAAATTATACACCATGACCAGGTTGGGTTCATCCCAGGTTCACAAGGATGGTTCAACATACGCAAATCAATCAGCATCATACACCACATTAACAAAAAAAAAGGTCAAAAATCATATGATCATCCCAATAGACGCAGAAAAAAGCATTTGACAAAGTCCAACATCCATTCATGATCAAGACCCTCACCAAAGTGGGTATAGAGGGAACATTCCTGAATATAATCAAAGCCATTTATGATAAACCCACAGCAAATATAATCCTCAATGGGGAAAAACTGAAAGCCTTCTCACTCAAATCTGGAACAAGACAGGATGCCCACTCTCACCACTGCTCTTCAACATAGTTTTGGAAGTCCTAGCCACAGCAATTAGACAAACCAAAGAAATAAAAGGCATCCATATAGGAAGAGAAGAGATAAAAATGTCACTGTATGCAGATAACATGATACTATACATAGAAAACCTAAGGACTCAACCCCAAAACTCCTTGAACTGATTAATAAATTCAGCAAAGTGGCAGGATATAAGATTAACATTCAGAAGTCAGTTGCATTTCTGTATACCAGCAATGAAATATTAGAAAAGGAACACAAAAATACGATACCTTTTAAAATTGCACCTCACAAAATCAAATACCTCGGAATACACCTGACCAAGGAGGTAAAGGACCTATATGCCAAGAACTATAAAACTTTAACCAAAGAAATCAAAGAAGATGTAAAGAAATGGAAAGATATTCCATGTTCCTGGATTGGGAAAATCAATATTGTAAAAATGGCCATACTACCCAAAGCAACCTACAGATTCAATGCAATCCCTATCAAATTACCCAGGACATTTTTCACAGAACTAGAACAAACAATCGAAACATTTATATGGAACAACAAAAGACCCAGAATCGCCAAAGCAATCCTGAGAAACAAAAACCAAGCAGGAGGCATAACTTTCCCAGACTTCAAGAAATACTACGGGAGTTCCCGTCGTGGCGCAGTGGTTAACGAATCCGACTAGGAACCATGAGGTTGCGGGTTCGGTCCCTGCCCTTGCTCAGTGGGTTAACGATCCGGCGTTGCCATGAGCTGTGGTGTAGGTTGCAGACACGGCTCAGATCCCGCGTTGCTGTGGCTCTGGTGTAGGCCGGTGGCTACAGCTCCAATTAGTCCCCTAGCCTGGGAACCTCCATATGCCGCCGAAGCGGCCCAAGAAATAACAAATAGACAAAAAAAAAAAAAAAAAAGAAATACTACAAAGCCACAGTCATCAAAACAGTGTGGTACTGGTATCAAAACAGACAGACAGACCAATGGAACAGAATAGAGAACCTGGAAATAAACCCTGACACCTATGGTCAATTAATCTTTGACAAGGGAGGCAAGAACATAAAATGGGAAAAAGAAAGTCTATTCAGCAAGCATTGCTGGGAAACCTGGACAGCTGCATGCAGAGCAATGAAACTAGAACACACCCTCACACCATGCACAAAAATAAACTCCAAATGGCTGAAAGACTTAAATATACGACAGGACACCATCAAACTCCTAGAAGAAAACATAGGCAAAACACTCTCTGACATCAACATCATGAATATTTTCTCAGGGCAGTCTCCCAAAGCAATAGAAATTAGAGCAAAAATAAACCCATGGGACCTCATCAAACTGAAAAGCTTTCGCACAGCAAAGGAAACCAAAAAGAAAACAAAAAGACAATTTATAGAATGGGAGAAAATAGTTTCAAATGATGCAACTGACAAGGGCTTAATCTCTAGAATATACAAGCAACTTATACAACCCAACAGCAAAAAAGCCAATCAATCAATGGAAAAATGGGCAAAAGACCTGAATAGACATTTCTCCAAAGAAGATATACAGATGGCCAACAAACACATGAAAAAATGCTCCACATCGCTGATTATAAGAGAAATGCAAATCAAAACTACCGTGAGATACCACCTCACACCAGTCAGAATGGCCATCATTAATAAGTCCACAAATAACAAGTGCTGGAGGGGCTGTGGAGAAAAGGGAACCCTCCTGCACTGCTGGTGGGAATGTAAACTGGTACAGCTACTATGGAGAACAGTTTGGAGATACCTTAGAAATCTATACATAGAACTTACATATGACCCCACAATCCCACTCTTGGGCATCTATCCGGACAAAGCTCTACTTAAAAGAGACACATGCACCCGCATGTTCATTGCAGCACTATTCACAATAGCCAGGACATGGAAACAACCCAAATGTCCATCAACAGATGATTGGATTCGGAAGAAGTGGTATATATACACAATGGAATACTACTCAGCCATAAAAAAGAATGACATAATGCCATTTGCAGCAACATGGATGGAACTAGAGAATCTCATACTGAGTAAAATGAGCCAGAAAGACAAAGACAAATACCATAGGATATCACTTATAACTGGAATCTAATATCCAGCACAAATGAACATCTCCTCAGAAAAGAAAATCATGGACTTGGAGAAGAGACTTGTGGCTGCCTGATAGGAGGGGGAGGGAGTGGGAGGGATCAGGAGCTTGGGCTTATCAGACACAACTTAGAATAGATTTACAAGGAGATCCTGCTGAATAGCATTGAGAACTATGTCTAGATACTCATGTTGCAACAGAAGAAAGTGTGGGGGAAAAAAAGTAATTGTAATGTATACATGTAAGGATAACTTGATCCCCTTGCTATACAGTGGGAAAATAAAATTTAAAAAAAAGTATATGTATAAAGAATAATAAAAATAAATAAATAAATAAATAAATAAATTTTGGTAGAGGTTTCCATTTAAAAAAAAGAAGAAGATGTGCTACATATACACAATGGAATATTACCTAGCCATTAAAAGGAATGAAATGCCGGCATTTTTAGCAACATGGATGGACCTAGAAATTATCATGCGAAGTGAAGTCAGCCATACAATGAGACACCAACATCAAATGCTTTCACTGACATGTGGAATCTGAAAAAAAGGACAGACTGAACTTCTTTGCAGAACAGATGCTGACTCACAGACATTGAAAAACTTATGGTCTCCAGAGGAGACAGTTTGGGGGGTGGGGGGGATGTGCCTGGGCTGTGGGATGGAAATCCTGTGAAATCAGATTGTTATGATCATTATACAACTACAGATGTGATAAATTCATTTGAGTAATAAAAAATTAAAATAAATAAATAAATAAATAAAAACGGACCCCGAATAAGTGAAACCCATGGGGTTTCCAGTAAAAGCAGACACAAAACTGTTTTGAAAGATGTTTTATAAGCCCCCAAACACACAGAACATTGTAAGGCGCACAAATCCACAAGCAAATATATTCTGGCTGAAAATGAGCTCACAATTTAAAAATTACAGAATATAGTCATCGCAAAAAAAGAGAATTTGGGAGTTCCAGCTGCAGCAAAATGGGATCAGCAGCATCTCTGCAGTGCCAGGACACAGGTTTGATCCCTGGCCTACTACAGTGGTTTATAGGATCTGGCATTGCCACACCTGTGGTGTAGGTCACAAATGTTGCTCAGATCAGATCCCTGACCAGGAACTCCATATGCAGTGGGACAGCCCAAAAAGAAAAGAAAAAAAATTTTTTTTCTGCATGGTCAGTAATAGAACAACCTGAAAGAGGATATTAAATAATTGTTTCAAATGATAAAATAGAAGACTTGAAACCCTAAGAAAAGAACCATAAGAACTGGAAGATCTGAGAATAACCAAACAAATTTCTGGAAGTGAAAACACAAAATTCAGCAAATGGAAGAGTAGATTAGAGATGGTTGATGAAAACACAGAAGTAATGAAATCATTCAAAATGCAGCAAGGAGAGATAAAGAGATGGGAAAGGTAAGAATCAGGGTAAGGGAAATGACAAGATTAAAAATGCGTCTTACTGGAATTCCAGGAGAGAAATTAGAGAATGAGGTGGAACCAATAACCAAAATATAATGACTGAGAAATTGTGATGAACAATTATGGGTATTAGCCAGGATCTAGGCAGGAAACAAATGGCATTCTCAGGTAATTGAGAAAAGTTTAATAAAGGGACTGCGGACTGAAAATAAGTGCTGTACAACCTCAAAGTTGAGAATTAGGTTTTATTTGGTGGACAAAACTGAGGACTTACGCCTGGGAATCAGCCTCTCAGATAGCTATGAGGGGCTGATCCAAAGAGATAAGGGAGGAACCAGGATACATGGGAGTTTTTGCAACAAAGATCAGGTAGTCAGAACTTCCAAAGATTACTGTTAGTTGAAGAAAACCAGATATCTCAATTAAGGAATTCAGTGCTTTTCAATGAATGGGAAGATGCAAGCGCCTAAGATCACTAAAATCATTCCTTTGCTATGTACGGTAACTGTCAGGGCCAATATCCTGTTCTTTCCAACACTGACTCCGCTCAGGGTGCCCCTTAGGGGGTGACTGCAGTGGCTGAGTGTCTTCAGTGGGCTGCTCAGCCCATCTGTCTCCATTCAGAGCTTTCTCAGGCTCACCTCTGGGGGTGGCTGTTGTGGCTCGATGACCTCAACACCCTTTGTTTTATGATATGGCTGGCAACATTTTTCATTTCACAGGACTATTTACAAAGGTAAGAGCTGGGTCAGGGAAGTTAACCAGGGATAGAAAAACACCCAGGAGCCAGCTAGTAAAAGCACAGATTAAGGGGAGGGAGGGTAAGGGGAGGGAGAGGTTACTAGACTCAGAGAAAGAGCTCTATAAGGTTGGCCCAGAACCATGTCTGTGCTTTCAGTGGAGGGGTGCAGCCCACTCCCTATGAATTAGCATGGAGGGAGCCTACAGTTGAGCACCTCAACCTCTCTCTCCTGGGCCCTTGGAGTTTCTTCCTGGGGCCTCTCATTGATGGAACTCTATTGGATGCCAAAGGACAAAGGAGGGTGCAATCACTCCCTCCCCAGTTGAGAGCCTTCAGGTAAAGGAGTAGTGACAGCTCCCCACTAGCCCCATCCATAAGCAGTGTGTGTGTGTGTGTGTGTGTGTGTGTGTGTGTGTGTGTGTGTGTGTTATAAGTGGAGAAAAGGAAAAACAGAGACAGAGAAGGAGAGTGTCCAAAAGTAAATATACCAAAATGCTACCATTTTTTTATGTTTTGGCAGGGTTTTTTTTTCCTTTTACTTACTGTTTTAATTCTTCTACTGTGAACATGGAGTACAATGATGCAAAAGATTCATCTTTTAATAATGCTCAGTGGCCGTGGGAAATCTGGATTGTTCATCAGTTCATTCCCCACTAGACTGACATCATTCTCAACCCAGATTCTCTGCCTGATAATCAGAGATAGAGATGCAAACCAATGATGTCACTGGGAAAAAAGAAGAAGAAACAAACAAACAAAAAGAGGGAGGATTCAGAGTTCCCCATTGTGGCTCAGAAGTAACAAATCTGACTAGGATCCATGAGGACAAAAGTTTGATCTCTGGCCTCACTCAGTGGGTTAAGGATCTGGCATTGCCATGAGCTGTGGTGTAGGTCGCAAATGCGGCTTGGATCCGGTGTTGCTGTGGCTCTGGTGTAGGACAGCAGCTACAGCTCCGATTAGACCCCTAGCCTGTGAATCTCCCTATGCCACGGGTACGGCCTTCAAAAGGACAAAAAAAAAAAAGAGGGAGGATTCAAAGCAAGGGTTGAGGAATAGTTTGTAAAATAGTGTATTTCTTATAGGCTGGATTATATGTGGCCTTGCTTAAGCTCAGTAAAATATCATCTCATACATAGGACATGTTCAGGTTGTAAAGCTGACGTCCAGGCCTGTGAAAGGCAACAAGAAATCCTATGAAACTTAAGTTATACTTTAAAATAAGCTGCATCTTAGGTTTCGTGTATATAATTCATGTAAGAATAAATTTTGGTTTTGTTTTATTTTTACAGCTGTGTTCATGGCATATGAAAATTTCTGGGCTAGAGATTGAATGGGAGCTGCAGCTGCCAGCCTATGCCACAGCCATAGTCACACCAGATCCTTAACCCAAGCAAGACCAGGGATTAAACCCAAATCCTCACAGACATTCTGTCACATTCTTAACCACTGAGGCACAATGGAAACTACTAAACTTTGTATTTAAAAAGACAGCAGTGAAATTGTATCTCTGACTATCCAGAATGGTCCAAGAAACAGGGAACTATGCCTTTACCTTGAGCCAAAATTGAATTTTGAAGCTATGTGTATAAATGCTTTCTAGGTTCGCTTATAAATCTACCCATGTAGCTAAATATTGCTTGAAACTCAACTCTAAGACAGGAGTATGTAGATATAAAAAATGCATAACCTGAAAGTTGAGAGTTAAGTTTTATTTGGGACAAAAATTAGGCCGTAAGCCAGGGAGCCAGCATCTCAGTTAGCCCTGAGAAAACATTCTGAGGAGGAGGAGAGAGCTAGGATACATAGAAGTTCTTGCAGCAAAGGGCAAGTAGTAGGAACAAAAGAGGCCTCAGCTCACTGAAATTATTCTTTTAATATGTACCTCAGCTCTCAGGGCCAGTATCCCGTGTTTTTACAGCCAGAGTTTCCTCAGCACTCATTGTTAGGAATGGCTACAGTCTGATGGCTGTTAGATGAGAGGTATTCTTCATTTCCTTCCTGAGTTCCCTCAGGGCTCACTGGCTCACCCTTGGAGGTGGCTGCATTTGCAGATGACTGTGACATCTTTCATTCTGTGGACTTAACTACAGCCCCATCAGCAGTATTTCAGAGCTATCTGAATACTGCCCCAAAGGGTAGTGGAAAATAATATTAGTGAATATGGCAAAGATGAGAAGGAGTTGTATGCAGCCATGGCACATATTTTACCAAAGTTTGCTGCTGGTCTTGTGAAGGCTACTGCAAGTCATGAGGAGCAGACATCACCATGAAGGATTTTAGTGTGTTTCTAGATATGAGGAGATGCAAGATTTGGGTACATAACATCTTCTCCTGAAAAACATCTGATTATCTGAAGATCTGTTGTTCCAGTTTTCCCAGAGCACAGAGTGCCTCACTCCTCATTTCCACCCTGAGCTCTGCTCAGGGGGTGTTGCAGGTGGGCAGCTTCAGTGGCTCATGATTGAATCCACATAGAGGCACATGGAAAATGACAGCAAGTGCCAATCTCCAGTTCACAGGTGAAATCTGGCTTTTGATGGATTTCAGGCAGTTCCTCATTTCATCTCTTGCTTCTGAATTATGCTACTTGGAATGTGATGCATTCCTTAGCCAACTGCAGTCAGGAGACTGGCTGGGATTCAGAGGAAAGAACACCACCTACTGCAATACTCCTCAGCTCACAGTTCACTGTGCGCTTCCCCCACTGGGCGTTCCAGCCCAGACTAGCTTGTGAGAATTAACAAGATTTCAGTTGGGGATTGGAAGGGAGGGAACCTATAGCCACAGACCCACACTTAACTATATTAAAAATCCCAGGCCTTTGGCGAGAGCTATTCGTTATTAACATTGTAATGCTATTAGGCGAGGATAATGATTGATGGAAGTCTTTTAACTGCAGTCAGATATGCATGTCAATTTCTTGGAGTTTAGATGAGGAATGACATCATCAGCCCAATTCTCTGCTGAGGAGTGCAGAAGGATATAAAACAGAAGATCCAGAGATAAGCCTTTGGGGCTTTCACAGGAGCCACTGCTTCCTGACACCCCTACCTACACCCCTGGAGAGAATATCCAAGTACCCAAGTCCTACTTTCATCCTTTATCTGAGCTAGAAACTCAATTTCAGGTGAAGGAGACAGAAAGAAGCATTGCAGCTACACCCATGGTGATCCTTTATTCTGCAAAAAGTAGACTTTTGTACATCTCAAGCAGGGCAGAATAACAGGCTTAAACTTAGAGAACAGGCAAGCAATGGTACTTGGTGGGTCAGGCAGAATCACAAAAGATTCCACTAATCATGGACAGAAAGCTTCACAAGAGACCTGCAGTCAGTCCCCAAAGAGATGAAATGCAAATGCAGCTATCTTTGGGCTATGACTCAAAGCTTGATTGGCATGCAAAGGCACATTTACCCCTTCCAGCTCTAAAATTCTATACCCCGTTAAACTATGTGATAAAACACAGCTCACAGCAACATCAAAACCAGGGTCCCCTGAAATGCAAATCAAAAGCACAATGAAAACTCAGCTCACACCTGTTAGAAGGTCTATTGTCAAAAAGACAAGAGATAACAAATACTGATGTGAATGTAATGTACAGAAAAGGGAACCCTTGCAGATGGTTGGTAGGAATGTAAATTGGTAGAGCCACTATGGAAAACAGTATGGCAATTCTTTCCAAAAATTGAAACTAGAACTACCATGTGATCCAGAAATCCCATTTCTGGGTGTATATCCAAAGAAAAGGAAATCACTGTCTCAAACAGATATCTGCACTGCCATGTTCATTGCATCATTACTCAAAAGAGCCAAGACATGGAAAAAACTAATGGCCTCTGGACAGATAAATGGATTTTTTAATGTGGTATATATACACAATGGAATATCATTTGGCTTTTAAAAAGAAGGAAATCCTGCCATTTGTGACAGCATGGATGAACCAAGAGTATGTTATGCTAAGTGAAATGTCAGACAGAAAAAGACAAATATTGAATGGCTCACTTATATGTGCACACTGTTTTTTTTAAGTCAAACTCATAAAAACTGGGAATAGAAAGAAGTTGCCAGAAGCCGGGGGTGGAGCGAAGGAAACAGAGAGCTTTGATCAAAAAGTACAAAGTTTCACTTATAAGTTGAATATGTTCTGAGGATGGTGTTACAGCATGGTGACAGTTAACAATATTTAAAACTTGCCAAGAGTGGAGTTCCCATCGTGGTGCAGCAGAAATGAATCCAACTAGGAACCATGAGGTTTCGGGTTCAATCCTTGCCCTCTCTCAGTGGGTTAAGGATCCAGCATTGCTGTGAGCTGTGGTGTAGGTCACAGACATGGCTTATACATGGCATTGCTGTGGCTCAAGCGTAGGCTGATGACTATGGCTCTGATTAGACCCCTAGCCTGAGAACCTCCATATGCCGGGGGTACAGCCCTAAAAAGACAAAAAAAAAATTACAAAAAAAATAAATAAAACTTACCAAGAGAGTAAACCTTAAGCACACACACACACTCACACAAAACAATGTTTTGAGGTAAAGGATATGCACAAAACAACACAAAACAATGTTGTGAGGTAAAGGATATGCTAACTTGATTGTGGGAATTTTTTCACAATGTAAGCATATGTTAAATCATCATGTTGTATGCTTTAAATACATTATGATTTTGTCAATTAAATCTTAATAAAGCTGCAGGAAAAAAGAGAGTCCCCCAGCCTTTCCTCCTGCTTGATGAATTCCTACCCTATCAGCAAAAAAGCTAGAGGAGTTTCTTCTGCAACAGCTGTACCCTTGGGGTTCTGACCTTTCCCTGGCTGTGCTACTGATCTCATCAGATCCTCTTTACTATAGAACTGAGAACTCTGGGTTTGGATCAAGGAGGGATGGAGTATCTCAGTGCCTCCACAAAGAAAGTTAATGTATATAGTAAGTAATTATAAGAATGCTACATTCCACACCTTACACTCCTCTGCATTTCATTCTTCCTGCCCAGTTAAGAGTCACCTCGCCACTCATATTTTCACCCATTCGTTTGCTGGTTTTCCAGCCATCTGTGATGAATTTTACCACATTGCTGTCTTAATTCAATGAGCCACTAGCTGGGATTTATGGATTTTGAACTGAGTGAGATACTCTCCATTATGTCAGCAAAGTTTTAGTCTCACGAGTTGGCAATAAGCTTGCAACTCTTTTCAACTCATTTTTAAGAGTTTTACCCAAAGGTTAGACTGAAGAGTCTGTCATACATATTCAGTGAAACCCCAACTTGGCTCAGTGCCACTTACCACTTTTCTATTCCACACTGGGATCATTAGAGAGAGAATCATACACACACACACACACACACACGCACACACACACACACACACACACACACACACACTTTTGTGGAATGAGGAAGCATAAAATCAAAAGCCTTCCACTTTCTGTGGTGCTTTGAAATCCTTCTATGAGTCCCATTCCCATTCCTCACTTTATCAGTTTCTAAAATTTATCTCCCTTCCTAAGTCCCCTGTCTCACCATCTCCCTTCTTTCTGCACAGATAGAAAAATGGTAACATGAGGAAAAAACTCGTTTCATTTCCTGCTCCCTGATCTCCATTTCTCTGCCTCTATTCCTAGCTACACCTCTATCCCAGTCAGATGCTTGTCCTCTTGTCCACGACTAATCTTCTCCCCGCCATTCCAACCTTTCCCACTTCCTCAGAGAACTTACCCTGTCAAAGAAAGAAAGGAAGGGAGAAAGGAGGGTAAAGAAGGGGGAAGGAGGGAGGGAAGGGAAATGAAAGAAGATGAAATGAAATGCAATGAAATGAAACGAAACAAAATGAAATGCAAAGGGAGGGGAAGAGAGAAGAAAAGAAGGGAAACTCCCCACAACAACACTCCTCTGATATTCACTCAATCTCTTTCCTACCCCCAACAGACTTCTACCCATAGGAGTGTAGTCTCTACCTATTTCTCTATTTCTCACCAACTAACCTTTCATCAGCTCAATGCAGTCTGGATTCAGTTTCTACCACATCACTGAACCCTAACTGAAGACTGTTTGTGCCATTGCAGGCCCAGTACATCATACATGCCTGGCATGGGGTGAAAGCTCAATATTAAACTTCTCTGGCCAATCTCCCCCCAGTTGGTAAACTAGAAGAGTTTACCTGACTTTTCTCCATCAGTAATGCCTCCCCCATTGGCTTCCAGGTCTTTTCTCTCTCCTGGAGTCCATCTTAACATCAGACAACAGCTTATGTCTCCTTTTCAGGATCCAATCCTTCTATGCTTTAAGTCAGGACCACTTTGAGTCCTCATCTCTTGGCTGTATATAAACTTGGTGGGTGACTCTATCAACTCCCATAAAAGAAACTACTATCTATATGATCATAAATATAATATGGTACAATGATGACCAACAGGTATACACTTGCATCACAGAACTTTACCATTTTCATTTATTTGATAAAATATGATGAGTTCCTACTCTGTGCCAGTTCTATAGCCCTCCCCACTGGACATCTCCACTGGAATGATCCACAGGCATTTATTTACACTCAGGATATCCAAACCAAAATTGCCTCCCTGAACACACACACACACATTCCCCCTTCTCTAAGTAAATGACATCACCCATTCAGCTAGTCAGCCAGAAAAATTTAATCATGATCTTGAAATTGTTTTTCACCTGCCCCACATCCAAATAGTCACCATGTCCTATGGATTCTACCTTCTAAATTCTCTAGAATCACTCTCTTCCTCTCTAGCCCACTGGCCCTGCCTCAGTTCATTCTTTCTTCTTTCTCTTCGGAGTTACTACAACAGCATCTTTCACAGGCCTCCTATCCTCAGTTCCTGTCAAGCTGTTCTCCACACTGGCCTTTTTAAATCATAATCTAATAGTAGCATTTCTCCATCTAAAAAAAAATTCAGTGGATCTCACTACCTCGGGATAAAATCCAAACCCATTCAAGTGCCAAATGATCTGGTTCCCACCTACCTGTCCAGTGTCACAAATGCCTGATCTCCCATATAGATTGAGTGGCTGTGGTTTCCCACACTCTCTCATTTCCCCATGATTCTGTACATACTGGTGCTTCTACTCACACCTTCTTCACCCCCTTTGCCTTCTGTTCAGGTTTGCTCACACTTCCAGACTCTGATCAACTGTCATCTCCCCGAGGATATTTCCTCTGCCCTTCTTCTCACATCTTCAGTCTGAATTAAGCACTGCTTTCTTGGGAATATCAAATCATTCTGTACTTGCCTCTACTCTATAACTTATCATATTTTTATAATTAATTATTCACACATTTATATTCTCCACATTTTAAGCTCCACTGTAAGCTCCCTACAGCCAAAGAGCATTGATATTAGTACCAACAGTATTTATCACAGTACATGAAACATACTAGGTGTTTCAATTAGTGTATATTAAATAAATGTTTGTAGAGCAAAAGAATTACAGTCTCCCCCGACCTCACCAGTGATGGCACCAACAAAATCATATTAATAATATTAACTCAAGTCCAATGAATAAATCTAGGCTTTGCCTTTTCATGTTAGATCTCAGATCTCAGACTCAACAAATATACATGAACACACACATACACACAAAGTGAAATATGCTCAGGAAATTGTTTACATATTCATTGAACCTACAGGAGTGCTCTCTTCTATTGACCTCACAATAGTCTCCCACTGGTCCCTGATGCCACTTTGTGGCACCTCCACTGATGCCCAAAAACCTTCATGATGATGGTCCTTAGCAAAAGAGGAGAGGTGGGGATCAGAGGAGGCTGATCTCCTCCATTAAATGTGCCCCAAAACAATATAGCTGATGCCACAACTTGATTATACACCCATGGGTAGAATATATTTTTACCACTGATTTGTACACCTCTGCTCTGCATGGAGCCCTAGGCAGGATCAGTAGGGGTTTGTGTCTGAGTGATGAACACTGAGCAGACTCAGTCACTTTTCCTTTCCAACAACTATGGTTCTTTACAGAAGAAGCACACCTCTCTGGCACCTCTCTCCCTTGGCCCTGGCCCAGTGGTTCACTGGAGATGGCTGGTTTTCACCTACACCAACAGGGACAACTGTCCTCACCATTGCATACAGAAGACACTGGGCTGGCACAGGGTGCAAATGGTCAAAAGGCAGACATGCTACCATGAAGGCAACAGGACAAAGACTTGAGAGGCGGGGCACTGGAGCTGAACCACCTGGGTTTACATCCTGGCTCTGCCACTTTCCAGCTTGTGTGACCTTGAGCAGGACGCTTTACTTTTCTACACCTCAGTTTCTCCATCTGTAAACTGGTGATAATATAGCACTTTAAACGGTTGTTAAAATGAGCAAAATAATTCATGGTAAACACCGCTGCCTGGGTGTTTACCTAGAAAATACTCTATAAGTTATCTGCTATTATTATAGTCTAGTGGGAGATAAACAATAAAATAAGAAGACAAATAAGCCAAAAAATTACTTATTACTGATTATAATAAGTGCCAAGAAGGAAATGAATAGGTAAGCATAACAGAGAATAACAGGGGCCATGGCAATAGGTATTTTAGATGGGACCAGAGAACTCTCTCCAAGAAGGTAATTTAAGCCAAGACCTGAAGGTCAAGAAGGAGCCAGACACACAAAGAACTAGGAGAAGAAAATTCCTGGCAGGAGGACAGAAGAAACAGCAGTGCAGAGTCTCTGAGATCGAGAGGCATTTGGTGAATCCTTACACTGAAAAAGGGCCAGTGAGTTGATCAGAGTGAGCCGATCAGAGTGAGCCAGACACAGATGGACATGGGAGGAGAGAGGGAAGGTGCAGCAGGAAATTTCCATTTTATCCTGTTAGGTTATCTACATGTTTGGAGAGAACTCTGACTAATGGCCTTAAGGGTAAGCAAGAGTAGAAACAGGAAGATAATTATGAGGCTACTGTGATTTTCCAGTTTAGAGATGATGGTGGCAGTGGGGATATAACAAATAAATGATGTAGAGTGTTATCTGAAGAGAAAATACAATGGGCTCTGCAACAGGGCAGAACCGGCTGAGGCATTCAAAGTTAGGAGAAGGTGAAGTAACCTCCCTCTTATAACCTGAAAGGGAGAGACAAAAACCATCTAAACATGGTTTTCTTTTTTTTTTTTTTTCATTTATAATGATTTTTATATTTTCCATTATAGCTGGTTTACAGTATTCTGTCAGTTTTCCACTGTACAGCAAGGTGACCCAGTTACACATACAAGTACACATTCTATTTTCTCACATTATCATGTTCCATCATAAGTGACTAGACATAGTTCCCAGTGCTATACAGCAGGATCTCATTGCTTATCCATTCCAAAGGCAATAGTTTGCATCTATTAACCCCAAATTCCCAATCCATCCCACTCCCTCCCCCTCCCCCTTGGCAACCACAAGTCTATTCTCCATGTCCATGAGTTTCTTGTCTGTGGAAAGGTTTGTTTGTGCCTTATATTAGAGTCCAGATATAAGTGATATCATATGGTATTGTCTTTCTCTTTCTGATTTATTTCACTTAGTATGAGAGTCTCTAGTTCCATCCATTGTAAACATGGTTTTCCATGGAAGACAAACGGTCACTACTGTCCACAAAACAAAGTAATGCTTTACTGAGGGGCCAAATGGGGAATAGCTCTGGGAATGACAGAAATGATGGATTTGTTACCAGAAGAGATGCATAAATACCTTCTTTTCTTCCTGATACATGTCCCTGTAACCACTGTTTCTTAAGTCCTCCAAATTATTTTAATAAATCTTCAAAGTAATAAAAAAGCAAACAAAATAAGTATTTGCTGTAATAATCATGAAGGAATTAATTGACATGTTTTAAGTCATTTATGAAGCAGTATGTTTATATTTGATAGGTCACATGTGTTTTGTAGTATTGTGTGGTCCCTTCTATAGGAAATATATGAGTATAGTTTTGAATATTGGAATATAATTTTATTTTAAATAATTACATTGACTTTATGATATATTTTCCTTTGTAAATATTGATGACCATATACATGGCTGTTTTTTGTGTTATACTCTTAGTCAAGAATGTAGGCCCAAAGCGGGAAATTAAATTTCCTTTATGAGTCTTTAGAACTTTCTCTCGCAAAAGTGGCACTGCCTCTGCTCCCTACTTTTCCCTGGCTCAGAGTCACACACAGCAGAGATTTTAAAGTCATCGTTCAGTATCCCCTTCTCTCTGATCCCAAATAATTGAAGCTTTCTCTCTCATAATTGCCTCTGTAACTAAAAATGGAAGGCCTGTCTAAGAAAAGTATTGCCAAAATATTGCAAGTGAAAGAAAAATCATCAACTCAAACCAATATGTATTTATCAAATAAATAATACTTGAACTCCATTCTCTATATTCTCCACTTCCCAACTTTGTTTTTTTTTTTTGTCTTTTTTTTTTTTTTTTTGTCTTTTGTTGTTGTTGTTGTTGTTGTTGCAGGGACATTTATCTTTTTTTTTTTTTTTAATTTTCCCACTGTACAGCAAGGGGGTCAGGTTATCCTTACATGTATACATTGCATTTAGTTTTTTCCCCCACCCTTTCTTCTGTTGCAACATGAGTATCTAGACAAAGTTCTCAACGCTATTCAGCAGGATCTCCTTGTAAATCTATTCTAGGTTGTGTCTGATAAGCCCAAGCTCCCGATCCCTCCCACTCCCTCCCCCTCCCATCAGGCAACCACAAGTCTCTTCTCCAAGTCCATGATTTTCTTTTCTGAGGAGATGTTCATTTGTGCTGGATATTAGATTCCAGTTATAAGTGATATCCTATGGTATTTGTCTTTGTCTTTCTGGCTCATTTCACTCAGTATGAGAGTCTCTAGTTCCATCCATGTTGCTGCAAATGGCATTATGTCATCCTTTTTTATGGCTGAGTAGTATTCCATTGTGTATATATACCACTTCTTCCGAATCCAATCATCTGTTGATGGACATTTGGATTGTTCCATGTCCTGGCTATTGTGAATAGTGCTGCAACGAACATGCGGGTGCATGTGTCTCTTTTAAGTAGAGCTTTGTCCGGATAGATGCCCAAGAGTGGGATTGCAGGGTCATATACTTCCCAACTTTCTTATTTCATCCCAAATAAAAATAAAGTACATACAGAATTGTGCCACATAAGGAAGTAAATGATTTCTTTTATTTTCCTTTTTTTTTTTTTTTGGCCATGCCTGCAGCATGTGGAAGTTCCCAGGCCAGGGGCCAGGGATCAAACCCATACCATAGCTGCTGCAGTGACAAGTGACCATGCTGGATCCTTAACCCGCTGTACCACAAGAGAGCGCCCATAAATGATTTCTTAAATAGAGGAAAGCTATAGTAAGAGAGAAATAAAGGAAAATAAAACAAAAACACTTAAACTTAAAGGCCACTTGCTCCCAGTCCACTTCTCTCAGGGTGGTTCTGAATATAAAAACTCAAAGGAATTAATACTTGTTGAGTGTATCAACTCGGGGAACCCTAAGCTAATGTGAAAGTTAATGCCATTATCAGGAAGGTCACATTTCTTACCATTGAGAGAACAGGCAAATTCAGCAAGTAAAGGACTGACACAGTGAAGAGAATAAGCAGAGCCGGCACCAGGAGACAGGACAGAGATTGTGAGAAGTCAGGTCAATTTTCATTTGCTCAGCCAGTGCAAGAATGAAGACTAGCAGATGGGAAGCCAGCCAAGGGACTCAAGTTTAAAATGCATATTTGGAGTTAAACATTACGCAAACAATAATTCACAGGTACTTGGCTGTTTAAAAATGTCTGAACTGGAGGGTTCTCAAATCTATTGCTGAGCTAAGAATTCTACATCCTAAATTTATAAATATACAGGGGAGACACGGGGCAAGCAGGGAAGAGACAGTGTGTCTCCAAAATAGTCATCTTTCATGTCTATGTGTGGAGGATGAGCCGCTCCTTGGCTGGCTGAGTTGATGCTGAAGGATCCTTTTCATCCATTTGGTCAATATCCAAAATGGCAAGCCTAACTGATTGTCTAAAACACTGACTCCTAGGGCCAGACTGGAAACTGGCCAAAAGCACAGGGAAATTATTAAATCTAAGTGAAAACAGATTCAAAATGGCTGTTTTTAAGTAGGGCACATAATATTTGAAAGCTAGGGAAAAAAAAAAAAATTGGTTAGTGGGAGCGAGTAGAAACACAGAGGCATGTGGCCCTGTTAGAAATTCCAAGAGAATATCAGGATGCCTTTGTTCCAAAGAGTTTGAAAAAAAAGATCCCAACTGGCCTCCCTTGCTTTGACTCCTGTGCCGCTGCAATCTGTCTCAACAGAATCCAAGTAGTTCTATTAAACACAAGTCAGGTCGTGTCCTCTATCTTATCTGAACCTACCAATGAAGGAGGACTTCTGACCTCCTTCACAGTAATTACCAAATCCTGCAGGGCGCCATGTGATGCTAAATGGTAAGGACCAGAACAGAAGATATCACGGGACATTTCCCCCTCTCTTGTCTCCTGACCATCTGTATTTCCCTGCAGGTTGGGGGAGATCCCCCCATGGTTTGGTACTTAGTAGGAGGCAAGGCTTACAGCAGTGGAGGAGGGAGTGTTCCCTGTCCCCATTCTAATCATCAGAGCAATCACATGGCAAGGCCAGGCCAGTATGTGTTTTTGTATCACTCCCTCAATATTTAAAGGCAAAAACTATTTGCAACAATGGAATCAAGGATGCAGTGTCTGTCACACTGCCTGTGGTGGCAGCAGCACCACCAACAGCAAGTTGTCCATCCTTAATGGTCCCCACAGGAGCACCCCAGCTAGACCACTCTTCTGTATGACCCTGGCAGCATTCTTGCTTGCTGAACTTTCTTTGGCTCCTACCTATTTTCTATAGCCTCTCCTTTGATTCTAAAAGTTACTTATGGCCTTCTGATAAATTCCTTTTCTGTCTAGATTAGCCACAGTCATTTTCTGTTGTTTACCACCAAGACCAGGACCAGTAAGATGAGCTTTGTTGCATGTTGATGAAACTCAACATTAACATGGAAAGGAAGGCCTCGAGTCTGATAGGGTGCAGAGAGCCAACCTGCCCTCCAAAATAAAGCAGACCAAGCTAAGTTTCTTGGGGCACCAGAGGGAGGTAGCCTGAGGTAGCAATTGTGAAGGAAGAGAGAAGTATAATTTGGCCAAGGAGCCTATGGAAGACAGAGACCAGGAAAAAAATCCCAGTGAGCAAAAAGAGGAAGGGCAAAGGAAAATGAAACAACAAAGAAATACTTTATCTAAAAAGCTTAAACAGCTGCGCTATTTAGAATACTACCTCCTTCCTTGAATTTTATCTGTTCATGGTTCCTGTTCTTACTAGAACTGCTCTTGTGAGGTTTGAAGTTCTAAAGCTTTCAGTGAAATGCCATTTGCTATAGCTAAATTTTTTTAAGTCAAGACCTAAGTAAATCAGACAATTTAAAAAAAAGGCATATGTGATACTTCTACAGGATCGTCGATAATTTTTTTAATTGTTTGGCTTAGTAATTAATGCATTTTATTGCTTGCTGGCCATGATTCAGAGATCGATTAACTGAAACATGAAACTCTGAAAAAATCAATAGAGAATGCTCTATATTATGAGGTTTAGGAGGTGAGTAGTGATAGGAATTCCATAAACTCCACATGGAAGTCTTCAATATTCTGGTCTCACCTCCTGGATTCCTCTCCTTCTCTGTGCCTCCTTCTCTTTTCCTAGTCTTTTCTCCACATCTCTGTCTCCTTCAGCCTATGTGCATCTGTCTGCTTCTATCTATTTCTGCTTTGTCAATTCCTTATCTCACATTCAAAAGGGGTTTACTGTACCTCACACATATGCACCCAATATAGCAAGATAACACAGACACAAGTAGATGAGAAAGGAAAGGAAAAACACAAAGCAGAGTCAGAAGTGAGACCAATACAACAATGCAGATTATGGACCCCTAGTCGCAAGCTACGAGTGCCATAAATTTTCTCTACACTCTCCAGCAGTCATTCCAAAGATGGAAATACAATTCAGTGTCCATAAGATAAAATTATACCAATTGCTCAAGCTCCCTAAATCTGCATAGTAACATAATTTATGAAAATGATGCATCACAATGACACAATTTGTCAGAAAATTCCTCCACCTTACAAATGGCCCTGCCACATTTAATGAGCAGAAATCACTGGCAGAGGAGTTCACTCACCTTTCCTGGCTGGAAGAGCAGGTTTCCCAGTGTGCTTGATGGGAGTATTACTTCCCACAGCAGGTAATAAATTTGCAGAATTCATTACCCCCTGGAGAAGGTGTAGGCAGGAAATAGAAATGGATTCAAAAAAGGTTGGTCAAATTTATAAATGGTGAAGCCATAAATGCCTCTTACTTGGTTTGCATTTACTATTATTTCATATCATGACCAACCCCACCCCCATACCAGCTATTCTAAAGTACATCCATACAGCTCCTCAACCCTCCCTCCAGTATGATTTCTGATGATATATATAACACAATACATACTTGTGTCTAGAAATATTATATTTTTTATTCTTTGTTAGTAGAACTATAGTTCACATTTCAGTGGCTTTGTTTAAATATAGATAAGATGCTTTCACAGTCTTTACATTTTCAGTGTATTTTATAACTCTACACAACACATAACTAAATGAATCATTTCAATGCTGCAGTCCCAACTTATATCCTGATTTAGAACAAATTCATTATGCTTTTGACAACCCAGCTGAAGTAAACCTGGCCCTGGGAACATTTTGGAAACTTTCTTATTGCTCAAGGCCTGAAAGGGAGTAAAGAAAGTGGCTGGGATTGAATTAAGCTTGAGCAGCCCTTTGCCTCGAAAAGGATGAGTTGAGGTTCTATTGTTTTCTGGAGCAGCAGATGCCTCTCTATCCTATAATCCCACCTGCCTGGAAGAGGGGAGATCCGCAGTCAGTCTTTGCAGGGAACCAGCATGGCCGCTGCTGGCACCCCCCCAGCCCCTGCCCCCACTCAGGGTGACAAATGTGGCAACTCTGGGAACCAGGCACTCTTCAGCCAGAGCTGGGTATTGACTATCTCTCTCAAAGGTCTCTGAGCATAACAATGACAGACAGGACTCTGCTGAGTTTTAGATCACTTTCTCCTTTTTGTTTTGGGGAATCCCGAAGAACTTACCAAGTCTCTGAGTAGCTAGGGAAAAGCAGCCAGAAGCCACTAGACTCACTGTCATTCCAGGGAAAGAAGAACTTCCATGGTGGACTAGCAGGTTAAGGATCTGATGTTGTAACTGCTGTGGCTAGGGTCACTGCTGTGGCGCATGTTCAATCCCTGGCCTGGGAACTTCTGCATGCCATGGGCATGGCCAAAAAAAGAAGAATTTCTGGGCACCCTAGGGAAGAACTGATATCAGGGTGTCTAGTTTATACAGGGAAGCAATGAGACCCATGAGCAGGGTTCCTTGGCCCTTTAAATTCCAGGAGTTATTTTTTAGAATGATTTTTGGAGGTAGGAATGAGGGTAGTAGAAGCAGTTTTGCAGCAATAAACATCTGCTCTTTGTTATGCTGGAATTTTTGATGACTGATACCAACACAGCAGAAGCATGTCTCATGACCTAGATACAGGCCAAGAAAAAAGAGGCCAGGTGTGCTCCTGGTCTGCCTTCCCTGTGGTCCTACTGGGGCTTGTTCTGAGCCCCATTAAATTGGAATATAACCCTGGACAAACTGCTGACCTCCTCTACATCTTCTTCCTCACCTATCAAATCAGACAGTTACATCAGACTATGCTGAAGGTCGCATTCGGCTCCAACTCCTGTCCTTCCTTCCTGGGCTCATGGCTCTGCTGGAGTAAACAGCAGGCCTATGTCCCCCTGTTAAGGATACCCTTGCCTGCTACCTGCTACACTCACAATGCTCTGAAGTATTGACTTCTCTCTTGGTGTTCATCTCACTGGTTTATTTCCAATGAACTATAACAGCATGATGATACATTATTTGCACTAAGCAAGACCTGTTTGAAGGTTTTCAGGGACCTACCAAAAGAGTCAAGAAGGCAAAGCAGACTACTTTCACTTTAAAACAAGGAGGAAAACGATACCTATCTCAAGGTGTTATATAAAGATAAAATGAAATATTTATCCACCCCAGTGTCCTGTGTATACAGTGCTATGGGTTCTAAGGTTCATGTTCTGGGAGGTGGCCACGTCTGTGCACTGAAGAAACTAAGGTTCAGAGAGGTGAAGAAAATTCCCATTCCCCAGCTGACATAATTAAGAAGCAGAAGAGCTGGTTTTTAAGCACACAAAATATTTGACTCCAGAACTCAAGCTCTTAACCAGTATATTTGTGAACTGTTTGGCTTCACAGTCCTCAATGGGTGCAGGCTTTGGGATCAGACAGGAAGAGATTTAAAAGCTGACTCTAGGGAGTTCCCATTGTGGCTCAGGAGAAATGAACCTAACTAGTATCCATGAGGACACAAGTTCAATCCCTGGACTTATTCAGTGGGTTAAGGATCTGGCATTGCCATGAGCTATGGTATAGGTCTCAGACACGGCTTGGATCTGGCATTGCTGTGGCCATGGCGTAGACTGGTGGCTACAGCTCCTATTCAACCTCTAGCCTGGAAACCTTCGTATGGCCCTAAAAAGCCAAAAAAAAAAGAAAAAAAAAAAAGCTGACCTACCACTCACCAATGGTGACTCTAGACAACCTAACTAATTATTTTGAGCCTCAGTTTCCTCATCTGGAAGGATTAAATGAGATTATATATGTAAAACATGCAATATGTGGTAGGCCTTCAGCAGACAGTTTTTGTCCTGAGTGTGTTATGTCCGTCCCTAAAGCAGACCCTAAGAAGAGGGTTGGAGGCAGTAGTTTATTGGAGGGCAGGACGTGATCTTCAGAAGTACAAATGAGGAAATAGGGAATGTGTCAGGGACAAGAGTCAGTAAAGGATATGTTATTGGCCAGCTAACCATTGTGAGAAACTGGGGCTCATCTAGACCATCTGAGAAAATATGTGGAAGCCAGCTCAGAATCATCCCACTAAGGCAGTGGTTCTCAAACTCAAGGCCACCACGGCAGGATCTCCTGGATGGCTTATCAATACCAGAGGCTGGGCTCCATTCCCAGAATTTCCCACTGAGAAGATCTAAGATGGGGCCCAAGGGTTTTCATTCTTAACAAGGTCCCAGGTGATTCTGAGGTTGCTGGTCCAAAGACCACTCTCAGAACTGCACTAAAAGATGGGTGACTGGGGCATGGAGACACTGACTTGTTCCCTCCCTGACCGGGATGTTCCATTGTTCAAGGGTGTAATGCCCACACACATATTTCTGGTGAGAAGCAAATGTGAGCAGCACCCAAGCAAGTTTTCAGGCAAAGCAAAAGAGAAACAAGAGCTTTAGAGGCAGGAAGCAACGGTCTTTTGCAATAGCTGATGAACCAAGTAAGCTGGGGGGTTGGGGCAGGGCATCAACAGCATCTGCTCTATATTCTCTTCCCTACTATTTCTGCATTTGTGACCGTTATTTGTCTTCAAGCTGAAGGGCTACAGTCTCAAGGTTATTGGTGGAAAATTTTCTGAACCCAGGGGTTGTGATGATGGAAAACTCCCTCAGACTGAAGCTGATAGCAGCCATGAAGGACCCTTCCAGGTCACCAATTTCTTCAGTGAATCAAAGGAATGAGGAGAGAAATGGAGCCAGGACCAGAGCAGTCAACAGACACTCTTGTCTGCAATGACCAGCAGATCCCCTGTGGCCCAATGCAAACTCCTGACCCCACTCCCAAGGCCCTGCCAGCCTGCAAAGAGGATGCATTTTACATGCAAATCATGCAGAAAGCAGAGCCCTCCCACACAGTCTTTGTGCCCTGTGGAGAAAATGGCTCACACTGGTGATAAAATGGGACGGCTCCATTATTCTGTTCCGCATGTACATTTAATTGTCAGCATTGCAATAGCTTTAACTGCAAATAAGCACAATCTCATTGCCCATCAATTGTTTGATGGGAGGAAAACAGGCAATTTGGAGATGATTTTGCGATGAGAAACATCATTATTATCTTTTTGTATGAGGTTTTGTTTTCATTCTTCACTTCCCTCACCCTCCCTTCAGTGATTATATTTTTCTACAAATTCAATATCAAAATACTACAGCCAATACAAGATATTCTAGCATCCCTTTGAGTCCTGAGGGGTTCATTACCTAATTCAGGCTATTTGCAGTAGTATTTTCTTTCTTTTCACAAAGCGCTTTTCTATCTCTTAATCCTTTCATCCTCAAAAAAATGCCTTGGGTTTAGGGAGTTGGTGAGAACACTGTTTGCAAATGAGGAAACTGAGGTACAAAACTGCATTGAGTTATCCAGGAACTCACTAGCCCTGATAGAGATGGTTCCCAATAATCTGCAGAGTGTCATGTTCAATTTTGCTCCTATGGCTAGAAAATTTGGGGACACATTAATCAATGAGGGTAGAGAATTCTCCACCATCAAGAGAGTAGGGAAATGCACACTCCTCACTCTAATGGCAGGGACTGCAAAGTCACATGACAGAGGACATGGGTGTATACAATGCTAATGAGGGAGGGTGTAACATATTGTGAATTTACTCAATCACTTGGGCCAGGAAGAAGGGATGTACTTCCATTCACCAAAAGGTAGAAATGGTGTTCAGCTTCTATTCAGCCAAGATTAGGCAAATGCACTACTCATGTCAAAGGAGAGGCCTTCTGAAGACAAGGGGACCAGACCGAGGAACCTCAGAAATGAGGAATCCTCCCACTTCACATGGTAAGCTACCATCTCAGCACAAGATCCAGCTATTGCACGTTTTTGAAGATGTGGACTTATTTGGTACATTTCAGCCTATGATATCCACCAATTGTGTTATTTCCCTAGATGATTTTTTCCTATTTTTATTGGAAATGACACCTCTTTTATTAAAAAGCAGGAAATATTATATTGAAGAACAATACAAGCAATGGTAATCAGTGCTAAAGGATATAAAAGTTTTATCTTGTGATAAGAGAAGAGCTAAGCACATCCTTAGAGGATTTGCCATTTGCGTAGTTTATTAAACCTGACATGGGGCCTGCAATTACCACCAATTATTTGGTCATAGTGTCAGTCCCATTTAAAGTGAGAAAGTTAGTAATGGCAACAGCTTATTTTTAATAACTGATTTCAGAGAAAACCCTTTTGTGTTCAACTGTTCCTTCCTGACCTCCTGAACTCCAAATAAAAGACTTCTACCTATGGGGTGAATGGAGTGAACCCCAACCCAGGAGAGCAGTCACAAGATGCTATTACAGGCTGACAATAAGTTCTATATTCACTCGCCTGCTCCTCCATCCTACAAATATGTGAGTGCCCCTACCTAAGGCTAGCCTCTGCAGTGAAGTCCTTCTATACACGCCACATTCAGCTAAAATGTTGAACCTGAAAATTCCCACCGATGTTATGAACAGGACTCCATCCTCTGAACAGGAAGAGATTTCCTGGTTTCTTGTGTGGTGGTGATTATGTGCCAGGAAATGTATCCTTCAGGTCTATCAATAAAGCCCCTCTTGACTCGCTTAATAAAAAGTTGAGCGGTTTTGTGTAATTGCTTTTGTTTCAATTTGGGATCCTTGGGATGAACAAATGGTTCTCAAATCCCAGGAATACTGGCAGGACAACATCTTACTTTCATGGGTCATTGGAGTAATTACTCCAAATATGAATCTGTTGAACTTAAATATTAAGTCACTCGTTTTTTGGCCATGCCCATGGCACGTGAAAGTTCTCAGGCCAGGGATCAAATCCATGCCACAGCAGTAACCAGAACCACAACATAACAACTCCAGATCCTTAACCCACTGAGCCACTAAGGAATTCCCAAACTGCTTTTTAAAAATACGCATCTTTTTCTATTTTGAGGCACTGTCTCCCACAAATTACATAAAATTTATGTAATTTAGAGACTAAGTATTTTATAACTTAATATACTTCTAGGCACTTGTGTTTAATATTATGTTCAAACTGCCCCCTGCCTCCCCAGGTTGCTAACTTGACTTGACTTCTTTCATTCTCCGACACCCTCAACTTTCTATTATGATTCTGGAATCTAAGCAACAGCAATAACAAAACCTCCAAAAGCTGGAATTTAAGATGTTTTAACAATCCAATGAGCCAAGATGTCCGGATAAATAAGGTGTTTAGGGGAGGTCTTGTGGTGAAGTGGATTAAAGATCTGGCATTGTCACTGCTGTGGCTCAGGTTGCTGCTGTGGCATGGGTTCAATTCCTGGCCCAGGAACTTCTACAGGCCACTTTGGCATAAAGTATGATTAATGGTAAGAGATGAAACCGAGGCCATCTTTTTCAAATTTTGTCAATTTTGATGGAGTAGGAGAGAAGGGAGAGATAGGGGAAGGAAAACACTGGGGAGAATTCTGTATATTCTTATTTAAACAGACAAGCGAACAAAGATTGAGAGGACCTTTAAACCTTGTGGTAAAGGCTTCTCACTTGAGGCAGCACATGTCATCCTCTGATTCGAGCTCTGAGCCTCTCTCTTCACCCCAAGCACAGCTGCTTCAGGAGACAGAGACAGAAATAGAAAACCAGCCATGGTGATGAAATGTGACAACTTGCTTGAGAAAAGACATGTTTGATGTGTTTTCCAACTGGATGTTTCTAAAATTTATGGCAGTTTCAGACAAGATTTCCAAAGAAATCCTTTCTCTTACTCATTTCAAGCCTCTAAATCTATAATACCCTTATCACTGCCACAGAGAGGCATCAAAGTCAAAGTTTCTTCCCAACAGGTTTCACAAATTGCATTTCACTCTCCTCTGCAAACTCAGGTCTCTCCCAGAGACAGCTCTCACCCATCTTCTCCAGCAGCACCACCCCTTATCCTAGATAAATTTCTTTCTTTCTGGGACCTCAGTTTTCCCATCTGTGCAGTGAAGAGATTTGGCTGCATAATCTTTAATGCCCCTTCAACATGTAACATTCAAGGACAGATTTTACAGCAAGCCTGAAGATGTTCTGAAGGTCATATCATATCCATAATAGGGGAGAGAGGAACATGAAGAAACATGAAGAGAAAGAACAATGAGGGATTTTGTTTTGGTTTGGTTTGGTTTTCTGGCTGCATCTGCATCATATGGAACTTCCCAGGCTAGGGGTAGAATCGGAGCTGCATGCCACAGCCATGGTAACACCAGATTGGAGTAGTATCAGTGACATACACCGCAGTTTGTGGCAACACCAGATCCTTAACCCACTGAGCAAGGCCAGGGATCAAACCTGCATCCTCATGGATACTAGTTGTGTTCTACTGAGCCATAATGGGAAATCCCAATGAAATGTTTTAAACAAGGATTGAGCCTTTAGCAACAGCCAAGTAAACATCCTGCTCCACATAGGATAAACCTTCTACATAAACCACAGAGAACAAACCCTCCATGGAGTAGCTACTATGAAATCTGGACACACACAAGAAGCAGCTAGTGGAGGTACAAAAAGGTGAAGAAAAGTATATTCCAGTGAAGAGTCTATGCATGTGGGAGGGCATTATATAGCCTAAGTATTCGAACATCCTACTTCACTTCTAGCCCAAGAGCAGGCTCAGTTATTGTACACAGAGCATCAAGCATGAATGGAAAAATCATGGCTTTTTTGGTCTAAGGAATCAGAGTACAGAGTTCAAAGCAGCTATAGTCACTGGAGAAAGGAAATATTGGGGAAGGAAACAAGCCAGAAAAGGAATCCCCAAATTCTACCTTTCCAAAAATCTGGCTGGCTCCTGACCATGCACGCATGGAAGAGACTCAAAGCCCCTCACCTAAAGGTAAATGATCTGAACTGAACTGACTTCAGTCTTCACAAAAATAGAGTTTGGAATTCATAGACAACCAAGTCCTGAAGCACGTGACTCACAGAGGAAAATGACAGAATCCATTCTCTACAACATGACATTCCTAGTATGCATGATATAATCCCAAGTTACTCAAAATATAGCAAATCAAGAAAACAAGGAGCTTTAACATGACAGAGTGAGGATGAGGCAGGAGAGTAAGGCTCATACTACTACTTTTCTCCCATCCTATTGGTTCTGTCAATATCAAACCATGCCACAGTATTTTAAACTTTCACCCCCTTCATAATTTTCAATCCAAAGAGCCATTTTTTTGTAAACTTTATATTCCAAATTCTGATAATACTGAATTTTTTCACCACTGTGTGCCCTGAGCTGCTGCCAGAAGACCATCCCCTAATACAAAGGGATTTAAAAAAAATTTTTTGTCTCTTTTAGGGCTGCACCCACAGCATATGGAGGTTCCCAGGCTAGGGGTCAAATCATAGCTGTAGCCACCAGTCTAGACTATAGCCACAGCAATGCCAGATCCAAGCTGTACCTGCAACCTACACCACAGCTTATGGCAATGCTGGACCCTTAACCCACTGAGGGAGGCCAGGGATAGAACCTGCATCCTCATGAATGCTAGTCAGATTTGTTTCCGCTGAGCCATGATGGGAAGGCCCTAAAATTTTTTCTATTATAGTTGATTTAAAATGTTGTCAATTTCTGCTGTACAGCAAAGTAACCCAGTTATATATATATGTTTTCACATTATCCTTCATCATGTTCTATCACAAGTGATCAGATATAATTCCTTGGGCTATATAGCAGGATCTCATTGCTTATCCACTCCAAATGCAATAGTTTGCATCCACTTACCCCAAACTCCCAAACCATCCCACTCCCACCTGCTCCCTCTTGTAAACCATAAGTCTTTTCACCATGTCCATGAGTTTGTTTCTTTCCTATAGATAGTTTCATTTGTGCTATAGATTAGATTCCAGATATGTGATATCATACGGTATTTGTCTTTCACGAAGGGATTTTTACCAGCTTTTGCCCCAACTAGCAAGCCTAGATTCCTCTATTTTCCTTGCTCCCAGTACCAATATTGTACCACCAAGTTTCTTGAATACTAATGATAAAATTGAACTCTTGCTGATTAAACAGAAAAGAAATTTATAGGACAGAACAAAATTCTTAATTTCATTAATTTTCTTAATTATTAATTCAGAAAAGTAATACAGAGGCACCTTCTGCTTCTAGCTGAGAGTAACAGGAAATCTGCTTTAAATATAAAGATAGGAGTTCCCGTCGTGGTGCAGTGGTTAACGAATCCGACTAGGAACCATGAGGTTGCGGGTTCGGTCCCTGCCCTTGCTCAGTGGGTTAACGATCCGGCATTGCCGTGAGCTGTGGTGTAGGTCGCAGACGCGGCTCGGATCCCGCGTTGCTGTGGCTCTGGCATAGGCTGGCAGCTACAGCTCCGATTCGACCCCTAGCCTGGGAACCTCCATATGCCGTGGGAGCGGCCCAAGAAATAGCAAAAAGACAAAAAAAAAAAAAAACAAAATAAATATAAAGATAAAGATAGTTTAAAATATAAGAGTATGGGGAAATATACCATGCAAACACTAGGCACAGAAAGCTAGAGTGAGCATGTGAGGATGCAGCAAGGAGGTAGCTATCTATAAGCAAAGAACAGCTTAAGTCACCTTGATCTTTGGACTTTCAGAACTGTGAGAAAATAAATTTCTATTGTTCAAGTCGCTTCCAAACCTCCCAAAAGGAATTTTAGGATAATAACATCAGAGTATTAAACTAAGCTCAGATCACATGCACACAAAACATATCTACAAAGTCGGCATACCCATGAAGGCACATATCCATAAAGGCTACTTGTAAATCATAAAAGCCATTCTATACAAGGAAAATCCTGTACATATCACTTTAGAGTTTTTATTAGAGTATTGTTTGTATTACTCTGTAGTGCTTCTGATGGTATTTCTCTCTGTATTCAAGAATGCTTGAAAAAAGAACAACTCACACCATTTGGGGTCATTTTATCATAGCATAGTTGAAGTAGACTAAACTGTACATATTTTAAGTGTAAAATAGGGCCATTTTAATCATATGCATCCACTTAAGAAACTATTACTACAGTAAAGACAACAAGTATTTCTATCATCTCCCCTCAAAAAAAGCTAGAGTGACTACATCAACATAAAACAAAGTAGACTTCAGACCAAAGAATATTTCAAGAAAGAGAGTGGGATATTTCATAATAATAAAGGGATCAATTTATAAACACGGACAGGGAGGCTGAAGGACTAGCATTAGCACATAGGTAAGAACCAAGAGAGACAGTGGTAGCAGAGAGCAAGGACATGGTCAGCCAGAGCAATGGCTGGGGCCACCTGCACAGGTCTTTTCTGCTCCCACAGTAACCTCTGCCACTGCACTTGCACATCTGCCATCCCACCCTGCTGTGTGTTATCTCTGTCACTCATGTGTTCTGATCCATATCCCTCTCAGATTGAAGTCCTCATTTGTCTAACGGCAAAATCTGCTTCATGCCCCCAGGTGTTGGTTGCCAGGGAGTAAAGAGGAAATACCTGGTTCCTTCACTGCTAAAGTGAGAGACAGGGCCTGCCTTATCACCAGGATTCATACTCTCAGGGATACCCACAACAGGAACATGATTCAGAAGCTGGGCTTTCAAAAACAAATGGCAAATGACTCTCTACGATAGATATTTCACACTGGAAAGCAATTTGGATATATTTAAGTAGGTTTACCTTATTTTTCTTTAATTTTTGACATAGTAATTCTAATTTTAGAAGTTATCCTTTTTCACTTTATTTTTTTTGGCGATGCCCACACGTGAAAGTTCCTGGGCCAGGGGTCAAACCTGTGTCACAGCAGCAACCCATGTCTCAGCAGCAATGCCAGATCATTAACCCACTGTGCCACAAGGGAACTCCAGAAGTTATCCTTCTTAAAAAAGATCAGAAATAAGCACCAGGATTAGGCACGAAAATATTCAACTGAAATACCATTTATAATAATGTAATCCCAGGAAATTATTAAACTGTGGTATGTATCAGGTTCTAAAGAACAGGAAAAGATGACACGCTCAAAATAGGATATTCAAGTGACTATTTACAATGGTGTGTGTCAGGAAACTACAACAGATAGTGTAGTAACCTTGGCTAAAACCTCTTCACCTCAAAAAGGCAAGGGAGGGAATAACTATTGGTTCTCAGAAGGCGAGAACCCTATAGACTTAGCCTTTGGTGGGACGACCCAGCCAATCTGACCTGCCAGGGACAAAGGAATGAAATGCCTACCTTTTATCTCCTCCCTCCACTCCCTTCTTTCCCATTTCCTGCCAAGGACTCCCATTGACCAAACCCAATGGGGAGTCAAAGGGCCCTTGATACGGTCCATAAAGTCAGGCTCCAGAGGCAGAGAATAAGGTGGAAAAGGGTAGACAGAGGACCTGGGAAAGCAACTGGAAGATAAATATCCTACATGATGAATTCTCATGCGGGCATGCATTTAAAATTATTCTAAGAGTTCTTGCTATGATGTAGTGGGTTAAGAATTCTACTGCAGCAGTGAAGGTCTCTATGGAGGTATAGGTTTGATCCCCAGCCCAGCAGAGTAGGTTAAAGGATCCAGTGTTGCCACAGCTGCAGTGTAGCTCACAGCTGCAGCTCGGATTCAATCCCTGCCTCAGGAATTTCCATACACCTTGGGTGCGCCCATAAAAAATAAATTACATTACATTACATTACATGACCTTATTCTAGAAGAATTCCCTGGTGACCTAGCAGTTAAGGATTCAGCATTGTCACTGCTGTGACTTGGGTCACTGCTGTGGTGCAGTTTCAATCCCTAGCCCTGGGAACTTCCACATATCATGGATGTGGCCAAATATTAATTAATTAACATAAAATTATTCTAAAAGAATATTTAATGGTAAGGGTATAGAGTCTCAATATAATGAAAAGTAGAAAAATAGAATCCAAACCATCTAGAAATTATGATACTAAATTTAAAGACAAAAAAGCAGACAGTGTTAATATGTGGCTGTTTCATTTACTTTTTAAAATTTTGTTTTCCAAAATAGCTGTTAAGTAATGCATGCTACTTTTGGTTTTTGGCTTTGTTTGTTTGTTTGGTCTAAGTAATGCATGTTACTTTTGTTTTGTTTGTTTGCTTGTTTTGCTTTTTGGAGCTGCACTGGAGGCATATGGAAGTTCCCAGGCTAGGGGTCCAAACAGAGCTACAGCTGCCAGCCTATGCCACAGCCATAGCAACATAGGATCCAAGTCTTGTCTGCAACCTACACCACAGCTCATGGCAACACCAGATCCCCAACACACTGAGCAAGGCCAGGGATCAAACCTGCAGCCTCATGGATACTAGTCAGATTCATTTCCATTGTGCCACAATGGAAATTCCTCATGTTACTTTTGTAATCATGAAAAAAATATAGTTAACTGAAAAGATATCTCCACTAATAAACCTGAAAACAATGGTAAGAACCAAGACCCTTATGAAAACAGAGGGAATAAATAAACAGCATGATTTTGTGAATGTACCATATTTGAATCAAAAAGCAGTTACTGACCCTTTGTCACATGCCAGGCAGCATTCTGGGTCCTGGGGACATGAAGATAGGAGGATTTGTCTTCAGGGAGCTTACCTTCACTAAGCCAGTGAAACTTTGGCTTGAAGTGTGGAATTGGGAGGGGAAGGACAGCGGCTAAAACGCAGCTGTCCACAATGGCATCTGATGCAAGCGATCAGTGTTTATGTGTACAGAAACCTCACGGAGACATCCACAGAGTCAGATAAGAGCTGGGAGCAGCTGGCTGCAGCCTGTGCTGAAATGCTGCATCGTGTTGTAAAAACCATAAAGATGGGAGATGTTTTCAGCACTATTGTGTTCTGGGATCTAAACCAGAAATGTTATATATGACCACAGCATGATAATCAGGGAGACCATCTTCTCACAGAGGCTCTTACAGAATGCGCACATGATATCTTGTGGAGTGGGGGTAACAGACAGGATTAAAGGCATGTGCCTCTCACATAAGAGGTGTTTAATACATTTGATACTGATAAAGATAGCAAATAAACAGACCAAACCTTACACTTTTTTTAATGAATAGTAAGTATAAATGTTGTCTTGGGATTGAGATGTCCTATAAATATGATTAGTTACCTGAGACCTCTTTTAACACCACAAGTTGGATATATTTTTCACAAAAATTATACTCAACAGAAATATTATGGCAAAAGCATCAGAAAGAAATTAAGCAATGAGTCACAGCACCATGTAAAGACAATCAATCAGAAACAATTTTCAGGCTTCTGTCAGGGCTGTATTTATGGTATGTTATAGCTGGGTTAGTCCTCTTTGAATAAAGGCCATGCACTATGTCCTAATTACCATTTCCAACAGCCTGTTAGCAAGACTTGATCAGCTTGACAATCAAGTGACACTGTGATTATATCGAAGAGCTGGTGCAGAGAGGTCTGAGGCAATGAAAGCAGGTTGGGCTTTAATGAAAGGGAGAGCATGTGGCTGTCATCCTTCCTGGGGGCTGCATGTCACCTTCAGTCTTTAAGTCAAGAAGCCAATGACATCAGGAATGTGCCTGCAACTGAAAGGACGCTTAAATAAGGCTATAACCATACAGAACACAAAATTTCACAGGTGGTCTTTCTACATGGTGTGAGGTTTGTTTTCAATCTGGAGTTTACACCATTAACAAAAAAATTCTACAAACAAGACAGACATTTTAAAACTGTAGGAGTTGGTAAATATTTCTTATTAGGCTCTAGATTTCTTTCGAAGTTTTTTTTGTGGTTTTTTTTTTTTTTGCCTTTTTTTTTTTAGGGCCACACCCACGGCATACGGAGGTTTCCAGGCTAGGGGTTGAATCAGAGCTGTAGCTACCAGCCTACAGCCATAGCAACACAGGATCCAAGCTGAGTCTGTGACCTACACCACTGCTCAGGGCAATGCTGGATTCTTAACCCAATGAGCGAGACCAGGGATTGAACCTGCATCCTCATGGATGCTAGTCAGATTTGTTAACCACTGAGCCACAACGGGACCTCCACAAAGAAGATATATTTTTTAAATCTTAAGTAATTTTGTTTAAAATATAGCCTAGAGGCATTACAGCTCTAGAGCCAAACCAACTGAGCTGAAAGTCCACTTCCCTTTGGCTGCACCCGTCGCATGCAAAAGTTTCCCAGGCCAAGTATCAGACCCATGCCATAACAGTGATCCAAAACACTGCAGTAATAGCTCCAGATACTTAACCTGCTGAGCTACTAGGGAACTCCTGAAAGTCCATTTAAGAGGAGTGTACAACCTTGGGGAAATTACGACCCCTCTATGCCTCAAATTCTTCATCTAAAAGATGAGAAGAGTAATACTAACCTCCTCATGGGGTTGTTATGAGGACCAAATAAATGAATACACTTAAGTTACCTGGAACATAGTAGGTGCTTTTTAAATGTGCCTATTAGCTATGATTATTATTTTTTTAAAGTCCTACTCCAGAGAAATCATAATCTATCAGCATTTCAAAATTATTTTTAGTCTTTATAGTCTTAATATTAAGAAACATTTTCTTTAGTGTGTCTCAGAACATTTTAAGACCTCAATTTTCAAACAGTTGAGATTTCTTTCATTATCTTAGAGAATCCAGTAAATGATAATATTGCAGATCCACATCTAATTTGACTTGAGAACAATGGAGAATTCTTATAAATAATGTTTTATAGGGCTTTTAAAATAAATTTTAATCTACTCCTCCTCATAGTTTATAGAGTAATCTTTGATAAATTTAAAAGCCCACTGGAAACCCATCTGCACTGAAAGTATCTCATACATTTATTCAAAAATATTTATACAAAACTGAATATGATAGAGCCTTGCCCTTGAAGAAATCATGAACCATGGGAGACTAATATACAAAATTAATTATGATATTAGTATGATATGTTTATTAATAAAAAGAAAGACTTTATGTATTGCCTCTTGCCATCCATCAATGTAGTATATCAGACATTTGAAACTTAAAGTAAATAAGAATAACTACAAGGACAATGAGATTGGGTGGTTATTGTCAAGGGGCACTGATGCTTCTCAGAAATAAACTAGATGCTAACTGAAATTAACAAGCAATTGGTAACAAGTGTGAAAGACAGAGGCCCTCTTTGGTAGCACAAAGATACCCTTATCTCCTGAAGTTCAAGGGGAAAAAAAAAAAAAACTATGAGTCAAGGCCATGATTTAATAGTCCAAGTGAGTGAACTTCGAAAAGATTAAATGCCCACCAAAGGCAGATTTATTATGCCAAGGTCAGGACAAGTTTTCCCAACTTAGGAAAACATAGAACCTGACATGCAAGGAAGACATCTAGGAGGATACTCCTGGAGATTTTGATTACCTAGACTCCTCTGAATTTTCTGAAAACACAGAAGTGGCCCATCATCCCTATTAAAAGCTAATATTTCCCCTTCCACTCTGTCCTGGAAGACAAGGCAAAGAGCTTTCCCCTGCAAGGTAATAGCATCTGCCCTTCCTCCCCTCCTGACCACTGTGTCTACAACTAGGGCTAAATCACTACATAACCTGGCTGGCAATGTGCTGGGCCTGTAAAGGAAGGAAAAGGACCATACTTCCCAAAGAGCTATAAACATAGGCACCTTCATGTCCCAGGAATGTGCATGCAGAAATGGATTCTGAGAATGCTTAATCCTGGTGACTGGTAAACTTAAAATAAAGAAGTGTTCATTAACTTGAAGTTTTCCTTAAAATACAGAATTTAACACCTTGGCAAGGACCCCACCACCAGCACCACCGAGAGACAGTGCAAGCTTACTATGAAAATGGCCTTAGAAACAGGAGGGGAAAAAAAAAAAAAAAAGATGGCATCCCTGAGCAAAGTTGCAATAGCAGGATTGCCAAATGGTGAAGGAAGAGGCTTAGAGATTCACTGAAGAGGCCAAGCTGGAATGGAGATACTATGGCCAGAAACTCTGCTCAATGGTTACATGACATAGAAAGGCCATAGGACAGGCCGTTTACCAAGATGATAAAGAATGTGCAGGAGTGAGAGCCACCAGTGTGCAAATGCCCTGTTGTGGTTCTCTGTAGTAGGCCAGAGGGGATGGTAGGAGGGACTCTAAGGAACTGGCTCCCTAATAGCAATGGGGGTGATGAGTCCCCAAAATAATAGAGGACAAATGGCAGAGATTAACAGCTTAAAGCCAGAGGATCAAAGTTATGGAAGTGAATAGCAGGACTGGCATGGGAGCTATGGGGCCTAAACTCTAGACTTATACAGGTAGTTAACAGAACAGCAAATACCTAAAGGTAAAATAGATGAGTACTACTCAAGTTCATACCAGCAGAAGAAATCAAGGATGGGTGACTAGGAGACTGAAGACAGTCATCTCAAAAAAAGTCATGATCCCCTATGGAGTTTCTAGACATAAACTAGTTTTCAGACCCAGAACCCACTGATTGAAGAGGTTGTCTGGTCCCCAGGAGGAAGGACTCTGCAAAACCACAGCAAGCATACATTACAATGATTTCTCTGACTCTTCCCCCACCAAGGGACATATGACCACTGATTGGAGTAAATGTTCTCTGGGGAAAGGGGAATAGCCAGGACTATGTGATTCAGGGTTTGAGGACATGATCAGATACCTGGAGATGTGAAGTGTTAGCATGAACTCCTGGTAGAGGACAGGTAATAAATGGAGACATAGCCAAGTCTGGCTTATAATGGGTCCACTGTCCTGCATACTAACCTGGTAGTCATTTCCCCCAAAGCCAAATTTACACCTAGCAATTGGAATACCCCAATACAGAAAGGGGAGAGCGGGCAGAGAAGTGGAGGTGAATGCTATCTTAAAGACCTAAAGGATCAACAAGTAGTTGCCCCCTACTACCTTCATTTAATTCAACACTGCGGCCCCTACAGAAACTAATTGGGTTCTAGAGGATTAGTATAAACCAGGGTTCAGGATACTTTCTGTAAAAGGCCAGATAGTAAATATTTTAGGTTTGTGGGCCCCATAGTTTTTGTCACAACAATTCAACTCTCCTATTGTGATGTGAAATTAGCCACAGACAATATGCAAGTGAATGAGCATGGCTATGTGTTCCAATAAAACTTTACTTACAAAAATAGGCAGCAGGCCAGATTTGACCCACAGGATGTAGTATGTTATCCCCTGATGTCGACAGCCACAAGCTCTACCAAACAGTGGCCCAACTGCAGTCACTATGTCAGACAGGGCACCTGCCAGAGCAAAGTCACACAGCATCAGGCACATGGTATGTGGCTATTGATTTAGCAAATGAATCAGGAAAGTGCATCAGAAACAATCTGTAGTTGTGTGAGATGGACATTATTTATAGCTTTCCCCCAGGACTATGTCAACTCTCTGTACTTTGTTATACTATAATCCAGAAAGATCTGGACCATCTAGACACCCCATATTATATTGAGCCACCACATTGGTAATATGCTGATCATAAGACACACATTTAAGAAGGTGGGAGATAAACCCTATGAAGATACATAAAGTGATTCATAAAGTAGAGTGATGCACTTTATAAAAGTTTTAGGGTCTAGTGACCAGAAACATGCTGGACATTCCCTTCCATAATTTATACAAAACTAAAGTATTGCCTTTTTGTATTTCTACCACAAAAAAGGGAAGGACAACACATGCTGAACCTTTTTGGATTTCTGGAGGCAGTATATTCTACACCTGCAATGTCCAATACAAGAACCATTAGCCACACAAGTCTACTTAAACCTAAATTAAATTAAGCTAAATTAAAATAAAATTTCAGTTCCTTAGTTACATTAGCCACATTTCCAGTGCTCAACTGCCACATATAGCTAGAGGCTACCATATATAGAATTACCAATATACTGTATGTATATTTTATTTACAAAAACAGGCCGCACCTGTGGCACATGGAAGTTCCTAGGCTAGGGTTTGAATCAGAGCCATAGCCATCAGCCTATGCCACAGCCACAGCAACAGTGGATCCTTAAACACTGAGTAAGGCCAGGGATTGAACCTGCATCCTCATGGATACGAGCCAGGTTCTTAACTCACTGAGCCACAACAAGAACTCCTAGAGGCTACTATATTGATTACACAGGTATAAAATATTTCTACCAGTGTATAAAGTTTTATTAGAAAGCATCGTACACTTAGAAATAAGGAATATTGTCCCAATCCCTATACCTGGTGACCAAAGAGCAACCAGGAGACCCCATGATAATGGAGGTATCAAAGGTGGGCAAAGATTCTTGGAGTTGTGGCAAGCTCCACGGAGGAATCACATAATAGGTCCATGAGATTCTAGAGAAAAGTTATGCCATCTGTACTGGAGGTTAGGGGTAAGGTATACTGTGTAGCATAGGAACTATACTCAATATCCTGAGATAAACCATAAAGGAAAAGAATATGGAAAAGAATATGCATTGTTAACTGAATCACTTTGCTATACAGCAGAAATTAGCACAACATTGTAAATCAACTTTACTTCAATAAAATAATTTTTTTAAATCTTACATTGGAAACTCTATCCTACTATCCACTTCTAAAGAACCCAACCTGTGTGTGTGTGTGTGTGTGCATGTGTGTATGTGTGTGTGCACACACAGGCATGCGTGCATGTACAAGCCCAGTCCAGGCCAGTGTTACAGCCCCAGCTGAATGTAATAATGTAAGAAAGATACCTTTATCTTCCCTCTCCAAGAGTACCCTGAGAAATTATTCTAGAGTTAACATGTGCATCTTTCCAAAAACCACTTTCTTCAGTGATCTATGACTATCTCAGGCTGCAGGACCACCAGTCAAAGGCAAGTGTGCCCACATTACCACAGATCTTTGAGGAGCAGTCAAGAACAACACTGGAGTATCATCACATGTCAGCAAGAACAGCCAAGAGACTAGGACTGATCAGCTGGCTACACTAATTTTCCAATCCTATTTCCAAGGCAGGATTATGACAAAGCCTGAGTTCCAAAATTAAGCAAATATCCTTGAGTATTTTTTTATTGGAATATAGTTGATTTACAACATTGTGTTAGTTTCTGCTGTATAGCAAAGTGATTCAGTTATACATATATATATATACACATATATATACATATTCTTTTTAAAATATTCTTTTCTTTATGGTTTATTATAGGATACTGAATATAGTTCACTGTGCTATACAGAAGGACATTGTCATTTATCTATTTTATATATAGTAGTTTGCATCTGCTAATCTCAAACTCCTAACTTACCCTTCCCTACTCACTCTCCCCTGGTAAGCATAAATTTGTTTTCTATGTCTACGAGTCTGTTTCTGTTTTATAAATTAGTCCATTTGTATCGTATTTTAGCTTCTGCATATAGGTGACAACATATGGTATTTATCTTTCTCTTTCTGACTTACTTCAATTAGTATAATAATCTCTAGATCCATCCATGGTTGTTGCAAATGGCATTATTTCATTCTTTTTAGTAGATGAGTAATTATCCTAGAGTTTTTAATACTTACTGTGTGATGAGGAGGAGGAGAGAGAGATGGATTAAGAGATAGAAGATGGGGGGGAGGTATGAAAGAGATTCTTGTATATTGGAGCCACAAGTTAATTTGATTTGAATGTTAGAAGTAATATGAACTCATTTTGTACCTCCAAAATTGTGAAACAAAACATACTGACTACAACTACTAAATGAAAGAAGCAGATTATTGAATAGTATGCTTAGAAAGAACCCACTTTTATGAAATATCTATCAATATCTTCAAAGGAATAAAAGATCAGAAGGCCAAGAAGTTGTTAGCAACAGTAATGTCAGGATGGTGGATTTTTATTGCATTATTTTTCTTATCTGTATTGTATGAACTTTCTGTGATAACTTTGCGTTTTGGTAACAAGGAAAAAGTTATAGTTTTAAATTTACTGCAGTGGTGAATCTGTTTTCCTTCAACAGCTTTACTTTTTTTTTTAAGGAGTGATGTGTATTCTTTTCCCAAGAAATACAAACATCTCCCCTTTCTTTCATTTTAGATAATTAGAACCAGCCTGCCAGGTTGGAGGCCATTTCAGATGTCAATCTACAAAGCAGTCTAGAAAGGCAGGAAATAGGCCATGGAACATTTTAAATTGCCTTTATAACCTTGATTACAAAGAGAAGACATCTCCTTTGTGATTTTTGCTTCTGAGGAGGGTGTTATGGCCAAGAACTTGGATGCTCACAAAATCCTCCCCCCCCCGCCCCCACCACCTCCATAAGCATTATTAAAGAGCAGGCACCACACAGAGGAACTGTGAAAATGAACGTGGCGTCATTCACATGCTCTGTAAACTCATCCAGTCCAAAGGGTCATTCCTTCTGCAAGGTCACCAGCAACCACCCTGCTAGGTGAGCATCTCTGTAATGAGGAAATCACTCTACTGGAGTCCCACTTGGATAAACTACAGGTACCTCAAACACAAAGAACCCAATCCGAACTTACCAACTTTTCTCCCCCAACAGTGCATTTTAGGTGTCCTTCTGTTGCCCCTGCCTTGACCCCAGCCCCACTAGACTGTAAGCCGCTCAGTAACCCTTTCTCATTTCTCTATATTACCAGTGCCTATAATCATGCAGATAAAAGAGTAGTTGCTCAGTCCACGTGCTGGAATTATTTTTGAATGAATAACAAGTACCCCAATGATTTTCTTTAAAAATCCAAGTCCCTTGGTGAGCTTTTGTCTTCAATCAGCTTATCTATTCAATTGCTGCTGCCCTTCTTTTGATGATGACTCTGTGCTATCTTGGAAGCAGTTGGTTTCTGTCAATTCTCTTTTGTTAATTATCTCAAGTGCCCATACCCAAGGTCATCTATTTCAAGGAACTTGTTGGGTGTCAACGCTCTACATGTAGGCATATTCTTCAGTTAACCCCCCTAAATAAGATTTGACAGAGAAAGGCATTTTTGAAATTGAAGGGTGAAAGAATAGCTTCAGTACAATAAAAGCTCAGTAATTTGAACTAAGTCCAGGAAAAGTCGGTCTGACAGTGAAAAGTACAAATTATGAATTCTTTTTTTTAAATAAACAATGACTATTTTTGTGTATAGGAGGGTTTTAGACCATACTAAAAATATACCTTTAAAAAACTGATGATAGGAGTTCCCATTGTGGCTCAGTGGGTTAAGAACCTGACTACTTATTCATGAGGATGAGGTTTCGATCCCTGGCCTCATTCATTGGGCTAAGGATCCAGGATTGCCATGAGCTGCGGCTTAGGTCTCAGATTTGGCTCAGATCTGGGGTTGCTGTGGCTGTGGCATAGGCCAGCAGCTGCAGCTCGATTTTGACCCCTAGCCTGGGAACTTCCATGTGCCAGCAGGTGCAGCCGTAAAAAGAAAAAAAAAAAAAAACTGATGAATGATATATTATGGTAGGAAAGAAAGAGGGACAGGTAAAAGCAACCATAAGGCAGAAAGGGGCAATTGCACTGAGACTAGGACATAGGACACAGGATACCAGGAAAACACCATACCTTGAAAACTCAATCTCTCAGGAGTTACTGTTATGGCTCAGCAGTTAACAAACCTGACTAGTATCCATGAGGACACGGGTTTGATTCCCGGCATTGCTCAGTGGGTTAAGGAGCCAGCATTGCTGTGAGCTGTGGTATAGGGAACAGACATGTCTCAGATCCTGCATTGCTATGGCTGTGGTAGGCTGATAGCTGCAGCTCCAATTCAACCCCTAGCATGGAAACTTCCATAAGCCATGGGTGCAGCCCTAAAACAACAGCAACAACAATTAAAAAAAAAAAAAACCCACAATCTCTCTGTAGAAATTGCTGAGCTATGCAAAAAGAGGAGAGGCAGCTTAGGAAATATAAAGGAGGGAACTTCACCCCCATTTTGACCTGAACTGAAGTCATGACCAAACAGTTGTATCATTTAAGGTGAAGCAGACACCATTCCTTGCAGTGGTGAGGAAAGAGGCCCTTCAATCTGCAAGTGAGCATCTCCTGGGCGTCTAATGCAGCCCCTGTGTTGTGTCCAATCCTTGAAGGACCATGATGCCAAACAAATTTTAGGCAACTCAGCTATACCCAAATCTCATGAAAACAAATACCATCTGTCAAGAAACTTTGAAAGAACTAAACAAGACCCTCTGACAGCACAGGCTGACAAGATACAGTCAGACTACGGAAACCAGGTGTTCATGGACAGTGGAAACCACTGTGGAGGACAGGGACCTCAAGCCTAGTTGACTGGGTAGGATTTGGTCAGACAGAGAGGAGGAGGGAAGTAGGTACAGTGGGGAGAACAGTGTGACACAATGCAGAAGTGAGGAGGAATGTGGGTTGCAGAGGTGGTGGCAGCAGGGGCAATGGCAGAGGCTCAACGAAGAGCACAGGAGGTAAGAAGACAGCCCAGCTGAGGTGGGAAGGAATTGCCACGCAGTCACTATGTGCCAGGCCCTGCTCCCATCACTGGGCACATGCAGTGAACAAGACAGACAAGGCCCTGGCCCTGAGGGATTCATTAGGAACCACACCAGTTGCCATTTAGTAGACAGAGATCTTGTTGAAAGAGTGAGATGAAAAGAGATGAGAAGCACCCATAATAAAAGAGGGGAAGGCTCCAAAAAAATCCACCACACCCAAAAAACCCACAAGTTTTCTCCCTTGGATACTGGTCAGGTAAAGTGAGGTAGGTACATTAACTGGTGAAAATAAGAAGCTCTGCTAATGTATTTCTTTACAACTGTGAGTAATCCAGCAAGATTACTTGAAATTAAAGAAAGGAGGAGATGAAGGTGGAGAAGAGCCGTCAAAATCACTTATAAGTCAACTTCATTTTATGTTTTTTCTTCTTTTTTTTTTTTTTTTTTTTTTGCTGCAATGTGCGGCAGCTTGATGTGGGATCTCAGTTCACAGACCAGGGATTGAGCCCGGGCTACAGCAGTGAAAGCACCAAGTCCTAAACACTGGACCAATAGGGAACCACCCAATAAATATGTCACTTTAAAGAGACCCCCAAATGAGAGTAAATACACTAATGATCCTTTTTTTTATTTTCCGAGAAATGCTGACTCCAGCCTTAAATCATATCCCTATTTACTCATGAAATAATTAATACATCAAATATTTGCAAACCAATCTAATTTCAAGGAGTATTTCAAAATGGCTATTTTCTCATTTGCATGGAAAAAACTCTTCTTAAGAAACACTAAGTTGAGAATAATAATGTCTTTAAACACTTTTATTCCTTTCTCTTCTCTTCTCACCAAAATAGTTAAGGAAAAGTTTCATCTCAATTTTCAGCAGCAAATATTATTTTAGAGAGCTGCCGCCAATTGTAAACATCTCAATTCATTTTCTTTTAAACTGCACTATTTTATTGAATAAATTATTCAGTGTCAGGGACTAAACAAGAGACCACATTACTCTGAAAGGAGCTGAAATATTGTATTAGAGACTAGCAAGCTGTCATGGCAAATTGGGCATGACCCACCACCCCTGCCCCCACCCCTAGCCCCTACCATGTTCCTTAAGCTTCTGTGACTGAATCACAAGTCTGGAAAACTCAATTTGGTAAGTGTGGGAAGACAGAACTTAATTGAAAAGTATTTCTAATGAAATGCAAGGTGGTAAAAGGTTGGGGTAGCAGGGTAGATCATTTGAGTCTTTATTAATAACACCAATTCATTTTAATTCAGTGAAGCACATAATTGGCATCAAGCTTTTCAAGTTCACCACACACATTCCTGTGCTTGGAATCTCTAAAACTTTTCTTATTTAGTAATAGATGTTTTAATAATTTGCATTTTAACAAGAGGTTACTTGTAGCTGGCTTATACTAATTATAAGTGTGTTGAGTTTTACTAAGCCAGGGATACCCACCAGCCAGTGACAAATCTTTCTCTAAGTCTTAACTTGAATATTCCCTGTAATTATTCTGTAGTCAGCTAAGACTCCAGTAAAGAGATGAATGGGGCCCCTTGGATAATCTGAGGTTGTTGGTGAGGTCAATGACTATTCCAGTTTGTTCCATAGCTCCTACATGTAAATCCCTTTACTAGGAGCTCAGAGAAAGCCTGGAGAGCATTTGTTTCATTGCCTTTATCTCTGCAACTGCAGGCTTTCTATGATGCAAGACCTAGAGGGGTACATGTACCACTGAATTATTTTGTTGTACAGTGGAAATTAACACAACATTGTAAATCACCTATACTTCAATAAAATCATTTTAAATTTTTTTTTAATTTTTAAAAAGACCCAGGTGCTCAAATGGACCATCTCCCTGGGAGGTGAGTGTAAAGAAGAAGGGCTGTGTTTCTGAGGAGAAAAAAGAAAACTGCCTCTCAATCACAGGGTAGAAGAGAGGAAGAATTGTTGGTTTAGTGAAAAAGTCTTTGGACTGAGAGTTCAGAGACATAAGTTTTCTAATCTTCCTTGGCTGAGATGACCAACTAGCCAATCACACCAAGACAAGTTTCTTCTGGGGCTTTGTGCCATCATACAATTCTATACAAGCAAGAAGTAGCAAAGGAAAAGAGGCAAAAGGAAAAAGAAAGAAGAAGAATAAGCCATATCATGAAAGTGAAAACAAGTGGACAAGTAACCCACGAAGCTCTCATCAATGCAAAATATAACAGACTAATGCCTTCATATGAGCTTCGTAAATGTGCACAGTGTTTCTGGCTTAATTCACTGATAACATTAATATCTACTAGATGTGATTGGGGTTATAAATGTAACTAAAAATAGCCACTTGCCCCAATCTTACAAGCTCATAGAAAAAAGATATATATGAAGAACATTATTTGTAAACAAATGATATGAAGAAATATTATTCATTCAAATAGGGTTCAATAATCTTGCAAGATCTCAGAAGTAAACTTTAGAACACAGAGTTTTCTAAGTCTGGCTGTGCATTAGAATTACAGCACAAAGCTATGTTTTTTGGAAAATACAAATGCCAAACCCCAGAGGGTAGACCTCCAGAATCTATATTTGTTTTTCTTCTTAAGGCTACACCCGCTTTGTGTGGAAATTCCCAGGCTAGGGGTCGAATCCGAGCTGGAGCTGCTGGCCCATGCCACAGCCACAGCAACACCAATCCGAGCTACATATGCGACCTACACCATAGCTCTTGGCCATGCTGGATCCTTAACCCACTGAGCGAGACCAGGGATCAAACCTGCATCCTCATGGATACTTAATCCACTGAGCTACAATGGGAACTCCCCAAATCTATATTTTTAACAAGCCTCCTAGATCACTCTTATTCAATTACCTTGGCACCAGAAAAGTTTCCAATTTTGAAACTAATGCAGCCACTTTCATGACTTTCCCAGTTCTAACTAAGAAAGAAAAAGTCACCTTCCCTAATCATCCAGGCAGAGAAACAGAAAAACTTCCTTAGTCAATCCAGAACCCAGAGTAGCCTTTCCCCATTTCACTTCATCCTACTCCTTTGCTCTTTCCAGTTGGCTGGTGGTTGTTACAGTTGATACAGTCAGGGATAGGAAGAAAGAGGGAGTGTCAGATTCTCAACCTTAATGGATATTTCTGTGAGTATGAGGCAGGCTTAGCAGGCAGCAATGTACAGATGCATTTACATTGCATCTAAGAGGATTTCTGTTGTGGCTATGCAGTAGCAAACCTGACCAGTATCCATGAGGACAAGGGTTCAATCCCTGGCCTTGCTCAGTGGGTTAAAGATCCGGCGCTGTCATGAGCTGTGGTGTAGGTCACAGACTCGGCTTGGATCCCTTGTTGCTGTGGCTGTGGTGTAGGCCAGCAGCTATAGCTCTGATTGGACCCTTAGCCTGAGAACTTCCATATGCCTCAGGTGCAGCACTAAAAAACAAAACAAAACAAAACAAAACGACTTTATCTAAGGACAGCTGAAAAAAATTTGGGAGGTAAGAGAGCTCTTGTGGCTTTTAACACCTGCCAAAATAACTTTCTATAAATGAGGATATAGACGAGGTGCTCACCACAATGACTACACCTCCACCTGGTGAAAATGACAGGATGAGAACCCCGATCCTTGTGTCCCCAAGGAGTGCCTTCTACAAAGCCTTCCCAGTTTCCTTCACTGGCTGCTAGTTGGCAGTTATGGAAGTAAGGCACACATGGCCTAGTTCTCCTGCCAGGACACCTATTTTTGCAGGAAAATTGATGGCTTGGCAAATAGTATGTTCTCCCTAGGCACTTCAGATATATTGTCTCAAAGCTGCTCACTTATTTATTCAGCAGCCGGAGAGCTCAAAGTTCACACTGAGTGCTTCCATTTTCCCCTAAAAATGTGTGTTTGTGGCTGAGGAATACATACTGAAATAGTAAGCTATCATCCATGGCCTTTGAATTCACCAACAGATGGGGCAGACCAGGCTTGGCACTGTGGGCTGCTGATGGCCATTTGGGCAGGTTTAGCAACCACAGCATGACCAACATGGACTTGGCCCCAGAAAAAACAGGTGAGGGTGGACAGTACATATCCTAAGTCTGTGAGTCAAGGCAGTGACAGCCACAATGAGAAAGAGCCTCAGTGCAACAGGACAGGTAGACACAGAGGCATCACATTGCCATGCTTTTGTTTCCACATGCTCTTACTTTTCTGGGGATATGCTTAGTTCCCCGTATCACCCCTCCCCTGTAGGTACCTGGAGCTAATGAGAGGCCTGGCCTCTTCCAGCCACCTCTTCATGTTTTTTTTTTTCTTTTTTAGCCACCCAGGTGGTATAAGGAAGTTCCCTGGCCAAGAATCAAATCTGAGCCACAGCTGCAGCAACACTGGATCCTTATGTTTGTCTGAGTTTTATGATAACTTGAACAAAAATGAAGTAACATCCCTGAATGGGTATTTGCCTTCCCTCCTGCATGTGGCCCATCCTCGAGAAATTTGGTGTCACCCAAAGTGTCCCTCACAATCATCATTACTTTGCTTTATGTCCAGCCTCCCTGCTAGACTATTAACCACAAAGGTAAGAATCTCCCTTTTCCAACTGCCTACCCAGGAGTTCCCTGATGGCATAGCAGTTAATGATCCAGCATTGTCACTGCTGTGGTTCAGGGCACAGGTTTGATCCCTAGCCCAAGAACTTTCACATGACATGGATGTGGCCAAAAAAAAACCTAGTGTCTACCTCAGTGCTCTGCATATAGTAGGTACTCAAAAAAACCTTTGAACAGAATTGAATCAAACTGAACTAAATCCTATCTAATCTGATAGAAGTGCAAGGAATCTAGAAGGAGGAAAGTGGTAATGGGGTCCTTCACTTCGTGCAGCTTGCTGACACCTCTAAGGAGGGGGAAGGGGTGCCCAAAGTAAAGGAAGGGGGCATGGTCTTCACAGGAAATATTTATCTTTTTTGTCTTTTTTTTTTTTTTTTTGCTTTTTAGGGCCACACTTGCAGCATACGGAGGGTCCCAGGCTAGGGGTCTAATCGGAGCTACAGCTGCCACAGCCACAGGAGCAACAGCCACACCATTCAAGATCTCAGCCACATCTGCAAACTGCACCACAGCTCACGGCAACGCCAGATCCTTAATCCACCGAGCGAGGCCAGGGATCAAACCCTCAATCTCATGGTTCCTAGTCGTATTGTTTCCACTGGGCCAAAACAGCAACTCCCCACAGGAAATATTTCTTAATAGAAAATGACCCAAGCAGCTAAAGCATTGCCTCAGGACCATAATTGGCAAGGGGGGCAACATGTGAGATAACATTTCACTAAAAGAACCACATGGGGACCGATAGTATTTTACTAAAGGATGTTTCACCTTCTGTCTTTCCACTTGGCTTAAAATAGTTTTAAATGAAGGACTGCAGTATAATCTTTCAATTCCATAACAATTTATAAAGAAAAGAGCTCGTCTTTGGAGGAAGCTGAATAAACTACTTCTCACTTGGTAAAATTTTAAGATCGCTGAGAAGACACCACTCCCCAAAACTCTCAAAAACATGTCTTTCTTTCTTTTTTTTTTTTTTGACAGCACCCATGGCATATGAAATTCCCAAGTCAGGGACTGAACCTGAGCAGCAGCTGCAACCTACACCACAGCTGTGGTAACATCAGGTTCCTAACCTCTGCACCACAGGGGGAACGCCAACAAAATATATCTTCTCTGAGTTTCCGTCGTGGCTCAGTGGTTAACGAATCCGACTAGGAACTATGAGTTTGCAGGTTCAGTCCCTGGCCTTGCTCAGTGGGTTAAGGATCTGGCATTGCCATGAGCTGTGGTGTAGGCCACAGAAGTGGCTCGGATCCCGCATTGCTGTGGCTGTGGCGTAGGCCTGTGGCTACATCTCTGATTAGACCCCAGCCTGGGAACCTCCATGTGTGGCGGGTGTAGCCCTAGAAAAGACAAAAAAAAAATATATATATATATATATATCTTCTGATACTGGTTATTATTCCTGTTTCCCACACATTGATTAATGACTGAGGAAATCATGTCACCACTCTAGACTACAGAACTAGAGGTCTACTTTGCCATATTACATATGACAAAATCAACCATGAGTAGCCCTCTTATAGCTACTATAGCTCTGATTGGACCCTTAGCCTGAGAACCTCCATATGCTGTGGGTGCGCCCCTGAAAAAGACAAAAAGACAAAATAATAATAATAATATGAAATATATATACATATAATTGAATCACTTTACTGTATACCTGAAACTAACACAAAATCGTAAATCAACTCTACTTCAATTTTAAAAAGAAATAATATACAATAATGAAAATGAGCAAAATATTTCTGTTAAACAATATGGTTGATTCTCGCAAACAGATTACTGATTGAAAATAACAGAAGCAAAGGAATACATACACTATGAATTGTTCATATGAAATTTGGTAACAGGCAAATCTAAAGTATGGTTTTAAAAGTCTGAATTGTGGATTTCCCATTTGGCACAGCAATAACAAATCAGACTAGTATCCATGAGGATGCAGATTTGATCTCTGGCCTTGATCAGTGGGTTAAGGATCCAGCGCTACCGTGAACTGTGTATAGGTTGCAGACATGGCTGGGATCCTGCATTGCTGTGGCTGTGGCATAGGTAGACAGCTGCAGCTCTGATTTGACCCCTAGCCTGGGAATTTCCATATGCCATGGGTGTGGCCCTAAAAAGCAAAAGCAAAAAAAAAGTCTGGATGGTGGTCACCTTTGGGGAGTAGGTAAGGTTGATGATTGAGGGGGCACAAGAGGAAGGCTCCTGGGGGCTCGCACTGTTCTGTTTGGTTTTTTTTGTTTGTTTGTTTTTATTGAACTATAATTGGTTTGCAATATTATATTAGTTTCAGGTGTACAATATAGTGATTCAATATTTTGCACTTATATTCCATTTACTTTTTTTTTTTTCTTTTTAGGGCCACACCTGCAGCATATGGAAGTTCCCAGACTAGGGGCTGAATTGGAGCTACAGCTGCCAGCCACAGGCACAGCAACATGGGCTCCAAGCTTCATCTGTGACCTACATCACAGCTCACAGCAACACCATCCTTAAGCCACTGAGCAAGGCCAGGGATCAAACCCGCATCCTCATGAATACTACTGGGGCTCATAACCGCTGAGCCACAGTGGGAACTTCCACTTATATTCCACTTTAAATTATTACAAACAATTGCTATATTTCTTTGTGCTGTAAAATATATTCTTATTGCTTATTTTACACATAGTAGTTTTTATCTCTTAATCCCATATCCCCATCTGTTTTTTCAGCTGGGTAGCAGTAATTATATGAATGTTTATGATGATTTGCTAAGCTGACCACTTAAATTTTGTATATTTTTCTATATGCTTGTCATATTTGACAAAAGTTTTTCAGTGAATATCCTTTAACCCAGCAATTTTACTTCCAAAAATTAAATCTAAAGTTGATGTAAGATATAGAAACTATATTCACTGCAGTTATAGAGATATGATAGAAAACTGGAAACAATCTAAAGATTCAACATAGAGTATTACTTCAATAAATCAGAATATATCCACATAGTGGATATGATATATCTATTAAAAATATTGCTCTAGATTTATATTTGTTCATGTAGAAAAATGTCTTATTCTATTAAGTGAGGAAAATTGTTTATAGAATAGGAAAGAAATAAAGCACTAATTTTAGAAATATATGCATATAAAGTATGGTGAAATAATATATTACCAGTTACTGTGTCTATATAATCTTGTAATTACTTTTCTAATTTTCCTACATAGATTACTAAGGTTATAAATAATAATGGCTACCACTTATTGAACACAAACTGTGTGACAAATATTGAGAAAATATAAAACATATTTTCTTATTTAATCTTAATCATAACTCAGCACGACAAAAAAAAATCATCTGCATTTTGCAGCTAAGGATACTGAGTAGAAGTAAATAAACAAGCTCTAAAAACAGAAAATGGTCACTATATTTAACTAGGGTCTGTCTGGCTCCCCAGCAAACACTCCTTTCCACAACATCACATGGTAAGATTGTATTAAGAGTTTCACAGTCAGGCTTTAAACCCAAACCACTCCATTCTATTTTAAAGCAAGAATTTCTATAAGCTCATAAAGTAGCAAACAAAGATCAGCTTTAAAAAAAAAAAAAAAAAAAAAGGACCTTGATAGACTTGATAAATGTGATATGAATAGGGAATAGAAATAATAACAACTACCATTTATTACATGATCACCAAGTGTTGAGTACTTGCTGAGTATTAGCTCATTTAAACCTCATTATCCTGCAGTAGATTGATTGCATTAATGGCCCCAACTCTCCCTCTTTCCTTGTTTCCATATTCTTTGCATGTCACTTTTCACGCCCTCCCAGTCTGACTCAGGACTTAGCCATGTTGTCATGGCCAATAGAGTATTAGCGACCACAAAGCAATCACAGGGTTGAAAAGTGCTCTGTGTGTCTGCCTACTGATCCTGCTCTCTGTCATCACCATGAGCCCATGCCCAAGCTAGCCTGCTAGAAGATGCAAGACACATGGAGCCCTGCCATCACCCAAGTCACCCCAGATAAGGCCACTGAGATTAGCCAATAGCCAGCCAACACCCAGACAAATGATCCCATCCAATCAAGACCAGCAGAGTTGCCTTGCCAACATCCATGTAATTTTAAACACACAAGCAATAAATGTTCTATGCCACTGTAGTTCTATGCCACTGAGGCTTTGTGATTATGAGGTTCCACGCTGCTTTTTTTATGCAGATGTAGTGTTGATGTAGCAAAAACTACTGATACAAATAGTATTATTATTATTATTATTATTTGTATTTTACATAGGAGAAAACTGAGGCTCAGAAAAATCATACAGCTGGTAAGTAGTGGAGCCAGTATTTGAACACAGATATGTATGCCTTAATCCAGAGGAATTGCTTTTAATTACCACTCTCTCTCTCTCTCTTTCTATATATGTATATATATAGCCTCTAAAAATGCACTCCCGGCTATAATTTTACACAGAGCACGTACACATGCAGGTCTTTCTCCACAGCTGCTCACTGACTAAACATTTAAAATTGGGAAGCTGTATTTCTGACTAACTCAAATCTGAGCTACATATAGCACTTTTAAAAAGCTGACTGATCATAGTTCTTGTAGTTTAAACCAAAGATTTTGTGCGTGGGGACTCTGGTATTTTTTTCTCCCTCTCCTGCACTCTCTCTTACGTAGTCCACAGGCACTTAATTTCTCACAGATGCCTTCAGTGCTGACATGTATCCCCATATTAATTTGTGCACTTCAGAGCTTTATCCTAAAAACGCTGATGACAACCAATAGAAGATGTAAAGTTTGACCTTCACTTACACAATGATTGGCATTGACTATAATTCCTTACGAGATTTCACATAATCAACATGCTGATGTGCACAGCTAGAGTACATAATCAGTTGCTCTGTATCAAAAATCACCTTGCAGTTGGGGCAAGGAAACAAATTCTCATACTTAATGGTTAGGAGGATCAATTTTTAGATATACTTTTTTTTTTTTTTTGTCTTTTTGCCTTTTCTAGGACCGCTTCCCACAGCATATGGAGGTTCCCAGGCTAGGGATCAAATCAGAGCTGTAGCCGCTGGCCTATGCCAGAGCCACAGCAACAAGGGATCCGAGCCATGTCTGCGACCCACACCACAGCTCACGGCAATGCTGGATCCTTAACCCACTGAGCAAGGCCAGGGATCAAACCCGCAACCTCATGGTTCCTAGTCGGATTCATTTCCACTGCGCCACGAAGAGAACCCCAATTTTTAGATATACTTTTCATAGTCCATGTTAAAGAGAAGCAAGGATGATAAATGGATAAAGTATATCCACCCAAAGTTTTGTTTTCTAACCAGAAACCCTCAAGACATAGGGATCAAAGAGCTCACGGATAGTATGGGGCCAGGTGCTGTGAGCTCAGATTCTCTCACCTGGAGGGAAGCATAGCGTGTGACAAGTAGAGGAAGAGGAGTCTGGGAATGTGCCCTCTAGTCCCAACACCACCTCATACAGGTGGGTGGTGTGACAGACATCTTTCTTTGCTTCTAGATCACTCCTCGCCCTGCCCAACCTACTAGGAGCCAGAAGATGTACAAGAATGAACTTCATTGCCTCTGGCTCCCAGTTGCCTTTGTTGGCTAGGGTGCACCAGCAACAAATGAGCAAGATAGAGATGGAAATAGGGGGTTTGTTCTCCTGGCTTTCCCCCATCATTTCAAATGGGTGGCTGTGTCAGATGGCCCCCATGAGACATCCCCCGCATCTCTGGATTCTGTTAATCGTTTCATGCCTTCAAACTTAGAAGTAACCACAGCCCCACTATATACAGCTCTAGGATTCTGCACTACCTCCTAAGACTTTCCCCTACACCATGTGCAAGCCTTTGTAAAGAGTCTCCTCATTACACTTCCTTGAAGTATCCAACTTTGAGGGGGCTGGGAGTGATCCCCTCTGTGACTCTAGGGAAGTCCTCTCAGGGTGTATCACCTTCCTGATCTATAGAATGGAAAACACCTCTTCTTTTATGAAGGGTGGGCAGGTTATTTGTGTGTTAGATCCTAACATCAACATCTTTGAAAGCGTTCCGTGTTGCAGAATGTAAAGATACTGTTATGTGAAGTTGATATCTTAAAACCTTATTGCAGAACAGAAAAGAAGTATATGCTCGAAATACAGGAAGAAGTATCTGACTAAACAGAGGGATTTGATCTGAAAACAAACAGGGAGTGATGAGAAGGAACAGAAATCGGGCTTTCTTTGAACTACTAGCCTCTGTGGGATCTGTTCAGATAGTGAACACTTTCTTATTTTCCGCTCCTTCTCATCACCGTCTCCTAAATGGAGTCCGCTAGAGAAAGTCATTGCTTTGTTGAAAATAAGGGATCTTCAACTTGCTGACATAAAAAGTGAATATACTTGGTGCTGAAAAATGTGGATGAAAACTGAAAACTTCACTCAGATCAACATAATAACCCTCTGCCCACTACTTCTCCCTGGCACTCTTACCTGACCAAGGGGCCTGGACTCTAAAATTGTGCCCCACCAACATTTCCCATTATGGTATTAACTGACAGGTGAGTTGTTCATTTTTTTTGGTCACACCCACAGCTTGCAGAAGTTACCGGGCCAGGGATCAAATGTGCCACAACAGCAACAATGCCAGATCCTTAACCACTAAGGCACCAGGGAACACCAGTAAGTTGTTAATTTTTAATAAAATTTATTTATTCATTCAGCCTTATTTATTAGACACCCACTAGGTGCCAGGAACTCTCCTAGGCAATGGTAAACAAGTTCCTTTTCTCTTTGAGCTTGTATTTACTGCCATAGCCCATGGGATAAGGATCATTTTAAAGAAAATCTTAGAGAGAGAAAAATAAAGGCATTAAGATTGATTTACAGTATCCTTTATATACACACACAAACATAAGAGACTCTTCAGTATTCAAAAACAGAATTTCAGGCCACTAAATCTAATCGGAACCTCACGCTTACATACCACCCCACCCCATTTCCTACACCCAGAAATTCCAATGAGGAAACAGACGGTGTGACCTTGAACAAATATTACAACCTCTCTGTTCCTAAAGAAATGAGAAAACCAAGACTAGACTCCAGGCGTCCTGAATCCCATCATGCTTTATCCCTGGGTGCTAATTTCTCTTGGTGTTTTCATGGTGCTGTTATACCTCTAGTGGCTGGGGGTCGTCATAGAAAAGCATCTTCCCTTTGGAAGCCTTCATATCTGTAGTTTTCCCTACCAGGCCAGCTCTTACTCCCCCTTCAAGCCTCACTAGAAGGATCCTTGGAACTTCCAGAACAGGCTGGATCCCCCTGTCAGGTGCATCATGTAACTCACCCTCCTCTGTTGGCACTGCTCAATTCCCCACTGGACTTTTGTGAGGCTGGAAACCGGTCTTTCCACTGCATCCAGCAGATGGCAGGCTTGCTGAAAGGATTTGTGAATCAATGAAACTTTAATTTATAAAGGAAATCAATGAGAAAACTGAGAGACGGTCACCGCATTTTGAACGGTGGAGAACTCTTAGGAATGCAACATCTCTACACCTTGATTTTTACAAGTCATAATAATAAATACCATTTTGAATAAGAGAAAATAGAAGGCTACCCTCTTTGGTCTTGCTATGTGAGGAACCAGGTTCTCCTCCCACTCTTTTTTTCCCATTCCTTGATAGCAGCCTTTCTCTGTGCCAAGGGTAATTAACACAAACAGTCCCTCTCCTTCCCTTCACTCAAAACAGTGCAGAAAACATGTCTCCCAGCTTAGAAAAAAAAGCCATTTCCTCCTCGAGTCTAAATGGGATGAGAAAGGAGGATTAAAAGGCAGGGAGCCCTTCCCTCCAAACCCATGAATTGCACCCTCCTCGGGGCGGAGGAAAGACGACAGAGAAACACAGATGGCATGCTGGCAGTTGGATGAATTAATGTGATTGCATCCCTGGAATGTTTCAAGTGAGATATTCATGTAATTCATGCAAATTTAGAAATAATTGAGGCTCACGTTTCCAGGATAAAGTCGTGGCATTTTGCTTTTACCTGAACTACCCCTGAAAAGGGGGCATTTTTATTATTCCATATTCAATTATTCATAACCACACACTCATGGATTTTAGAACCATAAAAGGTCAGCCCTCTCTGATTCTGCAATTGTTTTCTTCTGAAGTCAGGAAGCAGCCCATGAATATGCACGTGCACACAATCCTGACACTCCGTTCACTGTTCATTAACAGTGTGTTCACTGTATATTTCAAAGTCAAACAAATAATACCTGTCATGAACATGCATTTTTAATATCTCCTATATTTCATTTTAAATGAAATGTCAAAATGATGGAAAATATTTCCATGGAAGTTTGGAAAGGGCAGCGTCTTACCAATGCTGCCTTGTGAAAATCAGCACCATTGCAAAAACACCCTTAAAGAGGTACTACTGTTGCTGGAATCAGATTGCTTTTGGTATTTTACTGCTTTTGTCATTTCTGGGAAATGTCAACGTGAAATCTGTTTGCCCAGTCAATAAACTCCTGGGGCTGACGGAACCGCTGTCCTCTTTGCATCTGAAAATGGAGGCTGTTTGTTTACAGCCTGTTTCTATTCCCTGCTTTGGGGCTAGAACTGCATTTTATTTGCATGTGATGCTCCTCTTCAAATATGTGCCCATTGTCCCTGTTCATTCTTTAAATGCTACTTCCCATTTTTAATGGCAGGGAAATCAATCAGCTCTGACCTCCCTTTTCTCTCCAACCCTCAGAATTTCTTAATTTCAAACTCCCAGCTACTCTCCCAGAAATAGCCTCTTTTTTTTCCCTAGGAATTATTCCCTGGAATTTGGGCTACGTCAAGGTCAGAATGCAGCTGAGATGGGGTAAGGGGGTGAGAGCTTGTAATGGCAAGGGATGACCAGGAAAGTCTAGAGTAGGGTCTCAACCTCAGCACTACTGATATTTTGGTCCAGATAATTCTTTGTTGTAGGGCTGTCCTGTGCATTACAGAATGTTAACCACAGCCCTGGCCTCTTCCTACCAGATGCCCATAGCATACCACCCCTCTTTATATTGTGACAACCAAAAATGTCTCTGGATGCACTAAATGTCCCTGAGAGTGGGGTTGTGGTGGGGTGACAAAATCCCCACACCCCTAGAAAACCACTGATCAACAAGTACAACCAGAAATGACTATTTTCCCAGAAGTGTCTTCTCCTCTCAGTGCTGAAGAAAGCAGGGGCTCCAGGAGCTCCTGCAGATTGCACCAGAACAGAAGTGTGTGGTTCTCTGATACCCTGAGAAGAAGCAGTTTTCCATTCTCCACCATTTGGAGATCTGGCCAGGTAGACGTGGCCTGAGACTATGGCTGTGACTTTTGCCACCCCTAATCTTTTGACCAAAAGTAGAGTTTTCTGAATTCCAACCTAATAACGTTTACCCTATCACATAAGAGACTATTATTTTTAGTGTATCTGCGTGTTCCTACCCTTCCACTGGTCTGCTCCTCTAAAGAAAACTCCAGCTTATAGATCATCAGACTCTTTTGCCTGAGTCAGAAGGTAGGGTCAGGTGGTGCAAGAGCAGGGAATTTGGGGATGACAATAAGCTCTTCATGTTCTTCAAGACATAATAACAAAGGACCTGAGTTGGTCTCTTAGTTCTGTGGACCACATTTTTTCACCCTGTTGCTGCTCTAGGACTGAAACACTTGGGTTATGGAATTTATCACCATTACACTTTTATCTGGATGGTATTTAACTTCTGCAAAGAATCTTTGGGAAGTGTTCTCTCAGATGAGTAGAAAAAGAGATACTATAATCCTCATTTTACTGATGAGAAAACTGAGTCCCAAAGAAATCAAGAAACAAAATATGTCAACTTCAGCATACTTATTTCCCATTTCCAAGTCTGCTTTCTCCAATTAAACATCACCTATCCTACACTATTGGTGGGAAAGTAAGCTCGTTCAACCACTACGGAGAACATTATAGAGGTTCCAGAAAAAAAAACATAGAATTACCATATGACCCAGTAATTCCACTCCTGGACATATATCTGGAGAAAACCACCATTCAAAAAATTACATGTGGAATTCTTTTGTGGCACAGCGGGTTAAGGATCTGGTATTGTCACTATAGCAGCTCAGGTCACTACTGTGGCGTGGCTTCAGTCCCTGGTCTGGGAATTTCCACATGCCATGGGTGTGGCCAAGAAAGGGGGGGAAAAGATACATGCACCCCAATGTTCATTGCAGCACCATTTACAATAGCCAAGACATGGAAGCAACCTAAATGTCCAGCAATACAGGACAATAATACAATGGAATATTACTCAGTCATTAAAAAGAATGAAATAATGCCATTGCAGCAACATGGATGGACCTAGAAATTATCATACTGAGTGTAGCAAGTCAGACATAGAAAGACAAATATCATATTATATCACTTATATGAGGAATATAATAAAAAATGACACAAAAGTATGTATTTATAAAACAGGAAAAAACTCATAGATTTTAAACCAATCTTATTTATCATAGGTGAAACTTGCAGGGAGGGAAGTATTAGGAGTATGGGAATAACATATACACACTACTGTATAAAATAGATCAGGGAGAACCTACTGTGTAGCACAGGAAAATCTACTCAATAGTTTGTAATAACCTATATGGAAAAATAGAATGGATATATTTGTATGTATAACTGATTCACTTTGCTATACACCTGAAACTAATACAACATTGTAAGTCAACTATACTCCAAAAAATCGAATTAAAAATTGAATAAACATTGTAAGTCAACCGTATCTCAATAAAATTGGATAAAAAATTGAATTAAAGAAAGATGAAATAATGCCATTTGCAACAACATGGATGCACTTAGAAATTATCATACTGAGTGTAGCAAGTCAGAGAGAGAAAGACAAATATCATATGAGACCACTAATATGTGGAATCTAATTAAAAATGATACAAAAGAACTTACAAAACAGAAACAGACTCAAGGATTTCAAAAACAAACTTATGTTTACCAAAGAGGAAACACAGTGGGGGAGGGATAAATTAGGAAGCTTGAACTAACATATACATACTACTGTATATAAAATAGATAGGTAACAAGGACTTCCTGTATACCACAGGGAACTCTACTCAATACTGTGTAATAACCTATATGAGAAAAGAATCTGAAAAGGAATAGATACATGTGTATGTATAACTGATTTCCTTTGCTGTATGCCTGAAATTAACCCAACATTGTAAGTCAACTACCCTCCAATAAAATGTTTTAAATAAATAAATAAATAGCTATCACTTTATAAAAAACGCCTTGAAGCCAAACATTTCTCAGGCACACAGTTGACCTTGTGATATCTCTTCATCTTTTTTAAAAGGTCTACATATGTTAAATGGTTTATATGCATTGGCTGGTTGAAAATGGTTTATCTATGTTAAGTAAGTATGTCTACTGTGTTGAAAAGTTCTCATTTTCATAAGGAGAGAGGACTCAGCCTCAGTTTACCCATTAATAAACTCTTCTACAAGGGACAGGTGACAGGAAGCCTGCTATCATTCCAACAGGCAGTTTGCAGAGCCCAGACACTCAAGGTGAGTGGAAGGGGTGGGCTATGTGGTAAGGAGTGATGGTGGGACCCTGAGCCAAGCCTGGGTCTCCACATGTCAACACTTCTTCATAGGAGTAAGCATGGGGGAGGTAAGAACTCAGCGTCACTGTCAGGGATATGAGAGAAGAGGAGGTCCTACAGCTGCTTTTTTTTGTCAAAGCTTCAGGGAGCTGATCCCATAATAACTGACTATGATTGTGGATCACAAAATAAAAACAATGCACAGCCTTCCTCCCCACAATACACAATCGAAGAGGGAAGAGGGAGGGCAAGACCATCTTTTCCTGAGCTTTCTCCTTCTGGTGCATTCTTTCTGAGAATCAAGAGGACATGGGCTCTAGTCAAGTCTCTAGAATCTAGCTTAATCTTCTTATACATATTCTACAGGTGATAGTTAGAAAAGGCAGTGCCCACCCAAGCTGTCTCACAGGGAGGAGCTCAAATTAGATATCGGATGTCAAAGCACTTGCAGATGGTAAGGCATTTTGTAAGGCATGATGATGATCTGCCAAGTGAATGTGGGACTGAGTTTCAGAGGAAAGAAGGGTCAGGCTAGATTGACCACAAAGGTTGATCGAATAGCACCCCTAAAACCCATATCCATCCAGGACTTCAGATTGTGACCTTATTTGGAAATAGGTTCTTTAGAGATGGAATGAAGGTAAGGATGGAGATGAGATAGATGAGACTGGGTTAGAGGGAGCCCTAAATCCAACGGACATTAGAAGTGTCCTGATAAGAAATAGAAAGGCACAAGAGACATGGAAAAGGTAATGCGAATATGGAGGCAGAGATTGAAGAGATGCATCCACAAGCTGAAGGAAGCCAAGGAATGTGGGTCAGCACCAGAGGCAACAAGAGAGGCATTGGACAGTTTTGCCCTCAGAGTCTCCGGAAGGAATCCACCTTTCAAACAACTTGATTTCCAACTCCAGGCCTCCTCAGCTGTGAGAGAATAACTTTATTTTTTTAAGCCACCTAGTTTGTGGTCATTTGTATGGAATTCCTAAGAAACTACTACAGCTGCTATGTACCTAAGGAACTAGGACTTTCATTTTCCCTCCAGTATGGGAGGATTGGAGCATCTTGAGCCAAACTACTCCTGGCTTCAAAGTATGGGGTGGGGCTAGCCACCACCAAAACCCAAAACTCCGGTGTTCCTGTTGTGTCTCAGTAGGTTAAGAACCCGACACATTGTCCACAAGGATGTGGGTTCAGGAGTTCCATCGTGGCACAGTGGTTAATGAATCCAACTAGGAACCATGAGGTTGAGGGTTTGATCCCTGGCCTTGCTGAGTGGGTTAACCATCTGACGTTGCTGTGAGCTGTGGTGTGGGTCACAGACACGGCTCGGATCCCAAGTTGCTGTGACTCTGGCATAGGACGGTGGCTCAAGCTCCAGTTAGACCCCTAGCCTGGGAAACTCCATATGCCATGGGAGTGGCTCAAGAAAAGGCAAAAAGACAAAAAAAAAAAAAAAAAAAAGGATGTGGGTTCAATCCCTGCCCTCGCTCAGTGGGTTAAGGATCCAACATTGCTGTGGTGTATGTCACAGATGTGGCTCAGATCTGGTATTGCTATTGCTGTGGCATAGGCCAGCAGCTATAGCTCCGATTTGACCCCTAGCCTGGGAATTTCCATACAATGCAGGGGGAAGCCCTAAAAAGAAAAGAAAGCAAAACAAAACTTCCTACAAGGAATCAGCCACCACTGAAGAAGTCCTCTCTTCAGCCAAGAGAGATCAGTAATCTGATGATGCTAAAGATTTAATGGATGGCCATCATCCAAAAGTCTACAAACAATAAGTGCTAGAGAGGGTGTGGAGAAAAATGAACACTAGTACACTGTTGGTGGGATTGTAAATTGGTGCAACCACTGTGGAAAGCAGTATGGAGATTCCTCAGAAAACTAAAAATAGAACTACCATTTGATCCAGCAATCCCACTCCTGGGCATCTATCCAGAGAAAACCACGACTCGCAAAGACACATGTATTCCAATGCTCATTGCAGCACTATTTACATCAGCCAAGACATGGAAACAACCTAAATGTCCATCAACAGAGGAGTGGATCAAGAAGATGTGGTACATATACACAATGGAATATTACTCAGCCATTAAAAAGAATGAAATACCAGCATTTTTTGCAACATGGATGGACCTAGAAACTATCATGCTAAGTGAAGTCAGCTGTACAATGAGACACCAACATCCAATGCTTTCACTGATATGCGTAATCTGAAAAAAGGACAGACTGAACTTCTTTGCAGAACAAATGCTGACTCATAGACATTGAAAAACTTACGGTCTCCAGAGGAGACAGTTTGGGGGGGTGGGGGGATGTGCCTGGGCTGTGGGATGGAAATTCTGTGAAATCAGATTGTTATGATCATTATAGAACTGCAGATGTGATGAATTCATTTGAGTAATAAAAAATTAAAAAAAAAAAGATTTAATGGGACCCCGAACTTAGAGGAAGGGTTTCCCTTTCCACCTTCCAACTTCTCAATTGATGGCATTAGGAGTCCTTCTCTAAGTGTGTCAGATCAAGGGGTCCAGAGGGAAATTCCATAGCCTTCCACATGAGAGTTAGACTGCCAGCAGAATCCCAGTTGCCTTTTGTACCCTGCTATCCACTCCCCTGTGGGAAGACACCTTGAAGAATTCCTAGGACAGGTCTGCAAAGATGTAGGTACACACTGTCTGCCACCCAACTCCTACCACAGTAGGAAACTATGTGTACCAATGAGAGTTTTCTGTGCCCTAATAATACAACTTCACACAGAAAGGATGAAATGGGATTTATTTTTTTCTGCATGAGAAGTCAGTGTGAGTGGTAGAAAGAGATAAACAGGTGAAAATTTACTCTGTAATTTGTCTTTGCCAGGAACTATGAATGTAAGCCAGCACTAGATCTAGAACATAGTGGGAGCTCTATAGTAATTGAACCACAATTAGGTGGTTAGGTAGTAACCACCTAATTTAACTGTGGTAGGTAACTACCTACCACAATTAGGTAGTAATTAAGCCAAATTAGGAGAAATTGTGATGGAGCAGGACTGGAGGGGAAGGTTGGGAGGTAAAGGGGCAGGAGCCATGGAAATGGATGTGGAGGGAGAGAAGCAGAGCATCCACAAATGGCAGGAGGAAGAAGCAGATAGTAAATAATAAAGGTGATGGAGAAAAAAGTCAGAGACCCAAAGAGTCCTAGGTCCATAAAGCTACAAGAGGACTTCTTGAAGTTCACTTAATGAGAATCTGAATGATTAAATGTTCATCTTTAAATCTTCCACTCTGCACCCCAAAAAATCTAATATCTGGGAATAAACCTGACCAAGGAGGTGAAAGACTTATATGCTAAGAACCACAAGACATTAATCAAGGAAATTAAAGAGGACACAAAGAAATGGAAAGATATTCCATGCTCCTGGGTTGGAAAAATTAATGTTGTAAAAATGGCTACACTACACAAAGAAATCTGAAGATTCAATGCAATCCCTATCAAATTACCCATGACATTTTCCATGGAACTAGAACAAACAATCCAAAAATTTATATGGAACCACAAAAGACCCAGAACTGCTAAAGCAACACTGAGGAACAAGAACCAAGCAAGAGGCATAACTCTCTCAGACTTCAGGCACTATTACAAAGCCACAGTAATCAAGACAGTGTGGTACTGGTACCAAAACAGACAGACAGACCAATGGAACAGAATAGAGAACGCAGAAATAAACCCAGACACCTCTGGTCAATTAATATTTGACAAAGGAGGTAAGCACATAAAATGGGAAAAAGACAGTCTTTTCTGCAACTATTGCTGGGAAACCTGGATAGCTGCATGCAAATCAATGAAACAAGAACACACTCTCACACCATGCACAAAAATAAACTCAAAAATGGCTTAAAGACTTAAACTGACAAGACACCATCAAACTCCTATAAGAGAATATAGGAAAAACATTCTCTGACATCAACCTTACGAATATTTTCCCAGGTCAGTCTCCCAAAGCAACCGAAATAAAAGCAAAAATAAACCAATGGGATCTAATCAAACTGACAAGCTTTTGCACAGCAAAAGAAACCAAAAAGAAAACCAAAAGACAACTTACAGAATGGGAGAAAATTGTTTCAAATGATGCACCTGACAAGGGCTTAATCTTTAGAATATACAAACAACTTATACAACTCAACAGCAAAAAAGCCAAGAACCCAATTGAAAAATGGGCAAAAGACTTGAAAAGACATTTCTCCAAGGAAGATGTACAGATGGCCAACAAGCACATGAAAAAATACTTGACATCATTGATTATTAGAGAAATGCAAATCAAAACTACCGCAAGATACCACCTCACACCAGTCACAATGGCCATCATTAATAAGTCCACAAATAACAAAGGCTGGAGGGGGTGTGGAGAAAAGGGAACCCTCCTGCACCGTTGGTGGGAATGTAAGCTGATACAACCACTATGGAGAATAGTAGGAAAGTACCTTAGAAATCTATACATAGAACTACCATATGACCCAGCAATCCCACTCTTGGGCATATATCTGGACAAAACTCTTCTTTAAAAAGACACATGCACTCTCATGTTCATTGCAGCTCTATTCACAATATCCAAAACATAGAAACAACCCAAATGTCCATCAATAGATGATTGGATTAGGAAGATGTGGTATATATGCACAATGGAATACTACTCAGCCATAAAAAAGGATGACATAATGCCATTTGCAGCAACATGGATGGAACTAGAGAATCTCATACTGAGTGAAATGAGCCAGAAAGACAAAGACAAATACCATATGATATCACTTATAACTGGAATCTAATATCCAGCACAAATGAACCTTTCCATAAAAAAAGAAAATCATGGACTTGGAGAACTGACTTGTGATTGCCAAGGGGGAGGGGGAAGGAGTGGGATGGATGGGGAGCTTTTGGTTAATAGATGCAGACTATTGCCTTTGGAATGGATTAGCAATGAGATCCTGCTGTGTAGCCTTGGGAACTATGTCTAGTCGCTTATGATGGAGCATGATAATGTGAGAAAAGAGAATGTATACATGTATGTGTAACTGGGTCACCATGCTGTACAGTAGAAAAAATAATAATAAAAGATAAAAATAAATAAATAAATAAATCTTCCACTCTTTTCAAAATGAAAGTCTGTTTGGATTTAATGATTTAAAGAAGAGCTCTATCAAAGATAGCCACCATTTGCACAGCCCTCCAGGACAATGCCACTGAGCTGGGCAACAAGGCCCCAGGAACGATGGGCCACCTGGATTCAGAGAAGGTGGGAGACAGAATCATGTCCACATGGAGTTCCCAGCCATTTCCTGAGAACTTCTTTTATAAATACCCCTTCCCAATCTTAGGTTTTGGCAGTATTTTTGACCATCAAGCAAACTATGCTGGGAATTCTCTTGTGGCATAGTGGATTAAGGATCCGGTATTATCACTGCCATGGCGAGGGTTCAATCCCTGGCCTGGGAACTTCCATAAATATATATATGAAATGAGATTTTCCATGGAAGTCATGCTAAGGAGATTACCAATGGACAGCAAGAAGATTGTGATATGATTATAACCCCTCATCCATAATCCTGACACCCAAAACCAGAGATATTTTCCATAAATTACTTGGTATCAAAACCTGACTTGAACTGACATGTGGCTTTTAATGGTCTTCACTTATCCCACTTAGCAGGATATTCATTTTTGCTATAGAAATGTTGGTATATTTGATTATCAGATGCTGCCCCAGGTTATATTGGAAGTGTTCCATAGTATATACATCACATTTCCCAATTCCAAACAATTCTGATTTTTGAACTCTATCTGCACCAGTTGGAGAAAGGGATTGTAAGCCTATAATATCCTGGTCTTTGAGGAATGATCTCTGCCAGGAGAAGTAAGACTAAAAACAGTCATTTCTTCAAGATCCTAAGCAGGATATTTTGTTTTAATAGTAGGTCATTTCACAAAACCTAAAATTTTTCTTCTTTTTAGGGCCACACCTGCAGCATATGAAAGTTCCCAGGCTAGGGGTCAAAGAGGAACTGCAGCTACCAGCCTACACTACAGCCACAGCAACAGCAACACTAGATCTGAGCCAAATCTGCAAACTATGCCCCAGCTTGCAGCACCACCAGATTTTTAACCCACTGAGCAAGGCCAGGGATCAAACCCACATCCTTAGGGAGAGAACGTTAGGTTCTTAACCCACTGAGCCACAAAGGGAACTCCCAAGCCTAAAATTTAAACCATTAATTTGAAAATCTTCTTAATCACTAGGATCTGTGTACTATAGATATTATCTCTAAACATCTCTTACCTCTGGGGAGTGTTGGGATAGGGTGAGATTCAGAAATACAAAGGTGATAAGGGCTTGAAAGTCAGGGATAGAGTAAGGGTCAAAGACATCACTTGATTTTTTTTTAAGTTCAATCTTTTTTCATGGCCACAAATTAGATAAGAATATCATTACAGCAACCAAACGGCTAAATCAAAATGTCATGAACCTCATGACAGAAAGAAGGAGATCTTTATAGCTACTAAAGGAGAAACTGACTGCTCCCAAGACGCCTAAGACCCCTGAGAGATAAATGGCATCCATAAATCTAGCCAATAAAACACCTAAGCCCACAGGTCAAAACTGGAAAAGCCAAAGACCTGCTTTGTCAACATAGCACAACATTGGTCCTCACAAGCTTTGTTTTGTTTTGTTTAGTGTAAAGCGCTTGCTGACATTGAAACTTGGAAGTTTTCACATAATACTTTATATCCATTTTTCCTTGAAAAATCTAAAGACCTGGCAACATTGGACCCAGTTCACGTATGACAATGATCATCTGATCTGGGAAGAAGCCATTGCACCATCTTAGATAGATGTGATCTTTCCATTTCACCGCAGTCCCCATAATTTTCTGGGGGCTCCACCTGGTCCTGCCGACATTTGGGAGTGAGACAAACACTTTGGCCATGCAGGACCTCTGGATACACTCTATGGATCCTAAGACATACCAGGGACATGATAGGGCTACTTCATGCCTGTGGACAAGCTGGGAAAGGGTCTTTTTCTGCAGAGAGTACTGACAGGCTTGCTCCAAAACACACACTTGAGCAGTAACAACTAGTCAAATGATCCAGAGAAATCCCAAAGGGAAGCACGGAGCAGAACTGAGAAGTCAGTGAAGATTTTTACAGAAGTGAAATAACAAGATTAGGGAGGAGCAGATGTAGGTACTATTAGCAATGAGAACTCTAAGGAACAACTACTATCATTATTTTCACTAATGAGCAATTTGTTGCTTTTCTCCAAGTCAGATACAAACATCCCTAATATTTATAGTATGCCTACTAGGTACAGGTGGTTTACATATGTTGCCTCATTTACTCTCTACAACATCCCTGGCAGGCAGGCATTATTATGTCAATTTTAGAAATAAAGAAACTGAGCCATACATTCACAGCAACCTGGTTGCAACTAGAGATTCTCATAATAAGTGAAGTGGTCAGAAAGAGAAAGACAAATATCATATGAGGTCACTTATATGTGGAATCTAAAACATGGCACAGAAATAGACTCACAGACATAGAGAACAGACCTGTGGTTGACATGGGGCAGAGGGGAAGGAGTGGGATGGACTGGGTTAGTACATGCCAACTATTACATATAGAATTACTATTACATAGAGAATGGATAAACAACAACTATTACATATAGGATGGATAAACAAGGTCCTACTGTATAGCACAAGGAACTGTATCCAATCTTTTGGGATAAACCATGATGGAAAAGAATAATAAAATATATATAGGTGTGTGTGTGTGTGTGTAAAAACTGAATCACTGTTCTGTACAGCTGAAATTGGAGCAACATTGTAAATTAACTATAATTTTAAAAAGAAACTGAGCCATAGAGATTTTTTAAGTAACTTACTCAGGGAAAGTAACTTGTCATTGTTATAACCAAAATTCAAACTTAGGTCTTTATGACGCCCAAATTAATTCACTATTCATTATACCACTAGACCAAAATCAAAATGTTTATCTTTCCAAGAAAGTAATTACTCAAATAATCAAGACATCTTAACTATCTCCTCTCTCCTCTTAAAAAAATTACTCTCAGGATCTAACATAAGCTAAGTCACACCTCAATGTGAATTTAAGTCATTCTGGAGTCTTAATGGAGACCTGAAAGATTTCTCAACCAACACAAAAAGAGATAAACACTATAGGGAAAAAGGGTACTTCCTAGTATCCCTGAAATCACAAGAGCATTTTTGAACCACACTAAGGTGTTAGAGGAGGTCCCCCAGAGGAAGTGACCACCGATTAACCCCGGAGCTGGACCCAGGCAATTGGAGGTGCCTCATCCCCTCCCCTGTCTTTGGAATGTATGTTCTGCTCACCATTCCCAGAGTGGGAGCTGTTTTCAAGGATGCAGTCTTGACATAGCAATGCGTTACTGAGAACATCTGGACAGAATGTGTGACTGAACCCAGTAAACGACTCTATGTAACTTCTCAGATTTGGCAGGCAGGAGCAGAGATCTACTCATCTTTCAGCATCCTAAGACAAGACCCATATTTGAGTTCCCTTGCTTATGAAATCTGCCATCCACCAGTCTGGAGTGATCTGCCTCATTCTTCAATCTCTCATTGTCCTCCCTGCACAGGGGCCAGTTTGCAAACCAGCATTAAGTTCCTCATCAAACGTGCAGATGTGATCTGGGCAGGGCATGCTTGAGGTGGAGTGTTAAATGCCGATGGGTCCAATCATAACCTTCTGATCAGGGGAGGGTTTGCAGAAAGATAAAACATTGATTTTTCAGGCAGTGTAAACATCTCTGGCATCCAGGTACCTACCGCAGAATCTCAGAAAACTCAATTATTAATATCAGTATATGAACATCATTTTGTTGTGATTAGATTTCACTTTAATTTAAATTCCGTTAAAGCCACAAGGGAGCAAAGAAGCAGTCTCGTGAAATAAACGAGTCAGTCTCAGTTTTATTTTTCATGTTTGCAAGCCAGGATTATCAGCAAATCTTATCAGTCAGGCGGCAAATTACCAAGAACCGCATTAAAAATGTGTATAGCCGTTTTCATTTTTGAAAGATTCAAGACTATAAATAATTAAATGCATTAGACATCTGTTATTTATGAGCTGAAATGACAGTTTTAATTTAGTTCTTCATTTAGCCAAGCTTGACGTATTATGACTCTAAAGGAAAACACAGGAAATATCTAAAAATGACATCTTTCAGAGCCTGCAGTGACCATAGGTGCAAATCAAGACCTGGTTATTTTTCACTTCCCTTCAAGGCCTGTCAAGACACAATCTCTACCTGTCCTCAGGAACTCTGATTGGCTGACAGAGCAGCCCACATCTGCTAGTTTCACGAAGTAAAGCAGGCCGCTTAGTAGGAGGTGTGAATATGATCGCAATTAATTATGCATGCAGAACTAAGTCACTAGATCAGATCTACGGACCACTTTAGGGTAATGCCAAAGAATTTAAAACTCCTGTCCTTGCCTTAAAGCCCCACTAGAGAAGGGCTGTTATTTCAGTTTTCCAAAGATGTACAAAACTTCATGGGTAATGGAAAGATAGCGGCAAGAAACAGGTGCAAGAATCATGATTTGGAAGCCAAGGGGTAATATGTTAATAATTAAGATGCACTGCAGTCACTGACTAAAGTCAAAAAATGAAGGAATCATTTTTAGAAATGTAGGCTCCCTAATCATACAGCCATACAAACCCACACATGTCAGCCTTGTGCCCTGTGACAAGATACCTCTGGATTCTTGGCTCAGATGCAGTGCAATTGTCTACAGCCTGGAACATTCCAGAACTGCGATGGATCCTGAAGTGACTCCAGCCACAGGTGATGAGAAATCACAGCACCTTGGCCTTTGTCAGAGCTGCTGGAGGTGGGACAGGTCACATTACCCATGCTCAGTCAGCTGAGATGTGTTGTATGGTTGAGCGTGCCAAGCACTGGCCACAGGCTATAGTTTGGAAATTACTACATTGTTTAATGTTTGCTAATTCCAATACATGGATTGAATGACTGATATACTGTTTGTCAATTTTAATAAATTTGCCTGGGGAATTTTTGTCTAAGTGTTTGGGTTTCATGTGTACAATGCTTAAAGCACTAGGACTCCTTGGGGAAGGGGGAGGGGGAGGGGGTGGGAAACTGCAGAATTAGGTGAATTCTGAGCCCCTAGAATTGCTTAATGAGCTAATGAGGGAATCATTGGCAAGCACAATCTCTTTGGAGAAAGGAGGACCATCATGTTGGTTTTTTTTTTTTTTTTTCCAATATGGAAAATATAAATCAGGGAACAGACCGATGCATTCCAGGAGAAATAGTGCGCATAATGTACCTGCCCCCCTGGGTCCCCACTCCTGTGTCTTTCCAAACCCCTATATGGGGCCACTCTGCCCTTCTTCAGGTCCTGGGGCATATCTGTGGCCTACAAACGAGAAGGAACACTGGAGCCCATGGATTTGCATCCATTGGGTCTGGGGCCATTCCTGTCCCCTACTGTAGATCCCAGACCCAAGGCTGGGACTCCTTGCCTTGCTTCCTGCAGCAAAATCCTGCCTCATCTACCAGCATTTGTATCATTCTCATTGCTCCTGAACTCTTGCCTTCATGGCCTCCAGTTCCTCTGGAAACTGGAATCAGCCTTGCTTGACCATCTATACTTGTTCTCCCAGAAACTAGTGTCTCATCCTTCAAACGTACTGCCAATAACAAGGTCAGATGCTGTGATGTGGCCAGATTGAATGCCTGCCATGGCTGTCCTGTGGCTCCCAAGGCCACCGCCAGGGCTGGCACCCATTGTCTCTGCTGAAACTCCTCAGGGTCTGTTTTGTCCCCTTTCCTTCTCCAGGGCTGGCCCAGCCTCACAACAGCCTCCCAGATCTGGTAACTACACATTGTAGTTTTCCCTCTGCTCCATCCAACAAGCCTGATTGACAGCTTTTGGGGGATTTCTGACTTCCCCAGCTGCTAAGCCTGCTCCTCACCCAACTCTGTACTCTCCTGCTCAGATTAATCTAGGCAGGAGCTGATTTGGCTTGTAATGTGACATTAATTACAGAAGTGCTAACATTTCTAAATAAAAAGGAGTGCCTCCATTTTCAAAAGTTGAAATTAAAATAAAACCAGAAGGAATCATTTTTGGGTACAAACAACAACCCGAGTTCCCGACTCTTATGAGCACTTCTGCCAGCAGGGCTTGTCCTTTCTAGCAATGCCAGCTTCATGGACACACAAACGGAGCAATTACACAGGGCCCTGGCCTCAGAAGGGCCCCGCAATTGGTTTAATGCTCTGCTCTTTCTGCCTAGAAATTCTTAATTTTAATTGTTTTGCTTGTAAAACCCCATGGGACAATGGAGCACAGATGTAAGCAGAGGAAATGTGCTTGACACACATGTTCCCTGTCGTTCCCACTGCCTCACTGGCACAGAGCATTCCCAATGCCTCATGAGCCTAGAATTTCTGTGGACCCATGATATGGCCCAAAGTGACAAGGGCACATGTGACATCTACAACTGAGTGTGCAGAGGGACACTCACAGCCCCAAGAAGCCACACTTTCTGTTCAAATTAGAAAACATTGGTGCTAATGACACAAGTGGGATGTCCTGCTCCAGGAGGGTTCATGAGGATAGGTACTTCAATGCATGTGACAAAGCTTCTGTGTCCCCAGAGTGAGCCACAACTGCCTCCCACCTCTCCAGGAGACCATCCAAGATCATCAGGAAACACCTTATATTAGGACAGTTGTTCTCAAAAGCATGACCCCTGGCCCAGTACCATCAGCATCACTCAGATCTACTAGCTAAACAAGCCTTCCTGGTGACTCTGATATATGCTAAAGTTTGAGAACCACGCTAGCAGTTGCTGGCAGTGTGGACCCTGAATTTTGGTTCTGTTTTTTGGGGGTTTTTTTGTTTTTTTTTTTTCTTTTTAGGGCCACACCTGCAGCATATGGAAATTCCCAGGCTAGGGGTCAAACTGGAACTGCAGCTGAGGCCTACGCCACAGCCACAGCAATACCAGATCTGAGTCACATCCACAACCTACACCACAGTAAGGACAGGGATGGAACCTGAATCCTCAGGGATGCTATGTCAGATTCTTAACCTGCTGAGCCACAACAGGAACTCCTGCCTCTGTTATTAAAAGCCTGTATGCTCACTCTAAAATAAATAAATAAATAAATAGCTCACTCATTTCAAATGCAGAAAGAAGGCAGTGGTATTCAAAGAAACACAAACGTCCAAGGAACCCTATCATATCCTTTCTTCCTGGTGTGACTTTCACCCACTGCCAATGAAAATGATGATGGAAAAGAACAGGAAAAGAGAGCAAGGCCTAGTTCTCCTCCTTTCAGCCCTTTCTCACTCCTCAGCAAGACAGAGGTAGAGAGTGCTGGTTGAATGTGCACATATCAAGAAGTGAGATTAAAAAAAAAAACAGTTGAGTTCATTTTGTGCAGTGTTACCACTGTTCTGGCCAGAACAAAATATAAATGCATTATTTTTCACGCAATACAAACTGTAATTCTGGCGATTTGCCATATGAGTGGAATACCCCTGTATTTGCATTGAAAACTGGCATTGCACAATATAAATATGAAGAGTCAAATTCATGCTGATAATCTAAATTTTCAATTTGTCTTTACTTAGAAATTATCTGTAGAGCAAGTAAAAATCTCCATGACAAATGGTAAGAGAGACCATGGGAGAAAGGAAAAAGCTTTGGATTTTAGTACTTTATACATCATTATTTTTTTCTGTTTTTTGGGCAAGGGGTCCCACATTTTCTTTCTGCATTGGACCCCACACATTATATGGCTAGGAGCAGGCTGGTCAGACAAGGAGAGTAACCTCCATGCACAGCCCAGACTGGTGGGGGTGGTCTGGGTGGACTGCTTCTCCAAGTGTGTGTGTTCCTCTCTGTGTTTGCATCTTCCTTCTGAGACCCCAGTGCTGTGGCTCCTCTGCCCTGGAGTTGGACAGTTCTAACCTGATGGACTGACTGTGAGCCTTACATGGCTGATGCCAGTGTGGCACAATTTTGGCCACTGCATCCTAACTCTCAGACCACTGCTGCCTGAGGCCCAAGCCCCACACCACCTCTCCACTTCTGCTCACCTCCATCTCCCTGTTCACCCACTTAACACCACTCTTCTGCATCCTCCAGCTTGCCAAACTTACTCTGGAGTTCTGCTTCCTCCAACAGTCCTGTCTTATCCCAAGGGGTAGGGGGAGTCCTCTAAGCAGCAGGGAGAGTTCTGACCCTTATTGGTTCAACTCTTCTCTTGGGTTTCTTGTCACCATGGATCTGCTACTTGGTACCGCATGGCTCTCTATCAAACTACTGACCCCTGCAGATGATCAGATTGAGGGGACAAGAGGGCACTGGTAGCTAGGATCAGTTACCATGGCAGAGGGAAAGAAGCCCTGCCCAGGGAAAGCAGCCTCATAGCTCCCTCAAATGTTACTGGGTTGTCTTTGAAAGAACAAAACTCCAAGCATTCAAGATGGCTTACATCAGAGGTTCTCCACCTCAGTTCATTAGAACCCTTCCGGAGGAGTTTTTAATAAAATCCAACAGTGGGCTCCCATCCCCAGAGTTCTGGTTGAATTGACATGGGGTCAACCCCAACATTGGTTATTTTTTTTCACACCTTTCCCAAAGAATTCTAGTGCACAGCCAATGCAGTGACCCCACCTAACAGAAACAGTCAAGCTGGTTCTAAGGAGCAGAACTAAAGACGGAGGACAGGACCAACATTGTTACCTCAAGAGCACTGCCTGGTTCCACCTGCCAAGTGGCTCTGGTGAGTCACTTATGGCATGAACATCACTTTCTTCCTGTGAAGAAGAGAAATAATTTTATATAATCCTGCCCTCTGTGCTGTAAAATAGGACTAGAACAAGGAGTTCCCATCATGGCCCAACAGAAATGAATCCAACTAGGAACCATGAGGCTGAGGGTTCAATCCCTGGCCTCACTCAGTGGGTTAAGGATCTGGCATTGCCGTGAGCTGTAGTGTAGGTCATAGAGATGGCTCAGATCTGGCATTGCTGTGGCTTGGCATATGCTGGCAGCTTTAGCTCCAATTAGACCCCTAGCCTAGGAACCTCCATATGCCATGGGTGTGGCCCTAAAGACAAAAAAGACAAAAAAAAAAAAAGACTAGAACAAGACTAGAACAATAATACACTCCTTACAAGATTTGCCTATTAATTTACAATTTCTAATGCTCTTCCACAGTTACCAGACCCTAAGAGACATTGGGTGGTACTATAGACTGAATGTTCTTGTCCCCCCCCCAAAAAAAACAAAAATTCTTGTGGAAACATAATCCCCGAATGTGATGGCATTTAGAGGCTGGACCCTTGGGAGGTTATTAAGTCGTGAGGGCTCTACTCATAAAAGAGACTCCAAAAAGTTCTCTTATCCCTTCTGCCGTAAGAGAGCTGTCTGTGTTACAGGAATCTGGGGCCCTCACAAGACATCAAATTTGCCAGTGCCTTAATCTTGGACTTCCAGCCTCCAGAACTGGGAGAAACAAATTTCTGTTCTTTTTTTTTTTTCAAATTGAAGTATAGATGATTTTAAATGTTGTGTTACTTTCAGGTGTACAACAAAGAGATTTGGTTATATGTATATATGTGTGTGTATGTGTATCTGTATATGTGTGAATATGATATATATGCATGTGATATATATATGTATATGTGTATACATATACACACATTTTTTTCAGATTCTTTTCTATTATAGCTTATTACAACATATTGGATATAGTTCCCTACGCTATACAGTTGGCCCCTGTTGGTTATCTACTTTATATATAGTAATGTGCATATGTTAATCCCACCAAAATGTCTGTTCTTTATAAGCCACACAGTCTATGGCATTCTGTTATACCAGCCCAAGAAGATTAAGGCAGGAGGGGAGGTGGGAAATGGGTACATAAGCACAGACTACCTGGTTAGTGTCATGAAGACACCTGGCTGGTGGACTCTGCTCCTGTGAAAACAAACGTGACAGATTTCTTTTTTTTTTTTTTTTTGTCTTTTGTCTTTTTAGGGCTGTACCCATGGCATAGGGAGGTTCGAAGGCTAGGGTCAAACAGAGCTATGGCTGCTGGCCTACACCACAGCCACAGCAACTCAGGATCTGAGCCTCGTCTGCAACCTACACCACAGCTCACAGCAACACCAGATCCTTAACCCACTAAGCGAGGCCAGGGATCGAATCCATGTCCTCATAGATATTAGGCTCGTTAACCACAGAGCCACAACAGGGACTCTGTGACAGATATTTTGGTCAATGAATATGTTAGTAAGATGCAAACCCAAACTTAGCATCAATGTTCTGTTATTATTATTTACCCAAATTTTTATCTACTTACTTATTCATAGTTATTTTTTTAATTTTTTTTAAAGTATAGTTGATTTACAATGTTGTGTCAATTTCTGGTGTACAGCAAAGTGACCCAGTCATACATATATATATTCATTTTCTCCTATTATCTTCCATCATGTTCTATCCCAAGAGATTGGATATAGCTCCCTGTGCTGTATAGTAGGACCTCATTGCTTATCCATTCTAAATATAATACTTTGCATCTACCAACCCCGAACTCCCAGTCCATCCCATTCCCTCCCCCTCCCCCTCCCCATCCCCCTCCCCCTTGGCAACCACAAGTCCATTCTCTATTTCTGTGAGTCTGTTTCCATTTTGTAGATAGATTCATTTGTGCCCTATTTTAGATTCCACGTATAAGTGATATCATATGGTATTTTCCTTTCATAGAGAGATATTTCTATCAAAGCATAACGATCTCTTGCCCGATCCTATCCTTTAAAATGTCCTAGTCAAGAACTTTAATGAGACTGTGAACTAGAAATGCCTTCTATCTTGTCACAGGGTTCTCACTTTTTTCCCCTTTTCCTCTTCCTCCCTCCCCTATTTTTCTCTGACTTCAGCTTCCTTCCCCTCCTCTTTCATCTTCTCTGAGTGACACACATGAAAAAGATCTTCTCTCAAGGTATCCCAATTTCTTTGCTGATTCTGCTATTAAGTGATCTTTGGAAGGCATCAGTTGGCACCTCCAGGCAATATTATCTCAGCCTCTCATACGACTTGAGAAGCTTCAGACCCACAACACAAAAATTTCCCTGCAGCATCTAATAGGTTGGCTTCTCTTTCATCCATGAGGATAATTCGTTTCCAGCCTGCTTATAATATCTCATTGGAAATCTAGAGGAGGTTTTCCCATTTCCTTCCACCCTCCTCTTACCCCTGAACCTCATGTCTTTGAAACACATGCAGTTTTTCTCAGTGTCCTCACCTGTAGTTTTCTTATGGGCAGCACATGAGTGGCTGAGGGTATTGGCTCTCTCAGCCCCTAGCCACCAATCGCTATCTGCAGGTGGCCTGAGCCCTGCCTACCTCCTGAAGTTGGCTGCTGGTGAGGTAGGCATTGTCCTGCAAATCAAAAACACTTACAATAAACAGACCTCAGGGCAGCCTTGGGCCTTGGCAGGCAGTTAATGGGATCAGAAAGAACCTTTTACTCTGCTAGGCACCACATTCCTAGCCCAGACTGCGCTTAGGGCAAGAATAAAAGAGTGATTCTTTCCCTTTTATACTTGCAGTTGAAAATGCAGAATGTTGTTATCAGACAAGGCCACAGGAAGTGTATTTGTTTTTCTTGTGGTGCTTTCTTCCTAATTCACACACACACACAGTATCTCTTTATAATTTTCCCTCCTCAGCTTCCTCTATTCCTTTTCCTTCCCATGTCTCTACGCCCTTTAGAAATAAACACTGACTTTTTAAAACTAAAGTATATACATCTTCATCAAGTAATTGGTGAGACATCTTAAGATAATGAACTGCAGTCACTGAGGAAAATAAAGACATTTAACTTTATCAGGATCCACTCTTTATTCTAACAGACTGTTTTTAACATATTTTTTAGGACCGCACCTGCAGCATATGGAGCTTCCCAAGCTAGGGGTCGAGTTGGAGCTGCAGCTACCGGCCTAAACCACAGCCACAGCATCGCTGGATACAAGCCGCATCTGCAACCTACACTACAGCTCATGGCAATGCCAGATTTTTACCCACTAAGTGAGGCCAGGGATGGAACATACATCCTCACAGATACTATGTCTGCTAAGCCACAATAGGAACTCCAGACTTTGTTTTTTAGAACAGTTTTAGGTTTACGGAAAAATCAAGTGAAATGTACAGAGTTTCTGTGTACCTCCAGCCCCACCTCCACACACAGACTCCAGCACTAGCAACATACCCCCACCAGAGCGGTACATTTGTAACCACTGATGAATTTAAACTGATACATCATAACCACCCAAAGTCCACAGATAAGATTAGGACTCACTGTTGGTGGTGCATGTTTTATAGGTTTGGGAAAATGAATAATAACATGTATCTACCATCATGGAATCTACAGAATAGTTTCACTGCCCTAAACATCATCTGTGCTCCATCTATTCATCCCTCCCTTCCTGTCCACCCCTGGCAACCACTGATCTCTTTACTGTCTCCACAAGTTCTGCCTTTTCCAAAGAGTATTTAACACCCCTCCATATCTTGACAAAGCTTGATATCTCATTTTTCAAGCTCTTTCTTTTTAGTGGAATAATATTCCATTATCTAGATGTACCACAGTTTATCCATTCGCCTACTGAAGGATATCTCCATTGCTTCCAAGTTTTAGCAGTTATGAATAAAACTGCTACAAACATCCGTGGGTGTTTGTGTGAACATAAGTTTTCAATTCCTTTGGGTAAATACCAAGGAGCACAATTGCTGGAGCTTATGGTAAGAGCACATTTAGTTCTGTAAGAATATACAAATACCTCTTGCAGCTCAATATCAAAAAAAAAAAAAAAAAAAAAAACCCAATCAGAAAATGGGAAGATCTAAATAGGCATTTCTCCAAAGAAGACATACTGATGGCCAAAAAACACATGAAAAGATGTTCAACATTGCTAATTATTAGAGAAACGCAAATTAAAACTATAGTGAGGTATCACCTCATACCAGTCAGAATGGCCATCTTGAAAGAGTCTACAAAGAATAAATGCTAAAGAGGCTGTGGAGAAAAGGGAACCCTCCTACACTGTTGGTGGGAATATAAACCTCCTACAATGTGGGTTCAAACATTGTGGAGAACAGTATGAAGATTCTTTAAAAATTAAATATAGAACGACCATGTGATCCAGCAATCTCACTCCTGGGCATATATTGAGAGAAAACAATAATTTGAAATGATATATACACCTCAGTGTTCATTGCAGCACTATTTACAACAGCCAAGACATGAAAGCAACCTAAACATACATCAACAGAGGAATGGATAAAGAAAATGTGGTACATAAATATACATAAAAAAATAATATATGTGGTACATACATAAAAAATAATAAAACAATGCCATTTGCAGCAACATGAATGGAACTAAAATCATCATACTAAGTGAAGGAAGTCAGCCAGAGAAAGACAAATATCATATGAGAGTTCTAATATGTGAAATCTAATAAAAAATGATACAAAAGAACTTATTCCCAAAGCGGAAATAGACTCAAAGATTTTGGAACCAAATTTATGGTTACCAAAGGGGAAACATGGGGAGGGTGTGGATAAATTAGGAGATTGGGATTAACATATACACACTAATATATATAAAACAGATAAGAAAAATTTCCCTACAATGACAGGGAAATCTACTCAATACTGTGTAATAATCTATATGGGAAAAGAATCTGAAAAGGATTGGATATACGCATAACTGATCCATTTTGCTGTACACCTGAAACTAATGCAACATTTAAGTCAAATACCTGCCCATAAAATTTAATTTAAAAAAGATAACCTTGGGATTTTGATTGGGATTCCATTTAAACTATAGGTCAAGTTGGGAAGAACAGACATCTTGACAATATCGAGTCCTCTTATCCACCCATTTCATTCCTCTTTGATAACTGTCATCAGAGTTTTATAGACTTCCTCATGTAGATCTTTTACATATTTTGTTAGATTTATACCTAAGTTTTTCATTTTGGGGCGCTAACATAAGTGGTGTTGTGGCATTTGTTTTAGTAGTTCTTAACATTTCTTATTTAGTTTTTATTGAAGTATAGTTGATTTACGATATATTAATTTCAAAGTTATAGCACAGTGATTCAGTATTTTTACAGATTATGCTCCACTAAAAGTTATTATAAGGTAATGGCTATAATTCCCCATGCTATACATTATATCCTTGTTGCTTATCTATTTTATATATAGCAGTTTGTATCTTTTAGTCCCATATCCCAAACTTGCCCTTCCACTCTTCCCTCTCCCCACTGGTAACCCCTAGTTTGTTTTCTATATCTATGAGTCTGTTTCTGTTTTGCTATATACATTTTTGTATTACTTTTTAGATTCCATGTATAAGTGATAACAGAGTATTTGTCTTTTTCTGTCTCACATATTTCACTAAGCATAATATCCTCTAGGACTGGCCATGTTGCTGAAAACAGCAGAATTTCATTCTTTTTATGTCTGAGTAATATTCCATATATACCTCATCTTCTTTATTCATTTGTCTCTTGATGGACCCTTGGGTTACTGCCATTCTTGGCTACTGTAAACAGTGTTGCTATGAATATTGGAGTGCATGTATCATTTCAAATTAGTGTTTCTATTTTTTTAGGATATATACCCAGGAGTGGGATTGTTTCTATTTTCAGTTTTTTAAGGAATCTCCATTCTGTTTTCCATAGTGACTGTACCGATTTACATCCCCACTGACAGTGTGCAAGGGTTCCCTTTTCTCCACATCCTCTTCAGCATTTGCTATATGTAAACTTTTTGATGCTAGCCATTTTGACAAGTGTGAGATGATATTTCACTCTGGTTTTGATTTGCATTTCTCTAATAATTAACAATGTTGAGAATCTTTTCACATGCCTGTTAGCCATCTGTATGTCTTCTTTGAAGGAAGGAAGTAATGTATAATTGAATCACTCCATTGTAGAGCATAAATTATCACAACACTGTAAATCAACTATAATTCAATAAAACTTTTTTTAAAATCATAGAGGAAATAAATAAAATAGAGATCAAGAACAATTTAAAAAATCAATAAAACCCAGTGTGGTTTTTTGAAAGAATAAACAAAATTGACAGACTTTTAGCCAAGCTCACCAAGAAGAAAAGAGAGAGAATCCAAATAAACAAAATAAGAAGTGGGAGTTCTCATCATGGCTCAGCAGTAACAAACTCAACTGGTATCCATGAGGATGTGGGTTCAATCCCTTGCCTCGCTCAGTGGGTTAAAGATCCAGTGTTGCCATGAGCTGCAGTGTAGGTAGCAGACATGGTTCAGACTTGCATTGCTGTGGCTGTGGTGTAGGCCAGCGACTGCAGCTTTGATTCAGCCTCTAACCTGGGAACTTCCATATACTTTTGGTGCAGTCCTAAAGAGACAAAAAGAAAAAAGAAATGGGAGAGGGGGAAATAACAACTGATAACACAGACCTATAAATAAATCATAAGAGAATATTATGAACCACTATATGCCAACAAATTGGGCAACCTAGAAGAAATGAACGAATTTCTAGAAATACACAACCTGCCAAGACTGAATAAAAAAGAGATAAAATAAATAGACCAATCACTAGCAATGAAGTTGAATTTATAATAATAAAAAAAAAACCTTCCAGCAAACAAAAGTCCAGGAGCAGAAGCCTTCACAAGGGAATTCTACCAAACATACAAATAATTAATACCTATACTTTTCAAACTATTCCAAAAAATTGAGAGGAAGGAACACTCCCAAATTCATTCTATGAGGCTATCATTACCCTGATACCAAAACCAAAGACACTGTAAAAAAAAAAAAATTACAGGCTAATATATCTTCGATAAGAGTAGATGAAACAAGTCTCAACATAGTATTGGCAGACTGAATCTAAAATTATATATAAAGGATCATACACCATGATCAAGTTGGATTCATTTCAGGACATAAAAGTGTTCAACATTTGCAAATCAATCAGTGTGATACACCACATTAATGTAAGGCAAGAATAGAAATCACATGATCATCTCAATAGATGCAAAAAAAGCATTTGACAAAATTCAACGTCTTTTCATGATAAAACCTCTCATCAAAGTGGGTATAGAGGGAACATATCTAAACATAATAAAGACCATGTTTGACAAACACACAGCTAACATAATACTCAATGGTGAAAATGTGAAAGCCTGTCCTCTAAATTCAGGAAAAAGACAAAGATACTCTTGCCATTTTTATTTAATATACTATTGGAAGTCCTAAGCATAGCAATCAGACAAGGAAAAGAAATAAAAGGCATCCAAATTGGAAGAGGTAAAACTGTCACTATTTAAAGAAGACATGATATATTATGTACAAAACCATAAAATCTGTATCCCAAAACTACTAGAACTAATAAAATTTTTCCCCCACACTCACACCATGTGGAAGTTCCTGGGTCAAGGATCGAACTCGTGCCGCAGTTGCAGCCTGTGCCACTACTGCAGTAACGCCAGATCCTTAATGCACTTTGCCACAAGGGAACTTCCTAGAACAATAAATTAATTCAGCAAAGTTTCAGAAAAGAATATTAATATACAGAAAGCTTACTTTTTAGAAATTCCCTTGTGACACAGTGAATTAAAGATCCAGTGTTGCTGTAAGCTGTGGCATAGGCTGTAACTATGTTTGGGGTTGAATCCCTGGTCTGGGAACTTCCACATGCCACAGGCAGAGCTAAAAAGAAAAACAAAACAAAAAAAAGAACTCTGCTACTTTTCTGCACACTAATAATTAACTATCATAAAGAGAAAGTAAGAAAACAATCCCATTCACGACTGAATCAAGAAGAATAAAATAACTAAGAATTAATTAAACAAAGGAGGTGAAAGACCTCTATCATGAAAACTATAAAAGCATTGATGAAGGAAATTGGATATAATACAAAGGACTGGAAGGATACTCAATACTCTTGGATTGGAAGAATTACTATTATTAAAATATCCCTACTACCCAAAGCAATCTACAGACTTAATGCAATCTCTGCAAAAATGCCTATGACATTTTTCACAGAACTAGAACAGATAATCCTAAAATTCATATGGAACCACAAAAGACCCTGAATTGCCAAAGCAATCTTGAAAAAAAAAAACACTTGAGTCCACTAATCATGGAGAATAATCAGGACTTGCACACACACTCCATGATATAAAAAGTCAGCTTCAGTTTGTAAATCATAGATTGATGTATGTGATAAATACATATGGACAGATCTGAGTCTGTTAACCAACGCAGTCTATTCTTATCTGTGTGACCAGAGCAAGGATTTTGTGTTCCTTCAACCCCTCCCCATCTTACTTTAGGAAACATCATGGCATGGTCTACTAGCTCCTGCTGAGGACTCAGGTTTACCTAGAGTGGGTGATAGGCTCTGTCTGGCCACCAAGAATTCGGGATGTTTGGCTATTCCTAGGAGACACTGGATGAGTGAACCAAGATGAAGTCACAAGCCTATTGCAGGCTTTAGACAAGCCTCCATTTTCTCATCCATAAAATGAGAAAAGGAGGAGAAAGCAGGGAATAAAAAACTTCATAGTTTGTTATGAGGATTAACTACAGTATTATAAAGTACCTTGTACAGCCTGGTACTTAGTAAATGCTCAAAGTGGCAGGGAAGTGTCTCCCTAAAACTGCTCATTAATTACAAAGGAGAAAATAGTAACTTAATGGGAAAAACCTGAAAGATGCCACCTTAACCAAGTGATCAACATTAATGTCACCAGTAATGAGACAATCTGACATCAGGTGCCTCCTGATGTGGTGTTCTTTTATTATATTCCTGCCCAAAATGCACAAGAATCTAACTATGAAGAAACAGCAGACAAATCCAAACCCAGGGACATTCTACAAAATAACTAACCTGTGCGCTTCAAAAATGTCAGTGTCATAAAAGACAGACTGAAGGACTGTCCCAGATTAAAAGACTAAAGAGACATGACAACTAAATGCAATGTTGATCCTGTATGAAATCCTGGATCAGAGAAAACAACAGCTATAAAAAAAAAAAACATTATTGGACATTTGGGGAAATTTGAATATGGGATGTTTATTAGATTATGTATTATTGCAGAGTTAAATTTTCTGAATGTGATAATTGTGCTGTGGTTATATAAAAGAATATCCTTGTTCTTGAGAAATCTATGCCATATTGTTTAGAGAGAAAGAGGCATCATATCTACAGCTTATTATCAAACGGCTTAGAAAAAATAATTATCTTATGTAGATGAGCAATTGAAAGTGAAAGCCCAATGTAGCAAAATACTAACAACTGGCAAGTCTGGATACAAGATATCCAGGAGGATTTGGTGCAATTTTCTGTTTTGTACATTACAAATTTTCTGTATGTTTGAAATTATTTCAAAATAAAAAGGTATTAAATGGCAGAAAAGATAACTTTTCAGTGCTATTTGGAAAGAGAAATCAAGGTACACTGCCACACTGCTGAAAAAGAGAGGGAATCCCATGGAGAAGAGCTTTTAACTTTTTTAACCGTGTTCCCAGACCCACAGCATCTGAGCAACCCCATCCAAGGAAACAATGAGATTTCTGCTGGAGAAGCACTTTCCTGAGGAGCAGTGTTCCTGCATGCATGTACACACACAAACACAACACACACAGACCCAAACATACACTAAGATACACTAACAAGTATACACATAATATAAACTCAGAGAGACAAGCTGAATATAACTGGCAGTTGACCCTTAAGATTACTCTTCTCCTTAAATTTCAATTTATATGTTCTATCTCCAAGTTGAAACCTTATACTATCATCCTAACTGGTCTATCTTCAATCTTTACCACCTCCAATTTATCCTTTACACTATCTCCAGAGTACCAGTAAAACATAAATGTGATCATGTGAATGCACTTGCTTAAAAAACTTCAATGCTCCCAAATGCTGAGTAAATCCCTTCTCCTTACTTCCATCAAAACAACTTTATTGTTTTTCTTTTTTATGGCCACAGCTACAGCATATGGAAGTTCCCGGAATAGAGGTCAAGTGGGAACTGCGGCCATGGCAGCATGGTATAGGAGTCGAATCTGCAACCTACACCACAGCTTGCAGCAACACTGGATCCTTAACCCACTGAGCAAGGCCAGGGATAGAACACACATCCTCACAGAGAAAACATCTGGTCCATAACCCACTGAGCCACAACGGGAACTCCTCATCCAAACACCTTAGCTCAAACACCAGGCAGCTGGGTGTAGAAAACTCCCTTGGAAGACTGGAGGTAATTGGAGGGGCATTACATCACATCACAGCAAACCATGTAAAATTTAAAAAATATGGTACCATTTATCTTTCTCTTTCTGTTGTTTACATACTTTAATGTAGACTAAGAGATTAAAGAAAAATTATCAGAAAATGCAATAGGGTAGAAGTCCTCAGATATTTTTTAGAGTCACTGAAGCTTGATAAAATAAAAGATAAAATAAAAGTTAAATCCAGTTACAGCACTAAGATTTACCATCTGTTTTTCTTAAAGCAGAAAAATTCAATTTTTTGTCCCTTGACCACAACTACCTTGGGACACCATAATTCAGAGTTTCTATCCTTTCTGCAGTGACTGTCACCCCAGCTGTACATGTGAATGAGCTGGGGAGCAGCAACCACACCCCAAACCAGATTTGGAATCAGAACAATGGACAGGGCCCCTCCCTCATCCACACACACTATGAGTTCCTATAAATGCCAGGAAAACAACATAAAGATGCATTGTCCTCCAGAGCAAGTAGCATGGGCTGTGGTGATGTTATGCATTCTCGCTTTGGCCTATCAGCATCTGGAGAACCAGAGTTCTGGGCTATCTTTCTGGGTTTTTTTTTTTTACTTAATGAATTGTACTACATTTATAGGTGTACAACAATCATCACAACCTAATTTTACAGCATTACCATCCCAAACCCTCAGTGCATCCCCTCACCCCCAACCTGTCTCCTTTGGAAACCATAAGTTTTTCAAAATCTGTGAGTCAGTATTTGTTCTACAAAGAAGTTCATTGTGTCCTTTTTAAGATTCCACATGTAAGTGATAGCCTATGATGTTGGTGTCTCACTGTCTGACTAATTTCACTTAGCATGATAATTTCTAATTCCATTCATTTTGCTGCAAGTGCCATTATTTCTTTCCTTTTAATGGCTGAGTAATATTCCATTTGTACTGTCTTTATCAGGTATCATGTTGGACTTTAGGAGACTTGCAGTGGGACCTCAAAATGTAACATTAGGAGTTACACTTTTTTGAGTAACACATATAGAGTAGGCATTTTATGTCTTATTAAATCATAACCCTTCAAGTTAGGTTTTTTTTTTTAGATTTTATTTGTAAGTTAAGTATGAAATTGGTTCTGTAGTTCCAACTGTTATGAATTTGTAAATATAAATAATACTTGTTTTTCTTCATGCTGGTAAAGTTAGGTATTTTTATCCCCATTTTATAGATGATGAAACTGAGGCTCGAGATAATAAATGATGTGTTCCAATTCACAGGCTAGTAAGTGATGCCAAAAGTTGAATTCAAATCCATCTAATTCTCAAACCTTTGCTCTTTCTACCAGCCTCTCCCATGATGTCTCATGTTTATCTCAAAGAAGGTAAAATCTTTGACATCTCTCCTGTTATGAAATTCCCAGCTCTTTCAAGTGGTGAACAAGTTCTGGTTGGAGTTTGTATATTTCCTCAGAACTAACAGCATAGGGAGTTTCCTGAGAGTCTACTGGTTAGAACTCAGTACTTTAACCTCTGTGGCCTGTGTTCAATCCTTAGGCTGGGAACTGAGATCCCACATCAAGTTGCTGCACACTGCAGCCAGGAAAAAAAAAAAAGAGAACAGACATCAGAAAAAATCCTGGCATGTGGACACTACTCTCTGTAGCTCTGGCCACCAAGCCTGAGTGTCCCAGTGCATCATCCTTGTCCAAACCCGCATTTCATATGACTAGGCAAAAGAAGGTCTGGGGTAGATCACTTCTGAATGTCTAAGTGAAAATATCTCAAATAGCATGGGATGGCGAATGTCCTAAAATGCCCATTACCATGCAGAAATTCACAAGTTCTCACATAGAATTGTATATGCTCCAAATCTTAACTGTGAGCCATGATGGTGAAAGTAACCTGTTAATATTGGAAGCTTTGGGGAAAAAATTATTATTCTCAATGTGCTTCAGAAGCTTATCTATAAACATTTTATCACCTCAGAACTCAGGCAACACAAGGTCATGGCTGATGCTGTGAAGGATGTCAACTACCAGAATCTCGTGAGCACTAAACATAAAACTGTAAATCTGTCCAAAGATTAATTCACACCTGTGGCAAAAGATAGCCTTGCAATAGGTGATAGCTTACAGTTCTAAAATCACTAATGTGGAGAGAAAAAATGGAACATTCCACTCCATTAAAGAGTTACAATAAACATTCTTCAGTGGGGGTGAGCAAGTGCTTCTGCATTAGTCACCTACTGCTGAGTAACAAATTACCCCAATGTTTATCCATTCAAAAAACACACATCTATTACGTCACAATTTCCTTGGGTCAGGAATCCAGGAGAGGCTTAGCCAGGTCCCCTTTCTCAGGGTCTCTCACAGTCTAGCGTGATCTTGAGGCTTCCCTAGAGGAAGAAGAACATCCAGGCTCACTCATGTGGGTGCTGGCAGGATTTTGTTCCTTGAGGGCTGTTGGACTGAGGGCCTTGGTTCCTCCCTGACTGTTGACTGGAGGCCTCTCTTAGTTATTTGTTTTGTGGGTCTCCCCAGGGACAACTCACAGCATGGCATCTGGCTTCTTTGAGAATGAGCAAGCAAGAGAGCAAGGAAGAAGGAGCAAGATGGAAACCAGAGTCTTTTTGTAACCTCAGAAGTAACAGCCTTTCCTCAGAAAACTAAAAATAGAATTACTATTTGATCCACCCATCCCACACCTGGGCATCTATTCAGAGAAAACCATACTCGAAAAGATACATGTACTCCAAAGTTCATTGCAGAACTGTATACAATAGCCAAGACATGGAAACAACCTGAATGTCCATTGACAGAGGAGTGGATAAAGAAGATGTGGTACACATACACAAGGGAACATTACTCAGCCATTAAAAGGAAAGAAATAACGGCACTTGCAGCAAAATGAATGGAATTAGAAATTATCATGCTAAGTGAAATTAGTCAGACAGTGAGACACCAACATCATAGGCTATCACTTACATGTGGAATCTTAAAAAGGACACAATGAACTTCTTTGTAGAACAAATACTGACTCACAGACTTTGAAAAACTTACGGTTTCCAAAGGAGACAGGTTGGGGGTGGGGGGATGGGCTGAGGGTTTAGAATGGAAATGCTCTAAAATTGGGTTGTGATGATCATTGTACAACTATAAAAGTAATAAAATTCATTGAATAATTTTAAAAAAGAGAAGTGACAGCCTATTACTCTCACTCATCTATCAGCATTTTACTCTTTAGAAGCAAGTCACTAGGTTTAGCCCACACTCAAGTGGAGGAAATTACTGAAAGGCTTTAACACCAGGGATCAGAGCTTCCTGGGAGCCAACGTAGAAGCTGCCTGGCCCAGTATCACTGGACTTGGTACCACAGAAGCATCCAGGTCAGGCCTAACAATGACCTTCCCACTCTTGCTACATAAACAGTAGCTCCTGCTCAGTTCTGGATGATGCACAGGTGTTCCAGTGAGATCTGTTCCTGAAGAGGTGGGCTTTTGTTTCCCTTGGGTTGATTCTACTTTGCAATATTCCCCAACAACCTCTGCTTCAGCCTAATAGAGAATTCTATGGAAAAACACACATTTGGAGCAAGCACACACAGACACCCACACACACAACAGCTTTTTCTCAGTTTTTTGAATGCAGACTGAGGATCATCTCTAAAGAGGTGAAAGTGGTGAAAAAGAAAAGGCCCTTTAAATAGCAGACCAGACATCTGAGTTCAAGTGGTGCCTTCAACAGGAAATAATTGTACGATATTAACACATTAACTTTTCCTCACCTACCATAAAAGAGAGAGAGGGAGAAAAAAGGGGGAACAAAGATGATTCTAGTCTAACTCCCTCAAAAGCCCCATTCAGCTTCTTTCCAAAGAGAATTCTCACAACCCCTCCCTTAGGGACCCTAGGTCAAAAGTTGCCATTTGCCCTATTTTCTTTTCTTTTTTTTTTTTTTTTTTTTTTTTTTGTCTTTTTGCTATTTCTTTGGGCCGCTCCCGTGGCATATGGAGGTTCCCAGGCTAGGGGTCCAATCGGAGCTGTAGCCACCGGCCTACGCCAGAGCCACAGCAATGCGGGATCCGAGCCGCGTCTGTGACCTACACCACAGCTCACAGCAACGCCAGATCCTTAACCCACTGAGCAAGGGCAGGGACCAAACCCGCAACCTCATGGTTCCCAGTCGGATTCGTTAACCACTGCGCCATGACGGAACTCCCCTATTTTCTTTTTTGTTTGTTTTTGTTTTTGGCCATGCCCCTGGCATGCAGAAGTTCCCAACTGTGGAGTTTCCCAGGCTAAGGATCAAACCCGTGCCATAGCAGCAACTCGAGCCACTGCAGTGACAGCACCTGAGTCTTAATGCACCAAGCCGCATGAGAACTCCGTCTTTTGCCCTATTATCGCTCCCCCCAACCCAGGCACCCCAGAATCCTGGTCATTTAGTTGCTTCTCTCAGTGCATTTACATTCCCTCAGTAGCCACAGGATTTTTCAGTTTACATGGATATAATTTTAATTTTACTGATGATGAAATTGAAGCACTGAGCGATTCAATACTTTATAGGACTACTCAGTAGCAGAAGCCAGACTACGATAACCCCAGGAATTGTGCTACGAAGCGTCAGGCCTCCTGTAAAATGACAGTTACAGATGACATAATTGCACATGTGGATGTAGAACAACCTCATTATCAATGAATAGTCTGAAACGAAAGCTGTTTTCTAAAGAAGCTCGGTCTATTTTTAAAATAATGCATTGTACACAGTCAGCACAATACCATTTAGCTTACGTGTGACTTTGGGCAAGTTACTTACCTCTCTGAGGCTCAATTTGCTCATGGTAAAATGAGGAAAATAAATATTTGTTATGGGAGTTCCCGTCGTGGCGCAGTGGTTGACGAATCCGACTAGGAACCATGAGGTTGTGGGTTCGGTCCCTGCCCTTGCTCAGCGGGTTAACGATCCGGCGTTGCCGTGAGCTGTGGTGTAGGTTGCAGACACGGCTCGGATCCCGCGTTGCTGTGCCTCTGGCGTAGGCCGGTGGCTACAGCTCCGATTCCACCCCTAGCCTGGGAACCTCCATATGCCGCGGGAGCGGCCCAAGAAATAGCAACAACAACAACAACAACAAAAGACAAAAAGACAAAAGACAAAAGACAAAAAAAAAAAAAAGAAATATTTGTTGTGAGTACCGAATTAGATATAATATCTAAAGTGCCCATTATAAAACGCTGCACCTATAATTATGTATGTTTTATAATTATATTTTTATTGTAATTATTCATTCTCTTGACTGGCTCTAAAAAAAAAATCACATACTATGTTTAAGGTGATGATATTAAAATTTGAGGCCAGGAGATCTCGTTGTGGCTCAGTGTAACAAACCCGATAGAATCCATGAAGACGTGGGTTCAATCCCTGGCCTCACTCAGTGGGGTGGCTCAGACATAGCGTTGCTGTGGCTGAGGTGTAGGTCAGCAGCTGTAGTTCCATTCCTCCCCTAGCCTGGGAACTTCCATATTCCACAGGTGCAGCCCTAAAAAGCAAATTAAATAAATAAATAAATATATAAAATTTGAGGCCATAATGAAAAGGCTTTGCATAATTTCTCTCCTCAAATGATCACCTATCAGTTCCTCTTTCAAGGATGAGTCAGAGAGTTAACCTAGAAACATCTGTGATCAGTTCCCAAGAACTTCTGGGGGCTAAGGAGTCTGGGACCCCATTAAGCACAGGAGTTTTGTAAAACCTAGATTTCTCTTTCCTTAGTACAGGCCACCTTCATAAATTTGTATTTCTCTAAATTCTTTAAATTCTTTTCTTCTTTCTATTTGTCATCAAACTTCTGAATGCATATTTTATATTTTTCAATTGTAGGTTAACATAATTTCAGTCAGCCCTTAATAATTAGCTCTTTTTCCCAAATCTTTCTATGTAGTACCTTGGAATGTATCACCAGGTCTTCTGTATCATTTTTACTTTATGACAAGGAACCTTCTGCTAATGAATAAATGAAATGTGGTTATAACAGTGCCTGGCACAAAGTTCCCAATGAATGTTAGTGTTAGTGTGGCTGAACAAATAGGCAGCTAATATTTACTGAGAACTAACTTGGTGCAGCACTGCTGGCCAAAGACTTTTTTGTTGGGGCCAGATTATTCAGGATCAATGCATTTACCAAGATATCTTTAGCCATTTAATCGGTTTTTAAATTGATGGTCCAGATTCTTTCTCAAAAAAAAAAAAAAACAGACACTGGGACTTCCTATTGTGGTTCAGTGGATTAAGGATCCAGTGTTGCCAAATTGTGCAGATGTCACTAGGATCTGGTATTGCTGTGGCTATAACATAGGCCTCACCTGCAACTCCAATTCAACTCCTAGCCCAGGAACTTCCATATGCTGCAGATATGACCGTAAAAACAAAACAAAAGACAAAAATTAAACAGATTCTGGATGATGCCCAGAATGCCAAGGTAGTCTTGTGGAGGGTGTGCTTTGAAAAAGTCCTTTCAATCTCTTCACTCCCAGCAGTCTCAGACACTACCACAAGTTTTCAATAGCTGGCAAGGTAACACATCCAACCAGAAACAAATCATTGTTGTTAAGCATCACTGATTGGCCATCGCCTAAGCAGATGCTTAAGGATTTGGGTTATACTTACCTACAGAAAAGTTGCCAGCAGCTCTTTCTCCAGAAAAAAAAAAAAAAAAAAAAAAAAATTTAAGCACACAATAGAATTTCATATAAGGAGTTCCCATTGTGGCCCAGCAGAAACGAATCCCACTAGTATCCGTGAGTAATTGAACCATATGGGTTCAATCCCTGGCCTCGCTCAGTGGGTCAGGGATCCAGTATTGCCGTGAGCTGTGGTGCAGGTTGCAGACAAGGCTAGGATACTACATTGCTGTGGCTGTGGTGTAGGCCAGCTACTACAGCTCTGATTCAACCCCTCACCTGGGAACTTCCATATGCTGCAGATATAGCCCTAAAAAGCAAAAAAGAAAAAGACAAGACAAGAAAAAGAGTATTTTATATCTATTGTCTAATACACCAGAAATCAAAGATATTTTAGCAGCAGTATTTTAGCAATCCAACTATCTGTAATAACTTCTTTGTGCCCTGGGTCTCAAACCAGTCCTCTTCGAAATTACTCTCAAGTCCTAAAACTTCACAGCTCATCTTTTGTTGCAACTGTATTTCTGATCCATCAAAACTTGTGTAGTGAATATTAAATGGTCCACTTCCCTACCTCTAGTGGTAGCACCCCATCTCATAAAAAAGTATCAATAAAAGTTCTGCCCTTGTATTACCAGTGTATGTAGAATCCTTCGGACCCATGCTGAAACCCTAGAATGGGATAAATTATATTAATTTGTCCAATGGTAAGTAGGCAAACTCCTCTCCATGTCGCCCACATTTTTACCACTGCTACCTGGCACAGCTATCCAGCCTCTTTGCCCCAGTGACATACAATGATGATCCTAGACTCAAGTCACTGCACATTCTTCTTTCAGACTCCATTCATCCCTATCTAGCTCTACTTTCCCCCTCTCCAGACTGAATGAAGCCTTCCCTTCTCTGCACCATGTTCAAATCAGAAGAAGGATTCTTTAAGTCGATTTGCTTCTCATCCCCACATCTTCCCCTTTTTCACTTTGTCTCTTTCATTGAAACCCATTTTCCTCCTTCACCATGTTCTCCAATAAAGAGCATTGCTTCTCCTTCTTACTCTGACCCAAGGACACAAAAGGAGGGATTTGTGTGTATTTCTCTTTCATTAGTCCACTGCACCAGCTTCACTCATGTCCTCATGAATCAATTATTCCACCTTCTCCTCTTTCCCATCACCACTGTATACTGACCTTCAGAACTCTCTGCTGTTTTCCCCAACCTCATTGACATGGCCAGTAGCCCCTTCCATTATCCGCAGAGTTGTGAACATCATCCATGGCCTTTAAACACCCAATGGCCACCTCTTCTCCCTCAAAATCAAAACCTCAATGGAATGAGGAACCCCTGTACTGTTTTCCACAGTGGCTACACCAATTTACATCCCCGTCAGCAGTGCACAAGAGTTCCCTTTCCTCCACATTCTTGTCAAGACTTTTTATTACTTGCTATTTTGATAACAGCCATTCTAGGGGTGAGGTGATGTCTCATTGTCATTTGATTTGCATCTCCCTGGGGATTCGTGATGCTGAGCCCCTTCTCATGCACCTGGTGACTATATCAACATAAAGCTACCTTTAATTCCCCTCCCCATCCACCCCCATCTCCCTCTACCCCACCACCTGTGGAATTACTTCCCTGTGTGGTATTTTTCCAAGACAACTACATAGTTTGGACTGGCCCTGCTTGTGCCTCTCCCTAGCCCTAGCTGGTTGAGTTACAGAGCAAGTGCCAAGGTCATTGCTGCAAAAGAAAGACTTGAAAGAAGAGAGTGCACACTTCTGGGCAAAATGTAAGGAGCATCTCCTACCAGACCTGCCTTTTTCATCTCGCCCTATACACCACTGCCACTACAACAGAGGATCTTCCAACGCAGAGACTAGACCTACCTTGGGATATGGTAAGAGATAGATGTTGTTTTGTGGTTATTGTGTATTTGTTGACCAGGGAAACATCCTGGGTTTATTACATAGATTTTTATTTTATTCTTTGTTATTATTGCTGAGAATTTGCTGTCTGGTTTGTGCAAGTTTGTTCCTCTTTGACTCTTGTTTTATTTTACTGTCTATCCCTCTCAGTTCAATCTTTAATTTCTTTTCAGAATATTTTTCTCTTAATCCTCTTTGTTAAAGTATTAGCACTCAAAGGAGCATTCTTAATTCCTTAATCTTGTACTTAAGCTTCAAATCCATCTACTTCTATATTTTTTGCATTTTTTCCATAGGTTTTAGTCCATTATTCTCTTAATATTTTATCTCTTTTAACTCTGATGTGTTTAACCTTCACCTTGTTGATTTGTGCTATTGTATCTTTCATCTTAAATCTGATTTATTACCTTGTTATTAATTTTAGGTTCTTAATTTTAATTTATTAATTTTATTATTAGCTAGTTTTATTTTTCAACTCTCATTTGACTTTCGCTTTATTTTTTAATGATTTTTATTTTTTTCCATCATAGCTGGTTTACAGTATTCTGTCAATTTTCTACTGTACAGCAAGGTGACCCAGTCACACATACCTATACACATTCTTTTTCTCACATTATCATGCTCCATCATAAGTGATCAGATATAGTTCCCAGTGCTACACAGCAGGATCTCATTGCCTATCCATTCTATAAAAAAGAACAAAATAATGCCGTTCACTTTTTTTAACTCCTCACTTTCTTTCAATGATCCATTCTCCTAGTTCCTTTATCTTAAAACTTATTTAATTTATTTCTCATGATTATTTTAAGTCTTAACCTTTTATCTGTATTGGGCTTTTATTCTACTGTTATAACATTTATTCTACTCATTTTCTTTCAACTTTCTCTTATCCAGCCTCAAAGTTTTCATTTTAATGTTCTCTTAGCCTTCTACCTTTCTTTTTTTTTTTACATAAGTTTTCCCTCCTTTCTTTCTTCTCCTACATTTTTATCTATTTTATAACCTGGTTGAAAATCATCAGTAGGAGTAGGTGTGTGAAAGAAAATCCCACCTTCCTCAGGCAGCGATTAGAAAGCTTCTGCCTGAAGCTGCTGGGCAATGCCCCCTTCCATGGATCCCCAACCCTTTTAAAGACCCTCACATAACTCTATCCAAGGCTAACATTCTCTGGGGGGTTGGGGTGTCACAGTAGACAAGATGTGTTTACTAAAGGGCATTACTTCCTGACATCTCATGTTATTCATATATATTTTTTGGGGGGTGTATTTTTAAGGCCACACCCTTGGTGTATGGAAGTTCCCAGGCTAGGGGTCAAATCTGAACTATAGCTGCCGACCTACATCACAGCCACAGCAAATGCCAGATTTGAGCTGTGTCTGTGAACTATACCACAACTCTCAGCAATGCTGGATCCTTAACTCACTGAGCAAGCCCAGGGATCGAACTCACATCCTCTTGGATACTAGTTGGGTTCGTTACTGCTGAGCTACAGTTGGAACTCCTATTTACATTTTTTAAAATCCTTGTTTGGATTTGGGGACTTCCCAAGCCTCAGCCTACACTGAGGCATATTAAAAGAGACGGACCTATGGACTCAAACCCACAGGGACCTCTGAAGATGAAGCTTGCTACATTTTTGAGGACCCATGAGAGGAACAGTTTCCTTAGGAATAAGGAGAGTGACACAGGTTCCTCTTTCTCTCTCCCACTGTGTCTCTCTGTCTCTGTTTCTCTCCATCTCTCCCTCTGTCTCTCTCTCTTTGTCTCTCTCTCTGTCTCTCTGTCTCCATATCTCTCCTGCCTGTCTCTGTCTGTCTCTGTCTCTCTGTCCCTGTCTCTCTTTTTCTCTTTCTCTCTTGTCTCCTTGCCTCTCGCTCTATCTCTCCCTTTCCCGCCTTCTCTCTGTCTCTGTGTCTCTCTCTTTCTCTCCCTCTCTCTCACTTCACTCTCTTTCTCATATGAACTATTCCCAGCTCCCTCCCTGTGTTGGCTACCAGCTGTCTTAATACCAAACGTGGAGCTTACCCCAGGCAAGTCCATGGACCTGAGGGCAGGTACTGTGTGCTCTAACCTCCCTATAACTTCACCTACATTTTTCCCATCTGCACCTTCCTAGTCCACTTATTTTATGCTATCGTGTGTTCTGTGTATCTTTAAGCGTCATAAATCCTTTCTGAAACAAGGCCAATTTGAGTTACTACCTGGCAGATCTCAGGCAAGGTAATTCACTGTTCTCCAGGTACTTCATCTTCCTCATCAGTGAAATGGAGATGATAAAATCTACCTCCTGGGTGGTTGTGAGGAGTCAGTGACCAAGTGCCTAACAAATTGTAGCTAAAATCAAGAGAGGAGCCCTGAGAAAGAATTGGAACCATCTAAAAAGTTGAATAAAGCGCTACTAGAATGATTTGCAACAGGTTGTATTTTCCAAAGTTGGCAGCAACACTATTTTCCATCTGACCTGCTCTTCTGCAGTGTGAACTTGAGGTGTAGTCTGTGTCCCCACCACTTGAATATGAACTGCTATGAGTTGCTTTGACCAATAAAATACAGCGGAAGGGACTTTTTAGACAGAGGCTTTCACTTCCTGGCAGCTTCTGCTTCATGCCTTTAGGGAGCCAACCACCATTAAAAGGTGCTACTACCCTGACTCCAAAACACTATGAAGACCCCCAAGACATGTGGAGAGGCCCTGGGGATGAAGCCATGCAGAGAAAGAGAGGCCATGGACCTCCAAGGCCCCAGACATCTGAGTGAAGGGACCATCTTGCAAATGGATCCTTCCATACCCCAGCCAGCCAACCCCCCAAATTCCTGACCCACAAATTGTAAGCAAAATGAAATGGTTGTTTTAAGCCACTGAGCTTTGGGGTGACCTGCCATATGGCTATAGATAAACAAAACAGAAATGGGAGTTCTTGTCTTTTTTTTTTTTTTCAGGGCCACACCCATGGCATATGGAGGTTCCTAGGCTAGGGGTTGAATAGGAACTACAGCTGCCGGCCTACACCACAGCCACAGCAATGCAGGATCCAAGCCACATCTGCTACCTACACCACAGCTTACGGCCACATTTGATCCTTAACCCACTGAGCGAGGCCAGGGATTGGACCTGTGTCCTCATGGATGCTAGTCAGATTTGTTTCCACTGAGCCATGATGGGAACTCTGGAAGTTCCTTTTTTAAAATATGTAAATCTCATTGGATCCTCAAACCAACTCTTAATAAATGAGTAACATCAAACTGAACATATTGTTTTGGTCATATGCTAAAAGTCAATCTCCCCATGGACAAAGACCCCAACTAACATGCCTTTAGGCATCTTTACAATTCCTAAATTCAGAGTAGGGCATTTTGTTATACAAGCTTGATGTCCAGTTATTCATTCATTCAACAGACATGTATTGAATACCTATTATGTGTCCAGTGCTGCTCCAGATGTTGGAGATACAGTGATAAACAGTTAGATGAAGTCCCTGGCCTGGTACAGACACTTCTCTGTGCTAGTTACTCTTTGTCCCACCCACCAGACCCATCCTTCTCCCTTCCCTTCCTGGCAGTCAACCTCTGTGGCCTGCATCACCTGAGCTCCTTATCCTCTGGCTTCCTTATTAACCAGCAGATACTTCACTGCAGGGGCTGCTCGGTACATAGAGCTCAGACACTGGAAGGTACCGAGAGATTGAGTGGTAGAAGGAAAAAAGGGTCAGGCAGTTCACTGCCCCAGCTCCCTCCTTGCCTTCACCTGCCTTGGGGGTGTCCCTTAGCCTAAGGCCATAGTTCCTACAGAGTGAGCCCCCAGGTCTCCAGTTCCCCCCAGGATCCCATGTGCTGCCCATTCAGGCCAAGGAATGAGAAAGGCTTCTCTCTTTTGCTAGTACCTGGATGCTTCACCAGCCCTTTTAGGTACCCTTGGCCTTCCCTGACTCTGTCCATAGCCCCTTCAATAAATTCTCTGCAGTTCCATAACTTTAGGTATGCTATCTGTTACCAGCCAGGATCTTGACAGGTACATTCTCATTTCAAACACTCAACCACATTAGGCCTTTTTTATGGAACGCATTTCTAATTTTGGTCTGAAAAGTGTGGTCAACATGGGCATCGTGGGCTTCCAGAAGTACTGGCCACTCAGTAACCAACTTTACCACAGCTTTAAAACCCAACTTTGAATCCCAGTCATTATTGATTGTGCACAACGATGATAAAAGAGGTCTCATTTCATATACCAACACCAATTAGTTGGAAGAAGCTGCCTAGAGCACTGTATTGAGAATTGTAGAATCTGGGCTCTATAGAGACGAGTTCTGTGATCAATTAGCAACGTCTATTGTGAGCACAGGATGGGGAATGGCAGCTTCTGAAACAAATATATGCCATTTCAGGCCATGGTTTTAGTACCGCTGTTATATCCATGCATGCCACTGGTGTCTTCCATAAATACAACTTATAAACAAAAATTAATAAATGAAAACACACAATAAGTAAATCCTATACTTTGTACAAATATATTTCTTTTTTTTTTTTTTCCTGGCTTTTTAGGGCCACACCCACGGCATACGGAGGTTCCCAAGCTAGAGGTCTAATCAGAGCTACAGCTGCCAGACTATACCACAGTCACAGCAATGCCAGATTCTTAATCCACTGAGCAAAGCCAGGGATCAAACCCACAACCTCATGGTCCTAGCAAGTCTCCACTGCACCACAACAGGAACTCCCACTTTGTACAAATACATTTCCATGCATCAGAGATTTATTTTTTCCTAGTCACCTGAGGATCAAGGAACTGAGCTGAATTGAGGCCGATGGCCTTGAATACATAAATATAGAGATCTGGCTAGATCAAACTAAGCTTCAACCTACAAAGACTTCATATACTCATAAAACCTGTATTTCTTTGACCTTGACCATGGAACTATCACAGTGATTTTTAAAATTTCTTTAGCAACAGAACACTTCATTTAAATTATATTTCACACAGAACACTAAACAAATATAAGTACAGTGGCTCTGAATAAAGATAGAAAACCCAAAGGCCCCCTTGCTCTTGACCACCTCAAACATCTAAGCATATCTCTGAGACCAGCAAGTCACAGCTTGAAGAAAGAGGCAATCTCCATACCAAGAGGAAATCCTGTAGGTCCCTTGGGCCCTATGTAATCATAGCAGTATCATATTTGATGTATTAACCCGCTGTTTTCACTTTGATATTCTCAGTTACCCTGTGAGTCAACCCCACTCATTCATCCAGACTCGAAGCATGCACACCTCAAGGAGGGGTCATCCCATGGAGCTGCAGAACCAAAGGGTCCTGTGCTTAGCTTTTGTTTGTAAAAGCCAAGGTCCAGATTGAATGAGCCTGCCTGATTAACATGAGGTTATCCCACAGCAAAAATGGAACCAGGAATATCAGTGGCTTGGCATAAGAAAACTTGTTTGGATTAAGCCTTCCTCCTTTGTCTTTTAGCAACGTCATCTGGAATGCATGACCTTGAAAGTCAGTGCAACAGAGGAAGAAGGAGAATGAAGAGTCCACACTCAATCTAAAACTCTTCAGCTTATGCATTTTTCTGCTCAGGCTACCATTACAAAATACCACGAACTGGATAGCTCGAACAACAGAAATTCATTTCTCAGAGCTTGAGAGGCTAGAAGTCCAAAATCAAGGTGTCAACAGATTTGGTTTCTCCTGAGGCCTCTTTCCTAGGCTTGCAGGTAGCTGCTTTCTCTATCCTCACATGGCCTTTCCTCTACACACACATCCCTATTGTCTCTTCCTCCTCATAAGGACACATTTTGGATTAGGGCCCCACACTTTCTGACCCCAACTAACCTTAATGATCTCTTTAAAGTTTCTTTCTCCACAGACAGATGGCCAAAAAGCACATGAAAAGAGACTCAACATCACTAATTATTAGAGAAATGCAAATCAAAACTACAATGAGGTATCACCTCACACCTGTCAGAATGGCCATCATTAATAAGTCTACAAATAACAAATGCTGGAGAGGGTGTGGAGAAAAGGGAACCTGCCTGTACTGTTGGTGGGAATGTAAATTGGTACAACCACTACAGAGAACAGTGTGGTGATTCCTTAAAAAACTAAACTAGAAATATTATATGGTCCAACAATTCCACTCCTGGGCATATATCCAGAGAAATCCATAATTTAAAAGGATGCATGCACCCTTATGTTCACTGCAGCACTATTCACAATAGCTAAGACATGGAAACAACCTAAATGTCCATCAAAAGAGGAATGGATAAAGATGTGGTACATATATACATTGGAATACTATTCAGCCATAAAAAGAGTGAAATAATGCCATTTGCAGCAACATGGATGGACCTAGAGATTATCATATTTAGTGAAGTAAGTCAGAAAGACAAATATCATACATCACTTATATCATGGAGTGGAATATAATTTAAAATGATACAAAATAACTTATTCACAAAACAGAAACAAACTCAAATATTTTGAAACCAAACTTATGGTTACCGAAGGGGAAGTGCTGGGGGAAGGGATAAATTAGAAGGTTGGGATTAACATACACACACTACTATACATAAAATAGATAATTAACAAGGACCTACTATAGAGCACAGGGAAATTTACGCAATTCTGTCTAATAACCTATATGGGAAAAGAATCTGAAAAAGAATGGATAAACATATATATATACACGTATATATATATATATACGTATATATATATATATGTATACGTATATATATATATATACATACGTGTATATATATATACGTATATATATGTATACGTATATATATATATATATATATATATGTGTATATATATATATATATATATGTGTATATATATATATATATATATATATATATAACTGATTCCCTTTGCTGTACACCTGAAGCTAACACAACATTGTAAGTCATTTATACTCCAATAAATTTGGTTTACCTTTAAAAAATAAAATAAAGTCTCTCTCTCCAAATAGGGCTTCAACATGTGAATTTGGGAAGGTTGGAGGTGGGGGAGGAGACACGGTACAGTCATAACCACCTGGAATCAGAAAATGCCACTTCCATTCACATTGTGTGGAATAGAACAATTCAAACGGCCCACCTAACTACAAGGGAGACTGGAAAGCTGCATCTTCACAGGTGCCCAAGAAGAAAAGGAGAACCAGATGTGGGTGAGCACTAGCAATCTCTAGCTCACAGAGGTAAAACCAAAAGATTTAGAAAAATCTGTGATTGGGGACAGTCTCCCCCATCCCTAGTGTGAATGATGCAGAAGGAGGAGGGGAGGGTGAGGAAAGGGGAGTAGTAGGGGAATCAACAAAGGACCTCACTTGGAGAGACAGTGTAGACAGCACAGGAGCCATCCAGAGACACGCCCCTCACTTCCCCTGCATTCAGGCGACAACGCCCATCACCAGGAAGACAAATGGTAGCCCACCTCTAGCTTACAGATGGTCGTACTCCATTCCATGGTGGAGGCACTTTACACCCCCAGAGCTGAGCAGCCATGCTAGTCCTCATGCCCTGTGACATCTGGCAAGGGTCTTTTATCAACAGACAGACTGCCCACTGACCATCCAGATAGACTGCTCCCCTTATGCCCCAGACTTAGTATCTGACTGTTCCATTATCAGACTACTCCAGTGGACAATCCCCTACACACACAAACACACTGAGGCTCTCAAAAGATCCAGGCACCAAGGGTCGAGATGATGATGGGGGCCAGTGGAAGAACCTTTATTCGTTATTCTCCTCACCTGTGGGACTGAAGAAAGCAGCTCAATATCCCCTGCCCAGCCCCATCCTCAAGCCAGGGGAAAAGTGAATGAACTTCATAAAGTGGCACCAAACTAATGTGTCAGATCAAGGAACGTCATAGAGCCATCTACTGGTGACAAGTGAAAAGGGACATCATCTGAAAACAAACGGGGAAAAATAAAAATAATCAAATTTGACTCGAACAACTTCATTATAGAAATGTGATGGGAAGTGTCATCTCATTCCCTTCAATGCAACAAACTGTAAGAGACAGTAAGGAAGTTAGATATGCCTTGAGTAAATGTGTTTAGGGAATTAGAATTGTAATACACTAGCGGGTCCTCCAGCACACAGTTCTAAGGTGCTTTTCAATTCTTTCAATACTACGTGTTCGAATTCCATAAAAATAAGACATGGGTTCATTTTATGAAATCTGAAACCTCCATGTTTAATTAAGGAATTTGCAATTCTGCAGCTCCGCAGACAAATGAAACATCACCCTGCTATTAGGTGGTCTGCAGTACATCATCACAGCCTCCATAACACTGCAGATGGACTCTCCTGAACAGCCTGGAAGGTTTTTAACAAAAAAGAGCTCCGAAGACTTGGGTCTGGATGGGGGCAACTAAGGCTTCATTCAAGTAGGTCCCACTTTAAAAGGAAATCTTGGGTATAGAAATTGAGCTTTGTCAGCTCAAACACTAAGTAGACTTGCTGCTTAAAAAGGAAGCCTGTTCCCTATTTTCACAAGCTTAGAGTGTAACTCTAATGTAGTCCCTGCTTCCACGTACAAAACCCAGAAAAGACTGCCCAGGCGAAGACTCGGAAGAAACACCTCAGGGTCATTTTCACAGCCTATGGCATAATTCCAAAGCCCAGCCCAGGATATGGTGAATGCTACATCTGAGCACAGAACGGCTGACCTTCCGTTTAGGGTCAGAAATTGGCTAATCTGTTTCTCAGATTTGCTCCACAGAAGCTGAGCAGATAGATCAAGTTTAACTAAAAAGATGCCAGACACCATGCCTTCTCCAAAAGGAAATCTTAGTGCTACTCGGACCACGGAGCACTGGGTACACAGCGCCACCTACAGTACTACTGGTGCAATTCATCACAGCCCTCTTCAAAGCCGCATTGGAATGAATAGCAGAACTCCTCGGGAACCTGCACAGGGCGGAAAGAATCTAACCCAGACTTCAAATTTGGCAGATATTATGTTTATTTGGGGGTGGAAAAAATATACAAGTTTGATAACAGGGAGGAGGTTGGACTTATTGGTTATAGGGTTGTCTATTTGTTTTCTTGTTGGCATTATGCTAAGAGCATTGTATCCTGCATGAGGATACTTTTTTCTAAAATGTGTTGCAAGAATCCACCAAGGCATAAAATCAATCAGAAGTAATTGTCAAGAACAGTTGACATTGAAATCTGATGTGAAACAGCCAGTCAATCATCTGCCAGCTCTGAATTTAGAAAATATAACCCTAGAAGAAGTGCTCAAACTTACAGAAGCTGGTGTGGATGAGATCACAGTTGAGCATTCTGAAAGGGGTTGCCACAATCATCCTCCCAAAATAATTCGTGAAAGGGCGAGGACAGAGTGGGGGGGTGTCTCTTGAATGACAGGTGAGAAGCTTTGATTTTTTTTCCTGCTTCTTCAAAGCTGCCAGCTTGATCAAAAGATAATGACAGTAGCTAAGATTTTAGAAGATTAATCTGGTGAAAGTAGAGGATGAATCTGAGGGGAAAGAGATTGGAGGTGAAATGAGCAGTTACTTTTAAATAAATAGTGATAGTGGTGGATTACAAACATTGAATAAAATGGAAATCTATAAGGCCTTAAAGATATAAATAAGTAAATGAGTACAAGTAACAGTCTAGAATATCTTGTTGTGTCAGAAAGTAAGGAATCAATGCAATCCTTATCAAGATTACAATGGCATTTTTTTATAAAAGTAGAAAAAACACTCTTAAATCTATATGGAACCACAAAAGACGCTGAATAGCCAAAGAAATTCTGAAAAAGAAAAGCCAGCAGAAAGAAAAGTCACTCTTCCTGATTTCAAGTTATACTATAAAGCACTCATTCAAAAAGATACATGCACCCCTATGTTCACTGCAGTACTATTCACAATAGCCAAGACATGGAAACAATCTAAATGTCCACTGACAGATGAATGGATTAAGAAGATGTGGTACGTGTACACAATGGAATACTACTTGGCCATAAAAAAGAATGAAATAATGCCATTTAGAGCAACTGGATGCAACTAGGGAGTCTAATACCATGTGAAGTAAGTCAGAAAGAGAAAGACAAATACCATATGATATCATTTATATGTGAAATCTAAAATATGGCACAAATGAGCCTATCTAAAAAATATAAACAGACTCACAGACATAGAGAGCAGACTTGTAGTTGACAAGGAGTAGGGGGAGGAAGTGAGATGGGCAGGAAGTTTGGGGTTGGTAGATGCAAACTATTACATTTAGAATGGATAAGCAATGAAGTCCTATTGTACAGCACTAGGGAACTACATCCAATCTCTTGGAATAGAACATGATGGAAGATAGTATGAGAAAAAGAATGTATTTATATGTATGACTGGGTCACTATGCTGTACAGCAGAAATTGACATAACGCTATTAAATAAACTATACTCTAAAAAATAATAAAATGCTAGGAATGTAATGTACAATTTTATGACTATAGTTAACACTGCTGTGGAGTATATATGAAAGCTGTTAAGAGAGTAAATTTAAGAGTTCTCACAACAAGGGAAAAAATTTTTTCTCTGCATTGTATCTATATGAGATGATAGATGCTAACTCAACTTTTTGCAGTTATCATTTCACAATAAATGTTCAAACCATTATGCTATACACAAACTTGTATAGTAATATATGTCAATTTTATCTCAATAAAACTGAGGGGAAAAAACAGCATGGGACTGACATAAAAACAGATAATAGAGCAATAGAATAGAATCAAAGAGCCCAGAAATAAACCCAAGTACACATGGTTAACTAATATTTGATAAGAGAGCTGAGAATACTCAATAGGGGAAAAAAGTCTCTTCCATAAATGGTGCTAGAATAATAGAATATTCACATGTAAAAGAGTAAACCTGGACCCACATCTTACACCACTCACAAAAATTAACTGAAATGTATTAAATACTTAAATATAAGACTTGAAACCATGAAATTCCTAGAAGAAAACATGGGAATAAATCTCCTGGACGTGGGTCTTGGTAATGATTTTTTTGGGTATGACATCTAAAGCATAAGCAACAAAATTAAAAATAAAGTGAGACTCCATCAGACTAAGACTTCTGTACAGCTTTTTAAAATCATTGACAAAATGAAAAGACAACCTATGCAGTGGGAAAAAATATTTGCAAACCATATAACTGATAAAGGTCAAAATATATTTTAAAAACTCGTACAACTCAATAGAAAAAAAAAAAGGCCAAATAAACCAATTTCTAAAATGGCAAAGAACTTGAATAGACACTTCTTCAAAGAAGATATGCAAAAGGCCAACAGGTACATGAAAAGATGCTCAACCTCACTAGTCATTAAGGAAATGCAAATTAAAACCAAAATGAGATACCACCTCCTGTCTGCTGGAATGGCCATCGTCAAAAAGGCAGAAGATAACATAAGCTGATCTGGAAGTAGAGAAAAGGGAATTCTTGTACATTGTTGGTAGGAATGTAAATTGGTGCTGCCACTATGAAAAACAGTACAAAGATTCCCCAAAAAAGTAAAAATAAAATTACCAGACTTGCCATGAGACTCACCACATAACCACTCAGCGTTGCTTCTACAGTGGTTGTGGCTGATCCCCTGGCTCAGGAACTTCCATATGCTGCAGGTGTGGCCAGTTAAAAGAAAAAAATAGAATTATCATATGACCCAACAATTATGAGACTATATCCAAAGGAAATGAAAACACTTAGCTGGAAAAGACATCTGCACCCCCATGCTTATAGCAGCACTATTTATAATAGCCAAAACATGAAAACCACCTAAGTGTCCCTCAATACTTGTATATTTCAATGAAATATTATTATTATTGTATTAATATTATCATTATATTAATATAACTATTATTATTATTCAGCCATTAAAAAACAGCAACAAGGAAATTCTACCATTTGCAATAATATGAATGAACCCTGAATGCATTGTAAGTCAGAAAAGACAAATAGATAAATATCATCTCACCCATATGTGGAATTTTAAAAAAACAAAAACAAAACAAAAACACCAAACTCAAAGAATAAGAGATAAGAGACCAGACTTGTGGTTGCCAGAGGCAGAGGGTGTGGGGAAAGGGAATTGGAGGAAGGTGGTCAAAAATTGCAAAGTTCTAGAATAGATTTACAAGGAGATCCTGCTGAATAGCATTGAGAACTTTGTCTAGATACTCATGTTGCAACAGAAGAAAGGGTGGGGGAAAAAATGTAATTGTAATGTATACATGTAAGGATAACCTGACTCCCTTGCTGTACAGTGGGAAAATAAAAAAAATTATTTAAAAAAAATTGCAAAGTTCTAGTTATAGGCATATCTTTTTTATTGTCCTTCACTTTATTGCACTTCAAAAATACTATGTTTTTTACAAACTGAAGGTTTGTAAGCAACCCTGAAGTCGACAAGTCTATCATCTCAGTTTATCCAGCAGCATTTGCTTGCATCATGTCTCTGTGTTACACTTTGATAATTCACACAATATTTCAAACATTTATGTTATTACTCTATTTGTTAGAGTGATCTGTGATCGGTGACCTTGATGTGACTATCCTATTTGTCTTCAGGCACCATGAACCATGCCCATATAAAAGGGCAAACTTAACTGATATATGTGTGTTCTGACTGCTCCACCAGCCAGTCATCCCTTCCTCTCTTTCCCTCCCCTCAGGCTTCTCTGAGATAAAACATTGTTGCAATTAGGCCAATTAATAACCCTACAAATAGCTTCTAAGTGTTCAAGTGAGAGAAAGAGATGTGCATCTCTCATTTTAAATCAAAAGCTATAAATAATTAAGTTTGGTGAGGAAGGCTTGTCAAAAGCCAAGATGTACCAAAAGCAAGGCCTCTTGCTCCAAACAGCCAAGTTTTGAATGCAAAGAAAATATTCTTGAAGGAAACTGAAAGCACTACTCCAGTGAACACACGAATGATAAGAAAGTGAAACAGCCTTATTGCTGATAATGGAGAAAGTTATGGTGGTCTGGATAGAAGATCAAATCAGCCACAACATTCCCTTAAACCAAATCCTAATTCAGAGCAAGGTCCTAACTCGTCAATTCTACAAAGATTGAGAGAGATGAGGAAGCTGCTGAAAAAGTTTTGAAGTAAGCAGAAGTTTGTTTATGAGGTTTAAGAAAAGAAGACACCAAGCGCAAGGTGAAGCAGCAAGTGCTAATGTAGAAGCTTCAGCAAGTTATCCAGAAGATCTAGCTAAGATCACGAGTGAAGGTGACTCCAATAAACCACAGATTTTTGGTGTGGATGAAACGGCCTTATATTGGAAGAAGATGACATCTAGGACTTGCATAGCTAGAGAGGAGAAGCCAATGCCTGGCTTCAAAGAGTCAAAGGACCAACTGACTCTTTTGTTAGCGGTTGATACTACTGCTTATTGACAATGCACCTGTTCACCCAAGAGCTCTGGTAGAGATGGATGACAAGATTTATGTTTTTCTCATGCCTGTTAACACAATATCCATTCTGTAGCCCATGAATCAAGGAGTTATTTCGATTTCCAGGTCTTATTATTTAAGAAATACATTTTGTTGGCCAAAAAAGCACATGAAAAATGTTCAGCATCACTAATTACTAGAGAAGTGCAAATCAAAACCACTATGAGGTACTACTACCTTATACCAGCCAGAATGGCCATCATCAAAATGTCTGCAAACAATAAATGCTGGAGAGGGTGTGGAGAAAAGGGAACCTTCTTACACTGTTGGTGAGAATGTAAATTGGTGAAACCACTATGGAAAACAGTATGGAGGATCCTCAAAAAACTAAAAATAGTATGACCATATAATCCAGCAATCCTCCCATTCCTGGGTGTATGTCGAGAAAACCATGACTCAAAAAAGATACAGGTAATTCCAATGTTCTTTGCAGCACTATATACAATAGCCAAGATGTGGAAGCCACCTAAATATCCATCAACAGAGGAGTGGATAAAGAAAATATGGTACATATATACAATGGGATATTACTCAGCCATAAAAAGGAATGAAATAATGGCATTTGCAGCAATATGGATGGACCTAGAAATTATCATGCTAAGTGAAGTTAGACAGTGAGACACAAACATCACATACCACCACTTATATGTAGAATCTAAAATAAGGGTACAATGAACTTGTTTGCAGAACAGAAACAGCCTGACAGTCTTTGAAAAACTTATGGTTACCAAAGGAGACAGGTTGTGGGGGGAGGGATGGGCTGGATGTTTGGATGGAAATGTTCTAAAAATAGGTTGTGAGATGGTTGTACAACTGTAAATATAATACAATTCATTGAATTTTAAAAAGAAATATGTATCATAAAGTTATATCTGTCATAGACTCCTCTGATGGATCTGGATAAAGTAAATCAAAAGCCCTTTGGAAAGGATTCACCATTCTACATGCCATTATGAACACTCGTGATTCATGGGAAGAGGTCAAAATAGGCGCATTAATTTGAGTTTGGAAGAAGCTGATTCCAACCCTCATAGATGACTTTGAGGGCTTCAAGACTTCAGCAGAAAATGTAACTACAGATGTACTGACAATGGCAAGAGAACTAGAATTAGAAGTGAAGCCTGAAGATGTGACAATTGCTGAAATCTAATGATAAAACCCAAATGGATGAGGAGTTACTTCTTATGTATGAGCAAAGAAAGTGGTTTCTTGAGATTGAATCTACTCCTGGTAAAGACGCTGTGAAAATTGTTGAAATGACAGCAAAGGATTTAGCCTATTACATAAACTTAGTTGATAAAGCAGTGGCAGGGTTTGAGGGAACTGACTGCAATTTTGAAAGTTCTACTGTAGGTAAAATGCTATCAAATATCAAACAGCATTTTGTGCTACAGAGAAATTATTCATGAAGAGGCAACTGTTACGGTGAACTTCATTGTTGTCTTATTCTAAGGAATAGCCACAATCATTCCAGTCTCCAGCAACCACCATCCTGATCAGTCAGCAGCCATTGAAACAGAGGCAGAAGCCTCCACCAACAAAAAGATTACAACTCACTCGAAGATCAGATGCTGGTTAGCATTTTTCAGCAATAAAACATTTTTAAATTAAGGTATATACACTAGATTTTTAGACATATTACTATTGCACACTTAATAGATTATAGTAGAGAGTAAATGAAGCTTTTATATGCACTGGGAAACCAAAAAAAAATCATATGACTTGCTTTACTGCAATATTTGCTTTATTATTGTGGTTTAGAACTCAACCTGTGCTAGTTCCAAGGTTTGCTGCATAACATAAAGGGGTACAAAGGAAGAGCAATAGAATGACAATAGAAAACACTGCTATATGATGTATAGAAAAGTTGTAAGAGAGTAAATCCTAAGAGTTCTAATCACAAGGTGAACATTTTCCCCTTTTTTTTCTTTTATTTTTATTGTATCTATGAGAAGACAGATGTTGGATGAACCTGTTGTGGTTATCATTTCATGATATAAAAATCAAACTATCATGCTGTACACCTTAAATTTATACAGTGATGTACATTAATTATTTCTTAATAAAACTGGAGAGGGAAGAAAGAAGCAGATTTGAGCTCTAAAAAAAGTAAGGAAGTGCTCAAAATTAATGAAGACATGTTGAAAGAGCTCAGGATTCCTCGGTATATATCTAGACAAAACTATAATTCAAAAAGATACATTTGGGAGTTCCCGTCGTGGTGCAGTGGTTAACGAATCCGACTAGGAACCATGAGGTTGCGGGTTCGGTCCCTGCCCTTGCTCAGTGGGTTAACGATCTGGCGTTGCCGTGAGCTGTGGTGTAGGTTGCAGACACGGCTCAGATCCTGCGTTGCTGTGGCTCTGGCGTAGGCCAGTGGCTACAGCTCCAATTAGACCCCTAGCCTGGGAACCTCCATATGCCGCGGAAGCGGCCCAAAGAAATAGCAAAAAGACAAAATAAATAAAAATATCCTATGAACAGTAAAGCGGCCCAAAGAAATAGCAAAACAAACAAACAAACAAACAAACAAAAAGATACATTTGGGAGTTCCTGTCATGGAACTAGGGATTCATTAGTTATGGGTTCCATCCCTGGCCTCATTCAGTGGGTTAAGGATCCAGCATTGCTGTGAGATGTGGTGCAGTTCACAGATGTGGCTCAGATCTGGCATGGCTGTGTCTGTGGTCTAGGTTCGCAGCTACAGCTCCCATTTAACCCCTAGCCTGGGAACTTCCATATGCCACAGATGCAGCCCTACAAAGAAAAAAAAAAAAGATACATGCACCTCAATGTTCATAACAGCACTATTCAAATAGCCAAAACATGCAAACAATATAAATGTTTGACAGATGAATGGATTAAAAAGATGTGGTACATATACACAATGGAATACTACTCAGCCATTAAAAAAGAATGAAATAATGCTATTTGCAGCAACATGGATGCAACTAGAGTTTATCATGCTAAGTGAAGTAAGTCGGACAGAGAAAGGCAAGTACAATATGATATCACTTATGTGTGGAATCTAAAATATGGTACAAATGGACCTATATACAAAACATAACAGATTCACAGACATAGAGAACAGACTTGTGGTTTCCACGGCAGAGGCAGGAGGGAGTGGGATGGACTGGTAGTTTGGGGTTAGTAGATACAAACAATTACATTTAGAATAGATAAGCAATGAGGTCCTTTGTATAGCACAGGCAAGTATACCCAATCTCTTGATAGAACATAATGGAAGATAGTATGAGAAAACGAACATATTTATATGTATGACTGGGTCACTCTGTAGTAAGCAGAAATTGGCACAACATCATAAATCAACTATAATTTTAAAAAGAAAAGAGAGAACAGCTTGAAGGGGGTCTCACTAGCCAAACCTGGAAAATTTGAACTTCATACAGGTAAAATGATGATGATGGTTTAGAGTCCACTGAATAAAATGAGAATCCATGAGACTCTAAAGATCTAAATTAATAAATAAATGAGCAGGGAATAAGGGAAAGCTCTGCCCTAGAGTAGAATGCCAACTAGGAAATGCAGATGGAAGAATGAAAATAGAAACTCACCACTTGGCAACCATCACAAAGGAAGTGATCAGTAACTGCTGTGGCTGTAAAGGCTTGATGAAAAAGAGGATATTTCAAAATATCTCCCCACAAAAATAATAACTAATCACAATGGGGGGAATGGTGGCTTTATAGTAGAGAAATCTGACAGAAGCTATCTGACAGGTAGTCACGGTGAATATCACTAGCAGTGGGAAGAGTTATCATCAGGTGTCTGCAAAGGTGGTGCAGGGAGAGGAACAGAACCTCCTGTCTGCAGAATTCCTGCCAAGAGTGCACAGCCTGCATCTGGCCCTGAGAACACATCAGACAGACCCAGATGGAAGGTCAGCCCCCAAAATGGAAGGTCACTGCTCTATAAATCTTTCTAGGTCATGCCAGACCAGGAAATATCGAGGAAATATTCCAGACTGAAGGAGACCAGAGAAACATGCTAACTAAGTTCAATGTCATCCTGGGCTGGGTCCCAGGCCAGAAAAGTAAATATGAGATTATTGGGACAGTTGGAAAAACTTGGATGGAAGTGTATCAAGGTCGATGTTTTTCATTTGGAGGCTGATATGGTGGTTATTCAGGAAAGTGCTGTTTTGGGTGGAAAGATCCACTGTAGTATTTGAAGGTGTTGAGGCATCCTATCCACAGCTTGCTCTTAAGTAGTTCAAAAAAAAGGGAGGAATAATCATGACTCTATATAATAGCAATTTTTTTAATTATAATAAGATGATGTGTGTAAAGCACCTGGCACGTGGTAGACCTTCATTTCAAGTTAGTTGTCTCCCCCAAGAAATTCGGAGGAAATGATAAGGCTGTGTTTATGCACTATCTGAAATAAAGGCTGACATCACATAAATTCTCCCCTTAACATACCAAGGGGAGGCCCTGAAGAAGATGGCTGTGATAATACCTGGTATTTAGCAACACACTGTATAATAATAGCTTCTTTTGGATTACAAAGCGCTTTTGAGTTCATTATCTTATTTTGTCCTCACAGTACCCCAGAGGGCCAGGCAATTATCATCATTGTTGCTGTTTTTTATAGTATTATTACAGTTTTTATTATGAAGAAATGACAGTTCAGAGGCCTCAGAGTGAGGCTAAATAATATTTTAAATGATGGTTTACCTTTTCAAGGAAAAAGAAAATTGTACTCATAACTTCCGTATACACAAACACACACACAACCACAAGCCTAATATCCTGCGGACCACAGAGTCACCTCTCAGTGCACTTACTACAAAGCTGTTCCAGCCTGACTTAATATTCCTGAGAAGGGGCTCAATGACCCTCCACGGAGAACTCTCCCACGCTCATGCCTCCTGCCATGCACCATTTTCCCACACAGCTCACTTGCTCTAGGCCTTTAGTTCTTGAGCTTAGGTTGAAGAATGCATCTACAGAGGCCAGAGGGGACACAAATAGAAAAATCAAGTAATTAAGTCCAAGACTGTATGACATCGCTTATATCTGGCATCTAAAATGGCAGAACTCAGGCGTTCCTGCCATGGCTTAGCAGATTACAAACCCAACTAGTATCCATGAGGATGCAGGCATGACCTCTGGCCTCGATCAGTGAGTTAAGGATGTGGCGCTGCCACAAGCTGTGGCATAGATTGTAGATGTGGCTCAGATCCCGCATAACGTGGTACAGACTGGCAGCTGCAGTTCCAATTCGACCCCTAGCCTGGGAACTTCCATATGCTGCAGGTGTGGCCCTAAAAAGCAAAAAATAAAAATTTAATAAAAATTTAAAAAGCCAAACTCAAGGAAACAGAGACCTAGGATGACAGGTACCAGGGGCTGGAGTGTGGGGAGGAAGGAGAGACAATGGTCGAAGGATACAAACTACCAGTTGGAAGGTGAATAATTTCTGACCTAATGCAGAGCATGGTGATTCTAGTCACCAAGGCTCTGGTCTAGAATTGAAAATTGCTAACACAGTAAATCTTAAACGTTCTCACCACAAAACAGAAATGGTAATTATGTGACAATGCCAGAGTTAGCTAACGCTATGGTGGTAATCATTTTGCACTATATGAGTGTATCAAATCAATACTCTTGTACCTCAAACTTACATCACATTCATCACATTATGTCCATTATATCTCAATAAAGCTGGGGGAAAAAAGTCAATGTTACAAAGACACAAGCTGTGGAAACATTCCAGATTAATGAACTCTTAAGAGACAGGACAGCTAAATAGAATACTTGACACTACACTAGATTCTATACTAGAGGGGAAAAAGTGCTGGAAAGCACAGCTAGCAGAATTGGAATATGGACAGGAGACTGATAAAACAGTGTATCACTGTAAATATGTGAGGGCAATAACTGTACTGTGGTTCTGTAAGAAACTATCCCTATTGCCCTACTCAGTACTCTTGGTATTGTGGTTCAGTATTTAGTGTAATGTAGTATTTACAGTTAAAGGCAGGATGAGTAGCTTACCCTTAAATTATTCAGAAATATACACACACATATATAAACTAAGTATAAATATATGTATAAGAACATGTATGTACAAAGATTCTATATATTTGGAGAGAGAGGAAGAAAGATAAAGGCCACAAATGATAATGCAAATGAGAGTAAAATGTTCCAACAGGTGACTCTGCGTGAAGGGTATAAAGGGCTACTTGCATTATAGTATGTTTGAAACTTTTTGTAAGTTTGAAATTATTTCCAAACAAAAACTGGAAGAAAGAAAAGGAAAGACAGGGTCATCCTGGCCCCAGGCCTGGATTCCGGAAGAGCTAAAGGGCAGGAAGAATTCAGGTATGTCTTTGGCCTTCATCAGAGCCTTTTCTGTGCCCCAAATATTTTAACAACAACACTCATTTACACTGAAATGGCTAAGGCTTTAATAGTGCTCTTGTGCTTATCAGACACTGTTTTACATGCCTTATGTATATCAACTCCTGTAATAATGGTTCACACACTCTTCCTATTTGATGTCATAAGCCCATGGGAAAAGAATACAAACAAGTAAGCCTGCAACTCTCTGTGACAGGAGGTCACCGTGGGCAAGTGGTAAAACCAGGACTCACATCATCTTTCTGCACCATGATCTATCCTTTTTCTACCCCTATATGATTTCCAACCCATATGTTCCCCAAAGGAACGGGTTCCCTAGTCCTTCCTCAAATTCACTGGACAGAGCCATCAGGGAGGGAATCCAGAGACCTGTTTCTGGGTTTTGTTTGTGTGTTTGCCACCCTCCTCTGCCCCCGGTGAGCTCCCCCATCACCCCTGCTTCTGGACATCCTGTGCCCCCCTGAACACACCCTCTCACATCCGCTCCTACTCAGCTGGCCTCTGGCCTCTTCTATGGAAACACCAGCCCCACAGACCCCGGGTGCTTGGAGGGCCCTGTCTCAAGGACGTCTGAGGCCAGCTGATTACAGCTGAGGGGTAAAAGGCCCCAGGGGCCATTCCAGCCTTCTACGTGGCTCCCAGGGGCTGTGGTACATGGTAAGCCCAAAGGATTCTGCGCTCATATGCCCATCATCACACCTCCTTCACTGTAAATTGAGGCCTCTGGTCCAAAAAGCCCTTGTATGGGATCTCAGGTCAGTAAGCAGGCACATGGTGAAACTTTGAATGATACTAAAGAGGTACAGGAAAGGCCAATGAATATCTGGCAGAGTCAATTCCAAAAAGGATGAATCACTGTAGAAGGGGAAAAAGGCCCAATGGCCTTGACTTGGCAACAAATGTCTCGCTGACCTTCTTGAGCAATGGTGCTGAGGCAGAGTAATGAATAATGATTTAGGTAGTTAGACGCATGTGCTTCGACATATTCTTTGATATAGCTATTGATTGATATCTGCGATTTGGGAGTTCCAAGAAATAATATCCTCAGGTCTTGTTTTCTGTGGAGAGTATATGTGCTTTACATCTAGGTGGACATTAATCTCTAACTCACCCCTTGACTGATGGGGAGGGAATGAGAGGAATGGCAACTCCCAGTCTAGGGGAAAGAAGAACAAAATAGTCATAAAACTTATGGGGCATAGCCGTCTCTAAGTCCTCTATTGGATAAGGCCTGATATAGATGCCTGGACAAGGCCAACGGGAAAAAGGAAAGATATCTGGACCCCATGTTGGTATCCCCATCCTTAAGAAATAAAAACCTCCATAAAACAATAGGAAAGGGGGACTCTCCCTCCCCCTCCCAGTGTCTGTGCTGGGAGCTCTTTGCTTTCCTGTAATAAAGATTTTTACTTGCTTGCTGCCTGTGTGTTCCTGAAATTCATTCTTCAGCTCCATGAACAAGAACCCGAATTCCAATAACATTTTTCCAGTAGCAGTGCCATATCAAAGGATCATCTTTAGTCTCTGCATTAACATATTGGGCATTCACCATGATGATATCTGGACTAGCTCTGGTCAGAGGGAACCCAGGAAGAGCCTTCATCCCCACTCCTCCATGCACAGGCCTATTGTGTGAGCACCAGGGTGACCAATAGCAGAGGCTGACAGACATCTACCAGATGAGTCATCTTGCCTACCTGGTTGCTGAGTGACCCCTCTGCTGGGTATTGATCATCAGCAGAAAGATCTAGCCACTCCTGCAGGTTCCATCACATGCTTCTTCCCAAGACTCCTGGAAACAATCATAGGCCACCTCTCCCCCCATGCAAAATGGACAAACAGGGATACCACTTACAGCTCTGCCCACTGGGGGTATTTTCCTTACCGCTGTCCTTAAGGCCACCCTTGAGTGGTGGTAATAGTGTGACAGCAGTCCATTTCCAACCCCTGCCAACAGACCCAAGCTCTTTTCCCAGTGTCATAAAGAACCCACACCCCACCACACCACACCCCACAGAACCATGATGAGAGCTGAGGGAGATGTCAGTGCAACAGAGGCAGATGTCACAGGAATGAGGGTCCCCTGTTCATGTAACGCAGATTGCCAAGCTTTGGCCCAAAGTAGTTTAGACAGAATCCCCAGGCAAAAGCTTTTACAAGAAAAAAAACTTTTGTTCATTGTAATGTACCATCAGCTTTGGGAACCCAGCATCAAGACCCAACACAGGTACCTAGTAAGGCTTCAACACACAAAATGGAGAGGACTTGCCCTCCAGAAGCTGAAAGCCTGATGGAGGTAATCAATGGATACAAACTTCTTTTTCTTTTTTTACAGCCATCCCTGCAGCATACAGAAGAGTTCAACCCAGGCCGAGCGTTGAAATGGAGCTGCAGCTGTGGCCAGTGCAATGGCCACGGCAACACCAGATCCAAGCTGCATCTGTGACCTATGCCACAGCTGGCAGCAATGCCGGATCCTTAACCCATGGGGAAAGGCTAGGGATTGAACCCACATCCTTACAGAGACAGCATTGGATCCTTAACCCCTGAGCCACAACAGACACTCCAGATACAAACTTCTCTAATGAAGGTTTAAAAACTATCACTTTAAATTGATCGATAATTAGAAACTAGAGTGGTTACTTACAATTAGAAACAGCCTGTTGAAATAAATCAATCAGAAATGGCCTATTCCGGTACCAATATTCCCCTCTATAAAGAATAAGTAGAATTTAGATGTGCAAAACCCTCAATCAGACCAAGAGTCAGGAACAAGGAGAAATTGGGAGAGGGAAATGGAAAAAGGAAGACTGGGAGTTCCCATCGTGGCTCAGCAGTTAACGAACCTCACTGGCATCCATGAGGATGCAGGTTCGATCCCTGACCTCAGTTAAGGATCCAGCATTGCTGTGCGCTGTGGTGGCTACAGCTCAGATTTGACCCCTAGCCTGGGAACCTCCATATGCTGTAGGTGCGGCCCTAAAAAGAGAGGAAGACAAAAAAAAAAAAAAAAAAAAAAAAAAAAGGAAGACTGGTGCCTTCAGGTTATCTTAAAGGAATGCAGCTGCTACAGACTTTAATCCTAAGTGTTGTCAGGGCAAGGGAGCACCCAGGACTGGCCTGCAAAGAAGCTCAAGCTAAGTGTACAGCTTGCATACATATGCACATGATGTGGATTGCCAGCCATAACTCACATAGGCCTCTCCCACCTTTAGTGTTTCTGGTTTCGATAACCAACATCCTAAATTGTACAAGACTCCTAAATTTACAATTTCTGCCTCCTGTCACACCAGATGTAGCCTAATGTAAGATTCCAGAAATGTACTCATCCTATATCTCAATGTCATCCATTTCCTCAAATACATCCATACATCCATACATACATATATATGTACATTGTGTATGTGGGTTTTTACATTTGTCAACATATAATGTGGGTTTCCCCCAAGGAAAAGCATAACTCATAGAAAAAGCAGGAGCTCCCTCTTGTGGTTCTGGCCTGACCTTGTCACGTCTCAACTACAGAGTTACCTCTAAAACCCAGTCCTTTGTAAAACACAAGTAAATTGCCTTCTCATACGGTGATCATGAAGATTAAATAAGAAATTGGGGAGTTCCTTTCATGGCTCAGTGGAAACAAATCTGACTAGCATCCATGAGGAACGCAGGTTCGATCCCTGGCCTTGCTCAGTGGGTTAAGGATCTGGCTTTGCCGAGGGCTGAAGTGTACGTCGCAGACACTGCTCAGACCCAGGGTTTCTGTGGCTGTGGCATAGGCTGGTAACTACAGCTCCAATTTGACCCTTAGCCTGGGAACCTCCATGTGCTGCCAGTGCAGCCCTAAAAAGACAAAAAAGTAACAGAAAAGAAATTGGATGCAAAGCCCTATCCTCATGCCTGCCTCAAATTACTCAAAACTGTAGCAATTAATATTATTTTGATTATGATTACAATCATGGCTGAGCTGACTCACTTCTCAGGAAAGAGAGCTAGCACGGCCCCTGTGTGTTGTCAGGTTGTGGAGAAGGCTGCTGGACAGAGGGCGGGAGCATCCTGTGATACAGAGTTTGGGCTCCTTTGCTCAGAGCTTACCTTGCTGCCAGTTTATCAGGTGTCACCAGTAAATACACACAGCTTGGCATCACTTCAAACCAAGCACTTGAAGTCCCAGTCTGTAAAAGAATCACAGGCCTCCAGGGCTTGCAGGGATGCCCACAGCCCAGCTCCAGGATGGAGCCATGCACACTCTCCCCTTCCCCATGGCCTCTCTGCAGCCAGTTTGCTCTGCCCCAGAGCCCACTGAGAGGCCCTGAGAAGTTGAGACAGACCTTGTTGGCAGGTCCTGGCAGGAATCCTTGGTGTCAGCCAGCATCCCAGAGAAGCTGCAATTCCCCTTCCTGGTCAGGAGGATGCTTTGCAAGTTGTCAAAAAGACCCTTCCTGAAAACTCAGGCTCCCTTGGGGTCTAAACTCCTCCTGCAGAGGAACTCAATTTACACACCTGAGGACTCTCAGCAGCCAGTCAGAGAATGAATGAGTGAAGGAGGTTAATGTTGATAATGGAGAAGGTAGGATGAGGTATTTAACCTTTCCAGCATCTCATTGGAGAATCACACCATCTGTCACCCCAACTCTCAAGTCCAAATGGCTCCCACAGGGCCAACTCAATCCTCTCCCCCAAGAGTGGTCACATGATGGGTTCAACAAAAGTCACAAACAGCGTGGAGCATAAAATACTTTCCCAGATTTTAAAAAAGAAGGAGTGTGGGAGTTCCCCTGTGGTGCAGGTCGAGGATCCTGTGTTGTCACTGCAACAGCTCTAGTTGCTGCTGTGGTACAGATTCCATCCCTGACCTCGGAACTTCCACATGCCACGGGCAAGGCCAAAAAAAAAGAAAAGAAGGACTGAGCGCTCTAAAGTGGTATGCCTGACTCAACCTGGGGCAACTTTGTCAGCAAGTGAAGTGGTATACCTGAGGAGAAATCCAACACAAAGAAAGACAGAGCAACACCAAGAGAGGAAGAAATTGGGCTCCTGGGTCCAGCCATGCCTGATCTTCCACAACTGCTAAGTGCAAAAGCCAGTCAATTGCTTTTTTGCTACTTGGAAAATGAGAGTACTTGGACTAATACATTCTTCCTTTTTATTTTATTCCTGAGCAGAAATATGATACCACTAAACAAAGAGAAACCTTCCAAAGTAATCCTGATATCAACAGTTTTTCTAAGACACTGTGAGAACAGACTGAGATTCAAATCCCAGCTCTGCTTCTCATTTGCTATGTGATCTTGAAAATCTTTTGGAACTTTTGACAATGAAAAGATACCTCCTGGTCACAAATAACAGCTATTTTCTAGACATATAAATTGGATTCTAGAAAAATTTCATTTTAATCACAACCATTCAAATTACTGTTATTTGTAGTTATTGATGTTTAGGCACATACAGTATTATATTTGCACATAAAAACCATAAGGAGGTATCACTTATTCAGAAGGGACACTAATTTAGTCAGATATTCAGTGAGTTAACAGGATGGATGGATGGATTTACAACCTGGCCTATTACCAATTTGAAGGAGGGGCCCCCATCAACAGTAGGGCACATACTTTGGGAGGAAAGGCCCTGAGTGACCGCAGAGATAGTAAACAGGTGGGGGCAGAGGCCTAGGGCTGGTCAGAACTGGTCCCCTTCCCCATGTCCTCCCATTGCCGTTGTGCAGGGATTAAGGGACCTCGCACCTTTGTAAGGAAGCCCTCCCAGATGCACCCCTTTCTCTCCTCTCCACTCTCTGCTCCTCACCACCTCTCCCTCCAGTCTGCTCTTTTCCCCTCATTGCTTTGCTTCAGGCCTCCCTCTGCTATTTAAAGGACTACACGTGCCAATAGGATCCTTGGGCCAAAGAGATAGCCAGCATTTTCCAACTCCCAGAAGGTCTCCTTTAAAAGGAATACTTAAGGAGTTCCCATTGTGGCTCAGAGGTAATGAACCCAATTAGAATCCATGAGGATGCGGGTTCGATCCCTGGCCTTGCTCAGTGGGTCAAAAACCCGGTGTTGCCATGAGCTGTGGTGCAGGTCGACGACACAGATCAGATCTGGTGTTGCTGTGACTGTGGTGTGCACCGCCCTTCAATTTGACCCTTAGCCTGGGAACTTCCATGTGCCACGAGTGCAGTCCTAAAAAGACAAAAAATAAAATAAAATAAAAGGAATATTTCCAGCTGCTTTAGCCTGTAAGCTTGGAAAGATATGTTAATCCCAGGCTTGGAAATCCAATATTCTTACATCCAAACAATTTTATGGTTTCATTCCATGAAGCCTCATTGTGGAAGGTGGCTGAGACTCCACAGTGGGCAGGAGTTTATGGAGTCTAACCACGTGGCACTACCTCTCTTCCTGTCCAGAATCTTCTCTGCTGCTCCCTCCCTCTCCCTGGCAGCACCGCCATCCATTACGGTCACCCCAAGGCTGGGAGTTGTCCCAACCCCCAAGCCCTTACCCACTGTAGTCCTCCCAAAGCCCTGGGCTCGTGTATGCTTGCTGCTGCTATACGCACCTCGGTATCAAGGAGGAAAGCCAGCCAGGAAAGGATGACCAGTTTCATCTAGAGTGTGCCAGTGAGGGAGGGGCACCTGAAGCAAATTGGAGACAGAAGAGAAGCCCTTTCCCTTTGGCAATGGCCTGCATATCAGTCTGTAGACACAGGTGTGCATAGCTTGCAAGCAATCACCTGCTTTGTGGTTTTGGTTTTGGTTTTTTTGGCCACAGCTGGCACATGGAGGTTCCCAGGCCAAGAATCAAACCCACACTACAGCAGTGACCAGAGCTACTGCAGTGACAACACCAGATCCTTAACCCACTGTGCCACACAGGAACTCCTCTTGCTTTGTTGGGTCCAGTATTCCTACAATTTCTGCAAGCCTCTTGACCCTCTGAAAACCAGCAGTATTTGTCCATGTTGTAAGTTTCCCCACCCAATCCTACAGTCCTGTACCTACCAACCTCTGAGTTTTCCAGGAGTTCGTAAATCTTTTCTGTAAAGGGCCAGCTAGTGAATATCTGCGCCTTTGAGAGCCGCATGCAGTCTCTGTCACAAAGGCTCCATTCTGCCACTGTAGTGGCAAAAGCAGCCCTAGACAATGCAGAAATGGAGGAGCAAGGCTGTGCTCCAATCAAACTTTATTTCAAAACACAGGCAGTGGGCTCAGTCTGGCTCATAGGTCAGAGTGTGCCAAACTCTGCAATTTTCCTTACTGCGTAAACTATCCCATGCCTTCTGCTTGCCTGCCTGATACGGTTTCCTAAATATCCATTAATGTCCCCCCCCTTCCCTCCTTCCTTAGCACCTTAATTCAAGCCCCCGCCATCCCTTGCTGAAGCTAGTTGGCCCGGCTTTGGCCAGTCCATTTGGAGACTTTTCAATCCATAGCTCCCCTACACTGTGAAGGTCTCCTGTCATACCCTTAGGTTACCTGGTATCAGCCCCCAACAGGAAGCAGATGACACAGTTAAGTCAGGATAATTCACGATGTGTTTATGAACCAAGTGGATCAGGTTAGGGGAACCACAGGCACAGTGCGGTCCCTCGGGGTTTGTATCCAAGGGCCTGTTTCCACCCTTATGCCCGACCGGGTGGGTGCAGGGAGAGGCCATCAGAATCTAAAAGGGGAGCAGGGGTTCTCCAGCCATCTGTGTTGAAGGACCAGATTTGTGGGGTTTGTTTTCATTTTGTTTGATTTTTTTTTCTAAATCAAATTTTTCTCCAACTAGGACTTTCATAAAATACAATAAAAATTATTAGAAAAAAATGAAATTTGAAAACACACATAAAATACAAGCCCCAGTTTTTTCTTATTAGATTCAACAGCTAAAAGATATAAAATATCTCTGCCAAATTGCTATAAAAGTTTATAAACTCTTACTTTTAATGTCTTTTCTTACCTCTTTCTAGGGACAAAACAGCCCCGCAAGGACAGAGTCAGAGGAGTGAACGCCCCAAGCTTCCCCTCCTCCCTCCTTCCCTCCATCTCCTACCAATCCCCACCATTCAGACCCAATCAGAAACCAGACAGCAGAGGAGACTGGTCACAGAGCCCCTGCTGGGCAGCAGCCCAGGGCAGTGAGCAGAATGCAGAAGGGAGGGGGGCACAGGAGGACAAAAAGTGACATCAGAGGTCCCAACCCAAGATCCTCCAGAAGCCCATTTTCCACCCTGTCCTCCTGTCCTCCAATATCCTTCCTATCCAGACCAAATTACACATAGTCCTCAACCCACCCAACCCCACTGCATCCCTTTACACATACTGTCCTCCATGCCCGAGAAGTTTCCACTCCTCTGCTCAAGGCTAAATCTTCCTCGTGTTTCACGACCACAGAAGTCATCACGATTTGGGGTGCTCAGAATATCCGTCTACCAATCTCCTTCTTTCGGTAGCAAATCCCACTCCTGTAAATAGGAAGTGGGCACATGGCCAAAATGTAGCTGGTTCATTCAGTTAACAAATATTTACTGAGAATTTACAATGTTATGTTCTAGGTCATACTGTTCTAGGTACTGCTAATATGGCACTGAACAAAGAGCACTGGTTCGGACAGGGGAAACACAGTTATTTGTTTATCTCCTGATAATCATAATCCTTCCCCTATAACTGGTCTCTGGACATTGAGAAAGCCCAGTTCTCTTTTCCACTAGGGAGGCCAAGCCAGGAGGATATGCATGAAGCCCTCTCCCCTGGCCACAGTGACAAAGCTTGTTTGTGACAGAGAGTGACTCAGAGGGGGAAAGAATTGAGAGAAATGATAGAAAAAGGAAAGTCCCTAGATTATATCATTGGATTCCTAGATCTGGCCACACCTGAAGCGTACACCTGAATTTCCCAGTTACATGAGCCAATAAGTTCCCCTTTTTTCCATTAGGCTTATTTGGGTTGGATTTCTGTCACTCAGAACCAAATGAGACCTGGCTGATACAGGGACTCAACTCAAACTTTACCTTCTGGATATTTTCCCTGAGTGCCTGGTATAAATCAACGGCATACTCTGAATGCTATAACCACTTACAGATGAGATGTCTATTTTGGCTTCTCATATAAATAACCAAACAGTGAAACTAACACAACTTTTTAAGTCAACTATATTCCAATAAAGTTTTTAAAAATTAAAAATTAAAAAAGAATCAAACAGAACCCATTGAACACAATAGCTTTCAACTCAGAATCCCCAGGGCCTGTGTATCTTAGATGCCCCAAAATGTTTGTGGGAGTGATAATGAATTCTTACAGCTAGTGAAGCTCTAAAAACAAGTGTATATCCAGGAGTGCACACCTAACATTTGTGCGGTGAGGGACTGATTGAGATCAAGAGAGATTGAATACAAACGGCCTTCTAGGATCTAAATTGACCAGGGGGCCCAAGAGAGTGTCAGTGACTTGCCCTCAGTCACACAGCCAGTGGGAGGCAGACCGAGAGTTCAAACCCAAGCAGGCTGGGTCCATATCTGTCCTTTTAGCTACTTCCCTACATGGGCTAATCTGTTATGCTGGCAATTTCCCACTGCTGAAATGGGGCAGGGAGATGAGCGGTGTCAAGTAATGAAATCCACCTGCCCTCTTAGAACAAAGATATTGGAAAGCCTTGTCATGACCCCATGTCTCCCAGACAAGCAGGAATTTCTAGTCTAAAGGAAGGTGTGTTTCTGAGCAATCATTCAACTACTGGGAGTTAAGGACAACAATCACAGCCAGTCTATGTGCCAAAATGCTAAAAGCTGTATGTGGATTCATTTCATGCTTTCCTTAACTCTGTGAAGCAGGTATTGTCACACACTCTACAAGTGACAAAATGGTGATGAAAATGCTTGAGTGGGACCCTATAAGGCACTATTCAGTGAGAGAGCCAGGACCCGAATCCTGGTCTGTGGCTCCAAATCCCGTGTCCTGATCAGCTCTTCCTGGACGAGAAGATGTGAAGCCAGCTTGTGCCAGGACGGCTGCAGGGTTTCTGCTTTCTGCACCTGCGTCCCACAGTGGGCCTGGGCGTGGCCCCAAATTATACCTGAGGGATGCAATTACAGGCATTTTACTGCTTGCAAATATAGGAAGTTATGATTTCATCTAGAGTTGTTCACAACATGCGCTACTCTGGGGAAGTTACTTTTTAAAAATCAATATTGGGGGAGAAAACTGCTCAATATTTCACCATCTGTGTTTCTCAACTGTCTCCTGTGACCTTTCTACCTATCTGTTGCAAAGTATTAACCTTGACTTTCTCCAGCATATAGACAAGCAATCCCCTTAGCTACTTGGCAGTAGTGAGACCTGGTCATCCATCCTTTTGGAAATCATCTTACCCAAAGCATTGCTCTTGTTCCTTTCCTCCCTGAAATGATGACAATGAGGCTATCCCAAATGAAATTTTCATCTAAGGTCTTAAGGCACAAAAGGGGGCCTTTGCTTCAAAATTAGACAGGAGTTATTCAGTGCATGAAAAACAATCAGAGAAGCTACTTTAAAGTGTGCATTATAGGAGTTCTCCTTGGTGCTCAGCAGTAATGAGCCCAACTAGTATCCATGAGGTTTCGGGTTCGATCCCTGGCCTTGCTCAGTGGGATAAAGATCCAACATTGCCATAAACTGTGGTGTCGGTTGAAGATGCAGCTCGGATCTGGCATTGCTGTGGCTGTGGCATAGGCCGGCAGTGGCAGCTCTAATTCAACCCCTAGCCTGGGAACTTCCATATGCTGCAGGTGCAGCTTTAAATAAAGTGTTGTGTTACAAAGCCACCTTCCTCAAAAAAAATAATATTCTGGAGGTGATTTGGGGCTCAGCAGATTAAGGATCTTGTCTCCGTGAGAATGTGGGTTCAACCCCTAGCCTCATTCAGTGGGTTAAGGATCTGGTGTTGCCACAAGCTGCAGTGTATCTTGGATCCAATGTTGGCATGGCTGTGGCAGAGGTCTGCTGCTGCAGCTCCAACTCGATCACTAGCCTGGGAACTCCCATGTGCTGCAGGTGCAGCTGTAAATAGAAAAAAAATTAAATAAATGATGATATTGCATGTCTGTGCTAATTCTATCCACAGGATTGTTGAAGGATTTTATAAGAAAACATCTAGTGCTAACTACATACCAATACCCTCCTATGCACATGACATGTGTTTGTTCCATTAATTAATTAGCAGTTTTCTCAGCCAGCACAAATGATCAGTGTGCCTTGAGTAATTACTCACCGACCTCCTCCTCCTCTCTATCAGCAACCATTGGGTCTTCAACACATATTAACTATAAAACAGGACTTACAGTATGATCCTATTTGTTTTCAGGAATGTCATAGGTAATAATATTAGGACACTAGAGAAAGGACACCAAGATGCTATTAGTTGTTACAATGGGTGATAGATTTGGGGTGATTGTATTCCTTCTATTGACCTATGTTCTCTAAATCTTTGTAAAAACTAGACATAAGGAAAAAACACACTAAAAAATGTTCCTACAAAAAAAAAAGGCAAAAAGCAGAAACAAACAAACAAAAAAACACCCTACTAAATCTGCTGACTTAGATCTCACTTCCCTCCCTGTATCTCAGTGGTCCCAAGCTGCCACCTGGCTCTGTTTTTACTATACCCACAGCTCATCCAGGGCTGACACCAAGGCAGAAATTGAGAAGGAAGAAGCTCTGGGAACAAGGGGCAGGAAAGCATTTTCAAAGTCAGCTCTCCTAGCCCTGTGTCACTTCTGGACTCAGGATCCCCCTATACGGTGGGAACAGCAGCCTCACCCCGACCCCGGCCCCACCTTTGGAGAAACCACCACCCTATCCTGATCTCACCCCTCCCCACTGCCCTTACTGCTGCTGATCTGGGTAAACAGATGCAATGTCAAAGGCAGGCCTGTCCCTTGGCCAACCCCATATTTGTGGTTAAGGACATATGGTTTCAAAGGTCAAACTTTTCTGGAGTTCAGCACATTTCTGATCTTTCCCAGCTCAGAAGAGTGAGAGCTAGAGACCAATGTACCAGCCAGGAGTGGCTACTGCTCCACCCACCCTCAGCAATAAATTCTCCCCAGCATAATGTGAACCACTGAAGCAATTTCCTGATGCTTGGAGGTTTATTCAGAATGCAGGATCATAAACAGACCCAGGAGGCACCCGTTCACCCTATGAGGGATTTCAAAGTGACTGACCCCAGAGCCTCAGCCATTCCCAGAAATACAGCTTCACTCTTTGAAGATGCATTTTTGTCCACATTTAGGGAAACAGTTGTGGCTGGTTATTCCCAGGACTTCTTGGACCTTGCAGAGAAAGATCATTTGGGGTGAACTGCCCCCAGCTTTCCCTGACTCAGCAGCCCACCCGGAGCCAGGCTGCAGCCAGCTCAGGCAGGAACTCTGTAATGGCCAGGGATGCCACAAGCAGGGCAGAATACCCCATCTCTGCCTGTTTCAGGAGCACCACCTAGTGAAAAATGGTGCCACCTTTTGTAGCACTGTTCTCCCATTCTAGAATTGAGGTCAGGTGACAGGAGTGAATGCGCTTACTATAGTGGTAGACTCTATCGTCCAAACAGGACATTTTAGAGAATGAAAGGGGGCACTATTAATAGCTACACCAGAATAAGAGATGTTAGGAACATCTCAGACCCACCAGGTGGGGTGGTCATCCAGAAAACATCTCCCACTTCCGTGGACAGACTAGGAATCTGCTGCTAGGGTGATGGCCTCTTCCTCCTCAGAACATGTGCCACTGAAGAAAGTCTACTTTCAAATCCAACCAAGGCCTCCTTTGACAAGCCCCCTAGCATCCTAGGGAACAGAGAAGAAACTATCACAGAAACCACAGATATGCGGCAGGGCCCTTATCTGTCTGGTTCACCAAGACAGTGTTTGGCAGCTAGGAGGTACTCAATAAATCCTTTCTGAATGAATGGACAAATGTATGCCTGAGCAGAGGTTCTAAAAATATCAGGGAACTTCAGGAAACCAGAGATATACTTGGAAACCCTAGGTAACACTGTCACCTAAATGAAGTAACGGTGTAGGTTTGAACTCGTTGGAAGTTCCCTGACAGTCTAGTGGTAAGGATTCAGAGCTTTCACTGCTACATTATGGGTCCAATCCTTCATCTGGGAACTGAGATCCCACATCAAGCCGCTGCACACCATGACCAAAAAAAAATTTTTAATTTTTTTTAAAAAATCTGGCATTGCATAGACTGCTATGCAATGCCCTTTGCTGGAGTTTATCAATAAATACAAAACATGAAAAGCTTTCAAATACTAGATTGAACTGAAACTGTAAGCTTCCAAATACACTGACTGAGGAGTGCCCATTGTGGCTCAGTGGTAATGAACCGGACTAGTATCCATGAGGATGCAGGTTTGATCCCTGGCCTTGCTCAGTGGGTTAAGGATCCAGCATTGCCATAAGCATGGGGTAGGTCGAAGATATGGCTCAGATCTAGCATTGCTGTGGCTGTGGCGTAGACCAGACCCCTAGCCTGGGAACCTCCATATGCCACAGGGGATGGCCTAAAAAGAAGATAAACAAACTGATTGGGAACAAACATCCTGAAGCAACTGCTCGACTTCAACTGGAAGTACTTCCTGCAATATTTCCAAGGTGATCACATTCAAAATATTACCAGCCACAACTGGGACTGAACCAACCCCATCCTCACTGTGTGCATGTTCTCCTCAAAGCAGGGACCATGAGAGAATTAGATTTGCAAGAGATTTACTGGAGGGGAATGTCTGTCAAGGCTAATGGAGAAGAAACCAGAAAAGGCAAGCTGGGGCTGTCAGACCATGATCCAGGAGGGACACCTGGGAGAGGAGGAGGGGAAGGAAGGGGGGGTGATACAGTTCTAAAAAAGTTTCCACCAGGCTGAGGGGTAATCCTGAAGCCAAAGTTTCTGAGTAGAGGAGGTCCCCATCCTACACGAAGGAGCCAGCATGGGTACCCCAGGCATCAGTCACTGGCTGGGAGAACATAGTGGTGGAGCAGAGGGGCTGCAGCAAGGCTCTCGGTCCACTGTGTCCCAGAGCATGAGCTTAGGCCACACACATTTGGGGCTTTTGCAGACACTATCTGAAATAATACTCTCCCTGCGATGACTCTGTTTTCTGTAAAGCCAAACGGGTTCTGATGAACTTATGTCCACTATCAGTTGAATACTCAAGGCAGCTAACAGGTAAGTTATCCTACCACCACCATTTTTTCCTCCCAAGGGCTGTAACTTTTTCATTCCACTGGGCAAGATAAAAGTTTTCTCCTAGGATCTCAATCAATGGCAAGCTTTTATTTAAAAAATTTGAAGTCTATTCTTTCATTTAAATGTTTCCAAAGAATCAGATGCATCCTGGGCAGCCCCCAAGGTGGCTGTCCAGAGGGAATGAAAAGACAGGCATTTGGTCACCATTATCCAGAGATAAATTCTTTACAGCGTTAGGTTTTGAGTTCTTCATGCTGCTCTTGGTCAATCAGTGGCTGTGATTTTGGATCCAGAAGTCATCCGAGGACAGCAAGAGTCATGCCATCCTTAGCTCATACCCAGATGGAACAACTTCCGCAGAAAGGCTGGTCCTCCCCAGTAACCCCTGGGAGAAATGACATGAAAAAGTTATTTGCAGGAAAAGATGGGGATGACTTCAGCCAGCAGGATATTTAAAAGGAAGTCAGGCTACTCACAGAGGATGCTTGTCAGGCCATAAAGCAAGATTTGTCTAGTAAGGCAGAAAGATCCCATGACTAGGAGGGGACAGGCCTTGGCTTTGACACAGATTTGCTACATAAGCCTGAACAAGCTGACTCAATTCAGCAAATCTGTACCAAGCCTCTACTACATGCAAACTGTAGTCCTACTTTCAATTTTTCATAAATTAAGTGCAGGTCAGGGTTTCTCATCTTCAGCCCTACTGATATTTTGGACCAAACATTTCTCTGTGGCAGGCCTGTCCTGTTCAGCAGCATGCTTGGCCTCTGCTTACTAGATGCCAGTAGCATCTCGTCCAGTTGTGACAACAAAATAAATCCCCAGGTAGTGTGAAATGTCCCCTGGGGACATCAACCCTGGCTGAAAAACACTGCTATCAATATTTTGACTTACTTTTCTCAAAGGGTTTGGGAAAGTCAAATGAATTTTTTTCTGGGAACAGAATTATTATATGTGTTATTCTGTTTACTTATTGAATGCCTACTATGAAGCTGTCTCTTTATGTATTGCCTTTTTCATCCCTATCCTATGAGGAAGACAGTATTACTTTCACTTTGCAGGTAAGACACCTAAACACAGAGTGTTTGAGCAACTTGCCCTAGGACACACAGCTAGTAAATGACAGACACATGATTCAAACACAGGTCTGACTCCAGGTATGACTCCAAACTTATGCTCTTATTCAGTATGTTTCCTTTGTCCTACAACATAAAAAAAAAAAAAAAAACATAGGAATTCCCATTGTGGCTCAGCAGTAACACATCTGACTAGTATCCATGAGGATGCAGGTTCAATCCCTGGCCTCATTCAGTGGGTTAAGGATTCAGTGTTGCTGTAAGCTGTGGTGTAAGCCGGGAGCTGTAGCTCCAATTCCTCCCCTAGCCTGGGAACTTCCATATGCCGCAGGTGCAGCCCTAAAAAGAAAAAGAAAAAAAAAATAATGTAGCCCATTGATAAGGTACCTGGCAGGTCCAAGTGATTTACTATGATGATTACTATTATTTATCCAGGAGGAAGAGAGAGCCAGAACTCAGAAGACAGAAGATTTGGGCACTGTCGATAATGAAGAGAAGAGGCTGCACCCTGGGTAGGCGGTAGCTGTGCCAGAGCTCCCTCCCCCTCCCCCAGGACAGTCCTTCTCCCATCACACCCAGCTGAGGCTTCAGAACCCTCCACAGGCACCATCACTAATTAATCTACGGGACATGGCACAGCAAGGTGGATCCCTCTGGCCAGTCCCACTCTGGGTCATAGCTCCTGAAGCAGGAGGGCCTCCTGCTAATAGGTGTGCCTGTCCCTGGGGCAAGGTGCTTACCTTAGCATCCCATTCCAATACAAGAACGGCATCATGTTAGCCTTCATGAGGTACATGGAAAGTCTCTCTTTGCTCTGGTCAAAGGGGAAGGTTTCCAGGGGCTTAGCGTTGTAGTCAAACTCCGCAAGAATCACACGGTTGTAACCAGTCACCAGTGGACACGACGTGTAGCCATCATACTATAATTGGTCATGAGACTGAGTTGGAAAGTGGCTTTTTTTTTTTCGTGGTGCTATCTAAACACTTAAGCACTTATTATTTACTCTGAGAAGTTGCAAAATTTTGTATACTCTAATTTTTTGGACAGAGAAAAATAGAAACTATAAGCAAAAAATATATTAAAGGCAAAAACTGAAGTGCCCATACTAGAGAAGCTAAGAAAGTGGCAAAATTGTGGGAAAACACTGATTCAATGCTGAATGGGAGATGGTAAATTAAGACAGTGATCCTTACAAGGCATACAAACCTTCTTCGTTGGTGTCTGATTCTTCATAATCAGAGAAATTGTTCTGTCAAGGACTCCTGACTGGGCAGCTATGTGAGAAATGGAAAAGTCAGAAAAACAGAAGCATCTAGATTTTTCTACGAAAACTAATTTGTCAATAAGTTTAATATGAACACGTTAAGAAGCCCCCAGCCTCACCAAAAGGTACAACCTAAGTCTGATCATAGAAAACTAACTACTAGATGGTTCTAAATTGTGGGATAGTCTAAAAAACAACTGGCCTGGACTCTTTATAAAAATGCCAATGTCATGAAAGTAAAAAAACAAATGTAAGAAGCTTGTTCTAGATTAAAGGGAACCAAAGAAACACGACAACCAACGCAGGGTGTAGCCCTTAATGGGCTCATGGATTTAAGGTGGAACAGGGGTGGGGGGAAGGACAGGAAGAGCTATAAAGGATACTTTTTTAGAAAAACTGGAGAAATTCAAATTGGATTTTACCAATGAGTTTATAATTTAATGTTCAGTTTCTTGGACATGATAATGGCCTTGTGGATATAGAGAAGAAAGTTCTTTTTCTTAGAAGACAGAGGTTGAAATATTTGTGAGTGAAGTATCATGACATTAAAACTTACTTTTAAAGGATTCAACAGAAAAATGTATGTAGAGTGATCAAGCAAAATATTTTATTGGTTAATATATTGCGTCACAAAATATTAAAATTTGTTAACATCTGAAGGACATATAGGTATTCATTTATACTTTCAAATTTTTCATAGGTTTGAGGGATTTTGTTTTTTGGTTTGGGGTTTTTTTTTTTTTTTTTTTTTTTTTTTTAATCTTTTTAGCTGCACCCACAGCATGTGGAAGTTCCAGGGCCAGCAATCAAACCTGAGCCACAGCAGTGACAATGCCAGATCCTTAACTCACTGCACTACCTGGGAACTCCAGTTTGAAATTTTTGAGATGAAAGGTTGGGAGAGGGAGGGAGTGGGAGGGATCGGGAGCTTGGGCTTATCAGACACAAGTCAGAATAGATTTACAAGGAGATCCTGCTGAGTAGCATTGAGAACTATGTTTAGATACTCATATTGCAACAGAACAAAGGGTGGGGGAAAAATGTATACATGTAAGGATAACTTGATCCCCTTGCTGTACAGTGGGAAAAAAATAAATTTAAAAAAAAAAGTTGGGGGAAATTATTAGTAATGAAAAAGGCATTCATTGGATTTCTTAGGAAATCTTTCTTAGGCTGACGTAGTCAGCAAAAGTAATACAACATGTTCCTCAGATGTGTAATTCACACCAAGCATTACCATACCCAGCACCGTCAGAGAGGTCTGTGCTTTATGGCACCTAGAGAAGACAGTTCCTGTCTACAGAAAACAGAATCTAAAAGGTAATTCTCCCCATCACTGCTAGAGCAGAACATCGACATGAAGAATTTAGTTTTCCAGGCTGAGGCCTTAATCGTGTACCAATCAGGGCACTCTCCACTGTATCTGTCTTAACAGAACAATTTTCTGCTCTGCAAGCTTTCATTGACTTGCATGTGTTTTCCAGAGAAACAAATGCTTCCCTAGTTTTACGGTGTATCGGGCAGAAGAAAGATAGCCAACTGCCTGGCATCAGGGACAAAGGTGGCCAGGGATTCGAGCATGGCAGTAGAGAAGTAACAGAATCCCAGAAAGCTAGGAAAGAGGTACCTCTCTCTCATGCCCCCTCCCCTGATAACCACCCCTCTGACCAAGAAAAGGCAGAGGAAGTCACGCTACTCAGGTGCAAAGCACTCAATGCATACTTTCTTCTTTAAACACAACACTAGGTTCGTTGACAGCCTGTCTCTGCATCAGCAAGGCCAACGTCATTTTCAGACCACAAAAGCTGCTTCATGATTAATGAAGGTAATGAACTATATCTTCATTAATATAATGAACATGTAAGGAAATGTCATTTGTGTACAACCTTTGTTCTCTGTTATGACAGTACTTTAGGGTGACATCACTCTGAGCTGGGAAGGAGCAGAGCTCGTGACCCTACCTACAGCAGCAGCAGTCTTGGATGTTGGAAGGTTGGTGCAGTCCCCAATCCCAAACACATTTGGGTACCGCTTGTGCTGCAGAGTGTCTTTATCCACGTCCACCCAGCCAGCAGCATCAGCCACAGGACTCGTCTTGAGGACATCTGGTGGGCTCATGGGTGGTGTAACGTGAAGCATCTCATACTACAAAAGAGCAGACCATCCAAAAATGTGTGTTTCTTCTGTTACTTCTATAGCCCTACAAGCTCTCACCCACAGTCTGCACCACAGCTGCTTGAACGATCAGTGCTCATGCTGGTCCCCATCTCCTCCCAGATCTGTGCAATGCAGTGATACAGTAACTGACGTGGTCTCCCCAGACATAGCCCACTTGACCCCTTGGAAGTATGCACCAGGGAATCTGAAACACCAGAGTGAACCTCAGCAATACTATGAAAGAACCCAACGTGATGCGGGTGCTGGATCTCAGCTGCTCTCTCCCTGATTCTCAGCTATGGACTTGGAAAGTCTGGTACTTCCGTTTTATTCCTCAAAAAGGAGCTCAGAATGCCCAAAATGTGTAAAGGCCATGTTAGGGGCTAATAAGTGAGCATCATTCCCAAATGTAGGTCAACTCTCAGAACACATAAAGGGAATCATCAAAATATCAATTGAAGATGAAATAACAGGTGATAAGGACATTGGCCAGCACTTTGGAGAAGAAGTCTGATTTAGTACTGGGTTTAGTGAGAAGGGTAGTTTGTTTGTTTGTTTGTTTTTCCCCAAAAAAAACCTATATCAAGGCTACCTTTAGCAATAGGACACTGACCATCCTAGTCACTTTTTTTTTTTAGCTTCCTAGGAGCTGCAGCCTATGCCACAGCTACAGCAACAACAGATCCTTAACCCACTGAGCTGGGCCAGAAATCAAACCCATGCCTCCAGAGACAAGCCCAATCATTAACCCACTGAGGCACAGCAGGAACTCCCCCATCCTGGTCACTTCCAATGGCTCATTTAACTCTTTTGTTTATGTAATATTTTTGGGCTGTTTATATAATTTTTCATAATTTATCCTTCTTATTCTTCTTCTCTCTTTTTTTTTTTTTTTTTTTTTGGCTTTTTAGGGCTGCACCCACAACATATGGTAGTTCCCAGGCTAGGAGTCAAATAGGAGCTGCAGCTGCCAGCCTAGGCCACAGCCACAGCAATGTGGGATCTGAGCCACATTTGCAACCTACACCACAGCTCACAGCAACCCCTGATCCTTAACCCACTGAGCGAGGCCAGGAATTGACCCTGAAACCTCATGGTTCCTAGTTGGGTTTGTTAACTACTGAGCCACGAAGGGAACTCTGATCCTTCTTGTTCTTGTATTTAATTTGAATAAGCTCCATCCAGCAATTTCATATTGACTTAAATGTTCACAAAACATTTCATTACAATGAAAATTTACCATCTTAGGGCCATCCTAACTTTGTGATCATCAACAGCGCCTGGTTTCCATAAGGAGGTCAGTCAGTACCTTCACCAGGGCCTGGCAGTCAATGATGGCAGAAGGAGTTAGGAAGGTGACTTGCATTTATTCACATCCTCAGACAAGCAGAAGCTTAATCAACCTTATTGCAGGAGTGGGGCAAATGGGCAGTGCTCTGCAAAGTACTCTGGGTGCTCTTTAGGGCCCTGGATCTGTTAATGAAGCTGGAGAATAAACACATATCTGTGGGAAAGCTAACAGAATCCATCATCCACCAAATTAGGAAGACCATGTCTAATTCTGCCATTAACCAGAACCACTTTTTTTTTAGCTGAAGGCTAAATCTTATTAAAGTCACCTCTATCTACTAGAGGTAACATGCTTGGATTTCACAAATACACATGAATTTCACACATCTTTTCAAGAAGGAAAGTCAAATGTTTCCACATAACCATCATAAAGGCATGGAGTTATATCTATGAAGCAAGAGGACTACTGCTTCATAGATTTATGGAAAATTGGCATTGGCATTTAGTTGTTGCTTGTTCTTTTATCCACTATTTCCTTAAACTGAATCTGATAAATAACCTGGCTCTCCCTCATTCACATAAAATAATCTATTCAGAATAATGGTTTTCAAACTTGAATGTATATAAGAAGCATTTGGGAGACTTGTGGAAAATGCAGGTTCTTGGGCCCCCTCACCACAAGATCCCAATCCAGTGGGTCTGAGAGAAGAACAGGAATGTGCACTTTAACAAAACCCCCTAGTGATTCTGACACATGAAACCTGCAGGTGACAGTCTTAGAAAGACTTGAAGGAACAGGTTCATTTACAATGAAGAACGAAGTGCTGTTACCTGGATGGATCACTTCACCACTCCTTTCCTCATCTATAAAGAAATGCACTACACAAGATAATCTCAGAATCTCTAGTTCTGGGACTTTGTGATATACAACAAGTTTAGATTTGTTTAAACAGGAGACTTGGACCAATTCACAAGCTCTCTATGAAGAATCAGATTAGAGGCTTTGGGGTACATGCAATTTTTTACAGCAGTGGTTCTCAATCATTAGGGGAACTTTTGAAACTCCCACTCCTCAGTCCATACCCCAGACCAATTAGCTAAAATCTCTGTGGGTTAGACCCAGGCATCAGCACATTTTAAAAGCGTTCCAGGAGTTCCTGTTGTGGTGCTGCGGGTTAAGAACCTGACACAGTCTCTGTGAGGATGTGGATTCCATCCCGGCCTCTCTCAGTGGGTTAGGGATCAGGTGTTGCTGCAAGCTGTAGCACAGGTCACAGATGTAGCTTGGATCCACCACTGCTGTGGCTGTGGCGTAGGTCTCAGTTGCAGCTCTGATTCGACCCCAAGCCTAGGAACTTCCATATACCAAAGGTTCAGAGAAAGAAATGGGAAAGGAAAGGAGAGGAAAGGAAGAGAGAATGGAAAGAAAGAGAGAAAGAGTGAAAAAGAAAGAGAAAGAAAATAAATAAACAAACAAAAGCTTTCCAGGTGATTTCAATGTGCAGCCAGGGCTGATAGGCATTGCTCTAAAGCCTTTTGGTAGACTTTTTGAAATTCATATTTTAAACAGAATCTGATAAATAACCTGGTTCTCCCTCATTCACATAAAATAATCTATTCAGAATAGTGGTTTTCAAACTTGAATGTGTACAAGCAGCATTTGGGAGACTTGTGGAAAATGCAGGTTAGGTCTGGAGAGAAAAATCTAACCTAAAATCCTATACTTCAAAAAGGATGCAAATAATCTTATTTCTTTATAAACCTTTTAGAAGAACAGTCACCAATTATTTATCCAAGTCCCTATCTGCAGCCTCAACTATCCACAGCACAGCTGAGAACAAAAGCAAAAATGACCAAATTAACAAAATTAAGCTCGCCCACTCAAGCACATACATTTTGCTCATAAAAGTATGCCATAGGCCTTCACACATAGCCTATGTGCTTTTACTTTTACACAGAATTGAAGAAGTGTGGCTATCTCATTTTCCAGCCAATAAAAAAAAATAGGCAGTAGCAATTTCAAGGAGCTGAAGATAGAAGGGCCTTCCAAAGTTACTCAGGACTATCTGACAGCCAGGAAAGAAGAAAACTGGAAAACTACAAAGAGGACACACACAAAATCAAACAATAGAGTAGCCTGAGACCCTTTTGTAAAATGATAACTAGCCCTAAAACAACCCATTAGGCTCTAGGAGATCACTATGTAAGAGCTGTTCAAAATTATGACCCTGAGCTAGGGCAAGTAGATACTAGATGAGCCTGGGACATACTCAGGCATGACACCACGAAGCAAGGAAGTGCTCCAAAGTATGATAGGGACATGTCACAAGGACAGAAGAACCATTCTGAAAGGACCCCTACTGACCAAATCTGAAACAACTTGAGCACTAAAATAATTAAGGACAGTGATGAATTAGAAACCACGTTGGGAGGAGTCCCCTGGTGGCTCAGTGGGTTAAGGATCCAGGGGCTTGGGTCATTGTCATGGCTTGGGTTCCATCCCTTGCCTGGGATACCACAGGTAAGGCTAAAAAATAAAATAAAATAAACCACAGTGGGGGGGAATAGGGATTCATGAGTTCATACTAATGATTAATTAATTAATTGAGAAGAGAGGGCTTTTGCTGACAGGATGTCAAGAGACTATGAGTAAAGGTTGGTGGAAGGGAATGCCGGATCGGAACATCGTTCTGCAAACACCATAGCAAAGATTGGATTAGTCAAAAATCACCAACGGATGCTAAATCTAGTGGGAAATGTTAATGAGTAGGGTGTTCGCATGGTCTTAAAGTGCACCCCCTTCTTATTAGCAGCAAAGAAGAAAAAGAATAATTGTTCAATGCAGAAATTGGACCATATCTTTTTTTTTTTTTTTTTTTTTTTTTTTGTCTTTTGTTGCTATTTCTTGGGCCGCTCCCGCGGCATATGGAGGTTCCCAGGCTAGGGGCTGAATCGGAGCTGTAGCCACCGGCCTACGCCAGAGCCACAGCAACGCAGGATCCGAGCCGCGTCTGCAACCTACACCACAGCTCACGGCAACGCCGGATCGTTAACCCACTGAGCAAGGGCAGGGACCGAACCCGCAACCTCATGGTTCCTAGTCGGATTCGTTAACCACTGCGCCACGACGGGAACTCCAAGGACCATATCTTGACTGATGATCAAAGTGAGCCTCATCAATGAGAGGCAGATGAGCACTGTGTGTCTTCCAATGTGATACTCTGGAAAGACACATTGTTTATGTGGTGTTTCAGTCCAAAAAGCATATCCTGAAGAAAGAAAGCATAGGCAAGCCCAACATGGGGAACATTCTATTAAAAAATAAAAGTGGATGGAGGGGAGCTGTATTATCCTAAAATATCAGTGTCACAGAAGACAAAGTAAAGCTTTCACATTAAAGGAGGCTAAAGAGACATGGCAATTAAATTCAGGACTTGCCTTTTTAATTTCAGACTGGCTTTTGTCCTGGAGGGGAAAGTACTACAAATGCTATTTGCTAGCCAACAAAACTAAAACATAAATCTTAGATTAAGATATTGCTAAATTTACTGAACTGAGAACTGTACTGTGGTTAAGAGAATACTCTTATCTCTTAGGAAATTTACATTGAAATATTGAGAGGTAAAGGGCCATGATGAGTAATATACACAACTCACCTTAAATGCTTTAGGGGAAATGTGTTACATTACATTTAGAGTGAGAGAGAGAGGAAAAGCAGAAAGAAAAACAGATAGAAATCAATGATAATACAAATGGGGTAAAACTCTAAAAGGTGAATCTAGCTAAAGGCTGGATACAGTTTTTGTTGCACTACTTTTATTTTTGCACCTTCTCTAAGTTTGAGATTATTTCCAAATAAACCTTTTAAATTATGATCCTGAGTCATTAGCTACTTTTTGGTCCCACCTAGAGAATGCAAAAGTTCCCAGGGCCAGGATGTAAGCTGCACCACAGCAGTGACCTGAGCCACATGACAATGCTGGATCCTTAACCACTGGACTACAGGAACTCCATCAACATTTTAAATGATACTCATTACACACCATTTAAGAAAGGAAAGATATGTGCAATACATTTTGGAAAGAGCTTGCACTAACAAGCTTAAAATGTGAAGTTTTGGTATTTAGAAAATTAATCTTTAGTTCACTTCAAAATTTCCTTTTATGGACTCCTTCATTCCTTTAAAGATGCTAAATGAATCAAATGTGACTGTGTACTGTCTTCTCATGGCTAACAGCTCCTGCCAGAATGACATAAACAAATGATGCTTTTCTCCAGTTGCCTTTACATCTTCTTTTTAATGTACTATTCCCACTTCACAGAAGAAGCAATGGACACATAGAAACCAAGCCCATACACAAAGGCTAGATCTTTCCAAGAAGGATGTGGCTCCACCAGAGCTTTCAAGGATATTTAAGCATTTCTTTGATCCACAGGTGGAAGACACCCATCACTCCTGAACTACCCACAAGCAGGGCTGATCCTCACAAACCACAAATTGAGATAATTACCAAACTTGCATTTAAGGGGCTCTTCTTAAGCTCTGGGCAATAACTGAAGTTGTGAAATATTTTTCACTGCTTCAAGGAACTTAGTGCCAAGAAAAGCAGACACGAAAGAGAATAAAAATTCACTTGGTACCTGTAGATGAAACCTCTTCAACTCCCATGGGAACAGCCTCTAATCTCTTTCTTTTCCCCATCCATGTTGGTCCACCTTCTCCCCATTGCAACCCTAAGATGCTCATGGTAACCAGCCTCCCAAGCACGTAATGATGGTGGACAGGGAAGTGGGGGTCTGAATGACACCTGTGTCTGTGGCTCTGCTCAGTTGACAGCTTCACCTCAACACTCACCGAAATCACTTGAGTCTCTCCAGGTTTGTCCAGATTCTCAAAAACAGCCTCTTGTTTATCAGCTCGGACTTCAATGAGGTTTTGCTTGTAGTTAATAGTGAGGTTCCTCTCCCGGATAATCTCCTGCAGGGCATCTGCATACTTCTTGACCCCAAAAATTGCTCCAAGGGATGTGTTGAAAATGATATTGGCCTTGGATCTCCTCCCCGTCTGAGAAAAAGGATAGAAACAACCAACATCAAAATATTTCTCCAGCCACTTTTTTTTTTAAATTTGTAACATAAATAAGAATTAAAACCTCAGAAGAGACCTCACCAGCTTTATTCATCACTATGGACTGGGGGGGGGGCGGTGAGGTGTGGACCAATCCACTGCCTCCTCCTGACTTTCTGTCAGTGGCACAGCAACCAAGGGCACACTTGAGTCAGGGGTCAAAGTGGGCCCTGCTCAGTGAGGGCCAGAGATGAATGCCAAGTCCAAGGAAAGATGGAGCCGAACTGTTTACTGCTATATTCATTTGCTGATTCACTCAGTGAACATTCAGTGAGGTCCTAGAGGGGGCTGGGTGCTATCTTAGATGCTGAGGGGACGGAAGTAAACAAAACAAAGTTCTTGTCCCCTTGGCCCACACACTCTAGTATGGCTTATTGTTTCAGAGAGGCCAGTCTTCTCCCAAGGGCCCAAGATCTGTGGCACTTGAAAGAGAAAGTTCCTCTCAGACCATCTAAGACCTAGGAGATGTGATGCAAAGAGAATTCCAGGTGGGAAGAAGGCCAGCATCCTACTCTTTTCCTCTGTTCCGCTCCTTTTAAGATTTACTCACCTGGATCACAGTATTTGAAAGAAGTTGGGTAGGTAAGAACCTCAAAAGGCTGTGCCAACTCAGAATTCCCAGAATGACCTTTCTTAGAATCAGCAGTGATGGTGGACCTGTTCCTTAACTGCCCACCCTACAGGGTCAGAGCAGGTTTACATAACTCAGGGGAAGCCCTCCCAGGGCCAGGTTCCAAGCACACATTTAACACCCCTTCAGTTCTACCTTCCCCTCCCCTCTGCCTACCTGTCCCTTTACAGAGCCAGAGGCTGCTTTGAATCCTGACACTGTGTCATCAAACCATCCATGCTTTGGTAACCCAACCGTGACATCCCACACACCAGAAGGAGGGCAACAGCAGCTTCCTTGCACCTTCTTGCCAGTTACACCTGAGCTGTGGAAACCTGAGGGTGTCTGAGGAATGCTGAGAACACATCCCCACCTAAACATCTCCTTCCACTAAGGTTTGAAGTTCTATGTGAACTTTTTTTTGCCTTTAGAATTGGCATTTTGCCTATTATACATCCAAGTGTCATTAAATATTAATCACATTGAACTTGAGTGGGAACAGGTGAGGATGATATTATGTATAAAACTGAACAATGTGCAATTAATTGTGCAACTACATGGAAATACTTAATTTCTAACATACCTCCCCAGCAGACTTTTAGATACACACTTAAAAGTATATTACAAAGACTATTTAACAACCTGTAATACATCCAAACTTGTATTACAGTATAACTCTAACCATGTTGTTTTTTATGGCCACTCCCATGGCATATGAAAGTTCCTGGGCCAAGAATTGAATCCAAGCCACAGTTTTGACCTATGCCACATGCCAGATCCTTAAGCCACTGCACTGGGCCAGGGATCAAACCTACAACTCTGTAGTGATGCAAGCAGTGGGATTCTTAACCCACTTCACCATAGCAAGAACTTATAACAATGTTTTTAAAAACATGTATGGGGGGAAAAAAATGGTAGGACATGCATGTCAAATTGGTGACAGCAGCTATATTAAAGCATTTGGATTATGAATGACTTCTTCCTTTTTTCCATTTTGTAAATTTCCAATTATATAATTTTATACGCATGTAATACAAATTTAGAAAAAAAGAAAAGGTATTTTGACATGGATGAAAATGGAATTCTGGCAATCATTGAATTGGCACTTTCTGCCCTCCTTGGCTCTATCCCCAGAAAAGCATACCTTCCTGAAATAGGCTTCTGATAAATACATGATCTTCTGTGGGGCTCCGGCACACTTTACTGGAGTATTGGGGAAGGTAAAGATTGCATTACCCTCCTTGAAGTCCTGCAGCGCTTTCCATGTCTTCTCTACTGTCCTAAATGAGTAATTGGACCCTATTTTGGGATGGTCAAAACCCTCAGGGAGGCCTTTGATCTGCAACAAAGCACAAAAGTTATTCTTTTTAACAAAAGTTCAAATGGAGTCTGTGTTTTTTGTTTTTTGTTTTTTTGTCTTTTTGCCTTATCTGGGGCCGTTCCCGCGGCACATGGAGGTTCCCAGACTAGGGGTCTAATCGGAGCTATAGCTGCTGGCCTACGCTAGAGCCATAGCAACTCAGGATCCGAGCCATGTCTGAGACCTACACCACAGCTCACAGCAATGCCAGATCCTTAACCCACTGAGCAAGGCCAGGGAGGGAACCTGCAACCTCATGGTTCCTAGTGAGATTCATTTCCGCTGTGCCACGATGGGAACTCCTGGAATCTGTGTTTTTGTTTTTATTTTTGGTTTTTATGGCCACACCCATGGCATGTGGAAGTTCCCAGGCCAGGGAATGAACCCATGCCACAGCAGACAATGCTGGATCCTTAGCCAGCTGTGCTACAAGGAATCTGTGTTTAGAGTCCTTGTTCTCATATCATTTCTACAACCTCTCAAGCATTTCAGCACAATTACTAGCTCCCAGGCCTCACACACAGTCAAACAGACAGGTGGTTGAGGCATCTACTAAGCCAGAATTATAGTGCCTGAAGTCACCGGTCAAACTGCAGAAGAGGCTCAGCCCAGAAGGAGCCCTTGGCCTCCCTGGCCTAGAAACCATTATTTGAGCATATCTCTTCCCACCATCACAGTGAGGACAAGAAGCCAGCCATACTTCCTTTTTGGAGAACCAGATGACTTAATGGAAAGAAGAATGAGCAGAACCAAAAGCCACATTGGCAGTAATCACAAATGTAAATGACCATATATCAGGATGGACCAGATCAAGCTCTTGGTAAAGGCAGTAAAGGCAGGTAATTAAAAGCATGGACTTGGAAACCCTACTGCCTCAGCTTGAGTCCTAGTTTTTCCACTTACAAGTGTGACCTTGGGTAAATTACTCAGTAAATCAGCTGGTGGCCCTCAAAGTGTGGTCCCCAAAGTGTAGTCCCCAGAGTAGCACCACCCGTGAATGTTTTAGAAATGCAAATTCTCGAGAGAGAGAACAAGATGGCGGAGGAGTAGGGGGACACGCTCGCCCTCTCCCACAAACACAACAAAAAAAGCACATCTACAGAATAAATGACTCGCACAGAACAGCAACCAATCGCTGGCAGAGGAACCTAAACTCCAATAACGGCAAGAAGTTCGTGACATTACTGGGCAGAACGGGAGAAAAGAGGAGAGTGAGAGAAGGTGAATCCAAGCAGGACGGGCGCTCCCGAAAGGGAACTGCGGAGGAGAAAGGGATCCCGCACCCTGGAAAGTCACCTACACCGGGGAAAGAACAAACGAACCGGAGGAATCTCCAGATGCAGAGAAGAGTGTAGCAGTAAGTTGGAGTACGGAAAAGCCGATCAAGAACCAAACAGACCATCTGAACTACGGGCACAGTCACCAAAAATTGAGACGCCTGGGTGGGGGCTGGGCACCGAGACCTCAGCTCCAGAGGTTAGTCCCCGAGAACGGGCTGGGGGCGCGGGGTGGAGCGGAAACTGCTTGGGAGGTGTAGAAACCATTTGACGGGGCAGAGACTGCCTGGGAGACTAGAAAAGCTGTCGCAGAGGAAGGGAACAATACTCTAGGGGCGGGGAAGTGGAAAGCCGCATCAGAGGGAACCTTGGAGAAGAGCCTGGTCTGCGCCCGTGCTGGGGAGGGGAGAGAAGAAGGGGTGGGTCCCCATAGAATACCCCCGACGCCACAGCAAGCGTACAGGCCCGCTAGCTAGCTGAAAGCTGTGCTTCCCAGTGCATCCCCTCCCCCCACCCCCACCACCCCCTACGCTCTCACCGGACCTGGGGCTGCCTGCCATCCAGGAGGGCTGGCCTCAACAATTGCCTGAAGCCTACCACCGTAGGGGCTGTCCCTGCACAGGCCTGCTTGCCCTTTGGAGGGGCTACACTTCCGCAGAGCAGCACCAAACACCACCAGCCCCGAGAAAAGGCCTGCAGCCCAGAAAAGCTAGAACAAGCCTAGCCAGGCCGTGAATAGATCTGCCTAATTCTCGGATGGTTTTTCTGGGTCGGGCTGCCCCAGGGAGGAGCCTCTTGGATTTCCAGCGGCCCTGCGACCCGCCCAATCCCCCAGGGGGTGCCAAGCTCTAGAGGCTCAGCTGCATAGGACTGCCAGCTTCAGGCAGGACCCCCTACAGCCCAGAAAAGCTGCAACAAGCCTGGCCGAGTCGGGAAAAGCTCTCAGACGGTTTTTCTGAGTCGGGCTGCCCTGGGGAGGAGCCTCTTGGGTTTCCAACAGCCCTGCTACCCGCCCAAGCCCCCAGAGGGTGCCCCACTCCCACGGAATAGCTGCTCAGCACCACCAGCCCCCTGGAGGACCCCCTGAGGCCCAGAAAAGCTGCAACAAGCTAAGCCAGACTGTGAAAAGATCCGCCTACATTCACAGGCTGTCCTTCTGAGTTGGGATGCCCTAGGGAAGAGCCTCTTAGGTTCTCAGTGACCCAGATAGCTGCTCCAGCCCCCAGGGGGTGCTGCACTCCTGAGGAACAGCTGCCCAACACCGCCAACCCCCTGCAAGAACCCCACAGCCTAAAAACACCAGAGCAAGCTCTGCATGACCAAGTGAAATCTGCTACCATCGTGGTGTGGACCTCCCAGTCCTGTCTGCCCTCAGGAAGTCCTCCTTTGCTTCAAAGAAACACTGTTAGCCCCATCAACACTCCAGAAAAGCCACACTGCCTCAAAAAAGATTGACCAACAATGCCAGCCCTCAGGAAATATTCCACGGCAGTGACAAGGCAAACACTGCCCGATCACGGAGAGTACAACTCCCTCAGGAGAAAGAAAACAACAAGCAAGATGAAGAAGCTGAGAAACCACCCCCAGTCAAACCAACAGGAGAACTCACCCAAAACAGTCAACAATGAAACAGATCTCTGCAGTCAGACAGACCTGGAGTTCAAAAGAGAAATAGTGAAAATACTGAAGGAATTAAGAGAAGATATGAACAGTAATGCAGATACCCTCAGAAAGGAACTAGAAAATATAAGGAGGAGCCAAGAAAAACTAGAACATTCATTTGCAGAGATGCAAACTGAACTAAGGGCAGTAAAAACCAGAATGAATAATGCAGAAGAACGAATCAGTGATATGGAAGATAGAATAATGGAAATCACTCAATCCGGTCAATAGACAGAAAACCGAATCAAAAAAACTGGAAAGCAATATAAGAGACCTATGGGATAATATAAAGTGGGCCAATCTACGCATAATAGGAATTCCAGAAGGAGTAGAAAAACATAAGGGGATGGAAAATATATTTGAAGAAATTATCGCTGGAAACTTCCCAAATCTAAAGGATACTGGGTTCAAGATACAAGAAGCACAGAGGACCCAAACAAACTGAGCCCAAACAAACCCACACCAAGACACATCATAATAAAAATGGCAAAAGTTAGTGATAAAGAGAGGATCCTAAAGGCAGCAAGAGAAAAACAGAATGTTACCTACAAGGCAACCCCCATAAGAATATCAGCTGATTTCTCTACAGAAACACTACAGGCCAGGAGGGAATGGTAAGAGATATTTAAAGTGCTAAAAGGAAAAAATATGCAACCTAGACTACTCTATCCAGCAAGAATATCATTTAAAATAGAAGGGGAAATAAAAATTTTTTCCAACAAACAAAAACTTAAAGAATACAGCAACACAAAACCCAGGTTAAAGGAAATATTGAAAGGGCTTCTCTAAACCAAAAAGAAAGGAAGGAAAGGGAAGAAAAAAGAAAAGAAAAAAAAAAGAAAAAGAAGAAGAAGAACTAGGACTGAGGAAACCACAATCAGAGAGCAGTCACTCAAATAAGCCAGCATACAGATTTAATCATGAACTTGCTTCCAACAAAATAAAATTAAAAAGAAAAAAATTAAAAAGAGTCATCAAAACCATAAAATGTGGGCAAGGGATGTTAGGAAATAAATAACCCTTTTTCTTTGTTTGTTTGTATGTTTCTCTTCTTAATTTTAATATAGTAATGAAGTGTTTGAAATTACAGGACCATCAGGCTAAAACACACAATTATGGGAAGGGGTTAGCATACTTAAAAAACAGGGCAACCACAAGCCAAAACCAAATATTGCATTTGCAAAAATGAAAAAAAAAATACACTCAAGCAGATAATAACAGAAGACCATCCAACCAAAAAAAAAAAAAAAAAAAAAAAGAAAGGAGAACCATAGAATCAACTGGAACACGAGGTTCAAATGGCAATAAATAATCATCTATCAATTATCACCTTAAATGTCAATGGACTGAATGCCCCAATCAAAAGACACAGAGTGGCTGAGTGGATAAAAAGGCAAAAACCTTCAATATGCTGCCTACAAGAAACTCACCTTAGGACAAAAGATACATATAGATTGAAAGTGAAAGGGTGGCGAAAAATATTTCACGCCAATAGACATGACAGGAAAGCAGGAGTTGCAACACTCATATCAGACAAAATATACTTTAAAACAAAAGACATAAAGAAAGACAAAGAAGGACACTACTTAATCATTAAGGGATCCATCCAAGGAGAGGATGTTACTATCGTCAACATATCTGCCCCAAATATAGGAGCACCCAGATACATACAACAAATATTAACAGACATAAAGGGAGATACTGATGAGAATACAATCATAGTAGGAGACCTTAATACCCCCTCACATCAATGGACACATCCTCTAGACAGAAAGCCAATAAAGCAACAGAGATCCTAAAGGAAACAATAGAAAAGTTAGACTTAATTGATATCTTCAGGACACTACATCCAAAAAAATCAGAATACACATTCTTCTCAAATGCTCATGGAACATTCTCAAGAATCCACCACATATTGGGACACAAAGCGAATCTCAATAAATTTAGGAGCATAGAAATTATCTCAAGTATCTTCTCTGACCACAATGCCATAAAATTAGAAATCAACCATAGGAAAAGCAAAGAGAAAAAATTGACTACATGGAGACTAAACAACATGCTACTAAAAAACCAATGGGTCAATGAGGAAATCAAGAAGGAAATCAAAAAGGAAATTAAAAACTACCTTGAAACAAATGATAATGAAGACACAACCTCTCAAAATCTATGGGATGCTGCGAAAGCAGTGCTCAGAGGGACATTTATAGCAATACAGGCCTTTCCCAAAAAAGAAGAAAGATCCCAAATTGACAACTTAACCCTCCACCTAAACGAATTAGAAAAAGAAGAACAAAAAAGACCTAAAGTCAGCAGAAGGAAGGAAATTATAAAGATCAAAGAAGAAATCAATAAAATAGAGACTCAAAAAACAATAGAGAAAATTAATAAAACCAAGAGCTGGTTCTTTGAAAAGGTGAACAAAATTGACAAACCCCTGGCCAGACTCACTAAAAAGAGGAGAGAAAGAACCCAAATCACCAAAATTATAAATGAAAAAGGAGAAATCACAACAGATACAGCAGAAATACAAAAAACCATAAGAGAATACTATGAACAACTATATGGCAACAAGTTTGACAATCTGGAAGAAATGGACAATTTTCTAGAATCTTACAGCCTGCCAAAACTGAATCAAGCAGAAACAGACCAACTGAACAGAACGATCACTAGAAATGAAACTGAAGAGGTCATAAAATCACTCCCTACAAATAAAAGTCCAGGACCAGATGGCTTCACAGGTGAATTCCATCAAACATATAAAGAGGAATTGGTGCCCATTCCTCCTTAAACTCTTTCAAAAGGTTGAAGAAGAAGGAATACTCCCAAAGACATTCTACGATGCCACCATCACCCTCATTCCAAAACCAGACAGAGATACCACCAAAAAAGAAAACTATCGCCCAATATCATTGATGAATATAGATGCAAAAATTCTCAACAAAATCTTAGCCAACCGAATCCAACAACACACCAAAAAAATTATACACCATGACCAGGTTGGGTTCATCCCAGGTTCACAAGGATGGTTCAACACACGCAAAACAATCAGCATCATACACCACATTAACAAAAAAAAAGTCAAAAATCATATGATCATCCCAATAGACGCAGAAAAAGCATTTGACAAAGTCCAACATCCATTCATGATCAAGACCCTCGCCAAAGTGGGTATAGAGGGAACATTCCTGAATATAATCAAAGCCATTTATGATAAACCCACAGCAAATATAATACTCAATGGGGAAAAACTGAAAGCCTTCTCACTCAAATCTGGAACAAGACAGGATGCCCACTCTCACCACTGCTCTTCAACATAGTTTTGGAAGTCCTAGCCACAGCAATTAGACAAACAAAAGAAATAAAAGGCATCCATATAGGAAGAGAAGAGATCAAACTGTCACTGTATGCAGATGACATGATACTATACATACAAAACCCTAAGGACTCAACCCCAAAACTACTTGAACTGATTAATCAATTCAGCAAAGTAGCAGGATATAAGATTAACATTCAGAAGTCAGTTGCATTTCTGTATTCCAGCAATGAAATATTAGAAAAGGAATACAAAAATACAATACCTTTTAAAATTGCACCTCACAAAATCAAATACCTCGGAATACACCTGACCAAGGAGGTAAAGGACCTATATGCCAAGAACTATAAAACTTTAACCAAAGAAATCAAAGAAGATGTAAAGAAATGGAAAGATATTCCATGTTCCTGGATTGGGAAAATCAATATTGTAAAAATGGCCATACTACCCAAAGCAATCTACAGATTCAATGCAATCCCTATCAAATTACAGATGGCATTTTTCACAGAACTAGAACAAACAATCCAAACATTTATATGGAACAACAAAAGACCCAGAATCGCCAAAGCAATCCTGAGAAACAAAAACCAAGCAGGAGGCATCACTCTCCCAGACTTCAAGAAATACTACAAAGCCACAGTCATCAAAACAGTGTGGTACTGGTATCAAAACAGACAGACAGACCAATGGAACAGAACAGAGAATCCGGAAATAAACCCTGACACCTATGGTCAATTAATCTTTGACAAGGGAGGCAAGAACATCAAATGGGAAAAGGAAAGTCTATTCAGCAAGCATTGCTGGGAAACCTGGACAGCTGCATGCAAAGCAACGAAACTAGAACACACCCTCACACCATGCACAAACATAAACTCCAAATGGCTGAAAGACTTAAATATACGACAGGACACCATCAAACTCCTAGAAGAAAACATAGGCAAAACACTCTCTGACATCAACATCATGAATATTTTCTCAGGGCAGTCTCCCAAAGCAATAGAAATTAGAGCAAAAATAAACCCATGGGACCTCATCAAACTGAAAAGCTTTCGCACAGCAAAGGAAACCAAAAAGAAAACAAAAAGACAACTTACAGAATGGGAGAAAATAGTTTCAAATGATGCAACGGACAAGGGCTTAATCTCTAGAATATATAAGCAACTTATACAACCCAACAGCAAAAAAACCAATCAATCAATGGAAAAATGGGCAAAAGACCTGAATAGACATTTCTCCAAAGAAGATATACAGATGGCCAACAAACACATGAAAAAATGCTCAACATCGCTGATTATAAGAGAAATGCAAATCAAAACTACCATGAGATACCACCTCACACCAGTCAGAATGGCCATCATTAATAAATCCACAAATAACAAGTGCTGGAGGGGCTGTGGAGAAAAGGGAACCCTCCTGCACTCTTGGTGGGAATGTAAACTGGTACAGCCACTATGGAGAACAGTTTGGGGATACCTTAGAAATCTATACATAGAACTTCCATATGACCCCACAATCCCACTCTTGGGCATCTATCCGGACAAAACTCTACTTAAAAGAGACACGTGCACCCACATGTTCATTGCAGCACTATTCACAATAGCCAGGACATGGAAACAATCCAAATGTCCATCGACAGATGATTGGATTCGGAAGAGGTGGTATATATACACAATGGAATACTACTCAGCCATAAAAAAGAATGACATAATGCCATTTGCAGCAACATGGATGGAACTAGAGAATCTCATACTGAGTGAAATGAGCCAGAAAGACAAAGACAAATACCATATGATATCACTTATAACTGGAATCTAATATCCAGCACAAATGAACACCTCCTCAGAAAAGAAAATCATGGACTTGGAAAAGAGACTTGTGGCTGCCTGATGGGAGGGGGAGGGAGTGGGAGGGATCGGGAGCTTGGGCTTATCAGACACAACTTAGAATAGATTTACAAGGAGATCCTGCTGAATAGCATTGAGAACTATGTCTAGATACTCATGTTGCAACAGAAGAAAGGGTGGGGGAAAAACTGTAATTGTAATGTATACATGTAAGGATAACCTGACCCCCTTGCTGTACAGTGGGAAAATAAAAAAATTATAAATAAATAAATAAATAAATAAATTTTAAAAAAAAAAGAAATGCAAATTCTCAAGCCCCACCCCAAACCTATTAAGTAAGAAACAGAGGCAAGCCCAGAAATCTGTTTTAACAGGCCCTCCAGGTAATTCTGCCACACACTGATAAGCTTAAGGTCTTCATCTGTAAGGTTGGGATAAAAGTAATTACTTCAGAGTTCCCGTAGTGGCTCTGTGGAAATGAATCTGATTAGCGTCCATGAGGATGCAGCTTCAATCCCTGGCCTCGCTCAGTGAGTTAAGGATCCAGCATTGCTGTGAGCTGCAGTGTAGGTGGCAGACTTGGCTTCAATCCCGAGTTGCTGTGGCCGTGGTGTAGGCCAGCAGCTGTAGCTCCAATGGGACCCCTAGCCTGCGAACCTCCATATGCTGCAGGTGCGGCCTTTAAAAAAAAAAAAAGTAACTGCTTCATGGGATTGTTGGCAGAAGTAAAGGAGAACATTCACGGAAGATGATTAGAAAAATGACATTTACACAATAAGTGCTCCATGAGTATTAGCATTTTCCTCCTAGGAAAACTAACTGGGTCTTTGTCTTAAACATTAGAAAGTTCATGCAGTGCAATGAGATGGCACAGGGTGAGTTAAGAGATTCAAGCATGAACAGGGAATCATCACAAAAGTCATCAAGATGGTCTGGCCCTTCAGAACCTCCCAGGCTGTTCTCCAGGCTATAGGCACCCACCCGCAGAGTGGCTGGACTCCTAGTCCTCAGGCCTCAAGGAAACAAAGTCCTGTGGTCTCCTCCAATACAGCCAATGGAGTCTTTTTGGTTTTGTGTGTGTGTGTGTGTGTGTTTTATCTTTTTGTCTTTTTTTACAGCTGCACCGGCGGCATATGGAGGTTCCCAGGCTGGGGGTCAAATCGGGGCTACAGCTGCCAGCCACATCCACAGCAACATAGGATCTGGGCTGAGTCTACAACCTACACCATAGCTCAGGGCAACGCCAGATCCTTAACCCACTAAGCAAGGCCAGGGATCGAACCTGCGTCCTCATGGATGCTAATCACATTCGTTAACCACTGAGCCACGACAGGAACTCCCATTATAGCCAATGTTAAGAGCAACTATTCCTTTGATTACTGACCACGTCTTCTGCTACAGTTTAAGTTATTAGCAGTCTCAATGATAATAACCATTTCTTATTATAAAATCACCTTGCATCCTAAGGTTTCTGCAGTTTCACATCTATGCTAATATTCCCTATTCTTCTCTGAGGGAGGGAGTGGAATATTATTGGCTCCTAGACAGAGATAAGGGAACTGAAGAAGAGCAAGGGTGAGAGACCCACCTAGAATCTTATAGAACTAGATACTGAAGCCCTAAACACTCCCTAGGGCTCCTCCTCCAGGAGCTCCATCCTTGCTGGCTCCCAAAGCAAAACTCAGTATCCAAGAGAGAAACAGCTGATCTCTTACTGCCTTCATCTTTCTCTAGTCTGAAGAACCAGTTGTTAAGGGAAAAGGTACCATAAAGTGGTAACCAAGTTCCTATTAGGGAGGTGTGGTCATGAAGGGCATTATATGATTCCCACTGAGTCCACACTGCCTCCCTGAGAGCCCTGAAGGACAAAGAACAGAGTCAGAGAAAGAGATGTGATCTGACCCCCACTCTGGCTGCACAGGAACAGGCTGCATGCACTGGGAGCTGTGGACTGTCCTACTGCACTGAGCAGGCTAGTGAGCAGGGCACCAAGCTGAAGAGACACCCTCCCCCACACCAGAGCTGCTGGGAACAAGAGGCAGAAGCAACTGGGCAGGGAGAGCCTGCCTGGGGTTCAACCGAACCCAGATCAGAGACCCAGCCCTTCTGGTGGCCCAGCCACACCCTGCCCAAGAGACCCACACACCTTGGAATCTTCGTCAAAGAAACCCCTGCATTGTTTACACTACCCTGAGTAGTTTCCCAGCATCTGCGAAGAGTGCTAAGTAGCACAGCGGCCCTGGTTACATTTCTCACATTCTCAGTTTCCTCATCTATTAAGAGGAAATAAAAATACCTACTTCACAAGTAGCTATGAGGAATCAATATTAGATTCCTAGCATGGTCCCTGGCACCTAGTAAAGACTCCATAGTAACAGCTACTTTTTTTTTCTTTTTAGTGCTGGACTCCAGGCATATGGAGGTTCCCAGGCTAAGGCTCAAACCAGAGCTGCAGCTACTGGCCTACACTACAGCCAGAGCAATGCCAGATCCGAGCCGCATCTGTGGCCTGCACTACAGCTTGCGGCAATGTCGGATCCTTACCCCACTGATCAACACCAGGGTTGGAGCTCACATCCTCATGGAGACAACATCGGGTTCTTAACCTGCTGAGCCACAAAAAGAACTCCGAAGAGCTACTTTTAAGTATTACTGTTTCTTGGTTGACTGCAAGAGGATGCCAAGAATTTTCAGCACCAGTCTCTTCAAACAGTCCCCTACGCACTGCATGGGGCTGTGGGAGCATCAGGACCCTAGAGATGGGCTTTCTTTGCTAAGTCAACACTAATGGGGCTTTTTTGAGAGGCCTGGACCTCCCAGAAACTGTAACCTCTCCTTCCTCCATAGAGTCTCATCCATACTTTGTGGTTATATGAGACTCAAGAGCCACAGCACAAAACTCATCAAACCTTCACACCAGTTCACGGTCTCTTTGAACCTTCACAGAGCACGTCCCAGATCATTCTCACTACCCCCTACCCTGGACATGTCATGGAAACACACTTCAAAGACCCTGCTGATCCAACCCAGATGAGGCTCTTGCCCAGACCATATTCCTAAAACTTGTGACATGGTCATCACTGTGCTTTACGTCCTCCAACTATTTATCCACAGTCCCCAACGAGCTTCTGTAAATCATAATTACTAACTTGCTTCATAATATTTTAGAAAACTACATTTGAATTTCACATTTTTCAGAGGGCATCTGACACCCTAGCTCACTGAAAAGGGAGGTCTAAGGAACTTCCAGGGTAGCATTTATATTGTAGCGGTCACTTCATATCAAAAAGTGCAGCCTCTATGCAAGGAAACTCAGATATCCTTCCAGTGCATGATAAACAAACTGCTAGTATTCTACCCTGAGAGTCTGCTTAAGAATTCATAATCTAAATATTACTTTCAAAGGAAAATTTAATCTGTAATAAGGCAACTCAGTCCTACATAGAAAGATGGGGTTTTTTTTTTCATAAGTGTGGAAAAGTCTGCTGTTTGGTAAGAATTACCATTCAGCTGTACACATGCTGAACTCTGATTAAAGCTTAAAGCTAGAACATGTCATGATCACTGACAGAATCTCAGACTTTTTTAAAACCATAAAGAGACCGCTAAAAAGTAAAACTAGAAGAGGGTTTCTTAGTACTCTTTCTTGCCAAAATGAAAAGAAGGCAACATAATGAAGTTTTGATCATAGCATAAGAAAGCCAGTGTAACCCAGAAGTGGTTTAAACAGTACCTTCTCATAGTCCAGCTGGATTCCAAGGGCAATGATAAGGTATCTGTAGGAGATCTGTAACACAAAACAACATCATTTTAGACCAAGACCCAAAAAGTGGCAGCCCAAGGGCCAATTCCAACCCCAGATGTGTGTATCCAACACTGCTTCCATTTTTTAATGTGATGGAGCAGGGATGCAGGAGCTGAGCAGGAATGCACGCTCCAGGGTGCCATCTGGCCCACCATTCTCTGCTGACTCACCCCTTACTGCTTCACAAATATTGACTGCACAACCTGCCTGGTCTCTGGGAGTTTGAGGCCACTGCAGTTTTATGCACTGGAGAACTGGAGAATGACAGCAAAGAGGCCAAAGCTATTTGCACAGTGCTTGTGTTAACACTTTTTATGTTAAAGGGTCAGGGAGGAAGACTTTCTAATCTTAAAATATCTTCTTAATACTACTCAGCCATAAAAAAAGAACAAAATAATGCCATTTGCAGCAACGCAGATGGAACTAGAGACTCATACTAAATGAAGTCAGAAAGAGAAAAATACCATGTGATATCACTTATATCTGAAATCTAATATACAGCACGAATGAACCTATCTACAGAAAAGAAACAAACTCATTGACTTGGAGAACAGACCTGTGGTTTCCAAAGTGGAGGGGGAGTGAGTAGGATGGACTGGGAGTTTGGGGTTAGTAAATGCACACTATTGCATTTGGAGTGGCTAAGCAATGAGATCCTGCTGTATAGCACAGAGAACTATATCTAATCACTTGTGATGGAACACGGTGGAGGATAATGTGAGAAAAAGAATGTGTGTGTGTATGACTGGATCACTTTGCTGTACAGCAGAAATTGACAACGCTGTAAATCAACTGTAATAAATTTTTTTAAAAAAAGACAAAGCCATTCTCATGAGAAAAAAAATTTATTATTTTTTTTTTTCCTTTTAAGGGCCACCCCTGCAGCATACGGAAGTTCCCAGGTTAGGGGTTGAATCAGAGCTGTAGCTGCCAGCCTACACTACAGCCACAGCAACATGAATTCCAAGCTGTGTTTTTGACCTACACCACAGCTCAGGATAACAGCGCCAGGTCCTTAACCCACTAAGCAAGGCCAGGGATCCAACACACATCCTCATGGATACCAGTCGGGTTCTTAACCTGCTGAGCCACAATGGGAACTCCACAACCAACTTTCTTTAAAATCAATGTGGTAACATGTGAATCCCAAGCAAATCTGACCTGTCACATGAATTGGAACAATATCGTAACTGAGAAACTGCTTTTTCAAGGGTCACTGACAAGGACGTGTGTGATATAACCTACCTGATCTTATTTATTGATCTGTTTGGAATATAAAGCTCTTCTTTAAATATAGACGTTGTGATTTTTCATGCTGAAGGCAAAAGTATCCATTTTTTTCTTTCTTTTTTTTTTTTTTTTTTTTTTTTTTTTTTTTTTTTTTTTGCCATACCCAAAGCATGCAGAAATTCCCAGGCCAGGGACTGAACCCACACCACAGCAGCAACATAAGCCACTGAAGTGACAACGCCAGATCCTTAACCTGCTGAGCCACAAGAGAATTCCAAAAAATATCCATTTTTATCATGGTGGAAATGTCGGTTTTAAGACCAGGAGAAAGACATGATGAAGCACAAAAGGGTAAGCAAGAAGGATATAAGATCAAAGGACTTGCCTAGAAAACTGGAGAGTGACTGCAGTGAATGTCAGGAGGCCAGAATGGAGCCAAGGCAGTGCTGCCACAGTCTTGTACCAAACAGAGAAGCAGGGCAGGGAGCTGGGCAGGCCACAGTGGGAGAAAGGTGACTCCAAGACCTAAGAGTGCTCGGCTTGGACTGCAGAGAAAGTCTCTAAAGAGGTCCTGCCCTGGGATCCAGGAGACTCAGCTCCAGGTCACCCCAATTCAGCCTTCTCATGACTCAGTCCCCCTCCCTGCTGGCCCCTCCTAAGAGCTCCCTTAGCACAGAGTCCATAATGCTTTATAGCCCTTGTCATGTTATACAGAAGCCCCATCCTCCCCCACTACACTGAAAACTCCTAGATGATAAAGGTTATGTCTTATTCCTCATAGTCCTAGAATCTAGCAGTCACTAAATTAAAGTGAGGAAGCCAGGAATGCTGGATGAAGGGATGGGTGGAAGATTGATTTCAGTTGCTTGTGTGGTTGGATGAAGGGATGGGTGGAAGACTGATTTCAGTTGCTTGTGAAAAATATCATTTTTTTATCAAAGTGGATACATAATATATACAGCTTCATCTGTATGATTTGCCTGCCCATGGAAACTGGGTGTACTAAAATTCCTTGTTCTGTAGGAAAGTGTACTGGGCCCTTTAAATGGCTATGTGAACAGGGCTGTCTTTAGAGTGTGAGGTCAGAGATAGCACGAGGCCTGGGGGTGATGACATAAGGGAAAACACATCAACTCTAAACAAGAAAAGCTTTGGGGGAGTTCCCATTGTGGATCAGCAGGTTAAGACCTTCACGTTTTCTCTGTGAGGATATGGGTACAATCCCTGTCCTTGCTCAGCCAGCTAAGGTCTGGCATTGCCTCAAGCTGTGGTGTAGGTTGCAGATATGGCTCAGATCCCCTGTTGCTGCAGCTGCGGCGTAGGCCGGCAACTTCAGCTCTGATTCAACCCCTAGCCTGGGGACCTCCATAAGCTGCAGGTGTCACCTTAAAAAAAAAAAAAAAAGGCTTTGGCATAAGCACAGCTTCATGGTTCTATTAGAGAATAACAGTGATTTTGGGGCGGGGGGGGCGGAGATCACAGCCATTGCATATGAAATTCCTGAACCAGGGATTGAACCTGTGCTCCAGTAGTGACTCAAACAGCCGCAGATATGACGCTCCATCCTCAACCCACTGCACCACAGCAGGAATTCCTAACACTGATTACTTTTAAGGACTAGTAACAGACAAGCTTAAAATTAGGGGGGGGGGGAAATAAGAGAGAATAAACCCTAACATAGCAAAAAACATAAAGTTTCAAGCCTTTTAAATGAGTTCAAGCTTCCAGGCCAGATGATCTCAACTCTAAGGAATTGCAAAGTCTTGCAAACAAAACTTTTGAGGAGTTCCCTGGTGGCTCGGTGGGTTAAGGATCCAGTCCTGTCACTGCTGGCTCTGGTTAATACTGTGACATGGGTTCTATGCCTGGCCCAGGAATTTCCATATGCCACAGGTGCAGCCAAAACAAAAACAAAAAAAAACCTTTTGAGCAATTTCAGAGGCGAGTACAGACCTTGCCAGAAAGCTTAAAAATGGGCAAGTGTTCTAATTTTATGCAGGGAGTGGGGGAAATAAATTCTGACACTAACAATTTATGAAAATAGGATGTTCATCCATTTCAAAATTCCAGACTCATATACTAAATAAATGTCTCAATAATTTAGAACAAAAGAGCATCAGCATGTGTTCACAGATTGCAAACCTGCTTTCCATCGTCAGCAATCAAGAAAGAACTCTTTGGGCACAGAGTAGAAACTCATTATATACCTTCTTTTCCTTTTTCTCATGTAGTCTTTTTTTTTTTTTTTTTTTTTTTTTGGTCTTTTTGCCTTTTCTAGGGCCGCTCCCATGGCATATGGAGGTCCCCAGGCTAGGGGTCTAATTGGAGCTGTAGTCGCTGGCCGACACCAGAGCTACAGCAACACAGGATCCGAGCCAAGTCTGCAACCTACACCACAGCTCACGGCAATGCCAGATCCCTAACCCACTGAGCTAGGCCAGGGATCAAACCTGCAACCTCATGGTTCCTAGTCAGATTTGTTAACCACTGAGCCACGATGGGAACTTCTCATGTGGTCTTTAAAAAATAATAAGTGGGATTTTCCCAGTTGCCTAGTGGTTAGGACTCAGTGCTTTGGCCTTTCAATCCCTGGGCTGGGAACTAAGGTCCCACATCAAGCTGCTGCACACGTCAGCCAAAGAGTCTTTTAAAAGAACATTAAAATAGGAGTTCCCATAGTGGCGCAGTGGTTGACAAATCTGACTAAGAACCATGAGGTTGCGGGTTCGATCCCTGGCCTTGCTCAGTGGGTTAACGATCCGGCATTGCCATGAGCTGTGGTGTAGGTCACAGATATGGCTTGGATCCCTCGTTGCTGTGGCTCTGGCGTAGGCTGGCAGCTACAGCTCCAATTAGGCCCCTAGCCTGAGAACCTCCATATGCCGTGGGAGCAGCCCAAGAAATGGCAAAAAGACAAAAAAAAAGGAACATTAAAATACCAGTAATAATAATAATAACAACAACAACATTTCTTGAGCATTCACTCTGTACAGGGCACTGTTCTGAATGTTTTACAAGTCTTAATTCATTTAATCCTCACAACTCAATGAAGTAGGTATTATTATTAGTACCATTTTACAAATGAAGAAACTGAGATACAACTTGATCACGAAGATTTACTAAACACTTTCTACGTGACAGATATTGTAAAAGGTCCTGGAAATACAACACTGAACAAGAAAGACCCAGTTTCTACCTTCTAGGAACTCAGTCTAGTGAGCAAGACAGGCATTACCAGAAAAATCACACAAATAATTACCAAACCACAGAATGTGGTGATGGCATGGCAAGGGGGAAGCTTCCTAGTCTGGTAGGACCTGGAAGACTTGACCTACCACAGGTCATCTGAGGTCATCTCTAAGCTAAAGATGAGGAGTTAGCTAGGGGACAAGATGGAAGCAGCATGTGCAAATGTCCTGCAGGGAATGGAGGCCTCAGTATTCGAGGAAACTAGAGACCCTGTGTTGGAACAGAACAAGAAGAGATCAGAACCAGGTTAGGTCTGGAGAAGGAGCAAGGGCCAGTCTACCCAAGGCCTCTAGGACACATTCCAAACAGACAGACCCTTGGGACAGGAGAGAGTCAGAGACACAGTGAGTCTGGATTTCAGCAGTCCCTTGACCCAGTCTTGCACATTATGAACAGGATAGGAAAGTGTAAACAACAAATAAAACAGTTCAGTAAGTTTTTGTCTTGTTTTGTTTTGTTGTCTTTTTATGGCTGCACCCTGGACATATGCAAGTTCCCACTCTAAGGGTCAAATAAGAGTTGCAGCTGCCAGGCTACATCACAGCCAGAGCAATGAAGAATCCAAGCTGTGTCTGTTACACCACAACTCATGGCACCTCCGGATCTTTAACCCACTAAGCGGGGCCAGGGATCAAACCCACATCCTCATGGATACTAGTTGGGTTCTTAACTCAATAAGCCACAACAGGAACTCCTGGTAGGATTTTTTTACATTTTCAAAAGAAGAATGATTGATATAAGCTAGAAAAAAGTTCTCTAGGGACATGTTAAAGAATTAAAACCTTGAACTGATGAAACCATCATGGATATTGGCAAGGAAAAATTGCTGCCTGGATGACAGAATCACAAATCCAAAAGATCCAGGCAAGGTGGGAAGGTGAACAAAAACCAACAGGATGAAACACAGTATGTGGATTTCTGAAATCCAGCTGTGGAATACTTTTGCTTAAAAATCTTGGACAAAAGCCTCACCGGTTTGTACCAACTTCTTCCTCGAACCTAAAACAACACACTACAACTCTTCCAAGGGTCCAGGCCTTAGATGTATAAGCAGGGCTCAGAAGCGATGAGAGTGTCTCAAGAGATGAGACAAGTTTATATTCCTCAAGATACATACAAACCCAGTCACAGAGGACTCTGAGCTAGTCCTGCCATGCAAATGGGTCTGACTAGGAGCAGGCACTGCTATACCAAAGGGGTGATGTATAGTATAAGATATAAGTTTGCTAGCCCCAAGAGCTGGCAGCAGATGGCAAGGGAGATGAGCCTCAAAGCTCAACCTTGTAAATGGAGAACAATCTTGTGTTTAATGCAGTCTGCTATCCTGGAGATGCTGGGGAAAATAAGGAAGTCTGTCAATGGGGAAAAATAATATATAAATTTTTAAATTTAATGTAAATAAATAAGTACATATGTTATATATTTTAGGATGGGGTATGCCTGATTTGACAGTGGATCAAAAGACCCTGTGAAAAAAAGACCCCAGTAGTTCGAACTGACCACCTGCCCAACACAAATCAGCACTGTGGGAACTGCCATTTGGCAAATGCTAACCTGGACTATATCCAGGCATAGGAGCAGATGGTCCCACTCAATTCTGGGCTGTTCTATGGCCCTAGCTACTCTTCCAGTCACCCCTTGGGGCCATGGGTCATGGGGACACTAAAAAGCCAGAGGATGTCTAAAGCAGGGTAAAGGGGGTAGTAAGGGGACTGGAGACCATGAAATATGAAGAAAGTGGGGACAGCAGGATGAGTCCACCTGAGAAGATGGACACAGACTCTAAGAGCCATGTTCCAATAGTCAAGGGTTTCTCCACAGAAAAGAGAGAAGACCTTCCTTCCCATAGTCTAGGAAGACTAAGGAACAGGAAAGGTATTAAAGCCAGTAATATCCCTGGAGGCCAAAGAGAGAACAAAAGAGAGGTTACAGGAATGTGGACTCAGACTCATGAAAGGCAGAACTTTCCTACCACCTGTCTTTCTAAAACAAGGGAAGGATAACTTGTCAAAGAAGTCCTTGGCCCTGGGATGTATAAATACTAACCTATTTTATTGATTGATTGATTGATCAATTGATTGTCTTTTTAGGGCCGCACATGTGGCATATGGAGGTTCCCAGGTTAAGGGTCAAATCGGAGCTATAGCTGCCAGCCTACACCACAACGTGGGATCCAAGCCGTGTCTCCAACCTATAACACAGCTCACGGCAACGCCAGATTCCTGACCGTCTGAGTGAGGCCAGGGATCGATCCGCATCCTCATGGATACTAGTCAGATTCATTTCTGCTGCACCACAATGGGAACTCCCCCCAGCCAATTTTAAATTCAACACCCTACCCCTGTGTGCCCCAATCCCAGTAACTCAGCTCTATTTCCTTAAATATCCATCACCTAACACACCACATAACCTACTTATTATGTCTATTGTTTATTGTCTGTTCCCCTCCACTAGAATATAAAATCCAGGACAATAAGGATTTTCAGTCTGTTTTTGTTCACTCGTGTATCTCTAAAACTGTACCTAGTTTATGGAAGATGTTTAATAAATATTGAGGAAGGGAGGGAAGAAAGATGGGAAAAAAGGAAGAAAGGAAAAAAGGAAGCAAGGCCCACCAGAAGGTAGGCAGGTAATCTTGATCAAAGGTTAAGGCTACAAAGAATCTCTGAACTCCTTGAAATTAAATGTAAAATCTGACATATGCGCATTTTTCTAGAGTGAGCTAATATCCATGCTCAGAAAGATCCATGACCTAAGAAGGAAAGGCTGAGAATGCCTGCAACCAATGGTCCCTGCTTACAGCAAAGGGTTGGATCTGAAAACCTTTCAGATTCACACCAACTCTCGATTACACAGTTCCATGAAAACGCTAGTGTGCCCAATTTGGAGGGAGACAGGTAGAGTATTAAGGCCAGTAACATCTATACATATGTGTATATATAAGTATATGAGGACCAAGAACCACGGAGCCTGGAACAGGCTGGGTGCAGTCTGATGGCTGCCCTGGGCTCAGCACAGCATCAGAACATAAGGCTGCTGATGGCTTCTGAGCCTGTGTTCTCACCATCCTGCCCTCATCCCTTCCATCAAACACGGAGGCTGCAGCTGCTGAAAAGTTTTGATCCCTGGGTAGTGGCGATGGGAGGAAACTTCTAAATGTCACTGAGTAATCCTGAGCCTCAAGCTGCAGTAGCAGCAATTCTTAACCTCTCCCCCCCCCCCACCCACCTAACACCAATTGCAATCACATGGTTCCCTTACAGAAGAGCGCCCCCTAGTGTGACTGGGATGGATACTTTCCAACATCCCCTTCTGGGGGGCCAGCTGTCAGGTGGAGAAGCTGGCTGCCTCAAAGGGAAAAGGAGGGAGGTGCCTGGTACTTTAACATAGAGCAGTGTATTTGTTCAATAAAAATTCAGGTGCAAGATACTGTACCAAGTAATAGGGCAGAGTGGTATTCAACAAATACTTCTCTGTTCATTGATTCAACATCTCCCAGTCCTTCCACCTATCCCCACACCCCCTCCCATATCTCATGTGGTTTTCAGCCCAGGCACATATACACCACCTTCTCACCATGAGGCTGTTTAGTATGATCATGGCTGTGCACTCAATACAAGCCCTCAGATTAACAAAAGCCAAAGGACCCCAATGGTTACCTCCTTGCCATTGTCTGTGTGGATGCAGTTCTTGTCTGGGTTCAGATCAACCACTCTAGCTTTGATCCATTCTACACCAGATGGAATCACACTCGCTGTGGGTCGGCCAGATGAGGACAACTGCTTGATACCAGCACCCACCAGGGTCCAGATGGGCTGGTAGAAATGTCTCTAAGAAACAAAGTATTTAGAGAATCATTTCAAAATGAGGCTGATCGAAGGGTCATAAAGGTATCTGAGCTAGACTCTCTAGCTTACTCCTTCCTGAACCATGGATCATCACATAGAAAAGTCTCAAGAAGGTTCATTCCCCTGCACCCCCTCCCCAGGTCCACTGGTGTCTCCTACCATGTTAAGCTCTGAAGGGCAGTTACCTGCAAAAGGACTTTGTGACAATATCAGCAAAAAAAAAAGAAAGCCATAAACTATCTTTAGTGATTATTGTATTATTTATTGATGAAAGTTGATTTGGTATTTAATATGCACATGTTACATATATGTGCATATATACACACATTTATGTGCACAAATATAAAGAAAAAATAAGCCCAGAAGCCTAAATACAGTTCCTCAGAAATTTGGGAGATCAGATATAGGGAAGAGATTGGTAGTTGCCTGAGAGGAGGGGTGAGGGGGTTGGTGAAATGGATGAAGAAGGTCAAAAACGTTCCAGTTATAGAATGAATAAGTCCCTGGGGAAGTAATATACAGCATAGTGATGACAACTAATAATATTGTATTGCATATTTGAAAGTAGCTAGGAAAGTGGACTCTGAATGTTCTCATCAAAGAAAAAAAATGTTTTATAACTGTGTATGGCGATGGATGCTAACTGGATTATCGTAGTGATCATTTTGCAAGGTATACAAGTATCGAATCGTTATGTTCTACACCTTAAACTAACATAATGTTATGTCAATTATACCTCAATGAAAAATAAACCTTTTGAGGTGAGCCTGAAAAGTTTATAGCCACTTTGGGATGCTCAAAAAACTTCATTAACTTCTAACTGTGTTTCCAGGCCCATGGGGAGGGCTACAGAATCCCTTCTCAGCCTGAGGAGCCCCTCTTCTCCTTTCTCAGGGGTTTTACACCCAAAGCTAGGATGCACCAGATCCTCTACCCTATTCTCTAGAAAATACCTAAACTTCCCCTATTTTCTACAGTTCTCTTGCTTCGGATGGTCCATTCTGGATCTCAGTTAGTTGTGGAAGTTCTAGACTCGGGACCAAAGGTCAGATTGGTTTATGGCCTCTGAGAATTCCAATTCATCCATGGAGTAGATCAGGAGACCAAGAGATCTCAATATTGCCAAAATGCCTCACGCTGGCTGGGCAGAGTTGCTGACACCCCCAGAGGGTGAAGAGCACATAAGGAATGGCTCTGCAATCTCCCTACAGCCAGAATGCATGTGATCAAAAAGGAGGCAGGCAGAGGTCTCCAGTGGGGAGAGCTCAATCATTTCAAGTCCCTCTTACAACAGCAAAAAGAATGAAAACAACAAGCTCCAACTGGTTTGTGTTTGTTTAGACTGCACACAAGCATGAGTGCCAGCAATCACTAAACCAGACACAGAAGGGAAAGTGCCAAACGCCTGAGCCACTGGCAGCTCCCCCTAGAGCCCCTGTCCTGCGCTTCCTCATGAGGCAGGATAGACTCCTTCTCAATCACTGTGTCCAGTGCCTCAGAAGAGTCTGTCCCATTACAGAGAATAGCCCCACTGGAAGACCTTCCAATGGGTTAGCTACAAGCCACCACAGGCCACCTGATACAGTTCTTAGACCATTAACATTTAAAATGTCCCTGAATTCAAGTCACTTTAGAAAGTGACAGAGAGCACCCTCTAGTCTCCCTTCAGATTACAGCATATCAATCAGAGATTGCAACAAAGCCCTGGGAAACCTTGTTTAGTCTTAAAAAGGAATGGGCCTTTCTTGCCCTACCCTCTCCACCCAACAAGCACCAGATCCATTTTGCTTTTTCCCACCCAAGGATACAGCTTCTCACTGGTGCATTGCCCAGTTCCCTACGTAACATCAGGCAAACCACCAAAAATCTTGACTATTTTTCTAAAGCTTTTGAACAAAGATTTTCATGAGATAGCACCTTACAAACACATCCCAACTTCCTTGCTTTGTCATCCCTTTATAATATCTTGTCCTCAAATTTATCAAACCCACTCACACCTTTTCAGAGGTCTCCTGCCCTTCAACTCATAATCTTTTCTCCAAACTGGAACAGGGACAGGAAAGTACTGAAAGTACTGAAAGCCACTAGGTTTTCTCTGGACCTGAGATTCAAAGTGGAAGATGACGTGAGTTGCATTGTCTCTCTATGCTGATGTCCCAACCCTGGACCTGTGAACATGACCTTATTTGGAATTAGGGTCTTTGCAGATGTAATCAAGTTAAGATGAGGTCATACTTGGATTAGAGTGTCCTTGACTCTCTAATGTCCATCCATTAGCTTGTCTCAACATCTAATCCAATAAGCAATGTCCTTTTAAGAAGATCACGTGAAGACACTAGAAAAAGAAGGCCATGTGAGGACAGAGGCAGAGATGGGAGTGCTGAACGACCAGCCAAGGAGCACCAAGGACTGCCCACGACCACCAGAAGCTGGGAGAGAAGCATGGGACAGCCTGATCCTCCCTTACACACCCTTCAGAGGGAGAACAACCCTGCTCATACCTTGTTTGGGGACTTCCAGGCTCCAGAACCATGAGAGAATAAATTATCTATTGTTTTTAAGCCACCCATTTATGGTAATTTGTTATGGTGGCCCTAAGAAACTGAAACAGAGAAGAACATTCAAAGCCAAGAGATCTGTCCCCAATCTCTCCCTCCCCCTACCTTTTCCCAGGTCCTTAGGACAGCCTGCTTTTCACGCCCAGAAAGAGAAGCACAGCCTGAGAATATGGTGACCCTATGCCTGACAGTTATCCCCACTCCAGCCCCTAACCTGTGCATGCACATACACCACACAAACAACCACACCCTCACACACACTCTCTCTCTCAAAAGGGGGGAGACTCACCTCGCTGGGCTCAACGATGGCCACATTCTCTGCACCCACTCTCCTCTTCATGCGGGCGGCCATGGTGATCCCACCACTGCCCCCGCCCAGCACTAGCACTTCATAGTGGTTCTTGGCTGCGAGGTTGGTCCCTGTGTGCAGCTGGAGTGGACTGACCTGTTGAGTGCCCAGCCTGAGGAAGCAGGCAAAGAGCCGGGTGCGGGGGCCAGATGCCACAGTGGCCAGTGAGGTCATCTTTGGGTTGGATCAGGCTAGAAAGGAACAGGTAAGGCTGTGTGTAAGGAAGCATCTTTTTTCAGGGAGGAAGGGAAGGCTGGTCCCCACCATTTCAAGACTACCTTCCCGCCTGGCTGTGGTCAAGAGTCTGCTGGGAAAGCTCCATTGATGGTTATCAATTGGCTAAGCTTTCCATTTCTTCTCTTCCTTGTTTCAGAAAAATCTCAGCCTTTGAACTAGGTAAGCCTCATCTTCTAAGTCCTCTCTAATAATGCACCTGTACCCATCCTTGTCCATCCCTAAACCTAGGGCATCACATATGGTTTCATACTGTCACTCCTTCTCCTCTCAAGCATGCTCAACTCTTTCTTTGGCTTTTATTCAATCTGTTAAAATGTTTGAGTCCACAGACAGGCACCTGTACAATCCCTTGCCACAAAGGGCACCCAAGACCCTGCAGAAACAGAGTCCAGCCAGAAACCCACCTTCTGCAATGTAGAGTTCAGGCCAAGGAAATCAGAGCCTTGGCTCCACTCAGAAGTACCCGGATCTGCCTGTGCAGGGACATGAAACTTCATCACATCACTGGCTACAGAAGCAAAGGCTCCCCACACCTTTGGCAATTTCAACTAGATGATTAAAAAGCCATAAAAGAAGCCCTGCCTTGTATCATAAAAGTTATATTTTATGTAAAGAATCTGCATGTGCTGCTGACCAGTCTTTTATTATATCCAATTTAGTAAATAATCTCCCCTTAACAGTTTTTCCAAGAGACACTTTTAGGAAAAGGTGTTCCTGCTCTGAGCCATTAGTGCTTTGGCAGTGAGGAAATGAAGGCTTCTCAAAAACTAGCCTTGGAGTCAACCCATCCATAGACCAGGTCTTGCACTTTAGATACCAGCTGTTATATAATGTGAAGGGCACAGACTCAAAATATCTTCTTCCCTGTGTATCAGAGTACCCCAAATTCCACCATCAAGTTCAGATCTTTGGGTTCCACAATGCTCCAGGAATCATTTATTAACATGCAAATACCCCACTGGGGAAGCACACTTCTAGGTGCTAAAGTCACTGACTTCTTGGAGTTTCCGTCGTGGATCAGTGGTTAACAAATCCGACTAGGAACCTTGAGGTTGCAGGTTCCCTCCCTGGCCTTGCTCAGTGGGTTAAGGATCTGGCATTGCTGTGAGCTGTGGTGTAGGTTGCAGATGCAGCTCAGATCCCACCTTGCTGTGGCTCTAGCCACGAGGCCGGTGGCTACGGCTCTGATTAGACCCCTAGCCTGGGAACCTCCATATGCCATGGGAGCGGCCCAAGAAATGGCAAAAAGACAAAAAATAAAAATAAAATTAAATTAAAAAATAAAGTCACTGACCTCTTAATGGAACAATTTAATTATGTGATTTCCCCCGACTGGATAAGAGGAAGGAAGGCTACATGAGGGGGTTAGAGAAAGCTGAGAGAGAAAAAGACCATGAAAGGTAGAAGGAAGGGCCCTGGAGGAGGGAGAAGTGACTAGGAGTGAAAAGGAGTGGCCAGAACGATGACTTTAATTAGGATTAACTCTATTGTGGTGTTTTGGCACGCCTGACAACTTCCTCAATATTTCTGATCTGAGAAGCAACCCAGAGCTGGGGGAGGGGACATGGAGGCCACAGAAAGTAGGGCAGGCTCATACATTGTTGCCATAAATCTTAGTCAGTATAGTCCCTATAGAAAATATTTGTCATCCTCTGACCCTGCATTTCCATTCATGAGACTCTAGTCTAAGGAAATAACCTCTAATACTGAAGAAGACAAACCCTTACAAAGATCTCATATTATTAGTCATAATATGGTCAACCAACCCTGAGTGAACTGGTTTGTGGATTGGATCTAATTACATCCTGGTTACAGTAAAAACTGTGAGCTTCAAACTGGCCAGGGTTCAGTGGTTCAGGCCCCAGACTATTCTAAACGAGGCTAATTTATGATTACTTCTATTTAAAAATGGGGATCTGGGTGGGCAGGGAAGCCACCAACATGTCAAGATTCTGAGGAAAGGTTAAGTAACATATGTATACAAGATGATCTATGCAGTCTTTTCAAATTATGTCTTCAAAGAGTACATAAAATACTTACGATCAAGATATAAACTAGAAATACAACACTAGCTCAATTATATGTAAGAGAAAATGCATTTAAAAATGCAAAATGTTAACACTGGATAAGTCATTTTCTCTGGGTTTTAGAATAATGGCTGGTTTTGATTTCTTCTTTTCTGCATCTTATAAAAATTTCTACTATATACATACATTAATGTATGTAATGTAATATAGTAAAATCTATTTTGATGATAATAACAAACATGTACTAATGTACAGAAGCATTTCACTTGTGAGTTGGCTGTCACTATCATCCACATTGTACAGTTGATAAAACAGAAGCAGAGCACTCACACATGGCAGACCGTGATTTAAATCCCAGACATTTTAGTGTCAGAGCCTTTACTCTAAGACACTACATCTACTATATCTGTGATCTTCATCAACAATGGAACAATGCTTATATGATAACATTAAATGAAAAAAAAAAAAAGATATATTTTCCACTCTTCCCCAGAATAGGGAAATCACTTCTCCACAGTACTGACCCCTAAATATTAGCAATGTTTTGATATAACTATCACTGATTTTCTTCCTCTTCTTTGTGTGTGCTTTTCTCAAGTTTAATGAAATTTAAATTTTAAAATCCCACAATTGGGTTTTGCTTGTGGTCGGGTTGTTTTTTGTCTTTCAATGATTGAGGAGTCAGGGAAACTATCAAGGAGGATATTGCTGTTGGATAGGGAAAAAATACATTTTATGGTGAATAGACTTCACATTCCAGAGAAAGACAAAATCACAGCAACGTTGCCTTTTCAGGAAACTGTTTTTTTTTCATGGTCCTGACACATCTTACTCCATGAAGAGTTAAAAAATAATGACCTAGAAGGACGCTTGGCTAAGTTTCTGATTTCCAGCCACAGCGTCTGAGGCTCTTAGACCTCCTAGTTCCCTTCCGGCCTAACACCCCTTGGCTCTTCTCTTGAGAGAGGAAGACTTTATGCAAATATTTCCTTTTCCAGCCAAGAAGGCTAGTTCTGCTTTATTTCAGCAGTAACCCATACCCTACTTCTGGATTCAGTATTTATAAACACAAAGTCCTCTGAATCAGTTCTATCAACTTCGCTAATAATAGTCATCAAGCAGAATGTCCTGGCCCTTGCACTCAAATTTCACTTATGAACTATCGACAGAAGTTTTTTTGTTTTGGGGGGGGTTTGACTATTTTAGGGCCCACCTGTAGCATATGGAGGTTCCCAGGCTAGGGGTCTAAACGGAGCTACATCAGCTGGCCTACGCCAGAGCCACAGCAACACCAGATACAAGAGGCATCTCCAACCTACACCATAGCTCATGGCAACACCAGATCCTTAACCCACTGAGCGAGGCCAGGGATCAACCCCGCATCCTCATGGATACTACTCTGGTTTGTTAACCGCTAAACAATGAAGGGATCTCCCTGAAGTCCAAAAACATAAAAGAATGTGTTAGAGGAAATGTTCCAGGTTTCAAAATACCTGATCATCTCGGAAACACTCTCATTCTAACCCTGTAATGTCATCCTAACTTTCAGATCAGAAAAATCAGGACCATAATCTATTTGTGGAGAAGGTAGGGCATGATATAAAGACCAGAAAAAAAAAACCCAGAACAATAATGCATAATCATAATTTTTAATATCCCACTTTAGAACTGCAATATAATAAAATATATATGTTTAAGCTTTATTCCCTTTTTGTGGTACAAAACTCCTAAAACCCTTGGAATTTCCTAGGTGGTAAAAGTTGTTCTGCAATAGCAAATAATAAGGAGCCCCTTGCAACCATAACAGAGTTTATGTTAATCAAGTGACTCTGGGTGGGATCCCCAGACAGATTCATAATGGAGGTCAATCACCAGACCAAACATGATGAGAGGATTGGAACTTTCATTCCCACCACCATCCTCTGGGAGGGAAGGGGAGCTGGAGATAGAATTCTATAATAAAACTCCTGAGCAATGAGATTCTGAGAGCTTCACACACTGGTGAACACGCTGAAGTCCTGGTACAGTGGTGCCACACAACCCCTCCCATACTTTGCCCTCTTGAATCTCTTCTACTGGCCATTCCTGAGTTGCAGTTAGCTTTAGTTAGAAACTATTAAGTATAAGTGAAGTGTTTTCCTGACTTCTGTCTCATTCTAATAAACGATCAAACATAAGAAGGGATCCTGGGAATCCCTACATTTGTAGTCAGCCAGGCAGAAGTGTGGGTCAAATAGGACCTCATCTGCAGCTCTGGGAGCTAACATCAGAACTGAATTGCTGGATAAAAGTTGGTATCAGAGAACTGTTTGGTATTGGAAAAGTCAAAAATCTGGTGTTAGAAGTAGTGTCAGAAAACATACACAGGAACCAAGTAATTCCTGACATTGACCTGAACCAAGTCTATTTGGAACAACAATCAAAAAACCAGACAATGAAGGAAACAAGTCACTTATCTTAACCAGAATGGGGGATAGTGCAGGAAGAAAGGCCAAACTTGACCCTAAAGTCAACAGAAAAGAAATAAAAATTTCTGTCAACAAAACACCTAGGGAACATAAATCCAAGTCTCTGAGTATCCCTAGAAGGTAGCCTGTAGCATACGTACCTGTGAGGTGCAGAAGATGCAGAAGAATGCAGGTGCTTTCTCTCTACACTTTTACAAAGTGAAACACACACACTTTTTTTTAAAAATCAATAAATAAGGTGAAATTCACTTTTATTTAGCAAGTGGCACATTTATTTCATTGAAATAAATGCATTTCATTTAACAAATACGTGATATAATTAAACAATATCATGCTTTTAAGTGAGACAAAACTTCTTAAATTAATCCTAAATCAACTGAGTGCTTCCTTTAAAGGATCAAAATAAATCCTTTGCTGTACTTGTTGTCTGACTAAAGAAGAAAAATCTCTGCTGACAGAAAGATAAGACAGCCAGTCAGATACATCCTACTTACCTTGCTGGCCACTGATTCTGGCCCCTGGTCTAGACAAGTTTTGGGGACACCACATCCGTCCACTGCCAGCCCTTCTGAGACAAGTAGCGCTGACTGCCAGCCTCAGGAGCTCCCTAATCTTATGCCATGTGACATGCCACTCACAGAGTGTCAGCTAGGACACTTGGCTGAGTTCAAACAGAACTGGCCTCTAAACAAGGATTATTCAGAGCATCTTAATGAAAGACCCATCAGGCCAGCAAGCCTTAGTCAATCTTCCAGCTATTTTTTGCTCTTGAGGAAACAGTGGGGTCTTTGTATGGGTTCACAATTGTTTTATTTCAAGCCCATGTCAGGCTGGGTCCACTCTGCTTTGGGTTTCACTAGCCACAAGGCCAACCTTTAATATATCTATCACCTTTGTAGAAAACTTCCAAAATCCAGAGGAAAACAGACAACAAACAGCCTCCAGCTCTTGCCACCCACGCCCTTCTTCCTACCTGACCTCTCAGCTCCCAGCTTCCCAGCCCAGCTTCCACTGAGCTGTGATGTCCTAATGGTCTGGATCCCTGTGAGTGCCAGTCTCTGAGATACAAGTGAAACTTGTTTACACAGCACAGGCTGGGCTTACATCCAGTGTCCAGTTGGTAAAACTCCTAGAAGGCTCCGCCTCCTCCACTAGCTCCTCGCCCTTAGGCTTGCTGGGCCTTTTAACTTAAATCAGTCAAGGCCATCATCAGTTACTTGCATCTCTCAACCAAATTACTTCCAAAATACAGGATTTTATATGTAAAAATAGGGAGAAACTGTCATAATAATAACAGCTAACACTTACTAGTTGTACTTTACTAATTCCATCTCAGAAACTCCTTACAATAAGTTTGTAAAGGGAGTGTTAGCATCCCCACTTTACAGATGAAAAATATGAGGTTAGGCATAAGGTTAGAACACTTGCCTAAGGTTACATTACTAATTGAAGCAGCAGAGTTTAATTCAAACTGACTCAACTGAGTTCTCATAACATTTGACCTAAGAGATAATTCAGGGAAAATGTCTACCAGCTGAATTTTATTTACACTCAAGTGTAAAGTAGCTTGGGTCCCAAAGAGTGAGGTAGGAGGGAACATGTGGCATTTAGCTTGCTACCTGAAGAATTCCTGAGAAAGAAAAATGGAGCTGAAGGAATCAAGACCCCAGGATTCAGACTATACTACAAAGTTATAATCATCAAAACAGTATGGTAATGGCACAAAAAACCAAGTATAGATCAACAGAACAGGACAAAAAGCCCATAAATAAATTCACACATCTATGGCCAACTAATCTATGACAAAGGAGGAAAGAATATACCATGGAAAAGAGACAGTCCCTTCAATAAATAGTGCTGGCAAAACGGGACAGTTACATGTAAAAGAATGAAATTAGAACACTCTCTAACACCATACACAAAAATAAAACCAAAAACAGATTAAAGACCTAAATGTAAGACCAGATAATATAAAACTCTTAGAGGAAAACATAGGCCAAACACTCTGACATAAACCTCAGCAATATCTTCTCAGATCCACCTCCTAGAGTAATGACAATAAAAAAAAAATAAACAAATGGGACCTAATTAAACTTAAAAGTTTTTGCATAGCAAAGGAAACCATAAACAAAACAAAAAGACAACCTACTGAATGGGAGAAAATATTTGCAAATGGATTGACAGGGGATTAATCTCCAAAATATACAAACAGCTTCTGCAGTTCAATACTAAAAAAAAGAAGAAAAAAGGAAATCAAAAAATGGGCAGAAGATCTAAAGAGACAACTCTCCAAATAAGACATACAGATGGTCAAAAACACATGAAAAGGTGTTCAACATCACTAATTATTAGAGAAATGCAAATCAAAACTACTATGAGGTACCTACCACCTTACACCAGCCAGAATGGCCATCATCAAAAAGTCTAAAGATAATAAATGCTGGAGAGGGTGCAAAGAAAAGGGAACCCTCTTACACTGTTAGTGAGAATGTAAATTGGTGTAACCACTATGGAAAACAGTATGGAGATCCTCAAAAACCTAAAAATAGAATTACCATATGATCCAGCAATCCCACTCCTGGAAATCTATCCAGAGGCAACCATGACTCAAAAAGATACATGTACCCCAATGTTCACTGCAGCACTATAAACAATAGCCAATACATGGAAGCAACCTAAATGTCCATCAGCAGAGGAGTGGACAAAGAAAATGTGGTATATATACACAATGGAATGTTACTTAGCCATAAAAAAGAAGGAAATAGTGGCATGTATAGACTTAGAAATTACCATACTAAGCAAAATTAGTGACAGAGTAAAAGACAAACATCATATGCTATCACTTACATGTGGAACCTTAAAAAAAAAAAAGGATGTAAATGAAGTTATTTGCAGAACAGAAACTGACTCAGATTTTGAAAAAGTGATAGTTACCAAAGGGACAGGTTGAGGGGAAGAGAGGGGTAGACTGGTAGTTTGGGATGGAAATGTTTTAAGATTAGATTGTGATAATGGCTGTACAACTATAAATATAAAATTCATTGAATTAAAATAAGTAACTTTCAGCCTGCTAAGCAAATTGGAAAAAACAAATCTAAGTTTTGGGGAGATAGGTGAATAGAATAATAATACTGACAATTTTTAAGAGATTTTAAATTTTAAAAATACATACTAAGATTCTTACAGTTGAAATTATTTGGAATTTGCTCGAAGTTATTATAGGAGGTGAAAAGGTGAAAGCGTAAATGATGCAAGATTGGCCATGAGTTGATATTTTTTATTGAAGTATAGTTGATTTACAGTATTCCAATTGTACAGTAAAGTGATTGTTACATTATTTTTCAGACTATTTTCCATTACAGATAGGTTATTACAAGATATTGAATATAGTTCCCTGTGCTATACAGTAGGACCTTGTTGATTATCTATTTGATATATAGTAGTATGTAACTGCTAATTCCAAATGTATAACTCCCACCCCGCCTTTCCTCTTTGGTAACCGTAAGTTTGGTTTCTATGTCTGTGAGTCTATTTCTGTTCTGTAAATAAGTTCATTTGTACTGTTTTTTAAACCTGCACTATAAGTGATATCTTACGATATGTGTTTTTGTCTAACTTCACTTAGAATGATAATTTCTAGGTCCATCCATGTTGCTCCAAATGACATTATTTCAGAGTTGATAATAATCTGAAGCCAACTTATGGATAAATATAAGCATTCCTTGTGATAATCTGTGTATTTTTGCATATCCTGGAAAGCTTACATAATAAAAAATTAAAATGAGTGAGCAAAACAAAAAAAAAAAGTCAAAAAACAGTGTGTCAGGGTGGCCATTAGCTTCACTGTTTAGTCACTGAAAGGTTAAGGTCTGAGCATATTTCAAATAATAGCATATAATAGAAATACAAGTAGTAGCAACACAGTTAGTCCTACTTCCCCTCCCACATACATGGTGCCTTACAATTCACAGGGCCCACAGCTGAGCCCACACGGGAGGCACTAATACTTTACAAATGAGGAAACTGGGAGTTCTGTGGCACACAGGGTTAAGGATCCAGTATCGTCACTGCATCAGCTCTGGTCACTGGTGTAGTATGGGTTTGATCCCTGGCCCAGGAACTTCCACATGCCACTGGCAAAGCAAAAAAACAAAACAAACAAACAAAATCACAAATGGGGAAACCGAGGCTCCCAGGAGGTGAGGTGACCTTTCAAATCTGTAGCAGAGCCAAAGCTACAGTAAGCCCTTTCTGTAAACAGCAACTTTTTCTGAACGCTCTTTGGAGCCGCAATGCACATATTAGGCAGGAGCTAGCAGTTCAGAGGTGGAGAAGCTCCCAATCTGGACCTTCTCCCAGCTCCAGACCTCAGGATGGCCTCTTTGCTGGGCCAGGCAAGGCAGAGGAGTCCTGCAACCCCAAGTGGCCCCACATGCCAGCTCCCAGAAGAGCAGCCCTCAAGGCAGAGGCATCCAGGATTTACTGGCCCTGAAACCTATACAATTTAAGACCCTAAAATTATAAAAACCAGATACAGTAGTTAATATTAATTTTGACTGAGAAAATAAGTCACAATAAATGTCTGGATCCTTGGTGATTTAGGACTCTTCTGAGGTCTCTTTTAGGCAATGAATCAGACATACAAGCATAGAAATGTTTCCTCGTTATAACCTGGCTACATCTCCTGCCTCTGCTCCTGGAACTTCCAGCACCCACAGAGACCTGTGCAGGAGAGAGGCCCTGAAGCTTAAATTTCATTTGCTTCTCGGTAAATCCACCTCTAGTGCCTACAGCACTCCTCTAGGGCACTGTGTCCGCCCACCCCAGAAACTCACTGAACTGGCCCTGTCCCTCCCTCTACCAGTCCTGGGCTTTGTCAAAGCCCCTCCCAGCCCTTGCCAGTTTAACAATCCGAAGCTAGATCCTAATCCCTAGTCTAAAGCTGGCTCATGACTGTCCCAGCCCAGAATCCTGTGTGCCAAGCACGGCGCTCAGCCCTTGAGGTAGATGTAGCATCTCCATTTGACCACCTGAAAAAAGTGAGGTTGCAGGAGATTGGCTTTAGCCTCAAGGCCACACAACCAGTAAAGGACAAAACCAGGATTTAACTGGAGGCAATGGAAAGGAGTAAGAGAGAAAACTAAAGCACTGTCCCTGTTATACCAAGGATACTCCTGGGAAATGGCTCACACCACTGTGGAGGGTGACAAGTCCCAAAATCTGCATCAGCAAGCTGAAGACCCATGAGAACCAATGCTGTAGTTTCTGTCCAAAGGAGCAGCAGGCTAAACACCCTGGAAGAGGAATTCCTGTTGTGGCTCAGTGGTTTAAGAACCTGATATAATGTCAGTGAGGATACGGGTTCGGTGCCTGGCTTCACTCAATGGGTTAAGGATCCCACAAGCTGTGGTAAAGGTTGAAGGATTGGCTCAGATCCAGTGTTGCTGTGGCTGTGATATAGACTGGCAGCTGCAGCTTCAATTCAGCATCTAGTCTGGGAACTTCCATATGCCATGGGTGCGGTCCTGACAAAAAAAAAAGGACCCTGGTAGAGCTGATGTTTCATTCCAGTATGAGCAAAGGAGAACACCAATGCTGGACTGCCAGACAGGAAGGATTCTCTCTTATTCATGGGAGGGTCAGCCTTTTTGTTCTATTTAGACCTTTAGCTGACTGCATGGGCGTACCCACACTGGGGAGGGCAATCTGCTTCATTCAGTTGACTGATTTCCCCCAGAAACACCCTCAGAGATACACACATAATAATGTCTGACCAAATGTCTGGGACCCTGTGGCCCAGTCAAACTGACACATGGGATTAGCCATCATACTCTCTGATTTAACCTATAAAAGGGCATGTCCAAATCTGGAAAAATCTTGGGAAGGAGATTGTACTATGATTAGATAGCAGAGAAAATGCCAAAAGCTGTCCCCCAAATGCCAAGGTTTCTTAATGAGTTCTCATCTTAATCTGAAGTACATGCAAGCAAAGTATGTGGGTCTATTAGTGGCACTTCTCAACAGCACTGGGTAAGACACTACATGAGTCTTTCCTGGAGATATTTTGAATCCTACTGTATTAAGCATGTTTTTAATTTCTGTATTTTATGATGATTTGACCTTCTGGGGCTTTGTTCATCCTAAAGAGACTGTCCCTTCCAGAGATAGCTAACTCCTGAAGACAGTAAACCTCTCTCATCTGGGAGCACACCTTTGATAAGCAAACCAACCAACCCAGAGCCCATACCTAGACCATTTCCTCTATCTGGCTTTAACATTCCAGAAGGCAGTATTCCTCTACCCTAATCATCCCAGGGCCAGACATCAGACAACCAGGGCAGCCTCTATACACCAGAGCCTACTAAAAATTTTCAAATTAGCCAATCTCAAACCCATCATCCTGTTCCCCCTGCCTCCCGAAATCCACATTATAGGTTTTGCCCCATGTTTTCCCCTCAATTTTTCTACCTCCTGACCAATGCTGGTGCTTCCCCATGTGGCCCCACAGGATGTACCATGCCTCCCGTCCCTAGAGAACTGGGAGTCAAAACTTCTTTCTTTAAGGCAGAAATGTCCTGATGTTGGCTTCACCATATCTGACTGAAAACAAATCCAAGTACATTTAAATACCCTTATGTTAAAATACATTCATTGTGCAGCCAGACCAAAGATTTTACATATTTATCAAATTTTGCTCTGCACCGTTTCCTTAAACATCCGCTGAACTGTCAGGTGGCATCTAAAAAGCAATTTAATTACATATTACTGTCTAAGGTTAAAATTATGTGAATGAGTGGGTCAACCTTTGCAACTAAATAGCATAGCTACAGTATGATTTTTTTTTTTTTTTGTCTTTTTGCTATTTCTTGGGGCGCTCCCACAGCATATGGCTAGGGGTCGAATCAGAGCTGCAGCCACCAGCCCACACCAGAGCCACAGCAACGCTGGATCCGAGTCGCGTCTGCAACCTACACCACAGCTCAGGGCAACGCCGGATCGTCAACCCACTGAGCAAGGGCAGGGACTGAACCTGCAAACTCATGGTTCCTAGTCGGATTCGTTAACCACTGCGCCACGACGGGAACTCCCAGTATGATTTTTTTAATGCAATAATTACTCCTAAAGAATATAGCTCCAGGCCTTCTTTCGTCACACTCTATCACCTCTTTGTATTGAAACTTGAGATGGCTTCTCCAACAAGATAAGTTTGGAGTTCCCATCGTGACTCAGTGGTTAGCGAATCCAACTAGGAACCATGAGGTTGTGGGTTCGATCCCTGGCCTTGCTCAGTGGGTTAAGGATCCAGCGTTGCTATGAGCTGTGGTGTAGGTTGCAGACGCGGCTAGGATCCTGCACTGCTGTGGTTCTGGTGTAGGCCGGCGGCTACAGCTCTGATTAGACCCCTAGCCTGGGAACCTCCATATGCCGCAGGAGCAGCCCTAAAAATGGCAAAAAGCCAAAAAAAAAAAAAAAAAAAAAAAAAAAAGATAAGTTTTCACATCTCTTTCATCCATTTAACTAAGGAATGGATCAGCAGTCAAAAGAGCTCAAAAAACATCATCTGAGCTATATTTTTATTTACAGATTTATTTCCCACACAGAAGGCATGCAGATTAAATTACATTTAGCTGTGCTAAATGTGCGAGTATATCTTCATGGAAAGCAAGAGTTACATGAAATCTGCACAGTCACAATTCTACTTCATCTAAAAATGTTTCCACAAGTCTTTATTGGGTACCTACTACATACACGGACCTGTACAGATGGACAGAAATTTCCCCATCCAGTTCTGGTCCCACTCCCAGTCTATTCGCTTTAGGTGCTAATGGAAGAACAGCAGACCATGCCAGCTATTGCTAACACAGCCAAGAATAAGGTGAGCCAAATTCCAGGGGAAAGTTTCTTTCAGTGTGAGAAGGTCTAATTTAAATATTGGAATGTTAAAGGTAGTGAGATGCGTGCACATCTTTCTTTTTCTAGCTTGAGTAAAGAAGCGTCCCAGTGCTCTGTCTTTTCCTCCACCCTGATAGGTTTCTTTTCTGAATGAAGTTCCACCTTTATTCACTGTGTACACATCTGACATGTAAAGGTATCGAATAAACCCTTCTATCTGCTAAGTCATTCTATGATCTTAATATTTTATGCCCCTCCCCAAACCATAGATTGAAATCCTAACTTCCAAAGGTTATGGTATTAGTAGGTGGGGTCTTTGGGAGGTGATCAGGTCCTGAGGGTGGAGCCCTCAAGAATGGAATTGGTTCTTTCTTGCAAAAGAGGATGCAGAGAGATCCCTCACCCCTTATCATCTCTGGGGTCTAAACAGTTGGTGGCAACAGGCACAAAACCTCTGCAGCCTACTGAGAGTGCAGCATTCTCTAGCCACCACCTCAGGTATAGCTGCCTCAAATTGGGGTACCTGCATTTTCTAGCACCTATGTCATCTCTGGATTAAGAGAAGGAAAGTTGGGGCTGGCTTCCAAAAATCTGGGTTTATATTCCAGCTCTTAAGACTTAACTAGCAGAAGCAAGGAGCAATATAATCAATGTGAGCAAAACACCCTGGGAGTTTTAAGCAGAGAAGGAATAATCAATGACAGCTTGATAAAACAGAATCCGAGCAGGAGTTAAAAGACTGGCAGCATTTGGACAAGTGGAAATGCGATGGGGAGGGGGGAGGGGCGGGCAGGGGAGGGGGGAGAATACTGAGGGAAGAGAGTAGCACAAGTAAATGAATCAGAAATGGTGACTGCCCTCCAGACCCCTCTCCAGCCTTCTCTGCCCTCCTTCAATCCCCAAGAGCTGAACAGTGAGGTGGTGTCAACTGGCCTTTGTCCTCTGGCTTCCAGTTGGATTAAACCAATGGGAGGCACCAGGAGATTAAAGGATGGAAAAAGAATGACATTAGGATATTTATCACCCAGACCCCTTTGAGCCAAGCCTCAGCTCAGCAGTGCTATAGTCCTCCAGCCAGACGCCTGGGTCCTGGTGGGTGCCCCTCCCTTAGCTACAGCTCTTACTCAGAGTTCTTGTCACCACACCCTCTGCTTGCTTCTTCAGGCCCTGAATCAATACCACTGCTTCACCAGGCTTGTTGGTTCCCCTTAACCCTGCCCACACCTTTGTAAATAGTTATTTCATCAAACCCTTCTTAATAACACTATTTGAGCATGCCAACTGTTTCTCAAGACTTTGATAAGGTGGGAAGGCCAACTGGATTTGACAGATACTGAGGGGAGTAAATGACAAAGGAATGTCACAGCCCAATTATAAAGGGCCAAGCAAAAAAAGAGTTCCTGTTGTGGCTCATCGGGTTAAGAACCTGACTAGTGTTCACCATGAGGATGTGGTTCAATCCCTGGCCTCACTCAGTGGATTAAGGATCTGGTGTTGCCGCAAGCTGCAGATGAGATCACAGATGCAGTGCTGGATCCAGTGTTGCTCTGGCTGTGGGGTAGACCAGGGGCTGCAGCTTTGATTCGACCTCTAGCCTGGGAACTTCCATATGCCACAGGTGCAGCCCCAAAAAGACAAAAATAAAGGGTGGGGTCACACTAGGGAACTGAGGCTTTAGATCGACAAATCTAAGTTTTAAGAGGTGACAGAATGAAGGGGGGCAGCTTTGAGAAAACGTATCAGGGAGGAAATTAAATTGGAGGAGAGACAAAATCAGTTCTGGAAGTCAGGAGACGAGTGCAGAGGTCCAGGTGTGAGTGATAAGGCTTGGTTAGGTGCTAGCATTAGAAATACAAATAAAGAGAGTCAGATAAAACCGATGTAGGGGAAAGAGAATGACTGGATAAAAGGTAGGAAGGGCCCCTCAGAGGAAAAAAAAAAGAGCCCAAGTTGAAACCCAGGCAGCAGAAGAGAGAGGAGTTATGTGGGCAGAAACAAGGAAGTATCACATATCTTGCTTAATTCTGAATTAGTGTCAACATTAAAAACTTTGGCTATTTCACTCCCAAAATTCCAAATTGTTGGCCTCTCTGACAACACTGAGCCCACGTTCTCCCATATCAACAGTCGGCCAGAGCTGAGCAGTCATTGCCCATCAGACCGTGCACAAGGTCCCAGCTCGCCCAGCACCACACGGCCTCCTCATTTGTTACCTGCTCAGCTCTGGAGGCCTGTGAGCCGTAGTTCCTGCTGAAGGTTATGGAAGTTCTTAGTGAAGCTCAAGAGGACCCCCTGGGGGGAGAGGAGAGGATGAATCAGAGCAATTCAGTTGAGTTCAGCATTTTTGAGTGTTTACTCTGTGCCGGGAATTGTCCTAAACTGGGACTGGGGAGCCTGGGATGAGTAAGAGTCGTCTGTCTTGAGTTACAAGAAAGACCAGGAGCATAAAGATGTGTGAAGTGGCTGTTTCAGAAATTCAAGCACCAGCAAATGCTTGGAACAGACATGAGAACAGAAATGAAAGTGTGGATGCAAAACATATGCCAAAGGAAATTTTGTGACAGATTAGCCATGGGGGAGAAAGAAGGAAGAATGTGAACTGGGGCCCTGTCCAGGTGACTCCACTGAAGAGCATATGTAAGCAACCAGACAGAATTACTCCAAGTGCAGTAAAGATCCAAAGCTGCCAGAGAGAAAAGGAAACCACACCCCCTGAGAATGGAATGGGCAGGGTCCACCAAGGGATTAGGCAGGCAGCGCCCTTCCTCTTGGCTCACCTCCCCGGAGTAATGGTAGCGCCTGTTGTATTCAGGAACTGGATTACTACTGTGTTAACAAAGAAAATGAAGCAATCTCCATTTAGGCCTGCAGGGCCATGTTAGAACTCTACCTTCAGAGCTGTTATAATAGCCAATATTTGTTTAAACACTTAAACTGTGAAGCTAGCACTCTGGGAATGGGCCAGGGTAAATTATTCAGGAGACAAAAACAACCCCATACAGCTCCCTGACGATTCAGGGTTTAGAGCCACATTGGGGCTCTTTAGTTCCCTAACTCTTTAGGAGAACACTGGAAGCACTTCTTTAAAGAATTACTGATTAACTGTGATAGAACATGATTGAAGATAATATAAGAAAAAGAATGTATATGACTGGGTCACTTTGCTATACAGCAGAAATTGACAGAACATAATAAATCAGCTATAACTTAAAAAAAAATTTAAAGAATTACTGATTGGAGTTCCCATTGTGGCACACCAGAAATGAATCCCACTAAGAACCATGAGGTTGTGGTTTTGATCTCTGGCCTCGCTCAGTGGGTTAAGGATCCGGCAGTTGCCATGAGCTAAGGTGTAGGTCGCAGACACAACCTGGATCCTATGTTGCTGTGGCTGTGGCGTAGGCTGGCAGCTGTAGCTCTGATTCAACCCCTAACCTGGGATGCTCCATATGTGGCAGCCCTAAAAAGCAAAAAAAAAAAAAAAACAAAAATTTAAAAAATAAAAAAGAGGAGTTCCCATCATGGCTCAGTGGTTAATGAACCTTACTAGCATCCATGAGGATGAAGGTTGGACCCCTGGCCTCTCTCAGTGGGTTAAGGATCCAGCATTGCTGTGAGCTGTGGTGTAGGTCGAAGATGTGGCTCAGATCCAACGTTGCTGTGGCTGTGGTGTAGGCCAGTGGTTAAGCTCTGATTAGACCCCTAGCCTGGGAACCTCCATATGCCTCGGGTGTGGCCCTAAAAAGACAGAAAGACAAAAAAATAAATAAATAAATAAGAATTACTAATTAAGACTTACTAATGAGGACGTGGCAATCAAACAGTGGCTCCCTTTGCTGCTGAGAAATTTCCTACAAGTTTCCCTAGTCTATCCTCTTTTTACGATCAGAAAGCCTTATAACAAGGAGGGACCAAACCGTGCATTTGCTAAGCAGATAATAAAAATTCTATTTACATAAGGAGAATTATCTCACATTAGGGCTCCAGAAAAGGAAAAAAATAAGCCAATCAATTGGATTATTCAATTGAAAGTGAAAGATTTTGATTGAGTTTATAGGAGGAAACGCCTTGTGTCTCCATTTGCTTTAGCCAGTGAGAGGTTGACCACGCAAGTTTCAGTGTGCAGATCATCACAATTTAGCTCTCCTTCAACCCATCACAGTTGGTCTCTTGTCAAGTATACTGAAGATTTCTTTTTCCTTTTTTTTTTTTTTTTTTTTTTTCCGCTTTTTAGGGCTACTCCCTCAGTATGTGAAGTTCCCGGGCTAGGGGTAGAATTGGAGCTGCAGCTGCCAGCCTATGCCGAAGCCATAGCAACACCAGATTCAAGCCGTGTCTGCAACCTACACCACAGCTCACGGCAACACCAGATCCTTAACCCACTGAGTAAGGCCAGGGATCAAACCCACATCTTCATGGATACTACTTGGATTCTCAACCTGCTAAGCCACAACAGTAACTTCCTAAAGTTGTTTTGTTTTTTGCTTTTTTTTTTTGCTTTTTAGGGCTGCACCTGTGGCACATGGAAGTTCCCAGGCTAGGGGTCAAATTGGAGTGACAGCATCTGGCCTACACCACAGCCACAGCAACTCGGGATCCAAGCTGCATCTGTGACCTACACCACAGCTATGGCAACGCCAGATTCCCCAACCCACTGAGCAAGGCCAGGGATCAAATCCACATCCTCTTGGATACTAGTGGGATTCGTTTCCGCTGCACCACAACAGGAACTCCCTCCCTGAAGGTTTCTTTTTAATGACCACACAAGCCTATGTGTGTCCATCCCAAGAGTGTAGAACAAGACACACTGGAGAGGGAGGCCTAATGTGGAATTAATTTCCTTCCAGGCACACAGCAAGGATCTAGCTCATGCAATGGTCTCCCACAGCCATTCAATGATCAAATTAAAATTACTCATCAGCCTCAGGAGTGCTGGGATTCCCACTCAGAGTATTACCAACAAGAAGACTCCGAGGATCGAAGTTTCACTCTGAGGACTGGCCAATCTGTCAAGCCTATTGTTGCCTGGAGTCCAGCATGTGAGGTCTGAACACAGTGAGAAGAGACTCTTTTAATTACAAACTATAACTGTTGCCTGAACATGACTGAAGATCAATCCTTTAATGCTTAGGACAGAATGAGAGGTAGGTATGGTGACATGCATACCACGTTCCTTAAGCTCATGTCTTTCCTATGTCTAACTAAAACAGTCCCCATTCCTGCAGAAGCCTTGTCTGAGGACACGTCAGCTGTCAGGAGATCCAGGTCCTCATTCCAGGTAGAGCCAGAGGGCTCATCCTTAACTATTCTGGGTCATGCTTTCGTCACCAATGGGATAAAGGACTGGATAGAATAGCTTCAAAAGTCTCTTCCTTTTCTAAAACTCTGTGATCCTTGAAATCACAGGGGGATTTCAAGGGAGAAAGGGAAAAAGAGGTTCACAAGCAGATACCTGAAGAGGTTCACAAGCAGATACCTGAATGGGAATCCTTACTCTACTAATTCCTTAGACTGACTGGAACTCTGAAATACTGCAGCAAATGACAAGGGTTTGTAACCAGGCATAGAACATAATCAGAATGGAAACCCTTCCCTTCCCCCAGGTCCAACACCTGGACCATTACTGACCATGATTCATTGGGCAAATACTGTGCACTACCTCAGACATAATTTTTAAAAAATCGGAAAACAACTGTTGAAAGTTTGCTATTTGACAGGCACTGGACTATGAACTTTACATAATTTCTTACAAGCTGAGAGGTTGGTTTTACTATTCCCATTTTTTACGTGAGAAAGTAGACATTGTGGAGCCATGGTCAAGTCACAACCACTTTGAGCCTATTTTCATGAGTGTAAAATAAGTGGATGTGTCTAGTCGACTTTAAAGGCCCCTCCTGCTCTATGACTCAAGACAGGCTTTGGTTTGATCACCTAGACCTTGAAAGGCTCACAATGATGAAAATCTAGATAGCCCCTCACCCACCTCAAGCACCATTTCATGCTCACAGAAAGCTCCTTGGGATGCACTCACAATCTATCCTGTAAACAAGGTGGTTGTTAAAATACATCATTTTCCTTAGAGCAAACTGCCAAGGGAAAATGAAAGTGTCTAGAGTGAAATCACCATAGGCCCCACCACTGAGGCCCTCTTCCCTTCCAGAAGTCAGGAACTGGTCCCAGAATAAAGATGCAGATATTTCCTCTCCATTACTGTGTATGGGGCTGGGGCTGCCCATTCCCAGCTATACAGAATGAAAGCTCCCTGAGGGAAGGACTAGGGTCAAATCTTGGAAATTCATTTGATTAGAAAGGAATCGCCCCATGGTGCTTAAGGATGATGACCAACAACATCTTCCCATCACCCACTATGCATTTATAAAGCACCCGCTCTGTATAAGGCACAGCAGCTACCCTGGTCACTGTTCTGTTTCTCCTAACAGTCAAGATCATGAAGGTAAAGAAGGCCTTAATGACCTCAGACAGGATCCAAGCAAAAATGCAGGCTGTCTGTACAAAGAGAGTATAAGAATCTCCTTGGTGGGTGAGGTGAGAGACAGCAATGGAAGTGTTAGGATCATGATTTAGAATACAGTGCCCCAGTATTAACTTGCTAGAGCTGCCGTAAAAAAATATCACAGACTGGATGGGCCAAACAACACAAATGCATTTTCTCCCAGTTCTGGAGGCTGAAAGTTCAAGATCAAGGTAACTTTGGGCCTAGGTAATTATAGCAGTATCATATTTGATGTATTAACTCTCTCTTTTCACCTTGATATTCTCAGTTACTCTGTGAGTCAGCCCCACTCATGTATCCAGACTTGAAGCATCCACTGCATCAAGGAGGGGTCATCCCATGGAGCAGCAGAACCAAAGGGTCCTGTGCTTAGCTTTTGTTTGTAAAAGCCAACATCCAGGTTGAATGAGCCTGCCTGATTAACATGAGGTTGTCCTATAGCAAAAATGGAACCAGGAATATCAGTGGCTTGGCACAAGAAAACATATTTGAATTGGGCCTTTCTCCTCCATCTTTTAGCAACATTATCTGGAATGCATGACCTTGAAGGTCAGTGCAACAAAGGAAGAAAGAGAATGAAGAGCTCACACTCAATCTAAATTTCCTCAGCTTTGAGAACTATGTCTAGATATTCATGTTGCAACAGAACAAAGGGTGGGGGGAAAAATGTATACATGTAAGGATAACTTGATCCCCTTGCTGTACAGTGGGAAAATAAAAGAAAAAAAATTAAAATAAGTAAATAAATAAATTTCCTCAGCTTATGTATTACTCTGCTCAGGCTGCCATAACAAACTACCATGAACTGGGTAGCTCAAACAATAGAAAGTTATTTCTCATTGTTCGAGAGGCTAGAAGTCCAAGATCAAGGTGTCAGTACGTGTGGTTTCTCCAGAGGCCTCTCTCCTAGGCTTGGACCTCCTAGTGCCCTCATATAGTCTTGCCTCTCCCACACCACTAGTGTCTTTTCCTCTTCTTACAAGGACACTACTCATGATGGATTAGGGCCCCACCCTCATGATCTCATTTTAAAGGCCCTGTCTCCAAACAGATTCCGAGGTACTGGGGGTTAGGGCTTCAACATCTGAATTTTGAAGGGACACAATTCAGTACATAACACTGGTATTTGCTTTTCCCAAAGTTACAGGCAATGTGCTCTATTTTTTTTTTTTTTTTGTCTTTTTGCCTTTTCTAGGGCCACACCCGCAGCATATGGAGGTTCCCAGGCTGGGGTTCATATCAGACCTGTAGCCGCTGGCCTATGCCAGAGCCACAGCAATGCCAGATTCGAGCCGCATCTGCAGCCTACACCACAGCTCATGGAAACGCCGGATCCTTAACCCACTGACTGAGGCCAGAGACCAAACCCACAACCTCATCGTTCCTAGTTGGATTCCTTAACCACTGAGCCACGATGGGAACTCCAAGCAATGTGCTCTAAACTTAACCATTCTTTACAAAGTTCTCTCTCATCTTTCTGCCCCAAGGTAGAAAGTAAATCACAGGGATAGCTGGCTGGATCTACTTTTCTTCTTCCTATCACCATCCATGTTTGTTGGATTATGTAGACTTTTAAGGCTGGGAATGAAGAAGCAACCAGCTGGCTTCAGGTCTAGTCTGGGCAGCTTCTAGCAGTTTGCACCTACTGCTCCTGTTTACCAAATATTCAGGGTCAGAGAGGAGTTATGTAGTAGGTAGTGGGGCAGGCAGGGAAAGGTGAAAAGAAAAGAGGAAAGAGTAACATGCATCTGTCCCCAGAACTGCCTCATCATGAGTCTGTCTCCACTCCCTGTAAGACATTTCCTGTGTTACATCACATCAGATTAGCAAGCCCAGACTCAGGCAAGATGGAGGAGAAACTGTTCTCCAAAGGAATTCTAATTTGCCATCAACACTCAGTTTCATTTTCTCTGGCAGAACACCAGCCACACAGACCCTCCACACAAATACACACACACACACACACACACACACACAGACCCACAGGCCCTGACTGATATTTCAAGCACTCCAACTCCAGATGTGTTTATACATTGTTCGGCCAGTAGGAAAAAGAAGCCCAAATTTTAAGCAGAGTCATTTTGCAAACGACCAGCTGTCTCCTGGATGAATTTGGGAGGTTTTTTTTAGATGTACTTTCAAGCAATCCTCTCCAATACACTTATTCATTCAAAAAGTATTTATTGAGTACATTCCATCTACCAAGAATGGAGACACAATGGTGATGGCTATAAACTTGGGGTCTAGGAAGAGAGAAAAACAAGTTCTAATAAATGGGATTTATTTCACCCTCTCTGTAGCAGATGCAGTGCTGGACACCTTAAATAAGTAGGAAGTCATGATTATCTCTACTGTACAATGAAGAAGTCAAGGTGGAAATAAGTCCAAAAGACAAGCTCATGCTGCTAGTCAATGGAAGTGTCAAGACCAGAAGCCATGTGACCTGACTTCCTGTGCACTACCCTTTCCACTTAACCATGAACTTGGGTGGAAAATAAAAATTCACATCTTTATTTTCATTAATCTCTAACTGAAATTTAGCACTTTCTTCAATTACATATACAGGCGACAACCCCAGGAATACTGACTGTGCCCACCACTTTTTCACAAAGAGAAATCACAGACATATTCTTATATTACAAGGATTTTCTAAATCTTGAAATCTTATGTTCATTATGACTTCGAAATTTCAGTAGCTATTAGATCCACTGCCGGATCTTGTTATTTAATGCATTCGTTTTGTTTTTTTTTTTAAGAACATATCATAAATATCATAAATTCTTTTAATATTGTGACAAGTTTTTTGGAACTGGTTTCCTTGATAATACTTTGCCTTTTGTTTTTTTACCTTTAAGAATATTGCCCTGAGAAAGGGTCCTTAGTCTTCCCCGAACTGTCCAAGGGATACAAGACACAAAAATTGGTCAGAAACCTACATTACAGCAATGGGCCGTACAGGCAAACCCGGAGGCTCTGCTCACTGTGTCTTTGAGTATGAAGCTAGTTTGGGATTTTTATAATTAAAAGAGAGAAACGAATGGGAAAGGAAAGGACCAGAGGACTCTTTCCACCAATTCCTGTTGGGCACGGCCCTAAATGCTCTCCTCTGTTGCTTCCAGCAGCAGCTGAAGCTGCCTCCTCCAGCGCTCCTCGGTCCCTTGAGCTCTGGCATTGGAGAAACGTGCCCCACTATGGGCAAAGGAGCAGACGTCACCTCCCACCCCACTGGGGCTGAGCGCTCACTTGCGACCCAGGAAACATGCTTAAGAACACAGTCAACAGGTGAAAGGTGCCAGAAATTCCCACACACTCTAGCAAAAAATCCCCATACACAAGCCAACAGATAACTTCAGTATTTAATCGCTCCTCACAGGTCCGGTCTCTCAGCGACCCCGAGGCCTGACACTGGGAAGGGGTCCCAAGACCCAGGTTCCAACAAGGGCGGCAAGAGCTGTGAATGCTGTGTGGGCAAGAAAAGTGTAAAGAGGGATGGAACAGTCCCAGCTGCTTGGACATATCTAGATAAACAACCGGCCTCAGAGCGATCTCTGTCCCCGCCTGGTCCCCCTCCCCTACGGGCCTGAGATCGGCCGAGGGGTATGCCTCTTACCCAAAGGCGCGCAGAGCCTCCGGCCACAGTGTCGGCGCAGCAAAACCTGCCGCTCCCCGCTGGGGCTTGCAGCCTCAGCTGGGGCACCACCCGCTCCCCGGGCGGAGGCTGGAGGCGGGGAGAGCGAGCCCCACCCCGCCCCGACCCCCCAGAAAGTTCCGGAAAGGTCCCGCCAGCGCCCCGCCCGGCGCCGCAGTCCCAGCACCAAGGCCAAGTTCAGACTGCACCCAGGCTTATGAGCACGCACGGGGGACAGCCAGGGACGTGGGTCCAGCGGGCCGGGGCTCCGCCGGCGAGGCAGACTCGCCCCTACCCCCAGCGCACCCTGGAGTGTGGCTGGGCGCCCTAGGCACAGAGTGGGCACGGAGGGCACCTATCGCTCTCCCCCATCTGGGTGCCTACTCTGTTGCGTAACTGGGACAAAGGTGAAGGCGGGGCTGTGGGCAGAGGCCCGGCGGTTGGCGTCTTCTGGTCCTCCAGTGGGCCCTGTGCTTCTCGTCTGGTTCCAAACATTGTCCAGAGAGACAGCTGTTCCCATGCACATTTCTCAGCTAAGGCAACCGAGGCTCAGAGAAGCCCCAAAACTTCACCTTATTAAGCGTTGGAGCAGCGCTTTTCCCTCAGGGGTGGAGGCTAAGGTCAGCTGGCTTTCACCCGCTCGCCTCCAAACCATGTTCAATCATACTTTCATGCTAGATGTTTTCAACTGGCTGCTCTAAGTAGGTGAGAAGTGTAGGTGAGTGGTTTTCCACCACATCAGATCTAGAGAACATTTTCATAGCATGCATTGGGTGTCCAGAAGTCTTGCTGCAATTTTAAGCTTTAATAACTTTAGATGTGAGTTACAAACTTTCCTTTAAAAAGTCCCCTGAAAATATAACTACTTACATTTGTTTTACATTTATTTCATTTTGCAATTTTTGAAGAACTAGTTTTTTGAATTTTTTGTTTCAGTCAACTTTTTTCTATACTTTTTTTTTTTCTTTTTAAAGAGGAACACTAGCAAACCAAAAATTATTGAGGTAACCACAAAGAGACGGTTGCCTCAGGAAAGCAACCTAATAAAGTTGTTAATTTCTGAGCTCCTCCCCCTGGCTTGCTTGCTTTCTTTTTTTTTTTTTTTTTTTTTCAGGTTTATTTTTTATTGAAGTAACTTTGGTTTATAACATTTTATATTCCATTTCTACTTCTTTATACCCTACAGCATGCTTACAAGCAAATACTTAATTTCCATCCCTCACCCTACAGTTGATCCCCTTTACTCATTTCATCCTTCCCCTCCCCCGCTCCCCTCTGGTAACCACTATTCTTTTCTCTGCACTTCAGTGTTTTTGTTTAATTTGTTTGATTATTTTGTTTGCGTTTTATATCCCACATACAAGTGAAGTCATACAGTATTTGTCTTCCTCCATCTGAATTAATGCACTTAGCATAATACCGTCAAGATCCATCCATGTTGTCACAAATGGCAAGGTTTCATCCTTTTTTATGTCTGAGTAGTATTTCGTGTATATATATATACATATATATATATACACATACATACTATATATGTAATGAATATACACACACATATATATATGTATCCCACATCTTTATCCATTCATCCATTGATGGGCATGCTTTAGGCTGTTTCCAAATCTTGGCTATTGTAAACAATGCCATAATGAACTTAGGAGTGCAAGTATCTTCAAATTAATATTTTCCTATTCTTTGAATAAATACCCAGAAGTGGGATAACTGGATCATATTGTCCTATTCTTAATTTTTTGAGGAATCTCCATACTGTTTTCCGTTGGACTATACCAATTTACATTCCCACCAACAAAAGGGTTCCCTTTTCTCCACATCCTTGTCAATACTTATTTCTAGCCCTTTTGACATTAGCCCTCTTATAGGTATGAGCTAACCAAACATTGTGGTTTAATTTGCATTTTCCTAATAATTTGGAATGTTTAACATTTTTTATGTGCCTGTTGGCTTAATGGGAAAAACCATCTCTTCAGATCCTCTGTCCATTTTTTTTTTTCCATCTTTTCTAGAGCCGCACCCCTGGCATATGGAGGTTCCTGGGCTAGGGGGTCTAATTGGAGCTGTAGCCGCCGGCCTAAGCCACAGCCACAGCAACACAGGATCCCAGCTGCATCTGCAACCTACACCACAGCTCATGGCAATGCCGGATTCTTAACCCACTGAGCAAGACCAGGGATCGAACTCGCAACCTCATGGTTCCTAGTCTGATTCGTTAACCACTGAGCCACAGTGGGAACTCTCCCTGTCCATTTTTCAATCAGGTTTTTTGTTGTTGTTGTCAGGTTGTATGAGTTCTTTGTATATTTTGGATATTAACCCTTCAAAGATCATATTATTTGCAAATATCTCTTCCCATTTGGTAGCTTGTCTTTTCATTTTGTTAATATTTCCTTTGCTGTGCAGAAGCTTTTTAGTTTGACTAAGTCCCATTTATTTATTTTTGGCTTTGTTTCCCTTGCCTGAGGAAACATATTTAGAAAGATACTACTAAGACGATATCAAAGAGCATACTGCCTATGTTTTCTTCTATGAGTTTTATGGTTTAAGGTCTTACATTCAAGTCTTTATTTTGAGCTGATTTTTGTGTATGGTGTGAGACTGAAGTCTACTTTTGTTTTTTATTTTTTGTTTTTGTTTTTTGCATGTTGCTGTCCAGTTTTCCTAACACCATTTGTTGAAGAGACTATCCTTTGTCCATTGTATGTTCTTTGCTCTTTTGTTATATGTTAATTGTCCATATAACTCATAGGTGTGAGTTTATTCCTGGGCTTTCAATTCTGTTCTACTGATCTATATATCTGTTTTTTTCTGCCAATATGCTGTTTTGCTTACTATGGCTTTGTAGCATAGTTTGAAATCAGGGAGTGTGATACCTCCAGCTGTTTTCTTTTTTCCTTAGGATTTATTTGGCCTTTCAAAGTCTTTTGCAGTTCCATGTAAATTTTAGAATTTTTTTATTCTACTTCTGTGAAAAGTGTCTTTAGGATTTTGATGGGGATTGCATTGAATCTGTAGATTGTTTTAGTAATATGGACATTTTAACAATGTTAGTTGTTGCAATCCATGAGCATGGAATATCTTTCCATTTATTTATGTCTTCAATTTTTTTCAGCAACATCTTATAGCGTTTATTGTTTTACCTCCTTGGTTAAATTTATTCCTAGGTATTTTATTCTTTTTGTTGCAATTGTAAATGGGATTATTAATTTCTCTTTCTGCTAGCTCATTGTTAGCAAATAGAAATAACAACAGATTTTTATATGTTGATACTGTATCCTGCAACTTAACTGTATTTCTTACTTTTAATAGCTTTTGGGGGGATTTTCAGAGTTTTCTACACATAAAATCATATCATCTGCAAATAGTGACAGTTTTACATCTTCCTTCCCAATTTGGATTCCTTTTATTTCTTTTTCTTGCCTAATTTCTCTGGCTAGGATTTCCAATACCCTGTTAAATGAGGGTGGCAAGAGTGGACATCCTTGTCTTAGTCCTGATTTTAGAAGGATAGTTTTCAGTGTTTCACCATTTAGTATGAGATTAGTTGTGAGTTTGTCATATATGGTCTTTATTACATTGAGGTACATTCCTTCTGTACCCACTTTATTGAGAGTTTTTATCATAAATGAGTGTTAAATATCATCAGATGCTTTTTCTACATCTACTGAGATGATTATATGGCTTTTAGCCTTCATTTTGTTAATATGGTGTATCACATTCATTGATTTGCAGATGTCAAACCATACTTGCATCCCTGGAATAAATTTTCCTTTATCATGATGTAAATCCTTTTAATATATTGTTGTGTCCAGTTTGCTAATATTTTACTGAGGATTTTTTCATCTATTTTCATCAGATATACTGGCCTGTTATTTTATTGTTTTGGGTCATGTCTGTATGGTTTTGGTGTCAGGGTAATAGTGGCCTTATAAAATGAGTTAGAAAGCATTTCCTCCTCTTCAATTTTTTAGAATAGCTTGAGAAGACTTAATCTTTAAATGTTTGGTAGAATTCCCTTGTGATGTCCTCTGGTCCCATACTTTTATTTTTTTATTTTTCTATTTTTATGTTTTTTGTCTCTTTAGGGCCGCACCCATGGCATATGAAGGTTCCCAGGCTAGGGGTCAAATCAGAGCTGCAGCTGCTAGTATACACCATAGCCACAGCAAAACCAGATCCAAGCCATAGTCTGAGACCTAAACCACAGTTCATGGCAACACTGAATCCTTAACCCACTGAGCAAGGCCAGGAATCAAACCTGTGTCCTCATGGATGCTAGTCAGATTTCATTTCCACTAAGCCATGACGGGAACTCCCCTACTTTTATTTTGACAGAGCTCTCTGATTACTGTTTCAGTCTCTGTACTAGAGACCGACTACTGGTCTATTCCGATTTTCTGTTTCTTCATGCTTCAGTCTTGGAACATTGCATGATTCTAAGAATTTGTCCATTTCTTCTAGGTTGTCCAATTTGCTAGCATATAGATGTTTATCATATTCTCTTATAATCCTTTGTATTTCTGTGGTATCCATTGTTATTTCTTCCTTTTAGTTTCTTGTTTTATTTATCAGAACCTATGCTCTTGTTTCTTAGTATGTCTGGCTAAAGATTTGTCAATCTTATCTTTTCAAAGAATCACCTCTTAGTTCCACTTTTCTTTTCTATTATCTTTTTAGTCTCTACTTCATTTATTTTGGTCTAAACTTTCTTTCCTTCCACTAACTTTGGGTTTCATTTGTTATTTCTCTAGATCCTTTAGGTTTAAGGTTAGAATGCTTATTTGAGACTTTTCTTGAGCCCTAAAACAAAACAAAACAAAAAAGCTTCCCTCTTAGTACTTTTGCTGTATCCCTCAGATTTTGGTATGTTGCATCTTCATTTGTCTTCAAGTAATTCTTGTTTTCTCCTTTGATTGCTTTAACCAATCATTGTTCAATAGCATGTTGTTCAGTCTCCACATATTTGTGATTTTCCAGGTTTCTTCTTGTCACCGATCTCTAGTTTCATATCATTGCAATCATAAAAGATGCTTAGTATGATTTCAATCTTCTTAAATTCATTGAGACTTGTTTTGTGTTCCAGCATATGGCCTATCCTTGATAAAGTTTCATGTGTACTGTTGCATTCGGATGGAATGTTCTGTACAAATCAAATACAACTCATCTAATGTGTCATTTAAGTCCACTATTGCCTGGTTGACTTTCTATCTGGATGATCTATCCATTGACATAAGTGGATGTTAAAGTCCTTTACTGTTATTGCGTAGCTGTCAATTTCTCCCTTTAGGTCTGTAAATAATTATTTTATGTATTTTGGCACTCCTATGTTATGTCTTCTTGATGAATGTCCCCTGTATCATTATACACTATTTTTGTCACTTGTTAGCTTTTTTGGCTTAAAGTCTATTTTGTCTTATATGTGTATGGCTAGACCCACTTTTTTTTTTTTTTTTGGCCTTATCTGTAGCATGCAGACTTTCCTGGGCCAGGGATTGAACCCACACCACAGCAGTGACCCAAGCCACAGCAGTAACAATACCAGATCCTTAACCTGCTGTGCCACCAGGGAACTCCAATATCCACTTTCTTTTGGCTGCCATTTGCTTGAAGTGTCCTCTGCCATTCCTTCATTTTTAGCTTATGTTTGTCCTTAGAGCTGAGGTATGTCTCCTAAAGTGGCATGTAGTTGGGTTTTGTTTTTAAATCCATCCAGGCATTCTGTGTCTTTTGATTTGTGAATTCAGTCTATTTACATTTAAGTATTAACAGATGAAAATTTAATACTGCCATTTTATCTTTTGTTTTCTGGTTGTTCTATATTTCCACTGTTTCTTTTTCCTTTTGTTTCTGTCTGGCATGTTAGTTTGGTGGTTTTCTATATTTTTCTCAGTTTCCTCTTTTTTTATGTTTCATGTCTCTGCTCTTTGTGGTCTCCATGAGGTTTGTATAAAATGTCTCATGGGTAAAATAATCCTTTTTCTGCTGATAGCATCTTTATATTCATTTACATATGCATATTTCATCCTTTTCCTCTTCCCCTTTCTTGTTTTTGTTATCTCACCTTGTTTCTTTATGTTGAACATGTTATAGAATTGAAGTAGTTGTGGTTATTTTTTCTGGCTCCTCCCTCCTTTAAACTTTATGCTATAATAAAGTATTTAAAACCTGTTCTGACTGAGAGTTGTTTTCTAGTTTTGTATATTTATCATCCTACTCAAAGTTTTATGTACTTTTGTCTTTTTGTTTCTGGTAGGAGAGCTCCTTTCCACATTTCTTGTGAGGCAGGTCTAGTAGAGATGATCTCCCTCAGCTTTTGTCTGATAAAATGTCTATTTCTCCTTTACATTGGAATGATAATTTTGTTACTGTGGTTCTTCATGGTGTTTGATGAATAGTTCCTCTGCCAGTGCATTTGAAGTAGTCAACACCTGCTTGATTCTAACAATTCAACAGGTTAAAAATTAGAGGCTTTTCTTTTGTTTTCCAGTAGGTGGCACTATAGCACAGGTGTTTTGTTTTGGTTTTTGATTTATCTTAACCTGTGCTGCCTCTGGTTATGACAATCAGTACTTTCCATCCTCTACCATCTGTCACAGGTGGGGCTTCATGCTCTCCTTATCACTTCTGTGTCTCTGGGGTCATCGGTGCCTTGCTTCTGCCAGTGTTGCTGCCTCACGCACAGAGATGGTGGGCGCTTCTGTTGTATCCAGGACCCTGTGAGTGGCAAGCTCTGTCACTGTTGGGGTAGGGGGGCTGGGGTCATGAGGGTGCCTCTGCTATGTCCAGGGCAGTCAGATTCAAAGGGTCCAGCACTTAAGATGGTAGAGCAGGGAATTGGAGTCAGAGGCACCTCAGCAGCTGGTTGGCTGATGTCCCAGGTCCCACCACTGCAGCGCAGTTACTTGTAGTTGCAGGCAACACTGTGGCCAGGAACCCTGAGTCCTACATATTGCCTCCTCTGCTACTACTGGGTTCTCTGGGACTACAGGCTCAGATGCCATGTCAGAAGGCCAGGATTACAGAGAACACCTCACTGTTCCTTCAGTTTTGACTTTTCGAGATGGTCCAGTCAGCTCACTTTTTTTTTTCCTTGCATACTTAAATGCTGGTACAAGAGAGGACACCAGAAATCATGCAGGATTTGGGACAGTTAATTGTTTATGGGAAAATCCACACAGCACTGGATGTTGCCATCTCTGACTCCCCCACTCCCCAATAGATTATGCACAAATCATTCTGACAAATAAAAGTGCCCCATATAGTTCTAAAATGTCCCACTCCACCTCCCAGTCCCACCCGCCCCATTCCAGTTAAGAAGCCCTGGTTTAAATGGGAAGGATGCAGGCAGAAAGAATCACAAGAGATGTGCTACTTGCTGGGTGGTTTGAGATTGGTGGGTGTGGACTCAGATTCAGAGTTAAGAAAGGTGTCCTGAGCAGAATCCACATGCTGGTGGCTTCTACCAGTATTCATCCTATTATCTCACTTAAAACCTCTTTTTATCCTTTGAAGAAGAGCTGGGACTGTAACATCAGACAGCCAGGAAGAGAGCTGACAGTTCAATCACTCACTCATGTAGTGATTCTTTAACCTGATGGATAATCTCTGGGTCCCCGCCTGCTATGCACCAAGCAAGCCCTGTGCCTCCTGCCTGATCATACACTGTTGAAAAACTCAGACTCAATTCCTAACTATGTGGGGCTTGCCAAGTAGTGAAAGTGCACTTGGGGAGATGGGAAAGTAGGAGATGAACCATTAAAGGGAGGGAAGAGGGAGTGATAGGAGGGGTAGGCACTAAGTGGAACAAACCCCAATTCACAAACATCCATAATGAGAGATGGGACTAAGATGGTGGAAGAGAAGGACTAGAGCTCAACTTCTCTCCTAAAAACAACAAAATTCACAACTAAAGACTGAACATTCTTCACCCAAATGGACCAGAAACCTTAAAAAAGATAAAAAAGATATCCTGCTCCAGAAGAAAAAGAGGAGGACACATCAAGAGCCTCCAGGAAAAAGACTTTAGACTGTTGATGCTGAAGATGATGCAAGACATTGGAAATAAACTGGAGGCAAAGATGGATAACTTACAGGAAACACTGACCAAAGAGATATAAAATATAAAACTTAAACAAGAAGAGATGCAAAATACAATAACTGAAATAAAAAACTCACTAGAAGCAGCTAATAGCAGAATACAGGAGGCAGAAGAATGAATAAGCAAGGTGGAGGACAGATTAGTGGAAATTATGGATGCAGAAAAGAAAAGAGAAAAAAGATTGAAAAGAAATGAAGAGAGTCTCAGAGAACTCTGGGACAAGGTGAAATGCACCAACATCCATATTACATGGGTGCCAGAAGGAGAAGAGAGAGAGAAGCAGACAGAAAAAATATTCCAAGAGATAATAGCTGAAAACTTCCCTAACATGGAGAAGGAACCACTCACTCAAATCCAGGAAGCACAACGAGTACCATATAAAATAAACCCAAGGAGGAATACACTGAGACACATATTAATCAAAGTGACCAAAATTAAAGACAAAGAGAAAATCTTGAAAGCAGCTAGGGAAAAGAAACAAATAACATACAAGGGAACCCCAATAAGGTTATTGGCAGATTTTTCAGCAGAAACTCTGCAGGCCAGAAGGGAGTGGCATGGTATATTTAATATGATGAAAAGAAAAAAACCTCCAACCAAGATTACTCTACCCAGCAAGGCTCTCCTTCAGATTTGGAGGAGAAAGCAAAACCTTCATAGATAAGCAAAAGCTGAGAGAATTCAGCAACACTAAACCAACCTTACAACAAATACTAAAGGAGCTTCTATAGGCAGAAAAGAACAAGAGAAGAAGGAAAGAAAAAAGAGCAACAAAAACAAATCCAAAGCAATTAATAAAATGGCAATAAGAACATACATATCAATAATTACCTTAAATGTTAATGGACTAAACACACCAACCAAAAGATATAGACTGGCTGCATTGATACAAAAACAAGACCCATATACATGCTGTCTTCAAGAGACCCACTTCACTTCTAGGGACACATACAAATTGAAAGTGAGAGGATGGAAGAAAATATTTCATGCACACGGGGATCAAAAGAAAGCTGGAGTAGCAATACTCATAGCAGACAAAATAGACTCTAAAATGAAGAATATTTTAAGGGACAAAGAAGGACATTACATAATGATCAAAGGATCAATTCAAGAAGAAGATATAACAATTTTAAATATCCACACACCCAACATAGGTTCACCACCATATATAAGGCAACTGCCAATGACATTAAAAGGACAAATCAACAATAACACAATCATAGTGGGGGACTTTAACACCCCACTTACAGCAATGGACAGATCAACCAGACAGAAAATCAATAAGGAAACACAGGCCCTTAATGATGCATTAGACCAGATGGACTTAATAGATATTTCCAGGACATTCCATCCAAAAGCAACAGAATACACATTCCTCTCAAGTGCACATGGAACATTCTCTAAGACTGATCACATCCTGGGCTACAAATTCAACCTCGATAAGTTTAAGAAAATTGAAATTGTATCAAGCATCTTTTCCAACCACAACACTATATGACTGGAAATCAACAACAAGAAACTGCAAAAAACACAAACATGTGGAGACTAAACAACATGCTACTAAACAACCAATGGATCACTGAAGAAATCAAAGAGGAAATTAAAAAATACCTAGCAGCAAATGACAATGAAGTTATGACACTCCAAAACCTATGGGATGCAGCAAAAGCTGTTCTAAGAGGAAAGTTTATAGCAATACAAGCTCACCTCAGGAAACTAGAAAAAGCTCAAATAAACAAGTTAACGTTACATCTAAAGCAGCTCGAGAGAGAACAGACGAGACCTAAAGATAGTAGAAGGAAAGAAATCATAAAGATCAGAACAGAAATCAATGAAATAGAAACAAAGAAAACCATAGAAAAGATCAATGAAACAAAAAGCTGGTTCTTTGGAAAGATCAACAAAATTGATAAACCCCGCCAGACTTATCAAGAAAAAAAGACAGAGGACTCAAATCAATAAAATTAGAAATAAAAAAGGAGAATTAACAACAGACATCACAGAAATACAAAGGATCAAAAGAGACTACTATATGAAACTATAGGCCAATAAAATGGAAAACCTAGAAGAAATGGACAAATTCTTAGAAAAGTACAATCTTCCAAGACTAAACCAAGATGAAATAGAAAAGATGAATGGACCAACCACAAGAACTGAAATTGAAACTGTGATTTAAAAATTTCCAACAAACAAAAGTCCAGGACCAGACAGCTTCACAGGAGAATTCTATCATCATTTAGAGAAGAGCTAACACCTCTCCTTCTGAAACTATTCCAAAAAATTGCAGAGGAAGGGATACTCCCAAACTCACTCTATGAGGCCACCATCTCCCTGATACCAAAACCAGACAAAGACTCCACAAAAAAAGAAAACTACAGGCCAATTTCACTGATGAACATCGGTGCAAAAATCCTCAACAAAATACTTGCAAACCACATCCAATAATACATTACAAGGATTGTACATCATGATCAAGTGGGATTTATCCCAGGGATGCAAGTGTTCTTCAGTATCCACAAATCCATCAGTGTGATACACCACATTAACAAACCGAAGAATAAAAACCATATGATCCTCTCAATAGACGTGGAAAAAGCCTTTGACAAAATCCAACACCCATTTCTGATAAAAACCCTTCAGAAAGTGGGCATAGAGGGAACCTATCTCAACATAATAAAGGCCATATATGACAAACCCACAGCTAACATCATTCTCAGTTGTGAAAAGCTGAAAGAATTCCCGCTGAGATCAGGAACAAGACAAGGATGTCTGCTCTCGCCACTACTCTTCAACATAGTTTTGGAAGTTCTAGCCACAGCAATCAGAGAAGTAAAAGAAATAAAAGGAATCCAAATTGGAAAGGAAGTAAAACTATCACTATATGCAGATGACATGATACTATACCTAGAGAATCCCAAAGACTCTACCAGAAAACTGTTAGAGCTCATCCATGAATTTGGCAAAGTTGCAGGATGCAAAATTAATTCATAGAAATCGATGGCATTTCTATACACTAACAATGAAAGACAGAAAGAGAAATTAGGGAAGCAATCCCGTTTACCATCATATCCAAAAGAATAAAATACCTAGGAGTTAACCTACCTAAAGAGACAAAAGACCTGTACTCTGAAAACTATAAGACACTGATGAAAGAAATCAAATATGACACAAATAGATGGAAAGATATACCATGCTCTTGGGTTGGCAGAGTCAATATTATCAAAATGACTATACTACCTAAGGCAATCTACAGATTCAATGCAATCCCTATCAAATTACCAAGGACGATTTTCACAGAACTCAAACAAAATATTTCAAAGTTTGTTTGGAAGCATAAAAGACCCAGAATAGCCAAAGAATCCTGAAAAAGAAAAATGGAGCTGGAGGAATCAGGTTCCTGGACTTCAGACTATATTAAAAAGCAACAATCATCAAAACCATAAGGTACTGGCACAAAGACAGACATATAGATCAATGGAACAGGATAGAAAGCCCAGAATTAAACCCACGCATCTACAGCAAATTAATCTATGACAAAGGAGGCAAGAATATGCAATGGAGTAAGGACAGCTTGTTCAATAAGTGGTGCTGGGAAAACTGGACAGCCACATGGAAAAGAATGAAATGAGAACAGTCCCTAACACCATACACAAAAATAAACTCCAAATGGATGAAAGACCTAGATATAAGACCAGACACTATAAAACTCCTAGAGGAAAACATAGGCCAAACACTCTCTGACATAAACGACAGCAACATCTTCTCAGATCCACCTCTTAGAGTATTGACAATAAAAACAAAAATAAACAAATGGGAACTAATCAAACTTAAAAGTTTCTGCACAGCAAAGGAAACCCTAAACAGCACAAAAAGACAACCCACAGAATGGGAGAAAATCTTTGCAAGTGAATCAACTGACAAGGGATTGATCTCCAAAATTTATAAACACCGTCTGCAGCTCCATACCAAAAAAATAAACAACCCCATCCAAAAATGAGCAGAAGATCTAAACAGACAATTCTCCAAAGAAGACATACAGATGGCCAAAAAACACATGAAAAGATGTTCAACATCACTCATTATTAGAGAAATGCAAATCAAAACCACGATGAAGTACCACCTTACACCAGCCAGAATGGCCATCATCAAAAAGTCTACAAACAGTAAGTGCTGGAGAGGGTGTGGAGAAGAAGGAAACCTAGTACACTGTTGGTGGGATTGTAAATTGGTTCAACCACTGTGGAAATCAGTATGGAGATGCCTCAGAAAACTAAACATAGAACTACCATTTGATCCAGCAATCCCACTCCTGGGCATCTATCCAGAGAAAACCACAACTTGCAAAGACACATGTACTCCAATGTTCATTGCAGCACTATTTTCAATATCCAAGATATGGTAACAACCCAAATATCCACCAACAGAGGAGCAGATCAAGAAGATGTGGTACCTATACAAAATGGAATATTACTCAGCCATTAAAAGGAATGAAATACCGGCATTTTTAGCAACATGGATAGACCTAAAAATTATCATGCTAAGTGAAGTCAGCCATACAACGAGACACCAACATCAAATGCTTTCACTGACATGTGGAATCTTAAAAAAGGACAGACGGAACTTCTTTGCAGAACAAATGCTGACTCACAGACACTGAAAAACTTACAGTCTCCAGAGGAGACAGTTTGGGGGTGGGGGGGTGTACTTGGCTGTGGGATGGAAATCCTGTGAAATCAGGTTGTTATGATCATTATACAACTACAGATGTGATACATTCATTTGAGTAATTAAAAAAATGAAAAAAAATGTATATATATAGGATCTTTAACCATCATCCTGGGACTACAGGACTTGTGAAAGGCAAGCGGCCTCTTCCCTAGGCTTCTGTGCCTGGAGGTTTCCTGTGTGACTCCCACAGCTGACCTGCCTGACATCTTGTGTTTGCATCCAAGACATTACAAAGGTGGAAATTTCATTAAACGACGCTCACAATAAAAAATAAAAAAAAAAAAGAACATCCATGAGTGGTCAACTGACAGGGCTCTGGGAAGGCACGCATGCTCCTGAGCTGGAAGAACTGGCAGCAGGAATGGGCAGGACTGGGGAATGGAACAGAGAAATACACTCTCTGGAGAACAGGAAAGGGAAGGTGCAGGAGGAAGAGCACTGTAAAGAGACTGTTCCCGAACACATGCAGCTTTAAACAGGACTCTCAGCTTTGCCCATCAGCAAGCCCCACCCTCACCCCTTCCCACTAGCAAATTCTTCCCTGGTGAGTGGGTAGCTAGCGAAGTTGTCTCACCTCCTGGTTCCAGCAAACCCTATGTGGCTCCTCTGACTTCCACCAGGACTTTTATGATGAGCATTTCCCCCAAATAGGAAAGGGATTGAATACTGGCATCCAAAAGAAAAAAGAAAAGATGTCAGCTATAGGCTTTGCAAATATTACATCTTAACACAGACAGTTCTGCTAAATCTACACACATATATATTTTTACGGCCAGACCCAAGGCATATATAAGTTCCTAGGCCAGGGACTGAATCTGAGCCACAGCTGTGAACTACTCCAGAGTCGGAATTCTTAACCCACTGCACCATGGCAGGAACTCCTAAATCCATGTCTATGAGAGCACTGGAGAATGAAGGTGTGGCTCACACAGGCTCAGACTTTCCATCCAGAGGGGTCTCTGAGAACATAAGGAAAAAACTTAGATCTAGAATCCAGTCTTTCTCAGAAACTTAGCCTCAAACTCAGTTTGGGGAGATTCCTACTGCCTGAATGTCCTCATCTATATGATAAGAATGAATCTGCCCTCCTCCCTCAAGGATATGCTGCAGGAATATCACTATGTCTTTTGGCCGACGGATGGCTCAGAGGACGGGGGCCTCTGAAGACCGCAGGTTATCTTTGTATTTGTACACCACCACTCTCAGAGAGAATAAATTGATGTGCCTCAGTTAATAGCATTGGTAATGAGTATTTTTACGAGTACCTACCTCATGGGACCCTTATAAAAATTAAATGAGTTAATACATATAAAGTGATTGGTATCATACCTGGCATAGATTAAGCATTCAGTAAAATGCTAGTAACTATCTAGGTATTGTCGTTATCCAGTGTTCAGGCAGGCATATACTAAATGAAGCAGTATGGATACTGGGCCTAGCTAGTATATGAATATTACACCTCATTTCTCAAAGATGGGAATGATCGGGGAATAGAAAAGCTAACTATTTACTTTACAGGCTGATATACTGCACTGCAAAGTGCCTCTCAGACATGAAATTGAACCTGAGAGTGGGATTGATATTCCCAAAAGATGAAGCAAAAAGTGAGGAAGGTCTTGACCTACCCTCTGTCTTGGGAGTATTCCTTCTATCTCAAGAACAAGAGCTGGCGGGTAGCAGGGGCTCTTTTGTAGCTGGCAGTTGACACTTTGTCAGTGCTAGTTCCTTCAAAACACTTCTTACCAAACCTGCCTTTGTGCCAGCAGTGAGTCCCATCATTCCCACTTGCTATTCCTTTGGTATTCTGTGCCATGGTGACTTATTACCCCCTTTACTAAAGTCATGCATAATGTGACAAACCATGTCTAAGAAAAACATGAACTCCTTGAGGGCAGGAACCGTCTCCTCCATCTTATCCCCCAGGGCTTAGCAATGTATTTTACCCAACGAAAGTGTATTGGGTCCCACGGAAGTGTTCCTAGGTAGGAGTGTTAGCGTCAAAACAGACTCCCTTAAAGGACTGCTAGACAACTGGTCAAGTTATAACCCACATTTGATAAGCACCTGGAGAAAAGTATTCAAGGAAAGACTCAGGAGTTGGGGAGGGGAGAATATGGGGGATTGAATGCCTTCCTGACCCCTGGAGCAGATGGCAATTCTACAAGTTCATCTATATCTTTTCCACATATGTTTGAACACCACAGGAAGAGCCCATCTAGGAGGGAGGGTAGGGAGGTTATGGAGGTGCATAGCTGAGGTCTGGGAGCAAGCACATACCTGGCGGGGCTGGGAGCCATGTCCTCCTTTCCACCACAGTCACCCCGGAGTCATGTAGAGCAACCGCTCCACACAGACAAGAAGCAACTCTTCATGACCTGTGCGCATTCCCTCCTGAAGGGCAACTCAGAAGAAGGAGTAATTGGATTAATAACAGTCCCCAGAGCAGATCCTAACTTGTACTCACCATCTCCCCTCTCCCCTCTGCACTGTATTTGTATTAATCAGTCCAAGTAGTTTTGGGGTTGAGTCCTTAGGGTTTTTTATGTATAATATCATATCGTCTGCATATAGTAACAGTTTTATCTCTTCTCTTCCTGTTTGGATGCCTTTTCTTTTGTCTAATTGCTGTGGCTAGGACTTTTAAAACTATGTTGAATAAAAGTGGTGAGAGTGGGCATCCTTGTCTTGTTCCAGATCTTAGCAGAAAGGCTTTCAGCTTTTCTCCATTGAGTATTATTGCTGTGGGTTTGTCATAAATGGCTTTGATTATGTTAAGGAATGTTCCCTCTATACCTGCTTTGGTGAGAGTTTTTATCATAAATGGATGTTGGACTTTGTCAAATGCTTTTTCAGCATCTATTGAGATGATCATATGGTTTTTTACTTTTCTTTTGTTAATGTGGTGTATGATGTTGATTGATTTGCGTATAATGAACCATCCTTGTGCACCCGAAATGAATCCCACCTGGTCGTGCTGTATGATCTTTTTGATATGTTGTTGGATTCGGTTGGCTTGAATTTTTTTGAGAATTTTTGAGTCTATATTCATCAAAGATATTGGCCAATAGTTTTCTTTTTCGGTAGTATCTTTGGTTTTGGAATTAGGGTGATGGTGGCATCATAGTTGTCTTTGGGAGTGTTCCTTCTTCTTCAACCTTTTGAAAAAGTTTAAGGAGGATGGGCGCCAGATCCTCTTTATATGTTTGGTAGAATTCGCCTGTGAAGCTATCTGATCCTAGGCTTTTATTTGTAGAGAGTGTTTTTATGACATATTCAATTTCATTTCTAGTGATTGGTCTGTTCAGTTGGTCTATTTCTTCTTGATTCAGTTTTGGCAGGCTGTAAGATTCTAGAAAGTTGTCCATTTCTTCCAGATTGTCAAATTTGTTGGCATATAATTGTTCAAAGTATTCTCTTATGGTTTTATGTATTTCTGCAGTATCCATTGTGATTTCTCCTTTTTCATTTCTTTTTTTTTTTAATAATTTTTTTTTATTTTCCCACTGTACAGCAAGGGGGTCAGGTTATCCTTACATGTATACATTACAATTACATTTTTCCCCCACCCTTTCTTCTGTTGTAACATGAGTATCTAGACAAAGTTCTCAATGCTATTCAGCAGGATCTCCTTGTAAATCTATTCTAAGTTGTGTCTGATAAGCCCAAGCTCCCGATCCCTCCCACTCCCTCCCCCTCCCATCAGGCAGCCACAAGTCTCTTCTCCAAGTCTTTTTTCATTTCTAATTTTATTTGGGTTCTTTCTCTCCTCTTCTTGGTGAGTCTAGCCAGAGGTTTGTCAATTTTGTTTACCTTTTCAAAGAACCAGCTCTTGGTTTTATTAATTTTCTCTATTTTTTTTTTGAATCTATTTTATTGATTTCCTCTTTGATCTTTATGATTTCCTTCCTTCTGCTGACTTTAGGATTTTTTCATTCTTCTTTTTCTAATTCATTTAGGTGGTGGGTTAAGTTGTCAATTTGGGATCTTTCTTCTTTTTTGAGGAAAGCCTGTATTGCTATGAATTTCCCTCTGAGCACTGCTTTTTTGGCAACCCATAGATTTTGAGAGGTTGTACATTCATTATCATTTGTTTCAAGGTAGTTTTTAATTTCCTTCTTGATTTCCTCATTGACCCATTGGTTTTTTAGTAGCATGTTGTTTAGTCTCCATGTAGTCAGTTTTTTCTCATTTCTTTTCCTGTGGTTGATTTCTAGTTTCATGCCATTGTGGCCATAGAAGATACTTGAAATAATTTCTATGCTCCTAAATTTGGTGAGGTTAGCTTTGTGCCCCAGTATGTGATCAATTCTTGAGAATGTTCCATGAGCACTTGAGAACAATGTGTATTCTGATTTTTTTGGATGTAGTGTCCTGAAGATGTCAATTAAGTCTAACTTTTCTATTGTTTCCTTTAGGATCTCTGTTGCTTTATTGGTTTTCTGTCTAGAGGATCTGTCCACCGATGTGAGTGGGGTGATAAAGTCTCCTGCTGTGATTGTATTCCCATCAATTTCTCCCTTTATATTTGTTAATATTTGTTGTATATATCTGGGTCCTTCTATATTTAGGGCATATATGTTGACAATAGTAATATCCTCTTCTTGAATGGATCCTTTAACCATTAAATGGTGTCCCTCTTTGTCTTTCTTTATGGCCTTCATTTTAAAGTCTATTTCGTCTGATATGAGTATTGCAACTCCTGCTTTCCTGTCATGCCCATTGGCATGAAATATTTTTTCCCACCCCCTCACTTTCAATCTATGTGCCCTTTGTCCTAATGTGAGTTTCTTGTAGGCAGCAGATTGAAGGTTTTTGCTTTTTTATCCAATCAGCCACTGTGTCTTTTGATTGGAGCATTCGGTCCACTGACATTTAAGGTGATAATTGATAGATGATTATTTATTGCCATTTTAAACCTTGTTTTCCAATTGATTCTATGATTCTCCATTCTTCCTTTCTTTTTTGGTTGGATGGTCTCCAATTATTTTCTGCTTATTTTTCTTTTCATTGTTTGTGAATGTAATGTTTGGTTCTGATTTGTGCTTGCCCTGTTTTTTAAGTATGTTAACCCCTTCCTATAATTGTGTGTTTTAGCCTGATAGTCCTGTAGGTTCAAACACTTCATTACCATAATAAAATTTTAAAAAAGAATATATTTATTTCCTTACTTCCCTTGCCCATATTTTATGATTTTGATGTCTCTTTTTTTTCTTTTTATTTTATTTTGTTTTAAACATCTTCATGATTAAATCTGTATCCCGGCTTATTTGAGTGAGTGCTCTCTGACTGTGGTTTCCTCCATCCTAGTTTTTTTGTTTGTTTGTTTTTTGTTTTGCTTTTTGTTTTTATGGTTTTGTATTGCTGTATTCTTTCAGCTTTTGTTTGCTGGGGGAAAAAAAATTATTTCCCCTTCCATTTTAAATGATATTCTTGCTGGAGAGAGTATTCTAGGTTGCATATTTTTCCCTTTCAGTGCTTTAAATATCCCTTGCCATTCCCTCCTGGCCTGTAGAGTTTCTGTAGGGAAATCAGCTGATAGCCTTACGGGGGTTCCCTTATATTTGACACTTTCCTTTTCTCTTGCTGCCTTTAGGATGCTCTCTTTATCATTAACTTGTGCCGTTTTTATTGTAATGTGTCTTGGTGTGGGTCTATGTGGGTTCAACTTGTTTGGGGCCCTCTGTGCTTCCTGTATCTTGAAATCAGTATCCTTTAGATTTGGGAAGTTTCCAGCGATAATTCCTTCAAATATATTTTCAATCCCCTTATCTTCTTCTTCTCCTTCTGGAATTCCTATTATGCGTAGATTGGCCCACTTTATATTATCCCATAGGTCTCTTATATTGCTCTCACGTTTTTTCATTTGGTTTTCTGTCTGCTGTCCTGTTTGGGTGATTTCCATTATCCTGTCTTCCACATCACTAATTCGTTCTGCATTATTCATTCTGGTTTTTACTGCCCTTAGCACAGTTCATATCTCTGCAAATGAATTTTCTAGTTTTTCTTGGCTCCTCTTTATATTTTCTAGTTCCTTTCTGAGGGAGTCTGCATTACTGTTCATATCTTCTCTTAATTACTTCAGTATTTTCACTATCTCCCTCTTGAACTCCAAGTCTGTCAGAGTGCACAGCTGTTTCATTGTTGACTGCTTCAGCTGAGTTCTCCTGTTGGTTTAACTGGGAATGGTTTCTGAGCTTCTTCATCTTGCTTGTTATTTTCTTTTTCATGGTGGAGGTGCACTCACCGTGTCGGGACAGGGTTTGCCCTGGCACTGCTGTGGAGTGTTTCCTGAGGGCTGGCAGTATTGGCTGGCCTTCTTTGAGGCAGCAGGGTGTTTCCCGAGGGTGGGGGGGCTAATAGAGTCACTCTGAAGCAAAGGAGGACTTCCCAAGGGTGGGCAGGACTGGCAGGTCCGCACCATGATGGAGGCAGACTTCCCCTGGCTGGGCAGGGCTTGCCCCACGCTTCTGGGCCACAGAGCTCTTCCGGGGGCAGGTGGTGCTGGGCAGCTGCTCCGTGGGAGTGTAGCCCCTCCAGAGGGTGGACAGGCCAGGCTGGGGAAAGCCCCGGAGGTGGTTGGCTTCCCGCGAGTGGTGAGGCCAGCCCTCCAGGATGGCAGGCAACCTCAGGTCAGGCACACGTGTTGGGTAGGGGAGTGGGGATGCACTGAGAGGCACTGCTCTCTGCTAGCTGGCAAGCAAGCATGCTTGCTGGGGTGCAAGGAGTATTCTATAGCAGACAGGCCCTCCTCCTCTCGCCTCCCCAACACTGGCACCTTGTCTCTCCTGAGGGTCCAGATCTTCTCCCAGGTTCCCTCTGTTGTGACTTTCCACCCCCCAGCCCTTAGCATATTGCTCCCTCCACCCACAATGCACCACTTCCTAGTCCCTCAGGCTGTCTCCACACTGCCAACCCCAGCCTGCTCCTGGGGACTAACCTCTGGAGCCTAGGTCTCAGTGCCCAGCCCCTACCCGAGCGTCTCAGTTTTTGGTGACTGTGCCAATAGTTCAGATGATCTGTTCAGCTCTCACTCTGCTTTTCAGATCTCAGACCTACTGCTGCACTTTTCTCGGCATCTGGAGATCCCTCCAACTCTGTTGATCTTTCCATCGATTTCCAGGGTGTGGGTTCCCTTTCTCCTTTGGAGTTCCCTTTCGGGAGCACCAGTCCAGTCCTGATTCCCCTTCTCTCACTCTATTTTCTCTTGTTTTACCCAGTTATGTCATGAGATTCTTGCTGTTTTTGAAGGTTTAAGTTCTTCTGCCAGTATTTAGTTGCTGTTCTGTGCTAGTCGTTTAACATGTAGATGTGGTTTTTTTGTTGTGTTTGTGGGAGAGGGCGAGTGCGTCCCCCTACTCTTCTGCCATCTTGCTTCTCCTCCATCTGTTTTATTTTTTAATAAAGATCAGCAAACATGGAAGTTCCCTGGTGGTCTGGTGGTTAGAATTCCACGCTTTCACCACTGCAGCCCAGGTTCAGTCCCTAGTCTGAGAAATGAGATCCCACATCAAGCTGTTGCACACCAAGGCAAAAAAAAAAAAAAAAAAAAAAAAAATTAGCAAACATGGCCCTATGGGCCAAATCCAGACAACTAGCTGTTCTTGTAAATAAATTTTATTGAAAGACAGCTACATTCATTTACATATTGCTTATGGCTGCTTTTATTCTACAACAACTCACTTAATTAAGCATCTGCAACAAAGAGCATGTCACCTGCAGAGCCTAAAATATTTACTGTCTAGCTCTTTTTTAAAAAAGCTTGCTGACCCCGTGATAGATGCAAAGCAGCACTCTTGTCAACTGTCTGCCTATTTTGCCACTACCTGTAAAACCAACACCATGCCCCATTAACCAGCTGCACAACCCCTGATGGCAGAGCCCACTGACGGCCCTCCCTCCAAACCTGCCTTTTGGTAAGTGAGATAATTATGGCCTCCTGGCTTCTGTGAGGTAAGTGCCACCTCTTGGCCTCTTTCATCCCTACAGATGCTAATAATCCCAGTTGTCACTGCTTCCCTTTCCTTCATTCCTGGCCTACAGAACTTAATAATGTTGGTGCCTTTCTCATCAGTGGGTTTTGATGGCTTGGTGACTGGAGTGTCCTCTCATGAGATACATCCTTGGGTGGGTCTTCTGTCTAACATAATAGAGCCCTTCCAGCATGTCCACTTCCCTTAACCTCTTTATTCTTTCCTGCACTGAATGCTGCAGTGAAGAAGAGAAGGAAAGGTTGGGGGAAGCAGCCTAAACTGCTGAGAAGAGTTTTATGGAAGCCAATGGGGAGTCCTTGAGCCAAAGCTGACATCAGAGAGGTCCTGTGTCTCCCAGGAGCGGACCACTGGCTAGAAGCAACCTGTAGGAAGTGTGCATCAGTGAAAACACAGGTAGGTCTCAGGGCACTGCAGCAGGGACCCTTGGTCAGCTACAGCCCCTCTAGTTAGAGGTGTGTGAGACAGCTCATAGCCATGATAGCAGCCCAAAACGATCAGGGTGGGTGTATCAAAGCCTGCTTTAAATGCCAGTCTGCATCAAGAGGTCTGACCTCTAAGAGGGCGCAAGCTTCTGCCCAGAATGACACCTCTCTTGGGAGAGGAGGGTGAGTCAATAGAATAAGAGGCTGCAGGCTGGACTGCAGAGGGCTAAGGTAGCCCCGGTGTGGCCTCTCCTCCTCTTTCCTCACTGTTATTCTTTCAATCCAGAGAAAAAAGAAACATCTGCCCTTATCCAGAAGTCATCTCTTCCCAGCTCCCCGACTGTGCGAGGGTCAATTCACAGACTAGGACTCTTCTGATGCCAGGCTGTGAGGGAGTTAAAGGCTAGAACATCTCACCTGAGATGAGTGCTTTTACCCGGAGGCCACCACTACACCAAGCAGATGGATTGGCGCTTTAGTAAGTGAAAACAGCCCTTTAGCCAACACTCCTTGGCCATGGATACAAGGTGTCTCATGATGTTAACACTCAGAGAATCTTAGGGATCATTTCCTGTCTGCGTGTTTACCCTGGAGGGAAACTGAACCATTCAAGGGCTGCCAGTGAGAACACCTGGCTGCTCATCCTAGCTGTGTTCTTCCCCCAAAGCTGTAAAGGTGCCAAAAGAGATGGAGACCCAGAAATGCAGACCAGCAAGGAGACATCCAGGACCACTTTCTCAAGGAGATGGTGGTGATGAAATGTCTCAAAACAGCCATAATGGGAATGTCTTAGCCCTTCCAGAGTCACTCACATCTCCCAGCAGCTCTGCCTTTCTTCTGTCTAGTCCAGCAGCAGCAGCAGCATCTGAGGGGAGGCTCCCAGGCCACATCTCACCCAGGTCTCATCTCAAGGTCACCAGTTTCTTTCACGGTCAGTCTAGAATTAAACCAGCCTTGGAGGAAAATCAAAGAAGAGTTCTGTGCATTCTTTCTGATAGGCTCTCTCCTAACATAGAAACCTATGTCTCCTCCACTTCTGTTCTTCCAATATTATCAGACTGGATTAAACATATTAGCAGACAAAATGGTGCATCCACCTAATTCCCTATTATTGGTATAGTTTTATCAAAATGTGTAAAGGGACTTCTCTTGTGGCACAGCAGGTTAAGGATCTGTCGTTGTCACTGCAGCAGCTTGGGTCACTGCTGTGGCACGGGTTCGATCCCTGGACTGGGAACTTCTGTATGCCATGGACTTCTGTATGCCTAAAAAACAAACAAATAAAAACAACACATTTTTTAAAAAAGATTTAAAGTAAAATTCCTAAGCCTATTTCTATCTCTGGATCTAGAGTCCCCAGCCTAAAAAAATTCCCAAGCAATGTGATAGCTTTGCATTTTTCCCAGAATCAAATCCAGCTCCACCACTTGGGAGCTAGGGATCTGGGCAATTACTCAGACTCAATGCATCTCAGCTATCCTCATCCATATAATGCCCTCATTTATAAAATGGTGATAAGGATATGGTGCTAGGGTGATAACTCCTAAGGCAGCTATTATGAGATGATGTGTATAAAGCACCTGGCAAAGAACAGATGCTCAACAGAGCTGGGGCTCTGAACTTCAGGATTGGGAATGAGCTAGAAGTAGATGTGGGATTCAACCAGAGAGTTCCTGTTGTGGCTCAGTGGGTTAAGGATTCAGCTTTGCCACAAGCTGCAGCATAGGTCACAGATGCAGCTCTGATCCCATGTTGCCGTGGCTGTGGTGCAGGCCAGCAAATGAAACTCCAATTCAACCCCTAGCCCAGGAACTTCCATACACCATGGGTGTGGCCCTAAAAAGAGAAGAAAGAAAGAAAGAAATCCAGCCAGAGATAAGAATACTCTAAGAAACTGGAGAAAACAAGGGGAAAACCCCAGGAAGCAATGAGAACAAGTGCATGGCTGGCAGCAGGACTGCACTTGGATGCGGGTTAGTATTATCTTCTTCCCTGAATTCCTAGATTAGCAGGCATAAAAACACAATCTCTTAAGTAGCATCCTTACTATTAAATTAGATAATGCACATTAAAACATTTGAGGAGCTCCCCTGAGGCACAGTGGGTTAAGGATCCAGCATTGTCCCTGCAGCAGATCAGGTCACTGCTGAGACAGGTTCAATCCCTGGCCCAGAAACTTCCACATGCCATAGGCACGGCCAAAAAAGAAAAGAAGAAGAAAAAAAAACAACACTTTGAAAAAGATAACATGCTAGAGCAACCTAAAAGATAATGACAACATTAGATGCTTAAAGTTGCAATAAACAGAAGTTTACCTTATAAATGGGTAGGGGACAGGAGAGTAGCACTGTAAAATATCTGTGGAAAACAGGAATCCTAGCCCAGGAATCAAATCTCAAAGGAACCTAGAAAGTCCAGTACCTGGGTCATAGAGAGACTTACACAGAACAACTGTTCAGGGTCCAAGACATTTTGAGGGGTCTATGACCCTGTCCCCCTCCAGAAGTAGAAGTTCATGGATCCCTACTCCTTCGCACTTAACACTCGGCTATTCTGTCTGCTTCTTGTCTCATTTCTTCTTCAACTACTAAAGTGCTGATTCTCTCTGAGTGAGTATTCTAATATATACTCCCAAGACAGTGACTAAACCAGTGAGATCCTCTATGTCCCCATCCTGGTAGAGTTTTTCTTGCCAGGCTAATTTTTCACCTCTTGGCCCACAGGCTGACCGCCCTTGGGTCAGGTTTCACTCCAGATCCTATCTGCAGAGACCCAATGGAGAAGGTCAGGTGAATAAAAAGCACACAACTCCTGGGGCCGTTGCCACAGCAAAATCTTAGGCCTGGAAAGTTCTTCTTAGAATTCTGAGCATGGTTAATGATGACAGATTATAGGATTAGAGAAGGGGGGGGAGCTTAAGCCCAACATCGTACTAAAATGCTCAAAAAGTTAGAAAAATGTAGTTTTAAACCTTATCAAATGTTTCACAGATCACTTTCAAACTTCTCATTGTTTAAACAAAAGTTCAGACCATGTGGTACTTCTGACTTACCAAAAGCACTATGGTTAAGAACACATAGGTCAAACTTCATCAAACTGATTGAGACAATACAGAATTTGTAGGCTAGGGAGCAGAGCACAAGATGACAGCATTGTCCCTTCTGTGCTTCCTCAAGTTTTAAATCTAAGATGTGCTCATCTGTTGAGCCTGCTCTACAACTGCCCACCTTTTCCTTGAAGCTCTCTTTAAGAAAACTGAACAGCCCCTAGCTGATAGAGAAGGTATAAAGCTAAACAAAAGATGTGGCACCTATTTTTCTACATGCATTACCTCTGAGCTCATTTTATGCCCAAGATCTTGGGACTGGCTACCATTACTTTTTTTTAGTCTAACTGAGTATGTAATCAGGGATGGAAGCAGTGGCTAAGGATTACAGGCTCTCAAGCCATGTCTGAATTTTAGAAATTTACTGCAATATTCCTTTTTTGGTGTATATACATATAATCCAGTTTTTTATCATAGCTATTTTTAATACCTATCTTTCCTACTAGATTCGATTCAGTCTCAGCCATGATGGCTAATTTTATCTGGCAACTTGGCTAGACCATTGTACCTAGGTATTTGGGCAAATACCAGTCTAATGTTGCTGTGAAGATATTTTTTAGGAGTTCCCGTCATGGCTCAGAGGGTTACAAACCCAACTAGTATCCATGAGGACACAGGTTTGATCCCTGGCCTCCCTCAGTGGGTTAAGGATCCCACATTGTCATGGGCTGTGGTGTAGGTCATAGCCGTGTTGCTGTGGCTGTGGCAGAGGCCAGCAGTTTCCAGTTTGACCCCTAGCCTGAGAACTTCCATATGCCACAGATTGGGCCCTAAAAAGCAAAAAAAAAAAAAGTTAATTTTTTTTAGATGAGAACATTTAAATCAGTAGACTTCAAGGAAAGATTACCCTCCATAACACAGGTAGACCTCAATCTACCAGTTGAAAGCCTTAAGAGAAAAAGACTGACAAAGTCCCCTGAGGAAGAAGGGATTCTGTCTCCAAAAGGCCTTTAAACTCAAGCTGCCAACATCAACCCTTCCCTCTGTCTCCAGCCTGCTGGTCTGCTCTGATTTTGGAATTGCCGGCTCCCACGATCACATAAGCTAATTTCTTAAAATAAATCTCTCTCTCACATAAACACACACACATACACACATAAATTGGTTAATTCGTTCTGTTTCTCTGGCAAAAACTGCTTAATATACAAACTAAAGGTCAGACACTAAAGCAACATGGAAGAAAAAGATGACTAGGAAATATCCTTCATCTTGAGAGACACGTTAACACACAACTAATACAGTAAATGCTAAGGCAGATGTATTAAGTACTAAGAGAACAAGAAAAAAGAAATTCTTTGAGAAGTAATAGCTGTCTAACAGGAAGACATCATAGAATGAAAGACCCTAGTGGAAACTCTGTGAGCAAAAACAGACATGCACAAAGGGGCAAAACAAGCACCACCCCCTTATGAGGATATTTGATTCAAGATACTGACAGAATACCCAACATTTCTTGAGCTCTTTCTATTCTCTTAAAGGGCTTTTATATGAATATCATAAAACCTCATAACCTTATGAAGCCAGAAACACTTACTTCTACTTTGCAGTTTAGGAACTGAGAGGTGCACAGGGTTTAAGCAAGTTCAAGCTCCTAAATTAAGCAGGAATATAAACCACAGCAACCTGACTTTAGAGTCCACAATCATAACCACTCTATTACTCAGGAGGTCCTAAATACTTTAAAATTTATGATCAAAGCAGAAGCCAGGAACCTTCAGTTCTACATACATGTTTTTGTTTCTTAGCATTATACTAAGTGTTCAATATACTTTCAGACTTTTCTCCAAAGTCCTAATGAAAGTCAAACCTGGAATAGGATAAGCAGCACCCATACATGCTCACCTGGATTTCAGTATCGCAGACATTCTGCAGCACTTGAGGAATGTATGTGATGGAAATTGGAATAAACAGTTAGCTACAACCTTTTTTCAGTTTCCAATGAAGTGACAGTAGGGGGCGACCTTACCCTAAAACAGGTGGACTTCATTAATTTATTATTCTTCATGCACCTGCAAGCCTCTCATTCAGGATACACAAAATATACATCACTTTTCCCTTCTACTTCAGTCTCTGCCTCTCCTTTTCTCTTTCTCAATTACCACCTCAAAATTTACACATAAACCCACCCCAAATTTTACCTAGCTTTTCTTTGACTGCGCTTCCTTCATATTGTGTTTCTTCAGAATTTTTGCTTTAAGTGCTTTTTAAACTAGTCATTAGAACCATCTCCTCTGACTACTCCTTTCACTATTTTTGGCTTTGTCTATGGCATGCAGAAGTTCCCAGGGCAGGGATCAAACCCGTGCCACAGCAGCGACCAAGCCAGACCTTTAATCCACTGAGCCATCAGGGAACTCCTTCTTCCACTATCTTAATGGTTTGAAAATAAACCTTGTTTCATCCAAATGTTAACCCAAAGACTGGATGGCATCTGACCTCATACATGCAAGGGGAGCTAAAACAATATGAATAGGCTATCAATAGAACAAACTTAATTAAATACCTGATTAATCTGTGCAAACATAGTATCTCAACAAATATGTAAAGTAGAAACTGTCTTGATCTAAAATGAAAGCTTAGAGGCTAAGTAACTTTTTAAAATATGTGCACAGTGAAGTTTGGGGTTTAATGATTAAGAATCGTAGTTGCTGGGAGTTCCTGTCGTGGCGCAGGGGAAATGAATCCAACTAGGAACTGTGAGGTCGCAGGTTCAATCCCTGGCCTCACTCAGAGGTTTAAGGACCCTGCGTTGCCATGAGCTGAGGTGTAGGTTGCAGACATGGCTCAGATCTGGCATTGCTGTGGCTGTAGTGTAGGCCAGCGGTTACAGCTCCAATTCAACACTTAGCCTGGGAACCTCCATATGCTGTGGGTGCAGTCCTAAAAGGACAAAAGACCAAAAAAAAAAAAAAAAAAAGAATCATGGTTGCCAAGGGGGAGGGAGTGGGATGGTCTGAGAGTCTGGGGTTAATAGATGCAGACTACTGTGTATGGAATGGATAGGCAATGAGATCGTGCTGTATAGCACTAGGAACTATGTCTAATCACTTGTGATGAATCTATACATGTATGTGTAACTGGGTCACCACGCTGTACAGTAGAAAATTGACAGAACACTGTAAACCAGCTATAATAGAAAAAATAAAAATCATTATTAAAAAAAAGAATCATTGCTTTTGAGGAAATTTCATATATATGTAAAACATATTTATTTAGAAAAGAATCTAATGAAATCTATAGACTCAATCCTGAGAAACATATACATAACAAATTTCTGTGAGAACTTTATAAAGAGCTCACATCTCCAAAGGCTACTATCTATAGAAGTCCTGCCCCCAGGGTCCCAAGTTAAAAAAAAATTAAAAATTTGACCTAAAATATTCTATTAGTTAGAAGTTTCCATAGGCTAGCATGGTCCTGGTGAAGCACTTTTTATCAAACCACTATAAGTAGTAGCTATACAGATGGCCAACAAGCACATGAAAAAATGCTCAACATCCCTGATTATTAGAGAAATGCAAACCCAAACTACCACGAGCTACCACCTCACACCAGTCAGAATGGCCATCATTAATAAGTCCACAAATAACAAATGCTGGAGGGGGTGTGGAGAAAAGGGAACCCTCCTGCACTGTTGGTGGGAATATAAGCTGGTACAACCACTATGGACAACAGTATGGAGACACCTTAGAAATCTATACATAGAACTTCCATATGACCCAGCACTTGGGTATATATCTGGACAAAACTTTCCTTAAAAAAGATGCATGCATCCGCATGTTCATTGCAGCACTGTTCACAATAGTCAAGACATGGAAACAACCCAAATGTCCATCGACAGATGACTGGATTAGGAAGATGTGGTAATATATACACAATGGAATACTACTCAACCATAAAAATGAACAAAATAATGCCATTTGCAGCAACATAGATGGAACTAGAGACGCTCATACTGAGTGAAGTTAAGTCAGAAAGAGAAAGACAAATACCATATGATACCACTTATATCTGGAATCTAATATAAGGCACAAATGAACCTTTCCACAGAAAAGAAAATCATGGACTTGGAGAATAGACTTGTGGTTGCCAGGGGGGAGGGGGAGGGAGTGGGGTGGATTGGGAGCTTGGGTTAATAGATACAAACTATTGCTTTTGGAATGGATTAGCAATGAGATCCTGCTGTGTAGCACTGGGAACTATGTCTAGTCACTTATGATGGAACATGATAATGTGAGAAAATAGAATGTGTAAATGTATGTGTAACTGGGTCACCATGCTGTACAGTAGAAAAAAATTGTATTGGGGAAACAACTATTAAAAAAAAGTAGTAGCTATTATTTTTACTTTCAAACAGTGGAGAACTTTACGAAATTGGGTTATTTCAGCTAGAATTTTTTCACAACACTTTCTATCACCTTTGTGATATATTCCCTATGAAAAGGAATTCATAAGTGTCATTCATTTTATGACACAATCTATGAAGAACATTAAGAGGAAGATGATAGGAAAGGAAAGCAAAGGAAGAGAATGTCAGAAATAAGGTACATAAAGAGAAATACACAGTGCTGTGAGCACACCCATGTTTGATAAATAAAATCAGATAATTCAGAACTTTTTTTCTTTATTAAATGTGTAAAAAGTAGTCATTTTACAGGCTCAAAATCAGACAAGTGCATGAGGGTATATAATTGGCATATTTATAAACTGCATCCACCCAAAACCTCACTGTGGACACAGTCCATACTACATTCAATGTCTGCATATTTACATGATACCGCCTCAAAGTAAATACAAAATTAACTCCCATCATTTTAGTTCAAGACATATGTGATATAGTTTCAAAATGCAATTTTTTTCAACCAAAATGCCAAAGGCAATTTTTTTAACTCAGTTATTAATTCGTTATTTTGTGCAAAATTACAGCAAGACTAATTATAAGGGTTCTGTTCAGCTTTGGTAAGATATGTTTGAACACTACTGAAATACAGCTAAAGTTTTAGATTTTAATTAACAAGATTACAGTACTTCTGATTTACAACTGACCTAAAAATAGTGAATGGTAATACATATTGTTAACATTTTTAAAAAACTTCAAAGTGTAAATAATACATCTCTAAAAGTACGTGTGCCTTGCCATTCGATCAATAAACATGATTTAATACAGATCACAAAATTTCAATTAACCCAGATTCTATACCTATCTCCTGCCTGCTATCTATTTCAGTCTTAAATCTAACTTTATATCAAAAAAAACAGTTTAAGAATTTATTTCATAGGATTAATCCCAACAATTACTGGGTAGCTTTCAAACTATTTCACTCCTTATAAATACGAATCACTAGAAAGTCTAGACCAGTGGTTCCTTGCATCAGACTTATCAGAGGGGCTCTGTAAAATGTGCATGGAGGAGTTCCCATCGTGGCACAGTGGAAACAAATCCAACTAGGAACCATGAGGTTGCAGGTTCGATTCCTGGCCTCACTCAGTGGGTTAAGGATCCAGCATTGCCGTGCACTGTGGTGTAGGTCGCAGATTAGGCTCGGATCTGGCGTTGCTGTGGCTGTGGCGTAGGCCGGCAGCAACAGCTCCAATTAGACCCCTAGGTCTGAGAACCTCCATATGCCATGGGTGCGGCCCTAAAAGGACAAAAGACAAAAAAATAAAATGTACATGCGCCCCGACGAAGAACTAATGAGTAAAAATCTCCGAGTTTTTTTGTTTGTTTGTTTGTTTTAAGTTTCCAAGTGATAATACGCAGCCTACTGTGGAAACCTCTAACTTAGACCACTAGATCAGTGGTTCTCAACTTTTAAGGTGCCTCACTTGAGGAAACTTTTTTAAAAAGAAAAACAAACATTTGTTTCAGTAGACTGAGAGTGGTGTCCAGGCTAGAGATCCAATTGCAGCTGAAGCTGCCAGCCTACACCACAGTTACATCAATGCCAGATCCAAGCTTCATCTGCGCCCTACACCACAGCTTGCAGCAAACTCTAGATTCTTAACCCACTGACTGAGACCAGGGATCAAACCCGCATCCTTATGGATACTAATGAGATTCTTAACCTGCTGAGCCGCAATGGGAACTCTGGAACCAGCATTTTAGATAATCGTTGCAGTTGGACCTCATACCACTCTGAGAAATAATGCACAGCCTTTGTCAGGTTATATATAAATGACTACATTCAGCAGTTTAGGTGACACTGTCCTGCCAGCACTAATGATCTGCCCTAGCAGTTTTAGCTAGAGTTTGGGGACAACACAAAGCCTTTAAAAATAAAATATATTTATATTCTTAAACATAAGATCAAAGTCAAGCAAATTGTGAGATCATAATTCATTCACTAAAGAAGGGAAAGGCTTTCAAACAAAAAAGAAGGGAAAGGCTTTCAAACAAACTTTTTAAACCTTTAAACAGACCAGTTCTAAGCATTCAACATAAATTTAATGCCTTCTCCATCATTACTTAGTCTGATATGTTATCAGAGGTAGTGATTCCAGCTAAGCAAAAATGTAATGTAGATTATAAAAGATACACATTCTAGTCACACACCTTTATAGGTTCTGTATAGTCTCTAAGTAAGAGACCAGATATCAGTTGGATATTAAACAATACTAAAACACTAAATATTCTCAATTTAATACAATGAAACTTCATATTTCCCTCATATAATACATTTCTACATATAATATGGGGGTGGGATCTAGAAAACACTAAAGGTATCATGCTGCCTCTTTTGTGAAGAAGCTATTTTCCCATTTTCCACCATTCTTGTCATTATCTATAAAATGGGTAGTTGGTATATATCATTCTACTTTTAAGAATTTTTTTAAAAGCACAGAAAAAGCAACCACATGTGAAGCTACACAATAAATCAGAGGACAGACAGAACTAGTGATAAGACTTCCCATGTGGAAAGTTGGGTTCATTATCTTATCAACTTGACAACTGTATCTCACAGACTGTGATGACTGTAACCAAGAATTATAAATATTTAAGCACATTTGAGGGTGTGAAAGCTACACCACCCCCGCCAAACTTTAGGAATATATATAATCTACTTTGAGCCCAGAAGCTACATAAGAACTAAATAGCAACAACAAAGCTAAGAAGCGGTGAGAGTACATGGTTAGTGGAATCAATATAGCATCTTGCTCACCTACCCTATGCCTAAGATGCTAATATTTCCTGCATACATATTTTTCTATCATGTTCTTCACAAAGGCTTAAACCACCTCTTTGTCAGTGGTAGTATGTGATTAAACAGGCTGGCATTTCTTCTTAACCAAACAATGTAAAGCTAACTGTCAAAAACCAGCTTTGTATTGACAGAGAGGCAAATGATTTTAAAAGAAACTGAAACTTCTAAATCCACACTTATTAAGAAGCTAAGAGATTCATACTAATTTTTAAGCACTTAGAGTCTAAACTATTGAAACAATCAAACCATTTTCTACTTTATAAATGACTTAGGGCCAAAAAGAATGAATTTCAAAATTAAGTGAAACAAAGTTGAAAAATTACATATAAATATATAAACCAAGTGGCATCATGTCTTCTACTTAGGGAAGAAAGCTTCTTGAATGGCTGAAATGAAGATAAACAGCACTCCTGAGAAAAGGATTTCAAAACTCAACACAACGGTATAAGGCACTACCTTAACTTCAGTCTGCACTGGGTCATCTTAAATCAAGAACATGAATAGGAGAAGGACAGATACAAACATCCAACTTCTCAGGTCCTTTTTGCTGGTTTGGCAGTTAACTGTTTTTCTCTTTCAAATTCCTTCTCTCGTTGCTGCTCCCTTTCCAACTCTTCTTTTTGCCTCTTCTGCTGAAGTTTAAGTGCTCTTTTCTATGCCAAAAAAAAAAAAAATTAAAAACAAAGAGAACACAAGGCTTATAGGTTATAGTCTAATTTAAAAGTAGCAATGCTTTTACACAGAGGGCCTCGAACATGATGAACCCAAAGACATATTATAATTAAAATTGCAAAAGTTAAAGATAAAGAGAGGATTCTAAAGGGAGTAAGAGTAAAAGCAAAGAGTTAATTATAAGGGAGCCCCATAAGGCTATCAGCTGTTTCTGTGCAGAAACTTTACTGGCTAGATGGGAGTGACAAGATATATTCAAAGTCCTGAAAGGGGAAAATCTGCAACCTAGGATACTCTATCCAGCAATGTTATCATTTAGAATAGAAAGAGAGATAAAGAGTTTCTCAGATAAGCAAAAACTAAAAGAATATAGCAATACTAAATCTATCCTAAAGGAAATATTGAAAGGTCTTCAGAAAAGAGAAAATCACAATTAGAAAGTAAATCACTTGGGAGTTCCTGTTGTGATGCAGTAGATACAAATCCAACTAGTATCCATGAGGATGCAGGTTTGATCCCTGGACTTGTTCAGTGGGTCAGGGATCCAGCATTGCCATGAGCTGTGGTGTAGGTTGCAGACACAGCTCAGATCTGGCATTGCTATGGCTGTGGCACAGGCCAGCAGCTGTAGCTCCAATTTGACCCCTAGCCTGGAAACTTCCATATGCCATGGCTGTGGTCCTGAAAAGCAAAAAAAAAAAAAAAAAAAAAAAAAAAGAGAGAGAGAGAGAGAATAAATCACTTAAATAAACCAGGATACAGATTAAAAAAAAAATAAGAAAAATTTCTGTGAATGTAATGATAATTACAAAGAATGGCAAAAATATGAACCTAAAGGATGTAAAAAAGGACATCAAAATCATAAAATCTAAGGGAGGAGAATAAGAAAATATAGATTTTTTTTCTAGAATGTGTTTGAGCTTATATTACTACCAGTTTAAAGCAAGTAGATATAGGAAGGGGTTAACATATTTGAAAAACAGGGTAACCACAAATCAAAAACATATAATAGATTCACAAAAGCCAAAATGAAGAGAACATAAGCATAATGCAAAAAGAAAATCATCAAACCACAAGAGGAAAAACAAAAAGGAAAAGAAAGGGACAAAGAAGAAATATAAAATCAGTGGGAAAATAAGCTCAAAATGACAATAAATACGTGTATCTATCAATAATTACCTTAAATGTCAATGGACTTGGGCTCCAATCAAAAGACATAAAGTGGCAGATTGGATTAAAAAAAAAAAGAGAGAGCCTACAATATGCTGCCCACAAGTGACCCATTTTAGGACAAAAGACACACATAGACTGAAAGTGAGGGGATAGAAAAAGACATTTCATGCAAACAGAAATGACAAGAAAGTAGGGATTACAATATTCACATCAGACAAGAGACTTTAAAATAAAAAAAATATATAAAGAAAGAAAGATATGGTGTGGATAAGCAATGAGATCCTGCTGTATAGCACAGGGAACTATATCTAATCACTTGTGATAGAACATGATGGAAGATAATGTGAGAAAAAGAAAGTATATATATGTATAACTGGGTCACTTTGCTGTACAGCAGAAATTGACAGAACACTATAAATCAACCATAATAAAAAAATTTTTAAAAAAGAATGATAAAGAAGCACACTGTACAATGATAAAAGGAGCAATACAAGGAGAGGATATAACATTCATCAACACACATGCACTTAATATAGGAGCACCTAAATACATAAAACAAATACTAACAGACATAAAGGGAGAAACTGAAAGGAATAAAATAATAATAGAAGACTTTAATACCCATTCACATCAATGGACAGATCTTCAAGACAGAAAATCAATAAGGCAAAAGGGAAACTAAATGACACACTAGAACAGTTAGACTTGATATTTTCAGGACCTAATATCCAAAAAAGGCAGAATACACATTATTTTCAAGTATACATGGAACATTATCTAGGATTGACCTAGGGCACAAAACAAGTTTCAACAAACTAAGACTACATTAATTGTTTCAAGCTTCTTTTCTGATCACAATGGCATGAAGCTAGAAAAAAACAATTACATGGAGACTAAACAACATGCTACTAAAATACCAGTGGGCCAACAATGAAATCAAAGAAGAAATTAAAAAATATCTTGAAGCAAACGACAATGAAAATATAACCATACAAAATCTATGGGATGCAGCAAAAGCAGTTCTTGCAGGAAAATGTATAGCAATATAGGCCTTTTTTAAGAAATAAGAAGGAGTTCCCGTCGTGGCGCAGTGGTTAACGAATCCGACTAGGAACCAGGAGGTTGCGGGTTCGGTCCCTGCCCTTGCTCAGTGGGTTAACGATCCGGCGTTGCCGTGAGCTGTGGTGTAGGTTGCAGACGCGGCTCGGATCCCACGTTGCTGTGGCTCTGGCGTAGGCCGGTGGCTACAGCTCCGATTCAACCCCTAGCCTGGGAACCTCCATATGCCACGGGAGCGGCCCAAGAACCAAGAGATAGCAACAATAACAACAACAAAAAAAGACAAAAAGACAAAAAAAAAAAAAGAAATAAGAAAAATCTCAAGTAAACAACCTAAACCACCACCTAAAGAATTAGAAAAAGAACAAAACCTAACATCAGGATAAGGAAGGAGATAATAAAATAGTAGTGTTTTTGGAGAACAAACTAGTGGTACCATTGTGTGTGGGGAGGGGGGCAGCAATATAGGGGTACGGGAGTGGGAGGTACAAACAAACTACTGGGTGTAAGATAGGCTCAAGGATGTGTTGTACAACACGGAGAACATAGCCAATATTTTGTAAATAACTGTAAATGGAAAGTAACATTTAAAAATTGTATTAAAAATTTTTAATTTTAACATTTTTAAACAAGTAACAGTGCTCTGATTTAAGATAATCAATAAATTTCATATTTAACTTTCATATTTGTTCTGAGTTTTTTTTAATTGATGTATAATTACTGGAAAATACTATATAAGTTACAGATGTATGACATAGTGATTCACAATTTTTTAACGTTTGGGATACTTTAAGGTCTCCTTGATACAAGAAGTTTATTTACTATAAACTCTTATTAAATGAGAAATACAGTGACATATTCAGAGAACATGAGCCTACCAGCCAGTTATTAAAGGAAAAGCCCAAAGTGAAGCCCAAAATACATAAGAATGTATTTTAAAGAAACAAACAAAAAAAAAACCACAATGTACCATGAATTAAGTATGTTATTGTATATGAATATAAGAAATCAGAAAATAAATATTGGAGAAAAATAGACAATTAAACCTCTATTTATATAAAGACTATGAAAGAATTTTTTAGCATTGATTATTAACTCACTTTTAACTTTGATGTCTTTTCATGAAGCATCAGCATTTCTTTTCTTATATTCACCAACTTGGCATGATAGTGTTTAGCTTCAGTGAACTTACCATGGAAAAGTAAACGAAAAGTCAACTTAAAACAGACAAATATCAAAAGGGATAAATAAATCAATGTCTAAATTACAGTTCATTCTTCCTAAATTGGTCAAATTTTTGAAGCTTTAATTATCGCCACATTGTAATTCCAAAATTCAAATCTAATTTAAATCACTAGCAGGCTTTTGAGAATACTTGATTCCGTGCAGATTGATTAAAAAGTTACTAAACATAATACAGACATTTATATTCTATACAGATAACATTTTGCCTTAAAAACATGCAATTTTAGTAAGACTATCCAATAATGCTCAGTTTTATTTAAGAAAAGTAAAACACTCTACTGCCTTTACAAGAGAGAGGCCAAGCCAGAGTACATAGGACAGTTTAAGTGAAGTGTCTGCCCATCGGGAAAAACCAAGCTATGACCAGAAAGCCCTGAGAGGGTGGCAGACAAGTTTGGTCATATTCTTTGGGCTTCTGAAGTCAGACCAAGGAGAACAATCTCTGTAAGCACACTTTTATTTCCAAGTAGTGTTACATATGTATAGACTTTCCATCTCAGCCAGAGATGGGAGAGAAGGAAAAAGAGCTCCTCATTCTCAGGAAGCAAGGCAACAGAAAGAGAAGGTCAGGTAACAAAAATGAAAGAAGTGTCAGTAGAGAAATTAGCAGCCATAATACAGCTACAAGTAAAGTTGGAGTCAGATGAGCTCTAGAGCTTACAGACTCTCTTTCTCTCTCTCTGAGCCTTCTAATTTTCAGTTCCTAAATGACAATCAAAACCACTCTTGGGCTGAAAGAAGGAAAAAGAGGAAGACTTAGCTTCTGCCCTTCAGATGGAAGCAACAATACTACATTTGCTTGGTTCATTCATTCTTCATTCTTTCATTAATTCATTCATTCAACAAAACTCATTCTGCTGCAACATGAACTCAGTGGGGAAGACAAAACTAGGTAGGCTTCACAAATCAGGAACTATTGAATGGAAGACTTCATATATACTACCACATGCTTCTATCTAATACTAGAGAAGGCAGTCTTGGTTTCTTATTGTTATAAAAGGAAAACATTAGTAAGCCACATTTTTCCAATGAAAAGTACATTTTTTGACGTAAGTATGAAAGTACACAAAACCATGCAAACTAAGCTAATGTTAGTTTCTAATGTTTGACATAAAAAGGAAGATAGCCACAAGTTCCTTATTTCTGTTAATTCTCCATTTCCTAAAATAAAGAGTATCAGTTCCTCTCATCCAAAAGCTATAACGCTCCTGATGAAATTCAACTATTATTGCCTATATTGAAAGACATAAAGGGTCCATAAAGGAGCTTCAAACAATCTGTTTCAGAGTTAAGTTGTTCTGGCATTGTGAAAATGCCATACAATTGAATAAATGCTAATTTCAAAATCCATGTACTTGATAAAAAGAGATGTGCTTTCTTTAACAGGAAAAATAGTACCCCCAAAGCTCCTTACTTTTACTTCTCTTTTATTTGTCTTCAATTATGAGTAGATCTATTCCAGACGTTCATATATAAGTTCAATTTCCTACCTCAAGTTCAACATTTGAAAGCTAGCAATTCAAGAAAATAGAAAGTCTAATAAAGTAAATCAATGTTTCTTGTTAAACAACAAATTCTAAACTTTAAAAATTAGAGGAAAAGGAGTTCCCACTGTGATGCAGTGCATTAAGAACCTGACTGCAGTGGCTCAGGTCGCTGTAAAGGCAAAAGTTGATCCTCAGCCCAGCACAGTGTGTTAAAGGATCTGGCATTACTATACTTGCAGCGGACGTAGCAGCTATGGCTTGGATTCAATCCCTAGCCCAGGAACTTCCATATGCCACAGGTGCAACCATAAAAAGGAGTTCCCATCATGGCACAGTGGTTAACGAATCCAACTAGGAACAATGAGGTTGCGGGTTCAATCCCTGGCCTTGCTCAGTGGGTTAACGATCCGGCGTTGCCGTGAGCTGTGGTGTAGGTCGCAGATGTGGCTTGGATCCCACATTGCTGTGGCTGTGGCGTAGGCCAACGTCTACAGCTCCGATTAGACCCCTAGCCTAGGAACCTCCATATGCCATAGGAGCAGCCCTAGAAAAGGCAAAAAGACAAAAAAAAAAAAAATTAGAAGAAAAGATCTCAAACATACATAAGTACAAAGCTGGGAGGATAAACCTAGCTATTTCTAAAACAAGATGTCATTAAGCAATGTCAACTAAGTCATACTTACCAAAGCATTAATATCCAACATAGAATGACATTCCTTAAATTTTGAAATCTCTTGTTCCAGTGTGTCTAATAATACAACTTGGTTCTGTCTGAAACAAAAGCACATAGTCAAAATAAACTTTACATACTTTAAGAGGAGGGTCATTAAAACAAATCACATTCAACTTGGTCAATGTTAAAAGGAGAAATAATTTGGAAGTTTATTGACATTCCATGGCTTATTTAGTTTAACATAATCTTTTTCAAAATAATATTCCAAATCCTCATTCTGATAAGTAAACGGGTCTTTTATTCATGCCTCAATTACAGACTAGAACAACATCAAGCCATTTTAAATTATTTTATTATTTATTTTTAGGAACTCTTTGTATTATCATCAAAAGTTTTTTTAATACTATGTTGCCCAAGAAACTTGATGTTTTATTTATATTAAAACTGTAACATTACCATAAAGGAGAAGAGAAGCAGTGACTTTTTAGATTAGGGTTGGGAAAAATGCAGCACCAAGGGATAATAACTAGTCACATGATCTTGGAAATTTAGTTTGTTTCTCTGGACCTAAACTTCTTCATTTATAAAGTAAGGTCAATCCAGGTAATTTCTAAGCTTCCTCATTAAGATCTGAGTCAAAACTTTCTTTTTTTTTTTTTTTTTGCCTTTTTAGAGCCACACTCATGGCATAGGGAAGTTCCCAGGCTAGGGGTCAAATAGGAGCTGCAGCTGCCAGCCTATACCACAGCTCACAGCAACACCATATCCCCAACCCACTGAGTGAGGCCAGGGATCAAACCCATATCCTCATGCATACTAGTCAGATTAGTTACTGCTGAGCTACAATAAGAACACCTGATTCAAAACTTTCTATTGAGGAAGAAAAGCCAATTTCTCTGATATTCTTCTCCAGATCAACCAATGCTAGGATCATAGGAATAAGTAACACTGTGGGGGGAGGGAGCATTACCTAATTAAATAGTTCAAAGAATACTATAGACAAAGAAAAATATGACATGATGTGCTTGCAAAACTATGCAAACAGAGAACAATGAAAATAAGAAATAGCAATGAAGAGACTGAAAGGCAGTTACAGTATCTCTACCATTCAGTACTGAGTGTGGCATACCTCACAGGTCACAGATGTCCCTTCAGCTGACCAGAGACTACAGAAGGTGAAAAACAGAATGGATGAGAGGAAAACCCAGCAGATCAATGACCCAAGAGAGGCAGGACAGTAGAAACAGGCTGCTACAACTGGAAAACAATTTATTAACATAATTTATGGAAAAGGGATCACCACTACTTATCCCCTGGACGTTAAAAAAATAACAAAGGAATACTTTCAACACCTCTGTTCACAAATTTGAAAACTTAGATGGAAATGACTAATTCCTTGAAAGACACAAACTACTAAAATTCATACAAAGAGAAACAGATAATCTAAGTAGGCCTATATTTCTAAGTAGTAAATGTCCAGAAATGAAAGAATCAGGAACCGGTGGCTTCACTGGGATTTCCACCTAATATTTAAGGAAGAAATCATACCAATTTTCCACAATATCTTTCAAAAAACATCAGCAAAGAGAGCACTTCTTAACTCATTCTATGAGGTCAGCATTATCCTAAAATCAAAACCCGATAAAGACATTACAAGAAAAGAAAACTATAGGCCATTATCTTTCATGAACATAGGTGCAAAAATTCTCCACAAAATATCAACAAATCAAACCCAACAATGTATAAAAAGAATAATATACCACGACCAAGTGGAATTTATGCCAAGCACGCAAAGCTGGTTCAACATTTGAAAATTAATCAATATAACCCATCGCATCAACTGGTTAAAGAAGAAAAATCATATGGTCTTAACAGCTGATGTAGAAAAAGCACTTGGAAAAGTCCCACACTCGTTCATGATTAAAAACATTCTCATCAAACTAGAGAGAGGAACTTCCCCAACTTGATAAAGACCATCAAAAACAAACAAACAAGAATAAAAAACAAAACCTACAGCTAATATTGCACTTGTGGTAAGAAACTAGAAGCTTTCCCCCTAAAGATCAGGAGCAAAGAAAGGATGTCCACTCTCACTACTCCTATTCAACATTGTACTACAAGTCCTAGCTAATGCAGTAAGACAAGAAAAGGAAATAAAAGGTATACAGATTGGAAAGGAAGAAATAAAACCATCTTTGTTCACAGCTGACATGATTGTCTATGTAGAAATCCCCAAAGAATCAAGAAAACCCAGGAACAAATATGTGACTACAGCAAGGTTTCAGGATACAAGGTTAATATACAAAAGTCAGTTGCCTTCCTATACACCAGCAAAGAACAATTATATCATTTATAATAACCCCTGTCAGAAGAAATACTTTGGCATAAATCTAACAAAATATGTATAGGATCTACATGCAAAAACTATTAAGCTCTAATGAAAGAAATAAAAAAAAGATCTAAACTATGGAGAGATATTCCAAGTAAAAGGAATTAAAAACTCAACATTGCTATGATATCAATTCTTCCCAACTTGATCTATAGGTTCAATGCAATCTCAATTTAAATTCCAGTAAGTTATTTTATAGAAATCAACAAACTGATTCTAAAATTCACATGGAGGAGTTTCCGTCATGGCACAGAAGCAATTAATCTGACTAGGAACCATGAGGTTGTGGGTTCAATCCCTGAGGTTGTGTGTTCACTCACTCAGTGGGTTAAGGATCCAGCATTGCCATGAGCTGTGGTATAGGTTGCAGACACAGCTCAGATCCCGTGTTGCTGTGGCTGTGGCATAGGCCAACAGCTGTAGCTCCAATTAGACTCCTAGCCTGGGAACCTCCATATGCCTTGGGTTCGGCCCTAAAAAAAAAAAGAAAGATGACATAATGCCATTTGCAGCAACATGGATGGAACTAGAGAATCTCATACTGAGTGAAATAAGCCAGAAAGACAAAGACAAATACCATATGATATCACTTATAACTGGAATCTAATATCCAGCACAAATGAACATCTCCTCAGAAAAGAAAATCATGGACTTGGAGAAGAGACTTGTGGCTGCCTGATGGGAGGGGGAGGGAGTGGGAGGGATCGGGAGCTTGGGTTTATCAGACACAACTTAGAATAGATTTACAAGGAGATCCTGCTGAATAGCATTGAGAACTTTGTCTAGATACTCATGTTACAACAGAAGAAAGGGTGGGGGAAAAATGTAATTGTAATGTATACATGTAAGGATAACCTGACCCCCTTGCTGTACAGTGGGAAAATAAAAAAAAAATTATAAAAAAAAAAAAAACTATGTGGATCAAGAAAAAGAGAAAATAAACTGCAGATTGGGAAAATATAGTTACCAAAAAAACAAACAAAAAAAAAAAAAAAAAAAAGAAAGAAAAGACAAAGAGTAAGTTTTACAGCAGCAGCACCACAAAAAAGACATGACAGGCCAGCTGGTCTGACCATCACAAAAAAGCTGACCACCACAAAAAAGACATGACAGGCCAGCTTGGTCAATCCAGAGAGGTCCTGACCCACAAAGAAGCAGAAGCTCAGGCTGCTGTTTCTGGGTGGGAGCTAATAAAATTAGAGTGTATATTTTTACAAACCATGGATCCCATTCTATTGGTTCCATTCTTCCTTATCCTGTTCCTTTCTTAGCTTATCCTCCAATCCTTTATTTAGCAAGTAGACTTATTAACTAGGAATGAAATGGGTCATCTCAAAAAAAAAAAAAAAAAAAAAAAAAAGATAATTAAGGAGTTTCCATTGTGGTTCAGTGGGTTAAGAACCCGACTAGTATCCATGAGGGTGTGGGTTCGATCCTTGGCCTCACTCAAAGAGTTAAGGATCCAGGAGTTCCCGTCGTGGCGCAGTGGTTAACGAATCCGACTAGGAACCATGAGGTTGCAGGTTCGGTCCCTGCCCTTGCTCAGTGGGTTAACGATCCGGCGTTGCCGTGAGCTGTGGTGTAGGTTGCAGACGTGGCTCGGATCCCGCGTTGCTGTGGCTCTGGCGTAGGCCGGTGGCTACAGCTCCGATTCAACCCCTAGCCTGGGAACCTCCATATGCCGCGGGAGCGGCCCAAGAAATAGCAACAATAACAACAACAACAACCAAAAAGACAAAAGACAAAACAAAAAAAAAAAAAAAAGAGTTAAGGATCCAGTGTTGCCACAAGCTGCAGTGTAGGTCACAGTTGCAGCTAGGATCTGGCATTGCTGTAGCTGTTGCATAGGCCAGCGGCTGCAGCTCCAATTTGACCCCTAGCCCAAGAACTTCCATATGCTGAAGATGCGGCCATAAAAACAAAGGAAAAAAAAGATAATTTAGGATTTCTGACAACTCGTGAACCAGCAGTTGAACACAAATGTGACTCTTAATGGAGGTAACTTAGCACTTCTACTTAGAAACAGGTGTTTACCCATTCTGCAACATTCCCAATAGGAGATATTTTCCTAAAATAGTGGTAAGACACAAAAACTAATCAGTCTAGATAAGATTTAGGGGTACTTCTTAGAAGAGACGAAACACTCGGAGTATTAATTTCACTTTTTACATTTAGGTTACTATGTAATCCAAATTACATATATTCTATGTAATTTAGATTACTCCACTCCCATTTGCTATCACAAAAGATATAGAAATACTCATTATATTAAATGTTACAAAATATTACCCCTAATACAGCATATACGTTAACTTATACAGTAAACTATGACTATGCCAGAGGGGAAAGGAGTGCATTTATGGTTTTTGTCAGCTCACGTGAGTTCCTGGAGGGCTTGTTTTGATCTCTGCAGATCTGGCAAGTAGTGAGAAAGCAATCCTTCTGCCAGCTGCTCCACAGCTTTGTCTTCTATGTTCAAGTCCTCTGTTAACCCTTCATCTGGAGAAGTGTCGCTTAAACCTATTGCCAACCAGAAAATCAAATTTAGGAAGCTTTTAAATTGACACAGAGGTAAAAGAGTAGTAGGGAGGGAGAGAAAGACCCTGGTAGTGGAGTTCAGACCAGACACATAGCCTACTTAAAGTATCTTTTTTTTAAAAACTTTGACCTCGTGAGCATATTCTAAAAGAAGAGTTATGAGCACTCAGTATTTTTTAGCTACTAGTACAAGGTAAAGTCTGGATTAAAAGGACATTAACATACACAAAATTCTCTACATTTATATATTTTGCAGGTTAGAGGATTTCATTTCCCATGACTTATTAAAGGAGTCTGAGGCCAAAAAGGGAGTAACAGTCACTGAACGGAAACGAGAAATTCTTCTTTTCAAAGCTCACAGAAATTATATATATTTTAAATACAATAACTAAAAGTATTCTTATACAACTAGGAAGTAATATGGGTCAACGTTTGTTTTGTGTACAGCTTAATACATTATTTACATGTAAAAGGAGGGTTTTTTTGTCATTTGTTAGAGATGATGGGAGAGATTTTCTAAGAATTTCTCCTCTCTTGAGATTCAGTACCTTAATTTACCATAGAGAATAGTATAATAACTGTCTTATGGAGTTCTCGTTGTGACTCAGTGGAAGACAAGTATGACTAGTAACCATGTGGACACAGGTTTGATCCCTGACCTCACTCAGCTCAATGGGTTAAGGATCTGGCATTGCCATGAGCTGTGGTGTAGGTCACAGACTCAGCTCAGATCCCACGTTGCTGTGGTTGTGGCGTAGGCCAGTGGCTACAGCTCCAACTGGACCGCTAGCCTGGAACCTCCATATGCCATGGGTGCAGTCCTAAAAAGACAAAAATAATAATAATTGTGTGTATATCTACACATCATGAACTATTTCATTCATACTTTTCCACTGAATAACAATGTAAGCACTGTGCCAGACATTCAAAAATGTATTAATATGACTGCCTGTCAATCACTACCCCACCAAGAAAAGTACAAAACAATTTCTAAACAGGGTTCAATGAACGGTTTGTAAGATTTTAGAATCAGAGGTTTAGAATGAAAAAAAAAAAAGTGAGATGGTCACATTACTAAAATTCTACTTCAGAACATTTTTAAACTAATATTGAACTCTGAAACATCTCTAATCATAATCTGATAATAATCCATAACAAGAAATTAGATCATTATACAGAATAACTTTATCATGACACTTTGCTTATAGCTTATTTCCAAGTATAGTTTTTACCACATATTTAAATGTTGGCAAGGCTGAGGAAAACAACATGCTATCATATTCAAAATTAGCTTTTAGAAATTAAAATAGCACAGTGTTTATTTGGATCCTGAGAAACATATAAACAATCTTTGGAATTCTCAAGGCTGCAAGGCAATATTCAAACAAATAAGAGCTAACTAGAGGAGTTCCTGTTGTGGCTCAGCAGTAACAAAGCCAACTAGCATCCATGAGGATGTGGGTTTGATCCCTGGCCTTGCTCACTGGGTTAAAGATCTGGCATTGCCATGAGCTTCAGTGTAGGTCGCAGATGTGGCTCGGATCTAGTGTTGCTATGGCTGTGGGACAGGCCAGCAGCTGTAGCTCTGATTTGACCCCTAGTCTGGGAACTTCCATATGCCACAGGTGTAGCCCTAAAAAACATAAAAAATAAAATAATTTTTTTAAAAAAAGACTTAATTAGAAACTGAAGCACTTCGAAAATGAAATAAAAATATATAATAGGAAAAGTGGAACATTTACAGATATTGTCATTGATGTACCATCAGATGGGACATTAATAAAAATATATCTGATGATTCAATAGTTTGTAATAACCTATATGGGGGAAAGAATGGATATATTTATATGTATGACTGACTCACTTTGCTGAACACCTGAAAATAACACATCAGTGTAAATCAACTATACTCCAATAAAATTAAATTTAAAAAAATCTGAAGATTAAAGGCTTGATTACATCTTGATTAAAGGCTTGATTACATCTTCAGATTAAATCTGAAGATTAAATCTGAAGATGTAAAGGCTTGATTACAATAATACTGCAAACAGCGGCAACTCTAAAAAAACACAGAAAACATAATTACTACAGATAAACAGACACAACCAAATAAGGGCATTTCAATCATTTTTTGGCCACACCCATGGCATGCAGAAGTTCCTGGGCCAGGGATCAAATCTGGGCCACAGCTGTAACCAGTGCCACAGCAGTGACAATGCCAGATCCTTAACCAGGTGAGCCACCAGGAACTCCAAGAATATTTCAACTTTAAGGAATAATAACCAATACACCTTCCTTACACTCTACACACATTTTAACTCACAGACCACCCCTCCAACCTCTTATCCTGCCCCAGTATTCTGGTTAATTATTGGAAGAGTCTGAGGTTACTTGTGTTTTCACAACACTTATTTACTAAAGTTAAGGTACTTTATTGTGGGCGACAAGAAACATTTGCTGCACGTGTATTTTATACACTAGTTTTTGAGGTGACAACAATAAATTCGGCAAGTCCCCTTCCCAGAATGGGTTCAATACAGGAGAATCAGAGAATGTGAGAAGTACCTCAGATGAGAGAAAGAGCACTTTCACCAGGGATATCAGGGAACAATTTCTAAAGGAGCTGAAGCTTGAAGAAGGGGGCATAAGCTGAAAAACAAAAATACTCCTACTCATTCCCTTAGGCCAGAGTCACTCTGAAGTTTCTTACACAGCTTTCAAGAAATTTTCTTTGCATACTTACACTTACACCTTGTTTTTAATCACAAATGAAATACTGCTCTTACTGTTCTGCAACTTTTCTCACATATATGTCTTAGATATCATCCACATCAACATATTTCAATCTACTATATTCTTTTTGACAGAACAGAATTATATCTTATTTTATTGAGCCAGTTCCCTACTGTTATGAACTAATGTTTGTGTCCTTCCCTAAAATTAATATGTTGAAGCTCAAACCTCCAATGTAATGGCATTTAGAGGTGGAAGTCTTTGGGAAGTAATTAAGTTTAGATGAAGTCTAAGGGTAGAGGTCCCCATGATGGGATTGCTGTCCTTAACAGAGAGAGAGAGAGACCAGAACTCTCCCTCTACCATGTGAGGCCACAAGTGGAAGGCAACCATCTGCAAATCAGAAGAGGGTCCTCTCAAGGAACATATTCTGCCCAAATCTAAATCTTGGATTTCACAGCCTTCAGAACTTCAAGGAATAAATGTCTGTGGTTCAAGTCAGCCTGTTATTTTGTTATAGCAGCCCATGTAGACTAAGATAACTCACAGAAAAATGACACATTTTCACTTTTTGCTATTTCAAACAATGTTGCATGAGTCTCCTTACTTGTCTTTGCATATTCATGCCACTGTTTCTGAAGGATAAATTCTTAGGAATAGATTAATGGGACAAAGATTTCAAGTATTTTTTTTTTAACAGACACTGGAAAACTGCCTTCCTAAGAGATGGCACCAATTTACACTGCCACTAACAATCTACATGGGCTGCTATTTCCAAATGGGTAATAATGCCAGACTAGGAGAGAAAGGGATGCAATACAGGTAGAGGAAGCAGCATGAGGCAAGGTGGGAATATAGGATTGCTCTGGAAAGAAGTTAGTTTGGGACGTCTGGAGCATAAGACACATGCAGTAGTGAGTTGTGGCCAGCCTTCAAGAACTCTTGGGTGCTAATCTAATGTATCTGGCCCTTAGTTTAGTAAGTAGTAAGGAGCCATTTAAGGTTTCCAAGTAAGGAAACAACATGATAGGAGCTTTATCTTGGGGAAGTGACGTGACAGGGAGCTAGATGGAATGAAAGAGTAAAGGACTGGAAGGGCACTAGCCTTACAACTGTTGCTGTAGCAGTGAAATGCAAAAAGGAGATGGAAATTGTAGAACAGAATCCCCTAAATAGAGGTAGGAGGCCAGTGAGAAGAGTCAAGAGTAATGTCAAGTCATAGGGACTTGGCACCATTAATAGGATCAAATATCTACTTTTATTTATGTACATGCTATATGTGAGATTAGTGCAAAACAACCACGTCAAAGTACCCAACAAGCGGATGGAGGAGCAAGCAGAGAGGGACCCGAGCTGCACTTGTACACAAAGAAGCCATATTTATAGAATAAACTTGTGCAGGTGGGAAAAGAGGGAGATCACTGAGGAAAAGCACGACCAAGAAAGCGCTGAGTTATTTGGGGGTAACTCCTGAAATTTTGCAACAGGAAGTACAAGTAAAGGCACGTCCAAAGTCCTGCAGCCTTCTGCACCTAGGGCACCTCATCTGAACCACAGAACACAGTAACTGCTTTGACTATCTTCTCAATTCTCCCAAGGACGGTAAATACATAGTACCATTGCGGATGCACAGCAAGTCAATTCACTACATTCAATAGACGTCCTAAGCCATTAGGGCTTAAATCTCTCCTGGAACTCAGGATGAGAAGACTTCTGGAGAAATAGGGATGCAGTAAGGTCAACATGCAAGACGAGCATTTCATGAGTAAGTGGTCAATAAAACTGGATACATCAGTTCTCTGAATCACAAACCTATTATCCTTCTGAGAAATTCATCCTAAACCCCTAACGTGTAAGAGTGTGCTGGAGTCAACACACAAACTCAGAATGGCTTCATCATCAACCTCCACCAACAGCACCCCAAACACCGCTTCCCCTCCAGACCTCATTTCCCCTCCCCTGCTTTCGATTGGAGGTTAGGCAATATAACCATACTTCCGCGCTGGGGCCAAAGCCTCCAGGCCGCGGCACTAAAAGCATCTTATTCCTGCGAAACGGCCCACTTACTCTTACTCCCGGAGACCCATCCACTCGGGTCCCAGCCGCCCGCCCCGCCCCAAAGCACGTACCAGGCGTGATGTCCTCGGCCCCCAGGCCGTCAAGTGGCCCTGGCAGGACCCTGTCCGGGGGCGGCGGCCCAGAGACACTCATGTCCCGTCCGCTGGGAATTGGCAAGGGGCAGCTGTACAGTCAGAGGCAGTAAGTACCGAACGAGTCCAGAGCCTACCCGGACAAAAGCGACGGTCGCACCCGGAAGTGACAGAAGCGGAATGCGTCAGGCCCAAGGCACTTGACCACGGTCCGCCCCACCCCCTTCTTGCCTTCCACCCCTTCACCCCCACTTCCGGGACTCTGCGCTCAAGAGGTTGTCTGGTTAGGAAGTGGTCTGAGTAGAGTCGGCTGTGTAGCGGTGGTAGGAGGCGGGGATGAGAAGGGGTGGTGACGGGAAGGGGCTGCTCCCAGGAGTGTCTCTGAAGACTGGAACGCACTGTGTTGAGCATGGGCGAGCAGCCGGACTTGGTTCAGTAAGTCTGTGCAGCTTTTCAGTTTTGTGTCTGCCTAAGGAAACGCCTTGAGAACAAGGACCCTGCAAATTTGGACCTATTAAAAAGTCAACCTTTAGCTCTCTTCAGCCTTACTAATTGGAGGTTTTCCCGGGATTCCTTTTCCTCCTGTTGATTGTAGCTGACCAATTTATTAGGCCTGGGTTGCAGCATCCACTGAACAGATTCAGCCAAATTACTGAAAACTGCACTTACTGAGATCCTAAGGGATGATGTCACGAACTTTAATGAAAAACACTTAGAAATGGGCAGAAGCAGCGTCAGACCCAATAAAACGCCTCTTTACCTTCGACCCTCTCACTTAGACTGTAATAGTGGCCTCCTAATGTTGCACCCCAAATAACTTATGCTGCAGGCAAGGTGTCTTAAAAAAAAAAAAAAAAAAAAAAAAAAAAAAAACTCGAGTCCTACCACTCTGCCATCTTCTCTCTAATCTTCAAAAAAATGAGAATTTGGCAGTTCCCATTGTGGCACAGCAGAAACCAATCCGACCAGTATCCATGAAGATGTGGGTTCGATCCCTGGCCTCCCTCAGTGGGTCAGCAATCCGGCACTGTCATGAACTGTGGTGTAAGTCACAGACAGGGCTCACATCTGGCTTTGCTGTGACTGTGGTGTAGGCTGCCAGCTACAGCTCCCAATTCGACCCCCTAGCCTGAGAACTTCCATATGCTGCAGACGCGGCCCTAAAAAGCAAAAGTAAAATTAAATTTTAAAAAAATTTTAAATGAGAATTTATGTCAAGCCTCAGAGACTTGCACCTGTTCCCCAATACTCTCATCAGTGCATTCACACCCCTTCGTCTTTTGGCCTCCTTTCCTCTCAAGATTAGCTGCTTCTTACTACCTGTGGTAAGGAGAATAATCCCCCCACCAAAGATATCCACAGACTTAATCCCCAGAACCTGTGAATATGTCATTTCACCACAAAAGGGTAATTAAGGTTGTTAGTACTATGACTTATAAAATAAATTACCCAGGGTTATTGAGTGGGGACCAACATAATCACAAGGGACTTCAAAACTGGAAAGGGGAGGCAGAAGAACAGAGCCTAGAGGAAGATGTGACTATGAAGAATGACTAGAGAGATGAAACGTTGCTGGCTTAGAAAATAGACGAAAAGGGTTACCAGCCAGGATTGGTGACCTTTAGAAGCCAGGGGCAGGGGAAGGAAATGGATTCACTGCTGGAGCCTCTAGATTGGAACTCAGCCCTCCCAACATCTTAATTTTATCCCACTGAGATCTGTGTTGGACTTCTGACCTACAGAACTCTAAGACAGCACATAAATTTGTATTGCTTTAAGTTTGTTACTACAGCAATCTGAAGGTAACGCACTCCCCTTTGAACATCCTTTGTTCCATCTGAGCATACTCCCCAAAGCTATGCCCTTTCATGCCTGAGATATTCTTTTCACAGTCCTACTCATCTTTCAATGCTCGGCCTAAATAATACCTTTACTTTAAAACTATTCACAATCCTGCCTCCCCTTTCAACTCTTAAAAATTACATTAATAACCTTGTCCCAACTACAAAGCATCCTCCTGCTATTTAGAACTTAATCCATTCTTGTATTAGTTACTTCCCTTGACTTCCTCTATTAGATCACAGACTCCAAACAGAAACTCTTATTCACAGAAAACTATAATAGGTTCTCGATGAATAGTTGCTGAATGAAGTATTGATTCTTGAGCCACAAATTCCAAATATCTATAATCTCCAAAATGTGAATCACATAAGAAGGTACTTGATAAACTGCCTGATAACCTTAGTTGATTGTTAATATTATCTCCTAACTAGATACTAAGGCCTTCTGGAATAGATCCATGAATGTTCTATGGGTGGTCTATAACCTCTTTACCTCCTAGCACAATATTAAGCATATTGCTTGGATTTAAAAACACTGGTTAAATTTCATGGACGGGGAGTTCCTGTTATGGTTCAGTGGGTTACAAGCCTGAGTAGCATCCATGAGGATGCAGGTTCAGTGGGTTAAGGATCCAGTGTTGCTGTGAGCTGTGGTGTAGGTCGCAGACACAGCTTAGATTTGCCATTGCTGTGGCTGTGGTGTAGGCCAGCAGCTACAGCTCCGCTTTGACCTCTAGCCTGGGAACCTCCATATGTCTGGGTGTGGCCCTAAAAAGACAAAAAAAAAAAATTTAAAAGCATGAATGTTCTTTTAAGGCATTTTAACTTTACTTAATGTGACAAAAATGAATCAGCCAAACAGAAAAGGAGCTTTTTCCAGACACATCTTGCTTTCCCTCTTTCTCCTTTCCCTTTTTACCCCACAGATTTCAGCTCAATGAATCAAGCGCTTGTTGAGGACACTCTGTTCCAGCCTCCATAAAGCAAATGCTGTGCACCTAACTGCATGTGACACAGCTCAAAATCAAAAGGTTGGGATTTGATGCCAAATAAGTAAACATAGTTTGCTGAGTTACATACATCTTTCAAAATGCCTTTCATTTCCCCACTGATAGTGGTCAGTCTCTTTTATGCACCAAAGTTATAATCCCCTTCAAATAGCTGAGTACCTGAGATTTGACTTAGGCGTTATAAGGTGTTTAAAAAAAAAAAAAAGGTAAAAATGCTGGTTCCTCGAGTTTCCTTATGGCTCAGTAGGTTAAGGATCTGGCATTGTCACTGCTATGGCTCTGGTTACAGCTGTGGCATGTGTTCAATCCCTGGCCCAGGAACTTTTGGATTCCATGGGTGCAGCCAAAAAAAAAAAAAAAATTCCTGCTTCCTGCCCATCAGAAATTTATATTCCACTGTTTATACACAGTAGATTTAAAAAGAATGACAGTAAAGTATTAAATTATGCGGAAGAGACCTAGAAGAATATAAAGTGCCTAATGACATCATACAGGTTTCCTGTTGTTGCTGTAACAGATTACCACAGACTTAGTAGCTTAAAACAACACAAATTTACTGTCTTACAGTCTGGAGGTCAGAAGTCCAAAATCAGTCTCTGTGGGCTAAAATCAAGGTGTTGGCAGGGCTGGTCACATCTGGAGGTTCTGAGGAAGCATCCACTCCCATGCCTCTCCTAGCTTCTGGAGCCTGCATTACTTGGCTCATGGCTCCACATCACATTGCCTCTTCTCCCTCTATGAAGTCTGATCCTCCGCCTCCTCATACAGACCCTTGTGATTACATTGAACGTACTTACATAACACAGGATAATCTCCCCATCTCATGGTTCTAAACAAAACCATGTTTCAGCAAAGTTCCTTTTGCCATGTGAGGTTACATTCACAAACTCTGGGGAATTGAAAGTGGACACCTTTGGGGAGCCATTACTTAGCCAACCAGAGATGTGCAGTTGTGCAGTGCACAATTAAGAAGTAATTGAGGAAATTAGTAATTGAGGAAATTTCTAACAGATGAAATTAATTTAATCTGTACCTTGAAGGACAGGTCAATATAATATGAGGATAAAAACTAATAAAGCCTTCTAATCAGAAAAAAAAACCATAAGTAGCAAAAGTATACTTCAGAGTCAAAGACTCAAGGAGCTATCTTTTGGGGAAGGCAAGAATAACACAGATTAAATGGTTAGTAAAAGAACCTAATGGATAAATGTGTTATATAATCTTTTATATCAAAAGAACTTACAAAGGATAACACAAAATGTAGCCACATAGTTCTGAAGAAATTACTCTAAAGAAATGATATCCAGAAGCAGCTAAATGCTATATATATTCATAGCAAAAGGAAAATTAGTCCATTGAATTTCAACCCAAAGGAGGGAGAGCAAATTTAACACAGTAAATATATAAAACCATTTATCCATTTTTCAGTTTTTCTATTTTTCTTAAAATGTCCTACATCCTTTATTTTTACTAACAAAAAGGGAATAGGTGGGAGATTCAAGTAAAGAGAAAACCATGTTAATACATGAATATATTTTGCACTCCTTTTATTGATCAGGATGTCTTATATTTAGAATGTGCTGAGATTTCATAAAACTCTATCCTAGTTAGACTTAATTCTTTCACAGGATTTGCTTTTCCCTTCCCCTCTATCTCTTTCCATCCTTTTCCAAAATCAAAAGAAAAGGATAGGGCAGGGTGACAAAAATATGTGAGCGAGAAAGATGTAGGAACCAGAGGCTGCAGAGAAAAGGAAGATATATAGGAGAAAATTGTTAGAGCCCATGTCCTTACGCTTCTAGTGGATTAAAGTGCTGAAATTTGAAAGCATTCATACAGAGATATGCTTGCAAAATAATAAAAAAGGTAGATATTCTTGCAAAATAATAATGCTGGTTAAGGACCTAGCATTATCTCTGCACCAGCTCAGGTTGCTGCTGAAGCTCATATTTGATCCCTGGCCTGGGAATTTCCATATACTGTGGGTGTGGCCAAAAAATAATAATAATAAAAGGGAAGGAAGGGAACTGAAGACAGAAAATCAGAGAATTTGAGGCATTAAAGTAAAATCATTTTGTCTATGGTTAACCAACATAAAGCGGTTTCTTAAGCAATTTCAACCACTTTTCTTATATTTATATGAGAAATATTCTTTCACATTAGCAAAGTACTGAAATTCTTCCACCCAATGCAACTCTGCTACATTTTCAACATTCCTTCCTTACATTGTATTTTTAAAAAAAGCTTATCTTCTTATGGATTATTTCATCAACACATTCTCCCAACATTGCCACCAAAAAGTTTGTAAAATATAGGCCAAGGTCAAAAGCAATGGTTTTTGACATTTTAAAATATACTTTATTTTTTTGAAGCAGTATTAGGTTCACAGCAGAATTAAGAGGAAAGTAAAAAAATAGTTTCTACCCCTTCACATGCATAGCCTTCCCCATTATCACATGCATAGACATCCCCCACCAGAGTGTACATTTTTTACAATTGATGAACCTACACTGATACATCATTATCACCCAAAGCTGATAGTTTACATCAGGGTTCCCCCTTTAAGCTGTATGTTCTATTGAAACTGGACAAGTACATAATGGTATGTATCCACCACAATAGAATCCTGCCTAAAAATCCTCTGTTCATTGCCTATTCTTTTCTTCCCTTCTAATACCTGGCAATCACTGATCTGTTTACTCTATAGTTTTGCCTTTTCCAGAATGTCATATAGTTGGAATCATATAATAAGTAGCCTTTTTAGATTGGTTTCTTTCCATTAGCAATATGCATTTAAGGTTCCTCCATGTCTTTTCATGGATTGATGGCTTACTTCTCTTTGGCATAGAGTAATAATCCATTGTCTGGGTATACCACAGTTTATTTATTCTTTCATGACTGAAGGACATTTTTGTTGCTTCCAAGTTTTGGCAGTTATGAATAAAGCTGCTGTATACATCTGGGTGCAGATTTTTGCGCATACGTGGGTTTTCAACTCCTTTGGGTAAATACCAAGGAGTAAGTTTGTTGGATTGTATGGTAAAAACATGTTTAGTTTGTAAGAAACTGCCAAACCATCTGCCAAAATAGCTGTACCAGTTTGCAGTCCCACCGGCAATGAAAGAGAGTTCCTCCTGCTACACTTCCTCACAAGCATTTGATGTTGTGAGTGTTCTGAATGTTTGGCTTCCTGTAAGTGTGCAGGAGTATCTCATAGTTTCTTTAATTTGAATTTCCTGATGACATATGATGTACTTTTTCATAGGCTTATTTGCCACCTGTGTATCTTCTTTGATGTCTATTCTGACCTTTTGCCCATGTTTAAATCAGGTTGCTTGTTTTCTTGTTGCCAAGTTCTTTGTGTATATGAGATAACAGGCCTTTATTGCATATGTCTTTTGCATATATGTCTTTCATATATGTCTATTGTGAGCCCGGTCTGTGGCTTGTCTTCTTAGTTTCTTAATAGAATTTTAAAACTGAAAACTTGAAAGGAACCCAGGACAGTGTGTCTCCATGTAAAGTGGGCAGATTTTCAAATATCCTACAAAGGCACCTGATCAGTTTTGACACTTATAAGTATGGGCACCTTTCTGAAGTATTCAGCAGTGGAAATGGCAAAGGATTTTATGTCAAAAGACGTTTCAGTCATAGCTAAGATATTTATCAGCTGTATTAGTTAGGTTTGTTTTGTTTTGTTTTGTTTTTGCTTCCAAGTGAAGAAGTCCAAACCTACCTAAGCAAAACCAGGAATATACTGACTCACTAAACTTTAAAATCCAGGAGTTGATCCAGCTTCAGATAGCTATGTTTGTTTCCTCAAGCAAAATCAGGAATGTATTCCCTCCCCCCCCCACACACACACATTTTGGTTCTCCTCTTGGCTTTCCTCTGTATTGGCTTCACTCCAGCAGCTCTCTCTAGAAAATAACTCCAGGTTATCATGGTCCTTATAGCTCCCATGTGAAGCCAACTCACTCCTAGAATCCATTTATTTCAATCTCTTTATTAAAAAAAAAACCCTTAGATAACTTGGATCACATGCCTACCTGTACACCAGTCTCTGCATCTAAGGGAATCGAAAGGGTCCTGATGAGCCAAGCTGGGTCATATATAACAGAGAAAGGCAACACCCCCTTGATTTTCAGTCCTGCTAGGAATTACATAAAGGCATAGGGGTAGTCCCATAAAGGAAAATCAGAGTCATGTTACCAAAAGAAGGAAGGAAATGCACCTAACCAAAGCAACAGATATCAGCTATATCAGCCATGAGATTTTAGTCAAGTCACTTAATCTCTACTTTCCATCCATCAAAGACAGGGAGATGAAAATACAAGATGCATTACTTGACATAATTCTCATGAGACTCAAATACTCAATAAGACATATGAAAAAGATCTGTAAGCTGTAAAGCACTATTGCAAGTAGTAGCATCCCCTAACTAAGTGCATACTAAGTATCAGGAGAGATAGTATTATCTCTGTTATTTGTGCTTTGGTCATGTCAAATGACAAAAAAACAATAATTTTGTAACAAGTCTGATGTCCTTTATACAAGGAAAAACAATCCATGGATTGGGCAAGTACAGAGCCTCAGGCAGTGTAGCACTCTTCCAGAGGGACTTGGGACAAGAGTGAGTTTTACAGAACATTAGAGGAGGCCACGCAGAAACTGGGCATCATTGACTAGGAGGTCAGGATTTCCTTATAAGGCCAGAAGGTCCTCTTCTCTAGGGTAAGGTAAGCTAGCTAATGCTGAGTTGAAGGACTATGAGTAGTGTTATGTTAGGATTCCTTGACAGGTGTTTCCAAAAGAGTTGGCTGACTTAGATATAGTTTTGTGATTTGTTCCAGGCCACTGGGGTAGTTTCCACTTTGTGGGTCTTGGTCGCCATATACAAATTAATTTTATCAGTTACATATAATCACCAGCCTTCATTTGGTGTCTTGAAAGGCTTTGGGTTTCTTAAGAGACCCTTCAAACCTTAATTTGGTTTCTTAAGAAGACTTCCATGGTGAGATAATGGAGATTAAATGAGTTAATCAGAGGGTTTGACAATTACATGTTTTATTACAAACTCACTTCTTTTGTACAAGTCAGTGTCATAAAATAAGGTAGTTTTTAGGGGTAAATCTCCACTGGCAAAGCTGGCAATTGAAGTTCTGACTTGCAGAATGAGGTGATTGAGTCTTAAAGTATAAAGAGCACTACCAATACCCAAGTCTTTCTTTACCATTGACACTACTCACCATATTCTGCTTCTGTGGTGGGGGTGGGTAGGGTTGTCTTATTTTCTTCTTCTCCTCTTTTTTAATTTTTTAATTTTACACATACATGTATACATTCTTTTTTCTCACATTATCATGCTCCATCATAAGTGACTAGACATAATTCCCAGGCTACACAGCAGGATCTCATTGCTAATCCATTTCAAAAGCAATAGTTTGCATCTGTTAATCCCAAGCTCCCAATACATCCCACTCCCTCTCTCTCCCCCTTGGCAACCACAAGTCTGTTCTCCAAATCCATGATTATCTTTTCTGTGGAAAGGTTCATTTGTGCAGTATATTAGATTCCAGATATGTGATATCATATGGTATTTGTCTTTCTCTTTCCAACTTACTTCACTCAGTATGAGAGTCTCTAGTTCCATCTATGTTGCTGCAAATGGTATTATTTTGTTCTTTTTTATGGGTGAGTAGTATTCCATTGTGTATATATACCATATCTCTGAGGGGATGAGAAAAGATATTTAATGCCAATGGACAAGACAGGAAAGCAGGAGTTGCAATACTCATATCAGACAAAATAGACTTTAAAATGAAGGCTGTAAAGAAAGACAAAGGACACTATTTAATGGTTAAAGAATCCATTCAAGAAGAGGATATTACAATCATCAATATATATGCCCCTAATATAGGAGCACCCAGATACCTCCAATGAATACTAACAGACATAAAGGGAGAAATTGATGGGAATACAGTCACAGTAGGAGACTTTAACACCCACTCACATCAATGGACAGATCCTCTAGACAGAAAATCAATATGGCAACAGAGATCCTAAAGGAAACAATAGAAAAGTTAGACTTAATCGACATTTTCAGGACATTACATCCAAAAAAATCAGAATATACATTCTTCTCAAGTGCACATGGATCTCAAGAATTGATCATATACTGGGGCACAAAGCTAACCTCAACAAATTTAAGAGTATAGAAATTATTTCAAATATCTTCTCTGACCACAATGGCATGAAACTAGAAATCAACCACAGAAAAAGAAATGAGAAAAAACTGACTACATGGAGACTAAACAACATGCTACTAAAAAACCAATGAGTCAATGAGGAAATCAAGAAGGGAATTAAAAAATACCTCAAGACAAATGATAACGAAGAAACAACTACTCAAAAATCTATGGGATGCCAAAAAAGCAGTGCTCAGAGGGAAATTCATAACAATACAGGCCTTCCTCAAAAAAGAAGAAAAATCTTAAATTGACAACTTAACCCACCACCTAAATGAATTAAAAAAAGAAGTACAAAAAAATCCTAAAGTCAGCAGAAGGAAGGAAATCATACAGATCAAAGAGGAAATCAATAAAATAGAGATTCAGAAAACATTAGAAAAAAAATCAATAAAACCAAGAGCTGGTTCTTTGAAAAGGTAAACAAAATTGACAAACCTCTGGCTAGACTCACCAAGAAGAGGAGAGAAAAATCCCAAATTCTTTTTAGCACTACAATGTCTGACTCATGACGTTCATGAGTAAAGGAATATTCATAATATTGAGTGGTAATCATTTGAAATACCATCAGTGTTTTTGGACTGTTTGCAAAACTACTGGGAAAAATTTATTCATTCAAGAATTTTAGGAGTTCCCATTGTGGCTCAGTGGAAACAAACTTGACTGGTAAACATGAGGACATGGATTAGGATGGCCTCGCTCAGTGGGTTAAGGATCCAGCATTGCTGTGAGCTGTGGTGTAGGTTGCAGATGTGGCTCAGATCCTTCATTGCTGTGGCCGTGGCATAGGCCAGCAGCTGCAGCTCCAATTTAACCCTTAGCCTGGGAACTTCCATATGCTGTAGGTATGGCTCTAAAAAAAGACAAAAAAAAATTTACATCTTAAAATTCTCTTTTAATATGCTTATATTGTTTTAAAAGACAATGATTCTTCCATTTTGGGGTCTTCACAATATTCATTTATTAATCTTAGTGTGTAGATATCAAAGGGGCCACCAACTATTACTGCTTTCTTCTCTTTCTGTGTGATGTTGAAAGTGGGATTTCAGCACTATAGGCAGCATAAATTATTCCAGTACTCAGCTTTCTCTTTAGGACAGATTTATTTAATAGCTACTATATATTAATCATGCTTCATTCAAAACTGCTAAAAGTGCTAAAAATACACAAACATTAGCTTTTCAAAATAGTCCTTACTTGTTACTTTAAATGTTCTCTTCAAAATATTTCTGTTGCTAAATAAGAATAATTTCCAAAGATTTTTCAGACCAGATGGTGCAATGATATATAAAAAGTCAATTTCTTTGTAATATGATGAGGTCAATAATACAGAGTTCAGAGTCTCCAATTACTTTTTCAATTTAAAAACTCCAGTAGATCAACTTATCTTCAAATTATTGCTCTAGTCTTTGGCCTTCCTGTAAATTACTCATCAGTGTCTTTTGAATTACTTTATGAAAGTGCTTTCTTTAAAATTATTCACTTACCTTCATCTTAAAGTATTTTTGCTGAACTGCTCACTTAATTTACTAAATGAAAGAGCACATTTAAAAGCATTAATTTTAATGAACAGCTAACGATTTCAAAATGTCATTTTTCTTCTTAAGATTTCATTAAAGTCTTTATGTGTTCCCAAAAGAAAAATACACTCTAATTCACTTAAAGAGATTAATATAATCTGTTTGTAGTTCATTAACCTAGTAGAACTGATTTCCTTAATGTCAGTGACCATGCAGGATTTTCCCAGCCCTGGTATCCCCCAGACCTACTCCTCGCCTTTTGCTGTTCTGCTGTGTATCACAGGCACCTGTGTTCCCTGGCCACCATGTCAGCTGCAGGGTAGGGGATGCACTGGTAGAGACAGGAGGCTGAGAGATTGGGAGATTGGAAGAAGAGAGTATAGGAGAAATCAGGGTCTTTGTCACTCCTTCCTCTCTGCCTTAGGAGGCAGCTGGAGCAGCAGCTGGCTCTATGTCTGGTCCTAGCTCCCCATTGGACAGTCCCAGCAAGATTCCAGCTTTGTTGGGTACATTGGTCAGGTCCAGTTAGGAGAGAAAACCCACACCTGATGAATGGGGAAGGTTTAATATAAAGAATTACTTACTGTAGTGGACACTGAAGTAATGCAGTATTGGCCAGTGGAAATCAAGAGTATTGTAAGGAATACAAGAAAAGCAACTATAAGAAGCAGTTACAATTCTGGCACTCAGAGAGAGCAAGAACAATCCTCAACCCCACCAAGATTAAGATTAAGATCTCGTTGGAGATGGAATAGCCACAGCTCACTGGATGGTGGAGAAGTGTGCTATGGTGCCACACCAGCAGAACTTCTGAGGTGCTGCGGGAAGCCAGCTACAGGGAGGTGCCTTACCTGGTAACTGAAAAGCCACTCTAGGGGATGCTGGAGGAAACTGCCCATGGGGAGATACTGTGTGCTACTGGCTAGGAGATACTGCAGAAGCTGCATGCACTGCAGGAGCTGGGCAATGCAGAAACCAAGTGTGCTGCTGGAGCCAACCAAGCTTGCTGCAGGAGACAGGCACTGCAGAAACAGCACAGACTTTAGGAGCACTGGTGAGAGAAGCACATGGGAATCAAGAGGAGAGGAGAAAAACCCTCCTCCTTTAGTCTCTCCAGCATCTCCTATTGACAAAGCTTAACATCATGCCAACTGACAAAGGAGAAACACTTGGAAGGGGAAACATTTACAAGGCCTGTATGAGTTTTCTATAGCTGCGTAATATATCACCACAAACTTAGTAACTTAAATAATACAGATGTATTATCTCACAGATTTTCTAAGTTAGGAGTCTAGCATATTTTTCTGGGTCCTCTGCTGAGGATCTCACGAGGCTGAAATCAGGGTATCAGCTGGCTGCATCCTCAACTTGAGGCTCAACTTGATCCTTCGGATTGTTGGCAGAATTCAGTTCCTTCCATGAGTAGGACTGAAGTCCATTTTTTTATTGCCTGTCAACTGAAGGCGACTCTCAACAAACGGAGGCCACTCCCTCCATAGGCTTTCTTAAACAGTGTGGTTTTTTTTCTTCCAGTTTTATTGAGATATAATTGACATACAGCACTGTATAAGATGTACACCATGATTTGACTTACAAACATCATGAAATGATTATCACAATAAGTTTAGTGAATTCCATCATCTCATATATAGATACAACATTAAATAAAGAGGAAAAAATTTTCCTTATGATGAGAATTCCTAGGATTTTCTCTCTTAACAACATTCATATATAACATACAGCAATGTTAATTATATTTATCATGTTGTGCCTTATATCCCTTATTTATCTTATAATCGGAAGTTTGTACCTTTTGACTGACTTCATCCAATTCTCCTGCCCCACGCCTCTGGTAACCACAAATCTGATCTTTTTTTTGATCTTTTTTTTTTTTTTCCTCTGAGTTCGTTTGTTTGTCTTTGAAGTATAATTGACCTACAACACTTTTAATTCCTGTTACACAACATAGTGATTTGATATTACTATATATTGCAAAATGATCACTATAAGTCTAGTGACCATGTCATCATACATAATTATTGACTATGTCCTGTACACTGTACATTTCATACCATTACTCATCTATTTTGATCTAGAAGTTTGTACCTCTTACTTTCCCTCACCTGTTTCTATCCTCTGCCCAACCCTCACCTCTGGCAACCACCTATTTGTTCTCTGTGTTTATAACCCTGTTGCTGCTTTTCATTTCCAATACAGAAATCCTTAGTTATGTTCAACCTCTTGAATAGTCTTTAGTGATGAAAATTCATTACACCACTAACTGGCCTATTATTTTTGATGATTTGTAATTTTTAGGTTATCTGTTGTGATGAACTGAAATCTATTTTTTAATTAGTTGAAGCATAGGTGATTTAAAATATTATTTTCAGGTTTCCAACATAGTGATTCAAGATTTTTATAGATTAAACTCCATTTAAAGTTTTTAAAAATATTGACTGTATTCCCTGTGCTGTACAAAATATCCTTGCAGCTTATTTATTTTATATGTAGTAGTTCGTGCTTCTCAATCCCTATCCTAATCTTGCCCCTTCCTCCTTCCCTCTCCCCATTGGTAACCACTAGTTTGTTCTCTATATCTGAATCTCATTCTGTTTTGCTTGCTGAATTTTTTAAATTCCAAGTAAAAGGACTTCCTGCTGTAGTGCAACAGGATTGGTGGCATCTCTGCAGCACTGAGACACAGGTTCCATCCCCAGCCCAGCACAGTGGGTTAAGGATCCAGAGGTCACAACTGTGCCTTGGATCTGATCCCTGGCCTGGGAACTCCATATGCCACAAGGAGGCCAACAGAAAAAATTCCACATACATAAGTAATAACATACAGCATTTGTCTTTCTCTGTTTGACTTATTTCATGAAGCACAAAACCTTCCAGGTCCATCAATGTTTTTGCAAATGGCAAAATTTCATTCTTTGTAATGGCTGAGTAGTATTCCATTATGTTTATAAATATCACATCTTCCTTATCCATTTGTCTGTTGACAGACACCTAGGTTGCTTCTATACCTTGGCTACAGTAAACAATGCTGCAGTGAACTGAAGAATGCACATATCTTTTGTAGTTAGTAGTTTTGTTTTCCTCAGATAAATACCCAGGGGGATAATTGCTGGTAATACGGTAGGCTGTATTTTTAATTTTTTGAGGAATTTCCATACTGTTTCCCAGACTACATGCCCACCAACACTTCATGAGGGTTCCATTTTCTTCACATCCTCACCAACACTTGTTACTTGTTTTCTTTTTTGTAATAGCCATTCTAGCAGATGTGAGATGATAATTCATTGTGGTTTCGATTCTCATTTCACTGATAATTAATGATGTTGAGCATCTTTTCATGTGGCTGTTAGCTATCTGTATATCTTATTTGGAAAAATGTCTATTTACCTCCTCTGCCAATTTTTTAATTGGGTTGTTTGTTTGTTTATGTTGAATCATATCGGTTCTTTGTATATTTTAGATATTACTAGACATTTCATAGGCAAGTATCTTCTCCTATTCAGTAGGTGGATTTTTTGTTTTGTCGATAGCTTCCTTTGCTATACAGAAGCTTTTAGGCTTGATATAGTCCTATTTGTTTATTTTTGCTTTTATTTCCTTTGCCCAAGGAGATATATCCAAAAAAATATTACTAAGAATGATGTCAAAGAGCTTACTATGTTTTCTTCTAGAAGTTTTATGGTTTCAGGTCTTAACATTTTTTTAATCCATTTTGAATTTTTTTTTGTACATTATGTCAGAGAGTAGTCCAGTTTGATTCTTTTGTATGTTGCTGTCCACTGTTCACAACACCATTTACTGAAGAGGTTATCATCTCATTGTGTATTTATGCCTCCTTTATCATAGATTAATTGCCCATATAAGTGCAGGTTCATTTCTGGGCTCTGTATTCTGTTCCATTGATCTGTGTGTCTTTTTTTTTTGTTTTGGTTACTGTAGCTTTGTAGTACAGTTTGAAATCAAAGAGTATGAAAGCTTTGCTCTTCTTTCTCAAGACAGTTTTGGCTTTTGGGGGGGTCTCTTGTATGTGCATTCAAATATTATAATTATTTGTTCCAGTTCTGTGAAAAATTCCATTGGTATTTTGACAGGGATTGAATTGAATATGTAGATTTATTTGATTAGTATGGTCATTTTAGCAATATTAATTCTTCCAATCCATATGTAGAAAATGGAACCCTCCTACACTGTTAGTGGGAATATAAGTTGGTGCAACTACTATGGAAAACAGTATGGATGGTCCTCAGAAAACTAAAAATAGAATTACCATATGATCCAGCAATCCCACTCTTGGGAATATATCCAGGCAAAACTATAATCCAAAAAGATGCATGCACCACCGTGTTCATAGGCACACTATTCACAATAGCCAAGACGTGGAAACAGCCTAAATGTCCATAGACAGATGAATGTATTAAGGAGAGGTGGTGCATATGTGCAATGGAATACTACTCAGCCATACAAAGAACAAAATAATGTCATGGATGCAACTAGTGATGATTATACTAAAGCAAAGTAAGTCAGAAAGAGAAAGAAAAATATATGATATCACTTACATTTGGAATATAAAATATAACACAAATGAACCTATCTAGAAAACAGAAACAGACTCAGACATAATACAGAACAGACCTGTGCTTGCCATTGGGGAAGGGGAGGGAGTGGAATGGGCTGGGTGTTTGGGGTTAGTAGATGCAAACTATCAACATTTAGAAAGATGGAAAGGACAAACAATAAGTTTCTACTATATAACACATGTAACTATATCCAGTCTCCTAGGAGAAATCATGGTGGAAAATAATATATTAAAAAAGTATATGTGAAAAGTATATATGTATAGATATATATCTGAGCAGAAATTGGCCCATTGTAAATCAACCATAAAAATTGTTTTTAAATTCTTCCAACCCATGAAAAAGATGTATCTTTCCACCTGTTTGTGTCATCTTCAATTTATTTTATCACTACCTTATCATTTTCCTAGCACAGGTCTTTTACCTCCCTAATTAGATTTATTATAGGTATTTTATTCCTATGATACAATTATAAATGGGATTGTTTTCTTAATTTTTGTTTCTGAAAGCTCATTGTTAGTGTATAGAAATGAAACAGATTTCTAAATATTAGTTTTGCAACTTTACTGAGTTCTAATAGTTTTTTGATGGTGTCTTTAGGACTTTCTATGTGTATTATAAACTTATCTGCAAACAGTGACAGTCTTACTTCTTTTCCTATTTGGAATCTTTTTATTTCATTTTCTTGTTTGATTGCTGTGGCTATGACTTCCAATACTGTGTTGAATAAAAGTGGCAAGAGTATGAATCCTTGTCTTCTTCCTGATCTTAAAGGAAATGCTTTCAGCTTTTTACCATTGAGTATGATGTTAACTGTGTTCTTGTCGTATGTTCTTTCATATATGGCCTTTATTATATTGAGGTATGTTCCCTCTGTGTCCACTTTCTGGAATGTTTTTACCATAAATGAATGTTGAATTTTATCAAAAGCTTTTTCTGCGTCTACAGAGATGATCATATGGTTTTTATTTTTCAGCTTGTTTATGTGGTGTATCAAATTGATCGACTTGCAGATATTGAACTACCCTTGCATCCCAGAGTTAAATCCAACTTAATCACAGTATTTGATCCTTTTAATTATTGAATTTGATTTACTAATATTTTGTTGAGGATTTTTGCATATGTTCATCGGTGATATTGGCCCATAATTTTCTCTCTTTTTTGTGATCTTTGTCTGGTTTTTGTTATCAAGGTGATTCTTCCTCATAGAATGAGGAAGTATTCATACCTCTGCAATTTTTTGGAATATTTTGAGAAGGATAAGTATTAACTCTTCTCCAAAAGTTTGGTAGAATTCACCTGTGAAGCCATCTGGTGATGGACTTTTGTTTGTTAGGAGTTTTTTTAATTAATGATTCAATTTCATTATTGGTCATTTCTGTCTTTCTGATTCAGTCTTAGGAGATTGTATATTTCTTGGAATTTGTCTTTTTTCTTCTAGGTTGTCCATTTTATTGGTGTATAATTATTCATAGTATAGATTATATTCCATTTAAATTTACTTTGATTTAATTTTTTTTTTCTTTTTTAGGGCCGTACCTGTGGCATATGGAAGTTCCCAGACTAGGGGTTGAATTGGAGTTGCAGCTAGCCTATGCCACAGTTACAACAACTTGTTATCCAAGCCACATATGCAACCTACACTACAGCTTATGGCAATGCTGGTTCCTTAACCCACTGAGCGAGGCCAGAGAATGAACCCACATATTCATGAATACTAGTTGAGTTCTTAACCCACTGAGCCACAACATGAAGTCCTAAAGTTATTTTAAAATATTAGAACTATTCCCTGTGCTATATGATATATCTTTGAAGCTTATTTCTTTTATAGAAGTTAGTACCTTTTAATCTCCTTCCAGGTCTTTCCCCTCCCCCTTCCCTCTCCCTATCATAACCATTAGTTTGTTCCTATGTGAAATTCTGCATCTCCAGGTAGTCCAGGTCCCTTTGAACTATATTATATCAGAGGATATAAAGTTAATATAGCCCTAGGACAAGGACATTAATGTATACTGCTTTGTCCATCTGTGTGAAACCTGCTTCTTATTCTCCTGTCTTGCCAGGATAGAAAAAAATTAACTCATCATATCAACTGTCTTCATCTAAGATCGTCTCTGACAAGAATACATCTAACACATCAGACTTTGCCCTTGGGCTTTGGACCTGAAAATGGATTCCTATATAGAAACTAGGCATGGAATCATGACTTTTTTATTTGGATGGCTGTCCTCAGCCTCCTAATCATCCATTCTTGGTTTATTTTCATTTTACTGATTGAACAATATGAAAAACTCTTCATTTGGTGTTCATTCATCTTGACCCTAAACACACAATCTCTTCACCTTCCCTATACCTCTCCATATGAGACTCTTCTGCAGGCCACTGTACCCTTCCTGCTTATTACTATAATTGCATCCACCTTGTTTCTGATGGCTTTTCTGCTACTACCTAGCCTCTGTTACATTAGGGTCCAGTCATCACCATGGTTATGAGGAAGCTAGTCTTATAGTAGCATTGCTTACTTCTGTAGCCCTGACATGTTACCACTGAGATAGTTATGGCTAAGTTTCTCAGTGATTCTTGTGCCCCTTTTACTAGCACATTCGTTATCACTTTAATCAATGGAATATCATTTGAATTCTTCTGCAGAACATAGTCAGCAGATAGATTTTTCAGACTTATATATCCACTCTAAAATGCCTGTATCTCAGAGCTTTTTAATCCCTTGGTGTCTTCTTTTTTAAGTTTACATGATTTTTATTTTTTCCATTATAGTTGAGTTACAGTGTTCTGTTAATTTCTATCATACAGCAAAATGACCCAGTCATACATATATATTCTTTTTCTCACATTATCCTCCATCATGTTCCATCACAACTGACTAGATATAGTTCCCTTTGCTATAGAGCAGGATCTCATTGCTTATCCACTACAAATGCAATAGTTTGCATCTATTAACTCCAAACTCCCAGTCCAACCCATGCTCTCCCCCTCTCCCTCCCCCTTGACAACTACAAGTCTGTTCTCCAAGTCTGTGAGTTTCTTTTCTGTGGAAAGTTTCATTTGTGCCATATATTAGATTCCAGATATAAGTGATACCATATGGTATTTGTCTTTCTTTTTCTGACTTACTTCACTCAGTATGAGAGTTTCTACTTCCATCCATGTTCCTGAAAATGGCATTATTTTATTCTTTTTTATGGCTGAGTAGTGTTCAATTGTGTATATCCATTCATGATAAAAACTCTTACCAAAGTGGGTATAGAAGGAACATACCTTAACATAATAAAAGCCATTTATGACAAACCCACAGCAAATATAATAATGGAGAAAAGCTGAAAGCCTTTCTGCTAAAATCTGGAAAAAGACAAGGATACCCACTCTCACCACTTTTATTCAACATAGTATTGGAAGTCCTAGCCACAGCAATAAGACAAACAAAAGAAATAAAAGTTATCTAAATTAGAAGAGAAGAGGAGTTCCCGTTGTGGAGTGGCAGAAATGAATCTGACTAGGAACCATGAGGTTGAGGTTTTGATCCCTGGCCTCGCTCAGTGGGTTAAAAATCTGGCATCTCCATGAGCTATGGTATAGGTCGCAGATGTGGCTCAGATCTGGCGTTGCTGTGGCTCTGGCTTAGGCCGGCAACAACAGCTCCGATTAGACCCCTAGCCTGGGAACCTCCATATGCTATGGGTGTGGCCCTAAAAAGACAAAAATAAATAAATAAATAGGAGGAGAAGAGGTAAAATTGTCACTGTATGCAGATGACATGATACTATATATATAAAACCCCAAAGACTCCACACAAAAAATACAAGAACTGATCAACGAATTCAGCAAAGTAGCAGGATACAAGATTAACATTCAGAAATTGGCTGCATTTCTGTATACTAACAATGAAATATTAGTAAAGGGATATAAAAATACAGTATCTTTTAAAATCACACCCCCCAAAATTAAATACCTGGGAATAAACCTGACCAAGGAGGTGAAAGACTTATATGTTGAGAACTACAAAACATTAATCAAGGAAATTAAAGAGCATGCAAAGAAATGGAAAGATATCCCATGCTCCTGGGTTGGAAGAGTTAACATTGTAAAAATGGCATACTACTCAAAGCAATCTACAGATTCAATGCAATCCCTATCAAATTACCCATGACATTTCTCACAGAACTACAACAAACACTCCAAAAATTTATATGGACCCATAAAAGACCCAAAATTGCCAAAGCAATCCTGAGAAAAAAAAAAAAAAACAAGCAGCAGGCATAACTCTCCCAGATTTCAGGCAGTATTACAAAGCCACAGTAATTAAGACAGTGTGTTACTGGTACCAAACAGACAGACAGACCAATGGAACAGAATAGAGAACCCAGAAATAAACCCAGATGCCTAAGGTCAATTAATCTTCAACCAAGGAGGCAAGAACATAAAATGAGAAAAAGTCTTTCAGCAAGTGGTGCTGGGAAAATTGGACAGCCACATATAAATCAATGAAACTGGAACATACCCTCACACCATGCACAAAAATAAACTCAAAATGGCTGAATGACTTAAATGTAAGACAAGACACTATAAAACTCCTGGAAGAGAAAAACATAGGCAAAACATTCTCTGACATCAACCATACAAATGTTTTCTTAGGTCGGTCTCCCAAGGCAACAGAAATAAAAGCAAAAATAAACCAATGGGACCTAATCAAACTGACAAGCTTTTGCACAGCAAAGGAAACCATTTAAAAAATAAAATAAAAAGACAGCCTATGGAATGGGAGAAAATAGTTTCAAACAAGGCAACTGACAAAGGCTTAATCCCTTATTGTCTTCTAATACAGCCTGAATTTTCTATTTCACTTTTTCAAAGTTTCCTCAAAAACCATCCTTGCAGCAAGTTGGCACTATTTCTCAGGGTGTTAAATCTGTGTTGTAGAAAGATGATCCCACATTCATAAATTCTTCTTCATTCAATGCTATATCTCACTCCATTAACTCAGCTTCTTTAGAATCAAGTCTCATATATACTCACTCAGCTCCTGCAATACATATTGTTTAGATCCTGTAGTACTTTTACCATATGATCCACTTCCTCCCTTAGCAGCTAGGGAAAGTACTAGGTTATACTGTTACTTAGCCCTACTAATTAATCAGTCTGGTGGCCAGGAGGGAAAATAGGGGTTGATTGTGGGCCATGGGTGCATGTTATCTTACAAGGGAAGGTCCTTTATGTTATCTTCAAGCAAAGGAGGATCACTGGCCTTTCACGGGGAAAAAAAAAATGCTACTTATTCAGGTCTGAAGGGTCCAGAGGAATCTGAGGATTCAATATTTTCAGTTTCATTAATCCAGTTGAGATATCCCCATATCAGTTTCTGGGGTCTCATTCCTTCCCATGCCATGAAAGACCCTAACTTTTCATGGCTGAAAATTTACCCTTCTATGAAGTTTTGCTACTATTATAAAGTCCTAGCCCTGACCTTCAACTTTTACTGCTGTCTGGATGCAGGAGTTGAGAATCTACTTAGATGCTACCAAGGAAGGTCTCTGGCTTTCACATTTCATCTTAAATTGGAAGTTAATCACCCTCAATATTTCATTATTTTTCTCTAATGCGTCAATAGCACACAGCAAGAGCTATTTAATTCTACAGTCCTTATATTTACTACTTTTCCCAAACATCTCAAAGACCTGAGTTATTACACCTTGCAATGCCTCCCTTCCACTAGATTCCTATCGCAGCTAACTACCAGTCAAAGTTTTAACTGTTTTAACTGCATAGTTGCAGCATACCAAGCACTATCAACTCTCCACCCAAACCATGGATGGGATCTTCATTGCTAGCTGGCGGTGGACTATCACTATGAGGATAGCATGGGCAGCAACTTTCCTAGATGGAATTCCCTAGGAAACAGATTGAGGCTGGGATTTGTATGCAGAAGGCTTACTGGTAAGTACTTTCAGGAACAATAACCATAAGAAAATGAAGGAAATGGGATTGGGTGGAAGAAGAAAACTTGAACCCAAGTTGCATCAGAAGCTTCAGCTGATCCTGTTGGGAGCTCTACAGCTACAAGTGATCTTTTGAGTTGTCTCATATACAGAGAAGGGGGTAAGCTTTGTACCCCTGCATCAATTAGTCAGGTGATGCAGGCATACTGTAAAGAAGAGGTATAAACTTGGGCAGATAACACCCTTCAGCAAGAAGCTCAAATGTGAGTCATCAGCAGTCAAAATACCCAAGAGCCAGGAGAATGAGTGCCTCTGTTCTGAGGGAGAGATCTGAGTAGCACACAGTGGCATCCACTATAGTTAGTTCCTGCTCACACCCTACAGATTCACAAGCCAAGAGAAAATCAAGATGTACTGCGATAGTCCGAAAGAGAGTTAAATAACTATTGTATTCTTTAAAGGATCTGCTTCTAAGATAGGAATGCTAGGTAAATGATGGGTTACTGATGAAAGAATAATTTTGATACTACAAGGAAGTAAACGAGGTCATTTATGACTTCCTTGATTCATGACCATTCCTTTCCCTGAGTCTCTTCCTAAGGATCTGATCACCCTCTAGTTTTCTTCACTAGCCCCCTTTCTGTCATCTTCCCCTTCCCCACACCTCTAAAGACGTGGCCTATGTCTCCTCCTCATCCTCTTCTCACTGCACTTTCTTCTTGCCTATTTCACTTTGTATCTTAGACATGGATGACATCAAGATCTACATTTCCAGTTCTCACCTCACTTTTGACTTCCTCACTCCTGAATCTAATTTCCTACTATATGCTGGCCATCCCATCCATCCCATCTCAGATTAAACATCTCCAAACTCAAATTCCTTAACATAGCATTCAAAGGCCTTCACAATCTGGTCCCTATCTACTTGGGTCATCCTCCTCTGCATTCATGGACAATCTTCCTTTTTCAGCTGGTTATTTTCTGGATACATGTGCATATTTTTTTTGTCTTTTTGCCTTTACACAAACTGTTCCTTCTGCCTGAGATCCCCTATTTATCCTTTTCCCTTTTAAAAGAATTCAACACATTATCCAAATCCCAAGTTTCATGTCACCTTATTTTAGTGCTTCCCAATACCACAATCAGAATTAATCTCCTCCATCAGGCTCTGTTTATAACTCTAATAAGTCAGTTACCTAGTCTACTCTTCATTATAGTTATTGAGTTTGTATCTGTCTCTCTCCCTAGGCTGTGAAATTCCTCAGGACTTGCACTGTCAAGTTGCTCCATTCAACATGAGACATTCAATTTACTGGTTTGCCAATGGTATGATTTATATTAGTTGGGGTACATATTCAGCTTCTGTAATAAAAAAACCAAGGTAACAGTGTCTCAAACAAGATAGACGTCTATCTCTCACATAGGCACACAGATTTCTTGTAGCTTGGTCATTAGCTATATGACCCAAAGAACCCTGCCATGTCCACATGGCAAGCAGCAGGATGGAAAGGGGGGGCTGGAGAGAGAGAGCAAATTCTCTTCATGCCATAACCTGGAACTGTATACACTTCCACTCAAATCCCAATGAACACAGCTCAGCTATATATCACACTTAGTTGTGTAGAGGCTGGAAGATGTAGACTTTCACAGAACAGCCATGTATACAGGTAAAACATTGGGAAGTAGGGGAGAATGGAGGTTGTAAAGCATCTAGTAGTCTTGCCACAGAATCAATGGATGCCTGATTTTAAAAATAACATTTAAAAAAATCACTTCCATATAGATCAATGGAACAGAACAGAGAACCCAGAGGTAAACCCATGTACTTATGATGAGTTAATCTATGACAAAGGAGGCAAGAATATGCCATGGAGAAAAGACAGTCTCTTCAATAAGTGGTGCTGGGAAAGCTGGACAACCACATGTAGAAGATTAAAATTTAAAAAAAGACAAAAGACAAAAATAAAAAAATTTTGAAAAAACATGATCTCTCTTTCAAATACCATGTGCCCAAAACCCTCTAGAGTAGCTATGTTTTCCCTGCTTCTTAATGGAGGAAGAGGACAAGGAAGGGGAAGATGGACCCATAGGAAAGACTTAAGGAGAAATTGTTACTCCTCCCTGCTTATACCATATTCTCTTTATTTAATGAAATTTAAAGGCTAGATTTATTAGTGAAACTAGTGGATGTTTAATGTCCCCTCTATTTATTATTTACTATTTCATTCATTCATTCTTTCTCTCTCTCTTCCTCCTCCCTCCATCCTTCTACCTCTTTTTAGCTATAAATAAATTGGTAGCCCTCATTGATATAAAAGTTATATGTATTTTTTTAAAAGGAAGCATACCTCAAAAATGGAAACAACCCAAATGTTCACCAAGAAAAGAACAGATAAACAAACTGGAGCCTATTTTTGTTGTTGTTGTTGTCTTTTTAAGGCCGCACCCATGAGGCATATGGAGGTTCCCAGGCCAGGGATCGAATCAGAGCTGTAGCTGCCAGCCTACGCCACAGACACAGCAACGTAGGATCCAAGCCGCATCTTCAGCCTACACCACAGCTCATAGGAACGCTGGATCCTTAACCCACTGAGCAAGGCCAGGGACCAAACCTGAAACCTCATGGATACTAGTCAGGTTCGTTAACCACTGAGCCACGATGGGAATTCCGGGAATCTATTCACACAATGGCACACAAGCAACATAAAAAGGATCAAATTACTAGTACACAAAACACTGAAAAGCCTCAAATTCATTATTACGCTGAATAAAAGCAGGCATACACAAAAGAATACCTGTTGTATGATTCCATTTACATGAAGCTCTAGAACTAGCAAAACTAATTTATAATGATAAAAAGCAGAAAAGTGGTTGCCTAGGCCTGAAGGGAAGGAGGCTAACTAATCAGAGGTACAAGGAAACGTTTTGGCTTTTATTTTTGTTGTTGTTGTCATTGTGGTAAAATACCTATAACATAAAATTTCCCATCTAAACCATTTTTAAGTGTATAGTTCTGTGTCATTAAATACATTCACCTTGCTGTGCAACCACCACCATCGTCCATCTCAAGAATGTTTTCGTCTTTCCCAACTGAAACTCTATATCCATTAAATGCTAACTTCCCATCCCCCATCCTCTCCTAGCCCCTGATAACTACCATTCTACTTTATACCTCTGAATTTGACTTCTTCCAGCCCCACATATAAATGGAATCATATGATACTTGTCCATTTGTGATTGTATTATTTCACTTAGAGTAGTGACTTCGAAGTTCATCTGTATTATGGCATGTGTCAGAATCACCTTCCATTTTAAGGCTGAATAATATTCCATTGCCTGTATATCCCATGTTTTGTTTATTCACCCATTGTATTATTTCACTTAGAGTAGTGACTTCGAAGTTCATCTGTATTATGGCATGTGTCAGAATCACCTTCCATTTTAAGGCTGAATAATATTCCATTGCCTGTATATCCCATGTTTTGTTTATTCACCCATCTGTCAATGGACACTTGAGTTGCTTCCAGTTTGGGGTTTTTGTTCAAGTTCCTGCTTTCACATCTTCTGGGTATACACTCAGAAGTGGAATGGCTGGATCACATGGTAATTCTATGTTTAATTTTCTGAGGAATCACCACAGCATTTTCCACAGCAGATACTCCATTTTACATTCCCACCAACAATGCACAAAGGTTCCAATTTCTCCATACCCTTATCAAAACTTGTTATTTTTTGTTTTGTTTTTAATAATAGCCATCCTAATGGATATGAAGTGGTATCTCATTATGGTTTTGATTTGCATTTCCCTAATGATTAATGATATTGAGCATCTTTTCATTTGCTTATAGGCTATCAGTATATCTTCTTTGGAAAAATGTCTATTCAAGTCCTATGTCCATTTTTAATTGGGTTGTTTTGTCATTGAGTTGTAGTTTTGGGGTTTTTTTGTTTTGTTTTTTAAGGGCTGCACTGGCGGTATATGTAGGTTCCCAGGCTAGGGGTCGAATTGGAGCTGTAGCCACCGGCCTATGTCACAGCCACAGCAACACCAGATCTGAGCCGGCTACACGACAGGTCACAGCAATGCTAGATCCCTAACCCACTGAATGAGGCCAGGGATTGAACCTGGGTCCTCATGGATGCTAGTCAGATTCACTTCCAGTAAGCCATGACAGGAGCTCCTATGCTCTTTATATATTCTAGATTTCCACACCTCATCAGATATATGATTTGCAAATATTTTCTCCCATTCCATGGGCTGCTTTTTTACTTTGTTGATAGTGTCCTTTGATGTACAACTTGATGTTGATGAAGTAGAACTTACCTATTTTTTTCTTTTGCTGCCTATGCTTTTGGTGTCATAGCCAAGAAATCATTGCCAAGCTTAGCTTTACCCTATGTTTTTATCTGTGAGTTTTATTTTAGCTCTTCATTTAGGTCTTTGATCCATATTGAATTGATTTTCATATACAGTGTAAGGTAGGGTCAACTTCATTTTTTGGCATATAGATATTGAGTTTTCCCAAAGCCATTTGTTAAAAGGACTGCCCTTTCCCATCAAATAGTTTTAACACCCTTGTTGAAAATCACTGACCCTCATATATATGAGGGTTATTTCTGTGCTCTCTATTCTATTCCATTGGTCTACATGTCTGTCTTTATTCCAGAATCACACTGTTGTGATAACCATAGCTTTATAGTAAATTTTCAATTAAAAATTATGAGATCTCCAACTGCATTCTCCTTTTTCAATATTGTTTTGTCTATTCAGTATCCCTTGAAATTCCATATGAATATTAGAATGGATTTTTCTATATTTGTAAAAAATGCTGGGATTTTGATGGGGATCACACTGAATCTTTAATCACTTTGCACATGGTTAACATCTTAAACAAGAAAACTTTCTGATGATGGGACAGTTCTATATCTTGAATGTGAAGATACTCACAAGACTGTATGCCTTTTTCAAAATTCACAGAACTGTACACTTACAATGAGTATATTTTACTGCATGTAAATCATACCTCGGTAAATTGGATAGACATCTAGGAGTTCCCGTCGTGCGTGTGTGCAGTGGTTAACGAATCCGACTAGGAACCATGAAGTTGCGGGTTCGGTCCCTGCCCTTGCTCAGTGGGTTAAGGATCCGGCATTGCCGTGAGCTGTGGTGTAGGTTGCAGACGCGGCTCAGATCCCACGTTGCTGTGGCTCTGGTGTAGGCCGGTGGCTACAGCTCCGATTAGACCCCTAGCCTGGGAACCTCCATATGCCGCGGGAGCGGCCCAAGAAATAGCAAGAAGACAAAAGAAAAAAAAAATCTATATACTAGATGCTAGAGAAGCCTGTGCCAATGGACATATGTGAAAAAAAGAAAAAATGAAAAGTCTGTTCTCTCTGGCTAAAGGACCCAGAAAGGAGTAGCCTAGTAAGAAAGAAAGCTTAACGCTGGCTCACGAGGCTTTAGGCCTGTCCCTGTGAAACCAGCATCATTTATATCCTCCCCTGATTTTTTTGGATGTGGTATTATCTGACCTCCTACCTTTACAACCACCTCTTCTAAGCCTTATTGTTATTTCCTGAATATCAATAAGCATCGACCCCATTTAAATGAAAGTAATAAATGTGATGATCCAACAATCTACATCTTACATCCAAACCCATAAGCAGACTCTGAATTATTCCTGCATCTTCAGGCCACCTTCTATTTGCTCATGTACTCACTCAACTTCAAATATACTTCCACATCCATCAAAATCCTTCTTAACCTTCAAGTTCTAGTTGAAGGGCTCTTTTAAGCTTTCCCAAATCTCCTAGAGTAACTGCTTCTTCCTCGGCTCTAGGCTTCTTAAATTCTGTCTCCTGCACTAGAAGCTAAGGCATTTTGGCATAGGAATTGAATCTGTTTATTTTATATATACTACCTGCTAACACCCTAGATAAACTTGATGGATGAATGAATGATTTGATCTTCAAATTATAGGAGGCTTCTATAATTTTATAAAGCTCCTATAGCCTTATAGGGAACAGATTAAATATGAAAGAAAAGTGTGGTTCATAAATGTGTGCACAAGACTGTAGGGGTGGGGGAAGCCAGATGTGGATATGGGAGGTAAAGATTCAAGGTATGTTCATGGTAGGAAACTGGGGGTGCTGGTGGGGAGCTATTGAGTAGATATGTTGATGGGGTGGTAGAGAAATATGTGAAGACAAAATAAAAGATTTGGAATGGCTGATAGGCCAGGAGATTGAGTGGGAGATGTGGGACAATGATAAGGTGTGACCATACCTGTGGGGAGTCCAGGCCTTTTGAATAGGCAGTTATTTTTATTCCCATACTCCAAGTCACATTTACCTTAGCTTTTTATTATTATTATTGTTTCATTACTTTGGTTCATAATGTTTTTAGGGTTTTTTTGTTGTTTGGTTTGGTTTTTTGGAGTTATTTTGTAGGCTGGTACATGGAAGTTTCTGGGCCAGGAACTGAATCTGAGCCACAGGTTCAATAACACCAGATCCTTTAACCCAGTGTGCCAGACAGGGAATTGAATCTGCACCTCTGCAGCAACCCAAGCTGCTGCAGTCAGATTCTTAAGCCACTTCACCACAGTGCAAATTCCAAGATTTCTTCATAAAATGAAAATATCCCTGAGAGGTATTCAGCTCCCATCAATTAACATTTTAAATTACCAAGAAAGCCAGTATGTAAAAGGCAAATCTTAAAGGAAATGGGGTGTGGTGACTAGTTCTATATGTCAACTTGGCTAGACACAGTCCCCAGCTATGTAATCAAGCACTAATTTACAGTAAAGTTACTTTATAGATGTGAATCAAATCCATCATCAGTTGACCTGGAGAAAGAGTCTTCTAGATAATCTGGCTTTAAGAGCAGAACTGAGGTTTCTCTGAATAAATTCCTCCGATGGCTAACAGCTTCAGCTGATGCCCAGACATCCTAGTCTGCCCTTCCTGAGGCCTTCCCTACCAGCGTGCCTTACCAGCCACCACAATCCTGTGAGCCAATTTTATACAATACACCTCTAACTATATCTCCTACTAGTTCTGTTTCTCTGGTTGAACCTTGACTGAAGACTGGGGGTAGGGAAGGAGAGGGGAGAGGCCAGCAAAGAAGAATAAGGGAAGAGGAGCAGGCAGCAAAGGGAAGGCTGACAGGAGAATTGATTTGACAGTTCTGCCCAAGGAAGGCTCTATTTGGGAAAATAAAGGTCAGAGAACCCTCCGAGGACACTGAGAATTCAGAGTAAAGAAGGCAGAAAAGGTGAAGGGACCATCCCACAAACTCACTATCCCCTGGCAGCTTTAGTTATTGGCAGCAGTGGTGCCAGAGAAGAAATATTGACTTTCTAATGGAACCCAGTACCTACAGATTGCATGAAAGCTCTTCCTCAGAATGGCACAAGCTCACTTTAGCTTCTTTGTTCATTTCTGTTCTTTTATGTAACCAGAGAGGCAAATGCTTACCTTTGAAACTAATTCTTCCAGACTCATCTTCAAAGTCAAATGGACCTGAAGAAAAAAAAAGAAAGAAAGAAAAAAAGGAGCAGAGAGGGTACTGGGTTCCTTCTATATCTGGAGAGTTTCCCCAAATACCATGAATACTTCCACCAAATTTCCCAGAAATTAGTAGGTATTTTAAGTATGTATTTGAATAACTCAAGAGCAAGAATATAACCTAAGTTGAAAAAAATAAAATATTTGGATAAATATACACTTAAATAAGCAAGATAGTGAAAAGATGGCAATGTATATGAGTACTGAAGGAAAGAAAAAAGTGACCCTTGGACTCTAAGAAGGAAACTACATGGACATGACTTAAAAAACAAACAAACAAACAAAAAACAGGAAAAAGTGAAAAGTTAGAGATCAAAAACTAGACAGACCTAGGTATCAAAAACTGAAGGAATCAGCCACTGTATGTTAAAAAATAAGCTAGTAGACCAGAATTTTTCATGTACAAGTTATATGAAAAAGAAATATATCAAAATAAATTAGAAAATACTCATAATAAAAAATATGAATCACACAGCATGTATGTATTTAGTATAGGCTCCTTTCATTCAGCATAATTTTTTTAAGATTTAATCATTTTATTTTGTGTATCAGTAGTTTTTTCCTTTCAGAAGGAAGTGACTGAGTCACTTTGCTGTACAGCAGGAATTAGCACAATGGTGTTAATCAACTATGCTTTGATTTTTAAGAAATAAATAAAATTAATATACCTTAAAAAAAATAATACTAGTTAAGTAACACTAGCTCCTGTGAGAGATGCACCCTAAAATCTCTGTCTTAACCAAATAAAAGCTTATTTCTCTGTCACCATACAGCCTGTGGAGGTCATCAGGTTGTGGGGGCTGTGCTCCATGTGGTCAATCAGGGACCCAGGCTCCTTCCACTGTATGTCTGTGCCTTCCTCTAGATATTCAGTTCTCTCTACCTCACTGATAGACAAGGAACGAAAATGACAATTACTTATAGTTTTTATGGGACAGGACTGGAAGTAGAACATATTACTTTGTTTCCATTTTATTGGCCAGAACTCAGCCAGAAGGTGTCACGTAACTGCACACTACAAGCCCCAAGGAAGAAGAGGATGAGAATACTGGCATGCATGCTGACAAAAATGATAAGTCTATGTGGAAACACCCCAGACTAGGGGGGAAACCTCTCAAAACTCAACAAAAGAGGGATATTAAGCCCACTATGACATCTAGAAAATAACATAGCTGTTTAAAACAGACCATATAACTACTGTACAGTAAAAATATAAAATTATAAAGAAGAAGAAAATAGTAGGTATAAATGGATCACAACTAGATAAAACTAGATGATATTTACTGTTAATACTCAAAAGGATCAGAATTTTTTTAATATCTAAAGTTAAGTGCAAAGGGTAAAAAATGGAGTAAAAGATGAACTAAATCCATAATTGTACTTAATTTGCCCCAAAATTTGGCTAAAATGGGGATAAATGGTCCCTGTTCTGGTTATTGGTTGCTCTGTAACAAATTACCCCCAAACAATTTTATGAGTCATGAATTTGAGCAGGACTTACCTGGAGAAATATGTTCCAATAGGCAATAATGGTGGACACTTGTCATTCATCTGGCAGATGGAGTTGTCTGGAGGGTCCAAAATGGCTTCACACACATGTCTAATATCTTGGCCAAAAGACAAGTCTAAGTGGGGACTGTTGTATAGAGCATGTACACATGGCTTCTCTAGCACAGTGGCCTCACGGTAGTTGCACTTCTTATATAAAAGCAGGATTCCTGCATAATAGCATGATGTTGGGCATATACTTAGGTAAGTATATGTTGCACCCAACATCAAAGCACCTAAATATATCAAGAAAACTGATAAAACTCAAGGGAGAAATAGACAGCAATACAGTAGTATAGAAAATGTCAATATTCCACTTTCAATAATGGACAGAACATCCCAATAGAATATTAACAAGGAAACCAAGAATTTGAATAACACTATACATCAACTGGACCTAACAGAAACATGCAGAACATTCCACCCAGCAGCAGCAGAATACATATTCTTCTCAAAGGCATACAAATCTTTCTCCAAGATAGGCCACCTGTTAGGTCAGAAAACAAGTCTTAACAAATTTAAGAAGACTGAAATATACCAAGTATCTTTTCCAACCACAATGAAAGAAAACTAAAAAATCAATAGCAAGAGGAAAACTAGAAATTTCACAAATATTTGGAAATTAAATAACATATTCTTAAATAACAATTGGGTCAAAGAATAAATCAAAAAGGAAATTACAAAATACCTCAAGACATAGAAAAATAAAACAAAACATACTAAAACTTATGGGGTGAAGCAAAAGCAGTACTAAAAGAGAAGTTCATAGTGATAATCTACATTTAAAAAGAAGAAAATAAATGATCTAATTTTATAGGTCAAGGAGCTAGAAGAAGAACAAACTAAACCCAAAGTTAGTAAAAAGATGGAAGTGACAAAAATCATAGCAAAAATGAATGAAATAGAAAACAAAAAAGCAACAGAAGAAAATCAACAAAACTGAGTCGATTTTTTGAAAAGATAAAGTCAACAGACCCTTAGTTAGACTAAATAAGGTAAAAATATTTGAGTAAATAAAATCATAAATGGAAGAAGAGATATACAACTGATGCCATGGAAATAAAAAGGATCATAAGAGACTGCTAAGAACAATTATACACCAACAAACTGGATAAACTAGAAGAAATTAGAATTCTTGCACATTGTTGGTAAGAATGCAAAATGATACAACTGCTATGGAAAAACAGTAAGGATGTTACTCAAAAAATGAAAAATAGAACCACCATGTGATCCAGCAATCCCACTTCTGGGTATTTTTTTTTTTCTTTTGTCTTTTTGTTGTTGTTGTTGTTGTTGCTATTTCTTGGGCCGCTCCCGCGGCATATGGAGGTTCCCAGGCTAGGGGTTGAATCGGAGCTGTAGCCACCGGCCTACGCCAGAGCCACAGCAACGCGGGATCCGAGCCGCGTCTGCAACCTACACCACAGCTCACGGCAACGCCGGATCGTTAACCCACTGAGCAAGGGCAGGGACCGAACCCGCAACCTCCTGGTTCCTAGTCGGATTCGTTAACCACTGCGCCACGACGGGAACTCCCCACTTCTGGGTATTTATCTAAAAGAATTGAAATCAGGATCTCAAAAATATTAACACTTTTATGTTCATCACACCACTATTCACAACAGTAAAGACATGGAAACAAACATCAAATGACAAATTTTTAAAATGTGATATATACATATAATGGAATACTGTTCCATTTTTAAAAAGAAATTCTGCAATATGCCACATGAATTTTGAGGATACTATGCTAAGTGAAATAAGCTAGTCATAGAAAGACAAATACTGCATGATTCCACTTAGAACAGCTATCTAAGACAAATGAATTCATATAACCAAAGAGTGGAATGGTACTTGCCAGGGGTAGGAGCAGGGGGTTGAGGGGAATGAGGAATTACAGTTGAGCATAAAGTTTCAGTTAAGCAAGAGGAATAAATTTCTAATTGTCAGATTTTTGGATGAATGGCTCCCAGATATCTTACCCATGTCAGGGAAGCCCTGAAAAGAGAGTGATGGGGTGCCCAAAAGAGTCTCAAGAAGACCAGAAGACCCACCCCCCCAACAGCCACAGGATGTCTGTTTGGAGGCTGCTGGCACAGACTGGTACATGGGTACTGGACTTAGGACTTGGTGAATAGCGAACAATTGGCTTTTGGTCAGAGGTCTTCACATCAAGAGTGAGGGGCATCTTTGCAAAGAAAATGTCCCATCTGTTAAATAATTGATCTCTGATAAAAAATAAAGCCTACAATAGAGATTGACAGAATACTGTAAATCAACTATAATGGAAAAAATAAAAATCTTAAAAAAAATAAAATAAAATAAAGCCCAGTTATTAAGTAAACCATGTCCTCTGAAAAATGAACCATGGCCTATACATTCTTGGGAACCAGATCGCTCTAGAGCTGGCCTTATCACACTGAAGCTGGGCATGATGCCTTATGGACCAAGGATGGTCAAAAGTAATATCTCATTATTTAACATATAAGACTGTCACATCCTAAAATATACTCCAAAGGAAAACCATAATGGAAAATGGCAGCTCTAACTGTAGGAGGAAAAACCATATCACATTTCTGTAAATCTACATCTATATTGGAAATTTACTAAGAACTTGGATTGCTGCCAGTACCGAAAGTTAAAACCTTTCACGTAACAGACAACGCAGTCATTAAACCAGGCACTCTTTGCTAGGCTGCTCATTTTCTCCCAAGACAGTATGTGAATGTCACAACAAAAACTGTATTCATAAAGGTTTTCAAGACGTCATGAAAATATGGGATTTAAAGGCCAGCCTATTATACATGGTCAAACAAAGATCCACGGGAGAGCTAGAACAATTTCAATCAATGATGTTGTCAGAGTCTGGCCTGGAACTAAAATGCCTGGACAAATGGGAAGAACAGATAAGACAGCATATGGACGGAAAGTGTGGACACAAAGCAGTATTATAATCTACATAAAATGGCTCTGTAACTAGACATAAAAAATTGCTCAGAGATTCTAAACTGTCTGCATATCGGGATTTCTGTACAAATCTACCAACCCCTACATATTTTCCTAATGGAGATGAAGAACAACAACCAGAGGTTTATATGATAAAAACACGTGTCACCCCAGCACACCTTCCATCACATTTGCCTAACCTTACTGGACAGGGCAGACCCTCACATGCTCTTTGAGTTTTGATGAGCCAGAACAATAAGATAACCATGATTTATATTCTTTTCTCAATGACAGCAATACCACACTTGTTATCTTTGTCAAAGGCATAAATATATCACTCATCTGCCAACTGAAGTTTGTTGGAAAAATTACCACTTAAATCAGTTAAGTAGATTGGATATGCCAATTAGGTGGATTGGCGGTTTGCATATTAGCAAAGTCTTTGTAATTTGTAGGATTCATTCTGTTTTATTGCATATTTCCCAAGTTAACTTAAAGTGTTTATAAATTTAATTTCTTTTATTTTAAAGAAAAATGAGTGGGTATGGCCAAGATGGTAGAGTAGGAAAACCCTGAGCTCACCTCCTCACATGGGCACACTAAAATTACAACCACTTATGTAGGCACTATTGATGAGGAAGACCTGAAGACTGGCCGAAATGACCTTCTACAACTAAAGATATAAAGGAAGAACCACAGTGAAAGGGTAGGAAGAACAGAGATGTGGTCTAGTCAGGACTTATACCTCTGGGAGGACAGCTCACAAATGAGAGGATAATTACAATTACAGATGCTCTCCCCAAGAAACGAGGGGTCTGAGTCCTATATCAGGTTCTCCAGCCCAGGGGTTCTACACCAGGAAGATGAGCCACCAGAACTGTAGTCTTTGAAGGCCAGTGGGACTTACTTTGGGAGAGCCAGAGGGCTGTGGAAAATAGACTCCACTCTTTTTCATTTTTAGTTTAAGTATAGTTGATTTACAATGTTATGTCAATTTCTGCTGTGCAGCAAAGTGAATCAATCATACAAGTATATATATATATATATATTCTTATATATGTATGTGTGTGTATGTGTGTGTGTACATATATGTATGTATGTGTGTGTGCATATACACATTCTTTTTTAATATTATTTTCCATCACAGTGTATCCCCGGAGTAGAGACTCCACTCTTAAAGGGCACACACAAAAATCTCACACACACCAAGACTAAGTACACGAGCAGTAATTTAAAAGGAGCCTGGGTCAGACCAACCTGCTGATCTTGGAGAGCCTCCTGGAGAAGCAGGAGACAAATGGAGCTCACTCTGGGACTCATCTGCCATGAGGGCATTGGTGCTGGCAAGTGTCATTTTGGAATCCTCCTCCAGCTTATTATTAGCACCAGGACCCGGAACCACCCACCACCCTGTTGGCACCAGTACCAGGATGCCTCGGGCCAAACAGCTACTTAGGCAGGGAAACAGTACCATCAATACAGTGGAATACTACTCATCCATAAAAAAGAATGAAATCTGGCCATTTGCAACAATACAGATGGACCTGCAGGGTATTACGCTAAGTGAAATAACTCACACAAGAGAAAGACAAATACTGCATGCTTTCACTTATATGTGGAATCTACAAAACAAAACAAATGAATAAACACAACAAAACAGAAACAGAGTTATAGAGACAGAGAACAAAAGGATGGTTGCCAGAGGGGAGGGGAAAGGTGGAGGAAAGAAAAGGGTAATGGAGATTAAGCAGTACAGATTTCTGGAAGCAAAATAAATGAGTCACAGTACGAAATGCAGAATGTGGGGAACAAAGTCAATTATGTAAATCTTTGTATGGTGACAAATGGTAAGTAGACTTATGGTGATCATTTTGTTTGTTTTTTGTCTCTCTCTTTTTTTTTTGGTCTTTTCTAGGGCCTCAACCACGGCATATGGAGGTTCCCAGGCTAGGGGTCTAATTGGATCTGTAGCCACATCAATGCAGGATCCAAGCCACGTCTACGACCTACAGCACAGCTCACAGCAACACCAGATCCTTAACCCACTGAGCAAGGCCAGGGGTCAAACCTGCAACCTCATGGTTCCTAGTCAGATTCATTAACCACTGAGCCACGACGGAAACTCCTGGTGATTGTTTTGAAATGTATAGAAATATGGAATCACTATGTTGTGAAACAGTAACTAACATAGTCTTGTAGGTCAATTATACTTCAAAAACAAACATACAGAAACAGAGATCAGATTTGTGGTGACCAGAGGTGGGGGTGGGAGGAGGGGGAACCAGATGAAGGTGGTCAAAAGGTATAAACTTCCAGTTATGAGATAAATAAGCATGAGGGATATAATTTACAACATGATAAATAAAACTAACACTTATGAATGTTATATGAAAATGGTTAAGACAGTAAATCCTGAGTGTTCTCATGACAAGGACAAATTTTTTTCTATTTCTTTATAAACTATATGAGATGATATTCCCTGAACTTATTGTGATAATCATTTCATGATGTATGTGAGTCAAACCACTATGCTGTACACCTTGAATTTATACAGTGCTATATATTAGTTATACCTCAGTAACATTGGGAGAAAAAAATTAAATTAAACAGATAAGGTCTAGAGATCTGCTGTACAACATTGTACGTATAGTCAACAATAACATATTGAACACTTAAAAATTTGTTAAGAGGGCGAATCTCATGTTAAGCATTCCTTTCACAATAAAGGAAAAAAATAATTGAGTTGCCAAAAGAATTCTAAAAAGTATCAGAGTTAGTCAAGACCATAAGTCCAGGACTCCAAAGTATGAAACAGATGTCTTATAATCATCAGATACTGTCTTGGGGGTTTAAATCCCACATACTCCTGGTGACATTTGCTCAAAACCAAGCAGAGGAAGGAAATCTAACTATATAAAAAGAAACACAAATAAGACTATTGGTCAACTCTGTGGTGACAATAAGGCACAAGAGTGGAGCAATTCTATTCACAAACTTCCCTTTGGGAACAATACAAAGGAGCGGAGGACCAGTGAGTTTCCTCCTTCCAAGTCAGTGTAATATCCTGACTTTCATACCGAACACAGTCCAATCACACTTGACCCTTTCATGGCAAAAAAGAAAAGGGAAACACTCAGAATCACTTTAGCTTTGAACCTGCCACATCTGCAGCATATGGAAGTTCCCAGGCTGGGGGTTGAATCGGAGCTGTGGCTGCTGGCCTATAGCAGAGCCATAGCAAGGCGGGATCTATGTATGCTCCTTGAAAAAAATCAAACAATATATAAAAGCATAAATTTTTTTAAAGTTTTTCTTTCCTCCCCACTTTGACATATATTTCTATACTTTGCTCTCACCTTAATATGTACCCTCCCAAGTCTGTTGTACACGTACACTCACACACACGTACACACACACTCTATGAAGTAGTCTTATCCTAACCATATCATTCTGCAATTTGTTCTTCTTAAAATGTGTATAGTTGGATCTCAGTTTTTCTATTGGCTGCCTAGTATTATACATGACTAAGCAATCATTCATTGATGGGATGCCTTTTATTTCATTTCCTTTTCTGTTTTTAAACTCATTTATAGAAGTTATACTTGCACAGTTCTAAAAATTCAGACTGTGCAGAAGTATCTAAAATAAGAAACAGGAGTTCCTCAGCAGTAACGAACACGACTAGTATCCGTGAGAATGCAGGTTCAATCCCTGGCTTTGCTCAGAGCCCTGAGCTATGGTATAGGTTGCAGATGCAGCTCAGATCCTACCTTGCTATGGCTCTGCTGTAGGCCAGTAGCCACAGCTCTGATTCAACCCCCAGCCAGGGAACTTCCATATGCTGCAGATGTGGCCCTAAAAAGCAAAAAAATAGAAGTAAGAAAGAAAAATCTCCACCACCCATCCCCACCAACCCCACCACTCCCACACTCATTACTCAGAGGTCTTATTAACAGTTTCTAAATTCTACTGTTAATTACCATTGAAACTGTATGTAATATATTTATACCTCTTTTTCTTGATTTTTGAGCTATATACATTACCTATTGATTCCTCATGATAAAAAATTAGTACATTCAATATATGCATGAAAATGAAATATGGCATTTGATTACTGAACAATCTCAGCCTGCTGCTAATAATGAGTCATCTTCTGTGGTAATACAACTTGGTTACTACCAGTAATATTTCAATTATGGAAATATAGTGGTTTAGTAATAACTTGGATTTAGATACAGATAAACTCCCCCAGGAGATAGAATACCTCAGTTCATGTCTTATTCCTCCTGGCAATTAACTTAATTATAAACACATTAATTAACCTCATAGTGCCATAGTTTATCTTTTCAAATAGAAATAATAACTATCTCAACAGATCTGAAAGGGGATCAGGTTAAATCATGCCTTTCAAAATGCATTGTAAACCACGGCGGGGGGGCGGGGGTATCATTAGCCTTTCTCTTTAGCCATCTCTGTTATTCCTGGAGCTGGTGAAGGGCAAACAGGGCAAAGTCAAGCAGACAGGTCAGGCTGCAAAGTCAGGAATCCTCACTTTGCCCTTTGGCTTCTCAGGTTTCAGATGTTAAGACATCTGATGGAATATGGGTGTCAGCCAGAGCAGAAACTGAACCGGCAGTTAACAGGATCTGTCATGTATCCCAACAATAAGAGGTCTCAAAGCAAAACCAGATGCCAGAAGCAAGAGAAACAGATGCCTGCTGCTATTGGTGGTAGCAATAGAGGCACCCATCCCCTCAGCTGGAACAGGCTTTAAGTGTCTGACATGGGGTTGGGGAAGGGGATGGATATAGACATCAAATGTCTAAGTCTTTGAGACAGTCCCTGGACAGAAGAGCAGAAGGGGAGAGAGGAGCTCCTGGCTGCAAACGAGTATATGCCATTCCTCAGCGACCTCCACTGTCCCAGGGTACAGACATATGGGAGAGCTTAGACCCAGAAGCCTCTGGAGCCCTCACTCTGTGCTCGAGGGCTAGCTTTCAATTCTGTAAAAGTGATCTTTCTGGGGCAAATTCACTTGTAGACACATGAGGAAAGTTCATTCTGTAATTAGTCTAAACATTCCATAAGAATACCACTGCTAACTCACAGATACAGAGAACAACTAGTGGTTACCAGTGGGGAGCAGGAAGACAGGAGGGGAAATAAAGGAGTTAGGGGGGAAGGGTTCTAATGTGACTATATGAAATCATCTGTGTGAAACCTTTGAAAATTGTAAAACACTGTAGAATTTGAAGAATCTTTCATTCAATAAAAATAAATAAAAATAACGCTACAGTGGGGGAAGAAAAAGAACACAGCTGCTGGAGGTCCTTTGGGGAGGGCAGCACTTCACAGCTCCATAGGGCGCCCCTTTGCTGTCAGGCTGATTTTGACAAACTAACACTTTTTCCTGGTGGTACTGGGCTGATCAGCCTTTAGCTGTGCTGTGTGCTGGACAGTGGACAGCTCAATCTAAGACATGGCTGGAATGGGAAAGAACAACTCTGAGGTGCCCCTCAAGACTTGAGATGAGAGACTAATCTGTCCTCTAAGAGTTTTTCTAGCAAAATAAACAAAAAGGAGAAGATCAGTTATCTGTTGGAATAAAGTAGGAAGCTATAAATGAGTAAACAAAGCACCTGGGGGGCACTCAAAGATGCTCAGGGAGTATTCTTGGGAGTGGGACTATACTGGAGTTGTAATTTAGTAAGCAGAGAATGAATCAATTGTTTTTGGAGAAATATGTTGAAAACAGAAATGGACAGTTCAGTCATTTCGTATGGTTAACAGGGCGGTCATCTTTTGTGGCACACACTATCATGTAACAAGGACTGAGCCTCCTTTTTTTTTCTTTTTAGGGCCACATACACCTGCAGCATATGGAAGTTCCCAGGCTAGGGGTCAAATTGGAGCTGCAGCTGCCGGCCTACACCACAGCCACAACAATGCACAATCCAAGTCGCATCTGCAACCTACAACACAGCTCATGGCAATGCCAGATCCTTAACCCCTGAGCAAGGCCAAGAATCAAACCCACATCCTCTTGGATGCTAGTTGGGCTCTTACCCCACTGAGTCGAAGTGGGAATTCCCTGAAGACTGAGCTTCTATCCCGCCCAGGGCAGTTCAGGGAAAGTCAGTGTCTTTTCCAGCAAGTCTGAAGGATGGGGTTCCTGCCACGCCCCACAATGGTTGCATGTCCTTGGTGGAAAGGACCCCAGAGCATGGAGCCATTAGCTTGGATCCTACAGCTAATGCCCCTTGCTAGGATTCCAGGTGTATCCTGCAGTCTTAAATCAAATTAGCTTTCCATGTTGTCTTCCTAGTTAAAGTAACTTGAATATCCAGATAACCTATTTTATTTCTCTCTGTAAATTACTGTCATTTTCTTTATATTTTTACATTTTATATTATGAAAATTTCAAACACAAATTAGTAGAGAAAATAGGAGTTCCTGCTGTGATGCTGTGGGTTAAGCATCCAGCATTGTCTCTGCATTGGTACAGGTTCGATCCCCAGCCTGGCACAGTGGGTTAAGGATCCAGCATTGCCACAACTGTGACACAAGTCACAGAAGCAGCTCAGATTCAATCCCTGGCCTGGCAATTTCCACAGTGCTGAGGGTGCGGCCAATAAAAGAAAAAAAAGTAGAGAAAATAGTATAATGAATATATACAACATTAACATTATATAATGTATGATGAATAGTATAAAACACTCATTAATCAAGTTAAATCATTATCAAGATTTTCCCATACTTGCTTCACTTTCCTGCACTTTTAAAAACTAAAACGTTTTAAAGCAAATGTTAGACCCAAGTCATTTCATCCCCACTTACTTCAGTATGGATCTCTAACACATAGGTATACTTTCTTACATATCCACAAAATTCTGCTTTGTATTTGTTTCTGTGATCCAGGTTGATGAGAAATTAATGCATTCTTAGGATGCCAACAAAATCAAGTTTCTGACTCTAATGTACAGTGAACTCACCAAATAATGCTTTACCTAAATGATTCTTCTGGTCACCACGATCCCTCTGTCAGAACATGACTTTAATGAATGAACTACAACAATCCAGGTCCCTCACCTCTCCCATGCACAAGTCTATTCATACTTGTGTACCCATGTACACTTTGTGCACACACAAACACATACACACAACTCTAAGGGGGAAATGAAGTAAAACCCGTCTACACAATAAAACAGTCAGCCACTGTAGCAATTTTGGTGGCTAGCAAGGTAAGTAGAGATGCCTCCTACACAGACAACACAAGATGCAAAGGTAATATCTATGTGGCTTGGAAAAGAGTAAATGGGCACAGTAGGAAAGTACCAGCTTGTTAGGAAAAGAACTGAAAACCATAAGGCACCACCAGCAAAGACAGTATTTCATGGCAGGCAAAATTTTGCTGGTTCCTTCTATCTTGGTGTGTGAGACACTTATTAAAATTTCCCTGCCTTCCCCATCATACCCACTGGCCTCTTTCTGACCCATGGATTCCCAGGGCAGGTACTTCATATGATGTCCTTCTCACTCCCTTCCTTTCTTTCCATCTTCCCTACCTCCACACCTCCCTCACAAATGCCTCTTCCACTAACTCCCCAATGTTTTAATTTTAAAAACCAGGAACACATTTATTTGGCTAAAGCATGTTCAGCACATAGCGCAGTGTCTGGTTTACAACCTCTGCTATGGTCTGAAGGTTTGTGTTCCCCCCAAATTCATATGTGGGAATCCTAATGCCTGATGTGATGGTGCTAGAAGATGGGGCCTTTGCGCAGTGATTACGTCCTGAGAATGGATAAATGGGATGAGTGCCCTTACAAAGGAGAGCCAGCTGAGCCCACCTTGTGAGGACACGGTGAGAAACGGCGAAATGTGAACCAGGAAGACAGTCCTCATCAGAACACAACCATACTAGTGCCTTGATCTTGTAATCCTAAGCCTCCAGAATTATGAGAAATAAATTTCTGTTGTTTATATGCCACCTTGCCTGTGGTATTTTGTAATAGTAGCCCAAACAGACTAAGACAGCCTGTTAAATACTGGTTGGATAAATTGATCATGAATAGTTTGAATAAAATGATAATACTTCAAGACCTACATGAGTTTTTATTTCAGGTTTTCTCCCCACCCCCATTTTTGGTCACCCTATGACATATGGAAGTTCCCAGGCCAGGGATCAGATCCAAGCTGCAGTTGTGACCTACACCTGGATACAGTGGGGCAATGCTGGATGCTTTAATCCACTGTGCCAGACAGGGGACCAAACCTATGTCCTGGCGCTGCAGAGATGCCACCAATCCCACTGCACCATGCAGGAACTTCAGAGCTACGTGACTTTTTTCTTTTTCTTGTATGTATGTACGTATTTTTGCTTTTCAGGGCCATACCAACGGCATATGGAAGTTCCCAGGCTAAGGGTAGAATCGGAGCTGTAGCTACTGGCCTACACCACAGCCACAGCAAAGCCAGATCTGAGCCACATCTGCGACCTACATGCCACAGCTCACGGCAACACCAGATCCTTTAACCCACTGAGCAAGGCCAGGGATCGAACCTGCATCCTCATGGATCCTAGTCCGGTTCATTGCTGCTGAGCCACGAGGGGAACTCCCCTACATGAGTTTTGATGGAACTCTAACACAACATTGAAGGACCATTTGCCAAAATGGGTAAGCAGTCATAACAAGTGGCTTTTCACCCAGGAGATTAGAAAAGTGAGAATATTATACACACTTCTCCTTCCACCATCACCTACACCAAGCATAAGAGAGGAAAATGTCAGAGTGGAAAGATGATGGCCCTTGTCTGGGACAAATCTTGACTCTACCATTTTCTAGTTGTGAGGCTTTGAAAAAAATTACTTTTATTATGTTTTGTTTTTGGTTTTGTTTTTTTGATTTAGTTTGTTTGTTTGCCAAGTCCATGGCATGAGGAAGTTACTGGGCCAGGAACTGAACCCATGCCACATCAGTGACAATGCAGGATCCTTAACCTGCAGAGCCACCAGGGAAATCCAACAACAAAATTCATTTATCTTATGTAGAAAATGGGGATTATAATGTCTACTAGGCACAGCTGTTATTAGGATTAAATTAAACAATGTATGTAAGGCTCCTAGAACAGTGGTGGGCACATAACGGGCTCAAAATATTGCAATATTTATTACACAATAATATTCATTATCATTAAGAAATCTTGGAGTAAACCTGAGAAGTTATGGTTTACTTGTGAAATAGGCAGGCTAAACACTTAAAATTAACTTCAGAGAAGGATAGCAAGAGGGTATCTTTAAGGGAGTACCTGTCGTGGCTCAGCGGTTAATGAACCTGACTAATATCCATGAGGATGTGGGTTCGAGCCCTGGCCTCGCTCAGTGGGTTAGGGATCCAGCATTGCCGTGAGCTGTGGTATAGGTCACAATCCAACGCGGATCCCAAGTTGCTGTGGTTGTTGTGTAGGCCGGTGGCTGCAGCTCCTATTCAACACCTAGCCTGGTAACTTCCATATGCCACGGATGCAGCCCTAAAAACCAAAAGCAAAAAAAGAGAAGAAAAGAAAAGACCTTTGACAGGTCTCCAAAGGAGAGGCTGAAATAAATGCCATCACAAGAGACTGGAATGTTTTGTGAGGCAATAAGGAACTATCTCAGCAGCAAAAACAGTGGGTGGGGCCTGTTGATTCAGCCAGGGGAGGGAACTAGAGAGCCCAAGTGACAGCTCCTAGAAAGGCAGCAGATGTGTGGTGGGTGTGGTAGTCACATTTCTAATTCTGGATTTCTCTGAGAAAACAGTGCAGTTCCCTTCAGGAAGGGGGGCTCCTGTGAGCATGGGGAACCTGGGCAAGTGGCAGTTAGGTGTCAGTTGACATCCAGGAAAGGAAGGGGCAAAGGGGACTAGCATTAATCTTACCATGACTGGGACAAGCCACGTGCCAGGCACATTATCTCTTAAAGTCACCACAACACAATGATAATAGTCACTACTTCCATTTTATGGAGAAGGAAACTGAGGCTCAAAGAGATCTTGTAATTCATGCCAGCTCACTCAGCTAGGATAGGGGGCAGGAGGTTGTCATAGACAACAGCATCCCAGCCACAGGCTGAGGTCTACCATGGCTCTGGTTCCTCTGTTCAGGAAATACTTGCTAAATACCTACTATGTGCCAGGCACAGGGCCAAGTACAGGCAATACAGTGGTGAGCAAAGACAGACAGTCCCCCAATCTCTGCACCAGAATGTGTAATAAGGGAGTTAGAGGCAGCTGTTAGCAAGTAAAGCCACTAATGTGAATAAAATAACAAAGTGAGATGTTAGCTCATATAACAAATAGACTCATCCATACTTTGGATGCGATGGGTCCCATGGGGATGGTGGCTCTAGTGTTTACCTAGGATTCACTGGGTAAAGAAGTGGTGAAGAAAAGCACTCCAAATAAGGCATCTGTACTTACACAAGGGCTGTGGTCAAAGCCCCAAACAATGCAAGTTCAGTGAGGCTTTGGTTTGGAGTGACTGAGCTGAGGGTGTGGGAGAGTGGAGACAGCAGATTTCCATTCTGAAAAATCCAACACATTTTAACAGGTGCCACTGGGAGGCTTGGGCAGCCATGAGAAGAGCACTCTGGTGGGTTCTAGGACAGTTCAGCTGCCTCAGTGGTACGTTGGGAAGCGAGGATTGATAGACCCAAGTAAAGAGCCTGAATCCTCAAGCATCTGTGCTAGGAAGAGCTCCCTGACCAGGTGGAGAGAGTATGCAGCAAAATCTCTAACACATCTAACTAGTGATGGGACTAGATCAGGGTCAGCAAACTACAGCCCAAGAGCCAAATCCAGCCCACACCTATTTCTGTGCAGCCCACAAGCTGAGAATGCTTTTTACCTTTGTAAAAGGTTGAAAAAAAAAAGTCCAATATTTTATGACACATGAAAATTATATGAAATTCACATTTCAGTGTCCATAAATAAAGTTTTATGGGAACACAGCCATGCTCATCTGCTGACTCTCATCAATGGCTGCTTTTGCAGAGGAGATAACTGCCACCCACACTGGGGGATAGCAGCAAAGCTAAAATTATTTATTATCTGGCCCTTTATGGAACAAGTTTGCTGAACCTTGGGCTAGTCAGAAGAACCTATATATTTGAGCATGTGGTCAGACAACTGACAAATGAGCTTTAGTGGGAACAAGTATGAAGTAATATACTGGGATAAAAATATCCAGACTATTTATAAAATGAAGACAGAGCTCTGGGCTGGGAGGTCACAAGTCAGAATGAAGCACAATGGCAAGGACTAAAAGCAGCTTGAGTAATAGTGTGCGAATTTCCTGCCCCAGACTCTAAGAATCAGGACACAATGGATGGAGTTGATTATCAGACAGCTTCCCTGGATGGGGGACCGGGGAATGATTTCAAGAAGAGTAAACTAAAATCCAATTGAGAAGAAAGGCTACAGAATTTCGCACTTTCACTTGAGAGATATGCATATCAATAGTCTGTAGGTAATCTGGGGAAAAAAAATCAGTGATAAAGATTTAGAATGTGTGGTGTGTGCACAGGGCTATTGGGGGATGGGTTATCATCTAGACTTTGTCTTCTTCAACTTTATAGCTCCAGTGCCTTGTTTAATGACTGGTATATGCTAAGCATTCAAATAATATTTGAAGAAAAGGAAAAGAGGAAGAGAGGGAGGGAGAGTGGGAGAAGAGGAAAGAGAGAAGAGGGAGAGAGAGGAGGAAGAGGGAAAGATAGATGGAAATTGGGCAGCATCTACAGGGTTTGAAGGCTGAACAGGAGCTAGCCAGACATTGAGGATGAAGAAGAACACCCCAGCAGGGAAACAGGAGCACAAGGGGATGGCAGAGGCCATGAGACCTGGAAACAATGTCACGTGAAACTCCCTGTCACCTTTGCTCTCTCCAAGGTAAACTGGTTTCTCAGATCACTGGTCCTTGAAGGGGCACCCAGCCCTAACATGAGGGCCCTCCCTGGAGTGGCTATGTGTCCTGCAATTGAACTGACAGCCTCTTCTATTATCTAAACAAACTGTATATCATGGGTTACCTGGTTAAGAGATAGGCTAAATGCTTGGCAACTTTTTCCATTAGCTCATGCAAAAAAGCTCTTCATACTAGAAAGAAGTATGAAGTCTCTTATAAAAGAATGGCATGTTGACCAAGAGCTAGCAGAATTGCAGGCAGTACTCATATTAAAAATGGGTTCTGTTTCAAAAATTGGTTTGCTTATTGTTACAAACTCTGAATACACAGCCATAAGGTTGAAAATGTTGGTTACATTCCAAGACTATTCACAGAAGTCTATTTATTTAGTCCATTTTAAAGTTCAATGATTGGAGTTCCCATCATCGCTCAGCAGAAACAAATCCAACTAGGAATCATGAGGTTGCCAGTTCGATCCCTGGCCTTGCTCAGTGGATTAAGGATCCAGCGTTGTCTGAGCTGTGGTGTAGATCACAGCCATGCTCAGATCCCACGTGGCTGTGGCTGTAGCTGGCACCTGTAGTTCCAATTCGACCCCTAGCGGGAGAACCTCCATATGCCACAGATGCAGCCCTAAAAATAAAAATAAAAATTCAATGATAGAAATCATGCCACTAGCCCAAGACAGGCCCAGGAACAAGAGCTCATGTGATAAGAGAATAAGAAAATTGTCTTTCTCGGTATAGAGGAAAGTTGATGTAGAGTATATATCAGTCTTCTATTGCTATGTAACAAATTACCCCAAAACTTGCCATATTTAAACAATAAACATTTAGCATCTTACAGTCTCTGTGGGTCATCTGAGAGTGGCTTACCCAGGTGGGTCTGCTCAGGATCTCTGATGAGGTTTTAGTTAGCATTACTCAGGGGATAGTCACCTGAAAGCTTTACTGGGGCTGCAGGAGCCACTCCCTCATATGGCTGTGGACAGGAGCCCTCAGTTCCTCATCACATGGGCCTTAAGGCTGCTTGAATGTCTCAGGACATGGTAACTCTAGCTTCCCCCAGTAAAAGTGATCCAAGAATGAGAACAAGAAGGCAGCTGCAATGCCTTTAATAACCTAGTCTTATAAGTCAAACACTGTCACTTTGCCCATATTCTGTTCATTATGGGCCACAAGCTATTCATTAAGGGCACATTCAGTGGGAGGGGGAATAAAGCTCTACCTACTGATGGGAAGCATATCCCAGAATTCGTGGACATGTCTTAAAATCACCCTATAGTTTTTGTTGTCCTCCCATTACTCTATGTACTCAGTATACAAAATAGGAAAAATAAACTGGGGTGCAGAGCTGCAGCCTTTCCCAACAAAGTTTACTATAAATGCCTCCCCCAAATACATGCTTTTGCCTTATCTTGTTTTGAAAACATCTACTCCCTTGCCTTAAATGGAATCTCCTTGGCAAAATTTACACTGAAAAGTGATCATTTTCCTGAAACATTTCTTTTATTCATTTGTATCTCTCATTAGTAGAATTTCAGGCTATATAACAAACTAAAAGTAAAAGCAACAAATAACCTTTCCCAGTCTGGGTGGATTAAGCATTTGGGATTCAGAAAGCACCTGTGGAGTTCCTGTTGTGGCTCAGCGGATTAAGAACCCAACTAGTATCCATGAGGATGTGGGTTCAATCCTGGGCCTCACTCAGTGGGTTAAGTCTCCAGTGTTACTGCAGGCTGTGGTGTAACTCACAGATGCAGCCCAGCATTGCCAGGGCTGTGGCATATCCCATCAGCTACATCTTTGATTTGACCCCTAGCCTAGGAACTTCCATATGCCCTAAGTGTAGCCCTAAAAAGACAAAAATAAATAAATAAATAAATAGAAGGCAATCTTCAAGAAATTTTCTCCCTTCTGTTGACAATGACCTGATTCCTAATCTGACTCCCATGGCTGCATTCTCCGAAGGAATATTATAGACATTCAAAATGGAAGGACTCCCCTGGATTCCAAAAGCAGTCGGTGCTCTTGCACTAGAGGCATGCAAGATTTTAAAGTGTTATCTGGATCTTCAGGGGACAATGGTGTGTCATATGACCTTTGACTGTATTTTTTGTAACTTGAAATTTGGTGATCCATGTATACTGTTGTTAAAAATACATTTATAAACACCAGATAAATGTGTTTGCATTACAATTCAACTCCAACCTAGGGGGCTTGCTCTGAGTTCTCCTGGCAGTGTTGTTTTAAATCTTATTTGAGTCTGAATTCCATTTGACAATATGGATGAAGGCTAAAAGAAAATAGTCAGGAAAATACTTATACCCACCAAAATATATACATACGTTTAATGCCTCTGAATCCCGTAAAACCCATTCAGAGAATCACAGGAGAAGGGGGAAGCCATTTCATTTTCCCACTAAAATTTACATCTAAATTAAAAGCTACTACTGAAAACGTAATTCTTTTAAATTCTTTTTAAACAGAACCAAACGACCAGAACAGAAACCTCTACTAGATCTTCTGTGCTTGGGTTTAGCACTGAAATACCTTGGAGGCAAAAGGACCAGTGGCAATTAGAGCAGAGAGAACACATATTTGCTGAAAAGCAACAGTAAATACGAAGCAGGATATAGAACTGATGACGACCACAAGTCTTGCCCTCTCCAAGTTGCCCTGACTGTGCAGCAAATTCTGTCAGCTAGCCAGAGAAGCAGCAATTCGAGGAGAGAAAAGGTGCTCAGCTTCCCACTTAGCAAGAAGACGCTTATATTCGTTTTCTGCTGAGCATCCGCACGCAACCCAGATCTTAACCCAGGATTCCCTAGGGCCTCCTTCAGTGGGGTGAACTCCGGGCAGCAACGCCCAGCCCTGGATGGGTGGGACCGTTCGAATCGACCCACTTAGCCCGCGGACCCCAGCTCAGTCCGCTCACGCCTTCCAGCCTCGGGAAGAGAAACGGCCGCGCGCAGCCCGGCAGCTTCACTTGTGAATGTCCCCGGGCCGAGGCGAGCCTGTGGGCGCCGAGACCTGGAGCCGGGTAGGCGGCGGGGGAGCGCGGCGAGCGCCCCTGCTCCGCCCCTCGCGGGCGCCCGGGCCCGGCGCGCCCCGCCTGCGTGTCCCCGTGCCGACCCCTCCCTCGCGCGCCTCGCCGGCGGCCGCTCCGGCGCACGCGCGCGGTCTAGCGCAGGGCGGGGAGAGGCGGCGGCCGCGGGCGTCCAGCCCCGAACCTGTCAGACGCGGGGAGCCGGCCTGGAGCTGCTGGCGCCTCAGGCACGAGGACGGCCCCGGTCCCCCGCTGCCCGGGGCTGAGCTGTGCGAGCCGGCCCCGCCGAGCCGGCCCGGGGTGGGGAGATGAGCGGCGGCCCGGCGGCTGCGCCCCAGGTAGAGCGCTGCCCCCTTTCGGAGCCCCGGAGCCCTCGCCGTCCGGAGCTTCGGAACTTGTGGGCTCTGTTGGGGCGCCTTTAATTTATAACGTGTTTCGTTTCCCTCAGGATGGGGAGGGACGTATGGCAGTGCCTTCGGGAACTAGCGCTCGGGTGAAGTAGGAGCCGCCGGCCGTCAGCCTGCACCGAGCCGTTTGGCGCCGCAGCTGCTCAGCCTTTGCCATGGCCGGATCCAGCGCGTGGAAGCGCCTCAAATCTCTGCTGAGGAAGGATGATGCGCCGTTGTTTTTAAATGACACCAGCGCCTTCGACTTCTCGGAGGAGGCGGGGGACGAGGGGCTTTCTCGGTTTAACAAACTTCGAGTTGTGGTGGCCGACGATGGTTCTGAAACCCAGGAAAGGCCTGTTAACGGGGCGCACCCGGCCCTTCAGGCCGACGATGATTCCTTGCTGGACCAGGACTTACCTTTGACCAACAGTCAGCTGAGTTTGAAGGTGGACCCCTGTGACAACTGCAGCAAACGGAGAGAGTTGCTGAAGCAGAGAAAGGTGAAAACCAGACTGACCATTGCTGCCGTTCTTTACTTGCTTTTCATGATTGGAGAACTTGTAGGTGAGTTGTGTTGCCAACTCACTTTCCATTTATCTTGGTTGAAGAGTCTTTGTCAAGTGGTATAGTTACACCTGATTTGAGGTTTAAACTTTCTTTTCAGGAAGCTTATTATTTATCAGGATACTGATCTGGTGATGTGAAAAGGCCACACGGTTCCAAAGTACAGATCTACCTAGGTACAACATAAACTTCCAGAGATAACTTTGACTTTTTCTTTTAGTTCTCCCAACACTGTATTATCTATTGTAAGGTTAAGGACATTATCTTCATTATAATCATGTAACTTCCTCTTTAAAAAAAAAATTCTGATAAAACACCAGGTTAATTGTGCAACATTTAAAATAGTAAATGATTCTAAAATTATTTAGAATCATAAACTTCTACAGTATCAAGGGACTTTACCGAACACCTGCTTCACCTTTTTTAAGGGGTCTGAAGTGGGTAATTGAAGAACTACAGCTACAGTTCCATTGTTCAGATTTTTTTCCTCTGTATTTGAATTGTGTTCTCTTACTATTTCCTTTTGTATTTATATCCAAGAAATTTGCAAAACCAAACACTACTGACTAAGCTCAAAGTTTTTCATTGTAAAGAGGATCTGAAGGCCAGAATGGCCCCCCAGGTTTTAGGAACTTGGTTTTATTTTTCATTTTTTCATTATTCAAGTAATATATTCTTACTAGAAAATACATTCTCAGAGATTAATTGCACAGTCACATTAGTGTGAGCACTAACTTCTCTTAGTGACAATTTATAAAGTGACGCTGCAGCAGAATAAGTGATTATTCTCCTGTGTTCTCTTTTTTTTCTTTTTTCTTTTTAGGGCCACACTTGCAACATATGGAAGTTCCCAGGCTAGGGATCGAATTGGAGCTGTAGCCACTGGCCTTCGCCACAGCAACGCTGGATTCGAGCCGCATCTTCAACCTATACCACACAGCAATGCCAGACTTTTAACCCACTAAGCAAGGCAAGGGATGGAACCTGGGTCTTCATGGATACTAGTCAGATTGGTTTCCGCTGAGCCACGACAGGGACTCCTATTCTCCTGTGTTCTCTTAATGATGAACCATGACAAGAACAGAGGTGTCAGTCCAGATTTAAGATGCTGGCTGGTTGGAGGTTATGTCAGGAAAATTATATGCATTTCCTATGTCATTTCCTACCACTGCTCCCCAGTGCTCACTTCAGCTATGCTGACCTTTCTCTCTATGACTCACAAAGCTCTTTTAATGCCCCTAAGGCCTTCAAACTGCTTGGTCCCTCTACCTCAGTGACTTTCAAACTTTCTTGACCTCACTATAGTAAGAAAGACACTTAACATTGTGACCCGTGTAGACATGCAGCATGCATACATATGTATGCATGTACATACACATATGTGTAAATATACAACCAAAAGTTTGTTTCATGCGGTGTGTTCTACTATATTTTCGATTATGATCCTAGCCCACTTAATTGATTTCATCGTCCACAAATGGGTCAGCACCTACAGTTTGTAACACTTCTTTACATGGACTTGACTTTTCCCAGATCTTCCCTTGGCTGGCTTTTTGTCATTCATGTCTCATCTTAAAAGATACCTCCTAGAGACCTTCCCCTCTGCCTAAAGTAAACCTCTCTTGTTCCCTGTTGCTTCCCCAACTTCAAAAGTTCTCAACACCTGAGATCATCTTGTTTATAAATTCACTTGTTCTATTGAAATATAAGCTGAATTACTAGGACCTAGCAATATATTTTTGTTTAGTTAATTAATGATTATTGTTGTAGAATTATAAATGCTTTAGCTGTAAAGACATTAAAGACAGGAGTAAAGCTGAGGCCAGATAAGGCATGGTCTCAACAGATTAAGTTCAACGACTTGCTCAAATTCACAGTTTGAATATTGAGTCATCCAGACTTAGTGATTCTTGAAGTTAATATTTAATATTTGAAGTTTAAATCACATTAATCACAAGTTCCTCCTTTAAATTAATTTAGAGTTTAAACCTATAGAAATTACTAAGATATAGTTGTCCTGGCTTACCATTTTTAAATCTCTTAATGGTGAGATTATGTTTTGTGAAAGCTACACTAAGAATTTCTTTTCAAATACTAACTTTATTTTCAAATATGAAAATCATTTGTTAAAAATATAAAGATGCTAGTACTTAAGATAGGCATTACGGAGTTCTGGTCATGGCTCAGTGGTTAACGAATCCGTCTAGGAACCATGAGGTTAAGGGTTTGTTCCCTGGCCTTGCTTAGTGGGTTAACAATCCGGCGTTGTCGTGAGCTGTGGTGTAGGTTGCAGACGCGGCTCGGATCCCGCGTTGCTGTGGCTCTGGCGTAGGCCAGTGGCTACAGCTCCGATTAGACCTCTAGCCTGGGAACCTCCATATGCCGCGGGAGTGGCCCTCAAAAGGCAAAAAGACCAAAAAAAAAAAAGCATTAAATATATTATTCAGAATGTTACATAGATTTAAATTGAAAAACAACAGAATTGTGTCAAAGAACTTAGAAATAAAGCATCTTATGGATGGAAGTATGGAGTAATTTTTTAAAAGGAAGAAATTTAAAGATCTCAAAGAGGAGACTTGATTTGGAATCTTGGGTTTCTTCTGAGACATTAGGCAAAGTCTATTCTTTTCTTTTTTCCATTCAGCAAGTATTTTTTTTTGAGTACTTACTATATGCCAAGCACTATGCTATGGTGTTCAGGATATACAGTGGAGAACAAAACTATTATGATCCCTACTATCTAAAACATTTAATCTGTGTAATGGAGGACACAGATGTTAAACAAACACATAAGTAAATTTAAAATTCAAATGGTCTTAAGTGCTATGAAGAAAATAACAAGGTACTGTGGAACATAATAACCAGTAGGACATGGTTTATGAAGAAGCAGGTACAGTAAACCATAAAAAAGAATACTAGGAGTTATTCAAGCAAAGGGAATGGAGGAGGATTTTTCCAAGCAAAGAGAACAGCAAGTTCAAAAGTCCTAAAATATTCAATTCGTTAAAAGGACTTAACAAGAAGGCCAGTTTGGGCCAAATATAATAAGAACAAAAGAAGCAAGGAGACCAGATTAGGGTAGATAGACCATATTAAATGAGTTTAGTCTTTAAGTACAAAGGGGAGCCAGTGAAGGCTTTTGAGTAGAGATTGACATGATGGAATTTATCCTTTTAAAAGATTACTCTGATTCTTATAATATGGAGAATGGATCGGAGGATATAAGAATGGAAGTAAGTATACTTTTGCAGAGGTCCAGACAAGAAATGACTGTGGCTTGAACTAGAGTAGGTGGAGAAAAATGTGCTAATTGAGAAACATTCTAGAAGTAACAATGACAAAATTGGCTAATGGTTTGAATCGAGTTGTTGAGAGGGTGGTATCAAGAATGATTCTGAAATTTATCATCTAAGCTGAGTATATGGAAATGTATGTCATTTATGAAGCAGGGAGAAAATACAGAACAGGATTTAAGCGTAGTTTCAAAGGTTGTTTTAGACATGTTAAGTATCATACATTTTTGAAATAGCCAAATAAAGATATCTAGTGAGCTGTTAAATATAAGTCTGTAGCTTAAAAGAGAGGTCAAGATGGAGATACAGTATGTAATGCCATAGGAATGGAAAAAATTATCTAGAGAGCCCAAGTCTTGAGGAACTACAATTTAAGAAGTCAGTCAGAAGGCAAATAGGTATCCCAGAACTGAAGAAAGAGTATTTCAAAGTGGAATTAAATAAGCTGAAGCTGCTGAGAGGACTAATAAGATGAGAACTAAAATATCCTTTGAATTTAGTAAGTTATTGATTGCTTTAATAAACTACATTTTATTGGGAATGAAAAAGCTTAAAGAGGAATGTAAACAGACTTCCAGGTAAAGATGGCACATGAACTCATGCATCTAGCTGTACTCTCTTAAACTACATTAAAGGGTATTTTAAATATATATGTACATATATATACACACAACATACACACATATTCATATCCATATATGGAATATGTGTGTGTGTGTGTATCACCACACAGATGGGGAAAACTGGAGAGGAGACAATAGCAACAAGCTAGAAAGGAATCAAGTAAAAGAGGTAACTGACTTGAGACCCGAGAAAACCAACTCCTAAGCAATTAGTGGAAAGCCAAGAACCAATCCAGTTTATACGAATGCATCTGAAACACCTGGATAACTTATTAAAATACAAATTGCCGGACCAGAGTTTCTAATTAGGTAGGTCTGGGGTAGGGTAGGGCATGAGAATTTTCTAACAAGTTTCCAGGAGATGCTGATACTGCTGATCCTAAGGAATACAATTGAGAAGTGCACTAGAGAATCCTAAGCAGGCCCAGAATTGTTTGTACCAGGTATCCCTATAAGTGTAGGTAAAGAAGAAGGATAAAACAAGGAAAGCTAATTAAAACCTGTTTAGGAGCCAGTCACATATAATAGTATAGTTATAAAAGAAGTATCCACAGAGATAAAATAAGATCATGAAACAAGAATAGGCTACTTTTAGGGGTTTTTTTTGTTGGGGTTGTTTTTGTTTTTTTCCTTTTTTTTTTTTTAGGGCCGCACCTGTGGCATGTGGAAATTCTCAGTGTAGGGGTCGGATCAGAGCTACAGCTACCAGCCTACACCACAGCCACAGCCACATGGGATGCAAGCTGCATCTGCAACCTACACCACAGTTCACAGCAATGCCAGATCCCCAACCCAGTGAGCAAGGCCAGGGCTCAAACCTGCATTCTCATGGATACTAGTTGGACTCATTTCTACTGCACCACAACAGGAACTCCTAAGAACAGGCTACTTGTAAAAAGAAATTCAGAGTAAAGAGTTTTTGAACAATAAAAATATTTTTTAAAAGTTCAACTCCTAACAAATTAGAAGATGAATTAAGGTAATATCTCACAGAATTGAGCAAAAAGATAAAAGATAATGGGGGAAGGCAAGGAAATTATATTGTATGTTAGCTAAAATTCCAAATTAGAAGATGAATTAAGGTAATATCTCACAGAATTGAGCAAAAAGATAAAAGATAATGGGGGAAGGCAAGGAAATTATATTGTATGTTAGCTAAAATTCCAAATAATAGGAATACAGAGAGCAGAGGAAAGAAATTATCAACAACACAATTTAAGAATTTTTCCCAGAACCAAAGGGTATATAGTTCCAGACAGAAAGAGTCAAGAAAAGCCCAAACTGGATGAAAATAAAGCCACACCAAGTGCATCATTGTACAATTTCAGAGCACAGGAAACATGCTTATTGCCTCAGGCAGCTGCAGTGTTAAACAACTGCCTCTGATTGTTTTTGACAAACAAATATTGCAGTTTGCACCAGGGCCAAGTTCCAAGTCAACTCAAATAAAAAGAGCCTTGCAAGTATAGTCTCCCAGGGAACCACCAGATAGGTCAAATACTGACAGTTCCCTGGCAGTGGGGCTTTTAAGGACCTCCAACCCCAACCTATTTTTTTCAGTGGCTGCCAAGTTGAGGTTTTCACTGTGGTTGCTGCTTATTAGTTTTTAAGGCTACCATAGAACTGAAGAAGGGGCAGTTGGTTATAATGCAAGTTAAAACATCACAGAATTAGTGAGCTTCTTAGCAAGGCTCAGCCTTTTTCTGTGAATAAATGCTATCCGTATCAGCCTTTGGTTAATTTCCAGAGTTTTGAAAAAAACTGATTTGGACAATTTCTGCCCATGTTCATGTGGCTTTTATGGAGGAGATGATTTTCAGAAGTCCTTACTCTGCTGTTTTTGCTGGTGACAACTAACACATGGCTATTTAGATTTAGATTAACTAAAATTAAATAAATTCAATCCCTTAGTTGCACTATCCATATTTCAAATTTATCAAAAGCCACATGTAACTAATGGCTACTCCACTGAACAGTGCAGATAGAACATTTCCATCATCTCAGTTTTACTGGACAGGGTGGCTTTGAGGTATTATCTTCATTTTATGGATGAGTAAAATGAAGCTCAAAAATGGTAAGTAACTTGCTTAGAGTCTCTGAGATTTCAAAGAATCATGTTATTAACCACCAAGCTGTATTTTCTCTCAGGGATTTCCAGCTTTTTCATGTCAGGGAAGTATAAAAAAAGCTATTTGTATGTAGCACACTGGAGTAAATGGATATGACTACAAGATCACTAGCTCAAGTTCTCCTGCTGCTCTTGGCTCTGCACACCCATCCCAGGAATAGGGGATTCAACAACTCAGCCTATTTAGGTGTCACAACATCCTGATCATGAAGTTCTGCTATATGTTATAACAGTAATTCTCACAGTATGGTTCTAAGACCAGATGCATCAACATCACTTGGAACCATGTTAGAAATGTAAATTCTCAGGCTGCATCCAAACCTACTGAATTAGAAATTCTGAGAATTGGGTCAAGAAATCTGTAGTTTAACAAAACTTCTGGGTAATTCAGATACACACTAAAGTTTGAATACTCTGTATTATATTATAAAAGCTCATTCAGTGAATGCTAGGAAAATTGATCATAATGGATATAAATATACATACATACACCTCCAAGTATATTAAATACATTATATATATTATTATCAATATACAGGAAAATGAATATAAAAAATTGTTTATTCCTTTATTAGGAGACATTGCTATTTATTCCTAAGAGAGTCAGTTAATTTTTATCTTTTGTTTTGAACTAATGAAAATTTATGAATTTCTTCAGTTTAATTTTACTTTCAAACCCTCCCAAACAAGTGAATACCTACCTTTTATTCAGTTTTATTATAATATTTAGATATGGTGGTTTTTAATTTTGTCTAATAGGAGAATTAGGTTGAATAAAAGCTGCAGTGCTAAAATGCAAAGCTTCTCTTTGTGTTAGCTCCCATTTGGTGACTCTTAACTTTTCTAAGGTCATTGACTGCTCAGAGAATGTTCCTAGAAATGGAAATTCTCACCAGAAAAAAATATATGCATATTTAATGTTTTCATAAAATTTCAGGATAACTTGATTTAATTGCAATAGTATAGTTATTTAGTTAGAAGTTCATGTGTTGTAGAATGTTGCTTATTTTGGGTTGACTTGCTTATGTTTATTATATTAACTTATTCCTTCTTTCCTGTCACCCTTACTCTAAGGTGGCTACATTGCAAATAGCCTAGCAATCATGACAGATGCACTTCATATGTTAACTGACCTAAGTGCCATCATACTGACCCTGCTTGCTTTGTGGCTGTCTTCAAAATCACCAACCAAAAGATTCACCTTTGGATTTCATCGCTTAGGTAGGTAATTGGGTGTTTCTTTGGTTTATAAAATTCTGTAGTAAAACCACAATGAACTACAACCTTTGATTAACCAAAATCCTTCTGGTGATAGCCTGTTAAAACAAAGCCAATGAAAATAGACAGTATTTATTCAGATTCATATCTTCCAGGATACATTCAGTTCAGTCAGCTAAATGGTTTACGCATATAAAACTGTATGGTAATCATTAATTTCCAGATGTTGTCCCCTGTGCCCTGAAGATGTTATCAGAAAAAAGTTTACCTTCAGTTTATTGAACCAAGCAAAACCACATGGGTTTAATTCATCAATGAGCATTAGCTTCTTTCTTTTACTTCAGGTAATCCAACCAAAACTACTGTGGCCCACATTTTAGGCACTACTACAATATGTATAACATACTGTATGGCTAACCTTCTTTGTGGCATTAACTAAATGCTAACCAAGATTCTTTGCTTGACTGAACATTTGTCATCTCCTGAGCCTTCTCCTTAGCTCATCTGTGCAGTTCCTTATAAAATCTAGCTTTAGCAAGAACCTCGCCAGGCCAATTTAACAGAACCCCCAGTCTCAGTATTTGGTGGGTTATCCTTAGGTGATGTCTCATCACTCTGGCCTGTCTTCAGGAATACTTTCCTATACCAATCTCAATCCTCACCTTTAATAAAGTCTTCTTTACCATGTTTTGACAAGTGTCATTGAATATTTTTTCTTTAACAATGCACACATATTTTTCTACTTCCCTATTTTGAGCAAATATTAATATTTAATTGAGAGGTTAAAATCATATATTGTTATCCATACAACTCTTCTTGCCATGTTACTGTGGGGTTTTTTAATTTTACTTATTTTTAAAATACATATAAAACAGATATCTGAATTAGTATATGAAGTGCCATATGACCAGATGTCATTTGCTTAGAATCCAAAAATTGACATTTAGGTAGCTTCAGCAAAACCTGTCTTAAAGAACCAGAATTATCATCTTGTAATTTTCTTCTGTAGAGACACTGATACTCAGCTAATATATCAATCAGTTCCTCCCCTTCTTTGTTACTTTTTAGCCTAATCTTAACTCAACATCTAAGTCTTATAAAATTGAGTAGCTTGTTCTCCTAGGGTAAAACTTGACATTGTACCCAAATGGCTGTATTCTAAGTAGTTATCCACGTTGTCAGTTTGGGAAGTTATCTGGTGTCCCCACTTTTTAGCACTCTTAGCTGCTGTACAAGAAAGGTAAAGCCCTGAATGAGGTCTTTCTATTATTTGTTAAACCACTGCATAAAACATAATGCATTTGGATGTGCTGGCTGACACATCATACATCCATATGTTTACTGATTGCCCTGAGGTTTTTAAAAGAACTTCAAAATTATTCTCAAACTTTAATTTATTTGTAAACACCTGAAATTTAAGATTAAAACTCAAATATAGCATCACAAATGGGGATTTTTTTTACCTTCAAACACTATTTGAGAGTGCATTCATTTCGTGCTATGGTTCTTAACCTCTTTTAGGTTATCATGGACCCCTTGGAATTCTAATGAAAACAGTAGAATTCTCCCCCAGAAACATGCAGTAATAGAACATAGAAAGTTCTATATATGTAAGGTGGAAATTCTATTACATATTAAAGAATTACTTAGTGTTTATCTAGATAATCATAGATAATAATCACTCTGAAAAGATGAGAGAAAAGAGAACTGACTGGTCCAGTTGTATTTCTGTAAGTTTCTATGCAGAGTCAAATTTTTCCCTTTTCCTTAAAAGAACTAGTTCAAGATGGTGGACTAGAGATCAGCATTTGACTCCTATCTCTCCCAGGAGTCCATTGAAATTAAAAAAAATACCAAAACAATAAAGAGAAGCAAATGGTTAGGTCACCAATAAATAAGAAATTTCCAGAAATTTGTCCAAGTTGTAAAGTAGGTGGGTGTGGGCTGAAGAAAGCAAAGGCCAAGAAACCTAGAGTACACCAGGGTAGGAACTAGAAAGGCCAACAGATCTCCAAAGAAGACTCAGGGAAAAGGATGAGCAGAAGTGGAACTGGGGCTGAAACAAGATTAACTGGATGACTACAAATGGGAAACTGTTCCCATAGTCCACTATGTCCCTACCTTACTTCCCACCCCATCTCCACTCCAGCAGCCTGCACTTTGCCCATGTAAAATATCAGATAGTTCTTCCAAAAAGAAATTAAACAAAATGTTCACATGAAGCTGAGGCTTTTCGTGTGAATGTTGATGTTCCAAAATAAATCTTTTTCATACTAGAATTTGGGGTTCTGCAGCCTTATAGTTTGGTTCCCCACATACTCACACTAAAATAACATACTGGTCTTAGTCTGCCTGCCCTACACCTCTTATTACTAACAACTCCTTTTTTTATGGCCAAATCCATGGTATGGAAGTTCCCAGGCCAGGGGTGGAATCGAAGCCACAGCTGCATCCTACACCACATCTGCAGCAATGCTGGATCCTTAACCTACTGTGTCAGGCCAGGGATTGAACCCATGGCTCTGCAGTGACCCGAGCCACTGCCGTCGGATTCTTAACCCACTCTACCACAGGAGAAACTCCTCAGTAACCACTTTAAATAGCTATGGCCTATCCTTCCAGTATTTCCTTTTCGCAAAGGACAGTTTCCCTATCTTTTTACCCTAAATGTGAATGGACACCCAGTCTTTCTGGATATGAGAAAAATCAGCAATGTAAAAGTAAAACAAAAAAAGCTAACAAAAATTTTTCTACAGAAGAGAGACTTAAGAAACAGAAGAAATGTTTTAAGTTATCTTATTCATATACTCAAGTAAAAACAGTAAAATAGTTTTTAAAAAGAAACATACAGAAAAAGCTTTTTTAAATTGAAATATTATGACTAAAATCTAAATTTTAAAACTTCAAATAGGAACAAAATTTCAAGTAGGGCTAGAAAACATAATCAAGAAAGTCTCCCAGAATATAAAACAAAAATATAAAAACTAGAAGAAAAAGTTTAGAACTGTAAAAGAACTATCTGGGAGTTCCAGTAATAGCTCAGCAGTAATAAACCTGACCAGTATTCACGACAATGCAGGTGCAATCCCTGGCCTTACTCAGTGGGTTAAGGATCCAGCATTGCCGAGAGCTGTGGTGTAGGTTGCAGACACAGCTCAGATCCCACGTTGCTATGGCTGTGGTGTAGGCCAGCAGCTACGGCTCTGATTCAACCCCTAGGTTGAGAACTTCCATATGCCATGAGTGTGGCCCTAAAAAGCAAAAAAAAAAAAAAAAAAAAAAAAAAAAAAAAAAAAAAAAAAAAATTAAAAATTAAAAATAAAAGGAAGAGAATTATTAAGATATAAACGAGTATTTTCCAGAGCCAAGGAGGGAATCACACCCTCAGACTAGAAGGGCCTTTCTGGATCTTCTTTTTCTTCTTTGTATTCCAAAATCTTATGAGGATATATCTAGATAAAAACTTATTTCATTTATTCTGCCCTTTGAAGCAATGGAAGAAAAACTTTTGATGGTTTGGGGAGGATCAAAAAGATATTTAGAACTGAATAAAGCCATAAACCGAAGCAGTGGCTATACTTGTGTTCTACAAAATTCCACTGCTCCGTGAATAATCTAAGTTCTGTACAGAAAGGCATGTTTACATGGGACACATTTAGATAGTGTGCTTCATATGACCTCTACTACCAAGGCTAGGGGTTTCAGGTCCTAAAGAACATTGCAAGAGGAATCCTCCCAAAAAACTTATGGTTTGTTCTCATATTGTTGAATTTTGTTTTGTTTTGATGGCAAGGGTGTTAGGACAGGAGTTAGTTTTTTCTGTGTTGATTTATTTTTTAAATATGTAAAACATGTCACAAAAGTAAACAACTTTTTTTTTTAAAGAAAAGATTTACTCAGAGAAGTCTTGCTTTTGTTCTATCCCCTCCAATGCATTCTCCCACTCCACCCCTTATTAGCAACCATTTTAATTAGTTTCTGGCCTGTCCTTCTGGCATTTCCTTTTGAAAGTATGAGCAAATACATGTAGATGTTCATATCCCACTCCTTGCCACCCTATCTTATGCAGAGGCAGCATCCTGGAGGTGTGTGCCTATGATGAGTGTCAAAAGGCAGTAGTACCATGCCCTACAGTTATTTTCTTTTTGTTTCCTCATAGCAAGCACTTTCATACATGCCTAGTAGCATTTATCATATTTTTAGATATTTTATGAAACAATGTCTCCTTCCAGACCATGAATTAAGTAGGAACAGAAGCAGGAAATACTAAACTCTATGGGTCTGGCACTAAGAAGTGCCATATAAGATAGTATTAATCAAATTGTTGCAGTATTCAGGCTGAGTAAATAAGGATATGGAAACTGAAACAGTTAATCTAGTATAGCTCATGGTTCTCAAATTACTTGTGTTTGGAGGAAATTAAACCAATTTCGAAACTGAGAGGAGTATTTTTGAAATTTGGGGATAAAAATATTGGGGACTTCAAAACACTTATCTGTAATTCTAAATCTGATCAGGTCCTGTTCACAAACTATAAAACTGTATTTTGATCTATAACATAGCTGGGTGGTATCGCCTGGCTTATAGGTCCTTTTGACTAATTAGGAAACAAGTCAGAAGGGAATTTCTTCCTTATCTTAGTCAGGGGCTGGTCCTTTTTGTTTTGGTACTTAACCATGTTTAGAATTTTTTGGTTAAATTGTCTTTGGTTCTCATTTGAGTCAGCAGTTTAACTAGTCATTTTACCTTTGAGAGAATGATTTAATCTATGTATAGGTTTCTACTGTAAAATAAGGATGATGATACTTATATTGCAGAATTGTAAAAAAGATGTAAGTTAAGATAGTAAGGTATAAGTATCTAACACGGTGCTTGGCACAGAGTAAATTCTCAGCAAAAGTTATTTTCAGTCTTTTCTTTCCTTCTTCTACCTAGCAGTATATCGTCTTAGATTTTTCATCTCTCTCAAAATGCTCCCTGCTCTAAAACTGCCTGCCTTCTCCTCTCCCCTAACTGGAGTTCTTACTCTCAGGAAGATGATTGACTCTGGTGATTAAATAACGTTTTTTTTTAATGGCCACACTTGCAGCATATGGACATTCCCAGGCCAGGTATCAAATCCGCACCACAGTTGCAACCTGTGCCACAGCTGCAGCAACACCAAATCCTTAACCTGCTGTGCCACAGGGGAACTTCCAAGATGTGCTTTTTAACTCAGGTCTTTGGTTATATCTGGGGCAATATAACAAAAATTGTTTTAGAAAAAAATCATTCAGTCAGGATGAGAGAAAGGTTGTTTTAGATTTTAGGGGTAAGCCCAACTGGCTGTCCTCAGAGTAAATTCCATTCTGTTGCTACTTTCATTCATGTGAATTCACAGATTATGTAAGATCATGCAGGTTTTTCTTTTTCTTTTCTTTTTTTCTTTCTTTATTACATTACAGTGAGCCACAATAGCAGCTCTTTAAATGCCTGGATTTATTTGACCGTGGCTATATCATATTATTCTGTAAGTTAATAAAACTTAGAACTTAATGAAACCACACTGTAGAAGAAACCTCACAAATCCTTAGGAGAATAGCAGTATATCTCAGACAAAGGGGACATGCTATTCTAAAAAGAACACAGCCAAATCCCTAGCTTGCTTTCTCTGTGGATTATAAGTGTAATTGACTTTATTTATATGGCTTTTCTTCCAGTTCTTGGGCCGAAGAGTCTACATGGATTACATAAAGATAGTGATCGTATGAAAGGCCTTTAGTAAGCAGAGTTGTCTGTATTTGAAATAAAAGGCAAGGTTTACTTTGATAATGCAGATCCTCAGCCTAGGTTAATGGCAAAGTGACAGTGTAGGAATCTTTTGTGGTGGGGTGTCATTCTGCTAAGCAAAGACCTTGGCAGATCTGGCTAGATGATGGTTGTCCTGTGGTAGGTATATGGTTATAATGCTAATTTTACATTATTGTTATTTTTCCTCTGATACTTACTAAAGCAGCAGAAGTATTCGGCTAAAAAAATCTCTTCCCCCATACATGCAGCAAAAAAATCCCAAAAAACAACTCCCTAGTGATTCATTTTAACAACTTCCTCCCACCCCTGACAAGAGTTATGCCTATTAGTTATATTCACATCTCAGAATTAATTCATTTCACATGAACATCTAAAGGAAAAGAATAGGTATATGCTAGAAATGGGAGTTCTTACAAGGAAGGAGCAAGACATGCATGATGTGGTCAGCAGTGGATAACCAGAAGTCAGCTTTGAGACCACTGGAAACCATGGGTGTGGGGTACAGGGAGTGGTACAAAATAGGCAGGAAATAGGAGGTGATTTTATGTAGGGGACAAAAGGATCCAAAGACAGACTTTGCAGCTTTTCTCAGCATTCTGGTGGCAATAGTGGCATTCTGGTAGTAACTGAAATCCTATATGATGTCTTTATCCTGAGTGCAGTAGGGTTGTCTATGGATGAGATGAAATACAAATACTAGTTTGAAAGTCCTAGGCAGGGAGTTCCTATTGTGGTTCAGCAGGTTAAGAACCTCATGTAGTCTCCATGAGGATGTGGGTTCAATCCCTGGCCTCCCTCACTCAGTGGGTTAAGGATCCAGCATTGCCTCAAGCTGTGGCACAGGCCACATAGGCGGCTCAGATTTGGCATTGCTGTGGCTGTGGCATAGGCCAGCATCTGCAGCTCTGATTAGACCGCTAGCCTGGAAACTTCCATATGCCTCAGGTGCAGCTGTTAAAAAAAACAAACAAACAAACAAAAAAAAACCCACTGATTTTCCACTTTTCCTTTTTTTTCCTTCCTCTGCTATTAGAAGAATGTAGAAAGGAAAAGTAGCATACAAGGAAATGGAAGAGAGAATATATCTCCCCCTCTCCTTCCCTGTTCATTTTTACAGACCTCTGAAACCTGAACTTCAGATATTTGTTCTGTAAGTTCTGAAAGACAAGTGTTAGATAATTTAAGGGAAATATACATTATCAATATCACTATAAAGGCAAGTGTTATATAATTTAAGGGAAATATACATTATGACATCACAGCATTAGGAAAGATAACAATTATGACAGGCCATACATCTAGGCAGCACTCATAAAAAAGCACATATGCTTGAGTTGAGTGTGGTTTACATTGTTGAAGCAGATTGTTACTCTTTCACTGAAGAGGTGTTCAATAGTTACCTGTTGAAAGAATGAGTAATAATATAGGGCAGAGAGACAGGCAGTAAAAATGTGCACAAGTGTACATATGATGTAACACAATCATAAATTTATTAAATGCTATGAAGACAAAGAATAAGGCAGCTGTGATGGAGAATAAAAGGGTGTCAGAGAAGGACTCAATATTTTTCACATGCACCTTGAAAACCTCTAGTTTTGGCAGTTTATAGATATGTTAAAATGTGCAATAAATATTTTCATATTTTAGAGTGCTGTCAAAACTTGACAATCATCTGTGTTTTCTCCAATTTAATTTTTGCTCTAAGTGTTTATTAGCCATTCAAATAAAAACTATTCTCCAAATTCAAAACTCAGGGTATATGTTGGTCTTTATTGGCTCATTGACCATAAACATTTGTTTATATTTCAGCTGAATGAAAAGACTCAAGTAATGTTAAAACAAAAAATACATATTCATTCATCTTACTCTATCCTCCAATGCTACTGTTCAGCCAGGTGGAGAGATAGAGTTATTTATGTGTAGAATAAAGTAGCAAAATATGTTAGACTATAATAATAGGTTTTTTCGAATTTTCATGGAGTTCCCATCATGGCTCAGTGGTTAACAAATCTGACTAGGAACGATGAGGTTGCGGGTTCGATCCCTGGCCTTGCCCATTGGGCTAAGGATCCAGCGTTGCTGTGAGCTGTGGTGTAGGTTGCAAAAGCAGCTCGGATCTGGAGTGGCTGTGGCTGTGGCTGTGGCTGTGGCGTAGGCTGGCAGCTACAGCTCCAATTCAGCCCCTAGCCTGGGAACCTCCATATGCTACGGGAGCAGCCCTAGAAAAGGAAAAAAAAACCAAAAAAAAAAAAAAAAAGAATTTTCATAAAAATCTCTCTCAAGAGTTTTTCATTTATGCTAAATTTCCATTTAGTCAAAAGTTTATCTAAAGTGAATAGGATAGCAACTTGCACAGAAGTCTAGTGTTCCCATTGTGAAAGCTGCTTGGTCTCCTTTAGAAAATGAAAAATCCACATGTTGTGCACTCCTTTTGCCCTGAAAAACTTTATTGTATATTATGTGACCAGATACCAACACAGGGTAGCAGGGCAAGAATGAGATGATTGGAGCAAGTTATAATTTAGTTGCTGATTGAAAGTTTCCTTCTCTCTTAAATGGGGAAAAAATCTTGGGTATATTTATCTACATTCCATCATATTTAAAATACTGTGAAAAAAATTTAAACACTGATTAGTCCTATTCATGATATTTCATCAAAGTTTTATTTATTCACAATGAAAGAGCTTTTTGTTCATTTTATTAGAATGATCGTAGGACTACTATAAGGATTTTTAGCTATATGGTAATACTGTGCCTTATACTTCTCAATTATAAATCTCAGCCCTAAAAATCTACTTAAGTTTTGGGGTTTTTTTTTTTTCTTTTGCAATTATAAGCATTATATTTAGAAGACATTTTGACAGGTGATTAGAATTAAAAAAAATAAGAGATGAATGTCTTTGCTTTCACCAAGGAAAGTAGAAATGAGGCATATTCCTTTTAATTGCTGAATAAGGTATATCTTTGATAGTATCCTAATATGTCATTTTGAGAATGTCTTGGATTTCATTACTGTTTACTATGGTCAGGCACTAGGATTCTTTGTGCTACTAACGTGGGTAGAAACTGTGTCACGGAAAACTTTTCAGCAGCAGAATCCTCGGACCTTCTCGGGGTAAAAATCCTCCTTTTCAAGAATTTTGTTTATGCTTTAGTTTGACTTTCATTTTACTTTATTTTGAATGTGGTTCTGCCTTATTTGAGACCTTATTGGAGAGTTCACAGAAAGGTAATTTTCAGTATCAAGGAAAATTATGACTGGGAGGTGGGCATTGCCAAATTTAGCTCGCTCTCGCTTTCTCATACAGGATGACAATATGTGTAAAATATTGCATGGTCATACTTATACTGAGAAATTATTTGTTGTTTATCTGAAATGCAAATTTAACTGGGCATCCAGTATTTTATCTGGCAGACCTACCAGGATAACAATATAACTTATCATCCAAACCAGGACACTTTTGAGAACAAAATGAGACATAAATTGAGACTATCTGGGAAAACTAGAAAGTACAGTCAACCTAATTACAGGGAATTTTGAAAGAATTTTTTAATTATTGGTTTTAGATTTTCATAAGCAATGACATCTCAATGTCATTAAGTTGCATAGCTGTTACTCTTTATAAAGTGTATTGCTTTATAATTTCATATTTAAAATTTGATTAAGGCATCTTTAAAACTATTGCTAGCTAGCTTCAGCCTTGACGATTAAGCCTTGATGATTAAAATTTTTTTTTAGGAGTTCCCTTCGTGGCGCAGCGGAAACAAATCCGACTAGGAACCATGAGGTTGAGGGTTCAATCCCTGGCCTCGCTCAGTGGGTTAAGGATCCGGCATTGCCGTGAGCTGTGGTGTAGGTCATAGACATGGCTCAGATCTGGCGTTGCTGTGCTGTGGCTGTGGTGTAGGCCAGCAGCTGTAGCTCCGATTAGACCCCTAGCCCGGGAACCTCCGTATGCCGCGGGTGTGGCCCTACAAAGACAAAAAAAAAAAATTATTTTTTAACAGTTTGAGAAGGATTGATATTTTTTAAACATCAATATTAAAGAGAATTAAATTTATCTTTCTTCATGAGTAAAATGAAGAGTCTATCATTAGTATATGAGATTTTCCAGTTCAAAAATTTTTAATTTATGTATTTATTTATATGTGTGTATTTTGCCATCAGTGGTTATAACTTAAGACAAAACCATGTGTTTTTGGTTTATATTTGGCTTAATTCTTCTCTTTTAACCTCTTCCTATTTTGGGGGATTTGGTTAATAATCTATTGTTCACATTTAGCTTAACTTTCTTTAATTATATATATAGCCATTTATCTTCCCTTGCTCAGCCTAACTTCATTCTACAGATTCATCCATAGCTATGTGAGTATATGCAACATGTCAGTCTTTCTGGTGAGTGCTACAGTAAACATGGTGTAGAATCTAATGTGGTCATACTCTCAAGGGGCTTAAGAGTCTGGACTTTGTGTATTTCAGTTTTTTTTTTCTGTTTTCTTCAGTCCTATGTCTCCTTCAAAGTATGATAATTAGTATGTCAGGAATAGATGAATCATGGTTTTGAATAGTAGTTGTGTTTTTTGGTCTTATTCTAACATTTATTTTGTTGATGTTCAGAATTTTATTAGAGTTTTGGCTACATTAACATCTTCAGGAAACAGCTTATTTCTGCTAGATGATTTTTCTGTTATAATTTATGAGCTGGAATAAAAATGTATCAAAGTCCAATATACTTGAATTGCCCCAACCTTTGAGCAATAAGTTGACCCAGATAACAATTTCCCGGACTGTTTTAACTTTTAACACTTAAAGCTTTAATATCTAGTTTCTTTAAAGAAAAAAAATTATCTATTTTCTTGCTGTTATTGTTTTGTCAATACTAGTTTTATATAATAATGTTAATTATTTTAAAATATACTTTACATTGCCCTATTTCTGTTATTTTGAAAAGATATAAAATTATTCTACTTTATACTTGCAAAGTAGAAAATTCACATGATGTAAAAGAATATATAGTGCAAAGTCATTCCTGTGTCCTAGCCACCCATTCTCCTAATAATCAGTTTTTATCAGTATTTTGTATATTCTTCCAGAGTTTGCATGTATAGACCATTATATATTCTCTTACTTCTTTTCTCATAAATGCTAATATACCATGTATATTGTTGTGTGCTTTTCTTTTTTCACATAACACTGTATTTTGGAGATTATTCCATATCATTAACATAAAGAGCCTAATTTTTTATAGCTGCATGGTATTCCATGTTACAAGGCCCCTACTAATCACTTCAGTTGTTTTCAGTTGTTTGCTGTATATACAATGCTTGAGGAATAGCTTCAGAACATACCGCATTTTGTAAATATGCAACTTAATTGGCATGAGTGTGTATATCATTCCTGGAAGAAAAATTTCTGAGTCGAAGTGCATTCATGAATACTTACATGCCTTAAAAAGAATGTGTTTTTCTTTATTCTAAAGGTAAATGAGTTTATAATAAAAACTTAAAACTTTTCAAATATTACCAGAAAGAATAAAGTGAAAAATAAATTTCCTAAACTCTTAGTCTCACTTCCCAGGTATGACACTTTCTTATCTGTCTTTCTTGTGATTAGATTATCAATATGCCTGATTGTTTTTCCTCTTTTAAAAAAATATAAATGACTGTATGATATCTCATTATAAGCACATACCATAATTTAGCCATTAAGTTCCTCATTGGTAGACATTTAGGATGTCTCCAGATCTTTTTTTTTTTCTTTGCTTTTCAGGGCCACACCCACAGCACATGGAATTTCCCAGGCTAGGGGTCGAATTCGAATTATAGCTGCCAACCATAGCCACAGCCATGCCAGATCCAAGCCACATCTGTGACCTACACCACAGCTCATGGCAGTGCCAGATCCTTAACCCACTGAGCAAGGCCAGGGATTGAACCTGCATCCTCATGGATCCTAGTCAGGTTCGTTACCACTGAGCCAGGATGGGCACTCCTCCAGATCTTTTTGGATACCTATAGACAGAGCTACAATGAAAAACCTTATAGATGGCTTTGCATTCATATGGATGTGTTTCTATTGGATTGATTCCTAGAGTTAAGGAATATATGCATTTTAAATTTTTATTAATTTTACAAACTGCTCTCCAAAAATATAGCCTATTTGATACTTCCACCAGTATATCCTTGCTAACTCTGGCTGTTATCAAACTTTTTAATCTTTGCCAATTTAGTAAGGGGCAAGAGAATTCTTATTTGAATTTCTTGTATTATGGTTGATTTCCATAAATTGGTCCTTTCTGCATATTTTCTTTGTATTAGTATTTGTGTCCTCTACCCATTGTTCACTTTTTTATTGGTTTTACACTTACAAATTAGTCTGTGGTCATTCAGGTATGCTACAAATTTTTTTCCTTAGTTTTTCAGGTTTGTTTTTTTTTTTAACCAAGTGTATGGTCTGGAAATATATATAATTTGACCCTAAAGACATAAGGAGAAGGTAGGCAGTGGTGGGGTGAAAGATCCAAATCAAACTACTGAACACTTTTCAAATAAGAAAAATAACATGACAAAAATAACATAGCACTTTTATCTCCTTAGAGGAAAGAAGATATAAATAAGAAATTGTACAGTATTTAGTATGTATGAAATAACCATGCTACAAATATTTTTTTTTTATATTTTTCCCTCCAGAGGTCTTGTCAGCTATGATTAGTGTGCTATTGGTGTATATACTTATGGGATTCCTCCTATATGAAGCTGTCCAAAGAACTATCCATATGAAATATGAAATAAATGGAGATATAATGCTCATTACCGCAGCTGTTGGAGTTGCAGTTAATGTGATGTAAGCTCTATTTTGTTTAAAAAAAATGTTTTTAATGGGCTTTGTAATTTTAACAGGAGATTTAGGTTCATAGCTAAGCTAAGCAGAAGATATAGAGATTTCCTGTACATACCCTACCCCCACACATGCATAGCCTTTCCATTGTCAACATCCCTCACCAGAGTGGCACAGTTATTACAGATGATGGGCCTACACTGACACAAATTACTGCAGAGTCCATAGTTCACATTAGGGTTCACTCATGGTGTTAAACTCATTCTATGAGTTTGGACAAATTTATAATGGCATGTATCTACCACTATAGTTATTATACGTTCTACATTTTTTTCACATTAATATTTTCAAGTACTGTGACCTTAGAGACTATTATATATGTACTCAGTAGTGTGCAATGATATTTTAATATATTTTAAAGTTATCAATATATTAATTTTTCTTCTAAATGCTATTAAAACACTATTGGAATTATGGATTTCTCTTGAGTTTACTCAGGTAGATTAAAGTTTGGCTAACAGTCAGGAATTTAAGTGGACAAAGTTTTTTTAAAACTTTTATAATATTTTTGTTTTAATAAGTTTTTTTTGTTTATTTTTTTCTTTTTAGGGTCATAATCACAGCATATGGAAGTTCCCAGGCAAGGGGTTGAATCAGAGCTACATTTGCAAGCCTATGCCACAGCCACAGCAATGCCAGATCTGAGCCGCATCTGCAACCTACGCTGCAGCTTGCAGCAACGCCAGATCCCAACCCACTGAGCGAGGCCAGGGATCAAACCTACATCCTCATGGATACTAGCTGGGTTCGTTACCAATGAGGCACACTGGAAACTCCCAAAAAGATTTTTTTTTAACTATCAACTTTTTTCCTAAAAATTACAAAATCTTTAACTTACATACTTAATCATTTGGACCAGGTGTCAGTAAACTTCTGTAAAGACCCAGAAAGTAAATCTTTCAGGCTTTGAGAGCCGTACAGTCTGTTTTGGAACTATTCAACTCTGCTGTTACAGAACAAAAGCACCCATATTCACTAAGTAAACAAATGGGCATCACTGTGTTCTAGTAAAACTATTTACCAAAAAAACCCTACCTTTATACATAAAAACAGGCAGTGAGCCAGATGTGGTCTACAGACCATGGTTTGCCAACTCCTTTGCAGGTGGCTTCTGTTGATACTTAGAATAAAATCAGAAGTTCTTACTGGAGCCTTCTTGTTATGATCCTGTGTACCTTCCTCCCCATCTCCTACCACTCTTGCTCACCTTAGCCACCTGGGTCTTGCCTTTTTCAGCACATAAAACACAATGTCATTTTAGGGCCTTTGCCCTGATATTCCTTCTTCCTAGAACACTCTTCCACCAGCACTTGTTGCCTCACTTCATTCAAGTCTCTACTCCGGTGGAATCTTAGGCCATTTCTGATCACTCGCCATCACCCTCCATCCCCTTGCAATGCTTTGCTTTTCTTCAAAGCACCTGAATAGCCTGCCAGTACATTATGTATTTATTTGTTAATTCTCTGCCCTCTCTACTAGAACATTAAGTTCCACAGGGATAGGGATATGTCTATCTTGGCCACTGTTTTGACCCCAGTACCTAGAACAATACCTGATACATAATAGCCACTCAAATATTTATTAAATGAATGAGTTCCACATTGCCTCATTAGTGTCTGATTGGTTACAAATATTTTTATCAATAATACTAGGAAAAATAATCATCTTTTCTTTTATTTTTAACAGAATGGGGTTTCTGTTGAACCAGTCTGGGCATCATCACGCCCATTCCCACTCCCTGCCTTCAAATTCTCCCACCACAGGTTCTAGATGTGGACACAGCCATGGGCAGGATAGCCTGGCAGTGAGAGCTGCATTTGTACATGCCTTGGGGGATTTGGTACAGAGTGTTGGTGTGCTGATAGCTGCATACATCATACGATTCAAGGTAATATGCTTGCTAATTTTTCTATTTTAAAATATATATTTAGGGGTTCCTGTTGTGGCGCAGCAGAAACGAATCTGCTAGGAACCATGAGGATGGGGATGGATCCCTGGCGTCACTCAGTGGGTTAAGGATCCGGTATTGCCCTGAGCTGTAGTGTAGGTTGCAGACATGCCTCGGATCTGGCCTGTGGCTTAGGCCAGCAGCTGTAGCTCAGATTGGACCCCTAGCCTGGAAACCTCCATATGCCGCACGGGTGCGGCCCTAAAAAGACAAAATACGTGTGTGTATAACTTAAACATTAAAACTAAAGGTTTTATCAGTATACTAGACACCAATCCCAGTCCTGTTCATTTTGCATCACAAGCATACTTGAACTATCAGTGTAGTTCTTTTATCAGTACCAAACACGATAATCACCTCATGAGGTAACATATCTGTTGGCTTTGGCGGTGCCTTCACTGAAGAACTCAGTTTTAAACCTTGTCACGCGGAGCAAAATCTCTAAAGTGGTGCACCAAAGAGGGCAGAGGGACTGCCCGCTGCTCTGAGCACCTCATCTTTCGCGTGGAGGACGTGATGTCGGGGCTCTTCCCCCAGCTGCTTTGGGCCGCAGGTTGCCTGGCCAAGCTCAGCGTGCTGACGGAGGAGGCAGCGAACATCACCGTCCTTACTCAGAACACGACTACACCCTCGCCTTTCCCGCCCACCACCCAGACAACCTCGGTGCCATCGCGGACGCTCACCACTCCAGCACCAGAAATCTGTGAAAACTGCCAACAGCTGCATTTCCTGTGTTGATGCTAATAATACCTGCTTTGGGATAGAATGTAAAGGTAAAAGCTACTGTTCAGACAATTCAGCAGTTAGTGATTGCCAGGTGGTGAACGGCAGACTTCTGTTCTGGGCCCACTGCCACACAGTTGCCAACCAGTTATACAGCTAAACCCACAACTCTGCCTTCCTCTTTTTCGGCCTCCACCACAGCTACTACATCAGGTACAACTAATACCACCTTAACTCCGACTACTCAACCTATCCGGAAGTCTACCTTTGACGCACCCAGTTTCGTTGGAGGAATTGTCCTTGTCTTGGGTGTGCAGGCTGTAATTTTCTTCCTCTATAAATTCTGCAAAGCTAAAGAACAAAACTACCACACTCTGTAAACAGACCTGCTAAATTAACAAGGACTGGCGTGTAACTCACTGAAACCAAAATATCTTTCAAGATGTCCCACATGGAAGACGCTATTCTAGGATCTTTAAATTTTCAAAGGATGCATATACGAGCATCACCCTTGAAGAAAAATCAGTTAAATCATTTTGCTCAATGGGAATATTTAAAATACTCTGCATGAATCCTTGTGGTTTGTCTTCTTTTACTTTAAATGGCTGCTGCTGTGGGATTTTGTTCTCTCTTCTTGACATGCCAAATGAAACTCTGTAAGCAATGGAAAACATTGTCCTGTGCAGACAACCTCATGACTCTTGGGCAGTTTAAATGTAGTCATTTTGAAGCCTGAGTGCTGCATTATTTTCAATCTAACTCAGGATGTAGTTTAGTGACCAGAATTTTGAGAAGAATGTGCCAAATGAGCATCAATCAGGTGGATTTTTGGCTATTATTTCAAAAGTGGAATAAATTTATAAGTTTAGTATCCTTAGAGAAAAAAAGCCTTGTCACACAACTGCTAGGTTCTGGAATGTGCACTGGAGTGGAAATTCAGAGGTGTGAGTTCTAGTCTTGTCTCTGCTTTAATACTTTGACCTTGAGCAAGTTCCTCAACTCTAAACTTGAGTTTCCTCCTCTTTACCTTGAGGGGCTTAGACCAGATAGATGGCTACTAAAGCTCCTTCCAGCTCCGATAGTTTATGGTTCTGGGTGGAAGATTGAGAGAAGGCACAGAGGTAAACAGTGAAACAAATGACTAAACTTCTGGAAATAGGTTTCATGAAGAAAGGTATATAAATAATCTAGGAAAGAGTGAAGACATTTCTACAATTGGCAGTATCCAAGTTTTAAAGATACCCTCCAGGCCTGCTAAAGAACAGGGAACAGAGTATTCCTTGCTTTGCTCTATAGACTGTTTTATGTCTTTCTGTATTTAGTCACATAATTTTGATCTGTCACCTTTCAGCCAGAATACAAGATTGCTGATCCCATCTGTACATATGTGTTTTCATTACTTGTGGCTTTTACAACATTTCGAATCATATGGGACACAGTGGTTATAATACTAGAAGGTAAGAGCTCACTAATATCCCCATCATGGGTTTATTATTTCCCTAAATCAGATTGGGGTTGGAGGGTGTGGTCCAGGATAGGAGCCATGCATTTCCTTTCTTTTTACTGATACTTATTGGTCTATAATAACACCATCTTAATGTATAGAACATATGAGTGGATGCACTCTCCCAGCTCGTACACATTTGATCCTTATAATAGCCAAGAAAAGTAGGCAAGGCAGATATTAATATCCCCACTTACCAACAAGAAAATTGAGGTTTAGCTGGGTAACATAATGTCAGGTCATGCTGCTAGTAAACTGTGGACCTAGGACAAGAATTGGAGTCTTTTAATTCTTAATGCGGTTATCTTTAGTAATTTATTTGTCTGTAATTCCCCTGTAACTTGATCTTCTATTTTCAACTTCCCTGCTTACTGATATGAAGTATAAGAATATAAGCTCTCAACAGTAGGTTTATCATCATTCGATGATCCTTTTTCTTTGTCTATCCTAGCTTTTATTTTTTAGATGAAATATTCTGTTTTGATTGACTTTCCTTTTTATTGAGAATGAACATTTTTAAATATTTATTAACCTCTTAGCAGGTGCATATATCCTTCTATTTGCAAGCATAGTTTATCCTAAAAGTTTTAATATATTTTAAAGTGTACATTTAAACTGAATTTGGTAAAGCCATTTGGTTTCTTTTTTTTAAATGTCCTATTAGTAATGTATAACTTTTCTCGAAAATAACCTTTATTTATAAATGATACATTCTGAATAGGTGTACCAAGCCATTTGAATGTAGACTATATCAAAGAAGCTTTGATGAAAATAGAAGATGTATATTCAGTGGAAGATTTAAATATCTGGTCTCTCACTTCAGGAAAACCTACTGCCATAGTACACATACAGCTAAGTATGTTGCTGATGGTAAATGCTGGGGTTGGTGGACTTTTATCTTTGGAATTAAACATCTGTGCTTATGATTAAATAGGAAGACTTTTGTACTGAAAAGATTCATTTTTAAGGGAAGGGTGAGGCTCTTCAAAAGTTGAGTTGCAGGTCAGTATATTGATTGCAGAGCAATTATTTTTGACCTCTTGGAGATTATTACAAATTGGTTTTTTTGCCTTCTTCTGAAAGGCATTAAGTATATTTATCGTGTTTTTTTCTATAGAAGAAAATCTAGACTCTATGATTTTATTTCTTAAAATCATTTCACAGATTGATTTTTTTTTTTTTTTTTTGTCTTTTTGCTATTTCTTTGGGCTGCTCCCACGGCATATGGAGGTTCCCAGGCTAGGGGTCGAATCAGAGCTGTAGCCACTGGCCTACGCCAGAGCCACAGCAACGCAGGATCCGAGCCGCGTCTGCAACCTACACCATAGCTCACGGCAACACCGGATCGTTAACCCACTGAGCAAGGGCAGGGACCGAACCCGCAACCTCATGGTTCCTAGTCGGATTCGTTAACCACTGCGCCACAACGGGAACTCCCAGATTGATGCTTTTTATCTTATCAAAATAATACTTGCATATGATTTATTTTAAAAAGTATGAAAGACGAGAGACTTACAATTGGTCTAGTATTCTTTCTCTACCTGAGTGTGGACTGGAAATATTGGAATAATGAGAAGTCATTCTTGCTTTATAAACTGAAGTATTTCTCTAATTGAATGGCTTCAAGAGGGTAAACGTCAAACATACAAAAATATGTTCACATCGCTTCTTAGCCTTTTGGCGAAGATCAAGTGTAAACTGTTCACAGCATAGTAAGGCTGTTTTTGCCCTTTGTCTTGTTCACTAAGACGTAGCTGTGTCAGTGAATAATAACATTTTCTTGATATTGCAGTTCCTGGAAGTTCATCTAAATGGGAGGAAGTACAGTCCAAAGCGAAGCATTTATTATTGAACACATTTGGCATGTATAAATGTACTATTCAGCTTCAGAGTTACAGACAAGAAGTGGACAGAACTTGTGCAAACTGTCAGATTTCCAGTCCCTAACTATACATGTTTGGGGGCCTACTGCCTTATTTACCCTGCAGTCACAGGCGCAAGAGCAATAAATGCACACCTAAATGAGAAATGGAATCCCTGACAGCTATGTCCATAACAAGCACCAGTCTCTCAAAACAGTTACTCCAGCCTGACAGTGCTAGTTTCTGTTTAATGGTAAAATGAGACTTCATGATGACTTTCTGAAGATGTTTCTAAAACACTGTTTACAGAATGAGACATGACTCTACAGATACCTCATAGAAGACAATCCAAGACCGTACTTCATTATCTACGACAGTACGTGTTTTAAAGGAAGCATCAAAAATTCAGTATTTGCATTTAAAAATCCTTTTTAAGACCATTTTATATCAAGCCAGTACTGGAAAACCAAATTTTTAAATTATGTAATCTTGATATCCAGCTTCTGGAATTTGACACCCACCTTTCTTTTTAGCAAAATTATTTCTCAACAGATTTCAGAAAGTACTACCAGTTATCCAGAGAGTGGAATAAGCACGTATTCCTAGAGTTTCAGAAATGTATTATTTCACAAGTAGTCCTGATTGTTATGATTTGTAATCAACTTTTTCCAGATACTACAGGGTTTTGAATGTCAAAGTTAACATTTTGGTTATTTGTTAATCTTATCAGAACCAAATCTTTACCTATTGTGGTCACTGTCATTAAATTATCTAGGAAATATTTTCAATATTACTCTGAATAGCAGAAGTTAATCATAAACTCAAACACTGTATGGTAATTTAAAACAAAGTATAGAAGCAAGATGGGGTCTGGAGTTTCAGATTTAAGTCTTCCTGAAATCATTTTTATTGTTCACAGAATTATCTTAAGAACAGCAAGAGACTGCAAAAGGTAAACAATGATCCACTGTCCTTTGAGAACTGTCTTTCCTTCTGTACAGAAAATTTGCTTGGTACCTTGCTTCCTGCTTCCATTCCAGTTATATTGTGTGTGAACTTTCAGGGTAAAACTCTGGAAAGAGGTTCATTTTGCTCTCCACCTCTCACATGTAGATTAACCACATTGCTCTAGAGAGAATTTCAGCTGGATGTTTTGGGTTAGGGATTCCCCATGGACTCCAGAAACCGCAGGCTATAATTCTGAGGTTTTTCCAATAATAACACCATAGCAGAAATGATTGAGGGGAAGGTATTACTCTGTGAAAACAAAATTTTCAAGGGTTTTTGACCTTGTGAGTGTGTTTTTTTAAAGCAGAGGAATGGGGATGGACATTAAATCTGTGTTGTAGGGAGGCTCAGCATAAAAGTTTTCAAGCCAAATGCAACTAATTGGTAACAATTGTGTTAAAGAGGCAGCTGTGAATATTCATTGTTTCATTTTGCAAGTGTTGGTTTTGAAATTATCTTTATGCACATCAGAAATCCATTTTCCAAAGGAATGGTTTCTTATACAAAGAATGGATATGGTTCTCTGCCTCCCCAGAATCACACCAGACAGGTTGTGAACTGAAATCCTAGATGGGCATGCAGGTGACTTCTGATATAAATGAGGAATAGGAAACATTTCTTCTCTACCAAGTAGCTCCCTGTAATAAACGTAAGTAAGATGAAACCCAGATTTACCCAAAAAGTGGTTAAGAGTTGATTTCAATAAAAGGGTTGATGAGGATTAATGGTTCCTAAGAAAACCTAGTGTTTAATTGCATTGAAAACTTACTTTATGGGATTCTTATTGTGAATCCATTTACAATAATGATTTGAATTTTTCAAAAATTTCAGTAGCATACAAACTATTTAAATTGAAATAAATGTAAAATTAAAATATAGAGGGCAAGAATAAATGAGACACATTTTAGTGGACATCTGGGCATTTATGGACTTTGAATAGTACCTAGCAAGAAGAATATGCATTCTATGCTAATGGGTTTTCTCATATTTGCAAATTTTTCCTCATATTTGTGGAGCTTGTTTCCTAGAAACTTTCCTTTATCTTAAAGAGCTATATCTGACTTTTCATATTGACCTGTTCCTTGGAAAGTTATTTGATGAAACAGTCTAAAATCCATTTGAGTATTGAAAGGATCCTTTTATAAAATACAGAAACATTTAAAAGTTTTGTAATCTTAATGATAGTGTTCTCCTTAAAGTGAAGTACACATGAAGTTTCCTATACTTTCCTTTTTGTAGCGAGGACCACAGATTTTTGTACTCGTATTCAAATGAGTCTGTAAGATTTGAGGGTTGATAGATAAAACTTTTTGTTACTTGGCAAGACCCGCAGAGAAGGATGTGGACTTAGCAGATATGACCAGGGACTACACAGTGGTCTGTCAGTCACCCAAGGAGTTACAGCCCAAGTTACACTCCTGGGCCAGCTCTCAGAGAAGGGGCTGTCCATTGTCCTGGGAAAGGCTGAGTTTGCATAAACACCTAGCATTGTTAATTTTCAACAGGGAAAACAGATCACAACATAGGAAATGGCCAGTTTTTCAGTGTTATATTTCAGTTAACATTTGCAAGTAATCAGAGCTACTTGTGTATATAAACTGTTCGCAACTCTGGCCACTTGCAGCATTTTGATTTATTTTAGGAAAAACACCTATTGTTTCATTAACAACCATGCTGCCTTAGAAATATAATGTAAGGAATGGAGTTGAACAAAGCATATTTCAGAGGGCTTTGAAATAGAAAATCAGAAGCGATTTTAATCCCTCCAAACATTTTCCATTAGCCATGCCTTGTGTAAACCAGCCATGCCCTGTGTAATGTGAGCCCCAATTCTCACAAGTTGCTGCTCCCATCAGTATTCTTTGCCAATTCACTGGATTTCTTATTTTACTGTTTTCAACTTTGGGTGCTTTGTTCCCATCTTCTAAACCTAGTTTCCTGCTCTTAAAAGTCTGTGTTTTGATTCTCTCTTGAAGCCAGGTGTCCGCACTGACAGTGTTTGATTTCAGTAGAATTTTCCCAGAAGAGACACAGGCAGGATGACATACCTTAGCTTCCCTTTCATTTTAATGTGAGGAAAAACCATCCTTGAGAGACAAAGCACCACTTATAAGTGTGTTTCTGGATAGGGAAGAACCTTCTTTTAAACAGCTGATTGTTCGTGATCCAGATTTCTCTTCCTGCTGAACTTTACAAGTGTGGTAGAAGTAGATGCACTGTACAACCCCAAGCCAAGATCACTGCTGATGAGACTCTGCCTGTGTTCCTCAGCAACCACTCTCACTACTTTAGGAGACACATTCACTTCTGAAACAAGCACAACTAGCTATATTTATTTTCTTCTTATGCATTTATATTAATAGGTTCACCATAACAAATTAGGCATTCATTCTTACAGAATTAGAGCCCTTTTGGAATAAGGTTTTAGGCACTTCTGCTGTTGACTCTACCTTAGACTTGGTAAACTTAAACTTACAGAATGTGGTTATAGATTAAGGATGGATACACTCTGTCCTCAAACCAAGCTTCACTTATGAGCCAGTTGGGTATTAGTCACAAATGAACAGTGACACCTTGTTATGTGCTGAGTTGAGGGGAGGCAAGCCTGATCCCCAAATTATTGATTAAGCCTAATATCTCTAAGCAAAATACCATTTGCAAACCCTGGTTACTGTCCCACTGGACAGGGCTTCAGATTTGTTTTACAGATCTCTAGTCAGGGATGTGGTTTGTGATGCTGGTAGGAACACATGTTGGAGAGAAGAAATTGTGGGAGTTCCTCAGGGTTGAATTGTGTGTGTGCAGCGCAGTTACACATCCAGGCCAGCCTGACATTGAATTCTTGCTTACAAAAGGTTTAATCTGTTCTTCCAGTCATGCTGAGAGGACCAACAAACATTTTCTGATTTTTGGTGAGACTGGAAAGCATTCATGGAGACTTTCTCAGCTAAACCTATATAGTGTCCATTTAAATATTGCAGTTAAGTGTATTCCAAAATAACGGCAACACAAAATGGAAATGTGCCAGTATGTCAGCTTTGCACCTGAAAGATAATGTATACTTGGAAAGCTTATGCTTCTCTAAATAAATATATGTTAATAAGTAAGCCATATCACAGTTGGAGAAATTGTATATACTTTTCCATATATACCTTCAGAAACCAGGTATTTTACATATGATTGATTTTAGAAAGATTTTGAAGCTGGAATTTGTCCATATAATTTAAGATCAAAGTATAGTATATGTACTGTATTTGCAATTTTCAAATTGTAATTTCCTATACATTTATTAAATAAAGTATTGTTTTGCCATGTGGTTTATTAAAAATGAAAGTGTACAGTTCCTTCAATTAAATTTCTAGGCTTTTTCATTGAATAAATAATCATAATAGGCCTTAAAACATAATCCTGTTAAAAAGAGAGGCATTAGAAAATAGATTCTAACCTATCTAGTTTTAAATGTCTGATTGTAATAACCTCGTAGATGTTTAAGAAATAAACCTGAGGAGTTCCCGTTATGGCTCAGCGGACAGAAATCCAGCCAGTATCCATGAGAACCCAGGTTTGATCCCTGGCCTCACTCAGTGGGTTAAGGATCCAGTGTTGCCATGAGCTGTGTTGTAGGTCACAGATGCAACTGGAATCTGGCATTGCTGTGGCTGTGGTGTAGGCCATCAGCTACAGCTCTGACCCAACTCCTAGCCTGGGAACCTCCATATGCCTCAGGTGTGGCCCTAAAAAGACAAGAAAGAGAAAGGAAAGAAAGAAAAGGAAGGAAAAAAAGGGAGAAAGAGGGCGGGAGGGAGGAAGGAAGGAAGGAAAGATACTGAAAAAAACCTTCCAGATATGATAAAAAGATTAAAAGAACTTTTATCTTTCTATATCAGTCACTTAATGTCCCTGCAGCCCCAAGCAACATGGCAGAAAGGAAAGAAGCTCCCAGGACATTAAGATTGGTGAGGACCACAGGGAAGTGTGAGCTGGTGACCTGAGGACCCTCCCACAGTATAGACTCAGGTCCAACACCACGCCTCACCCACCCCCTGCCATAGCCCGCGTGTAGGGGCCAAAGATCTGAGAAAGGTTTTCTCATTTTTAAATAGTTAAAAAAATCAGAATAATAATAATATTTCACAATGTGAAACTTAAGTAAATTTTAAATTTTGGTGTCTCTAAATAATGTTATGCAAACACATCCATACTCATTCCACCATGCACAGTCCATGGCTACTCTCGTGCTACAGTGGCAGAATTGAGTAGCTGTGACAAATATAAGATGTTTACTCTCTGTCCCTTAATAGAAAGATTGCTGCCCCTCTGGTGTACCCTGTTGTACCATTTTAAGGTCACAATGGCATATATAGATGCAGCAAGCTCCTGTAGAGCCCGCTTAGAAGTTTCTGTGACTTGTTACTCTGACAGCTACCTGAGTCACCAAATGGTCTTTTACTCTATCTTTTTTCTTTTTTCATTCCCCTTGGGATTTGGGACAGAAATGTAGAAAAAGTGTAGCAAGATTTAAAATATTATTATGTGCTATATGTGCTACATAATGTCAGCAGCAAAGCCATTTTCTACACAGAGCACCATTTAAGGACCATTTAAGAATTCTTTTCAACATAAAGCGTATTCACCCGAAGCTTTAATTTTTAAGTTATGACAAAAAAATGAAGCAAATTAAAATGTGGTATGTTGAATATCTTACGTAGTTTGTGCCAGTTGGAAGCTCACAAACAAAAAACATTTTATCTGCTAAGTAAATTGAAAACTGTTTATCGGGCTGTGAAAATATTATGTCCTTTAAAGTTTTCCAGTTACCTAGCTAGTAAAAGACTCAACTATTTTTGAAAATGGTAATAAAGAACAGTTTTAGATAAGTTCTGCTAGTAAATACTGAAATGTTACCATATTCTTTGATTCTATACCTAGCTAATTTCTATTTTGTGGTGGGTTTTTTTGTTTGTTTGTTTTTTGTTGTTGTTGTTGTTGTTGTTTTGGTTATTTTCCACCACCCCACGGCATATGGAGCTCCCAGGCCAGGAATCAGAGCCAAAGTCACAGCTAGTGCAATGCCAAATCCCTAACCTGCTGTGCCGGGCTGGGGATCAAACCCACACCCCAGGGGCTCCCAAGACCCCACCAATCCCTTTACGATCCCGTTGCACCACAGCAGGAGCTCTGCTATATTTCTATTTTGATGTGTCATTTTGAGGGTCTATGTCAGATGCCAAAATAAATCCTAATATGAGGTACTAGCCTTACAAACTTAATTATGCTAAACTTTCAGCTTTATTTAATATATTAGAGTAATATTTTTGGTTGTAAGTCAATTCCAACTATGAATTGCTATAAACTATGAAATAAACTAAGCATAAATAGGAAGTAGGAAGTCCTAATGACTAAATATCTGTACCTGTATCGTATTTAAGATTAGGAGGTTCAGGAGTTCCCGTCGTGGCACGGCGGAAAGGAATCCGACTAGGAACCATGAGGTTGCGGGTTTGACCCCTGGCCTCACTCGGTGGGTTAAGGATCCAGCATTGCCGTGAGCTGTGGTGTAGGTCGCAGACACGGCTCGGATCTGGCATTGCTATGGCTCTGGTGGATGCCGGCAGCTGTAGCTCTGTTTAGACCCCTAGCTTGAGAACCTCCATATGCCTCAGGTGTGGCCCTGAAAAGACAAAAAAAAAAAAAATAGGAGGTTCAGTGACCTCATCATTTTCAAGCAGCATTCTGGTTTAAGGTTCCCATGTGACTTTTACAGAACACACACTGTAAAGTTTGGCCTGTGGGTATTACCCAATAAACATGAAGATGATACTCTGTAAATTAACAAATAGGTTCTTTGTACCCTGTCTTGGATTTTTTCAAAGACTTGTACTGGTTTGATTTTCAAATTCCTGTTGTTTGTGTTTCCCTTGCCAGTGTCTGCATATTGGTTTGTGAGGTTTTGTTTGTATTTTTTAACATTTCTGTTCACTTTAACAAAATGCTGACAATATAGAAAAGATTGTGAACGGTTGGGTTTTTCTCCAAAATACATCGAGGTATTTCTTGTTAATAGAGCAGGATTTTTTTAAATAGGACACTTTTAGAGACCTCATCAAGTAAGGCTAGCCCTAGAGCAACCACCTCTGTTGCCTTGCCTTTCCTAGGACAGAAACTTGGTCCTCACCCTCTTCTGCCATTTTTTCCCCACTTCCTTTCCAGAGGAAACTTGCTAACAGCACAAAGGTAACAGGGATATTTACCTCTGACAGTGCTTACAGAATGTTTGACATCAAACTTAAGACCTGGGGTGAGTTTTCTGGACTTCCATTCACTAACCTATCATATTCAACTGTAAAGGCTGCAGGGCAAACCTCAGTTCCAACAGGTTTTTAATCTGTTACAGCTTGACTGGAGTTTCAGTGTTTTTGGAACATGCCTATTCCAGCCTCTCTCTGCTTTTTTGTGTGTAAGGATGTTTTCCAAAGCCCAGAATATTTTTTAAAACCCTAAGACAGAGGATTACAAAATTTATAGTGTTTTCACCATTGATATATACTTGGTTTTAGAAATAGTCTCATCTTCATGATACCATGAAATTAGGACCCCTCAAAAAGTTGGTTCATTTGGTTGGAAATAATTTTTTATTTCTAGAGTAGATTGAGATTACTTCTAGATATCATACATCTTATAGTATTCAACTAAGAATTGCTTTTGAAGCTCACCTCCCTACCCTTGAACATGTTATGGAATAGAACATGAAACTCCTACATATTTTTTAAAATTAAACAGGAAATGAAGCAATGTTTTTGAAGAGCATGTTGGGCATATGGTCACTCCTATAGATAGATCATACTCCCCTTACGGATGGCTTGAGAAACTGGCCTGTAGGATAAAACCCATCCTCTTTGTTTAAAAAAAAAACAAAACCCTTCTAATCTGGTGACTTTTTCCTTCTCCACCCACAGTTCCATCCTCTCCATGACTACTGTCCTACAGCCCACACATCAGCCATAGCAAACCACAGTCAGCTTTTGGTTAATGGGAGAAATCATTGCCAACATATGGGGAGCTCTTCCTACCCTTCAGACACTGTGCTGTGCACGTTTGTGTATTATTTAATCCTCATGATGGTACTTTGAAGAAATGATAAATGAAAAATCAGAAAAGGTTAACTGACTTGCCCAAAGTCCTATAGGGAAAGCAGCAAGGCTGGAATAGAAGTCACAGACAACTTTTAAATATAGTTATAACTAGTGAACATGTAATACAAAAAGGATGCAATGTCGACTACTGTAGTTAAAATCACAACCAAGTTTTAGGTAGTACATGTATAAAAGTAATGGAAGTATAATAGTTTAGGAACAGCCAACTTTATAAAATGACATGCATGACTGGCAAAAAGAAGTAGCCAAAAGTTTACTGTTTCTTCTTCTTTTTTTCTTTTCTTTTTTTTTTTTTTTTTTTGTCTTTTTGCCATTTCTTGGGCCGCTCCAGCAGCATATGGAGGTTCCCAGGCTAGGGGTCTAATCAGAGCTGTAGCTGCCAGCCTACGCCAGAGCCACAGCAACGCGGGATCCGAGCCGCCGCGTCTGCAACCTTCACCACAGCTCACGGCAACGCCGGATCATTAACCCACTGAGCAAGGGCAGGGATGGAACCCGCAACCTCATGGTTCCTAGTTGGATTTGTTAACCACTGCGCCACGACGGGAACTCCAAAAGTTTCCTGTTTCTTAATTGAGTTGGGTATTTTTGGTTTTGGTTGCAGTGGTGGTTTGTTTTTGTGTTTTTGTTTTTGTTTTTCCTTTGAGGCACAAGAATGGCACTTAATTGCTGGCACTAATTACCCTTCTTCTTATCAGCCTTCAGAGCTATGATTGGGAAGGGTTGGGATTCAAGCCACAAGGGCTGGACTCCTCCGGGCCTTCCCTCCTTAGTCAGCTACTCCTTTAAGGTCAGGATACCGCATTTCCCAGGCCACATCTGGGGACATTGCAAGTTATAGTCAATATACCATGGCACCCACTGGTCACGGCAGCCCCCCAAATCTTAAGTCAACTCGTGCGTGGTTAGAGGGGAGGGAAGGAAGGCTAAATTTGAAAGGGGCTGTCCCCCCCATTCAGCCATCACCAAGACAGGATACAGACTGTGAACTCACAGGAAACAAAACAAAACAAAACAAAACACAAGCCTCTGAAATTCCAAGGAATTTCCAAGAAGGCATTGAATTTCCCACAAGTCATAGAATTACAGGTCAAAGCTGATCTCATCTTGGTCAGGAGTGGGTAAGATCTAGCTGATATCTGGGTTAGTTACTAGGTCGCGCCAAATCAAACAGAGGCTTTCAATATGAGCTCACGCCGATGTAGGGACTCTGGCAGGCTGCCCAGGTGTCCCTCCTCTCTCCCCTACAGTGAGAACTGGGGAAAGTTACCAAATTTTTCTGTGCCTCAGTATCTCCATTTGCAAAATAGGGATAATTATTGTCTCTACCTGATGTGACTTTTATGAGGATTAAATGAACCATGCGCTGAAAGTACTAAGAACACACAAAACTCAAATCTCAGCTATCATTATCTCTACAAGTTAATTTCTTCACAAATGCACTATTTTTGTTTTGACTAATTGAGCACTGCCAGTCTTGCAGCTCCCAGAACAAGACAAACTTTCTTATCCTCTGCTCCTTTGTCCCCTTTTCAAACTGGAAGATCTTTCCCCCAACTTCTTTATCTCACAAAACCCAACTCATCCTTAAAGACTCTCTTCAGGCATGATCTCCTCCTCCAGGAAGCCTTCCTCACCCTCCCTAAGCAAATGAGGAGCCCCTCTGCTGTGTTCACCTCCCTTGCTCCATCACCCTCACCATGGAAGCTCCCGCTGTCTGATGACCCATGAGCCCCTGAGGTGGGACCTAGGTCTACTCTTCAAGTCTCCAGTATTTTCAGGAGGGCTATGTGAACGTGTCCAGGGTTAGAAAATATAGAGTCATTAAATACCCATTTATGTGCAGAATTTTTTTGAGGAGCCCTAAGAATCCCCACTGTCAATACTCTAGCCTCTTCCCTATGAGGGAACTGAAACCCTAGAGTAAAGCTGCTCTTTTCCAGATTGGAAATCTCCAAATAACAAATTTTTTTTGTACTTAGGATATGTGTAATTATACCACAACTATGCAAGTACTTATGGCTTTCTTTATAATTTGAAGATTGCAACAGAAATCAGACATTTTCTAAAATACTCAAGGCAATTATGCAATTAATTGCAACTAAACTGGTATTAAGAGCCAACAGTTATTCTCACCAATAAAGCCTGATAATGTCTCTTGGAGCCTAGTAGTAGAACAGAGCTGGTTCCTGTCAATTCTAGTCTTGTTGATGACAGCTTGTTCATTTGCATGAAGGACTCTTTTTAAAAGGTAAATTAATAAAGTGACTATTTTCAGCTTGAAATGGGGGGAAAAGCTCATGCTACTTTCAAAGTACTGATGGATTTTAAATCAACAATCTCACCGTTAAAGCATATAAGCAAGTATATACACAAGTGCACTGGATTAAGAGGCAGAAGAACTGGTTCTGGTCCCAGCTTTGCTATGTGTGTCTCATTGCACAAGTTATTCTGTTTTGCTAGGCCTCAGTCTGGCTGTCTGAATAAGAATAAGAATAATACAACAATAATACTGATAAAACATGGATTGAATGCTTAGCACTGTACACACCAGACATTGTTCTAAAAGCTTTTCAAGTATTCATTTTTTCTTAATTTAAATTTTTGTTTCGGGTAGAGATACACTCACTTTCCTTTGGGGGTATTAATTGTCCTAGAAATATTTCAGGTTTTTGGAAATCCCACCAAACAGCCCTATGAGGTACTCTAACCCCAGTTTTACAGTTGAGGAAGTTGAGGCAGAGAGGGGTTAAGATACTTGCCTAAAGTTAGCTGGTAACCTTGAACCGGGATTCAAACCCAAGCAGTCCAGCTCCAGCATCCATGCTCTTACCCTTTATGATGTGATTAGAGTCGTGACTGGCCTTGCAGGTTAGGTGGCGCAGTAACACATGATGCTCTCAGAGGGCCCAGGGTGGCTGCCTGGGGCCACAGTAAGAACCTGCCTGCGTGAGCAGCTTTGGGGGTGGGATGGATGTGGGTGAAGAGGGACACAGCAGGAATGTGCCTGCTTCATCAGTGGTTGTCCAGCTGGACAGATAGGTTACCCATACTTTGTCCCCTTGTCTCCCAGAGCTGCCTGAGGCTTTCTAACATGCCTTGCAAATACAGACTCTGAGGAGCTATGCTCTTCCTGCCTCTTCTTTGTTTATTTTATTGGTGAGACACTAAGGAGAAACAGCATGGTGCAGTGGAAAGGAGAGGATTTGGTTCCAGCCTGCGGTGGGTTCAAATTCACCTCGGTGAAAGTAAGAACTGTGTGATCTTCACAAGTGCCTGAAGCTCTTAGCTGTACAAGAGGCTTGCTTTAGGGATGGACCAGAGCAATGGACATGAAACGTCTATGAGGTGCTTGATGCTGTTTCCTCCACGCCCCACTCTGTGGGCAACTGGGGAATTGCAAGTGTCCCTACTGGACACATGTCATTAACGTCATCTAATTCAGGCAAATTCTCTCATCAAGGAATCAATCTAAGTGTGGAAAGAAAGTAACTGTTATCAGGAGTTTTATGTCAGATCATTTCATACATACCAGCTTCTCCTAATGGGGGCAGAAGTGACCATGACTTTACATCCAGGTTCATTCAGTGTGACCCTAGGTAAGTTACTTGATCTTTTCAGGCTCAGTTTTTTGGTTTTGGGGGGGGGGTTTGTTTTGTTTTTTGTTTTTTTTGTCCTTTTTTAGGGCTGCACCTGCGGCATATGGAGGTTCCCAGACTAGGGGTCTAATTGGAGCTACAGCTGCGGACCTACGCTGGAGCCACAGCAACACCAGATCAGAACCACATCTGAGACCTACGCCACAGCTCATGGCAATGCTGGATCCTTAACCCACTGAGCAAGGCCAGGGATCGAACCCGAAGCCTCGTGGTTCCTAGTCGGATTCGTTTCTGCTGCACCCCAATGGGAACTCCCTCAGGCTCAGTTTTTTCACTGGCAAAGTGAGGGGTCATAATGTTACCCGATCTCATGAGGGACTGTTATGAGAATTAAATGAGATTAAAGCATGTAGAGGGCCTGGCACATGCTCGGTGCTCTCTCAGTGGTGGCTGCAGCTGTCGTTATTCCTCTTTTAGTTTCCTGAGCTTCCCTGGCCCCACGGAAGCGTTCCTGACACCCTATACTGTTTGTTCAAAGTCACAGGCTTAAATATATATTAAGATAGGATCTGCTCACCAGTGGGTCCCTCACACTCATCCCAGCTCAGATCATACCATCAGCTCAAGGATAACTTCTTATGACAGCCCCTTCCTCTTCCTTCTACCAAAATCCTGTGCTCAGGGCTGCTTCTGGGGAAAGTACCCAGAGCAGCATCTGATTTAGCCATAAGCACATACGCACAAGGACATAAAAGTTCTTAGGAAGCCTCTTGGTTCAATAACCCCTAACTCGTGGACTAAAAATAGTTTTTCTCTGGGGGAAACCCAAGTAGAAATGTGTCTACAGGTCATGTCACAGTCACAGAGGGAGAGCTCAGATTATGGGGAGTCCCCATGGGGGGAATGGACCCCTACTGTTGAGATAGGAGGGAAGGGGCAAGGCACAACATTTAAGAGAATGATGCAGCCCTTGAGAATATGACAAAAACTGGTTAGAAGCTGTTAGGCCCAAGACGGTGGAAGATCCGACTTCCAGTGGACCTTAAGCCTCAGTATATGCTCACTGTAATAAATCAGCTCAATGACAGGCCCACCGGTGCCATTACAGTTCTGGTTGACATAAAAGAGCAAAAAGTGGGCGTTGGCCCACTTCCTGGAAATCCCCACCTCTTCCCTGAAGTAGTTAGAATATTCCTCCCACTTGTTAGCATATGAAATTACCCAACCCATTCTGCCTTTGGAATGTGTGTCTCTCTAAATAAACCTGCTTTCTCTTTGCTATAGCTACTCTCGGATTCTTTCCTATATGAAGACAAGGACCCTCACTTGGCAGCCCATCCCAGGAACTCACCTGAGACCTAGGACATGACCATCCACCCCTTCTCTTGCAACACTGCCCCCACCATGTCCCTCACCAACCCCAACAAGCACAGCATGTGTCCTCATCCTCCCCTCCCCTTCACAACAGATGCCCTCCCACCTGAAACACCAAATTCACTTACGACACCCCATCCTCCAGCCATACAATCTGTCCCTGTACCTCATTCTTATTTTCACAGTAGGACCTATTTCATCAGTAGGTCAGGGAGGGCCTCCAGCCCTCACCCTAACCCCACACCCTTCCTGGTGCCATCTCAACAGCATCTAAACAGACTTGAACCACTCTATCTCCTTATCACACTGGAGTCTTCCTCCCCTTCCTCAGCAGACCTTAATGCTGAATACATCCATAGCCCAACCAAACTGAGTCCACTAAACTGGAAGTGCCTGCTGACAGGGTCCACATCCACCTTGCCCCATACCATCCTTGGCATCCAGCGTGCTGGATGGCGCAAAGTGGGCCTCAACACATCTTTGCTGAATAAACAATGAATAAATTCAGATTTTAGAGAAGGAGTTGGAGTCTTGAAAAGGAGCAGGACCCTGTGGGGCCCTCCTGGATACACATTCTTCCCATGTCCCCCCATTTCTTGTTTGTAGAAAATAGCTTCATTCAGCCTCCCAGACCTTCCCTGAGTTCCAAAGAACAGATGCAAACAGTCACTAATCAGGGAAGTGAAGGAATCCAGAAACAAGGGAAGAGCAGTCAAGAAAGAATAGTGCAGCCTCGAGCAAGATCCTGGTTCCTCTGAAGGGATAAATATAACAATAGCCTTGAGTTCTTGTGTAGAAACTAAAGCCCCCATCCAGGTGGAGGACAGCAACTTCAGGCTGAACACCAGATTCCTAGAGCATCACTCTGTGACCTCATCACCAACCAGTTAGGAGAAAGTCACACATACTACAATCGTGACCCCAGATTTTGCCTATTAAAACTTCTCCCCCCAAGACCATTGGGGAGTTTGGTGTTTTTGGGCAAAAGCCACCCATTCTCCTTTCTTGGCCCTGCAATCAACCTTTCTCTGATCCAGACTCCAGTGTTTCAGTTTGGCCTCACTGTGCATTCGGCACATGAACTCGTGTTCCTAACAATGGGATGACAGTGAACTTTAGACATTTCAGGCAAAAAATCCACTGCATGTTACATATAAGACCCCCCAGGGTTTGCACATGCAACACATGATGATGCATGAAGAGCAGTCAAGCCTATGAGAGAACTCTTAAAACTTGCGCTTACTTTCTACCAATTTTCCAAACCCCCTCTCCTTGCTCCCAACTTCCAAGAGAAATACCCCACTTAAAAGCCAACTGGGAGGAGGTCCCTTGTGGTGCAGGGGCTTGGGGATCCAGTGTTGTGACAGCTGTGGCATGGGTCACAGCTGCTGTGTGGGTTCAATCCCTGGCCAGGGAACTTCCACATGCCATGGGTGCAGAAGAAAAAAAAAAAAAAAAAAGCCAATTAGAGAGAGAGCTCTGAGCACTGCCTCCTGTCTCCTTGCTTGGCTGCCCTACAGTAAAGGCTTTTTCTCTCTGCAAAAGACCGTTGCTTCAGAGTTTCTGCTGTGGTAAAATGGAATCAGCAGTGTCTTGGGAGTGGTGGGACAGGACACGGGTTAGACCCCTAGCCCAGCACAGTGGGTTATGGATCCAGCATTGCTGCAGTTGAGGCTTAGGTCGCCATTGGGGGTGGATCAGATCCCTGGCCCAGGAACTCCATATGCTGCAGGACAACCAGAAAAGAAGAAAAGGGGGTGGGGGAGAATAAAAGGACAATTGCCTTGTTATTTGGTCTTTTCTGTTGACAGCAGGCAATGGAGCCCACTTGCTCTGTTTTACCGTAACTGACCCTCCCAACCCTCCACATCTTTTGTCTTGAGCTGAAGATTTAGCATGAGGGTTTCAGTAACTTGGGTGGTTACTCAGCTTTTATGGGTCTCTCCCTTGTATATGTGTAATTAAACTTTTGCGTGATTATCTCCTGTTAATCTCTCATATTGTTTAATTCTTAGACCAGCCGGATGAACCTAAAAGAATAGAGGAAAATTTCTTCCACCCCCACCCCCTCTCAATTCCTCTCCTTCCCCCTGTACTACACATACAGTGTGCTGAGCAGGTCTGCTCTTCTTGTTATGGTCTATATGCCCATGCACAGTGAGGCCAAACTGAAACATCAGCATTGGAGTTTGGAGCAGAGAAAGGTTGGGAGCAGGGCCAAGCAAGGAGAATGGATGGCTTGTGCTCAAAAACCCCAAACTTTCTGATGGTTTTTTTTTGGGGGGGGGGAGTTTTTATAGGCAAAATTTGGGGTGAGGGCTGCAGGTTGTGTGACTCCTTCTGACTGGTTGGTGGTGAGGTCACAGGGAGGTGCTGCAGGAATGTCATCCATCAATTTTCTGGTTCCCACCAGTGTGAGGTCTCAGCAAGTAGTCACCATCCTCCATCTGGGTGGGGCCTTAGTTCCAGCAGAACTACTCAAACCTATGAATCAGATTGTTCTGTATTTCCCTTGAGGAGGAATTAGCACTCTGTTTAATTGCTACACTATTGTTTGTTTGTTTGTCTTGGTGGAGCCTGTGGCATGTGGAAGTTCCTGGGCCAGGGATTGAACCCACGCTATAGCAGGGACAACTTAATCAGCTGAGCCACACGGGAAGTCCTGCACTATTGTTTCTTGATTGCTTTTCCTGTTTCTGCATTCCCTCACTCTCCTAATTAGTAAGTGCTTGAATGTGGTCTCTGGATTTCAGGGAAGGTCTAGGAGGCTGAAGCCTTTTTCTATAAACAAGAAACAGGGGTGGGAGGATCTAGCCCAGAAGGGCTCTGCAGGGTCCTGCTTGGTTTCAGTTCTTCTTTTTCTTTGATATTCCTCAATCCTGAGGGAACAGGTGTAGGATAAGAGAGGGAATAAAGTTTTGGATAGAAAGGGTTAGTTATAATCTCATTTCTAGGGGGACTTAGTTTTATGCTCATTTAGAAACAAACATTATCTCAGTGATCTTTCATACCAGAACTTGGAATGCTTCCTCACTCCTGTTTAGCTGAGTTCTCATCGGATCTGCAAGGTTTGTTTTAAGATTTAATTTTTTTAGAGCAGCTTAGGTTTGTGGCAGTACTGAGAAGAAGGTAAGATTCGCCATATGCCTCTGCCCCCCACACATGCATAGTCCCCCACTCTCAGTAGCTCTCACCCCAGAAAATACCTCTCAGTAGCTCTGAGGGCACTGCTCCAAAGGGAAGGGGAAGAGCCAGCCAGTACATACGTGAATTTTTTTGGCTGGGAAATACATGTATCTAGCACATTTCTTGGTAAAAAGACTTACTGCTAATCATAAAGAATAGGCATCTCAAGTTAATGGTCTTAGTGCTTTTCTATGTAAGATGCAAGATGCGTTTCCTAAGATGCAAGAATCTGGGGTATTGAAATTCTTCCTCAGATATGCGTCTTATCTAGGGGGCCGATCTATCTAAAGCACAGAATGTTTCATCCTGTTTCTCCCATCCTGAAATTCCCTCAGGGTACACTGTGGGTGACAGCAGCAGGTTGTTACTTAATCCTTTCTATGACGGCATGATGAGTGACACAGTCTTTGTTATTTTTCTTTATAGCCTAATGAACCTACATTGACACATCGTTATCACGCAAACTTATAGCATTCACCATTACAGTACCACGGTATTTTCACTGTCCTAAAAACCTGTGTTCCAGCTATTCATCCTTCCTCCCCACAACCCTAGGCGACCACTGATTTTTTTTTTTACTGTCTCCATTGCTTTGCCTTTTCCAGAATGTCGTATAGTTGGAATAATGCAGTTTGCAGCCTTTTCAGGTTGGCATCTTTCATGTACTAAAATGCATTTAAGGTTCCTCCGTGTATTTTCATGACTTGACACTCCTTTTTTTTTCAGCGGTGAATAATATGCATTATCTGGGTGTACCACAGTTTGTTTATCCATTCATCTACTCGAGGACATCTTGATTGCTTCCAAGTTTGGGCAATTATAAATAAAACTGCTACAGACATTCAAGGATAGGTTTTTGTTTGGACATAGTGTTCAATTCCTTTGGGTAGATTTCGAGGAGTGTGATTTGGTGGATCACATGGTAAGAGTAGATCAAGGTGAGTTTTTATTCTGTTGACCAATCTGCCCTAGAAACTCACCTCCTTGGTCCTGTGCCTGCAGCCTCTCCTGGCCCTCTTTTCACCTCTCTGCCACATCCTCTGGCTTCCTCACCTCCTCCTGCTCTTTAAATGTTGGGGTCTTTCGGAGCCCTGTCCTTCCTTCCCATGCTAAGTCTGGGGGTGCTTGTACATTCCTGGCTTCGCTCCCCAGGAAAAGTTCCTTGGGAAGCAGAAGTAGAAGTGAGACTGTTTCTACCAAATACAAGTGAATCCGAGCAGGACCCCGTGGAGTCCTCTAGGATACAAATCTTTTCCGTGTCCCTCATTTCTTGTTTGTAGGAAATAAGCTTCATTCAGCCTCCTTGACCTTCCCTGAGTTCCAAGGGCAGATTCAAACAGTTGCTCATCAGAGAAGGGAGGGAACACAGAGACAAAGAAGCAGCAGTGAAGATACAATAGTGCAACAATTAAAGTAGGGCCCTTGTTCCTGCTCAAGGAATATGCATCACAATATCTTTGAGTTCTTTTCCCAGAACTAAGGCTCCTGGTAAGGTAGGGTGTGGTAACTACAGGCTGAGCACATGATTCCTGGAGCATCGCCCTATAACCTCACCACCAACCAATCAGAGGAAGATCACAGACCCTAGAGCCCCCATCCCAAATTTCACCTACAAAATCTTCTGCCTTAGGGAGTTCCTGTTGTGGCACAGTGGAAACGAATCCATCTAGTATCCATGAGGATGTGGGTTCGATCCCTGGCCTCACCCAGTGGGTCAAGGATCCAGTGTTGCCATGAGCTGTGGTTGTAGGTTGCAGATGCAGCTCAGATCCTGTGTTGCTGTGGCTGTGGTGTAGGCCGGCAGCTGCAGCTCCAATTCCACCCCTAGCCTGGGAACCTCCATATGCCACACCTGCAGCCCTAAAAAGCAAACAATAAGAATAAATAAAATAAAATAAAACAAAACAAAATCTGCCTGAAAGCAATCAGGGAGTCCTAGGTTTCTGAGCATGAGTCTCCCATTCTCCTTGCTTGGCCCTGCAATAAACATTTCTCTGCTCAAAACTCTGCCATTTCCGTTTGTTTGAACTTGCTGTCACGGGAACCTACCTTTTGTAACACAAGCTGTTTTGAATTGAATGGAGCCATCTGCCTCCACAGTTGTCCCCTGTGGCTCTCTTCACTACCAAAAAGAGAATCTGAGAGGGAAGAAGGCAGCACCAAGCTCCCACTTACTTCAGTGTGCATCCTCCTGTGCCCATGTGTTCCCAGCATTTGGGAAGGGAGAGTCTTTGCTTTCCCACTAATCCAAACTCAGAAAGCAACTAATTATACGCCAAAGAATCACAGGAGAGGAAGGAAAGAGAGACAGTACATCAAGGAGGGTGGGGGTGGACAATGCTAGGAGAGCAGAGTCACAGAGCTGCTGTATGGTCACACAAGCCAGCTTGGTCTAGCTCAGCCTGGCAAGATACTCCAGTTTCCATGTTTCCACCAGGGGCTGTTGAGTATCACCCAAGGTGAAACATGCAGTGTGACGGGCACACAGAAACCACTCATAACTACCAGTTTCCCCTCCACACCTTGCACTTCTACCCCAGCCCCCCAAAACTCCTCCAACTGGGGCCACCCCTCTTGGTGGCCAGATGAGCTGTGGAAGCTCCAGAGAATGTACACTCTCTGCTCTCACACTTCCGCTGAGAAATGCCAGGCTCTTACTGGCAGATGCCCCAGGAAACTGAGGCTCAAGGGCACCGCTTCCTCTTAACAATAAAATGTGGGAAAAGTGAGAGTTCCTGACCCTTTGGGGATACAGTTCATTCATTATAAATACACAGCTCAGAAAGATGAATCAATGAAGTAAACAACTAGGCCACAATCCTCAAATTATGGAAAGTTTATATTCAATGAGTAGAGGACAACAAAACCACATGAAGAAGAATCATATTTAGCAAATTCTGCTATGAAAAAATGATAGTGTTGTGGAAACTGTAAAAACCGTGGCAACAGAAGGAGACAAACAGCACTTGGAGATATGGAAAAGCAAGGCTTATTTAGTACCGGTGCAGACTCAGAGGAGTCACCTCCAGAGTCTGAGCACCAGGTCTTTCTTCTCAGTAACTTTTATACACTACAAGGTCTTGATTTTCCCATGTAGGCATCCCGGACCTCCCCCATCCCCAAGCAGACAGTGTTCCTCCCTAAGAAATTGAGCAAGCAAGGTTACAGAAGCGGAACTGATAAGCAATGCTGGGTACCTGATTAGCAGGGCTGCTGGCTTGGACAGAAGGCACACAGTTGTTATATTATTACAAGAAGGGTGGTATAGTGATGAGCACAGCTGGAAAGGCTTGCAGCTGCCTTCTTAGCCAAGGGGGGGGGGTTATTCTTTAGTTAAAACTCCATTTCAATAGTTGATCCCGTCTTTCATGCCCTCCAAATTCTAGATCAGGATATTCTGTGGATGTGTGTAAAATTAATAAGCGAAGTGAAAAAGAGTTTTGCTCAAACACACTGGAGAAAATCTGTCTACTCTGTCCTTCTGGAAATACACAACATACATTTGTCTCTTTGTTCACTGCTGTATCCCCAGCCACTAGAGGGCCTCAGATTAGGTGCTCAATAAATATTTTGCTCAATGAATAAACTACCATATTTATGATCTGCTAAATACTATAATAAAGGATGCTGTTTAGTTTTGTCTAACTCATTGCTTTCCAAATTTATGTGACCAAGGAGCATCTTCAGAAAATATATAACAGCCAAAGAGAAAAGAGGAAACTGGTTTCAGAAACACTACTTAGAAGAAATACATATTTATCTTAATTTAGGAAGAAACATATATATTACTTACTACTGGGGTAATAAAAGAAATAGAGGACAAAATAGAAAAGTGTAGCCACAGAAGCATTCAAGTATATTTCAAAAGAAAATTATAAAATTTAAGATGAAAAAGTAACCATTAGAATAGGGAAAATGACAACAACCATGACAGATAAAAATGTGTTAATAAAATATACCAAGATCATATAGAGATCCATAAAGAAAATAAACTCCTAAATTGACAGAGAACGCATTGACCAGGTGGTATGTATAAGAGGCAATTATTGTCAAGGAAATCTAAATTAGTCCACTTCCATACCATTTTGCAAGTGTTAAATCTTTCTTTTTTAAGTGTTTTTTGTTGTTGTTGTTATTGTTGTTCTTTTTAGGGCCACACCTGCAGCATATGGAGGTTCCCAGGCTAGGGGTCGAATCAGAGCTACAGCTGCCAGCCTGTACCACAGCCACAGCAATGCCAGATCCTTAACCCACTGAGCAAGGCCAGGGATTGAACCCGCAGCCTCATGGTTACTAGTCAGATTTGTTTCCACTGCACTGCAACAGAAACTCTTAAATCAACAAGCTCTTAAAACCCTGTTTGGGGCATTCTTAAATTGCTATAGGCTGGAGGACAATCTGACAGTTTATAAACCAATACATTAAGAACAGCTGCACCTTTTGACCAAATTATTCCACTCGTGGAAATTTTCCCTACAGAAATAATTCAAGGGGGAAAAAAAGTTGAGACAGAATGTTTGTGTAGGGCAAGAATTCTCATGGGGGAAACATGAGAAGCAGATCCCCTAGTAGGAAGAATCTGAATGACCTGGAAGTTTTTTGCAGCCAATGCTTGCTTTTCTCCTTTCCTGAGTTTCTGTTCTCTTCCTTCCACGCTGTTGCTTATATTCTCCAGAATCCTACTCTACCCTTTTTAATTTTTTAAATTTATAACTGAAGTGTTAAATGTATTTTTAAATGTGCAAATCAAAGATAAACAATCACAACGTGAGCACACCTGTACCATCACCCAGGTCAAGAAATATAATATCATGAGCCCCAGCCCAGTCCCAATCTCTGCCTCCATCCTCCACACCATTATCTTGACATCTAATACAATAAAATGGTTTGCCTGGTTTTGACTTTTATATAATCATTATCACATAGTAGGCATTATTTTATGTCTAACTTTTTTCACTCAGTATTATGTTAATAAAATTCACTATGTTGTTGCTGTGTGTAGCTGCAGTAAAAACTTTTGTTTTTTGTTTGTTTTGCTGTTAGATATTCCATTGCATTAATATACCACAATTTACTTATCCAGCTTGTTTTTCATAGACATTTGAATTGTTTCCAGTTCTTGACTATTACCAATTACGATGTTGACAACCCTGTATATCTCTTCGTGTGTGCACGTGCACACATTTTTGTATGTACCAAGGAGTCAGGTTGCTGGGTTACAGAGTATGCCTTTGTTCAACTTTTTTTAGATAATGCAGAACAATGTTTCAAAATTATATCGCTTTGCACGCCCCACAGCAGTGTATGAGAATATCGCTTTGCACGCCCCACAGCAGTGTATGAGAATATCCATTGCTCCACATTTTTGCCAACTTGGCATTGTCAGTCTTAATTTTAACCGTTCTGGAGGCTAACTGGAGGTACCACACAATGGTTTCAATTTGCATTTCCCTGATGCCAATTAAAATGAAGTGAAAGTACTCCCTCTAGTAGATAAAATCTGAATTACCTGAGAGTTGTGGGGGTTTGGGGGTTTTGTGTTTCTTTGGTTCGGTTTGGTTTGGTTTGGTTTTGGTCTAAGTATTCAGGCTTCCCCTATTCCTGGGCCTTCCTCCACCTCTCTTCTTCCCCCAACAGTCTTTAAGAATGAAACGTCGACCATCATTCATAAATTCATCCTCCACTGGGTATCCTCTTTCACAAAGTGCCCCTTTTAAGTCTTATGCTCATTTTCACATTGAGGCTTTTATATTAACTTGTAAGAGTTCTTTACAGATTCTGACACCAACTCCTAGTTATTTGCAAGTTTGATTGCACACATCTTTTCCATTTCAAGCTTTTAAGCCAACTCATTTTCATCTGTACAAGAGGTTCAGTGCAAATTCAACTGTGTCATACTTGGAAATTACCAATAGATGGCACCCGAGGCCTTGCACCTGAGCCTTCCACCGCCTGTACCTGAATTTCAACTTAATCTCTCAAAATATTTTGCTAGTAAGCAATGTTAACGAGAAATCAAACTTTAAACTACCATACAGCTATATAAAACACAGCTAGAACTGGGGCTTTTGGTGGGAACAGCACATTCATGTTTTTAGCTCAAAATAAAGCAATAAAAATGTCTTTACCGCAAGACAGGAAAGAGCATTGAAGTTGTGCTGAGGTGGGCGGGGCACCAAGCGGAATCCATGGAAACACTCTCTGCAGGTAATCTGCAGGCGAATGAAACAAAATAAGCACCATGCATGGCACTTGGATACTGTTTCACTGTTTATAAAATGCAGGTACGCGCTAGCATAAGGTCTGAGAAAAGAGAGGAACAGGGCTTTGGTCAGGGTGTTGTGAGACTTTTCCCACTTCCTTTACCCTTATTCCTCTTTTCAGTTTTGCTTTTATTTAATTATATTCTGCAACTGCTTAAACTGACTCAGTGGCCTCAGAAGCATAGCAGGAAACCAGACTCACTCATTGTGACGGTAATGGTGTTTGTAGTGAACGTGTCTGAATCTCGAGGCCACAAAGGTAATAAACAGCTGGTCTCCTGCTGCCTCCTTCAGCCTCCACTCAGAGCGCAGGCTCTCCTGAGCTGCACCCCCACACTTCTGGACGGATCTCCCATACTCCTTCCTCCTCCCCAGCCCTCCTTCCCACTGAATGAATAAATGAATGAATGATTGACAAGGTCCTGGCCTTCCTGAGCTTGCAAATAGAGCACTTAAGTCCCACACTCAAAAGAAGACCCCCAGAGGAGAATGTGGAAGCACTACAAATAGCGGTGCAGCTCCAAGAGCTTGAGGGGTCGGGCCCATGGATTGGCTTGCAGCTATTTTTATGAGCAAGGGAAAGGCTCCTTTAGCTGAGGGAAAGACATAAACCAGGACTCAAGCATGCCTGTTTTTGTTTTATCAGCTTAGCATTAGCCATCCTAGCTTTCACAATATACCTGTTTGTTTCTCTCTCCTTTTTTGATGCTCCACCCACCCCATGGCATAGGGAAGTTCCCAGGCCAGGGATGGAATCCTGAGCTGGAGCTGTGACCTACACCACAGCCAGGCGGGTGAACAATCGATTGGGCCCTTCCACAGAGATAAGCTGGATCATCAGCGCACTGAGCCACAGCAGGAAATCACCCAAGGCATATTTGAAAGGTGGTGAGAAGGTGACCCCTTTTCTCCAGCCTTCACAATGGTCATTGGCACGAACACAGGAACACCAAGCCAGAGATTCAGCTTATTTCCTGGGGTGGCCAAGACAAGGTTTCCACCACAGTGGATCACTACCTCTGATGTTCCCAAGACCTGGAGCAAAGACTGGCACATTTAGAACATGTCAAATGAACTTACTGTTGCTTTTCATTCTCACTGTTCAGAAATGCCTGCAGGTTGAGCTATGCCCCTGAAGCTTTCTTTCTGTCCCACGTCTGTTTAGATCCAGCACAACCAGCCTTGCAACCCACGGATATGAGAGGCTCAGAAAGAAAGGCTATGTCCTCTTTTGTTTTCTTTATTGGGGGTGACTGGGTAAGCCTGCTTCTGAGCAATGTGGGAAGTTCCAACCCTCAGAAGCTTTATACTTTCAAAGGCAAAGGACATTGCACTTTCTGGCTCTGGGGGCTGCCAGGGTGGGTGGCCAGAGGCTGGGGCCTGGGCAGGGGCAGGGTCCACAGGCCCAGGCCAGGAAAGCACGTCTGCCAGGTGGGAGCTGTGCCCAGGGCCAGGCTCTACTCCTGGCTCTGGGCCTCACTCTAAATGGGGATGCAAAGGCTTGACATCCATTGCCTACCACCCACACTGCCACCGACATGGCCTGGGCATGGAGAGGATGCCAGGCGGAAGTGCACATCGGTGGAAACATTGTCCCCTAAATTTTGGGGCTTGGGGGCCTGCCTCTTTTCTCCTGGCCCATGTGACACTTGGTAGTTTGCTGGAGTTGGTTTACACTGTTTGCAGGAACTAATTGTTAAATTTTCAGAAATTTTGCAAAGCAGTTGTTAAAGGCCACTATTTTAACAATTAAATTATAAAAAATTATGTTACATTTTTAAAATATGCAAAACTTCCTAATTATTTTATGGCATTTTGTAATTATATATGCTTTTGAGGCTGTCTATGCCTATTATATCCTTTTTTTTTAATGGCCACACCTGCAGCATATGGAAGTTCCTGAGCCAGGGATTGAATCTGAGCCACAGCTTCGACCCACGCTGGAGCTATCCTCAACCCACTGAGCCAGATTGGGATGGAACTGGTGCCTCTGCAGAGGCCCGAGGAGCTGCAATCGGATTCTTAACCCACTGGGCCACAGCAGGAACTTTACCTATTGCGTCTGTTATCAGAAGTATTATGTGACAGCATGCTAGTGCCCCGCTCTTCTCAATTCTGCATTCAGTGACATAGTATTGGTAGCTTGAAATTTGTCGTGGTGGGAATGCTTACCCCCATGGAAATCAAGAAATGTGACCAGTCTGGGCTTTTTGCCCCAAGTGTCTGTTATACATTTCGCCTGCACACCGCTTCACCTCGCCCACAGCTGGGGGACCTGGATGTGCAGTGGCTGGGAGGCTGGCCAGCCCTGGGTTCTGCACCCGCTGCTGCCAGCTCTGGACCATTTTTCAGGCAGATGAGGGAGGAGGGAAGGGGAGGATGTGGAAAGAAACTAGAAAACACCCTTGTTTCCCCAGGACACAGCAGGGGAGAGCCCGGCTCACTGTAGGATGGGCAGGAATAGCTGGAGGAACTCAGGGGAGAAAAGCCAGGAGTGTGAGGAGGGTGACAAGCAGAAATGGAATAAGTGACTGAGGGAGAAAAGTGTCATATTCAGGAGGCTGGCCTTGTGAAGACAGAGGGGAACCAGAGGATGTGGCATGCTTATGACCCCAAAAGGGAGGGGAGCTGAGAACGCACAAAGTGGGAAGTGGGGCCCCGTGGAGGTGGAGTTTCCCTGAAGGCTCTGCAGTGCTGGCGCCTCTCCTGGGCTGTGAGCATAGGATCTAAGGAGGAGGCTGGAGGGAGCAGAGAGGAAGTCACAGGCCCATAGCCCTGATGTAGGAGCTCCTGGTGCTTCTCATCCTCCCTGCCTCCCTGACTCACTCCTCAACTTAAAAGTTCTTCTCTCCAGAGTATCCCAGCCCTCCTCCCCACATCCAGTTGTACAGCACCCCTAAGGCTTCCAGAAACTTCTATCGCTGGAGACACTCCAATTTCTATCTCCTGCTGGATGTCCCACAGGCATCCAGACTCCTCACCTGGTCCTCCAAACCTGCTGCTCCCCAGAGACACCCATCTCAGGGAGATGCCACACCCCTCCTCCTCCCTTACCCCACCTCCCAGGCCTGTGATCATTGCTTCCCAAAGTTAAATGGCTTTTTCTTTCATGTGCCCCCTGTTTTGAAAGCTGTTTATGACACTGCATGTATCAAACAATATCGCCTACACTTGAAGCTACAGATACAATTTCCATTATTTCTCATTTACTTGTTCACGTAACACCAATTTAATTGAACACTTACTATGTGCCAAGCATTGCACCAGGCACCACAATCCTGAGGGAACACAATGCACACCATTCCCTCTCCTGGAGCTCATAGCCTAGCGGGGAATACAGATATTAAAGAGATACTTGTACAAATAATCAATTATAATTGTGATGAGTGCAGGAAATGGAATATTTCCTCCTCAGCTCCCTGCTTTGACCAAGGCTCCTCATAGTCCCTGCCTTTTGGCCCTGCCTTGGCTGTTCCCCGTCCTGAGATGCCCTCTCTCTTTTAAGTGGCCAGATCTCTATCACATACACACCCCTCACCCCCCAGGGCTCAGTTCAAAGTTCCCTCCTCTTGTGAGTCTCCCCTGGACCTCCTCCTGGTTCTGTGGTAGCTCGCAACCCTGTGAGGATGCTGAGTATAGGCCCTGTGTCCCCTAGGCCCAGCACAGAGTTTCTGCCAGGGACCACTGACTCCTCTCAATCCATGTGCCAGTGTTTGCATTTTTTCAAACATTAACTATAACATTATTTACATTGATTTCATACACTAAGGAAAGGCTGGAGCTGAGCTAATAAAGGTAATGGAAATATTTCTCAAAACAAGGATGCTTGGAGTTCCCGTCGTGGCGCAGTGGTTAACGAATCCGACTAGGAACCATGAAGTTGCAGGTTCGATCCCTGCCCTTGCTCAGCGGGTTAACGATCCTGCGTTGCTGTGAGCTGTGGTGTAGGTCGCAGTCTCGGCTCGGATCTGGCATTTCTGTGGCTCTGGCGTAGGCAGGTTGGCTACAGCCCCAATTCGACCCCTAGCCTGGGAACCTCCATATGCTGTGGGAGCGGCCCCAAAAATGGCAAAAAGACAAAAAAAAAAAAAAAAAAAAAGGATGCTTGTGAAGTAGAGGCTTTTCTGGTGCCTGTGACTTAGTGAGAAACGGGGAGCTTCAGCAGTCTGGTGGCATAGTGAAGGTGACTTCAGGATGGGATGAGGGACGCCCGCAGCCAGGTTGACTTTTCATGGGGGTGAAATGGAGGGGTGGGATAGTGAGGTGGGGGGAAGGAGGATGAGGGGGAAAAGATGACATCCCCATCTTTCTCTGGGGCTCTCTCCAAAAAAGTCCCTGCTGACTTCCCGCTGTCACTCACCATCCTGCCCCCAGAGCCCCATGTCTGCCCCCAGACGGACTTAGCCCCAGGGGACCACACATTGCTGGGGGTGAGAGGGGCACTGGGAAACGAGGGGAACCCCTGAGGGAGCTGGAGCAGCCTGACCCTCCTGCAGCCTAGTGCTGTTCCCAGGGCGGCCTCGCCAGCCTGCTGGACTCCTATCTGCTGGGTCTGGGGGAGGAAGCCCACTCCCACTTCCAAAGCACCCCCTACCCCACCCCCACCCCGCGTCTGCTTGGGCCTTGTGGCTACAGGCAAGTCCAGGAGCCGCAGAGGTCGGTAGGGAGGCCAGCTTAATCACTCACCCGCTCCGAAAAGCCTCAAGTCCCCTCTAGGAGAGGTTTTGTTCTGTCTGGGAGCCCCCAGCCCCAGCAGTTTCTCCGCAGCGTCCCAGGTTGCTCCCTTGGCGTCCTCCTTCCCTGGAATCACAGAATTGGAAGATCACCTTCACTCTACAGCTGGGGAAGCTGAGGTCCTGAGAGGGAATTACGTGCCCAAGGCGCCACAGCTGGTCGGGGCAGTCGTGCTTACAAACAAACAAACGAGGCAGTCTCCTGGCCCTCTCATCAGCGGGGCCCATTCACTGAGCCCTGTGGCTGCCTGGAGGGGTGGAGGGGCTGTCCCAGGTTTTCCAGCTGGTTTGAACGCGAAACTTACTTACTCCTCCAATGAATGAAATTCACAGGAATCACGGCCACCACCGCCTACACCTTCCTTCACGCCCATCTCTTCATCTGCCCCACTCCCCAGGAAATGGGGGCAAAGCTTGACTCAGCCTGACAGGCTCTCCCGGTCAAGGACCAGGACAAGGGGCTGCACTGTGACTGAGGCAGGGCTCACCTGGATGAGGAGTGGCTGCCTTGGCACCTTGAGGAAGGAGAGGAAACCAGGGCAGGTGTGCCCTGTTTACCCACCCAGCTCACAAACATGACAGGACTTTCCTGGCCTGACAGGCTAAAGCCCCAACCTCTGAGCCCAGCCCGGAAGCCTTTCCCTGTTGGGATACAACCTTCCTGTCCAGCCTCCTCTCCCACCACCCTGGACCCCACACTCCTTCCTGCCTTGTCACACCATCGTCAGACTGCACCACACCCTCTGGGCATCTCTGGTTTTATAGGTGCTGTTCCCTCTGCCTTGAACACCCTTCCCACTTGTCCACACGACAACCTCCTTCTCACTGTTAAGACCCACCTCAAAAGTCCGCTTCCATCCTCCTGTACAGATGCTTCACTCCCCCCTCCCCCAACCCCATCCCCTTCCCCTTTTCCCCCCTCCACTCCTCTTTCACCTCCCCCTTCTCCCTCTCCCCCTCCTCTTCCCCTTTCCCATCCTCTTTGTTGTGCCTGGAGTGTTTCTATGCTAACTTTATAGCTATTAAAGAAAATACAAGGTCATGAATCTGTGCACCCACCAGACTCTCAGCTCCTCAATGACAGCAACTGTGTCTTTACCTTCAATTCTTAGAGCCCAGCACATAATAGACTCTCGAAAAAGGAATAAATTGCTAAACAAAATCAATATATGGACTCCGGATTTATTCTAGAGCTAAATTAGGAAGTAAGTCCTAACATTGCACTAGGATCCCTTTCCAACTCATTTATTTAACAAATGTTTATTGAGTATGGCAATAGACAAAGCCCCAGGACTTCAAAGCTGGGGTCGACACCAAGTTTACATTCTAGAGGTGCAGACAAGGCAGAGTATGACCTGTAAGGAAATGACTAGCATGGAGTGACCACTGCTGTTATAAGCAGATCATCACATTTATTCCTACGAAGTAGACACTTTTATTATTACTTTCATTTTTACACAAGAGGAGGCTGAGGTTTCAGAAGTGGAATCACTTGCAATGGCACAAAATAAATAATGGGGGCAGGATTTGAACCAAGCCTGCCCCCAGGCCCCACACAACCAAACAGAAAGATCTGGCTTATGTGCTTTATTTTCTCAATTAGTGGCCCTCAGCATTGTCAGCACATAGGTCCCACCCAAGAGATTCTGATGTACTTGGGCTGGGGTGCAGCCAGGGCTGAGAACCCACCCTAAATGGAGTGTCTGGTGTTCCAGTGTGTGAGATGAGACCCACCTGCAGCCTTGACGTCCCCTGGTTGTATCAGGGTCCTGCCCGTGGAGACACAGAGCTTCCCTGTCCCCTTGGGAAGGGCCCCAGACAGTGTGGACTGGCTGGTGCTTCCTCCCTCACGTCCCTCCATGTCTCACCAACTCTAACCTTCCTGTGGCCTTGGAGTTGCCAGAGACAACTTACTGGGGAAATTCCATGGTTTCCAGGCGAGGGGGCGTGGGCTCTCCAGAACAACAGCCAGCTTTCGGTATGAGAGTGACAAGAGCCATGGGTCATAAAGAAGGCAGCTGATGTGAGGATGCTGGGTAGGCGGCTTGTGGGCTATATACCTAGCACTACAAGAAAGGATTGGAAAAATACCACACACCTGACAGATCCCAGAAGGAGGCTCCACAGTGCAGAGGCAACAGAGCAGGGAGAGGGCTCTGGCCTCACTGGAGAGCCTGCTGGAGCCCAGGCACTTGCAGGCTCTGAGAGACAGTAAGGCTCCCCAGAGCTAGCGGAGCCAGGCAGCATGGCTGCAGCAAGGCTGGGTTTCCCCTTTTCAAGCCCAGGCAGTGACTCAGGGACAAGAATGAAGAGCACACAGTGACTTCCCCTCCCCTCCTCTGTGCCCACTGGGAAGGGTGACATTGCCCCAGAGCACAGTGAGGAGCATAGAGAGCCCAGGCCAGTGGGGAGGCTGGCAGCTTGGTATCTATATGTGGGGTACGCAGGACCCTGCCCTCATTGGCTGGGCACCTTGAGGCCCTGATCCTCTCAGAGGTGTCGTGAGCATCATTTCATGGGATCCTGATGGTAGCACTTGGGGCAGGTGCCGTCCCTTCCCAGTTTTTCATTGCAGAGAGCTTGGGGGGGGGGGGGCTCTCCTGGACCACACAGTCCTTCAGTGAGCCTCTAGACCTGGGTTTATGTCTGGGGGGATCCTCGGTGAGCAGACATGTTGGGCCATATCTGAGATCTCCCGGTACCCAAATTCCTGCCTCTCTAATCCTAAATCTAGATGTTCCATGGACTGTCTGATCATGACAGGCCCTCTCGGAGGAGGGCCACATCTCTTCCTCTAATCTTGGGGGCTAGGATGTGCCCTGTGGCTATTCCCCCACGTGACCATGTGGGAAACCGCTTCCTTCACAGGGAGGATGACAGAGCAAGACACAAGGGCAGCCACAGCAAAGGGTGAGCCTCACCCCCAGGCTGTGCTTATTTTAAGGGCAGAGCTCCTCTTTTCCCTACCTTTGTATAAGCTTCTTCCCTGCATCACCTAGCTCAGTACATGGCATGCAGCAGATGCTCCTTAAATGTTTTCTAGATGATTCAACCCAGTGACAAATCCTTTGGCAAAGACTCATGCCATCATTGATCTCTGGCATACTTTTTAAGTATTCATTAATTCAACAAATAGAGATGATGAGCATCTGCTCCATGCCAGGCACATGCCACCAGCTAGTTGTCCAATGATGAACCAAAAATAGCTCCTTGTGGTGCTCCAGTTTGGTGAAGGGAGAAAGAAATTAATTTCCCAAGTGCACAAAAAATGACACCGTGAAAAAGTTATTAAAGGAAAGGGTATAGAACTATGGAAGGGCAGGCCAGAGGGCCCCCCAGGGTCAGGGAAGGCTTCTTTGAGGAAGAGGTTTGCATGGTGATGCACTAACCCACCCACCTGTCTGTTATGTACCATGTTTCAGATTTTGCTTAAGGTGCTGCTACACACTGACTGCTGGGTTACTTCCCCCAAGGTCCTTCAGAGCAAGAGGAAACCCACGTCTCCTGACCACACAGGCCTTACCCAACATCATACTCAAACTTTTGGGTATTAAGTTTTCCTGTCAAGAAGAAAAAAATTTTTTTTTTTTATGCAAAGCAGCTTAAACTGAAACTGACTTCACCATGGGTGTCTCAGGTTGTTTTTGGTAAACGGAATGAGCCATCTCTCCAGGAACCTCAGGGACACACCCAGATTGCCCAACACTGCAGGGCACAGCTGCCCAGGCACCTCCCGCCCCCTTCCCCTCCTCTGTGCCAGCTCCTCCACAGCCAGAGGTCCTCAGGGGACCAGGCCGGGTGGAAACTTCCCCAGGGTGAGGTCAAGGGCAGGCCTGGAGGAGTGACCTTCAGACCAGTTGGACGAGGCACAGACCAAACTGTCAACAATCAGATGACTGTTCCCTCTGATGCTTTACCACTGAGTTGCCCTCACCCCTTCCCCAGGTTCTGAGCTCAAAGAGTAATCCTAGTGTCTCTGGACATGATGCTCATCTCAGCTTCTTCCAGGCTTTCTCCTCAGGCCTCCTTTCTCTGTCCAGGCTGACTTCTTTTCATCTCTACTCCCTCAGTAACTGGGGTGCACGTGGCCCTGCGAGGGCCTTGACTTTTTTCCTGGCTGTCACTCTTGTGTCTTTGTGCCTTGGAGAGAGTCTGACTGACCATGGGGTCTTGGCAAAGAGAACTGAAAACCCTACAGTTCCTCTAAGGTATAATTGCAGCCCCTTCTCATGCTCTCTCCCTCCTTCCTGCTGATCAAACTTGTTTTCCTTTTGAATATAAAGAGGCCTAGCACATCATCACAAAATCTGTGATGCCCAACAATGCAGCTTAGGGCATAAACTCTGGGCTCAGTTTCCCAAGCTTTGTCTTCCAAAGAAAAACCCTTTCTCTCCCAAAGGAAACGCTTTGGATGGGAATGTAAATTGGTGCAGCCACTCTAGAAAAGAATATAATTCAAAAAGATAACATGCACCTCAATGTTCATAGCAGCACTATTTAGAATATCCAAGACATGGAAACAAACTAAATGTCCATTGACAGATGAATGGATTGAGAAAATATGGTACATATACACAACGCAATACTACTCAGCCATAAAAAAGAATGAAATAACGCCCATTTGCAGCAACTTGGATGGACACAGAGATTATTATACTAAGGCGAAGTTAAGTTCAAAAGAGAAAGGCAAATACAATATGATATTACTTCTATGTGGGATCTAATACATGGTACAAATGAACCTGTCTACAAAACAGAAAATCCGAATAGAGTCAGATTCAGTAGGTCCAGGGTGTGTGTCACTTCCAGATGAGGTGGTTGCTACCAGCCCACCCAGCTGCACTTGGAGCAGGATTGCTCTTGCATTGCAATCCTCACCCCAAGGCAAGGTGCTCCAGCTGAACATTGGAGGGAAGAGGAACAATAAGGAAATAGTGCAGGGATGAGATATGTCAGTGAAGACATTTCTGTTAACCTACCACACAGGTTTACCCCTGAGATGAACCCCTATCCCCTGCAAAACAAGGTGCAGAGAAGTTAGGAAACCCACCCAGGTCACCCAACTCTTGACTGGAAAAACCTGGTGTCAGATGAGGGTCCATCTGCTTGATTCCTGCCCCAGGTGTATTAATGTCAACTTTGATTGTGACTGGCCAAACCAGCTGTCAGTCAGGTGGTCAGTAGTGTCCCAACAGGTGGTCAGTAGTGTCACTTCTACAGAGAAACGAGGATGTTCTCAGATGCCTTTGCATCTCCCCCCAACACCTGAGAGATCCTTCTGCTCCTCTGGCTAAGGTTCAGGGATCAGTGTGACTGAGCAGGCAGCCAGGGCAGCCAGGCGGGGGGAGGCATTCCTGCCCTTTGTCTTCCAGGTCTGGCCTGACCCTGCTCTCCTGCAGCAAGAGTTCAGTTGACATCTCAGGGCTGGTCCAGGATATTACTGATGGGGTGAGAATTCCCCACAAATGACCACATGTTAGTAAAGGAGCGGAGAGTTTTAGTACAATGGTTCTCAAAATGTGGTCCCTGGACCAGCAGCATCAGCCTTTTCTGGGAACCCATTAGAAACCCAAATGCTCAGATCCCATCCCAGAACTACCAGAGCAGAAACTGGATTGGGGGCCCAGCAATCCACGCTTGAACATGCCTTTCAGGAGAGTCTGAGGCACAGCCAAGTCTAGAAACAGCAGTTCCACTCAAAGAATGAGCCAGATACCTAATGTGGTTTGGGAAGATTTGGTTTGGTGTCACAGAGGATCTCCTGCTCTCTGGACGAGATGTAACATACATGGCGACAGAGGCATCTAGTGAGGCAGATACTAATCCAGCTGTGAAGTCAACTGTAACTTCTCTTGCTTTGCTTGGTTACTGACTTGCCCTGAAGAGGATTAATTGCTGGGATAGCGTTGTTGCTATGGTAACCCTTGTACTCTGCCTGGGCCCTTCCTCTGTGGGTGGTAATATTTATATATTTAGACCCTAGGTAAACCAAGTGTTCCAACTCTGCTCCCAGGTCTGTCCATGCCAGAGCCCAGGGAAGCCGGTCTGTTATCACTGCAGGGACAGACTGGCTAGTCTATGAGACTGGTCTTATTCCTGTGTTTCCTACAATCTTCAGGAACTTCCAATTTCCTGTTTTCAGAAAAGAAAGCAAATAAAATGTAATATATAGGGGGTGCAGATTACTCCATATGGTGGAAAAAAATGATGCCAAGCCCTGTTATTTCTTACGGTGAGATAGCAAATAAATATGGAGCAGATTCTTTTTTTTTTTTTTTTTTTTTTGCTTTTTAGGGCCGCGCCCATGGGCTAGGGGCCTACACCACAGCCACAGCAATGCCAGATCTGAGCCACATCTGCCACCTACACCATATCCCCAACCCAGAGGATTGAACCTGCAACCTCATGTTTCCTAGTCGGATTTGTTTCCCCTGAGCCACGACAGGAACTCTGCAGATTCTTTTTTATTTTATTGGAATGATGTAATTGATATACCATAAAATTCACCCCCTTCTTTTTTGGCTGTGCTCTCAGCAGTGCGTGAAAGTTTCCCAGGCAGGGATTGCAGGGATTGAACCCACTCCACAGCAGCAACCCGAGCAGCTGCTGTGGCAATGTTGGTTCATTAACCTACCAAGCCACCAGGAAACTCCATGGTGGGTTTTTATTTAAAAAGTAAATTGTACCACAGGAGAACTTTCTGCGGTGATGGAAATGTCCAAAGCTTGTTTTGCATGATAGTTTCATGGGTATATATAATTTTCAAAACTGTTCTCCCTGAACCATTAAGACCTGTTCATTTTATTGCATCTAAAATCTATCTCAATTTTAAAAATTAATTTAAAAAGTAAAAGGTGCTACTTCAGAAAAAATCTGAAACAATTAAAATTTGAGAGATATTCAGTGGCTGACTCAATGAAATTGTCTCCAAAATAACAAGCAAAAAAAATCACATTTGTCCTATGGTATGAATCAATTTCTCATTAATGTTGATAAGGGAGATTCAGATAAGCAAAAGCATTATAAAATAGAATAATCAAGTTCACTTGGCCGAGGTAACATAACCTTAATAAACATAACCAAGGGATTAGTATCAACTTCATAATTAAACACAAATAAGGACAAATCATATATATATTATCTGATGTAAATACAAAAAAGTGGAGTTTAGTTTTTTAAATAGCACGTCCACGCTCCAAATAAGTGGGGAAATATTATATATATATTGTAAGTCTTGCCAAGTGAATGAGTAAGTTGCTTTTAGCATGTCGGTAAGTGTTATCAAATCTGGAGTTTTCCTTAATTTTATTCTAATTTTCATTCTAAAGCTAAGAGGTATCACATAGGCAAATGATGTAGTAAAACGCTACCAAAATAAAAACAAAAGCCTTAGTTTCTAGGGAGAAATGACAAAATTGCCTGAGGCAACTTAAAGAAATTATAAAGGACAATTAGCAAAAAACCTAATTCAATTCCTGTTGCTCTTAGACACAGGCACTTAGCTTCAACCCTCTTGCTTATTCAAACCACATACCACTGCTTTTGAATATATGTAGTTTGTTTGTGGAATGTGGCAATTACTAAAACAGAGACAATTGTTTCTGAAGATGTATTTTTACATCTATGGGACTACTTTTGTTACTGTGAGTTTCCTAGATGTGAGACCATCTAGTGAGCATGCAGGCAGGGGTTCTTATCTCTAGCTACGCATCTGTGCGGTGAGAGTAAAGGTGAGATGTACTTATCTATGGGTGTGTTTGTGCTCTGGCGAAGTTTTATGACTGGGGCGTTGTGAACCAAAGGTGGGCCAGTTACCAGAAGTAGGCATCTGTGAGTTTCAAATAAGCAATGTTCTCACTCATGGAAGAATATAATTTTAAACACATATAGAGATTTCCCCTTTACTGTGATAACAATTTTTTAATAAGAGAGAAGGGAACACTTATTGAACAACTGGTGCAGATTAAACACTTTTTAATATCTGACAGATTCTTCTCCACTAACCTAAGCAGGTACAGATTAACCCAATTTCATTGACTGGGAATCTGAGCTACTAAGTGGCAGAGTGGTCTGATTTTAGAACCTGTAATTTCGTTCTTTCACAAAGTCTCAACTAAAATGTGAGAGAATTTCCTCAAGAAAATTTTTTAAAATGATGGTAAGTACTTAATTAGACCTGACTCCATTTTTTAGTGATATGAAATGTGACTTTAACTTTTTTACTCAGAAAGCTTACTTTACATCTGCTTTTTTATTTTTTATTTTTCTAGTTCCCAGACTAGGCATTGAATTGGATCTGCAGCTGCCAGCCTACACCATAGCTCACAGCAAAGCCGGATCCTTAATCCACTGAGTGAGGCCAGGGATAAACCTGTGTCATCATGGATACTAGTCAGATTTGTTTCCACTGAACCACAATAGGAACTTCCCATGTCTTTTTTTTTTTCCCCAGATCATGAAATTATATACTCTTTTTTAATATAATGATTTTTTTTCACTATAGCTGGTTTACAGTGTTCTGTCAATTTTCTATTGTATAGCATGGTGACCCAGTTGTATACATTCTTTTTCTCACATTATCATGCTCCATCATAAGTGACTAGATACAGTTCCCAGTGCTACACAGCAGGACCTCATTGCTAATCCATTCCGAAGGCAATAGTTTGCATCTATTAACCCCAAGCTCCCAATACATCCCACTCCCTCCCTCCCCCTCCCCCTTGGCAACCACAAGTCTATTCTCCAAGTCCATGATTTTCTTTTCTGTGGAAAGGTTCATTTGTGCCTTACATTAGATTCCAGATATATGATATCATGTGGTATTTGTCTTTCTGACTTACTTCAGTTAGTATGAGAACCATCCATGTTGCTGCAAATGACATTATTTTGTTCTTTTTATGTCTGAGTAGTATTCCATTGTATATATATACCACATCTTCCTACTCCAATCATCTGTCAATGGACATTTAGGTTGTTTCCATGTCTTGGCTATTTTGAATTGTGCTGCAATGAACATGCGGGTGCATGTGTTTTTTTCAAGAAACCCATCTTATTTTTATCTAAGAGAATTATAGATGTTTGCTTAAGGCCGAAGGCCATAAATCTGAAAGAACTCTGGGCTTTGGTTTAATTGCTAACTGGAACCAACAAGGGAAGAGCATTCCTTTTTCTCTGGGCTCCACGATATGTCTCCTGCTTCTCCTTCCCTAACATCAGGGGCCACATCCTCTCCCTCTGCTCATGTTCTTCACCATGACATTCCTCTCTGCTCAGTGTTCACATCACCTTAGATGCCCTCTGTCCTCTGTGGGCAGTTTCATCCACACCCTGGTTTTTACCACCCTTTGAACTGTCTCCAATTCATGCCTCTTTGCAGTTCTCCAGAAGTCATTTACCTAGATAGCTTATTACTGGCCTCTCCAAGGAACAATTCCAAAGTCTAATTCATTCCTTATCTACCTTTCTTTGAACATTCCATTTTTGTCCTCCTGTCTTGACACCACCACCCACCCAACTACTTGGGGGAGGAATTTGGGAGTCATTTTCAATACCCTCCAGCTACATCCAATAAGCCTTGAGGTCTTCTCTTCAAAAATCCTTAAATGCATCCTCTTTCCATTCCCTACAACATGGCCTGGCTTAGCTGTGGCTCTCGCCACCTGTACCCTGGACCGCTAGCATCTGTGGGTCTCTGACCTCCAACCAAAGTTCCTTTCAGTGCACATCCTCCCTGGAGTCCATACAGCCAGAAGTCCCTTAGGTAAACTGTATCATCTCCTTCCTCATCTTAAAAACTCTATGCGAGTTCCTTTGTGCCTGCAGGATAATAACATAAAAGGACCTATACATTTTCTGCTAACACACTTTACACTCCAGTATTAAATTCCACAGGCTAAACTTCTCCAAGTTTCTGAAGACATTCTATCTTAACTTTCTGTGCCTCCATAAATACCTGCCTCTATTTCAATTGCCTTGAAGATTTTCATTATTGGTTTTTGAAGAAGCCAGGCTTTCAGGGATCCATCTTTAGAAAGCTTACCCTTGGGACCATGTGCTGGCTTCATCCTTGCTTTACCATCACTGTATGGCTTGGATGTGTTCACAGGTGTGTCTCCCTCGCCCATGTCAGACCCTGAGGTCTGCACGACACTCACCACATGGCAAATGCTCCATATGGTGGTGCAATTTCTTAAATATTTAAAGTATATGAAAATGTCATTATTATATCTTGAAATTTAGAAGTTCAAAGTTCACATCCGAGAGAATCTTTTCTAGACCAAACTCTGTAGAGAGCAGTTCAGCACAAGCTCCTTGGGAGTCACTTCCATAACCACTTATCTGTCAAGTATTCAGTACAACACCTTAACAACCAAAGGCAACAAGTGAAATTTGGATTGGATTCTGGACTTAAACATAAAGTCGTAAGAGTTCCTGCTATGGCACAACAGGATCAGTGGTGGCTCTGCAGTGCAAGGACGCAGTCTGATCCCTGGCACACAGGTCACAACTGTAGCTTGGATCTGATCTCTGGTCTTGGAATTTCATGCCACATGGCGGCCAAAAAAAGGAAAAAAAATAATGTTATAAAGGACATTACAGTAGAGGAAATGGAAATGGGTTGTATGTTAGGTGATAGTATTGAATTGTTTGTTCTCTTAGGGGTGATAATGATATTAACAGTCAGCTAGAATGTCCTTTCTCTTAGGCATGAATAGCTTTATGATGTCTGTAACTTATCTTCAGAGTTCATTTTAAAAGAGCATAATATACAGAGAGATACAGCATATGTGACAAAATGTTAATTGTTAAAATGTGAGTATTCTTTGCACTAATTTCTCAACTTCTCTGCATATTTGAAAATTTTCAGAATAAAAGATTTGGGGAAAATGCTAAGAACACTATTGAAAATAAAATCAATAAAGCTTTTGAAATGTGTGTCAATACTGCCCTTTCTCCCTCCCAAACCTGCTGCATGGTACTTTCCACTGCCACGTTAACCCCCACCCCATAAAGCCACTGCATTGCAACCAGGCTTGTGTTTTACAGTTGAAAGGCACCATCCCCACTCCCAAGACACTACAGTTTGCTCTCCTCATTGGCTGACCATCACAAGGCTATTCATTTTTATTTGCCTACATTTAGTACCACATTGCTCTTTAGAAGCTTAGGCAAATAAAACTGCTTCCTAAATTGCTGCATGTAGTTCCTTGAGATCAACAATTGGAGATTTTCATCTGGGAAAGCTTGAGGTGATAAGGAAGTAGCAGGAGTCATTTTGCTTTAATCCTTTCAGAACTGCCAAGTATCTAGTAAGATCTAGTTAATTTTATTTGCCATGAAGGTGATTAGAATTTAGCCCTTCTCTTAAATTTCTATTATATTAAGACGGAAATTTTTAAAAAAGAATTTATGACCTTTACTTAAAAGAGTTAATGAACCTAGGTATATACCCAAGAGAATTAAAAATATATGGCTACACAAGACATGGAAACAAACTAAATTCGACAGATGAATGGATTAAGAAGATGTGGTACTTAGTATACACAATGGAATACTACTCAGCCATAAAAAGAACAAAATAATGCCATTTACAGCAACATGGATGGAACTAGAGACTCTCATACTAACTGAAATAAGTCAGAGAAAGACAAATATCATGATATCATTTATATCTGGAATCTAATATATGGCACAAAAGAAACAAACTCAAGGACTTGGAGAACAGATTTGTGGTTGCCGAGGAGGAATGGGAGAGAGTGGGACCAACTAGGAGTTTGGGGTTAGCAGATGCAGACACCCCAACAACCAAAGGCAACAAGTAAAACTTGGATTGGATTCTGCACTTAAAGATACAGTTATAGGAGTTCCTGCTGTGGCACAACAGGATCAGCAGTGGCTCCACAGCGCCAGGATGCAGTTTGATCCCTGGCACACAGGTCACAACTATGTGCCATTTGGAGTGGATAAGTGATGAGTTCCTGCTGTATAGCACAGGGAACTATATCTAGTCACTTGTGATGGAATGTGATGGAGGATAATGTGAGAAAAAGATTGTGTGTGTGTGTGCATATATATACATACATATATATATATATATATATATATATATATGTATGTTTATGTATGACTGGGTCACTTTGCTGCACAGCAGAAATTGACAGAACATTATAAATCAACTATAATAGAAAAAACAAAAATCTTATTTAAAAGATATGGCTACACAAAAGCTTGTAGATGGCCATTTATAAGCAGCATTGTTCATAACAGCCAAAAGGTGGAAACAACTCAAAAGTCTGTCAGGTGATGGATAAACAAAATCTGACATATCCATACAATGGAATACAGTTCTAAAAAGGAATGAAATAATGAAAAATGATAGAACACAGATGAATCTTGAAAACATGTTAAGTTAAAGGAGCCAGGCACCAAGGCCATATAATGTGAGATTCCATTTGTATGAAATGTTCAGAATAAGCAAATCCATGGAGACAAAGTTTATTAGCATTTGCCTGAGGCTGGAGGCAGATGGGTCAGAAATGGAGCATGACTGATAACAGGTACAGGGTTCTTTTGGGGGTGATGCAAATGTTCTGGGATTAGATGGTAGAGATGGTTGTAAAACTCTGTGACTATATTAAAAACCACCAACTTGTGCACTTTCAATGAATGAGCGCTAGAGTAGGTGAACTATGTCTCAATTTTTTTTAAGTTAATGAAAAGCTATTTTCTATTTGGTCACATTTCCAAGAACAGTCAAGGGAGAGCTGGGTTTGATTGCACCTTCCACCTCCAAGTGACCACTGGCCAGAGTGAAGAGAGGCCCCAGATGCTGTGGGGCTCCATCCTCCCCTCCCCAAGCCTCACAGGAGCACCACTTTGGCCCTGGCACCTGGAGGACCAATCTCAGCATGCCCCACATTCCTGTAACTGCTGAAATCCCCGTACCTCCTCCAAAACCAATCCTCATGCAAGTCTCATACCCCACCTTGTCATCATTTTCCTTATCGTACTTACCTTTTACTCCTCTTCCTCCAAAATTTGGCTTTGTTCATTGCTTTATCTTATTTGCACAAGAACAGTGCAAAACTAACAGTAGATGCTCAAGAGATTTCTGGTGAATGAACAAACTTGGAAGAAAAGTTTATACAGATCTTGTCACTGGGTATTATTGAAAAAAAAGAAGCATGGACTTTCCAAATGTGTTTTCTCCCCCATCAAAAGACTTTGTCCTCCATTTAAATATCTATCTCATCTTCAAGAAATCCTGCACAAATAGTATTTTATTGTAGATGATCGAATTTCCAAATCTTTATACATTTTAAGAAAAACATTCAGGTATCATAAACACAAAAATTTCAATACACAGAACTCAAATTTACAACATGAAAATAAACACAGAAACTTATTTGGGGACTATGTGGTTATTATGGCACTACCTTTATAATTCCTCATCCAGAGTTCAAAAAACGTGGGCAAGCCCTAAAAATGTAGCAGAAGCATTTCCGCACACTGGTATCCAGAATCTAGTTTGTGCAGAAGTGTTTCCACTAGATTCATAGAGTGCTCTTTGAAGAAAAAGGCGAGGACTGGTCATCTGGTTGCCCTTCGGACATTCTGCAACTCTTCAATGGGCTTCCATTCTTGGTTGATTGTTATAAGCTTTAAAAAAAAGAAGCAGCAAATGAAAATGTTTTGTTAAGATCTGTCCTTCACCCTCATGTCCCCTTTTGGGATTTGTACTCAGTCCCCTTTGGAAAAAGTATCACCATAACATTTGCAGTCAAAGAATCACCTCTTCCCTTCTAAAACAGTCATACAGGCTGGTTTCTATCCCTCTCTCTTTAAAAAGCCTTTGGTTCCTGTGTGTTAGAAGATCAGAGAGAGAGGTCATACACATTTACCCCACATTCGCTTAGCATTAAAGTACCTCAGGTTCTAGATTTTGAAATGTCCTATGGTTTTATGTGAATTATAAGCTCAAAATTGTGTCTGGGATTCCCCATCATGGCTCAGCGATTAACGAACCCAACTGGTATCCATGAAGACATGGGTTCAATCCCTGGCCCCACTCAGTGGGTTAAGGATCTGGCATTGCCATGACCAGTGGTGTAGGTCACAGACGCAGCCCAGATCTGGCATTGCTGTGGCTGTGGCATAGGCCAGCAGCTGTCGCTCGGATTCGACCCCTAGCCCAGGAACTTCCATATGCTGTGAGTGTGGTCCTAAAAAGACAAAAAATTTAAAAATTTAAAAAATTTAAAAAAGTATCTGCTCTTTGTGAGTCTTATAATGGTCCTCGCACAGACGTAGGCACATAGTAGGCTCTTAAAATTTCCTCACTATCAGTACTCAGCCAATGTCCAAATGATCCAAGTTATACAATAAGGGAAAAGGCACAGAGCTGTGGACAATCCTTGACTTCCAAAGAACTTGCATTCAGAAATTCTCATTTACTCTCATAAGTTTTCTATTACCCCAGGAACAGGGAGATGTAGGTAGTTTTAAATGTCCTTCTCTAGGCCAAAAACTGTGTTATTTGAAATTTTTGTTCTTAAAAAAAAAAATTATTTGACAAACCTGTCTTCTTTGTCAGACTTCTTTGACAGACCTAGTGTTCATTCCAACAGATTGTTTACTTTCAAAATATTTAAAACATAAAAAATATTTGCAATAGTCTCTACTCATTTGAATGAGTAGATATTAGTTAATTTTGCTTAATGAGAATGGCATTGCTGTTTTCTGGAGCTCCTGTTATTTATCACAATAGATCTTACATTAACTTCAGATAAATAGCAGCTGAAATAAGATTTTATATCACAATAATGATAAAAAGTTAGTATTTGAGTGATTCCTATGGGGCAGACATTTTGCTAAACGGCTCTATCTATTTTATCTTCTTTAATCCTCTAAACTGTGAAGTAGAGCCCTATTACTGTACCCATTTTATAGATTTTGAAAGCCTCAGAGAGGCCAAGCTGTCTAAAATCAATTGTGAACAATGGAGCAAGGATTTGAACTAGATCTCCACAACTCTACAGCACTCTTTTCAACCCTAAATTGCACCCCAAAAGTGAAATGTATACAATCTATTTTGCTGACAAAGGTGGTAGGGTTTGGGGCGAAGTGTAAATCACGTTTTTATTTAGCAATACCTTTCTAGGTACATTAGGATCCACAGTTTCCCAAGGCTCTGGATTTCTTTTTCGATCAATGCTAAAAGTTAAAGAAAACTGATTAAACATTAAAGTAAGTGAATGTAAACCAATTCTGATACTGGGTTTATAAATACTCTAAGGACAGACTCAGACTGCCTACTTAGGCATTCATAGTTAACTGAAATGAATGGAAAATTCCTTTAAAAACTTCATAGTTTGGCTCAAACATTAAGGATCAATTCCTTTACAGGGTAGAAGAGGTTTGTATTCCTTTATTGGGCTAGACTGGAGACTGTTCTCTTAAGCTGAAGAACAATGAGGGCGGAAGTACCAGGCTAAGAGCAAGCAAATATGCCCTTGCTCCAGTTTCTGGGAGAGGCAGGAGGGCTGGGTGTGAACCTGTAGGTGGTGAACCACCAGAGCCTGGCATGACCGGCCCTTTGGAGCCCTGCACCCAGTCAAGATCAGTTTCAAGTTTTTCTCTTCCTCATTTACAGGATACATGATAATTTACCTTACATCCAGGGCTGAGACTAGGTTCACTGTAGACAAATGAATCTATAAACATTACCACATTAGGAAAGGTCTTTCTAATACATTCAAAATTTTAAATGTCAGTAAAATTGTGATTTAAGTTTGATAATGTATATCCCAAAAAACCATCTAAGAACTTTAAATTTCAAAACTTAAATTTAAAATAACAAGGAACTTTCTTTTGCTACTGGAGGAGGAGGGCCAATGAATGAAAAGCTATTTATCTAACAAGGAACCAACTTATTTTATCAATAATATCATTTAATAATCTTCTGATATCTGGAGGCTTTCTGGCCCTGACTCCAAGTTCAAAATTCGATACTCTTATCCTAGAGGAAAAATCAGAAAACTGATACCATGCATTTTATAAACTCAAAGTCAATCTAACACGACTAAAAACGTTTTTATGAATAAAGAATGCCTACTTACATCACATCGGTTTTTCCAAGGGAATATATAGCAAAAGCCGAAGCTCCACTCGCTGCCGCGGTCATGAAAAACACCAAAGGAATAAGCTACAGAGAACAAAATATTCCGATGTCTCAATGTGAAACACTTGAAATACAACTGAATAGCTATACATCATTTTATGCTTTCTTCAAAATCTGCACCATCTGTTCATCTTTAAAAACTAGTATTTTCAGTCAAGATTTTCAATTGCTTTAAAAACTTACTTCCTTCTTTTTCCTCAGGAGTTGGAAAAAGCTCATGATGACTTCAGTGTAGAATGCCAAATCTAGAGGGGAAAAAAATCCAAGATATCCATCAAAACTCAGCTACTAGGGCTCAGCCTGGTGGGCGCCAAACCGGCCATCGTATCTCAAAGCCACCCTGGCGCAGGCACAGCAGCGCCTTCGCCCGAGGGCGGCTCACCTGAGGTACCGGGCTGGGCGGTGCACGCGGACGATGCTAACGCCCAGAACTGAACCCTGACCGCGGCCTCCGCGCCTTATATACTAACCACCGGGCTCCGGAAAGGCGGCCAGAGCGTTCAGGTCACGCGAGCCGGGCGGGGAGCCCGTAAGACCTGGCTCTCTTTCCCTCTCGCATCCGGCGACCGAGCCTTGCAGCCCGACGCGAGCGCCCTCTGCCGTCCACCGCTGTTCTTATCCGCCGCTCGGAGCGAGCCCGGGCTGGGCGCTGACCGGCTGGCGAGGGGCGGAAACTGAGGACAAGGGGCGCTCTAATGGCTAAGGCTAAGGTGAAAACCAGCCCCTCTTAAAAGAGGTCCGGAAAAGGAGCCGCAGAGCCTCCTTGGGAGGTTCCTAGGTGCCAGCAGGTAAACTGGAATTAATCCAGTCACATTAAAAGCTCCAAAATGTGATGTAGCGCACACATGGAGCTAATTACAATTAAATTGTGAAGTTCCTTTCAGAATAACTCCTCGTTGCCCTGATTTTTGAAATTTAAAAAAATCAGGAGGTGTGGGAGAAGAAACCAAAAAAATCAGTGGAGAGGTTTCCAAGAGATCTTAGAGACGACGCCATAGGCTGGCTTCATCTTCTCCCCTTAGCTAGCAGCCTAGCCTTGTTGCACAGAGCATAATAATTAAAGCAGGGTCTCTGTGCCAGACAGTGTTCCAGAATCTTCTCAACATTTTTGCAAGATACGTTATTTAGGCTCAGAGATGCTCTAGTGACATAGCCAGTAAGCAGTGGAGATGCAAGCAGAACCCAGGTAAGTCTGGCAATCATCACTGTTCTTACTGCACCCCGCTCTTAGCAACTGCAATTAAGAATGCAAGCTCAGTTATTTGAAAACAATTATTTTAAAACTGTTTGAAGTTCAAGCTATCAGTTAATGTGAAAATGGAAACATCTTAATGTTCTCTGAAAGGCCAGACTCAGCTCTGTTTCAAACCCATTTTAACTCTAATCATGGCCTTTACATTCAAAGGGACCTGACCTCAGAGCCCACCCCATCACACTTTTTTAGCTGACTGGCTTTCAGAATCTCAGTCTATGTATCTGTAAAATGGAGACAAACCTAGCTCAGGAAGGAGTTGGGAAAAAATGTCAGAATTTATGCAAAAGTGTAGCGTTCTGTCTTGCCTGTAGTTGGTATTCAATAAACAGTAATTATTATTAGCAAAGATTTTCTTTCTATAAGGCAGGTCATAAATATAACTTCTCCCCCAGTTACTCTTACTGTGTAACTTAAGCTATAACTGAAGACATTTGTTAATTAAAGAAAATTCAACTTTTTCCATGGTTTGTATTGAATAGAATGAGAGGCCTTGGAGTACCCTGGTGACTCAGCAGGCTTAGGATCCAGCAGTGTCACTGCTGTGGCATGGGTTTGATCCCTTGGCCCACAGAACTTCTGCATGCTGTGGGTGTAGCCAAGAAAAAAAAAATCAGTCAAGCCTTTTAATGCCCCTTCTGCAGAATTTCTAAAGCTTCTTTTGTCAGAAGGTTCTAAGAAAGCCTCATTTTGTTAATTAAATTTTTTTCCAGGGTTGAAAGAAAAGGAAATCTTAAGGAATACATCATGGCCCAGAGATTAAAATATGTAGCCCTTGCCTTGTAGTGACCTTAAACTCAGAGCCCTGCTTTATCAATGTCATTTCTTTTCCAAATGCAGTTTTACAGTAGTCTAGGCATTATTCTAGGAATAGGACATGGTAAATGAAAAAGATAATAAAACACAAGTCCTTTGCTTCATGTTTCTTACAATTTAGTATTCATTGGTAATATGATCTGGAATGATCTGGTGCCAAAGACACATGATTATTTCTGACTAAGGGGGTCTGAGAAATCTTACCAAAGGTGAAGATACTTATTTGAACATAGAAATAGACAAACCAACTGTAAAAAGACAGTTTGGGGGCAATTAGAGAAAATTTAATACAGACTAGATAGGAAATATTAGAGTATTATTGATTTTTTTCAGTTATGCTAATAGTATTATGGTTATTTTCTTTAAAAAAAACCACATTTTTAGGAGTTCCTGCTATGGCACAGCCTGTTAAAGATCCATTGTTGTCTCTGCAAGAGCACGGGTTCAATCCCCAGCCCAGTGCAGTGGGTTAAGGATCCTGTGTTGACACAGCTGTAGATTACAACTGCAGCTCAGATTCAATCCCTGGCCACAGGGACAGCCAAAAAAGAAAAAAGAAAAACTTTTTAAAAAGATTATATATGGAAATAATTAAGAAATATTATGATGTCTGTGATTTACCTTAAAAATACTTGTTAGGAAACAAAGCAAATTTAGCAAAATTATAATTATTCAGCCTAGGTGATAGATATGTGGGAGTTTGTTATATTATTGAATGTGTCTGAGATGTTCAGAGTAAAGCATTAAAAAAATTTATAAATCTATATGGTGTTAAAAGACAAAATTCAAAGGAGTAAATTTGAAGATAATTGGCTTTACTAAATGGTTCGTGAACTAGACGGATGCTCTGAGGGATAGTACAAACAGAGGCTGGCTTTGGGATACGTTGGCCAGTTTGGCACCCACCAGGTTGAGTCCTGGTAGCTGAGTTTTGATCAAATCTTGGATTTTTCCCCCTAGATTTGGCACTCTACACTGACGTCATTGTAGGCTTTTTCGAACTCAACAGCAACACAATAATAGTGGGGGACTTTAACACCCCACTTACATCAATGGACAGATCATCTAGACAGAAAATCAATAAGGAAACACAGGCCTTAAATGACACCCTAGACCAGATAGACTTAACTGATATTTATAGAACATTCCATCCCAAAGTAGCAAAGTATGTATCAGGAGGGTGGGACAAGAATGTATTAACAAAAGAAAATGACTGTTTCAAACCAGAGTCTTCTTTTTTGGGGGGAGGGGGGTGTTAGGAACAATGATAAAAGGTCTTTATCATGCAGATTACCTCACTACTGGCAATTTTAGATTGGCTGTTTTAAAGGTCACAATGAGAACTAGATACAGAAAGTCACTTTCCCTCTTTGGGTTAATGCCCAGGTTTATTGAGTTTGTGAGAAATGCTAGGTCAGTGTATAGTTTGGTCTTTTCCAGGATGACTAGCAGACCCGGTTCCCAGCCTTCATGTCCCGGCAACCTCCACTGGATAAGGGGCAACCCACTCAGGATACTCAGCAGCATTACCCTCCATGGCTGCTCCAAAGCCCCATATCCCTTGGGGGAACTTCCCCTCCCCACCCCAATTGCCAGAAAATTCTAGAATCTTCTCTAGCTGCTGCAGGCCAGGCTTGTAGGAGCACGGAGCCACAGCTCCTTGGTTCCCACTCTAGGAACTCAGATTTTAATTCGCCCAGCTCAAGCTTTTTTTTTATTGCAAGAAAAATAGAGTGTTATCAAAAAAATTCTTTTTGGTTGAATTTCTGCCTGTACTTCCTTCAGTGACTGCCTAGTTACCAAGTTTAGGAAAACGGATTTTTTAAATTTCGGAGGGTCTGGGAATATACTATTTTGTATAATACTGTAATGTGGCTCAGAAAGGAGTTTGAGCTTAATGTGTAAGGAAAGCTGTTCACACTTCCCAGGTACTTAGAAGCTGAAGTGTTTTCTCACTGAACACAGCTTTTGGAAGTTTCCCAAAGACATCCTCCAACTGCAATGAGACTAAGTCAAAGAAATCCTTAATCTGACTTCATCATTTATTGCATTATTTCAATGAGAGGACGTACATGATTTTTGTCCTCCAGGGGCTTCCAAAATGCTGTTGAGAAGTCATAGGTACAACTTAAAAAGATATTTTCAAAACAAAACTCAGCCTTTAACCAAAGCGTGGGTACTAAATTTCTAGAGTGACCACTAGAAACTTTTTCTAGTGAAAAAAAAAAACAAGGAGCCTATAGCTAGAGTCAGAACTGAGGGGTTCAGGCCAGCATACTTCAGGTCTTAGAATGGCAAAGCTTTACAGGCTGCCTAGTCCTATAAAATCAGTAACAGATGGGAATTCCCTTCGTGACTCAGTGGTTAACAAACCTGACTAGTATTCATGAGGATGCGGGTGTGAGCCCTGGCATGCTCGGTGGGTTAGGGATCTGGCGTTGCCATGAGCTGTGGTGTAGGTCGCAGATGTGGCTCGGATCCTGTGTTGCTGTGGCTGTGGCGTATGTCGGTGGCTACAGCTCTGATTCAACCCATGTCCTGGGAACCTCCATATGCTGCGGGCGTGGCCCTCAAAAGACAAAAAAAAAAAAAAAAAAAAATCAGTAACAGATGGAACATGAGTGAAAATATTCAGAATTCTAATAAAGTTTCCAGGTATTTTCCCCACTTCTCAAAAAGGAGTCAGTTTGTTAAAATAATTTTAATTGAATTATGTTTTATACCCATAAATAAGACAGTCCTTTTCCTTAATTATTTCCAAATAGGGAGGTTTTGCTTAATAATACTCCTGGCTCCAGTCAAAAACAAACTTTCCAACAACTGCTTAACACTTATGACTTCCTACAGTTCATGCACCATGTTCTGACTAGACCTATACTTCTTTCGAAGTTCATGTCCTTGTAATTAACTCACTGCATGATCTGTTTGAGGTCCCTGCTTCCCAGCTGCCCTATCAGTGCCACGTCTGTCTCACTGATATCTGGCACCTTGTTCAGCACCTTGTGAGTGAAGATTCAGTAAAATGCTTATCAAGATATCACTTAGAGAGAAAAGTTCCCGTCGTGGGCTCCGTGGAAACAAATCAAAGGTCGCAGGTTCGATCCCTGGCCTTGCTCAGTGGGTTAAGGATCAAGCATTGCCATAAGTGTGGTGTAGGTGGCAGACACAGCTCGGATCCCGCATTGCTGTGGCTGTGGTGTAGGCCGGCAGCTGTAGCTCAAATTTGACTCCTAGCCTGGGAACCTCCATATCCCGTGGTATGGCCCTAAAAGCAAAACAAAAAAGACAAAAAAGATATTGTTTAGAAAGAAAAACGACAGTTATATAGTACCATGCCTTTTGGTTTTCAAAAGTTATTTACACATGTGTAAGGGACTGGAAGGTTAAACACTCAAGTGGTTTCTTCAGGTTTACCTGTATTTTTTTCACATTTGCATTACTTTTCTAAATAGAAAGAGATACAAACTAACACATATTCTATCTCTTTAAAAAACTTATGATTGCATGGAGTTCCCGCTGTAGCACCCTGGGATCAGCAGTGTCTTGGGAGCGCTGGGACGCAAGTTTGATCTCTGGCCTAGCACAGTGGCTTAAGGATCTGGAGTTGCTGCAGCTGTGGCTTAGGGCACGACTGTGGCTCAGATCTGATCCCTGGCCCTGGGAACTCCATATGCCACAGGGCGCCCAAAAGACAAAAAAGCCCAAAACCAAAACCAAAACTAAAAAATACAATTACGAAAGGAAAATAGTAGCTATACAGTAGAGAAAATGGACAATATCATAAACAAATGATCAAAACTAACATCACCAATAACGTGCAGATGTCAGGTGCTTCCAGCTGTGATCTGAAGACATGACCAAGTCTATGTACTGCTCCACTGGTGATGCATAATGTGTACCTATCATGATGCACATCAGACAAACACCAATCAGGAACTAACTGTTCCGTAAAATAATTAATCTGTATTCTTCAAAAGTGTCAAGGTCAAGAAAGGCTGAGAAACTGGTTCAGATTAAAAGAGGTTAAAAAGAAATGACAATTAAATGGAATATAAGATCCTAGACTGGATCTCGTAATGGGAAAACAAGTACTATTGGGACAATGGATGAAATTCACTGCCGATAGATTAAAATGGTTCACCATTTGCAACAACATGGATGCAACTAGCAATTATCATACTAAGTGAAGTATGTTAGAAAGAGAAAGATAAATACCATATGATACCACTTATATGTGGAATCTAAAATATGGCACAAATTAGCCTATCTACAAAACAGAAACAAATTCGCATAGAGAAGAGACTTAATGGTTGCCAAGGAGGAGGGGAAGGGAGTGGGATGGACTGGGAGTTGAGATTAGTAAATGTAAACTATTACATTTAGAATGAATAAACAATAAGGTCCTACTGTACAGCACAGGGAACTATATCCAATCTGCTGGGATAGACCATGATGAAGATAATACAATAATGTGTATACACACACACATACACATATATATGTCTGAGTCACCTTGCTGTACAGCCAAAATTGGTACATTGTAAATAAACTATACCTTAATAAAAAAATAATGAAATGTTGTATCAATGTTAAACTTCCTGAATTTCACAACTGCACTGTGGTCATATAAGAAAATAACCGGAGTTCCCGTCGTGGCGCAGTGGTTAACGAATCCGACTAGGAACCATGAGGTTGCGGGTTCGGTCCCTGGCCTTGCTCAGTGGGTTAACGATCCGGCGTTGCCGTGAGCTGTGGTGTAGGTTGCAGACGCGGCTCAGATCACGCGTTGCTGTGGCTCTGGCGTAGGCCGGTGGCTACAGCTCCGATTCAACCCCTAGCCTGGGAACCTCCATATGCCGCGGGAGCGGCCCAAGAAATAGCAACAACAACAACAACAACAAAAAGGAAAAAAGACAAAAAAAAAAAAAAAAAAAAAAAAAGAAAATAACCTCATTTATAAGACATGTATACTCAAGTATTAAAAGGATAAAGGGCATGATGTGTAAAATCTATTCTTAAATAATTCAGAAAAATGCTGTGGGGCTGGAGTGAACACATGCGGCAAAATGTTAAAAATTTATGAACCTGGGCTAAGAGTATATAAGAGTTCTTTGGGGAGAGACAAATAGGAGGGGGGCATTGGCATATATACACTACTACATATAGAATAGACAACTGGCAAGAACCTATTATATAGGTCTTTACACAATCTGCTCAATATCCTGTAATAACTCATCATGGGGAAAAAAGAACAGAGATATATATATATAAATCAGTTATATATATATATACATAAAACTCAGTCACTTTGCTATACACCTAAAACTAATAAAACATAAGTCAACTATACTTCAACAAAACTTAAACAAAGAGTTCTTTGTACTATTCATTCAATTTTTGAGTATGAAATTCTAGCTTATCAGGCACAAATTTTTTTGTTTATAGGAAATAACAAACACATTGTGAAGCTGCAAACTATAGTGCAAGCTCACATTTCAGTTAATCCTTGAGCAGGTATATAAATAATTTTTAAGTATCTTCTATATAAGAAAATCCTTGTTTCTGAAATAAGTTTTTATATAAAGCCAAATCCTTGTGACTTAAGGACGGTTTTACAGTCTTCAGTGATTTTAGAAAGTGTTCTTGTTTCACTGTGGTTGCTTCTAGTCCGTTTTCTTGCAGAGCTAGCAAGGCGGCCTATAAGAGACAGAAAATAATAAATATGCTTCATTGCTATTTAACAATGTATGGTAATACTTTAAAATCTCAACACAAAGATCTCAATCTCACTTCATAGAATTTCAATATTCATGACACTAAAAACATTAAGCTAAAAAAGTAAAAGTGATGTGCAAAAACAGAATGTGTACATGTATGTGTAACTGGGTCACCATGCTGTACAGTAGAAAAAAAATTGTATTAGGGAAATAACTATTAAAATCAAATTAAAACCACTATGAGGTACCACCTTACACCAGCCAGAATGGCCATCATCCAAAAGTCTACAAACAATAAGTGCTGGAAAGGGTGTGGAGACAAAGGAACCCTAGTACACTAGGGTGGGATTGTAAATTGGTGCAACCACTGTGGAAAGCAGTATGGAGATTCCTCAGAAAACTAAACATAGAACTACCATTTGATCCAGCAATCCCACTCCTGGGCATCTACCCAGAGAAAACCACAACTCACAAAGACACATGTACTCCAATGTTCATTGAAGCACTATTTACAATAGCCAAAACATGGAAACAACCTAAATGTCCATCAACAGAGGAATGGATCAAGAAAATGTGGTACATACACACAATGGAGTATTACTCAGCCATTAAAAGGAATGAAATACCGGCAGTTTTAGAAACATGGATGAACCTAGAAACTATCATGCTAAGTGAAGTCAGCCATACAATGAGACACCAACATCAAATGCTTCCACTGACGTGGAATCTGAAAAAAGGACAGAATGAACTTCTTTGTAGAACAGACTTTGAAAAACTAATGGTTTCCAAAGGAGACAGTTTTGGGGGTGGGGGAATGCTCTGGGTTGCGGGATGGAAATCCTGTAAAACTGGATTGTGATGATCATTGTACAACTATAAATGTAATAAATTCATTGAGTAATAAAAAATAAATAAAACTGTCAGCAAAGAGGGAAAAAAAATAAAACAAAATTTCCCTGCCCAAAAAAAAAAAAAAAAGTAAAAGTAATTAAAAGTCCTCTTAGTAGACCAACTTCTCTTCTACATTAAATTTTAGCCTTAAGCGGGGTGTGGGGCATAAGGGGGGGAGCAAACTGCAGAATAATATATACATGATGAATGCCTATATTTTCAAGATGAGAAACTATCTGCCTGACCTCAGAGTAGGAGTTTCTAAATAAAACACAGCACTGATCATAAAGGAACAGATCAACACAGAGTCAATGACCCAGCATTTCTCTTTGTATATGAAATGGACACATATATATCAAGAGACATGTACAAGACTGTTCATAGCAACTATTATGAATTATAGCAAAAAAATAGTAACACAAATGTTCAAAGATAAAAATGCATATATAAGTGCAGCATATTCATATACTAGAATATAATAAGCAATAGAAACAAACTACCACTACATACAAAACCATGGATGAACTTCACAGACATGATCTTAAGTTAAAGAAGCTGGCAGAAAAGCATACCATATGTATGGTTCCAATTATATATAAAGTGCAAAACCAGTCAAAACAAATCTCCAGTGCTGAAGTCAGGAGAGTGGTTCCCTTTGGGGACAGCTGGGAAGGCCCAAGGGAAGTTTCTGGAGTACTGACAACGTTTTTTTCTTGACCCAAGTGATGCTTACACAAGTGTGTTCACTTCATGTTAATTAAGTGAACTGTATACCATCCTGATCTGTGCTTATTTCTTTTTCTTTTTTTTTTTTTTTTTAAGGGCTGAACCCAGGGTATATGGAAGTTCCCAGGCTAGGGGTTGAATTGGAGCTGTAGCTAGAGACCTATGCCACAGCCACAGCAATTCCAGACCATTGACCCAGGTCAGGGATTGAACTGACATCCTCATGGATTCTAGTTGGGTTCATTACTGCTGAGCCATGTGGAAACTCCTGTGCTTTTTTCTAAATGTTGTTATTTAATACAATTATGGAAAGGAAAGGGAAAAACCTACAATGGCAGCTTTTGTTACCCTCTAAGTCTAAAATGACTTACAAAGACCTTAAAATGACTTACATCGACCTGTGTGATCTGGCCCACTGTCCACCTCTTCAATAACGTCATTTCCTATCTCCAGTTTTCTGCACATTTTATTCCCTCTGCCTCAAACACTTCCCTTCTCTCCCTTACCCTGGCTAACTCCTATTTATCTCCCAGTTTCAATGTACACACACCCTCTCTCAGAAAGCATCCCCTAACACCCCCAAGCCTGGACTGGTGTCCTGTCTAAGTGCTCCCACAGAACCCTAAACTTCCCTGCCTCACTACATATTTTTAATTCAGTATTACCTCTCTGCATACCCGCCCCCATCACCAACGTGTCAGCTCTGAAGGGAAGGGTTGCAGTGGCCTCTCTCCCCTCACATGGTCCCTCTCTTTCAGTAAATACTTCCAAGTAAATGAAGATCTGAAGAAATGAACAAACATTTTGAACTATAGGTTTCTTCACTAATTAACTTACTTCTTTGCAGAGGTTTCCAAGATCAGCTCCAGAGAAAAGACAGGTTTCTGCTGCGAGATTTTCTAAGGAAACATCAGGCCCCACTGGCATGTTTTTTGTACACACTCTCAGAATAGAAAGTCTGCTCTGGAACAAAACAGAAAATAATGTTTATAACCTTATAACATTTATGCTATATTAAAACATTTCAAGGAGTTATCTTGTGGCTCAATGGGCCAAAGATCCTGTGTTGTCACTGCAATGGCTTGGGCCTCTGCTGTGGCGTGAGGTAAAACCCTGGCTCAGGAACTTCCATGTGCCACGAGCAAAAAAAAATTTCAAGTTAGAGTTTCCTATCATATTACAAAGAAAGTATATATATTTAAAAATCAAACAAGAAGAAAGAAATCTTCTCCAGAGGTAAGGAAGTATAATCCATCAATGGCTCATATGACAACAGTAAAAATGTAACATCATGATAAACTTTTAATATTTTTATGATTAATTTTAAAAATAGCTAACCATAGATATAATCCTTAAGGGACTTGATAAATCTCTCTTCTGGGTAGTCTCATCAGACATGATTCAAAACCAAATACAGGAGTTTCTGCTGTGCCACAGCAGGTTAAGGATACGGCATTGCCAGATTCAAATCCTTGGCCTGGGAGCTCCATGTGCCACAGGTGTGGCAGGAAAGAAAAAAAAGCAAATACATAAACTATTAGACACAACTTAAAAACAAAATAGACATATATTTTTTTTGATTCCTCCAAAATTCAATAAAAATCTAAGGAAGGAAAAAAGTTATTTTCTGTGTCTTTCCTTGCTCCCTATCAGTGGCTCTGGATTTAAGGGCAAAAGATTTGCTGATTCTTTGGCTGTGAATAAATCGTATTATCTCTGCAACCTCAGATTTCTCCACTATAAAATAAGGATGCTGATCCAGATAATCTCCAAAACCCTTTTAACCCCCTTTAACAGTTTATGATTCCTCCATTCTAGTTGCAAAATAATGTCGAGCAGACTCAAAAAACAGTATTTTGAGTCTTCCCTAAAACCCGAAATTACTGCCTCATTTTTAGATTCATGTTTCTCTGAAAACAGGGCCAGAGTAACCAACATAAGAGATGAAATAATGATTTATGACCAAGAAAGGAAAAATGCAGAAACCAATATAAGACACACACCATGCACACCTAAATCCAGTTGGGGATTCAGTTCTGCCAGCTTCTTAGAGCTTGACACTGACACGTTATTAGGAATGTTCACTCAGAGTAAATGGGCACAGTGATCACCTTTTCATCTGGAGGTGGAATATAAATAATCTTATCTAATCTTCCAGGCCGTAACAGGGCATCATCTAACACATCAGGTCTATTTGTTGCTGCAACAATCATGACGTTGCTATTAAAAACTTCTTGAAATTCTAGCTGAGGGAAAACATACAACACAAGATAAGTCAATAAATTGTTAATTATTAAATGTATTTTTTAAATTACCAAACAGAAGTTCCATTTGTTTTTGTTTTTTTGGTCTTTTGTCTTGTCTTTTTTTTTTTTAGGGCCACACCATGGCATATGGAAGTTCCCAGGCTAGGCGTCGAATCAGAGCTGTAGCTGACAGTGTACACCACAGCCATGGCAATGCAGGATCTGAGCCACGTCTGCGGCCTCCACCACAGCTCACGGCAATGCCGGATCCTTAACCCACTAAGCAAAGGCAGGGATCAAACCCATGTCCTCATGGATACTAGTGGGGTTTGTTAACCAGTGAGCCACAATGGGAACTCCCTGTACTTATTTTTAATTTCCACTGTTATTTTTATCCTTTTAGGGCCGCATCTGTGGCACATGGAAGTTCCCAGGCTAGGGGTCAAATCGGAGCTGTAGCTGCTGGCCTACACCACAGCCACAACAATGTCAGATCCAAGCCACATCTGCAATCTACACCACAGCTCATGGCAACGCCAGATCCTTAACCCACTGAGGGAGGCCAGGGATTGAACCTCCAACATGGATACTAGTCAGATTCGTTTCCACTGAGCCACAGCAGGAACTCCCCATTTGTTTTTAAGTAGGGGATTTCTTTCTTGGGACTAGAATGCTTACACTGCCTACTCAGACCATCTTCTTAGTATCAAGGTACCCCTGAAGCAAATTATTAATCAAAGAGCTATTCTACGTACATGGTGAAGGAGTGGCCAACTCTGAGGAGCATCTTGTACGAACTGATAAAAAGCCTCACACCACAACAGAGAACATCTTTCTGGTGCCTTGAATGCACCTGAGCCCAGTGAATGATTACAACTCAAATGGACAACTTGAAAAGACAGAAGCATTAAGCCTAACACATGTATGGCTATAAAAAGTGTTGGCTCTCATGTTCTTAAAGATGGAGATTTATTTTACTTTTTATTTTCTTTCCAGAGGCAGACGTAAGACAATTAACTTAAGTTTGTAGGTATGTAAATCCTGGATAAAGATAAGAAATATCTATAAGCAGCCAGGGCAAGGCTTTGCACATGCTAAGCATTCAAATCTGTTGAAGTGACCTATCAGAGCAGTTCTCCAGAAACATGATCTCTCGAAGCAGTGAGTTTCCCTCATCTGCAAATATTTCAGTAGAGGCTGGACAAACACCTATCAGATGCTATAGAAGGAATTCCTGTGTTATAAAGAGATTTGCTTAGAAAACCTCATGAGTCCCTTCAAATTCTAGCGAGCTATGTTCCTGAGAAGCTATGAGACTCTCTTTCTATAAACAATTTTAAAAATGGGAAACAAGAATAAGAAAAGAATAAAAGGGACAAAAAGATTTGTCAGGTATTATTTAAGGATACCAAACTCTACGTGAAAAAGCCTCAGAAAGGAGGAAGAGGATTTCCAAAAAGGTCATTTTCTTATAACAAAGGAATCCCATCCCTTTAGGAAACTGGAAATCTTTAATTACTAAGATTATGGGAAATAATAAATCTGTTTTATTTCACATAAAAAAATTCTAGAAAGGGATGAACACTGGTTTTTCAGGATACAGAGATAAAATGAAACTCCCTTCTCCACTAACACTATGTCAAGTTACATTTCTAATCTTAGGAAAAAATTCACATTCATATATTTCATTATAAAATTTGCCTCACCTTCCCAGCTAAATCACAATTTTATTCATTCTCTAAAAATCCCAAGATTTGCAATCCAAACTGCAATAATACAATTCTTGGAGTTCCCATCATGGCACGGCAGAAACTAATCCAACTAGGAACCCATGAGGTTGCGGGTTCAATCCCTGGCCTCGCTCAGTGGGTTAAGAATCTGGTGTTGCCATGAGCTGTGATGTACGTCACAGACATGGTTCAGATCTGGCGTTGCTGTGGCTCTGGGCATAGGCCAGTGGCTACAGCTCCAATTAGACCCCTAGCCTGGGAACCTCCACATGCCGCGGGTGCAGCCCTCAAATAGACAAAAGACAATAATAATAATAACAACACAATTCTTTATAAGATGAATCCAGCATAGGAAAAGCTAGTGTAGATTAAAAAGCTTTTCTTTTAATGTTGGCCTGAAATTTTGATGTATTCTGGCTAATAAATACCTCTTCATTTTTTTCCAGCTCCTTGTATTTACCATGTTGATCTGATTTACTTCCTCTTCTCTCTATAGTCTTCAGTCCAACACCATCTAATTCATTTAGGAGAACAGAAAGAACACGCTCTTGAACATTACATCCTGTTTTGCTGATTGATCGAGAGCCCAAGATTGAATCAATTTCATCCAAAAATACAACTGCTGGAGTATTGGCTCTTGCTTGTTGAAATACCTTTTGTTAGAAAAAAATGGAAATATTAAAAGGATATGCATCATATACATATGCCCAAGGAAACAGAAAGACAAGGGAAATTCACAAAAATGTTAACGTGGGTAGAGGGATTATGAAGGAAATCGATTTTCCAGATTTTCTAAATTTTCTACACACAATAGATATAACTTTTCTAATAAGGAAAAAAAAGCCAGCTATTTTTAAAAACTAAGATTTATCTTTAAGGCATGCAATAAAAATTCAAAAGCAAACTTAACAACCTGGGGGAAAATAAACACACAAACCTGAGATAAGATTTTTTCTGAATCTCCAACGAAAGGTGAAAAGAGATCAGCCCCGCTCACTGAAACAAAAGAGCAATGACAGCTGGTGGCCAGGGCCCTCACCAAGGTGGTTTTAGCACACCCAGGCGGGCCATACAGGAGAACTCCCTTTGGTTGTGTCAGGCCCATCCTGACAAATTCCCGAGGGAATTTCAAAGGCCATTCAATGCTCTGTGAAGACACAAAAAGAGACAGTTGTTAGAGTACAGTGATCAAACATCAAATAAGTCAGCAAGTTTTTTCACTCAACAATCTTCAGGCACCTGCCACGAGCTGGAAACAAGGTCCATTCCACAAACAGCAGCCAGGGATCTTATGACCTAAGTCAGGTCACATCACTTCCTGCTAAAATCTTTCAATGACTTCTCATCAGAATTAGCATGAAATCCAAATCCAAACTCCTGACTTACCATTGCTTACAAGGCCTCACATAACTTACCACCCAAACATCCCAGGTTTTTCCCATCTCAGAGCCTGGACCTGCAGGTCTCTCTCCACTCGGCACACTGAATACCTAAGATCTTTGTGTGCTGGCCCTCATCACTCAGGTCTCCACTTAGATGCCATTTCCTTGCAGAGGTCTCCTTAACCACTGCAGTTAAAGCAGACCCGCCTCCTCCTAGGCACCCAAGGCCACTACCAATTCTTTGACTTTTGGAGCACTTATTCATTTGCTATCTGAAATTTTTATTTTCCATGTTGTTTGTCATTCTGCTCCTGCTAGAATGGAAGTAAAGTTCATCTCTAAATCCCCAGCACCTAGAATGCCACCTTCACAAAGTAGGCACTCATTAAATGTTAACTGAATAGTAAATTAAGTCCTCACTGCCTCTGAAGTCGGTCATTTATTACCATCATAATGGAACAGATGCAGAAATTTGGGCTTAAAATGTGGAGTAACTTGTCTGGGTCTTATTATCTTACTGCCCACAAGGCAGCAGAACTAAGACATACTGCCTCTACAAAAAGGAGAGACAAACCCCTGTACCTAAGGAACTCATATTTCAGCTGAGGAGACAGGCTTGTAACTAAAAACCAGGCATCCCACAAACAAGGAACAATACATGCAGACACACAGGAAATCATCCAATTCATGCCCCAGCAGCAGGCAGGAAGAGAGGGGAGGATACGGAAGACAAGGAGCAACAGAGCTGAAGTGGAGGCAGGAGTAGGATCACAATGGGCTTGACAATTTTAGTCAACTCTGAGGAAGCAGTAAGGACTAGAAGGAAATGAAACCAAAGGCAGAAGACCACTTAGAAGTCTCTAGCAATGATTCAGACTACAAAAATAATAAGGCTGGATGTGTCACAAGCAGTGGAGATGGTGAGGACAGAATGGATTAACATAAAATGCAAGTGTATTTTATCTAGGGGAAATCCAGAGGGGAAGTTACGGGATGTACGACATGAGCCCATGCATTTAGCTTCTGACTCAGGGGATGGGTGTTGACTGGCTGTGTTCACTGAGGGAGGGAATTCAGGTATAGAGGTGGAGTTGATAAGCTAAACTCTGGACACTCTGAGTGTGAGATCCCTGCAAGTTATCCAGTAGGCAGGCAGCTAAGTAGTTCTGATAATCAAAAGAACTATTTGCACTGGATAGAAACAGTTTTTTTTCTTTTAAGAGCCACATCTTCGGCATATGGAAGTGCCCAGGCTAGCAGTGGAATTGGAGCTGTAGCTGCCAGCCCATACTACAGCCAAAGCAATGCCAGATTCAAGCTGCATTTAAGACCTCCTCTGCAGCTGGCAGCAATGTCGGATCCTTAACCCACTGAGAGAGGCCAAGGATCAAACCCGCATCCTCACAGACACTATGCTGGGTTTCTTAACCAGCTAAGCCACAATGGAAACCCTCCTCACCCCACCCCACCCCTTTATTAAAAAAGATTTTTGAGGAGTTCCCGTCGTGGCACAGTGGAAATGTATCTGACCAGGAATCATGAAGTTGCAGGTTCAATTCCTGGCCTCTGCTCAGCGGGTTAAGCATTCGGCATTGCTATGAGCTGTGGTGTAGGATGCAGACATGGCTCGGATCCCGAGTTGCTGTGGCTGTGGTGTAGGCCGGTAGCTGTAGCTCTGATTGGACCCCTGGACTGGGAACCTCCATATGCCTCAGGTGCAGCACTAAAAATGAAAAAAAAAAAAAAAAAAAAAAAATTTTTTTTTTTTGAGTTATCAGTTTTCAGGGGACAGCTGGAACCTAGGACATTGATGAAATCAGACTCACTCAGAGAATGCAAAAAGAGGACTCTCAGGGGCTCATGGAACCACCATTTAAGGTAAGGGAGAGGAGGGCTCAGAAAGGCAGGAAAGCTTAACATCTCAGAACTAAAGAAAGAATATTTCTAACAGGAAGGTGTAGCTAATCTCTCTCACATATTTTGTGAAGATTAAATGAGAAAAAAATGTAAAAAAATAGGGCATATTATGAATGTGCTTATCCATGGCCACAGGATTCCATAGATTATAGCTCCTAGTAAGCAAGAATAAATTATATAATTGATATGTGTGATTAGAGAAACCTACTTCCTTATGGTAGGATCACCCACAGGGAAGTGGCAAAATCAATTTCCAAAACTGCAATGCAGGTAAGATCTGGAGAGCTCTGTCCCTCCATAGCCACTGTGAGAATCAGTATTAAGTTACCACCCAGGCCATACTGACTCTTTATTATAATTTTTGCTTTTACCAGTCCCAGGGCAAACTCAGGCCTATGAATGAAGAATTTCTCTTTGTAAAGGCCATGAACCAAGAATTTTTTTACATTTTTAAATGCTCAAAAAAAAAAAAATTCAAAAGAATAATATTTTGTGAAGTCAAAAAGAGAAAGATGAATACCATATGATTATTACTTATATCTGGAATCTAATATACAGCGCAAATGAACCTATCCACAAAAAAGAAACAAAATCATGGACTTGGAGAATAGACTTGTGGTTGCCAAGGGGGAGGAGAGGGAGTGGGATGGACTGGGAGTTTGGGGTTAGTAGATGCTAACTATTACATTTGGAGTGGATAAACAATGAGATCCTACTGTATAGCACAGGGAACTATATCTAGTCATTTGTGATAGAATGTGATGGAGGATAATATGAGAAAAATAATGTGTGTGTATATATATATATACACATTATATATATATGACTGGTCACTTTGCTGTACAGCAGAAATTGACAGAACAATATAAATCAGCTATAATAGAAAAAATAAAAAGCTAAAAAATATGTATTTTGTGATGTGAAAATCAGATGACTTCAAAGTCCATAAATAAAGTTCCATCAGAATATAAATACTCATTACATACTGTCTAGAACTGCTTTTGTGCTATGATGGCAGAGTTGAGCAGCTGCAATAAAAACTACAGCAGCAGAGACTACAAAGCCTAAAATATTTACTCTATCCCTGTACAGAAAGTTTACTGACCCCTGTACTAAATTATGAATTCTTTAAAGCAAAAAGCAAAAGAAAAAGAGGGTGAAACATGAAAGTATGGGAGTTCCCATGGCTGCTCAGCAGGTTAATAATCTGACTAGTATGTATGGGGATGTGGGTCTGATCTCTGGCCTCACTCAGGGGGTTAAGGCTCCAGGATTGCCATGAGCTGCAGTGCAGGTCACAGACAGGGCTTGGATCTGGCATCACTGTGGCTGTGGCATAGGCTGGCAGCTACAGCTCCAATGCAACTCCTAGCCTGGGAAATCCCATATGCCACTCATGTGGCCTTAAAAAGGAAAAAAAAAAAAAAAGTATGAAAAATGGGAGTTCCCATTGTGGCTCAGTGGTTAACGAATCCGACTAGGAACCATGAGGTTGAGGATCCGGCGTTGCCGCGAGCTGTGGTGTAGGTTGCAGACGAGGCTTGGATCCCACACTGCTGTGGCTCTGGCATAGGTCAGTGGCTACAGCTTCGATTTGACCCCTAGCCTGGGAACCTCCATTGCCACGGGTGCGGCTCTAAAAAAGGCAAAAAGACAAAAAGAAAAAAAAGACTGAAAAGCAACTCTGAATCTAAACGTTAGGGTTGAATTCATGATAGTAGCAAGTTTCAGTGCAGCTTGTTTTCACAAGTGCATTACACTTAGACTGTCACATTCTACTGGCTTAAGCTGACTCTCTGTCTCACCTGTTTTAACTTCCGTTTTGCATCTTCAAGGCCACCAATCTGCTCCCAGGTAATAGGCTTGACGTCCATCAGTCCAATGACACTTCGAAATGATGAGGGTTGGATCTTCTTAAAAGCTTCGAGGAAGTCTATTTCATCAATCAATGGATTGTCCTGGTTCTGAAGGAATCCACCCCGAAAAGCGGCATCAAAACAAAAATCAGGTGGGACTTTTTTGTGGTACACCAACAGCATTACTTTATTTTAAATCCTTTTTTAAAAACTTACACATCTACTTCATTATCATTATAAAGAAATTTATAACATATGGTACAAAAAAAATTAAACTCCTTCTTCTCAACTCCCACCAACATTCATCCCCAGAGAATGTCAACAGTCTCCTGTGTATTCTTCCAGTGTGTTGTATGACATACCTATATCCTTTCAAATAGATACACAAATGGGACCATGCTGTCCCATTAATGAATAGGACATTCTATGTCCAAATTATCAAATAGATATACAAATGGGACCATATTAATTTGTACTTTTTCATTTATCTTAGGAATCTTTTCATGTCAACTAATACAGTTCTACCTCACTTTTTTCAATTGCATAATATATTGTATGAGTACTTTAATGACATCCTTCTGTTGAACACAGGTTGTTTCTAGTCTTTTGTTATATGCTTAAGTATTTTTATATAATAATTTCCTCAAAGTAGAATTACTGTGCTTGAAGGAACACACACTTACAATTATCACAGCTACCACTAAACTGCCCTCAAAGCTGCACCAATGGGAGTTCCCGTTGTGGCTCAGTCATTAATGAATCCGACTAGTAACCAGAGGTTGCAGGTTCAATCCCTGGCCTTGCTCAGCGGGTTAAGGACCCGGACTTGCTGTAAGGTTGCAGACTCGGCTTGGATCTCATATTGCTATTGCTGTGGCTGTAGCATAGGCCAGCAGCTACAGCTCCGATTTGACCCCTAGTGTGGGAACTTCCATGTGCCGCAGGTGCAGCCCTAAAAAGACAAAAGAAAAAAAAAAAAAGCTGCACCAGTAATATGAAACTGTTCCCATACCTCTCCAACACTGGGCATTACCAAACTTTAAATTTCTGCCAGTGTGGCAGAGGAAATGGTGGTCACTATTGTATTAATTAAAGTTATTCTATCAAGAGCAAGGTAGAGGGAAAATGGGATGAGAAAAATCATTTTGCAACCATCACAGTAAAGGCTGTTTGGTGCAAGAATCATCAATGGATGTGAGGGGAGGGAAAGCTTGGGGAGGAACAGGATGTCACATTCGGTCTCCTCACAGATTTCTTATTAGTTGCAAAGGAGAAAAGAGCAGTTATATGGTAGATAAATTGGATAAAATATGACTGGTTGATCACATCAATCACCCTTCAGGGGCACCACCAATTAGGGGCAAGTGGACATCTGTGCCTACACATGTGACATCCTAAGAAGGATACACTACCACATATATAGTATTCCCAATGGGCGTGCATAACTTGCATCCGACTGTGAAGAAACACAGACAAACCTGAACTGATAGATGTTTCATAAAATCACTGACTTGCATCCTTTAAAAATGTCAACGTCAGGAGTTCCCATCGTGGCACAGTGGTTAACGAATCCGACTAGGAACCATGAGGTTGCGGGTTCGGTCCCTGCCCCTTGCTCAGTGGGTTAACGATCCGGCGTTGCCGTGAGCTGTGGTGTAGGTTGCAGACGCGGCTCGGATCCCGAGTTGCTGTGGCTCTGGTGTAGGCCAGTGGGTACAGCTCCGATTAGACCCCTAGCCTGGGAACCTCCATATGCCGTGGGAGCGGCCCAAGAAATAGCAACAACAACAACAACAAAAAGACAAAAAAAAAAAAAAAAAAAAAAAAGTCAACGTCAAATGTCTTATACACAACAAAAAAGTGCTATGAAAATGTTCAAGATTAAAAGAATTAAAAGCTAAATGCGGAGTTCCCGTTGTGGCACAGTGGTTAACGAATCCGACTAGGAACCATGAGGTTGTGGGTTCAATCCCTGGTCTTGCTCAGTGGGTTAAGGATCTAGCGTTGCCATGAGCTGTGGCGTAGGTCGAAGATGAGGCTCGGATCCCTTGTTGCTGTGGCATAGGCTGGTGGCTACAGCTCCAATTAGACCCATAGCCTGGGAACCTCCATATGCCGCAGGGGCGGCCCTAGAAAAGACAAAAAAAAAAAAAAAAAAAAAAAAAAAAGCTAAATGCAATACATTATCCTGGACTAGATGCTGTACTGGAGAAAAAGAATGCTACAAAAATTGAGGCAGTTACCAAAATCAGAACAGGGACTGTATATCTGACAACATTTTGATCAATGTTAAATTTCCCAAATACAATGAGATTATACAAGGCCATCCTATGGTCATGCACAGGAACATATTTGTTCTTAGGAAATGGATGTTAACATATTAGGGGATAATGGGTTAAGATGCATGCAAGCCATTCTCAAATGATTCAGGAAAAAACAATGTGTATATATACATACTTGACCTTTGAACAACATGCGGGTTAATTCTTGTATTGAGTTTGGTCTTTCAAATCTGACGTTCCCTGCATTTGTGTAGATTCAACCACCCAGGACCTTGCAGTACTCTTACTGCTGAAAAAATATCCATGCAAAAGTGGACTGGCACAGTTCAAACCCGTGTTGTTCAAGGGTCAACTGTACAGAGAAACAGAGAGAAGAAAAGAGAATGATAAATTTAATTTGGCAGAATGTTAAAAACTGGTGATTTTGGATAAAGGATTTAACAAGAGGTCTCTAACAATTCTCTCACAAGTTTTAATTATTTCAAAATAATAATTAAAAAAAAAAAGGAATGGAAAAAGACAAAAAAAATTTTTTTCTGTTTTTTTTCCTTTTGGCTGCAGTGCAGCAGCTTGATGTGGGATCTCAGTTCCCAGACCAGGGACTAAAACTGGGATGCAGCAGTGAAAGTGCTGGGTCCTAACCACCAGGCCACCAGGGAACTCGAAAGACTAATTTTTAAAGAAAGTAAAGTTGAGGATTTTTCATGTTTATTAGCTATTTGTAATCCTCTTACTGTTAACTATCAGTTCATATCTTATTACCCATTTTCTCTTGGATTGTTGGTCTTTTCTTATTGCTTTGTGAGAGTTCTTTCTATACCAAGGAAACAGTCTTTTGTCATGGGCTAAAAGTATTTTTCCCAGTCTGTCTCATGTCTTGCCTATGCTTATAGTATTGTTTTGCCTTCCAAAATGGTCAAATTAGCAAATCACTTTTTTTTGGCTATTACGTTTTATGTTATGCATAGTAAGACCATCTTCTCTCTAAGATTATATTTTGGAGAATCCTTGCAATATCCTTGATCATTCTAATGAAACAGATTTTTTACTATAGTTAAAAACTTAGGAGTTCCCATTGTGATGCAGCAGAAGTAAATCCGACTAGTAACCATGAAGTTGTGGGTTCGATCCCTGGCCCTGCTTAGTGGGTTAAGGATCCTGCATTGCCGTGGCTGTGGTGTAGGCCGGCAGCTACTGCTCCAATTCTACCCCTAGCCTGGGAACCTCCACATGCCATGAGCGTGGCCCTAAAAGGACAAAAAAAAAACCCTTATATTTTTATTCATAATATCTGCATTATATTTTATTTAAAGATTTGCCCTCTTACATCAAATTCTGAACATTTAGTTTTTCCCAAATTCCCATTTCCAATAACAAACTATTTTATTCCATTTATGTAAGATTAAATGAATATGTATATAGAAGGCTATTCTGAACAGCATTCCTAAAACTATTAATAATTATAATCTCTGGGAGGTGAGATTTCAGGCAATTTTAACTTTGTAATTTTTCATCTTTAATTTTTCACGAAGAACGCTATTAAATAATTTTTTGAATACTTTTTTTGTTTTTACTAGCTAGCAGTATACCGGCTAACTGAATACTAGTTAATTTTTAGGTAATACCAACTAATATTAGAAAATTCCTTTTATGGACAGCAGAAATTATCACAACATTATACATCAACTATACTTAAATAAAACTTTAAAAAAATGAAAAAAAGAAAGAAATCTCATTTGTACTTCAAGATCACTTGTGTGCACATTTTTCACTTGATTTTCATAAACCTTTCAGGCAGACAAAATACTCCCCCCTCTATGTGTGTATGGGTTCAATTATAGTCCTAGTCCTTTACTGGGACAACTTCACAAGAAGCTAAATAAACTTTAATGTGTCCTTGAGCGCCCTGGCACAGAGAGAGGGAGCCACAGGCCCTCAGCTGCCTGGAAAGGGAAAGAAGAAAAAGATGGAGCCAGTACCTTCCCAGATGCCTCTGTCCCTTCTTCCTTTTTGCCTTTCTTTCTTCCACCTCCCCTGGTTGTTTATGAGCTCAGCCATCACCTGCGGTAACTACGCCTGGGGCCTGGGCAGGCCCCTCCTGAGGTAGCAGTGGGCTCCACCCTAGGGTGGCTGCAGCTGGCTGGTCCACCTCAGCCAAGGTGCTTAAGGTCAAACCTGGAACTTCAGAGCAGAGGGAATTCTAAATGTAAACCTCTTTTCCCACACCCTGGTATTCTCATCTTCCCCTCAAGAGGCCTATCTTCTCACATCTTCACACATGGAACTTGTGATATCTTCAAGCAGTTTTGGTTCTAAACCCAAAAGATCAGGACTTACAAGTTCACATAATTCCTTTCCCACCTTCAGCATAAGAGTAAAAAATACAGGAAAAAGAAATGAGGAAGGATATAGATTAACTGGTTAAAAAGGTTTTCTAAATTTAGGATAATTAATCATCCTTTTATAGTTTAAACAAACTCAAAACTGGGTTTCAAAAATTATAAGATCAAAGGACAATTTTAATGTTACAAGAGAGATTAAAAAAAACTTTGTCCCAGAATCCTCAGCATGCTGAAATTAATTTTTTTCTGAAAGGGTTTAGGGATTCAGGATGACTTATCACAGAGTAAGCAGATTTTCCAATCTATAGTGTTGACAACTACTATATTTAAGCTAATATCCTAATTTTAAGAAAGACAGTCTTGAATTAAAGACTGAATATCAAAATAAATTTAAATCAAAGTCCAGGCACCTAATCTCCTCAGTTAGAAAAGGGTATTCTCCATACAAAATGCTATGAAGGGAAAAACAGTATCTTGACAATGGAGAAATCTCAGAGATACTATCTTTTCCAAGATATCAAAGTTAATTTCACCAGTAATAGGACAAAGATACATTGTTTGCTACCTAAGAGATGAATGAGAAGACCACAGTATTATTTCTGTCTTATTCTGGCCCAAAACACAAGATCTGAATCAAATCATGAGGAAGTATCAGTCAAACCCAAACTGAGGGGTATTCAACAGAATAACTGGCCTGTCCTCTTTCTAAAAATTTAAGTCATAAGAGAAAGACTGAAGAGTGTTTCTAGATTAAACATCAAGAAGTCATGACAGGAATTCCTGCAATGGCAGAGTAGGTTAAGGATCCAGCATTGCCACAGCTGTGGTATAGGCTGCAGCTGGGGCTCGGATTGATCCCTGGCCTGGGAACTCCAACATGCCTTGGATATGCCTCAGGTATGGCCAAAAGGCAGGGGGAAGATATACAATCTGTAAGCCTGGATTTAAAAATAATTTCTTTTTTCCTTTTATTCACTTATTTATTTATTGTCTCAGCACCTGTTGCATGTGGAAGTTCCCAGGCCAAGGATCAAACTCTTGAGTGCCAAAGCAGTGACCAGAGCCATAGCAGTGATAACGCTAAATCTTTAACCCACTGAGCCACCAGGGAACTCCTCTTTTTTCCTTAAAATTTTTGCTACAAAGGAAATTAGTGGGACAAATGGTGAGATTTAGATAAGGTCTCTATAGATTAGGTAAAAGTATTGTTTCAGTGTTAATTTCCCCATCTTGATAACTGCACAATTGTTAAAGTCCTTGTTTTAAGGAAACATACACTTAAATTTTCAATGCTAAAGGATCATCATGGCTGCATTTGAGAGTCTGAGTATATATATAATAGCATACATATACATGAAGACAGTATGATAAAGCAAAGGTGGTAAATTGTTACAGCTGAAGAATCTGGGGAGTTCCCAACAAGCCTCAGCGGAAATGAATCTGACTAGTACCTATGAGGATGCAGGTTTGATCCCTGGCCTTGCTCAGTGGGTAAAGGATCCAGCATTGCTGTAAGCATGTGATCGAAGACATGGCTCAGATCTGGCATTGTTGTGGTTGTGGTGTAGGCCAACAGCTACAGATCCAATTTGACCCCTAGCCTAGGAACCTCCATGTGCTAAGGGTATGGCCCTTAGAAAGACAAAAAAAAAAACAAAAAAACAAACAAACAAAAAAAAAGAATCTGGGTGAAGGATATACAGAAATTCTTTGTACTATTTTTGCAAATTTTCTCCAAGTCTGAAACAGATTCAAAATAAAACAAAAAAAGAAATACGTGATTCTTCCGGGGCAACAGTGTTTTTTTGTGGCTGCTCTGGACTTCAGCACCAGGGAGTTACTATAGGTGGGGGTAAAATGCCCTCGGCAGACCTCAAGAATTCAGCTCTCTATCCTCATTTTCAATCATATGCTATCGACATGGAGTTCAGATGTAAAAACATGTAAGAAATAGCTGTCCAAGGTATCAAGAATTTCAAGAAAAAGTACTTACCACTTTTTAAAATCCCTAAAGTAACGTACTAAAGTACGTTAATAAAAAGGTTCATGTAGAAGGTCATAAATCAATACTCCTTACCTTCCCACTATGAAGCAGAGCATGCATGGCAGCCTCCCTACAGAGTGCTGTCAGGTCTGCACCAACGTAGCCAACTGTCATTTCTGCAAGGAGGCTCAAATCCACCTGACTGGAGATGGGCATCTTTGAGGTAATCACTTGCAGAATCGCCTTTCTTTGTCCAAGTGTGGGAGTCCCAATGACAACCTATATGCAAAGCAAAAAGAAAGTTTACAGCTTAACTCCCTCTGTTTCTCTGACTCTCCATCTCTCTCAGCCCACCCTCGATTCCTCTAAAGGTAGCTTCTCTCCTACTAATACTTTACTTGCCTCACACACACAAAAAAAGTTTACAGTTTAAATTACTGTATTTTTAATCCTCACCAACATGTATAATAATTTAGTGAACAAATTTGGAACTATGACTATGTACTCTCAAGCATACCTTAGATTCTGAATATATGAAAATCTTTATTTTCCAGAGAGGTAACACTGGCTAAAAAGTTGCATAATTGGAGTTTCCCTTGTGCCTCAGCAGAAATAAGTCTGACTAGTATCCATGAGGATGCGGGTTCAATCCCTTGCCTTGCTCAGTGGGTTAAGGATTCGGCATTGACGTGAGCTGTGGCTCCCATTTGACCCCTAGCCTGGGAACTTCCATATGCTACAGATGCAGCCCTAAAAAAAAATAGTTGCACAATTCAAATTATGTATCACTTAATGTTCGTTATTTTTGAGAGTGCACCAAGTTCTAGGAGCTGTATCCTTGGGAGTACGGACCTAAAGCTTACTCAAGAGACAAGTTCTAAATAGTGCAAGGAAGAAATCCACTCAAGTGCTGAAAAGATTATGCTAAAGTGTGCAATTATCATCTGTCTCTTCAGAATCCTACCACTAGGTTTAAATAGCACTTAAATAACTACTATTCCAACTATTTAATAGAAATCAAGAATCAGGCTAAGGCTGACATTTGTAAAATAGGCCAGCTTTGAAGAGTCAACCTTTCCAGCAACTCAGGGAGCAACTGTGGGATAGGATGCCGGCGTACAGACAAGGAATGAATAAATCTAGAAAAGGTAATTTGTCTGCTCTGACTCACTTCTTCCCTGCCTTCTCCCTTATTTCAACACATTTGTTTCTTGAGGCTATCCTTTTACTTCAAATTCTAATTACAAGTCCGTTAAGAGTTTAACATCCTTGTAGCCATCCTAGTTCTCTTAAAAACCAAAATTACTGATTACAGCATTCATCTTCAGAAACTGCACAACTAAACCCTAATGGCCACTTTGCTTTTCAGAACACTCTGACTGGAGAGATTGGAGGGGGTGGGGGTTGTCTTCGGCTCAAAGATCACTTAGGGACCAGAGAACAGGTTCTCTGCATTACAAAGAACTCCACTCCAGCCTCAGCGACGTCCAAACCTACGCGGCAAACGCCTCGGGTCAGCCTACCAGGAATAGATGGAAGCGATGTTCCCAGTGGCCAAGCTATTTTACCTCTCTGTCAAATCTTCCAGGTCTGCGCAGCGCTGGGTCTAGCGCGTCCGGCCGGTTGGTCGATCCAACAACCACCACCTCGCGGTCCCCACTGATGCCGTCTAGCAATGTCAACACCTGGGCCACCACGCGACTCTCGGGGGCTTGGTGTGGGCCGCCCCGCCGAGGACATAGGGCGTCCACCTCATCCAAGAAGAGAAGGGTGGGCCGGCGGCCGGCCAGCTCCTGGGCGCGCTGGAAGACCCGCCGCACGTTCTCCTCGGTCTCCCCCGGCCGGGCGCCCTGCAGCGCGGGAGCGCTCACTGCCAGCAGCTCTGCGCCCGCCTCCCGGGCCACTGCCCGCACGAGCTGGGTCTTGCCCACTCCGGGGGGGCCAGCCAGGAGCACACCGCGGGGCACTGCTAACCCAAGGGAGGCAAAGGAGCGGGGGTAGAGGAGCGGCAGGCGGAGGAGCTCCCGCAGCGAGTCGGCCGCCTCCGCAAGGCCCCCGAGGGGCACCTCGGGCGGCGGCTCCGATTCCGATGGAGGCACTCCGCTGAGACCGATGTGGGTGCGAGGGGTGACCAGGCCCGCCGGATCGGGGCTTGGCGCCCCGCTCACGATGTGCAGGGCTGCCACCGGGCCGGGCGTGCCCGGAGGAGCAGCGACCACGTGGCCCAGAGAGACTGGACGGTTCCTCAACAGCTCCTGGGCCGCCTCCAGCACCGCGGCCGGATTTGGGGAATCCGGCGCGCCTGCCCGTTCCCGCAACGCCGGCCACACCGCGAGGCGCCGAAGCGGTGGGCAGGGCACTAAACGGAGGCAGCTCAGGCTGAGACTCCCCCGGGCCCCCGGATCTCCCATAGCAGCCCCTGGGCTCGCGCACTGCAGATCCAATTGCACAAAGCCGTCTGCTCTGTCCCGCCGCGGCCAGGAGGTGCAGAGGCAAGAGCCGCCATTAGGCAGGGAGATCTTCACCACTGAGCCCAGGTGCGCGCCCAAGGAGCGGAGGGCAGCTGGGCCCAGGCGACAGCGTTGGGTGCCCTGGTCCCCAGGGTCCACGGGTAGCAGTTTTAAGAGTGGCCCTTCAGCAAATGGACCTGTGTCCGGAGCCATGGCAAAAGAGAAGACCCGACGCCCAGGAAAGTGCGGTAGGAATTCCCCCCGGACGACAAAGGCCGGTACACCGTGCTCCTCGGCCGGAAGTAGGTGATGCGCAAGCGCCAGGGAGTCGCGGTTGCGGGCTTCTGACTGGAGACCGAAAGGACCAATCAGAAAGTTAGATAACGAGGTGCCTTTCCCGGCTTGTTTGCCGTGGAGTCTCATTTGATAAAATCCAGATTTACCCGCAAGGCTTTTCTTACGGATGTCAGGAAGGCAGCGTAAGCTAATTTAACTAGGTCATTAAGCCTGTATTTTAGGCTTAAAGGTTTGAGGAGTCACCGCAGAGCATACTCTTTCCTTGGCTGGTGGACTGGAGCATCACTATCTGCGCTTTTGGAATATCAGCCCAGAGACTGCTATTTTGTGAAGAAACCCCGACTGTCCTTAGGGACACAGTATTTTAGAGTGCTCTGGTGCTAATGCCTTAGGCGACTTGGAGTAGCTGAGACATACAACTTTGGCACCTTCCATAATCTGGGTTCCAACCTTTTTGGAAAAGCACCACCATAGCCAGAGAGAGGATAGCATTTTGAACATCTTGGAGCCGGGAAAGAAGGAAGACCAGGCCATCTGATGCATTTGTGGCACACCAATACATTTTTTTCATATTCCTGACTTCTCCATTGAATGTTCTTTGACAACAACTTAGTTATAACTTGTGTTCCTGAGATAAGTAATTACTGTCTCTCTGATGTACGGCAGTACTAAGTCCTGTATTGGGGCAGTGCTTGTTTACATTATTAAGACCTCCCACCTAACCTCTTTCCACATTTCCTCTCCCCTTCCCACAGGGAATTACTCTTTTCTCCTATTTTTTTTTAATTGTGCTTATGAAAAAGAGCTAGGAGTTCCTGTTGTGGCTCAGCAGGTTAAGAACCTGACTAGTATCCATAAGGATGCATGTTCAATCCCTGGCTTCACTCAGTGGGTTAAGAATCTGCTGATACTGCTGGAATTTGGGTTGCTGTGGCTGAGGCTGGGCCTTGGCTACCACTCCAATTCAACTCCTAGCCTGGGAACTTCCATATGCTCCAGATAAGGCCCTAAACACACACACACACACACACACACACACACACACACACACACACACACACGGCTAAATAGAAATTCCCTGGTGGCCTAGCAATTAAGGCTATGGATAACAAAGCCAAGATAATATGCCTTGTTTTTACCCTATTCACATCTTTCTACCTCCATTTTCCCCACTTTCACTGTAACCCAAATTTGTGAGGTTACAAAATTAAAATTGCAGGTAGATGCTTCAATCACTTGGATTTGGGTTTTTGCTCCCCTACTTATGCAATCAATTGCAGACTCTATACCCATGTCTTTTTTTTTTTTTTTTTTTTTTTTTTTTTCAGGGCCACATCTGCAGCGGCCATATGGAGGTTCCAGGCTAAGGGTCTAATCGGAGCTGTAAGTGCTGGCCTATGCCAGAGCCACATCAATGCCAGATCCAAGCTACAGCTTCGACCTACACCACAGCTCATGGCAATGCTGGATCCTTAACCCACTGAGCAAGGCCAGGGATCAAACCTGCAACTTTATAGTTCCTAGTTGGATTCATTTTCGCTGCGCCACAACAGGAACTCCCCCAATGTCTTCTCAATGGAAAGTACTATCAGATCTGAGAATCTTAAGGCCAATGCCCATTCCTGGCCTCGCTCTACTCGAACCTCAGGGCAGACTCTATGACTGACTTCTGATCACGGTCACTTATCTGGTCTCTGCTGTATGACTCCAGTTCCTGTGCTGGAACAACTTAAAAAGAACCAGAAAGTAGCATTCTAGGAGGAGGTCCTGAAGTGGGTAAATCACCCATGACATCCTGGTTTCTTCTCTCTCTTAATCTTATTGCCTTCTGTTCTTTTTGGAGAATAAAGCCTCCATATTCAGACTTTTCAAGAACACCTTTGTATTTTCTGAAATAAAAAGTGTGGACAAAGTGCGCATTAAATTATTCTATCATGATGCCTCTACCTCACAGAGTTTCTTTTATTCTGGTTCCAAGAAGCTTGGGGAGCCAAACTAGGAAAAGAAGATCTAATGAGGACATAACTGTCCTAAATATGCAAAGGGAGGTCATATAAAAGAGTTGGCAGATTTATGTATATCTATGGTGTGGGACTTGCCAGGAATTCAAGGTTTAATGGTGTAAACCCAAGAGCCTTCTTCCTCATATTTGTAGTGTGGTCATGTGCAAGAAGTAGGTGACTTTTTAAAAGACAGAGCCAAAGGGCATAACCAAAGCCAATATAGGGAAGCAAATTTAGTTAAATCACTCTTAGCATTTTCTGAATTTAGTTTAAAACAAATGTAGAGGTGTTCCCATTGTGGCTCAGTGAAAATGAATCTGACTAGGATCCATGAGGACACAGGTTCAATCCCAGCCTTGCTCAGGGGGTTGAGGATCCGGTGTTGCCCTGAGTTGTGGTGTAGATTGCAGACACGGCTTGGATCTGGCATTACTGTGGCTGTGGCATAGGCTGGCAGCTATAGCTCCAATTCAACCCTTAGCCTGGGAATCTCCATATGCCATGGGTGTGGCCCTAAAAACACAAAACATAAAAAATAAAATAAAACAAATGTAGAGCCTGCAATATTAGGATATAATGTGAAGGAAATCACATGCTGCTCTGGACTGGTCTGAAAGGGTGTCTTTATTCAAGGACCTTGTAGGACTCATATATCCAGGAAATATCCACTTCTCTCTACTCCTAAAAGGTTGAGTTCTCACCTTAGGTTGCAAAGAAAAGCAATCAGGAATCCTGTTCCTGGACCTTTAGGTTTTATCCACACATTTTCAGTGAACTGGAAAAGTGGCTTTTACAGACAGTGAAATCCACTGTATCCCTTAAGGTCAGACCATCTGCAACACTAATATTTCCATTATTCCTTCCTTCCTTCCTCCTCTTTCTTCCCTCCCTCCTTTCTTTCTTTCTTCTTAGGGCCACATCTGTAGCACGTAGAAGCTCCTGGTCTAGGGTCAAATTGGAGCTGCAGCTGCCGCCCACTGCCACAGCCACAGCCACAGCCACAGCCACAGCCACGCCAGATCTGAGCCACATCTGTGAAGTACACTTCAGCTCACAGTAAAACTGGATCCTCAACCCACTGATCAAGGACCGGGATCGAACCTGCATCCCCATGGATACTAGTTGGGTTCTTAACTTGCTGAGCCACAACTGAAATTCCTATTTCCATTATCTTAATATCCACATTTATCATAACATTCAATGACACAGTATTCTCCTTGTATGAAACTATTCTAATAAGAGTTGTGTGGTTCTTCTGCTTATGTGTTTATAATATGACCCCAAATTTGGTAATTCTATGAACTGAAGAATAGCAATCAAAGCACCAAAAGGTTGAACCACTAGAGGGAGTCCAGAACCAAATAAGCTCAAAGCTACAAGATCCCTTGAGTTTGAAATGTTCTCAACTGTGGCTTCTAGGTTTTCCCCAAGATTCACACTGAGGTGTATGAAACAGTCTGTTGTCTATATACTCTCTTATTTTCACATAATTTCTACATGCCCCAGGCCATATATAACTTCCAAGTTTAATTTAATTGCCATATTAAATATCAAAATGAGACTCTCCAAATAAAAAATTTGGTAGTGGATCAAAATAAAAAGAAACTGAATTTATCTTGCTATAGCCTGAAAATAATTCTAGCTCTGAATTGTTTCAAGTAGCTTGTTAAAAAAAATCTTTTGTGAGATTTTCCTGAAGAGATACATTTAAGAAATAGCTTCCACTTGACCTCAGTTGCTACACTCAAGGTTACAATCTATCCAACATTAACTATGAACATTCATAATTAGTAATGTCTAATATTAAAAAGAAATTGTTGGTCTCATCCAAAAACTTCCTCACAGACCAAGTGGATATGCCAGTTCATGGCCAAATGGCACCGCCAGAGGCAGGAATTAGGCATGCTCAAATTGAAGGAAGCCATGAATGACTCAAGCTAGGCAAGCCCCTGGATGAAGTAAAGCTGGTTTGCAACCAAGGAACCTGGGACGGGAATGTAGAGAGCAAGCTGTAGCCAGGGCTGGAGTGGTCTGGCCTGGTTCAAACTCTGCTCAAGCAGGAGTTTTTCCATGACAAGGAAAAACCAGCTGGTTTGGGGTCTCTGCCTTTGCCTCTAAGTCCTGAAATGACTTTTCCCCCCAAGGTTGCTAATTCAAGCATAAAATTAAAAAAATAGTTGGAACCTATTTCTTTTTTAGAATAATGATTATGTATTATTTGTGTACCTTATCGTCAATAACATTACATATTAAATATTTTATTTCCAGATGTGAAACATATCATAATTGTGAAAAATCTAAAGAAATTGGTTAAGCCAGTAGAATGAGTCATCTGCAGATCCATAAATGCTAACCTCTCTTACGTTTCCATTTTCATGTTATGTTTGACCCTAACATATTTGAACAGGAGCAGTGATTGTGAGCTGTAATACATCTGCAAAGAGATACATTTAACCAGACTTGAAATGGCATGATTTGCAAATGCTTTCACCTCAATATGTTCATGCAGATATGTTACATGACTTATTCCCACAGACATTTAATATGCCAAACAGACTTTCTCCTTTTAAAATATATAATGAAAATCCCCTAAAATATGATGTAATTTAAATTGTTCTTTAAATTTTTCCATCTTTAGCCTTTCTCATATATCAGGAGTAGAACTGTTGTTGACAAGATTCAGGGGAAGCAGGGTGATTTGAGCCATCACAAATCTTTGCTGGACTACAAATGACCTGTAGACTATAGTACACAGAACATCCTGAAAGTCTGTACTTGCAAGTTTTCAGGAAACTGCTTGTTTCATCATTTTCTAGGAGTAAGTCTTTAAAATAATTATCCTCTATGATGTTGGTTCAAACTGTTCAACTAATAAAAGTAATAATATTCATGTATTTATCAAACAAATATTTATTGAACATCTACTTTGTGCTACTTTACCAGATGATGAATATAAGGTAATTTTAAAATATATATAATTCTTGCCTTCATGAAGTTTATAGTCTAGTGGGGAAGTCAGACACTAAAGGACTCAAAAAGTGAATAAACCAAATAATTAAATGCGATAATAACTGCTATGAAGAAAAATGAAATGAAAAAGGGTACCTTACACAGGGAAATAGGAAAGGTCTCACTGAGAAAGTGACACTTAAGCTGAAACCTGAGGGACCACAAGGAGGGAGGCAGAAGAACTGGGGAAAGGGGTGGGTACCAGAGAGTGCCCTGAGGGTAGTCTATGCTTATTGTGTTTAAGAAATTAAAAGAAGGCCAATTTCATCTTTACCATAACTTTGACACTTATGATCTATTTTTTCTTAATTGTTCTACATAGATGGATATTTTGTTACTCTAAGTAGATAGTAAGCTGTTTAAGGATAGGAACTAAATTTAAGAATACCTATCTATGGAGTTCCCATTGTGGCTCTGCGGAAATGAACCTGACTAGTATCCATGAAGCTGCAGGTTCAATCCCTGGCCCTGCTCAGTGGGTTAAGGATCCTGCATTCCTGTGGCTGTAGTGTAGGCCAGCAGCTGCAGCTGTGACTGGACTCCTAGCCTGGAAACTTCCATATGCCCCAGGTGTGGCCCTAAAAAAAAAAAAAAAAAAAAAAAGGTATCTATGGGAGTTCCTTGGTGGCCCAGTGGATTAAGGATCCAGTGTTGTCACTGCTGTGGTTCAGGTTCCATTCCTGGCCCCAGAACTTCCACATGTAAGTGTGGCCAAAAAAAAAAAAAAAAAAAAAAAAAATATATATATATATATATATATATATATATATATAAATAGTATACTTTACAGGACTCTAGTACTGTGGTGGAATAATATACTTGTGTTAAATAAATACTTAGTGAATCGAATTTGAAAGAAATTAGGGGACAGAGTCTGGTGACCCATGCCAGGCAGGTTTGATCTTGTTCTTTCCAGACACATCAGATTCTATCCAGGTAGACCTCGAAGATAATCTTCAAGAAGGATGTTCCCGCTCCTGACTGAGCTCACCCCTCTTGCCACTTCTGTCATTCATTTTTCTGTCTTTTGACATTAAAAAAAGCTCAATTAAATCAATCATTACAAGAGAGTCTGCTAAAATTCAAGACTGTAGCCATAATCATGAATGTGCAAATACTGTATCTCAACGATGAATAACATGCAATTGGAAACCCATGAGCTTCTGACCTTCTAAATATTTATCTCCCCTTTTCTCTTCCTACTATCAACAGGGATCTAATTATTTTTATTGGATTATTGCCATAGCTTCCTCTAAACTCCATACCTCTGGTTTCTTCAAATGTTGCCACTATATTAATCCAGATAGGAGACTACTATATTTTGGTTGGTTTGGGGGTTATATTTCTCTCAATAAGTCCTAGATCTTTCAAACTTGTCTAAGAGAGGTCCAATATTATATAAGATCTGATCTTGGAAACTGAACCAGAAACAAGGTCTACAGAAATAGGAAAACATTTGAAAATGGTTTATTCGTAGTATCTAGTTCACCAAAGTTTCCTCTAGTCCTTTGATACACCACTCCATCCAAGAGTGGGATGAAACCTTTAATTTCTTTTCTTTTTTTTTTTTTTTTTTTTGCTTTTGCTTTTTAGGGCTGCACCTACAGCATATGGAACTTCCCAGCCTAGGAGTCAAATCAGAGCTACAGCTGCTGGCCACAGCTACAGCCACAGCAACGCCACATCCAAGCCACCTCTAGGACCTACACCACAGCTTGGGCAATGCTAGATCCTCAACCCACTGAGCAAGGCTGGGATTAAACCCAAATCCTCATGGATACTAGTCAGGTTCATTTCCACTGAGCCACAACAGGAACTCCTGAAATCTTTAATTTCTATTTTCCAAGGCATAAAGGTCAGGCAGAGGTGAAAACATTTTTGTTGCACCATTATACCTCACTGGTTGGCAAGATCTTGCTGGAAGAAGCCCTGACAGAGGAGAAGGGGAGAACTCTTATAACCTTTTGGCCTGAAAATGGGAGGACTGACTCCAGAAAAATTGATCCACTGGGTTCCAAAGTAGCAAAACTAAAGATAAAGGGAAGAAGATACACATTCTGAATCCTCTCAAGCAGATAGGGAACTTTCTTTAGAATAATCGCATTGTTCACATTATCCTCGGTCCTGAATACTGTATTTGTCTGTTGAAATGAAGGTCACTAGTTCCCTCCCACTCCAAAAAATGTGTGGGAGTGGCTATGAATGCTTAGGCATTTTTCAAAGTGTTCTTTGGGAAACTTCTTCCCACGTTGTTCTGCTACTCCCAGACCTTCAAACTCTTCTGACTTCAAGCACACTCAACATGTTTCATTGCCATGAAACAGTCTGACCTGTTTTGGTGCCTTTGAGATGGACTTTAGGCAAACATTCATCAATTCTTCCTCTGGCTTTCCTCATCATGTGACCTGCACCTCTTTGAGTGAACGGCTTCATTATGCCTTGAATAAGCTAGGTGTTTTCCTATCTGTCTTCCCTCTACTCCCTCCTATTTTTTTTTTTTAAATGGCCACACCAGGGCATATGGAAGTTCCTAGGCCAAACACATGCCTCTGCAGCATCTTGAGCCACGGCAGTCAGATTCTTAACCCATTGCGCCACAGCAGGAACTCCATACTCCCTCCTTATTTTAAGAGTTGACACTCTGTTTTGGTTATCTTTCAGCTTTCATTCTGCCTTTCCCCAGCAGGGTCCAACTACTTGCTGTGTAACCTTGAGCAATCTATTGAACCTTTCTGAGCCTGATTCTTATAATCTATAAAATAGATTATTGCAAGGAGTGAAATACTTTTAAAAATTGAAATATAGTTTATTTACAATATGATAACAGTTGCAGGTGTACAACATAGTGATTCAATATTTTTATGGATTATATTCCATGAGATACTACTTATTAATTGTAATGATTATCATCTACCTTATTAGGATATTATGAAATAATGGAAATTTCTTTTGAAAGCTAGAAAGCTCTATCGGTATGTAACATAAGGCTCTACTAATCAGTAACAGTTATGTTTACAGAGTGCCAGGAACAGTTCTAAGTGTTTTACATATATGATCTTATTTAATCCTCTCAATAACCTTGGGAGGTTGGGATTATTATTTCTAATTTACAGATGAAGGAACTGAGGCACAGAAAGGCTAAGTAACTTCCACAAGGTCACATAGTTAGTAAGTGGTAGAGCTAGGATTCAAAACTAGGTAGTCGGGCTGGCTCCAAAGTTCCTGCTCTGAACCACTACACTGTGTTACACTGCAATCAAATTTGGGTTTACAAACTGGATTCACTAGTTACTCAATAGTTATATGACCTTAAGCAAAGCTTAAAATTCTAAACCTAATTTTCATCATTTTTAAAATGGATAAAATCCCTATCTCATATATTCATTTACTCAACAAATATTTATTAAACTCCTACTGTTTGCTATATGCTAGGCATATTATAATATCATGTTGATTATATTCACATAAAACACTTGGCATACTGCCAGGCACATGGTAAATGGTCGATGTTAATCATTATTTAATTCATAATAATAAGCCAAAAACTTCTCTGATACCTGTTTCTATTACTTGGCTAGAGATTATGTTCTATCATTACCATATAGTCATTTTTCACTGGTCCCCCAATTCTATTTGAAATGTTTTTGTGGCACTGTTCCATAGGATATTGCCTTTCTACCACAGCAAAAACCAACAAAACACAGAAATACAAGTATCTTTCAGGGCTCAACAGAGCAAATGCTTTAAATGGCTACTTTCTGATACATAGCTAAGACTAGACAAGGCATATGCAAAATACGTTTACTACCAGGGAATGTGAAGTACATTTGGTGAATGTGAAGATATGAGGATGATCAAATACAATGCTTTAAGGAAATATCCAACAAGGTCCTCCTGGGAAATAAAATAGCCCTACATTTCATCTCCAGGGACATGTAAAGAACCCAGTAACACCTCTTGGAATCCACATAAGAAGGGCTGGTCTGCTGTGCTCTCCTGAACTGTTCTTTGCAGCTCTAAGGGTCCATCCTGTGCTTGCCTTACCCATGTTCTGTGAGAGTGGGCAGTATTTGCAAAAGACTGAAGAAGAGATTGTTATCTCCCTCGACTACTGATAATCAAACGAGATGATACATACGAAATCACTTTGAAATATTACACACACACACACACACACACACAGAGTGAAGAGTTACACACACGAGTGTTGCAGTCCTGAGCAGAGAATACTCACTGTAGAAGCAGATGTGGAAAGTCCTACTATCTTCCCCATTTCTGAAATTGCTCTCAGCAATGTGACCTCACTTGTCTTCCTGTCTTGACTAGTTCCCCTTCTCATTTCAGTTCCTATTAATAATAGCGATAGCTAACATGTAGTTGAGTGGTGTTTTAAATGCTTTACATGTATTATTTAGTCATCATAACAACTCTATGAGTTACATACTGGGACTATTTCTAACATTCAAGAAAGCTGAGATAGGAGCTCCCGTTGTGGCACAGTGGAAACGAATCGACTTCAGGCAGCAGTCAGCATTTTGCCTCTTTGCCTTTTATTTTTTTGTATTTATTTCATTTTTTACTTTTGTCTTTTGTCTTTTTAGGGCCTCACCCTTGGCATATGGAGGTTTCCAGGCTAGGGGTCTAATCAGAGTTGCAGATGCCGGCCTACACCACAGTCACAGCAACGCCAGATCTAAGCCACATCTGTGAACTATACCACAGCTCAGCGCTGGATCCTTAACCCATGGAGTGAGGCCAGGAATCGAACCCGCCATGTCATGGTTCTTAGTCGGATTCGTTTCCACCACACCACGACAGGAACTCCCTCTTTGCCTTTTATAATTCAGTCAATGAAACAGAGTCATTTTTCCAACTAAAGTCAACTATAATATAAATTTGTTACCCAGAATGAGAAATTCAGAATCTTGCCAACTGGTAATAATTTACGGTATAAACTTTGATTTTTAGCCATTATCTGGGGAAAAGGAGAGTTTAGCAATAACTCTGTATAATATTAACTAAGCCCCACTAGCTTAGCTAGCTTACAACCACAAACATATCTACTCAAGAAATGAGGTTGAATCTCAGCTATTTTTCCTCTGATAACTACTTGACATAACATTCAAGCTGCTACCTGCTCAAGGGTTAGGCACAAAGTTGGCAGAATCAGCTTTATTAATGGCATTATAAACAGGGGTAAGCATTATTTTGAAATGTATGCAAAATATCTTTCTGAGAAACAGGAATGGAGTGGTGGAAAACTAGGACTTGAAAGAGAGCCTGAGATCATGTAGTTTGTAAAGTTAGGACTGTAGAGGTTAAGTGACTTGTCCAAGTGGTTAATGTCATCCAAATAGTTACTGGTTGAGCAGGGGCTGGAATTCAGGTCTCTAGATCAGCAAGCACAGTATTGGTTCCTCAGTACTGCATTTCTGGCTAGAGCTATCTCATACAGGCTGCTGTTATACATACAATGAAGTGAAAGTCTTCTCACAGTCAAGCAACCCTAAGAAAGACACTACATTTCACTCAGGAACCATAATTTTATTGTACAGTCTGCCCTCTGTATCCCCAGGTTCTGCATCTGTGGATTCAATCAACTGTGGGTCAAAAATATTTGGAAACCCACTATACTTCAGTAAAACTTTAAAACATGAAAAAAATTTGTAAAAAAAATTTCAAAAAGTTTTAAAAAGCAACACTTGAATGTGCTGCACTCTGGTAACTATTTACATAGTTTTTACATTGTCTTTACAGCTATTCACATAGCATGTATGTTGTGTTAGGTATAAGTAATCTAGAGATGATTTAAAGTATATGGCAGGTAGCACAGGCAACTATATCTAGTTACTTCTGATGGAGGATAATGTGAGAAAAAGAATGTATATTTCTGTGTCACTTTGCTGTACAGCAGAAATTGAAATAACATTGTAAACCAACTATAATAGAATAAACCAAAAATCTTAAAAAATAAATACAGCATATGACAGGATATGCACAGATTATTTGCGAACATTTTATAAAAGGGACTCGAGCATCTGCAGATTTTGGTAACTATGCAGGTCCTGGAATGAATCCCCTTTGCTTAGTGAGGGATTACTGTACATTTAAATAAGTAGATTCCATATGTCACATTAGCTTAATTTGAAAGCAGCTAAGGGTTTGGCTTCCCTGTCTTCGATCTTGAAGGATAGACAAACCCGCTTACTGTTCGTGAGAAAATAGTAGAAGCAATCATATAAAATGTACATTAGTGCTGTCCTAAAATCCTCAAGCATAATTTTAGGATAAGAAGCCTCAAGTTCTAGAACAGGACCCCTCTCCACTAAACTCATCTTTATGTAAAACTAACTTATTGTCCTTTTGATGTGGTTTGGGTGCTTCTTTTCAACATCAAAGGAACCAGAGAGTCCAGGTTATGTTTGTCTCTAAAGCAGTTTTTTTAAGGAAGAGAATTCTCTTTCCTTCCTTCAGCTTATATTAGAAGAAACAGTGATTTATTTTTGTCACCAAGCTTCTTCTTTCTCTAAGTTCTGACTGTACTTTGTGAATGATCCATGTCTATTCAAAGGTCTTTGCAGCATGAGAGAAAAGCTCTGCTCTGTCCCAGGAATTTCTGGCCTCATGAAAAATCCTTGCCAACAGCCAGACTACAAAGTTTGGTCTGTACAGTCTTCTGGGTCCTTGCTACTCAGAGTGATCTATGGCCCAGTAGCATTGGCATCACCTGGAAGGATTTTAGAAATGAAGAATCTCAGGCCCGGAGTTCCCGTCGTGGCACAGTGGTTAACGAATCAGACTAGGAACCATGAGGTTGCGGGTTCAGTCCCTGCCCTTGCTCAGTGGGTTAACCATCCGGCATTGCCGTGAGCTATGGTGTAGGTTGCAGACGCGGCTCGGATCCCGAGTTGCTGTTGCTCTGGCGTAGGCCAGTGGCTACAGCTCCGATTCGACCCCTAGCCTGGGAACCTCCATATGCTGCGGGAGCGGCCCAAAGAAATAGCAAAAAGACAAAAAAAAAAAAAAAAAAAAAAAATTAAGAATCTCAGGCCTGAATCAGAATCTGCCTTTGAACAACCTCCCTGAGTGATTCGGATGTGCTATCCTGAACGCCTTTGTGTGAACCCCTGTTTCTTCTCTATGGTCTAGAAAGAAGTAAGGCTGAGACCACTGTATTCCATCCCAAGGTAAAAACCTTAAGTTGAAAAAAGTAGTCTTTGGTTATTTGAGGACATGGCTTCATTAACTTTGTCTGATAGCTGTTAAACTTGGATTGGAAAAAACTTCAGAGATCATCAAATTTAACCACTTTCATGGCTGTGAATTTCAGCATAATGATCAACCTTTGCAAAGAGGTTAACTTTGTGTTCAGGATATTGTGTTCAAGAAGATAAACGCATACAATACCTCTTAGAAAGGCAAGCATAAGAATGGTAGACATTTATACATATAAAAAAATCTTTGGTAAAGAAAAATATAATACAATGAAAATTTTTAAAAAAATCTTTGGTGATGAAAGGAATACATTTCACTTATCTGGAACATTTACCAATATAAACTCTCTCAGCTATGGTGGTGCTCCCCCAAAGAGGTATTTATTTCTTAAATTCATATTCTAACACCCCATGATATTATCTGCCCCAAATTACTGTCTTATCCAATTATAATTTTAATTTCCCACAAATTCAAGAAACTGCTATTATCTATTAAACTAAAATTTCCATAAATAAAGGGAGGAGAAGAGATAAATCTTCCTAGCAAAAGAATTCCAAATAGTATATGAAGATAAACTTCGCTTCCCTTCCAGGCTGGTCCTAGTGATTCACTTCCAGAGCATGGAGTGGAAAGGAAAAATACTAATGTCACAGTGGAGAAACCTGGCAAATACCACCTTGATCAACTGATCAGGGTCAGCCTCACCTGTGAAGCTTGGGGATCTCGTTTACCTCCTGACATCATGTGATGAGGAGCCACTTCACATTTGTAGTGTTCTTTCCCCAAACCCCAAGCTCCAGTCTAACTACAAGGAGTTAGACCAACCCAATTTGAGGGCTAATCAACAAAATACCCAACAAGTACACTTCGAACTGCCATGGTCATGAAAAGCAGAGACAAAGAAACTGTCACCTACCAGAGAAGACGTGACAACAAAATGTGATTCAGATCCTGGCTGGGATCCTGGAACAGAAAAAAGACCTTGGTGGAGAGACCAGTGAAATCTGAATAAAGTCTGGAGTTTCATTGCTAGTAGTGCACAGTGTAAAGTCCTTAGTCTTGACAAACATGCTGTAGTAATATAAGATGATAACATTAGGGGAAACTGACACTGGGTATTCCTAGGTATATAGGAATTCTGCACTATCTTTGTAACTTTTCTTTTTTCTCTCTCTTTTGCTTTTTGGGGCCTCACCCTCAGCATATGGAGGTTCCCAGGCCAGGGATCCAATCAGAGCTGTAGCCACTGGACTATGCCACAACCACAGCAACGTGGGATCCAAACCATATCTGAGACCTACACCACAGCTTACGGCAACGCTGGATCCTTAATTCACTGAGCGAGGCCTGGGATCAAACCCTCAACCTCATGGTTGCTAGTTGGATTTGTTTCCATTGCACCACAATGGGAACTCCGGAACTTTTCTATAAATCTAAAAGCTGTAATGGAAAGTAAGCATAAAATGTCACACAAACTCATGAAAATAGTTTTGAACACATTCAAGTACGATTTCTCTTGATACCTATCTTCCACAAGTTTAGAGGGTGGACTTGGGCCAAACACGGACTTATACTATCCATGTTTAAAACAGTTCTTGAGGCCTGTTAGCACCATTTTGCTAAGCCTGAAAGTTAAAGGTTTACAGATTTGAATTCCCAGAGCATAAAATCAAAGTCCACTTTCCTAAAGCTCACTTCACTCTCATAAAGAGAACTGCACCGATGAGTGATCCCAGCGATATCTGATGGATTTGGCTGGGTCATTGGGCCTTTTGAAGCTGTGGTTACCCCATTGACCAAAGGAGGGTCCCCTCCAGTTCTAAAATCTATCCCTATGCCTCTCTCGAATACGGTATACATTATTTTAAAGTGCGGTATCAATTCTGAGGGGGAAAATGAACAGTTTGATTAGGTAATTAATTCTGCAGTCATTTATTAAGCAGTAATCGCTGTGCTCACTACAAGAGCTACAGCCCTTGCCCTCCAGATCTCAGTCTGGTGATAGAGACAGATGTATGAACAAGCTGTGACAGACATGTGTCAAGTGCTATAAAAGAGGTACTAATAAGGTGTGTGCTGAGGCACAGGGAGGAACTGCTTCACATTGCCTGCAGAGGCTAGAGAAGGATTTGGACCTGAGAAACCAGGAACATCATGAAGTATTACTGTTTGATCTAACCAGAGCCAGTGAGGAATCAGTCCTAGAGCAGAAAACATTTATCTTAATAGGCTATGTATGGAAATTTGGGATTATTGGATTGACCCAGTCATAAATTGGCTATTGAGTCAGAAATTTGGCTACTACAGGAAAATTTGTTTCCTGTTGTGGCTGAGCAGAAACAAACCTGACTAGTATCCATGGGGATGTGGGTTCAATCCCCGGCCTGCTCAGAGGGTTAAGGATCCGACGTTGCCGTGCGCTGTGGTATAGGTCACAGATGTGGCTTGGAGCCCACATTGCTGTGGTTGCGGCATAGGCTAGTGGCTACAGGTCTGATTGGACCCCTAGCCTGGGAACTTTCATATACTACCAGAGGCCTTAAAAAGACCAAAACAAAAAAAAAGAGAGAGAGAGAGAATGAGAGAGCAATTTGGCTGCTCTAAAGCTGGGCCGGCAAAACACACCGTCCCCCTTTGCAAATGCTCTCTCTGGGGAATGTTGTTAGGCATGAAATCTGTCCTTTGGGGTGACTTAATTGCCGTCACACGAACTTAACTTTATAGAAATGGCCATGTGTTGGCTGCATATTCCGCCATTTCTAAATCAGGTCTTCATAAAAATTCATGCCTCTCAGATCATTTCATTTCCATCTTATGGTTGAATATTTGTGGCTCAGGCCTTGCAATCCTCAGTCTCAGAATATACTTTTACTCTTAAATTCTGAACAGCATGGTAGAAACAGAAATTTAGGATTCCAAAGCAAAAGTTCAAACTTGCCTCCTACCCTGACCCTAAGCTTGCAAATTCTAAATAATTCTATCTAGGCAGGCCTTTTAGGACATGACTGTGGGGGAAGTTTGCCACTTAATGATCTTGGGGGAGGAAATGTGCTTTCTCCTGGGATGTTGCCCAAGACAACCTGAGCGAGGAATCCAAAAAACTGTCAAATGTTACATCTCCATTTCCCAAGGCCCAGTTAGAGAAGTGCCTTTGACTGGGAGTGGTAATTCTGGAAAATTCCTCACCAGCAACAGGTGAGACAGACAGGGGTGAAATAGCAAGCACAGACCTGAGAGAGCTGGGCAAAGTGCAGGACAGACAGAAGTGCCTTCCCACACTAATCTCCCCGCGCTGCCGGATCTCCAGATCTCCACGTGTACGTACACGCGAGGAGCCAGGTGGCTGTGGGAGGTGTTCTCCCAGAGCAGTGTTTACAGTTTTCCTGGAGCAGAGCTGCCGGAAAAACATCTGTGTCAATAAGAGAGTTCTTTATAATATATCCAGAATATTTGACTTCTAAAAAAATGGACATTTACAGGGTTTTTTTTTTATTATAAATGTAATAATAGCTTGTAGCGAAAACTACACAAGTTGTGGAAAAGCAGAAAGAAGAATATAAGGAATACACTTTATATCTCTACTCAAGGATAGTAACAACTAAAATTTTAGTGAATTTCTTTCCAGGACTTTATACATATAGATATTCATCGTGGTTGAGAGAACATTATACACACATTTCATATTCTGTGGTTTTTCTCGTAATATCATGACATAATTATTATCTTGGAATTCCCTACATGGCTCAGTGGATAAGCTAACCCAACTAGGATCCATGGGGATGCAGGATGGATCTCTGGCCTTGCCTGGTGGGTTGCAGATCCAGTGTTGCTGTAGCTGTGGTGTAGGTCACAGACATGGCTCGGAGTCTGCGTTGCTATGGCTGTGGTTGTGGCTGGCAGCTACAGCATTGATTCGATCCCTAGCCTGGGAACCTCTGTATGCTGAGGGTGCAGCCCTTAAAAAAAAAAAAAAAAAAAAAAAAAAGGTATTGTCCGAAGTTATTAAACTCTATGTAAGCATTCTTCTTAGTGGCTGTATGTTTTATCCTATGAGGAAAGTTCTTTATTCTAAATCCTAAGTTTATTTATTCATTTAAGAAATATTCATTAGGACAAATTTATTTACCCACTTAAGAGCCCAGTGCTGAATGTGTTTTAATTTCCTTACCCATTCTCTAGTTTTTGGTCATTCAATCTGTTTCTTATTTCATAGAGCCAGGTCAGAAATTAAAATAGGGAGCCAGATTTAAGGAGGGGGGTTGAAAAAATACTGGAAGAGGAATTGAGGCTGAACAAATGAGATGAAGGAAGCTGCTCTCCCATCACTAAGGCATCCAAGGGTATTTCCTGCAAAACCAGGAGTCACTCAGGAATCTTTGTGGCACTGACATTATGTAGCATGATGATGGTGATTCGGTAACTTCTCTGCTTTTCAATAATTTCTGGAACTGGCCAAATGCTTTCTTCATTCTTGGGTGCTGACGAGATGTGACCACCTCTGGGTAGCACCAACAGTGCTAGAGGCTGTTGGGTTAGGAAAGGGAAGTGCCACCTTAGGGGGAAATGTTAGGCATAGCTTTTTCAGCAGGCTGAGTGGAGCCAATTTTAGCCCCTGTTAAAAGTCTTGAGGTTGGACTCAAGTGGGGATGAATACGTAGTCTATTTCCAGAACCATCCAAATGGGATAGACCTTTCTGGAACATCTGTCCCACTCCTAACAGTCTCCCTTCTTTGACTGCAGTACAGTGTGGGGGACAACAGCTAAAATACCCCTTCCTGCCTCTGCAGGAAGTTCTCAGTAAAGCATCCGAGCCATTCCAGTGCTTGTTTAGAGTCATCATACTACGTTCTGGTCTTTCTCTGTCTTCAGGATTCGGCCGTAGCTGACCTACAGAAGTTCACATTGTCAAAGACTCTACCACAGTCTTTATAGGTACAGTGTTACCCTGAGAAGGGGAATCTGATAAATACTCCCAGAAAAAAATACTCAGAGATATCCTGTAGGATACATGGAAACATGTAACACAACATGAAGCTTATGGGAGAGCATCTAATATTGGAAGTAGCTGGACTACACATAAACCTGGCATTGCAACAGATACTTCCCTGAGAATCTGGAGAAAATCAAGAGGTATAGAAGGGAAGGGCACTGGCTTTGGGGTTGAATTTAGCTCTGGCGGTCACTTGGCAGCTGTTTGACTCCCGACAATTTATCTAACCTCTCTAAGGCTTTGTTTCTTCATCTATATGAGATTTGAGATTATCATAAGAATACCTCCTCACAGATGAACAAATGAAATAACGTACATGAAGCTCTTATCTGACACATGTAAGTGCTCAGTAAATGGTAGTTACTGTTAGGGGCGGGGCCATGTGACAGTCACCTCCCCCCCAAACAAACATACACACAAACATTTTATCCTTCATGTAAACTGAGTTTTTCTATATAGGTTCATTTATATTAAAATGATAACTTTATCAGAATTCCCATGGTGGTGCATTGTAAACGAATCCGACTAGTGTCCACGAAGATGAGGGTATGATTCATGGCCTTGCTAAGTGGGTCAGGGATCCAGCATTGCCCTGATTTGTGGTGTAGGTTGCAGAAAAGGCTTGGATCCTGAGTTGCTGTGGCTGTGGCCAGGAGTTGCAGCTCCAATTGGACCCCTAGCCTGGGAAGTTCTATGTGGTAGGGGTACAGCCCTAAAAAGCAAAAAAGCAAAACAAAAACAAAACACACCAAAAATCCACAAACCTTTATCTTTTCAAAACAGTAAATTTGTTACATTATTTACTAACTTCTAAGCAAGTTTCAAAGGCTCCTCCAACATATAGGAATATTGGTGATAATGTCTCTTACAAGCCCATTATTTAATTCCTTAACAGTAAATGCGTTTACTACTTATTTATCTACTCTAAAAGAGAAATTTCCTTTCGATCATTTAGCTTTGAGGTTACCTTTTGTAATTTTTTTAAAGACAAAAGTGTGTTTTTAACCTCATAATCCTATGCCATGTATTTAAAGAAGTATTCCCCGTTTATATTTTTAAATAACTATTAATTTTGCCTCATTTGAAAGGACATTAGCTCCCATAAATGGGCATCAGTTACTTTCTAAATAAAGGAATTTTAATTTTTGTCTGTCCTAAGACCAAGGTGACCCAAAGAAGATGTGCAAATGGCCAGCAAGCACATGAAAAGATCATCAACATAATTCTTTAGCCACTGGGGAAATGCAAATTAACACCACAATGAGATATTACACCACACCCACTAGGATGGCTATAACAAAAAAGGATGGACTTACAAGTGTTGATGGGGAGGTGGAGCAACCAGAACCCTCATATACCACTGGTGGGGATGTAAAATGGGCACAGCCACTTTGGATAACAGTTAGTTTGTTCCTCAGAGTGTTAAACATGGAATTACCATATGACTCAGTGATTCCACTCCTAGTATATGATCATGATAAATGAAAACATATGTCCACATAAAAACCTGTATATAAATGTTCATAACATCATTATTCATAACCGCCAAAATGAAAACAATACAAACTGAGGAATAGATAAATAAAATGTGGTTTATCTATACGACGGAATACTTTTTGGTCTTAAAAAAGGAATGACGTGCTGACACCTGCTACAACACAGATTAACCTTGAAAGCATTATGCTAAGTGAAAGAAAAAGACCACACGTTGCATGGTTCCATTTATACTAAATGCACCAAATAGGTAAACCAATAGCTAAAAAGTAGATCAGTGGTTGCCAGGGGCTGGGAGGAGGTGGAAGGGGGGTGTCTGCTAATGGGTACAGGATTTCTTTTGGGGATGATGAAAATGTACTGGAATTAGGGATGACAAATGAACAATTCTGGGACTATACTAAAAACTGCTGACTTGTACTATTTAAAAGAGCGAACTTTGGGAGTTCCTGTCTTAGCTCAGCGGAAATATATTGACTAGTATCCATGAGGATGTGGGCTTGATCCCTGACCTTGCTTAGTGGGTCAGGAATCCCATGTGGTTGTAGTGTAGGCCAGCAGCTGTAGCTCTGATTCGACCCCTAGCCTGGGAATTTTCACATGCCCTAAAAAGCAAAATAATAATAGTAATACAAAATAAAAGAGTAAACTTTATGCCAGGCAAATTATATCTCAGTCAAGCTACTATTTTTTTAAAAAACTGGGCTAGGATAGAGGCAACTGCAATTAAGGAAACAAAAACTGCCTGCCATATACTCATGTATTAAGACATTATCGAAAACAAAAACAAAAAGGAGTTCCCGTCACGGCGCAGTGGAAACGAATCCAACTAGGAATCATGAGGTTGTGGGTTCGGTCCCTGGCCTTGCTCAGTGGGTTAAGGATCTGGCGTTGCTGCGAGCTGTGGTGTAGGTCACAGACCATGCTTGGATCCAATGTTGCTGTGCCTCTGCCATAGGCTGGCGGCTACAGGTCTGATTAGACCCTTAGCCTGGGAACCTCCATATGCCGCAGGTTCAGCCCTAAAAAGACAAAAAGACAAAACAAAACAAAAAAGACATTATCACATATTATCATTATGACCTTTGCTTTTTAGTTTAAGGTTACTTAAAAGAGAATAGTGTTCACTGCTTTTAAATTCCAGAGGGTATCTGAAGACTAAAGTGAAAGAAATTAGAAGATTCCTTTGCAGAAGACTCTACTTGTTTCTTTCTCATTTTTCTTAAGGTCAGCCCAGTTTGAATGCTGATGTAAGCAGAGATTATTTTAAATACTTGGAGAAAGCACAGTTTACCTTAGTTGGAACTCCTGTTTCACAGCTGTCATCAATGAAAGAATCCACCACATTTAGAAAGGCTGGGCAGTAGGAGCCCAACTGTTGACAACTAATACAAATCCTAAAAAGATCTGTAAGAGGACAGTGCAGAGACTGCTTTCATAAAATTTTACTCATTGGATATGGAAGACTAGATTAGTGGGAGGAAGCAGATGCCTGGAGAGTTTCAAGCCTAAATGACCGGGAGAAAAAATGATGGAGCCATTGACGAGAGTTAGGAGGGAGGGCTGGCACAATGAGTTGGAGGTGCTAACAACATACCAATATAGAAGTATGGCATTTTTAAAGCTGGAAGGGACCCCTTGATTATCTAGTGACCAGTGCCTTTATTCTCAATGAGAAATCTCAGGCTGAGTGAAGGGAGAGTGACTTGCCCAATGTATGGCTGAAAATTGGTATGAGAGCTCCTAGGCTAACAGTCTGACCTGCAGGTATTTGGAAATGTAGATCAGACACCCAGGAGAGAATGTGGTACTCTTTGGATCAAACTACTTGGAAATAACCTCAATAGTGGGGATAGTTGAAGTTATGGGAGAGGATTTCTAGAGACATAAAGAATGTTGAAATCCATGACTTAACCTCAAGATAGATACCAAGCAGGGAGGTCCAGTGATCCTAGCTTGGAATGGTACCTCCTTCTCTGGATGATTGATTTGTCAGACACTGTGCTCAGGATACAGCATCAGATAAAGGAGACTCCCTGACCTTTTGGAGCTAACAGCCCTTGGAGAGACAAAGAGATCAGCAGGCATTTGCAGTGCAGTGTGATAGATGCTGTGATGTAAGAGAACATATGTTGTGGGAGCAAGCCAATCCCACAGCATTTTAGGACCAGAAACTGAATTCATCCTATGACCCAGAATTTTTTTTTTTTTTTGGCCTTTTCTAGGGCCGCTCCCACGATATATGGCGTTTCCAAGGCTAGGGGTCGAATCGGAGCTGTAGCCGCCAGCCTACAGCAGAGCCACTGCAACGTGGGATCCGAGCCGTGTCTTCGACCTCCACCACAGCTTACGGCAAGGCCGGATCCTTAACCCACTGAGCAAGGCCAGGGACTGAACCCACAACCTCATGGTTCCTAGTCGGATTCATTAGCCACTACACCACAATGGGAACTCCACTGACCCAGAATTGACTACACCGGCAGGAAATGGAGACCACTAAGAAGGAGAACATACTTTGAGAACGACTGAACTACACCTACCAAACACACCAGAATTAGAAGAAAGAGCTAAAAAATGATTGAATACTTTACAAAGAAGGCTCTACTTTTCCAGCCTTATCTTTCATTTGTGCTCAGCTTGCAGGGTCACCCACTCCCCATGTCAAGGTTCCCACAATGAGAAGGTTGCTCGGTGAACTCAGACTCTGAAGGAGGTGAATATACGTAAAGGATATTTCATCAAAACCCATGAATTTTTTTTTTGTCTTTTTGTCTTTTTAGGACTGTACCCAAGGCATATGCAGGTTCACAGGTTAGGGGTCGAATCGGAGCTTTAGCCACCCGCCTACACCATAGCCACAGCAACTCTGGATCTGAGCTGCACCACAGCTCACGGCAACACCAGATCCTTAACCCAATGAGCGAGGCCAAGGATCAAACCTGCATCCTCATGGATGCTAGTCAAGTTCATTAACCACTGAGCCACGACAGGAACTCCAAAACTCATGGAATTATTTTTGACCTCAATAGGTATCACCTATCCAGGGACCAGAATCTTCTGATCCCTTCCTTAGACAGAGGTGGATGAAGAGACTCTGATACATTGTGCACTCTGACTTTCTTTGTAAAAACTCCATTTTGACAATCATGCCTCTGTAAGTGCAGAAGCATTTAATATTTATTTGTTTATAAGTAATTCATTCACATGTTCAAAATGTAAAGGTACAACAGGGTATATAGTGAAAAATCTTCCTCTTGATCCCATCCTTCAGGTTCCTGCCTCAGGGCCAACTTACATTATCAGTGTCTTATGTTCCCTTTCAGAGATTTAATATTTTATTCCATTTCATTTCATTTTATTTCATTTCATTTCATATGGCCGCACCTGTGGTATATGGAATTTCCCAGGCTAGGGGTCGAATCAGAGTCGCAGCTACTGGCCACAGCCACAGCCACGGCAATGTGATGTGGGATCCAAGCTGCATCTGCAGCCTACACTACAGCTCACAGTAAAGGTGAATCCTCAACCAACTGAGCAAAGCCAGGGATTGAACCTGCATACTCATGGATGCTAGTCAGGTTTGTTTCCACTGCGCCACAATGGAACCCCCATGAGAATATATTTTAGGTCACCTTGTTTGAACTTGAGTAACTCCCCCCTTTTATGATTTAATTTGAGAGATACCCTATTTCTTAAACTATAGGTACAAACATCTCTTTGAATGGGTAACTTCTGCTGAAAGGCAATCTCGTGTGAGTGCGCGCACGTGCGTGTGTGTGTGTGTGTATACTAATTTAGTTTCACAGAGTATCTATATCTCTAAGTTCTAGGAACATATTATGATTGCTTCCTATGTACAGATTCTAATGTCAAGCATGATAGTGAAATAATAAATTCTTACAATAGGCTCTTTTGTTATTCATCTTCTTGACCCAGTGACTTTACCAGCTTTTGGTTTTATCCAAATCTCAGGACACATTTCAAAAAGTCTGTACTTCAGAGTTCCCACTGTGGCTCAGGGGAAATGAATCTGACTAGCATCCATGAGGAAGCAGGTTCGATCCCTGGCCTCGCTCAGTGGGTTAAGGATCCAGCGTTGCCATGAGCTGTGGTGTAGGTTGCAGGCACGGCTCTGATCTGGCATTGGTGTGGCTGTGTTGTAGGCCGGAAGCTACAGCTCTGATTCAACCCCTAGCCTGGGAACCTCCATATGCCATGGGTGGGGCCCTAAAAAGTCTCCCCCCCCAAAAAAGTCTGTATTTTGTTGGTTAGAACCAAGTAGAGATGGGCATATTCCCAAAGTAACAGTAATGAGGGAGATATTGCAAAGCAGAATCATTTGCTAAGCTTCTTAATATTCTCCCTTCCTTGTCCTCTTAGACCAACCCCCTCCGCATTACCCTAAATTATGCCTCTAGAGTAACATTCAAAAGAACATTACTATTAGACATGAATATGCATAACCATTAATTATGAGCCCACCAAGATCCTACAATTATTGATTCAAAGTTATTGGTGTCACACTAACCTATTGCCAGTGAGGAAGAAGAAAATCATTTCTTCTGAAAAAAAGCAGCAACCAAAGACCAAGATGTTGCCGAGTACCACCATCAATACCAACAAACAAACCAGACTTGTGCTTGCAACAGATGATGTCAATCTAAAAACTGTTACAGAATTTCTTCAAGGGCAAATAAAAAAAATAATAAATTAGTAAGTAGGAAAGGAAAAGTAGGGGGGTATGGAAAGTACTTTGATTTGCTTTCATAGCAGCAGGACTTGTTTGGGCAGCTCCATCCATTCACTTTTCACTGCATCCCAGGAAAAAAGGGTATATATCCTATGGCTAAAGGAAGAGGGTTTTTTGTTGTTGTTGTTTTGTTTTGTTTTGTTTTTGTTTTGTTTTGTTTTGTTTTAGGGCTGCACCTGCAATGAATGAAGGTTCCCAGGCTAGGGGTCGAATCGGAGCCACAGCTGCCAGTCTATGCCAGAGCCACAGTAATGCCAGATCTGAGCCATGTCTGCAACCTACACCACAGCTCAGGGCAACGCCAGATCCTTAACCCACTGATCAAGGCCAGGGATTGAACCTGTACCCTCATGGATACTAGTCAGATTCGTTTCCTATGAGCCATGACAGGAACTCCCAAGACAGTTTTTTTTTTTTTTTTTTTAATTTTTTTGAATGTCATTTTATTGATTTGAGAGGAATTATACATTCTTGGAAGAGCTTGAGTGCCTGGTTTTTTTTTTTTGTTTTTTTTTTTAATTTTATTTTCCCACTGTACAGCAAGGGGGTCAGGTTATCCTTACATGTATACATTACAATTACAGTTTTTCCCCCACCATTTCTTCTGTTGCAACATGAGTATCTAGACATAGTTCTCAATGCTATTCAGCGGGATCTCCTTGTAAATCTATTCTACGTTGTGACTGATAAGCCCAAGCTCCCGATCCCTCCCACTCCCTCCCCCTCCCATCAGGCAACCACAAGTCTCTTCTCCAAGTCCATGATTGATTTTCTTTTCTGAGGAGATGTTCATTTGTGCTGGATATTAGATTCCAGTTATAAGTGATGTCATATGGTATTTGTCTTTGTCTTTCTGGCTCATTTCACTCAGTATGAGATTCTCTAGTTCCATCCATGTTGCTGCAAATGGCATGATGTCATCCTTTTTTATGGCTGAGTAGTATTCCATCGTGTATATATACCACATCTTCCGAATCCAATCCTCTGTCGATGGACATTTGGATTGTTTCCATGTCCTGGCTATTGTGAATAGTGCTGCAATGAACATGCGGGTGCATGTGTCTCTTTTAAGTAGAGCTTTGTCCGGATAGATGCCCAAGAGTGGGATTGCAGGGTCATATGGAAGTTCTATGTATAGATTTCTAAGGTATCTCCAAACTGTTCTCCATAGTGGCTGTACCAGTTTACATTCCCACCAACAGTGCAGGAGGGTTCCCTTTTCTCCACAGCCCCTCCAGCACTTGTTATTTGTGGATTTATTAATGATGGCCATTCTGACTGGTGTGAGGTGGTATCTCATGGTACCAAGACAGTTTTTTAAATGTAAAACTTAATAACAGTCTGGTCTCATTATTTCCAGATACTCCCAATTCTTACCTCTACAAAATTAGTGTCTGTAATGAGTGACATGAAGATGTCCTCAAATCTCAGACAGAAGTAGTACAAAGTAAAGTCAATACCATGTGTGTATATATACTGTCCCCTTATACCCCTTTATTGAGGAGCAGTACATCTCTGGCCACACTAAGTACACTGCGAGAATTAGACCTTAAAGGCAGCTGCATTTATATGTTTGGAGAAAGTACTTAGCAAAATTTGAGAAATGTTAGAGAGTCTCCAAAGCCTTTACTGGAAGCATGATATCTTCATTAAAAGGAGAAAGAGGAGTTCCCGTCGTGTCTCAGTGGTTAATGAATCCCACTAGGAACCATGAGGTTGCGGGTTCGATCCATGGCCTTGCTCAATGGGTTAAGGATCCGGCATTGCCGTGAGCTGTGGTGTAGGTTGCAGACAAGGCTCAGATCCTGCGTTGCTATGGCTCTGGTGTAGGCTGATGGGTACAGCTCCGATTAGACCCCTAGCCTGGGAACTTCCATATGCTGCAGGAGCGGCCCAAGAAATGGCAAAAAGACAAAAAAATAAAATAAAAGGAGAAAGAATTTGGTTCCAGATCACACAGCAAGTCAATAGCAGAGCTAAGATAGGAACTTAGATTTACTGACTCCTAATCACCTGATTATCGCTTTTGGAGGCCTCCTTATCATTAGAGCTAGCAACATATTACCTCATTTTCATATAGCTCTTAGTGCCACATAAAGTTCTATGTGTACAATCTCTCATTTTGGTCCATCCTGTGTGCTGGGGACAATAAATATGATTGTTCTCCTTCTGAGGATAAGAAGATTGCAACTCAAGAAGACACATAGTAGTCTATAACAGAGTCAAGACCAGAACCCAGTTTTCCCAATTCCCTCATCACCACTGTTTCCACCATGCCACCTGGCTTGTCTAGTGCCTTCCATCAGTGAAGTGGAAAACAAGCACGAGATACCACAATTTAAAAAACAGCCTGTTAAAAATAATTACATATTTCGTAGGAAGTGAAATACTCAAATCTCTCTGTCCCTTCTCCCGCTAGCAATTTAAACATTAAACTGAGCTCTCTGGTTTTGCACAAATCTGTAGCAATTAAAACTGCGCACTGTTAAGTTACTATTTTTCTAACAAATGTATCCTGCTCAAATTGAAACAAAAATTTAAATACATGAAATGGAAGGGAAAAAACTCTCTGCAGTCCTCCCTTATTTCCGGACCGCATTTATCTCTATTTTCATGATTGAGTTTCTCAAGCCAGGGGCACATGGCCAAAGACTATTTGAAAAGGTAAGTATGCCGAAGAACACCTAGCAGGCTAGTGGGTGGACCGCGCAGCATTCCAGGGAACGGATGACTGAGTTCCAGACTTGGTCCCCTCCGGGCTCCATCCCCGTGTTGCCCGAAACTTGCGGTGGTTTCCTTCAATGCAAAATGATGGGTCTGGGTCAGTGCACAGAGATGAATTTAAACGTGTGATCATACTCACGCTCTGCATATTTAAATCCATAAATACAAATTTAAGACAATACAAGTATACATCATCATGTTGACTCGTCAAAAGTCGCGTCGTCCTCCCTGTCCCTGAGACTGGGGCCCTTGGTTGGCCGCCCCGGGCCAGACTGGGAGAGCGGGGCAGAAGCCAGCGGGCGGACTGACAACCAACGAAGGGCCAGCCCTAGGGAAATGACCCCGCGCCCCCGCGGCCCCATCCGTTTCCAACTCCTGGCTGCCCCGCGCCCAGCCCTGCTTTCCGCCGGCCCCACCACCTGCTCCCGCCAGCCAATGGGACGCGTGGGGGCGGAGGGGGCGGTGGGGGCGGAGGGGGCGGGGTAATGCTACAAAAGGCCGCGGGCCGCGCGCCCAGACACTCCGCTGCGGGCGCGCTCTCGGGAGGCACAGGGAGACGCTGCCGAGCGCTGGGCACTATCGGCTCGTGGATCAGCTGGGCGTGGGGCGATGCTGCGGGTGCGGTGTCTGCGCGGTGGAAGCCGCGGTGCCGAAGCGCTGCACTACATCGGGTCACGGGTGCGTGCGCTGCCGCCTCCTCCTCGTCCGGCGGCCGCGCGCTCTTCCCCTCTCCTTCCCTCGCTTTCCCCTGGCAGCATTGCACGACAGTGTCCCTTCTGGGTCCCCCTGGAAGCTTGGTTTCAAGAGCTTTTGCGTGATTCCGGGAGCGTGGCGGTGTCCCTGGGGAAGGGGGCGTGCGTCGGGCCACACCCCGTGGGTACAGCGGATCGCTGCGCACCTCCGGCCGTTGTGGAAGTCAGCGCAAGGGGCTCCGCCCTCCCTAGTGGGACCTCGGCTCGCTCCGCGGGGCTTCCAGCCTGAGTGAGGGAGTTGGGGCGACAAGCAACACCTCTTAGTGAAAGATTGGCTTTAAGGGGGCTCTTGCCCTGGGAGGGCAGAGAGTTGGGCATGAGTGTAGGGTGGATGGACGGGAGAAGGGACAAAGTAGGTGACAGGGACGGAGAAGGAGCGAGCAGGCCCACTCCTAGTGTAACATGGAGTCCTGAGTCACGAGGGGTGTTGGAGCGAGCTCGGTCTGTACCCAGATTTCTGCCTGGTCCCGCCCTCCGTTTCCCGGGTTTGTAAGCAGGCGCCTGCAGATCCTCCCTAGCTCCCGAGACTGGAATAGCCGGGCAGTTTGGCTCCCCCACACACCCCTCCGCAACTGGTTTCAGAACAGCTGTCACTCCCTCTGGTTTTGGTCTCTACCCTCGCGCCCCTCCTGCCACCTTAAGGCTTTTAACAGGGTAGGATAGAGATGGCGGGGGCGGGGTGTGAGGAGGATGTTGAGGTCTGCCCAGTGCATGAGGGACTCGCCTTACTCTAGAGTTTATAGGCCCTACATTTTTAGAAGGCTTATCGGAAGTTCTTAGATCTCCTTTCCAGGGCTTTTAAATTTGTACTTGGATTAGTTAATTCTTATTTTGCCTGGGGTACTGTGGACCTTCTGTAACTTGGCATAATCCAAGTGCCAAAGAATGTGAAGCGTGTGTCGGCGATGAAAAAAATTTTGGTTTGAAGCTGATTGTTCTGAGAGATAAAAGCCCTTTACAAATGTTCTATGTTTTCATTGGGAGGAAGGAGGGGGACCCTAATACTGGTAACCTTTGATATTGAGGGGAAAGGAGGCTCCCTCCCCCAGCTGGACTTGGCAGGGAGTCGGGGGCTGCTTTCTGTGGTTTTCTGGGAAGAGGATGACCCAATGTATGCAGAAGAGTTGCTTAAAATTTGATTGAAGAAAACCATTTTGAGATATAAATGGGGGTGTATGGTCTTTGGGGATAAAATCTTCTGAGGAGTTTTAAAGAGCTCCACCAGTTGACACAAGAGATAAAAAGATAATTTATAAATACATTGGAAGGTAAAAATCTGCTATAACCCCACTACCCACTTATACACTACCACCTCGGTTTACATTCTCCTAAAAGATTGAAATGTTATCCTGGGTTTTCATCCCAACTCTGCTTCCCCTGCGCCCAAGTACTTTACAAGAATACGTAATAATCTTTTCTTTGTTCTTGGAAGCTTGGAAGAACTGTAACAGGATGGGTGCAGCGAACTTTCCAGAGCACCCAGGCAGCTACAGCTTCCTCCGGGAATTCATGTGCAGCTGATGACAAGGCCACTGATCCTCTGCCCAAGGACTGCCCTGTCTCCTCTTACAACGAATGGGACCCCTTAGAGGAAGTGATAGTGGGTCGAGCTGAAAATGCCTGTGTCCCACCATTCACTGTGGAGGTGAAGGTAAAGCACGTCTTTCACGTGTCTGAAGTGGGTTGATTCCTCACCATCTGCAGTCTGGCTTCTGCTCTCACTCTCCCCTGTAACTGCGTTCATGTTAGCTTACTCAGAACCACCCAAATCCAGCTGGTGATGTTAAGTGAGCTGTCTTGGCACCTCTGCAGTATTTGACACTACTTACACCAGTGATTATTCCCTCCTTCAGGTTCAGAGAGACCACCTTTTCTGGAGATATTCATTCTTTCACTACTCCTCACAGCTTCCTTCACTGTCTGTAATGTGGTGGGGGTTGAATAGAATTTCCCTTTTATTCTCACAGCTTCAGCCCCCTCCCATTCCACTCTAGTCCAGATGGACATGTTAAATTCTTCACTGGATATTGCCACTGTACCCCTAATGTTACACATTTGAGTTCAACTGCACTGCTCCGCTAAATTGGGCCCTTCGTCCTTCTTTCCAGTTTTTGGCCTTTCTACTTATTCAAGCCAAAACATCAAAGAATCATCTTTTATTTCTCCTTCAGTCACATCCTCCACATCCATGCTCCGAGATCTAACAAGTCTCCTGTCAAAATGAACCTTGCCTCCATCCCTCTGCTACTGCCTGACGTCAGGATCTCATCCACTGCCTGCACTATAGCAGTTGACTCCTAACTAGTCTCCCCTATTTGCTAAACTCTCCATACCACCACCAGCTACAACCAGTGATTTCTTAAAACAAAATTCAATGTTGTTACTCGTCTGCTCCTAGCAACCCTCTATTTCACTAGGCTCTCACCTCTACTATTTCACCCAGTTTTCAGCAGACTTTATAAGATGACCACATAAACAGCCAAACCAGACTGCCTTGGTTCTTTGCTCCCACCCAGGGCTCTCCCACCTACCTTCCCACACCCCTCTTGTCTGCAATTTAAACCTTCCCCTCTTCCTACTGCCTACTTCCAGAGGCACCTCCCACAAAGCCTTCCAGGATTTCCCTGTCAACAAGTTATATCTTCCTTTTCTTCTTATTTTTTTTCTTTTTTGGCTGCCCTGTGGTGTATGGAGTTTCTGGGCCAAGGGTCAGATCTGAGCCGCAGTTGTGACCAACACCACAGCTGTGGCAATGCCAGATCCTTAACCCACTGGGCGGGGCCAGGGATCGAACCTGCATCCCAGCACTCCAGAGATACCACTGTTCCTGTGGCACCATAGCCGTTTTAAAAAAAACTTCCTTTTAAAAAAACTCTTAGTGCTCTTTAGCTATAATATTTTTATGACCAGAGCCTCTGTAGGCTAGTGATCAGGTTTTATATTGTGTAAGGGTTCCATCCACACTGCAGACATAGCCTACATTTCTATTAATAATGGGTTACAAATATATCTTCAGTGTGCTTAAATTCTTCCTGAATATTAATATTTTTATTTGTAATGTGGGTTGAGGAACTGAATTCTGTTACATCTCTGTCATCATCATCAGAAGTGTTACATACCTTGTATCTGGGCTGCAGAGTTATTAGCACAAAAGAATTTGCTTTTTATCTGGAAAGATAGGCTATTTACGCTATTTACCTAGAAACGTAGAAATGAAGACTAATACGAAATATCTTATGACTATCAATTGGCAAGGCAGTTGAACTGAAGTGCCAGGAGAGCTAAGCGGAAAGCAGTGACCAAATGCTGTATAGTTAGGAAGTTTTCTCAAAGAAAATGAGACTTAGACCATAAAGACAGGATAACAGAAAAAGCAACAACTTCTAATTGTTCGCAACTACTTTTGGTTCTGATATTTGAGATTTCATGAACAAATTAATATACATACTATCCACATTTTTTAAAAGACATGACCTTTTTAAAGCTTTTTCTTGAAAAAAGTCCCATTCCTTAACCATTTTAATTGGGTGAAATTAAATTTCAAACTCAGGCAATAGTTATACCCTTCTATTTGTCTTTAGAATAACTTTTATACCACATGATCTTATGGAATCAGAATTCTAAGACATTATTTTGAGTTTTTTGTCACATGATTTATGACTTCAGATTTTTTTCATTTCATGGACTTGTGGAAAATGTGCCAGGCTAAAGTCAGGAGATCACTCAGATTGAATTAGGTATCTGATAAAAGCTTAGTAGCTAATCTCAGTTAATCAGCGGTTTGACATTGAGTCTACAAATTTCTGGGCCTCAGTAAAATAAAGATATTAAGAAGTGTGCTATCTACTTAATGAGGTTAAATAGAAAGGTAAAAGGTTACATGTCAAGTACTTCAAAGGACGAAACCACAACTCATTACAATTGTATGGATACAGTTTGCCAATTCCATAGAAAAGTCCACTGAGGGTGTAATGATTGTAGATAATAGTAGCATTAGCACTATTGCTTTCATTCATTTAGTTATTTCTGCCTTTGCCACAGACGAAACTAGATGTTGCAGGAGAGGAAATTAGGTCTAAGACACACATGGCCCCTAGAAGGCAAGGTCTTACCTTTAAGTTGGAGAAAAATAGCACAGATTTATTGATCGGTTTGGGGCCAATGAAAGATAAAATAAAATAGTAAACTGTTTATAGGCAACTAGAGCATAAGATATGTTGGAAGATAAAAGTGCTTGAGAAATTTTATGCGAGTGAGAAACAGCGGTCAGGCAATACGATTTTTTAAAGCTATATGGCATTGTATTCTGCAAAACAGTGAGTGCTTTCCATCAAATATGAGCTTTTTGCTTTACTTTTGTCTTTTTTTCTTAATAAGGCCCTTGATAAAGGACCTTTTATAAGAGCCAAAGTTTTTTTTAACTTTTTTTATTACTCAATGAATTTATTACATTTATACATTTATACATTTTATACATTTATACATTTATACATTTATACAATGATCATCACAATCCAATTTTATAGGATTTCCATCCCACAATCCCAGCGCATCCTCCTATATAAGAGACAAAGTTGATCAGGGTTAATTTAAGTTTGCAGCTGGATAAATAATAAGTTCCTGTTGAGATTTCCTAACCTTCCAAAGACAGTATTTAAATTTCACTTGGCAAACATACCCTGAAGAATTTTAGGCTCTGAAAAACTATCAAGTTTCTAGGAATGCAGCCACATCTCTACAAGACATTATTAAAAACATCACATGCTAAACATTTAATACAGTTTTTTTTTAAATCTTGAAGATACTTGGTAAATGATTGCTAACTCATTTCACAGGGTCATAAAGGAAGTGTAAATAATTTCTAACTATCTCTTGGAAAATGTAGTGTGGTCTGATCACTTAGACTTTGTCCAACCTTAGCCAGAGTATGACCTATATGAGAGCATTCACACTTGTTCAAATAACTTTTTTCTCCCAGGAAAGTTTACTTCATATTTGTAAAGCAGGCTCCACTCTGCACAAATAGTCACACGGGATATTTTGGACTGTGTCCAGCGAGACAGCGTGGCTGTGTATCTGTTGGAGCCCAGTGTTAAATTTTCAAAGGCTTCTTGTCCCCTCGTGGACTGTAAGAGATGTGCCTGGCATGAGAAGGAGGAAGTGGTGAATGGAGGAGTAGTACCAGGATGTGTCTGAGAGGAATATAAAGAGTCATTATTATCCTCTGGTTGCTGCTGCAGGACTTCCTAGGAGTGGAAAACAGCAGAATGCTTTTATTTCATTCTGTTTTTTAGAAGAGTGGATTGATCTTCACAAGTACTCACATTTTTAATACTATAACATTTTCCATGGGCCAGGAATTGAGCTTATTGTTTCCCTATTGATCCTCAAAACTAAAGCAACCCACTGATCATTTAGACAGGGGTTGGCAAATTTTTTCTGTACAAGGCCAGATAATAAATGTTTCAGGCTCTGCAGACCATAGGTCTCTGTCACAACCACTCCACTCTCAACTCTGCCACTGCAGTGCAAAACCCCCTCAGACAATATGTAGACAAATGAGTGTGTTTCCATAAAACTATTTACAAAAACAGGCAGCAGGCCAGATTTGGCCCATGGACTTTAATTTGCCAGCCAGTTTTAAAGCTTCACTGGCATCCTTCCTTTTTGCTGAATACCTGTTTTTCAGATTCTCATTCCATCTCCAGCAGGCTCAGCTCCAGCCTAATTGATGTGAACGTAGATACTGAACTAATGAGAGGCAGTCTGCTTGATGTTTATCAGGCTGAGCTGAAAGGAGAAGTAGAGACAGAAAATCTGGAAAAGTCACTATCTTTGACATTAAAGAGTTAGACATCCAGACAGTCTATCTCATTACCCATTTTCCCCTTCTTTATGTCACTCACTACTGTCTGAAACTTATTTGTGATGGACACCTTATCAGACATGATCAAGACTAGTGGTTGGTCACCAATGATATAGGTAAACATTTTTCATATATATATATATATATATAAATGTAGATTGCTTTCATATATATATATATATATATATATATATATATATATATATATATATATATATAAATGTAGATTGCTTTGCCAATCTTTTGATGAAGGTCCAAGACTCTTTCTGAGCTTTTGGATCTTCTGTTTGGAATTCTGCTTTTCTCTCTTGATTTTTTTTTTGGTCTTTTTAGGGCTGCACCCACAGCATATGGGAGTTCCCGGGCTAGGGGTCGAATTGGAGCTTTAGCTGTTAGCCTACACCACAGCCACAGCAACACCAAATCTGAGCCACGTCTGTGACCTACACCATAGCTCATGGCAATGCCGGATTCTTAACCCACTGAGTGAGGCCGGGGATCAAACCTGCGTCCTCATGGTTCCTAGTCAGATTCGCTTCCACTGAGCCACGATGGGAACTTCTCTCTTGATAAATTATATCCGTACGCATCACTTATATTTCCCAACATATTTCTTTAATTTGACTGAGAATTTTGTGTGCAAAACAATCTGAATGAAGAATCCTTCTAGATTTTTATACTTTTGAAAACTAGTATTTTACAGTTGTTGTACCTACCCTAAATCAGTAGCAATTTTTAGCTAATTGACCTTTTTTTTTTTGGCCTGAGTTTCCTGGGGCCAGAGATCAAACCTTCACCACAGTAGCAACTCAAGCTGCTGCAGTGACAATGCCAGATCCTTAACCTGCTGTGTCACCAAGGACTCCGGGCTATATGCATTTTAAAAGACAACCTTGTGATGCAGTGGGTTAAAGGTCCAGCATCGTCACTGTAGCAGCTCGGGTTGCTGCTGTGGTACGGGTTTGATCCTTGGCCAGGGAACTTCCACATGCTGCGGGCATAGCCAAGAAGAAGAAAAAAAAAAAATGCATATAACCCTTGGACACTTTCTAAATGTTAAACTTTTTTCCAGCTACTTAAAAATTAGTACATTTGCTTATGAGACCACTTCCTTTATGGCAGAAGGACTTGAGGCAATATGAGAGCTCAGATGGATTAGAGAGGAGAGCAGTGGTAGGGTGAGACATGTTGGTAGGAAAGCGTAAGAAGCACCAAGGGCAGACTTGTGCTGCTGCACAATTTTGCCAAGTGGTGATTCTTTTGAATGAGAAAATAGTAATGGGTTTTTAAGAGAACAAAGCATGTTTGAGGGTATGTCTCTAACTTTTAAGGGAATAGTGTCCTATTTTCCTAAGGAGTATCTTGAAGTGCTGTTTTTAAGGCAGAATTATAGAAGGCATGGCTAGCTCATGGTTTAATCTTAGTATGGCTGTGCTTTTATTCACTTAAGCTATTCTGTTTGTTCTATTTGATTTCACTGAGACTAACAGCAGCACCCATGTCCTGTTTTGCCTCTGAAGCATGTAAAAACTGGCCCAAAAGAAGCATTCAGGGCCTTGTGAGGGGTGACATGTTACGAGTGGAGGTGTATGAGATCTCAGGCACATGAGATCTCAGACAGAAGGAAAAAAGGGTCCCCAAACATCCAGAGAATTTAGAGATCGTCATTCAACCCATAGTTAGTATCTTCCCAGAGAGTCAGTATGCTTGGTTCTGGGGATCAACACTGGGTCAGATGTAGTCTCAGTCTCAGTTCTGCTAAACAGTACAAATTACTGTTCACCACCTATGAACCTAGAGTTGTATTTCTTTCCTATAAGTATTTAACTTACTTTCTTCTGATTCTAGGCCAACACATATGAAAAGTACTGGCCTTTTTACCAGAAGTATGGGGGCCATTATTTTCCCAAAGATCATTTGAAAAAGGCTGTTGCCGAAATTGAAGAAATGTGCAATATTTTAAAAATGGAAGGCGTGACAGTGAGGAGGCCTGACCCCATTGACTGGTCAGTGAAGTATAAAACTCCTGATTTTGAGTCTACGGGTAAGTGATGTTGGATACTTAAACTGCTAGTGTCTTGCTTTTTATTTCTCTCCTAAAGTATAAAGAGAACACTCTGAAAATTTCTCAGAGATTGCTTTTGTTTTAATAACCCTTCAAAACTTTAAAGGTTACTTAGGAACAGCCTGGTTCTTTTGGATAGGATTAAGAGGTACATGTTCTAAAATCCACTGTAAATCTAGAATCTTGAAAGAAGCAGTTTTTCTGAACTTGATGGACATTTCCTTATATAAGAACAGTGGATTCCATTTAATTTTTCTCAACAACAAAAGTTAAAAGGGAAACAGAAACATTCCCATTTTATATTTAATCGACATTGCTATAGGACTGTTCTTGTACCTGAGTTCACTGTGTTCTAATTTACATTTGTATAAGTGCTCCTTGGACCAATTTTTATCTTGTGATACTGAAATTCTCTGAAAAACTCTGTTAGGAGTTAAAAAAGGTGAAAACTTGGTTCAAGATCTCTTTGAACAGGCACCTCATTGCTTCTTTTTTTTCTTTCTTCTTTTTTTTGCTTTGCTTCATCCCCACACAGAATTCATATTAACAATCTAGTTATGTACCACTTAATATTTTTTCATTTGCATATAATTATATACATACACAGTACGGGTTTTCTGAATTTTTTTTTTTTTTTGCTTTTTTTTTGCGGGGGGCACACCCGTGTCCTGTGGAGGTTCCCAGGCTAGGGGTCTAATGGAAGCTACAGCTGCTGGCCTACGCCAGAGCCATGGCAACGCCAGATCTGAGCTGCATCTGCGACCTACACCATGGCTCATGGCAACACCAGATCCTTAACCCACTGAGCGAGACCAGGGATCGAACCCACAACCTCATGGTTCTGATCAGATTCATTTCCGTTGCGCCACACCGGGAACTCCATTTTCTGAAATTTTTATTTTCTTTTTTAACGAAAGAGTGGGATCATATTAGATAGACTCTGCTATCTTGGAAATTAGCACCACTGAGGTTGCTGTGGCACTTTGTGGCCTGACAGGTTTATATGGTGCGATGCCTCGAGACATCCTGATCGTTGTGGGAAATGAGATTATCGAGGCTCCAATGGCCTGGCGCGCTCGATTCTTTGAGTACCGCGCATACAGATCGATTATCAAAGACTACTTCCGCCGTGGGGCCAAGTGGACAACGGCTCCTAAGCCCACAATGGCTGATGAGCTTTATGACCAAGTAAGTCCCCAATTATAGGTGAGTAATTAGTAATTTTTCTGATAGAGAAATTGAGATAGAGATTCTCGGATACCTTGTTTATGTACATCAGAAACTGAGAACATCGCCTTTTAAAAACATGATTGTTTCATGATGAAAATGAGAGTAAATGATATCATGATGATAATAGTAATAATAATAAGAGCTAACACTCATTGGCGCATACCCTGTTCCAGGTCTTGAGCTAAAGCACTTCATTTACATCCTCAGTTGTGTATATTCTTCACAGCAAGCCCCTGAGGGAATAGCATCATTCCATTACAGGGAGGAAAACTTGCCTAAAAACACACAGCCATTCACTGATGGAGACAGAAGAGTCACTAGGCTGAACTCCATTCTCTTCTTCTAGAAAAAGAATCTGGTATACAAGCCATATTCACAGGAAAAGGAAGTATATGTCCCTTATTAGGTCACTTACTGTTTGATTATTTATAGAAAGAATCAAAAAATCAAAATTTCTTCTAGGGGGTTAAAGACAGAAGTCAGTAATGAATCTGTTCCACCACTCCCTGTCAAATTTGGGAGGGGGTGGATGGGATTTCATTTTATGGTGTGAGTTAGGCTCTGGACCAAATTCCTTTTCTAGAAGAACAGAATGCCTTCATCCTGCTGACTTTCGGTGCTGTGGGTAACTGTATAAAATAACGTATGGCACATGGAATATTTTCAGAATCGGCACTGCCTCTGGACCCCTTACTTCCAAGTATCAGGGGCCTGCTGTCGTGCCTACTTTTTAACTTTTGCTTGTCAGTTTGCTTTATTTCAGTTTGGTTAGCATGGACCTACATCTTCTCCATGCATGTGTTAGCCTACAACAGGGTAGTAGTGTTTGGAGAAATGATAATGTCGACCTAATATTCTTAGTACTGAAGGCAGTAGCAGTCATTTCCTCATGAACCAATGCACTGTGGGTGTTCGTTCTTGTCCCAATCAGGATTACCCCATCTATTCTGTAGAAGACAGACACAAATTGGCTGCTCAGGGAAAATTTGTGACGACTGAGTTCGAGCCATGCTTTGATGCTGCTGACTTCATTCGAGCTGGAAGAGATATCTTTGCACAGAGAAGCCAGGTTGATAAAGCCCGCTTCGGAAATTTCTCACTTTATTATTATATTTTAAATTTCCAAATTAAAATATTTTCATCCTATTTTTAGTTATCTAAACATAAAACCAAATTTTAATCCAGTTACATCTTCCTTTTATTTTCAGGTTACAAACTACATGGGCATTGAATGGATGCGTAAGCATCTCGCTCCTGACTACCGAGTGCACATCATCTCCTTTAAAGACCCCAATCCAATGCACATTGATGCCACCTTCAATATCATTGGGCCTGGTCTTGTACTTTCCAACCCTGACCGACCCTGTCACCAGGTAGGGCAGTCCTTAGGATTCTGGAAAAGCAATAGAGTCTGGCAACGGAAGGTATTGCCACTTTTATTTTAAACACTTCCATGACTCTTAACGGTTCTAAGTGACAGTTCAGCAGTGCTCAACATGATTATGGTCAAACATTGGATTGCTGATGTTATATTACTACCAGATGTCCAATACTCAGAAATATCCACAGTAGCCGTGATAATTAGCATATGTCAGCAGACTTTGACTTTGGCTGCTTGTTGCTGTCAGAGCCTCAAGTTTGTGTGTATGTGTGTGTTTTTATCAAACAGAGTGGTAGTATCTCATAACTTGCAGCCAAGCTTCCTCAGCAGCTGAATTGCAAACAAGATGATCTCTGCCTATCTGGGGGAACACCACTGAGTAGTGGGTGTCTTCTTCCCTCTCCAGTGGGTCAGGGCCCCTTTGGCCAGCCCCACCCTGCAGGGAGGAACAGAGCCGCTGCCCCCCAGCAGGTCTGTTCCCCCTGCAGCCTCCTCCTTCTGCCCACTGCCCCCTACTTCCAGTTGGGCGGTGAGTGATTTTGTGTTCTTTGCTAGGCTGCAGTACACCATTGCAAAAATCACAATTTTACTCTATTACTGTTCATTTCTATTCCATATATTTAGATCTAGTGACCAATATGACTTTCATTTCATTTAAATATAATTCAGGGATCTACTAAGTAAAGTTTGTGAACCCAGGGATGGCTGGGTTATCACAGGTCTCTAAGGACAGTTCTGGTGCTTTGGGAGTATATGCCTACCATGTGCCTTTATACTCCAGTCACAGATGCAAAGTGATTGACGATGAAGTAGATGGACTATGGGTTTGATGTAGTCATGGTTTTGTTTTCTTATAACTAAACAGGAAACATTTTCATTTTCCTTAGTGTCTTTGGTATTTTAAAATCTCTGAAATCTGTGGAAACTGCAAGAAAAAAATACATATATATTTTGCTTTTGCTTTTTAGGGCTGTACCCTTGTCAGTTGTATCATTTGCAATTATTTTCTCCCATTCCATAGGTTGTCTTATTCTTTTTATGGTTTCCTTTGCTGTGCAAAATTTATAAGTTTGGTTAGGTCCCGTTGGTTTATTTTTGTTTTTATTTATTTTCTTTTTTTTTGTCCTTTGTCTTTTTGGGCTGCACCCATGCCATGTGGAGGTTCCCAGGCTAGGGGTCTGATCGGAGCTACAGCTGCCGGCCTACAGCACAGCCACAGCAACTCGGGATCTGAGCCTTGTCTGCTACCTACACCATGGCTCATGGCAACACCAGATCCTTAACCCACTGAGTGAGGCCCGGAATCAAACCCACACCCTCATGGATCCTAGTTGAATTCATTAACCGCTGAGCCACAAAGGGAACTCCTCGCCAGAATATTTTTAAAAGCTTTAACATTCCTGTTACTTTTTAACTTTAATCTGGCATTCTAAGGATTCTGTGAACATTTTAATTGTAATTCAGACAAACATCATCCCAGTGTTTTAGATTTTAATTTTGATAGTTGAGAAGCCAGCTGCTCAAAAAGAATGATTAATCATACCGGCTGTCAGAGACTGCAAATGACAAGAGTTTCTATAGGTTTAAACCTCTTGGGATTTGGGGTTTTTTTTGTTTTGTTTTGTTTTTTTGCTCTTGCAGATTGATCTTTTCAAGAAAGCAGGATGGACCATAGTTACTCCTCCAATACCAGTTATCCCAGATGGTATGTTTACTTTTATATACTCGTAGCCTAAAATGATTACCTCAGTGCCAAGAGTCTTTCACCTGTAGACAGCAGCCTGCATGTTAGCAGTTAGAGGGTTTCCCCAGGAAGGAGTAAACTGGTGCTTGGGACAAGGGGTATGAGAACAAGCCTGGACCTGTATTCACACCTCTCCTTCCATAGAAAATGGGAGTGAAAAGACAGGAAAAGTCAGTATAAAACAACATCAGAGAAGGCAAAATCTGGTTTTTTAAAGAAAACAGGATGAGATCCAAGTGTGTAATGAGTATAGATTGTCTTATTTATAAACAGTCTTAAGAGTAAAGTCTCACATGGAAAGTGCACTATTGAAAGAACTGAACTGTCACTGGAATATTCTTCACTTCTGAATCCTTGTTTTAAATAAAAATGAGAGCAGACATGATTTAACAGTTGATGCTATTTTTAGATCACCCACTGTGGATGTCGTCCAAGTGGCTTTCCATGAATGTCTTAATGCTGGACGAAAAGCGTGTTATGGTGGATGCCAACGAGGTCCCGATCCAAAAGATGTTTGAAAAGCTGGGTATGTACTATAAGTGAAACACTCTGCCACATATGACAATATTAAATGACATGCTAGGTCTGATGTATGATTTATCCACTTCAATTTCTGTTCCTTTAAGAAGTACCAAGTTATTATTTTGTAGAGGGACAGTATATTTATTTTCAACAGTCATAACCTCAGAAGGTTGGAGATGCAGCCAGGCTCCTCAGACACCCCCTTAGCAATAAGTTTATCAGTATTCTGTGACTTATCTAACCTGGTACCCATGTGTAGACAACTACCCCTTTGTAAATGAACACAGATGATTCAATCCTTCCCCAAATAAGAAATGTATGGATCCTTTGTCATTTCATATTTTAAAGGACATACAACGTTTCAGATACAAAAGTGACTTTTATATGTGAAAAGCACAGTGAACAAAGTAATAAAATACAGTAGAAATTACAATCAGTACATAATTTAGCTTTGAACTAAAAAGCAGAACTGGTTATTACTGGGGTGGAAGTTTGTTTATCCTGATAGTCAAAATTTAGACTAGTTATTCTCAACTGAGAAGTATGGGAAGAAAGACTTTTCATACAGCTGTTTTTAGGATACAGAAGTATCTTTATCATTTTCCTTGACATATCCTAAGTGTCGGATAAAGTCAAGCAGTACACTTGTTGAGGTCAAGTCATGTTTAGATGTATGTCTTGTATTTCAGGTATGCTACCCAGAAGATATTGTTTGCCCCTTTGAAATATCCCTCCTCAATGTAGTGTCAGCCTAAAAGGATTAGCCTATATAGTTTTAGACTGAGGCCAATTTAATGATTTTATTCCCAATGCTATGCCATTTTTTTTTTTTTTTTGGCTTTTGTTCAGTAACCCAATTGCTGCGTTCAGTTTTCCTTGTCCATTAAGATTTTATTATTTCTCAGCTTAACATATTATTAAGTACTAAATGTTTGATTTATAATTTTATTTTTAATAAAGTCTTTTTGGACCCAGGGAACCTGTTAAAGCAAAATGAATTCTCTCCAGTTAAGTGTTAACATGGCTCTAGCCATCTGACTAAGATAGATATGTCTTTCAAATATCAGGAAAAATATGCTCATGTTCAAAAGCCCACCCCCCGGGGGAGTTCCCCTTGTGGAGCAGGGAAAACGAATCTGACCAGGAACCATGAGGTTGCAGGTTTGATCCCTGGCCTCGCTTAGTGGGTTAAGGATCTGATGTTGCAGTCACAGCTCGGATCCTGCATTGCTGTGGCTCTGGCGCAGGCCAGTAGCTATAGCTCCAATTCAACCCCTAGCTTGGGAAGCTCCATATGTCACAGGTGTGGCCCAAAGCAAAAAGCAAAAAGCAAAAAATAATAATAATATATATATATATATATATATATATATATATATATATATATATATATATATATAAACAAAAAACAAATAAAATAAAAGCCCACCCCTGGAGTTCTTTTGTGGTGCAATGGGTTAAAGATCCAGTGTTGTCACTGCAGTGACTTGGATCACTGCTGTGGCTCGAGTTCAGTCCTTGGCCTGGGAATTTAGACATGCCTCAGGCATAGCCAAGAAGAAAAAGAAAAAAGAAAAGCCCACTCCTTAACCTGTGTCCAAACTCTATTTTTTACTATTCAAAGCCCTGCTGAGTCTTACTTTCTCAGGAAAGGCTTTCTGGATGACTCATGCTGCCTTTCTGACGATACCAGTGGACCCTTTAACAACTCTGCAGCTTAGCTTTCCCCTCAAATAATGAATTCCTGGAGAGAAGAGAATAGATTTTGTTTTTATTTCTTTTTTTTTTTCATTAAAGTATAGTTGATTTATAATGTTGTGCCAATTTCTGCTGTACAGATTTTGATTCTAAAACCCCATTATGGGACATTACCGTTGTGGTGCAGCAGGATCGAATCCAGTTAGTGTCCATAAGAATGCAGGTTCAGTCCCTGGGCTCACTCCGTGGGTTAAGGATCTGGCATTGCCATGAGAAGATGTGGCTTGGATCCTATGTTGCTGTGGCTGCAGAGTAGGTCAGCAGCTGTAGTTCCGATTTGACCTGGGAACCTCCATATTCTATGGGTGTGGTCCTAAAAAGAAAACACACACACACACACACACACAAACACACACACACCTAAAACCCCATTATGACAAACACAACAGATTCTTCCTAAATACCAATGGTTGTTTGGCCCATGCACATCATAACCATGTTAATACAAATGGTGCTGGATTAAACCAGTTGCCTGAGTACCTTTGATACCTATCTGACCATACAACCTAGATTTTAAAATACAAGCGCTGTTCCATTTTTTTCCTTAAGGTGGCTTGGTCAAGTTAATTGTGCCAGATAAACTCTGCTTATATGTGAGTAGGTAAAGTCAACTTTTCAGGTTGGCTAAATTATACCTTTCTTAGTAAATTGACATGGTAAAATTAGAAACAGTCTGACAAAGTAGTTACAGCATAATCTGAAAGACCCTGAAATTTTACTGCTTCGATCAGTTTTGAACATTTGGCAGATCCATCTGCTCATGCAACCATGCTGACTTGTGAATAGTCAATAGAAGAATATAGACTTTAAAGTCTCTGCCAACTTTCTGGTGAAGGTGTTATAGTAGCAGTGGGGAATAGCTGAGATGAAACCTAATTGGTGAAAATACAATGGAAAGACAGTCCTGTGTTGCGGTGGACTGAAGGGTGAGAACCACCAGATTCCTACCCACTTAGGCTTACTTCTATAGGAGAGTCTTCATGTGAGTCCATCTGACTGGCTGTGTCTCTCTTTCCATGCAGGTATCAGTACCATCAAGATTAGCATTCGTAACGCCAATTCTCTGGGAGGAGGCTTCCACTGCTGGACCTGCGACGTCCGGCGCCGAGGCACCCTGCAGTCCTACTTTGACTGACTGGGCCTGTGGGGGCTTGGGGCTCAGCCTCAAATAAACTTAGGAAGCTTAGGGATAAGGTTCATTCTCCTGCTTTAAAACATGCATGAACTTTAGTGCTTTAAACAATCATATCCTTAATAGGGGTTTTAAGTCTGGTTTATTTTTATCACTTTTCTTGGATAAAAGGAAGATAACTTGTACTAGATCTTACTCTCTACTCCTAAATTTTTTACCGTTTGGCTTCAAGCATAAAAATCTGGTGAATGTCAACCAAAACAAAAAGTACTCATTTAAGTAACTTGGCCACTAATGTATTTAACCATCTACCTCTATTTTTAATTTTCTTTCCAAAAGGCAGCTTGAGATGTTGATCCTAATCTTTTTTTTTCCTTTTTGCTAGACTTGTGAATGTTTGTATCACTTCTTTTTTCTAAATAAAAGACTTAAGATGTACAGAGATCTTAAGTAGAACCAGATAATAGTTTCTTTTTCTAATTAAAATTTTTGGTCATTTTAAATTTTTTGTTTTAAAAAATAACCTAGACTATGCAAACATTTAAGTGAATTTTTTCATGAATGTTTTTAATACTCTCATCTCAACACTGGTGATATTTGCTACTAAAAACCTCTTCATATAACTTACCTCATTTCAAGTGATTGATTTTAATCTTTTTTCTTCTACATCCAAAATTTTCCAGAAATATTTAGTGCAATAGGATATAACCATCAGTTCCCACTCCTAAATTTTGATGTTCAGTATCTAATAGATACATTGCATCTTTGGTCATCTAAGATTTGTTTACAGATGTGCAAGTTATTTAAAGCACAGAACTTTAAAAGCATTAAAAAAAACTAATGGAGGTAAAACCTACATGCGATGTGAAATAATTTGAATGTTGGATACTGTACGTGTATTTTTATTCTAATAAACTTTTGTGTTACAGAATAGATTTTATTAGAGTTTGGTGTCAGTCTATTTTAAGCATAAGTTAACTGTAGGAATGCAGCTCTTGGGAGAGAGTTTTAATGCTTTGAATTAATCAATATGTTCACCCTCAGTACATAAAAACTTAAACTAAAATGCTTATATTCAGAAATGTTTAACAAAGTCAGATTTTATTTATTAATTCAATCATTCAACAGTACCTGAGTATCTTCTGAACATAAGGAACTAATCCTAGGCCCCAGAAAAGAAAAAAAGTGGGAGGCAGGGTTGGGGGGTGGTGAGAAGGGAATGTTCTTTGAATGGTCATGGGCTTTGACCAAGCCTTTTGTATCCTGGTATCTTTCTTCATCCCCCACAGAAACTCACCTGTCAGTTCTACACTCAGACTTAAACTTATACAATCATGTGAACTGCTGCACGATTAGGGTATATATTCTCAGGTCTAAATACTATTTAATGATCTATTACACACCCCTCCACATTCTCCTCAGTGGCTACCTGCTCTTATCTGATCATATTGTTTCATTTTTCACAGAGAAAACAGAGGCCATCAGGTGTCAGTTCCCTCAGCTTTTCTGCTCCAGTGCCATAGAAGTTTACCTGCATTTGCATACTCTGGTTCAGTTCTTTCTCTCCTTGCCTCTAATAGCTAAGCTTCTAAAGAGAAATGTCAGGTCTTCCTCCCATATCACTCACCTTTACTTCTCAACCCCTCTACAAAGAGGCATTTCTCTCACCGCTGCAGAAAAAGAGGTGAGCCTTCTGACCAGGGCCAATCCACACAAATGTCCTTTGTTCTAATCTTTTCCTCCTCTTGCAGAAACATGATATGTCAATTACCATCTTTCTTCTAACTCCAGCCCGTGAAAGAAAAAACTTTTCCTCTGGCAACTTCATTATGCTTTAGTGCTAAACTGCCAGCATGAGTACATCTACTGTTCCCACTTTATCACCTTCTGTTTACTCCTCAATCTCTTGCTAGGTACTACTGATATCCCTGGCCTGACCTCTCAGGTGTCATTTCCAGTGGATACTATCCAGACCTTCCTGACCACTCCCTGGAATATCGGTCCTCTTTGGTGTTTCTGAGGTGCCACTTTCTCCCATTACTTCTTCCTGATTTTCAAGCTTCTCCACTGGATCATCCTCTTCCTACATTAAGGGCAGATGTTCTCAGGGTCCTGTCCTCAGGCCTCTCCTCCACTCCTGGGTCCTCCTGAGTGATCTCATCTCTGGACATCCACCAGTCACTGCCAGGGGCCATGTGTGAGGGGGGCCTGATGGCTGGACCTTCTAGGCTAGGCCTGATGCTGAGCCCCAAGTCCTATTCCCAGCTGTCTCTGGATGTGCAAAGGCATCACAGACTCAACACAATATCACAGCCGACTCAGTTGGCCATACCATCTTGCACCCTTCCCTCTTCCTCGTCTCACCTCATCTCTTCCATTGGCCTTTTGCATGGTTATGAAATAAGATGATTATTTGTGCAAAGGTACTCAACTGAATGATTTAATAAAGTCTCTACTTTTAGCGCCTCTGGCACTGTCTGTGGGAGTCCTCTCTTTTCAAAGTTGGGGAGGAAAACAGAAGGAGCCTGGTCCCTACCACAGTTGCTACCAGCTTTCTTTTATTGTCATCACCCACCACTCCTGCAGCCCAGTGGCTTCTCCGGGATCTGTAGCAGGCAGTGGGCTCACTGTTTGCTGCTGTAGATCCCAGGGTTCCAGATCACATGCCAACAACTGTGGAACATCAAACCGTTTGTAACTCATTATCTAGAGGAAACAGCTATGTGTATTAGGACGAACCCACAGTATGAAAAAAAAAAATGAACTTAAATAAAATTATCTAACATTGCCATTGTAGGGCAGATCTAGTTCCTAGTAAAAAGCAAGGTATTCCTTGCAGGAATAGCCTTTTAAAAATAAAGTTTATGATGATGGAATATGAGAAAAAGAATGCACATGTATGTATATATGTGTGGGTGTGTATGGGCCACTTTGCTGTACAGCAGAAATTGACAGAACACTGTAAATGACCTATAATAAAAAAATTTTAAAAAATAAAGTTCATGGATCTGACCGCCACAGTGTGTTAACTTGTAACTACATAGGAACACCACCCTAAGGTTCAGAAGAATGTAAAAACATACTACTTCAGATTATTTTGGTCAACTTTTTGGACGCAAAGCATCTTTTTTTGGAGAAATTAGAATAATATGAAAAACACTCAGGTTCCCATCACTTAGTGCCCTAATAGTAACAGTCAAATAAAGTTTGATTGCTAAAGAATCAGAGAACTTAAATGACAATGCTTATAAATCTATAGGTTATTGCAAGAAAAAGACACAATATAGCAATAGCATTAAAGTAAAAATATGCATCACTGCCAAACCCTGTCCACAGCAAAGAGTTCGGGGCAGCCAAGCCCGAGCTGCATTTGTCAGCCCCTCTGCAAGCACTGTCAAGACACTCTCTCAGATCTGGAAACACCAGTGTGGGCATGAACCATCTCAGAAGCAAGGAGCCCAGAGAGAATCTCAACCAGGATTTCCCAGCCCCTGTTGGTCATGTGGGCATATACTTGTTATGTAACTATCTCCAATGACAGAACCCTCTGGGTGTCCGAGAGGAGGTGCAAATCATCGACTTCACTGTTATCAACAGACAACATCAACAGCTTGCCCCATGGTTAAAAAGCAGCACTAATAATCAGTAGACTTTATGCCTGGACCAGAGGTCAGTGTCCAGTGGGTACATTTCTTATTTTAATAAAAGAGCTGAGGCCAATTTCAGACCTGCAGGAATAAACCCTCAGGGCACAGTCTATCTCTCTCATCCACGGTCAAGACCTTTTTAGGACAAAATGATCACTCTTAGTTTGAGAGCTGTTACTTGCCCAACAATATCATATAATTGAGTGGACAATCAAAACATACATGCAGATTCCACACATTTGTAATAACTTGTGAGGAGCTAGTATGAATGGGACCCACCCAAAAATTCCAACATAAACTCTCTTATATTTTTGAACTAACTTTACAATTTGTCTGTCTACCTGTCCTACAGCCATCTGTATTTTATGATATGTATCTCTGAGGGATACATACCTACCATTGTTCAGTCACCTACCATTGTCAGGTCAAAATTTTCTTCATGCCAGTTCCCTTCCAAAGGGATAATACCCTAAAGGGCCTTAGTTCAATCTTCCAATATATTTGATTGTCAATATCAGTATTATCATAAGTTTTATTAGCTTCTACAAAATTAGTTTTATCCAGTTATCAAATAGAGATCTACCTTTAATACCTCTCATGTTAAATTATAAGACACCGTACTGTAAGTTTGTGGAACAGTCTTTCAATCACTTGCTACCCCTCATTTTTATTATTTTTAATTTTATTTTATTTTATTTTATTTTATTTTAATTTTTGGCTGTGCCTATAGCATGTGGAAGTTCCCAGGTCAGGGATCGAACCTGTGCCACAGCACCAACCTAAGCTACTGCAATGACAATGCCAGATCCTTAAGCATCTACGCCCCAAGATCTCCCCTCTCATTTTTATTTTATTTTTTATGGCTGCACCCTTAGCATATGGAAGCTCCTGGGCCAGGGACTGAATCCAAGCACAACTGTGACCTACACCACAGCTTTGGCAACGCCAGATCCTTTAACCCACTGTGCCAGGCCAGGGATCAAACCCACACCTCAGCAGCAACCCCAGCCACTGCAGTAATATTCTTAACCCACTGTGCCACAACAGGAACTCCCCCTCTCATTATTTTTTTTTAAGGGCTGCACCCACAGCATATGGAAGTTCCCAGGCTAGGGGTTGAGCTGTAACTGCCGGCCTACACCATAACAACAGCAATGCGGGATCCAAGCTGTGTCTGCAACCTACACCAGAACTCAGGGCAATGCCAGATCCTTAACCCATTGAGTGAGGCCAAGGATCAAACACACATCCTCATGGATACTAGTCGGGTTTACCACTGAGCCTCAATGGGAACTGACTGCCCACCTCCTCATTTTTAAAAGCAGATGTTTTAATTATTTATTACAATTTTCTATCACTTTGAGAGTGACAAGTAATATGATAAACCTACTGAACGTGATGTTTCTTTGCTCATTATGTCACTGTATTTATAGGCAGTTAATTGAGGAGTTCCCATCGTGGCTCAGTGGTTAATGAATCCAACTAGGAACCATGAGGTGGCCGGTTCGATCCCTGGCCTTGCTCAAAGGGTTAAGGATCCGGCATTGCCCTGAGCTGTGGTGTAGGTTGCAGATGTGGCTCGGATCCTGCGTTGCTGTGGCTCTGACGTAGGCCGGCAGCTACAGCTCCGATTAGACCCCTAGCCTGGGAATCTCCATATGCCGCTGGAGCGGCCCTAGAAAAGGAAAAAGACAAAAATAAATAAATATAGGCAGTTAATTGAGTGTCTTGATCTGATCTGATGAAATATAACTAGGAGTGCCAAACAAGAAAGACACACACACACACACACACACACACACGAACCCCTCACAGGTCATATATGTGTTTGTTGTTGTTGCAGTTCTTCGATAGAATTAGTAACACTGATTTCAGCCATGGATATGTAAAGTCAAACCTTTAAGGCCAATATCTAGGTTCTCAAACCATAGGTAAAGGAACAATGTAATCTCCCTGCCAGCTCTATGACGGACCTTTTCTCCTGGGACTACTTCCCCAGAGGAACTGAAAATTCTGCCTTTCCTCAAATAGGTAAATTTTGATTATGAGTTTGAGGCTCAGCAGGGGCCAAATAACAGCTGGCTAATCCACTTCAGGAGACTCTATATTCAGTCCTTGGGGAAGAGAGATGTCTTACCTGCTTATATTACAGTGAGTTCTTCCCATGGAAACTCCCAAGATGTTCCCATATGCACCAAATGCATTTTAGGATGGAACTTCTTTGGGCACTGTCCTTGTTGGAATGCTTTTCTAACATACCCATATATTTGGGGTTTTACTCTAATCTGATCCTCCTGTTATTGGAGCTGTTTCATAACTGCTTGATAACAAGCCTATACACTGTCTTCAAAGGGAGTATATTAGAGAGTAGCATTTGGTACTTTTCTACTTCAGAAGTGCAGGTCACCACTGAGCAGAAGCTATGGGTTTTTGCCAGAAACTCCAGTTGGCATGAGTACAGGTGGCTAACACTTCTAATTTTATTTCATTATTAGGCTCATAAGGTCCTAATGGGATAATTTGGTCCACAGTCTTATGCAGGTCTAAGAAGCCTTGTTGCTCTTCAGATCCCTAATTAAATATAGCCTTTTCCTGGGTAATTTTATAAATTGAAACTAACAGTATTCCTAAGCGTGGAATATGATTTTTCCAAAAGCCAAGCAGCCCCACTAGGTGATGAGTCCCTATAACCTGAGAGGTAGGAAGCCACAATTCATTTTTAGTTGTCTGCAGAATGCACCCCCCCACCAAATTTCAGTCTGTGCAGGATGGGGGAGGGGTTAATCATTCCTAATCAGTTACATGATTTATGACCTTGGTGAGGTCTCTTTTAGCTTGATCCTCAGATTTTGAGATAATCATAATATCATCCACACATCATATTAGAACACTGTCCAGTTGTATTAGATCTAGAGTCTACCCGACCAGATTGCGACAATACATGGGAGAGATGAAATATTCATGAGGTGATGTAGGTAAATGTGTACAATGGGCCATTAACATGTGAATGCAAACTGTTGTTGCCACCCCCTGGTGACTGATAGTGGGAACAACACATTTTCTGCGGCATTCTGTGTGGTGAGGGGCTCTGCTTCCTGTACCCTGCTGTCTGGGTTAGACACACTTCTCCATCATTGTCTTGTCTTCCAAAAACGCATGGCAGTTCTCACCTGCTGCTCTCTCCTTTCCCTGCTCTTAGTCCTTGTGGGACTTTAAAATTACCTTGCTATCCCACTACTATCGTTTTAGGCCACATTCAGGGGGAAGTGAAGATAAATGTTTATGTTTAATCCATTTCAGTCCCTAATCATGTGTTAGTTTCCAGACAGTTAATTCTAAATAGCATGGTAAGGGAAGAAATTGAGGGAATTTCCCCCAAAATCTTTTTGAGATTTTATAGGAAATTGTGGGATAGGAGAGGGAACCCACACCTTCGTCCCTTCAAACTCCCAGGATGTAAAAATCCCAAGGCTGGGAGTAAAGTGAAGGAAGTAAAATTCTCACTTTGAACAGAAAATTTAGAGAAACGAAAAACCTTCGTAATCCAGATAAGTATTACTTTAATAGAGTGTTATTAATGAATATTAATGGAAAAAATCCATGATGAACAAAATATCAAATTGGAAAATACAGACAGGATCAGTATTACTGATGTTTCTTTTGCTCTAGGCAGCCACATGGCTGGGCACAACCCTGCTGCAGCTAGGAATTAGGTGAAGTGGAAGGGAACCAACACTTGCACTGTCTGCACCCCAGCTTCAAATCATCTGAGTAGCTCAGAAAACCTCTAGCCTGGAACTGGATTCAAGTGACACTTGATTGCCAGCACTCCCAGGTGCCCAAAGAAAAAGCAATTCAAATTCTTCTTTGAAGAAATAATAACATCTAACTAGGCTTCAAATTATTTGTCAAAATAAAATTTTACATACAAAACCCCGCATAAACCAGAGATAGACATATGAATGAGGAGAAAAGACCCCTTTGGCAAAACATCCAACAGAAACATATCTACAGGGATTCCAGATATGAGCTGATCAGACAATGGATTATAAAGTCCCCTCTCACAAGGAAGCCCCTTAATCATTAGTAGTCACTCTTCATTTCTCTTCCAAGCCCCAGGCCATTACTAATCTATTTAATGTCTCTACAGATTTGCCTATTCTGGAAAGGTTATATAAATGGAATCATACAATAGGCGGTCTTTTGTGATGAGCTTCTTTCAGTGAGCAAACAGTTTTCCAGTTTCATCCACTTGTACCTCGTAGCACTTCATTTTTTTAAAGCATGTCATTTTTTATGGATAAACAAACTATTCTTTCTTTCTTTTTTCTTTTTCAGACCGCACTTGAGGCATATGGAAGTTCCCAGGCTAGGGGTGGAACCGGAGCTGCTGCTATGGGGGTACACCACAGCCACAACAACGCCATATCTGAGCCACATCTGTGACCTAAGCTGCAGCTTGTGCCAACACCAGATCCTTAACCCACTGAGCCAGGCCAGGGATCAAACTCACATCCTCCTGGACACTAGGTGGGTTCTTAACCTGCTGAGTCACAACAGGAACTCTGGATATTCCATATATATATATATATATATTTTTTTTTTTGTCCATTCATCTATTGGTGACTATGTAGGTCATTTCCACTTTCTTGGCAATTATGAATAATGCTGCTATGAACATTTGTGTGCAAGTTTTCATGTGGACCCAGCCATACCAGATTGGTATTGCTAGGTCATCTGGTAATCCCATGTATGACCTATAGAAATAAAACATTACATTAAAAAAACTAGTAAGAAGATGGGATTAAGATGGTAGAGTAGAAGGATTGGAGCTCACTTTCTTATATAAAAGCAACAAAATTACAACCAACTGATGAATAACCTTCAATCAAATAGACTGACAACTATAAAAAAAGATATCCTACTCCAGAAGACAAAGAGGAGGCCACATCAAGAGAGTAGGAGGCATGATTACACAATATAAGCAAACCCACACCCACCGGTGGGAAGCCCACAGACTGGAAAATAACTGTATCACAGAGACTCACCTATGGGAGTGAGAGTTCTGAGACCCATGTCAGGTCACCATGCCTGAGAATCTGGCATTGGGAGGAGGAGCCCCTGCAGCATTTGGCATTGAAGGCCAGTGGGGCTTGTGCACAGGAGCTCCAAGGGACTGGGGGAAACAGAGACCCCATTCTTGAAAGGTGCACACAGCCCTTTCATGTGCACTGGGTCCCAGGGCAAAGCAGAGACTCCATAGGAATCTGAACCTGACTGCAGTTCTTGGAGGATCTCCTGGGAAAACAGGGGATGATCATGGCTCCTTGTGGGGAAAGGATACTAGAGGCAAAAGAGTCTGGAATAATCATCAGCATGTGTTCCTTTAGAGGTGGCCATTTTGGAAAAGTCTGGCCCTACGCATCTGTGCTGAGAAGCCCCAGGCCAAACAATAATCCAGGTGGAAGCACAGCCCCTTCCATCAGCACGCAGGCTGCCTAAAGATCCCCCAAGGCACCCAGCTGCATCTGATCTCACCCAGAGACAGAGCCCTCCCACCAGAGGGATAAGAATCAGCTCCACCTACCAGTGGGGAGGCACCAGTCCCTCCCATCAGGAAGCCTACAGCAAGCCCCAGTACCAACCTCAGCCACAAGGGGGGTGGACATCAGAGGCAAAAGGCTACAATTCTACTGTCTGAAAAAAAGGCACCACACCAAAGATCTATACAAAATGAAAAGGTAAAGGATTATGACTCAGATAAGGGAGCAAGAGAAAAACACCAGGAAAAGAGTTAAGTGATCTGGAGTTTACCAACCTCCATGAAAAAGACTTTGGACTGATGACAGTGAAGATGATTCAAGATACTGGAAATAGGAGTTCCCATCATGGCTCAGTGGAAACAAATCTGATTAGCATCCATGAAGACACAGGTTTGATCCCTGGCCTTGCTCAGTGGGTTAAGTATCTGATGTTGCTGTGAGCTATGGTGTAGGTCGCAGACATGGCTTGGATCTGGTGTTGTAGCTGTGGTGTAGGCTGGCAGCTACAGCTCTTAACGTATTTTGAAATATGGTGTCATTGTAGTATAAAATGAAAAATTCACATGATTGTAATATTTAAAAAGGAAACTTCAAAGAAATTTAATGATTTTATTGGCTACTTTGGCCATACCTCAATACTCTCTAGAGTGTATGATTTGTTCTCCACTGCTAGGAGGGGTAACTGGTAGAAAACAATGAAAAGTCCTGATTGAACTGGTTTTCTTTTTCTAAGGAAAGCTTGGGAAGGTATCAATTATTTAAAACTTCTCTAAACCATACCTACAGAGAGAAAGTTTTCTCAGTTATTTAAAAATTAGGCTAACAACAACAAAAAAATTTTTTTGGTCTTTTTAGGGCCACACCCATGGCATATGGAGGTTCCCAGGCTAGGGGTCGAATCAGAGCTGCAGCTGCCAGCCTACACCACAGCCACATCTGAGCTGAATCTGCAACCTACACCAGAGCTGACAGCAACACCGGATCCTTAGCCCACTGAACGAGGCCAGGGATCAAATCTGTGTCCTCATGGATACTCGTCAGATTCATTAACTGCTGAGCCATGATGGGAAGCCAGGCTAACAAAATATTTTTACAGAAACATTAGTTTTACTATTTTCTAATGCTATAGTGTAGTAATTCAAAGTACGCTAAAAAGCATTGCCTAATAGCGAATCTCAGTGAAATGGGGGGAAAAATGGATTTGATATATGAAAGCATGGGCTGACCACAAATCAATTTCCAAATTGAAATTTATTATTTGCATACCCATTGAAGATACTGCCTTAAAACTTTCTAAAAACTAAGTAAAATTTCCCATGTAATTTTGTAGACAGACTTAATTTTCTATGGAAACAATTATCTCTGAGGTAAAAGGGGAAACTGATTCTGTCCCTTCAAATAATTACAAACAGTAAAATCTGTTTTAGGGAGGTTTTGTTATAACCTCCATTGCATAGGAAGGATGCTTGGGTGATATTTGTGTGGATGCCTACAATAAATGTATCCTTGGGTCACAGCTGAGACACTGAGGTCAGCATTTTCATCCACACACCCTGTCCTTGGACTCCAGGATGTGGGGACTGTGGCTTTCACATGAGCCCCACAACTCTCTCCACTCTGTCCCTATAGAAACTATTTCCTTAACCAGAATTTCTGGTGCTTGTTGTGCAAAGTGTGAGAACAAACTTTGGCACAGAGTTAGAATGTGTGTGACATCCTGAGAATTGCTTTAGCAATTCTCACCTCTCCACAATGCATCAACATTTTTTTCTCTCTACTAGACATTTCCATTGGTAAACAAATATAGTATTATTTCTTCCTCTTAAAAAAAAACACCACTCCTGATCTCACTTCCCCCTCTAGCTTACTGCTCTATTTCTTTTCTTTTTTGGCTGCACCCATAGCATGTAGAAGCTCCCAGACCAGGGATCAAACCCATACCACAGCTGAAACCAGAACCACAGCAGTGACAATGCCTTAACCCACTGAGCCACCAGGGAACTCTTTACTGCTCTATTTCTGTTCCCTCTGCAGAAAAACTCCTCAAAATAATCACCTACCCTCCTGGTCTGAAATTCCCCCCACCTCTGTCTTCTCTTCTGAACCCAGACCTCCCTCAGGCCTCTACCCCACCTCTTCACATGAACTGCCCTGTTACGCCCCACCCCCTGTTGTCAGAGTCAAGGCACACCTCCTTCACCCTCACTTGATGCATTGCCAACGACCTCAACAAGTGATCACTTTAGGTTTCTTCCTTGAAACATTTCTGCCTCTGACTTTCAGGACAGCCCCTCTGCGGGCTTTCCTCTCTCCACGGTGGCTGCTACAAAGTCTTTTCCTGTCTCTCTGACTTGAAACACAGGACTACTCCAGGGCTCAGCCCTGGCTCTATCTTAAGACTACCATTTCTCTAGGGGAATCTCACTCAATCTCATGTGTGTAGACAACTTCCCAGCCCTGACCTGTCACACAAACATTCAGCTGCCTGCTCAGTGTTTCTACTTGAATGTCTATTAGGCGTCTCAATTCTCCTATGTCCCAAACTGAACCCGATCTTTCCCCCAAAACCTGCTTCTTCCTCTGTTTATTTAGGTAAGGTAATTCCATCCTTCCCGTAGCTCAGGCTAAAAATTCTGGACTCATCATTCACTCTTCCCTTTCTCTTGAGTAAAAAGCTGATGAAAGAGGGAGTTCCCGTCATGTCTCAGTGGTTAATGAATCCCACTAGGAACCATGAGGTTGCGGGTTCGATCCCTGCCCTTGCTCAGTGGGTTAACTATCCGGCGTTGCCCTGAGCTGTGGTGTAGGTCGCAGACATGGCTTGGATCCCGTGTTGCTGTGGCTCTGGTGTAGGCCAGTGGCTACAGCTCTGATTCGACCCCTAGCCTGGGAACCTCCACATGCCGCAGGAGCGGCCCAAGAAATGGCAAAAAAAAAAAAAAAAAAAAAAAAAAAAACTGAAAGAAAAAGCTGAGGTCTGCTTAATCTAACACTTAAAGACAAAGGGCCAGAATTTTCACCAATGCCTAAAAGTTGCAAAAGGGCTGCCACTATCTCTTCTTCTTTGGAAATGCTGAGCTTCCAACTACCAGCTATTGTCACCCTTTGGATAGACCAGGAAGCTTCTACTCAGATCTGCAGCTTCTACTAACTGGGTAACAAATGCTCAGACTGCTTCCAGTTAGGAAGGAGGAAGGGAAAACACAAGGTTGGACATCTCATCCCTTTATGCACACCACTGACATATACCAAATATTTGCACACGTTTCTTTTACTCTTTACTCTCAAATGGTCAGCTTTCCCACCAAGTGCTCAGGAGAGCTCTGTGGCCCTGGAGAAACCAACTTCTGAAAAATCCTTTCAGAGCACGTAGGGTCACAGTCACTGTTGGGCACTTGTACTGGAGAAGCAGAGCTGCCCAGCTTCCTCTGGGGACAGAGAGGATTCCCAAGAAATGGAGAAAACTGCTCCCATAGATAGAATATAGAATTTAAATCCCTCTGGGGGTTTTAAACAGAAAGGTGTGTCTTCTGCTTTTTGAAAATCAGCCCATCTGTAATTTCTGTGAAGATAAGAGAAGCATTTTCTACTTTTTTTGGACCACTCCCAAGAGCCTGAGTGAGGTGCTTTATATCTGATGGGTGCTCAAAAAATGTTGTAAATTGGAGTTCCTGTCGTGGTGCAGTGGTTAACGAATCCAACTAGGAACCATGAGGTTGAGGGTTCGATCCCTGGCCTTGCTCAGTGGGTTAAGGATCCGGCGTCGCTGTGAGCTGTGGTGTAGGTCACAGACGCAGCTCGGATACCGCATTGCTGTGGCTCTGGCGTAGGCCGGCAGCTATAGCTTTGCTTCAACCCCTAGCTTGGGAACCTCCACATGCTGCGGGAGTGGCCCTAGAAAAGGCAAAAAGACCAAAAAAAAAAAAAAAAAGTTGTAAATTATTCTATACTTTATCCTCTCTCTTGTGAACTGGGTGGCTTCCTTTTTATTCTTTAAGGACTAAATCACATTTCTGTTTGTTTCTGTCACCAAGAACTGAAGAAGCACATAGTTGCCACCCAACTCTAAAGATATAGAAGCCCCAGTGAAGAAGGCACACATGCATTCTTGGAAAGCTGCTCTTCTGGTGGGACACTGCTGATGCCTCAGGCAACAGGGGAGATGAGGAGAAAGAAACTTAAGGTAGCCACATGCTTTGTTTGTTTGTTTATTTGTTTGTTGTCTTTTTTAAGGCTGCACCCACAGCATATGGAGCATATGGAGGTTCCCAGCTAGGGGTCAAATCAGAGCTGTAGCCGGTGGCCTAGGCCACAGCAATGTGAGATCCAAGCTGCATCTGCAACCTACACCATAACTCAAGGCAACACCGAATCCTTAACCCACTGAGCAAGGCCAGGCATCGAACTTGCATCCTCATGGATGCTAGTCAGATTTCCTTCCACTGAGTCACGATGGGTAGCCACATGTTTTATACACTACCAGTTTACTAGAAGAAATTCTGGTAGGATTCTGAGTTTATCACTATTAAAAGCTCTGCCTTCTCCTTTGCAAATTTGCATTTGTACTCTGCCACCATTTTTACTATCAATCTTGCAGTCTTTGGTGTCTTAAATTCACTCAGATACATTTCTTATTCTTCATCCATAATCCACCATATATAATTAATTATATTCTGGTAAAGTGGAAATTGAAATTATCTAATACATATCCTCAAAGGCTTAAAATGTTTTTGAGAGTTTTGTCTAAAAAAAACTGCGACAAAGAAGTATGAAGAAATCACTTTGTATTTATGTTTTAACCTTACTTTCTATTAAATGCAATTTTGAAGTGTTCTTTTCTATAAAAGATAAATGAACAATACAGTTCTTTAAGAAAAACTAAAAGAAGCTATACGGTTGAAATTTGTTAGAGCTATTGCTAAGGAAATGATGAAACCATGAAGAAATGCTATAAATGAATGCAAGTAATTGATGCAGATTAGAAACTCAATTCTGGTTTCAAAGAAAGAAATGCTAAAAGTAAGAATAGAGAAATAACTTTTTTTTCTCCTAAGTTTTATTGAGATGTAATTGATATATAACATTAATTTAAGGTGTACAACATAATAATTTGATATATGTACACAGTGCAAAATGATTATAGTTGTCAAGTTAACATCCATCACCTCATATAGCTACAGTTTTTGTCTTGTGATTAGAACTTTTGAGATGTACTATCCTAGCAACATTCAAATATATAACACAGTATTATTAACTACAGTCATGGTACTGTACATTACAGCCCAAGAACTTATTTCTCTTATAATTGGAAGTTTATACTTTTTGACCCCCTTTGTCCATCCCCACCATCCCTCCCCACTCTGATAACCACCAATAACATTCTCTGCTCCTAGGAGTTTTTTTTTTTTAATATTCCAACTATGTGAGAACATACAATATTTCTCTGTCTGACTTATTTCACCAGGACTAACTTTCTTATTAGGTTGGGAGCTTATTAGTCAGGGATCACTAGAGAAACAAAACCAATAGGAGATATAAATACACACACACACACACACACACACACACACACTCATATAAAGACAGAAGGGGAGGAGACGGAGCCCAGGGGTAGGGGTGGGGTTAAGGAATCAGTTTGTGCAGTTTTAAGGGTTGGAAAGTCTGAAGGCAGGCTTCAGACAGAGTTTCTCTATTGCAATCTTGAGGAGAATTCCTTCTCCTTTGGGAAAACTGTCTGATTTTAAGGCCTTCAAGTGATTATCTACAATATGGAAGGTAAATTGCTTTATTCAAAGTCTACTGACTTAAATGTTAATCATAGCTTCACAGCACCATCTAGACTGGTATTTGACTGAACAACTGGGCCGCACAGCCAGGCCAAGTTAATACACAGAGTTAACCATCACAAAGGTGGTCCAGAAAGAGGGGTCTCCCTCAACAACTTCTTCCACTGAGGAAGGAACTCTGAGTCCTCAGGGACATGGTACCCTGGGCAAAATCACCTAAGCTTCTTCAAGGTTAGCAGACACCAGCCTAACACTATTAAAGACTCAGTGAAAGAAATAAGAGGTTCTGGTAGCTGACAAAGCTGGTGAAGGTCCAAGAATGGTGGGTAGGGCCCTCAGAAGACCAAACTCAAGAAGGGTTCGGGTGAATGTGAAAATTTTGTTCTTCTTAAGGCTTAGATAAAATGAAGTAAGCAAGATAACACTAGAATATATAATAATCAATAATATCAAAATAAATGCAGAATAGAATTAATTACCCCAGATAGTCTTTGAAACTGCTTCTAATTGTATATCATTCTTTACACTTGAGAATAATTTAGGAATTATTTATGTCTAACTCCCTTAACAGAGTATTATTTCTTTTTGAAAATCCAAAGCACGTCAATATTTGACCCACTTAACCACTGTCTGGGAGAATGGCACCTAATGGTCAATTAATTAATAACTAGATAGAAAGGAAACAACTTCTGGAATGCTAGCTTTGCAAATCTATGCCAAAACTTATCATGTGGGAGCAAAAGTTCAAACTGTTGTTCTAAAATATTCTTTCTAAACATCTAACTCAATTCTCCTCACTTATTTCTTCTTTGAATTTCAACAAAGAAGGACACATATTCTTAAGAAATACCCTTTTGTTCTATCCTCCATTACTAATCCTGGATTCAACTACTTAGCAAGAGCAAAGGGAAATGACACCACTTCTGTTCTCCTGGTTCCTGCTCACTTAAATAAATTCAGTATTCATGCTTTTCATTGTACAGAAACAAATCTTCCCCAAAGACTTCACTTTGGCCCTAATTAAATATACCAATTTCTAAACTTACCTATCATCTTCCAGAGGTTTAACAGGAGGGAAAGGAAGTGGGGAGTTCCTATTGTGCTCACCACTCAAGTCTTCTCACACGATCACAGTGGGGGGCCCAGACTGGCAAATCCACAAAGAACAAACTCTTATCTAAGAAAAACTAGATGTGAGAAGTTCTTTTAAAGCTGCAACTTGCAGCATATGGAAGTTCCTGGGCTAGGGGTTGAATCAGAGCTGGAGCTGCAGCTCCTGGCCTAAACCACAGCCACGGCAATGCTGGATCTGAGCCGCATCTAACCACTAGACCTCCAGAGAACTCCCTGTGATAAAAATTATTTTTATGGCTTATTTTCTGAAAACTGTCAAGATTTTATGGGCCTATAAACAACTCAGCTAGAGAAAACTACTATACCCTACATAGGGAACTTTGGGGGGAAAAGAAGCAGAATTCAGGGTCATACCATCTTGATTTGATTACCGTAGCTTTATAATAAATCCTGAAATCTGGTGATGTGTCAGTCTTCCAGCTTTGTTCTTTTTTTTTTTTTTTTTTTTTTTTTTTGGCCACACCCATTGCATGCAAAAGTTCCCAGGCCAGGGATTGAACTCACACCACAGCAGTGACAACACCAGGTCCTTAACCCACTGAGCCATCAGGGAATCCTTTGTTCTTACTGTGATTGTATTGAATCTACAGAGCAAGTTGGGAAGAACCTCTATCTTGACAATATGGAGTCTTCCTATCCATGAATATGGTATAATCTCTCAATTTATTTAGCTCTTCTTTGATTTTGTTAATCAGAGTTCTATAGTTTTCCTCATATAGACCTTGTATACATTTTATTAGCTTTATACCTCAGTATTATATTTTTTGAGTGCTAATGTAAATGGCAATGTGTTTTTCATTTCGAATTCTACTTCATTGCTGGTACATGGGAAAGTGATGGTTTTTGTATAAAATTCTAGGGATTAATTGAAGTAGGAAGTAAAATACATTTTTATTACTCATTTTGCCATCTTGTTAATGTAGGTTGCTTTGGGCACAGCAGCCACAGAAACTCAGAGTACAGCAGGAAATATTTTTGTGGATATGCTAAGTAGCATATATCTCTTTCATTAGGTAATCTCGGGTATTTTCATAAACATACCTCGGAGTCCCCAGAGCTCTGCTGGTTAGAGAAGGTTTTCCAATAAGTTTGGCGTAGGGACTTTACACAATGATAGAAGCTCATTTTCTCTGTTCAGGTTTTCCGGATAGTTGACTATTTAAATCTCCAAATTCAGGTTCCTCAGTAAAATAACTTGCTCCATGTACCCCTAGAGTTGTTTCTTGAGCAGACTAGCCAGTGTTCTTTAACCTGTGGCTGCCTACATCCAATCCCAATCAACCTTCCTGTTTGCAGACAGAGGCACTTCTAACTTGTCTGTACACGCAGGCTGTTGCTCTCTGAAATCCATGCCTTGATGACTGGTGACTCTGCTCCCCTGTAAAGAGTGTACAAAAGACATGTATCTATATATCTTTTGTTAAGCTTCTAGCAAAAGCCAGAGCTCCAGACACTGATTCATTGAGGAATATAAGCTTCTAATATAGCATATCAGGCTTGTAATATGGTAATTTACCTGTCCCTTCCAGAGTACTGGATCTGGAACATGTACAAAGCATTTCCTTACTGGTTTTAATAAGTGCTTTGGACCATTAGAGAAGACAAAGGTAAAAGAATGAGAACCCCAGGGGAATTTCCCATGGACTTCCTAGAACACAAGTACTCTAAATGTGGTATTCTTTTGGTCTAGTCTAATTTATCCCTAGGAACATTGTCTAAATATCAATAACTATTCTCTTTTTAATTTTTTTTTATAGCTACACTTGAGGCATACAGAAGCTCCCAGGCTAGGAGTTGATTTGGAGCTGCAGATGCAGGCCTATGCCACAGCCACAGCAACACCAGATCCAAGCTGCATCTTGACCTACGCTGCAGCTTCGGGCAATGCCAAATACTTAACCTACTGAGTGAGGCCAGGGATTGAACCCACATCCTCATGGACACTATATCGGGTTCTCAACCCACTGAGCTACAATGGGAACTTCTTAATAGCTATTTCAAGGTAGCCGAACTTTCCAATACAGTGTGTTCCAGAAGCCACCATCATAAGGAATCCCTTCAGTGTACTTGTCCTGCACCCAGTCATATCCTTGTTAGGAGACTGGGGAGTACTAGTTACTAGTTTTTCCACAAATATTAGGGTGGCTAAGGGATCTCTTACCTTCAGGGGAGACCCAAAAGTCTTTGGGCAAGAGCTTTTGTTTCATCCTGTGTTACCTAATAAGGAGAATTCTAGTGGGAGAGTTTTGCTCTTGATCATCTAAACATTTCTTTTTCCTTTAAAGAATTCCAGGACATTACAGTTTGGCTCAGAATATGTGAAGCTTAAATGAAGTAAAAGTAGACCTTTCTTGCAGAAGCTATAAGCTAGAATAGTTTCACACCATCCTTACTCCAGGAACAATATAAAAAGACTCTGTAATTGCAGGAATCACTTCAAGAAATTTATCAAACCCTCACACCATGTACTAAAATAAACTAAAAATGGCTTAAAGACTTAAACATAAGATATGACACAATAAAATTCCTACAAGAGGACATAGACAAAATATTCTCTGATATAAACTGCACAACTGTTTTCTTAGATGTCTCCCAAGGCAATAGAAATAAAAACAAAAATAAACAAATGGGATCTAATCAAACTTACAAGCTTTGGACAGCAAAGGAAACCATTAAAACAAACAAACAAACAAACAAACAAACAAAAAACAACCTAAGGAAGGGGAGAAAATAGTTGCAAATAATGCAACTGAAATGCGTTCAATCTCCAAAATATACAAACAACCCATATAACTCAACAAGTACAAACAATCCAATCGAAAAATAGGCAGAAGACCTAAATAGACATTTCTCCAAAGAAGACATACAGATGGCTAACAGGCACATGAAAGGATGGCTCAACACTTGAAATTCCCATTGTGGCCCTGTGAGTTAGGAACCGGACATGGTGTCCCTGAGAATATGGGTTCAATCCCTGGCCTCGCTCAGTTGGTTAAGGATCCTGTATCACCTCAAGCTGTGGTGTAGGTCATAGATGCAGCTTGCATCCAGTGCTGCTGTGGCTGTGGCATAGGCTGGCAGCAGCAGCTGCAGCTCTGATTCAATCCCTAGCCTGGGAACTTCCATACGCAGCAGATGCAGCCTTAAAAGAAAAAAAAAAGTTGCTCATCATCACTAATTATTAGAGAAATGCAAATCAAAATTACAATGAGGTACTACCTCGCACTGGTCAGAATGGTCATCATTAATAAGTCTACAAATAACAAATGCTGGAGAGAATGTGGAGAAAAGGGAACCCTCCAACACTGTTGGTGGGAATGTAAACTGGAAAACAGTATGGAGGTTCTTCAGAAACTATATACAAAACTACCATATGCTCCAGCAATCCCACTCCTGGACATATATCCAGACAAAACTACAATGCAAAAATATACTGCACCCCTATATTCATAGTAGCACCATTCACAACAGCAAGACACAGAAACAAGCTAAATGTCCACTGAGAGATGGATGGATAAAGAAGATGTGGTGTATATATATAATGGAATACTATTCAGCCATTAAAAAGAATAAAATAATGCCATTTGCAACGAGAGATTATACTAAGTCGGAAAAAGAAATACAAATACCATATGATATCACTTATATGTGGAATCTAAAATATGGCACAAATGAACCTATCTACAAAACGAAACAGACTTACAGACATAAAAACGAAACAGACTTACAGACATAAAGAACAGACTTGTGGCTGCCAAGGGGGAAGGGGGAGAGAGTGGGATGGACTGGGAGTTTGGGGTTAACAGATACAAACTATTACATTTAGAATGGATAGACAATAAAGTCCTACTGTTTTGGGGATAGCCAGTATATATAGCCAGGCAAGTATATCTAATTTTCTGAAATAGGCTATGATGGAAAACAATATTTTAAAAAAGAAGTGTGTGTGTGTGTGTGTGTGTGTGTGTGTGACTGAGTCACTCTGCTATACAGCAGAAATTTGCACAACATTGTAAATTAACTACACCTTAATAAAAACATATATAATAAAAAAATTCAAAAAAGAAAAAAAATTCTGAGAGAAGGCCCATAAGGCAGCACCAAACTGTCAAAAGGGACCAGGGCAGAGAAAAATTTAAGAACCTTGTCTGGATACAAAGCTTCAGGAAAGAATCCTGAGTTCAAAGCCTCATCAGTGAGTGAAAGCGATCATCTTATACGCCTTTGTATACCCCCACTTGTATTAAGTGGTTAATATATACTTGCAAAAAAATAGTTGTTTTTGTTGTTGTTGTTGTTGTTGTTTTCCTTTTCTTTCAGGCCACAACACAGCATATGGAGGTTCCCAGGCTAAGGGTCTAATCAGAGATACAGCTGCCCACCTACACCACAGCCACAGCAACACCAGATCCTTAACCCACTGAGCAAGGCCAGGGATCGAACCTGCAACCTCATGGTTCCTAGTCAGATTCGTTTCCACTGTGCCACAACAGGACCTCCAAAAAACAGTTTTTAAAGAAATAAATTTATTGAGTTCAATTCCAATTTATACTCAGACATTCCGATTTAATTATCCAGCATGGGAACCAGGGCTCTTGGTGATTTGAATATGAAGCCTGGTTATAGTATACAGTAAGACAAGTATGTACAGCAAGATTCTATTCCCCACCCCCAAATAACATATACATTTTGTAGATACAAACATTTTTCTGGAAGAAAAAAATAATAGTTATACTTTTGGCAGGAGAGACTAGAAATTGGGGGGAGGACAGTAAGGAAAGAGAGAACTTACACATTTTCCATCTGGTTTGAAGTCTTCACCACATACAAGTGTTATCAATATTATTACTTAAATTGAACTATTCAAAGATTTCAAAACCAAATTTATGGTTTCCAAAGGGAAACACTGGAGGGGGGATTAATTAGGGAGTTGGGATTGACATATACATGATACTACATATTAGAATGGATGAGTAAAAAAGATCTGCTGTCTAGCACAGGGAAAACTACTCAATACTCTGTAATAACCTATATGGGAAAAGAATCTGAAAAATAACAGATATATGTACATGTATAACTGAATCACTTTGCCGGACACCTGAAACGAATACAACATTGGAAGTCAACTATACTCCAATGAAATGTAAAAATAAATAAATAAATAAATTGATCTTAAAAAAAAAAAAGAAATCTATTGAGTTCAATCCCAATCTATACTCGGACTTTCTCATTTAATCATCCAGCATGGGAACCAGAGCTCCTGATGATTTGAATATGCAGCCTGGTTTGAGAACATCCTACCCTCAAACCCCTTCATTCTACAGATGAAGAAATTGGGCACATTAATTAAAATGGTACAAATATAGCATACTAAAGTAAAGAAAAAAGTTTATAAATAAGTTATTCATAATTTTTAAAATCTGAAACTTCTTGGACAAGGGAGGCTTAAATGTTTGGATAATTGTTTACCGTTTTCACTTTTTTTTTTTTAAGGAACTAAAGGTCTTATTTATCTCTGATATTAACTCTGTGAACACAGATTAACCTTTCTAATCTTTCTCTGAAAGAATTACCAGCCAAATATTTACCCAAAGGAGCTGACACAAGCAAGTTTAAAAAGAATAAAACTTGAAATAACATTGTTGACTCACTTTTTAACTTCCTCCATCAGAACGTACTATACAAACAGAAGAGCTATTTTTAAATAGCTTACAAAATTATAAACAAGGATTAAAATCAGAGGCAAACAGGTGCCAGGGTGATTTTTTCTTAAAGGGCTGTACCTTCTCTGACACACCTCCCTCCAAGAGCAGGGTCTGTTCCCCCATTTTACACAGAAAGGCTAGTGACTGCTTTAGCCAACAGAGCAGGGCTCAGCAAACCTTTTCTGTAAAGGGCTAGACAGTAAATATTTAGGCTTTGCAGACCATACAGTCCCTCTCGCAACCATTCAACTGTGCATCGGAATACAAAGGCAGCTATCAAAGACATGAAAACAAATGGACAAGTCTGTGTTCCAATAACACCTTCTTTAGAAAGACAGGAGGCAGGATGGAATCAGCCTCAGGCCAGAATTTGCTGATCTCTGCAGCAGAGTATGGAAGAGGTGATGCTATGTGACTTCTGACTTGACAGCATAAAAGGCCACAGAGCCTCCTCCTGGTTCCCTGGAACACTCATGCTCAGAAGCTTCCTCTTGGAACCTGGCTGCCATCCTATGAGAAGCCCACACCAGAGAGAGGGGCCCCATCTAGGTGCTCTAGTCAAGAGTGCAGCCTTTCCCAGGTGCCCATGTGAACAAGGAAGCCTCCACACCATTCCAGTTTCTGGCCTTTCAAATCACCCCTCAGCATCTGAGTCTTCCCACAGAGACCCTGGACATCATGGAGCAGAGATAAAACATCCCCATCATGGCCTATCTGAGTTCCAAAAGGATAATAAAACGGTTGTCATTTTTATGTTGCTAGGTTTGGAGGTGATTTGTTGTTCAGCAATTGAATAACCAGAGCAGACACTGACTGAAAAAACTAAGCACACACATGGAAGGCTAAAAGTCTCAGAAAAGGAAGTTTCTGTGTATGTGTAGAATATTTAATACTTGACATTGCTGTGGTTTCGATAACTTGGAGGTAATACTAAAACAACATGTATGAAGCTAGTCTAAATTGGAAAAGCTTTCTAACTTCAAGTAGTATGAACTGTGCTAGTAGGTACATTTAAATTACAATGAACTAATTTCATCAGAACAAGCAAGAGAGAATGCAAGCAAGATGAAGTTAGTCTTTGGTAACTTAACCCTGGAGGTAACATCCATTACTCTTGCCATATTCTGTTTATTAGAAGCAAACCATAAAGTCCAACTAACACTCAGCAGCAAACTCACTAGGCGGCAGTGTAGAGGCCTGACCACCCCAAGATATAAGAGAGGTAAACCTGGGGGGAATGTTTGCATGCCTAAAATAGTCTTCTTCAGAGTTCCCGTCATGGCGCAGCGGAAACGAATACAACTAGGAACCACGAGGCTGAGGGTTCGATCCCTGGCCTCGCTCAGTGGGTTAAGGATCCGGCGGTGCTGTGAGCTGTGGTGTAGGTTGCAGACGTGACTTGGATCTGGCATTGCTGTGGCTGTAGTGTAGGCCAGCAGTTGTAACTCCAATTAGTCCCCCAGCCTGGGAACTTCCAAATGCCATGGGTGCTGCCCTAAAAAAAAAAGACAAAAAAGACTAAATAAATAAAATAGTCTTTTTTTCTACTCTTGTATTTACTTGATAGAATACTAGGTTGGTAGAGTTAGGCTGGCTTTCCTCCCCAACCCTACTTGAGGGCAGACTGCCCTGATAAGATAGGAAGGGGAAAGCAGTAGGACCTGCAAGGTAAGGACAACTCATTCCTTCCCAGCCCCACTGCACGAGAAAGAATTGGAGCTGGTCTTCAGGTTTCCCAGGAGACCTGGCTAAATGCAGAACAGGTGAAGAAGTATAGGAAAGCAGACTTAAAAAGATAAACTTAGAAGATATGACTTGATAGGTTACATGCCAAACACTTTGAGACCTCTATTATCTGCAGAAATGGTCCCTATAGGATGATTTTTTATCTCATCAGTCATCTGAACAATTTGCATGACAGACAGAAAATGAATAAAAGAACTGAGTGAAGATGAAATCAGGACACTGAAACAAAATCAATACAACTTCTAAACAGGAATAAAAATATAAGGACACAGTGGATAGTCAGAATCCCAGTGCAGAAGGAGGTAAAGAACTGAATGAAGGCATTTTATCTTTACTCCTTGAAGAGAAGAGAAACGAAACTTAAAACCTCTATTTGCAATTTATTTTTAAAAAGTTTTTATTGCAGTATAGTTGATTTACAATATTAGTTTCAAATGTAGAACAAAGTGATTCAGTATTTTTATAGAGTACACTCCATTTAAAGTTATTACAACATAGTAGCTATATTTCCCTATGCTGTGAAATATATCCTCACTGCTTATTTATTTTATGCATAGAAGTTTGTCTTGAAATTTCAATTCTTATGTATCACAAAAGCCACCTCTGGATGGACATGAAGCTGACGGACTCCCATAAGTTCTCTTTACTGCTGATAATTTTCAAGCACGGCTGAAGTGCAGAACAAATTTTGGTGAAGTAGTTCCAAGAAGCCACCTTGAGATAACATCAATGAACATGTTCAGTTGGGAAAAGGAAGAATCCACTGCCAGAGATCAGTGAGAAACTTGTTCAGGAAGAACCCTTCAGGGAATTGAGGGACTCAGGATCATGATGATGTGTGAACCTAGCAGGGGAGGAACACCGGCCTGTGCTGGTGCGGTTTGCTGATGATTTCACTCCCAAGAGAAGAATTTATAGGTTTCCTGCCTCATGAAGCTGATGCAGAAATTTTGGTTGTGTGACTTCACACTGGGGTAACTGCAAAGTCAAGATTAAATATGGAGCACTGTCATGGCCAGGGGATTTTCTTCAAAAATGAAAGCTGTTGCTTCAAGACTTGTAGGGAAGCATCCTAAGCTATCAAGACTCTGCTCTTCCAGTGCCTTACATATGTGGTAGACAAAATTAGTACTTGTTATGGACATACCTGATGCACTGAAAACAACTTGGGAAGTCTGTTCTTTTATCCATCAATCAGCACAACTCTTTTAGAACTTGACAATGTAATTTGTCTACTCTCAGAGTAACTAAAAGGGTAATAACATAAAGGAAATGTATCATTCTCAGTGGACAGACAAGCATGGCACTTTTGAAATTTTAATACATCTCCTGCAAGCATTTGCTTTATGTTTAGAGGATATCCATGGTGACACAAATATTAGATGAAATAACTGTCTAGCTGGCTAAGCATTTGTCCTCTGCAGTGAATCAATAGATTTTTATTTCATTTTTATCACTATTGTCCTTTAAAGTGTCCTATCTTAACCTTAAAAAAAAAAAAAAGTCCTATCCTTTTCAAGAGCCTTTGGAGGCAATCTTCAGGGGGCAAATCTTTGATGTTTTCCTTGCAGTCAGTAGAAAGACTGAAGCATGCATTCACTAATGAGGTGACATAAAATATAAAAATTTACCACGGATTTTGGTTTGAGGAAGACATAAATGTGATAACCAAAACTGATGTTCAAATGAAACTCCCTGGAAAATGTCACAGAGCTCATCAAGGTAACAGTTGACCCCTGAACAACACAGGTTGTTTGAACTGCACAGCTCCACTTATATGGAATTTTTTCCCACAGTAAATACCACAGGACTACCTGATCCACAGTTGGTCAAATCCATGGATAGGGAGGGCTAGTATAAGCTATACATAGATTGAGTGCAGGCAGTGTTGGTGCCATTTAACCTCCATGTTGTTCAAATATTAACTGTATATTTTCAGAACAACACCCTGAAGCTTATAAACACTTATTTCTGGTGCCCTCTGTCATAGGACATCAAATCCAACACATCAGACGAACAGCATGCTGACTTGTACAGAAGGGACTTAGTCAAACCTGACACACTCTTAGCTCAGCCCCACTGTTGGAGAATCAAGTAGAAACATAGAAGACAGAGGCAGAGCTTCCATCTACCCCTTATGAAGCCCTCCACCTGCCTGGCCTCAAGTTTCTTTCCTAATGTTTATGCATTGCTTAAGGGCCTGTGTATTCTTCCCATGATGAAGGTTGAGAATGAGTGTCATGAAAATGGCTGAAAGCATGTTAAAGCACACCTGAAGAACACTTTGACAGACCTAAGCCCAAGTAAGTTGGTTTGCTTAACATAAATTTTTATGTAAAACATGACCTGTATTTCATGATAGACACATATATCAAACTCTGTACAACTAAGTTGGTGCTTCCTACCAACTTAGGATAATTCATAAACCATCAAAAACACCCTCCTGCTGAATAGCATTGAGAACTATGTCTAGATACTCATGTTGCAACAGAACAAAGGGTGGGGGAAAAAATGTAATTGTAATGTATACATGTAAGGATAACCTGACCCCCTTGCTGTACAGTGGGGAAAAAAAAAATACCTAAAAGAATGTTTATATTTACATATAAATATATTCTCTTGTATTTAACATTTGAAGGAAAAGCTTTAAGTTGTATGTAGGCCACTTAATCTTTGAATATTCTTGCTTATAGCCTCTGACCAAATTGCATTAGCCTTGGCAATGTCTGTCTAAATAAGCATTGTTTTAACACTCACACTTTGGAAAATTATCTGTTCTTCCAGAAGACAGTATTGAAAGTGCCACATTTCATTTCTGTGTGATATCTCAGGTACCGGCACTCTGGAATTGTTCGAAGCCTTTATTTTTTTTGGCTGTGCCCACAGCATGTAAAAGATCCCAAGGCCAGGGATCAAACTCGTGCCACAACAGCAACCTGAGTCACAGCAATGATGGTATCAGATCACTCCACCACCAGGCGACTTTGGGAGTTGTTCAAAGTAATCTTAAACATGACATTTGTTTATTACTGTGGATCCAACTGTATTGAGTTACCAGTTTTTTGAAGGAATAAATTCTGGGGAGGTGTGGGAGGAAGGAATACATTTTATAAAATGCTACAATGAATCTCACAATTGACCTTTGACTAGTTCAAGTTTTAAGTATATTGTTAAGCGTTTGTAATATACAGTTAAGGGAATTACAGGAGAGGGGGAAACTGTGAGCTCATTAAACAAAATTGTCATTGTAGGTTTTGTTTTTATCAGGTGAACCTAAAGAAACAAGTTATAATTGAAGTTTGAATGGACAAGCCTACCATTATTGTTCCACATCTAGTTACTACTATTTACATTACTTTGTTCACCTTCTTGTGTCATAAGCTTTTTACTGGGTATATGTTAAACATTTTTGTGTCATGCTCAAGACAGAATCAGAGGCCATGGATTCAACTGATTTATCTGCTTTTCTTCTGCTTTTTCCTTGACTACACTTACTTCTTTATCTTGATCTGGAAAACTTATAAAACTAAATGTTTTGTGGTTTATTTAGGAATAAAACAGCATAAATGACTATTATCTTTAGTGAGGAAAATAAATTTTATTTTAATCTAAATGAATTTTTATTTCATCTTATTTCAACGAAATAAGCATATTTCAAGATAAAATGTGGGTTTGGCTTTTTTAAAATTTGTTTTAAAATTTCACTTTAAAGACATTGTGCCTTGGAGCTCCTGTCATGGCTCAGTGGTTAACGAATCTGACTAGGAACCATGAGGTTGTGGGTTCAATCCATGGCCTTGCTCAGTGGGTTAAGGATCCAGTGTTGCCATGAGCTGTGGTGTAGCTTGCAGACATGGCTCAGATCCCACATTGCTGTGGCTCTGGTGTAGGCTAGTGGCTACAGCTCTGATGAGACCCCTAGCCTGGGAACCTCCATATGCCGCAAAAGCAGCCCTAGAAATCACAAAAAGACAAAATAAGAATAAAAATTAAAATAAAAATAAATAAAAAATAAAGACATTGTGCCTATAGGAGTTAACTGGTGAATTCTACCCAATATTTAATAAGGAAGAAATTACACCAATTCTCTATAATATCTTTCAGAAGACAGAAGCAGAGGATATACTTAACTGACTTTATGAAGCCAGAATTACCTTGATATCAAATCTAGATGACATTGCAAGAAAAGGAAACTACAGACTGATATTTCTCATGAACTTAGATATAAAAATACCTAACACAATATTAGCAAACTGAATCCAATAATGTATAAAAAATATTACACTATGACCAAGTGGGATTTTCCCCAGGTATGCCAAGTTTGTTGAACATGAAAAAATCAGTTAATCTGGAGTTCCCATTGTGGCACAGCGGAAACGAATCCAACCAGGAACCATGAGGTTGTGGGTTCAATCCCTGACCCAGCTTAGTGGGTTAAGGATCCAGCTTTGCCATGAGCTCTGGTGTAGGTTGCAGATGTGGCTCGGATCTGGAGTTGCTGTGGCTATGGCATAGGCTGGTGGCTACAGCTCCGATTAGACCCCTAGCCTGGGAACGTCCATATATTGCAGCCCTAAAATGACCAAAAAAAAAAAAAAAAATCAATTAATGTAAACCTCCATATACTGCAGCCCTAAAAAGACCAAAAAAAAAATTAATGTAATCCATCATATCAATAAGCTAAAGAAAATCACATGATCATATCAATAGATGTAAAAAAAGCATTTGACAAAATTCAAGACCCATTCCTAATAAAATCTATCAGAAAACTAGGAATAGAGGGAAACATCTTCAACTTCATGAAAGACAAGTACAGAAACATATAGCTAACATACTTAATAGCAAGAAAGCAGAAGATTTCCCACCAAGATCAGGAACAAGTCAAGGATATCTCCCCTCACTGCTACTTCTCAACATCATACTGAAGTCTCTGCTAATGCAATAAGACAAGAAGAGGAAACAAAAGGTATATAAATTGAGAAGGACAAAATGAAACTGTCTTTGTTCATAGATGAGGTAACTAGTATCTATTTAGAAAATCTGTAAGAATCAACCAAAAAATTCCTGGAACTATTGGCAAGGTTGCAGGATACAAAGTCAATGTACAAAAACCAACCACTTTCCTACGTCTCAGCAATAAAGAAGTGGAATTTGAAATGAAAAACACATTACCATTTACATTAGCAGCCCCAAAATATAATACTGAGGTATAAAACTAACAAAATATATACCAGGTCCATATGGGGAAAACTACAAAACTCTGATGAACAAACCCAAAGAAGAGCTAAGTAAATGGAAAGATATTCCATGTTCCTGGATAGAAAGGCTCAATATTGTCAAGATATCAGTTCTTCCCAACTTGCTCTATAGATTCAATACAATCACAATAAGGAAAAAGCTGTAAGACTGTTATCACCAGGCTTCAGCACTAAAGCTATAGTAATCAAGACAGGGTGGTATTGTTGAAAGAATAGAAAAATAGATTCAGGAAACAGAATACAGAGTCCAGACATAGACCCAATAAATATACTCAACTGATCTTAAACAAAGAAGCAAAGGCAATACAATAGAGCAAATATAGTCTTCTCAACAAATGGTGAATGAACAGCTGGATACACACACACACACACATACACATACACACACACACACACACAAATAATCTAGACACAGACTTTATACCTTTCACCAAAACTAACTCAAAATGTATCACAGACCTAAATGTAAATGCAAAAATATAAAACTTCTAAAATATGACAGCCCACCTCAGGAAACAAGAAAAAGCCCAAATAAACAAGCTAACTTTACATCAAAAGCAGCTTGAGAGAGAAGAACAGACAAGACCTAAAGTTAGCAGAAGGAAAGAAATCATAAAGTTCAGAGCAGAAATCAATGAAATAGAAACAAGGAAAACCATAGAAAAGATCAATGAAACGAAAAGCTGGTTCTTTGAAAAGATAAACAAAATTGATAAACCCTTAGCCAGACTTATCAAGCAAAAAAGAGAGGACTCAAATCAATAAAATTAGAAATTAAAAAGGAGAAGTAACAACGGACACCACAGAAATACAAAGAATCATAAGAGACTACTACATGCAACTATATGCCAATAAAATGGAAAACCTAGAAGAAATGGACAAATTCTTAGAAAAGTACAATCTTCCAAGACTAAACCAAGATGAAATAGAAAAGATGAATGGACCCATCACAAGAACTGAAACTGAAACTGTGATTTAAAAACATCCAACAAACAAAAGTCCAGGACCAGAGAGCTTCACAGGAGAATTCTATCAAACATTTAGAGAAGAGCCAACACCTCTCCTTCTGAAACTATTCCAAAAAATTGCAGAAGAAGTGATACTCCCAAACTTATTCTAGGAGGCCACCATCACCCTGATACCAAAACCAGACAAAGACTCCACAAAAAAAGAAAACTACAGGCCCATTTCACTGATGAACATCAATGCAAAAATTCTCAACAAAATACTAGCAAACCACATCCAACAATACATTAAAAGGATTGCACATCATGATCAAGTGGGATTTATCCCAGGGATGCAAGGGTTCTTCAATATCCACAAATCCATCAGTGTGATACACCACATTAACAAACTGAAGAATAAAATCCATATGATCCTCTCAATAGACGTGGAAAAAGCCTTTGACAAAATCCAACACCCATTTCTGACAAAAAACCCTTCAGAAAGTGGGCATAACGGGAATCTACCTCAACATGATAAAGGCCATATATGACAAACCCACAGTGAACATCATTCTCAATGGTGAAAAGCTGAAAGAATTCCCGCTGAGATCAGGAACAAGACAAGGATGTCCGCTCTCACCACTACTCTTCAATATAGTTCTGGAAGTCCTAGCCACAGCAATCAGAGAAGTAAAAGAAATAAAAGGAATCCAAATTGGAAAGGAAGAAGTAAAACTATCGCTATTTGCAGATGACATGATACTATACCTAGAAAATCCTAAAGACTCTACCAGAAAACTGTTAGAGCTTATCCACGAATTTGGCAAGGTCGCAGGATACAAAATCAATACACAGAAATCGAAGGCATTTCTATATACTAACAATGAAAGAGCAGAAAAAGAAATTAGGGAAGCAATCCCGTTTACCATCGCATCCAAAACAATAAAATACCTAGGAGTAAACCTACCTAAAGAAACAAAAGACCTGTGCTCTGAAAACTATAAGCCACTGATGAAAGAAATCAAAGATGACACACATAGATGGAAAGATATACCATGCTCATGGATTGAAAGAGTTAATATTATCAAAATGACTATACTACCCAAGGCAATCTACAGATTCAATGCAATCCCTATCAAATTACCAAGGATGATTTTCACAGAACTCAAACAAAATATTTCAAAGTTTGTTTGGAAGTACAAAAGACCCAGAATAGCCAAAGACATCCTGAAAAAGAAAAACAGAGCTGGAGGAATCAGTTTCCTGGACTTCAGACTATACTACAAAGCAACAGTCGTCAAAACTGCATGGTACTGGCACAAAGACAGACATATAGATCAGTGGAACAGGATAGAAAGCCCAGAATTAAACCCACGCACCTACAGCCAACTACTCTATGGCAAAGGAAGCAAGACTATACAATGGAGAAAGGACAGCTTGTTCAGTAAGTGGTGCTGGGAAAACTGGACAGCCACATGGAAAAGAATGAAATGAGAACACTCCCTAACACCATACACTAAAATAAACTCAAAATGGATTAAAGACCCAGATATAAGACCAGACACTATAAAACTCCTAGAGGAAAACATAGGCCAAACACTCTCTGACATAAACGACAGCAACATCTTCTCAGATCCACCTATCAGAGTATTGACAACAAAAAGAAAAATAAACAAATGGGACCTACTCAAACTTCAAAGTTTCTGCACAGCAAAGGAAACCCTAAACAGCACAAAAAGACAACCCACAGAATGGGAGAAAATATTTGCAAATGAATCAACTGACAAGGGATTAATCTCCAAAATTTATAAATGACTTCTGAAGCTCCATACCAAAAAAACAAACAACCCCATCAAAAAATGGGCAGAAGATCTAAACAGACAGTTCTCCAAAAAAGACATACAGATGGCCGAGAAACACATGAAAGGATGTTCAGCATCACTCATTATTAGAGAAATGCAAATCAAAACCACAATGAAGTACCACCTTACACCAGCCAGAATGGCCATCATCCAAAAATCTACAAACAATAAGTGCTGGAGAGGGTGTGGAGAAAAAGGAACCCTAGTACACTGTTGGTGGGATTGTAAATTGGTGCAACCACTGTGGAAAGCAGTATGGAGATTCCTCAGAAAACTAAACATAGAACTACCATTTGATCCAGAAATCCCACTCCTGGGCATCTATCCAGAGAAAACCATGACTCGCAAAGACACATGTGCTCCAATGTTCATTGCAGCACTATTTACAATAGCCAAGACATGGTAACAACCTAAATGTCCATTGACAGAGGAGTGGATCCAGAAGATGTGGTACATATACACAATGGAATATTACTCAGCCATCAAAAAGAACGAAATACCAGCATTCTTAGCAACATGGATGGACCTAGAAACTATCATGCTAAGTGAAGTCAGCCATACAATGAGACACCAACATCAAATGCTTTCACTGACATGTGGAATCTGAAAAAAGGACAGACTGAACTTCTTTGCAGAACAGATGCTGACTCACAGACATTGAAAAACTTATGGTTAAAAGCTAAATGAAAAAAAAAAAAAAAAGAAAAACTTATGGTCTCCGGAGGAGACAGTTTGGGGGGTGGGGGGATGTGCTTGGGCTGTGGGATGGAAATCTTGTGAAATCAGATTGTTATGATCATTATACAACTACAGATGTGATACATTCATTTGAGTAATAAAAAAAAGGGGGAAAAAAAGAAGCTCTGAAAAAATAAAAAATAAAAAAATAAAAATAAATAAATAAAAAATAAAATAAAATAAAATATGACAAAGGTAATATCCTAGTTGACCTTAGATAAAGTGATAACTTTTTAGACACACCAGTGCATGATGCATGAGAGAAATTAACTGATAACTTCATTAAAGTTGCATACTTCTATTCTGTAGAAGACAATGTCAAAAGAATGAGAAGACAAGCCACAAACAGGAAGGAAATATTTGCAAAAAACACATCTGTTATCCAAAATATACAAAGAACTTTTAAAATTCTACAATAAGGAAACAAATAACCCAATTTAAAAATGGGCCAAAAACATTAACATACACCTCACCAAAAAAGATATACAGATGGAAAATAAGCAAATGAAAAGATATCATCACATCTTATGTCCTTAGGGAAATGAAAATTAAAACAAGAGTGAGATATTGCTACACAACTACTAGACTAGCCAAAATCCAGAACACCGACAACACTGATGCCAGCAAATACGTAGGCCAAGAGAAACTCTAATGCACTGCAAAATGATACAGCCACTTTGGAAGACAGTTTGACAGTTGCTTACAAAACTTAAAAAAAAATCTTTAAAACAAATCAGCTTTAAAGTATAATTAACACTTTGGAGTTCCCATTGTGGCGCAGTGGTTTACGAATCCGACTAGGAACCATGAGGTTGCAGGTTCGATCCCTGCCCTTGCTCAGTGGGTTAACAATCTGGCGTTGCCATGAGCTGTGCTATGGGTTGCAGATGCGGCTCGGATCCCGCATTGCTGTGGCTCTGGCGTGGGCCAGTGGCTACAGCTCCAATTTGACCCCTAGCCTGGGAACCTCCATATGCTGCGAGAACGGCCAAAGAAATGGCAAAAGACAAAAAAAAAAATAATAATAATAGTAAAAAAAAAATAAAGTATAATTAACACATAAAATTGTAACATACTTACAGTGTACATTGTGGTTATTTGATATACATTGTGAAAGGACTATCCATCTAGTTAATTAACACATCCTCTCATACAATCCAGTAACCATGCTCCTTGGTATTTACTCAACAGAGTTGAAAACATATGTGTATACAAAAACTTGCACACAGACGTTTACAGCAGCTTTATTCATAACTGCTAAATGCTGGAAGTAACCAAATATCCTTTAGCAGGTTAAATAAGCTGCAGTACATCCAGACAGTGGAATATTATGCAGTGCTAAAAATAAATGAGCCATGAAACGTTGCAGAAGAACTTTACATATTACTAACTGAAAGAAGCCAATCTGTAAAAGCTACAACTCTATGATGCTAACAACATGACATTCTGGAAAAAGGCAAAATTATGGAGTCAGTAAAAAGATCAGAATTGCCAGCAGTGAGGGTGGAGGGAGGGATGAAGAGGTGGAGCACAGAGCCTGTTTGGGGTGACAATACTCTGTATGATTCTCAAAGGGTGCATACATGTCTTCATACATTTGTCAAACCGACAGAACATACAGCATTAAGAGGGAAAGCTGGTTCGAGCTACAGACTTTGGGTGATAATGATGTGTCAGTGAGGTTCAACGATTGAAACGAATGTACCACTCTAGTGGGGGATGTTGACAACAGAGGCAGCTGTGAGTGGGCAGGAAGACTATGGTTAATCTTTGCATTTTTGGCCCAAAGTTGCTGTGAATCTAAAACTGCTCTGAAAAACCGTCTTTTTAAAAAACTTTAATTCACAGAGGGATTTTAATAGTCCACCCAACTAATAAAATATATTCCAAATGTCTAAGCACATCATTTTCTCTTCTGTAAAACTTAGTGGCTTCGCTGAAGGCAGAGAGACTAGATATGAGTGTATCAGAAATGATCATACATATATATAATTGAATCATTGTGCTGTACACTTGAACACCTAACACTTTGTAAATCAACTATACTGCAATTTTTTTTAAAATTCAAACCAAAAATAAATAAATAAATACCATACCTGAAAAGCAAAGATTTCCTCAGTGTGTCTCCAAAGAAATCTAGAACCAACTACAACATTGTTCGGGAAAATCTGGGGGAAAAAAAAACTGTAGTTAATATTCAATCATTCTATCTCTAAGTGACGGTTCTCAACAGGGTCCCATGGACTCCTATGAAGTCAATGGATGGAGGCCATCCTTGAATTCCGTGAAAATTTGTAACATTTTACATGTATGTGCATCTTCATGGTGTTTTAAAAAAATCAAACTGTAAAAGTGTTCCATGACACAAAAAAGGTTAAAAACTACTGACTGGGAGTTCCCGTCGTGGCGCAGTGGTTAACGAATCCGACTAGGAACCATGAGGTTGCAGGTTCGGTCGCTGCCCTTGCTCAGTGGGTTAACGATCCGGCGTTGCCGTGAGCTGTGGTGTAGATTGCAGACACGGCTCGGATCCCGCGTTGCTGTGGCTCTGGCGTAGGCTGGTGGCTACAGCTCCGATTCAACCCCTGGCCTGGGAACCTCCATATGCCGCGGGAGCGGCCCAAGAAATAGCAACAACAACAACAACAAAAGACAAAAAGACAAAAAAAAAAAAAAAAAAAAAAAAAACTACTGACTGTATTATGTTCTCTTCACCCACATTTAATCTGCTTTTTAAAAAGGAGACATAAGTGACTTTTTAATTTTTTTTTCTTTTTTTTTAGGGACACTCCCTTGGCATATGGAAGTTCCCAGTTTAGGGAACTTAGGGGGCGAATCGGAGCTACAGCTATCAGCCTATGCCACAGCCATAGCAGCGCAGAATCTGCAACCTACATCACAGCTCACGGCAATGCCAGATCTTAACCCACTGAGTGAGGCCAGGGATTGAACCTGCAACCTCATGGTTTCTAGTTGGATTGGTTAACCACTGAGCCATGAAAGGAACCCCCTAAGTAACATTTTAGACAATGAAAAAACAACCAAACAGGGATTTTTGGCATCTGAGATTGTGGGGAAAACTCCTAGGTACAGCATGCTTATTTGTATGAACCTAAGAATCACACAGGAAATTAAAAAAAAAAAAATTGGTCTTATCCAACTAGGTACTTATTTTAGGGGAAAAAAACTCGAAACTTTTTTCTCTTTGTGTCTTTTATCCTGCAAGGATCATGGGAAATTCCTCAGCAGGGGAATATCTCCTACATCAAAGCAGAACTAGTATCTAGTAATGCTGGCATCTAGTAATGCTGGCATCTGGATTAAATGAAGGCCTTGGCTCAAGGCCTGAAAATACTAGGGATGTAAAACTCAGAAACTGATGGTTGTAACAATATCATGCCATATTTATATGGCCTACTCTTAGATTTCAATAAATACCTCACTCAGAACCTTCAACATTATAACTCTCCTTGTGTGAAATGGGAAGATTATGTTTTTAGTATGAAACTCAAGGATTTTGACTTTCACATCACAACCCCTGCCTGTTCTGGGTTGCAAAATTGTTTCAAGTGACTGAAGTAAGTATTTTTTGTACAGAGTTCACTGAAATCCTGATGCAGTTACCTTTTATTAATTTATTTGAAGCATAAGCCACAGTATCTTATGCCTTTCTGTTACATAAAACCACATATAATCCAAATGATTCACTTATAATTTTTTTTCGTTTAGAGCTGCACCTGTGACATATGGAAGTTCCTAGACTAGGGGTCAAATTGGAGCCAAAGCCAAAGCAATACCAGATCTGAGCCATATCTGTGACCTATACTGCAGCTCATCACAATGCCAGATACTTAACCCACTGAGCAGGGCCAAGAATCAAACCTGCATCCTCATGGATTCTAGGCAGGTTTGTTACTGCTGAGCCACAACAGGAACTCCCAATTTGCTTACAATCTGACATGAATTTTTATATTAGCTTTCACTTTCCAAACATCTTGTTTACGTCAATATTAAAAGTAGCTTAGCGGAGTTCCCGTCGTGGCGCAGTGGTTAACGAATCCGACTAGGAACCATGAGGTTGTGGGTTCGGTCCCTGCCCTTGCTCAGTGGGTTGATGATCCAGCGTTGCCGTGAGCTGTGGTGTAGGTTGCAGACGCGGCTGGGATCCCGCATTGCTGTGGCTCTGGCATAGGCCGGTGGCTACAGCTCTGATTCAACCCCTAGCCTGGGAATCTCCATATGCCACGGGAGCGGCCCAAGAAATAGCAACAACAACAAAAAGACAAAAGACAAAAAGACAAAAAAATAAATAAATAAATAAATAAAAAATAAAAGTAGCTTAGGAGTTCCCGTCATGGCTCAGTGGTTAACGAATCTGACTAGGAACCATGAGGTTGTGGGTTCGATCCCTGGCCTTGCTCAGTGGGTTAAGGATCCAGTGTTGCCATGAGCTGTGGTGTAGGTCGAAGATGCAGCTTGGATCTGGCACTGCTGTGCCTCTGGCGTAGGCCAGTGGCTACAGCTCGTATTCAACCCCTAGCCTGGGAACCTCCATGTGCCTCGGGTGCAGCCGTAGAAAAAGACAAAAAGACCAAAAAAAAAAAAAAAAAAAAAAAAAAAAGTAGCTTAAAGGCCCAAAGCTTACAGCAAAACAGAAATACAACCCTGAAGAACTTTAAATACCAAGGTAAAGCTAAATTACAATAATGGGCTATTGTAAAGCAAATGACAACAAAGATACAACACTCCAAAACCTATGGAATGCAACAAAAGCAGTTCTAAGAGGGAAGTTTATAGCAATAGAAGCCTACTTTAAGACACAAGAAAAAGCTCAAATAAACAACCTAAATTTTACACCTAAAGCAACAAGAGAAAAGAAGAGACAAGACCCAAAGTTAGCAGAAGGAAAGAAATCATAAAGATGAGAGCAGTTATCAATGAAATAGAAATGAAGAAAACCATAGAAAATATCAAACTAAAAGCTGGCTCTTTGAAAAGATCAACAAAATTGATAAACCCTTAGCCAGACTCATCAAGAAAAAGAGAGGACTCAAATCAATAAAATTAGAAATGAAAAAGGAGAAGTAACAACAGACATCACAGAAATAGAAAGGATCATAAGACTACTATATATGCCAATAAAATGAAATGCCTAGAAGAAACAGACAAGTTCTTAGAAAAGTACAATCTTCCAAGACTAAACCAAGATGAAATAAAAAAGCCGAATGGACCAATCACAAGTAGTGAAATTGAAACTGTGGTTAAAAAACTTCCAACAAACAAAAGTCCAGGACCAGGAGAATTCTATCCAAGAAGAGCTAACATCTACCCTTCTGAAACTATTCCCAAAAAATCGCATGGGAAGGAACACTCCCAAAATCATTCTATGAAGCCACCATCACCCTGAAACCAAAACCAAAGATAACACACAAAAAGAAAATTACAGGCCAATTTCACCAATGAACATAGATGCAAAAATCCTCAAAAAAAAAAAAATACTAGCAAACCAAATCCAACAATACATTAAAATGACTGTACATCATGATCAAGTGGGACTTATCCCAGGGATGCAAGGATTCCTCAATATCTGCAAATCAATCAGTGTGATACACCACATTAACAAACTGAAGAATAAAAACCATATGATCCTTTCAATAGATACAGAAAAAGCCTTTGACAAAACCCAACACCCATTTCTGATTTAAAAAAAAAAAAAAAACCCTAGGGAACCTACCTCAACATAATAAAGTCTGTATACGACGAACACACAGGTAACATCATTCTCAATGGTGCAAAGCTGAAAGAATTCCTGCTGAGATCAGGAACAAGACAAGCATGTCCATTCTCACCACTACTATTCAACATAGCTTTGGAAATCCTAGCCATGGCAATCAGAGAAGAAAAAGAAATAAAACTATCACTGTTTACAGATGACATGGTACTATACCTAGAAAATCCTAAAGACAGGGAGTTCCCATTGTGGCGCAGTGGTTAATGAACCCGACTAGGAACCATGAGGTTGCAGGTTCGGTCCCTGCCCTTGCTCAGTGGGTTGACGATCCGGCGTTGCCATGAGCTGTGGTGTAGGTTGCAGACGCGGCTCGGATCCCGCGTTGCTGTGGCTCTGGCGTAAGCTGGCGGCTACAGCTCCGACTGGACCCCTAGCCTGGGAACCTCCATGTGCCACGGGAGCGGCCCAAAGAAATAGCAAAAAGACAAAAAAAAAAAAAATCCTAAAGACACTACCAGAAAACTGCTAGGGCTCATCAATGAATTTGGCGAAGTCGAAGGATACAAAATCAATACACAGAAGTCAATAGCATTTCTATATACTAACAACAAAAGATCAGAAAGAGAAATTAGGGAAACAATACCATCTATCATCACATCAAAAAGAATAAAATACTTAGGAATAAACCTACCTAAGGAGACAAAAGATCTGTACTCTGGAAACTATAAGAGGCTGATGAAAGAAATCAAAGATGACACCAACAGATGGAAAGACATACCATGCTCTTGGATTGGAAGAGTCAATATTGTCAAAATGACTATACTACCTAAGGCAATCTACAGATTCAATACAATCCCTATAAAAATACCAAGGATATTTTTCACAGAACTCAAACAAAATATTTTAAAGTTTGTTTGGAAGCACAAAAGACCCAGAATAGCCAAAGTCATCCTAAGAAAGAAAAATGGAGCTAGAAGAATCAGGCTCCCTGACTTCAGACTATACTACAAAGCAACAGTCATCAAAACTGCATGGTACTGGCACAGAGACAGAAATACAGATCAGTACAGAAAGCCCAGAATTAAACCCATGTACCTACAGTCAACTAATCTATCACAAAGGAGGCAAGAATATACAATGGAGAAAAGACAGCATATTCAGTAAGTGGTGCTAGGAAAACAGGAGAGCTGCATGTAAAAGAATGAAATTAGAACACTTCCTAACACCATACACAAAAATAAACTCCAAATAGATTAAAGACCTAGATATACGACCAGATACTATAAAACTCTTTGATGAAAACATAGGCCAAACACTCTCTGACATAAACCACAGAAACATCTTCTTAGATCCACCTCTTAGAGTAATGACAATAAAAACAAAAATAAACAAATGGGACTTAATTAAACTTAGAAGTTTCTGCACAGCAAAGGAAACTCTAAACAAAACAAAAAGACAACCCACAGAATGGGAGAAAATATTTGCAAATGAATCAACTGACAAGGGATTCATCTCCAAAATTTATAAATACCTCCTACAGCTCAATACCAGAAAAAACAAACAACCCCATCAAAAAATGGGCAGAAGATCTAAACAGACAATTCTCCAAAGAAGACATACAGATGGCCAAAAAACACATGAAAAGATGTTCAACATCACTAATAGAGAAATGCAAACCAAAACCTCTATGAGGTACCACCTTACACCAGCCAGAATAGCCATCATCAAAAAGTCTACAAACAATAAATGCTGGCGAGGTTGTAGAGAAAAGGGAACCCCATTACACTGTTGGTGGGAATGTAATTTTGTGCAACCACTGTGGAAATCAGTATGGAGATCCCGCAGAAAACTAAAAACAGAATTACCATCTGATCCAGCAATCCCATTCCTTGGCATCCATCCAGAGAAAACCATGACTTGCAAAAATACATGTACTCCAGTGTTCACTGCAGCACCATATACAACAGCCAAGACATGGAAACCACCTAAATGTCCATCAACAGAGGAGTGGGTGGAGTTCCCGTTGTGGCACAGTGGTTAACGAATCCGACTAAGAACCATGAGGTTGCGGGTTCGGTCCCTACCCTTGCTCAGTGGGTTAAAAATCCGGCGTTGCCGTGAGCTGTAGTGTAGGTTGCAGATGCGGCTCAGATCCCAGGTTGCTGTGGCTCTGGCGTAGGCCTGCGGCTACAGCTCCAATTCGACCCCTAGCCTGGGAACCTCCATATGCTGCAGGAGCGGCCCAAGAAATAGCAAAATGACAAAAAAAAAAAAAAAAAAAAAACCAGAGGAGTGGATGTGGTACATATACACAATGGAATATTACTCAGCCATTAAAAGGAATGAAATAACAGCATTTGCAGCAACGTGGATAGACCTAGAAATTATCATGCTAAGTGAAGTTAGTCAGACAGTGAGACACCAACATCATATGCTATCACTTACATGGAGAATCTAAAAAAAGGACACAATGAACTTCTTTGCAGAACAGGTATTGACTCAGAGACTTTGAAAAACTTACAGTTTCCAAATGAGACAGGTTGGGGGCTGGGGGATGCGCTGAGGGTTTGGGATGGAAATGCTATAAAAATTGGTTGTGATGATCATTGTATAACTATAAATGTAATTGAGTAATAAAAATTGCTATAAAATTTTAAAATAATGGGCTATTGTAAATGATAATGTAATATAATAATAAATATATTTTTTTAGGACTGTACTTGCAGAGTATGGAGGTTCCCAGGCTAGGGATATAATTGGAGCTACAGCTGCCTGCCTACACTACATCCACAGCAATACCAGATCCGAGCCACATCTGCAACCTACATCAGTTTGTGGCAACGCCAGATCCTTAACCCACTGAGCGAGGCCAGTGATCAAACCCGCAACCTCATGTTTCCTAGTCAGATTCATTTCCACTGAGCCATGATAGGAACTACCCAACAACCTTTTAGGGGGAAAAAAAAAAGGATACTACAGTTAACATATACTTGGTGGTATTTTTTTCTAATTTTAATTTTTTTATTTTTACTTTTTGGCTACATCTGCAACATGTAAAAGTTCTCAGGCTAGGGATCAAATCTGCACCAGAGCAGTGACCTGAGCCACTGCAGTGACAACGCTAGATCCTTAACCCTCTATACCACAAAGGAACTCCATGAGTGTACCACTTTTAGAAAATGTGTGTGGTAGGGAATATATCATAGAATTCATGAATTATGTTATTTCTTTACATATTTGATACATAAAATGTTTGTACATTTTTGTACCCTGTTCTTTTCACCTAATATTATCATATAAACATTACCTTAATGTTATTAAAATCAGTTATTATATTCTTAATTTATTTAATTAAATAAAATTTTATTTAAATATTCCATTGTAACTACTTAACTGTTTTTCCATTGATGACACTTAAGTTGTTTCTAGCATTTGCTCTTATTAATGCCTTTACAGACATCATTGTGCATACCATTTTGTTGATTTTCACAGGCTGTCCCCATAATATTTAGAGGCAGAATTCTTTTTTTTGTGTGTTTATGTGTATGTGTCTTTTCAGAGCTACTCATAGCATATGGAAATTCCCAGGCTAGGGGTTGAATCGGAACTTGAGCTGCTGCCCTACACCACAACCACAGCCACAGCAACACAGGATCCAAGCTGCGTCTGCAATCTGCACAACAGCTCATGGCCACATTGGTCCTTAGCTCACTGAGTGAGGCCGGGGATCAAATCTGAGTACTCATGAATACTAGTCAGTTTCCTTAATACTGAGCCACAACGGGAACTCCTCAGAAGTGGAATTCTTAAGGCTCTTACTACAACACAACATAAAGATAACTATAGAAAATATAGGACTAAACTAGCAATAACTCAACTGAACTTGGAGCCCAACATTTCAGAGTCTTTCTCTTAACATATTTGGTTTTAATAAACACAGGCAAGCATAGAAAATATTTAAAAGATTATTTATCACTCTTTTGAGACTATTTTGTGCTACGTGCTATGCTAAGTTCTATAGAGTCTAAGAAGATCAATCAATAAAATCCCTTAAGCTTACTATGGAAAATTACATTCAATTTTGTAGGCATGGGGGCCTGGACTCACAAACACTTGAGATAATTTGACCTTTAGCAGGAGACTAAAAACAATTCAAATAATACAAAACTGGGAGTTCTCTTGTGGTGCAGTGGGTAAGGATCTGATGTTCTCACTGCAGTGGCTTGAGTTGCTGCTGTGACTTGGGTTTGACTCCTGGCCTGAGAACTTACACATGCTGTGGGTGGGGTGAAAAAAAAGTTAAAAAAAATTTAAGAGTTCCTGTTGTGGCTCAGCATGTTAAGAACCCAACTAATAACAATGAAGATACAGGTTTGATCCCTGGCCTTGCTCAGTAGGTTAAGGATCTGGTGTTGCCACCAGTTGTGGTGTAGGTCACAGATGTGCCTCGGATCTGGCATTGCTGTGGCTGTGGTGTAGGCTGGCAGCTGCAGCTCTGATTTGACCTCTAGCCCAGGAACTTCCATATGCGACAGGTACAGCCCTGAAAAAATTTTTTTTCAATAAAAACAACAAATAATAAAAAAATATTGCTTAGAAATGTCTTCGAGAATAAAGGAAAAATAATTTAAATGTTTTTTGCTTTATCGTATTCTAAAACTTCTATTTCATTTCATTTAAAAGCCTCATCTGGAGACTAGAGGGCCTCTTTATTTTTTCAAGGTTCTAAATGGCTAGGCAATGACCCTAATACAAGTTACTAACTAATATTTTCCACACTGATTTGAAATAGTGCCTGTATTATACATAGAATTCCCATATACACATTCTACTTTTATTAGACTCCTAGAAAAACACCAAAATTATAACCATCTGCTGAACAACCATCAACAAAATAGACCAGAAACTACCAAAAAAGATATCCTATACCCAAAGACAAAGAAGCCACATTGAGACAGTACAAGGGGCACTTTCATGCTATTTGCAATTCTACACCCACTGGGAAGGCAACCCACAGGCTGGAAAATAACTATCACAGAGGCTCTCCCACAGGGGTGAGAGTTCTAAGCCCCATGTCAGGTTCCCAAGCCTGGGGGGTCTGGCATTGGGAAGAGGAGTCCCTGGAGCATTTAAGAATCTTGAGAAGTCACTGGGCTACTGCCATCAAGCTTGGCCTCAATTCTCTTAGCCAGCTGCTTTCCCAGCTCCACTCCCCACTGGTCAAAGCTGCTGGTATCCCAGATGATGTCATGAATGAAGATCTTGTATTCGTACATGGCAATCAAAGCTCTAGGAATGAATGGCATGAACTTGGTGAACACAGTAGAGTTCGCTGGGAGATTTTCTTCAAAGACCTTGTGGTGCAACAGTTTCTCAAAGTCTTCCAGACTTATTCCCACAGCTTGTAGCTCCTTTGAGGCCTTTTCTGTTGACTTCCCCCTCATCGAGGCCTCCACCTGGGACAAGAAGTTTGCCAGGAGGATCTTGGGATGTGAATCCATCCTTACCAGATGCTGGGTCTGGACCAGGATGAGGAAGTTACAGGGCATCATCTTGGTAACCTGGTGGATGAGCTGGTAGAAGGCATGCTGCCCACTTGTCCCTGGCTCCCCCCAACAATGGGGCTTGTTGGTTGGTCCACACGGCTGCTGGATTTGATGATGTACTTCCCATTGGACTTCATGTCACCCTGCTGGGAGTAGGCAGCAAAGCGGTGCATGTACTGGTCATACGGCAGCATGGCCTGCATCTCACACCCAAAGCACTTGATGTACAAGATACCTGGCAGAGCCAGCAGGGCAAGGGCGTTCTTCTCCAGGAGTGTTGTGCAGAAGTGCTGGTCCATCTAGTGAGCCCCTGAGAGCAGCTGCTTGAAGCTGTCACATCCCACAAGCAGGGCAATGGAGAGTCCTCTGGCTGATCACGGCAAGGAGCAAGCTCCCACCTGATCCCAGAACTCAAACAACTTTTGAGGGTCAATTCCAAACTCCTTCACTTTAACAGTGTTGGTAAACAGGGAAGTAAAGTCCTTCTCAACTGCAGAAGGATCCTTGGCCAACAGGAGAAACTAATGCTGGAAAGATGTTACCAGAATCCAGGTTCTTGTTCACACAGTTGAAGAATGAACTCCCTGAACACACAGGCAGCAAGCAAGCAAAGTCTTTACTACAGGAAAGCAAATAGCTCTCAGGGCTGCTAGGAGTGGTGAGAAGAGCCCCCTTCTCTATTTTCCTATATGAATTTTTATCCCTTAAAGATGGGGGGATTACCAACGTGGGGTACAGAAAGATGTGTTTTTCTCCCATTGGCCTTGTCCACTTACCTCTATCAGTCCTTGTCCAATAGGGGTTTTAGGGGTGGAAATGTCCCGTAAGGTTTATGGTTTCTTTGTTTTCTCTTCTCTTAGACTGAGTCACCATTCCTCAGTCTCATTTCTTTTCTATAAATTGAGGAGTGGGTTAGAGATTAAGGTCCCTGTGGGCGTAGGTACACTTCCTACAGTAAACAAGGCCTGTGGGAATATTACTCTCTGGAGCTCTTAAGCCACAAATGTTAATAAATAGCCACATCAAAGAATACATCAAAGCCCATGCTCCTACACTGACTACCTGAATTAATATTCTGCCTCAAAACCATTCCTTCTTCGTCTCTGCGTTCATGATGGTCTCTTGGGTGGTGAAGGTCTTGGAGGCAATGATGAACAGGAAGGACTTGGGGCTCAGGGTGGCCAGCGTTTTGGCAATGAGAGTGCCATCAACATTGGATACAAACCAGAGCTGGGGACCTTCTGCAGAATATGGCTTGAGGGCTTCATTCACCATGAGGGGTCCCAGGTCACAGCTGCTAATACTAACATTGATGCGTGATGGACTTGCCTGAGTATCCCTTCCATTCAGCACTTTGGATATGCTGGAAGAAAGACTTCAACTTCCCCTGGACCCTTCGGACCTCTGGCATCACATCCTTGCCATCCACAAGAACTGGGGTGTTTGACCAGTGGCTCAGGGCCACATGCAGCACTGTCCAATCCTCAGTGAAGCTGATGTCACCACTGAAACTGCACTCCCAGGCAACCTCCATACCCTGGACTTGGCCAGGTCCACCAGCATCTGCATCACAGCCTCCATCACAAGGTTTGTGGAGTAATCCACCAGAATATGCCCATGGTTGATGTTGAGGTTCAAGATAAAAGTGGCTGGAGCACTCCTCAGTCCCTTCAAAAAGGTGGTGCAAGCTGAGGTCAGAGCCATGCCTGTGGTACCCTGCCCAAAGCTTCTTGACCTGCAGGTTCTGGGTGAGTGTGGTCATGGAGAGAGCGGCTGGGAACATGCACCAGGGTGAGCATGAAGGAGGAAGTGGGCCAGGTGGCAATGGACGTGCTGAGCATTCTATAGCTTATCTAGCAACCTACTCCGAGTTGGGGGGCGGGGGGCGGGGGGAGGGTACACAGGGTGTGATACCTAGGAGGCAGCCAGTGACCACTGGAGCCTGTCTTATAGGTTGACTCCCAGAGCTAAGTCTTCCCTTTTAACACTTTGATTTATTTATTTATTTAGCCGATCAACCTCATGTAATGACTCTTAGTGAAACTGAAAATCAAGTCATGTTCCAAAAAAAGAAACCAGTTATAGTCTTTGTTGAGATTTCATTAAATCTACATATTAATGCCAAGAAAAAGGAAATGCAGAATACAGGCCACAGCAGAAAAACAACATAGCCTAAGGGGAGGCAGAGAAGGGAAGACTCAGCTTTCAGGGGCATGCTGCATCCTTTGCCAGGCTTTGGCTCCCACTCTTCAACAACAGTTGTTAACAAATCTCTTGAGCAGTGGGAGTGTCAGATTTTTTTTAGCTGGAAACACTTCAGGGTAGCAATCCATCCAGAAGGGGAAGCTAGAGGTCCTGCCTTAACTGAGTACTGCTTCTGGGTATGAGTGTACTGTTTTTTACTTGGAATACATATTATGTAACAATAAAAATAACATGTTTTGGAGTTCCCAGGTGGCACAGCAGGTTAAGGATCTGGTACTGTCACTGCTGTGGTGCAGGTTTAATCCCTGGCCCACAATCTTCCACATGCCATGGGCAAGGCAAAGACAAAAACAGGTGTTTTGGGGAGTTAACTTCATGGCTCAGTGGTAACGAACCTGACTAGTATCCAATCCCTGGCCTCACTCAGTGGGTCAGGGATCCAATGTCTCTATGAGCTATGGTATAGGTCACAGATGTAGCTCGGAACTACTATTGCTGTGGCTGTGGCATAGGCTGGCAGCTGTAGCACCAATTCAACCTCTAGCCTGGGAACTTCCATATGCTGTGGGTGCAGCCTAAAAAGCAAAAAAAGAAAAAATGAAAGAAAAAGTGTTTTCTAAAGATGCTCTCATTTACAATTTATAATTTTTTTTCTTCTTACATATGATTATAATTCTGGAGAGGGTGATAGATTTTATGCAAATTAGTGGGGCAAACTAAAGCTTTCCTAGTCCACTCCTTCACGTCCACAGGACTGTATAATGCACTGTTCTAAACTGTATGAAAGCATAAAGTTTAAAAAGCTACAATTCTTGGAGTTCCCATTGTGGCACAGCAGAAAAAATCCAACTACTATCCATGTTAATTCGGGTTCGATCCCTGGTCTTGCTCAGTGGGTTGGGGATCCAGCACTGCCGTGAGCTACAATGTAGGTCTCAGACATGGCTTGGATCTGGCATTGCTGTGGCTGTGGCACAGGACAGCAGCTGTAGCTCCAATTCAACCCCTAGACTGGGAATCTTCATATGCCATGAGTGCAGCCCTAAAAATAAAAAAAAAAAGCTATGATTCTTCAAAACAGCATGGTACTGGCACAAAAACAGACATATGGATCAATGGAACAAAAGACAGAGCCCAGAAGTAAATCTGCACACCTACGGTCAATTAGTTTTTGACAAAGGAGGCAAGAACACACAATGGTGAAAAGACAGTCTCTTTAGCAAGTGATGCTGGGAAAGTTGGACAGTTGTATATAAATCAATGAAATTAGAACACTCCTTCATATTGTACACAAAAATAACTTGAAATAGAAGACATGACACCATAAAACTCCTGGAAAAGAAGACAGGCAAAACACTCTATGACATGAGTTGTAAAATGTTTTCTTAGGCCATTCTCCCAAGGCAATAGAAATGAAAGAAAAATAAACAAATGGGACCTAATCACACTTAGAAGCTTTTGTACAGCAAATGAAACATAAATAAAACAAAAGACTAGGAGAAAATATTTGCAAATGATAACACTGACAAGGGCTTAATCTCCAAAATACACAAACAGCCCTTAAAACTCAATAACAAAAAAACAAAAAACCCAATCATAAAATGAACAGAAGACCTAAACAGGCATTTCACCAAAGAAGACCCACAGATGGTCAAAATGTACACAAAAAGATGCTCAATATCACTAATTATTAGAGAAATACAAATCGAACCTACAAATGAGAGTTAATAGATGCCTTTGGAATGGATAAGCAATGAGGTCCTGCTGTATATCTGGTCATTTATGATGGAGCATGATAATGTGAGAAAGAAGAATGTATACATGTATGTGTAACTGGGTCACCTTGCTGTACAGTAGAAAACTGACAGAACACTGTAAACCAGCTATAATGGAAAAAAATAAAAATCATTAAAAATTTTAAAAAAACCTACAAATGAGGTACCATGTTGCACTGGTCAGAATGGTCATCATTCAAAAGTCTACAAACAACAAATGCTGGAGGAGGTGTGGAGAAAAGGATCCCTCCTTACACTATTAGTGGGAATACAAATCAGTGCAGCCACTATTGAGAATAGTATGGAGATTCCTCAAAAAACTAAAAATAGAGTTGCCATATGACCCTATAAACCCACTCTTGGGCATGTATCTAGATGAAATTATAATTCATATATATATATATATATATATATATATATATATATACACACACACACACACACACACACACACACATACACAGGAATATTACTCAGCCATAAAAGTAATGAAATAATGCCATTTACAACTACATGGATGATCCTAGAGATTATCATACTAAGCAAAATAAGTCAGAAGGAGAAAGACAAATCCCATATGATATCATTTATATGTGGAATCTAAATTATGACACAAGGGAGTTCCCTTCTTGGCTCAGTGGTTAACGAACCCAGCTTGGATCCATGAGGATGCAGGTTCGATCCCTGGCCTCACTGAGTGTGTTAAGGATCCCGAGCTGCCATGAGCCATAGTGTGGGTCATAGACTTGGCTCGGATCTTTTGTTGCTGTGGCTGTGGCGTAGGCCGGCAGCTATAGCTCTTATTAAACCCCCTAGACTTGGAACTTCATATGCCACGAATGCGGCCCTAAAAAGCAATAAATAAATAAATAAATATAAAAATAAACTATGACACAAATGACCTGATCTAAAAGACAGAAACAGAAGCACAGACCTAGAGAACAGACTTCTGGTTGCCAGGGGAACGGGGTTAGGAGAGCGGTGGAGTGGGAGTTTGGGACTAGCAAATGCAAACAGTTATATATAGAATGGATAAACAACAAGGTCCTATTGTATAGCACAGAGAAGTATATTCAATATCCTATAATGAGCCATAATAGAAAAGAATAGATTTGTATGTGTGTATGTGTGTAACTGAATCACTTTGCTGTACCCAAAAAAACTTACACAACATTGTAAGTCAATTATACTTCAGCTTAAAAAGAAGAGATATGGGAGTTCCTGTTGCGGCTCAGTGGAAACAAATCCGACTAGGAACCACGAGGTTGCAGGTTTGATCCCTGGCCTCGCTCAGTGGGTTAAGGATCCAGCGCTGCCATGACCTTTGGTGTAGGTCGCAGACACAGCTCGGATCTGGTGTTGCTGTGGCTGTGGTGTAGGCCGGCAGCTGTAGCTCCGATTAGACCCCTAGCCTGGGAACCTCCATGTGCCATGGGTGTGGCCCTCAAAAGACGAAAAAAGAAAAAAGAAAAAAAAATAATGTGACTGAGGCAACTGTTGACTATGGACACAGTATAGAACTACTCAACCTCCAGGTCACAAATGAAAACACTGATGTTCAGAGCTAAGTTAATTTTAAATTCTATCTTAAGGAGTTCCCATTGCAGCTCAGTGGTTAATGAACCTGACTAGTATCCATGAGAACGAGGGTTCGATCCCTGGCCTTGCTCAGTGGGTTATGGATACAGCATTGCTATGAGCTGTGGTGTAGGTTGCAGATGCGACTCAGATCTCGCATTGCTGTGGCTGTGGTGTAGGCCGGCAGCTGCAGCTCTGATTCAACCCCTAGCCTGGGAACCTCCATGCACCGCAGGTAAGGCCCTAAAAAGACTAAATAAATTCTGTCTTAAAATGTGTTGATAGTGTCAAAATATTCCCAGAGAGGGGGTATAGGAACAAAGAAGGTGATGTATCTTTTTCTAACACACCTGGTGTTGTGGTCCTAAGCCATGATGAGTCTGAAGAGGCACCTCCTCCAGCACACAGCTTATCATTTACCGATTTGGGGAAACAGGTAATATGAGGTATTTCAAGTCCTATGGAGAGTGCAACTCAGGTCTGGAGCCTGGTCCAGACGGAGTGGCTTCAATTAAACATATATTTACTGAGTACATGTGTATCAGGCACTGTGTGGGGTTCAAAATAAGGCAAAGGTCTCATCCTCAGAGCCAAGGAAAGAAGTTTTCATGTCTGTCATCTCAGAATCACAGTCAGGGTCTTAACCTGTACATCGTAACTCAAGGAGCCACCAAAACAACTGGTCTTGCCTTTTCTAGAAGCTTCTTGTCTTTGACACTGTGTCCCATTTCTGAACAGAGTACAAAAAAACAAAATGTAAAAGGTGCTCTGGAGTTCCCGTCGTGGCGCAGTGGTTAACGAATCCGACTAGGAACCATGAGGTTGCAGGTTCGGTCCCTGCCCTTGCTCAGTGGGTTAACGATCCGGCGTTGCCGTGAGCTGTGGTGTAGGTTGCAGACGCGGCTCAGATCCTGCGTTGCTGTGGCTCTGGTGTAGGCCGGTGGCTACAGCTCCGATTCAACCCCTAGCCTGGGAACCTCCATATGCCTCGGGAGCGGCCCAAGAAATAGCAACAACAACAACAACAACAACAACAACAAAGACAAAAAAAAAAAAAAAAAAAGGTGCTCTGGCCTGTTCTCTTTAACTCTCAAAGGCCTACCTTGAGGTGGGGGTGGGGGAACACTGCAAATTTCAGCTGATTTTGCTCTTGCTGGAGAGGGGAGGGGCTGAGCAAAAGCAATTTTTAACTTAATAAACACCAACTCTGAGCCAATTTAAAACAAATATTCCCAACCAAGCCATTCTACTGGGCAGTAATCAGAGCAAACTCCATCCTAGCCTGGATCGATGACATCCACCAGAATCTGAATGCCTGGGGAGAGAGACCTGTTTGATTTAATTAATATTCCTCACTGGATTCTTGATTTTAACCACAAGCCCCTTCTCCAAAACCTCTTTCTCTCCACGTGTTCTCCACCTGAGAAAATGGCAACCCATCCACCTAGCCACTTGCTCAACCTGGACACCTTAACACATCTGCTCTGGACAATGACCAAGTACTGTCACCTCTACTCTCCAATATATCTTGAATTCACCTACTTCTCTCTCCCCTAGCATCACCCTAATCCAAGTCATCCTGTACCTCCCATTTGGACAGCTGTAATAGCTTCCTAACTGGTGTGCTTGCTTCCACCTTGACCTCTATCAAATTCCCCAGATACATATATGATTTAACTTGTTTATTGGATATTTCTCCCTTTACAATGTAAGCTCCATGAAGACAAAAGCCATGTCTGATTTTTTTACTGGGGTATTCCTGCTGCCTAGCACAGTACCTGGCATAGAATGGGCATCAGTAAAACTTATTGAGAGCATAAATGAACACTTTATAATCCTTGCATGATAGAGGTCCTCCTGTTCACAAAATATGGCTCAGAGTCTATCCTCTTAAGAGTCTTTTTCCCCCCTCAGAGCCACACAAGCCATTCTTCAAAAGAGAATTGAATCTTTTTCCTTCCTTCAGACTGACTGAATGATGACCTTTTAGCAGAGCCTTTTAGGAAGAAATCAGAGTGAGCTCTGATAGAGCATGAATAGATGGAAAGAATCCAAACTGAGCCTACCTCTTTCTAATGCTTTGGAAAGAGATGAAATTTTATGAAGAAAAAAACAAAATACCATCTTGGATATAGACCCTTTGAGGTATTATTGCCATCTGGTGTCCATAATATTAACCCGCAGGCAACCAAGAACTTTTCCCTCTGCCTTCTAATTGTCTCAATTTTTCTGAATATTTTTTTTAAGGTCTACTTCTTAAAAATTTATTTTGTTTTATTTTTCTTTTTACAGCCACACCTGCAGCACATGCATGTTCCCAGACTTGGGATCGAATAGGAGCCGAAGCTGCTCACCTATGCCACATCCACGAAGGATCTGGGTCACATCTGTGACCTATGCTGCAGCTTGCAGCAAAGCCGGATCCTTAACCCACTGAGCAAGGCCAGGGATCGAACCCACCTCCTCATGGACACTATGTCAGGTTCTTAATCCACTTAGCCACAATGGGAACTCCTTTTTTCAAGTTGATTTCCAAGGTTGTGATAATTTCTGTTATACAACAAAGTGATTCAGTTATACATATACACATGTCCATTATCTTTCAGATGCTTTTCCCACATAGATTATCACAGAATATTGGGTAGAGTTCTCTGTGCTGTATGGCAGGCCCCTACTGGCCCATCAGTCCATATACCCAGTGTGCATGTGTCAATCCCAAACCTCCAGTACATCCCTCCCCCAACCTTTCCCCTTTGGTAACCATAAACTACCATAAGATTTTCAAAGTCTATGAGTCTGTTTCTGAAATTTAACAATAATTTTAACTTTGGTATGAGTCTTCTATTCTGGAAACATATGTTCTTCATTTCTAGGACATTTTCTTTGATATTTTCTAGGAATTATTTCTTTGATATTTTTCTCCCCATGATTTTCTTTTTGGAATTCCTAGAATTTGGATGTTGATCTCCTGAATTGACTTTTAACTTTCTTATCCTTTTTCTCTAACATTTTTCCTCTCTTTTGTTCTACTTTTTTTTCTTTTTAGGGCCACACCTGTTGCCTATGGAGGTTCCCAGGCTATGGGTCGAACTGGAACTCCCTATGCCACAGCCACAGCAATGCCAGATCCAAGCCGTGTCTGTGCCCTACACCACAGCTCATGGCAGCACCTGATCCTTAACCCACTGAGCAAGGCCAGGGATCAAACCCATGTCCTCATGAACACTATGTCAGGTTCGTTACTGCTGAGCCACACCAGGAACTCTTTTTGTACTTTTTGAGTAGCATTCTCAGAGCTGAGTTGCAGAAAGGGGCTGAAATATCACTGTCTAATTCTGACATTCATTTAATTCCCAATTTCAGTACGGTATTCCTGTCCTCAGCTATGCCTCCTTTTTTTTTTTTTTTAATTTTTTTATTTTCCCACTGTACAGCAAGGGGGTCAGATTATCCTTACATGTATACATTACAATTACATTTTTTCCCCCACCCTTTGTTCTGTTGCAACATGAGTATCTAGACAAAGTTCTCAATGCTATTTAGCAGGATCTCCTTGTATATCTATTCTAAGTTGTGTCTGATAAGCCCAAGCTCCCGATCCCTCCCACTCCCTCCCCCTCCCATCAGGCAGCCACAAGTCTTTTCTTCAAGTCCATGATTTTCTTTTCTGAGGAGATGTTCATTTGTGCTGGATATTAGATTCCAGTTATAAGTGATATCCTATGGTATTTGTCTTTGTCTTTCTGGCTCATTTCACTCATTATGAGATTCTCTAGTTCCATCCATGTTGCTGCAAATGGCATTATGTCATTCTTTTTTATGGCTGAGTAGTATTCCATTGTGTATATATACCACCTCTTCCGAATCCAGTCATCTGTCGATGGACATTTGGGTTGTTTCCATGTCCTGGCTATTGTGAATAGTGCTGCAATGAACATGCGGGTGCACGTGTCTCTTTTAAGTAGAGTTTTGTCCGGATAGATGCCCAAGAGTGGGATTGCAGGGTCATATGGAAGTTCTATGTATAGATTTCTAAGGTATCTCCAAACTGTTCTCCATAGTGGCTGTACCAGTTTACATTCCCACCAAGAGTGCAGGAGGGTTCCCTTTTCTCCACACCCCCTCCAGCACTTGCTATTTGTGGATTTATTAATGATGGTCATTCTGACTGGTGTGAGGTGGTATCTCATGGTAGTTTTGATTTGCATTTCTCTTATAATCAGCGATGTAGAGCATTTTTTCATGTGTTTGTTGGCCATCTGTATATCTTCTTTGGAGAACTGTCTATTCAGGTCTTTTGCCCATTTTTCCATTGATTGATTGGCTTTTTTGCTGTTGGGTTGTATAAGTTGTTTATACATTCTAGAGATTAAGCCCTTGTCGGTTGCATCATTTGAAACTATTTTCTCCCATTCTGTAAGTTGTCTTTTTGTTTTCTTTTGGGTTTCCTTTGCTGTGCAAAAGCTTTTCAGTTTGATTAGATCCCATGGGTTTATTTTTGCTCTAATTTCTATTGCTTTGGGAGACTGACTTGAGAATATATTCATGATGTTGATGTCAGAGAGTGTTTTGCCTATGTTTTCTTCTAGGAGTTTGATGGTGTCCTGTCGTATATTTAAGTCTTTCAGCCATTTTGAGTTTATTTTTTTGTCTTTTGAGGGCCACACTCGCAGCATATGGAGGTTCCCAGGCTAGGGGTCTAATCAGAGCTGTAGCTGCCGGCCTACGCCACAGCCACAGCAACGCCAGATCCAAGCAGCGTCTGCAACCTACACTACAGCTCACAGCAACACTGGATCTCCAACCCACTGAGCAAGGCCAGGGATCAAACCCGCCATGATTCCTAGTTGGATTCATTTCCACTGTGCCATGACAGGAACTCCTCCTTTTTTTTAATCTCACTCACAGTGCCCCTTTCAGAGATAAATAGTACCTCTACCACCTGATCTTTCCTGGAGGCTCTAAAAATGGGCTTGCTCTGGCTTTCCCCACCAATAGTTTAGTGAATTACTGCTCTGTAAGTCAATGTCCACTTTTCCAAAATGTGGTTGCTGTCATTTGTCTACCCAGGTTCTCTGTCTTATGGGTTTATGAATTTTGAACATACTGTCCTTTTAGAAGACTATGGAGGGGCAGCAGAGATAAATGTTGAATTTATTCAACCACATTTAACACTAGGAGTCTGCATTATATCGCTAAGATCAACTCCAACTCCAAATTCTGTGATTTTAAGTGCATTTTCATTAAAGCAAGAATGACAATGGAAATGATACTGAAGCAAGTACGACTTAGGATTCTCATTTGCATTAGAAGAGAGGCTTCTCAGATTCTCAGTGGCTTCCTTGCAAGGTGCATCATCAGCCCTTCAACATTTTAGTACATCCAGTTTCCTGCATGCCACCTCTTCAATGGGCAGCAACTCAGCAAACTGTCAACCAGTGACATAAACTGTCACATACGCTCTCATATAGCCCAATTATCAGTCTTGATAATTTGGGGCCTCTTCCAAATTCTTTCCTTCCTTGTGTGCTTGGCCTCAGCCCTGGAGGTAGTGGCTGTTCCCTATATGTGCTAGTGTATCCTTTTAGAGTACTCTTTACCCCTTAGTAGTTAATGCCCTGTTACTGGTTAATAATTCTTTATAATAAACTTTCCCTATTTAACGTGTGATTTCTGTCTCTTGAGACCCTAGCTGGCTACAGTGTTTCATTATGTTTTCAAAAAACTGTGTGCATATGAAATTACACATAACCTCCACACACACACCTATGTAAATGTACAGGCCAAATGGAATATACCAAATTATTAACAGTGATTATTTCATGAAAATAAGTGGGATGTAAGGATGGGAAGAAGGATTTTCTCATTTACTTTATATACATCTAGTTTTAATTTTTTTATTATGAACATTAATTCAGGTATTATATAATTAAAAACATGTATATGTTAATATAATATATATTTTAAAATATGGTTTATATATATAGTAATATATAATTCCAATTTATGGGAAATAAGGTTATATAATTTAAAACAAATATGTATTTTAATATATTTTTACTCTACTATGTCAAATATATATATATGTATGTTTAATATAGCATGCCAATTTCTGGGAATTAAAATGGTAGATGGCTGTTTCATGACTGAGGTTTGCTCTGAAAAAACTACACAAAAGACAAAAAAAAGAAAAAAGGATAAATTATTTAAAAAAGCAGTGAATAGTGTGAAAAGGACAAATTCTTTTGGGGGGGGCTTTTTAGGGCCATGCCCAGGACATATGGAAATTCCCATGCTAGGGGCTGAATCACAGCTGCTGCTGCTAGCCTACACCACAGCCACAGCAACACCAGATCTGAGTTATGTCTGTGACCTGCACTGCAGCTCGAAGCAATGCTGGATCCTTAACCCACTGATTGAGGCCAGGGATGGAATCCATGTCCTCACAGATACTCGTTGGATTCATTACCAGTGAGCCACAATGGGAAGGAAAAGGACAAATTCTAGGTGATAAGGATTTGGTATTATTGCACAATTTCAAGAGATGCCAGAAATCATGCCATTGCTCACTGTGTCAAGAGCTGCACATTCAAGAAAAATGGCAATAGGAAGATGGACCACTCCAGCTTCATGATATGCAATTTTAAGAGAAGTTAGTAACTACAGTATAAGATGATACTTACAGATTTAAAGCTTGCCTAAGCCACTCCTAAAACTTGGGGGCCTTGAGCAAAAGAGAATCTAATAGATTAAACCCTGAAGTACCAGCAATTGTCATTCCAATAATTTCCAGCCTTATTTCTCAATGTCCACCCCTGCCTAACTGGCTATCCCACAGTAGCAAAATCTACTGCTACAGTCAGATCTGTAAAGTCAGCATTTCCTAATTCCTAATTTAGCAGGGAAGCCTAAAACATAAATTTTTCTTCAAACTAAAGTGTTTTATGACCAAACTGAGGAAGTGAACTTGGGGTAGCAAAGTGCATTAATGTATTGTTCATGTAGAGTATAGATCATTGAATTTGTGAAAAACATAAAGACCCTTGGACATAAGAAATGGAAACTTTGGTGTGGTTTAAGAAAAAAATCATGGCCCTGTCACTACCTAGTAATCCTTTCTACTTAATCAGTTAGGGAGGCAGGTTTTAGAGTCTGATCTCCTGGGATCAAATCCAAGCTATACTACATTAGTAAGTTAATCACACAGCCTGTTTCCCGAGAACAAGGATACCTACATTTTACAGCCTAGGTTTTTGCAGAATACATTTAAGATACATTTAAGATAAGCACAGCACCTGGTGCGTATTAAGGTCACAATACATGTCACGTGCACCTTTCCAAGTCTCAGGGCTTTGGGGTTTTGTTACATAAAAATGAGGGGTCCCCACTAAATTATCTCAAAAGTCCCATTCCTGCTTTACCAGTCTATAAGTCTACATGATCAGGATGGGTTTCTTAGGAGGAAGTGAAATGGGAGGATGTAAAGAAAACAGTCTAATATCCAAGTCAGCAAAAGAAAATTCATCAGAAAGCTAGCAGATTAATCACTACCTGCCTCTTCCCTCTCCCATTGGTAAAGAAAGACACTGGCTTTAGGGAGTTTTGTGAGAGAATGTATCGGAGAAGTCAAAGGGTCAGGTTATTTATCCTGTAAATAAAGAGTAAGAAGAGATGCTCTTTTCTCAAAACCGAAGGATGTGAGGGTTAATCTTGCAGTAATTTATAGGTCGAATCTGTTGATCTGGCTGTTTAAATCCAGTGCTTTGAGTAGAATAATAGTCCCACTCAAAGAAACCCAGGAAAACTCCCTTGATTAGTCTCGCCTTAAAGGGACAGATGGCACCTCTGCACTCATCAGAGTAATTTGCATGTCAACGGAGGCAGAAAGTGGGGCTAGGCTAGTGGTCAGCTGGGCCAGACGACCACCGACTCCCAATACTCACCCAGGCTTTGCTTTACTGCCCCACTTGGGATGAACCCCCCTAGAGCATCCCGGGCTCTGGTGGGGTATCCTACTCTTCCCCTTACCGATTCACTGTCCCACCTGCGCCCTCCCTTCCTCATCCACTTCTCACCTCTCTCACGTCCCTTCCTCTCACCCTCTTTCCATTTCTCTGGACCCTCCTAAGCTCCCACCCTCTCGAACTTTCTTCTCCATCGTTCCCTACTTCCCATTTCCGACGGTCGTATCTCCCCTCTTTTTACCACCCCTTATATGCTACTCTCCCGCGGTCACCTTGCTCTAAAAGACTTCAACTTGCCGGCCCACGCAGAACTGAAGGCTCGGGTGGGAGCTGCGCAGAGACCCCGCCCAACGCACGCAGCCGTCCAGAGTCTTCAGACCCCTGAAGGCGCATCTCGAGAGCAATTGGTCCCCAGCGTGCGCTTCCCAGGACTGACAGCTCTTCCCACCCAAACCGAACATGTCCGGCAGTCTTGTGCCGGTCTAGTGCCTGCCAAGGTCCTGAGCTAGCTCGTTGTGCTTCGTCCAGCCTTTCGGTGTGTTCAGCTGGTGGTGGTTTTAGGATCACCTAGTTTCCTTGCTAGGAGAGCTGCGTTCAGATATGCTTTAAATAGGAGACTGAGTCGAAATTAGAAAGCCTGCCCTTCCTCTCCAAATTTTCTCCTTTTTCATGTGTGTTGCACCAACTTTAAGCAAGTCCAGCAAACTGATACATAGACGTGGATAATAATAGCAGCTAATACTCCAGACTTACAGTGCCACAGCTACTGTTACAGATGCTTTATAAGAAATTGCTCATTTCTCTGTAAGGTAAATGTATATTGTCTCAGTTGTACAAATGAGGAAAATTAAATTACAGAGAGGTTAAATATCTCGCTTGTGATCTGCTAATTAACTGGTAGAACTACAACCCAGGTGATCAGATTCCACTAAGCTAAACTCCAAACCCACTATAACTACTGCCTCTGGGAGCCTAGGATAAAGCAGGCTGCAATTCAAGGAGCAGGTTATTTGACATTTCCCTCATCCTCTGAGTCAGGTTTAGAAGATATGGAGGAAGATGAGAGAGATGGGAAGGAAGACCAAGAAAGGTTGCTTTTTTTTAATTTATTTTAGTTTAGTTATAGTAGATTTACAATATATTAGTTCCAGGTGTACATAATTCCATTTTTTATAGATCATACTCCATTTAGTGTTATTATAAAATATTGACTAGGAGTTCCCGTCCTGGTTCAGCAAAAAGGAGTCTGACTAGTATCCATGAGGATGCAGGTTTGATTCCTGGCCTCACTCAGTGGCTTAAGGATCTGGCATTGCCATGAGCTGTGGTGTACATTGCAGACATAGCTTGGATCTGGGGTTGCTGTGGCTGTGGCATAGGCTGGCAGCTGAAGCTCAGATTCCACACCTAGCCTGGGAACTTCATATGCCATGGGTGCAGCCCTGAAAAAAAGCAAAATAAATAAATAAAATGTTGGCTATATTGCTCATGCTGTGCAATATATTCTTATAGCTTACTTACGTCTTACATAGTTTGTACCTCTTGATCCCCTACCCTTATCTTGCCTCCCCCCTTCCCTCTCCCCACTGGTTACCACTAGTTTGTTCTTTATATCCATGAGTCTGTTTCTGGTTTGTTATATTCATTTCTTTGTTTTATTTTTTAGATTCCACATTATGAGTGATAACATACAGTATTTGTTTTTCTCTGTCTTATTTCACTTAGCATAATACCCTCCAGTGGTCATCTGTGTTGTTACAAATGGCAATATCTCATTCTTTTTTATGGTGGAGTAGTATTTGATTGTGTGTATTACAATCAAATATATAGAGATACCACATCTTCTTTATCCTTTCATAAGTTGATGGACACTAGATACTTCCATATCTTGGCTATTAATAATATTGCTATGTTCATTGAGATGAATGTATCTTTTTGAAGGTAATGTTTTTGTTTTCTTCAAGTATATACCCCAGAGTAGAACTGCTGGATCATATGGCTGTTCTATTTTTTAGTTTTTTGAGGAAACGCCATAGAGGTTTCCTCAGTGGCTGCACCAATTTATATTCCCACCAGCAATGTACAAGTATTCCCTTTTTTCCATATCCTCACCAACATTTGTTTTTTGCAGTCTTTTTTTTTTTTTTTTTTTTTTGTCTTTTTAGGGCTGCACCCGCAGCATATGGAGGTTCCCAGGCTAGGGGTCAGATTGGAGCTGTAGCCGCTGGCCTACGCCACAGCCACAGCAACGTCAGATCCGAGCTACATCTTTGATCTACACCAAAGCTCACGGAAACACCAGATCCTTAACCCACTGAGTGAGGACAGGCATCGAACCTGTGTCCTCATGGATGCTAATCAGATTCATTTCCACTGAGCCACAATGGGAACTGTTTTTTACGATCTTTTTGATGATAGCCATTCTAACAGATGTGAGGTAATACCTCACTGTGATTTTATTTTGCATTTCCCTGATGATTAGTGATGTTGAACATCTTTTCATGGGCCTGTTGAACATCTGTATGTCTTCTTTGATGACCAAGAGATTCTTTGTTTGGTACTAGGTTTTCTAAGCTTGGTGAGTTGGAAGATGTGTTGGGTCCATTAAGTGTAATACTGTATCTGGGTATCCTTTTGAAATCACTCTCTAAAGCTAACTTATAGAATATTAAGTAGAAAAAACTATCAAACAATCTTTTGTTAAAATAGGGAAGGAGTTCTCACTGTAGCATGGGAGGTTATGAACCTGATTAATATCCATGAGGATGCAGGTTCTACCCCTGGCCTTGCTCAGTGGGTTAAGGATCTGGCATTGCTGTGACCTGTGGTGTAGGTCGCAGACAGCTCGGATCTGGTGTTGCTGTGGCTGTGGTGTAGGCCAGCAGCTGCAGCTCCAATTCGACCCCTAGCCTGGGAACTTCCATATGCCACAGGTGCTGCCCTAAAAAGCAGGGAAAAAAAAAAAAGTGGGGTGGGGGTGGGGAGACTCTTAAGAGTTGTTTTTTGGGTTTTTTGGGGGGTTTTTTTTGCCTTTTCTAGGGCCACTCCATGTTTGCGACCTACACCACAGCTCACAGCAACGCCAGATCCTTAACCCACTGAGCAAGGCCAGGGATCAAACCTGCAACCTCATGGTTCCTAGTCGGATTCGTTAACCACTGAGCCACAACAGGAACTCCAAGAGTTTTTAAGTATTAATATTTGAAGAGATGTGTAGCAGCTATGTAAGTGTGTGCAGGGAGGGAAAAAATTACCCATTAAATTTATAAGCACCTTGGGAGTTCCCTTGTGGCTCAGCGGATTAAGAGTTCAGCACTGTCACTGCTGTGGCTCTGGTTACAGCTGCAGTGCAGGTTCCATCCCTGGTCTGAGAATTTCTGCAAACCACAGACATGGTCAAAAAAATGTATATGCACCTTTCAAATGATTGAGAAGTCACATAAATCTCAGCTCACTCTCAAAATTTCTAGAAACAGAGCTTTCCTCCATGAGTACCACTACTCACCATACCACACATAAACCACGTTACATCATATAAATTATAGAATGACTGTCAGGAAAAATATTAAGAAATTATTTATCATAGTAATGTTTATTATTTCAAATCTGAGTTCATGTAAGGTCCATTGTCAATTTCTATTATTGTTCAGTAAGTTTTCATTTTTAGGAAACAGTGAACAAGACTAAATTTAATATTTTCTATTAAAGATCTTGGTGAATAGATTGTGGAGTAGGAACTCAACTAGCTTTGCCAACAAAAGGTAGTTTGAACAGGGAATGGTAAGGAAATGAATGATTCTCACAATAGTCTACTTAAATCCTGAACATTTTTCCACTTAGGAACTGGAAAATGATGGTTCCTTTAGAGAAATGCCAATATGAAAAAGCAAAGGGATACAAAGTGGTTGAGATTAATACAGAGCAACAAGTCTGATAAACACATTTTGCTAAGTAGATGGAGGTGAAACCTTCCTCAATGAATAACTGAGTAAAAAATCTATTTTCTTGTTCATACCTCAGATTATACCAGTAAAGAACTCTATGTGTTAGGAGAACCAGTTCCTTACTTTTCCCCCATACTCATATTTAACTCTGCCCCTGTTGGGAAACTCACTCCTCAAGCTTTCTTACAATTTATTTCATGCTTTACCAAGAAATTTCTTTAGTGGACCTCTGTCCTAGAAGTGGAGTTAGGTATACTCAAGGCTCTTTACTTTTTTTTTTTTTGTTTTTTTTTTTTGCCAAAGTATTTCGATAAATTTTATTTTTTTAATTTTTTATGATTTTTATTTTTTCCACTATAGTTGATTTACAGTGTTCTGTCAATTTGTAGTACAGCAAAGTGACCTGGACACACACACACACACACACACACACACACATATTCTTTCTCTCATATTATCCTCCATTATGTTCCATCACAAGTGACTAGATATAATTCCCTGTGCTATACAGCAGGACCTCATTGCTTATCTGCTCCAAATGTAATAGTTTGCATCTACTAAACCCAAACCCCAAGTCCATCCCACTCCTCCCAACCCCCTTAGCAACCACAAGTCTGTTTTCCAAGTCCGTGAGCTTCTTTTCTGTGGAAAGTTTCATTTGTGCCATATAGTAGACTCCAGACGCAAGTGACATCATATGGTATTTGTCTTTCTTTCTGACTTACTTCACTTAGTATGAGAGTCTCTAGTTCCATCCATGTTGCTGCAAATGGCATTGTTTTGTTCTTTTTATGGCTGAGTAGCATTCCATTGTGTATATATACCACATCTTCTTAATCCATTCATCTGTTGATGGACATTTAGGTTGTTTCCATGTCTTGGCAATTGTGAATAGTGCTGCAATGAACATACAGGTGCATGTATTTTTTTTCAAGGAAAGTTTTGTCCGGATATATGCCCAAGAGTGGGATTGCTAGGCCATATGGTAGTTCTGTATTTAGTTTTCTGAGGTACCTCCATACTGTTTTCCATCATGGTTGTTCCAATTTATATTCCCCACCAACAGTGTAGGAGGGTTCCCCTTTTTCCACACCCTCTCCAGCATTTGTTATTCATGGATTTACTAATGATGGCCATTTTGACCATTGTGAGGTGGTACCTCATAGTAGTTTTGATTTGCATTTCTCTAATAATCTGTGATGTTGAGCATTTTTTTCATGCGCTTGGTGGCCATCTGTATATCTTTGGAGAAATGTCTATTCAGGGCTTTTGCCCATTTTTCAGTTGGATTGTTGATTTTTTTTGCTGTTGAGATATATAAGTTGTTTGTGTATTTTAGAGATTAAGCCCTTGTCAGTTGCATTGTTTGAAACTATTTTCTCTCATTCCGTAGGTTGTCCTTTTGGGTTTTTTTTATGGTTTCCTTTGCTGTGCAAAAGCTTGTCAGTTTGATTAGGACCCATTGGTTTATTTTTTATTTCATTTCTGTTGCCTTGGGAGACCAACCTAAGAAAACATTTGTAAAGTTGATGTCAGAGAATGTTTTGCCTATGTTCTCTTCTAGGAGTTTGATGGTATCTTGTCTTATGTTTAAGTCTTTAAGCCATTTTGAGTTTATTTTTGTGCATGATATGAGGATGTGTTCTAGTTTCATTGATTTATATGTGGTTGTCCAGTTTTCCCAGCAACACTTACTGAAAAAACTGTCTTTTTCCCATTTTATATTCTCACCTCCTTTGTCAAAGATTAATTGACCATAGGTGTCTGGGTTTATTTCTGGGTTCTCTCTTCTGTTCCATTGGTCTGTAAGTCTATTTTGGTACCAGTACCACACTGTCTTAATGACTGTAGCTTTGTAATATTGTCTGAGGTCTGCAAGAGTTATGCCTCCTGCTTGTTTTTTGTTCCTCAGGATTGCTTTAGCAATTCTGGCTCTTTTATAGCTCCATATAAATTTTTGGATTGTTTGTTCTAGTTCTGTGAGAAATGTCATGGGTAATTTGATAGAGATTGCATTGAATCTGTAGATTGTTTTGGGTAGCATGGCCATTTTTATGATATTAATTTTTCCAGGAGTTCCTGTGGTAGCTCAGTGGTTAACGAATCTGACTAGGAACCATGAGGTTGCAGGTTTGATCCCTGGCCTTGCTCAGTGGGTTAAGGATCTGGCGTTGCTGTGAGCTGTGGTGTAGGTTGCAGAGGCGGCTCGGATCCCACATTGCTGTGGCTCTGGCGTAGGCGGGCAGCAACAGCTCCAATTGGACCCCTAGCCTGGGAACCTCCATATGCCGTGGGAGTGGCCCGAGAAATGGCAAAAAGACAAAATAATAATAATAATAATAAATAATAATTTTTCCAACCCGGGAGCATGGACTATCTTTCCATTTCTTTGAATCCTCTTTAATTTCCATGATTAATGTTTTATAGTTCTCAGCATAAGAATTTGGTCAGGTTTATTCCTAGGTATTTAATTTGGGGGGTATTTGCGATTTTAAAAGGTATTATATTTTTATATTCCTTTTCTAATATTTGATTATTAGTATACAGAAATGCAACCAATTTCTGAATGTTAATCTTGTATCCTGCTACTTTGCTGCATTAGTTTTCAGTTTGAGTAGTTTTTGTGTGGAGTCCTTGGGGTTTTCTATATATAGTATCGTGTCATCTGCATACAGTGACAATTTTACCTCTTTTCCAATTTGAATACATTTTATTTCTTTTTTTTTTTTTTTTTTTTTTTTTTTTTGTCTTGTTGCTATTTCTTGGGCCGCTCCCTCGGCATATGGAGGTTCCCAGGCTAGGGGTCGAATCGGAGCTGTGGCCGCCGGCCTACGCCAGAGCCTCAGCAACGCCGGATCTGAGCCGCGTCTGTGACCTACACCACAGCTCACGGCAATGCCGGATCGTTAACCCACTGAGCAAGGGCAGGGACCGAACCCACAACCTCATGGTTCCTAGTCGGATTCGTTAACCACTGCGCCACGACGGGAACTCCTGAATACATTTTATTTCTTTTGTTTCCCTTATTGCTGTGCCTAGGACTTTCAATACTATGTTGAATAAAAGTGGTGAGAGTGGGCATCCTTGTCTTGTTCCAGATTCTAGCGGGGCTTTTCTCCATTGAGTATTATATTTGTTGTGGTTTTGTCATAAATGACTTTGATTCTGTTAAGGTATATTCCTTCTATACACACTTTGGTAAGAGTTTTTATCATGAATGGATGTTGGACTTTGTCAAATGCTTTTTCTGCATCTATTGAGAGGATCATGTGGTTTTTGACTTTTCTTTTGTTAATGTGGTGTATGACATTGATTGATTTGCATATGTTGAACCATTCTTGTGAACCTGGGAAGAATCTCACTTGATCATGTTGTATGATCTTATCACATGTTGTTGGATTCAGTTGGCTAAAACTTTGTTGAGAATTTTTGCATTTAGGTGTTCCCACTGTGGCTCACCGGAAACGAATCTGACTAGTATCCATGAGGACTTAGGTTTGATCCATGGCCTTGCTCAGAGGGTTAAGGATCCGGGCTTGCCTTGAGCTGTGGTGTAACTCGCAGACCTGGCTCAGATCTGGTGTGGCTGTGGCTGTGGTGTAGGCCAGCAGCTGCGACTCCAATTTGACCCCTTAGCCTGGGAACTTCCATACGTTTCAGATGCAGACCTAAAAAGACAAAAAAAAAAAAAAAAAAGAATTTTTGTGTCTGTATTCACCAAAGATATTGGCCTATAATTTTCTTTTTTGGTAACATCTTTGTCTGGTTTTGGTATTAGGGTGATGGTAGCTTCATAGAATGTCTTTGAGAGTGTTCCTTCTTCAACCTTTTGGAAAAGTTTAAGAAGGATGGGTATAAGTTCTTCTTTGTATGTTATGTCAAAAAAAAAGGCTCTTTAATTTTGAGGGAAAGCTGCTTGCCCAGGAATCCCAGCACATGCAGAGAGCAGAGAAAGATCCACTGCAAGGGCATTCACACTCATGTTGAGAACACCATGCTTGGTCTCATTGAGAGGCAGGACTGGAGCAGAGGGATTCCCGGGCACCTGCCTGGGCTCAGTGCCTCCCAAGGTAGTTGGGGAGCCCCTGGGACAACCCACCAACACCTGAAAAACGGAAACTCCTCAAAACAAGACTGTGCAAGGATAACATTTACATTGGATCTTTTTGTTTCCAAGCAGAGTCTTCAGCTAAAATGAGGTTCCTTCCCTCACTCCTCCTTTGGGGTGTCTGTGTTCAGGATGTGCTGGGAGGAGACCAGTGTGAGTGGTGAGTCTGGGAGAAGGGACAGCACATGGAAGACTCAGCCTCTAACTTCCTCCTCATGGAGACCCAGCCTAATCTCAGGATGCAGATATTTCTGTCTGTGTAGTAAAGCAACTATTCCTGCAGAGAGAGGCCTGTGGCTATCCCTGGCTATTTGTCCTGGGAAGAAAGGGCTGTTTGTTCAATTTAGCTTTCATCAGTGAAAAAAAAGGGGAGAAAAAAAGGAAAAAAAAAAAAACAAAAAAAAACCCCTGAATTTTCTTTTAATTAATTTAAAAATTTTTTTCGAAATTGATAAATTACTAGCTTTGTTTACTGAAGATAAATTCAAATGTATTTTCAAACTTTCAGAAAAAAATTCAGGTGCAATACAAAGATATCTCTCCCAGATTCCTAACTGTTAACATTTTATCTTATCTGCTCCATCTGTGTATGTGTAATGTAATTAGGGTTTTTTAAATTAATTAATTTATTTATTTATTTATTTTGTCTTTTTGCAATTTCTTTGGGCCACTCCCTCGGCATATGGAGGTTCCCAGGCTAGGGGTCGAATCGGAGCTGTAGCCACTGGCCTACACCAGAGCCACAGCAACGTGGGATCTGAGCCGCGTCTGCAACCTACACCACAGCTCACGGCAACGCCAGATAGTTAACCCACTGAGCAAGGGCAGGGACCGAACCTGCAACCTCATGGTTCCTAGTCGGATTCGTTAACCACTGCGCCACGACGGGAACTCCCTAGGTTTTTTTTTTTTTTAAATGTACATATGTAATTAGGTTTTTTTTGAGCCTTTTGAGAACAAGTTGCATCCCTGATGCCCCACCACCCCTAAATACGTCAGTGTATATTTTCTCCAAATTAAAGATTCTTTGCTACTTTACCATTTAACCCCCAAAGTTAGGAGATCAACATTGATACAATGCCACTCTTCAGTTCAGGCTCTCACCAAGACTCTGGCCAACTCACCTTCCACCAATTCCCTCAGCAGTGTCTTCTCCTTCTTTCTGGCAACTATCCCTCAGATAACACACTGCTGCTGGGGTCACGTCTTCTTCAGTCTTCTCTGGGCTGAAACTTTTCTCGCTTTTCTCCTGCCTTTCGTGTCCTCAACAGTTTTACCTCTTATGTCTGTGACACTTTTAAGGAATGCAGGCCTTATACTCTGGAGAAACGATCCTTAACCTTAGTTTGATGTTTCCTCATGATCTGGCTGGGATTGTGTTTTCCTGGCAGGAATTCCTGAGAAACGATGCTGGACATTTTGTAGGGTTGGGACAGGGCCTACCTTGTCAATCCATCCCACTGTTACTGAACTTGGGTTCAGCTGCTTACTGCTCAAAAGGCAATAATTCAACAGGCAAAGGTTGACAGAATGGAAAACTATTTAATCAGAAAAGCCAGCAATCTAGGGACAATCTAGGTGGACTCATGTCCTGGGACCAAACTCCAAAGATTCTGCTCAGCCACGATGGCTTTTAATGGTGAAAAAATGGGGGTGAGTGAAGAATCTCATGAATCATGGAGGATGGGGTCTACATCATTCCCCATTGTGTGCAGACGGCTGACTCTTTGGATGTTATCTTGCCCGTGTGATCTGCCTGCAGAATTGCTAAAGGGGCTGTGGGGGTAGGGTGCTAGCCAGGCTTAAACTACTTAATTCTTCATTCTTACTTCTTTTTATCTAGGTGTTGCTGAAACCGCAAAAACTGTGGCAACGGAAGGAGACAAACAGCACTCAGAGATATGGAAAAGCAAGGTTTATTCAGCACCGGTGCGGGCTCAGAGGAGTCACCTCCAGAGTCTGAGCACCAGGTCTTTGTTCTCAGTAACTTTTATACACTACAAGGTCTTGATTTTCCTATGTAGGCATCCTGGACCTCCCCCATCCCCAAGCAAACAGTGTTCCTCCCTAAGAAACTGAGCAAGCAAGGTTACAGAAGCGGAACTGATAAGCAATGCTGGGTACCTGATTAGCAGGGCTGCTGGCTTGGAGAGAGAACACACAGTTGTTACATTATTACAAGAAGGGTGGTATAGTGATGAGCACAGCTGGAAAGGCTTGCAGCTGCCTTCTTGGCCAAGGGGGGGTTGTTCTTTAGTTAAAACTCCATTTCATAGGAAAAGAATCAACAGGTTAGGCAAGGTGTGGTATGCATTCAGGAGAGCATAAATCAGGAGTTGAACTGCCTAGTAAGCTCATTCCTATAATTAGGTTCTTTCACAGGTACAGGGGGATGGAGATGGGCAAACAAGAAAGGAGAAAAGAGCTGCTTTCACCACCACCACTGGTAATGCTAACTGCAGTCATCAGGTCATGTTGGCATCTGCAGTTTTCACTTCTGGAAAAGTCACTATTTACCTCTGCAGCTAATTGGTACTTCATGGAGGTGTGTTGCCAAAGTAGCCATCAAACCTCCAGTTACAGCCTCAGTCAGCCTTCTCTGACAACATCACTCCAAGGAACCACTACTATGAAAGTTGCCAAATGGTGATTTTCTACTTCCAGCATTCCTGCTATGTTTATTACTTGATATTCTACTACAAAGATGAGCTTTCCCTCCTCTCTATTTTTTATTCTTTCATTTATTTATTTATTTAATATGGGCTCACAGATTCCTATCTTATTCACTCATTATCATAAGTCACTCTCATTTTCATGCTTAAATTGATCTAGGTTTGGCCAATGGGAGTTTCACCAAGGGGCTCCTATGATCTTTTGACACATCCTCACCATTCTGTAAATATTTTCTCACTTTTTTGGAACAAGGTATTCCAGGATCATCTGGTATATTCCCTGCCCCAGCCCTAGAACCAGTCATTTCTCCTTGGAGGCCTAGTATTTTAGAGAAGGATGGTATTTGGAACCATGACCTGGAGAGTGCTCACTGCTACAAGAAATGTCAGTGCTTCCAGATTTTTTGTCAGTGGACATAGGCATGGATGTATAGACATATCCATGAATTTATTTATACCAATAGAGCACCTCGATGTTCTTTTGGACTTTGCCTCATTCCATCTTTCCTTCTGTAATGGTGAGAATCCTGGTTCTCTAATCCCAAATATATTTAATTATTTGCTCAATTAACTTTCTCATTTGCTCAGTGTAAACAGCCTCCCAATTGTTCTCCTCTCCTGGCTCTTGAGCACCAGTGCGCACAACACCAATGTGTGCTGCACAGCGCCTGCTTTCCACTTCAGCCTGTGGCCTGGGGTCACGTGGGCAGAGGCCAAATCACCTTCACACAGCTCACCCCCAGCCCTGCCCTCTCATTGTCTGTTTATTGCCAGTGTCTTTAAATTAGAAAGCAGTCACACTGGCTGTTTCCAGTCCTACATGTGAAGCTCAGTTTACACTCCAGATTACACTCTTTAGAAACAGTGATTTTTTTTTAACGATTTTTAAATTTTTTATTTATTTATTTAGCTTTCTAGGGTCACACCCCGTGGCATATGGAGGTTCCCAGGCTAGGGGTCCAATCAGAGCCACAGCTATCAGCCTACACCACAGCCACAGCAACACAGGATCCGAGCCTAGTCTGTGACCTACACCACAGCTCACAGAAACCCCAGATCCATAACCCAATGAGCAAGGCCAGGGATTGAACTCACAACCTCATGGTTCCTAGTCGGATGAGTTTCCACTGCACCATGATGGGAACACCTAGAAACAGTGCTTTTAAGCCTCTTCAGCCACCTCCTGATTGCTGGACAGTCTATTTTACTGATGTATTTGAAACTGCTGACTACTCACCTTCCTGTGGACCTCCACGGCCCTGACATCTGCTGGTTCTCCTGTCTCTCTGACAGCTTCTTCTGTCTCTTCTGCCTGCTCCCTATGTGTGACTTTTCCAAGCAGGATGGTGGTAGGGTACAGAAGCCTGGCAACTCCCTGAAGCCTCACAAGTCCACTGAAATAACTAATAGAGAAGAGAGATAGGGGAAATAATTGGTCACTGAAAACTAAGGTTAGAATCATCTATAAACTAAAAACCTGGAGGGATTTCTTCTAGCAATAATGATGGGTTCAGATGACAAAGAGCCAGTGAGGGCTCAGTGCTACCGTCCTACCTGAGGGACGGTAACTTATCTAAAACTCCCTAGCTGCCTCCACAGCCGTTCCCTGCCTGACTTGGAGAGGCAAAGGCAGTGCTGTCATGGCAGAGAGGAAGTGAGGGAGGCCTCTGCAAGGTCCAGCACCAGGAACACCTCTGGCCTCTGTGACCCTCTGAACGCCACCGCTAGCTTGCAAGCACTAGTTTACTGCAGTCTATGAACAATCTGTAAGCAGAAAGCATAGTGCTGCATGTGCAGAGGCCTCAGAGTCCTTTTCCAGGGCATCACGGCTGTGCACAAAGCTCCAGGCTGAGGCTTAGCCTTCTCCTCATAGCTGTGGCCAGTGACCTCCTTCCTCAGTACTCATTCCCTCAGACTGCGCGCAGCCTCACCTCCAGATTCATCCCAGCCCATCTGCTGTTCACCCACGCCTACCCCCTACTCCTCTCTCCCTTGCCGTTCCTGGTTTGCCAACTTCCATCTGGCCTTTCGACCAACCCAGTCCTGTCCGTAAGGGATGTTACTTCAGCTCAAACAGTTTTTAAAATGTAGGTCTAATTTGTGTTTGCCAGGTGGCGGGGGTGGGGGGAGTGGAATGGACTAGGAATCTGGGGTTAATAGATGCAAACTATTGCCTTTGGAATGGATGAGCAATGAGATCCTGCTGTATAGCACTGGGAACTATATCTAGTCACTTATGATGGAAAATGATAATGTGAGAAAAAGAATGTACATATGTATGTGTGACTGGGTCACTTTGCTGTACAGTAGAAAACTGACAGAACACCACAGACCAGCTATAATGGAAAAAACAAAAATCATTAAAAAATAAAAATAATAAAAATAAAATATCTGTCTACCGTGGGAATTTTTCTTTCTTTATTTTTTTTTAACGACACCCTCAACATGTGGAAGTTCCCAGGCCAGGAAGCAAACCCACACCACAGCAGCAACCCAAACTGCTACTACATTGACAATGCAGGATCCTTAACATGCCTCACCACAAAGGAACTCCTTGGCTGATTTTTAAATTCCCAGCTCCTTTATACTTTTGTCAGGAGGTAGTCCACCAGATTCTTTGTTAAAATCTAGGCTCAAAAGAAAAGTCCTCAGAGGAATATGATTACAGCAAAGTAATTTCAGCAATTTGCTCACTTCATGGTATTTCCCCAAGGGCCCTTCCAAGTCATTACGACATCATTTAGCTAGTACTTTTATAAGAATAGATAGTGCTTTCTGAGGTAAGGAAGTGAACTACAGCCAGGAGCAGAATAAAGAAATTTACAAGTTGATGGAGTTCCCGTCGTGGCACAGTGGTTAACGAATCCGACTAGGAACCATGAGGTTGCGGGTTTGATCCCTGGCCTTGCTCAGTGGGTTAAGGATCTGGTGTTGCCCTGAGCTGTGATATAGGTTGCAGATGGCTATGGTGTAGGCTGTCAGCTATAAAACAAAACAAAACAAACTTTGCTTCCTGGGGAATTAAATTCCACTGCTGGAGTTTTGCATACAATGAAGAAATGTCAGTAAAAAACACCCTCATTCCCTGCCCATGTTCAGGATCAGCTGAAAGACAAAGGAGTTGGTTAGATGGATATTTTTTACACTTGACCTTAGCCAAAAGGCTGAGAAGCAATAGATGGATATTTTTTAAATGAGAGAAAATCTGCCATACTTTTTCAATCCCCCCACCATCTTCTCTTCCTTTTCATTTTCTTTCGTCCCAGGATGGAGTCGGGGTGGGAGTAAGCTGCGTGAAGGTGATTTGGCCTCAAGATGACCAGTTAAATTTGAGTTTCAGATAAACAGCAAAAAATGTATTAGTATAAATGCATCCCAAATATTCCATGTGACATACTCTGACTAAAAAAAAAAAAAAAAAAAAAAAAAAAAAAGACTTTTTCTAAAATTCAAAAACAACTGAGCACCCTGTATTTTTTATTTGCTAAATCTGGCAACCACATGGCCAGACTGTGCAAGGGTCTAACATATAGTTCCAAGGAATTTAGACTTTATTCCATAGGTAATAAGGATCTATTGAGGAGTTTAACACAAAGAAGTGATATTGGTAAGGTGGTATTTGAGACCAGCCAAAAGACAACTGTCCAGGTAGAAAATTCTGAAATACAAGAGTAGGATGATGGAAGAGGAAAGGATATGGCAGGCTCTAGTAGCTGGTTAAATACGGGCATGTGATGAACAAGGAGAAAGCCAGTATGACAGGTTTTCAGCCTAAATGGCTGAAAGAATGACAGAGCTACTGATGGAAAGAGACAGGTCTGGAGGAGAATTTGCTCTGGAAAGAAACAAAAATAGTCTCTGAGATGATGCTTGTATATCTGAGTGAAATTTAATACAGGAAACATAAGTTATCTCTTCTTCAGTACCTTCTCCCAGGTACTGCAGAGGAGGGATGTTACTCTTCATCCTCACAGCCACCAGCCAGGCAGGCGTTACTACAGCAATTTTTTACAAAATCGGTGCCACCACCAGGTGGCAGAGTCAGGACTAAAGTCTGAGCATATACATATACCACTACCCCACACTGCCTCAGATTAGAGAAATTGAAACAGAACTTCAGAATAGGAGTGCCCATTATGGGACATCGGAAATGAATCCGACTAGCACCCATGAGGACACAGGTTCAATCCCTGGCCTCACTCAGTAGGTTAAGGATCCAGCATTGCCATGAGGTGTGGTGTAGGTTACAGACACAGCTCGGATCCTGCGTTGCTGTGGCTGTGGTGTAGGCCAGCAGCTGAACCCTAGCCTGGGAACCTCCATATGCCACTGGGGTGGGCCTAAAAAGCAAAAATATTTAAAATTTTAAAAATAGGACTTCCTGTCGTGGCGCAGTGGTTAACGAATCCGACTAGGAACCATGAGGTTGCGGGTTCGGTCCCTGCCCTTGCTCAGCGGGTTAAAGATCCGGCGTTGCCGTGACCTGTGGTGTAGGTTGCAGACGCGGCTCGGATCCCGCGTTGCTGTGGCTCTGGTGTAGGCTGGTGGCTGCAGCTCCGATTGGACCCCTAGCCTGGGAACCTCCATATGCCGCGGGAGCGGCCCAAGAAATAGCAAAAAAGACAAAAAAAAAAAAAATTTTAAAAATAAAAAAAAGAATGAAATCTAGAGTTCCCGTCATGGCCCAGTGGAAGTGAATTGGCCTAGTAAGGATCCCTAGCCTTGCTCAGTGGGTTAAGGATCCGGCGTTGCAGTGAGCTGTGGTGTAGTTTGCAGACGAGGCTCAGATCCTGCATTGTTGTGACTGTGGCGTAGGCCAGCGGCTACAGCTCTGATTCAACCCCTGGCCTGGTAATCTCTTGTATGCCACTTGTGCAGCCCTAAAAAAAAGAGAGAGAGACAAAAACAAAAACAAAAACAAAAACAAAAAGAACAAAATCCTATTATATGCTACAATAGGAATGAACCTTGAAGACATTATCCAAAGTGAAATAAGCCAGTCACAGAAGGTCAAATACTGCATGTCACTTATATGAGGAATCTAAAATAATGCACAGAAACAGAAAGTAGAATAGTGGTTTCCAGGGGCAGAGTCGGGGGGGTGGGGGGGGTGGGACTCAAAGAGCAGAGTGTTTCAGTTTTGCAAGATGTACATGTTCTAGAGAACTCTTAAACAACCATGCATAAAGTTAACATTTAAAAAGGTTAAGATGATTTTTAAAAGAAGAAAGAGGTTGTTTAAAGAAGTGCCAGATGAGGGAGTTCCCGTCGTGGCTCAGTGGTTAACGAATCCAACTAGGCACCATGAGGTTGTGGGTTCGGTCCCAGCCCTTGCTCAGTGGGTTAACGATCCGGCGTTGCCGTGAGCTGTGGTGTAGGTTGCAGACGCGGCTCGGATCCCACGTTGCTGTGGCTCTGGCGTAGGCCAGTGGCTACAGCTCCTATTTGACCCCTAGACTGGGAACCTCCATATGCCGTGGAAGCGGCCCAAAGAAATAGCAAAAAGACAAAAAAACAAAAACAAAAACAAAATAAAGAAGTGCCAGATGAAACAAGGATTGGTAAGTTTGTATACACTGGATCTAACACTTAGGTTTTATTGATTACTTCAGTGAGAGCATTTAATAAAGGCGTGGTGATGGGCAATTAAATTGTGCTTGACTAGGAAGTGAATGGAAAGTGAGGAAGCAGAAAGAACAGGTGAACTCAGCTTCTTTTTTGTTTGTTTTTTCCACCTAGCCCACAGCACGTGGAAGATCCTGGGCCAGGGATCAAACTCCAGCCACAGTAGGGACCCAGCCTTTGCAGTGACAGTGATGGATCCTTAACCCACTGCACCCCAAGAGAACTCCTATACATTTAAAAATTTTTTTTAATCATTTTGAAAATAAAAAGTAAAATTAAATGAAGAGGCAGTCAGGGGAAAAAAAAAAATCAATTGCCTTCCATAAAACTGAATGCCTTTTCTTTATGCTTAGAAGCCATATGTCCTCTGATCCCTCGGCCTTTCCTTTGAGCTCTCCCAAGTGAAACTCTACTCACAAAAGAACACTAGTAAGGGCAGAAGTATCAAATTCCTGAAGTACACTCTTGATTCACTTTCAGGGATATATGAGTATGTATTTAGCTCTCCTTCAGCTTAGCTAGGAATAGAATTCTTGACCCTTATTTCCCTCCGTCCTTTGAAGAATTTATATTATTGGTCTCCACTACATCTTGGTCTCCAATTACGCTGATGAGAAGTTTATTGTTTAATTGTTGTGTCTTTGTAGTTAATTTGTCTTTTCTTTCTTCCACTGAAAATTTGTGCTATATATTTGAAGATTTGAAGTTTTACCACAGTACGTCTACCCATACATTTATTCTGAATTATCCAGCTCAGAAACTAAGGCTTCATGCCTTCCATTATAATGACATTAAATCTAAAATTATGAAACCTCTTAGCTACTATATGAATTGCCTTGTGTATTACTTCTCCACTGCTGCCATAATGTTACCACAAAGTTAGTGGCTTAAAATACCGCTAATTGATTTCCTACAATTCTGTAAGTCTCACTGGAGTAAAATCAAGGTGTCCACAGGGGTGTATTCCTTTCTGATGGCTATAGGAGAGAATCTCTTTCCTTTTCCAGCTTCTACAGGCCACCCAAATGCCTTGGTTCATGCCCTCTTCTTTCATCTTCAAAAACCACCAATGTAGGATCTCTCTGACCCTTCCTCTGTTGCTACATCTCTTTGTTCTGACCACTGCCAGAAAAGGACCATTTTTAAGGATTTATGTGATTACACTGAGCTCAATGGGATAATCCAAGATAATCTCCCCATACCAAGGTCCTTAACCTTAATCATATCTGCAAAGTCCTTTGTACCATTTAAGGTAACATAGTCACAGATCCCTGGGATTAGAACAGAGCCATCTTTGGAGGACATTATTCAGTTTATTACTCCTTGGGACCTCAGCTCCTAATACCAACATCTCGACCATTTTTTGGTGGGTGTTTCCAAGTGTCTTAAGTTCTTTTGCTGCATCTACCTGTTTAGAGGCTTGGCTATCACTTCCAATATGAGTGCCCTCTGTGCAAATGTCATTCCTCTAGATGCAGTGGTCATTGATGGTAACCACTTAGACTTCTGATTGTGGTCTTCTGGAGCCGCTGGGGTTCCAAGAGGCAGAGGGGAAAGGGAGAGAAAAAGTAACTTGTTCCCTAGCTTCATGGCTACATCTTCCCCCTGAGTTCTGGAATAGAGTAAATAATCTCAGAGTCTCTTAAAGTTTTTCATGAATATAGAGCTTTTTCTCTTTCTAAAACTAAACCTTTACAAAGAAGCTCAACACTCGATCTTTGGTTTTAGCTGACAGACAAGCCCCATCGTATTCCTGCACTGTTGCTATCTTGTTTCTCTCTTACTCTCCATCCCTGGCACACCTGCCCCCAATGCCTACAAAAACAGTGAAGTTCCTCATTCATATCAGTTCATGCGTGAGGTTTACTAAATTGGCCCTGTTCCCACTGGTTCTCTAAACTGCCAATTTGGAGGTCAGTTAAGACACCCTTCTATAGAATGACTGAATGAATGAAATATTACAGGTTTAAATACAGTTTAGGTGGGGATTCACTCCTGGGTTATTTTCCTACAACCTACCCTTCCAAGAGAAAATGACATCAGAGATTATCTCGATCTTTTATTCTGCCTAGAACTAAAGTCTCTTCAAATTTGGCTCTGCTGGACTTCTGTCAAGTTCCTTCCCATATTAGTCTGTTCCTCAAATATTCTTAGGTCTCACAATTCTTTTAGAATGTAGGTGAATTCCTGCTGGAGTAGGAGCTGTATTTCCCTGCTCAGGCTGTGCAGGGCTCTGACACTGGTTATCAGGCTGGAGGCCAAAAAGGACAATGGAGGAAAACAAGAGTCATCTTGCAATGAACCTATTTTAGGTGAGTTCATAGAGTCTCCAGGCAAGAGGAGGCTGTTTTCCTCAGTTAGGAGGAAATGGACTGCTTCTTCTGGCCAAGAAGACTTATGGCTAATTGGGAGCTCAACCTTCTGAGGCTCACCCACCCAAACATTTCTTGTTCAGGTCTTAAGATCTCAGGTTTTTTCTATCTGGAAAAGTCTCTGACCTGTCGACGTTATGAAGTCTCTTTTGCAGCTCTGCCACTCTGGGTCCTGAACCTAATTTTCAACAGTGCTTCACTTTCTCTGCAAGAGAGTGGAGTCTCCTTTATGGCTGCCAGAGAAGTCCCCTGGCTTTCGTAGTGTTCCTACCTCGGCATTTAGCTGCTTCAAATCATTGTTTTCTTTTTGCAAGGCTTCCACTTCTGTCAAAAGCCAGTGTCTTCCCCAATTTGTCATTATCATTTCTTCCATAACAATCAAGTATAGTATCCCCAAGGCCTTATCTTCCACCTGCACTTCATCTCATTTAACTATAGGAGAAAGCTTTAGTAACTGTGATGACATGCTACTGTATAGCACAAATTATTATCCCACTTACTATCAGAAAAACCATTCCTTTTGCCTTCAGATAGGTAGCCTATTCAATCCCCAAATCTCATTTTAAGGATGTGCTCTTAAAGACCACTCCTGATAACTAGTATTTTTTTTTTTTAACAGAGTCCTAAGGAAACAAAGCTTGAAGCATAAGATTATGTACTAATGCTTTGTTGATGGATGAAACTCCAGGGAAGAAAGAGTGAGAGAAAAAAGGAAGTACGGCAGGAAAAGAGTGAAAACAAACATAAGAGATGTGTTACCAAGATGGCTATAGCTTCACTGCAGAGAGGCCTAGCTGCTTGATCATCCAGGGCATCTCCAGGGAGTATTTATGAAGCTGCTACTTCTCAGAACATCCGTCACACAGGAGAAGGGGTGAGCAATGCTGGCTTCTGTCTGACTGCTGTCTCTTATGCCTTTAAGTTTCACCCACCCCCAGATATAACTCCCCTACACTCCTGGATTGTATTATCCAGGCGCACAGGTAGATTCAGGGGAAGCCAGAGCCTCTGCAGTCTGTTCTGGCCAATTTTCAGGTGCTTCAGTTCCTCCTCCAAGTTGGTACTACCTGTGAGGACCCCTCCTTTTGTGGGGGGCCAGATGGCAGCAGGGGCTATGGCTTTCTGACTGTAGGATACCTCACAGGGTTTTTGTGAGGACTCCAGTCAAGTAATACCCAGTGCCTGGTATTTAGGATGCCCTCAGAATGTGGTATTGTGTACACGGATGGATGGTATGAGACAGCAATAAGAAAGAGACTGGATGAATATTACTCAGCTATTTAAAAAAAATGAGATTTTGTCATTTGCAACAAAATAGATGGACACAGAGAGTATCATACTTGGTGAAGTCAGACAGAGAAAGACAAATACTGTATGTTATTACTTATATGTGGAATCTAAAAAGTAAAACAAACTAGTAAATATAAGAAGATGGTTATGAGCATTCCCTCCCCCCACCCTGAGCCTCTGAGTACCACCAGACTCAATCATCACTCTGATACAGAGCAGGCACATCTGTGTGATTCAACAATGCCTTGGGCAGTGGTCCATAGCAGCAGGGGACAGCCAAGCAGCCAAATGGATTTGCAACAAATTCACAATAGTGTTGGCCATTAGCCAGGCAGCACACAGCTATGCAATGAAGCTGAATATCTTACCTCTTAAAAAAATATGACTAGTGATAATGCCTTTCATTGTTTAGCCACCTTAAAAATTTTTCTTAAACACTCAACTTGTCTCTGAAATCCACTAAGGAAATAAACTGGTATTGTTTTTCATTCTCTAAATCAAAGCCATGGAACTGTAGGATAATTTGCCCATTTGCAGTGTCACAGATTTGCTTCTGGAACCATGAAATACAGGAGCTCTCAAATGTCAAATACCTGAAGGATACTATTTTCTTTGGGAAATTTGCTACATCCTCTGAGTTTGGTTAATCATAAATAAATATCCTTCACTTAATGAATAATTCAAATCTTAGTCTTGTCACTATGGAAAAGAGGGCTCCCTCCTCCATTTTTCTTTTATGAGACTCTCAGTGCCACAGACCTAATGTTTACTTCCCTTGAGGGAACAACAGCTCTCGACAAGTGGAAATATGATTTCAGCAAAGAAATTGCTATACTATGTGTTAAAAATGGCTTCAATATTCTGTTTTGATTCCTGCTTAAAATACACACAAAGGATTTTTCCAGTCAAGGTAAATCTATGTGATGAATGTGATAAGTATGAGCCTTGAAAGAGTGAAAAGTGCATATGGGGCTTTGCTTTTCTGGATGTTAAGAGTTGAACATTTAACAACAACAACAACAAAAAAGGCTGAGTCCTGGGAGCGGCCCTAGAAATGGCAAAAAGACATAAATAAATAAATAATAAACAGAAAAAACCTGATAGAAATTATCACCTAATGAAAAATGTAAGCTGTAACATAGGTGGTTTCTAATAAATTTCTGAAATCATGCTTTTCTTGTTGATGACAAATGTTTATCATGAATGTCTGGTACTTGCTTGAAACCCTTTAATGACCTAGTCTCCCCTGTTCCCAGATGTACATCACCTCCATTACCTGAGAACAGATTTGGCTCCCCTCAGTTCTGATCTTTGGTCTTGTACCTTAAAGGTGGCATGGGGCTCCTGTTGGGGGTGCCTCAGGCTCCCCTCAGTGACTACCAGCCAGACCTAACCCAGCCCTTTGCTCCATTCTTCCGAAACTACCTTTGGGCCCAGGAGAAGAGTTGGGCAGGCACAGGACATGAAGCCAGGTGCCATCAAGGTTGCAGAGAAATATTTGGTAGAGTTATGCAGAAAGTAATGAGCTTCAAGTTGAGAGATATGAAAGAGAAAGAAAGCCAGGGAATCAAGGAGAAAATATTCCTTAAGCATTTCCATGTTCCAAGTGCCTTAAAGTTAAGAAATTTAACCTCCACAGCAACCCTTTAATGGAGCCATTATTATCTTCTTTAGCTAAACTGTGAGAACAGAGGTTCTGAGAGGTTAGGTATCTTTTTCGAAGTCACTTAGGTATAGATTTCTTAAGGAAAGTCAGTAGACTTCTGTGGTATTGTGTACATGGATGGATGGTATGAGACAGTGGTAAAAAAGAGACTGGATGAATACTACTCAGCTATTAAAAAAATGAGATTTTGTCATTTGCAACAAAATAGATGGACACATAGAATATCATACTTGGTGAAGTCAGACAAAGACAAATACTGTATGCTATCACTTATATGTGGAATCTAAAAAGTAAAACAAACTAGTAAATATAAGAAAAAAGAAAAAGACTCACAGATATGGAGAATAAACTAGTGGGGGAGAGGGAAGGGGGAGGGGCAAGAGAAGGGTAGGGGATTAAGAGGTACAAACCACTTTGTATAAAATGAATAAGCTGGCGTTCCCGTCGTGGCGCAGTGGTTAACGAATCCGACTAGGAACCATGAGGTTGCGGGTTCGGTCCCTGCCCTTGCTCAATGGGTTAACGATCCGGCGTTGCTGTGAGCTGTGGTGTAGGTTGCAGACGCGGCTCGGATCCCGCGTTGCTGTGGCTCTGGCGTAGGCTGGTGGCTACAGCTCCGATTCAACCCCTAGCCTGGGAACCTCCATATGCCCCGGGAGCGGCCCAAGAAATAGCAACAACAACAACAAAAGACAAAAAGACAAAAAAAAAAAAAAAAAAAAAAAAAAAAAGAATAAGCTACAAGGATATATTGTACAGCACAGGGAATACAGCCAATATTTTATATTAACTATAAATGAAGCATGATCTATAATTTTTTTTTTTTTTTTAGGGCCTCACCTGCGGCATATGGAAGTTCCCAGGCTGGTGTCCAATTGGAACTGCAGCTGCTGGCCTATATCACAGCCACAGCAACATAGGATCCAAGCTGCATCTGTGACCTAAACCACAGCTCACAGCAATGCCGGATCCTTAACCCAATGAACAGGGGCAGGGATCAAACCAGTGACCTCATGGATATTAGTCAGGTTTGTTACTGCTGAGCCACAACAGGAACTCCTGATCTATAAAAGTGTTTAATCACTATGTTGTACAACTGAAACTAACATAATATTGAGAATCAACTAATCTCAATCAAAAAGGGGGTGGGGGAGAAAGAGACTGGAAAACTAGATTTCACCCAGAGAGTGAAAAGCCTTATTAAACCATGTCCTTTTCACTATACTAGTCCAGCTTAGGTACCTGCTACCTTTATCACCAAGGGCAAATGTACTTAAACTTTCTGTGCCTGAATTTCCTTGTTTTTAAAATAGAAGGAAGAAAAGAAGTGTAACTCAAGGTTTAGCTGTCTTGATAGTTCAAAAGTTCTCCAGCCAACTGGAAAACCCCCATCCTTTACAATTCCATGGAAATGGTCCTATACTCTCATCGAAATAAAATGAGGAAAACCAGTATTGTTCCCAATGTTTCTGTGGTTTCTTGGATATCTTACCTCTCTCCTTATAATTATGGTTCTGTTTTACTTCTGCAGACTGCTCTATCTCTGCTGACAGGAGTGCCCATACCACACCTTCTATACTGGACACCACCTAGATTTTTGAATTTAGCAGAATACCATTGGCACCAGATCATATATAGAGCAGACTTTTACTAAAGATTTGAGGACAGGAGTTCCCATTGTGGTGCAGTGGAAACGAACCAACTAGGAACCATGGGGTTGCAGGTTCAATCCCTGGCCTTGCTCAGTGGGTTAAGGATCTGGCAATGACATGAGTTGTGGTGTAGGTCACAGATGAGGCTCAGACCCTGCGTTGCTGAGGCTGTGGTGTAAGCCAGCAGCTGTAGCTCCGATCAGACCCCTAGCCTGGGAATCTCCATATGCCACAGGTGTGGCCCTAAGAAGTAAAAAAAAAAAAAAAAAGATTTGAGGGCAAAATTGGTGAGGTTAAATATTAAGAATCCCTGTTCTTAAATGCCCTTTGCCCATTTCTGCCTGAAAAGTCCTCACTAGCTATCTCTTCACAAACTAGACCAGCATCATTTTGATCATTTTTCCTTTCTTGTGCCTTCTCATTTTCCACCTGCTACCCACACCTTCCCTGAATGTATTATACATATGTAGCAATAGTAACTAAAACAGATTAAAAGCTTACTTTGTACCAGGCAGTATAAGTGCTTTACCTATGTTCTTTCATTTAACCAACATTCTCTCTTTGTTTTGATCCCTAAGTGTCCAGGCCAAAAACGATGGAGCTTCATCTTTTTTGTTTCTCAGTAAATATTAAATACATTCTTTTTGCTTGCTTGCTTGCTTGCTTGTTTTGTTTTGATAGGTATAGTGCTACCTCCTACAGTTTTGGTAACGAAGAAAAAGACGGCCTCTGTCTTCATGAAGCTCCATATTCAAAGAGCTGATAGAAGTAACTTGTTAAATAAAGACAATTGCCAGCTTTTATAACAATCATTTTTCTGCAACAGAAGACAAGACAAATAGCAAAACAAGACAAAAATACAAAAGGTACCACAGAGCAAGACAGATTGGCACACAGGTACCTGAGAAATAATAAGTGTTTTGGAAGCTGATGAGATCACTTGAATTAAACTGATGGGCCTTGAGGCACTGGATTAGAGAAGGAAGGCAAGCAGGAAGGGCTGGGATGGTATGAGACTAGAAATAATGGTTAAGAGGCTTTTTGAGTCATACAGACCCTGGGCTCAAATCCCAGCTGTCACTTACTCTGTGACTCTAAGGGAGCAAATGAATCTCTCTCTTTCCTCCTTTGGAAAAACTGGGATAATAACAGTATCTTTCTTAAGGATTGTTGTATGGAATAAATGGGGGGGAATGCAAATTTCAGAAAGTAATGCCAGGCGCTTGATAAGTGCCAAGCAAATATTCCCATATAAAGGAGCAAATGCTATTTAAGTTCCTTACAATGTAACTTCTTATGAAAAGAATATATGTGACACACCTTACCATTTACTATGTAGTTTTTTAAATATATTATTAGCTCAAATTTTCTAGCAACTTATAAATATGATTATCATCACCTTCATTATACAAACATGGAAATTGAATTTCTGAAATATTAAGAACTTTCAAGTAGCTTGGAAGGAGCTCAGGCCAGGACTGTAAATCCAGATCTTCTGGTTCCTAATCTTTTTATTTCTGTCTTAAAAGTCAATTATTCCTCGAGATGTGATAACCTTTTAAAGGTTTGACAAATATGAGCTGAGCCAAAGACTTTCACCAAAAGTAGGTCAGGCATCTAAAGGAGAGTCAAAAGTGGGAGTCGAATACAAACTGTCTACCTCAGGCCTTTAGAAATAACTGGCCAAATATAAGTCAGTCTTAATGTCCACTAACAGTGAAAGGGATAGATAACTTAGTACCTCCTTAACACGGAACATCCAAAGCCAATAAAATGTTGTGAGCCACACGGGAAGTCCGCGAAGCCAATAAAATGAATGAGGTAGATCTGATCGAGAAAGACGTCCACACACATAAGCAAAACTGGCAGACCGTGGAATATACACAAAAGAGGCTTTATGGTGCAGCGTTTGAGAGAACAGACCCCATCCATTTAGTGACCCAATTCCCCACTCGCCTTGCCTCATTGCCACAGTCTCCTTTCCACACTGCTGCTAACACATCCCAATACAGCCCCTTTCTACAACCTCCATTTCTCCTGGTCCTCCCGGCCTTTTCTCTTGCCCTCTCTTCCTCAAGACCTTCTCTTCTCTCAGCCAGAAGCTCCTTTTACCAGGTTCTGAAAGACGGAGACCAGTTTGTTGAAGTCAAACGCATGCGCCGGGGTGTCTCTCAGAACTCGCGGTGGGCACGTTTGCCCCGCCCCCAGGACGGAGCCCCAGAGCGATTGGTCCTCGCCTTGCACCTCGGTGTTCATCTGCATTTCTCACTCCACCCGGCCTGGGCAGCCCGCTTCCGCCCTGGGCGCTTCCGCGAGTGCATCTTGGCCTCTGTAGGTGGCGTTGTATTTGCCTGGTCATGTTCAGTCCGGGCTTTTCCTGTTCTTTTTCCTGCTTGAGAGACTGTTGTGTTGGGGATGGTATTGTTACTCTTACTGCTGGTATAGCGCGGCCCTCTGGGTGCGAGGGTTTCGACCAGATTTGAAGTAGGAAACAGAAAGCCAGCCCTTACCCCTGAAAAGAGATAGGGCGATCCCTCTGTCCCACATCCTTCCTTGAGCGAAGTAAATTTCGTACAAAACTCTGTAAATCGATGGTTGTGAATTCGGCTCCTTATATGGTAATAACAGTAGCTAACCCTTACATTGGGCTTACAATGAGCAGTCACTGTTTTGGTTCTTTTACAATCTCTCAACTTTTAACTCTAACGTAGGTCCCATTATCCCCATTTTATGGATGAGGATGCCAAGGCCCAGAGAAATTAAGGAACTTGCCCAAGATCACTCTGGCATAAGTGGGTTCACCCAAATCAGAACCCAAGTAATCGGACCTAATACCCAGTACCACCAACTACTGCATTCTGCTGCCTCTCAGAGAGAAAGCGGGAGGGTAAAACCTAGCATGCAGGTCAAGAAGCAGTTTATTGAGACTTCGTTTTCTTTTATGGCAAGCTTGGAAAATAAGGGGGAAAAGATAGGAATGGAGACTGGAGGGAAGACCAAGAGGTTCTGAACTCAGATAATTGTGAAGAGGAAGAAGGTAGCTTAGCTAAGGGAAACTACAAGTAGTTTAAACATTATATATATATAATTATATATTAATTATATATATATTATTAATCATATGTATAATATATATTACATATACTATACATAAACATTATATATAATGATTATATATATGATTTATTGAGGTGAAATTCACATAACATAAAATTAACCGTTTTAAAGTGAATAAATCAGTGACAGCACATTCGCAGTGTTGTGTAACCACCACCTCTATCTAGTTCCAAAATATTTTTATCATCCCAGAGTAAAACCGCATACTTATTAAGCAGTAACTCCCGATTCTCTTTTTCCCCACCCTTGGCGTTACCAATCAGTATTCTGTCTCCTTGGGCTTATCTATGCTGAATATTTCATATAAATGGCATCATGCAAAACAGAATCACACAATAAGCCTTTGTGTCTGGCTCCTTTGCATAGTATTTTCTAGGTTCTTCTATGCAGCATATATCAGTTCTTCATGCTCTTTATGGCTGAATAAAATTCCATTGTATGTACATAATGCAAGTTGTTTAGCCATTCAGCTATTGATGGACATTTGGACTGTTTCCACCTTTTGATTGTTATGAATAGTGCTGCTGTGGACATGCATGCATGTATACTTGTTTGATTACATGTGTTCAGTTCTTTTGGGTACACCAAGAAATAGAATTGTGGGGCCATGAGGTAATTTTATATTTAAATTTTGAGGAACCCCTACATCCTTTTGAAACTTTTCCTTAAGATTATAATAATATTATTACTATAAATAAAAGTCAGATACAAGATGTATGTTAAATATTTTAGCGTCCCAATTAAATAAATTAAATTAAATTAAATTAGAGTGTTGGCATTTGGGGCCAGAGAATTCTGTTTTAGGTGCTGACTATTCAGCAGCATTTTTGGCTTATACCCAGTAGAAGATATCAGTGGCATCCCCCTAGTTGTGACAACTAATTATGTCTCAAGACATTGCCAAATGTTCTTAGGAGGCAAAATTGCCCCCCCCCACACACACACACTGAAAACCGCTGTTTTAAATGATTGACTGTAAACCTGAAGCAAATATGGCACTCAAGCAGAATGCCAAAGCAAAGTAAGGGCCTCTAGAAATGATATTCCTTACAAGTGTGCATACAGGAAATACTGTTTGTTTACTGTGTAATAATGTTAAGGGGTTTGCAGGTTTACAAATGTGTGATAACCAGAAAAATTTTATCATGAAATATTCATGTAACTTTCACATGTACCTTTAGTACCATAAATCTAGCTCATCTACAGAACTCCAAGAAATACAGCTTTTTACCTCAGTACACATTATACCAAATCACATTTATAGCATACCACATCACATAATTTTTAAAATGGCAACTAGAAGCAAGGTTTGCAAGATATTTTCTGATATGGTAATGTTTATTTCAAATTTAAGTTAAAAAAAATAAGGAATTTCTTATTTGGTTCAACAAAATAACGGAAAGCCAAGGGCTAATTTTCTTTACTGACATAGAGTGAACCAAAATGAAAATTTTACATTTTCTATTAACAATCAAGGTAGGTTAGTTGTAGAATGAGAACTCTGAGTACATAACCATCCTTGCCATCAAAAAGTCATCAAGATCAGGACTGTTATGTTAATGGACCAGTTTTAGGCACAGACAGCATTGGTGTAGAATTCACAGCAGTTAGCAAGGGCTATAGCACTGAACTCTTTATCTTCCCAGGGACCAGAAAAAGAAGGAGGGTTGGTGCCATTCAGAAGAGTACTGAAATGAAAAGCCAGAGATACAAAGTGGGTCAGAGAAAAACAATAAACAAGATGTATAAAAAAATTCTATCAAGCAGGTGAGAAAAAACTATTAATGAAATAATAATAAACAAGTAAATAGGACATTCATGGCGAAGCAAGCAATGTGTCTGCTTCTGTGCCTAATTCCTAATCACATACCTTTTGGGAATTACTTTTCCAAACATCTCTGCAGCAAAATTTATATCTTGTAATGCAGTTTAGAACTGAATCCCAGGAGTTCCTGTCGTGGCGCAGCAGAAACGGAACCATGAGATTGCAGTTTCGATCGATGGTTCAGTGGATTAAGGATCCAGCATTGCCATGACCTGTAGTGTAGGTCGTAGATGCGGCTCGGATCTGGTATTTCTGTGGCTGTGGCATAGGCCAGAAGCTGTAACTCTGATTAGACCTCTAGGAACCTCCACATGCTGCAGGTGCAGCCCTAAAAAGACAGAAAAAAAAAAAAAAAAAAACCCCAAAAAAACGAACTGAATTCCAAAGCTACTTTCCTCTTTGGAAAGAAAAACAGCTCAGGTTTGCATATGACTGTCCGTTTGTTTCAGCTTTATTGTATAACTAACTGACAAAATTGTAATATGTAGTGCATGTACAAGGTGATGATTTGACATATATATATATCGTGAAAAGATTCCCAACACTGAGTTAATTAACATATCCATCGCTTCACATTTTTACTTTGTTTTTTTTTTTTTTTTTTTTTTGGTAAGAACACTCTAAGTTCTACTCTCTTAGCAAAATTCGATTATATAATAATGCAGTATTATTAACTATAGTCACCAAGTTATACATTAGGTCACCTATTCATCTTATATCTGAAAGTTTGTACCAGCCTCTCCCCATTCCCCCACCCCTAGGCAACCACTGTTCTGAGTTCAATTTTTTTTTTTTTAGATTCTACATATAAGTGATACTATGCAGTATCTGTCTTTATCTGCCTTATTTCGCTTAGTGTAACTGTTCATCCATGTTATAAATACGAGGATTTCCTTCTTTTGTAAGGAGGAATAACATTCCATTGTATACATATAGGAAGTATTCTTTTTCTATTCATCTGTTAGTGGACATATAGATTGTCTCCATACCATGACTATTGTTAATAGTGCTGCCATGAACATTGGAGTACAGACAGTGATTTTTGTTTCCTTTGGATATATACCCAGAAGTGGGATTGCTGGATCATATGGTCGTTGTGTGTTTTTTTTTTTTTAATGGCCACACCCATCACATATAGAAGTTCCTGGGCCAGGGCACTTCCCACAGCTGGGACCTATGCTGCTGGATCCCTAATCCACAGTGCTGGGCCAGGGATCAAACCCGAGCCACTGCAGAGATAATGCCACATACCTAACCCACTGTGCCACAGCGGGAACTCCTGGTTGTTCTATTTTTAATTTCTTCAGTAAACTGCATAATGACTGTACCATTTTATATTTCTACTAACAGTATACAAGAGTTTCCTCTTCTCTACATCCTTTCCAGCATTTGTTATCACTTGTCTTTTTATGACCGCTATCCTAACAGGTATAAGGTTATATTTCATTGTGGTTTTTATTTGTATTTCCTTGCTAATTAGTGATATTAAGCACCTTTTCATGTACCTGTTAGCCATTTAGATGTTTTCTTTGGAAATAATTCTTGTCTTATTCCTGGTCTTAGAGAGAAAGGTGTTCAGCATTTTGAACATGGAGTATGATGTTAGCTGTGGGCTTGTCATATATGCCCTTTATTACGTTGAGATACATTGCTTCTACATCCAGTTTGTTGAGAGTTTTATCATGAAAGGATGTTGAATTTTTGTCAATATTTTTCTGCATCTATTGAAATGATCATATGATTTTTCCCCTTTATTTTTTTGAAGTGTATGTCACATCATTGATTTGTGTATGTTGAACTATCCTTGCATCCCAAGAAGGGATCATCTCACTTGATCAAGGTGAATGAACTTTTTAATGTACTGTTAAATTTGGTTTGCTTAATTTTGTTGAAGATTTTTGCATCTATATTCAACAGGAACATTGGCCTGTAATTGTATTTTCTTATGGTGTCCCTGTCTGGCTTTGGTATCAAGGTAACTCTTGCCTTATAAAATGAATTTGGAAGTGTTCACTCATTTTATGTTTTTTTAGAAGTCTGAGAAGATTGGTACTAATTCTTTAACTGTTCAGTAGGATTCACCGGTGAACCCATCTAGTCCTGACCTTTTCTTTGTTGGGAGGTTTTTAATTACTGAATCAATATCCTTACTAGTAATCAATCTGTTCAGATTTTCTATTTCTTCATGATTCTAGTTCAGTCGTATACTTTTAGGAATTTATCCATTTCTTATTATCATATTTGCTGGGATAAAACTTTTCATAGTAGTTTCTCAAAATCCTTAGTATTTCTGTGTTATCAATTGTAATATCTCCTTTCTCATTCTAACTTTGAGTCTTCTCTCTCTTATTCTTGGCTTAGCTAAAGGTTTGTCTATTTTGTTTACCTTTTAAAACTAACAGTTCATTTCCATTGATTTTTTCTATTGTCTTTTTTTGTCTCTTTCATTAGTTTCTGCTCTGATCTTTGTTATTTTCTTTCTTCTACTAACTTTGGGCTTAGTTTGTTCTTTTTCTAATTCCTTTAGGTGTTAAACTAGGTTGTTTATTTGTGATCTTTTTTTCTTTATGTAAAATTCCCCTTTAGAACCACCTTTGCTGCATCTCATAAATTTGGGTATATTTTATTTCCATTTTCATTTGTCTCAAGATATTTTTTCAAGTTTTTCCCCAGTTTTATTGAGCTATTACTGACTTATAACATCATATAAGGTGTGCAACATGATTTGATATAGGTATATATTGTGAAATGATTACCACAATAAGTTTCGTTAACATCCATCACCTCATATAGTTATGGATTTTTCCACTTGCGATGAGTAAAGTCTTTTTTTAATTTCCCTTTTGATATCTTTTTTGACCCATTATTCAGGAGCATCTTGTTTAATCTCTACATAAATGTGAATTTACCAGATATTTTCTTATTGTGGTCAGAAAAGATATTTGATATAATTTCAGCCTTTTTTGTATTTATTTATTTACTTATTTATTTATTTTTCTTTTTGGCTGTGCCCAAGACTTGTGAAAGTTCCCAGGCCAGGGGCCAAACCTGTGCCACAGCAGCAACCCCAGACACGGCAGTGACAATGCCAAATTCTTAACCCATTGTGCCACCAGGGGACTTCTAATTTCAGTCTTTTAAAAAGTATTAAGACTTGCTTTGTGGCCTAACATATGATCTATAAGATAATTTCCACATGTACTTGAGAGGAAAGTGTATTCTGCTGCTGTTGCATGGCCTGTTCTATAAATGTTCTTAGGGCCATCTGGTATGTAGTTTAAGTCCAATGTTTCCTTGTTGATTTTCTGCCTGGATGATCTATCCATTGTGGAAAGTGGAATATTGAAGTTTTCTACTATTACTGTACTGCTGTTTCTCTCTTCAGATTTGTTAATATTTGCTTTATATATTTAGGTGTGCTATGCTGGTTGCATAAAAATTTAGGGTTATCTTCTTGATAAATTGACCCATTTATCACTATATAATGACTTTCTTGTTACTGTTTTTGGCTTAAGGTCTGTTTTGTCCAATATAAGTATAGCTACCTCTGCCTTTCTGAAAAACTCTTTCTCTATCCTTCAATTCTGAAGGACAGCTTTGCCAGGTAAAGTATTATTGGTTGGCAGTTTTTTCTTTTTAATATATCATCCCACTTTCCTCTGGGCTGTCAGGTTTTCGCAGGAAATTCTGTTGATGGTCTTATGAGGGTTCCCTTGTATATAACGAGTGGCTTTTCTCTTGCTGTCTTTAGAGTCCCTCTTTGTCTTTAACTTTTGACCATTTAATTATAATGTGCCTTAGTTTGAGTTTCTTCAGTGTCCCAAAGGGGAGAATTGCAGCCAGCACCTAGTTGCAGGCTGATTAGAAGCTGGACCCTCAGGCACCAGCTGGAAAGTATGCAGTCAAACCCCTTCCAGGGAAAAAGTGGGAGATGGACATTTGTGCCTGCTTCTTCTGCACTAAGCCTTGTGGGCAGGGGTGGGGTGGGAGTTGGGGCAGGGGCAGGTAGGCACAGTGGAGCCTTAAAAGTTGAAGCACTAGATGTGCAGTCTAAACCTTTGCTTCTTAGGGAGAATCTGAGAGTTGAATGTTCCCTTCCATTTTATGGTGCTGTGCCAGGAGTGGGGTTTATGATAAGTCTGCATCTCAGCCCTTCCTACCCAATTCAGTGTGGGTGTTTTCTCAGTTTCAGGAGTCATTTAGCTAGTTTCTGGGTTTTTCTTGGCAGAGATTACTCTCTGTATAGCTGTACCTTTGGTGCATCCAAAGGAAGAGGGAAATTCAGGCCTCCTTTGTAGACATCTTGGTCTCCAGTCACTCCAAACATAGTTAGTATGAATGAATTGGACCAAAACATGACCTCTTTCAGATTCTCAATACTGATGATGCTCAATAAGGGACTTAAGGCAAAAATCAGTGGCAGTTTTAAAGGCAGAAATGAGCAGGAAAGAATATTCCATTCAGGAGTTCCCATTGTGGCACAGTAGAGACAAATCAACTAGTAAACTAGTATCCATGAGGATGTGGGTTCGATCCCTGGCCTCACTCAGTGGGTCAGGGATCCAGCATTGTCATGAGCTGTGGTGTAGGTTGCAGATGTGGCTTGGATCTCATGTTACTGTGGATATGGAGTAGGTCAGCAGTTGTAGATCTGCTTCGACCCCTAGCCTGGGAACTTCCATATGCCACAGGTTCAACTCTAAAATGAAAAAAAAAAAAAAAAAAGAATATTCTGTTCATTTTTTAGTGAAGTTCAGGAATGTAGAGACAACTCATCATTAAACAAAAATTATCAATTTTCACTTTATTCATTTACTTTAGATTATACTTACAATGACACTCACTGAACTGCCACAAGAACATAGGAATCATAACTATGCCAGACCATGATCTATCCAGTTTAAAATTCATCTTTAATAGTACATCAAAAGAATTATTTTTTCAGAAGATGTTGGTTGCCTTCTCTGATGAAAACCTCCAAATACAGGAGGGTAATATCTGTTAACTTGGCATAGTAACCTATTAAGGAGCTAGTACCCAAACACCTGCCTATACAGTGAGTAGATTGATTAATGATCACTTCCAAATCTATCTCCAGTTCTTATTTCTCTCCTGAACCCCAGATCCAAATCAGCTTGTGAGTTTCCTCCCATTATGGGTCCACAGGCACTTCCAAGTCAACATATTCACCTGAATTAAGCCATAATCTTTCCTCTTTACTCCCATTCCTGGAACAAGTCCTCTTCCTCTCAGTGAATGAATAGCACCCCTTGGACCCACTTGCTTATTTCCCTGCCCTTCCATTCAGTAACCAATCTTATTGATTCTCCTTGGTCTAGTGAATCTTCTTCCTCACAACTACTATTAGCTCACATCATCTCTTACCTGGGAGTATTACAGCAGTGTGCTTCTTGGTCTCCCTGACATCCAAATGGCTACCAGCATGATCTTTTGAGAAAATATCTTATCATGCCAGTGTTCAGAATTCCATAAGTTAAAATCTAAATTCTGTAGCATTTAAGAATTCTAAATTCCTTTCAGCCTCATCTCTGGAACTCTTTTCAGTTACCCATATATCACTACTAACACATATCTTTTGCTTTTGCAGAAACACACATTCTATTTCCTCAAATCTTTCCTTTTGTGCGTCCTATGACTAGTTCTTTTAGCTTACGGATATACTCTCCTTTTTTAATTTTTAAAAATTTTTATTATTATAACTATTCATATTTTTTTATTTTTATTTTTTTGCTTTTTAGGGCTGCACCTGTGGCATATGGAGGTTCCCAGGCTAGGGATCGAATTGGAGCTGCAGATGCTGGCCTACGTCACAGCCACACACAGCAACTTGGGATCTGAGCCGAGTCTGTAACCTACACCACAGCTCACAGCAATACCGGATCCTTAACGCACTGAGCAAGGCCAGGGATCAAACCTGCATCCTCATGGATCCTAGTTGTATTTGTTAACCATTGAGCCACAAAGGGAACTTCTCCTCTCCTTTTTTTGAAAACTGGATTCTTGGAGTTCCCGTTGTGGCACAGTGGGAATGAATCCAACTAGTATCTGTGAGGATGTGGGTACAACCCTGGCCTCACTCATTGGGTCAGGATTCCGGTGTTGCCGCGAGCTGTGGTGTAGGTTGCAGACTCATCTCAGATCCTGAGTTGCTGTGTTTGGCTGTGGTATAGGCCGGCAGCTACAGCTGGGATTTGACCCTTAGCCTGGGAACGTTCAAATGCTGCAGGTGCAGCCCTAAAAAGCAAAAATAAATAAATAAATAAATAAATAAATAAATTTTTAAAAACTGGATTCTTTTAGTATTTTTTCCTTTATCTTTGATTCTCTATAGTTTGAAAAAGATATGCTTAATTATAGTTTTCTTGGCACCTCTTCTGCTTGGTATTCTCAGAGTTTCCTAGGTCTGTAGTTTGGTGTCTGATGTTAATTTGGGGAAATTCTCAATCATTACTGTTTCAAACATTTCCTCTATTCTTCTCCTGGTATCCCCATTACATGTATGATACATCTTTTTTAGTTTTCCCAGGGTCCTTGAATATTCCATTCCGGTGGTTTTTTTTTTTTTTTTTTTTTCCAGTCTTATTCTCAGTTTTGAAGATTTCTATTGAGAAATTCTTTCCTCAGCTATGTCTATTCTACTAATAAGCTATCAAAGGCACTTTTCATTTTTCTTACAGTGTTTTTGGTTTTTGTTTTTTGTTGGTTTTTTTTGTTTGTTTGTTTTTGTTTTTGTTTTTTCGCTTTTAGGGCTGCACTCAGAGCATATGGAGGTTTCCAGGCTCCGGTTGAATGAATCAGAGCTGTAGCCACCAGCCCATGCCACAGCCACAGCAATGTCAGATCCAAGCCACATCTGCAACCTACACCACAGCTCATGGCAATGCCAGATCCTTAACCCACTAAGCGAGGCCAGGGATCAAACCCTCATCCTTATGGATGCTAGTCAGATTCGTTTCCACTGAGCCACAATGGGAACTCCACAGTGTTTTTTGATCTGTAGCATTTCTTTTGTTTTTTTCTGAGGATTCTTATATCTCTGTTTACACTGTCCATCTATTCTTGCATGTTGTCTACTTTATCCACTAGAGCCCTTGGTATATTAATCATAGTTGTTTAAAATTCCCAGTCTGATAATTCAAAATTGTTCTGCTATGTCTGGTTCTGATGCTTGCTCTGTCTTCTCAAAAAAAAAGTTGTTTTTGCCTTTTAGTGTGCCTTGTAAAATTTTTTCTTGATAACTGGACGTGATGTGTGCATAAAATGAACTGCTATAAATAAGTCTTACTAATATGGTGGTGAGGGGTGGGGTAGGGGAAGCATGCTCCAGTCCTAAGGTTAAGTCTCAGTCTTTTAGTGAGCCTGTACCTCTGGACTGTGAACTTCATAAGTGTTTCTCAGTTTATCCTCCCTCTTTGTGTGGGACAGGATGGCTAGAGTGGGCTGAAGTTGCATATTTCCTTTCTCCCAGATTAGGTAGGCTCTGATAATACCCCAGCAGGTTAGACTCTGATAAATTAGTTTCTCCTGAGGGTAGGCCTTGTTTTAAAAAAACAGAGGAACTCTAATTTGAAAACAGCTCATTTAACCCTGCCCTTGCTGGAAGCATGCAGAGATTTTTGTCTGATATTTACTGTGAAAAGCCTGGTCTAGCTCCTGGAGGTAAAACTCCCAGAAATGCAGTGTTGCCCCCTATGACTGGGTGCCCCAGTGTGTGTGTGTGTGTACTTTTTTTTTTTTTTTTTTTTTTTTTTTGCTTTCTAGGGCCCCACTTGTGGCAAATGGAGGTTCCCAGGCTAGGGGTCTAATCAAAGCTACAGCTGCCAGCCACAGCCACAGCCACACCAGATCCCAGCCACGTCTGTGACCTACACCACAGCTCATGGCAACATCAGATCCTCAACCCACTGAGAGTGAGGCCAGAGATCGAACCTGCAGCCTCCTGGTTCCTAGTTAGTTTCGTTTCTGCTGCGCCATGACAGGAACTCTGGGTGCCCCAGTGTATTTAACATTCAGACATGTCCTTACTGAGACCTCAGCAACTACAGTTTCAGGTTTTCCTGCCCCAGCACAGGTTTCTGTGGCAGTTTCCACACACGAGTCTCTGCTCCAGTAAGCCATGACTCCTTGTATTTACATGTCTGTCTCTCCAGTCTTGGGCCAGTAATTTGTCCTGAGTCCTCAACGCTCTTAGAGAACCAAGAAGAGTTATTGATTTTTCAGATTGTTCAGTTTTTCTGCTTATTATTAGAATAGAGTGGTAACTTATAAGCTGTTATATGTGGAACTAGAAAGCTATTCTAATAATATCCCAGAAATTGGTAACCAAGTTCATTTTTACATTATCTGCATGCATTACAATTTTATCAATTCAACTTTATCTTCTCTGTCTTCATTTCTGTCTGAAGAAGGCTGTAAGTTTTTAGCCACTTAGGACCATTGCCAAGTCTTCTCCTACAACCTGTCTATATTCCAATCACAATGAACATATCACTTCTGGTCAGGGATACCACCCTCCTTTACTTCTTCTCTTACCCCTCCACTTCTCAGTACCTCATCAACACAGGTAAAATCTGTCACTTGTCCATGCTAGAGCTAATAGTGTGTAGGCGTCTAACAAGAGAAAAGACCACAGCTCTAGACCACCACAAACACCGATGTCCCTTCTTCTATGTCCATTCAACATCTTCAAGACCCTATTTCTCTCTACTCCCAGAAGATTCCTGAGTGGAGGAGAGCAGGGATCTTGGTGCTCACTCACCTTTGAAAGAGCTCTCTGCAGCACACATAGGTATCATAGGTTCTATTGGTGAAACTTGTGTTTAAGAAGAAGACACAGTCAGTTTCAGCTCCCCTGGGGACATAGAGGATTCCTGGATAAAGGGAGACAGAAATGCTAAGGGGAAGATTTAACACATGCTCCTTAAGGCTCTTAATGCTTTGGGTATAAATTGAGAACATTACAGATTTGGTGCCTTTTCTAGGCATTTGTGAGATGAATGGTCAAATCAATATTCTGAGACTACACTGAGGCACTTACCTGCCACACAGGCACTAATAAGGGATACACAGGCCCCTGTGAAGAGGGCACTAACCACAACCTTGGACAAGTCACTCTTCCGGTGAGGAACCATTGATGCTGCAGACAACAAAACAACATTATTTGATCTCTTTCCCACCAAGCAACTGGACATATCCCACGAACTCCCATTTAGAAGAATGATGAGGATCAAAACACAGCAGATGAATAATATTCTTACCATCAACCACCAGCGACTGGCCAGTGGTACCCTAAGATGTGTGTATATACATTCTCCTGTGGGGTCACTAACTTAGACATTTCCCAGGTCAAGTATTATGTATCTGACCCTAACTTCAGTGGTTCTATGAACATTCTTAAGATGTATCTGGAAAAAAAAAAAAAAAAAAGGAGTTCCAATGTGGCACAGTGGAAATGACTCCGACTAGGAAACCATGAGGTTGTAGGTTAAATCCCTGGCCTTGCTCAGTGGGTTAAAGATCTGACATTGCTGTGAGCTGTGGTATAGGTCACAGACATGGCTCGGATCCTGTGTTGCTGTGGCTGTGGTGTAGGCCAGCAGCTGTAGCTCCCATTCAACCCCTAGCCTGGGAAGCTCCATATGCCACAGGTGCGGCCCTAAAAAGCCAAAAAAAAAAAAAAAAAAAAAAAAAAAGATGTATATGAATCATCCAAAGCCTTGGATTGCTCGCTAGTTGAAATTTGCACTCTTAAGCTGGGACCAGAATTAGATAGACTATTTTGAGCCAGAGAGATAAGAAGGGCAACAACATTCACCTAGGCCTTTGCCACATGATGCAAATCCCACTACTAGATGTCAATGTCACAGTCAAATGGTAATCAGGAATCAGAATTAGAACACAGACATGGGGTTAACAGGAGGGAAAAAGATAAACTGAAAGGAAATTGTTTCACCTTTAAGTTGTTCAATCAGCTACGGTAAATGAACTTAATGATTCTAGCCCAGAATATGAGTGCCATAAAAAATGGACATTTTGAGCTATATTTTTCTCATACTTTATTTCTAACTTGGATATTCCAAATTCTTGGAATCTCACTAGTATTCTCTGTCCTTGCCCTCCAGGACAATTCTGCTTTCCTCATATTATTTCCTCCCACCATTACCATTCAGCAGTATCTTCAGCAGTCTAGATGTATCTGTGTATGCTTCAAATACTCACTCCTTCTCCTCCCACACCTGTGACTTGTAGCTTTTAACCCAACACTTCACACCATTCTCTCTATCTGCCTTAATGCTATTGCTTTTATTTGTCTTTTGATTCTTCATGCAGCAACAACTTCTGCAAAGTCAAATGGTGAGTAGCATAGTTTCAGAAAGTACCTTCACTACTGAATAAAAAACAAAATACAAAATACCTTTACTTATATAGGCACTATGTTCATTGGCTGGCAAAATAAAAATAATATCATTATAATATTCCTGATGGGAAAATAAAAATAAAAATTGTCTTTGGTGCCTCCAATTGAAAAGAAAAAAAACAGAGGTTGAAATTGTAAATCCAGGCTGGGTTCTGTGCACAGCCAGGTGACAACATTGCCTTAACTCCAAATTAACCGCCATCTGACAGGCCCATTTCACATCAGCTTCTCTATCTGGTCTCAACTTGTACTGAAGCCCCAGAATTTCCCATTAATAAGTGCTGGGACCTGGCTGGCATATTGGGTAATTGGGAAAATGAATTAACTCACTCAAGCCTCCAAGTGTGATGCCTATGGAACTAAGATTGGCAAATCCACAGAGTGAAAATGTTGTAATGACTTCAGCTCTCACCTAGGGAACACGAAAAATAAATAAGTAAATAAACTCAGTTCCATGTGTGCAGTGGTATAATCATGATAGAGTACTTAGAACCCCCAATCCTGTCCATACTACTCTAAGGAATCCAGAAAGGATGCTCAGAAAATAATAGCTCCCTGAGTTACTACAGGGGTAATGATATGGAAACCACCATGGGCCTCTTTACCCAGCACTCTTCTTGTTGAAGTCTATGAATTAGGAGAAGGCCTAGGAATGAGGAATGAGAGGGAAAAGATAGAGGGAGAGAAAAAAGGAGCTCACTTTATAGCAACTTAAACTTGTAAATGAAGGAGACCTTACAGCATCACACAGTGTCCTCCTTGGACTACCCCACTGTAAAGACCCAATAATCACATTCTAGAGAGAAACTGGGTCAGAGTGTGGGGAAGACCGGCACAGACTTCAAGGCAGCTTGGGCACCAACTAAGCAACTGTTACTCTGGCTTTGCGATCAGGCCTGGGACTGTGAAAAGGGATCGGGGGTGTGAGACAAATTTCGTGTAACACTTTTTGTCTGTCCATACACTGTTTATGCTTTTCTAGATTGTCACTTACTGAAATCCACTGTTTTTCACCTCCAATCCACTCTTCCACTCCAGAGAGACGTTTGCTCTTGTATTGAGACAGTTGCTGATAGGCCACAAACTCATTTGTGAAGAACTTGATCCCCACCATCTCAGCCACCATTGGACAGTCTGCCCACTCCACACCCATCATGAAAACCACGGGCCTTAGGATATAGGAGCAGATGACCTGGATGAAGGAGAGAGCTATCCCAGGAAAAGAACAAATAACAGGCCAGGAGCCAACGACGTCTCTGGAGCCTTGACTCCGCCTCCTCCACCCTTCTCCCACCCATGCTCCCTTAGCTCCCTCTGGGTCAGTAGGACATGCACAGTTCTAGTTCAACACACCCTAGAGGGACAGCCCAACAAATGGACTCATTTACCTGAAAAGTGAGTCCCTGTATGTCTACCAGTTCCCCTAGCCAGGAGAGGGCAGCATTGATGAAGGCCAACACAGCCAAAAAGGCAATCAGGTTGGCTGCTACATTAGCAGCAAGGCCTATGGCATCTGTGGCTCCATTGCTGGCAGCTTCTAGAACATTCTTCTCCTTCCTGTGGTTATTGGGCATAAGGAAAGAATAATGGTGTCTGAAGTAATCTCAGCACCTCAGAGAAGAGACGTCCCACTGTCCCAGTAGTGCACAAGTGCAAGACCAGTTTGAGAGGTGACAGGGGTTCACAGTGAACCTTTTGGTGGAAATTACACTGCGGCAGTATCAGATTTAACTGCCATGAAATTGGACAGAGGATAATGGCATGCAGAAGAGAGAGGTGGGGGGAGGATTAAACAAAAGGAAAAAATCAGCATGGGTGGCTTGAGGCAGAGGTAGACAAGAGCAGATGAAATCATATTATTCCTTCTCCAGGAGACTTGAAGCCTCTGTCACCACAGTACCACTCTTGAATCTGCACCTGACCACACCATCTCCCAAAGTATATGCCTCATTGGACTCACCCTCGGGGCAATTTCACCCCCTCCTTATTCTTGAACTTGGACTCCTCCACTTCCGGATATACCAGCTTTGACAAAGCAAGAGCAGAAGGTGCAGCCATCACAGAGGCAGAAATCAAGGATGATGCGTCAATCTGCAAGGCCAGACTTAGGAATAAGTGTCTACCCAGGCTTGGGCTCTCCCAGGAGTAATCAAACAGACCATGCCTACCCCAAAGGATATGAAGGCTCCCAACACAGTGCCTGAAATGGTTGCAAACCCTCCAGTCATCACTGCATGGATCTCGGAGAGAGTCATGTCTCCCAGGTATGGACGGATGAGCAGTGGTGCTTCTGTCTTTAAACAAGGAGAAGAGAGTCAGATTCAAAACAGTGCAGATCCCCCACCCAGAGTGGCCACCCTGGCCCAGGGCACAGATCCCTCCCATACGGGTGCCCTTCCAACACTGAACTCTGCTCTTGGGCTTCCCAGCATCTGGCTCACTCCCTCTGGCACTTAATCATATCCTGGCTGACACTGTTCTCATGGATATGTTTTTGCCTCACCTATTTAAAATTCAGAATGCTATAAAAGAGAAATGGTTTTATTTCTCAGTGTCTAAAACTGTATACTTAATGAATGACTTTATGGAGTACAGTGGACCTACTGAGTACATATTAATTGCTTTAAAAAGTGCTCATTAAATAAAATACAAATAGATGATTAAAGCCCAATATAGCTGAATTAAAAGAAGTAAATTTGTGAAAATGGTATGAGATTATGAAGGCCCAGCTATATAAACTATACCTACCATTGATCTAAGTAATAATGATTATTTAATGAATGACAACTATGTGCCTAAAGCCATATGAGATGCTAGGGACATTTCTCTGAATAAGGCAAAGTTTCTACTCTTAGGACTTCACAGTCAAGCAAAGGAAACTAAACTGATTTTGGAGAATTTCATCAAAATGTGCATGCTATGGAAGAAGTATACAAAAGTACTCTGAGAACATTTCAAATACAGTTAATAAGCTTAGGGCTTTAGGAGAGAAAGACCTCAATATGAATTTTTTGTCTAACAGGTCATCAGCACTAACACTGAGCTAATCAGTCAGTAGCATATACTGAGTACCTACTCCATACAGACAAATGGATCAAACAAATATTGTGGGGAAGTGGGCTTTGGGGTTATCCCTAAGCAAGGCAAGCTATTGTCTCCTTAGAGACCCTAGGAAACAAAGGTCACAGGGAGAAACCAGAAAATGGAGGAGACATCTTTCACAGCCCTGAATGGGGATAAGATTTAGACCAGGACATTTCCCTCAATTCTTGTGTAAGAAGTTCGATCTGTGGTTAAGGATGCCCCATGATGTGTACCTGGATGAGTATTATTAAGTATGAAAGCAAAAACAATGAGCTGAGCTTCCAAGTTTTCTTTCGTCAGAGTGATTGGCCACACAGTCTTCATTTATTTGACTTTTCGGAAGGAAAGCATATGTTTTTCAACCTATTTTCTGCCACACTCTCCAGTCCCCCAAGAAAAAAAGGATCATACGGGCTCAGGGTGCTTACCATACCCACAAAGATGTTCCCTGCCACAGCCAGGGTCTCTGTGGCAGTGGTGCCCAAGGTGATTTGCAAAAACCAGGCAATCTAAAGGGACATAAACACCCAAAGCATTAACATCAGCAGGAATCTTGGAGAGTATCCAGCAAAGTCCCTCGTCCATTTTACTGGTAAGGAAACTAAGGCCTAGAAAAGCAAAGTGACAAGGCCAAGGCCACAGAGCAAGTTACCAACAGAACCTGGACCAGAATTCAGGATTCTTGGCTTCCAGAAAAAGTAGATTAAAACTCAGTATGAGAGGTTCCTCAGAAAACTAGAACTAGAATTACCATATGATCCAGTAATCCAACCACTGAGAATATATCTGCACAAAACTGTAATTCAAAAAGATACATGGGAGTTCCCGTCGTGGCGCAGTGGTTAACGAATCCCACTAGGAACCATGAGGTTGCGGGTTCGATCCCTGCCCTTGCTCAGTGGGTTAACGATCCGGCGTTGCCGTGAGCTGTGGTGTAGGTTGCAGACGCGGCTCGGATCCCGCGTTGCTGTGGCTCTGGCGTAGGCTGGTGGCTACAGCTCCCATTCGACCCCTAGCCTGGGAACCTCCATATGCCGCGGGAGCGGCCCAAGAAATAGCAACAACAACAACAGCAACAACAACAACAACAACAACAACAACAACAACAAAAAAAGACAAAAAGATACATGCACCCCTATGTTCACAGCAGCACCATTCACAATAGCCAAGACATGGAAGCAACCTAAATGTCCAAAGACAGATGAATGGATTAAGAAGATGTGGTATATATGTATATATATATATGATGGAATATTACTCAGCCATCAAAAAAGAACAAAATAATGCCATTTGCAGCAACATAGATACAACTAGAGATTCTCATAGTGAGTAGGTCAGAAAGAGAAAGACAAATACTAAGTGATATCACTTATATGTGGAATTTAAAATATGGCATAAATGAACCTATCTACAAATAGAAACAGACTCACAGACATAGAGAACAGACTTGTGGCTGTTAAGGGGGAATAGGAGGAAGGGGGAAGGGAGTGGGATGGACTAGAAGTTTAGGGTTAGTTGATCAATGCAAACTATTACATTTATAAAAGATAAACAAGAGTTCCTATAGTGGCTCAGTAGGTTACAAACCCAATAGTATCCATGAGGACACAGGTTTGACCCCTAGCCTCTCTCAGTGGGTTAAGGATCTGACATTGCCACGAGCTGTGGTGTAGACTGCAGACGTGGCTCAGATCTGGTGTTGCTGTGGCTGTGGTGTAGGCCAGCAGCTGCAGCTCTGATTTGACCCCTAGCCTGGGAACTTCCATATGCCTCAGCTACAGCCCTAAAAAGCAAAAAAAAACCACACACACACACACACGCACACACATATACATATATATATATAAACAAGATCCTACTGTATAGCATAGAAAATGATATCCAATCTCCTGGGATATACCATGATGGAAAAGAATGCAAAAAAGCATATACATATACACATTTAAAACCAAGTCATTTTGCTGTACAGCAGAAATTGGCCCAACATTGTAAATCAACTATACTTTTTTTTTTTTTTGCTTTTTAGGGCCACACTTGTGGCACATGGAGGTTCCCAGGCAAGGGGTCAAATCGGAGCTATAGCTGCTGGCCTGTACCACAGCCACAGCAATGCAAGATCCGAGCCGCATCTGTGACCTACACCACAGCTCACAGCAACACTGGATCCTTAACACACCCAGGGAGGCCATGAGGGATCGAACCCGCAACCTCATGGTTCCTAGTCAGATTCGTTCCCTCTTGGAACTCCAAAAATCAACTATAATTTAATTAAGAAAACAAACAAAGCACAAAATGGCAGTCTAGCCCCTTTTCTCTCCCTGCTCTGCCACTCAGCCTGCCCAGGGCCTGGTCCTGAGTTTGTCTTTTCACATTGGTTCTAATGCTCTAGATCCAACACAGGAGCATTTTTCCAAAGTAAATGTCATCTTCATGTATCTTGACAGGTCACAAGATAAAGGCGCACCTCCTCACTATGTGGGAGAATGACTCACCTTCTGAACTACCCACTGCACAAAGCCCAGGTAGTAAAGAATGGACATCACACATCCAAAGAAAATGATGATTGGTAAAGCCTATAATGAGAATGAAAGGGCGAATGGTGAGATATTACACTGAATGTGCTCATGTATGCCATAATCGGACTGTTTGTTTTCAGGCCTCTAAGTTAAGTTAGCATCCCAAGTGCAGCTGATACAGTATAGATACTTAGTGGATATTTAAATACAAGGTAGTTTAGGAATAAATTTAAATGTATTGCAAATCTATTATGCCATCTGTACTAAGCCACAAGAGATGTTTTTGAGCCTTGTTCTCCCTCCCCCATTTCATTCCAATTTCAGTATGACAATGATCAAAGGAGAAGAGATTGATGTTGCTTCATATAGTGATGGGATCAAACCCTCTTCCTAGGGTCAGGTTGTACAGACTGGCTGACCTCTTGGACACACATCTTCATTGCTGATTTTATCCTTCCCTTCCCCTCACAATGACCCTCATTCCTGTTCATGAAACAGACATGACCTGAAAAGCAAAGATATCCTTGACGAGTGTATCCCCAAACACAAAACTGGAGCCAGCCACAGTATAGTGGAGGAAAATCTGAAAGAAAAAGGAGAGAACAAGAGTGAGGTTAGGAAGGATGCAGGGAAGATAGGATCAGCCTCATGTATGATTAGGACCTACTTCTGCTACTGAGGTTGGTCTCCCTTTGACAGCATGGGGGCGAGCTGTGTCCTATGAGCTACTCATTATGACAGAGAACTCGGCAGATCAGTTCTCTTTATTCATGTGTTAGTTAAACCCCTAAATACTGTATCTTTTCCCACAGATCTCTCCCCACCATCATTGACAAGATACAGCCCTGATTCCCTCATGCTTTCTCCCAGTCTCTTTTCTCCAAAGTTCAAAAAGAGCAGAGCCTTCATATTCAATTTATCATACCTGAATCTGATCTCCCAGCCACTGAAATGCATTGAATCCAGGATCAGTTCTGATGACCAAGATCCCAAAGACAAACTGAAGACCCAAGCCCCAAAGCACAGCCCTCCAGGACACCTGGGACCAATAAGAACATGATTCCAATGTGAATTCCAAACCCAACTTTTTCATTATCTGGCTGGAGTTTTAAACATGGGTACATGTACTCTGGCCCCAATCTAGGATTTTAAGAGTAAATCTGGGGTAAGATGGATAAGGGGGCAGGGGGAAATAGGGCAGTAATATATAAAGAGTCACATGTGTCCACATGGTTGGTTTTTTGTTTGTTTGTTTGTTTGTTTTTGCTTTTCAGGGCTGAACCTGCAGCATATGGAAGTTCCCAGGCTAGGGATTGAATCAGAGCTTAACTGCTGACCTATGTCAGCCACAGCAATGCAGGATCTGAACCTGCTGAACATGTTTGTAACCTACACCACAACTCACAGCAATGCCAGGTTCCCGACCCAGTGAGCAAAGCCAGGGATCAAACCTGAATCCTCATGGATACTAGTCAGATTTGTTTATGCTGCACCACAGCAGGCACTTTTATGTCCATATGATTTTTAAAAATTGGAGTTCCCATTGTGGTGCAGTGAAAATAGTTAAGGATCCCACATTGCCATGAGCTGGGGTGTAGGGCACGATGAGGCTCAGATCCTGCGTTGCTGTGGCTGTGGTGTAGGCCAGCAGCTGTAGCTCTGATTAGACTCCTAGCCTGGGAACCTCCATATGCTGCAGGTTGGCCCTAAAAAGAAAAAAAAACTATGTCTCACATACAGACACACACACACACACACACAAACATATATATATATAAAAGCATCATAACCCAATACTTTAATATTACTATATATAATGCAAGCTGACTATTGTATTCTATTTTCTTTCTTTCCTCCTTTTTTTGGTTTGTTTTTTCTTTAATATTGGCCTAGGTGCACAAAATTGATATTAAGTCTTGCTAATGGATCACAATCTACAGTCTGAAAATAGTGGTCTAGAGCCTCTGAGAACTTTAAACTTAGGAGTGAAAGTGTCAAAGGGGCAAATTCCAGAGACTGTTAAGAACTTAGTTCTACGTTCTTTGTAATCAATACTTGGCACATGTACTATGTAATAAACACATGGTCCTTGGCTACATATTACTAACCACCCTGAATACCCAAAACTTACTGCACTGTGGTGTTTGGAGCAGGCAAAGAGGATGAGGATGAACATGCAAATTCCTGCAAAGGAGATCAGCTGCTCCGGCCTTTGAGCTGTGTCTAGAGCCAACCACAAGATAAGACCAACCAAGGAGGCTCCTGCAAACACCCTGGAGAGTGAATAAATAAGAAATAAATAACCTTACCTTTAAAAAATAGAAATTCACAGCACGGGTAAATGAAACAACTCAACACATTAGACATAGAGACATATCTTTAGAATCATTCATCTGGTTGTTTCCCAGGGGCCACCTCTCCCCACCCAACTCTCTTACTCATGCAATTAAGCCGAAAGAAAGAGTCCAATCCGAGGACACAAATCTCATGATTTCCTTTTCCTCAAGTGTTCACACCAGTAACATATGATATAAAGACTTATTCTTTAAGATTGTTCTAATGCATAACCAAAATACTGAAAAGGAGGAAAAGTCGCCCATGGATCTCCACCCAATCTCCAACCACTCCAATGGCAAGAGCAAAGGCTAAGCCACAAACCAACTATTTGTGGCCCGTGGTCCCCTGACATAACAAACATCCTTGATCAATACACAAATTGATCGGCTCTAACACTGAGTGTTAGAGTCATTTCAGTTGAAGGGAAAAGAATTAGAAGGGAAATCACATATAAAAAGGAAAGAAAACAAAAAGAGCACACAGTTCATTGGAATGCCTCAGGAACAAAAACAGCAACAGAAGAGATTACAGGTCAGCGCTGAATTTTGGAGCTGTTCTCTCTGTGAACTCATCTCACTTAAATTAAACCATCTGGAATCAATCCTGCTAATAAAGAAAGTCCTTTAGCTCTATCTCTCCAGTGTCAAATAAATCAATGATCCAAAATTTAGGCTGCAGTCTGGTGTGTTACTACAAATGACTGCTGTTGCAAACATTTTTTTAGGGCCACACATGTGGCACATGGAAGTTCCCAGGTTAGGGGTCAAATCAGAGCTGCAGCTGCCGGCCTACGCCACAGCCACAGTAACACGAGATCTGAGCTGCATCTACAACCCATACCACAGCTCACAGCCGTGCTGGATCCTCAACCCACTGAGCAAGGCCAGGGATCGAAACCACATCCTCATGATACTAGTCAGGTTTGTAACCTGCTGAGCCACAATGGGAACTCCTGTTGCAAACATTCTTAACAGCTATTTTCTGTGCATTCATTGGAGAAAAGGCAGAAAAGTAGGACATATCGATTCTGAATGTTATTCTCCCACTCCAGGCATGTGATTAAAGAACATGTGCATGCCACGGTGAGTTAGATGAGCTTGGTTGCTGTAGCATCCAGTTCAGTATACACTGGACAAGCAAGTTTGCGCCTTAAACTCTAAGGAATTATAAGATATCAGTGGATGGAGGAAGTCTGGAGAGCCAGAGGAGAAAAGCATAAAAAGTATCCAGGATCTAAGAAAGAATCACATGACGACAAATCAATTTGATAGTTTAATGCAGCCATCAGCCTCTTTGTCTTGATTACTTCATTGAAGAGGAGTATGGTTTTTCTCATTTCTGACATGAGCCCTGACAATAAACAGACTGAAACTCTTCTCTGAAACTTAACCCCTCCCGCCTCATGATGTTGAGATAAGAGGCTGCAAGAAACTGGACTGACATTCAGTGCTCAGAGGCCCATTGCTGTTTACTCTCTGAGCCCTGGCTTTGTAAAGTATAGGTGAGGGTTTGAGAGCCCAGGAACAGTCAAAGGAGGAAAAAGGTAGTGAACTGGGGTTTAAGACAAGTGGTGGGACCAGGAATATTGAGATTATTATCCTACTCACCGTTTCATCCAAAGTTTCAGGCAGGAGTTTTTAAGGGGCTTCAAACATCTTGTTATTTTTTTACCACAGAACCTTTTCAGAATGCGGTAAACCACAACCAAAAGCACCAAACAGGTGAGGACAAACAAGGCCAGTGCCCTCTGAAAATTCAAGATGCAAGCTGTCAGGAGGTAGGCAGCATAAGCTAAAAGGAGAAAGTTCAGAGAAAAGATCAGCAAGGTAAAGCCCCCAGGAGCAAATAAAGCTCTACTCAAGAATGTCTGGGGAGTTCCCGTCGTGGCACAGTGGTTAACGAATCCGACTAGGAACCATGAGGTTGCGGGTTCGGTTCCTGCCCTTGCTCAGTGGGTTAACGATCCGGCGTTGCCGTGAGCTGTGGTGTAGGCTGCAGACGCGGCTCGGATCCCACGTTGCTGTGGCTCTGGCGTAGGCTGGTGGCTACAGCTCCGATTCAACCCCTAGCCTGGGAACCTCCATATGCCGTGGGAGCGGCCCAAGAAATAGCAACAACAACAACAAAAAGACAAAAGACAAAAAAAAAAAAAAAAAAAGAATGTCTGGGACTTAAGGCAAGAAAAACCCTCCAGCAACCTTACCACCCAGCCCTAATTGTAAGACTGAGCTGGATCAATGGAAAACTCTTTTATTTTTCTTTTCTTTTTTTATTTTAGGGCCTCAGCTGTGGCATATGGAAATTCCCAGGCTAGGGGTTGAATCAGAGCTGTAGCTGCTGGCCCACGCCACAGCCACAGCAACTTGGGATCTGAGCCGTGTCTGCAACCTATAGGGCAGCTCACAGCCACACTGGATTCTTAACCCACTGAGCAAGGCCAGGGATAGAACCACTTTCTTGTAGATACTAGTCAGGTTCTTCACCTGCTGAGCCACAACGGGAACTTCAGCAAACTGTTTTCTTGAGGCGTCCCTAGGAGAGACCAATTTAGTTTAAATGCTGCATATTTTCACTCATCCCTGATGAAATCTCATTGCCTTCTATTTTATCTGATATGCTCTTTCTCTCCCTTGGAGTGGATTTGATCAGCATCCACCACTTTTTTTTAATTTTATTATTATTATTATTATTGCTATTTATTTATTTATTTATCTTTGTCTTTTGTCCTTTTTAGGGCAGCACCCACAGCATATGGAGGTTCCCAGGCTAGGGGTCTAATTGGAGCTGTAGCTGGCAGCCTATGCCAGAGTCACAGCAACACCAGATCTGAGGCATGTCTGCGACTTACACTACAGATCATGGCAACACCAGATCCTTAACCCACCGAGCAAGGTCAGGGATCAAACCTGCAACCTCATGGCTCCTAGTTGGATTCGTTTCCACGGCACCACAACGGGAACTCTGACCATTATATTCTTAAAAAATGATCTTTTCTCAAAACTTTCAGGCCCAGTAATTTCAGTCTTTCCTCTTTAGTAAAGCCATGTAAACAAGGCTACTACTAGGTAGCCATATGGCCCTCATTCCATGGCTCCTTGACTCACTGCAAATTATACTTTTTGTTTTCACCATCCCAACTGCCTCTAATGTTGACATCAAAATCCCATCTCACTGCAGTATACTTTTAATAGAGGTTTGCTACATTTTAAAAATATTTCATATCATTGATCCTACTATATCAAAATATATATCCACATTGATATATATTGATACATGTTATATTTTATATATATTGATATATGTTACTTATACATATACCACAAGCTTCTTTCATAGACTATAAGAACAATGCCCTCCCTCACCAAGACACTAAAAAAGAAATAAGCCTAGATTCTCTGAAATATTTAAGTCTATCAAATAGTACATTTTGAAAAATACTTTATTCTCAGATTCTACTTATTCCTGGAAGTGCAACTCTATACATTACAGTTCACCTATAAGTAATTAAGATCTACACAGCAAACAGGCCTTTAGATCAATTTGTGGATAAAGTTGCTTTGCATCTAGTAGTCATCTTGACACAAGGTCACATTTCTAAAATGATTGTGTCTCTCACTTCCATGGATTCTCAATATCTTACCCACACACAGCAGACTCAGTAGGATCTTCTTGAACAAACCAGCATGTGTTTTGCAGAAACTTCTTGCTCTGGTGAAAGGCTGTAGGTTTTTCCTGATGAGAATCCAAAAGTTAACATACAAAAATCATTCCATCCCATTTGTATCAATTCCCAGAACTTAAACTGCCTGGCCTGAGGAAGAATTTTCTCTTAAAGAGAAAAGTTAAGTAGTGTTCTCTTAAAGAGGAAGTTAAGTAGTGTTCCAATAAGGTCGAAGAGGCCAGGTCAATCTGGCCAATGGGCATCAGGTCAGCACACTCTTACCCAGCCTGGACTAGCAATAACTCCAGTAATCTCTTACCACAGAAGTGAACACTGGTCACATCAGCGAGAGACTCCTGGGACCTAATCCTTCTTCGTTCCCCAGGGACAAAGGATTGCTTAGCTTCCAGCTTCAAAAAATGCCTATTCTTTGAGAGGTAGCGTTGACCATTCCACCCGAAAAACCACACAAACCCATAACCCTGAACAGTCAATCACATGTGTATTGACAAACCAGAAGGAAGGCTCTATCACCCACAAGAATTCTTGGGTGGGAGAGCCTGAGAGAAGATGCCCAGCATGTAGGATTATTTCACTGTAATTTAACTATGTATTTAGTACATAGTGGATTCTATGTACTTAGGCTCTTTCTAAGAAGTGTACATACAGTAACTCATTGACTCCTAATAAGAACTCTTGAGGTGTTTACTCTTACCATTCTCATTTTACAGATATAGAAACTGGAAAACAAAGGACTAAAATACCTTTCCTAAGATTGTAAAAGTTGTAAGTAGCATGGACAGAATGTAAACTCAGGCAATCTGGCTTCAGAATCTGAGCTCTTAACCATCATTTTATGCAGCATCTTACCCGGACCACAAGCACACCTGTCTCTGCCATTCCTAAATATCTTCATCACACTGCAGTTACATGAGCAAAAAGCGTTAATTTCCAAATTCTAAGAAGCTCCAAAGAAGATGAGCCCAGCAAGAAGGTCCCAGTTGGCCAGGGCCAACTTAGCCAGGGCTGAGGCCAACCTCTAGCTCAAAATGCCCAGGGGATTGGCAAAGATTTCCATGGCTCTTTCTCCATTGCTGCCTCTCCAATCTAACACATGCCCTCTTTTTTTATGCATAGCCTGCCTTTTTCTTCTTATTTCTTCTTTCTTGAGGGATTCCAACCCTGTGTTAGCTGTGTAGTGTATACTATCAGATATAGGTGACCTGAGGAAGGAGAAAACACTTTATCACACCTGCCTGGATCAATTCAAAAGGACACCTTAGGACTGCAATAACTCTGCTATCTTTCCATGCTTAACGGAGAAAGTAGTGAGTGAAAAGGATTGCTTAAAAGTGTCAGTGCACCCAAAGGAGGTCATTATCTTTGGAACATCACTGGCTAAGTACATTAAGGAATTAATTTCATTTCAAGCCTAGACTTCTCAAGTGTGCCAGATGTCTTTGGTTTGCTCCAGATCTACTCTTCACCTCACTCTATGCCCTGGGAATCTAATCCATGTGGACTAAATCAATGGACTTCCATAACCCTCTGGATTACCTAGGGGTTCTAACAGGGGATCCCAGAAGGAGATTAGAGTGTGTGAAAAGACTGAGGTCAGCATATTGAGGAGGTTTTCTTTATCTGACTCCCCTTCTGGGTTCTTTTATATCTTGTCCTTTTGGGCCTAGGAATAGTGACTGTTCACTGCTTCTAGCCTCAGGTTCTTAAACTATTATTTCTCGTGATTCTGCAATATTTTGCACACATCTTTGTAATCGTCTTCCTGTAAGTAAATCCTCCTCTAATTATCCTAATTAAAGTATGCCGTATGTTTCCTGTTAGGACCCAAACTGATACAGTAGGGGAAGTTGATTTAAAATTATACCTAGTCAAGGAGTTCCTGTTGTGGCGCAGTGGTTAACAAATCCAACTAGGAACCATGAGGTTGCGGGTTCGGTCCCTGCCCTTGCTCAGTGGGTTAACGATCCGGCGTTGCCATGAGCTGTGGTGTAGGCTGCAGACGCGGCTCGGATCCCGCGTTGCTGTGGCTCTGGAGTAGGCCGGTGGCTACAGCTCTGATTCGACCCCTAGCCTGGGAACCTCCATATGCCGCGGGAGCGGCCCAAGAAATAGCAACAAAGACAAAAAGACCAAAAAAAAAAAAAAAAAATTAAAAAAAAATTAAATAAAATAAAATTATACCTAGTCAAATGCCAGTTCAGCAAGGCCATTGCAAAATTAGAGGGGGCACTCGCTAGTCCAAGAATAAGTATAAACTACATACCTAGAAAAGTTTTCTGTCATCGCCTCATGATCACATTTGACAATTTCCTAGGAACCAAAGTTCAGTAGGTGCTATCAAAAGTCAGTGAAGAGGAGCTCCCATTGTGGCCCAGCGGAAGGAATTGGACTAGGAACCATGAGAATGGGGGTTCGATCCCTGGCCTTGTTCATTGGGTTAAGGATCTGGCATTGCCATGAGCTGCAGAGCAGGTTGCAGATGCGGCTCGGACCCCGCATTGCTGTGGCTGTGGCTGTGGCCAGCGGTTGTAGCTCTGATTCAACCCCTAGCCTGGGAATCTCCATACACCTTAAGTGTGGCCCTAAAAAGAAAAAAAAATCAGTGAAGAGCACTCATTTCCACAAAACCCATTAACAACCTGATCCTAGAATGTCAAATTTAGAACTGGACCTCTGTTTTTAAAAATTAAAGTAAAATTTTAAAAAAGCCACAAGCGACATTCCAAAGGAAAAAAAGAAAACAAGTTCTCAGACTCTTTTAAACCAACTGAGAAGTAGTGTCTTGGGGTATGTGCACAGGTGTTCATGGTCCTGGTGTCCTGCTTGGCCCAGGATCTTATTAATATGACCAAGCTCTTTAATTTACATAATGATTCAGTTTGAGGGTTAGTAACTTGTGTTATATCCAGAAGCTGAATTGAGGGAAAAAAAAAAATCTCTCTGGTGACATTTGATATTCTGCCCGTAATTTTGTGTGATATCTGTACCCACCGATAAAGTCTCCAGGTATGTGTATGGGGAGGCTTTCCAGGTATGGACCAATAATAACTCTCTCACTTACATGCTTACTGCCTGCATCCTCAAGTGAGAAGGCATAAGGTAAAGATGGGAGGTTGTGCTAGCTTAATGCGGCATTAGTGGGCACTATAGGTCAGGCCTAGCAGCAAGGGTGTTTGTGTATTTTTCTCAAGTGACCCTTTCCGCAAGATGTAAAAACTCTCATAACTAAGAGGGACAAAGCTATGAAAACTCCCAAGGTCTGGGGTACTATCATTTAGCAGTTAGAAAGGAAGGCTTAGGACAGCTTTCAAAAAAAATCCATCTCTAGTGACAGCAGGGTGGATCTTTGCCTGCTCTAGCTTGAAGTAAGAACTAGGAGAAAGGAAGCGAGTCAACCCAGTAGCAAATTATGACCTGAGTAAAGGGCAAGAGCCTCTAGCAAGAAGAGACCAGAATCTTTTTAAGAGGTCCACAGTTTTAGTTTGATGATGTCGTAAAAAGGACTGGTCGGTCAATACTGTATCAGGTACCACTTTGCCAGATTCAAAGTCATGTTCAACTGGTGTAAAACTGGATAGGCAAGGATTGCTGGATAGTGTTGAGAATAGACTCAAGAACAATTACTAAAAGTGTCCAAGAGAGAATGGTGACTGAAAAGTAAAAAGGTTACTGATAAACTGAAATGTAAAGCCAAATAGGAGCTGGAAAACCAGGGAAGGCACGAGAAAGGTCTAGCAGATGGAGGCCAGCAAACCTACATTGGAAGCAGAGCCTCTGTGCACTTGGGCATGACCAGTTCTGACAGTCCAGGTAGAGTAAGAAGAGAACCTAAACCAGAACACAGCCCAGTTCTTAACAGCTCAGTTGTGATGGATGTGTTGCCTTGGGAAAGAACTCTCCCTCCACACAGTACCCAAATCTCTGCTTGATGTGCAATTTTTTAAAAAGGTCAGATTTTCACACTAAAAGTAGAGATTCATTGCCAAAAGTCCACAAAAAAAGAGGGACCTAGGTGGTGGGATTTCCAACAGGCCCTTCTACCCAGCTTCAACTTCTTCCTCCCAGAACTCTTTTTTGTTTGTCAGTTGTTTTTTTGTTTTGGGTTTTTTTTTTTTTTTTCTGCACCTGTGTCACGCAGAAGAAGTTCCAGGGCCAAGGACCAAACCCATGCTACAGCAGCAACTAGAGCCACAGCAGTGACAATGCCAGATCCTTAACCCTGAGCTACCAGGGAACTCCCTTCTAGAATGCTTATCCCTCCAAGTTTAGAGCAGCAGGGGTTCTGAAAAGCAGTAGAGTCTTCCCAGGTAAGGCTCTCTCTCATTAGAGAGAATCATAATGCTTCCTCCAATTGCCATTTCCAGCCAGCCCTTCAGTTCTGTTGTTAGCAAAACTTTCTCCAGGTTTCTAGTATGTGATTAATGCTCATCATGGAATTCCTATGCTGAATCACTGTGTCCCTATTTACAACTTCTTGTAATGATTTCAATAGGAATTTGAGGACAAAGGAGCTCTGGCTCATTCAGCTGTTGACAGTAGGCTCAGGCCCTAACAGGGAAAAAAAAAAATGGAGGGACTTGAGGGATGATGTCCCAGCAAGGATGGGCTCCCTAAAATTCTTCACTCAGGACTTGCACTGACAGGCAACTTAGGTCCAATATGCTCTTCCAGACCTCCCTCCTCCCACCCCCTCCACCCACCTATCCCTGCCAGGCTTACCACCATCCTCCCGGGAAGTCAGAACAGTCGCTCTTATAGGGCAGCCAGAAGAAACAACAGACTTAGTAGGAGCAGTTGGAGAGCTAGGAGGAAAGGTGAAAAAGAGAAACGGATTTAAGAAGGAGGAGAGGTCAATGGCATATGGTGACGTGTAAAATTAGGTAGGATGGCAAAGGAAAAGATGGTGGTGAAGAGGTGACTGATTCTGTTTGAAAGAGCCGTTCACAGGAGAGTGACTGCATGACAATGGAATTGTAGGGGACTGAGTGAGTGTGAACATATACTATATGGACCAGTTTATCAAAAAGGTTGTCTCAGAAGGAAAGAAAAACCACATACTATTTGTTAAGCACATTTTACGAGGTACCATAAGACCATCAATCCTCCTCCCCCAAAACCACAAGGTTAACATTATATTTATAAGCAAGGAAACTGAGCCTGCCAGCAGGTGGCAGAGTTAGGATTCAAAACCCAGATCTTCCCATTACTCCACATGGCTTCTAATTCTAATTAGATATTATGACTAGAATCCCGGAGGGACTATTCCAGAGTCCCAAAGTTATGACTGCTAAGAAAGTAAAGTAGAAGGGGCAGGTAACATGCCTGTGAATGTCAAAGAAGCTTTCACAAAGAAGAGAACAGACACAAATGATCTGGAAGGTCAAGGGGAAGGCATATGCCAAGGGGATATGTTGCAGGGAGTTAGAAGAGAAGGCTGGGCTTTCTCTAAAGGAGGAAAAGTATACCTGAGTGAGCCTAGCACCTGAAATAACAGAACAATTTATATTTGCTGAGAAGCAGAGAGCCTGTGGACAGGCGGGTGGCGGGAAGAAAGCTTGTAAAGAAAAGAGAAGTCAGGTCATTTAGATTATATATCATTCTTAGGAATCTCAGTTTTATCTTGTGGAAAGAAGAGACCCATTGAAGAATTTAATCAAGGTAATAACATGAGCAGATTAGTGTTTTGGAAAGATCACTCTGGAGGCAGGGGGTGGCAGATGGGCTGGGGGCCAGGAAAGAAGTGACTGAGGGTGCTGGGAAGGACTGATAAGTGGGTGAAGGTGCTTGAGAAAAGGATCAACATTGAGGGAAGGGAAACTGGGATGACAATGAGGTTCCTGCCATCGGTGACTCAGGATGATAATAATAACCAAAATAGAGAATACAGGAGGAGGAACAGACCTGAGAGGAAATGTGAGATTATTTATCTCTGTGTGCCTAGAGTCCAGCCCAGGGTCTGACTTAGTAGGAAAGCATCAAATCTATGCTGATAGGAATTTGGTTTTAATGTTTAATTTAAAGTGTATGTCACACCCAGGTGAAGATGTTTAGTAAGTGGTTAGATATATAGATCAGAAGCTTAAACCAAAGATGCAGGCTTCAGGAGTTCCTGTTGTGGCACAACAGAAAGGAATCTGACTAGTTACCGTCTACTACCTCACTCAGTAGATGGGGAATGCAGCGTTGTCCTGAGCTGTGGTGTAGTTTGCAGACGCAGCTCAGATCCTGTGTTGCTGTGGCTATAGCCTAGGCAAGCCAGCTATAGCTCTGATTTAACCCCTAGCCTGGGAACCACGGGTGCCACCCTAAAAAGAAAAAAAAAAAAAAAAAAAAAAAAAGGTGCAGGCTTCAGATGTGGCTTTATGAATCAAGACATTAAGTGTAGGGGTGAGAATAGAAGACAAATGACGGGCTCTGGGAAAGAGCCAAGAAAGAACATCCAGACAGGTAGGAGAATGAGGAGGGTATAGGGTCATTAAAATAATAAATGAGTTTCCAGAGAGAAAAGGTCAGAAGGGTCATGCTGCAGAGATGCCCAGTGAAAGCGTGTGTACGTTGGACTTGGTAAGTAGGTTTTCATCTCTCACTTGGGTAAGAGATTTTCAGCTGAGCAGTGGTGGTGAAAACTAGATTGCTCTGGGCTGAGAAATGAGTGGGGAGGGGAGAAAAAGCAAACAGCAAGAAAAAACTTGGCCTTGAAGGAAAAAGATATCACAAGTTTGAGTTAAGGTTGATTTTGTGTTTGTTTATTATAAGAAGAAAGAAGCTTGAGATTGGAGGAGGGTCTAATGGAGAAGGAAAAATTGTAGAGATGGAGAAGAGTGGCATTAAGAAGACGGGTAGAGGAGTTCCCGTCACAGCGCAGTGGTTAACGAATCCGACTAGGAACCATGAGGTTGCGGGTTCGGTCCCTGCCCTTGCTCAGTGGGTTAACGATCCGGCGTTGCCATGAGCTGTGGTGTAGGTTGCAGACGCGGCTCGGATCCCACGTTGCTGTGGCTCTGGCGTAGGCCGGTGGCTACAGCTCCGATTCGACCCCTAGCCTGGGAACCTCCATATGCCGTGGGAGCGGCCCAAGAAATAGCAACAACAACAACAACAAAGGACAAAAAGACAGAAAAAAAAAAAAAAGAAGAAGAAGACGGGTAGAGAGGTTGACTGCAGATTCAGAGTAGGACTTCTGACAAAGGAGAGGAAAAGACAGGGATTCATGCAGGTGCAGGTATATTTAAGTTGGAGCATGTGGAAAAAAATTGTTTAAAAACAAAAATAATAACACTGTAGTAGGGGGTTTACAACATATGTAGAAAGAAACTTAATAGTAATATAAAGGCTGGAGAAGGACATACAGAAGTATACTATCATAAGTTTCTTATATATGAAGGGATATAGTATCACTTGAAGGTAGGCTTGATAAGTTGAAAATATAAACTATAAACTCTATTTTATTTTATTTTTATTTTTTATTTATTTTTGGCCACACTCACAGCATGCAAAAGTTTCTGGGCCAGAGGTCAAACCCACATCATAGCAGGGACAATGCCAGATCCTTAACTGCTAAGCCACAAGGAACTCCGCATACTATAAACTCTAAAGCAACCACTAATACAGTAAAACACAGAGTTACAGCCAATAATTCAACAAAGGAAATAAAATGGAATCATTTAGAAGTATTCAATTAACCTGAAAAAAAAAGCCATCAAAAGAAGAAAGAGCATCAAAGAGGAAAGGCAATTTTTTAAAAACAAGAACAATGGCAAGATATCTTGTGTTTATGGAACAGAAGAATTAATATTGTTTTGGAGTTCCCGTCGTGGTTCAGTGGTTAACAAATCCGACTAGGAACCATGAGGTTGTGAGTTCAATCCCTGGCCTCACTCAGTGTGTTAAGAATCTGGTGTTGCCATGAGCTGTGGTGTAGGTCGCAGACATGGCTCAGATCTGAGCAACAGCTCTGATTCAACCCCTAGCCTGGGAACCTCCATATGCTGTGGGTGCGGCCCTAGAAAAGACCAAAAAAAAGACCAAAAAAAAAAAGAAGAATTAATATTATTTAGGAGTTCCCACTGTGGCTCAGTGGAAACAAACCTCACTAGTATCCATGAGGATGCGGGTTCAATACCTGGCCTTTCTTAGTAGGTTAAGGATCCAGCGTTGATGTGATCTGTGATGTTGGTTGCAGATGTGGCTTGGATCTGGCATTGCTGTGGTGTGGCGTAGGCTGGTAGCTACATCTCCGATTTTGATTCCTAGCCTGGGAACATCCATATGCTGAGGGTGCGGCAATTCCTATCAAAATTCCAATGGCACTCTTCAGAGAAATATAAAAAACAATCCTAAAATTTGTATGGAACTGCACATAATCAAAGCAATCCTGAAGAAAAAGAACAAAGCTAGAGGTATCATGCTACTTGATTTCAAACTAAACCACTAAGATATAGCAATAAAAAACAGTATGGTACTGGCATAAAAAGACATATAGACCAATGAAACAGAGTAGAAAGCCAAGATTTAAGCTCCCACATATACAGTCAACTAATATTCAACAAGGGCACCAAGAACACCCAATGGGGAAAAGACAGTCTTTTGGATAGTCTCTTGAACAAATGGTGTTGAGAAAACTGGATAAACACATAAAGAGCAATGAAACTGGACCCCTATTTACCCCACACAAAAATTAATTCAAAGTGGATCAAAGACTTAAACATAAGACTTGATACCATAAAACTCGTGGGGAGGAAGCTCCTCAACTTTGGTCTTAACAATAATTTCCTGGATGGTAAACTAAAAGCACAAACAGCAAAAGCAAAATTCAAAAAGTAGGACTATAGGGGAGTTCCCATCGTGGCGCAGTGGTTAACGAATCTGACTAGGAATCATGAGGTTGAGAGTTCGATCACTGGCCTAGCTCAGTGGATTAAGGATCCAGTGTTGCCGTGAGCTGTGGTGTAGGTTACAGACGTGGCTTGGATCCCGAGTTGCTGTGGCTCTGGTGTAGGCTGGCGGCTACAGCTCCCTAGCCTAGGAACCTCCATATGCCTCAGGAAGCGGCCCTAGAAAAGACAAAAACAAAACAAAACAAAAAAGTAGGACTATAGCACAAGCTTTTATACAACTTAAAACTTCTATACAACAAAAGAAACAATGAAATGAAAAAGCAAATTACATAATGGGAGAAAGTTTTTGCAAACCATATATTGCATAAAAGGGTAATATCCAAAATATGAAAAGAACTCAAACAACTCTGTAACAACAACAAAAGATACAATTTAAAAATAGACGGAGGAATTGAATAGACATCTTTTTCCAAAGAAGACAGCCAAACAGCCAGGTATGTGAAAAGTTGCTCAACATCACTAATCATCAAGGAAATGAAAACAAAAACCATCTCACACCTGTTAGAATAGTGAGATATAACCTCACAACTGTTATCACCTCACAACTGTTAAGAATGGCTATCATCAAGAGACAAGAGATAACGAGTAAGTTGAGGATGTGAAGAAAAGGAAACTCGTATACACTGTTGGTGGGAATATAAATTGGTTCAAGCACTATGGAAAACAATTTGAAGTTTCTTAAAAAATTAAAAATAGATCCACATAAGACCCAGTAATTCCATTCGGGGTATATGCCTAAAGGAAATGAAAACAGTATATCAAAGATGTATATTCCAGGCTGAGGAAAAGGACCGTTTGTGATGACGTAATGGACATGACTGCTTTTGAGTACGGCCTTACAAGATATGTTGTATTTGAGCAGAAAGACATAAAATGAAAAGACATTTCACTCAGGAGGAATGATGGAAAGCATGACATAGAGGCAGCAAATGATGGTTGACTCTAACTAGAGCAGAGAGGAGCATTAGAAAAGAAATTAATTGTAAAGAGTTAATGCTGGAAGGTCAAGTTAGATAGGGGGCAGAAGTGGGGAAGACTTGAATGCCAGGCTGTGAAGTTGTGTTCTGTTCAGGAAGCAATGGGGAATGATAGAGACTTTTGAACAAGGCAGGTCAGAGTCATGCTTTAGATAGTTCTGATAGAATCTGTATAAGATAGGTTGGCAGCAAGTGATGGGCCTTGGAAACAAGAAATGTACATGGGTGCCATTTGAATAGTATAGCAGAAATGAGTTTCAAAATACAGATTCTACAGTAGTTGATAAAAGAAGGAAAGCAAATCACACACAGAAATACAGAAGGTAAACCAAATGGGGGAAATGCGTAGCTTTACTAGAAATGCAAAGTTAGGAGTTCGTGTCGTGGCTCAGTGGTTAACGAATCCAACTAGGAACCATGAGGTTGTGGGTTCGATCCCTGGCCTTGCTCAGTTGGTTAAGGATCCAGCGTTGCTGCGAGCTGTGGTGTAGGCCACAGATGAGGCTTGGATCACACATTGGTGCGCCTCTGGCGTAGGCCAGCAGCTACAGCTCTGATTAGACCCCTAGCCTGGGAACCTCCACATGCCAAGGGAACAGCCCAAGAAATGGCCAAAAGACAACAAAAACAAAAAAGTGCAAGTTATAACTTTAAGCAAGATTTTATGTAACTTAAAATTTTATGTAACTTAAAATTTTTCAGCTGAGAAAATATAGTTTATGAGGTTTGAGGGGACTGGACACAGTTATATATCAGAGCAGTTTAAGGTGCCAACAACAATCTGACAAAATATGTCAAGGACCTTCCACCTAAGTACTAATATTATCCCTGTTTTACAGCATGAAAATTGAGGCTTGGAGTTCCCATCGTGGTGCAGTGGTTAACGAATCCGACTAGGAACCATGAGGTTGTGGGTTCAATACCTGGCCTTGTTCGGTGGGTTGAGGATCCAGTGTTGCTGTGAGCTGTGGTGTAGGTTGCAGACTCGGCTCGGATCCCACGTTGCTGTGGCTCTGGCGTAGGCCGGTGGCTACAGCTCCAATTCAACCCCTAGCCTGGGAACTTCCATATGCCGTGAGAGTGGCCCAGGAATGGCAAAAAAAAAGAAAAAAAGAAAAAAGAAAACTGAGGCTTAGGGAGGCTAAGTAACTTGCCCATTATCTCGTAAGTGATAGGGTCAGTAGTGCAAAGACACCAGCTTATATCAACTGGGGACAGCTGATTGTTACATTTTCAGGAAATGTGCAAGAATTAATTGAATAATTTTACAAATAAACTACATTAAGAAACAAGGGTAATGAATACTCAAAACATCACTTCCTAATATTTTGCTACATTTTACTGTTACCTAAGCTCTTGAGGTTCTCTCTTGTGTGTGCATGGTAGAAATCTTACATAATGATGTGCCATTGCACATCTCTTCCCAACTCCTCATTCAAAAACAACCCATCAGCCCTGAAATCAGCCCTGTTGAGAGTATTTATATTATAGTCAAATGCTGCAAATCAGAGCTTGATTTACTATTTTGCCTAGATCAAGGATTGGCAAACTATATATAGCCTGGGGTCCAGTCCATCTCACCTTGTTTTTATTTTTTGTTTTTATTTATTAATTTATTTTTGTCTTTTTAGGGCTGCGCACATGGCATAAGGAGGTTCCACCTTGTTTTTATAAATAAAGTTTTATTAGACCACAGCCATGCCCATCTGCTTGGTATTATTCGTGGAGTTTTCCTGCTAAAATGGTAGGGTTGAGTTGCAGCAGAGACCTTACAGCCCATAGCACCTAAAATATTTACTATCAAGTTCTTTATAGAAAAAGTTTGCCAACCCAATGTCTTTTTTTTTGGCTTTTTTCTTTTTTTTTTTTTTTTTTTTTTTTTTGTCTTTTGCCTTTTGTCTTTTTAGGGCCACACCTATGGCATATGGAAGTTCCCAGGCTGGGGGCTGAACTGGAACTTAGCCACTGGCCTACGCCACAGCAACCCAGGATCCCAGCCACGTCTACAACCTACACCACAGCTCACGGCAACACCGGATCCTTAATCCACTGAGAGAGGCCAGGGATTGAACCCGAGTCCTCATGGATAGTAGTTGCGTTCCTTAACCACTGAGCCACGACAGGAACTCCCCAGTGTTTTATTCATTAAGGCAAGCAAAAATATGAACCAATACTCATGGCAATTACTCTTGGAAAGCCAATTCTCAAACATTTACCAAGCACACCACTGGGTAGAGTTCAGATATAGACCTAAGTAGTCTAATGCTAGAATTCACATTAACCACCATATTGCTAAACAAAGTATAAAATATTATGGAAGCATGAAAAATTTATAGAAAGCTGTCAATTCATAGAAGTATGATATATAAAATAAGTGGAAAAAAACAAAAATACAAAGTAGAAATGTCCCACACTGATATATACCATTGATATATATCAGTTTGCATATAAAAGTGAAATTTGGGAGAAGCAAACAGAATTTAAAAATTTAAGCTTGTTTTCTCTATGAAGTCACTGAGTTACTTCTTAAAAAGAAGAAAATACACATCCATATATTCCCTTTAGAAACTATCCACTATTCTCCTCTAAGCTTTTCAGTGTATGACCTCTGTGGTATTTTATAAATACCCAGACTCTTTCCATACCGCAGAACATGGCTTCCATCTGATCTATTTCACCCAGACAACTTCTACAGACATTACTTTTAGGACTATGACTATGACTATGACCAAATTCAAAGATTCTTCTCACTTCTTTCTTGACTCCTGTTACACAGAACATTGTGGATTGATTGTACCTTCATTCTTGTCACTTTCCTCCCTTTTGATTTCCAAGACTGTGCTTTGTAACTTTCTCTACTATCTCTCATGGTTGGTCCTTCCAAGTCTTTAAATTTCTGTATTTCTCTTTATTTCATCCCCAAATCTAAGTATTCCAGAAAAGCTATTTTTAAAAAATTTATGGTTAAGTTCATTTTTAAGCTTCAATTTTCTCTTTTGTTTTGTTTTTGTTTTTAGGGCCGCACCCAGAGCATATGGAGGTATCCAGGCTAGGGGTTGAATCGGAGCTACAGCCACAGCAACACCAGATCTGAGCCACATCTTCGACCTACACCACAGCTCACAGCAATGCTGGATCCTTAACTCAATGAGCGAGGCCAGGGATCAAACCTGTGTCCTCATGAATACTAGTCAGATTCATTTCCACTGAGCCATGACAGGAACTCCTAAGCCTCAATTTTCTAATTGAAAAAAGGGACTAAAATTAGTACCCACTTCTTGTTGTGAATATTAAATTAATTAATTACATGAGGCATTCTGCACAAATAGTAAGTACTCAATAAATATTAGTCATTGTTAATGCTCACTGCTGTTATCTTTGTTGGCAGTCCAACTGCTGCTGATATCGATGAATCATTATTTACGGCATAGGTTTATATAATAATTAATTACATAAAAGTATATATGTGCATATGGTAACAGCAGGTGGCCGTGAGTCTTATTTCCACAAAAGGATCACGAGCTCCTAAGAACAGGGCAAGTTTGACCTCTTCTGATTCCACTGACCACACTGGCTCACCCTGGGCCCTTCCTAACTAAATTGATTTCAGAACACCTGTACCTCTTCTGAGTGGGAGGCTCCAACCCATCCTCAAGGCTGTGTCCTTGATCTTCAGCCCTCTTGGTTTTCTCAGGACTTATTCCTTCTTCCTGTAAGCACAGGTAGAGTTGAAGTCAGTCATAAGGGCTGCCAGGGGTGATGGGGATCACAAGCAGCCAAAGACCCTACATGAGGCCATGCAGCAGCCCACAAAGATGTGCTGAAAATAAACTGTTGAGTTACCGTGAGCTCCAGTCCTGGGTTCTCTATTCCAGTTTCCACTGTGGACGGAGCAATGGCCTCTCTCCCATTTGTTTTCTCCATCTGCTGTTCTCCTGAACAAAAAATTCATTGCCAAGTCTGAAAGATGAGTTGTTCTATAATGTGGGGCTGGGGAGAATCTTTAGGGTCAGTTATCTACAGGAAAAACAAAACTAAAAATGTTTAGAGATTTAGTTGATTTCTTTAAGAACTGAGAATTGACAAGCTTGGAAGAAAAATCCTAAAATAATAAACAATGAAATATAGACTTCTGCTTCCTATCGTGAATAGCTAAGGAAGGGGAAGTAAGAGAAGAAAAATGAAGGACAGAGGAATTGAAGTAAACCAGTGATTTAACCAGGACTCCAAGACCTAAAGGAAGGTTTATGGGACAACTACTTCCTATTAGCCTCCAGGAGGCCCCACTGAGCTGTGCAGAGTAAGAAGAAAAGAGAAAGGGAGGCAGAGGGCAGGAAAGACGGCAGCCCTGAACACACTACTGAAAAAAAAACAAAACAAAAATTAACAGGCTTTCAAGTTCCTGGCCATATTGTAGTATGAGAACTGTTGTTGGAGCATCTAAGAGAGCGGCTCATCAGATAAATAAAAGAAACCTACATGTATGTAGAGTAATCAGAATGGATGTTAATTATCCCAAATAAAGAAAAGTTTTAAAACAAAATGAGAGAATAAAGGAAAAAAGCTAACACTTGAGCCTCACTCTAAGCAACCTTAGTAGATAAACATTCAAGGTTATCTGAGATGTTTTTGTACTTTGTAGAACTTTCCTTTCCCTGTGGAATTGTCTTTTGTTTTTGCTTTTTTACTGTGAACTCTTCAACTACTTAAAATATATAATTTTATTAAACACACATAAACAGACAACTTTTGTTTTATAAATCAGGGCCTTCCTGTATAGGCATAGAACTACTTGAATTTGGTCTAAACACCATAAATTAAGAAATCTGGCAAATCAGGATCCTGCCCTCCTCCAATACCCTTACCTACTCCAGTCTGTAGGATTCCTTCCGGTGCCTCAGTGAAGGACAGAAAGAAAAACCAGTTCCTAGGGACCCTGACTCTGAAGGGAGGGGCTGGGGATAAGGGAGGAGGATTTCCTGATTGGCTCATTCTGCCTTGGGGCCCTTATTTGCTGTGCCTGTCCTTCCCTGTAGAGGACAAGTACAACTCTCAAGTTAAATATTTATATGTTTTAAAGACTACTTTGCAAGGTTAGGTCTAAGAGTTCTGCAGTAATTCCTAACAGGCACTTCAGCAGATGCATTGTCCAGCACTTAAGCTAGGCACAGGGGGAGTCTGTAAAAGAAAAATAAGAGAAAGATCTCAGCACTGAGAAAACTTATCATCATTTTTTACTGGAAAGACAGTTCTAAGAAAACAACAGAAGGGAAGACTGTGTATGATTAAATTCCAAATGACTGCCAGGAAGACTTTCTGTTAAACTATTTTTAACAAATTTTTATTAAGTACTCACTATCACCCAGGCACTGTTTGCTGTGCTGAAGATACAAAGATGAATGGGATGTTGTCTCTGCCATGAAGGAACTTACAAATCAGTGAAGAAAGACATTTGTTGAGAAAGGCTTTACAGAGTTGGGTAACATTAGCCCTGAGTCTGGAAAGTCTTGAAAGGTAAGTAGAGGATCACTGACAGAGGAAAGGAGAAACTTAAAGGCACAGAGGTGCAAAAATTGCTAGAGAAGAGAGGGAAATTTTGGAGAAATTAATGAAGGGGGGGGGGCAAAATAAAATAAGAAATTAGTGAAGGAATGGAGGGGGGGAATGTGAATGGGATGGGAGTGGTTTATCAAGAAATAAGTCTGGTGATGGCATCAAGTGCCTCTATAAGCCAGGCCAACAGGTTAGGCCAAGTGGGGATGCAGGAAAGGATGGATTGGAAGGATGCACCCTGGGGACAAGGAGACCAGTCAGGAGGCAAAAGCAATAGTCAAGGTCAGACATGGTGAGGCTCTAACCGAAGCAGCAGGTGGATATAAGGAAACAAATATATAGGACATGGTGATTTATTGGGCATGGACAGAGTAAATGAATGGGGGCAGTTAATTCTTCAAAATTGTTCAAACTGATTTGTTTCTGCCTACTCCTATCCACCAGCGATACTGAACTTCATGTTACTCCCTAAACACTTGATGTTCCCTTCTGCCTGTGAGACTGTTGTGGATGCTGTTCCTTCTGCCTCTAACACCCTGCCCCTATTTATTTACCTAGAAATTCCTACACTGCCTTCAAGTCTCTGTGGCAAGGCCACTCTCTACAGTGAAGCTTTCTATTACCCCCTTCAGATGAGCCAGGCTGCCTTAAGACCCCTTTCCCCAAGTTCCTACTGCAACATGTTCTTGCACAAGTCTCCAGAACACACCTTATTCTAAAGGTTTACTTGTCTTCCTCTAGACCATGATCTCCTCCAGCACACACTATTTTGCTCACCACTGTATCTCCAGGCTTAAGGCCCATCACAAGATTAGGCAATCAATAAATATTTGTAAAATAAGTGGGAAAAAAAACAAACACAGAATTCTGGCTTGAGGAGTTCCCTTTGTGGCTCAGCGGTTAACGAACCCAACTAGGATCCATGAGGATGCAGGCTCAATCCCTGGCCTCACTCAGTGGGTAAAGGATCTTGTGTTGCTATGGCTATGGCATAGGAAAGCAGCTGTAGCTCCCATTTGCCTCCTAGCCTGGGGAACTTCCATATGCTGTGGGAGTGGCCCTAAAAAGCAAAAAAAAAAAAAAAAATTCTTCTGACTTAGAATATTGGGTATGTGGATGATGATAACAATCACCAAAATAAGAAAATATATCTCTATCTCCTTGGTTACACACACACACACACACACACACACACACACACACACACATCCATAAAAGCCCTAGCATAGTAAACGTGTATTATATTCTGCAACCTAGAGCAATTCATTTTGCTTCTCTGGGCCTCTTCTGTTATTCCTGCCCTGCCTTATTGCCTAATGCTATATCACAAGATTATTAGGAAAATTAATTTAATATAGAAAAAAATTTTGGAAAATAGTAGATGAACTTAACAGTGGTCAGCTACTCTCTTGAGTTCTTATAGTAATGCAGGAATATTAAAGATATTTTCAAGCTGATGTCTGACTACAATCTCAATATGACTGTGAGGTCACTTTTACTCATCCCAGCTCACAGTTTATCTCTGTGTTTCATTTTTACCTTAGATTAGATTACTGCCAGTGGTGGGGCCAGGTCCAGGCGTGGTTATAGGCACAGATCCTAGAGTTCAGTCCAGCTGAAATGATGCCAGGGATCACATCTCTGTCTTCCCTTTCCCTCCCTCTTCACTCTTTCTTTTTCCTATAGAAGGTGTAAAACTCTATGTTTTTCTTATAAATGCAGGCTATGGTACTTATCTCACTTTTCCAATGGATCCAAATTTCCTTTAAATGCAGGTACTATTGATAACACCCAACTGCCAAGAGAAGAGAATTAATCGGGCTGGCACCTCTCCTCAATTAACTTCTGGCTTACAGGCTTGGGCTCTATTGTTTAAATATTTCTTTCTGTCTTATCACTTACAGTTTGATAAGCCCTCTCAAAGTACAGATCAGGAAGAATGAAATGATTTACCCAGAGTAAACAGCTAAGCCAAACCAATATGCTGGGATCTTCACTCCCAGTTCTGTGCTATTTCTGGGCTGTGGGATGAAAGGTAAGAGATGCTTCTGTTCCTACAGCCTTTTATAGTCTTTCCAAAGACTTTCCTACACTTTCACTGCTCATCCTCATAGCATTCCTGTAAGCAAGTCAACTACTAATCTTATTTTAGGCACACAAAAAAATTATATTCAGAGTTCCCGTCGTGGCTCAGCAGAAACGAATCTGACTAGCATCCATGAAGACACAGGTTCAATCCCTTGTCGGGAGCCATAGGGCTGCTCCAGTAAAGAAAGCAAAGCCACAGTCGGCACCTGCATGAGGCTTGTCTGGTTAGCAGAGCTACAGACAAGCTGAAGAAAGAAGAAGGATTGCGGATGCGTGGGGCTTGTCTGGTTAGCAGAGCTACAGACAAGCTGAAGAAAGAAGAAGGATTGCAGAGCAATCCCTTGAAAGACTTCGGTTCCAGGAAAATAAAAATGATATCCCCTAAAAATATGTTAATCTATTTTTCTGTGTTTATCTTTCCTTTTCTATCTCTAGTCACAGCTTTCTTACTGCTAAAGATTTGCCCTGGGTACGTAAAACACTTGAACCAAAACAGAATGAAGTTGTTTAAACAATGTAATGGAAAAAGCCTTTGTTTTGGAGTAACAATTTATGGCACCTATTTTGTGAGAGTATACAGGGGAAACTTATGATTTCAGTCCCTTTACTTAAAAAGAAGTTTGGGGCTGGGAAAATGTTGTTTGGCCTATAAATTGCTATTTTCTATAATAGATATATTTTTAACAGTGTCACTTGTAGCTTTCATCCCTTGTGGGATTTGTTAATTTTTGGGTATAATACTCCTTTCTATTGAAATTGGTGGTTTGGAACTTACGTAAATCAGTACAATAGGTTAAATGCTTAGCTTGCTGGCGCCAAATAAATCGTGGTTTTAGGAATGCCATGAGCCCAAAGCTTTCATGCGTTTTGTTAACCACATACACCTTTAGTTAAAGAATGTTAGGTATCATAGTTTATTACTTATTAAAGCTTTGTTCTTAACATAGAATAGAATAGCTACTGTTGTTGACCTTTTAAGAAAAATACAGTGTGAAACTTTAAGTTTGTAATCTTGTAGGAAAATCTGAAGTTGAAAGGAGCATGTTTTAACTAACCTTATTTTTTGTATCTCGGGTGGAGGGAACAAAAGGGCTTTAAATCAAATGTTAATGTTAAATCTTACACGAAATCTGATTGTGAAATGGTATAAAAACTGATGCTTTTCATTTAATAAATTGGGTCATCTGCAGCATGCAGCTGAGGAGTTGGCTCCAATTCTTTCCGCGCCGTTTGTAGCCCATCCTCTCCTTCGGCACTCCCTGGCTGCTGGGGCTGGACCTCGGCAATCCCTGGCCTCTCTCAATGGGTTAAGGATCCAATGTTGCCATGAGCTGTGGTGTAGGTCACAGACTTGGCTCAGCTCAGATCCCGCGTTGCTGTGGCTGTGGTGTAGGCCAGCAGCTGTAGCTCTGATTTGACCCCTAGCCCTAGCCTTGCTCAGTGGGTTAAGGTTCGGGATTACTGTAAACAGTATATCAACCATACAAATGTTTTTTTTGGAGTCAGTCTTCCAAGGCAATAAAAATAAAAACAAAAATAGGAGTTCCAGTCATGGCTCAGAGGTTAACGAACTCAACTAGGATCCATGAGGATGCATATTTGATCCCTGGCCATCCTCGGTGGGTTGAGGATCCAGCATTGTTGTGAGCTGTGGTATAGGTCACAGACTCAGCTTGGATCCCAAGTTGCTGTGCCTGTGGTGTGGGCCGGCAGTTACAGCTCCGATTCGACCCCTAGCCTGGGAACCTCCATCTGCTGTGCCACGGGCGTGGCCCTAAAAGGACAAAGAACAAAAAATAAATAAATAAATAAAAACAAAAATAAACCAACAGGACCTAATCAAACTTACAAGCTTTTGCACAGCAAAGGAAGCCATAAAAAAGAAAAAAAAAGACAACCTATGGAATGGGAGAAAATAGTTGCAAAGGATACAACTGACAAGGGTTTAATCTCCAAAATATACAGACAACTCATATAACTCAACAGCAACAAAAATGTGGTGACGACAAGTGTTTTCCAATGACCTTATTATTTTTATAATGTCTCAAATATCCAACTACGATTTTTTTTTTTTTGGAACAACTGTCATTCCTCATGGAATTCTGCTGCTTCTTATATTTTGCCTATGAGAAATTTAAGGTCTTCTTCTCTCCAGCTTTGTTTCCCCCAAGGGTTCCATTCAGTGTAGCTAGACACTGAATGTGTGAAGGGCGTGGAAATAGAGGAGGGATATGATAAGGTCCTCCATACTGTAGCACTAGTCTTGGCCAATTCAATGACCAAGTGCTGGATAACCTGCTTTTTCAGTAAGCGTTTCTAAAAATACCTAGTTGAGGAGTTCCCATCGTGGCGCAGTGGTTAACGAATCCGACTAGGAACCATGAAGTTGCGGGTTCGGTCCCTGCCCTTGCTCAGTGGGTTAACGATCCGGCGTTGCCGTGAGCTGTGGTGTAGGTTGCAGACGCGGCTCGGATCCCGAGTTGCTGTGGCTCTGGCATAGGCCGGTGACTACAGCTCCGATTCAACCCCTAGCCTGGGAACCTCCATATGCCGTGGGAGCAGCCCAAAGAAATAGCAAAAAGACAAAAAAAATAAATAAATAAATAAATAAAAATACCTAGTTGAAAGATCAACCAAACGTTATCTCACCACAGAAAGCAATGTGAGAATATGGTAAATCCTAAAGAATTATAATCTCTCTGCCCTGGTGTTAAGCAATTCTATTTCTAAAGAGTCTTTCCTGTCCTTTGCTTTTACATCCTGTTTGTAATTTCCTCTGCTTTTACATCCTGTTTGTAATTACACTTTAGTTATTCGAATTTTGGTGCTCCAAAAATCCAAATAGCTAAAGTATAAAGACTCTAATGTAGATCATTTTACTTTTTTTTTTCTTTTTTTTTTTTTTTGGCTTTTTGCCTTTTCTAGGGCTGCTCCTGTGGGCATATGGAGGTTCCCGGGCTAAGGGTCGAATCGGAGCTGTAGCCGCTGGCCTACACCACAGCCACAGCAAAGTGGGATCCAAGCCATGTCTGCAACCTACACCGTAGCTCACAGCAACATAGGATCCTTAACCCACTGAGCAAAGCCAGGGATCGAACCCACAACCTCATGGTTCCTAGTCAGATTCGTTAACCACTTGGCCACGATGGGAACTCCACTTTTTTTTTTTTTTTTAGCTAAATTGTTCACATATCATACTTCAGGCAGTACTCCAAGCCTGAAATGCATTTCACACATTTTCTCATTTAATCCTGACCACACATCTTAGATGAAAGTATCCCAGTTTTCCAGAAAAGGAAACTCAGGCTTAGAGAGATGAAACAATGTGCCAAAGTCCCAGAGTAAGCAAATGACAGCTGAGTTCAAGCCCAGAGTCCTTGCTCTTAAACCTGCCTCTCTAGTCCTCATCCTGCCAGCATCCCACACCTTCCTCCTCTCTTCCTAGTTTCATATCATCCATCCTTTAAGATCCAGCATAGATGACTTCCCCTTTTCCTGAAAGCCTTCAGATTCTATTTCAGCCCCCCAGTGAACTCTCTGTCCTCTTTTACTGCTGAGCTGTTCCTGTGTCGATCATATGGCATTGTTTGTATTCTTCTCTAATATTGCTGATTGTTTTATACTGTAGCCCGGAGGGGAAAAAGTTTGGTCAAAAGGAGCACTAGAGGAGTTCCCATAGTGGCTCAAGCAGAAACAAACCTGACAAGTATCCATGAGAACACAAGTTCAATCCCTGGCTTTGCTCAGTGGGTTCAGGATCAGACGTTGCGCCAAGCTGTGGTGTAGGTAGAAGTCATGGCTTGGATCCAGCATTGCTGTGGCTGTGGTGTCAGCCAGGGGCCACAGTTCCTATTCAACCCCTAGCCTGGGAATCTCCATATGCTACGCATGCAGCCCTAAAAACACAAAAGAAAAAAAAAAGTAGCAATAGAATTCCTCACTGAGAATTACTGGTTTTTTTGTTTTTCAGCAAATTACCTTGATTCGCTCTTTGGCAATGAAATTCAATTAAAGAAGATATCGGAGACCTAGCACGCGGAAGTTGTGTAAAAATTATTTGTTGAGAGAGTTACTACTGCAGCTTAGTGGTAACAAACATGACTATTATCTATGAGGATGCAGGTTTGATCTCTGGCCCTGCTCAGTGGGTTAAGGATCTGGCGTTGCCAGGAGCTGTGGTGTAGGTTGCAAATCTAGCTGTAATCTTGTGTTGCTGTGGCTGTGTAGTAGTCCAGCAGCCACAGCTCTGATTGGACCCCTAGCCTAGGAACTTCCATATGCCCCAAGTGAGGCCCTAAAAAGAAAAAAAAAAATTTGTTGTTGAAAAAAATAGAAGCTCCTAGGATATATGTCTGCATTGTCTGGAGCAAAGGAAAGTGAGAATGCATGTCATTTGAGAAATGTAAAGCACTTAGCATGTCTCCCAGTTCTAAGCAAGCATTCAATAGATGCTGTGTCTATTTCGTTCTACATAGGTAATACAGCAGGAATTCCTGGAGCATGTTAGAAGGAGCAGGTAGAAGAGGGTAGGAGAAGATGGAGAAAGAATTTGAGCAATGTGGTGTTGCTGGGTCCATATGTAAAGAGCAGGCCAAATGAGGCCCGAATTTTCAGGGGTGGCCCGGACAAAGGGGCAATTAAGGAAAGGGACATTCAGCATTTGCTATACGGAGCTGCAACTTCACCTTCCTTCCCTTAAGTCTTCTTAAAATCTTATAGTGAGATTGATAAGTAAATCTTAGAGTAAAATCCACTACACATACAGCTTGGTGTCATCGATACCTGGAGAATTCAGGAAGCCAGGTGGGGTTCAAGGCTGCTGGGGCAGGGGTGGGGGCAGGGAGGTGATATTGAAGAAGAAAAAAAAAGGCAGCCCACCCAACAAAGTTAGGAAATTCATCAGAAGTGTGCAAATAGGAGTTCCCTTCATGGCTCAGCATTTAACGAACCCAACTAGAATCCATGAGGATACAGGTTCGATCCCTGGCCCCGCTCAGTGGGTTAGGATCCAACATTGCCATAAGCTGTGGTGTAGGTTGCAGATGCAGCTCAGATCCTGAGTGGCTATGACGTAGGCTGGCAGCTATAGCTCCAATTCAACCCCTAAGCTGGGAACTTCCATATGCAAATAGTGCAGCTCTTAAAAAAAAAGAAAGAAAAAAAAAAGTGTGCAAATAGAGCCAGAGATGACAATGAGAGAGGCCCCAAGAATTCTCAGAAATATTGGGAATGAAGATAATTATTCTCATTCTATAAGAGATAGGGTTTCAAGACAAATTTATTTAAATATTAAAGGATGATGGTTCCCAGCAGGCCAGAGGACTTTGGGGACATCCAAGTGGCTAACACTTCAGTCATGTGTCTATTGTTTTCACTTGGTTTAAGTTATATCTCCTTAGCTGTGCTGTAACCTTAAGGCATTTTGTTTTGTTTTTTGCTTTTTTTTTTTTTTAGGGCAGTACCCGCAGCATATGGAAATTTCCAGGCTAGGGCAACCTCATGGTTCCCAGTCAGACTCACTTCTGCTGCACCATGACAGGAACTCCTGCTGTTTAATATTTTTAAGGGTGATAACAATGGCATCCTTACAGAGCTGTGGAATTAGATGAAATAAACAGTTCATTCAGGAGTTCCCTTGGGGCACAGTGGGTTAAGGATCCAGCATCGCGTCAGTGCAACGGCCTGGGCCACTATCATGGTGTGGGTTCCATCCCTGACCCAGGAAATTCTACATGCCATGGGCACAGACAAAACAAAAACAAAAACAAAAAACTGCAATTCACTTCATTAATAAAATTCTTTGACAAGTTGCCTGGCACAGAGATGTTTAATAAATGTTCTCTCTCTTTTCCATTCTGTGGCTCTCCCTTCTTTCTCTATCCATAAATTTAGGTTCACCATTCACTCTATTATTCTGTATTCCTTAGATTCCATTGTACCTTCAGCAGTTCCTGACACATGACTAATAATCTGACCCTTCACCTGGGAGTAACCCAGCAAGGTGGGACCAGGGGCTAGGGTTAGGCTTGAGTTGGAACCAGACAAAGTCCTAGACCATGTTTAAGTGGCAAGAACAGAGATCAAAAGCGGTGGACCAAATCTGTTCTCCAAGAAGTGACCTCAGAGCCAGGAATAAGGGGCAGCCAGGCTGTCGGATGGCTTCAACACAAATAGTAGTCCATGTGAAAACATCTGTCCACAAAAGAGAAACATGGTCTAGAAAGTTTGTTGGTGTATTAGTCTGCTTGGGCTACCATAACAAAATACTATAGCCAAGTAGCTTAAATAATTTTATTTAATTCTCACAGTTTTAGAGGCTGAAAGTCCAAGATCAGGGTATAGCAGGGCCTAATTCTGCTGAGAGCTCTCTTCCTGGCTTGCAGATAGCTGCCTTCTTGCTGTGTCCTCACATGGAAGAGAGAAATTTTTCTGGTTTCCTTTGTATAAAGACGATAATCCTACACTGAGGGCTCCTCTCTCATGATCTCCTCTAACCTAATTACCTCCCAAAGCCTTTGTCTCCAACACCATCACATTTGGGGTGAGGGCTTCAACATTTGGAGGTGGGAACATGTAAATATGCAGTCTATGACAACCAGCAAGGCAACCACTACAGTAAAGCTTTATTTTCCTTCAGTGGGTGAAATTTGGCCATTAAAAAAAGACCTTTTGGAAACTTGGCTTTTGTTTCTAAACAAGTGAAATGTGTACTTTTGGAAGCACAAAGTTCATTTTTTTTTTTTTAATGACACAAGACTCAAAAATACCTCGCTCATCAGAATACAGATTTCTCATGACTATACATATTTTCCCACACATTTGATGTAGGAATTTTAACAGAATATTAAGCCAGAGGAGTTCCCATTGTGGCACAGCAGAAACAAATCTGACTAGTATCCATGAGAATGTAGGTTCGATCCCTGGCTTCGCTCAGTGGGTTGGGGATCTGGCATTGCTACGGCTGTGGTATAGCCTGGCGGCTACAGCTCCGATTTGACCCCTGGCCTGGGAACTACCATAAGCCATGGTTACAGCCCTAAAAAAGAAAAAAAGAATATTAATCTGGGCTTTTTTTGTTGTTGTTTGTTTTTTGGGGTTTTTTTTGCCACACCCAATGCATGCAGAAGTTCTAGGGCCAGGGATCCTACCCAAGCCACAGCAGTGACAATGCCATATCCCCAACCTGCTGAGCCACCAAGGAACTCCTAAACTGTCTTTTTTTAAAAGAAATCTGGAGCAGCAAGTTCTTCACTGAAACCGTATTTCTTCTTGACAAAAGCCATTGTTCCCTTAAGGGAAGTGAACATTATGTCTGCAACACTGGCTGTTTTACTAAGAGAAATTACAGGGAGGTCCTTTTCCAATGTTATAAGTCCTAGGTTTGCATTCTTTGTCAAAAGAAGGTTTCTTTGTGATTAATAAAATACATGGGATGATAAGGTACATTTCCTAAGGAAATTAGCTGTTCAGATCTACTGCTCATATAAACTATATATATTGCATACATTAAGTTATTTATTACATAATAAATTATTGGGGGATTAGAGGCAAATTTATTGACCACAAATAAGCAAACAATTCTTTTGCCACATGATTGCATTATTCATAACAAAAAATATATCAATTATTCTTTAATAACTATAAAATCAAATTCAATGCTTATATTTTCTCATTTAAGGTAGGTAGGCTTTTTAAAAAATTAATCTTGCAGGAGTTCCCGTTGTGGCTCATCAGAAATGAATCTGATTAGCATCCATGAGGAGGTAAGTTTGATCCCTGGGCTTGCTCAGTGGGTTAAGGATTTGGTGTTGCTGTGAGCTGTGGCATAGCTCCAATTTGACCCCTAACCTAGGAACCTCCATATGCCACGGGTGTGGCCCTAAAAAGACAAAAATAAATAAATAAATAAATAACAAAATAAAAATCTTCCAAGTAGTCCTTACCATAAAAAAAATGCTGTGGTACATAGCAGCCCTTAACAAGAATTTGATGTTATTATTATATTTTAGGAACACTGAGGGATAGGAGAAAGAAATGTTAGACAGAGAATAGCTGTCTGAGGAACCATTCCTTTTTCCTTTTTATAGCTGCACCCACAGCATATGGAAATTCCAGGGCTAAGGGTTGAATCAGAGCTGCAGCTGCCAGCCTACACTGCAGCCACAGCAGGAGCAGGTCCCAGCCGCATCTGCAACCTACACTGTAACTTGTGGCAACCCTGGATCCTTAACCCACTAAGGAGGCCAGGTATCGAGCCCATATCCTCATGGATACTAATCAGGTTCTTAACCTGCTGAGCCACAAGTGGAACTCCAGGAATCATATTTTTGTTAAAAAAAAAAAAAAAAATTCCTTGCCATGGCAAGTGAATGCTATCTGGGAGGCCTCATTTGAGCTTGGCACCCAGGTACCAAGGACCCAATCCAGACATTGATGAGGTTTTATCAAGCTCTGTTTCAGAGCACTGAATGGGCTCCATGGAGTTTGACACAGGCCTACAGGGGAAGGGAGAAAAGGATCCCAGAAACCATGTCCTAATGTGATCGCCAAAACCTTCAATTACTATTAATAATAATTAACCTTTATGGAGAGCTTACTTGGTGGGAAGATCTGAATCAAAAGCCTTTCACATATTATTTCGCTGAATTCTCCCAACCCCTTTAAGATAGTTAATACTATTTTATTTTATTTTATTTTGTCTTTTTAGGGCCACTCTCGTGGCACATGGATGTTCCCAGGCTAAGGGTCGAATCGGAGCTATAGCCACTGGCCTATGCCACAGCCACAGCAATGCCAGATCCTTAACTCACTGAGCAAGGCCAAAGATCAAATCTGCGTCTTCATGGATACTGGTCAGGTTCGTTTCCATTGTGCCATGACGAAACTCCAGTTACTGCTTTTTTAAACCTCTATTTTATAAAAACCAGGGCTGAGAGAGGTTAAGCAACTTACCCAAATACTGTTAAATGGAACTTTTCATTATGAATTCAGACAGTTGGGTACTGTTTCAAGTAGAGTCACAAACTCCCAATCGATAGATTCCAAAATCACCCCATCTCCTATTGCCTCAGAGGGTGTTGCCTCTGGAGCACTGATTCAGCCTCTCAGTTTACCTCTTCCCAGGAAGTTGCTCCAGTTCCTGATAAAGCCTTGGACAAGCAGTGATGCAATCAAGATAAATATGATGACATTCTCCTAAAAGGGATTAAGATAATTTAAGATAACTCTGGCAGTAGTGGCCCGGCTGCACTAGCTTTGAAGTCTGCAAACTCCACATGAAATTCAGTCCATAGGTCAAGTTCTTAAGACTTTTCCTTGTCTATTGATTCTGAGAGTGGAATCTGCCTGCAAGAAAGACAGAACAGAGTGGTTGCCAACATCTCCTTGCTTCACTCCTCCCCCCTCTACCTCTGCAAGCCTTTCCAAGGAAACCATGCAAGTAGAAGGGGGAAGTGGGGTCCAACCTGGGTCAGATGGGGGTGTAGAGAGGAGGGATCATGTCTGAGACACGCACTAAAGGACAGCACAGATAAATGGGAAGCCAGTAAAGAGAGTCTTTGGAGGTAAAGTCCCCTCTTGTAATCGAGCAGGACCCTGTGATGCTCCTGGGCACACGAGCCTTTCTGTGTCCTCCATTTCTTGTTTTTAAGGAATAAGCTTCAGCCTCCATGACCTTCGACGAGTTCCAAAGGGCAGCTGCAAATCAGGGAAGGGAGGGGATGCAGAGACCAGGGAGGGGCAGTTAAGAGACAAGAGTGGAGCCTTGGGGCAGGGTCCTTGTTCCTCCTCAGGGAAAATACAGAACAATATCTTTGAGCCTTTCTGCAGAACTAAAATCCCCAACAAAAACTACTCAATGATGCATTCTTTACTCTGGGAAGAAGGAGGACCTCCAGAACCAGTCCTGGGGCCACTAAACACCAGCTTTGAAAGACAGTACAAGCTTGCCTCTACACTGACCCTTATCAACGGCCCTATTTTCCACTCCCCAAACTATAAATCACCCCTGAATTGCTCCAAAAGGGGGCATAGTCTTTAAGGTATTAGCCTGCTGTAGCCTCCTTTGCTGGCTTTTTCTCCTTCGCCCAAAACTCTTAACACTGTGTTTCTATTCGGCAACAGCAGACAGAGGCCGAGTTTCAGCAACACTCTCTTTTCTCCACCCTTTGTCTTCCTCCTCTCTAGCCTGATCAAAATCTGTCCTCAGGAAACGATGTGAAATTGGCTGCTTCCCGGGAACCAAAGTCAGGAAGTTGCCATGTGGTTCCTGTGCCCTGTAAAGGGCTTTGAAGATCTGGTGAGAAAATGAGGGAGGTAGGCCTTGTCTTGTTCAGGTTAATTTCTCCAATGCCTAGATCAGCACCTGGAGCCTTAAAATTTGTGGACTAAATGAATTTTGGAGGCCAGGGAGTCCTCCTCACGACCCTAAATCTGAACACCTATTGCCCGGGCTGTGGACCTGTGGGCAAAGGGCCTTCTTGTGTGAGATCTAGGCCTAGGTGGGCCCTAGGCAGCAAAATGTGTGAAGCCAACACTAAGTACTGTGTCAGGACATGTACCCAGGATGCTCTTGAGCTCTGAGCAGAGATATGTAAGCCTCACCCCAGCCTCTAACCCTTACTTCCAAAATAGAAGGTTGATGGCTCTACCATTGAAGGACATGCCCCCACCTTTGTGGGCACAGAACAAAGGGTCAGGATTAAGCCTTCCCTCCTGCTAATGGGCTGAATTGTGTCCCCACCCCTCTAATTCATATGTTAAACCCCTAACCCTTAATGTGACTATATTTATAGTAAGGAAGTGATTAAGGTTTAAAGAGGTAATAAAGGCAGGGCCATAATCTAATCAGATTAGTGTTTTTATGATAAGAAAGACCAGAGTGGACACTTTCCACCATGAGAGCACAAAGCAAAAAAATGGCCCTCTTTTTGCAAGTGAGGACGGGAGTTCTCACTAGAAAACAAACTGGCCAACACAAATTTCTCTTTAAGCCTACAATAATCTGTTATGACAACCGGAGCAGAACAAGACACCTGCTTCCTCTATAATGCTTCAAGATTTATGCTCAGAGAGGTTCAAATGAGCAGACATACCTTCTAGGCCCACAAGCCAAATTTCTTCCTGTTAATATATCTTTTATTCCACACAAACAGACACAACACTACTTTCTCTCACACTCCATTTCTCCTTTGCCACATCTCAGATATTAAGTCATAAATGAGGCAGAATCTGTGGGGCAAGAATGCTCTGAAGATCTAGGTATACCATGAGGCCCTGGCAATACACAGAATCCCTCTTTGTCTTGGTTTTGAGGCAGAATATTAAATCACATAGTCAGTGTAGGAGCATGGGCTCCAATGCATTCTTTGATATGGCCATTGATTAGAATTTATGGCTTAAGGGCTCCAGGGAATAACATCCCCACAGGCCTTGTTTACTATAGGGAGTGTACCTAAACCCAGATGGACATTAATCCCTAATCCCCTGTGACTCAGTTTACGGGAAGAAAAGGGCAAAGAGACTATGAGATTTTGGGGACATTTCCACCCCTAAGACCTATTGGACAAGGACTGATATGGGTAACTGAGCAAGGCCAATGGGAGAAGACCACATCTCTCTGGACCCCACTTTGGTACCCCCCCCCAACTTTAAGGAACAAAAACCCCTATAGGACAATAGAGAAAGGGGGCTCTTCTCCCCACTCCCAGGAACCCTGGGAGCTATCTGCTTTCCTTTAATAAAAACTTTGTTCGCTGCCTGTGTGTTCGCAAAGTTCATTCTACGACCACGGTAAACAAGAACCTGGATTCTGGTACCATCTTTCCAGCATCAGTCTCAGGGTCTCAGCACCAAGGAGGGGTGGCCTTAAGATGTCTCCATGAAAATGACCATGTTGGAGTTCCCTTGTGATGCAGCTGGTTAATGATCTGGCGTTGTCACTGTAGCGGACTGCATCTCTGCTGTGGTGCAGATTCTATTCCTGGCCTGGGAATTTTCACATGCCACAGGGGCGGCAAAAGGGAAAAAAAAAAAAAAAGTCACTTTGGGATAGGAAGATAATATCTTTAACACCCTTTAGCAAATTAGCAGGTCAGCTAGTTGCCTCTGAAAGGAACTGGGTAAAGAATAATTAGAGGAAAGAAGGATCAGGCCCTGGGAGGGAATGCTTAGGAACCAGAGCTGGTATCTACAAGAGTGTGAAGCTAAAATCAGCAAACCAGATTTGCTGACTCAATAGTTTTCCGCCCATATCCCAGAAGATAGAAAACTATAATAAAGCACTTGATGCTGACACAGAACAAACCTTAGCAAAGGTTAGTAAACAATTATAAAGCATTTAAGATAAAACCTTAAATGATTAACAGATTATCTTGGAAATTAAAGAACAGGCCCCAGGGTATGGGACCTGATTAGAAAGAGAATATATATATACACAGGGTAGGGAGAGGTAATGGGAGGGTGTCCTATTAGAACAGGCTGAAGGGGAAGGGGATGGGGAGCGGGAGACCTTTGCTGACTGACAACTGTACCTATGTCACTGCCATGTCTTGGGGTGGCCGCAGTGCTGGCCATTAACTACAAAGACTATTGCCTTTTCCAAACTGATACACAACCAAATGCTTGGGAGAGGAGCTAGAAAAAGACCACTGGAAACATAATGGTCTTTCTATGAAGCTGTTATAAAGTGATGTTAGACTTATTTTCCAATCCCAACCTTCTGCCTCATTAAAATGCTGGGCCTTCACATCACCTTGGGAATGTCCTAGAGTGAGTCACCAGCTGTTCTATAGAATTTCGCGATGCTCTGTTATCTAGTAGCTAAGCCTTCACAGCCTTGCTGGTTTCCAGGAAAAGTAGGCACCTAAATCACTCAGCATAGACTTAATAATTTTTTTCTTTAAAGTCCATTAAAAATTGCTGGAATTTTCCCTGCCAAAAACGGACATTCATACATATCTGAATAACTTACAAATACAGTTTATATATAAATAAAGCATTCCAACAATTTTCAAGAGTCATGAAATCTGTACTGTGGCCTTCTGAGACTCAAGCAAATTAAAGATAATAGGATGACACTAGTAATATATATAAGGATAGAGATTTGCAAAATTAAGGTGAGAAGAGGAAGTTCCCCTGTAGCACAGCAGCTTAAGGATCTGGCACTGCCCTAGCTGTCTGTGGTGCAGTCTGCAATTGCAGCTCAGGTTCAATCCCTGTCCCAGGAACTTCCACATGCTGTGGGTGTGGCAAAAAAAAAAAAAAAAAAAAAGTGAGAAGAAAAAACAAGTCTGTTCTGGACAACTTTTAATTTTTTTTTTTTTTTTTTTTTTTTGCTTTTTAGCATCATGCCCACAGCATATGGAAGTTCCCAGGCTAGGGGTAAAATTGGACCTGTAGCTGCCGGCGTACACCTCAACCACAGCAACTCAGGATTCTTAACCCACTGAGCGAGGTCAGGGATGGAATCGGCAACCTCATAGATCCTAGTCAGGTTCGTTAACCACTGAGCCTCGAGGTGAACTCCTAGACAATTTTTAATTGTATCATTGAGGTGAAGAATAAATGTAGAAGACCTTCTCTGGACTAACATTTGTTTAGGAATCAGAAATGCTATGGTTTCCATTGTGGCTCAGCAGGTTAAGAACCCAACTAATATCAATGAGGATGCAGGTTCGATCTCTGGCCTCACTGAATGGGGTAAGGATCTGGAGTTGTCATGGCTGCAGTATAGGTCACAGACATGGTTTGGATTCTGTGTTGCTGTGGCTGTGGCATAGGCAGCTAAAGCTCGGATTTGATCCCTAGCCTGGGAACTTCCATATACTGTGAGTGCAGCCCTAAAAAGACAAAAAAAAAAAAAAAGAAAAAGAATCAGAAGTCCCTACTTCTTTTTGCACATGTGGTTGTGAGCTGTTGAAACTTGTTAAAGGTAGAGCCAGCTTCAGTTTCCTGACACTAAACCAGGCTGAAACTAGGTTTACAGATAGCACAAAAGTCTATCTATGAAGGCCCTCAAGTCTATGTTGTGGAACTAACCCTTGGGGAATTATGCAATGGTCGGTTATTAGCTGTCTCTTATAACTACTTTGTTTAGGGTGATGCTATTTATAGAACTTTAATTAGATGAGGTAAAGATTAAGAGAATTATAAAATATTTAGGGAGTCATCCAGCTCAACTCCTTAATTTCACAGATGGAGAAACTAGGCTCAGAGAAGAATGTAACAATGTGCCTATAGTGGGTTGCATTATGGCCTCAAAAAAGGTATGTCCTAAAAAGAAGACCAAAAAAAAAAAGGTACATACAAATCCTAACACCTGGAACCTTAAATATGATCTTACTTGGGAAAAGTGTCTTTGCAGATGTAACTAAGCTAAGGAGCTCCAAATGAGATCATTGTGGACTTAGATTGGGCCCTAAATCCAATGACAGATATCCTTGTAAGAGAAAGGCAGGAGATATCTGAGACACAAAAGAGACAAAGGAATATGAAGATAGAGAGAAATGTAATTAGGCAAGCCACAGGCTGAAGAATGCCTAGAGTCACCAGAAGCTAAAGAGAGACCAGGAAGGACTCTCCCCTAGAACATTTGGAGGGAACAAAATTCTGCCAACACCTTGATCTCAGACTTCTAGCCTCTAGAACTATGAGAGAACAAAAGTCCATGTTTTGTTTCTTTGTTCATTTATTGGTTTGTTTGTGTGGTTTTTTTTTTTTTTTTGCCATTTCTTAGGCCGCTCCCTCGGCATATGGAAGTTCCCAGGCTAGGGGTTGAATCAGAGCTGTAGCCGCCAGCCTGCGCCAGAGCCACAGCAACTCGGAATCCAAGCCTCGTCTGCGACCTACACCACAGCTCACCGCAATGCTGGATCCTCAACCCACTGAGCAAGGCCACTGAACCATGATAGGAACTCCCTGTTTTGTTTTGTTTTTGCTGCACTTATGGCATATGGAAGTTCCCAGGTGAGGAAGTGAACCCATGCTATAGCAGTGACCCAAGCTGCTGCAGTGACAATGCCAGATGCTTAAACTACTGGACCACAAGGGAACTCCTATTTAGTTTTGTTTTTAATTGGGGTAACATTGGTTTATAACCAATGAAACACATAAGTTTTCATGTGTGCATTATATTTTTACTTCTGTATACCCTACAGCATGTTCACCACCAAAAATTTAGTTTCCATCCATTACCATATGGTTGATCCTCTGTACCCATTTTGCCCCTCTGGTAACTGAAAGGGAGTAGGACAGTTACAGATAGTTGTAGAAGTCCCAATAAGGGACCATAAGATAGAGAGGGAAACCTAGGGAACTTTGGGAGATCACTGTAAGGTAATAACTGCTCAAGAAAGCCATCAGAATGAAACAGGCTTGCTTGACTAGTGGAGGCCTGAGCTATGCCTCAGGTCATTGGGTGGGGGATGGAGTGAGGCCTGCATTCAAGTTCAGACCAAGGGCAGATGTTTAAGGACCACCCTTCTGGTGATTTGAATAAGCACCGTGACAGTCCTAGTTTGAAATTTTAGGGTCAAATACTCTTGCTGGATACCAAGGAGGAGCAACTACTTGGAGAAAGAGGAAGAATCGGTCTTTTCCCATCCCCACTGCACTTGGATTATAAAACTATGGCCCACCTAACCCTTGGGGCAGAGCTTCCTTGCCAGCCCACTTGCATCTCTTACAAGTGTCCTATCTTAATAAATACATTTATTTATTTACTTATTTATTTTTGCTTTTTAGGGCCACACTCGTGGCATATGGAAGTTCCCAGGCTAGGGATGGAAGAATCGGAGCTACAGCTGCCGGCCTACACCACAGCTCCCAGCAACGCCAGACCCCCAACCCATTGAATGAGGCCAGGGATCTAACCCGCATCCTCATGGATGCATGCTGGATTCATTTCCATTGTGACACAACAGGAATTCCTGTTCATTTTTTTTTCCTGTTTACTTTTTATATTCCCCAATGAGTAAAATCATATGGTATTTGTCTTTATTCATCTGGTCTATTTTACTTAGCATAATATCCTCAAGATCCATCCATACTGTTACAATTGGCAAGATTTCATCTTTTTATGGCTGAATAATATTCCATCATATACATATATATATACCACAACTTTTTATCCTTTCATCTGTTGATGGGCCGTTAGGTTATTTCCATATTTTGGCTACCTACTGTAAATAATGCCATGATGAACATAGGAGTGTATATATCTTTTCAACAAAATTCCGTTGTTTTAAGCCTCCTGTTTATAGTAATTTATTACTGCAGCCTTAGGAAAGTATACAGTGCCCAAAAGACAGAACTAGGCTAGAACCCAAGTCTCTGAACTCCCTTGGTCTTGCATTTGTTTCCCTGCCATTGCTTCACATCCTCTGAGTTCTGACCTTGTCATAGACATGAAGAAAGTCACACTCTTCACTGCTAAAAATATAACTTCTGAGATGGAGGCAATGAAGAATACTGTAGAGGCTGTTGCTTCCATGAGTTGATGTTTAGTCCATCTGACAACTAAGATTTCTGGGCTTGAAAGTAATATATCTGACTATGGTCTTAAGCATTAGAGAATCATTCTAAGATCTGGAAGAGAGAACTAATAAAATGCAGCCAGAAAGGTAGGCCAGTTTCCAGCAAAGTACATAAAAAGCAGATAACAGGAGTTCCCATTGTGGTTCAGTGGTAACGAATTGAACTAGTATCCATGAGGACAGTGGCTGTGGCTGTGGTGTAGTCCATCAGGTACTGCTCCGATCAGACCCCTAGACTGGGAACTTCCATATGCTGCGGGTGTGGCCCTAAAAAGCAAAAAAAGAAAAGAAAAGAAATAGGTTTCAGAGTTCCCATTGTGGCTCAGCAGAAATGAATCTGACTAGCATCCATGAGGATACAGGTTTGATCCCTGGCCTAGCTCAGTGGGTTAAGGATTTGGAGTTGTCGTGGTCTGCAGTATAGGTCACAGATATACATATGCCACAGGTGCAGTCTTAAAAAGCAAAAAACAAATTAAAAAAAAAAAAAGAAATAGGTTTCACTAAGTCTTCAAGATCTTCCTGAGTTCTAAAGGGCAGATTCAAACAGTTGCTAATCAGGGTAGAGAGGGTATGCAGAATCAAGGGAGGAGCAGTCAAGAAAGGATAGGGCAGCCTTGGGGTAGAGTCCCAGTTCCCCCTCAAGGAACACCCAAAGTGACACCTTTGAGTTCTTCTACAAGAACTATGGCCCCCACCTAGATGAAGGATGGCAAATTTAGACTGAGACCAAGATTCCTGGAGCACCTCCCTGTTGCCTCACCACCAATCAATCAGAGGAAAGTCACACACTCTGTAGCCCTCACCCCAAGTTTTGTCTGTAAAAACTTCTCTTTGAAAACTACTGGGGAGTTTGGGATTTTTGAGCACAAATCACCCATTCACCTTGCATGGCCCTGCAATAAAACTTTCTTTGCTCCAAATTCCAATGTTTCAGTTTGTTTGACTGGGCACATGAACTTGCATTTGGTAACAAGAGGAAGCCACATGCATTTTATAACTTCATCTCAGAAGTGACACGTCATCACTTCTACCTCATTCTGTTCACTGGAAGAAGCCACTGAGTCCAGTCCTCAGTCCTGAGGGAAAGAGGTCCCAGAGGGAAATGAAGCTCTACCTGTAGAAGGGAGTAGTATCAAACAATTTGTGAATATATTTTAAAACCAACACAACATTGCTGTGGCTGTGGTGTGGGCCAGCAGCTGAAGCTCTGATTGGCAACGCCTGGTAACTAGCCTGGTTAACTTCCTAGCCTGGTAACTTCCATATGCTGAGGGCGCAGCACTAAAAAGCAAAAAATAAACAAATAAATAAATAAATAAAATAAAGAGAATTAAGGGGGAAAGGAGTTAGCAGCTTTGATGATATGGTAAGAAAAAGAAGTCATCTAGACTTAGTCTGAGGCTCATGAACCAAAGAGTAGTCATGCGAAATTATATTTGAAATTTGCATATTCTGTCATTATGTCAGATTCTCAATATTAACAGTGATATGAAGGCAACACAAATACATCTATTTCCATACTATTTTGACTACTAGGACACTAGAAAATATTCCACCTTTGATATTAGAGCTTCCTCTCAAGCATCACATCCATTCCCTTCATCTAACATGTCCATTCCCTCCCCACCACCACCTCTGAGTTCAGGAGGAAAAAACTATGAGTGTGATGTGAGGGAAGATTAGTCCGCTAGATTCGTTCCCAACCCCAACCTCAAACACCAGAGCAGGGGGCTGAAATCCTCTTCTGTCTTTCCTTTGAATTAAGACTGTCCATAACTACCAATTTACACCTCACCTTTCTAAAAGGAAAATGTGAGGAGTTCCCCAATGGCATAGTCGTTAAAAGATCCAGCATTGTCACTGCTGTGGCTCAGGTCACTTATGTGGTGCAGGTTTGATCCCTAGCTCAGGAACTTCCACATGCCACAGGTACAACCAAAAAATAATAATAATAATAAAAATAAAAGGAAAATGTGATTATGTTCTCCTTCTGCTTAAAAATGGAGACTTAGGGGAGTTCCCATTGTGGCACAGTGGAAACGAATCCAACTAGGAACCATGAGATTTCAAGTTCAATCCCTGGCCTCGCTCAGTGGGTTAAGGATCCAGCGTTGCGGTGAGCTGTGGTATACGTCGCAGACACGGCTTGGATCTGGTGTTGCTGTGGCTCTGGTGTAGGCCGGAAGCAACAGCTCGGATTAAACCCCTAGCCTGGGAACCTCCATATGCTGTGGGTGTGGCCCTAAAAGGACAAAAGACAATAAATAAATAAAAAGACAAAAGACAAAAAGGAGGAGACTTGAATGGTCCCACAATGCCCAGAAGAAAGTCTCTGAGCAGCTTTCAGGAAATCTGTGAATTCCTGATATTTTATCATAGCTGAAGAACAAGCCTATAGCTTTCAGTGGATCCCCAAAGCAGTAAGTTACCACAAAATGTCAGGAACCACCAGCTTTCCTGAAAAAGCCCTCTCTCAGTAAGGGTCAAGAGATTCATCAATTTGGCTCCACCCTTAGCAAAAAAATGTTGCCTACCATACCAGTCTTACAAGGATCAAGCCATTAGCCACCCACAGTTGCCCACCGGCAGTGTACCCCGAGGGGAATTCAGAATGGAAAAAACAGGAAACAGTCTATGCTTTGGATATACTGGCCTTTAGATAATTAAGATCTAAGGAAAATTTTCAAATGACCAAGATTCTTGTATCTTCCCAGACACAGAAAAGCACTAAAATCACTAACTTTATAAACAACAAGTTCCTGCTATGTAGCACAGGGAACTAAATCCAATCTCCTGGGATAGACCATGCTGGAAGAGAATATTAAAAAAGAATGTAATATATGTATAACTGAGCCACTTTGCTGTCAGCAGAAATAGGCACAACATTGTAAACCAACCACAATAATATATATATATACATTTTTTGTCTTTTGTCTTTTTTTAGGGCCGCACCCGCAGCATATGGAGGTTCCCAGGCTAGGGGGTCTAATCAGAGCTACAGCTGCCGGCCTATGCCACAGCCATAGCAACACTGGATCCTTAACCCACTGAGTGAGGCCAGGGATCGAATCCGAAACCTCATGGTTCCTAGTCAGATTTGTTTCCACTGAGCTACAACGGGAACGACAAAGAATTTTTTAAATTTACAATTTTTAAAAAATCACTAATTTCAGATATCTGTTCTGTGTGATTAGCCATAATCTTTTGATGCTTGACCACATGTTTTTCCCAGCAAAAAAGTTCAAATTTGTCCTGGCTCCTCCTTTAGGTCTTTGGAGAAGGTACTCACAGCTAGGTAAGGCTTTCTCTCTGGCTATAGTTCTCAGTAAAGTCCTCAGTCTTCACAACTTTACATTGTGTTTTTCTTTCAGTCCACATCTCCAGCCACTCTCCTCTCCATACCTTATGTCATAGCTTTGCCTTGTTTTTTCCAAAGTTGTCTGTTTGTTCAGGCTTCCTTGCCTTTGTTTCTGCCTTTCTCTCTGCCTAGAACACCCTTTTCCCTTCTTTGCCATGAAAATTACTATGCATGCCTTGGAACCCAGCTCACATGTCATATCCTGGAGGAATGAATGATTTAAGCTCCAACAGACTTTGCATGTACTTCTAGCACGGCTGTAATTATTTCTTCACTTATCTGATTAACCCTTCACTGACATGATCTCAGAGTAAGAATATCTTATTCAAATTTATATCTCCAAGGCCTAACACAGATCATACGAGGACTACTTTTTGTTGGGTGGATGGATGGGTGCCAGCCTGGACCACTGCCTGACAGAACAAGAACATTTCTCCTTCTGAGCATTCCTTTGTACACACACTACAAAAGGAGGACCTTTTCTTCTCAGCCTGATGCTTTGCTCACTGGGACCTGTAGGGAGCTTTGTACTTTTAGATTTCTCTGACTGGAAAATTTCAAAAATAATTTGGGAGATTAAAATAGGATTGCCAATTTTTAATTTTTCCAAGTAAAGATTTTTTTTAAATTGTCACATATTTTATAAAAGTCATTGTAAGACCTCAGAATTAGGAGAGGCATAACCTTAGCCTGGAGGATAGTTCTTTGAATTAAACATATTTAGACTCTTGAAAAGCCTCCCATGTTAACCTTATTACTCTCATTTCATGATTTAAAAAACAAACAAACAAACAAACAAAAAACTCATCCCTGTTTAATCAGCTCTAGAATAATGTTTGGAAACCACAGATTTTTTTTTTTTTTTTTTTTTTTTTTTTTTTTTTTTGTCTTTTGTCTTTTTGTCTGTTGTTGTTGTTGTTGCTATTTCTTGGGCCGCTCCCACGGCATATGGAGGTTCCCAGGCTAGGGGTCGAATCGGAGCTGTAGCCACTGGCCTACGCCAGAGCCACAGCAACGCGGGATCCGAGCCGCGTCTGCAACCTACACCACAGCTCACGGCAACGCCGGATCGTTAACCCACTGAGCAAGGGCAGGGACCGAACCCGCAACCTCATGGTTCCTAGTCGGATTCGTTAACCACTGGGCCACGACGGGAACTCCAGATTTTTTTTTAAGTTTTTTTTTTCCCCCCTCCATGTGGAGTGGCTTGATGGGGGATCTCAGTTCTCAGACCTGGGCAGTGAAAAGCGCTGAATCCTAACCACTAGACCACTAAGGAACTCTATGGAAACCACTGATTTAGACCTTTGCTGAATCCTAACCACTAGATCATCAGGGAACTCTGTGAAAACCACTGATTTTACACCTTTGCTTCTGAGAGGTGGTGGCTTCTATAATATTGACTCAGGAATAAGTTTCAGGCCTCATGACAGGAATAGTCCTGCAGGATCTCCCCATTGCTTTTTTTCCGTGGTGTGGAGAGAAGTACCTGGAAACAACCAACAAACAAATGTATAGTGAACACCTCTGTGCTAGTCACTCTGCATGTATGTGAGGTGCACAACTCAGGTGACACATGCAAGAATGGAAAAGGGGCACTTTTACTTATTTGCTTACTGAATTTACTTTTTTTTTTTTTTTCTTTTTTTTTTGCCTTTTCTAGGGCCGCTTCCGCAGCATATGGAGGTTCCCAGGCTAGGGGTCTAATCGAAGCTGTAGCCACCGGCCTACACCAGAGCCACAGCAACGCAGGATCCGAGCCGCATCTGCGACCTACACCACAGCTCACAGCAACGCTGGATCCTTAACCCACTGAGCGAGGCCAGAGATCGAATCCACAACCTCATGGTTCCTAGTCGGATTTGTTAACCACTGCACCACGATGGGAACTCCTGAATTTACTTTCTATCCAAATATGTTCAACCTGGAGTTCATGTTGTGGCTCAGCAGGTTACAAACCCCACTAGTATCCCTGCTCTCATTCAGTGGGTTAAGGACCTGGTGTTGCAATGAGCTGTGGTGTAGGTCACAGAGGCAGCTTGGATCTGGCATTGCTGTGCCTGTGGCATAGGCTGGCAGCTGCAGCTCTGATTCCACCCCTAGCCTGGGAACTTCCATATGCTGCGTGCAGCCCTAAAAAAAAAAAAAAAATAAGATAAAAATAAAATTTAGGAGTTCCCGTCATGGCTCAGTGGTTAACGAATTGGACTAGGAACCATGAGGCTGCAGGTTCGATCCCTGGCCTCGCTCAGGGGGTTAAGGATCCAGCATTGCCCTGAGCTGTGGTGCAGGTCACAGACGCAGCTCAGATCCAGAGTTGCTGTGGCTGTGGTATAGGCCTGCAGCTACAGCTCTGATTAGACCCCTAGTCTGGGAACCGCCATTTGCCAAGGGTATGGCCCTAAAAAGACAGAAAGACAAAAAAAAAAAAAAAAAAAAAATCCTGCAGGTCCATGTAGGTCCCTACAGAGTTCTGCACACCCTGCCCACACAAGACTGTCTCAGATCTAAAGGCTCTTTATGCCACATGTGGGTCACTCTGGGTGTGAGTTTATCTTTTTAGTATAAAACTTTGATCCCTATTAAAAGGCAACACTTACTATTATCAGTCATCATACTTTGTACAGTCCAAGGAGCTGAGTGGGTACAAGGGTGGATAATAGGCAGGGAACAGGAGAATACTATATCACATTATTTTCTACTAGCACAAATTCTTTTACTTTCATTTAACTTTCTTATTCCTGTACTAAATATACATCTATGAGAATAATGCATCTGGAAGTTCCCATCGTGGCTCAGTGGTTAACAAATTCAACTAGGAATGATGAGGTTGCGGGTTTGGTCCCTGGCCTCACTCAGTGGGTTAAGGATCCGGCATTGCCATGAGCTGTGGTGTAGGCTGCAGACTTGGCTCGGATCCTGAGTTGCTGTGGCTCTGGCATAGGCTGGCAGCTACAGCTCTGATTAGCCCCCTAGCCTGGGAACCTCCATACGCCGCAGGTGTGGCTGTAAAAGACAAAAAAAAGAAAGAATAATGCATCTGTCTTATTCATTACTACAACCCCAGAAACTAGAACACATAGTAGGCTATTAATAAATTTTGCTGATAAAATGAATGGGAATGAATAAGATAAAAACACACCAAAATTTTTTTTTAAAAAAAGGAATTCCCTGGTGGCTCATAGGGTTAAGGATCTAGCATTGTCAGGTCACTGCTGTAGCACAGGGGCACAAGTTCAATGCCTGATCTGGGAACTTCTGCATACCGCCCCTGGCCATTCTGGAAGCTTATGTCAGCTCTTCCTTGGACAGTTCCCTTCCACTGTGGCAAGATTTTTTTTTTTTTTTTTTGCTTTTTTTAGGGCCACACCTGCAGCATATGGAGGTTCCCAGGCTAGGGATCAAATCAGAGCTACAGCTGCCGGCCTACACCACAGCCACAGTAACACCAGACCCGAACCGCATCTTCAACCTACACTGCGGTCGCGGCAACGCTGGATCCTTAACCCACTGAGCGAGGTCAGGGATGAAGCCCGCAACCTTATAGTTCCTAATCATATTTGTTTCCGCTGCACCACAATGGGGAACTCCAAGAAATGGCTCTTTCTTCTATGGTATTTCTTGTGTTGTTTTCAGATCATTGCCTTTGAGATAGCATTCTCTTCCAGCTGGAAAATAAACTATTTTGGGCAAGAAGTATTGTAAAGAGATTGCAGTTCCCCATGAAGTATAGCACTCTAAGAGCTAAAAATGCTAGTTTACTGAATAAATGAATGACTAGAACTTGAATCCTGAACATACAGAGAATCCCTGAGGAATGAGTTCAGTGTTACAGGGGTTTAGTCCAAAGTAGTGTCTTCTAGATTGTCCTACTTCCTGAGGTGTAGCACCTCCTAGTGGCTGCTGCCTCCTTCCTGGATGCCCTCAAACATGCATGGGGCCTTCAGTAACTCCCTTCCAGAATTCTATCTTCTCATCCTCAAAACTTCAGTGTCACCCCCATCATTGAAGCGCAGTAGATGATAAGGCCCAGGAGATTCAGGCAGGTTTCTTCTAGTAACCCCAAGTATTCACAAATCAAATAATGAAGGACTCTATCAGAGCCAGGTAGTTCTCTAGACCAGAGCAGCACTTCTCAAACTTTAAGGTGCAGATGAATATTCTGGGGAGAATCTTGTTAAAATGAAGTTTCTGATACAGTGGTTCTGGGTTGTGGGCCAAGATCTGATTATGAACTAGTTTCTGGGTGATACCAATTGATGCTGGTCCAGTCTGTACTGTGTCCCTGTGGTGACTGGCAACTATAGCAGTAGCAGCTCCCAGAGGCACTGAATATGGCCAGAGGCCAAGGGGTTGAATGCTTAAGCAAACACTCTGAAGCTTATAAAACATGTCCCCTTTGAGGTTTTCCCCTTTAAGGTTTTTTCCTGTATCTTTCCTGGTGCAAAGCACGTGGTTTAAATCAAGAGGTCAAGGGGAGGGAGCTGACAAACTGCTCTGAGAGTGGGAGCAGCAGTCTTGGTGAGGTCATCCCAGGCCGGGGTCTCAGCCCTCAGCTTTGCAGCCCAGAAACTCCATTTTGGCAGTGCACCCAGAGATAAGCAGACTCAAGGGGAATGAATCATACCAACCGGACTCTTCAGAGTCTAAACTAAAATGCCAAAGGTAAGAACAAATGCCAACTAATCAGAAAACTTGTTCAGAGCAATGCTCTTCCCTGCAGGAATGTCTACATGGGCAGGCAAATCACTACCAAAATTCTATTTTGTGGGCCTGAAATCTGAGCAAGGGGAATCAAGCGAAGAGGATATCATGACATTTTGATAGCTGGAGGCACCCATCTCCAGGGTAACTGTATACCTGCCAAGGTCAGCAGTCGGAAGTTAGAGCACCTTCCCTTTCTATTACTCTTCCAGCAACCAGTAACTTTCTGTTCACTTTCTAAATTATTTATTTATTTATTTATTTTTGTCTTTTTTGTCTTTTTGCCGCTCCTGTGGCATATGGAGTTCCCAGGCTAGGGGTCTAATTGGAGCTGTAGCCACTGGCATACACCAGAGCCACAGCAACATGGGATCTGAGCCACGTCTGCGACCTATACCACAGCTCACGGCAATCGTACCCAAAACCTCATGGTTCCTAGTCGGATTCGTTAACCACTGCACCACGGCGGGAACTCCCTGTTCACATTCCTGCTTTTAGAATATATAGTTCAGTGGCCTTGAATGGATATGAAAAGCTAGAGTGGGTCACCTCCAGTGGTATACGATTGTGGTTTTTATTTTCTTGGTTGACTATTTTTACTCATAATACTCTTAGAAAGTGACTGCCCAGAATTTTTCTCCAGAATGATAGCAGCTCATTGCCTAGTAATGAAGCACCAGCAAGAAAGGAATGGGGATTGGGGGTTGGGCCGTCAGGGAAAAAGATCTTTTCCTTGCTTCCCACCCTGATATCCTATTCCAGCCTGCAAATTTAAAAACCTTTAGGGAGTTGCCTGGTAGTTTAATGGCTAGAACTTGCTCTTTTACTGCTGTGTTCTGGGTTCAGTCTGGGTCTAGGAACTAAAGGCCCACACTAAGCTACTACAGGCTGTGGCCATCCCTCCACAAACACACTCACATAAAACCTCTTCAGTGTAATTACCTTGTAAATGGTCAGAGCTGCAGAAGTTGTCACATACTCTTGGCTGGTTCTATTTTTGCTGGTTATGGTGATTTTCCATATATACAAAACGCTTAAATCAGAGTCCAAAATCTGACAATTTCTAAGGCACCACTTTCCCCATTCTACTGTCCCACCATCTGAGCTGTCCTGTTGTGCAGCTTTAAACTCATCAAATTTAGGATGAGTGTCTTACTTTTACAGGCCATTCAGTGAGCTTTTGCTAACAGATTGCCAGTAAAGGGAGCACAACCTCATCGAAAAATCCATCCTTCCTAAGACTACTTACAAACTTGCTTTGACACCTCTAGGTCCCAAAGCTGGAGAGCCCCGTTGCTCAGGAAGTCCTATCTCATTTCCTCCTTGATAGTGAAACTGCCATTGCCAGCCATCTGAGAGTCAAATCCAAAACTTACTTCCATTTGGCCTAATGCCAAATGACGGACCTAAATTCGAGTTTGGATTTTTGCATGTGTGTGTGTGTCTTTTTTTGCCTTTTCTAGTGCTGCTCTGGTGGCATATGGAGGTTCCCAGGCTAGGAGTCCAATCAAAGCTATAGCCGCCAGGCTACACCAGAGCCACAGCAACGCTGGATCCGAGCCTCGTCTGCAACCTACACCACAGCTCACGGCAACGCCAGATCCTTAACCCACTGAGCGAGGCCAGGGACCGAACCCAAATCCTCATGGTTCCTAGTCGGATTCGTTAACCACTGCGCCACGACAGGAACTCCTGCGTTTGGATTTTTTAATTAATTTATTATTATTATTGCTTTTTAGGGCTGCACCGGCAGCATATGGAAGTTCCCAAGATAGGAGTCAAAGCGGACCTGCAGCTGCCATCCTTTGCCATAGCCACAGCAACACCCGATCTCAGCCACGTTTTCAACCTATGCCACAGCTCACTGCATCGCGGAGCCCGGACACAGTTAGCCAGGCCAGGCAGGGATGGAACCCTCATACTCATGGATACTAGTGGGATTCATTTCCACTGCGCCACAATGGGAACTCCCAGGATTTTTTTTTTTTTTTTTTTTTTTTTTTTTTGTCTTTTTGCCATTTCTTGAGCCGTTCCTGTGGCACATGGAGGTTCCCAGGCTAGGGGTCTAATCGGAGCTGTAGCCACCGGCCTATACCACAGCCACGGCAACGTGGGATCCCAGCCGTGTCTACAACCTACACCACAGCTCATGGCAACGCCGGATCCTTAACCCGCTGAGCAAGGCCAGGGATCAAACCCTCAACCTCATGGTTCCTAGTTGGATTCGTTAACCACTGAGCCAAGATGGGAACTCCCTGGGGGTTTTTTTGGTTTGTTTTTTGCTTTTTTTTTTTTTTTTTAATGCTCATAAAACAAACTAAAATTTGCTTTGAACCTGAGGCAGATTAGAAAAAAATCCTCCAGGAGAAAATCCTTCTCACCTAAGAGGCACTGGAGGCCACAAACTCCTCTTTGGCACTCTCACAGTGGCTGTGGGAACCAGAGCCTCCAGAGCGGTCAGATTTTTCACCTGTCACAGTTTACTGTCTAATCTGCACTCTTCTAACCCTTAGTAAATATGTGCACGATGTTCCTAAAATCCCTGCACTCCCAAGTATTGGGTCTTTAGCCAGTATGAGGCTTTTTAAGAGAACCTAATAAATGATTTCACCATTGATAGGAAACAAATGAGGAAAGAGAGAGTACCCCACGGTACAATCTCCCTAAATTTAACAATCATATACAGCAAGGGAGAGGAAGGCTGGCTGATTGACTGGCAGATTGAGTTATAAAGAGACAGTGAAGTCCCAGAATTCATTTTTTGCCGCTTTATAATCTAGGCCCTGACCTAAAGTCCATCCGACGGGCACAATCAGAGACTTCCGAATCTAAAAAGGCGCCCCTGCCGTGCCATTGTTCCCACAATGCCGTGACTCGGATTCGAACCGAGGTTGCTGCGGCCACAACGCAGAGTACTAACCACTATACGATCACGGCGAGCTACTGGGGCGCCACGAGAATCACGTCACCGAGTGTTGTTCCTGTTGAGATGGCTGCCGCTCTAGCCTAAAGTTGCCCAATACCGACCCGGCCCCTCTGGTCCTCATGCCCAGCCTGAAGCCGGGTGGAGGCACTGGGCACTCCCGGCCGACGTCTTCGCTTGTCATCTGCAGGCACCGTATAAAACAGGACGTTGAAAGTGTTTTACAAACTAAAAGACACCTTGGGAGGTCGGGGCTGCAATCCACCGGGGCCCTCACGCAGTCTGCGCATGTGAAGCGCCGGGGCCGTCCGAATGGCGGCAATGGGCCCCCCTTCTCACACCCACCGTGCCCCGGCGCTCAAGCTATCTGAACGGAAATGGGAATGGGGATGTTTCTTAAATCCTACAAGAAGGAAAATCAGTTTGGACCCACCCGCACAACTTCCTTCCAGACGCAGGGTAAGAGAAATTCCGACACGGCCTGCAAGGAGATAGAAAAACGATGGGACCTGGCTCGCGGGCGAGCGCAGAAGAATGCGGAGAGAGCAAGACGCCAGTGAGAAACTGCGAGGTTAGAGTTGGGCGGGAAAGAGCAGTGACAAGGCAAGGTGGGCGTGGCTTTAAACAGAGAAAAGCTTCAGCGACAGAGAAACAGCGCCGGGCCTCGGTAGCTCGCCGTGATCGTATAGTGGTTAGTACTCTGCGTTGTGGCCGCAGCAACCTCGGTTCGAATCCGAGTCACGGCATTGTGTAAAGCAATAACACGGCAAGAGGCTTGTGTTTTAACGCTATCATCAAATTTTATCTTCAGTTGGTACCACCATTCGAAAATGGATACTACTCTGCCCGTGACAGTTGGAAACAATATTTACGCCAGACGCCTGGCTAAATTGGATTCCGGAAGAATGTAGGCTTCCTGTTACCCTTGGTTACGCATGTCATTGTTCTTCCGGACAAAGCACAGCGCGCTGGCAAGGCTCATAAATGTTATAATTGACATATGTACAAATTTCCATGGCACCAGTGGAAACGGGCTCCCAGTAATAGAAAGAGAAGGATTCGCAGAGGAGGTGACCTTTGAAGCAGCTCTTAACGGCAGAAAGGGAATTTGTCAAGCAGCCAGGGTAATCTAGGGTGCTGAGGCTTAAAGGAGGTCTCTAAAAGGAACTATCACAATTCCTTTTTGTAGGTCTTCTCGCTTCCTCACCCCCACGACTCCCAAAAACCTTGGCCTGACAGGTAGTAGGCACTTCTCAAGGACGTGTTGAGCAAATGAAAACGAGTAACTAGGCAATGGGAAAGGACACTGAGGGAAGGCACAAGATGAGCTGGAAAAGGTAGACAAATTTCCTGCAGTGTTGGGGGTGAGGATAAGAGGTGGAGGAGTGAGATGTTTCTATTCGCGTTTAGCAAGATTCCTCTGGCGACTCTGCAGGGTGGAGAAGGGGGCGAGCGATTAGAGCAGACGACACGGAGAGATGGGTGGGTTCTCTGGATTCACTTGTTAGAACGAGTAGCACGTTCTCAGTTTAGCAAAAAGTCATTGCCTACTGTGGACTCATGGTTCTAGGAGCCTTGGGGACGGGAGCACGGACGTACAAGAAGAAAAATCGGACCAAGTCCCTGCTGGGCCCAGGAACGCAAAAGAGGAGGGTATCGGCTCCGGCGGGAGTCTCGTGGAGCGACGAGTCAGGGCCTTCGTGGGAGTAAGAGAAACTAGGAATGGCGGGGTGAGATGTGTTCATTGGGTCCCTTCTAAGTGGCCTGCCGGGTCCTGGGGGAACCCACGTATTCCGCAGAGGCAGCGTTGGGTCAATCCTGCGGAAATTGTCAGGGAGGAGAAGCCCCGAGGAGCGTCCCCTGCGGTTTGGGGCCGCTGGAATGGTCTCCGAGGCAGAGGAGATGGGCGTCCTTCAAGGAGAGTTATTCAGCTTGTGAACAGTCTGAGCTCGGGCCGGGCCGGGCCGGTCCCTGGATCCCCAAGTGGTCCCCACTGAAAACTTCCACCACCTTTACTGCATTATCTCCACCTTCCGTGGCTGATGGGCCAAAACAGGAGAGAACCCGAGCAGCTGGCAAGGGAGCAATGCGCCTGCGCGTTCTGAGACTCGGCCTTGGGCCGGAACCCGCCCCATAGGTGGACCTTTCAGTGACGTACAGAATGGGAAGGCCTATAACTGTTGAAGTAGACAATCAGAAAGGCGACTCTGCAGGTCCCCGGTAGCTCGCCGTGATCGTATAGTGGTTAGTACTCTGCGTTGTGGCCGCAGCAACCTCGGTTCGAATCCGAGTCACGGCATTGTGGGAACAATGGCACGGCAAGGGGCCTGCTTTTTTTAAATTATTTATCTTTTTGTGTGCCAGTCTAAAACACGTTGTATAAATCATGACTCACTTTCTCGAAATGAACCGCTGCATCTCTATTTTGAAAACTGAGCTACACCTGCGATAGCCACCTTGAGTAATTCTCATTTAATACTCTAAATACGGCTTCAGATCAAACAATTGTTAACCCCTTCCCTCATGAAAAAATCGTTCTCTTACACCAAACAGCGCCCCTGTGGTTTTGCGGGTTTTTTTCTTTTTCATGCATTTTTTCAAAAAAATAATTTGTCCATTTTCAAATAGAGAATAAAATATGCACAAGTCCACTGAAGTGTCTCCCTCTCATTCTTCACTCCTTACCCACCAATTATTGCCAGGTTTCAATATATATTTCTTTGTCAGTCTTTGTATAAACAAATATTTATCTATGTATATATATGCAAATATATATCCCCTTGCTTCTTGCATAATAGAGACGACCTCTTCCCTTCCTCCTCTTCACCTCCAGAAATCAGACTAAACTTGAAGCATTAGATTTTGCATCCTAGGCAATATCCCTTTACTGGGAAGACTATACATACCTAGAGGGAATCTCCACCCAACTGATCCTGTCCTTTTTCTCCAAAGCCCTGGCTCCTGGCTGGGGAGGGTGGAGCACTGTTTGGGTTGATAAGACAAGGGAAAGGAAGTCCTTACTGTGCCCATAAAAAGCTTTTGGATAGGCGCCTGGGCTCTGTTAGGAATCAGCCCTATTTTGACTTCAGGCTGGAAGGGCACAGAAGCATCCTGGGTTTGGAGTTGGGAAGAGCAGCTTCACTTGATAGTTCATTTGGTGACCCCCTGCACTTCCATCTCTTATCTTATTGTCAGGATCCAACTTAAATCACAAACCACTCAAGTTAGAAAATTTTAATGCATTGAAGGGCAGAACTGAATCCTACTATATTTGTATTCCAAGAATACCACCTCTCCATAAATATTTGAACAGAGATTTCTTATTGGATTCATAAATGAGAGAAGTGGCCCAGTTTACTTTATGGTTGTCTCTTACAAGTTGTATTCTTGCAACATAGAATCACGTTATTTTCCTAGCAGTCCAATGGAAAACGTGGCCCAAATGAAGCTCCATCTACATGCAGAATCTCCAAGAACAGAGTGTGTATGTGAGTGTATGGGGATGTGTTTGAACTTTCACGGTTGTGGAGAGCAGATGGGCCCAAGGCAAGGCTGGAGACAAAAGGCAAGAGCCCAGACTTAGAAGGCAGAACCAGAAGGGATGAGAGCTCAGGACAAGACTGGCCATTCAACCTCAGGCAAACAGAAGTAAAGCCACCCTAATCAGTATCCAGTAAGAAAAATAAGTGCTAAGGACTAGGCATTGGGACATGTGCAAATCTAGGAGGTTAAGGGAGGAGGAGAGGATGTGGCTTGAGAGAAAGGAAAACACTGTCATTTTAAAGAAAGTTTGGGAAAAGAAGGTTTCAAGCACAGAGGAAGTCAGCATACTCTGCAAAGGAGAAAGAGGAATAAGAAAGTCAATAGTCTTATCATTTAGAAGTCATTGTTGATGTTTAAAACCTTCTAAAAGAGTAAATAGATAACATGTATCGGGAGTCAGAAAAAAAATGTGCACTCTTTGCCCCAGTAACTCCACTTTTGAGACTCTTTCCAAAGGAAATAATCCTAAACTTGGAAAAGTTATCTGCATACAAATGTTTGTTATAGTTATTTAGAAGGGACAAGAATGGAAATAATGTAAATGCTCAACACATAAAGTGTTGAACTAAATGAAGCTATGTTTATTTGATAAGATATTAAATAGCCATTTTTAAAGTACAAAGTCAATTTCTAAATACCATTTCCAACTAAAAGGAGTAAGACTTCAGAAGTACAAGTTGAGTCTGGAATATATTGTATGAGAAAACAAGTAAATATTTAAAGATTGGCAGGACCAAGTCAAAATAAAGCAAAAGGCTCTTAAAAAGGATTCTACTGGCCAAATCTGGGACAATTCTCAACATCAAAAAGAATAATGAAGGTAATGGATTATATCACACTGAATTTTTTGTTTGTTTGTTTGTTTTTTTGTCCTTTTGGGGCTGCACCCGCAGCACATGGAGGTTACCAAGCTAAGGGTCTAGTCGGAGCTACAGCTGCCAGCCTATGCCAGAGCCACAGAAACACAAGATGTGAGCCGCATCTGCGACCTACACCACAGCTCACGGCAACGCCAGATCCTTAACCCACTGAGCAAGGCCAGGGATTGAACCTGCAACCTCTTGGTTCCTAGTCGGAGTCATTAACCACTGTGCCATGATGGGAACTCCCACACCATTTTTTTTTTTTTTTTTTTTTAAAGCTTTTTTGAGACCATGGGGATGGGGAAGGGGAGAAGGAGGAGGGGGAGGGAGGAGGAGGAGAAACTCTTCTTTACAGAGGAATGTCGATAATAAATGCAGAATGACAGATTTAGTCACCATTTTGTACTCCTCACTGTAACAACAAATGTAAGCACAGATCATCAATGGATGCTAAAACCACTGGGTAAAACACTGTTGGGAACTAATAGTTAAAGGTCTAAGGACATCACAACACAACTTACTTTAAATTGTCAAGCAGAGAAATCTGATAGATTCCAACTTAAGCAAGTGATAAGCCTAGCATCACGAATAAAGAACAAAAGTGTACTATTGGCCAGCCTGCCAGTGTGACACACAGCAAAGTCCACAATGTTCCTTATGTACTTTATATACTGGTCTTTTCAAGAATGTCTAACCTGAACCTAATCACGAGGAAACCGTGGAAAGATCCAAAATGTGGGACATTCCATATGACCATTGCCAAAGACACTTTTAAAATGATCAGTGTCAGGAGAAAACAAACTAGCAAGAAAAAAATGGGGAACTGCTCAAATTTAAAGAGATTAAACAAGTGCAACAGGGGGAGCTTGATAAATCCTGATTAAGGACAAAAAAAACCCCCACAGCACTGAATATATAAAACATTCAGGGGAAAAAAGAAAAAATTAATATGAACTGTGTAATAGACAATACTATTATGATAATGGTCTTATGGCCCTATAGAATTCCTTTTTCTTAGGAAATGGCTGCTGAAGTATTTAGAGCTTGAAGGGTCATGATATCTGCAACTTGCATCAAATGGTTAAGGAAACAAAGGAGAGGGGGATAGAACAAATGTGGCAAAATGTTAGAAAGTAGTGAATCTAGGTGAAGGGTATACAGATTTTCAATGTACTTTGAATTTTTCTGTAGCTTTGAATTTTTTTGAAAAAAAAAAGTTAGAAGAAAGTAAAGCTTAGATAATTAAGATGGGGAAATTATGCAATGCTAAGTGGAAAAAAACAAGGACGGAATTGTTTATACCACAATTTTAGCTATATAAAAATAAGAACAAGAGAAATGATCTTTATTCATTTCAACATTTGTTAAGCTCCTGCCACATGACAGGCTCTGCACTAAGTGATGGGAACACCCGGCTTTCTCTTCAGAATCCTGAGTCTATGGTATAATGCTTAACACGCTTAAATTCGAGACTTTGCCATCTGGCAAACTGCACTCAAGGCTCAGAGGAACCTTGCTGTCATGGCCTCACCCCTGTGTCCTTGGTTGCTAGCAAGCTCAACAACCCTTGCTTCCAGGAGCCCACACTCTGGTAGCGGAGGAAAGTAAATCAACAAATAGTTTAAAACAAGAGTAAGTTCATCGTGCACATAAGGTATTACAGCTTTTTAATTATCATTAAACTCTACCCTTATGATATCCTCTCCCTTCCTCATCCAACTTTACTTCTTATTCTTCCTCACTTTGAATCCTCCACTTTTTTATGGTATGCTGCTTCCCATCTCAATGCCTTCACTCAACCCATGCTGACCTCCTGGTTTGTAATGTCCTTTCATGCCTTTGATTTATCTGTCCAAATCCTACCCAGCTCAGGCCTAACCCCCTCCATGAAGCCTGCCATCTTTCATGCAGACTTGGTTGATTCCTTTCCTCTGAACTGACAGCTTAATTCCATATTACTTAAGAATATGTGGCTTCATTTGACACCTACCCATTGTAAGCATTTTACAGTTTACAAAGCCTGTTCATATCCATCATTTCCCCTAACCCTCACATGACAATTACCATGCTGTCATGCCTTTTGCAGATATAAGGAAAGTGAGACAGCGGCATTGAGTACCTTGCCACCAATCCTCAAAGATCTGGCTACAGCCCGTAACTATTGTTGTCAGACACCCAGTGATTGAGGAGACCATCCAATGTGGATCAACTGGACCATTCTTCTGGACCAGTCTTTATTATCTCTATGTCCAGCATTGCTTTGTTAGCCAATTTTTTTTCAGCCTTTCAGGGCTGTACCTACGGCACATAGGTTCCCAGGTAAATCGGAGCTGCAGCTGCCAGCCTACATCATAACCAAGGCAACGCCAGATCCCAGCTGCCTGTGACCCATGGCTGGCTGCAGCTTGAGGCAATGTGGGATTTGTAACCCACTGAGCAAGGCCAAGGATCAAAGCCGCATCCTTACGCATACTAGTAGGGACCCACCGAGCCAAAATGGGAACTCCCTGTTAGTCAATTTTTTAAGCTGCACATTTTTACAATGTACATGGTATTTCCTCTATCATAAGCCATGAAATGAGGAACAATATCAGATGTTTCAGCATCTACTATAGCCCTTCCACTCAGTGTGGTGGGAGGACCAGTTGTATCTGTATCATCTGGGAGCCTGTTAGAACTACACAGGGACCCCATCCCAGCGAGACCTACAGAATCTGAAACTTCAATTTAACAAGTTCCCCAGGAGATTTGTGTTCACATTAAAGTTTGAAAAACACTGTTCTGTAACACCGACTAGAATGTGAACAGGGCAAAAACTCCACGAATATTTTGAGGGCCCTGGGAATCCTAGGGGATTCTCAGTTTTACCATCACATCTTACTCTACTCCAGCTTTAAGGCCTCTTCCCTTTGCGACATCTCTTGAGTCTTTGCCCCCTTACAAGGTAAATAGGAGCCTAAGAATAAGGGAGACACTGAGGCAGTGCCAAGGGGGGTGGGAGTGGGAGTGGGATGTTGGTGAGGTGAAGCTGCTTTCTAACTGAGCCAAAAGAAAATGTTGGCGTCAGCTTCAGGGTTACAACGTTTCTGGGGAGAAACGCTTTATTTCTAAGACAAAAATGCCTATTGCTTGAGCATCCCAGCCTCTGGAAGATAAGGGGTTTGTGATAGACAACATTGGAACTGTTTCTAGACTTGATTTATTGACTTGTCTGTTTTTATTCTGTCACTAATCTGATTGACAATGAAACCCAGGATGTGACTTGAAGGGATTTCTCTGTGCGCACACTGCCCTTAGGGCGGGGAGGAAGAGGGGGCATCTGCTTAGCGCGGGTGCGCCTGTGAGTGGGAGGGATTTGCCTGAGAGAAGGATGTGTGGAAACCCCACGGGAGACGTGGGTGCCTCTAGGGAGTTGACTGTAACGTGAGGCGTATCTGCCCAGAGTGGGTTTGAGTATGTGCGGGCGGGGCGGGCAGTTAGATTGGAGGCAGTAGGTGGGGCTCCCATGGTAGCACGCGGGAGGTGGTGGTTACAGACACATCTTACAGAACAGCCCCTGTTTCATACCCCACCCCAGTTTTTCCTCCTACGATATTATTTCCCAGGTGGGAGGCCTTGGGGAGGGTAAAGGTGGGGGCGGAAGGCTCCGGAGGGCCAAGAACCCTGGAGTCTGAGGGCTCCCCTCTCGGCGTCACGCGGGAGGTGGGAGGTGGGGAGGGGAACATATAAGGACAGGTGCGCCCCCAGCAGGGGCACGTTTGGGCGACACATGGGGGATTCATCCTCAGAGGTCGCATTCCCTGCCCTCGGGGTCGCCACTTTACTTCTCCAGTATTCACAAGGGCTGGAAGCCTCAGCCCTTCTTTTACATGGGGCAGGGGAGGTAGACCCTTTTAGGTAGCGGAACCCCGCCCCTCCCTTGTTACTGACGAGCCCTACCCCCTCCAGCCGCCAGTGGAGCTCCGCCCCCTCCCCGCCCCCTCCCCGCCCCCAGCCAGGCCGCTGCTCTCCCCGCGTTCAGTCTGGCTGGCCCCATGTTACTGAGCGGAGCTCCTCCGGCTGGCTCCGGCCCGGGGCCGCGGGCGCAGGGGAGCGCAGGGGGCGGCCCGGGGGGATCGCGCCGGGGCGCCGGGGGTGCAGGAGCCGGCCCAGGAGGGGGTAGCAGCGGCGGAGTGGCCAAGTGGCTCCGGGAGCATCTGGGCTTCCGCGGCGGGGGCGGCGGCGGAGGTGGAGGCAAACCGGCGCCCCCCGAACCGGACTACCGCCCCCCTACACCCTCCCCGGCCGCACCCCCCGCACCACCCCCGGACATCTTGGCCGCCTACCGACTGCAGAAGGAGCGCGACTTCGAAGACCCCTATTCCGGGGGGCCGTCCGGCTCCGCTGCCCTAGCCACCCCTGCCGTCCCCGGCCCCACGCCGCCTCCGCGTCACGGCTCGCCCCCCCACCGACTTATTCGGGTCGAGACCCCTGGCCCCCCAGCGCCCCCTCCTGAGGAAAGGATCTCTGGACTTCCCGCCAGCAGCGACCGGGTGAGTGCCGCGCCGGGCGGAGGTGTCCAGGAGGAGAGGTGGTCAGCGGTCTGGGGCTTTCGAGAGGGACAAAGGTGCCCTGGCCGGGTCCGGGCCCCGCGGTGTCACGGTTCCTGGCGGACACAATTTTAGTCCCGGTCCCCAGGGTTCGGAGCCTTCATCCACCTTTGTTCAGATTCTCGACCTTCTTACCTGGGACGTGCTCCCCAAACTCTGCCTCTATCCCCTATTACTGCCCCAGAACTAGTGACACTCCCCCCCCACCCGCCCCCGCCCAGGCTCTGCTCTCCTCATCGCAGCCCCCGGAGCCTAATCAAGGAGCCTTTTTCTAACGGAATTTGAGCTCCCCTTCTCCCCCTTTTTATGGCCTTTCTGCCCCCTGGGAGCAGCAGCTCACTGCCCTTTGATCTCTGACCCCCGCCCCCAACCCCAGGGCGGCAGAGCTAGCACAAAGCTCCTTTCTTCCTTTTAAGAAAGCCAGAGCATCTTTGTAGGTGCTGAAGCTCCAGGAAGGAGGCGCAGGCTGGGTTTCTCTCTGTGGACACAGCAAGAGCTGGCCTTTGCCTTGCCCAGTGGCACTGGAGCCGGGTGGACTGTTGTTCTCAGGAAGCCAGAACAGGCAGTATGCAGGTCTTCACCAAGGATGCTGACCATTGAGATCCAGGCAGGCCCATTCTTTGTCCCCCCAGGTATGGGAACAATCTATGCTCAGAACCTGTTGCCCATAAGGGGCTAAGCAACTGAGTCCACTTCTCCTTTCCTCTCCTCCTCTTGGCCTCCTCTTGCCCAGGTTCATTCTAAGGGTGGTTACAGCTTTTCATGAATCTGCAGGCTTGGGGTGGAGAGGAGGGCTGGGCATTCACTGTTCCTGAGAACATCCACTGTGCCTTAGAGGCCCCTGTTAGAGAAGCCACCCCCTGCCCAACCCAGTGTGGCCTTATCCCTCCCTGACAGCTGAAAGCCATCTCCAGGTCCCTGTAGCGCTAAATTCTAAGACTATGACTCTGTGGGCTGCCCTGGCGCTGTTGTCCCTCTTCACTTACCCCTGGGAGCTTAGCTCTGGGGCTTTCTCCCCTCTCCTCAGCAGAGAACACAGTTTTATTTGATTGGAGGCAAAGTTGCTGTCTGAATCCATTGGCTCCATCCAGGGTTGAGGCTTTCAGCTGAGAGCATGCCACTGTTCTGCCTGATTTCTTGGGTAAGAAAATTGTGTCAGGGTCAGAACAGTAGCCTCAGGAATGTGAATTATTTTTCCCCTAGTTCCTGCTGTGGGGCATGGCTTCCCATCCTGGGCCAGGATCCTTAGTCTACAGAAGGAAGCTGTGCTTTCTTCACTCATCCTTTGCTTTCTCTTCTTCCTAACTGTTCCCTGCTGTTGCGGGCGATGTGTGGTGATGGTGGCAGTGAGGCAGACAGAACATCAGGCCTTGTTCTTACTATTGACCAGTTAGCCTCCTCCTCCCTGACCACTGCCTGCTGGCACATGGGCCTGAATTGTCCCTGGGCCTCCTCCCCTCTGCATCGTCTTGAAATGCTCCCCTCTGCATCGTCTTGAAATGGCATAACAGGCTGCCCACCAAGTTCTGTGGGCTCCTCCTGGGTCAGGACTGGGAACATATCTTCCTCATATTGTGTCTCTCAAGTACCTGACAAAATGTTTGGCATAAAGAGGAGTGGTGCATAAAAATGTCCTGCCAGGGTGACCTGAGGGTCAGAGACTCTCTTAACTACAGTTTCCCTTGTACATTTCCCCAGAGACCTCCCCCCCAAGGAAGGGGCTGTGCCCACACAACCATGCAGAAACCCACAGATCCTTCTCACGGAGGGCATCCATGCCTCCCCCTGGGTTGCCTCTGTGGTCTGTGGCTTGGGGGCTAAGAGGTATATGACTCCTTTGTCAGCTTCAGGGACAGGATGTAATACAGCAGGATTTCCTTGGAGCCACACAATCTGTTGCTCAGTGTGTGTGTGAGAAGGACCAGGATGCCATCTGAGCTGGCGCAGGCAGAGGGATGCTGACCTGGGGCCCCCCACCATTCAGAGAGCAGCTCCACCCCTTTAGGAGCAGAGTTCAGAGTATCTTCTTAGGGAGAGCCCAGACTATGTACCTAGGCCCCTTATCCTTGCAAAGCTCACAAAGAGTTGTGGCTTCTGGACAGTGAGCTGGCCTGGTCCCCAGGTGGGCTTCTGTTCCATGTGGTTGCTTTCTTCCTGGCCTTGGTTTCCCCTCCTCTCAGCCTTGGCTTGTTGCTTTTGGGTCAACTTCCTGAGGTAAGTTGAGGCTGGGGACCAGGTTGTGCCTTGGACTGGCTCATTTCTCTCTGCAGCCCAGATGTTGGGTGGGTCAGAACCCTCTGAGAGGTGCTGAATGGTGAGGTTTGGTGAAATGGGTAGAAATGCTTCTGTGGTGAACCAGAGACGTTGAGGAGGAATGAGCTAGTGGATTTGGGGGCGAGGGAGAACCCTGAGAGGCCTTGGGGCTCAGGACCATTAGCCTTCTCCCTATGCAGGGCTCTGGCTGCTGGCCCACCCTGAGACCCATGGCTGCAGTTAGCAGGGGTGCAAGGGTGGCCATCTGGGCAGCCCTGGCATGGCAGGTGTGGGAGCAGCAGGAGGCGCATCCTGTACCAGGCAGGCAGGGCCTTGCCATCTGGCTGTGGGAAGGCTCCCTTGTGGTGCTGGACCCTGTCTGGCCAACAGACCATGCTCTGGCAGGGGGGCTAGAGAGCTGCATCTACCCTTGCTTTGCTCCCTTTTCTTAGGCCTTCAATAGGAAAAACCTGATCTGATTAGGAAAGGGGGATGGGGATGGGAGAGGGGCTCCGGCTGGAAGCAGCTTTGAGCTGCCTGTGACCATCTGCACAGTGTGTCCTTTGCCTCCATCATGCCAAGATATGTGTGTGTGAAAGAGAGACAAAGACAGAGACAGAGAATAGAGAATGAGAGTGAGAGAGCAAAACAGAGAGGTGACTTGAACAATAAGACAGTCAGACACCCGGTATGAATTGAAACTAGGGCTCTTGTTCTTAGCTCATGGAAAGACTTCTGGGGTTCATGAACCTCCAGAAATTGTGTGCAGATGTTTGGGTGTACGAGCATTTTTCTGGGAAAAGGCTCAGTGCTCTCAGATTCTCATTGGTGTTCACAGGGCCCAAAATATTAAGAACTTTAAGGAATAGATACTATACTTCATAGATGGTGTCCACAGGGACTTGGATCCTCAAGGACCCAAATTTGGAAATGAGCAAACAGACTGGAAGAAGAAAGTGGAGGATACAAAGGGTGAACGGGACATATCTACCCTGGGGCTAGGAGGGCAGGTAGGGGGCCTCCCTTAGCCTTTGTTCTTTGAGTGTTTGAGTGTCATTAAGCAACACCGGTCTAGGCACTGAAAGAAACTCACTACCTAGAAGACTGGACCCTTGTCTCTCTTTTTTTTTTTTCTTTTCTAGGGCCACACCTGCGGCATATGGAGATTCCTAGGCTAGGGTTCTAATCGGAGCTGTAGCCTCCGGCCTACGCCACAGCCACAGCAACGCGGGATCCGAGCCAAGTCTGCAGCCTACACCACAGCTCACAGCAATGCTGGATCCTTAACCCACTGAGCAAGGCCAGGGATCAAACCCACAACCTCATGGTTCCTAGTTGGATTTGTTAACCACTGAGCCACGACGGGAACTCCATCAGTAGTTTTTAATATATATAAAAAAAAAAGACATCCCAACACATACAAAAATCCTTGGGCTTAAAGGAAACCTAAGTCTGTTACTAGAAGCCTGGTTAAAAGATGCAGCTAAGAAGGAAAATACAGTGCATATTTCTCTAGAGAGCAGTTTTTAAGGAAGTTTAGGGGTAAGAAGTTTAAAGCTAGTTTGATTGGCTTATATCCCAGGCTCAAACTGAACTGGGGAAAGGTCACAGTGCTAGGTATAGAGTAATGGGACAGTGGTCACTACCCAGAGCCTTGAAATGGATCTTGCTGTCATACAATGCAGGCAACAGAGAGTGAGATAAAAAATAATCAAGCTGCCAACCAATATCTTTAGATCGCACATTCATCATGTAGGTCCAAAAGGTGTAGTCATAGGCCTCTTTTGAGTTTGTTTGCTTTATTTTTTATTTTTATTTTTTTGTCTTTTTGCCATTTCTAGGGCCGCTCCTGCGGCCCCAGGCTAGGGGTCGAATCAGAGCTGTAGCTGCTCCAGCCTATGCCAGAGCCACAGCAACGCCAGATCCACAACCCACTGAATGAGACTAGGATCGAACCCACAACCTCATGGTTCCTAGTCAGATTCGTTAACCACTGAGCCACAACGGGAACTTGAGTTTGTTTGCTTTAGTTTTCCTTCTTATGACTTCCAGAGTCTGGAGGTATGATCTTTTTATTTCACGTGTGCCCTTGTGTCCTCTAATGGAGATGGAGGAAAAAAGAAGGGTCCAGGTCAAGGGACCTTTATGGGCTGGTGAGACCCCTGAACCCTTTGTGGCCAGGGCTAGCTGTCTCTGCTGCTGGTGGTGCCACCGCCCTTGATGCTTCAAGGAGGGCTGAGGTCCGAGGCTACCATGGAATAGTGTGGCATGCATGTCTACACTGTCCCCACTAGGCTCTCAGTCCTTCCAGAAAACATCTGCATCTTGTTGGCTTGGCCAGTGACTCAGTGACACTGCAGCCCTGGTATTTCACCCATTGGGAGCCAGAAACAGCTGGGACCCTGTGACCATGGATGGGAGCAGCTGGCTGGGGCCCAGGGCTTGGAGGGGTACCTGCAGCCTACTGCAGTTGCTTTCATCACAAAACCAGTGTGAAATGATATGAGAGCAGAGGCCAGGATCCAAGCCCTGCATGAGTGAACCTGTGGTGCCTCCAGAGCCTGGAGCCTAGCCTTAAGGTGCTTCACTCTTTTGGAGATTGTTTTGCTTCTGAGCTTCTAGAGGAAATAGGAATCTGTTCTTTTTTGTATTTAACAATGTAATCGTGGACATGGACTGAACCTCTACTTGTATCTAGCACCATTTGAAGCAGCTGATGTGTATTAGACCAGTTGATCATTACAACAACCTATGAGGAAAAGTCTGTTATTATTCCAGCATTACAAACAGGGAGACTGAAGCTCAGGAATGTTGTCACACCTGGAGTTCCTGTTGTGGTGCAGCAGAAACAAATCCAAATAGGAACCATGAGGTTGTGGGTTTGATCCCTGGCCCTGCTCAGTGGGTTAAGGATCCAGCATTGCCGTGAGCTGTGGTGTACGTCATAGACATGGCTCAGATCCTTCATGGCTGTGACTGTGGCATAGGCTGGCAGCTGTAGTTCTGATTCGACTCCTAGTCTGGGAATCTCCATATGCCGCAGGTGTGGCCCTAAAAAGCAAAAAAAAAAAAAAGGAATGTTGTCACACTTGCATGGTTTCACAGCTAGTAAACTGGAGAGCTGAGGCAGCCAGTGCCTTGCATGGGACCTTTGCACCTGCTGAGAGGAAATGTTCACTAAGCTTTTGCTAATGAAAGAGGGGAAGGAGGCTCTTAAAGAAGGAATGAGGAGGGCATTCTGTGCTGAGTTCACCATTTCCTGAATGCTGAAGGCCAGCACTTGCCACCCGATCCTCAAGTGGCCACAGGCACACCTTATGAGGGTCTTAAAGAATTGGTGGCATGGGAAGTTCTAGCGCTGGCTCAGTGGTTAAGGAACCCAACTAGCATCCATGAGGATGCAGGTTAGATCCCTGGCCTTGCTCAGTGGGTTAAGGATCCACCATTGCTGTGAGTTGTGGTGTAGGTCGCAGACACGCCTCAGATCCCACATTGCTGTGGCTGTGGCATAGGCTTCTGTGGCTGTGGCATAGGCCTTTGGCTACAGCTCCATTTCGACCCCTAGCCTGGGAGCTTCCATATGCCGCCGGTACAGCCCTAAAAAGATAAAAAGACAAAAAAAAAAAAAAAAAAAAAACAGTTGGTGGCATGGGTTGCATGTCTGTGGTGTTTGCATGTTATACAAGCAGGGCATGCTTAGTAATTAGGGAAAGACAACAAATTTGTTGGTGTGAAGGAATTTTCTAGGCAGATAAAATTGGGAAGGCATTCCAGTAAGTGGGAACAGAAGGTACAAAAAGTTTGATCTTGAGGAAGGTAAATAGTACACCATTTCCCAAACTGACAGATTTTTCAATGGAAAGGGGATTTCGTGGTTAAATGCTTTGGAGAAATATTGAATTAAACAAAATCAGACTATTCTTTTGGCTTCAGGACTTCTCACAGCCTTTAACACACTAAGGTGTATTTTAAACCTATAAGTAGAGGAGAGAGATGCTACATTTCCCATTTTGGGGAAGAATCTATGGCAAAGTACAGAGAGTCAGGAGGCCTGGGTATTTCTTGTCTCTGTTGCTACACCCTGCACAAGCACCGGGCTCTGAGACCTTAATGCCTGAATATAGGAGATTATCAAGGCTAACATTTATTGAGCACTGACTCTTGCCAGCCTCTGGGCCAAGGACCTTTTTTACATTCAATGTCCTCTACCCAGTCCTATAAGGTAGGTATTAGTATGATCCCCATTCTACATAATAAAAACCCAGAGGCTTCCAGACATTAAATGTAAACCAAAGAAATGGAGAAAAGGGGCAGCTATGGACTTTGGGGACCTTGCAGAGGCCAAATCCTGTGACATGTGTCCTCCTTTCTTTCCAGGCCTCAAAACCCCATGAGTGGGTCAGAGCCCAGCTGCAGAGTGGAGGGCCGAACCAGATGGCGGACTTGCCTACTACCTTAAGAGAGGCTTGGGCAGGAAGGAAAGTCAAAGCCTGACAGCTGTTTTGGGAGGGGCACTGCCCAACTGAACAGAGCAGGGTCCTGGAGGCACCCTGCTGGCTGGCACAAAGGGAGGGGGGAATCTGGCTGGCAGGAGGTATGGGAGCAAGGGACTCTCTGGGCAACTAGTTTGGAAATATTTCAGCATTTCTACAGCATTCTCACTACCAGAGAGTTTGCCTAAATATAGGTCCTGGCTTTAGGTGCCTTCCCTGACAGTTCCTTCCTTCTGCCCTTGAGTCAGAAGGCTGTGATCCACATCAAATGTTGATGCTCCTGACAGGTTGCCTCTAGAGCCCCTACTCCCTACTGGTCAGTCACAGTTAGGATGAATGGGGATCCGAGCGTCTCTGTCACTCCAGAAGATGGAGTCTAAGAAGGCGGCCTTTCAAGCATCTAGTAGATGTGCACGGAGCACCTACTGTGTGCCAGGCCCTGCGATGGCTTCAGTATACAATTGTGAGCATGTCAGAGTTGGGCGGAGGGCCCGTAAAGTAAGCAGTGTCAGAAGCCTACAGTTTTGTCTCCTCACATGATCTAGAAGCTGCTGGGAAACAGGCCCTATCTCTGACAGGGTCCTCTATGCTCAGGGCAGGTGCTGGTCCTGCCAGCCTTCTCAGCAGGTGTCCCTGCTGCTGCTCCCAGTTCCGGCCCTGTGGGTGGCTCTTGTGGGTGCCCCATCCCAGGGCGGGGGCTGGGGCTTCCTTGAGCAGGGTGTGGAGCCAGGAATGGAACAGAGGAGCCATTGAGCTGCCCACAGAGCTGCCACCTGGGTGCCCAGAGGCCCTGCGGGCTGGTGCTGGGGAGGCCCACACAGGCCTGGGAGGGGTTGCAGCTCCTGGCACTGGCCCAAGACTCCAGTGGGAAGGGTGCTGCCTGACCCTCTGACTGGCTTGGGAAGGGGTTGGGGGGCTCCATGGAGTTGGGGAGGGGGTACTAGGGCTTGGGCCAGGTGCTTCTGCTTACTGAGCAGCTTCCAGGGGCTTATAACCCCTATCTGACTCCCCAGCCAGACTCATGCTTCGTCCTCTTCTGAGTGAACAAGGAAAAGTGCTTCCTTTGTTCATTCTTCCTTCCTGTTTCATATGAACTAATTTAACAGATACTTACTGAGCACTTTTAGGGATTGGGAATATGGCAGTAAACATGGTTCCTGCCCTCAGGAAGTTCACAGTCTGCAGGAAGACAGATAATAAAACAAGTGTTTACTATAGAGTGTGATGATTGCCCGGCACAGAGGCCTAACCACCTGTGGAGGAGAATGGAAGGCTTTCTAAAGAAAAATCATCTGACCCAGGTAAAGGGAAAGCCTTTGAGATAAAAAGAGATTATAGAGCTTTCAGGTAACAAAGTGACCCAGGCTGGGTAGAGAGGACCCAAAGAGGAAAGTGGAATCTTTAAATCCCTTTAACTTTTGGACTTTTTCTTGCAGGCACTGGAGAGCCTTTGCAAGGTTTAAGGAGAGCACATCTGTTGATTCTGAGTGCCACATATGAGTGTGAGGCTGGGGTGGGTACCCAGTGGGCTGGCTCCAGAGCCCCTTGGTCAAGTAGGTGGGGCTGTGGGTGCCTGCTAGCCTGGGATGAGGCAGCTCTGGGTGGGAGTGGATTTCTTTTCTCTACTTCTTGGAGAAAGGAGGATTAGGAGTATAGGGCTCTGTGGGGAGATGGGCAATGATCTAGAAGTGATCTGGTGATCTAGTGCCTACTTTGAACCCAGTGCTTGTGGGAGCTAGAGAGACAAAAATGACGGAGTCCTAGGCTAGTAGGTATCTGGTGGTAGGGATGGGATGATCTGAGGTGGTGGTCTTCTCAGAGAGTTGAGGGAGGTAAAGGAGCTGGAAGTCTGGAACAAGGTGAAAAGAAGTGAGAGCTGAACTGAGGGATGAGATGGTAGGAGCTGTTGGGATACACTTCAGAGACCCCTCGAGGGGTTTGGTGGTGGTGGAGGCAGGGAGCATGCAGATGTAGTCTCTGAGGTAGGAAGTCTTCTTTCTCCACTTCCACCTTATCAGGGATCCCAGATCCTGTCACCCAGGGGCAGGGTGGTCACCTCTACAGCCTCCCTGCCCAGCTGGCTTCCACAGCCCTTATCTGGCCCAGAACCAAAGCCCAGATCAAGAACAGGGGAGAGGCTGGAGCAGCCTTTTCCCCATGCTGCAACCCCAGAGCTACCTCTTGTCAACATCTGGCACCCCAGTGTGCAGTGCTCCCCGCCCCAAGGTACTGGCAGCGCTGGGCAGGTTGGGCTCCGTCTCTGCCTCAGCGGGTCCTCCAAGTCTGAGCCCAGCTTGGAGAAAGGCTCTATTGTCCTTAGCTGCACCCCGCCCTGAGCACCTTGGGCTACTCTGCAGGGTGTGCAGCTTGTGGTTCACTTCACCTTGACAGGGAGCAGGGACAGAGGGGTGGCCATGAGCCATTTGTGTGGGAGAAAGGGGCAGCGTGGGATGGGGAGGGCCAAGGCCATGACTTTCCTGTCCCTGTCCTTCAAGAGCCCAAGGGATTTCAGAAGAGCACAAACCTTGTCTGTCTCAGGACTGTCCTAAAGTGTCTCTCTCTAGCCAGGATGCCCAGTGATAGCAGGTTGGACGCATGATTTTGCATAAAAGGCAGAGCTTCCATTCCTGGTTCCTCCACTTATGTGGAATTGGCCCTGGGCATGTTTTTCCCTACCTGCCCTGAGCCTCCATGTCCTTAAAATGAGGATAGTGATTCCCACACAACATTGTGATGGATGTTGTGAGGATAAACCAGTGAACTGTGACATAAAGTCAGTATTCAGCCCTTTCTTCCTTTGATGGTCAGCAAATATTTATTTGTTTAGCATGTGGGAATGCAGTGGTAGGCATGGACCAAACTAGGATTCCCCCAGTTGCCTACTGTTTTCTGCTACTCTTTGAACTCTTTCCACCAACAGTTCTCTGAATTAATTCCCTCTGGTAGGTTGTCTGATAATAGGTTCTGGTCCTGCCTGGGCCCTGACTGAAGCAGGCCTTAAGGCCCAGAGCCTCATCCTGGCCATTTAGCCTAGGGGATGGCCCAGAGTAACAAAATTAATAGAAAAGAAAGGTGTACCATTGGCAGCCTAGTGGGGAGACTCCTGCAAAAGAAGAGCCAGAGTTTGCCCCCATTCCAGCTCCTGGGCAGCCTGCCCAGAACTCTTGCTCTCATGGACAGAGCATTTGGGGAGAAGCAGAGCTGTCTTTTGTATCTCTGAAGCCTGCTTGCCTCACTCTCTTCCTACAGTTGGCAATCCTGGAAGACTATGCAGACCCGTTTGATGTTCAGGAGACTGGTGAAGGCCCAGCAGGAGCTTCAGGAGCCCCAGAGAAGCTCCCTGAAAATGATGGCTACATGGAGCCCTATGAGGCCCAAAAGATGATGGCTGGTGAGTGATGGAGTCAGGGTGGGAAGTGGGGGTTGCTCCCTGAGGCCTGAGTATCTATCTGCAGAACAGGCCCTGGGACCCACAAGTCTAAGGAATGATTCCTTGGTCCCTAGAAAATATGGAGAAAGCCTTTGCTGGGTCCTTGGGGACGGTGGCCATTTCCTTCTAGATAGCTGTTTTGGAGAAGGAGCTGGGACTTAGGCCTGAGGTGGTAGAGAAGACTGTACAACCAAAGGTCAGACAACAGAAGTATTTGGGATAGTCAGGAAGGGCAGCTAGTGGTGTGGGCTGGTGGTCATTGATCCCAAGAAGAGAATCACTAGCTTGAGGGAAGGTGATGGGTTTGAAATGATGACTATCAAAGTGAAACATCTCTGTGGCGATCGGAAACACATGACTAGCAATGCAGATGCAGTGCGTGTGAGATTGAGCAAGTAGTTCAAGGATTAAGGCCAGGGAGAAATGAATGAGACTCAGCCCTGGGAAAGGGATCCAGGGAAAGAAACCCAACGGGGGTGATCAGAGAGAAGGACAGGGATGGATCAGTGTAAGCCTAGGCCCTAAGGCAGGATGAAAGGAAGGTTTGTTTAGGGGCAAATAATCTTAGTGCTGGGCATGCAGGAGAGCTAAGATGAGAGAGACCAAGAGTGGTGGTGAAAGGCCTCAAAGGATTTGGACTTGCTCCAAAAGGGGGAGAGGAGCCATTAAGTATGCTTGAGGAAGAAAGGAACAGGATGAATATGGCATTTTAAGAGGATTACTGAGGCTCTGGTATACAGAACAGGCTAGAAGAACTGGGCATCATAAAGATGTGTTAGTAGGCTATTGTGGAAATTGTTGAGGCTTAAGGGACCAATAATTAACACCCCTTTCTTCCCCTCTGAGCTTGGAAATAATTGACAAATAGGATTAAGTAAATAGACAGATGGAGATAGCAGTGTCAGCTTTACGACTGCTAAAGTTGATTGGAGAATGTTACTTACCTATGTCACCACAATGGGCTTCTTAATACTTTGTCCAATATTAAACTTGCCCACTCAGGCTTGGGCAATGCGGGACAGCTACAGGCCTCTGCACGGGGGCAGGAGGAAAAAGAACCAGAGTCTTTTCTCTGCAAGCAGGCAGACCTGGGAAAGAAAGGAAGCATCCACTGGGCAATCAGATAAAACTGCTTTTCCTCCTTAGGAGAGGTGGGTGAGGGGCAGAGAGCAGTAGAGTGTTACTTCATGGAGGCCATGAAGCGTGGAACTATAGCATGGAGGTCTGTTCTAGCAGTAATCTAGACATGGAGAGACAAGGGTAAGTGTCATCCAGAATTAGCAGTGAACACGTGGGATTCAGAAAATGAAGGAGACAAAGGAGAGCAGTGTAGTAGACAGAAAAGGAAAAAGTGAGAGGGGCATGGACCTCCAGGAGGTCCTTGTATGTGAAAATCTGCACTTTTTTTTTTTTCCCCTGGGGAGTAGCTCCATGGCTTTTATCAGATTTTTGCTGAGGTCAGTGATCCCCAAAAGAGGACCACAGAACAGACTAGAAGAACTTTGGGAAGTTTGAAACGTCTTTACGACAGTTGGAAATGCATAGATGCAAAGAGTGCCAGAACACTGGGGAGTGAGGGCAGGGAGAAATGAGTAAGTTTTAGTCCCAGGTAACAGATACCAAGAAAGGATCCAGGGAAAGAGAGCAAACAGGGGTGATCAGAGAGGAGGACAGTCCATGAAAATGACCTGTCAAAGGAGACAGTCAAGGAGGGGGTGGTCAGCAGTATCTGAGAAGAAAGGATTTTCTGATTGCGAAACGACATAACTTGGGACATAAGGAAATCAATGGATCTAGGTAGCAAGGAGGAGATGACCCCTGCTTCAGTTTGTTAAATGTGTAAGCCTCAGCTCCTCAGCCCTTGCTGGCCAAGTCACAGGATCTTCTTTCACTTTCAAACATCTCTGCCCCTGCCTCTGTTGAGTCCCATGCTTTTGGACACCCAGAGGTGTTTTGAGGGCAGGGGATCCCACTTGCATGGCCACTGGGCTCCCCCCAGAGCCAGAAGCATCTCCTTAGAAGGCTCGTAGCTGGGGAGCACTACTGGGGTGACGGGGGGAGAGATGAGCCAGGCAGCCAGGTCTCACTCCTCCCCTCCTGCCTTGCCCTGGCAGAGATCCGGGGCTCCAAGGAGACAGCAGCTCAGCCCCTGCCTCTGTATGACACACCCTATGAGCCAGAGGAGGAGGGGGCCACCCCAGAGGGTGAAGGGGCCCCCTGGCCCCGGGAGTCTCGCCTGCCTGAGGATGACGAGAGGCCCCCCGAGGAGTATGACCAGCCCTGGGAATGGAAGAAGGAACGGATTTCCAAAGCCTTTGCTGGTGAGTCCCAGGTGGGGAGGGCAGGTCTGCTGGGGCCTCTGAGTTGCTTTCCAGGCTCAGGGGAATGGGAGGAATGAACCCTAGGGGCAGCCAGGAAGCCCCAGAACTGGGCTCAAGGGAAGTGTTGAGTCTGCACCACGGAAAGTGGTGATTCGGGCATTGTGGACACAGCAGTGTGTATGTACAGAGTCAGGAATTGATTCCCTGTATCACCACCTCTCAGAGGCCAGAAGGCCTGGGCTACTTCCATCTTTTGGGGGGTGGGGTATATTTAAAAATAAAGAAATTCCAAACAAAATGATAAAACTTGTGGCATATATTAAATGATTACACTTAACAAAGGAAGGCATTTAACACTCCAGACAATGAAAACAGCTGTGTGCATAACCTTTAGAGATAGCAGCCCTGATTAGAAGACTTTTCAGTGTCTTCCCAGTGGTAGCTATGCCAGACCATGGGCCCCTAGCCCCAAAGGGATTTCTCAGGAGTAGGAACCAGTGGGGAGAGGGAGGCTGTGAGAAATCCGCTTTGTTGAATGCTCAGGTTTCTCCTGTACTAAGCACCCCAGTGTCCATCCCAGGCCCAGAGTTCAACATGGGGAAGGTCTGAGTGGGTGGTTTATCAGTAAGAACGTAAAGGATTTAAATGCCATTAGACACTCCCACTTCCACGTCCTCCTCAGCCCTCCTTGGGCAAGGGGCTTATCCTGGTGCTGGACCCATTTCTTCCCTCTGTCTTCCACCCTGGCAGTCAGACTGGGAAACCACAGGTTTCTAATTTGTTTCCTATAAAGCGTGCACCATTGAGGATGGGCCGTTTATTTCCAGAAGTCTCCTTGGAGAATCAATACTGTTTGGATTGCTTAATGGGAAAATCTATGCTCATCATTAGGAAACCTAGTTAGCAGTCCTGCAGCCGCCAGTGGCATCACTCTTCTAATTGTCAAGGCTCAGGATTGAGGGTGTAGGGGGTAAATTTCAATAAAACATCTGCCCCTGTGTCTGAGTGTTCCTGACAGGCTGAGGCTGGGCTGTCTCAGGTCTCCCTGCCCATGAGTTCCCAGGCTACAGGTGGAAGGGGGAAGAGAGGCCAGGAGGGGGGGTGCCAGCAGGCTGTGGGGGTGCCCAAGTGGTCCTGGGAGTTATGGGCAGCTCCTTGTCCTGTGTTCCCCTGTCTGGTCCCTTTGGGACCTAGAGGCTTGTGAGAGGTCAGACAAATGGGACCTTTGGGGATCGCAGAACAAGACCCTGTGTCCTGCTGTCTGCAACCTGAGCCTCCCACCCTGGTGTGGTCAGTGTGGCTCCATCCATCCCTCCAAGAATCCTGTTCTTCCCTCAGAAGCTGCCCCTGCCTCTTCTCTGACCCTCCTCCTTTCTAGGCTGTCCTGTGTCCTGGCTCTGGGTTTTGGTGTCTCAACCTCTGCCTTTCTCTGTCTCTGTCTCTGTCCCTGTCTGTCTCTCTTCTCCCTGCTGCTTCTGGCTCCAGTTGACATTAAAGTCATCAAAGACCTACCTTGGCCTCCACCGGTGGGACAGCTGGACAGCAGCCCCTCCCTGCCCGACGGGGACAGGGACATCTCCGGTCCAGCCTCACCCCTCCTTGAGTCCAGCCTGGAGGACAGCAGCGGTGGGTCCTGTGGGGACTTCTGGCCAGGGTGACATGTATTCTCACCCCTCAGGCCCTATGGAATTGGATTGTAGGAGCTGAGAGGTGGGGCAGAGTTCAGAGAACCAAGGAGGAGTCCCTCTTGCCTTGGAGGAAGATGGAATGGATAAAGTACACATTCCTCCTTCCCCTAAAGGTGTGAGGAAGGAATCTTCTAAGGGAGGCCCCTTCTAAGAATCTTCCCCACCATGTCATGAAACCCACTATTTTAAATTCACTTACTTGGGCAGAATTTTGACCAGATCCTTCAGCAATGCAAATAACTCCTGAGCAGAGTGATGCTAGCACAAAAGTGTCTAACTCTTTCGAGTAAAGGAAAGATCTGATCTCTGCCTTTGATGCCGGAAAGACAATGAGGGCTTGAAAGTGCTACAAGGAAAGAAAAAAGAGCCCAAATGGGGAGAAAGAAATCATTGCACACTTTGCTTATGTTCCGTTCTATCCAGAATGGGCAGCCAAGGGTGTGCATGCATCTGTGCCTACAAGTGAGCACCTGTTTGTACATTTGTGCCTGAGTGTGAAGGGGTATTTTTTAAATACAGGATGAAGGAGGGCCTTTGGCACCTGTGGAGGTGTGCTTGTGTTCCTGTAGCCCACTGGCTTCAGACCTCCCCAGGGAGGCTCAGCGGTCAGGCCTGCCCTGGCCTTGGAAGGGCAGAGCTGCCTCCGCTGGGCTTCTGTGAGTGGGGGAGGGGAGCCTATGGGCAGCAACCTTGGGGCGGGGGAGGGGTGGGCTGGCTGGCGGCTTTGGGTAGGATTAGCCTGTCAGGATGGCACCAAGGGGAATCGGATAATTGTTCTCAGATCGATAAGTCATTTCTAGAGAATGGCTTGGCAGGGTGATTTGGAGAACGGTAATGAACTCTGAGGAGGAGAAAGAAACAATATTATCAGCGCTGAAGCCACCCTGAGGGGGATGGAATAAGGGAAGGCAGTCAGCTGCCCCAGAGGGAGAAGCTTAAGTGGTTTCTCATGTTGCTCCTCTCCCCTCCTGCCCAGTGTGGGGACTTGGAGGCCCTGTGTGGCACAGGAGGGCTAAGCCCTGTCCCTACCACTTCCCCCACCAGGCGTGGACCCAGGATACTGTCCCTAGAGCCAGTCAGGCCCAAGAGCATGCCCCACCCTTCCTGAATATTCCTTTGTCCTCTTTTTGCTGGAAATGGGGATGGGGCACTGGCTATTCTATAGGGCTCTACCTCTAGGGTCTTCAGAGTCTATGACTGGTATGTTCCCCACAGCTCAGTTTGAAGGATCTGAGAAGAGCTGCCTGTCACCTGGCCGGGAGGAGAAGGGGCGGCTCCCTCCCCGACTCTCTGCAGGGAACCCCAAGTCAGCCAAGTCCCTAAGCGTGGAGCCCAGCAGCCCCCTGGGGGAGTGGACAGACCCAGCATTGCCTCTGGAAAACCAGGTGTGAGTGTCTGTGTCCAGCTGGGGACTCTCCCCTCCTGGCACTGTCTCGCCTGCAGGGGAGATCAGAATGGGTGGGCCTGGATGGCCAAGGACCCAGCAGAGATGCCCCCGTTCTCTCTCTTGTTCTCAGCTGGTACCACGGGGCCATCAGTCGAACAGATGCCGAGAACCTGCTCCGGCTGTGCAAGGAAGCCAGCTACCTGGTGCGCAACAGTGAGACCAGCAAGAATGACTTCTCCCTGTCCCTCAAGTGAGTGGGCCGGCACCTGGTGACTTTAGGCAGGATGAACCTGTCAGGATGATTTGGGGAATCTGTGGGAGGAAAACCAGCAGGACAGGAGGAGACTCCAGTATCTCCCCTACGCCCAGCCAAGCTGGGCAGATCATCATCCCTGTGAATATGTGCCAGCTCTGGGCCAGACCCTGGGCATATAGAAAGGTCTGAGGCTCAGCCCCTGCTTCCAAGAAACTTGGTGTCCACTGGGGGAAGCGGTTGAGCTATAGAATCCAGCTCAGGAAGGTTCTGTCACTTTCTAGCCCTGTGGCCGGAGCCCCTTTAACCTCTCTGGGCCTCAATTTCCTTACTTATAAAATAGAGGAATAATAATATTTGCATTATAGGGAAAGATTAAATGAAATCACTACCATCATTCTTTAATGGAAGTCCAAGCAAGTAGATAGGAACTTTGCCTAGGGTTCTTAACAGGGTGAGATGGAGGCTGGGTCCTGGGAGGAGGGTGGAGCAGTGGACACACAGCTATTCTTGTTCACTCTGGAATGGGCAGAAGGTCTGGGTGCTAGAGGCTTTAAAGGGCCCTGGAAGAGGGAGGGGAGGCAGGGCTTTTCCTTAGCCTTCCACTCTGGGCACAGATATGCTCAGGTCAGCATCAGCTTCCCAGGTTCTACTGACAGGATGGCCAGTCCTCTCCTTGGCATCCAGGAGTTCTGCCTGGTAGAACTTGCACCCCATGTGGCAGTCTGTCAGAGTGCCATGTCCATTCACATCCTCCATCACTACTGGGGCATCTGTCCCACTTCTGCCATATTTTCTAGGAGGCATCAGAGCACAAGTATACCTCTACTTAGAACATATCCAATATATGGAAAGTTGGGAGTATCAAACAGATCCATTTGGGGATAATTTATTCAACTTCACCAAAAGATAATGAAGGAAAAAAATGCCAGACTATAGTCAGATTACCTGAATTTCATTCTTTGTTTTAATAAAACTAGCTTGGGAGTTCCTGTCGTGGCGCAGTGGTTAGCGAATCCGACTAGGAACCATGAGGTTGCGGGTTCGATCCCTGCCCTTGCTCAGTGGGTTAACGATCTGGCGTTGTCGTGAGCTGTGGTGTAGGTCACAGACGCGGCTCGGATCCTGCGTTGCTGTGGCTCTGGCGTAGGCTGGCGGCTACAGCTCCAATTCGACCCCTAGCCTGGGAACCTCCATATGCTGTGAGAGCGGCCCAAAGAAATAGCAAAAAGACAAAAAAATAAATAAATAAATAAATAAAACTAGCTTGGAGTTCCCTGGTGGTCTATCAGGTTAAGGATCTGGTGTTTTTACTGCTTGGCTCAGGTAGCTGCTCTGGTGCAGGTTTGATCCCTGCCCCAGGAACTTCCACTTGTGATGGGTATAGCCCTACCCCTCCTCCCCAAACCTAGCTTTATGACCCAAGGCAAATTACTTAACCTCTCTGGGCTTCCATTTCTCCCTTTAAAAAATATGTCCACGGGTACATCTTAGGTTTCTTCCAGTTCTTATGCTTGGGGAGTCTTCACATTATAAAATCAAAGAAGTATTTGGGAAAAATTCATTTGTCAAAATTTGATTTACATAACTTCAGGAATGTGTATTGCTCTAAAAATTCATAGAGCACCTGCTATGTGCCAAGCAGCATATACACCATCACCAAACCAGCTACCATCCTGCAAGATCCAAAGAGGTATGTGACTTGCTCAAGGCCATCAGTTAATGAAGTGCTCAAAGCAGGATCTGAACCCAGCTCAGGCTGACTCTAAGAACCATACTGTTCCATTGCACTGTTCCACCCCTCAAGTTGGGTATGGTCCAAGGGAAGAGGAGATAGCAGGATCTGGCTCCCTGAGCAGAGCAGAACTGAGCCTAAGCACAGCTTTAGCCTGAGGAGTGAAAGAGGGAGGCAGGGCTGGACTCCACTCCAGCCTAGGCTGATCTGGCCCCGCCAGCGTCTGCCTGCCAGAGCCTCATTTGCATATAAATGGGCTTCTTTGAAATACAATTATGGTTTCTCCTCTCTCTGTAATGGAAGGGCTTTCACTGGTAATTAAACAGCTTCCTCCAAAAGCCTGCCAGCCTTGGCCCTGCGGCCCAGCTAGTCCCACCCTGTTTCCCTGAGAGGGTCAGGCAAGGGCTCTGCTGTGTCTTAATGGACCCTTGGGACTTTGTCCCAGGAGGTTAGTTATCCCGATGGAGGCTGAGGTCTCAGCTTCCAACTCAGTTCTCTGACCACTTGTTGCCCTTCATGGCCAGATCTGTCCCTTAAGGAGAAGATACAATATAAAGTGTTTTGGAGACGCAATTCCTCCAAGTGGACTTCTGGGAGGGGGCTGTCCCCAGACTGTGAGAGTGAAGGGCCTATACTGCTGCTCATAGCCTTGGGCCTGGGTCTCACCTGAGGGTGATCATTCACTGCCCCAGAGGCTGTACATTTTCCTCAGGCCTATGTGGGCACTGTCAACTTCAGTTGTTTATCTCAGACCAACAGATGAAGCATGGCCCCACACCCTGACATGCACACCCAGGCTTTGGAGCACTGAACCCCAAGGAGGGAAGGGAGGATAAGGTTAAGGGCCTGTGTTTTCCTCCCATCCTTTTCTTTAGTCTCCCCACTCTCTCTGAGCTTTTTCACTTGTCGGCCTAGTGAAATGGGTCCAGTCAGAGCCCTCTCTTCACAGACATGGGATGCAAGTGAAGAGGTGAGGTGCCAGCCTCACCTCTCAAGGGTGGGGGCCTCACAAGTCCTACCTCCCACACTAGCTTCTGAGCCCAGCCCTTGTCCCCAGGTAGGTCCTGACCAGCAGAGACAAGTACTCTAGCTTCAGGGCTTGCCCAAGCATTGCCTGTCTATGTTTCAGACCAGGGGCCTGGCTGCCTGGGCCTGTGGTAATTTGAACAAAGGTTCTTGCTGGGAGCTGGCCAGAACTCTGAGCAGCAGGGTCTTTGTCTCATGGGCAGGGCTGGGCACTAATGCTGATTTCCTGGATTGTGATGGGGAGATGGGAGAGGCAGTGAAGCGAGTCCTGAGGGAGGGAATGGAGCTGCAGACTCACTGATGATGTCATCCCAGGCAGAAGAGCTGGATAGATGAGCTGGGCAATTGGCCCAAGGCCCAGTAAGCAGGAGGGTGAAGGGATGCCCCCAGGACAAGGCAGCTGAGTATTCCCAGATTGGGGGGCGGGGGGATGTCCAGAGCAGCTCACCCTCCTCCCCTAGTCTCTTCAAGAGAGAGCCCCAACCAAGAGTCCCTTGGTTGTTCTATCTACCCACCCACTGCCCTGCCAAGGGTGTCATAAGGAGCTTTCCCCCCACCCCCTACAGGTGTCCTCCCCCACAGCTCAAGGAGGGGGAGGGTACCCCCTCCACATAGACTGGGGACCAATGGTAACTGGATCCCAGGGTTGGGGGGTACTGCTGATCATTCCTTTCTACCTGTACACACCCTGTACACTCACCACACACCCATTCTTGACACACCCTGTGCCCTCACCACAAAACCAATGCCTACTGCTGCCTACTCACAAAATCCCCTCCATTCCCTCCCTGCTTTTCTGGACTGACCTCCACCTTCCCTAGTTGTTTCCACTCTCTGCTGTCTTGGAACAACCGCGTTTGCTGCTGCCAGGGGAGGAGGGGGGGTACTGGAGAGGGCCCCCACTCACCAGGGTCTCCCCTCCTCTTCCTAGGAGCAGTCAGGGCTTCATGCACATGAAGCTGTCCCGGACCAAGGAACACAAGTACGTGCTGGGCCAGAACAGCCCGCCCTTCAGCAGCGTCCCTGAAATCGTGCACCACTACGCCAGCCGCAAGCTGCCCATTAAGGGGGCTGAGCACATGTCCCTGCTCTACCCCGTGGCCATCCGGACTCTGTAGGTGTGAGGCATGGACACTGTGACAGATCCGGACTCAGCCCTGTGCTCATCCCCTGCCTAAGGGCTGTGGCCCTTTTTGGGCCCCAAGATCTCATACCTTTCTTCCCCCGTGCTTGGAATACTGGAAGGTGGAGATTCCTTAATTTATTCTAAAGGGGAAGGGCTACGGGGGCCTTGGAGGAAGAGGTGGTCTGGAGCTGAGGATAAAGGAATCCCTGGGGAGAAAGGATGGCACTTGGAAGAAGGGGACTTTAGAATCTTCTGGTCTCCTGAGGAGTTTAAGATCGAGAGCTCCCAGCTCCTTTCAGCCCCTAGGGCAGAGGTGGGATCTCCTTAGCCGCCTCTGCTCTTTCCCGCCACTCTCTTGCCCTGGGGTGGCGGTGTGGATGTGGGGTGGAGCTGAACGCAGTAGCCCCGCGGGGCGCCCTGACCATCTCCATCTTTCTCCGCCTCCACCCTTAAACCTCGGCGGGTTCCGCCCAGAGTCTGGTGCGGGCTTTGGGAAGGCAGACCCTTGGGATGGAGATGGCATTGGGGGTGGGGAAGGAGGGGAAGGACTCGGCTGGAGGGAACTTGTGCGGGCCCCGGCCGACCCGGCTCCGGGCCAGAGGCAATAAATAAACCCGGTCCTGCCAGGCACAGCCGCGTCCGCGCTTCCAGCGCCGCTCCCCGGGCCGACGTGGGAGGGAGAGGAGTGAGTACAGATTCTGTTTATAAATCAGCTTTGGAGCAGAACTGGGAGGCTGTGAAAAGCACTTTCGAACCATCAAGTTCGTTCCTTTGACGAAATGTCAGAACATCCCCCGTCCCCGGCTGTGGGCACCCGGAGCGGGCTGGCCCCGCGGCGCCCCCTCCCCGCCCCCCGGGCGAGCGCGGCTCCCCGTGAGCGCGTCCAATTTCCTGCCAACAGCCATTTGTCTAGGAGGAGGGGAGCCGCGGAGAGACAAAGAGGCAGCACGCCAGCCGGGAGGGAGTGGGGCGGCCCTGCCACGCGGAAGCCGCACGCCGGCGGGGGCGGGAAAGCTGGCGCGACAGACTGCGTTTCCTTCCCAGAGGAAGAGCGGAGGCCGCCGCGCCTCCCTCGGCCCCGGACGGGTGGGTCCGGCCCCGAGACCTGCAGCCGGCCGTCCTCGGCCCAAACCGCCTTAGCGCTTACGGCGCCCGACGGGGCCGTCCGCGCGCGCCCTCTGCTGGCCATGCCTCTGCCCGCGGGGCCGCACAGCCCACAGCCCTCGTGGCTCCGAGCCGGCGCCCACAGCTGCAACCCGCAGAGGCAGGGGGCCCGTCCTTGGGAGCACCCCTGGGCCGCCAGGCGGAGCTGCTGTCAAACCACTCCAGGCCCGCCCTCCCACTCCTACCGGCAAGCTGAACAGAAACTGGCTGAACACCCTCAGGACAGCGGCCCTGGGAGGGCAGTCTGAGGGCCTCCTTCGAATCCAAAACCTCCGACTCCCAAGAAAAGTGTGAAGCAGGGGGATTTGGATTTTCTAATCCAGGGGCTAGTGTATCGACATCGAGGATATGTGATCTGACAAATGTACGAATTCTGGAGGGACAATGGAAAGGATCACTTAAAACTGGATCCTGCTTCAGAAATTCGCCCATAGAGCTTGCCTTGTCTGTAAGTAGACTTGGAGGGCATTCAGTTATTTGCAGATGAGAAAAGAGAAGCTCTCTGGTTAGGTGTTGTGCTCCCCTGTCTCCTGTCATTTCACTACATAGAAGACTCATGTAAGCACAGGTACTCGACCTCCCATTGCTCAGAGAAGGACTGGGAGTAACTGAGGTTCTAGAGCAAGCCAAGTGAACTCTGGCTCCCTGTAGGCTCTTGCTGTGTCCTACTCTGCTCTCAGCTGTGTGCCCAGCCCACCTTCTCCAGAAGCCCCAGTAGTTCTCTGCCCCTCCTGATCAGGCCTCAGAAGCCCCACACTAGCCGCCCTGAGAGGCTGTCAGGAAAGGTGCCTCTGAGCAGGAAAGAGCTCGCTAGCTGGGGCACTTGGCCTTAGGGGAGTTCCTTTATTCAGTGGATAATAGCAAGCTCAGGGAGAATGTCTGGACCAGCCTTGGTGAGCTGGCTGCCAGTGCCTGCCCCATCCTGGAGCAGAGTAAAGAAACCCTAAGGGCAGAAAAGTGTTCTATTTATGAAAGAGACTATAAGAACAGGAAGAGGAGAGAAGAACTGAGGAGCACAAGACATTCTAACTACAGTACATGTATAACAGGAGAAAAGATCAACTGTGTTCTTAGAATAGGGTACAAGGGGGTTCCCGTAAGTTGCTCTCTGTGGGTCTACCCTCTACGCTCTCTAAGGCATTTGTCAGTCCTTTTGACAGTGGGGGCCCAGAGGAGGGGAGATTTGAGGAAAGGGGTTTTAAGATGCCAGCATCTGTGCTCTCACTTCATCCTCAGGCTCACAGTCCCCTACACACACACACACACACACACACACACACACACACACTTTCCAGTCTTTTGAGGTTTTTTCCTTATTTTGGAAGAAGATGTGCCACTTTACCCCAAAGCAATAATAGCAGCTCTCCTACCTCCCAACCCTTAGTCCCCACGCAGTGCCTCGCATTTGTCCAGTCTGGGAGTTTCTGAACCCACGTGGGGCGACTGACCATAGCCACCTGGACCAAGGTGGGGAGTTGGGAATGGGGAGATGGCTTAGGGAGCCAGGAACAGGAAATATAGAGGTAAGGTATAGGGTCAGACTGCTGCCCATCTGGGCAGTAGGCAGAGGCCCTGGGCAGGAAGCCTAGAAGTTCTCATAATGGTGAGAAAAATGAGTCCTGTCCTGCCTGTTGATGAGCTGACAGGCCTTTTCCACGTTCTTGGTCATGCCAGGGGGGCCACAGCTAAACACCCCAATCTTCCGGACCTGTTGAGAGAAGAAGAGTGAAGGGTAGCTCAGTGTTCAGAGGGAGGGCTGGCTCCATGTCATGTTAAAGACCAGCAAGAGTCCTTGGTGAGGACTCATTCCATCTTCCTGATGGAGGTTTACTTTATACCACATGCATGGTGAAGGCTGGCTCCATATTTATAAATCTAGCTTAATTTTGGTAGACTTGCTCTCATGAGTCTAGCCTCTACGCCCCTCCAAGGCACATGCCAGCTTTAAGCGCAAGACAAGTATTTCTTTTTTTTTTAAGGGCCTTACTCATGGCACAGGGAAGTTCCCAGGCTGGGGGTCAAACTGGAGCTGCAGCTGCTGGCCTACACCACAGCCACAGCAACACAGGATCCAAAACACATCTGTGACCTACACCATAACTCATGACAACACTGGATTCTTAACCTACTGAGTGGGGCCAGGGATCGAACCTGCATCCTCATGGATACGAGTCAGGTTCGCTACCACTGAGACACAACAGGAACTCCCAGATCAGTGTTTCTAATAGGGCCCAGGCCAATCAATGTCCAAGATGAGAGATAGCTCAGTGCCTCATTGAGGGCTAAGCACCCAGTTTTCATGAGAGTGTGGCTAGCCCAGTGTTCATGGCAAAGATTAGCTCAGCGTCCATGGTGAGGGCTGGATAGTAAGTGTATCTCTGAGTTCATGGTGAGGATTAGCTCAATCACCAAGCCCTTCCTTCTGGACAAGGCATCTTAGCTTCAGAGGTGGCAATTACCTGCTGGCTGCTTTCTCCCTTAGTCCCTCAGGGTGACCCATAGCTCCCCCTTTCCATTCCATTACCCCACCAGTCTCCCAGAGGGTGGGTTCTCCTTCCCTTATGGAGTAGGTTTGGGAGCTTTCCTTAGCCCCCAAACAGTGAAGAAAACCTGAATATGGGGTGGGAACTGACCTGTGGGTGGACCTCCTGCAGGGAGTTGAAGAAGGGCTCAAAGGGAGGGCGGCCAAAGTGGGTGATGGAGCGCAGGCCCGTGAACAGACTCCGGTTCAGCACCTTCTGGAAGTGCCGCTCACAGATGTACTGGAGGAGGGAGTAGAGGAGGAAGGTCACAGCCAGCCAGAGCCAGGATCAGCTCCTAGTCTAGATGGTGGTTCAGCCACTGCCCCTGGCCATCCTGCTTTGCCCTGCCAACCCACATACCCACCGAGCTGCCCTACCCGGCCAGCCCTGACGTACCAGCATGGTGGTCCTGAGGTCAAACTTCTCAGCCAGCTGGGTGATGTAGATGTGCACAGACACCAGGTCCCGGTGGTCATTCTCCTCCACCTCCCGGATGATGTCAGCCAGCCATTCAAACTGCCGCTGGGTCCGTGTCACCCAGATGAAGTAGATCTGGGACATAGGGCTGGAACTTAGGACCTAGCTCATCTCAGGCTCCCTACATCCCAGGAATCACCACACTATTAGAACTCTTCCAGTCTCCACCAGCTTGTGCCTCTTCCCAGGGAGCCTGAGGAGATAGACCATGCTCTGAGGCAGGAGAAGGAGTTGCCCCAGGGCGCGGAGAGGTGGAAGTGAGCAATAGCCTGGGGCATGAGAAAGGACCCTGAAGGGAACTAAAGGTCTGATGGGGTGGGAAGCAGCTTTCTCTTGTGGAGGCTGACCTGCCTCTCCCTCCAGGGGCCCTGCTCAGGCTGCTAGGCTCCCAACCTATAGGCTGCCCAGAGGAAGAGGGTTCCGCTAAAGGATGTGTCATAGAACAGCCTCTGGGAAGACCCAGCTGGTTGCCTGGAGTGGATGGGCATTGGCTCAAAGAGAGACCAGGGGAGGGGAAGTACCCTGAGTGACCTATCTCCAGCTTCTGATGGGGAGAAGTGGAGCTGTGAGCCATGGGGAAAGGAGTGGGTTAAGCAGAGACAGGGCTGGCTCAGACAGAGGAGCAGGGGAGCTGTCACCCTCAGAATGCTGACAGCATATGGGCTAGGCCTCTGCCGGCTGCATTCCTGTGTCCCTGACTCACCTGTTGTCAGGCCCAGAAAAACAAGCAGAGGCCTGCCAGTAAGGCCAGGCTGAGGTGAGGGGGCCTGGTATGGAGGGACCTGAGGGCCTGGGCTGTGTTCTTGGAGCAAGCCCAGGCTCTACCAGCCCTGTCCTGCCACCTCTCCTCCTCTTCCTCTTAAGAACAAAGCCAGTTTCACTTGTTCCCTACCCTAAATGTGCCACTCCCCCTCCCAACCCAAGAGTGCTTCAAGCGCTGGCTTCCTCTGTAAGAGGGGATGGAACCCTCTCCAACCCCGCCTGGAAAACTCTCAGAAGCAGTTCCTGAGTGGGGTACCCCATAACTGAGGGAAGAGACTGGAAGCATTAGTGAAACAACTCTGTCCTTTAGGGTCTAGGAATATCCTGACTCCCTTGGAGTCAGATCACCTTGGCCTTGACGAGGTCAAGGAGGCCAAGAACAGAGGCAGGGGACAGTCAGAGATGGACACAGTGATAGGGAGCAGGGGTCCTTGGGCTGGTGGTATGGGGGACACTCACTTTCTTACAGAAAACTTGGCAGCTGACTGATGACTTGAAGACCAGATCTTTAAGGATAGAGGCAAAGGGGGTGACCCCAATGCCCCCTCCCACCAACACTGACACCTCGAACTTATGCCACTCCTGATGGCCCTCTCCAAACGGTCCATCGAGGTACAGCTGTGGAAAAAGGAGTGGGTTTGAGTTAAATTTGGCCAGTCACTACCAGAGTTATGAAGCCAGAAATGGGAGGCAGGGAAATACAGGAGATTATTTATGGAGTGAGGGAGAAGTGGGGGACTTGTAGCATCATCTGTGACAATCAATCTCTGGATTGAGGGGAAGGGAGTAACACTGTGGGGAGTCGGATGCTGCAGGACAAAGGCTTGCTAAGGGGAATGTGGGAGCATGGGCACCTTTGGGTATTTGGCACAGTTGTCATCTGTTGGAGGTGAGTAGATCTCCCTGAGGCGGGTTGTCCAGGGGCCAGCGGCCCGGATGTGCAGGCTAAGTGTGTCCTCGTGGGGTGCAGAAGTCAGTGTGAAGGGGTGGTACTCTGTGGTCCCCAGAGCCAGGCAAGCGATCCGCACCCACTGTCCTGACTTGTACTCAAAGCCTTGGGGCCGCTGGAACTGCAGATGGGTCACTCCTGAGGAGGGGAGGTAGGAGAGAGGCTGCTGTCCTGAACACAGCAACAATGTGGCCTCCAGAGAGTTCCCCTGCCTGCAGCCTCAGTTTTTTGTTTTTTTTTTCATACTTATGTATTTATTTTTTATAATGATTTTTATTTTTTCCATGATAGCTGTTCTGTCAATTTTCTACTGTACAGCAAGGTGACCCAGTCATACATACACGTATACATTCTTCAGCCTCAGCTTTGCTTTCGGAATATGACAGGGAAGGCCTCCCCCCATCAGGCATGTCTACCCTGAGGCGGCACTAGGTCAGCAGGGCAGGGTGGACAGCCTGGCCAGGATTCCTCTCTCTCTGCTGTGAGAGAGGCTTGGGCCCCCTGGCAACTCCTCTCTCATTTCTACCACTACCAGTCTCCTCCCCACTCCACTGGGCCAGGCCAGGAGATTGCAAGGTCTAGGCTCTGCCCCTGTCCTGTCAGCTTCCCCAGTAACATCCACCAGTCTGCCCCCTCGACAGCCTCTAGGTTGGTACCTGAAGGCAGCAGCTCCGCCTTCACCACACTGATCTCCACCTTCTTCCGGCTCAGGCTCACCAGCTTGTCCCCCACATAGATTAGTGCTGGGACCAGGAAGAAGATGTGGAAGCGGGGCAGCTGGATCAGAGCGAAGCTGCCATGGATGATGAGCTGGAGAGAGCAGAGAGTACAGCTGAGATCCAAGGCACACCCACATCAGTGTGGGCCTTATACCCCTGCATCCTTCTCCAATTGGTCCATCCAATCCCCCTTATCAGGTGCCATGCTCCTTCCAGATTCTAAAACCTAACCACTCCCAACCTATCCTCCAAAGCATCCAAGTTAATGAGCCTACTTACATCTCCCTGCACCATCCTAGACCAAGCCACCTGCACTCATGCAGTAGGCTCCTAACTCGTCTTCCATTGTATTGTCCCACTGTGATCCAGTCTCTTCAAGACAGCCAGTGCGACTTTCTAAAGTTCATTTCATCATGTCATTCCCAGCTCAAAAAACCTTACAGAGATTTCCCAAAGTCTTCCTTAACCAGTTTGGCCCAGATGAAACTCCCTTCAATGAGCGCTTGTAACTGACTGACGGAACACTCAGCTCAACAATTAATCCTGTAGTATCTGTTCATTTGATCATTTCACATTTCACGTGCCTGGCACTTATCTCTGCAGCAAATCCTCAGTTCCTGGGGCAGAGTTTAGCATCTCCCCCTCCTCTGTTGGGCCTAGCACAGAATAAGTATATACTAGAGCTCAGCAGATAACTGTTAGTGAACTCTGGTTCCTCATTCAGCTCTCCATTCCCAGCTGAGTATTCCCCAATTTTTGAGCTTTTCCCCACAGAGCTAACTCAAACCTCTTTGGGCTCCAGTTTTCCCAAGTTCATCTTTCCTTACAGAGCACCCACGCCCAACCCCAAGGCTTTCTGAGCATCCAACCAGGCTGAGAACAATGTCAGGATGACTTCATACGCCTTTGTTTATACACCCTCCCTGCTTGGTGCTGCTGCAGACTCTTGGTTGACTGAGGAGCCTGGGGAACAGCTTGCCAGCTCAGCTTCTGCCTTGCTAGCTCCACCTTCCACAGCCTAGATCAGGAGCCCGGACACCCTTCCAAGACCCTGGGACACTGGGGTCATTTACTTACAACTTCTCTTTCTGCCTGAGGTCAAGTGACAACACCTGGAATAAATGGGCAGACAGGGGTACTTTGACTCTGATTTCTCCCCAGGGCTCTGCCAGGGCTAGGAGCCCACCTTTCCAAGAGGCTAGCTTCCATGCTGGGTCCCCCAGTGATCCCTAGAACCCAGAGATAAATCAGAAATGAGTCTTGGTCTCAGGGAACCAGGCTGACAACTCTTCTGGGTCGCCTATCTCATTCAAAAAAAGTTCCTGCTTTATCACTGGGAATAAGACCCTCATCTCCACCCCCTAACAGAAACAGTAACCCAGATGCTAGGGCTCTACCCATTATCAGGAAGGGAGGGAGGGAGGGATAAATTAGCAATAGCTTCCAAAGAAGGGAGAGATTTCTTTGGAAACAAAAACCATCAGTTCCTAGGAAACATCCTAAGCTGGGGCTGGGCAGTCATCTTCAGAACCATGAAGTACTGAGCCTCAGGCAAGATGGAACCAGATCCACCTACCTACTAGGAGAGACAGGACTGCACCTGGGAGAAGGCAGGGCAGACAGCCAGAACCAGCCTGACCCAGGCAGTGATGACCTCTCTCCCTTTGTCTCAGGACAAAGGAGACTCCTGTGTGTAGGTTTGCCTGGAGCCAGGTGACAGAGAAGGCAGCTATCTGGGCTCTCCTTGAATGCTGGCAGCCATGCTATCACCATTGGGGATGTGAGAGCTTTGGGACTTGGTTTAACCTCTCAGCAAGGCCCTCAGGGTGCCCTGTGGCAAATGCCTGTGTCTATGAGAAAGGCAGACCAAGCAGAGCCATGACACAGGAGCAAAGATGAGAGTCACCTCTGAGACCAGCCAGCTGAAGCAGTTGATGACAAAGCCAGCAGAAGGTGAAGGGAACAGGAGAGGAGAAGGAAGGGAATCTGAAGGAAGGAACCTCTCTCTCCAGGTTAGGGAGAAGGAAAGGGGAAGGGGGCGTCTTAAAAATCCATTTTATCAACAGACCAGCTGAAGACATTTCGAACCATTCATTAACTTTGAAGGTGACACTTAGCTAGCAGGGTGGGGTGGCTAACACCCCAGAAACAGATCAGAACAGAAGTGGCAGAATCCACTGAAGTTTCTCTTTAAAAAGGTGATGCTTCCCTAGTGCAGACAGTCTACCTAGGAGCCCAAACCACCACCCAAAGTGGGGAAAGACTGGCTGGGCAGAAATGATGTGGGGGTGTCTCCAAGGAAGGTAGATTGGACTGGTAAGGCTGCTACTGCAAAACCCATGCCAGGGAGTCATTCTTCCAAGTGCTGCAAAATGGGTCCGTTTACCTGAGAGCCCCCTACAGTCTTTTAAGAGGGACTGGGAGAAGTGAAGAGGGTACTTGAAATAACTAAGGGGATGGAGAACTGGTGTCTCAGCCGTCACTGCACGTCCCCCCTCACCCCCCTCCCCCGTCCCCCGCCACCAAGAACACCTGTCTAGACTCTGCTGGTCTGGTTTAAAGCCCAAAGTCCTCACCAGCATGTAGAGCAAGATGTAGAGGTGGTGGGTCAGCCAGAAGCCCCGGAAGCTGCAGCGCCGGAAGTGGTGGGAGGCAAAGACATACATGATGGCCAGAATCAGGAGCAGCATGACTCCTGTGAGGCCTGCAAAATGAACACTGGGTGAAGAATAGAGGAACAGGCCCTCACAGAGGGGGCTTTCTGAGGTTGCCAGGGTCCCCTTTCCATGCCACCAGTCTAGGTAGGGGCCGGAAAGCCCAGCATCCTTCCCTCTTGCTCTCCCTGACACTGCCAATCACAGGTGTCTTTCATTTCAGCAGACTTTACTTGTCCTTCATAGACCTTGTCATGATTTGTTATTTTCCAAACACCTGAATCATTATTTGTTTTATGCCTGTCACTTTCTTGACTCTCAGGTTCATAAGAACAGGGACCAGGCTAGGCCGGTTCACCACTGAATCCTAGGGCCTCATGCAAGGCCTGGCACACCATGGGCATTATGGAAACTGTGCTGAATGAGTGAATGCACAGGGTTGCCACCCTAGGCCCTCTGGACATTACAGGCCCTGCCCTCGGGGAGTCGAGGCTTGGTCAGCGTCTGGGCAGCATTCCACACGGCAGCCACAGCACAGCATATGAGCACTGGTACCATTAGTGAGCAAGTGGGACCATGCTGTCCCTGCTTATCACTAGAGCACCCCTGGGTGCCACCCAGACCTGGTGGGAGACCTATCCTCTCACAGGGATCCCAGGGGTGCAGAGGAGGGCAACACTGGTGCCATTCCAGAGAATAGCCCCTCAGGTGATCAAGGAGAGAGGCAGAAGTGGGAAAGATTAGAGCCCTGACATGTGGAAAAGTAGAGGTTAAGAAGGGATCTAGCCAAAGACTGTAAAGTCCTGAATGGAGAGAAGGGTATAAAAGCAGCCTAATCCACTGAACTCCAGTGTGCAGGAAAAAGCACTCTGTGAGGTTCAAGACAGATTGTTTAGGGATTTAAAAAAAATAAAAAACCAACATTCTGTGTTTCACAGAAAGGAGTGAGTGAAGAAAATGTGTTACCCCCAAGGAAGAAGACTGAAGATATAAATAGCTTCAAGAAGCATTTGAATATATTCACAGCTGATAGCTCTAAAATGGGTGATTATGGGGAGTTAGGAATATGCCCCTAAACAGCTCTTGTCAAGACAGACCATGGGATGAAGGGGGTGAGGTGAAGGGGGTGTCTGCCAGACTCCACAAAGAAGGGGGTGTCTGCCAGACTCCTGGTCCCTCCCCCATGCAGCTGGGGCACAGCATACCTCAAAATCATAGTCATGGTAGGTGTGTGTGTTGGGGGTGGAAGGGTGTACTCCCATTCCTCAGATGAAGGAACTAGTTCAGAAATAGGGCGGGAGCCCAGCTAAGCTCCTGAGAGAAGGCCTGCAATGCAGAGTTTCCTACTGCCCAGGAGAGCGCTCAGAGCAAGGGGCAGAGCCTGGCTCACCATGGCTACCTAGAGTAGACTGAACTGCTGCCCATGGGAGACAGAACCCAGAGCCTGGAACTCAGAGCCAGGCCTAGAAATTCACAGAGCAGAGAGGGCTCTCACCTGGTACGGTCTGGAAGAACCACCAGTAATACTTCTGGGGGAACTCAGACCTATGGGGAAGGGAAAAGAAGGAAGGATCCTGTAAGGAGATGTCTGAAACTTCCAGAAACGACCTTCCAGGGGAGGCACCCCGACCCAGCCACCAGTCTCCCTTTCTGCCAACTTGAGACTGGGGGCTTAGGCTCATCATTGTCCCATAAGCTTGAAGGTGACATACTCCTCTGAGCCAAGAGAATTTCTGTGAAGAATTCCTCCCCCACCCCTTGGCCCTGAAACACACACACTCACCCATTATCATGGAAGAGGCCAGGGAAGAGGCAGGAGAGGACGCTGAGTGGGCTGATGGAAAAGAGGTACACATTCACCACATGGCCTGCACTGTGTAAGACTGAGGAAGACCAGACAGGGTGGGGGTGAGTCTGGGTCAGCCCATTGAGGGTGCTTAACCCATTCAGCCCAAGGGGGAGGACTCCAGACGGCCAGAGTTGGGGGCCTGAAGAAGGACCTGAGCAACATGGACTTCTGCTCTCTAATCAACCCCCTGTTCCTCCTCTGCCCCATATATACACCATCCATGAGAACAACTGCATGGGTCTGATATTATACCATTAGAAATTCATTCCTTTGGTTTCTCTCACAGAATTATGTTTTAAGACATAAAAACTGGGAGAGCACATACATCATATGTACGCATTCTGGGGTGTTAGTAACTGGTCAGTGGGAGGCTGGTGAGGTGCGAAGAGGCACTGGTGGGCCAGTGGGGGCTCCTGGGCTTACTTTATGCCATTGTGGGGGCTACCATCATCCAATAAGAAGGACATCCAAGATGCACACTCAAGTGCAGGTAGAGAGGAGGGACCTTGCAGAGGAGGGGAAGCCTGCAGGGGGCTTGAGGACATGGAGAGAATCCCCGGGACTCCCAGGCCCTGCCTGTGAGGATGATGGCAGTGGAGGCAATGAGGCGATGGAAGTCCACAGCGGCGTCGAAGGGCACGTAGCGGTTGAGGAAGGTCTCTCGCAGGAAGGTGATGAGGTTGCGGCACATAGTGAGCAGGATGTAAGAGAACATGAAAGAGATGCTGGCTGCTGTGCCCCGTGACAGGATGATGCCCACACGGGTGGTGTCCGTGATGCCCATGTGGTGAGCTGCAAAGGCGTAGTCTGCGGAGGGCCCAGGCGGGTGAGGCCACCACTGATGCCTGACAAGCCTTCCACAGTCTCCATTTAAGCAGGCCCCTCACCCCACTCCCCAAAAGGGCCTGCTCTCAGGGCTGTTGGTCACTGCTCTCAGGGTCCACTCCAGGGCTGTCCATTACTCATAGTAGGCCTCCCACCCAGGGCTGTCATTGTAAGCCTGTCCCCACCACTGTCACTCACAGTAGGCCCTCTCCAGGAAAAGGCCCCCAGCGATGGTGTAGAACACAGCTAGGCAGCCGATGTGGCGCCGGTAGTTCTCCACAAAGCGCTTGAACTGCTGCACTGTCTGGTGACGACGGCTACGTTGAAACTTCTCTCGGTGAGCCTCGGTGAACAGCAGGGGCTGGAACGATGTTACCCTGGGAGATGGGAAGTCTTGACTCTCAGCTAAGGCAGACCCGCTCTCCAGAAGGGAGAAAGGAGCACTGAGTCACTCAAGCTAAGTAGAGTTCAGACCCCAAAGACTCCTCAATACCATACTCCTCAAGCTGCCTGTCACTGAGTGGATGGCTTGTTTCATCCCAGTGGGTGCACTCCATCTACCCCAGCTTCCACTCACACTCAGACAGCCCATTCTCCTTCCAGTCTGGGGCTCTCAACTCCCACCAGCACCGTTCTCATGCTTTACTGGAGGCTCCAAGGATGCCTCTTCCAGGAAGCCTTCCCTGACCTCCCAGGCAGAAGTGAGCACTTCCTTGAGTTCTGAAGCCCTTTGTTCTCACCACTATTATAGCATTCATCAGTGGGACACTGTAACTATCACTGTATCAGAGAATCTTATCAGACTGTGATATTCTTGGGCAGGGACTATTCATCCTGCCTGCACCCCCAGTGCCAGCGCAGTGCCTGGCACCAAGTAATCAATGTATGAATGCTGAAGGGATGGATGAACTGCCTGGTCATAAGGGGAGAAGCAGCCGTACTTTTTGCCAAACCTCCGTCGAATTTCCTGGGGAGGGTCTGTGTCTGTGGGGCACTGCAGTTTCCATGGTGTCAGCTCCACCTCGACATCCACATTGCTGCGGGGACAGTGAGCGCTCACTCTGGGAGAGGGACTAGGACAGGAATGAAGGAAATAGGATGGACCTTGGCTATCTGAGCCACCTGGTCCTCTGCTGCCCCTGGTCTGCCTCCAGACCCACTCTGTTGAGGAAGGGTCAGAGCTCTTAGCCAGGGAACAACAGGATTCCCACAGAGACCTAACCAGAGGATGAGTTGGATCCTAGGGGGTCCTGCCAAGATGTCAATACAGTTGTGCCACTCAAAAGGGCATCTGATCCAGGCACCAGGTGAGTGCTGAAATCCAGCAGGCTCTCTGTTCTTCTCCTTGAGCCAGACTATGTCTGCCTTTTTCTTTTTCTTTTTTTCCTTGTAAGGCCACCCCTGTGGCATATGGAAGTTCCCAGGGGTTGAATCGGAGCTGGAGCTGCCGGCTTACACCACAGCCACAGCACCACTGGACCCCAGCCACATCTGCGATCTACACTGCAACTTTCAGCAACACCGTATCCTTAACCCCCTGAGCAGGGCCAGGAATCAAACCCACATCCTCATGGATGCTATGTTGGGTTCTTAAGCTGCTGAGCAACAATAGGAACCCCTGTCTGCCTTTTCCTAATTTGCATGAAGGCACTGCTAGTGAGGGTCCTGATCCCAATCATTCTGCGGAAAGGAAAGGCATCCCCCTGACCCCAGCCCTCCCCAAACATTCCCAGATGAGGGCTCACCAGAGCTTCTCCTGGCTGATGTAGGAGGCTCGTCGGCAGAGGTCCTTGATGACTTCAGGCACCTCCACCCCTGCAATGCAGAGCTGGGCTAGTGAGAAGCTCAGGGCCCAAGAGCCCAGGAGGACTCATCTAAAATACCTAGTATCCACTCTATGCCCAGACACTATAGAGGGTCCCTGGCCAGCACCCTGCCTCTAGGTGCCCCAGTCTCAGCCTGTGCCCCCATTGGCAGCTAGATCCAGCCACAGGTGGTCAGGGAGAAGGCCTGAAACAAAGTTGGCTGGGCAGACTCCCCTGAGTGTGTTTCCTTCACACCCAGTTCTGGTATCAGGCTTGTGTGGTAGGGTTCAGGAGCTGTATGCAACGCCTGCTATGGCTACTCAGCCACAAAACCCTGCTAAAGAGCCTCCAGCTTAAAATCTCCCAGGAGGTAAATGTAAAATCCAGGTAGTGTAAGTATATATATGAGAAATCACTGTAAAATTCTTTTCACTTTTCTACATTTGAGAGTGTATTTTCATAATAAAATGTTGCGGGGGTGGGGGGAACCCTCCCAGGAGCCGCCAGCACTGAGCGGCAGGGCAGGACTGAGCTGCAAATCCAGGTTCTCACAGTAGGCCTGGGCATCTCCAGGTCACTTCCAAGTGCTAATCCAATCTTGATTATCCTGGTTTACAGCCCTGAGGCCAAAAGTCATTAAGCTGAATTTAATGAAATGAGTATTTAATGCAAAGTATAGATGTCTATCCTCTCAAATGGTTCAGCAAACAGCAAATGTGGCAAAATGGTAACAAATGGCAAGTCTAAGCAAAGGGTAAAAGGATGCTCCTTGTGCTATTCTTATACCTTTTCTGCAGATTCAGGATATTTCAAAGTGAAATATGGAGGAAACAGCAATTAAAAGTGAAAAAAAAATAGTACTCTACTTAATCCTCAACCCCCAATCCTGGTCCTCCCTCCATTCCAGGGGCTGGATGTCTCCAGGATTCTGGCCTGGGCTCACTTCCAGGCACCTGTCCCTGTTCTGCCCTCGGGGCCCAGGTGCCTAAGGCCCTGGCCCTCTGGGAAAGGTGGAAAATTGTAGCATCACAAGTTTTGGGTCTGCACTTTACCAGCTTTCCTTTCCAACCAGAGGCCCAGCCATGTCTTGGACGATTAGCCTCTTATCCATATCTGGGCTGCTCAGCCCCTCAAATTCTCATAATCCTGGGAGGGGCTGGGTTTGGTCTCAACATGTCCTAGTGATGATCCCAGGCTGTGAATACACCGTAACAGCCTAGAGCAGGCCACAGGCAGTCCCTCTGCCTGCTACCTGCCCCCTCCTCACCCTGACTCTAGCCACCATCCACCTGTCTCAGACACAGGTGGGGCAGGAAGAAGAGGGAGGGACAACAGAAGTAGATCTCCACACACTCAGCAAACATTTAATGAGCACTCCTCCAAAGGATAAAGCAGCAAACAAAACCAGAACAGCCCACCACCACCACACCTCAGGTGAGATGGGTATAGTCTAGGTAGGGCTGTAATGAGGAGACCCTCATCCCCCCTGATCTGAGCAACAAGCACAGGGTGTTTGACAGGATAGCAGAATTCCAGCCACCATCGCCCACCACATCCTGACCCTGCCCACTCCACCAGCAGGGCGGTACTATGACTTTTCTGGGCTGTAGGCACTACTGCCTGCTTGCACAAAAAAAATCATATTTTATAATTATGTTGATCTAAAGAGGAATGTAATCCAGGCTGGATACATCACATATTTATTATTACTATATTTAGTCTTTTTTTTCTGACTTTAAAGAAATGTAAGCATTTCTACGGGCTCCTCATAGTATGTGGGCCCCAGGCATGTGCCTGCAGTGCCTAATGGGTAAGTCAGCCCTGCCCAGAAGGTCACCTGACCTTTGACACAGAGCTGTGTGAAGCGGAGCTCGCTGTCGTGGTCCCGCAGCATGAAGTGGAAGTCCTCCCACGTCAGCTCCTGCTTGTCCTGGAAGCCAGCCTCCCGGAACATGGACTCCACCACCTCGGTCAGCTGGGCCTTGGACAGGCAGTTGTTGGAGATCTCGATGAAGGACCTGGGGCCAGGGGGAGAGGAGCCATCAGGCCCCAAGAAAGGTCCTGGGGCCTAGGCGCTCAGACCTGCTGGCCATCCCACCAGGCCTTCAGAGCAGAGCCTACATGGAAGGACTGACCAAATCCTGAGCCCCCTCCTAGTTATAAAGTCTCTGGCTATAATGGTGAGGATGGGGAGGCCCCTGCTCTTCACCCTCTTGCTTCCTCCTTCATGTCCCACCTCACTCCACCCCCCTACCCCCAGTCCATATTCTCCTGGCTCTCCCACAGGACCAACCTCAACATCCTAATGAACTCGTCCTTGGAAATGAGACCATTCCCATCAAAGTCATACATGCGGAACATGAGGCGCGACTTCTCCTCAGGGGAGCCTGAGAAAAGGAGACCCAGTGAGAGCCCCAGCCCATCTGCCTAAACCCTGGGCAGGCCGGGAGGGGCCTCACACTAGAGTGACTCACTGCTGCACACAGCAAGGGGTCGCTCTGCTTTCTGGCCCCTACCAGGGCATTCCCAGATATCTGCCATGACTGGAGACCTGGCTCCAGTGCTTCTTTATCTCCAACAGGTCAGCTACACTCCAGCCCCTCCCACATCTTCCTATCTAGACAATGGCTCCCTTTTCTCCTACCTTTCATAAAGACCACCAGGATGTCCAGGAACTCTCGGAAGGACAGGTAGCCATTTCCGTCCTTGTCAGCCAGAGAGAACATGGACTCCACAAACATGTCCTGGGGCTTGAGGCCCAGGGACTCAGCAAACTCGGCCCGGCTCAGCTCACATGTCAGGGCCTCCCGCACCTTCTGTGATGAGTCCAAGGGCAGGGCCCCTGCATCCGCCTGGTCAATGTCTAGCACCTGCACTCGGGCAGCAGCAGAGGGTGGGAGAGAAAATGACAAGGCTTCCTTGACTTGAAGGCCAGCAGAGGTTCTTGGTTCTACCTTTCAAGGTGTCTGCCCAGCACTCCCTCCCCTAAGCACTACCCCATCAACACTCTGACTCATATGTTCTACAGAGACCTGGACCCTTGGCATTAGCTGATTGGACGAGGGATGCACATCTGTTCCAAGCAGAAGATCTAGAATTGGGTCTGAGAGGTCCAGACCTGAGCACAATAGAAGGTGCGGACTACCCTGTTCCTTCAAGTGCTCAGAGACAGAGAGACAGAAGGAAGCAGGGGCACAGAAGCAGTCTGAGACAGGAGTGGCCTTGCTTGCTGATAGCTTTCCTTTTCCTGGTCCCTTCCAGGCCAGGTCATAGTCCTCCTTTTGGACTTTCTGAGACACCATTATGTCCTCAGAGTCAACTGCCCCTTTGTCAATTCTAGTTTGAGCAGGTTTCTTCTATCTCCAAAGGAGTCTGGGCTGAGAAAAAGCCTCAGCTGGGTTGAGAAAGATTTGCGCTTGGGAAGGGGGCATTCTCATCACAGGCCATCTCCAGCCCCCTATAGCCCCCTAGCCCCGGGGGGCTGCCACGGCGTAAGAATAGACAGTGAGGGAAGCAGGGCACAGAACCTGTCTTTCCTGTCTATCAACAGGGGGCCCCTAGTCCAGGCCTGGCCATGATTTAATGAGCTAAACTTTGTTACTTCAAACAAGGTGCTTTAGTGGGGCTAGAGGCAAGAGACCTGGGTTCATGTCCTAGCTCTGCCACCTGCTCAGAGCATGACCTCAGGTAAGTCTCTTCAGTTGTCTGGCATTCATTTCCTTGCCTGCCCCACTTATTTCACAGGGTTATTGTGAGAATCAAGGAGAGCTTGTATGGAAAATGCTTTGAAAGCTGAAAGCACTGTGCAGATAGAAAGGATTGGCATCTGTATCCAAAGATACAGTAACATACCCTCAGCTCTCAGCACAGGGAGTTCCCAGAGCCCTAGATCCCAAACTGAGAGGAGGTGCCCAGGTCCTGCCTGGGCCCTGGCAATGAGTCATCCCAGCTGGGGTCCCTCCATTCTGGTGCATACTCAGGTTCAATTTGTTGGAGGAGTGAGTGACATGCCATGTTCCTGGCATATAATGAATGACCATTCAATGGTGGCTTCCCTCATAAATCTTCTCCCCAGCCAGCCAACCCTGCTCCTCCTCAAACAATTTTTTGCCCTTCCACTTGCACCTCTGCTCAGTCCTTCATGCTTTTTCCTTCTGAGCCAAAATTTTTCCAACTTTTTTTGAGCATTTGCCAAATCTCACCTCCGCCATGACTTTACACCAGCCTGAAGCCTCGCTACACTTTCTGAACTCCTAGACCACTTATTTCCTGAATCTCTTTTGTAGCTGTCATCCTTTGCCAGTTATCTTCCTTTCTACACTTGTCCCATCTTTCCACTGGGATGATAAACTTCCCCAGTGGTAGCCCATGATGAATTTATTACATTGCCCAAGCTTCTCCTCTTCACTGTTTGGCTCCTAGGCTGCCTGGGCATATAGGAACTTGAGTCCTTGCATTTCTCTTCCTATATTGTTTTCCCACATCCTCCTAATAGTCTCAGAAATCTTCAGGGTGGGCATTAATGTCCCATAGAGGCCTCTGGCAGCTGTGCTGTCCCAAGGAGGGGTGACCAAGGGCTCTCACTGCCTCTCTACCCCTTACTGCTCATCTCACCCAGGCTTCTCTGCAGCCATCTGGGCAGGATGAGCTGAGTAAGGGCAGAAAAGTGGGCATCCCTGAGCAGAGAAGTGGCACATGCCAAAAAGCCCTTTTCCTGGGCACTGTCTCCCTGGAGTCTCATAGATGAGGATGGCAATGGGAAGTGAGCAGGAGCATCTCCTTATAGAAAGGTCAGGTGACTTGGTCAAAAATCACAGTAGAGATGATTATTAGCTGAGAACTCAGGGCTTCTAACTTTCCCTGGAGTCACCCCATGGTCTCATGCAGATAGGGGCACCACCACAGTCAGACACGCAAGGACAGATCTGATCCCACGTACACACCTGGGAGAAGAGGTGCCGGAAAAAGGTCTCCAGGAGGTGACTCCGCTGCTCCCGCGTCACAGCTGCCCTCATCAGCTCCTGCTCCCGAAGTTCCCACTCCTGGAAGCTCAGCCCACTCTCCTTCAGAGCGCTCTGAAGGTTTTCCACCATCACCTGCCGCTCCTCCTCCAGGTCAAACATAAGCACCTATGGAGGGAGCAGTAGGGAGAGCAACCACATGTCAAGGCCTCATGAGGCCAAGAGCTTTACATGAATTTTGTTAGAGACAAGGATGGCACTTAAGAGAACCCCTTCAAAAGAAATATTGTTATCTCCTGGGCTCAGTGAGTTAAGTGGCTTGCTTGTAGGCATAGGGGTAGCGTTCAAGGCTCATCTGCAATGCCATTCTCCCCTCTTTGTTCCTTACTGGAGAAGAGAGGGGAAGGCAGAAGGCAGAGGTGAGTCAGAGCCAGAGCTGAATATCAGCCTCTGATTGAGCTTACTCCCTAATCTCTAACAATTCACTGGATCCTGCAAACTGGACACCAAAAAGAGGGCTTTACTTCTTTCAAGTACTCCCAGCTAGGGCCTGCCAGGGAGTCCTTAAAAAAGAAAAGGGCATACTATATCTGCAAGGTTAAGAAGGGACTGCGGAGACCATGTCATCCAACAGGCTCAGAGCAGGACAAACATGTTTAAATTTATCTCTCTATCAGGAACTACAGCCAGGGATTAGAAGCCAGAAACCCTGCCTGGCCCAATGTTCCCTCCCCTCCACCTGGCTACCTTTTTGGCTCTGGCTGTGGACAAGGAGCCAGGGGCTGGCTAGGTCGTACCAGGTCATACTCCTTGGGGATCTTGAGCAGCAGGGTGCGGCGTCCGTGGTTGCTGGACAGGATGAGGTTCACCTGCTGTGGGGGCCGCAGCTGGATGGTGCGGAGCACGGAGAGCCTGCCATCCATCACGTGGATCTGGCCGGACTGCAGGTGCACAAGTACAGGCCGGCAGGGCTCCTTGCGGCCCTGCCATTCCAGTGCTGGAGAGAGACAGGGCTGGGTCAGCAGGGGTCTGCGTGGTGGGGAGGAAGAGGTCCAGCTCTGGGCTGGAGTTGGATCAAGGCCTCTAACCTCCTTGCCCCTTGCGGGATACTGAGGGTCATCCACTCCCGACAATCCTGCTATGCCTCTTGCCCATGAGAAGTATAAGTACCATTTCCTGAGTATTTACTATGTGCCCAACATTGCACCAAGTGCTTTGTATGAACCTCCTTTATCTAATCTTCATAAATCTATGAGGTAAGTGCTACCATTATTATCATTTTACAGATAAGAAAAAAATGTTTTGGAGAGATTAAAAAATTTGCCAAGTTTCCAATCCTCAGTGAGCATGACTCTAGACTTTCATTAATCACTTCTCTGTTGCCTGAAATTCCGGTGTGAGACGCCACATAGCAGCAGCTGTCAGGAATTTGTGCGTCATAGTAACCCTGTGAAATGTAGGCAGGGTCCTGTGACTCCTCCCCATGAGTCTATCACATTCTTTCTATTTGGGACCACTGGGAGGAGCTAAGGAAGACAGAGGACTCCAGGTCCAACTTCCACCTAATGTCTCTATGGCTCTTCTCACCTGCCCTAGCCTGCCTGGAGGCCTAGAAAAGGGAAGCCTTTTCCTCAGGCTGCTGTGGGAAGAGGGGTCTATAGCCCAGAGTCATGTCCTCCCCACTCCCACCCGAGCCAGCCCCAGGCCTACCTTTCATGCCCCCCACGAGCTTCTCACACATGATACTCTGGCGGTTCTGGACCTGGAGCCTCTTAAAATTTCTCCTCCGGAGCTGGGCAACAATCCAGGCACTGAGCAGGCTCACTGAGAGGGTAGAGGCAGTAGGATGCTCGGAGGAAGGTGGGGGTCTGGGGAGATCAGTGGCTTCTTTCCCAGGCTCCTTGGCAACACCCCCTGCTTTCTCACCTCCTAGGTTACCCACTCAATTGTCTCAAATTATGAAGCTCCCTGAGGGAGGAGTTGCTTTGGGAGGCTTTGGGTAGTATCTAAGAGGCCTGCCCAGCCTCCCCTGCTTTCATCACTCAGGTCCCTTCCCAGCCAGAGACTAAGGCAAGAGTCCTTGTGCCAGAGCCTGGACTCACTCCGCCAGCCATGTCCCTCCTGCTCTGAGGTTTTCTTCATCTGCCCAATGCAACAGTACTCTGCATGGCTAGTTGGTCGGTCATCGTTAATGGAAACACTTCAACCCCACCCCCTAGCTTCCACCTCTCGCCCAGCCCCTCCCTGCCCATAACTTTTACCCAGGGGGAAGCAGCACAGAGTCCCAATGGTGACCCCAAAGCCAAATCCACTGCCTTTAAAATAGTCCCGCATGATGAGGGGAGCACAGGCTGGCAGGTCCTTGGTGCTGAGCTGTCTTGGCTGTGGGCAGGGGTCTCCTGGGGAGACAAAGGAAGATATAATCCTCGGGGTTTCTGGGCCACAAGGATCACTGAGAAGGTTAGGGTGGCAGAAAGAGTTCTGAGTAGCAAAGGGCAGGGGGCTTCTTACCCCTACCATTGTACCAAGAATGTGGCATTTGCCCTCTTGGGTAGCAAGTGGGATAAAAAAATGAACCTCAACCAGAGTTCCCATCGTGGCGCAGTGGTTAACGAATCTGACTAGGAACCATGAGGTTGAGGGTTTGGTTCCTGGCCTTGCTCAGTGGGTTAAGGATCCTGTGTTGCCATGAGCTGTGGTGTAGTTCACAGACGCGGCTCGGATCCTGAGTTGCTGTGGCTCTGGCGTAGGCTGGCAGCTACAGCTCTGATTAGACCCCTAACCTGGGAACCTCCATATGCCTCAGGAGTGGCCCTAGGCAAAAGGCAAAAAGACAAAAAAAAAAAAAAAAAGGAACCTCAACCTATCTCTCCTTTACACATATGTACACACACACACACACACACACACACACACACTCTCACACACTCACACACACTCTTCCCTCATCATTGCTGTGGGATTAGGATATCCTTAAGATATTCTTATTGTACTTCACCCTCCTCCTGTTACAACTATCCTGGCCAAAAGCTGGCCTCCAGGCCAGATCTCTCTGCTTCTCAGTCCTGCCCTTGCTTGGGCACCTGCTGGAGTTGTGGAGAAGGGAACGTACACAGCTGTATGTGGCCACCCAGGACCACAGTTCCCGAGGGCAGAACCACACCTCACTGTCCTCCTTGGAATCCAGCCTCACTGAAGCAAGCTTACAGCTGAAGAGGGATGAGGCGCCAGACCCCAATCCCTGCCAAGTGCCCCCTGGCCACTCACCAGCATGCCAGAAAAAGACGTTGGGCTGCAGGGCACCAGGGGTCATGTTGGTAACAGCTACTAGAACATCCCGTAGGGAAGTGTTTCTGATCTCTGCGATCTCTTTTTCAGAGAATAGCCTGGATGTGGGAGAGGTGGGGAGCTGTTGAGGTGAGAGAGAGAGAGGCAGGCCCCCAGGTCCAGAACTCAGAGGAAGAAAAAGACCCAGAGGGGTTGGGAAAGGAGTGATGGGAATCAAGGGCCCATGGGTGCTGTTTACAGGCTGAGGTAGAGTCTAAGGCGGGAATCCAGGTGGGCCTTACCCATTCTTGGTGTTCTCAAACCAGTAACGGTCACCATCCCTCAGTCGCACAAATTGATCGAGGACAATTGTGCTGAAGAGGGGTCCAGGGTCCCCATAGCTCTCCAGGAGCCCCCCAGGGAGTAGTTCCAGCCGGGACAGGTCCTGGTTGTACAGAGCAGCTGTGGCCTCCAGCACCTGGGGCCAAGGGACAGGAGTGAGTGCAAAGACCTAGCACCTGCCCTCTGGCCAAGAGGTGGCTCCCAGGGATCAGCTTCAGGGGTAATCATAATAAATGACAGTGATAATAACTCTCTTATCTCTGGGTACTGCTTTGAGTGCTTTCCATACGTTAATTCATCTACAAGAACTCTTTCACAGATTCAGCTGCCTATTTTATAAAGTTGGAATGAAACAGGCAGTCAGTCCCCTATGTTACTTGTTTTGAAAGGTATGAAAGTTGAAGGGTCAAAATCAGCACAAACGATGAATGGTAGAAAAGGTTTCTCTTCTTTAGAGGTAAAAAAAGTTTTTGAAAATCAAATTCCTGCATATACACTGCCTTTTATTTTATTTTTTTATTTTGTCTTTTTAGGGCTGTACCTGTGACATATGGAAGTTCCCAGGCTAGGGCGAACCAGAGCTACAGTTGCTGGCCTATACCACAGCCACAGTATTCAGCATCCAAACTATGTCTGCAAACTACACCACAGCTCATGGCAACACTGGATCCTTAACCCACTGAGTGAGGCCAGGGATCAAATCCAAGTCCTCATGGATACTAGCAGGGTTTGTTATTGCTGAGCCACTACAGGAACTCCTATGTTGCCTTTTAGAGAGAGTCTTCAACAGTATATGAGCGGTATCGTCTACCTGACCTTTACTTTAGTTCTTTTCTCCACAGGCAAATAAGCACTTAACCAGCTAAATTCCAGTGAGGCCCAGTTGAAGTTAAAGATTTGCTACTTTTGGGTACAGCTGTTGACTCCTATCTACCTACTGATTTTATAAAGTTTATAAGCCCCATGTGCATATCATTTCTTTACAGCCTTTCAACAATCTGACAAAATAGTAAGGGAAAAAGCAATTAAATAGGCACACAATTGTAGAAGCACTGCTGTGCCAAGATGCTAAGACAGCTAAAACTGGTCTGTTGGCTGGCAGTCAATGCCACTTGCCTAGGTGATAGCTCAGGGTATGACAGGGGACGCCCCAAAAGCAGCTCAAATATCACTGGACAAAAGTATATGTTGTTCCTGAGTCAGGAACCTTCTAAGCCAATTTAGGGAGCTGTTGGGAAGAGTAAAAGAGTAAATGGTATGAATGCTATTAAGTGCCTCACATGCAATAGATGCTCAATAAACACTTGCTGGATCTGCACAGTCAGAGTCTAAAGCTTAATTCTGCTGGTTTGGTAACCTCCATCCTGGTGTATGATACTGGAAAAAGTGACCTGGGGGAGCCCTGCCCCTCTCACCAGGTGCTTGTCTCTGGTGCCTGTGTCTTGCTGCCCATCTTCCATATCTCAAACCAGTGTGCTCTGGTCCTCCCACCCTGCCCTCTGGGTCCCAACCCTCCTCACAATGCCATCACTCCGGGAGAGTGCAGGGTTGATGTCCTGCCATCTGGTAACTGGAGGCAGGCCCAGTCTTGCCCTGGCCTTCGTGTAAGAGGGCAGGCCCAGATCCCGGCCCCGCTGCAGGCAACTGGCCAGGTGGTCTGTGCGAGAAAACTTCAGTGGCCCAGGCCAGAAATCTGGGGATGAGATACCAAAGAGTCTGAGGGAGCTCCTCTAGCCCATGCCCCAGGTGCCAGCCAGCCCCAGGGGGGCCTGAGCATAGAGAAGGAGCAGTGGTCAGCAGATCAGAAGCTCTCAGCAGTGAAAGGATGCAGGCTCCCAGACGTGGGCACCCCTCCCTGCCTGGCTCTGGAGGTCCAGTTGAACCTCCTCCCAGGGGCCAGGGGTGCATTATAGGAACAGTTTCAGCCTCACCTTGCACATCCTCAACCACCATGTGGTCCTCTCGCTCAGCAATCTGGGAGGCCATACCCAGCAGCAGCGCATCCACATCTTCAGCTCTTTGTAGGTTTGGGTGCTTTGGGGAGTGGGGAGGGGAGAGGGATGTGGCTAATGAGGCTAGAGGTTGGGCAGCCAAGCTCCCTCCACCTACACAGTCTGTCTTCTGGGTCCACCAAGTCCCACTGTTTGCTCCTATAATCACCCTCTTCTACAGGGTGATTCCCCACTCAGGGTGAACAAGGTACCCATCCAAAGCCCATGCTGCTAGGACACAGGTCTTCATAAGCACAAGGGATCTAAAACTTTACTTCTCTTTTAGGAAATTTGATGGTATGGTTGACAAAGGCACAAGATCTAGGTCTTGGTCCTTGCTCTGTTAGTAACCAGTTGTGTGACAGGACCTCTCTGAACTCAGTGTCCTGCCTTCATGAAAAGGGCATTAGGGATTAATAAAATAATAAAATAAGTAAAATTAAAAAGGGATTAACAGGGCAAAAAGGTCTCTTACAACTCAGCTCCATGACTCTGATTCTATGCTTTCCTCCCACTTGCCTTCCCCTCTTATGGACACTCTACAAAGAGTATCTGATTTTGCTTTTAAGTCAGTGCTCTTCACCCATACTGGCCTGGTTCAGATGGACAGATTATCCCTGATAATCTCTCGGAATCCCTCCCTCCACCTTCCCCCAACACACGCACACATTCATGTGCTGCCCTGGGTGTGTCTAATTGGGAAGTTTCCTGGGGGGCTGGGGTATCCCAGTGCTTACAGGAGACCCAGAGGTATCAAGGAAGCAGGAAAACCTAAGAGGAAGCAATGGACGTAGAGCCACACATGCACAGTCTCCACTATGCCTCAAACAGCCCTAAGGTGGGGGTGGAGGGCTGACAGGTGGAGGGCTGACGTTTGACAGTGTACAGCTACCTGGTCATCGCAGACATTGGGAGGGGAGATGGCTGAGGCACCCCAGGCTTCCTCTTCCACCCCAGCCCAGCCCAGCTGGATGCCTCAACCCTCCTTCCCACCTTCACACACCTCAAACACAAACACACCCACACCGCAACATACACATATACCCATCCACATATGTGTCCCCAGCCCTGACCTCTCGGCTCCAGTAGCTGTTGCAGACCCGGAGAGCTCTGGAGACACTTGAGTTCCTATTGATGACCCCCTGGAAGTGGCAGCTGGCGTTTCTGAAATGCAAGGAGCAGGTTAGTGGTGACTGAGCCTATGAAACCCTAAAGTCCGGCATCAGCTCTGGTCTCCAAGGCTAGAGGCAAGGGCCCCAGGCCATTGCTTCCTTGAGGTGGTATGTGTTCAGGGTAGGTCCTGAACAGTCTGATTTTTGAAATGTCCCTCTCCCCACATCAGATCAGACATCTAAAAATGTAGCCTATAGTTTGCCACATTCCTCCCTCTCTCTCTTCACATATATATGTAGGTAGATAGAGAGATATAGATATATAAAATCTGTCAACTGAAAGAAAAAAATCCACAACATAAGAGTTATGAGTTTCAATTTTATTGGTGGACCTTACTGAGAACTATAGCCCAGGAAACAGCCTCTCAGTAACTGAGGGGACTGCTCCAAAGAGCATACATATATGATTTTGGTTAGGAAATGGGTGCAGTCAAGCATACATCTCAGTAAAATGATATTGCTGGTCACAAGGATCAGACATATTAGTTAATGATTTTGTGTTTTACTATTTATGGGAAGATGCAAGAATCTGGGTTCATTACAATTTTTTTCTTGAACTATCTCTGTCTTTCTACCTGCTTTTTTTTTCTGTTTGTTTTTGTTTTTTTCTAAACTGTCTTTCTGTTTTTCTAAAGCGCAGAGTGCCTTATCCTGTTTTTTGTCCTGAATTCCTTTACACAGTGCACTGTCAGAAGGCAGCTTTAGCGACTAATGACTTGATCCTTGCAGAAGTGAACAGTGGGAAACATTCTTTATATATATAAATATATAGATAGATAGATATACACATTCTTTATATATGTATATAAATTACAAAATTTAAAACAGATTAATTATTCTTTTGAAATTACTTGTTTATGGATAACTCAATTACTGCAATTTCTTGACCATCATCAGCCATATCCTGAAATTGGCTCTTGAATAATGTAAAATGTTTTTTTTTTTTTTTTTTTTTTTTTTTTTCTTTTTAGGGCCGCACCTGTGGCATATGGAAGTTCCCAGGCTAGGGGTCGAATCAGAGCTGTAGCTGCTGGCCTACACCACAGCTACAGCAACACAGGCTTCAAGTCAAGTCTTCAACCTACACCACAGCTCACGGCAACGCCCAATCCTTAACCCAATGAGGAAGGCCGGGGATTGGACCTGAGTCCTCATGGATACTAGTCAGATTGGTTACCATTTTGCCAGGGTGGAAACTCCATGAATCGTTTTAAATTATAATGCAATCGTTAAAAAAAAAAAAAAAAAAAAAAAGACTGGCCTGCTTTACTTTATATTCTTTTTTTTTTTTTTGGTCATGCCTGTGGTGTGTGGAAGTTCCCAGCCCAGGAATAGAACCCTCGCCATAGCAGTAACCTTTGCCACAGCAGTGACAACTCTGGATTCTTTTTTTTTTTTTGTCTTTTTGCCATTTCTTGGGCCGCTCCCGCGGCATATGGAGTTTCCCAGGCTAGGGGTCTAATCGGAGCTGTAGCTGCCAGCCTATGCCAGAGCCACAGCAACGCGGGATCCGTCTGCAACCTACACCACAGCTCACGGCAACGCCGGATCGTTAACCCACTGCGCAAGGGCAGGGATCGAACCCGCAACCTCATGGTCCCTAGTCGGATTCGTTAACCACTGCGCCACGACGGGAACTCCACAACCCTGGATTCTTAACCTGCTGAGCTACCAAGGAACTCTTATATACTTTTAATGTAATATATGTATTTTTAAAAGTTCCATTTTCTTTTTTTTTTTTTTTTTTTGTCTTTTTGCCATTTCTTGGGCCACTCCCGCGGCATATGGAAGTTCCCAGGCTAGGGGTCTAATTGGAGCTGTAGCTGCCAGCCGAGCCGCATCTGCAACCTACACCACAGCTCACAGCAACGCCAGAGCGTTAACCCACTGAGCAAGGGCAGGGATCAAACCCGCAACCTCATGGTTCCTAGTTGGATTCATTAACCACTGCGCCACGATGGGAACTCCTGGGGGTCCTTACTTTATGAAGAAAGAGAGAAGATAGAGGAGAGAGAAAGGAAGGGCCCCCAGATTACAAGGAATAAAAAGGGAAGTGCTGACACAGCAGCTGAAGGCTCTCTAATTCTGTGTATTTGGGGAAATACAAGCTGCAGGAAAGTGGACACGAAGGTGCTTAAAAGCTACAATTATGTATGTTTTTAAACAACTGTTGGTCTTCTTCCCCTCCATATTCACTGTTCCCCGGGAGAATGGGCACACTTCAAACTGATAAGCTTGTCCTGAGGGCTCCTAAGGGCAGATTTTTCTCAACTGTCACCTTCCCCTTCCAAACACACAAACATCTAAGCCCCTCCCTCACCTCATGTAGACGCCAGGGGGCACCATGGTGGAGAAGAACTGCTCAGAGGCTGCCAGAAACTCTGGGGAGATGCTGGGGTCCAGGAAAGGGCGGTATCCTTGGGGGTAGTGGAAATGAGAAAGAGGACTGGTAATATTTAGCCCTTAAACCACCCAACCTTCTACCAGACACACACCATAAAAGCTCCTACAAGCTCTCCATCCTCTCTCCCCTTCCCCTCACCTGTATACTCCTGTGGCATTTTCCGCAGAAAGCTGGGCAGCCACTCATACATAGTGATGCTCTGAGGGTCAAGAGAGGGGAAAGGGGAGGCCAGCGCTGGAGCTGCTGTCCTGAAGGGATCTGAGCCCAGGAAAGGCCTAGGTGGGAGATGAGGACCAGGCTGGGGCAGTCAGGGGAGAGTCACTCAAACAGGAGAGGGGCAGAGGTGCCTGTCCCCCACAAGGAACCAGGGGGTCGGGGAGGGCGACAGCTAAACAATAATCACTAGGAAATCTCTTGTCTAAGTAACGCTTTGCCTCCTTGTCATTTTCAGGGAGACAGTAGCTCTCGGGGAGGGGGAGGGGTGTTTCTCCGTGGGGTTGTGCAAGGAGGGACGGCTCTGGGGACCAGGACGTGGGCGAGGAGCCTTGCGACTGACCTGGTAGGTGGCGATGACCCTCTTGCGCGCGTGCTGGAAGAGCTCCTCGTCCCCCCAGAGCGGGTGCTCGCGGGCCAGCTTCTGCGCGCACAGGTTGTGGTAGCGGAACCAGAGCAGGCCCAGCGCCTGCAGGAAGGGCTCGCGGTTCCCTTGCTCCGCCCCGAAGGCTGCACGCGCCGCGGGGACGCAGGGGAGAAGGTGAGCGCCGGTGGGACCGAGGCGGGTGCACCTCGCCGACCCCCGGCCCGCGTCCCCGCCCGGCCTCACCGTACAGCCCCTGCGGTCCGCGCTGCCCTGTGGCAGGGTCGGGCGGCGTCCACATGAAGAGCGGGTCCTGCGCCTGGCGGGGGAAGGCGGGGTCGGGCCCCGACGCCAGCTGCCCGCCGGAGAAGCTCCGCAGCTCGTCGCTCCAGGAGTGCGAGGAGCCATAGATGGCGCTGCCGTCCAGCCAGCCCGTCACCTCGTTGGTCTGAGGGGACGGCGGGAGCGGAGGTGGGGGCTGAGCCGGGGGTCGGATGGTCGAGGCGGGTCAGGGAGGGCGAGGGTCGGGCGCGGGTGGGAGCCTCTCCCCACCTGCCTCGGGTCCGGTCCCTCGGCCCTGCCGCCTGCCCTGCTCACCAGGTCCCGGGGGTTGCTGGGGCTCTGTCCGGTGTTGGGATCCCAGCGGCTCCTCTGGAAGGGCAGCACCACGTCCCCGCTCTTGTGCGGGTCGAACACGGGGTCTCCGGGCGGGATGTGGATGTTGAGGAACTCGGCTGGGCAGCCAGGCTTTTCAATGCTCACCAGGTCCGAGAGCACGTGGTAGCCTGCCCGCAACAGGGGAGGGCGTGGTAGGGCCACTCAGCCATGTATTTGACCCTCTCACCCCTTCCTTGAAGCTTCAAAAGCCTCAACAGCCATTATGGGCAAGTCTAAGCCTTGACCTCCCCACCCCTTCCCAAACCTCTGTCCAAACTGTTTTCATTGTCAGTAACTGGGAGGTGCCCAGTGAGGGTGCCTAGGCAATAGGGCTGGCAGCACCTGCTCTGACATGCAGCTGGGAACAGCCTTCCTAGAGGCTTCCAGTGGGACCCTGGAAAGCAAGTGTGGCACCATGGATGGCCAGCAGGAGTCAGTCACTGTGGTCAGGGTGGCTCCCATTTTGCCAGCTCACCCCAAGTGGTATTACCAGAATCAGAACCTTGCCCTGAACCTGTCCTAGGAGCCCCAGGGGCAGAGTGAGAACAGAGTCCCACCAAGAGTCCCTACCAGATTATTTCCATGCTCCTCTATCCCCACTCCCATCAACGGCTCAAGGTGGGGGCAGATCCCTGTCTCCCCTAACCAGACATTCTCTCCCTGCTCCCACACCTACCCCAACCCATTGCCTCCCCTTGCATTTCTCAATCCCTCCCTCAGACCCTCCATCACTTCTCTCTCTCACTCCCTGACTCCCCCCTCGGACCCAGAGGTGTCCAGCTAGTCCTACTGGCCTCCTTTCCCCAGAGGTTGAGTCCCTTACCAAAGAAGACCCCCAGCACTGTGCGGTTTCTCAGGGAGGCCTGCCCTGCAGGGCCCCTCATGGCGGTGTTGCTAAGGTCTCGGGGGTTGGGCAGGTGGGGCTCTCCCAAGGGCTGGTACACACCATCTGCATAGCTGGCTGGAACCAGGCGCTGCAGCCGAGAGCCTAGAGAAGCAGGGGCAAGGACAAGGATGAACCCTCAGGGAGGCCCCCCTGACCTCTCTCCCAGGCTCTCTCCATATCACAGATCCTAAAACTTAGGAACAGGTGAGCCTTTGCTGATACCTGCCAGCCCTTGGCCCTTAGCAGTGGATACCACCCTGATCCTGGGGCTCTGTCTCCACTTGGCTCTCACTTACCTTTGCTGCCCCACTTGTGCTCCATGAGGTTGTTGTACCACCCATCAAATCGCTGCACCTCCCATGAAATGGAGTTCCGAGCTCCTGTGCGAGAACAGAGGGAAGGGGCAGTTTGAATAAGTCAGTACATGAGAGCACAGGCAGGCCTGCAGGATATGGGTCTTGTGGGGCTGGCACTTGGAGCAGCAGAAAGTGGACAACCAGCACAGTGTGGGAAGTAGGGTATAAAGGGAGATCACCCAGGACAAAGTGATGCCCAAACTCAAGCTCAATTTTTAAGGCTACTCAGTGAGGAAAATATGGCCAGGAGCACTAAAGCAGTGGTAGCCAGTGTGTGCTGATAAGTGGCCTCAAAGAGGAAGAGGAGGGTGGAGGAGAACAGTGGTGATGGGCAGGGAGCTTTCCTACTGCCATCACACCTTTGCTCCCTGCGGGACACAGCAGGACAGAAACTACTGCCAGTCCTAAAACATCATGCAGAGCAAGGACCAGCCACTCTTCCACCTAGGCAAGGAAAGACATGTCATTCCGTGACTCATTCCTGGGCAGGGGCCGTATGGAGAGGGGCTTGGCCCTTTCCTATTGAGCAGAGCCCAGAGTAAGGGCATGAGCCATGGGCTATGGCTTTGAGGCCTGCTGCTGCTCTGGTCTTTTCCCTAGTTTCTTGGGTGGGATCAGGGACCGCCTGGTCATGTGGATAACCTTGCCACCTCCTCTTCCAAGTCATCATGTTCCCCATATAATTCCTCCTATTGACCCTATTATATTCTCCAAAAACTAGGGTCTAGGAGGAAGCACTCAGCTATTGAAGGATGAACTCAGGCAGTGGGAGCAGAAGGAATGATCCACAATCAGAGATGGAGCAAGAGTCCTTTTGGTCAGTAAAGCAGATGACCAGCCAGATTCCTTTCCCCAAACTAGGAGGCTATAGGGCTAAGGCTCCCTCTCTGCTTACCTCAGAGAACAAAGAAAAGGACTCTCAGCCAGAAAGACCCATCCCTCTAGTTATCTCTCCCCTCAGATCGAGGACAGGATCTCAGAGCTACCTTCCTGCCCCATGCTAGAGGAGTACTCCTGTGAGTGCCTACATACACTCATCAGGGGGTCTGAGAGGGAAGAGGACTCAGGGCCTGATGTTGGAGCAAAGAACTAAGGATCCAGGACTTGGGGCAGGAACGAGGGCAGCCACATACATGTGATCTCTAAAATAAGATGAACTGGTGGCAGAACAAGGAAGGCACCTCTTGGGGAAGGTATAGGGGAGAATGCTTCTTGGGAATAAGAGCCAAAACCTGGGGGAAAAAAAGGGAACTCCAAGGCCAAGGCAAGGAGAGGACTGGGAGGAATGAGAATGTGAGCAGTTTTGGCCAGGGAGAAGCTGCAGGAGCCATCTCACCATCCTATTGCCTCCAGCCAGGACTGATCATTCCATAGATCTCTGCTTTCCCCTCTTGCATCCCCATCCTGATGATCAAGGACTTGCTCTTTTAACCTAATTTGTGGTACCTTAAGCCCAGTTTTCTCCTCAGAGACCCAGACTCTAGACAGTGGCCTCAGATTCTAGTAAGAGGCTGTCCAAATCTGAAGTAACAAGATGAAACTCAAGGATTTTGTTGGGTTTTGTTTTTATCATATTGCTTTAAAACATTGTTGGAGTTCCTGTCTGTCGTGGCGCTGCGGAAACGAATCTGACTAGGAACCATGAGGTTTGGGGTTTGATCCCTGGCCTCGCTCAGTGGGTTAAGGATCCAGGGTTGCTGGGAGCTGTGGTGTAGGTTGCAGACATGGCTCAGATCCCGCATTGCTGTGGCTGTGGCTAGGCCGGTAGCTGTAGCTCTGATTCAACCCCTAGCCTGGGAACATCCATATGCATGGGTATGGCCCTGAAAAGACAAAATAAAAAAAAGTAAAAAAAAAAAAAACTAAAAAGAAACATTGTTGACTTCCTTTGGGTCCAATCTGATTTCAAGATCCTTTTCTATCTTGTGTGTCTAATCAGTTTTTTCCTCTATGAGGTCAGGGGTCCTTATTTTATTTTATTTATTTATCTATTTATTTATTTATTTATTTACTTACTTACTTATTTATTGTCTTTTTGCTTTTTTAGGGCCGCTTCCTGCGGCACATGGAGGTTCCCAGGCTAGGGGTCTAATTGGAGCTGTAGCCGCCGGCCTACACCAGAGCCACAGCAACGTGGGATCCGAGCCGCGTCTGCGACCTACACCACAGTTCACAGCAACGCTGGATCCTTAACCCACTGAGCAAGGGCAGGGATCAAACCCGCAACCTCATGGTTCCTAGTTGGATTCGTTAACCACTGTGCCACGATGGGAACTCCTGGGGGTCCTTACTTTATGAAGAAAGAGAGAAGATAGAGGAGAGAGAAAGGAAGGGCCCCCAGATTACAAGGAATAAAAAGGGAAGTGCTGACACAGCAGCTGAAGGCTCTCTAATTCTGTGTATTTGGGGAAATTTTTCATTCCATTATCTACCCATCTAGTGCACACGCTTGAAATGAGCACCCATTCTGTGCAGCATGCTGTGTTAACTGAGGAATAGGGATACAGAGGTGAATATGACACAGCTTCTGTGCTTGGAGGATCCCAGAGGATGCTGGTTTCCTCTGCCCCTAGCCATGCTTCTCCTCCAATCTGTACTCACCCATGGGCATCCATGGCCCAACCAGGAGTGTCCATGCCAGAGCCAAGCGGAAGCCCATGATGAAAATGTTAATAGGGCTTAGGTATTAGAACACCTTAAAATGGAGACCCTAGAAAAAGACAAAGGACAGAAAGAATGAGCTTCAACATTGAGCATTCAGAGTCAGGATGAGGCCGCTGGAGACCCCTGTGAATCCAGGCATGGGGCTGGGCCAAGGCCACAGTGTGTAGTGAATGGCAGGAGACTCACTGTCTCCAAAAAATCTTTCATTCATTCAACCTTTGATAAGCACCCACTACATAGCGGGCACTGATCTAGGCACTGGAGATTGACAAACAAAGCAGACAGAAATCCCTGCCTTCCTGGACTTTACCTTCTAGGATTAATTGGAAACTTGTTTGGCCCAGCTTCCTGCAATGTGTGCTCCTTGGGCAGATCCTTGCTTGGGGGCCAGAACACGGGGTTGAGGCCAGGATACTGTGCTGCTGCCAGTCCTCTAGCATGATCTTAGGGAAGTCATTTATCTCTTCTGGGCCTTGATTTTCTATTCTGGCTACAGGAGTAAACATGCCTGAAAGGTCTACTTCCTAGCCTGGTGGCCAGAATTAAATGTGAGAATGAGGTTCAAGGCAAAGCAAGAAAAGTGACAGGTATTAGGTAAATGTGATATAAAGAGGATGGGATGGAACATGGCTTCTCTGGGTGGACTCAGAAAGGATGCAGCCGCCATGCTCATGTGTTTGGTGCTGGCCTTCTGCTCTCACTCTAAGCCAACAAATCACCTAGGGATGACAGGGATACAGAGGCAGCAGGGGACTCAGGCTGGGACTCCTGAGTGGTGCAAGGAGTGCCTAAGGCCATCAAAGACCTCTGAAAGGTAATGGAGACTGGGGACAGGGAGAGGCTGGGAAACTATCTAGTAGAAGAAGGTGGGAGCTCAGGGAAAGCCTCATCTCTAGTCAAACCCTCAGGACTCCTGGACAGGTTGTCTAGTCACAGAGGAGGGAACCTAGAGGAAGATCTCCTTCTCACTTGCCATCTCCTATGAAATGAAAAAAAAAAAAAAAAAAAAAACAAACTAGACCCGGTCATAATTCAAAAGCTGAGCATTCCACCCCCTCCACCCCCATAGACCGTCCAGAAGCAGGCCTTTGATAGTGCATGAAATGCAGGGCTTTGGATGGTTGAAGCCATAATGGTGGACATGCTGAAGTGGCCACAGTGGCCCTTCCCTGATCAAGAATGTCTTGTCCCTCCCTCACTGCCACTATGTCTTCAGGATCCTTGGCCCCAGCCACCAGTGTACCACTTAACTGGAAAAAGCATGCAGTGAACTCAGGCCAGCCTGTGGGGACCATCTGAAGGGGAAGGTGGACAAGCTTAATAACCACTCCTTTTGGATGGCTAGCCACAACCATTTACACAGCAACACCAGTTCTGTAACTTCCCAACAACCTTGAAAGGAAAGCACAGCCTCATGACAGAACAGTGAAACCACAGGTACTGGCAGAACCAGGAGAGAAAATAGGCTGCCTGGTTCTTGCTCCACATGGCTGCTTTTCCAGCCTAAAGTCATAGAGTGGTGTGACTTTGGGGAAGGGGAAAGATGAGTCAAGGCCATAGGTATTCCAACTTGGCCTCAGGGGAGGGGGTGCTGAAAGGGAAATCTTGCACTCTAAATGTTCAAAGCTCCCCCCCCCCACGATGTGCTGGTGCCAGGAGGAGCTCCAGAGAGAGCCCTTAGGCCCAAGCAAACTAGGCCACCCCAAATTCCCTGTTCCCAAAGAACCCAGCCTCCCAAAACCTTGGTGGAGTAGAGGATAGGCCCTTACGGGTTTCATTTTAGCTTCAGGCTCAGAACAGATGGGTCAGGAGGGTAAGAAGAAATTCTTCCCTCAAAAACGTGGCAGAACTGGGGCACTCGCCACCGTGGTCAACACCCCCCCTCCGCCCGCCCACCCCCCAGCGCCTGGCCCCGCGGGCTGGAGAGGCCCTTCCGAATCTGACCTGTGACCACCCTGATCTCTCAAATGTCGACAGCAGATTGGCTCCCACCTGAGACTCCTGCTCGGGTCCAGCTCCGTCTCCGGCTCTGTGCGCCAGGGCGGGCCGGGCTCAGGGGTGAAGAGGCGAAGGCGCGCCCCAGTTCTTAGGCGGGGCTGGGCGGGGCGGGGTGGAAGGGGATAGAAGCAGGCGCGCGGGGGGAACCGCCGAGGTGCGCCTGGGGAAGCCGCGCGCACAGTGAGAAGGCACCAGCTCGAAGGACTCAGATCGGGTAGATGTCGACTAATGCGGCCGCGTGGACAGCGAAAAGGGCAAGTCTGCTTCTACAGGTTTGCTGGGGCTGAGAAGAGGGCAGAAGAGAGGAAGAGGGTGCGAGAGGGCGAAGGAGGCGCTCCCCAAATCCTCCCCACACGGGCAGATCTGGGATCTTAAGACCAAAAGGATCGGTAGACGCCCGCAACCCAAGCCAGGCATTCGAACAAGGCATCGGTCCTAAGACCCTGTAAAAGTCCGTGTTAAACCCTTCTCCGGAGTTCTTTATGAGATCTTGGGGTTCTCACCGATCTCGAGCCCCGCCCACCGCCCCGCCGGATTGCATTGCTAGGTTTGTGCCAGAACTGCCCGGGGGTCTGCAAGGGGCAAAGAGAAAGAGGGGCTGGAGGGATGACTGCAGAGGAGATGGTTCTCGTGCACCGGTCCCCTTTCTCTGTCCAGACCCGGACCAGTACAAGCACAGCGCCTAAGAACCTGTGGTGCGGTCTGAGAACATTGAGAGCGACTTGAGGTGGAGTGGGGAAGCACCCGGACCCGGTTTGTCTGGTCATAGATTAGTATTTAAGTGAATTAGAAGAAGAGTAGGGATTGGAAGGGAGCCCACCAAGAGAGAGGGTGTGCGGTTTTGGTGACAGAATGTCCAACCTTGTTCCTTCTTTATCCCACCCCTAGAAGTGCTGCGTGTGAGGTTCCATCAGGAAGAGGCAAGTGGCGCGGGACTGCTAGGCACGCGTTGTTTAGAAGAGTCGAAGGTAGGAAAACAGTAGTCCGAGTTTGAGCGGCTGGGGTGGGGCTGCTGGGGTCAGTGAGGTTGGGTTGGGTTTTGGGGAGGGCCTTGAAATGCTGCCCCTGCCCTGGCCCTAGGGGACCACTCCCAGCCTCTGCCCAGATCAAATTCAGATCAAGTGGGAGTTCAAAGAGAAAGTTCCATGAGAAATTAAGAAGAGGCAGCAAATAAACAAAACAACAAGAAAAAACTTAATAAAGCCAAAAGGTTTACAGACAAATCTTTTTCTTGGTTTAACTGGAGTTTAGATAGTTTTGGCTGACATGATTCAGCATCCCTGGGCTTACCCACCCCAGCTCCCACCCAACTTTTTTTTTTTTTTTTCCGTCTTTTTAGGGCCACAGCAGGGGCATATGGAAGTTCTCAGGCTAGGGGTCAAATCAGAGGTGTAGCTGCTGGCCTACACCACAGCCACAGCAATGAGGGATCAGAGTCGCATCTGTGACCTACACCACAGCTCACAGCAACACTGGATCCTTAACCCACTGAGCAAGACCAGATATTGAACCCACATCCTCATGGATACTAGTGAGATTTGTTACTGCTGAGCCACAATGGGAACTCCCCAACCCAACTTCTAAGATTTTGTTCTATTTCTTCACTTCTCCTTTGGTGCAAAAGCATACATACACATGCCCACACCTTCTTTGAGAAAAGAGCCTGGGACAGGATCCCCTTAGGCATCCAGAGCTGTAAACTTGTATGGGGTCAACCCCAACCAGAGAAATAAATCATCACATTCTGGTAGCTATGCATCACTAGTCAGAGCTCTTAGTGACCCCAGGCATGTCTCCCACTCCCACTTTGGAGAGAGTTAGTAATCTTTATGGGTTTCAGAAGAAGCGAGAGACAGTCAGGGAAAGACTTCCCAATGAAATGCCTGTGAAGTTACCAGAGAAGCCATGGAGCCTTAAGAAAGCACATAAGAACTTTGAATGCTTAAGTCCGGAGCTTGTACTAGGCTATATTTTCTTAGAGATTGTAACTTTATTTCTTGCCCATGCCTCATACACACACAGAAACCCTATTTCATCTTGTGGTAAGTAAAGAATGGGTAACTATCTGAAATACAACTGAGCATGAGAAATGCTTTAGTATTTTAAGAGGATTCAGAAAGAGAAAAAGGTGTTCCTCACGTCTCCAGCCAGGTGAGAAAGGAGGACCCCCAAGTGGGAAAGCACCTCAATTTTGTCACAGGAGCCTCAGATGGAGGATTTTTGTGTCTAGATGTCTATGTTACTTGGAACTCCTTCCTTCTTGTGTCTATATTTGTTTATAAGAACATATAGGTGTATGTCTGACTGTATCTTGTGTTTATTTATATTAATATATACCTGTGTCAATATTACAGTCATGGTAGTCGGCTAGGGGAGAAGTGGTGGAGTAAAGATTGACATGAGATTTTTCTCAGATTAGAAGAAATTCTACTGTCAGACCCTCCTTGGCAAACCAGAGATGTTCCCAAGGGAAACTACAAGCTTTACGGGAAAAGCAGAATTGCTGGGCGTGGTGATGTGTCTTTTCAGTGCCACCTCTTCATGCAGGAGGCCTGTTAGCTTAATAATTAAAACCAAATTATGATCAGGTCATCAAAAATTAACTTTAAATTGGGCAATGTAGATAAAAGAAGGCCTAATTCATTAAATTTAATAGGATAAAATTAAACAAGGCCCAAGGAGGAGGTCCATATGGAGACATAAATTTGAGAAGCATCAACTCTTACTTTTGCTTTAGTCATCTTTAATAAATATTTTGGAGAATTGGAAATAAGTTAACATTGTTATTCTATACTTAAGATACAGAAAGCTTTTTGTTAGTATTTCTTTGAAGTACCATGTTAATAGAGATGAGCCATTCCTATAAAATATTTTATAACCTCTCTTTGACATAAATGCAGGAGTAGTGTTAATACATGACCCTGACCAAAATATTTCACACCATTGTTATTGGGTTATATTGCAAATATTCATTTTTGAAATTCTAGCGTATAACATGTACTCTTACTTGAATACTATGTATTCAAACTTGCTTTATCTTCCTATCTTATTAACCATAATAGTCTACATTTTACAGCCTTTTCTAAAAAATACGGCCTTCCATCAAAATTGCAATGGCCTCGGTCTAGGTATCATAAATAAAAAAATTCTTAGACCAATAAACATCTGCTTTAAAATAAGTATTGCTGTCACTTATTTTATAAAATAATCCTCAAATTCTTATTCATCTTCAGCTAGGGTTGAAATATATGTTTCAGATTCAATTGAACATAAACACTCATGCTTGAGAGATTCCAACTATTGAAAGAAGCTTTCTGAAAATGTTGTGAAAGCACTAAAATTTGACAGGGTTGGTCAGATCTCTTCCTGCTCAGTCCTTAGCCCTGTATTGGCTAAACTTGTTTAATGTTGAATGAGTGTGGTATAAAACAGTGAGGGAGAATAGCTCCCTCTTATGTTGCAGAATGGAAATGCCACCAGTAAGGAGGGACTCATTCATATATTCATCCATTCCATCCACAGACTAATTAGTAAGTATATGCTACATACAATGGATGCAAAGAAGGAAAGACAAAGTTCTCGCCCTTAAGGATATTAGAAGCCAATAGGTTCTAGATGTTCAAACAATGAGAGTACAAAGTAATTATTGTGATTGTGGAGGTATGTTCAAAATGCAATCAAAACATTAGGGAACATCCACCCTGGCCTGATGTCAGAGGAATCTTTACCAAGGAGGTAATTCGAGCTGAGACTTGAAGGGTGAAGAGGAGTTTGCCAAGGGAGGAAGAGCATTCCAGGCAGTGGAACTAGCATATACAAGGCATGAAGACTTGAAAGAGCATGCCAGATTCAGGGAGAGGCTTGAAGTTTTGTATGGCTGGAGATATGTATGTGCAAAAGATGGAGATGGGAGTTGGGGTTGGAGGGAACCAGATCACAAAGAATTTTGGGTGTAATGGTGAGGAAATTAGATTTAACCCAGAGCAAAGAAAGGAAATGATTATATTGGCTTATCAGAAAAATTGTGCTGGCACCAGGCAAGATGGGATGAGGTTGAATTAGGGCAGAGGCAGTATGGACAGAAATGCATGGACAGTTCCAAGAAGTATTTAGGAGGTAAGGTGATCCAGTTTTCTGGCTTATTTGATTGATGAGGTGGTGATGCCAAAGAGACAAAGAAAACAATAAAAAGCAGGGTGGGCATCAGTAGAACAGCTAAGTGAAAAATGTACTGTCCACAGAGTAAATGGCTCTTTTTTTTTTTTTTTTTGTCTTTTTGCTATTTCTTGGGCCGCTTCCGCGGCATATGGAGGTTCCCAGGCTAGGGGTCCAATCGGAGCTGTAGTCTCCGGCCTACGCTAGAGCCACAGCAACGCGGGATCCCAGCCGTGTCTGCGACCTACACCACAGCTCACGGCAACGCCGGATCGTTGACCCACTGAGCAAGCGCAGGGACCGAACCCGAAACCTCATGGTTCCTAGTCAGATTCATTAACCACTGTGCCACGACGGGAACTCCATAAATGGCCCTTTTCTGTTTGGAGCCCAGGTAGGAGGTCTCTGTGGAGACATAAATTTGAGAAACACCAGCCACAGGAATGTACGAGCTTGTCTAGGGATTCATGAAGAGTGTTAGAAGAGAACCAGGATAAAATCCTGGAAAGCGTAAGCATTTAAGCATGGAGGAAGGGCTAGCAAAGGAACCACAAGAGGGAGGGGCATACGCAGAAGACCCAGGAGGACATGGTATCATGGAGGTCCAGGGAGGAAAGCTGAGGGAAGAGGAAATACCACAGAGAGGTCAAGAAAGATGACAAGTGAAAAGTTCCTTTAGATTTAGCACTTTGGTAAACTACTGGAGAAGTTGGGGATGGGGGAAAGCCAGCTTCCTTGGGCTGAGGAGATAAGGCAGTGGGAATACATAGACCATTCTTCCAAAAGGTCTGGCTGTGAAAGGGAGAGGATGGGAAAAGAGAGTAACTGCGGGGGACCCAAAAGGTCAAGAGAAAGAGTCCCTTTTCTTTGAGTTCTTAAGATGGCAGAAATGTAGGCATATCTTTGAGAGAAGGAGTCAGCAGAAAAAGAGAAACTGAAAAGTCACCAAGAGAAAGTGGGGGGCAGGTAACTGATAAGAAAGGTAGTGGTGAAGGCAGGCAGGACTGGGGTCAGAGCCCAACAGGAAAAGAGATTCCTCTGGGATGGGAGAGGAAAGAAAAAAAGAAAAGAAAAGAAAGAAAAGAAAAAAAAGCAAAACTTCATGTTAAAACTGAGATGTGGAAGTTATTTGACTTGCCCAAAAGATAGGATTAAAAGTTTAAACTGGGTCTCTGCTCGGTACCATGCTACTCCCCCCACCCCCCACCCCCCCATCAGAGATAGTACCAGGAGGTAGCCAACCAAGGAGAGGCAGAGGCTGGGAGCTATGGTGTATTATAGAGAATCACAGAAGTTAGAACTAGAATGGATCCTGGAGAGCATCATATCCAATTGCAGATGAGGAAACCAAGGAGGTTGTTATTTGTCTGTCCAGTTATAAAATCAGTATATGAAGAGCTAGGATTAGAACCAGAACTGATTCCAGCCCAGCGTTCCCTCCAAGAAGGATTGGAGAAAGAGAAAAATGGAGTAATGAAATGGCCCCTCTTTCCCAAACTTGAAGCTTACACTTATTAAAAGTATTCTGTTCCAGGTACTATACTTAACATTTTACAGACACAATCTTGTTTCATACTCACAATGACCCTATGAGGCAAGCATCATCATCATCATCCCTATTTTTAAAAGTCTATGCTTGAGGTCAGGTAACTTGCAAGGGGCAAAGGCAGAATTTAAATACAGACCTGCTTAACTCCCAAGCTTATTCTTTCACTGTATCACTTAATAAGATACTACCTGGTCAGACTAAATTATGGAGCTTCCTGGGTACCAAGGCCCCAGATCATACACAGGGAAATGAGCGGAGCTAGGTTCATTGATTATAAGATGCACTTTTTTTTTCCTCCACATTTTAACATCTCTGAAATTGCAGTATATCTTACCAACAATGGCTGTCATGGTTTAATTGATAATGATTCTCTCTCTCTCTCCTTTTTTTTTTTTTTTTTTTTTAAGGCCAATCCCTGCATATGGAGTTCCCAACCCATGTTCTCATGGGTTCCTTACCACTGAGCTACAACAGGAACTCCCATCTCTCTTTCTTTCTTTGGGGTATATAAAATAATAGCATGTCTTGCAATCCAGTCTGGATTTAAAAAAACACAGTAAATTCAGGTCCTATTTTCCCCATAGCCTGTCTGCAAAGGGACAAACTAGAGCTAAACTGGGTCTGAGAACAGAGGATGGACAGAAAAGAGCTTAGCAGGGTTTGAGCTGAAATTAAGCCTGGGAATTTAAATCAAGGAGGAAAGCCACTGTTGATGATGTGTGGGGTAGAAGGACCTCTGGACCCAGCCTGGTGAAGGGCAGTCTCCTTCAGTGCTTGTTGAGGTGAACTCAGTTCAGCTTGATTGTTCTGGAGTTGCCAGAGCAGAAGCCAAGAGCTCCAGAAAGCTGGTCAGACCAGTGTGGGCAGTGCTAGGTCTTGGAATCAGCCCCCTGATGATGTAGTTGGATTATATACTTAGCAAAGCTGTCTGGCCTTTGTTCCTTTGGGGACTGAGGAAGAAAGCCAATCTTTTTGTAATCTGTACCATTTTTTAGCCTTAGGCCTTCCCTTGATAGTAAATATAGTTCTTTTTATGTTCTGTGACCTTCTGTTTATGCTGGAGGCCTGAGGGAAATGAAAGAGAATTATATTTCTTAAGACCGTCCCAGAGGAAGCAGAAGAGCCTCAAGGGTAGTGGTGGCACTGATGTATGGGACCTGGGGGTTAGGAAGGGAGCAGCAGGCGACAGAGACTGATTGCCAAAACCCTCATTCACCCACAGCTAAAACATGCATGGAGAGGTGATGGCTGAGGGGTAGTGGAACGGCAGTAACAGTGGAGTCTGGTGAGCTCTGGAGAAGAGGGGTCTGGTTTATTCTCTGCTGCTCCAGCATGGAGAATAGTGCCTGGCACGTAGAGGCCACTCAATAAACACCTATTGTTGTTGTACAGCTTCCACCTCCCACTGAACAACCCCACCAAAATGGCTGCTTTTGGACACACCTTCCCTTTCTACACTGGCCGCAAGCCGACCTTCCCAATGGACACCAGCTTGGCCGTCATCATCGCCATCTTTCTGACTTCACTGGTCACTTTCATCATCCTCCTGCCAGGCATTCGGGGCAAGATGGTGAGAAACAAAACAAACCCCAGAGACCTCAGCCCCACAGAGACCTTGGCCTCGAAGGGAGGGGGCCGGACTTTCTGGTTACAACCAGTTTTAGGAAAAAGATTCTAGTCCTGAAAAGTATTACCCACTCTCTCAGCAGAGAGCTCCCTATTTGTTGATTCAACAAAATATTGAGAACATATGATGTGTCAGTCACTCTGATCTCAATTGACTAAGTGACCTCAGTTTTAGAACACCCTCCCCAAGTCTGGAAAGAAAAGGCAGACTTGGAAGGAGGGTGCTCCATCCTAAACCCACCCACCCTGTGACTCAGAGGCTGTTCTGGATGCTGCGGGTGGTGACCAGCTTATTCATTGGAGCTGTGATCCTGGGTGAGTGTGAAGTGCAGCTGATGTGGACAGCTGCCTCTATCCTGTCTAGTTCCCTGCAGCGGCCTCTTCTTTTCATGGGTTTTCCCGTGGCAGCAGCCTCTGCTTCAGGGTGGGCTTCCAGACACTGGCCCCCATACCTCCCTCTCTGTGGTCTAATCCTCTCACTCTTGCACTTGCCCTGAGAGGTGCAGGCCCAGGAAACCATGCTGCTTACATTTCTTCAACCTTCCTAAAATTTTTATTCAGAGGAAAGCAAGTCAAAATGAGTGTCTGTGGGGAGAGAGTCTCTGGAGGCTGGAGGGAGAGAATGGTGGAAGGCTACTTGCTTTGCTTTGAGGATTAGGCAGTAGGAAAAACAGAAAATCTCTAGGTTAAAGCTGTGTTTGCCCAGCAGTTTTTTTAATGTTAATGTTTCCTCCCCCAGCCGCATGAATAGCTCTCTTTAATTGGCAGAGGTGTGGAGGTGGGGAGGAAGGAGGGAAGGGGTAAGAGGAGTACAGTCAGGGGAGATCTTGGATTTTCACTCATTTATTCATTTATTCATCTCATACATATTATTGGCAGATTTACTGTAAGTCAGGTCCCAGTCTAGCTAATGATATAATTATGAATAAAACAGAAATGGTCCCCTTGTAGCTCTCCCTCTAATACAGCAATGTCCAGACCCCTATGTCCCTGAAAACCTCTATGTCCAATTCCCCAACTCCAGCCATGAATTTCAGTTCTGAGTGGTCTGTGGGCCAGGTCAGCACCAACATGTCATACAAGGCCTTCAGTTCTGAATGGATCAGTGCCAATGTTGGGCTTCAGATCGGGCTGGGAGGAGTCAACATCACACTCACAGGTGAGGGATAGCTTTTGTATTTGAGGGAGGGGAATGGTGCTCTGTGTCCTTGAGATCTAGGTTTGGGGTGGTCTAAAGAGGTATAGGATGAGGAAGGGATGGTGGGAAGGTGGGAAGGGAAATTCTCAAATGCCTTCTCTTATTTGAGACCAGCACCTGTCCCTCTTGCCCACTGTGGCAAGCCTTTACCCAGATAAATACCCACTCTGGCCCTTGGGTCCCTGCTGAGCACAGCTGCTCCATTCCCCAGGGAACCCAGTGCAGCAGCTGAATGAGACCATCAACTACAATGAGGAGTTCACCTGGCACCTGGGCGAGAACTATGCTGAGGAGTATGCACAGGCACTGGAGAAGGGGCTGCCAGACCCTGTACTCTACCTGGCTGAGAAGTTCACCCGAAACAGCCCATGTGGACTGCATGGCCAGTACCGCCTGGCAGGACATTACACCTCGGCCACACTATGGTGAGGGTGGGATGGAGGCCCTGCTGGCCTAGATCCAGGAATGGGGTGTCTACCTATCTCTCTCCACTCATGAGGAGCTCCCTGGTGGGACAGTCTGGCACCAGCCACCATGGTGCTTGGTTGGGAAGCCCATGCCAGGAATCTCTACTTCATCTCTTTGGGGTATTCCTGGGTCCCTGAGCCTCTACCTGGGACCCTCTGGGTAGAAGTTCACCCCAGGTAGAGGTGCCTGGGCCAGCCTTCACCAGGTCCTGGCCCTCCAGGGTGGCATTCCTCTGCTGGCTGCTGGCTAATGTGATGTTCTCCATGCCCGTGCTGATCTACGGTGGCCACATGCTGCTGGCCACAGGCATCTTCCAACTGTTGGGGCTGCTATTCTTCTTCATGGCAACGTCACTCACCCCACCCTGTCCTCTGCACCTGGGCACTGCTATGTTGCACACTCATCATGGGCCTGCCTTCTGGATCACGTTGACCACAGGTGAGGCCCAGTCCTACAGACAGGCAATGGAAGGCTCAGGGTCAGACCAATTATGTCAGTGGGGCTGAGGGTCTGCCTCTGGGGACTGGGATATCTTTCCTCTCTATAGAGCCCCCTCCCTATCATATCCCTTATCTCCTGGTTTCCCTTCCTTAGGTCCATGGCCCTTCCCTCCTCATATAGGCCTACTTCCCTGTGTCTTATCTCCATCTCTGCCATGTTCCTTGACCCCTCTTTCTTCACTCAGCTCTTTTCCAAATCTTCTGATCTCATGTCCCCTCTCTCTTCACCCATTCTTCTCTGTGTCCCCCATTTCTAGAACCCTTCTTTGTCCCTAACTCACATAGCCTTAAGTTGCCCTGCAGTTTTAGTTTCCTATCCTGTCCCACGGTGTCTGCCTCCTCATACCCTTTCCTACATCTCTTTCTCTGTGTCCTGCTTTTCCCGCAGGGTTTCTAGGTTTCCAGAATTCTGTCCCCACCCCCGCCCCCGAAGTAGCTGAAGGAGCACTGGGTTTGGCATCCAAAAACTCAGAACAGCAGAGCCACACCAGCCTTATGACCCTAAGCCAGTCACCTCTCAGAGCCTAAGTTTCCCTGAAGCAGAGACACTAGGCCTCCCTTAAGAGGTGTCCTGATGCTCTTAAGATGTTCTTGGGAGGGTGTTACTCTCACTAAAGCCCAATATTCGTTGCCTCATCCCCAGGACTGCTTTGTGTGCTGCTGGGCCTGGCCATGGTGGTAGCGCATAGGATGCAGCCCCACAGGCTGAAGGCTTTCTTCAGCCAGAGTGTGGGGGAGGAACCTGTGCTGGAGAGGAATCCTGAGGAAGGGGGACTCCTGAGCCCTCGCTATCGGTCCACAGCTGAGAGTCCTGAGCCCCAGGACATTCCTCTGTCAGAGGCTTCCTCTGAGGTACCTTGTGAAGATCCTGATTGTGCCCTGTGAGGTTCCTCTTCCTGGTGGCTACCTGGACTGCCAGTCTGGCTTCAGACTTTGCCCCATAAAACCACCAGAACTGCCTACAGGATGGGTTGTATCAGCCTCTCTGCCCCAATCTGTAGGTGGAGTAGAAAAAGAGGCTCTACCTATTGATATTAAAAAACAAAACAAGGAAGTTCCCATGTGGTGCAGCAGATTAAGGATCTGGCATTGTCGCAGGTGCTGCACAGGTCACAACTGCAGCATGGGTTTTGATCCCTGGCCTGGGAACTCCCACATGCTGTGGGTGCAGTACAGGGGGGGAAAAAAAAAAAAAAAAAAGAAGAAGAAAGAAAGAACAAAAAGCCCTAAGGTGCTGAACAGACATTGGGACTGCCCCATAAACCCTGTTGTCATGATAAGACCAAGCAGAGGCTGCCCCTGTTTCTGCACAGCAAGCAACTCTGCCCTCCTTTGGTACTTTGCCTCTTCGAGGTGCCATTTACTGAAACCCAGCTTCACCTACATAATGACTTATGTGTGTGGGAGGTTACAATGTGATTCTCCTATGGTCCCTCTCATTCCTCTGCACCTCATTTTCCCTTTTCCTGGGTCTCTTTTGTTCTTCCTTTACTTCCCCAGCTTGTGTGATCTCTTGGTGGAATAAAAGCACTGCAAGGGAGAAGTAAACTTCTTGGCCCAGATCTAATATTAACTGATTGTGCCACATTCTCTGAGCTTCAGTTCTCAAACTTGTCAAATAGGAGTGTATTGTAGGATTTGCCAAAGACCTAAAAAAATCCCAGGATTACATCTTTATGCCTTGCTGACAACTACCTTGGCCCTCAGACACCACCCCTTTAGTGAATAAACTGAAGTTAGTGAATAAACTCCAAAATGCCATTTCTTCCTAGCGTACTCAGGTGGGCCAGCAGAGGAGGATCCCACTGGCCCAGTGGGGGGATGACCTACCTGGTCACTGCTACCTACCTAGAGCCACTTGGGGAACTCAGGAAGATGTGGCTTCTACCAATTCTGCTCTGAGCTCACTAGAGGGCACCCTTTTCCAGAGCTTTTCCGGGGTTACTCTGCCTTCTTCAAACAGAACTGACATCGGTGGCAAGGCAGAGCAAGAGTGTACTAGGCTGCCTCCCGCCCAGGGAAGTCTCTCCAGAGCTCGTATCCCCCAAGAGCTTTGAAAAGCCATGGAAAATAATGGGGAACTGTTTTTGTTTGTTTGTTTTTAAAGAGAAAGAATGTATTTACAGCAAACCTTGGGGGACTCTTTCCCAGGTGCAGGCAGCACATCTGGGGCCACCCGGCCTTTCTCACCACGCCCTCAGCACAGTGCCCTCCTCGAGCTCCCTGGGCCAAGGCCAGGCGGCACTGCTCCCCGGTCTCCCGGGAGAGGGGAAGGAGGCAGAGTAGGAGTCCGAGGTTGAGTCCTTTTTCACAGGTTAGTACTGATGGTTAAGTCCGAGGTCCCGGACTGCTTATGCAGTGGGTTGTTGAGGATGAGAGGCGAGCTACCTTTTGCCTGACTATCGCAGTCCTTGATACTTCCCTCTAAGAACGTGCGAAGAGCGCTGGGTCGAGCGTAGTGGAGACTCACCACCGCTGCTCCGAGGAGGAGGCACAGGATGCCTGCGGGGGCGCAGTTGGGGGTCAATGGGGCGGTCAGAACTCCAGAACCCGCCCCCCTCCCCCGTCTCCATCTATTAGAGGCATCTGCATTTCCTCCTGACACACACACCACAAAAAGACCTCTAATATGGAATACATGCTACACGAGTTCGCACGCTCCCTTGGGGCAAGATATCGAACCCTTCCGAACTCCCTTCCTCTGGCCTGAAGAACAGGCATAACAGTGCCTGCCTCTACAAACTATTGAGAGGGGCAAATTAGATCATATATGTGAACTCATTATGCAAAGTGGAAAGCGCACACCGATATAAAACCCCACCCTCCACCCCGCCCCGGCACCGGGGCAGTTCTCTCGGTCCTCACCGGTGGCCAGCGTGATCCAAAAGGCAGCACCGTAGTGAGTGGTGAGTTCGGAGGAGCCGAGGCGGAGCTGGCAAAGAGGCACGCTGGAGATAGAGGCGAAGGCGAAGACAGAGAAGAGGGCGAAGGCGCCGGTGATGAGGAGAGCCAGGCCTCCATAATGCGGGACCGGCATGGAAAGCAGCAGGTTGGAGAGGAGCCAGAAGCAGAACGCCGTCCTGCGGAGAGGGCCCCATCCGCGCTGTAAGCCGTGTTCCCACAGGCTCGTTTCCTCTACATCCCTTCCCCAGAGCGAAAGCCGGGGGCTGGGATGGTGGAGGCGCAGGGAAACCCTCCCGGGGGGAGTAGGAGGGTCTCAGCTGCTGTCTCGTCGGATTCCGGTGGTTGTAGAGACCTCGTAACCATCCACCCACGAGGCGGTAATTCTCACCCCAAGCCCGTCAGACTGTAACTGTACCTCACATTCTCCGGCTCACAGCCCCACCCCCACTCCCGCACACACGTAAATTGCCTTCTCTAAGCGCTCACCACAATGTGGCGGAGGCGTAGTGTCCGGCTAGGCGATATTGGCGGTAAACCCCGCAGGGGCTTCTGGGAGTGAACTTCTCCGCCAAGTAGAGAACTGGGTCCGGCAGCCCCTTCTCCAGAGCCTTCGCATACGCCGCCGCATAGTTTTCGCCCATACGCCAGATGAACTGCTCGTTGTAGTCGATGGTCTCATTCAGCTGCTGTACCGGATTCCCTGCGGAGAGCGGCGGGGTCACCGGGTTGCTTACAGCCAGGACCCGGCAATAAATGGATTCAGACAGGAAAGAGAGGATCCGAGAGAAATGGGTTTGGCAGCGGTTGGAGAAAACATAAATCAATGAGGACCAAAAGCTATTTGAGCTTGCGGGATCTGTGAGGTCCTCCAGCTGCCCCTTCCACACTCCCCCCAACCATGGTCTCCGCAAACCCCAGATCACTTCGACACAGACCCCTCACCTGTGAGTGTGATATTCACACCCTCCAGGCCCACGTGCAGACCGAGGTGGGCTTGGACACGTGCCACACTGAAGGCCTTGTAAGATGTATTGCTGCTAACTTCGCCCACGGTCCATTCTGCGCTGAAGTGCACCGCTGTGGGGAGAGGCACACCGTGGGGGAGGGGAAGGCTTAGGCGGAAGATGGGGGGGATGGAATTGGAAGGGTAGTGATGGGAGGTGGGACACTGTAGAGAGAGAGGAGAGGTCTAGGAGTACAATACGGTACACATGGCAAGGGCAGAAGAGTGGTCACTAGAGCGTGCCCACTAGAAAGAGAATGGTAAGAGGGATCAGGAACCCAACCCCTGTGCTCCAGTTTCCCAGGCACCCTCTGGCCACCTCCTTCCTCACCCCAGGTCCTCTTCCCATCCGCTGCATCACACACTCACCCACAATTTCTGCGCCTATGAACAGGCTGAGGAGAACTCTCACCAACCAGAACCAGCGCTGCAGGGACAGGCACCTGGTCAGGTCTGGGTACTGCCCAACCAGAGTCCCCAAGGCCTCCCTTGACCCCATGCCACCCAGGGCCTTTATTGCCCGTGCAACTTCCTTCTCTTGCCCAGTTTGCTTTTCCCAATTACATTCCTGACCTTTAAAAGCTGAAGTCAAGTTGTCCAAGTCCCTCCGAACCACTAGCATTTCTAATGTTTCCTGACATCTGTGTTTCTGCCACCCCCACCCCATTTCCCAGTTCACCTTGCAACTGGGTTGTCTCAACCTGGTGCTTTCCCATCACCTTCACTCCCTTTCCTCTCCAGCTATCTGGCTCCTAGCCCTGGTCCCACCTACTGCTCCAGTCACTGCTGTGATGAGGCTCATTAAGTTCAGAAGTGCTAGGCAGGCAGGGGTCACCTCCCTCAGGAGAGGGAGGCCTCAGGGTCTGGTCATCAAGTAGAGGATGTGGGAACACAACCTCTTAGATATTCTTAGATGTGCCAGGCTTCCCAGAAAACCAAGATAAGTCAGGTCCTACTGGACTCTCAAAACAGAGAACTTAGGTTCTGGGAGAGGAGAAAATTAAGAAAAAGTGCCCAATTTGCTATAACTTCAAATCCTGTGCAGGAATCTCTGAGTCTTTAGGATGAGGAGCACCCACACACATCTCAACCCAGTGCACAGGCAAAACACAGCAGTCTGAGCGGCCGGTTTTTGTCCTCTTGGGCGGAAGATCACCACCTGGAGGTCAAGACAGGAGTGGGATGGGAGTGGAGATGCAGTCTGGGGAAAGGCAGGAGACCCCTGCAGCCTGTGAAGACCAAAATTGGCCCAAGATTACTAGACTGGGCACTCCCTCTCACTGCAGCAGCCTCCTGAATGATCTAGCTGGGATCAGTCTCTAGGATGTCTTGTATGGATCTCTCCCTGTTCTTGGGAAGGGGTTCTTCCTGGACCCAAATTCTGGGTGTGCTCCACCTGTGCTTCTCTGGTTCAGTGTTTCAGTTTTGGCTATTCATGAAGGGCCTTGCCACAAGGTCCAGAGACAAGCTGCCCATGATGCCCTCCACCCCCAGACCAGAATTTCTAGCATCTCCTTACCGAGTGGCCACGAATCCCGGGCAAGATGAGTAGAAAGCTGGTGGCTAAGGCCAAGAACACCAGAATAACGATGAGTAGTGGGACGCTGAAGCTGGCGGCATACCGAGGCTGAGGGTAGAAGGGCAGCACGCCGTTCCACAGAGTCATGCTGCAACTGGGAGGAGGGGAGTCTGCTCCAGCTGGGAGAGCGATCCCTGGCGTCCGTGCCTGGGTCCTTCTTCCCTTTATCCCACCCCCTGTGTGCGAGGATTGGACCCAATGAGCAGTGAAGTCTGAGCTCCTTGGCAGGCTTCTGCTGGCCCCTAAGGAAGCTCAGAGGCTGCCTGTCCTCAGGCGTTCTGAGTTGGCTAGAAAGGAGTCAGGCAGGAGAGCGGGCTTTGCAGGTTCTCTTTGCATTTGGAAGTCACAGGGGAACTGCCCCCCTTTTATAGCAGCATGGGCACCTTGCCAACAGCGTAGGGGTGTGGCAGCCAAGTCTGAGCGGGAAGAGATCATGCAAATAAGGGGTGGAGGTCACTATGTAAATGAATGAGCGCCACCTGCACAGCAAGAAGCAGAGCCTCTGTCCAGATGCTCACACCTGGTGCAGCTCTGGTCTGAGTGGACACCTGCGCAGCTGGACTCAGAGGACCCAGTGAGAAGGGTAAGAGTGAAGCCCTGGAGGCTGAGAATCTGTGGAGCTGGGGAGGAGAAGCAGGGAGAGGCGGGGAGCAGAATAGAGAAGTAAAGATTCCAAGAAAAAGAAGACGAATGACCCCAGTGGGGGTCCTAAACCAGAAGTTAGACCGGGGGCCTATTAGGGCCTGATCTTCCCATCCCTAGTGTCCATGCACAGGCATTCACTGAGGAATACAAGGGACTGCAGGTCCGAGGCTTTCAGCTCACTAGCCACTTTACTTTCCCTGCCTCCTCTATGAGAAGCAGTTCCTGAAGGGTTGGGATTCAAGTCTTTGTGAGGGACCTGGAAGGCTGGAGGTAAAGTTCTGCCAGGGACTGACAAGCCCCAAAGGACTTATGCCCCAGGGGTTCCTGTGTGTGGTGAAGGTTACTTCAACAAGGTGGTGGAGAGTGGGGACCAGTGACAATGCCTACAGGGCTGCTTGTGCCCTAAAAAGAGTGGCTACGGGTGCCCTGGTGATGCTTCTAAAAACTTTGCTCTAGAAGTGGACACAGCTGGCACCTTCTCCCCCACCGCCAGCTATAGGTGTGGGTGTGGGGGATGCCTGATCAGTGCCCCTCACGTACCACCTCCCACCCCTCTGGCTTCAGGGTAAGCATGCTCTGCGTAAGACCAGAGGCACTGGTGCTCTTAGGAGCTCTGCTGACTGTACCCCTGGATCCAGTAGGTAAGTATCAGGTGCCCCTAGCTTCAAGATGAGATGTCACCTAGTCCCCCCTGGTTGTTGGGGAAGGGAGAAGTGAGGGTAAGAGGCTCCCTGAGGCTGGAAGATCGGGTCAGATCGCTGAGTGGGTCAGCCTGGAGAGAAACTTCCCAGCGCAGACGCTGCCCAAGTATTGCCACTTGGGTCGGGTTGCGGGCAGCCGGTGGCCTTGAGAAGCACTGGCCAAGAGTACAGGGCCCCAGAGAGGCTAGCACTGAAGGGATCACTCTCTGACCCACAGGTGGCCAGGACGCACTCTCACTGACTTGGGAAGTGCAGCGCTATGATGGCTGGTTCAACAACCTGAGACAACACGAGCATGGTGCTGCGGGTGCGTCTTGCAGTCTGGGAAGGGGGTGGATGTAGAGGGTGGAAAATGGCTAACGGAGGGCAGGAACGAAGGAGGTCCTGTGCTGAGAAGCCAAGAGAGAGCATCACCAATCACCTGCCTGTCTGCACAGTGACTCCACTCCAGGGGCAAGAAAAGCGGTCTCATCGGAGGGAGTGGGGACTTTGAGGGAGGCTTAGGATGAGGTTCCTGGGCTTGCTGGGAACAGATTACTCAGACAGAGCCTGGTTCCCTATTTCCCGCAGGCTCCCCGCTGCGGCGCCTTGTACCAGCCAACTATGCAGACGGTGTTTATCAGGCTCTGGGGGAGCCACTGCTACCTAACCCGCGCCAACTCAGCCACACAACTATGCGGGGCCCAGCCGGGCTTCGGTCCATCCGCAACCGCACGGTGCTGGGGGTCTTCTTCGGTGAGGGCAAAGTGGAAGAACACTGGGGTTGACCTGGCTCTTTGCTCACTGCCTGGGGAGAGGGGCCCTGAGGCCTCTTTCCAAGTCCATGGGAGACCTACCTGACTCTGAACCACCTCCCTCCCCCACCGAGCAGCACTTCAAGGCTTTCTCCCTCTTGGAGGGCCTTCAGGATGATGATTCAGAGGTGCTTGCTCTCCTAATTTTTCTGTAGCCCCTTACTCAAACCGGGGAGTGCCACTAACCCCCATTGCAGCTCTTAGGAGCTGAGTCCCCTGCTGCCCCTCTCCTCCAGTTGTGATTCTAACCTCTTTCCCTGGAAGAGGGATGGGGAACCGATATCTATTAGGAGATGGGGACTGGTCTGGGGGAGCACTTAGAATAGCTATATTATTTTGATTCTCACAACCTATGAAGTGGGTGAGGAGGGTACTATATAACCCCACTTTAAATACCGATTAGAAAAACATTCTAGAGCTGACAGCGAAGCTTGCACAGGAACATTTGTCTTTAGGCTCTTAAGAAATTGGCATCAGCTCTGGCTGTGGGAGTAGAGATCTCACGAGTTTGCACCCCATGGCCTCAGGCTACCACGTGCTCTCGGACCTGGTGAGCATTGAAAAGCCTGGCTGCCCAGCCGAGTTCCTCAACATCCACATCCCGCCCGGAGACCCCGTGTTCGACCCGCACAAGAGCGGGGACGTGGTGCTGCCCTTCCAGAGGAGCCGCTGGGATCCCAACACCGGACAGAGCCCCAGCAACCCCCGGGACCTGGTGAGCAGGGCAGGCGGCAGGGCCGAGGGACCGGACCCGAGGCAGGTGGGGAGAGGCTCCCACCCGCGCCCGACCCTCGCCCTCCCTGACCCGCCTCGACCATCCGACCCCCGGCTCAGCCCCCACCTCCGCTCCCGCCGTCCCCTCAGACCAACGAGGTGACGGGCTGGCTGGACGGCAGCGCCATCTATGGCTCCTCGCACTCCTGGAGCGACGAGCTGCGGAGCTTCTCCGGCGGGCAGCTGGCGTCGGGGCCCGACCCCGCCTTCCCCCGCCAGGCGCAGGACCCGCTCTTCATGTGGACGCCGCCCGACCCTGCCACAGGGCAGCGCGGACCGCAGGGGCTGTACGGTGAGGCCGGGCGGGGACGCGGGCCGGGGGTCGGCGAGGTGCACCCGCCTCGGTCCCACCGGCGCTCACCTTCTCCCCTGCGTCCCCGCGGCGCGTGCAGCCTTCGGGGCGGAGCAAGGGAACCGCGAGCCCTTCCTGCAGGCGCTGGGCCTGCTCTGGTTCCGCTACCACAACCTGTGCGCGCAGAAGCTGGCCCGCGAGCACCCGCTCTGGGGGGACGAGGAGCTCTTCCAGCACGCGCGCAAGAGGGTCATCGCCACCTACCAGGTCAGTCGCAAGGCTCCTCGCCCACGTCCTGGTCCCCAGAGCCGTCCCTCCTTGCACAACCCCACGGAGAAACACCCCTCCCCCTCCCCGAGAGCTACTGTCTCCCTGAAAATGACAAGGAGGCAAAGCGTTACTTAGACAAGAGATTTCCTAGTGATTATTGTTTAGCTGTCGCCCTCCCCGACCCCCTGGTTCCTTGTGGGGGACAGGCACCTCTGCCCCTCTCCTGTTTGAGTGACTCTCCCCTGACTGCCCCAGCCTGGTCCTCATCTCCCACCTAGGCCTTTCCTGGGCTCAGATCCCTTCAGGACAGCAGCTCCAGCGCTGGCCTCCCCTTTCCCCTCTCTTGACCCTCAGAGCATCACTATGTATGAGTGGCTGCCCAGCTTCCTGCAGCAAACACCTCCAAATTACACAGGTAAGGGGGTTGGGGAACACCTGGACTCAGGAGGATTTATAGAGAGGAAGAGGTAATCAGGATTCACAGAAGAAAGAAGACAGATGGGTGTATGTGATGCGAGTATGTGAACAGAGTTCCCTTCGTGGCTCAGTGGTTAATGAATCTGACTGAGGTTGTGGTTACGATCCCTGGCCTTGCTCAGTGGGTTAAGGATCCGGTGTTGCCCTGAGCTGTGGTGTAGGTCACAGATGTGGCTTGGATCTGGCGTTCTTGTGGCTCTGGCATAGGCCAGAGGCTACAGCTCCAATTAGACCCCTAGCCTGGGAACCTCTATATGCCGCAGGAGCGGCCCTATAAAAGGCAAAAAGACAAAAGAAAAAAAAAAAAAAAAAGAGTATGTGAGGAAGGAGCTTATTTCTTTTATTACTCTTGCGGGCAGAGTACCGGCCTTTCCTGGACCCCAGCATCTCCCCAGAGTTTCTGGCAGCCTCTGAGCAGTTCTTCTCCACCATGGTGCCTCCTGGTGTCTACATGAGGTGAGGGAGGGTCTGACTGCGCAGCACACTGGCAGAGGTGAAGAACCAATGGCCTTGGGGGCCTGGGGTCTTTTATATACCCCCACAATTCCATAGGGGAAGAGAAGCAGAATTTGGTGCCCTGAAACAGAATGCTGAGATAGGAATTTCAGTCTTAAACAGGGAAATCTCCTCAGTTCTTCCTAATGAGGCTGAACTTCAGTTGCTGAGAGCAGGATTTGTCCAGCATCTGGGTCAATCCCTTCTTCCCCTCCTACCCTGTGTGGACAAAGAGAAATCTCTACCTTCCACCCACACTGAACATATGTCAAATTCCTACTGTGTTCAAGGACATTCAAGGACCACTCCTCAGTATTGGCCAAAAATTCTCTGAGTCCTTTACCTCACTCAACCCCGTCTCAGATTCTTCCCTGCATTCTCTTACCACATCCTTGATTCCCCATTTCAGAAATGCTAGCTGTCATTTCCAGATGGTCCTGAATGAGAGTTATGGCAGTTTCCCAGCTCTCAGAGTATGCAACAGCTACTGGATTCGAGAGGTCAGCCTGGGACCAGGGGCAGGGGAAGGTGGTTAAGGTCAGTCTCGTCACACAGGCTGGGAATTGCAACAATTCCAGTTCTTGGGTGTTACTGCTCCAGGGTTGTGGGAGATGAAGGGTAGAGCTATCCAAAAACTATCTGGGGGAGTTCCCGTAATGGCTCAATAGTTAATGAATCTGACTAGTAACCAAGAGGTTGCTGGTTCGATCTCTAGCCTCACTCAGTGGGTTAAGGATCTGGAGTTGCTGTGAGCCATGGTGTAGGTTGCAGAGTGGCTCGAATCTGGTGTTGCTGTGGCTGTGGTATAGGCTGGCGGCTACAGCTCCAATTTGACCTCTAGCCTGGGAACTTCCATATGCCATGGGTGCGGTCCTAAAAAGCAAAAGGCAAAAAAAAAAAACCCCAAAAAACAAAAAACAAAAACCTATAAGAGAGTCTAGGATTGGCCAAGGGCCCTTTGTCCTGAGTGCCGCAGTGGTCCTGAGTGAGCGGGACCCAGCTTTTGAGAGGGGCCTGAGACCCTACCTTGAGTGTGTTGCTTGCTTATTTTCAGAATCCCAATCTGAACAGTGCCGAGGCAGTGAATCAGCTGCTGCTGGGAATGGCCTCCCAGATTTCAGAGCTGGAGGACTGGATAGTGGTTGAAGATCTGAGGGGTGAGCTCTGAGGGTCCAGAGGCCCGGGAGGTACCTACAATGCAGGAACACAGATAAACACACAGCCAACAGCCATTAGAAGAAAATGAACTTTATTCTAAATTACCTAAGTCTGAATATGTGGGGGAAGGGTAACACCACAATCTCTGGTGCTTTAGGTCTCTAAATGTCTTTAATCCAGCCCTGCCTTGAGATTAAGGAGGTGGGCCAGGGAATTTACTGGTTGGTGACTAGAACAGTCCTGAGTCTTGGGGGAAGAGTCTTACCAGCAAAATTGGCCCTGGTTGTACATGGTGACCTTGACTCCATACCAAGGCAAATCACATGCTGAGGAGTATTGAATGTGGGTAGTGCCAACAGCCAATTCAAGGCTGCTGGGCTGAAAAAGGTTAGGGGAACTGAGCCCATAGCCTGATCCTCTCTCCTCCTTAGATTATTGGCCTGGCCCTGGAAAATTCTCCCGCACTGACTATGTGGCCAGCAGCATCCAACGTGGTCGAGATATGGGGCTGCCCAGCTATACCCAAGCCTTACAGGCCTTGGGTCTAAATACACCAAAGAACTGGAGTGACTTCAATCCCAACGTGGACCCTCAGGTCAGGAATATTGATGATAATAATGGCAGCTAAAGCTTTCTTGTAAAGATACTGTTCTAAGTTGTTTATATATGTAACACATTTAATCTACATCAAGAAGATGTCACAGGGTAGATACCATCATTATCCCCATTTTACAGATGACATAAGTGGTAAATCAGTCTTGGAGGCAGGATTTTTTTTTTTTTTTGTCTTTTTGGTATCTCTTTGGGCCGCTCCCGTGGCATATGGAGGTTCCCAGGCTAGGGTTCGAATCGGAGCTGTAGCCACTGGCCTACGCCAGAGCCACAGCAACGCGGGATCCGAGCCGCGTCTGCAACCTACACCACAGCTCACGGCAACACCGGATTGTTAACCCATTGAGCAAGGGCAGGGACCGAACCCGCAACCTCATGGTTCCTAGTTGGATTTGTTAACCACTGCGCCACGACGGGAACTCCCGGAGGCAGGATTTAAATTCAGGCATCCAATTTCAGAGTATTCTTACCATTACATTATACCATTTCCCCAGAGCGGCTCATGGGTTGGGTGCCACTGTCCTATTCCTGCAGTATTTCTCCTCATGTGTTGGGTGACGGTGAAGCTGCTAACTACAGGCAATCTGGCTAGTGACATATACTGGTCCTCTAAACTTGTCACCACCTGAGGGAGGCTGCCTAGAAAGAGGAGACTCCTTCAGGCCTGAGCAGTAAACCAGGCAGCTGATAGGGTCCTATGTTTGAGGGATGGGGCAATAATGACTGCCCTCCTAACACAGAAATACATATACTTTCACACTCCTCACCTCCTGTGGTGCCCCAGGTGCTGGAGGCCACAGCTGCCCTGTACAACCAGGACCTGTCCCGGCTGGAGCTATTCCCTGGGGGGCTCCTGGAGAGCTATGGGGACCCTGGACCCCTCTTCAGCACCATCGTCCTAGATCAGTTTGTGCGACTGCGAGATGGTGACCGTTACTGGTTTGAGAACACCAAGAATGGGTAAGGCCCACCTGGATTCCTGCCTCAGACTCTACCTTGGCCTGGGCCCCAGACCGTCTGCTGGTAAACAGCTCCCACTGTCCCACCACCTGTCCCCAATCCCTCTAGGTCTCTTTTCTCATCTGGGTCCCTGAGTCTGGGTTTGCTGGAGACATGTGTCTCCTTCCAGCAATTCCTGGCTTTCTCCAACTTAGGCTCTTCTCCAAAGAGGAAATTGCAGAAATCAGAAGCACCACCCTTCGGGATGTGCTGGTGGCTGTCACAAATGTGAGCTCCAGTGCCCTGCAGCCCAATGTCTTTATCTGGAATGAAGGTAGGTGGCCTGGGAGAATGCAAGTGATGGTGGCCAGAGAAGGGACAAAGTTTGGGAGGGGAATCACTTGGTGCTGTCTAGGGAACTAGGCCCCAGGCATCTCCTTCTGTGTTAGGCTGGAAGGCCTGCCTTAGGCCGCCTCCCCCACTGGAGACTAGACTGGTTTGCAGGATGTACCTTGTGGCCACCTTGAGGTGGGCACTGAGAGATGGGATGTGGAAAAGGAGTTTTTTGAGGGGAACAAGTTCCAGGGAGGTAGGCCTGGGAGGGAGAGGGGTACCTAGTCCTTTACAGGAGAGAGGGGAAGGATGCCTGGCCAAGGAGTGGGATCCTCAGACTTTGAGGTCTTCTTTTCTTTTCCCTCAGACTCACCATGCCCTCAGCCCCAGCAGCTCACAACCGAAGACTTGCCGCACTGTGTACCCCTGACTGTGATCCAATACTTTGAGGGCAGTGGTCCCGGTTTTGGCATCACCATCGTAGCTCTGTGCTGTCTTCCGCTAAGTGAGCCCTTCACCCTCCTCACCCATCTCTCTTCTCCTGGCTCCCCTCCTCCCCACAGGCTGCCCCCACCCCTCATTACCCACAAACCTGTAGGGCTAGCTCCTAGGTACATTTGAAGCCAGGCTCAGGGGGCCTTGGGAAGGGCGAGGCAGCAGCCAGAGTGTCAGTGGCGCTATAGGCAAGGGGCTCCCCTCCCCACTGGCTCCTTCTGACTCCCTTCAGTGAGCCTGCTTATCTCTGGGGTGGTGGCCTATTTCCGGAGCCGAGAGCGCAAGAAGCTACAAAAGAGAGGCAAAGAGAGTGTGAAGAAGGAAGCAGACAAAGATGGAGTGTCAGGTAAGATGGGGTGGAGGGGAGGGAAGGAGGAAGGGGAGAGATGAGAAGGGCACTGGGAGAAAGAACAGGGCTATAGGTGTGGGGGGTGTCAGCTCAGACTGAGTGGAACCGTACTGAGGGCAGGGGCCTGAAGACCTCTGTTGAACCACTCTGCCACATTGTTCTTTCCCAGCAATGGAGTGGCCAGGCCCCAAAGAGAGGAGCTACCCTGTCAGCATCCAGCTGCTCCCAGACAGGCATCTGCAGGTCCTGGATAGGCATCTCTCAGTGCTCCGTACCATCCAGCTGCGACCCCGACATCGAGTCAACCTCATCCTGTCCAACAACCTTGGGCGCCGCACCTTGCTGCTTAAGATCCCCAAGGAGTATGACCTGGTATGACCCAGCCGGCCTCCCCTGCCTGGGCTGCCCTCACAATCTCCTTTCTCAGGTCACCTGCTTCACAGCTACAGAGCTCACCTGTGAAGGCTGATGCTGGGGAGAGACACTTTCTTCCAAGGTCTCCAGACCCCACCCAACTCTCCCTCTGACCCCCTTGGGCCACTCACCTGGCCCCAGCCTGACTGGACTGGGGGACAGCTTTTCTCTCCTTCTCCCAACCCAAGCCCGTTTGAGAGGAGGCTCAATCAGAGGCTTGAGCACTCTCATGGCCTTCCTCCCACCAGGTGCTGCTGTTTAACTCTGAGGACGAGCGAGGCGCCTTCGTGCAGCACCTGCAGGGCTTCTGTGCGAGCTGTGCTCTGGGCCTTGACATAGATGAGATGGGTGAGAGCGAGCTGTTCAGGAAGGCTGTGACCAAGCAGCAGCGGGGCCGCATCTTGGAGATCTTCTTCAGACACCTTTTTGCCCAGGTGCTTTTTGGAGATGAGACTCGGCCAGGGGTTGGAGGGAACATGGGCTGGACAGGACCATATGTGTGGGGTGAACTGAGCTTCTTCTCTGTGGACTGGAGGCAGACAGCGTTAGTTGAATTGAGGCTTTGCCACTCACTAGCACATTGCCTTAGGTAAATTACATAATCTCTGCTCTATATTTCAGTTTCTTCATCTACAAAATAGTGATTAAAATAGGATCCATCCCCTTGGGTTGTTGTGATGATTCAGGGAGATAGTCTACATCAATGGTTCTCAAAGTGTGGCTTCTGGACCAACAGGAGCAGCCTTACCTGATTTGTTAGAGATGCAAGTCCTCAGGACCTTCCCCCAGACCTAGGAAATCAGGAACTCTGGGGTTGGGCCCCAAGCCCTCCAAGGGATTCCAATTCACTCTAAAGTTTGAAAAACACTTTCATATATAGTGTTTAGCCCAAGTGCTTGGTACATTGCATAGGCATTTAGCAAATGGTAGTTACATGTATATGACTTTTAAAATCAGGCACATGGCAGCCCTGTTTGAAATGACAAGAGAATGTTGTCTCCAGCCCCTTCTTGCCTGTTCACTTGTGTCTACTGTGGCTTCTGTCCCCAGTGTAGGCTCCGTCACTGCATTCCCAAACTTTGCCCCTCCTTTTCCCTACTCTCTCCCCTGCTGCAGACCAGGCACCATTCCTATTGTATAAGGCTTCTGGTTCTTGGGTCCAGGGGGAAAATGGGCTGGTCGCTAGAGATTTGAGTCACCCCCTCTGCAGAAGCATAGAGGCCCAAGTCAGAAGTTTAATGACCAGGAGCAGCCACCAGGGCTCACCTGTTCAGATTTGGACTTTGGGGAGATGTGAGGGGTCACTAAACTGCTTCCATCACAGGCCTCACCTCCTTCTCTCCCACCCTCTGCTGCTGCCCGAGTGCAGGTGCTAGACATTGACCAGGCGGATGCAGGGGCCCTGCCCTTGGACTCATCACAGAAGGTGCGGGAGGCCCTGACATGTGAGCTGAGCCGGGCCGAGTTTGCTGAGTCCCTGGGCCTCAAGCCCCAGGACATGTTTGTGGAGTCCATGTTCTCTCTGGCTGACAAGGACGGAAATGGCTACCTGTCCTTCCGAGAGTTCCTTGATGTCCTGGTGGTCTTTATGAAAGGTAGGGGAAGGATGGACCATCCCAGGAGCCAAATGTCTTTCAGCAGAGAGGTGACTGGCATCCCCCTCTCTCTTCCCAGGCTCCCCAGAAGACAAGTCCCGCCTCATGTTCACCATGTATGACCTTGATGGGAATGGCTTTCTCTCCAAGGATGAGTTCTTCACCATGATTCGGTATGGGGTAGGCCCCTCCCATCTTGAGGCTTCCTGATATTTTAAATAGGAAGACAGGTCAGAGAAGAAGTAGATAAAGAGGTTTTGTGGCCATATGCATTGATAGGTGGCCTAGGTACTACATCTCAACACTCGGAGCACACAGATTTAAAAGTTTATCTGGTCAAGCCCCTGCCTCCAGGAGGGTCTATATCTGCACTGTCAACACCAACCAGAAAATTCTCCTTAGTTACAAAAAACAACCAACATCAAGATAACCAGTAACACTTGGGTCATTGCTGTGGCTTGGGTTTGATCCCTGGCCGGGGAACTTTCATGAACTGTGGGTGCTGCCAAACAAAACAAAAACAGAAACAACCACTCTAAAAAAAAAAAAAATGAGAAGTGTGGTATGAGGAAGAGTCTATATGATACTCTAAGAATAAAGTAACAGCTACATCTGATCTGTTGCTATGGTAAGACAATCTTCATTTGGTAACTTAAAACTGTTAATGGCTAAAAAAAAAAAAAAAAAAAAAAAGATCAGTAACAAAGCCCACTAACCCCTTTTAGATGCCTTTGGGTCTCTGCTAACTTTTCTAACACTGTGCTTTACACAGTGAAGTAGTGAATCATGGGGGACGGATGCCTTGGTTACTGCCACTATTAATCACCACAACAGGCAGGAGAGACATGGAAAGTTCTTCTATCTTCCAACGCTTCTGTCTTCCTGCTACTTAAGCCATGTGTGGTTGTGGTGTGCCAATAAAGACCAGATTTGAGCTCATAGACTTCTTATTCCTAAAGACAGTCCTCCAGTAACACAGCTGCCTGCAGCTCTCTAAGGACAGGGTTGATACCTCTCTTTGTTTCCTGTTGAATCTATCTCCTCCACACTGTGATTGGCACATAGCAGACATCTAATACATAGTTAACTGAGTCAAATGAAACAAATAAGTAAGTGAATAAATAGAATGCATAAAATATCCCAGATCCTTTTCACTTTTCTAGTCTTGTAACCTTCCCATTGCTTTCAGCATTCTCCTTAACTGCCACATCCTCTTATACTCCAGATACCATAACTGGACTTGGGCTTCTGAAAGGGGTAGGGTGAAGTGGTCATCCCTCGCTGGGTGTACCATGCCACTGCAGGTGGGCTCTAGGGAATCTAGGGGAGGGTTCCTGCCCCCAGGGACTGAGCCCCCCTCTACTCGTTCTGTACTCAGTGTGGCTCTTTCTCAGTCTCACCCTGAGAAAGTGGGATGGGGTGTGTGTGTGTGTGTGTGTGTGTGTGTGTATTTTATGTGATGGTAGTCCTTGCTGTGCCATGCATGCAAAGGTCTTTTTCTTCTGGATTCACTCAAACTTGCAGTTTTGTTTGCTTTTGTTCCAAAGTACATTCTAAGAAAAGAGCATAGCCACTGTAGCTGCTACTGTGGGTGCTGTCACATTGGGTGTGGAGATTCTGCTGACTGTGCCCTGGGGTTTTGGCATGAGGAAGCAGCAATGATTGCAGCCACATCTCTTTCCCCTACTTCTGTTGTCTGTGCCCCCACTGGACTGTGAAAGGGGAGCTTGGCGGTGGTGTGGGAAGTATCAACACAAGAGAGTGGGCAGAGGGCCTGCCATGCAGGCGAGAGGGCCACAGCACCCCTGGACATATCCTTACACTAAGTGGACTTTCATCCCAGCTGTAGATGCCCCCCTGTTTGAGGACTGCTTTCTTTAATTGGTCAAGGTCACTTTCAGTCTTGTTCTGCCTTTCAAGCCTAGGGCCACCCCACCCAGCTTAGTGTCAGCAGCAGGCTGGATGAACACCTTCTCAGTGCCATTTCCCGGGTCACTGTTAACCACATTAGATAATCTGAGTCCCGCCCTACCCTGAACCTGCCTGAACTTGACCTTCCGGGTGACAGGCTGCTTTCTCTCTGGTCCTCCCCCAGGTCCTTCATCGAGATCTCCAACAACTGCCTGTCCAAGGCCCAGCTGACCGAGGTGGTGGAGTCCATGTTCCGGGAGGCTGGCTTCCAGGACAAGCAGGAGCTGACGTGGGAGGACTTCCACTTCATGCTGCGGGACCACGACAGCGAGCTCCGTCACACGCAGCTCTGCGTCAAAGGTGGAGGTGGAGGTCTGTGAGTTTAGGAGGAGTCAAGGAGTCTTCAAAATGAGAGTTCTTGTTTCTTTTTTAGTCCTTGGTGCTTAGTACAGAGGTAGGCACATGTAATGAAGGATATCACATACAGTTGTGCAATATATGCACAAAAGTGCCCACTGAGGGGTCAGGACGGCTGAAATCCAGCCTACGTGCTGCTCACTTGCCATGCACATTGGGCTAGGGTGTGTCTGGTCAGAGGAAAAGGCCCTATTTTCTTTACACAAAGGACCTGCAGGGTTTCATCCACCTGGAGGAGCCCCCTTTTCTAATTGCACAAAGTCACCACATTGTCTAGCAGTGGCTGCCCTGTGTATAGTGGAAGCTCAGTGTGGGCAGTGAGGGGAGCAAGGCTGGAGCCAGAGATGAGGACATGACCAAGTCACTGGCAAGTGCCATGGCAGCTTCCTGGGACAGTTTCTCTATGCCACGCAACCCTCCTGGGGAAGCCTGTCCAGCTTCTTGTTCTCCCCAGGTGTTGGAGTCATCTTTAAACCAGACATCAGCTGTCGAGTGTCATTCATCATTCGGACTCCTGAGGAACGGTGAGCAGGAATGAGGCACTGGGATGTGACCTGGCTGAGTCTCCTGCAGAGAAATGAAGGAAGCAGGGCTGGTGGAATCAGTTCCTGGGCTAGACATTTGCCCTCTGAAAGTAGCTCTCAGTGCATGGTTATTCCTAGCTCAGATTCCAGCTGCCTCACACACATACCCCTTACCACTCAAGAGCCTGGCTCTCTCTCTGCCCCTCCAGGACAGACTCACTCTGTAGAACAGATGGTCATATCACATTAATTTCTTCTACTTTGCCTCCTGTCCAGCTTCTCGCCACCAATTTTGTGGGGAGGTTCTATGGGTAGAAATGAGTCCTAGGATCTACCCCCACCTACCCATCCTCCAAGCTTTGAACTGGGAGTTCTTCTGCAGCTGCAAAGACAAGGGGAGAATGAGCCCCATTTTTCTTTTCTCAGCTCCTCCCCTCAGGGAGTGAGGCTCCCTGCCTCAGAAGCCTCAGAGTTGGGAGGCCCTGTGCTGAAGAAGAGGTTTGGCAAAAAGTAAGTGTTTCCCAGACCTCTGGCCCAAGGAAATATGGGGAGAAGTCTCAGAGTTTCTTGCCTGTCCATACCTGCATACACAAGGCACCATCCATGTGTCTGTGACCTGATTTGCAGGCTATAGAGTTGAACGACTCTTCAACCTCCTCTAACCTTTTAACCCTAATCTTTAGCCAAGGGGCCTGGTTCTCAGATGCAACACCAAGAAGGCAGTGAGGAGTCTCCTGGCTTTTGCCTGCTTTGGGCACAGCAGTGAGGCCTGTGTAGGGAGCGGGAAGAGCTAAAGACAGGCAGACAGGAAGAAGAGGAGGTGGAGTAGTGGGGGGATGGAAGAGTGGGCGGATAAGGCAAATAAAGATGAGAAGAAGTGGAAATCCACTTCCAAAATGCTTTTTCCTTCATCTGTTGTGACCCATCCTGATGGCTGCCAGATCACCAGGTCTCCTTCACAGGGTTGCATTTAGGAGAGACTAGGTTGTCCTTACCTCACGGCTGCCTACCTACCTTTGTTGCAGGGCAGTGGTGCCCCCTCCCCGACTGTACACAGAGGCATTGCAAGAGAAGAAGCAGCGAGGCTTCCTGGCCCAGAAGCTGCAGCAGTACAAGCGCTTTGTGGAGAATTATCGGCGGCACATTGTGTGTGTTGCTATCTTCTCAGCCATCTGTGCGGGATTATTTGTAGAGCGTGCTTACTGTAAGAGTTCCAGGTTGTGGGAAGGGAGATGTGAGAGTTTTCTGGTTGCTCTTCCACTCCTCAGCATCTGGATGGGGGACCCCAAGGATTGTGACTCTGTGCTGTGCTGACCCACCCCCACTCTGCCCCCAGACTATGCCTTTGTCTCACCACCCTCGGGCATTGCAGAGACCACCTTTGTGGGCATCATCCTGTCTCGGGGCACGGCAGCCAGCGTCTCTTTCATGTTCTCCTACATCCTGCTCACCATGTGCCGCAACCTTATCACCTTCCTGCGAGAGACCTTCCTTAACCACTACGTGCCCTTTGACGCTGCTGTGGACTTCCATCGCTGGATCGCCATGGCTGCCCTTGTCCTGGCCAGTATGTGGCTCCTGGGCACTCGCCACTGCTGCAGCCCTCTGGATCTAGCTGTGAGGGAGACAGTGGGGAGACTGGAGCTAGTCATACTTCTTTCCTCCATGTGCCTCCTCTCTCCTCAGGGCCGGAGGTAGGGTTGGCACTAGGAGACATATCTAATAGCATTTGTCTCTTTCAGTTTTGCACAGTGTTGGCCATGTGGTGAATGTCTACATCTTCTCAGTCAGCCCCCTCAGCCTGCTGGCCTGTGTCTTTCCCAGTGTCTTTGTGAATGATGGGTCAGTTCTGGAGAGGGTCCCCCTTGGGAAACCTGGGGCAGGCCTGAGGGTACAATAGAAGATATTAGATGGCCCTAGACCCTCTACTCTTTCACTGAGTGAGGGTGAGAAGCTAGCCCCCTTGCAGAAGCTGAGAGGTGACTTCCTTGACCACAGGAACGAAACTGGCTGTGATTGGCTAGGAAAGGAGTTTGGGAGGTGAAGTTGGAGACTTTTTCCCACGTGTTCCTGACACACAGCTTGCTATCCTCAGCCTGTCATCCACTCACTGGGCAAACATTTATGTTGCATGTCTTATGTGTCCATCTACCAGCCAGAGAGTAGGGATGCCAAAATACATGCAGTCATTCAACACATGTTTATTGAGCATTTATTCTGTGCCTGGCATTGTTTGAGCGCAGGGATAGAGCATGAAGAAAAGCTCCCTGTCCTCATGGAGATTATAGAATATGAACCATGCACTCAAGGAAGCAAAAGTCAGATGCAGTAGGAGAATTCAACAGTAGGAGGAAGACTTGCTGTGAGATCAGAGTGTGGAGCTGCAGGAGGCTGGGTGCCATGTTCTTTGGAAGGATCCCTGGCCATCTGGGTAGAGGCCCAGTAACCTCTGTGTTCAGGGTCAGCAGGAACAGAGTCACATTGTGACAGTGGTGGAGCCCTTCCTGCCCTAGCCTGAGGCTCTATGTGCCTTTGCCCTACAGGTCCAAGCTTCCCCAGAAGTTCTACTGGTGGTTCTTCCAGACAATCCCAGGTAAAGAGTGGGCTGTGTGTGAAGTCTGGGGATTCTGTCTGAGGACTTCTTTTGTCGCCATCTTCCCATGAATACACACTTGTCTATAGTGGTCATAGGTTCTCTTTGCAGCCTCCAAGATAAGCCTTCAGTTCTAGCTTCTTCACGCAAGCTGTTCTGGGAGCCAGGGAGAAGGAGGGAAGTCGGAGAAGGAGAGCAGAATTGGGAAATAACTCTCTGATATTCTCAGCCAAGGCTAAGGTTTTGAGACTAGGGACTCTCTGACCCTGTCCCCACCATCCCCAGGTATGACAGGGGTGCTCCTGCTTGTGGTTCTCGCCATCATGTATGTCTTTGCCTCCCCCTACTTCCGGCGCCGCAGCTTCCGTGGCTTCTGGCTCACCCACCACTTCTATATCCTGCTCTACGTGCTGGTAAGGGACTTCTCTGGGCAGGGCCAGGCCGCTGGGCAGAGACAGGAAGCAGGCTGAGTTGGAACTAAGAGCTCAGACTGAGACTCCAAGATCTGATACCACAGTCTGTACAGACTATGCCAGCCTCATCTACTTAGCCCAGGCCCAGGGCCCAGGCCGGAAGTATCTGGGTAAGGTGGGTACAGGAAGGGTGTCTGGCTGGGCCTGAGCTTTACTAACTGGCCATGTCTCCAGCTCATCATCCATGGCAGCTTCGCTCTGATCCAGCTGCCCCGCTTCCACATCTTCTTCCTGGTCCCAGCACTAATCTATGTGGGGGACAAGCTGGTGAGCCTGAGCCGGAAGAAGGTGGAGATCAGCGTGGTGAAGGCGGAGCTGCTGCCTTCAGGTACCAGGCCTGCCCTGACCCTGGGTGGGGAGCAATGGAGGTCAATTCATAGGACGTGGGAAAACAGCTCTCTAGAACTCCTCATCCCATTACTGCCTCTGATAGCATGTCAGGGACGCCTGCAGCTTTCCTGATGGAACTGCAGCCCTCAGAAGGGCTGTGCTTAGTCCCCAGGAGGTGTAGACAGTGAGAAGTAACTATGAGAAGAGGTGGCTGAAAGTGCATTCAGAAAGTTTTAAGGGAGTTCCCATCATGGCGAAGTGGTTACTGAATCCGACTAGGAACCATGAGATTGCAGGTTCGATCCCTGGCCTTGCTCAGTGGGTTAAGGATCTGGCCTTGCCGTGAGCTGTGGTGTAGGTCACAGACGTGGCTCGGACCCTGCATTGCTGTGGCTGTGGCATAGGCCGGCGTCTACAGCTCCAATTAGACCCCTAGCCTGGGAACCTCCATATGCCACGGGTACGGCCCTAGAAAAGACAAAAACAAAAACAAAAACAAAAGTTTTAAGGACAAGAAAGACCTCGCTTGTGTGCAGGGCAGGGAACCATATATCTGTCTCCTATTCCTTTATTTAGAAAAAGAGACATACAAATGGTCAGGACTGAGGATCTGTTGTTGAGAGTCAGTATTGATCAGAGTGGGGATTCATATCACTGTAGAGGATGGCAGAAAAGGATTTAAGTGTTGTGGAGCCATCTAACCTTCAGGACTCACATAGTAAGAAAATAAACCTCACTACAACTTTCTTTCAATCATAACTATTTAAGAGAAAAATCTCAGCATGGTGTTAGCGTGCCTTTTGCACCATCCAATACTTGGAGAATCTCCTTTCCCACAAAGAGGCTCAGCTGTGGTCAGGCAATTAACAGTATCCCGCTAAAATTTGATAAAACATGGTGCCTTCTATTTAGAGCACATGATACAGGTTTTCTATCTACATTAGTGACCTAAATGTTCTTGTTAACGTAAATTGAATTGAAAAAGTAAGTCAATTTAAAGAAAAACATGAGGGAGTTGCCATTGTGGTGCAGTGGAAATGACTCTGACTAGTATCCATGAGGATGCAGGTTTGATCCCTGGCCTCACTCAGTGGGTTAAGGATGTGGGTTGCCGAGCTGTGCAAGTTTCGGACATGACTTGGATTCTGCATTGCGGTGCCTGTGGTGTAGGCTGGTAGCTGTAGTTCCAATTTGACCCCTATCTGGGAACTTCCATATGCATTGAGTGCAGCTCTAAAAAGCAAAAGAACAAAAACAAAACAACAACAACAAAAAACCCACACACATGGCACATCACAAAGGTAACTCTTAAACTGTGGAGGTTTGGTAAACACTGAAATAGTACCTGGGTTGCCTAAGGTCCCCTGACTTAGTAAGCTGGTATCCAGGACAGTGCTATCAGACCTGAGCAGCAGAGAGGAGGGGAGGGGCTAGAACAGGGAATCAGAGAAGCCTAGCTCTTGAATAATCCAGGAAACAGGAGGAAATCCTCCAACTCTCAGCAAAAGAAGCCCTACTCACTCAGATCATGAGGCTGCTTCTGGTGTGTGGAGAGGACAAGGTACTTGCTAGTCCTTAGGTACTAGGAGCAAGCTCTCTAATCCCTGCCCCTCCCTTCCTATGATCTCCAGGAGTGACCCACCTGCAGTTCCAGCGGCCCCAAGGCTTTGAGTATAAGTCAGGACAGTGGGTGCGGATTGCCTGCCTGGGTCTGGGGACCAATGAATACCATCCTTTCACACTGACATCAGCACCCCATGAGGACACGCTTAGCCTGCACATCCGGGCAGTAGGGCCCTGGACCACCCGCCTGAGGGAGATCTACTCACATCCAATGGGTGATGGCTATGCCAGATATCCAAAGGTGCTCATCACTGGGAACCACTTTTGGGGCTCTAACATTGACAGAAGGTCTCTGCTCTCCTCACCCTTTAGATAAGAAGTTCCAGCCACCACAAAGCCAGACTGGGAGAGGGCTGGGGTGACTCAAAGAGACAAGGATGCTCCCATATCCTTCTTCTCCCTGTCCCATCTACCTCTCCTCTGCTATTTCTAACTTCAGAGCTGGGGCAAGGCCAGGCTTACCATATATTCCTCTTCTGTTGACAGCTGTACCTCGATGGACCGTTTGGAGAGGGCCATCAGGAGTGGCATAAGTTTGAAGTGTCAGTGCTGGTGGGAGGGGGAATTGGGGTCACCCCCTTTGCTTCCATCCTCAAAGACCTGGTCTTCAAGTCATCTTTGGGCAGCCAAATGCTCTGTAAAAAGGTGAGTGTCCCTCTCCCATTCTTCAAAGGAATGGAGACAGACAGCCTGACTGTATCCTCACATCACAGCAGAGTAGCATGAGAAAAAGCCCCTGGCTTCTAGGCACTGAGTCTGCTGAGGCCACTCATATGCAGTTGTCCAAATGCCAAACATTTGAGGGAGGGTAGGTGGTTTAGATAGAAGGACCTCTGCTGGGGTGTGTGGCTAGAAGCCTTGGATCAGGCTTGTGGGTCCTGCCAGAAGTTTGGTGGCTGTGAGTGGTCTAGGAATTCCCAGCCTCTCAGGTAAAGGCATTTGAGGCAGAGGAACCTTGAGCTGCACGGAGTTTGAGTCCTAGTCATGTGTCCCCAGATCTACTTCATCTGGGTGACACGGACCCAGCGGCAGTTTGAATGGCTGGCTGACATCATCCGGGAGGTGGAGGAGAATGACCACCGGGACCTGGTGTCTGTGCACATCTACATCACCCAGCTGGCTGAGAAGTTTGACCTCAGGACCACCATGCTGGTACGTCAGGGCTGGCCGGGTAGGGCAGCTCGGTGGGTATGTGGGTTGGCAGGGCAAAGCAGGATGGCCAGGGGCAGTGGCTGAACCACCATCTAGACTAGGAGCTGATCCTGGCTCTGGCTGGCTGTGACCTTCCTCCTCTACTCCCTCCTCCAGTACATCTGTGAGCGGCACTTCCAGAAGGTGCTGAACCGGAGTCTGTTCACGGGCCTGCGCTCCATCACCCACTTTGGCCGCCCTCCCTTTGAGCCCTTCTTCAACTCCCTGCAGGAGGTCCACCCACAGGTCAGTACTACCCCCACCCATCCTTCCCCTGCCAGGACTTCCTGGCCTTTAAGCAGCTTGCAGCAGAGGACCCAGGATGGGGTGGAGTGTTGAAAGAGGGCCTTAAACCCTACCTCCTGCCTCCCCAACACAAGCATCCTCCTCATGGCCTGGGGTCCATGCCCTGGTCGTTCCAGCCAGGCTTGAGAAACAGCTCCCTCCTTGGGAGTAAGCATCTCAAGCCTGAGTGCTTCTCCTTCAGCCACTACTCCCCACGACTTAACAGGTGCGGAAGATTGGAGTGTTCAGCTGCGGCCCTCCAGGAATGACCAAGAATGTAGAGAAGACCTGTCAGCTCATTAACAGGCAGGACCAGACCCACTTTGTGCACCACTATGAGAACTTTTGAGCCCACCCTCCCTGGTTCCTGATTCCTCCATGGGCCAGCTCTGCTGGCAGTTTCTGTCAGAACTCACTTCAGGCCTTAGCTGGAAAGCTGGAAGAGCCTCTCCCTCATTGCCCCATCTGTTCCCATGCTCTGAAAAAGTAGAGAAGACCCTTTCAGCAGGCTGTGCCAGATGAAGTGTGTGTGGGGGGGGAATAGTCCCTGCCTTGTGACAACTGTGGAGGTGAAAAGATATGACAGGATTTGCCTCTGATAGGTCCCCGTGTCTGTTTTCCTTCCATAAAATCAATGTATTACTTTGGTATTTTCTTGGCCTAGGCATTTGAGGGAGGACAGGGTGGAGAGCCTAATGTGAAGAGAGGGCTCAGAGTGAGAATCTCCTCAGAGCCCAGATTAGAAGCCACAATGCTTAGAACCTGGACAGCCTGACCACCTCAATTCAGTCTCCAAGGCCCTTTCCCTCCAGCTCTAGCCCCTGCCCCTTCCTGCTCCCAGGGAGTCTTGATGTTCCTGGTATGTGCCAGGAATGCCTGCTGCCCTGACCTCTTGGCAGGCCCTTCTCTGAGCCCACTAGAGAATCCCCTCAGCTCCAGGACCAAGGGAGTCCAGCCTCTCTGCCAGTCATCCAGAGTCCCCTCTCAGCTCCTCACCTCCACAGGAGTTGGATGACCAGCTGTCTTGCTTTGCCCAGGATTCTCTAAGTCTTAGCACTGAAACTCTCTTGTCCTAGGAAACCCCTCAGTCCCAGGCAAATCAAGACAGCTGATGGCCTTCCACAGGAGTCATCCTGGAGCATCACCTCTATACCCTTTAAGACCCTTCCTTTTCCTTCTTCAACTGAGTCTTTCTCAAAGCCAAGCTTTAATTTTTTTTAAAAAATTATGTATATAAAGCTGTTTCAAAATAGTTGCATAAATAGGATGTAAAAAAAATTATGTATAATTTGCCAAAAGTAAAGTGTTCAAATTTTAAAGTTACCATGTACTGCATGTAGTACTACAACACAAGTCAAGATATAGAACATTTCCATTACCCCTGAAATTTCCCTGTACTCCTTCCAGTCAGCCTCCCCCAACACTTAGAAGCTACCCATCAATGTGATTTTTTAAAATTGCTCTAGATTCGTTTGGTCATACTGAATGTACTCTTTTGAATCTGGCTTCTTTCACCCAACACAATGTCTCTGATTCATTCATGTTGTTGTGTGTATCAATAGTTTGTTCCTTTGTATTACGTGTTACATAGTCCACTGTAAGGATATACCAAAGTTTGTCCAATCTTCTGTTAATAGACATTTAAATTGTTTCTAGTTTTTGATAATTATGAATAAAGCTGTTATGAACATTCTTGGATGTATCTTTTGATGAACGTAATGCACTCATTCCTCTTGGATATACATCTAGGAGTGGAATTGCTGGGTCACAGAGTCCTCTAGCCAATAGGGCCTGTGTCAGGGAGAGTTTCAGGCCATCTCCACATTGCTGCCTTGGGCTTCTCTCCTTGTTGGTCCTACCCTCTTCCAACAGGTCAAATGCCCTTAGTTTCCTACTCTCTGTATTGAAGGAATCTCTCTGGAAGGGAGAGATTCCAGATCAGAAGTCAAGAGACCTGGGTACTGCCAACTTTTCCTAGAAGTAGCTACAGAGGAAAATCCTTTAACTTCTCTGAGCCTGTCTCCTCATGTATTAAAATGTCTGTGTGGGTAGTAGGAAGACAGTGATACTGGTCCAGAAAATTATATAGATGAGAAAATGTGGAGTTCCCGTCGTGGCTCAGCGGTTAACGAATCTGACTAGGAACCATGAGGTTTCAGGTTCAATTCCTGGCCTCACTCAGTGGGTTTTCATGTTGTTGTGTGTATCAGTTGCCGTGAGCTGTGGTGCAGGTCACAGGTGCGGCTCGGATCCCGAGTTGATGTGGCTGTGGCGTAGGCTGGCAGCTACAGCTCCGATTCGACCCCTAGCCTGGGGACCTCCATATGCCACAGGTATGGCCCTAAAAAGACAAAAAAAAAAAAAAGGTGAGAAAATGTATGAGACTATATTATACAACTGCAATGTGTGATGATAATTTATCTACCTATTTACAACAGGCCTCCAGCCCTCCAGCCCTCCTGCCCCTCCTTGGGTTTACAACCAGTTATTAATCCCAAACTCCAGCCCCTTAAGTCTCAGCCTTAGCCATATTCCCAAATCTGGCCAATCATTGCCTTCCCTTTTCCTTTCTAAAGATCATTCAACATATTTATCGGTCTCATTCTAATTAACCTATCTTTGCTAGACTAAATGATGCTGTTAATGTGTTGTCATGCTTGTCCATGATAATCTCTACTCAGCCTTATCCTCCCTACCATGCTTGGGCCTGAGTGAGGGTGTACTGAAGTCTCCATGATCACTCTTGCCTAGACCCCAGACAGTGCCACTTGCATGTCCAGCTGGATAAAGAGATATGCCATCATGATCTTGAATGGCCTTGGGTGACACAAAGACTGGCTGGCCCCGGTCCTGACTTCACATTCCAGCCGGGTTCTACGTGTCAGCTCTAAGCCTGTATTCATGTGATACAGCTGTTGTCTAACCTTGTCTAGTTTCCAGAAAGCCATTTGTTACTGGGATAAAAGTCAAGGATTTGTAAGGAGGAGGAAAGAAGTGCTTTAGCCTGGGCATTCACCACAACTTCAACTGGCCCCACCCTTCCTGGAACTCTGTGACAAAGTCTTCTTGGGTAGTGAGTTAAAAGGCGGGATTGGGCAGCTAGTAGGCAATGTACTTTTGGATTGAGAAAATGAGGTCACTGTCTGTATGGATATAGGCGAGAGGTTATACTCTGGAATATACATAAATGCAGTAGGCTGTAAAAATGTCTCAGAGAAAGAGAACTAGGGAAGAATGGCTCAGAAAAAAATTCACAGAAATTTTTATATAGACTGTGGAAAAAAAAAGTAAATCTTGGGAGTTCCCATTGTGGCTCAGTAGATTAAGAACGCAATGCAGTCTACTACAGGAGGATGCAGGTTGATCCCTGATTCCTGGCCTCAGTGGGTAAAGGATTAAGGATCCAGATATGGGTTTTTTTTGTGTGTGTGTGTTTGTGTGTTTTGTCTTTTGTCTTTTTAGGGACGAACCTGCAGCACATGGAGGTTCCCAGGCTAGGGGTCGAATTGGAGCTGTAGCTGCCGGCCTATACCACAGCTCAGAGTAATGCCAGATCCTTAACCCACTAAGCAAGGCCAGGGATCGAACCTACATCCTCATGGATACTAGTTGGGTTCGTTAATCACTGAGCCATGACAGTAACTCCAAGGACCCAGTTTTGCCACAAGCTGCAGTGCAGTAGATTTCAGATGAGGTTCAGATATGGAGTTGCTGTGGCTGTGGTGGAACAGCTGTAGCTCTGATTCAACCACTAGTCTGGAAACTTCCACATGTTACAGGCACGGCCTTAAAAAGAAAAAAAAATGTATAAAAAGAAAGTAAACCTTCTCTACCTCAGGTTACAGACATAGGTCTTACGACAAATCCCCTGTCCCTGCCCCACGCAGAGATTGCTGTGTGCCCAGTGCTATTCTGAGTGCTTTAGATTCTTTAACTCAATCTTTAGAACAACCTGTAAGGTAGATATTCTCCCCATCTTACAGATAAGGAAGCTGAAGCACAAAGAAGACTCGAATACATAGCCCAATATTGCCCAGAATATAAGTGAGAGGTCTATATTTGAGCACGGAAAGTTTTAACCAGAGGCCAGGCCCTTAACTATCACTTTATCTTGCCTCTCAAAAGCAGGCTGCATGTTCAGGCAAAGATAATGTATGGAGAGCCTTTAACTCTGCCTGGCACTTAGCAAAATTGTTGTTGTCATCACCATCATTATTACTAAGAGAAGTCGAGACTCCAAGAGGCAGAGCTCCATATTCTGAGGAGTTTGGAGTGTTTGGGGCTTGAGTGATGCCACGTGACTTGTTCTGAATCCAGGCCTGTCCTGTACTGACCACACCCTCCCCTACCCACCTCCCCAGGAAGGGGGATGAGGAGGGATGCCCTAGCCTTTAGGGATACCAGGTCCCAAGATCTCTGGAAATCACTCCATCCTAGCCTTTCCTGGAATGTGACAAAGAGAGCTGACCATCTCCCCACCCAGTGTCCAGGAGGTTGTAAAGGGCCTGGGAATCTCTCCAGCTGACTTCACAGGAATTGTTTTCTTCCCCAGAAAGAGACCTTGGATGACCCATAACATGAAGGCACTCCCTTTTCTTACAGTAAGAGGCCGGCAATAAAATTCTGGAAGAAGTTGCCTCCAGAGAACTGGATGCTGGATTGGGACCTGAGTTCTGTTTCCAGCCCTACAACTAAAAATCACTGTGTAACCTTAGGGGAATTACCTGAGTTCTCTGGGCCTTAAATTTTCTCACAAAGAAAATAAAAGGATTAGGCTAAGACCTCTTCCGGACCTAAAATTTTACTGTTTCTCTCTACATTCATTATCCTAAATGAATGGAAACCTTATGTTGGGAAAACAGCTTGCTTATATTGGGAAAAAAACCCTTGGTCTCCCATTCAAATTTCAATTGGCTAGGTAAAAAAACCCCTAACATTTAAAGGTTTGTAGGAGTTCCCACCGTGGTGCAGGAGGTTAAGAATCTGACTGCAGAAGCTCAGGTTGCTGCAGAGGGGGTTGGATCACTGGCCTGGGGCAGTAGGTTAAAGGATATGGTGTTGCCGCAGCTGTGGTGTATGTTGCAGTTGTGGCTCAGATTCAATCCCTGGTCTGGGAACTTCCATATGCCTCATGTGTGGCCTAAATACATAAAAAGTAAGTAAATAAGTAAATAAAGATTAATATGTGTTTTAGATCCTATACCACATTTACATAAATTACCTTATTTAATCTTCACAATAAATCTTTGGAGAAGGTATGGTTGCTTTCATTTTACGGGTAAGGTATTACTCATGGCTCAGAGAATAAATTGCCCACAAACATCCAGGAAGTAAGAGGCAAAAATCAAGATTCGAACCCAGGTCCCATGAAATCTCAGAATCTCTGCTTTTTCTATTCTGGTGCCTCTACTGGTATAGAAAGTGAAGGCAATCAAGAAGCAATCAAACTATAGCCATGCTGACTATAGTTAATAACACTGTATTGCATATTTAAAAGTTGCTAAGAGAGTGGATTTTTAAAGTTCTCATTACAAGAAGAAAATTTCAAACCTATATTGCTGATGAATTTTTTTTTTTTTGGTCTTTTTTTTTTAATGGTTGCACTGGCAGCATATGGAGGTTCCCAGGCTAGGGGTCTAATTGGAGCTTTAGCCGCTGGCCTATGCCACAGTCACAGCAATGTCAGATCTGAGCCATGTATGGGACCTACACCACAGCTCACAGCAACACTGAACACTTAACTCACTAAGAAAGGCCAGGGATTGAACCTGCGTTCTCATGGATGCTTGTCAGATTCGTTTCTGCTGGGCCACAATGGGAACTCTGGTGATGAGTATTAATTAGATTTACTACGGTGATTGTTTTATGATACATACAAATATAGAATCATTATGCTGTATACCTGAAATGAATGTAAATGTCATATATCAGATATCTAAATTAAGAAAATAAACAATTAAACATTTTCATAAACTAATTCTCATTGTTAATTGATTGAATGGTACTTATTGAGCAACTGCTATAACCGCAGATCATGTTAGAGCCCACAGGGCCACAAAAGAAGGCAAGAGATATCCCCAGCCCTCTGGGAGTGGAAAATCAGCTCAGCTCTGGGGAGAAAGTACAGTAACTCATTACACTTGTAAGCACAGTGCTTATCCAAGGTCCATCTTTTCCTGTAATGCTGTAAGCTCCTAGAGGGTAGACACTGGGCTCATGCTGTTCACTGTTGTTTCTCTATTGCCTAGCACAGTGCTGGGCACAGAGAAGATTCTCACAGGCTTTTGGGTGAATAAATTACACTACACAATAAGTGACTGACTAAATGCCAAGATGAGTGGGAGGGCTGTGAGGGAGTTCAGGAAAGGTCTCTGGAGGAGGGAGATTGTAAGCTAAACCTTGAAGGATAAAGGTCAACTGTACAAACTCATCTCTAGGCTAGAGGCCACACTCTACTGGTTCAGACTTGAGCTATGTTCCCCTTCCACAGCCAGATATTCCTAAAGATGGTATTTTCATAAAGAAAGAACATCTCTGAATTCCTACTACCTTCAGATCTGCCAACGCCCAGTGTTATAGGACTATCTTGTCAGTGTCAGTGACCTTGACAAAGAATTGTCACCTTAGCACATCACTTTATGGGAAACAAAAGTTTCATCTGGTTTGGGTTCAGGAGAGGTTTGGCCCCCACATAGGGAGAGGAGGCATTTAGGCCAAGTTTTCTGAAGGACAGGAATGCCATTATCTGGAGGGGCTGAAGAAGAGGGTAGGCAAACAAGGTAATGGAGATCCTCTCTGAGTCAGGCCCGGGACCAGGTTCCCTAATATGCATTCTCATTTAATTCTCTAAGCAACTGTATAAGGCAGCAATAATCATCTGGATGTCCAACAGGAAGGGAATAGTTCAATAAACTGTACAATCAAATGGAATATGATCTGAAAGACTAACTGAGGTGATGTCTAATGGCATGAGGTCTAATTAAATGGTACATTAGATATGATACTGTGAGAGCTAACAGGGGAGTAAATAGGAATATTTGACAGGGTGTTTTAGACAGCTATGCAGTACCAAAGGCTCAGTAGGGCTGGGGAGAAAACACTTAAATCCATATCTCTAAAGCAAGATTAAAATAGAACTTTAATTGTTCATAGAAATTAATAATAGGAATGATAAAAATATTCCATTAAAGCTTTTTTTTTTGTCTTTTGTCTTTTGAGGGCTGCACCGTGGCATATGGAGGTGCCCAGTCTAGGGGTCTAATCAGAGCTACAGGTGCCAGCCTACGCCAGAGCTATAGCAATGCCAGATCCAAGCTGCATCTGCAACCTACACCACAGCTCACACCAAAACCAGATCCTTAGTCCACTGAGCGAGGCCAGGGATTGAACCCTCATCCTCATGGTTCATAATCAGATTTGTTAACTACTGAGCCATGATGGGAACTTCCCCATTACAGCTTTTTAAGGTAAAAACCAGTTTTAAAAACTAGAAAGATGAGATAACATTCTCTTTTGACCTAATTTAAAAGGATCTGGAAAACACAAAGTTCTTCATAGAAATCACATATGGGGTAAAGGAAGCCAAAGAAGTAACCAAAGCAGGTCTAAAGGATGATGAAAGCACAGACACCATAATCAGAGGCATAAATGAGACCATGTGAATTCTTCTGAAAATGGAAAGGCCTTTGATTTGAGTCAAAAACATGGACCCTGCAAAATGTGGACCAAAGTGTACAGGCATGTGAAAACTAAAGGGAAGACTGCCAAAGACTGCTCCACTTTGGGTGGCTACTCTGTTGGCCATCAGATAAAGGAGGTGATTAATTAAGAAGACCAAGAGTTAGGGCAAGGATGCAGTCTCATGACTAAAGCATGCAAACAGCTCACTTCTCAGAATCCGTTGTTCAACCTCATAGTCCTAATGCTTCACCAGTGACCCCTGGGCCCGTGATATAACAGGTTACCTTAACCGGTTGTCCGAGGTCTTCTAGGGGTCAGCGGTGGGGTTGTCATTGAGAATGGCTCCCTCCCTCTACCTGCTCCTAGAAACTGGCTTCAGCCAAAGGATTTCTGGGAATGGAGTGTCTTCTGCCTTAGGGGGCCAAGCCATTTCTGCATTTGAGTCCAAAAATCCCAGTGAGTTGTGACACTGTTATTCATTTTTTTAAATTACAAAGTAATGCATAATCAGGGTAAAGTCTTTTTTCCAGTCAATAGAGGAATTTATATAGTTAAAAAATGAAAGTCCTCTTGTTCCCCTCCCCTCAAACACCACAAAACTCCAAAATCCTCTCCTGAAGAGTTAACAACTATTAGCAGTTTGGTGTTTACCCTTCTTGACAATTTTCCTCACACATATTCAAACACAGGTATGTGGTTGTGGTAGAGGCAATCCGAGGCAATTATTTAATCACTCTATCTCAGTTTTCTCAGCTTTAAAACTGGGGGAATACTACTAATTCCACAGGGTTATTATAAGGACGAAATAAGTTGTCTAGTGTTCTTGGACCATAGTAAGCACTCAGAAGTTAGCTGTTATGATTATTCCCTCATTATTTTTCTTTTCTTTTTTCTGTCTTTTGGTTTTTTTTGTTTGTTGGTTTGTTTGTTTGTTTTTTTGTCTTCTTAGGGCTGTACCCGTGGCACATGGAGGTTCCCAGGCTAGAGGTCGAATCAGAGCTGTAGCCGCTGGCCTACACCACAGCTCACAGCAACGCCAGATCCTTAATCCACTGAGCGAGGCCAGGGATTGAACCCTCGTCCTCATGGATACTAGCTGGGTTCGTTAACTGCTGGGCCATGATAGGAACTTCTCCCTCACTATTTTTCACAGTAGCTTAATATCCTACTGTACAGATGCCTAAGAACACACACAAATTAAATCGCTCTCCTAAAATTAGTGTGTGTGTGTGGGGGGGCGGTTGGGCCCAGAACCTAGGATTCTGCCTGTGGTCCAGAATTATTCACATATCACAGGGTTCCCCACAAATCCCTTAAAGCCAAAGAGGCCTGGAGAGGGCAGCTGGTCTCATTCCTTGTCCTTCAGTGAAATCCAGCTCAGTTGCCCCATCTTATTTGGATTCCAGGCTGTCTCTGATAGGTTTCCAAGGCAGGGGGCTCTAGGCCCAGCTGAGCTCTCTTATTACTGTGTTCTCCGGATACACTCCTCCTGATCCTTGATGTTTCTACACAGTAAATCATGCTGAGGACTCCCAGCTGCTTTGGGGTTAGCTCAGGCTGATTGGTGGGAAGGCAATGGCTTAGAGTTGAGAGATCAGGCTCCCTGATAAGGCCACAGGGAGGTCCTAAATGCAGTTACCTCATTCATGCTTCTCCTCCCTGCCTGGCCTCCATGTCTACTTCTGATGCCATCTCCCTTGCTCTGACAGGTTTACGGAAGAGTAGGGGATGCTGGGTCATGGCCAAGCTGAGGCCTTTTTTATCACCCTGGGAACTTTGTTGAAGCACTTTTGCAGACTTCAGGCTCAGAGCTGGAAAGTCTTGAAGATCATCCACCCTGCCCATTTGCTAGCTGGAGAAAAAAGGTTTGGTGAGAAAGGGGCAAGGGCACAAACACAAACACTGAGCACTATCACGGTGCCATTCGCTATGCTGAAGATTTCAAGATATCTTCATTCTGCCCTTATGGCAACCCTGAAGTAGATAGCCTTTCCCACCTTAAAGAATGAGGAATCTGAGGCTTGAAGAAGCTAAGTGAAGCTAAGTGAAGCTAAGTGAAGAAGCTAAGCTCAAGGTCATAAGAAAATGGAATAGCCTAAAGCCTAATTATCTACTTACTTTCTTACTATAGGGAGCCCAAGACATCCAAATACCCTACTGGCCTCTTTCTTTACCACCTCTTCCAAATGTGTAAGAGGTTTTCCGCTAGTCAAGCCAATGATAAGACACATTGGATGACAGAAACTCCTCCTCAGCCAACCACCTCCACAACGTCTGTCTTCTCACTGGAAGATTCACTCCCTCTGGAGCCCTATTCTGAGAGAATGGAATACGGCTTTAGGGACCAGTGAACAGAGCAATAGTGTTCCTCAGGTTCTAGTTTTGTAGGATTTGCAGCAAGGTATGGGAATTTTGTATATTGGTACTAGGGGAGGCCAAGTCCAGGGTGCCCAGGAAAGCTCTGTCTAGAGCCTATCTGCCCCTGTGCTGTGCTGAAAGCCCAGCTATTGTTCCCCAGAAGGGGAAGACCCAGTCTCCAAAACCCAGTTCTGGGTCACTTTCTTTACCCTGCTCTGGGTTACTAGTTCTTTTGCCTCTGAGCTTTTGCCTCATTCATTCCCTCTAAGGCCATATGTTGTCTCCCATTCTGTTAACTGATAACAGTTTTTCCCAGAAGTTTCTTAGAATCATCAACCCTTGAGATTAAATGTGGGCAGTCCCATCTCATTCCACATAATCAGTGACAAGGGAGATGATTCACTTTAGCATTCCTGAAAGCCCATGGAATGAATAACCAAGTACACTTGAAAATTTATATTAAGCTACATAAGCACAGCATTAAATATATATGTGACTAGAGATTAAAATATCAATTGATGATTGTATTTGAATCACTCACAGTCTTAAGTTCCTTAAGAGTACTATAAACTGTCAATCTGTTAGGGTCTGAGAATTCCGAGATTTGTATTTTATTAACTACTCCAATCCCTTTAATGACACATTGATTTGCATACTTACAAGAGGCTCTTATATTCTATACACACCACCCTCTCTTCTTCCTAGTGACTTATTAAAGTAAATGGTTATCAGAGTGCCCTGGCACTGAGATTTGGTGTAGTGGGGAGAGTCTTCCACTATAAGTTTATTTATGGAGCTCACTGCTCCACAGTAATCCAGTCACAGATCATGAATCCTAGATAGCTATTTGTAGTCATATCCTGCTATAAGGGACTGCTGAATTTACTCATAAACAGACTAAAGCCTGAAGAAATAGTGACCTGTCCAAGCCTCCAGCTTTCCCAGGGTTGGCCTGATGCCAGAGAGCCAGTGGTTTCATGGCCTATCTTCAGCAGCCTATGAAAGTTCTCCTATTCCCCAGAGTCCTCTCACATTGTACATGGACTAGGGCACACCCAGTTTCAGATTTTCATAAAGTCTTGATATTTTGCTTTCTTGTCTAAGTCACTTTTCTTCTTCTTTTTAGGGCCGCACCAGGGCCATATGGAAGTTCCCAGGCTAGGGGTTGAATCAGAGCTGCAGTTGCTGGCCTATACCACAGCAACACCAGATCTGAGCCTCATCTGTGACCTACACCACAGCTCATCATAACACCGATCCTTTTTTTTGTCTTTTTGTTTCTTCTAGGGCCACTCCCGAGGCATATGGAGTTTTCCAGGCTAGGGGTCTAATTGGAGCTGTAGCCGCCGGCCTACACCAGAGCCACAGCAACACGGGATCCGAGCTGTGTCTGTGACCTACACCACAGCTCACAGGAAGGCCGGATCCTTAACCCACTGAGCAAGGTCAGGGATCGAACCCACAACCTCATGGTTCCTAGTTGGATTCGTTAACCACTGAGCCACGACGGGAACTCCAACACCGATCCTTAAACCACCGAGCCAGGCCGGGATGGAACCTTCATCCTCATGGATACTAGTCCGATTCGTTACTTTGAGTCACCTTTAAAATGTGTATACTCTTTTTTTTCTTTTTCAGCCTCACCTGTGGCATATAGACATTCCCAGGCCAGGGATAAAACTGGTAATGCCACAGAGACCAGCCAGATCATTAACCTGCTGCATCACAGTGGGAACTCCATAAAATGTGTATACTCATTTTTTTTTTTTTTTAAATGTGTATACTCTTCAACTCAGCTACTGTCATTTTAAAACATAACTTTGGGAAATAATAAGTCAGAAGTACAAAAATGTATGCACAAGGATTGTCATTGCAACTTTATCATAAGCCCTAAACCCTGTAGACTACCCAAATATCCAAGCTACTATGATTTGCTTTATAAATAATAGTACATCTATACAATGGGATATGTTGATAAAAATTGATGATGTGTGACATAGTGATAGGAGTGGACAAGATGGTGGAGTAGGAAAACCCTGAGCTCACCTTCTCCCAGAGGCACACTAAAATTACAGCTATTTACAGAGCAACTATTAATGAGAAAGGACTGAAGACTAGTGGGGAAAAAAATCTACAATTAAATACATAAAAAAGGAATCACAAAACAGCTAATAGGGTGGAGACACAGTATAGTAAGTCCCATACCCCCATGTATATGACCCACAAACAGAAGGATAATTATGATTGCAGAGATTCTCCCCAAGGAGCTAGAGGTCTAAGTCCCACATCAGGCTCCCCATCCTGGGGGTCCTGCATGAGGAAGACAAGTCCCCAAAACATCTGGCTTTGAAGGCCATCAGGGCTTACTCACAGGAAAGCCAGACAGCTATAAGAAATAGAGATTCCTAAATGGCATACACAAAACTTCACCTGCTCCAAGACCCAGGGCAAAAGCAGTATTTGTTTTGTTTTGTTTTTTGGCAGCACCCGAGGCATGCAGAAGTTCCTAGGCCAGGGATCAAACCTGCGTCACGGCTGTAACCAGAGTCACGGCAGTGACACAAAAGCAGGAATTTGAAAGAAGCCTGGGTCAGATCTGCTGATCTTGGCAGAGCCTCCCAGAGGCAGGAGGCAACTGGGGACATAGATGTTGGTGGTGGCCATTTTGGGGAGCTCATTCTACCGTGAGGACACCTGCTGGCAAGAACCATTTTGGAATCTTCCTTCCAGCTTATTAGTGCTAGGACCCAGCCCCAACCACCAAAGGGCCCTGGACCTGGACCCACTCTCCAGTGCACTAGCACTAGCCCCAAGACCACTGGGGCCCTTCAGGAAGCCACTGGGACAAGGCATCACCCACCAGTGAGCTCGTACCAACTCTGAGACCCGCAGGGCCCTGTAGCCAGAGACCCTGGAACCAAGCTCTGCCCAGCAGTGGCCCCAGGACGAGCCTTATCCACTAGTGTGCAGACACGAACCCCAGGACAGCAAGAGCCCCATAGCCTTCTGTATCAGGATCCAGCGCAACCCCTAGCCCTGGCACTCCTGGGGTTCCATAGCCAGTTGACTCATGACCCAGCTGGCAGCCTCCACACAAAGCAGGGCCTGGCAGCCAAGTGGACCAAAGGACAGCAATGTTTATCAGACCATTTACAGTTGTCAGCCTGCCACAACAAAAGGAGCCATACAGTCCACATAAGAAGCACTCCTAGAGTGTACAGCTCTGGTGACCAGAAGAGAATGTGATGCTGGGATGCAGAGAATTATCTCCTACAAAGGGCTACTTCTCCAAGATTGGGACAAATAACCAACCTACCAAATACATAAAACTAAAGACAGTGAATTAGGCAAAATGAGGCAGCTGAGGAATGTGTTCCAAATGAAGGAACGAGATAAAGCCCCAGAAGAAGAACTAAGTGAAGTGGCGATTAGCAATCTACCTGATAAAGAACTTGAGGTAAAAATTGATATCTATAATAACCTATAGTGGAAAATAATATATATAACTGTATCACTCTACTGTACACATGAAACTAACACAACATTGTAAATTAACTACAATTTAATTTTATTTTTGGCTTTTTTTTAGGGCCATACCTGCAGCACAGGGAGGTTCCCAGACTAGGGGTTGAATCGGAACTGTAGCTGCTGGCCTACACCACAGCCACAGCAAAACGGGATCCGAGGAGTTCCCGTCGTGGCGCAGTGGTTAACGAATCCAACTAGGAACCATGAGGTTGCGGGTTCGATCCCTGCCCTTGCTCAGTGGGTTAACGATCCGGCGTTGCTGTTGAGCTGTGGTGTAGGTTGCAGGCGTGGCTCGGATCCCGAGTTGCTGTGGCTCTGGCATAGGCTGGCAGCTATAGCTCCGATTAGACCCCTGGCCTGGGAAACTCCATATGCCACGGGAGCGGCCCAAGAAATGGCAAAAAGACAAAAACAAAAAACAAAAAAAAAAAAAACGGGATTCGAGCCACATCTGTGACCTACACCACAGCTCCCAGCAACACACCACAGCTCAGAGAAATGCCGGATCCTTAACTGAGTGAGGCCAGAGACCAAACCTGCATCCTCATGGATACAAGTTAGGTTCATTTTCCGCTGAGCCACCAAGAGAACTTCTATATTTCAATTTTTTAAAAAAAGGTTAAGAGTTCCCGTTGTGGCGCAGTGGAAATGAGTCCAACTAGGAACCATGAGGTTGCAGGTTCGATCCCTGCAACCTCAGTGGGTTAAAGATCTGGCCTTGCCGTGAGCTGAGGTGTAAGTCGGCTGAGGTGTTAGTCGCATACTCAGCTCAGATCATACAATGCTGTGGCTGTGGGGTAGGCTGGTAGCTGTAGCTCTGATTCAACCTCTAGCCTGGGTACCTCCATATGCTGCAGATGCGGCCCTAAAAACCAAAAATTAAAAAAATTAAAATTAAAAATAAAAAAAAGATTAAAAAGAGAGAGACATGTCAAACACATGCAGTAATTAATTCATTTGGATCCTGACTCAATCAAACCAAGTAGAAAAGGTCATTTTTCTTTTTTAAAGATAACTAGGGAAAGTTGGGCTTGGATTGATTAGATGCTCTTAAAATTTCATTAATGAAAAATTATAAAAAAAACAAACAAAACAAAACAAAACAAAAATTTCATTAATGAGAATTGTGATTTTTTTTATTTAAAAAAATTTTTTATTTTAATACTGTGTGTGTGATGGTTTTTTTTTTTTTTTCTTTTAAAGTCCTTATTTGTTATAGGTGAAAATAGGGGGGAAAAGTAGGTAAAGTATATCCACATTTCTGGTTATAAATACATGTATATGTTTTATATGTATAGAAATGCATGGGAGTTCCCATCATGGCTCAGTGCTAACAAACCCGACCAGTATCCCTGAGGCCAGCCAGGTTCGATCACTGGCCTCGCTTAGTAGGTTAAGGATCAAGCATTGCTGTGAGCTGTGTTGTAGGTCTCAGACGAGGCTCTGATATGGTGTTGCTGTGGCTATGGCTGGCAGCTACAGCTCGGATTGGACCCTAGCCTGGGAACTTCCATATACCACTGATGTGGCAGAAAGAAAGGAAGAAAGGAAGAGAGGAAGAAAGGAAGAGAGGAAGAAAGGAAGGAAGGAAGGAAGGAAGGAAGGAAGAGAGAGAGAAAGAAAGAAAGAAAGAAAGAAAGAAAGAAAGAAAGAAAGAAAGAAAGAAAGGAAGGAAGGAAGGAAGGAAGGAAGGAAGAAAGAAAGAAAGAAAGAAAGAAAGAAAGAAAGAAAGAAAGAAAGAAAGAAAGAAAGGAAGGAAGAAAGAAATGGGGAGAGGTTGGAGGGAAGTACTCCACCTTATTAGCATACTTGGAGAATAGATGATGGCTCGTTTTTTTTTTTGTTTGTTTTTTTTGTTTTTTTTTACTTGTCTTCATTTTAACAATGTACTGACTTGTGTGATAAAGGCAAGTATAGTCACTGTCACCTCCTAGTAATCAGGGCACTGCAAACAGTTGATCTGAGGAAGTTCTTGGGATTCCCGCAGGGAGGAAGAGCTGAGGCAGGGCTGTTGGGAGAGGTGTCCAGGACTTGCGAAGCCTAAGGGGAACTATAGCTGGTGGCTCAGTGCATAAAGAGCCTGAGAGGCCAGGGCAGGACACACAGGATTTAAGCACCATCCACCTGAAGCCTGGAGCTGGCCCAAAGAGAGCCACTGTGTCTCAGTGGTGCTAGATGCAGAACAGTCAGTCCTGCCTTTGGCCCAGGCCCACTTTCTTCCCACAGCTTCCTCCCTCACTATGGGTATGCTGGGCTCCCCTACCCCCAGTGTGGCTATGCCTCTGCCTCCAATCCTCCATGGAGTACAGAAAGGCCAATAGGGAAGTCAGTAATGGAGCCAGACCTCCTCAGGCCCAGCTCTGAGCATGCAGAACCCCTGGGGACCACACCTGCAAACCTGAAGCTAAGGAACAGAACAAGGTAATGATGAGAAGGCAGATGTTCCCACAGACAGCTCCTCTCACTTTCCTCTGGCCACCCATTCACACACATAACAGCTGGAACTGAAACCTAAGAGTTCTCAGGTCTCAATCCTGAAGGACATCCCCTATCCTGAAGGTCCTCATTCCACAGGGCCCCTGGTTGATGGGAACTCTGTAAAATATCAGTGCTGGAAGAAACTTAAGATCATTCATTAATATCAGAGGAACCAAGGCCCAAATCGAGAAAGTGACTTGGAAAATCACACGGAGTTAGCTGCAGACCCAGGATTAGGTATAACACAGGACTTCTGGCACCAAGTCCTTTACTACATGCTATCTCTCATAGGACTGATGGGTGCAAGACCCAGAGGACAGAGGCTTCAATTCATCACCTTTAAGAAGGTCCCACTGATGGTAAGATCCACTTTAAGATAAGGTAAGATCCTCTTGACAGGAACATCATGCAACCAGCCTGTACTACTTTCAGATGCCCACTGAAGGAACTCAATGTCTGACTCAGACAAGTCTTTAAGAGGAGAGGAAAGCCAGGAGTGAGATAGAGGCTGTTGGAGTGCTGCTGTGCTGCTTCAATATGACAGTGGCTGCATCAGGGAACATCTGCTGCTGTCTTAAAGTCATATCCCTCAGGTGATGAGCTCCCAGTCAAACCACTTGACTGCTGCCCCTGTTCCATCCTGCTCCCTCCATGAGCCCTCAAGGACCTCAGTGTGGAGGAGGAGGACAGGAAGACAGAGATCTACCTGCCACTCAGGGATATAGGCCCTGTCTTTTGGCTTCCGTACCCTAAACCCAGACTGAGATCATGTGCAGAGGACAGTTCTTGGAAAAGGAAAATACCCAATAAATCCTATCTGCCTCCTAACTTCTGGCCCAGCCAAGTTCCCATGGGCCTCCCTTTGCTCTCCCAAAAGGGAGCAAAACAGGATCCAGGAAGGAAGAGGCAGGCCTGCGCTACACAAAAGTGAGACTGGGATGACTTGATAATGAGGACTGTGAATCCAGAAGTGACTTCATTTCAGCATCCACTATAGCAAAATGTGGATGGCAAGAGGGAGTGGCTGAAACTGTGTCCCCTTGCTCTTTTGGGGTCCACAGGGCAACTTCCCCCTTACACCCTCTAGTCTGCCGGTAGGATCCTTCTTCCCAACTCTGCACCCAAACTGGGAGTGCCAGCTGGGTGGGGTCCTCAGTATTAACTGGTGCTAAGAACAAAGAGGTCAGGAAGGCCTTCCAAGTTTGGGGAGTTTGTGGGGAATTCATATTCTTGCTTCCGGGACTGATTCACTGAATCAATATTGAACTTTTAGTGGAGGTGATGGGAAAAAAATTCCTGGGCTTCCTGCAGCCCCTTCCAAACAGTGGAGGAAACATTTCAGTATGGATACATAGGCAAGAGAGCCCTGGCACCAGCTCATTAACTGGGTTGACCAGGGCCCTCTTGCTACCTAGAGGACTCACTAGCAGCTCACCCATACTGCTTCCTCTCCCAAACTCTACTCCTGCTTGGGAAGTTGTGAAACATCACAGGTTGAGAGCTAGGCACAGTGGGGGGTGGATTTGGGAATGCAAAATTCCCTGAACTGCTGGTTTCGATCAGTCCATTCACTCTTTGTAGCTGCCCACATGGAGGTATCATGAAGTCCATTTAACAGACCAGGGAGTACAGATTCCATTCCAAGACATTGACTTAGAAGATCCAGTCCGATCGCCACTGTGAAATGTGTCACATGTCTTTGTCCTTGGTAATCTTACCTTTCCAGGAGTCCTCACTGTAACTCCTAAGTCCCTTTCAGGTTCAGTGGCTTCCTCCCTCCACCAAATTACAATCAGGAAGAGTGGCTACTTGTGAACTTAACCCGGTGAGTCCACTTCCTTTAGAGGCATTTCTATTCAAAGACTTTCATCTAGAAAGGGAAGAGCCTTTCTCATTCCACATTCAAGGAACTTTGGGCATCACTGAGCTGTAAAGAGAATTTCAAGAGAAGGGAGTCAGCAAGTTTGACTCTATCTAAACAAGGCTCAGAGAAGGAAGCAGTGTGGCTCTGGACTGTGTATATGTGTTACTTGTGGACGGAAGTCTCAAGATCCCACCCTCCTCCAGAGATAACAGGAGAAAAAAGCAGTGTGTGACCTTGAGCAAATTACTTGATTTATCTATTTTCTTAGTTATAAAGTAATCATGGGTTTGGCTTGCTATGAGGATGAGATCATTAAATTTTCAACCATCAAGAGAAATGTATTTGATGCAGAAAATATGTCACTCTCAAAAATCCCAGATGCTTCCTTTTATGAAATGGGTAATATAAGCCATTTCCTCCCTAAACAGGACCACAAATTGGTGGCAGCAATCAAATACTAGAAGCAGAATGTATTATCCAAAGCAATAAGGAATTCCAGACACTGGTTATGGCCATCCCTGGTCACGAGAAAACCACAACTTCTTCAAACTCACACTCCACCCCCAGCTGAAGTAAGGGATTCGAGTGCAGCCCAAGTTATGTCATGGTTACATTCTTGACTAGTAATCTCAGTCACAAATGGCATGTGACTTGGATCCAAATCTTACTGAAGAAAACCCCATGATTAAAAGAGACAAGGTTGGAGCTTATCAGTTAAACAGATAGAACAGTACCAAGACCCTTAACTGACTCTGAGAAGGGGAAAGGTTTTCTGCTCATAATGACCAGAATTAAACCAACAGGCATAATCATCCGTAAACTTTGTGTCTAGAAGGGAATGCTAATCCTGTGCAGTGGGGAAGATAGGTGCACTTTCCAAACCCTCCAGGGCTAGTCAGAAGGGTGACTGAAGTCTCCCATGAGGACTCTTTGTGGCTGTCCTTAGGCAGGCACCTTCTGGTTGCTTAGTGACAGAGAAGCCTATAGTGGCTGCCTCTGAATGTGAATAAGGGTGGGGGCAGGGCACAAAAATCAGTTACACAGAATTCTTAGGAGTCAAAGAGGCCATTCTTCAAGCGATGCTGAGAAGTTCCTTGACTATTTCTGCATTTCTGAGGAATGCAAGCTGGCTTGATCCCACATGGGATTTTGGTTTTTAAATTATCCTAGACCTATGAAGGTGAGTCCCTTATTCTTTTATCATCAAACCATGTCTAGAAGCACTGTGCTCTAAAGTAAAACTGTTCACAACCCCTCTTCTCCAACTCTGAGTTGCAGATTTTTGTGAAAATCAGGTTCTGGGCCAGTAAGTCTTGATAAAGTTGTAGGTGGTCTCTTCATAATTTATCCCCTATCCCCCACCTGGCCAGTCAAAGTGGAACCAGGAACCAATGGGCAGGTTTCTTTCCTTACATTCAGTCACTCCAGGAAGAAGGGGAATTTCTGGGCACCTGCCTGTTAAGCTCTGTTCCACTTGCTGAACTTTGACCACCAAGAACAGGTCATTCTGGCTACAAGTTTCTCCCAATTATTCCTCCTTGTGTTTTTAAGGCACACCAACTCCCCTGTGGAAGGCTCTCTGTTGATAATTATTTTAATTGCTCTTTCTACTCAAAAGAAACTTCTGTGTCAAAATCCACCACTGCTCAGCCAACCATTCAGCCCCAAGATGCTGAAAGTGGGGACAAGGACAGAACACAATTCACATTATGGATTCTGGTCATTGGGATCACACTTGATCATGACTTTCAACCCCAATCCCTTTTTGGATGTTTCAAAGGCCTCCAGAGCTTTCTCCAGGGGAAACCGATGGGTGACCAAGGGCTTAACGTTCACGGACTTGGATGCAAGCATTGAAATTGCCATCGGCCACCTGAAAAAAAAAAAAAAAATCACAAATATTACATTCAACCTTCAGGAGGAAAGAGCCAGAGCCGCCAAACTACCCAACACAAGATTACTGGCCACATTTATTTGTAGTTCTGAGGCTCTTCAGGTCAAATCTACAGGCCAACAGCAGTGGAAATGATCTTATGATTTGTAATTCAGGAGTTTAGAGTCCATTGCCAAATGCCTCTCACCCCTCTGCTGTCTGCCATGAAGCCTATAATTCCTTTGGCTTGAAGGCCTAAGGCATAAGGAGGCCACTGTGAAAAGGCAGAAAAGCCTAAGGGAGGCAACCCAGGATGATCCAATCACACCTTTTAGCAGCTGGCCTTGGCAGAAACCAATACTCTGCTGAGGGAATGCTTACAGAGCCCAAAGGAGGGAGAAAGGGCCACTGGTGGGAAAGGTGGTCCTGGACAGAGTTCTGTAGCAGGGGTGAGGATGCAGGCACAGATCACAAGGTGGATTTATTAAGACCTTTCACTTGCCAGGGTGGGCCCTGAGAATCTAAAGTGGGAAACAAGAGGCTTGAGTTCTGGTTGTCTTCATTTTTCTCCTTCCTTTTAAAGGGGAAAATGGAGGTCTGGCCACTTAAAGAAATGGAAAAGGAAAGGCCTGGGTGATGAGTGGCAGACATTCAAGAAGAGCATGCTTCAAAACCCCACTTCCTCCCTCTTTCCCTACATCCCTCCCTATTAACTGCAAGTGAATGTTCCTTCTTTGGATCCTTATCATATCACATGGCTGTCAGTGTTGCCAGGGAGTGCCCCTCATGAATAAACGAGTGGAGACTTTTGGTCCTAGAGACCATTCACTGCTTGCCCTGGACTTGCTGGCTGCTTGCCACCCTGTCTCACCCACAACATACTTACGTATTGCAGTATCGAAACACGCCCTTGATATCCACTTCCCTGGTGGCTGCGTGCACTAGGGGCACACTGGTCATCTCAGAGCCCAGCCCCACAAGTACCAGGGTCCCACCAGAATGAGTGGCCTGAGGAGAAGGTAAGAATAAGAAAACCCAGAAGATGAGAAAATGCAGACCCCACTCACAGTAACACTGCTGCCATATAAATAGGTAAGGATCCAAAAATTCTTTCTGTGCTGCTGAACTCTTTAACGTGTTACCAAACTCAACAGAGCAGCAGAGTTAACATTATCTTCTTTGATGGGAACATTTTCTGCTGTCCACAACATCCCAGGAAACAGCCAAGGTTTTCCAGAGAGCAATGAGAATCTCCCCTACAACCAAGGCTGACCCTTCAGCAACCTCTGACCTTCTTCCAAAGTTTTACTAATCCAGTACCGGATATTAGTACCAGCCACTTCCTTCTCCAGAGTGCTTACCACCCAAGACCAGGTGTTAAACCTCTAAGGAACCACACTTTTTGGTGAGAAAATTACTAAGTACTATACCAATGGGGAGGGCTATTGGAATTCTATGGTTAAAAAACTGTCTTATATGTATAGGCAGGCATTTAGAAATATTTTTGTTCCAGAAACATTCACCCCAGTGGTATAATTAATAATGGGATTCATCAATTTCCTCTTTGGAGTGGACCAGAGAGCAAAATTTCTCCTGGCAATCTCTACAAGTGCCCTGCCTGCTCCAGAGATTTTGGGGAATCACTGTGCTTGATGTTGTGAGAAAAAGAAAAGCAGACAATTCATTAGTGCTACATTTTCATTATAGTTAATCACAGCAGCAAGCACTTATTGGGACCATTGATAAGTGCTAAACCATGGAGCTGTAAAACAGCTCACATCACAGCCTCTATCTCCAAGGGGAAGGATGCACTCTGGAGAGAGGCCTGTAGTATGGAGGTGACTCCCAGCATTTGTACTTTTGAGCTGGGGCACCCTAGAGCATGCTGTCTCAGCCATGGGTTCCTCATGTGTGAGAACAGGATGATGCTCCCCCAGCAGGGATGTTAAGGCTGAGTCATGGTGGTTGGTACTAGGCTGGGCTCAACGTTTGGCATGTTTTCTCTTTATATTGAAGCACACTTACAAACCACCTGTGACACAAAAACACTGTCAGTAAAGGGATGGGTATCTCAGAACTGAAAAATGTTGCTGTCCTCATTGGCATAGCAGGGGGGCAGGTTGGTCAGAATTGTGATTAAGTCACAGAATACACTGAGAAATTTTCCAGGAATACTGTTATCCATTCAGCATTTCCTCTCCACTTGGTATGGAAGAAGAGGAACACCACCAACTTGGTCATCCCAAGCTGCCAGGAGACCAGTGGCTTACTGATCACAGGTAAAAGACTGCTTGGACCACTGTTTGTAGGTGTGACTTCTACACCAAGGAGATGACATCAATTCTACCTTAAGCATTTGCTGTGTCTCCTCATGAACATTATCTAGATACAGCATGGCAGAAAAGTGACTCTCAGGTATGTCCATAAGGTGCCTCCACCTAATGGCAGAGTGACCTGTAGCATTCTACAGCACCTGTCATGCATGATGGCTCCACTCCCCACTCAGGACAGGTACCAGCTTCAGGCTTCACAAGGCCTTTGTGTCCCATTTGCTTCTACAGCCACCGCAAGTAGCCTGGCAATGGGGCCCCCACCATCAACAGTTGCCCTCTAGGCAGGGTATAAGAGGGAAGAAGGCCTTGTGTTGTGAACCCACATCTTTTACTGTCTCTCTATTGAGTGGGGGCGGGGGAGGTGTCAGTGACCTGCCAATAACTTGAAGACAGTAGACACACCTTACTCGTCAAGTCCTCAAGGTGTCTGGACAAAGCCAGGCACATGGCAGAAACCCAAGACCTGACAGAAGTTGACATAGCTCCACCCACCACACATAGACCCATTGCCCTCTGGGTTTTAGTTTCTCGTTTCCCCTTTTCACATGGTAACCACTGACTGTCTCTGAGAGTAGAGCAGAGAACTGGCTGATTCTAGCTGGAATCATGTCAGAACAAAAGTGGCACCTGCTTCTCCCTTCTCTCACTGCTTCCTCAGCTCTCTGGTGCCATAGGCATCTTGGTAGGAGGAGGACATAATAGATCTGCTTGGGTGCCAAGTGTGAGTGTTGGCTATGCCACATAGCTCACAGGAGCAGTTTTGCCCAGAATGTCTTGCATGGTGGAAAGTGCCCATGTTTGTGACTCAGTGTGACTCATCAGGAAGGAAAGCTGCTGTGGGAAAGCAGTCTGGGTGACAGGGCAGAGGTGCCCAGTGGTGCCAGCTGCTGCTGCTCTCCCCAAACAAGCCCCTCCCACCCTAGCACCGGCTCCTTGTTCCCTTTATCCCTTCCTCTCCAGATCAGCTGGATGGGATAGAGTAGGGAAAGCCCAGGCATTGGTGCAGTGCACTCAGACAAATCACTGGACCTCTCTCATCGTAAAACATGGAAAATGAGAACTTTTTCAGGGCTATTATGCAGACTAGGCATCAGGTCTATAAAGCACCCAGCAGAGTACCTGGCCCACAGTAGAGCATGGAACCTAGAAGTTATTCTTCTTCCTTCTTTTCCTCAAATTTTGATCTGTCAGTGCTACTCCTCCCTGCCCTCCCCCCATCCCCTGACATCTCATAAATTTCTGGTGGGTTACTGAGGGGTGGATCAGGTATTGGCAGCATATCTGGTCCTAGTTCTAGGAAGGGACAGCAGTAGACAACTGTGACCCTGAAAAATGACCTCCCTTTGTGACTAACTGCATTAATGGCTGTCACTTTGTATCAATGACTCAAAGACTGCAGTTTTCCTCAATAAAACAAGATAGGGATTTCCCACACTCAACTAAGACATAGTTCCCTGTTCCTCCTGTTGATGTGTTTGTTTTTTTTTTAAACAAGGAGCACTACTTTCATGATCACAGGTGTAATCATGATAGCAATCCCATCCTAGGTGTGGGTCACTTAACATCTCTCAAGGCCCATGTATACATGTTACCTAGTTTGAACCTCACAATGATCCAATGAGGATGTTAGGGAAGTGTCACTATCTCCATGAGAGAGATAAGACAGAGATATCAGGGGATTACCTAATTATGTGTTGGGTAGATGGGATCACATAGCAAATAAGTGGAGAAGCTTGATCCTAGGGCTCCTTACTTGTACTTGGTTCACTATGCATTGCTGATTCCACAAAGCTGCCCAACAGCTTCAGCTACCCTCATCCCACTCACATAGATGCCAGCCTGGATGGAGGCCTCCACCCCTGTGCACTCGATGGTGACTTCTGGCTTGCACCCCAGCAGGCCTTCCACTTGATTGGCGATTTCCTGAGGGCTCTCGTTGGAGATCTGGAGGATGAAATCTGCCCCAACTTCCTTGGCTTTAGACAACCGAGCCGCAGACAGATCTAAAGTTGAACAAAAGTTTTTTTCAAACCAAGAAATAAGATGGTGGATTAGGGAGAAAAAACTGGAGGTACAGGTTCTGATGGCAAGGAAGCTCTGGTGTAGTGGTGGTATTGCTGAGCCCAACATACATACTGTCTACAACCTAACACACTCCAACATATACCACACAATTTTACACACACACAAACACACACACACACACTCCTTACACAATCTCTCAGATAACTTATCAAACATCCATATCCTTCTACATCCCCATACCCCCTCATACACACCACACAGCTCTACAGAACTACACACATACTCTCTCACCACAAACAAAACACACAATGACACCCTTCTGCATCCCCACTCCCCTCAAACATCCAAAACACTTCATAAGCACACAACTCTACACTCACCCACACTCTCAGATAATCCTCCTCACATACACTCTCTCAGATTCGTTACACACACACACACACACGTTCTCTCTCACAGATGCCTTCTCCACACACATACACACACCCTCCCACACCCCATGTTTCCATACATACATTCTGCTCCACATACACCCACATGTGTTGTCAGATAACCTCTCCTCACACATACATACTCATATCTCTCACTCATACCACATACCTCATACACAAACATCCTTTTATAAACACATCGCACATCCTAATAACTACACACACACACACACACACACACACACAAACAATACACAACATACCCTCTGAGCTTTGTCAAACAAACCAAGGGCTGAGCTTCTTCCTAGGACTAAGTGGGAAGTATGGGCATCTGAGGTCCACACATAAAAAGCCAGGTCTGGGAGTTCCTGTTGTGGCTCAGCAGTAACAACCCTGACCAGTATACATGAGGACATGGGTTCGATCCCTGGCCTTGCTCCATGGGTTAAGGATCCAGTGTTGCCATGGCTATGGTATAGGTTGCAATCACGCCTCGAATCCTATGTTGCTGTGGCTGTGGCATAGGCCTAGAGCTGCAGCTCCAATTCGACCCTGGTCTGGGAACTTCTGTATGCTGCACATGTGCCCCTAAAATGTAAAAAAAAAAAAAAAAAAAAAGCCAGCTCCTCTTCTCTGCAGCAGCCACTCTCTCCAAGCAGGAACAAAAAGTAGTCTCCCCCTGATTCCTGACTTGGACATCCCATGGGTAGGCTTTTCAATCCTGGAAGCCAGAAGAAAAGAGCAGGAGCCTCTTTACAAATCCAATCCCCAGGAAGGGAACGAGTCTCATGCCTTTACCACAAACTGTAGGCCCAGCTGCTTTCACCTCAAAGAGATTTAAAAGGAAGAAAACCTTACCAGACACCACAACTTGAGCTGCACCCATTGCCTTGGCCACAAGCAAACTGACCAATCCAATTGGCCCTAAATAAGGAAATAGAAGACATTTGTGAAATATCAAACACCAGCTCTCCCCCCTTGTCAGGCCATGGACAGGAATTGTGTCTTTTGTGTACCTGTAGCATCTATCCCAGTGCCTGATGTATAGTGAGATCTTAGCAACTGTTTGTTGAATGCATGTGGGATTGTTCTCTACATGAAGCTGCTTCTAGGGCTGGTCTCCTGTTCTCTCTGACCCCTAACTCCTTAGAATTCATCAAGCCTCCCCAGTGTGAAATACACCCTTTTAGGTACCCTCTGAGGATCACCCTAGAAGGTGTCTTAAGTTGACCCAGCTGCTCAGGCAGCTCTAGGATGTTCAGGTACATAAGAATCAGCCTGAAGACCACCTGCTTCCCACACTATCAGTATACTAGATGGTTTTAACACAAAAATTAGACCACAAATACGGCTCTACAGAGTATCTTTGAGGACTTACTTTTTGGGCACTCCCCTTGAGAATAATTTAGTGAGTTTGCCCAGAAAGCAAAAGACTGTGAAACACCTGAAATGACCAACTAAGGGGTGATTAGTTAAATAAACTACAAGTGGGATACTACATAGTAGTTAAAAACTACGTCATCTGGAGTTCCCATCGTGGCTCAGCCGAAATGAATCTGACTAGCACCCATGAGGATGCAGGTTCGATCCCTGGCCTCACTCAGCAGGTGAGTGTCATCCAGTGTCGCGAGATCTGTGGTATAGGTTGAAGATATGGCTCAGATCTGGTGTTGCTGTGGTTCTGGTATAGGCCAGTGACTATAGCTCTAATTCCCTAGCCTGGGAACCTACATAATGATGCGGGTGCAGCCCTAAGAAGACAAAAATAACTCCTAGAAGAAAACACAGGCAATAAGCTCCTTGACACCAGTCTTGATGAAGTTTTGGATTTGACACCAAAAGCAAAGACAACTAAAGCAAAAACAGGGAGTTCCCCTTGTGGCACAGTGGAAACGAATCTGACTACTATCCATGAGGATGTGGGTTCAATCCCTGGCCTTGCCAGTGGTTTGAGATCTGGCGTTGCCATGAGCTGTGATATAGGTCGAAGATGCAGCTTGGATCCCATGTTGCTATGGCTGTGGTGTAGGCTGGCAGCTATAGCTCTGACTTGATCCCTAGCCTGGGAACTTCCATATGCTGTGGGTGCAGCCCTAAAGAGCAGAAAAAAAAAAAAAAAAAAGGAAAAAGAATCAAGTGTGGCTTTATCAAACTAAAAAGCTTCTGTATAGCAAAGGAAACCAAAAAAATGAAAAAGGCAGTGTTGAGTAGGGGGAAAATATTTGCAAATCATCAATTCAATATGGGGTTAATATCTAAAATGTATTAAATATAAAGAATGTGCACAACTCAATAGCCAAAAAAAAAAACCCAATCTGGTTGAAAATGAGCAGAGGCTATGACTAGACATTTTCCCAAAGAATACATACAGATGGCCAACTGAAGCATGAAAAGATGCTTGACATCACTAATCAGAGAAATGCAAATCAATACCAGTGAGATATTACTGCAGGCCTGTTTGAATGGCTGTTATCTAAAAGATAACAAATAACAAGCATTGGTGAGGATGTGGAGAAAAAAAAAATCCTATACACACGCACACAGACATGTATATCCACAATGGAATATTATTCAGCCACAAAACCACTGAGCTCAAAGATATGAAGAAAAAACGGACTCCCAGATGTGGTGGGGAGAGGGTGAAATGGCTGAAGGGGGTCAAAAGGTACAAACTTCCAGTTAGAAAGGAAATAAGTTCTGGTTATCTAATGTGTAGCACAGTGAATACAGTTAGTAATACTGTATTGCAAATATGAAAGTTGCTCAGAGAATAGACCTTAAAAGTTCTCATCACATAGCTTCCATGCCTGCCTGCTTTCACCTCTCACAAGTGCCCTAGCCTAATAAATCTATTTCTTGCCTATCACTTTGTCTCTCATTGAATTCCTTCTGCATGGAGGCATGAAGAACCTAAACCTCAGAGAGTCCTGATGCTGGGGGAAGTCTTTATTTTTTTCTTCACTTTTGAAGGATAATTTCACAGGGTACAGAATTCTAGGTTGTGGAAGAAGCTATTAGAATGATTGGAGGGGCAGAGCCCGCCAAACTGAGGTGTTGGGTGCAGCGCTTTCCTACGGGGATGCTGGTCTGAAGGGTCGGGTTTAAGGTCTCTGCCTGAGGTCTCCTGTGAGCCAGTGACAGCAGACTAAGCGCAAGGGGAAAAAAAGAGATGGGATTAAGATGGCGGAATAGGACTGGAGCTCAACTTCTCTCCTAAAAACAACAAAATTCAAAACTAAAGGCTGAGCAATCTCCACCCAAATAGACCTGAAACCTTAAAAAAAATACCCTACTCCAGAAGAAAAAGAGGAGGACACATCAAGAGGTAGGAGGGGCAATTTCGTGATAAAAACAACCCCATACCTCCTGGGTGGGAAGCTCCACAGACTGGAAACTAACTGGTTCACAGAGACTCACCTACAGGAGTGAGAGTTCTGAGCCACACATCAAACTCTCACGTGTGGGGATCTGGCACTGGGAGAAAGAGCCCCTGGAGCATCTGGCATTGAAGGCCAGTGGGGCTTGTGCACAGGAGCTCCAAAGGACTGGAGGAAACAGAGACCCCATTCTTAAAAGGCGCACACAGACTTTCATGTGCACTGAGTCCAAGGGCAAAGCAAAGTCTCCAAGGGAATCTGGGTCAAACCTGACTGCAGTTCTTGGAGGACATTCTGGGAAAACAGGGGTGAATGTGGCTTGTTGTGAGGGAAGGACATTGAAAGCAAAGCTCTCCAGAATATTCAGCAGCAGTGCCTTTCTCTGGAGGTGGCCATTTTGGGAAAATCTGGTCCCACCCATCAGTCAGCCTGAGAAGCCCCAGGGCAAACAACAACCCAGGTGGGATCACAGCCCCGCCCCTCAGTAAACAGGCTACCTAAAGACCCCTCAGGCACAGAGCTGCCTCTAATCCCATCCAGAGACTAAGCCCCACCCACCAGAGGGATTAGAATCAGCTCCACCTACCAGTGGGCAGGCATCAGCCCCTCCCATCAGGAAGCCTACAGCAAGCCCCCATACTGACATCAGCCACAAGGGGGACAGACATCAGGAGTAAGAGAGGCTACAACTCTATTATCTATAAAAAGGTCACCACACCAAAAAGCTATAAAAATGAAAAGACAGAGAACAATAACTCAGATGAGGGAGGAAGGAAAAACCCCAGAAAATCAGCTAAGTGATTACTGTTGAAAAACTCAGACTCAATTCCTAACCATGTGGGGCTTGCCAAGTAGTGAAAGTGCACTTGGGGAGATGGGAAAGTAGGTGATGCACCATTAAAGGGAGGGAAGAGGGAGTGATAGGAGGGGCAGGCACTAAGTGGAACAAACCCCAACTCAAGAACATCCATGATGAGAGATAGGACTCAGATGGTGGAATAGAAGGACTGGAGCTCAACTTCTCTCCTAAAAACAACAAAATTCACAACTAAAGACTGAGCATTCTTCACTCAAATGGACCAGAAACCTTAAAAAAGATATCCTGCTCCAGAAGAAAAAGAGGAAGACACATCAAGAGCCTCCAGGAAAAAGACTTTAGATTGTTGATGCTGAAGATGATGCAATACATTGGAAATAAACTGGAGGCAAAGATGGATAACTTATAGGAAACACTGAGCAAAGAGATACAAGATATAAAACTTCAACAAGAAGAGATGCAAAATACAGTAACTGAAGTAAAAAATTCACTAGAAGCAGCTAACAGCAGAATACAGCAGGCAGAAGAACAAATAAGCGAGGTGGAGGACAGATTAGTGGAAATTACGGACGCAGAACAGAAAAGAGAAAAAAGACCGAAAACAAATGAAGAGAGTCTCAGAGAACTCAGGGACAACGTGAAATGCACCAACATCCGTATTATAGGGGTGCCAGAAGGAGAAGAGAGAGAGAAGGAGACAGAAAAAAATATTTCAAGTGATAATAGCCGAAAACTTCCCTAACATGAGGAAGGAATCACTCACTCAAATCCAGGAAGCACAACGAGTACCATATAAAATAAACCCAAGGAGTAACACCCCAAGACACATATTAATCAAACTAACCAAAATTAAAGACAAAGAGAAAATCTTGAAAGCAGCTAGGGAAAAGAAACAAGCAACATACAAGGGAACCCTGATAAGGTTATCAGCAGATTTTTCAACAGAAACTCTGCAGGCCAGAAGGGAGTGGCATGATATACTCAATGTGATGAAAGGAAAAAACCTCCAACCAAGATTACTCTACCCAGCAAGGCTCTCCTTCAGATTTGAAGGAGAAATCAAAACCTTCACAGATAAGCAAAAACTGAGAGAATTCAGCAACACTAACCCAGCCTTACAACAAATACTAAAGGATCTTCTATAGGCAGAAAAAAACAAAAGAAGAAGGAAAGAAAAAAGAGCAGCAAAACAAATCCAAAGTAATTAATAAAATGGCAATAAGAACATACATATCAATAATTACCTTAAATGTTAATGGACTAACTGCCCCAACCAAACAACATAGACTTGCTGAATGGATACAAAAACAAGACCCATATATATGCTGTCTTCAAGAGACCCACTTCACTTCTAGGGACACATACAAATTGAAAGTGAGAGGATGGAAGAAAATATTTCATGCAAACGGGGATCAAAAGAAAGCTGGAGTAGCAATACTCATATCAGACAAAATAACTTTGAAATGAAGAATATTTTAAGGGACAAAGAAGGACATTACATAATGATAAAAGGATCAATCCAAGAAGATGATATAACAATTTTAAATATCTATGCACCCAACACAGGTTCACCGCATATATAAGGCAACTGCTAACAACCTTAAAAGGAGAAATCGACAATAACACAATCATAGTGGGGGACTTTAACACCTCACTTACAGCAATGGACAGATCAACCAGACAGAAAATCAATAAGGAAACAAAGGCCCTGAATGAAGCATTAAACCAGATGGACTTAATAGATATTTATAGGACATTTCATCCAAAAGCAACAGAATACACATTCTTCTCAAGTGCACATGGAACATTCTCTAAGACTGATCACATCCTGGGCTACAAATCCAACCTCGGTAACTTTAAGAAAATTGAAATCATATCAAGCATCTTTTCCGACCACAACGTGATATGACTGGAAGTCAACAAGAAAAAAACTGCAAAAAACACAAACACATGGAGACTAAACAACATGCTGCTAAACAACCAATGGATCACTGAAGAAATCAAAGAGGAAATTAAAAAATACCTGGCAGGAAATGACAACGAAGATATGACACTCCAAAACCTATGGGATGCAGCAAAAGCTGTTCTAAGAGGAAAGTTTATAGCAATACAAGCCTACCTCAGGAAACAAGAAAAAGCTCAAATAAACAAGCTAACTTTACATCTAAAGCAGCTGGAGAGAGAAGAACAGACAAGACCTAAAGTTAGTAGAAGGAAAGAAATCATAAAGATCAGAGCAGAAATCAATGAAATAGAAACAAAGAAAACCACAGGAAAGATCAATGAAACGAAAAGCTGGTTCTTTGGAAAGATCAACAAAATTGATAAACCCCTAGCCAGACTTATCAAGAAAAAAAGAGAGAGGACTCAAATCAATAAAATTAGAAATGAAAAAGGAGAAGTTACAATGGACATCACAGAAATACAAAGGATCATAAGAGACTACTACATGCAACTATATACCAATAAAATGGAAAACCTAGAAGAAATGGACAAATTCTTAGAAAAGTACAATCTTCCTAGACTAAACCAAGATGAAATAGAAAAGATGAATGGGCCAATCACAAGAACTGAAATTGAAATTGTGATTAAAAAACTTCCAACAAACAAAAGTCCAGGACCAGACAGCTTCACAAGCGAAATTCTATCAAACATTTAGAGAAGAGCTAACACCTCCCCTTCTGAAACTATTTCAAAAAATTTCATTGGAAGGGATACTTCCAAACTTATTCTATGAGGCCACCATCTCCCTGATACCAAAACCAGACAAAGACTCCACAAAAAAAGAAAACTACAGGCCAATTTCACTGATGAACATCGGTGCAAAAATCCTCAACAAAATACTCGCAAACTACATCCAACAATACATTAAAAGGATTGCACATCATGATCAAGTGGGATTTATCCCAGGGATGCAAGGGTTCTTCAATATCCACAAATCCATCAGTGTGATACACCACATTAACAAACTGAAGAATAAAAACCATATGATCCTCTCAATAGACGCAGAAAAAGCCTCTGAGAATATCCAAAACCCATTTCTGTTAAAAAAAAAAAACCTTCAGAACGTGGGCATAAAAGGAACCTACCTCAATACAACAAAGGTCATATATGACAAACCCACAGTGAACATCATTCTCAATGGTGAAAAGCTGAAAGAATTCCTGCTGAGATCAGGAACAAGACAAGGATGTCCGCTCTCACCACTAGTCTTCAACATAGTTATGGAAGTCCTAGCCACAGCAATCAGAGAAGTAAAAGAAATAAAAGGAATCCAAATTGGAAAGGAAGAAGTAAAACTATCCCTATTTGCAGATGACATGATACTATACCTAGAGAATCCTAAAGACTCTACCAGAAAACTGTTAGAGCTTATCCACGAATTTGGCAAAGTCGCAGGATACAAAATCAATACACAGAAATCGAAGGCATTTCTATATACTAACAATGAAAGAGCAGAAAAAGAAATTAGGGAAGCAATCCCGTTTACCATTGCATCCAAAAGAATAAAATACCTAGGAGTAAACCTACCTAAAGAAACAAAAGACCTGTACTCTGAAAACTATAAGACGCTGACAAAAGAAATCAAAGATGACACAAATAGATGGAAAGATATACCATGCTCATGGATTGGAAGAGTTAATATTATCAAAATGACTATACTACCCAAGGCAATCTACAGATTCAATGCAATCCCTATCAAATTACCAAGGACATTTTTCACAGAACTTGAACAAAATACTTTAAAATTTTATTGGAAGCACACAAGACCCAGAATAGCCAAAGACATCCTGAAAAAGAAAAACAGAGCTGGAGGAATCAGTTTCCTGGACTTCAGACTATACTACAAAGCAACAGTCGTCAAAACTGCATGGTACTGGCACAAAGACAGACATATAGATCAATGGAACAGGATAGAAAGCCCAGAATTAAACCCACGCACCTACAGCCAACTCATCTATGACAAAGGAAGCAAGACTATACAATGGAGAAAGGACAGCTTGTTCAATAAGTGGTGCTGGGGAAAGTGGACAGCCACATGGAAAAGAATGAAATGAGAACATTCCCTAACACCATACACAAAAATAAACTTCAAATGGATTAAAGACCTAGATATAAGACCAGACACTATCAAACTCCTAGAGGAAAACATAGGCCAAACACTCTCTGACATAAACGACAGCAACATCTTCTCAGATCCACCTCTTAGAGTATTGACAACAAAAACAAAAATAAACAAATGGGACCTACTCAAACTTAAAAGTTTCTGCACAGCAAAGGAAACCCTAAACAGCACAAAAAGACAACCCACAGAATGGGAGAAAATATTTGCAAATGAATCAACTGACAAGGGATTAATCTCCAAAATTTATAAACGACTTCTGCAGCTCCATACCAAAAAAACAAGCCTATCAAAAAATGGGTGGAAGATCTAAACAGACGATTCTCCAAAGAAGACATACAGATGGCCGAGAAACACATGAAAGGATGTTCAGCATCACTCATTATTAGAGAGATGCAAATCAAAACCACTCTGAGGTACCACCTTACACCAGCCAGAATGGCCATCATCCAAAAGTCTACAAAAAATAAGTGCTGGACAGGGTGTGCAGAAAAAGGAACCCTAGTACACTGTTGGTGGGATTGTAAATTGGTGCAACCACTGTGGAAAATAGGATGGAGATGCCGCAGAAAACTAAAAACAGAACTACCATTTGATCCAGCAATCCCACTCCTGGGCATCTACCCAGAGAAAACCATGACTCTCAAAGACACATGTACTCCGATGTTCATTGCAGCACTACTTACAATAGCCAAGACATGGAAACAACCTAAATGTCCATTGACAGAGGAGTGGATCAAGAAGAGGTGGTCCATATACACAATGGAATATTACTCAGCCATTAAAAAGAACGAAATACCAGCATTTTTGGCAACATGGATGGACATAGAAACTATCATGCTAATTGGAGTCAGCCATACAATGAGACACCAACATCCAATGCTGTCACTGACATGTGGAATCTGAAAAAAGGACAGACTGAACTTCTTTGCAGAACAGATGCTGACTCACAGACATTGAAAAACTTGTGGTCTCCGGAGGAGACAGTTTGAGGAGTGGAGGGATGGGCCTGGGCTGTGGGATGGAAATCTTGTGAAATCAGATTGTTATGATCATTACACAACTACAGATGTGATAAATTCATTAGAGTAATAAAAAATTTAAAAAAAAGTTCTAATCACAAGAAAAAAAAAATTTAGGGAGTTCTCTCATGGCACAGTGGGTTAAGGACCTGGTGCTGTCACTGCAGCAGCTCTAGTCACTGCTGTGGCATACGTTTGATCCCTGGCTTGGGAACTTCCACATGCTGAAAGTGTGGCCAAAAAAATAATTATAACTATGTGTGGTTAATTAGATTTGTTGTGGTGATCATTTCACAATATATACAAATATCAAATCATTATGCTGTGTATCTGAAACTAATATAATGTTATACATTATTATTAATGTGTAATAATATATTATTGTTTTACTCAATAAAAAAGTATATAGGTATACTGGATTGCACCCACTAGGAGTGGAGCATGCTGTCAGACTTACCAGAAGCAATTAGAAGCCTAGAATGTTTCAATGAGCTGCTAGTTTTTTCAGGTGGCTGGCAGCTAGCTGCAAGCCAATGTGGGCAGAGTGCTGCCTCATGGTGGCCTGGATCCCACCCCTCTGCTGGCCATGAGCAGGGGCCACCTCATTCTAGAAGGATCAGGAGACCAGTTCTCTAGGATAATCTGCAAGTTTCAAAAGTTGACCTTCCCTTTACTACCAAAAATATTTCCCTAGTTTCTTGTCAAGGGCTAAAAAACAATCCTAAATTGCATTAAGTGAATAAAAGTGTTACATTGCTTAGGAAATAATATTACCAATCACAGCCCTTGGAGGGGGAATGAGACAGGCAGAGGGATCCTCACATTCCCCTTTAATGAACTCATAATATGGTGTCATCTGTTTCTTACCAGCTCCACACACAAAGACCTTGTTTCCCAAAGTGACTCCAGCTCGCCGGCAGGCATGGATTCCCACAGACAGTGGCTCAATCAGGGCCCCTTCCTCAAAGGTGACATTGTCAGGAAGCCTGAGGAGTCATTCAACACACTCAGTTAGTCCCTCTGGGTTAAGAATAATAATAATAGCTAATAGTTACTGAGCTTTTATTTATGTGCTGAGTAATGTGCTAAGCAATTTGCATATATTCACTCATATAAATCTTCAGAATAGTTCTGTGGTAGACACTATTACTCTCATTTTACAGATGAGAAAACTAAGCCTTGGAGGATTTTTTTTTTTTTTTTTTTGGTCTTTTTGCCATTTCTTGGGCCACTCCCGTAGCATATGGAGGTTACCAGGCAAGGGGTGGAATCAGAGCTGTAGCCACCGGCCTATGCCACAGCCACAGCAACTCGGGATCTGAGCCGCATCTGCAACCTACACCACAGCTCACGGCAACGCCAGATCCCTAACCCACTGAACAAGGCCAGGGATCGAACCTGCAACCTCATGGTTCCTAGTCGGATTCGTTAACCACGACAGGAACTCTCCAAGCCTTGGAGGATTAAACAACTTGCTCCAAAAGTTCAAAACCAATGAGTACTGAGGGCTCAAAGGGTTTGATCCCTCATATCATAGTGCCCTCCTTTAAAAATTTTATCCAAGATCAGGTATGGTACAGCTGTCATTAACAAATGAAAAGTTCATTTCACAAAGTTTAACTTAAGCACATTCCAGCATTTCATCTGCTTCTCAAACTTACAGCCTTTCTGGTTTCATTTTAGCAAACAATCTAGGCTATCAGCAGCTTTGCAAAGCAGTGCTTAGAAGCTGACATCACCCTGTATATTGTTTCCCTTATTACATACTCTAGAAGAACCACAGCTGATGGCAATAGCTGCCTGGCTGTCCCTGGACTGGTTAAGATGGGGAAAGGGCTTGTCTCCATGCAGGAAATTAAATGCTATGTCATCTTCACCACCTGGGTTCTTGGTTTTCACTTCCCTGTCCACTGGCATCTTGACCCTCTTAATGATCCCACTGATGATGACAGCAAACATTTGTATAAGGCTTTACAGATTAGAGAGCACTCTCCTTCATTTTCTCATTTAATCCTCACCATGACCTTGTTAGGCAGGAAGGACAGGCTTTATTTTTACCTTTATTCTACAGTAGCAGAACTGAAGCTGGAAGACCTTAAGAGTCTTGCCCAAGGTTACAAGGCTAGTGAGTAGAAAAGCAAGACTTGAATCCAATCTCCTGATTCCACATCCTCTGCAGGTCCCATATCAGCTGCCTCTTGCTACAGGCAGCTCTGTAGTTAGTCTCTAATTTCTACGAGTTCCTCATTGTCTACTATTTATTCAGCACCCATAAAACCTATGTGTACATGAACACAAAACTCCTCAAGTTCTAAAAAGAAAGGTGGCAGCCAAACCATATGCTCACTCCCATGATTCTTCTCTTCATAATCCTCCACAGAATAAATAACAAGGCCTGCATTCAGCCAGTCTGATGCTCGCCACTCCTTCTTTCTCCCCTCCTCTCTGCTTCTCTTACATCATTTTCCCCACCCCAATCTTCTCTGCTTCTCTGACTGCTGTTATCTCCCCTCCTACCCACCCAACCTATTCCATCAATTCTACAAAAGGGAAAAAAGTTTGAGGTGAAATAGTGAAGACTGCCCAGCTCTCTCAAGGACCCACAACCACACACATTCTCTCTGACAGTCCTGCCTCTTCACACATGGGCCTTCCCCAAAGCTTGAATCGGTGTTAAATAAATTGAGGGTGGCTTGTGGTCAAGAACTGTCTCCTCCTCTCACATGCACTTTGACTTCCCTCTGGAATAAGAACACCAAGGAGAAATGGGATTGGGGATGGTGACAAGAGAGGAGTGTTAATGTGGGTGATCATCCCACTGATTTGGCAGATGCCGCCTTATCACACATGCAGCTATCACAGCCAGACTCCCGGGGCCCAGCCCTTTTGCCACTGGGGAGAGTTCTGGGTCCTCTTTCCCCAGGCTTGTTCAGAGGAGGTTGAGGAAAAAGGGATACATTTTTTTTTCCCCAGCCCTAATTGTTCATGATTTTGTAAATACCAGAAAATGACAAGGCAATTTGGTGGTTTTCACAATGGGATTCAGGGAAGAGGCTAAAGGGTTAAAGTATGAGCAAGAAGCCAAAAGGGAAAAAGGAAGATAGAAAATAAGGTGGGTAGGAAAATAAAGAAGCTGTGGTAGTGTACAAATCATCAAAGAGAAACTAGAGAGGAGGGTGTGGGTCTGGGGCTGGGTTGGGGACACAGACATAAAGTACCCTGGAAGGAGAGGAGGGGTGGGGATAGCATGTGCCCTAGAGGCCCTCTGCAGTGCTCCCATTGCCACTGCCAAGCAGAACATCTTCTCCCCCATCATTCCCTGCAAACCACCACCACCTCCCCATCCTCAGTGCAAAGTTTCCGTTTAGGCCTAACCCTATACCATCCCCCAGACACAAGGACACAGCTACAATATATTATGGCACTGTTTATTGAGCTCCAGTTATGTGCCAAGCCTTATGCTGAGTACTTGATATGCTTTCCCCATGGAATTTCATCAATAATTCCACGCATTTCATCATATTGATGCAATTATCTCCATTTTAAGCACTTTTTTTTTTTTTTTTTTTTTTTTTGGCTTTTTGCTATTTCTTTGGGCTGCTCCCTCGGCATATGGAGGTTCCCAGGCTAGGGGGTCCAATCGGAGCTGTAGCCACCAGCCTACGCCAGAGCCACAGCAACGCAAGATCCAAGCCGCGTCTGCAACCTACACCACAGCTCACGGCAACGCCGGATCGTTAACCCACTGAGCAAGGGCAGGGACCGAACCCGCAACCTCATGGTTCCTAGTTGGATTCGTTAACCACTGCGCCACGACGGGAACTCCAATTATCTCCATTTTAAAGTCCAGGAGATTGAGGTTACAAACTTTAAGGAACTCATTCAAGTCACGTGGTTGGTAAAAGGCAGAGATCAGTGGTTAGTCTCGAGTTTTATCATTATGCTTTTCTGCCTTCCACAAAGAACTTGTTTGGCACCTTGACTTGGAAAGGGCCCAGAAAAGGTAGGTTGGTTCAGGAATCACTTTCTCAAAGGTTGACTCTGTCCATGTAACTTGCTTTCTGTAGTATGTTGACTTGAACTTGTCATGAGGGCCCTGGCCTATGACTCCTCTCAAGGCTTCTGGTAGGCACTAGAAAACTCAGATCTGTCAGACTGTTCCTGTGACTGGCACCTGGCCTCCATCAGACAAGCCCTATCCTGGTCAAAAGAGACACTGCTGGAGCCAGGTTAGGGTGGGAGGAAAATGTACCTGTCCGGTTCAGAAGGGAAGTAGTATGCCAGTATCCCAGAGCTCCTCGGGCTAGGGATATAGACAGGATAGCACTCTGCTTCTGCGAGACACAACTTCCCAAAACCACTTTGAGAGTTGAGGTAGCGTAGTTAGCACAGGGCAGGAGCTTAAGAATTACAGCCACACCAGACTGACTCCTGGCTCTGTTCTGTGTCCAAGCCGATTAGCCTTCTCCTGCCTCTGCTAACTGTCGCATAATACGGCAATACTGATACCCACCTCACCATTACTCTTATGAAAGTTAAAAAAGATAAGGCATACAAAGCACTTATTAGGGCAAGGCCAAGAACGTAATAGTAATTGTGACTTTACATGCATTGCCTTATTTAACCTCCAGGTGATTAATTAAGCAGAGGAAGGTTAAATCATTTCCTCATAGTCACTCCCTAGGAGGGAAAGGATCCAGGGTCCCAAAGCTCATGCCCTGGCTTCATGCCATGCCACCTAAGTAAACAGTTGTTGCTGTCATTGTTTGTTGTTATCAAGGTTCCTACTGTTATAAGAGCTCTTTTTCATAGCTGCAGTAGAAACCAACAATGGAGGACAACCACAATAAATTACCTCTAGGATGGCTGGAAAGGGGTGAGGGATTTCAGCACCGATTTTCTATTATTGCTCTATGTGAGGGAAAGTTGGACTGAAAGCACAGCAAGTTAGTCTTAACCCTTGTCAGACTAACTTTCCTCAATGCCTCCAAGAAAGCAAGTTAGTCTTAACCCTTGTCAGATTAACTTTCTTCAATGCCTCCAAGAAAGGCAGGCCTTCTGAGGGGATGCCTCAGGTCTGGAATTATGAGCTGAAATGAAACCATCATAGGAAACTAGAAAAAAGAACACTAAACAAACGTTGGGTAAGAGGTCCCAGGTGGCAGGCTGGGCCGTGGGCACTAACTTGTAGCAGAAGTTAGAATTGTGTTTGTAGAACCGGCAGAGGTTCCCATCATCAGGGGGTGTGGCACAGAAGAAGATGGTTGGTGACAGATTGTATCGGCCAATCTTGCAGAATTCATCAGATTCTCGGGGAGCACCAGGCTCGATGGCAACACGGTCACCTGGAGAAAAAAACATAGGCAGGGGCAGAGATGCTGTGAAGGAACGAATGCTCCTGGACATATACTAGCAAGGGAAACTGGCCGAATGAGCCATCCTCCTCACTGGGGACCCAAGGTGCCCCAGGCAAGCCCAACCCATCAGTGCCTTCTAAAGAAAATACCAAATGTAGCACATATACTCTGGAAGAAAATGACCAGTCCACTTTACTGACTGGTTTGGCCTGCCTGGCCTTTTATCAACTCAGGGAACAAGCCAACCTGCCCCTCCAGCTCCACAGCCACCTCTCAACTTGGGAAACAGAACCAGTCCCATCTCAAACTGCTGCAAAAGAAGTAGCTAGTGGGTGGAATTTGCAGACATTTCTTTTTCTTCACCTGTTCTGATAATATGCTAAAAGGCCTTCACAAACACAAGAGCCATAATGACGGCATGTCTTATGTTCAGTCTCCTAGACAATAATTGATTCCTGGTTAGCAGAACCACTAAGGCAAATGACCCACAGAGGCCTCAGACTCTGGTACACGGTAACATTCAGGCTTGTGAATGTTCAGGCCAGCTCTATTGTACTTCTCTATGTCTTACCATGCCCACTTGGAAACCCAGCCTTAGAATGGCTCTTCTATCTTCTTAGTAAAAAAAGTTCAAACATACAGCAAAGTTGAAATAATTGTTCAGCAAACACCCAGAAGTTCTCCACTTAGTTTCTTTAATTAACATTTAGATATATTCACAGTATCACTATCCCATCTATCCATCTCTTTTCCATCCATCAGTCCTCTTCTTTTCTGATGCATTTTAAAGTAGGTTGCAGACATGAGTACACCTCACTCCAGGTTATATCATCATACTTCAGCTTGTATAACATTAACTAGAGTTCAATGCTTGTTTATGGTTCCTTTTAAAGGTAAAATTTAGATTTTTTTTTTTTTTTTTGGCTTTTTAGGGCTGTACTTACAGCATATGGAGGTTCCCAGGCTAGGGGTCGAATCAGAGCTACAGCTGCCAGCCTAAGCCACAGCAGTGCAGGATCTGAGCTGCATGTGTAACCTACACCACAGCTTACGGCAATGCCAGGTCCTTAACCCACTGAGAGAGGCCAGGGATTGAACCTGCTACCTCATATTTCCTAGTCAGATTCGTTTCCACTGCACCACAAATAGGAACTCCAAAATTTAGATATTGACGAAACGCGCAAATATGAAGTGGGCCCTTAGATGAATGTGATAATTTATCTGTGTAATGTAAACCCCTATGTAAGACACAGAACATTAACACTACCTCAGAAATTTCATTCCTCCAAGTTCCTTCCCAGTCAATGTCCTACCCGAATCCCGACTCCCAGAGGGTGTACTAACAGAGTTAGGACCCACCTGTGCCTGAGGAGTGTGCTAGGACCCTGAGAAGAACCTGTGAGAGTTCTGCCTTTCACCAAGAAGAGACAGGTTAAGCTATTTTTATGTCTTTTGTGTTAAAAGTACCCACGAGATAGTGTAGAGTCCTGGTATGTAGTAAGCGCACATTAAAAGTACTGGTGATTGTAGTAGTAGTAATATATGGTAGCATTAAGAAAAATTTTTATCATTATTATAATTATCTGAGCTGGTATTATTGCAGAGGAAATTCAAACAATAAGATAAATATTATTGGCAGGGGGCAGAAGGCTGTGACCAAAACGGCACTGTAGGAGGACTCTGAGCTCAGCTCCTCCCACAGGCACACCAAAATTACAACTATTTATAGATCAACTATCTATCAGGACTAGCAGAAAAGATTTTCCACAACTAAAGACATAAAGAAGGAACAACAAGATGGGTAGGAGGGACAGAGATGCAGTGTATTTAAGACCAACACCTCTGGGTAGGCCACCCACAAACAGGAAAATAATCACAGAAGCAGAAGTTCTCCCCAGGAGAACTCAAGTTCTGAGCCCCACCTTGGGCTCCTCAGCCCATGGGTCCTACACTGGGAAGATGAAGGCCAATGGGACTTTTGTACAAGATAGCCAGAGTAGGCTGTAGGAAACAGAGACTCCACTCTTAAAGGGCACTCACGAAATCTCACACACTCTGCACAGTGGCAGTAATCTGAAAGGAGGCTGGGTCAGAACCACTTGCTAATCTTAGGGAGCCTCCCAGAGAGGCAGGAGGTAACTGGGACTCCTGGGAATACAGATGGTGTTGGCAACAATTTGGGGAGCTTGTTCTACCGTGAGAAAACTGGTGCTGACAAGGGCAGTTTTGGAGTTCTCCCTCTTGCCTATTAGTGCAAAGGGCTTACATGCCTATAAGTCAGTTGGAACCAGTCCTGGGACCCCACGAACCGCACAGCCAGCCATGCCAGGACTGAGCCTCACCCACTAATGGCTAGCAGCCTTAGTATGAAGTGGGACATGGCCACCAACTGGGCTAGGAACAAGAACCATCAATCCACAATAGCCAGAATGCCACAACAGAAGACCCCATGCAGCCCACATAGGTAGCACTCCTAGAGTATACGGCTCTGGTGACAAGAGGGAGTGTGCTGCTGGGCTCCACAAGACATCTCCTATATAAAGCTATTTCTGAGGTTGGGAAATGAAACTACCTAATTGGGAAATGACCTACCTAATACATAGAAATAAAAGCAGAGCATTAGGCAAGATGAGGCAGTAGAGATATTCTAAACAAAGGAACAAGATAAAACCCCGGAAGAACCTAAATGAAATAGAGATAAGCAATCTATCCAATGAAGAATTCAAGGAAATGATCATAACCTTGCTCAATGAACTCAGGAGAAGAATGGATGAACACAGAAGTTTAACAAAGAGATAGAAAATTTAAAAAAGGAACCAAACAGAGCTGGAATACAATAACCGAAATAAAAAATACACTAGTAGGAATCAAAAAATTAGATGATACAGAGGAATGGATCAGTGAGCTGGGAGACAGAGTAGTGAAGAAAGAAGATTTTTTTTTTTTTTGGCTGCACCTGCAGCATGCAGAAGTTCCCAGGCTAGGGATCAAAACCGTACCACAGAGGTAACCCAAGCCACTGCGGTGACAACACTGGATCCTTAACACACTGCACCACAAGGGAACTCCAAAAGTTCCTTAAGGATATTTTAAAAGATCTCTGGAACATCAAACCTACTAACATTCATATCATAAAGGTTCTAGAAAAAAAAAAAAAAAGAGAAAAAAAGGCATAGAACTTATTTGAATAAATAACAGCTGAAAATTTTCCTAACCTGGGAAAAGAAAAAGATTTGCAGGTCCAGAAAGCAAAGACTCACAAGATCAACCCAAAGAGCTCTACAGTAAGGCACACTTAATAAAAAGAGCAAAAATTAAAGATGAAGAGAGAATCTTAAAAGCACAAGGGAAAAGGAACTAGGGATGTACAAGGAAACTCTCATAAATGTATCAGCTGACTTATCAGCAGAAACTCTGTAGGCCACAAGTACTGAAAGTAATGAAAGGGAAAAATCTACAGCCAAGAATAATAATACCAGACAAGACTATCATTTAGAATTGAGGGAGTGATCAAGAGTTTTTGGAACAAGCAAAAGCTAAAAAGAGTTCAGCACTACTAAAATGGCTTTACAAGAAATGTTAAAGGGACTTCATTAAGTGGAAAATAAAACTACAACTAGAAATATAAAAATTATGAAAAGTTCCCATTGTGGCTCAGTGGGTTAAGAACCTGACGTAGTCTCTGTGAGGATATGGTTCTATCCCTGGCATCTTTCAGTGGGTTAAGGATCCGGCACTGTTGCAAGCCGCAGCATAGGGCACAGATGCGGCTTGGATCCAGTGTTGCCATAGCTGTGGTGTAGGCCAGCAGCTGCAGCTCCCGTTCAACTAACCCCTAGCCTGGGAACTTACATGTCACAGGTGCGGCTGTAAAAAGAAAAAATAAAATAAAATAAAATTATGAAAGTAAAATTGTCATTGGTAAAGGCAAAAATATATAGTTAAAACACAAAAGTAGTAAAATCATTTATATCCAAAATAAGAAGTTGAAGGACACACAAACAAAAATATGTCAAATATGATGTCAAAAACATTAAACATTGGGTTGGTGGAGTAAAAATGCAGAATTATTAAAATGCATTTGAACTTAAGAGATTAGCAACTTAAAACAATGTTGTTTATGGATATAGGTATTTATGTATATTCTGATATCCAGTCTCCTCAACTAGACTGAAGCATTCAGGGACTGTATCTTCTCAATTTTCTATATGCCTCAAAGCACCAGGCACAAGGCTGGACCCACTGTAGAAGATAATTAGGCGCTTGTTCTAATTTAAATATGACATATTTATTTAGAGACTTTGTCCCATAGGTAAGAACCAATCAGTGGTGACTGGAAACTATGAACCTTCCACTTTGGGATAACCCTGCAAAACTTCAGAGCCTTTCTAGACCTCGCTGATGATAAATAAAAGACCTAAGTAAGACATATGTCTGGCTTCTTCAGAGCTGGTGGACCCCTCCCCATGCAGCCAGGCTCAGAGAGCCTTATAACTAACATAGGATGGCACCTCCTGAGAACTCCCTCCCCTTCCCCAAAATAATCTGTCATCTTCAGGCTGTGCAATGGCCTCATCAGGAAAGGAAGTTTAAAGCCAACAGCTGGTTATTCCAAGACAGCCTGGATTAATTCACTGAGTTGGGGAACATCACAATCTGCCACAGCTGAGAATTCCCTCCTGAATTAAGCAAATCTGGAAAAGCTATTGTTAGTTTCCCAGCCATCCAGTAATATCAATGCTGCATGGAAGGCCCTGGTTCTTAGCATGTAGAAGCATTCCGTGGTTCCTGTGGCTGGAATGTTTTCCCCTCCACTTTACATGGCTTATTTCTTATTTGCCTTCAGGTGTTGAATTAATTGTCCCTTCCTCAAACGAGCCAGGGGGTCTGGGAGTACAACACACTGATTGCACCCTGTATTCTTCTCTGCTGCCCTCAACACAGTTTTAAATAAATAACTATCCGCCTCTATCAGCTGCCTTTCCCTGTGAAAGGTAAGATCCATGTGTGCAGGGACTGAGACCGACTTGTTCACTGCTCTATCCCCAGTTTAACAGAAGGCCTGGCCCCAGGAAATAAGGTACAAATATTTGTGTAAAACGAATAAACAAATCCATTAGTTGAAGGGTTTTGCTGACCTGGTTTTAGGTGCGTCACCAATGATCCTACTTTTACAACTGTTCCTGAAGCTTCATGCCCCAGCACCATTGGCTTTTTCACAACAAAATTTCCAATTCGACCATGCTGCCAGTAGTGGACATCTGAGCCGCAGATTCCAACTGAATGCATCTTCAGCAACACCTCTGATAAGAGAAAGGAGAAGGAGAAAAGAGGTGAGGGGGGGAAAGCCCTTTATCCCTCTGAGTCACCGTGATGTTGTTCTTCTGTGCAAAGGAGAGGGCTTGGTTTCAAAAGCCAGGTACAAAATTAAGATCACAGAGGAAAACAAGCTAAAAAGTAACGCTGATTAAGACTTGCAAGGCAAGAAAGTTTCTACAGAGAAAAATAACTGCATGTGAGGGCTAGCTAATTCTATGCATCAGCTTGGCTTGGCTATGGTGCCTAGCTGTTTGGTCAAATGCTAGATGTTGCTGTGAAGGTATTGTTCAGATGTGATTAACATTTAAGCACATCCATGTTCTCTGCAGCATCATTTACAAAAAGCAAGACATGGAAACAATCTAAGTATCCATTGATGGAGGAATGGACAAAGAAAATGTGGCATACAAACATACAATGGAATATTATTCAGCCATAAAAAGGAGATCTTGCCACTTGCAACAACATGGATGGACCTTGAAGGCATAATGCTAAGTGAAATAAGTTGGAGAAAGAAAAATACTATATGATCTCATGTATATGTGGAATCTAAAAACCAAAACCAAACCAAACAAAAACCTGCCAAGTTCATGGATACAGAAAAGAGATTGGTGGTTGTTAGAGGCAGGGAGTGGAGGGTGGGTAAAATGGGTGAAGTGCAAAGGAAACAAACTTTCAGTTATAAAATAAATAAGTTGGTGTTCCCATAGTGGCTCAGTGGAAATTAATCAGATCAGCACCCATGAGGACACAGGTTTGATCCTTGGCCTTGCTCAGTGGGTTAAGGATCTGGTGTTGCCGTGAGCTGTGGTGTAGGTCGCAGCTACAGCTCTGATTTGACCCCTGGCCTGGGAACCTCCATATGCCTCGGGTGCGGCCCTAAAAGATCAAAATAAAATTAAAATAAAATAAAATAATTCATAGGGAGGTAACATACAGCATGGTGACTATAGTTAAAATTATTGTGATGCATATTTGCTAAGAGAATAGATTCCTTCCTTCCTTTTCTTTTCTTTCTTTCTTTTTTTTTTTTTTGTCTTTTGCCATTTGTTGGGCTCCCGCGGCATATGGAGGTTCCCAGGTTAGGGGTCTAATCGGAGCTGTTGACACCAGCCTACGCCAGAGCCACAGCAGCGCGGGATCCGAGCCGCATCTGTGACCAACACCACAGCCCACGGCAACGCCGGATCGTTAACCCACTGAGCAAGGGCAGGGATCGAACCCACAACCTCATGGTTCCTAGTTGGATTCGTTAACCACTGCACCACGACGCGAACTCCCCTTCCTTCCTTTTGTAATGGATGCACCATTGGCATAAGGAAGTTCCCAGGCCAGGGAGTGAATCTGAGTTGCCGCTGCAACCTACACTACAGCTGCAGCAACACTGGATCCTTTTTTTTTTTTTTTTTTTTCTTTTTTTCTTTTTTTAGGGCTGCACCTGTGGCATATGGAGGTTCCCAGGCTAGGGGGTCGAACTGGAGCGAGGCCAGGGATCGAACCCACATTCTCATGGATCCTAGTCAGGTTTGTTAACCTGAGCCACGAAGGGAACTCCAGCACTGGATCCTTTAACCCACTGTAACCTCTAACCTCTACGGCAATCCAAGCCACTGCAGTCATATTCTTAACCCACTGCACCACAGCAGGAACTCCCGAAAATAGATCTTAAAAGTTCTCATCACAAGATAAAAAACTATTTGTGCTGGAGTTCCCATCGTGGTGCAGTGGTTAACGAATCTGACTAGGAACCATGAGGTTGCGGGTTCGGTCCCTGCCCTTGCTCAGTGGGTTAACGATCCGGCGTTGCCGTGAGCTGTGGTGTAGGCTGCAGACTTGGCTCGGATCCTGCGTTGCTGTGGCTCTGGCATAGGCTGCCAGTTACAACTCTGATTCGACCCCTAGCCTGGGAACCTCCATATGCCGCAGGAACGGCCCAAGAAATGGCAAAAAGACCAAAAAAAAAAAAAACCCCAAAAAAACAAAAAACCTATATGTGCTGACAAATGTTAACTAGACATTGTGGTGATCACTTCACCATATATACAGATACTGAATCATTATGTTGCACACATAAGGCTAATATAATGCTATATGTCAATTATACCTCAATAAAACAGACATTTAAACCAGTAGGCTTTGAGTAAAGCACATTACCCTTCATAATGTGGATCAGCCTCATCCAATCAGATGAAGGCCTAAAGAAGTCTGAGGTTTCCCAAAGGATATGGAATTGTCCTCAATTCCTTGGTTGAATTTTCAGCCTGCTAGTTATCCTTATAAATTCTGTCTAGGAAGCTCCTCTGACCCTGTCTCTATATAAATATATAACAAGTCTATATAAAAATAAATATAAATAATAACTTCTCTTTCTCTCTCTCTCTGTTCTGTTTCTCTGGAGAACTCTAATACACTAATAAAAGATATTATTAGTAGGAAGAAGTGTGTCAATTACCTAAGAGGGGAAAAAAAAAACCCTGCTTTCTAGGCAATAACCATTTCCAGACAATTAATATGCTATGCCTGATTCTTATCTATTCATGAGAGGGAGTCAAGCACAATCTAGGCTTGGCAATACTTTGTGAGCTATCAGGCTGAGTTCTTCATGCCTGTTGCTTGTTCAAAAGTGAAGCTTTAAACCATCCAAAGACTTCAACTGACATTTCTCCTTCACAGGTTTGAATATGGTGAGATTTGGTGATGTTGTTGTCAGTCTTCCAAGTTGAAAATAATGATGCTACTGAGTCCCTTTGCTGAAATGAGTCCCAAAGAATTACTGGCCTAGTCTGACGGAGCTTACATTACAAATATCTCCCTGAGAAAAAGCTCTGCCTTAGAAAGACAAAGAGACACACTGCCCTTGCCACAAACCATGGGCAATACACCATGGGCAATATAAGTGTGGCTCTCAAGAACTTCCTTCATCCTTGGTTTTCCTGAACACTAAGATCAAAGGCAGGGAAAAGTCAACTGAATTAGGAAAATTATCTCAGAGTTTCCTCTTTCAAGTTACCAATTTATAACAGGAGATTAAATTTGAGTTGCTCAATGGAGTTCTCCTGTGGCACAGGGGAACTGTACTGCAGCAGCCTGGTTGCTGCTGTGGCACAGGTGTGATTCCTGGCCCTGGGAACTTCTACATGCTATGGCCAAAAACAAGAGATGCTTGAACTCCAGCTGAAATTTACCATCATTTCCCCTTCCATTTCAAGGGCAGCAAGGGATAAGAAAGTGAGAACAAAGTGCTGTATCAGAGAAACAGTACAGGATCCTTTGGGTCCAAAACAGCCCTTTTGCCACCTCTGGAATCCATAGCAACTTTTCAGAACACAATAAGGTGCCTCTTTCACTTCTCTGAACACAATATCTCAGTAGAAACACTTGTATCTTAAATATACATTACTTGCTAAACACCCATAGAAACAGCTATTGTGTGTATTCTTATCACTAAAAATCAGTAACCCAAATGATCTTTGAGTAGCAAAGCTCTGGAAGCTCCAAGAAAAGTGCCTTCAATCTAATGTTCACACAGGAGCTGCAGTTCTGGGGTAAGGTGGGGCACTGTGGGGAATGACACCCAACTCACCAAGGACACAAACAGACCCGAGTGGCTGGATGTGAGATGAGCTATCTATGGATACTCTGTCCCATTTCTTGCTTTGGGACTCCAGGGATGGAAGCAATTGGAAAACTGTCAACTGGGATCTGCTATAGCCAACAGGGCGGCATGACTTCCCCAAGTACAGACACCATCCCAGGAAACATGCATGTCAGCTGGGCTCAGCAGGTTCGGCCAGAAGGAGTAGAGCAAAGGTGGCGGGAACCTTGCCCCATTATGTTCACTTACCGTCTGCTCCTGGTTAATCAGGGCAGTAGGGTAAGCCTCTATGCAGCCCCTCCCATCCCCACTGGACAGAAGGTCCTGGTCTTCCTAGATCTTCCCTTTTATAATTCAAAGATTAAGATTTGTGGACTCACTCCTTTTCAGAGTTTGGGTTAGGACATGATTTGGCCACCCAAATGGCAGTAACCTAACTCTGTCATTAGTTCAAAAGAGGAATAATCCTGCCTTTGGTCCATAAATTGAAAATTTTTATGCTGGAGTTCCCGCTGTGGTGCAACAGGATCAACGGCATCTCTACAGTGCTGGGATGCAGGTTTGATCCCCTGCCCGGCACAGAGGGTTAAGGACTATAGCTCAGATCTGATCTCTGACCTGGGAATTAAAAGCAAAAAATAATAAATATTTTTTTAGAAAGGATTTTATGTCAAAAACTCTTTGGGACAAGTCAGTAGTTTGATACGATAACTTTTCTGGTTCTATCACTGTTTGTTTTATTTTATGTAGCAGTCAGAATGAATCTATCCAGTCATGCTGTGGACAATGGACTAGGTTGAAAACCTAACAAAAATGTTGTTTGTCTGTTTATTTACTTTTACGGCCACACCTGTGGCATATGGAAGTTCCTGGGCTAGGGGTTGAATCAGAGCTGCAGCTGAGGTCTACTACACAGCCACAACCATCAAATCTGAACCACACCTGCAACCTATACCACAGCTCAAAGCAATGCAGGATCCTTAACCCAATGAGCGAGGCCAGGGATAGAATCCACATCCTCATGAAGACTATGTCAGGTTCTTAATCCACTAGGCCACAACGGGAACCCCAAAAGCATAGTTTTAAATGGAGGTTTTAAAGTAATAAACCATAGGAAAAGAGGACTAAGGGAGCAATGCATTTCTCTCCAGGGTAAACAATAGGAAATTATAAAATTAAGTATCCCAAAGACCTACCATTTGGGCCTGGTTCAGGGATAGGATAGTTCTCCTAAAGGAAACAAAACAGAAAAAGTTAGCGTGCATAATAAACATTTTCAGTCTTTTTAAAAAGGGTAAGAGTTTTTCTGACAGCTGCATAGAAAGGGCTTTTGTCTCTAGATGGGGAAGAGATAGAGAAAGTGTGTGTTTTCTGATCATTCACATTAGTGCACAGACCAATTCTCTTCCAAAACTTCCAGTGTGGAGTTTTAGAAGCCTCCTGCGAATACAAAGGGCCTGCATTCTGGCCACTCTCATTGGGTTAAAAAGCAACCTGGTGGTATACATAGTTATTTATGATGGTGATTTAGCTTTTTTGCTTTTTTTTTTTTTTTTTTTCCCACGTTTTGCCAACTGGCTAGAAAATTCCTGGTGACAAGGTGTAAGGATAGTGAATGGCCAAATCCAAGTGTTCATTTTATTAATTCTTTGAAGGCAGCCAAGACGAGGGAGAAAGGATGTAAATTGTTCACCTCACCTATTGTGTTATATTGTTTACTGGGCTTTACATATATGATGGTACCACAGTCCACTATTTGCAGATTAGAAACCTGAAGATGGGAAATTAAATAACTTGGTCAAGTTCATATGGACCCAGAGTGGATTTTAAACCAGGGCTAATCCCAGGTATGTCTGATTCCCAAGCCTGAGTCACTGCATCCCATCACACCCTCTAGGTGGAATTTGCCTTTTCTCCTTCAGGGGTGATGTAAGGAGAAGTCAATTAGATGATGAGAATGTTGGAGCTGGGCCCAATTCAGAGCACTCTGGGGGGAAGCACTGCTCAAACTTTGCCTCCTTCAGAAAGCCTCCCTTAGTTTGGGACTGGCATATGTACACTATTAGTATATGGAATGGATGGTTAATGCAGACTTGCTGTATAGCACAGGGAAGTCTACTCATTATTTTGCGATAATCCGTGTGGGAAAAGAATCTGAAAAAGAATGGATATGTGTATATACATAAATGAATCACTTCGCTGTACAGCAGAAACTACCACAACATTGTAAATCAACTATACTTCAATAAAACTTTAAAAAATGGGGGGGAAAAGCCTCCTCCACATGCTTTTAAGGGTAGCAATAAACAATCCTAGGGCAGGTGCTCCCACTGTGGCTCAGCAGGTTAAGGACCCAATGTAGCTTGAGGATGCAGGTTTGATCCCTGGCCTTGATCAGTGGGTTAGGGATCCAGCATTGCTATGGCTGTGGTGTAGGCTAGCAGCTGCAATTTCAAACTGACCCTAGCCTGGGAACTCCCATGTGCCACAGGTGCGGCCATTAAAAAACAAAAAACAAACAAAAAAGAGAGTGATTTTGCTAACAAGATAATATTTTGGCCAAAAACCAAAACCATGCTTTCAATCTCTTTGGCACCAGGTACCCTGCCCCAAACCCAGAGGGATTGTACTTGTTTTTGTTTTGTTTTGTTTTATTTTTTGTCTTTTTGCTATTTCTAGGGCCGCTCCTGCAGCATATGGAGGTTCCCAGGCCAGGGGTCTAATCGGAGCTGTAGCTGCTGGCCTACGCCAAAGCCACAGCAACGCAGGATCCGAGCTGCCTCTGCAACTTACACCACAGCTCACGGCAATGCCGGACCCTTAACCCACTGAGCAAGGGCAGGGACCGAACCCTCTACCTCATGGTTCCTAGTCGGATTCGTTAACCACTGAGCCACGACGGGAACTCCCAGGAAATTGTTAAATAAGCACCCGCCATAACAATATTTCCACCCAAAGTCTGAGGATCTCACTCATTTGAGATTACTAGCCCTTTCTGTTGTAGCAGCTCAACACTAATTTGAACTCCCTGTTGCCAGCGAAACAAAAGTCAAAGTGATAATGCTAATGCTGATTAGCTAACACTGACCAGCTTCTTTATGTCAGGTCCTGTGTTAAGTGCCATACCTGCGTCACTTCAGTTCATCTGCACGACTATGAAGTGACTTCATTATCCCATTTTCTATATGATGAGGTGGAGGAAAGGGGAGATTTAGCAGTCTAAATCTAGGTAGTAGATGATGGAGCTGCACCCAAAGCAGCATGATGTGGGGAAAAGAGACAAGGTAGTTTTTCATCTCTTAATAATTTAAACTGGCTACATTTGGAAAGCAGAGAGGAAGAAAGGAAAAAGAGAAGGGAGGGAGAGAATCTATCTAGAAATGGGCAACTCAGGATAGATGGCTGTCACCAAAACCTTTCTAAAAGTTGCTGGCCCCACATCTGACATTATACAGTATCAGGGACAGCTGTGTAAAGTTATGCTTCTGTTATCATGAGTGAAATTTTAAATTGCAGGTTAAATGGAAACTTTTAAAGACTAAATAAGGCCTTTTATTCCAAACATGGAACAGCACTCTTCCAACCTACCCCCAACCTGCTCCCTAAAGGTACTTATAGGCAACTTCCCAGGCACTGAGAGAGAGTTCCAGTACACTCTTCATGTCCTTGGCTCCAGCCAGGCCAGGATTAAATAGCCCATTTGGGGTGGAAAGGTGGTAAGATTCAAATTCAAAGTAACAGTTGGGGATACCAAGCTGCCCCTGAGTCACTAGAAATTACTGCTGTAAATGTTTGCTGGAGTTAACAGAGCTGACCAACTTTGGTCTTACCATGTGGACAAGGCTGCAGTGTCTCTCAAAGACACTAGAGGATGCTGTGCTGATAGTCTGGTTTTGCCTTGGTAGCAGAATACATGTTAGGGAGAACTTAAACAGTTCTCTCTGAAAGCTTTTTCTGTTCTCTTTCTTGCTGGTTCTAATCACCCTTACAGCTCAGCTTGGCTCCCGCCTCCCTTCTCTGCAGGAGACATGCCACCTAAGCACAAGACCAGTTAAGATCAGTCCTTAAGTTTGTAAATGTTATCATAAGCGCAGCTTCAGGGCTCACAATGTTTTAGAAAGTTATTACAGCATGATTACTGAAAAAAACCTTGCTTTTCATTTGTGTTCCTTGGTATGATATTGGCTACAATCCTGTTTACTTAATCTCCATTTCTGGCTCAGATTTCGGCGGTGATACTTTCATTTATCCTATTTCTCATGTATCAAAATTTCTTAGTTCCTCTGAGATCTTGAACTTTCACTTTTATCCTCCGGCTCCTTTCTTCATTCCCAAAGGTTTTGTAATAAGGCATATTCAAGGCTTCCTGAACAGGATTTCTTATCTGTGATAGTAATAAGGGGATAAAGAGTAGTTGAGTAACTGTTCTTTACTGTAGTTATGTAAGTTTTGCAGCATTTTTCACTTCTAGTCAGAAATACTTACATACTGTCCCTTCTAGCCCCCTCAGGTCTCTCCACACCACCACCATTCCAAAGAAATCATGGAAATACTTCAGGAAGAGCTCTATTGGAACAGAGTCATCTCAGGTGCCTCTTGCATTCCTAAATGTTATCCTGTCTTTCCTAAATATATTTTCTCAAATTAGCTTAAGTATGTATTTCCAGAATATATCCTACTGGCCTCCTTTCCTCTACTTCCACTGACACATCTGAGTTCACACCCTTAGTATGTCTTGCCTGGATTGCAGCAATGGCCTCAATATGAGGAGAAATGAGAAGATGCGCTTTCTCCCCTCTAGCCAACCTGACTGGTGCAGTGGTGACAGACTCTGTAATCATCTGTGTTGAAACCCAGGCCTCCCTCCAGGAGCTGTGTGACCTTGGGGCAGTTACATACCTCTTTGTGTCTTCAATTTCCTCCTCTATACAATGAAGATAATTATTTAAAAAAAAAAAAAAAAAAAAAGGGGGGAGAGAGAGAGTGCCCAAATTACAGTAAATAAATTAGCTCTTAGTAGAAAAGACATAACATCAAAGTTCTTTCTGTATAATTAGCTCACAATAGGGTTGAACCAGCTCTGGACAACCTTGTCCTTCTCCTTTTGAAAAGAATAGTTTTTTAAAAATTGTTTTGAGAGTTCCTTCTGTGGTACAATGGGATTGGCAGTGTCTTAGGAGCATGGAGACAACAGGTTCAATCCTGAGCCCAGCACAGTGGGTTAAGGATCTAGCGTTGCCACAGCTATGGCTTGGGTCTCGACTGTGGCTGCAATCTGAACCCTGGCCTAGGAAGTCCATATGCCTCAGGGAGGCCAAAAATGGAAAAAAAAATAAAAAAATAAAAATAAAAATAAAATAAAATAAAATAAAAATAAAAATAAAAACTTTTGTGGAAAAGTTATATTTCTTTTATTTCATATCAATATTAAGAGAACTTGACTGTTCCTTAAAAAGCTGGAATTTAGAAGAAAGTGAAGTAGGATTCTAGGAGTGTTTTTAGGCTTAATTTTATCATTGAGTGTAAAAGCCATGTCACCTGCCTTAGAGTGAGGGACGACAGGCAGGGCTGGGAGAAAGCAGCTAGCCTTACCCCAGGTCCTCGCAACCCACCTTCGCCACCTGCTCTGCCTGCCAGGTCTCTGTCAACCTATTGCTGACTGCCCTGAACCATTAAGGAGAGTAGATCAGACAATCTCTTACTTTTTCTCCCCTCCCTTCTCAATATTCCCCCTCCTCTGAGGGCTTGAAAGGTGTTTTGAGGGTGGGAATAAAGTCCAAAAGTTTCTCTTCTGGTCATTTTATCCCAACAGGCTTTGTTCTAGCCGCATTGGTCCTAACAAACTCAGGGTCAAAGTAGAAGGGTCAGAACTCTCTCAAAGTTAACTGAGCTGGGCTCCAGAGAGCTCCATCCAGCTTTCTGCTGATAGCAATCTTTTTAAAATGCAAATTCACCTAAAGTGGCCAGTGACCCAGCAAATCCTAAACCCCTCACACAGCAGGCTACCTGCCTCCTTTCAAGCCTCCTGCAGTTCCCAAACCACCTGGCACTTACTTGCTCACCTCAGAGGGGCCATTTCTCCAATGGCCAACAGCCCCCCACCCCCACCCCCACCCCCACCTTCTTCACAATCCTGCAGGAGGCAGGAAGTTAGAGGAAGGCAGACATCTGGAATGACTTCCTAATGAAATGACTTCCTAATTCCTTTGGGAATTTAGATTTGGGTGTGTTGGGATTGCCATGTTTGGGGACATCCAGGTGGGGCTGTCCAACAGGCAAATGTACTCCAGGGACTGGTGCCCACGGATGGGTCAGGGACATGAGTCATGAACATGGAGAGATATAGTCACCTCCCGCAAAAGCCTTCCCTATCCTCACCACCTTTTCCTCTCCTTTGAGTTTCCTTCACACCTTAACAGTTGAATCCATAGAGGATGGTTAAAAGATTATTTAATTATCAGCTGTGATAAATACACTTAAAAAAATTCCTCCTAATTTAAAATGTATGAACATAATTATACATGAACTACTAGATGGTTCTTTATTTAAAGCAAAAATATGAAGACTCTGAGCTTGATTGGATGCTCTGGGCTATTATTATCATTGATTAAGTGCTCACTTGTATAACCGAAGATTTCTAAAAAATTATTGAATTGAATATCATTTCACAAAATCTGACCATATTTTCGCCAATAATTAATGTTTTTCGTGTAAATTTGGTTTGGGAAAAACTGCCAGCTTTAACAGCCATAGCATGTGGATGCTAATATGAGTATGTATTTCTCCTCCTGAATTTGTCTGTCATGAAGTTTTAAAAGAAAATTTCCCCACATCTACCATAATTCTAGTTACCCCCCACCAGAAGTGTGTTACTTTTACCAGATCTCTTAGTAATACTAGGATTATTACATAAAATGTTAAAATCCTATTTATGTATTATTTACTGCTTCTCCTGCTTTTAGGGGAAAATGTTAGCTTTGTATTTCTTGGCCTTTTGCAAACAAAGGCACTGCCCTACCAAGGCAGTTGGCAGGGATAGCAGATTTCGCTGGATTTTATTGTCTATTGTTTATCTGGTTTGGGTTTTTATTGGTTGAAACATAACTAAAAGGGAAAGGAGATTTTTTTTTTGGGCTATTTGCTACTACCTGGCTTTCCTTTTTTCTGAAGGAGTTTTAGATTCTATTTTCAGCCTCAACTGCCTCTGACTGATAAGTCTAGATTAGGTATTAAAAGGTTAAATAACTTGCATTTCCTCACTCACAGTAGGGGTCAAATCAGAGCTACAGCTGCCAGCCTACAGCCACAGCCCCAGCAATGTGGGATCTGAGCCACATCTGTGACCTACACCACAGCTCAGGGCAACACCAGATCCTTAACCCACTGAGCGAGGCCAAGGATCAAACCTTATGGATACTAGTCAGGTTCATTAACCACTAAGCCACAACAGGAACTCCTTAGCTGCTTCTTAAAGCCTTTCATGGCCTTTTAATTTGATGCTATAGAAGCAGGCAGCTCTTTCTGCTGGTAGCAAAACTAATTAGGGAGAGAGACCTGATACTTAGGACCATTTTAGCTGCTGTGTGTTCACACCCCCTCTTTCTATAATACCCTCCTCCTCACCCAAAATCTTAACAGCAAAGTGTATGTGCAAGGAGGGGATGCTTTGTATTACAGATATAGAATTATTTTACTTCTAAAAAACATTATTACAGATTCAAAACAATTCTTTTGACATCAGGTCTAATACATTTCCTCACAGATAAAAACTCAAGAAATATCTTCATGGTACTCCAATTCATGTTTAAACTTGATTCTGACGCACTATTTCCTCTGCCCTCTATAATTAAACAGCACGAACCCAACATTCCAAAATGATTATTTTCCCTTTAACTTGTGCTCTCCTCATACAGCTAATCATAAAACAAAAATCTGACTATACACCCTCCATGGTGTTCATCTCCATGGAGGTAAAGGCTGTGCTGTTCCTGTTCTCTCTGTCCAGATACTCACAACTCGAGTTTGGTTGAGCTGGCTATCAAGAATAAGAGAGAGGGAGTTCCCCTCATGGCACAGCAGAAACGAATCCAACTAGGAACCATGAGTTTTCTGGTTCGATCCCTGGCCTCACTCAGTGAGTTAAGGATCCAGCATTGCCGTGAGCTGTGGTGTAGGTTGCAGCTACAGCTCTGATTCAACCCCTAGCCTGGGAACCTCTACATGCTTCGGGTGTGGCCCTAAAACGCAAAAAGAAAAAAAAGAAAAAAAAAAAAAAAAAAAAAGAATGACAGATAGGAGTTCCCTTGTGGCGCAGTAGGTTAGGAATCTGGCTTTGTCAGTGCAGCTGCTTGGGTCTCTGCTGTGGCACAGGTTCAGTCCCTGGCCTGGGAACCTCCACATGCCACAGGTGCAGCCAAAAAAAGAAAAAAGAAGAATAAGTGTACTCAGTATGGCTGATGGACTGTTGCTGACAGACAATACAATATGCACAGAAATTCTATCTGTGAAAGGGGCATTTATAAGTGTTTATCGCATTTTGACATTGCTCTAACATCCAAATACAGGGATACAAATATATAGGTCTGTGGCCGATTGGAAATAAAAACAAAATTGGTCCTTCATCTCAGTTTGTAAAGCCCAGTATTAAAGCACTGAGCACATGCCTACAATGGGGCAGGCACTTAACATATTCATTCCCTTCATTTCCCTTACCATTCAAGTGAAACCTAGAGCGTTAAAAAAAAACCGAAGCTGCTTTCCTCCCCCCCCCCTTCTTCCCCCCCCCCCCTCCCGGTCACATAGCTGGTTAATTTCTTGAAACAGAAGACTTGGGAAAAACTCTGAAAACACTTTTTGCAGCGGTTGCCTGTGAGGGGGGGTCTTCGCCTCTGGCATATAGAAGTTCCTCCTATGTATGAAGTACCTTGTGGCAACACAGAATCCTTAACCCACTGAGCCAGCCAAGCAAGGATCAAACCCGCACTTTTTTTTTTTTTTGTCTTTTTAGGGCCGAACCCACTGCATCTGGAGGTTCCCAGACAAGGGGTAGAATGAGAGCTGTAGTTGCCAGCTTACACCACAGCCACAACAACACCAAATCCAAGCCACAGCTTCAACCTACATCTCAGCTCACGGCAACCCTGAATCCTTAACCCACTGAGGGAGGCCAGGGATTGAACCTGAGTCCTCATGGATACTAGTCAGGTTCGTTACCACTGAGCCAGGAAGGTAACTCCCAAACCCACATTCTCATGGATACTGGTAGGGTTTTTAACCTGCTGAGTCACAAAGGGAATTCCTGAAAACCTTTTTCATAACTTTTTTTTTGGTCACCCCGCAGCAATATGGAGTTCCCAGGCCAGATACAGATCCGAACTTGCATCCTGGTGCTGCAGAGACAATCCTGATCCTGTTCTGCCACAGCAGGAAATGTGAAAATCCTTTTTTTTTAAGTAACACATTTGTAAGGACAATATTCATTTATGAAGGTGTCTCCCTCAATGTACCAAGAAGAGTATGACCAAATCTTTAGACACTCATCAACTTAGAAGGCAATGACTTAAATGTGTATATCAACCTTACTCTTGTCTTCTGTGCTTTTCCTGGCAACTTCCATTAACTGACTCTCTCCATCCTCAACATCCTCTTTTCTCTTTAGCTGAAGACGGCAATTTAAAGTGAGGGCTTTGGCCATATTGTCAAGTTTCTCAGTTTTCCTGGGTCTCTTCCATGAACACATGTTATTAAAATTTTGTTTGGAGTCCCATGGTGGCCTAGTGGTTAAAGATTCAGTGTTGTCACTACTGTGGCTGTGTCTGATCTCTGGCCAGGGGATTTCCACATGCCCCAGGTACAGCTTAAAAAAAAAAAAAAAAGAAAAGAAAGAAAAGAAACAAACAAAATAATGTTTTGTTTGATTTTCTCCTGTTAATCTGTCTCATGTCAATTTAAATCTTAGACCAGCCAGAAGAACCTAAAAGAGCAGAGGAGAATTTCTTCCTCTAACATACCATCTAATCCTCACACAACTCAGATGTGAGTACTACTATCATCCTCTATTACACAGAAAGGAAAATGAAGTGGAAATTGGCAAGTTGTAGAAGCAGTAGAGTGGGGCTAAATCCCACTCTGGCCCCAACCTGGCTTGTGACGTCATTACTGTTTCCATTTGAAGAGGATCTCAACAAGCTGACACTGTTTTGCTGATAGAATGTCATCACTCCCACTGCTCCTGTAAAGTCTACACGTTGTCTACTTAAAATGGGAGTGGGGAGGAGTTTCCGCTGTGCCACGGCGGGAATTCGACTACGAACTATGAGGTTATGGGTTTGATCCTTGGCCTCACTCAAGTGGGTTAAGGATCTGGCATTGCTATGAGCTGAGGTGTAGATCACAGACACGGCTCGGATCTGGTGTTGCTGTGGCTGTGGCACAGGCCGGCAGCTGTAGGTCCAATTAGACCCCTAGCCTGGGAACCTCCATATGCCAAGGGTGCGGCCCTAAAAAAAGAAAAAAAAAAAAAAAAAGGTGGGAGTGGGGAGGGGTGTAAGAGTGAACGTCCTTAAGTCTTCTTTGTAAGGAATGATATAAGGAAACCATCAGTCCTTCAGTATATATATTTGTACACACACTCCCACTCTCTTATTTACCACCCAACTTACAAACGCCCAAGAGCCCAAACCACTGTTCAGGCTCAAGTCCTCAGGCCAAGGAGCACTGGATTTGCCAAGGCTCCTCCCTTGCTGATGATCACTAGTTACCTAGCAGTGAAGGAGTTTAATTTTTTCTTCCCTGCAGCCATAGCTTGAAGAAAAGGGAATCCTGCCTTCTCCAAAGGCAGGTAGAAGGAAGGCTGGGTGTCAGGTTTCCTTCCTGGCAGGTAGGGGACAAGTTTCAAGTGGCCCAGGTCACATTTTCCCACAGAACCACTGCTCTGGATACTGGTTGGTGTCTGAAACAGTATGGCAGCACTGGGCAGAACTAAGCCCTCATTTGCTGCTTCAGAATCCTGCTTCAGATTTAAGATATGGGCTTTTCTCCAGACAACTCCCTTCACATGAGTTCTTGAGACAACAACAATTTTTTATCAAAAGACCATGTTCCTGGTTGGCCCAAGTGACCACAGCCTACTGTGGTCACAAAATCACTAATAAAACACTATTCACTACTAATACACTATTTACAGGGCCAGTAACCAGGACCTGCAATCTTGTACTTCACTTTTCTTTGCACTTGCTCGTCCATGTTCCTGAAAGACCCCTAGTTTCCCTCCAGCTCAGTGTCATTCATCTCCTCTTGGGCCTCTGACCTGGGCCAAAGGCTCCTCCTGTGAAGCTTTTACTCTGTGGCATCTATCAAAGTCCTCACACAGTCTTATGGTTTACTTCATCTGTCTGACTTCCTAGAGCAGACTGGGGGTAGGGGCTGTGTCTTCTCTGGGTCCCCAACCCAGTGCTTGGCACATGGCAGGCACCCAGCCTTGCATCTAGGAAATGTTTGTGGAATGCAGGACTGAGTTTGAAGTCACTCTGTAAGCCGAATATAGCTGTACCCCTTTTCCTTTTTAATACCATGTAGAGTTTGTAGCAAGAAGCACTAACAGTGTCACTTGAATTTAGGACTTTGGGTGGAGGCTCCAAGGGAGTAGAAAGAGCACTTCAATGAACAGGAATCTGAACCTCTGGGTTCTTTTCTGGGCTCTGTTAATTAAGTTGTCACCTTGGGGATGGCACTTTTTCCAACTGAGGAAATGGCTCTGGGCAGTTCTTCGCCTGGGATTCACAGACCTCTAAAGGGTCTTTGGAGAAGGGGCTTAAAGGAAGTTCATAAATTCTGAAATTACTGCCTAACTCAATCTGTTTGCATCTATGGGGAGAGAGACTACAGATTCTCAAGTAATCAAGAACTGCTAATCTGGATAATTTTCTGAGTCTCTCCAATCTAGAAGGGGGAGGAAGTGCTAGGGAATAGCAGATATGGCTAGCAACCATCCCACATAATACTACCCAGGCCCATCTGAGATGGACTTTGTCAAGAGAGCCCTGGCACAACCACAGAGCTGATTCTTCAGCTCCCAAACTTTGGCCTCAGGAGCCAGGGAGCAGAGGCAGAGTCCAGGGTGGAGCAGACACATACATAATGCTCTTAAAGGGAGAGGGGAGCAGGATCAGGAAGGAAAATGGCTGCAAGGTGAACTAGACATGGACTCAGGGAAGTAAGGAATAAAGTAGTAGAGTGGTGGAGATGGCACAGGTATAGGGAACACCAAGAGTCCTGGAGATGGACGCCTTTGCTAGCAGGAAAAGAGGAAGGAGCTGGCACTTCTTCTTCTTCTTTTTTTTTTTCTGGCCATACCCAGGACTTGTTTAAATCCCTGGGCCAGGGACTGAACCAGACCGGCCGCTGCAGTGACACTGTCTGGATCATTAACACAAAAACACTCCCAGGAGCTGGCACTTCTGAGTATCTATTAAGTGCTGGGTACTCTGCTGATCACGATAATCCTACAAAGGAGGCTTTATCAGCCCCAAGCAAGAGAGATTAAATACAAGTTCCACAGCTTTTAAGTGTCTCTCTGGCTTCCCTTTCTTTCCTGCACTGTCTGCCCAGTGGAGAAATTCACAGCATGTCCTAAGTCAGGCAGCCTCTCCTGCAAAGCGCAACGACAAGAGGCTTGTACTATGAATCTGCAGCTGGCAAAAGAGAGAGGAGGCTTCAATCATTTTGCAACTGTCCGGGCTCTGGCCACGTGGCTAGTTTCCAGGAAGCACGCGACAAAAACCCTGCTCTTAGCACCGTGGAACCCTCGGCCACCGCCAACCCTCCCCCTCCCCCCAACATGGTAACCAGCTCGGATCTGGTCGTCCAGGGCGTGCAGAATGGGGCCCGCACCACGCTGGAACTGATGACCTGAGACCGCGTTTTGGCTTGCAGGCGAGTAAGACAGGGGCAGGCTAGATTCTCCACTCCCATTCCAGTTTTACCAGGCGCAGGTCTCCAGGTCCGTGCACCACCAGGGAGAGGTTCTCGGGCTTGGCCGCCGCCATGTCGCTCTTTCTTTCTCAGGTCGAGGTTGCGGTCCGCAGGTCGCGAGGTGAATCGGTTGGCAGCCCGGTCTCGGGTTAGGGGTGAGGGGCCAGAGGCCGGGATTTGACTAAGAGCTCGCGGCCAGCGAGGGGCGGGGCTTCCTAGTCCCCGACAGCCGAGGCGGGGCTAGCGTGGAGGGGCGGGGCTGCTCTGCTCCCTCCCAGGATCAGCCTGTGGGGTGGGGAGGGGGTAGGGAAGGGAAGGGAGGGGCAGCAAAGACCGACTTAACCTAGCTCCGTTGGCAGCACACTGTTTGCCTCACCTCCAAGCAGACAAATCTGCCCTGAAAGTAACCTGCGGAGGTAACAGCTCCACAGACGAGTGTTCTCAAACTTCAGCTGCAGAAGGGGGGGGGGGGTAGGCAGTATGGGGCAGTTTCTCAAGACAAGCACTGAAATTTTGATATAGTAAATCTAGTCTAAGCTGAGGCCTGAGGGTCTGTATTATTAGCATTAAGAATGCTTAGGCTGCAGGTAGGGCACATCTACAACTGGGGAAGAGGTGTTGCACTGACAGAGCGTGCAACTAGCCTGGTGTCCCCAGCATCCAGCAAAGTGCCTAGCACCAGAAGAAGTGAATGAATGAATTTGTGCATCATTCCATGGGCCCGATGCATCAGTGCAAAGAAGCTGTGAAATGAAATATGTGAGCCTCTTTCTCTTAACCAGCTCTGCTTCTAATATTACAAGCAGGATTTCTGTCCAAATTCTTCCTTCAAGTCTCTCTCCCCTTCAAGAAACAGCAAAGTTTTGAAGTTTTACTCTAAAGGGGAGAGAACTGCCCTCTTGAAAAGCATGTCTATAAAGGCCCCTCCCTTCTTTAAGGATTTTGAAGACAGTGTAGGGATTTCATTATCTACAGCCTCTACCCCTTCCCCAGACACTCCACCAGATCCTCTTACCTCTACCAGGAGACTTTTCCCAGCATCTCTCCCCCTGAAGATGTCTCAGTGTGGTACTTATTGTATGCCCCACATAAGGGACACAGCCTGTACTTTCACTAGTGATTATCTCTTCCACAAAACCATTGGAAGCCCACTGAGGCTAAGGCCTCATTTCTTAAATTCAAAATAAAAGAAAAAAAATTGATGATGACATGAATCAAGCTCTGGAATGCCAATAATGACAAAAGGGGAAGGAGGGGGTGGTATTACAAGGTATAACAAAACAATGGGATGGATTTTGCGGTGGACTCACAGAGTCAGTAGTGTTCTTTGCTTTGAGATACCTCCCACAAGGTCTGGCTGTGCTTGGCTAGTTCCCCAGGCTGCTCTTGCACTCAGCTTCTGAGCAGGCTTTGGAGAGGTGACTAACTAGGGGTTGCCTGCCTTTACTCATGCACCTAAATTTAAAACTCAGCTTCCCCTCTTTGCCTTATGGGGTTTCCTCACAGTTTCCCAGCATTTCTTTTCAATGAGTAAAGCTGAAGATGGAGACAGCCCCATGACTGGCTCAAGGGCTACTTGAAGTAGACACTTCTTGAGTTTTAAATCAAGAAAACAGAACACCAGAACCAAAGCAAAAGTCACTGAAATAATGACAAAACTGCCACACTGGGAGTGCAAAAAATATTTGTTTTCTCCTGAGCAGTAGAACTTTGAAACTATCTTGAAGGTTGTTGGCTGGGGACAAGAGATTTAGAAGGCTAGGAAACAAATTTAAAAATATATCCTGGAGTTTCCATCATGGCTCAGTGGAAACGAATCTGGCTAGCATCCATGAGGACACAGGTTTGATCCCTGGCCTTGCTCCGTGGGTTAAGGATCTGGCATTGCCGTGAGCTGTGGTGTAGGTTGCAGACGTGTAGCCTGGTAGCTGCAGCTCCAAATCAACCCCTAGCTTGGGAAGCTCCATATGCTGGGCCCTAAAAAGACTGTGTGTGTGTGTGTTCTATGGGAGTTCCTGTTGTGGCTCAGCAGTAATAAACCTGACTATTATCTATGAGGACACAGGTTCGATCCCTGGCATCGCTCAGTGGTTTAAGGATCTGGTGTTGCTGTGAGCTGTGGTGTAGGTCATAGACGCAGCTTGGATCCCGCATTTTTATGCAGTTGCAGCTCCAATTCAACACCAGCCTTGGAATTACCATATGCTGTACCTGCGGCCCTTGAAAGCAAAGCAAAAAAAAAAAAAAAAAAAAAAAAAAACAACCAAAAACCAAAAACCAAAACAAAACAAAACCCACAAAAACAAAAACAAAAAAACCAAAAAACAAAACAAAACAAAAAGAAAGCAAAAAAAGATATATATGTATTCTATGACCATGGCCCTTTATAGAAAAGTTAACAGGGTGAGTTGATAAGGATTCTTAAGAAACTGATATTTTAAAAATAAAAAAGCAAGTTGTTATTACAGTGTTTAAACAACTTGTGACATTTCTACATAATTTCCTAACAGAGACCAGCATCCACCATGGTGAGGAACAGACTTTTTAGGCATTTTACTGAAAAAGGACTAAAATGTGGCCTTGCCCTTGCTGCTGGTCTGCTTAGCACAGCTTCTCTGGGCCTCTGCCTAATTTTCCAAATAGCACAGCACTTTTAAGCAGTCTCTCTACCACATACGACTTCAACAAGTTGTTGATAAAATTCTTCTGTGAAAACTTATTTGGAATTTAAATATTAAATCACAAGATGCAGGTGCATATAATCTGGGGTCACGTATCTAGAAAAACAGAGATTTTAGCCCAGGGAACATCTTATCACTGGGTTACTTCAGGTTTGGAATTTTACATAGTGTACTAACAAGAAAAATCAGTGTGCCGTGGGGCCTTAGTGTGCCAAAGGTCAGAACAGTTATAAAATTCTGATTTCCAGATTTCTCCATTTGGTCATCAACTCTTCAATTACTCAAATCTGGTTATTTACAACAAAAGAAAGAAACAACAAAAACAAAAAGAAGGCGTTCCCATTGTGGCTCAGCAGTAATGAACCTGACTAGTAACCATGAGGACATGGGTTCAATCCCTGGCCTTGCTCAGTGGGTTAAGGGTCTGGCATTGCCTTGAGCTGTGGTGTAGGTCACAGAGATGGCTCAGATCCTGCATTGCTGGGGACTGTGGTGTAGGCCGGCAGCTGCAGCTCCAATTTGACCCCTAGCCTGGTAGCCTCCATGTGCCATGGGTGTGGCCCTAAAAGGCAAAAAATACCCAAAAAACAAAAAGAGGAGTTCCTTTGTGATGCATCACTTCAGTGGCATCACTGCAATGGCTTGGGTTGGGTGGATGCTGTGGTGCAGGTTCAGTCCCTGGCCTGGGAACTTATACATGCTATGGGTACAGCCAAAACAAACAAACAAACAGACCTCCCAAAAATAAAAAACAAAGGTCCTGCATTGGAAATAGAGAGAGTTAAACTAGTAAAACAAGCAACGGAGGAGTTCCCATTGTGACTCAGCAGAAACGAATCTGACTACTATCCATGAGGATGCAGATTCAATCCTTGGCCTGGCTCAGTGGGGTACAGCTCTGATTCAACCCCTACCTGGGAACCTCCACATGCTGTGGGTACAGTCCTAAAAAAAAAAAAAAAAAAAATAGTCAATGGGATTCTCTAAGGAACTAGTAATATACCTGCTATTAGAAAATCTCAAGAAAGAATTAAGAAGGGTTAGGAAAAGGAACTAAGAGAGCAGGAATTTTATTCTAGAGCTATCCAGGAGAGGTGCTTGGTGGTAGTGGTGGAAGTTCTGCTGGCACAGAAGAATAGAAGCAAGGAGATAAACAGTTAAATTTACTGTCACATGTCAGCTGAGGATGCTAACTTGGACTTAGACAAATGGTGGCAGTAAAGACAAACTGAAGAGGATATATCCAAGATTTATGTTTGAGGTAGGTTCTATGGGACTTGGTAAGTAAGGGATTGGCTCATAGGAATTGAAGAGAAAATGGTAGAAATGTAGACTCCCAGATTCTGACATGATTAGTTGATGAATGATGGATAGATGAGATTTTATTATCTGATACGGTAGCATTGAGGGAGAAGGAGCAGATTTGGTGGAAAGATCAGTCAGGTAATTTTGGATAGGCCAAGTATGAAATGCCTATGAGACATCCAGGTGAAATGACCAAGTGATATAAGGGCCTGGGAAAGTCTACGCTTAAAAAACCTAGACTAAATTTGGAAATCACTGGTATATAGACTATATTTATAGCAATAAGAGAAATGAGATAACCTAGGGAGATGCTATAGAATGAAAAAAGAGATGGCATAGGTCTAAGCTCTGAGCATCCAACTTTAAGGGATGAGGTAAAAGAAAAAGGAATCTGCAAAAGATCCTCAGAATAAGTGAAGCCATAAAAGGAAAACGCAGTGTTTTAAGAAGGAAGTGGCCAACTGTTGAATGCTGATGAAAAGTCAAGGTGGAAACCAAAAAGCATTTAGTGGGATTTAGCAACAAGGAAGTCATCTGTGATCATGGAAAAGAGCTTTAGTGTAAAAATGGGAGTAGGAGCCATATTTAGTTGGGATGGTTCATCTACTCATTCAGCAAATACATAATAAGCATATATGACACAACAGGTACAAGGTGTTTGGGAGAAAATGAACAAGACAAACACAATCCCATTTCAGGGAGAAGAAGCCATTAAATAGATAATCACAAAAGTAATGATGTATCATAATTCCTACCCCGGCCCAGCGTGGTGGGTTGGGGATCTCAAGTTGTCTCAGCTGTGGCATGGGTCGCAACTATAGCTCAGATTCAATCCCTGTCCTGGGAACTGAGAACTTCCATGTCCTGTGAATGCATCCAGAAGCAAAAAAAAAAAAAAAGATACCACAAAAGTGTATAACAGGGGAAAAGATTCCGCCTAGCTTGAGAGGAAGGAAAGGTTGCCCCAAGAAAGTAATATGTGATCTGTACTTGAAAGATTTGGGTCATCATAGCAGTAAGGCAAAAGAGAGAATGTATATTCCGGCTTAAAAAGACCACATGCATGAAGTCCTCCAGGGGGAGGAGACCATCATTAAAAGTCAGCAGTGGTGGAGTTCCCTTGTAGCACAGTGGGTTAAGGATCTGGCATTGTCACTGCAGAGCCTGGGGGTTGCTGGTGTGGCGTGGGTTTTCCACACGCTGTGGGCATAGCCAAAAAGAAAAAGAAAAAAGAAAAAAAAAAAAAGAGTCAGCACTAGAGAAGGGCCACAGTGAACAAGGGGATCCAAACCAGGGCTATATATAGATCTTTCAGTGTTTCACATTGTTGGAAATGCAGGAGTACAAGAAGAAATGTAGTGAGAATCCCTGTGGCTGAATATCTTAGGGAAAAAGCTGGAAAAATGCACTTCCCCAAGGTGAGGAGTTCACTCTGAGGTACAAGGTCCATTTTGTAGCACAAACAGGGAGCATAGATTGGTGGTAGAAGCTTCCAGAATTGGTTTGATTCTGAAAATCAACGAAGATAGACAGGGTTGAATAAGAAATTCTGTTGACAAGGGGAATGGGGAAGAAGTTGTATGCTGTGTTATGAACATCCCAGCAGTAGCCTATCTTTGTGGCTGGAAGAGGTAGGAGCTAAAAGAGCTCTTAGAGGAGTTCCTGTAGTGGCTCAGTAGTTAACGAATCTGACTGGGAACCATGAGGTTGTGGGTTCGATCCCTGGCCTCACTCAGTGGGTTAAGGATCCAGCATTGCTGTGAGCTGTGGTGTAGGTCGAAGACGCGGCTTGGATCCCATGTTGTTGTGGCCCTGGCGTTGGCCGGCAGCTACAGCTCCGATTAGACCCCTAGCCTGGGAACCTCCATATGCCTTGGGTGCAGCCCTAGAAAAGACAAAAAATAAATAAATAAATAAATAAAATAAAAAATAAAAAAATAAAAGAGCTCTTATAGACATATGGGTCAAAGGGGAAATTCCTGTTAGCTTAGAACTCACTCCTGTCCTCCACCTTCATGTCATGTCTACAAAGATCTGGCCAGGAAAAATTTATTTCATTCAGAAATTAGTTATCAATGAAGGATTAGAAAGGAACTATGTAAATGTGATACAGGAAAAAAAAGGGAGAATGAAAAAATGCAAAAAATGTTCACCAGGAAAATGTTATTGAGGAACAAATGAAACTTGTGATAGAAGAGGCTGTCATAAAAATAAAGAGGGCATCTAATGTGGAGGCAATCCACACTGGGGATAAGGAGGCAGGATCAATTCAGGGGTGGGAGCATGAATGGGATACTATGGGTATCCTCACAGGGGAGTGGTGGTAACATGGAGTGTCAAAGCCCTAGAAAGGTAAGGAGGAGCACATCTCAGTGTGAGATGATGGAGACAGGGTATAATGTAGAAGGTGACTATAGGGAGGGGCCAGCATAGGGTGTGGGAGCCTGGGCAAGTTGAGGGCAGCCACACAAATAGGAGATTGATATATACAGGAAAATTGATAAAGTAATATATCAAAGATGAGGGGAGCAAGGTTTCTCATTGTTGGAGAAGAAAGTTACAAATAGGGAAAGAGAGAAAAACAGAATGAACCCTGTGTGATGTTGGATAAAAATGAAGAGATCAGTGTGAATTCATGATTTTTGATATAGACAGATAGACTGAAATAAATATAGATATAATTCTTTGTCTATGTACACACATAGTCCATAGTTCTGTCTACTGAAAGAACTTGGGAATAGTGATACCCAATAGCAAAAAAGAACATCTAATACCCAAATCTTGGTTTTATTTATTTATTTATTTATTTATTTATTTATTTTGGTCTTTTTGTCTATTCTAGGGCTGCACCTGCAGCATATGGAGGTTCCCAGGCTAGGGGTCCAATGGGAGCTGTGGTCACCAGCCTATGCCAGAGCCACAGCAACACAGAATCCAAGCCACGTCTGCAACCTACACCACAGGTCACGGCAACGCTGAATCCTTACCCCAATGAGTGAGGCCAGGGATTGAACACACAATGTCATGGTTCCTAGTCAGATTCGTTAACCACTGAGCCACGACGGCAACTCCCAAATCTTGGTTTCTAAATACCATTCCCAGTAAACGTAATCTAGGGCCAAAGAAGGAAAAGTACAAGATGAATCTGTAACATCTGATTGTGCCAGAAAGTAAGGAAGTATCTCAAGAATGACAGACCTGTATTAAAGATTACAAAAGCCAGCCTGAAGAAACTTCTGCTGGCCAAATCAAGACAAATTGAGCATAAAAGTAAATAATAATAGGAACATTTCATAGCTCATTGAGTAATATAGGAAACCATAACTCCATACTGACAAAAGTTAATTAATACTTTGAAAGTTGGACAAAAAATACACAATCCAAAGAACTTCCTCACAAAATATTTATTAAGTATACAGGGAAAAGAGTAATTTTATAATGGAGAAGACTGGCATATTCCACCTTACTCAAGTGATCAAAATTAATGCAATCAATAATGGGAAAAACTGTAACCATATGCACTTGTTAGGACACAATGAGAAGAAAACAGCTCAGAAGAAAAACAGTTTTCTCAATGGAAAACTAATGAGATATCATACCCCAAAATGCAAAAGCTGAATCTAATCATGGGAAAGCATTAGACAAGCCCAAATTGAGTAATATTCTACAATAACTGGCTGTAATCTTTAAAACATGTGAATGTTATGGAAGTCAAAGAAAGTCTGATGAAATGTTTCAGTCTGAAGGAAACTAAAAAAACATGATTACCTAAGTGCAACACCTGATTCTGAATTGGATCTTTTGCTACAAAGAACATTGTTGGGGGCAATTAGTGAAATGTGAATGGTGTCCGAGGATTAGTGTTACATATCAATATTAATATCCTTACTTTGATGGGACATCATGTTGGCAATTTATATTCAGTGGTTTAGGAAATAAAGTTCTCTGCACTGTACTTGGAACTTGTCTAGAAATAAAACTTTAGGAAAATTCAATAATGAACTTGTCTTTACAAAAAAATAGCATATGGAATGGGTGTGGAGAAAAGGGAACCCTCTTACACTATTTGTGGGAATGTAAATGGTACAGCCACTATGGAAAACAGCATTGAGGCTCCTCAAAAAACTTAACATAGAGTTTCCATATGATCCAGCAATGCCACTCCTGGGCATATACCCAGACAAAACTATAATTCAAAAAGATACAATCCAATGTTCATAGCAGCACTATTTATAATAGCCAAGACCTGGAAGCAACCTAAATGTCCATTGACAGATGAATGGATAAAGATGTGGTGTGCATATATATATATATATATATATATATATATATATATATACACACACAATTGAATGCTACTCAGCCATAAAAAAGAATGAAATAACACCATTTGCAGCAACATGGATGGACCTAGGTCTTATATTTATCAACACAATATAAAACCAAAGAGGAACATGCTCAAACACATATCAATCAAACTGATAAATTAAATACAAAGGAAAATATTAAAAGCAACAAGAGAAAAGCAACAAATAACGCACAAAGGAACCCTCATAAGGTTATCAGCTGATTTTTCAGCAGAAACTGCAGGCCAGAAGGGCATGGCATGATATGTTTACAGTGATGAAATGGAACTACAACCAAGAACACACTACAAGGCTTTGATTCAGATTCGACAGAGAAATCAAAAGCTTTACAGACAAGCACAAGCTAAAAGAATTCAGCACCACCAAACCAGCTTTACAAGTGCTAAAGGAACTCTCTAGGTTGAAAAGAAAAGGCCACAAACAGAAACAAGAAAATTACAAGTGGGAAAGCTCATTAGTAAAGGCAAAGATAAAATAAAAGTAGGAAATCATCCACAGACAAATATGATACCAAAACCAGGAATCTTGAGGAGAGGATGAATGTAGAATATTGCAAATACATTGGAAATTACAAGATCAGTAACTTAAAACAATTTTGTATATATATATATAGAATGTTACATCAAAACCTCATGCAAACTACAAACCAAAATACTACAATAGGATTTCCCTGATGGCTCAGCAGGTAAAGGATTCAGCATTGTCACTGCTGTGGGGCAGGTTCTATCCTAGCCCAGGAACTTTTGCATGCATGGGCACAGTTGGAAAAAAACAAAACAAAACAGTAGACACATTCATAAAACAGAAAAGGCAATTCAAATATAACACTAAAGATATTCATCAAATCCTAAGAAAAAAGAACAAAAGAGGAAGGGAAGAAAAAAATCCAGGGAGGAGTTCCCATTGTGGCTCAGCAAAAACAGATCTGGCTAGTATCCATGAGGATGCAGTTTCGATCCCTGGCCTCACTCAGTGGGTTAAGGATCTGGCATTGCTGTGAGCTGTGTTGACTTGTTAATGATGGCCATTCTGACTGGTGTTAGGTGGTACCTCATAGCAGTTTTGATTTGCATTTCTCTAATAATCAGTGATGTTGAGCATTTTTTCATGTGCTTGTTGGTCATTTGTATATCTTCTTTGGAGAAATATCTATTCAGGTCTTTTGCCCATTTTTTAACTGGGCTATTGGCTTTTTTGCTGTTGAGTTATATAAGTTGTTTGTATATTTTAGAGATTAGGCCCTTGTCAGTTGCATTGTTTGAAACTATTTTTTCCCATTCTGTATGTTGCCTTTTTGTTTTTGTTTATGGTTTCCTTTGCTGTGCAAAAGCTTTTAAGTTTGATTAGGTCTCATTGTTTATTTTTGCAGGTGCAGCCCTAAAAAGCAAAAAAAAAAAAAAAGAATGACTGTCATTAATAAGACTACAGATAACAAATGCTGGAGAGGGTATGGAGAAAAGGGAACCCTCCTACATTGTTGACGGGAATGTAAATTGGTACAACCACTATGGAAAACATTATGGAGGTACCTCAGAAAACTAAATATAGAACTACTACATGACCCAGCAATGCCACTCCTGGGCATATATCTGGACAAAACTTTCATTGAAAAAGATACATGCACCCCCTGTGTTCATTTCAACATTATTCATAATAGCCAAAACATGGAAACAACCTAAATGTCATCAACAGATGAATGGATTAAGACGATGTGGTACATACACACAATGGAATACTGTGGCCATAAAAAAGAACAAAATAATGCCATTTGCAGCAACATGGATGGAACTAGAGACTCTCATACTAAGTGAAGTAAGTCAGAAAAAGAAAGACAAATACCATATGATATCACTTCTATCTGGAATCTAATATACAGCACAAATGAACCTGTCTACAGAAAAAAAAAAAAGCAACTCATGGACATGGAGAACAAACTTGTGGTTACCAAGGGGGAGGGGAGGGAGTGGGATGAACTGGGAATTTGAAGTTAGTAGATGAAAACTACTGCATTTGGAGTGGATAAGCAATGGTATCCTGCTGTGTACCACAGGGAGCTATATCTAATCACTTGTGATGGAACATGATGGAGGATAATGTGAGAAAAAGAATGTATATTTATGTATAACTGGGTGTATAATTTGCTATGCACCTGAAACTAGCACAACATTGTAAGTCAACTATGCTCCAATAAAATTAAAAAAAAAGAGGTGGTACATATACACAAGGGAATACTACTCAGTCATAAAAAATAACAAAATAATGCCATTTGCAGCATGTGGATGGACCTATAGATTTATCATATTAAGTGGAGTCAGAAAGAGAAGACAAATATCACTTATATGTGGAATCTAAAATATGACACAAATCAACATATCTACAAAACAAAAAAAGACTCACAGGTATAGAGAACAGACTTGTTGCCAAGGGGGAGGAGGTAGGGAGAGGGGAGGGCTGGGAGTTTGGGGTTAGCACAGGCAAACTACTACATATTGGATGGATAAACAACAAGATCCTATTGTATGGCATAGGGAACTATAGTCAATATTCTGTAATAAAAACACAATGGAAAAGAGGAGTTCCCACTGTGGTGCAGTGGGTTAAGACTCTAACTGCACCAGCTTGGGTTGCTGTGGAGGCATGGGTTCAATCCCCGGCCTAGCACAGTGGGTTAAAAGGAACCAGCATTGCCAAAGCTGCAATTCCCAATGAAATTTTTAAAAAGGGAAAATTGCATAATGCAGAGATGAAAAGCTCAGGGAAGGGAGTTCCCATTGTGGCACAGTGGAAACAAATCCGACTAGTATCCTTGGGGATGTGGGTTCAATCCCTCACTTAGCGGGTCAGAAATCCAGCATTGAGGTGAGCTGTGGTGTAGGTTGCTGATCCTGAACTACTGTGACCATGGTGTTGGCCAGCAGCTGTAGCTCCTATTGACCCCTAGCCTGGGAACTTCCATATGCCATGTGTGCGTCCCTAAAAGGCAAAAAAAAAAAAAAGGAAAACAAAATGGGAAGCATCACAAAGGAGAAAAGACACTGCCAAAAACACAGTGAAGGACATAGAGGACAGGATTGAAATGGAAATGGAAATGAGAAATTTAAAAAGATTAGAGATTAAATGATAGATACAAAAGCAGGCAAAAGAGATCCACTAGTTGCATAATGGATTCCCTGATAAAGAAAACCAAATAATAGAAAATCATTTCAATGTGTAATTCAAAAACATTTTCCAAAAATAAAAGATTATTTGAATCTACAAGGATTCACCATATCCAAGGAAAAGTTAACATGGAAAGGTCAACAGAGAAGCAATTACTTGATTTCAAAAATAAAGAATCCTTTTGGCAATGTAGGCAAATGATCAATTCACTTGTAAGGGGTGGGGGGTTTTAGGCTTACCTGAGACATTTCCACGAAAACATTCATTGCTAAAAGCAATGCCTAGGAAGTTCTCACAAAAAAATAAGTGCCCTCCACACATTTTATACTCAGCTAATGTGGTATATAGGAGTCAAATGTGAGACAATTTGAACACGTAAGAAATCAAGAAATATTGTTTCCATGAGCCTTTTTTTTTTTTGGTCTTTTTAGGGCTGTGCCCATGGCATATGGAAGTTCCCAGGCTAGGGGTTGAGTCGGAGCTACAGCTGCTAGCCTACACCACAGCCACAGCAGTGCCAGATCTGAGCTGTATCTGCAACCTACACCACAGCTAATGGCAAAAGCTGGATCCTTAACCCAATGAGGGAGGCCAGGGATCGAACCAGAATCCTCATGATTCTCAGTCAGGTTCATTACCACTGAGCCATGACAGGAACTCCCCAGTCTGTAGTTTTCATATCCTGTAATGTCTTTTTGTGACCTGGGCATCGGAGTAATGTAGGCCTCATAAAATGTGCTTGGAACTATAGGTGCCGGCCTACACCACAGCCATAGCAGTGCAGGATCTGAGCCATGTCTGCGACCTACACTACAGTTCACGGCAATGCTGGATCCTTAACCCACTGAGCGATGCCAGGGATGGAACCTGAAACCTCCTGGTTCCTAGTCAGATTCGTTTCCACTGCACCATTATGGGAATTCCGGTGTTAATTCTTTTTTAAATGTTTGGCAGATTTTACCTGTGAAGCCATCTGGTCACAGGTTTTTCTTTGTTGGGAGGTTTTAGACTCCTAATTCAATCTCTTCTTAATTGGGCTTTTCAGATTTTCTATTTCTCCAAAATTCAAATATGGTTAGTTGCATGTTTCTAGGAACAACCCATTTCTTCTAGGTTGTCCAATTTGTTGGTGTATAATTTTTTCTTTCTTTTTTATTTTCCTTTGGCTTTTTATGGCCTCACATGTAGCTTATGGAAGTTCCCAGGCTAGGGGTAGAATAGGAACTGCAGCTGCCTGCCTACACCACAGCTCACAGCAATGCCTGATCCCTGACCCACTGATTAAAACTGCATCCTCATGGATACTAGTTGGATTTGTTTCCACTGAGCCACAGTGGGAACTCCCTGGTGTATAATTTTTTTAAATAGCCTCTTTTATTTTTAGTTTAGTTTTTTTAGCCATGCCCACAGTGTGTGGAAGTTCCCAGGCCAGGGATCAAACCCACACCACAGAAGCAAGGCACACCAATGACAAAGCCAGATCCTTAACCTGCTGAGATACATGGGACCTCTGCTGTGGTGTATAATTATTCACTGTAGTCTCTTATGATCCTTTGCGTTTCTATGGTGTCAGTTGTAATGTCTCATTTTTCTTTTATAGTTCTATTTATGTCTTTTGTCTTGATAAATCTAGCTGAAGGTTTGTCAGTTTTATCTTTAAAAAAATTAAACAAAAACTTTTATTTTTGTTGATCTCTCCTATTGTTTTTCTATTCTCTAGTTCACTTACTTTTGCTCTGATCTGTTGTCTCCTTCCTTCTGCTAACTTTGGGCTTAGTTGGTTTTTCTTTCTTTTTTGTCCACACCCATGGCATGGGGAATTCCCAGACCAGGGATCGAACTTGCACCACAGGAGTACCCAGAGCCACAATAGTGACAACGCTGAATTCTTAACCTGCTGAACCACCAGGGAACTCCTGTTTTTCTTTTTATAATTCTTTGAGGTATAAATTTAGATTATTTGAGATCTTTCCTTTTTCTTTTGTTTTTTGATCTTTTTTTATTAATGTGGACATTTATTTTTGCAAACTTTCCCCTCAGCGCTGCTTTTGCTGTCTCTCATAAGTTTCAGCATGTTGTGTTTCCATTTTCATTTGTTTCAATTTATTTATTTATTTATTTATCTTTTTGCTATTTCTTGGGCTGCTCCCATGGGATATGGAGGTTCCCAGGCTAGGGGGCAAATCAGAGCTGTAGCTGCCAGCCTACGCCAGAGCCACAGCAACTCAGGATCCGAGCCTCATCTGCAACCTACACCACAGCTCACGGCAACACCAGATCATTAACCCACTGAGCAAGGGCAGGGATCGAACCCGCAACCTCATGGTTCCTAGTCGAATTCGTTAACCACTGTGCCACAATGGGAACTCCGGTTTCAATTTATTTTTTGACTTCCCTTTTGATTTTATCTTTGACCCATTGGTTGTTCAAGACTGTGTTACTTAATTTCCACCTATTCATGAATTTTCCAGTTTCTTTCTTTCTTTTTTTTTTTTTTTTTTTGGCTTTTCTAGGGTCACACCGGTAGCATATGGAGGTTCCCAGGCTAGGGGTCTAATCAGAGCTGTAGCCACCAGCCTACGCCACACCCATAGCAATGGCACAGCTCACAGCAACACTGGATCCTTAACCCAGTGAGCAAGGCCAAGGATCAAACCTGCAACCTCATGGTTCCTAGTCGGATTCATTAACACTGACCCATGACAGGAACTCCTTCCCACTGCTATTGATTTCTAGTTTCATACCATTGTGGTTGGAAAAGATATTTGGTACAATTTTAGTCTTTTTAAATTGTGTGTGTGTGTGTGTGTGTGTGTGACCTAACATGTATTCTATCCTGAAGAATGTCTTTTTTTTTTTTTTTTCTGTTACCTAACATTGACATTTTTTTCTGTGACCCAACACGTGTTCTATCCTGGAGAATGTTCTATGTGCGCTTGAGATGAAATGTGTATTCTGTTGCTGTTGGATGGATTGTCCTATATATGTCTGCTAGGTTCACTTGGTCTAAAATATAGCTCAAGTCCAATGCTTCGTATTGACTTTCTTTCTGGATGATCCATCTATTGTTGAAAGTGGGGTGCTGAAGTCTTTACTATTATTAATTATTATTATTATCTATTCTTCCCTCCAGACTTGTTAGTATTTGCTTAACATATTTAGGTGCTCCAATACTGGGCATGTATATACTTAAAACTGTCCTATCTTCTTAAGAATTGACCTCTTTATCATTATATAATGACCTTCTTTTTCACTTATTACAGTTTTTGACCTAAATTCTATTTTGTCTGATAGAAATATAGCTACCCCTGCTCTCCTCATTTACACTTGCATGACGTATCTTTTTCCATCCCTTTACTTTGAGCCTGTGTGTGTGTCCTTGAAGCTAAGGTGAGTCTCTTATAGGCAGCATATAGGTGGATCTTGTTTTTTTATCCATTCAGCCACTCTATGCCTTAATGTACTGGAACATTTCATCCATTTACATTTAAAGTACTTATTGATAAGAAAGGACTTACTATTGCCATCTGTTCATTGTTTTCTGGCTGTTTTGCAGTTCCTTTTTCCCTCTCTTGCTGTCTTCCTTTGTGAATTGATGATTTTTCATAGTTGTATATTTTGATTCCTTTCTCTTCATCTTGTGTATATCTACTATAGATTTTTATTTTGTAGTTACCCTGAGGCTTATCTGAAACATTTTAGAGATATTACAGTCTATTTTAAGCTGATAACTTTGATTACGTACAAAAACTCTACCTTTCAATCCCATTTTATGGTTTATGTGTTTTAATAGTACATTTTACATATTTTATATGGTTGTATCCATTAACAAATCATTGTACTTATACCTATTTTTAATATTTTTGTCCTTCAACTTTAAGCAATATTAGAGTTAGGTGGTCAACACACTATCATACAATAGTATTATTCTAAATCTGACTGTATGCTTGCCTTTACCAGTATGAGATTTATTTTCATATGCTTTCATCTTACTAGTTAGCATCTTTTCATTTCAGCTTGAAGAACTCTTTTCAGCATTTCTTATAAGGCAGATCTGATTGTGTTGAACTCCTTTTGGCAACACCAAATATGGGGGTCATGGTGACTCACTGGTTCAGGCCATTGGGGCCACATCTTTGACAACTGCATGGCCCTTGGCCAGTACTATTGAGAGTCTTCAGAGACTCCAAGGGCTGTTAGGGTCCTCATCAGTGTCTCCAGATCCAGCAGCTAGGGACCAAGGCAAGCAGCAGTGGTGGCTGGAGGGGTCAGCTGCTGGTGCCTGGAGTGGCAAGGAGTAGTTGCAAACATATATGTAGTAGTGGGGACCAGGGCAGGCAGCAAGGGCTGGGGTTAACTGTGTACACACTGGTACCTGCAGGGGTCCTGGCTTTCTTTGTGCACTACCATTGCTACTGGGTCTCACCATGGACGCATGACAGTGGAGCCCACCTGGGACTGAGCAAAGGGCATACAGGTACACAGCTGGAGGGGCTAGCTGCAGATTAATGTTGTGCTGCAGACCACTGGCAGAAGACAGGGCATGATTCAGGCCCACAAGCAACTGCAGGATCCCAAGCTTTTCCTGGCTGCATAGTCTCCATATGGAGAGAGTAGTGGAGTCTGGTGACAGGCATCAGGCAGTGGACAGCTGGTGGGGCTATACCCAAGTATATGCACAGCAGTGGGGTCACCTGCAGAGGTCTAGCCTGGCTGCTAGTGCAATTCCTGGGCTCCATTAGGCAAGAGGAGAGAATCAGACAGCTGGCATTAGAAAATTCAACTACTTGTGGACAAAAGTCAGTGAAATCTGCAGGGGATCCAAAGAAGCTATGCAGGCTGTAAGTTTCTTCGGTGTTGAGAGCTGCTAGGGTCACCAAAGCAGTGTAGGCTACAGGGAATTGTGGTTGCTCTGACTGCGTGACTACTGGTAGCCCCTACTCTTCTTCCTTGTTCCTAGCCATCTTTTACATCTCAGCTTTACCAGTCTCTGGGTAGGGTGAAACTGAAGTAGCTCCTCAGTATGGTGCCCCAAAAGGCTGGGGAAGCTGGTTACTCACCTCTCTCTTCTTTTCCTGGTGAGTTGTTTCGGCGCTGAGCAATGCTGCCTTAAGGGATGGGTTGATGGAGGCAAAAATGAAGCTGTCTTCCTTCCCTTTCTGTGTAGTTAGTCCCAAGTTTTTTGTTTTGTTGCTGCAGTTTCTTAAGTGGACTCCAGAGCTCTCCAGAACTGTTTTTACTTGTAGGGGACCTTTGTAGGGGATTGGAGGTAGGAGTCTTCTACTCTGCCATCTGGGTGATGTCACTCCCAAATTCATGTGGTTTTAAGCTACTAAATTTGTGGTAATTTATTAAGGCAGCTATAGTAAACTAATATAGCCAGGTGTTACTCTGAAGATTTTTCTTTTTGTCTTTTTGCCTTTTCTAGGGCCACTCCTGCGGCACATGGAGGTTCTCAGGCTAGGGGTCCAACTGGAGCTGTAGCTGCTGGCCTATGCCAGAGCCACAGCAACGCCAGATCTGAGCCGAGTCTGCGACCTGCAATGCCGGATCCTTAACCCACTGAGCGAGGCCAAGGATCAAACCCATAACCTCATGGTTCCTAGTCGGATTCGTTAACCGCTGAGCCACAATGGGAACTCCAAAATTTTTATTATATTATTTCATCCAACTCTCACCTTTTCACATCTCCTCATTAATCAGAGAGAGATGCATTAGTAATTTACCATCCTCAGTTGATCCCACCATATGCACCTGTACCAAACATGTGCAGAATCTTCCTTGACTGCTTTACTCTGGGACAGAGAAGAATCTGAAGAGCCCTAAGCCTAGAAATCCCATACCAATCCCATAGCCCAGGGTCCAAATAAGGTGGAAACAAGTTGCAACAGGGAAAAAAAAATGACTATATTTCTGTTGACTTGTTTTAAGAGATTTTTATTTTTGGCTATGGCATGCAGGGGCTTGATCTGTTTCCAGACAAGGTATCGAACCTGGGCCACGGTGGTGAAAGAGCTGAATCCTAACCATTAGACCATGAGGGAATTCCCCTCATTGACTTGTTTTGTAAATCTGGATTTTCATTTTTTAATTTCTTAAAAATTATTTTTATTATAGTTGATTTACAATGTTCTGTCAATTTCTGCTGTACAGCAAAGTGACCCAGTCATACATATGTATACACTATTTCTCATATTATCTTCCACCATGTTATATCACAAGTGATTAGATATAGTTCCCTGTGCTATACAGTAGGACCTCATTGCTTATCCATTCTAAATGTAATAGTTTGCATCTACTAACCCCAAACTACCAGTCCATCCCATTCCTTCCCCCCTTCCCTTTGGCAACCACAAGTCTACTCTCCTTGTCTGTGAGACTGTTTCTGTTTGTAGATAGGTACATCTACGCCATATTTTAGATTTCGTATATCATTATGGTATTTGCCTTTCTCTTTCTTACTTCACTTAGTATGAGAATCTCTAGTTCCATCCATGTTGCTGCAAATGACATTTTTTGTGGCTGAGTAGTACTCCATTGTGTCTATGTACCACATCTTCTTTTTTTTTAATGATTTTTATTTTTTCCATTATAGTTGGTTTATAGTGTTCTCTCAGTTGCTACTGTACAGCCAAGTGACCCAGTTACACATATACACACATTCTTTTTGTACCACATTTTCTTAATCCATTTGTCGATGGACATTTAGGTCGTTTCCATGTCTTGGCTATTGTGAATAATGCTCCAATGAACATATGGGTGCATGTATCTTTTTCAATGGAAGTTTTGTCCAGATATATGCCCAGGAGTAGGATTGCTGGATCATATGGTAGTTCTATATTTAGTTCTCTGAGGAACTTCCATACTGTTTTCCATAGTGGTTGTACCAATTTACATTCCCACCAACAGTGTAGGAGGGTTCCCTTTTCTCCATACCCTCTCCAGCATTTGTTATCTGTAGTCTTATTAATGACAGTCATTCTTTTTTTTTTTTTTTTTTTTTTTTTTTTTTTTTTTTTTTGCTTTATAGGGCTGTACCTGTGGCATATGGAGGTTCCCAGGCTAGGGGTTGAATCAGAGCTACAGCTGCTGGCCTATACTACAGCCACAGCAACTCAGTATCTGAGCCGTGTCTGCAACCCACACCACAGCTCACAGCAACGCCGGGTCCTTAACCCACTGAGGAAGGCCAGGGCTCGAACCTGCAACTTCATGGTTACTAGTCAGGTTCCTTAACCACTGAGCCATGACGGTAACTCCAATGATAGTCATTCTGACTGGTGTTAGATGGTACCTCATTTTAGTTTTGAACTGCATTTCTCTAATAATTAGTGTTGTTGAGCATTTTTTCATGTGCTTCTTGGCCATCCATGTATCTTTGGAGTAATGTCTATCTAAGTCTTCTGTCCATTTTTCAATTGGATTTTTTGTTTGTTTGTTTTGTCTTTTTGCCTTTTCTTGGGCCGCTCCCATGGCATATGGAGGTTCCCAGACTAGGGGTCTAATCAGAGTTGTAGCCGCCAGCCTACACAAGAGCCACAGCAACGCGGGATCTGAGCCAGGTCTGCGACCTACACCACAGCTCTCGGCAATGCTGGATCCTTAACTCACTGAGCAAGGGCAGGGATGGAACCCGCAACCTCATGGTTCCCATTCTGATTCGTTAACTGCGGGGAGCCGAGAGGATACAAGGACTCAAAAAAAGGACCCTGTCTGATGGTAGAAAAACCTGAAGGCAGGTTCCTAACCAAGGAAGGGAGCTCACCTGAACGGTACATGCTGAAGTTGGGCCTCTGGTCAGGATGAAAGCCTGCCTGTACGGTACAAGCCAAGGGCAGGCCTCAGGTTACACGGCTCTCATTTTAATGTTTATGGAGAAGAATTGGGGCTTTCCTGGGAAAACAATTTCCAGTTTGCACTGGAGAACATGGATTGTTTCTCAGGTGACCTAGTCTTTCCTGTTGTTTTATTTGTTATTCAGGTTTCCTCAGTCTTTCCTGATTATTTGCTTATTATTCTTATTTCCCATTCTTATTTTCTTGTGGTGATTTGTGATTTAACAAAATTACAATAATAATATAATAAGAATTTCATTCTAAAGAACTTTCCCCTATTTAAATCCAACTTAATTAAAAACATAGTGTTTATCTACTAACTAGTTATACAGTAAACTTTAGAGTTAGGATTTTAATGAGGTCTATAGAAGTTAGACATATATTATTCTTGATCAAAAGAAACCCAGCTGTGAGTATTGTGCTTGATTTTAGAAACTTTTAGCAGTAGCTAGCTAAGTTGATTTGTATTTTCTCACACTGTCTCCCTGCCAAGGACACTTTGAAGATAGACACTAGTCTAAAGACAGGATTTTTTGTGTTTGTGACTTCTTCAGCTTGTGGGAATTAGCTGGCCATGAGATGGTTTGCGCTGGGTCTCCTCTTTCCCACATGATATGCTGTGCCTGTTTGTCCTTGAATTGTACTCACTAAATTTACTTAAGTTAAAGATTTTAAAACATGACGTATTGCTACTGCAACATGTGATCAAAAAACAAAGTCTAATAGTTAACCAATGTACTTTTAACACTGTGTTGTAATCTGTAGTGAAAAACTGTCTATATAATTAACCACTTATGCCAATAAAATTTGAGCAGTCCAGCGCCCTGAAAGAAGGGACAAAGAGGCTGTCTCCATTCTTTCGCCGACGCTGTCCATCTCCTATCAGGATGTATACTCCCTGGTCACCGGAGCTGGCCTCTGGCAGTTAACCACTGCACCACGACGGGAACGCCTGGGTTGGGTTTTTTTTTGCTGTTGAGTTATATGAGTTGTTTGTATATTTTGGAGATTACGCCCTTGTAGGTTGCTTCATTTGCAACAGTTTTCTCCCATTCCATGGGTTATCTTTTGTTTTTGTTTTTGTTTGGTTTCTTTTATTGTGCTGGATTTTTAAATTAGGTTAAGATGATACGTCTATTTTTACTATTTGCTTTAAAGTGGATTATGGTACAAGATGGATGTGTCTTAGACTTTATCCATCAGGCTTTATTCTAACTAACATCTCTAGTTTGAACCCACAGGACAGTCTCACACACACACACACACACACACACACACACACACACTCATCAACCATGGGTGAGTTCTTCTACAAACACCTGTCCTTTATGCAGTTGTGGGAGGAATAAGGGCAGCAGTAACACTGTCCTACCTCTGACTTCTCTCTGCTTTGTAATTTTATTACAAAAGAATTCACTTAACATGCTTCATTGAGGCTTCTGCATGTGATTCTTCACCTATAGAAAATAGAATGGGGAGTTCCCATCATGGCTCAGTGGTTAACAAACCTGATTAGTATCTATGAGGATGCGGGTTTGATCCCTAGCCTTGGTCAGTGGGTTAAGGATCCAGCGTTGCTGTGAGCTGTGGTTTAGGTCTCAAACATGGCTCAGATCCCGCCTTGCTGTGGCGTAGGCCAGGAGTTACAGTTCCGATTTGACCCCTAGACTGGGAACCTTCATATGCCATGCGTGCATCTCTAAAAAGACAAAAGACAAAAAAAGAAAAAAGGAAAAGAAAATAAGATGGTATCTATTGTCAGGACTATTATAAGGATTAAAATGAGGAATTTCTGTTGTAGCTCAGTGGGTTAAGAACCTGACTAGTATCCATGAGGGTGTGGGTTTGATCTCTGGCTTCGCTCAGTGCATTAAGGATCTGACATTACATACAAGCTGTGGTGTAGGCTGCAGATGTAGTGTGGATCTGGCATTGCCATGGCTGTGGCATAGGCTGACAGCTACAGGTCCAATTCAGCCCCTAGCCTGGGAACTTCCATAAGCCATAAGTGTGGCCCTAAAAAAAAAAAAAAAAAAAGGATTAAAATGAGATGATATAAGTAAGTCGTGGACTTAGCAATCATGGTTATTGGCGTGCCTTCACAACCTGTGCTGAGAGAACTTGGGCAGCTTTGTTGGTCAACAGCTGACTGGATTATATGTGGACATCCAATTCCTCAAAGACAGCCAGATCCATAAGCTGACCAGATACTAATAATGCAGTTTAGTGGAGAAAGTTCTGTCTAAAAAAAGTAATGTAGCAGCAGTTTGCTCTCTAGAATCTGAAATGGGAAATAAGGAGAGAATCAGGCGATTAGAGGCCGAAAATGAAGCTAAAAAGATGTAGTGAGGAAGTTGTGGGGCCAGAAGAAAGTTCTAGTTTAGAGTAGGGCTAAGTTATCAGGAAAAAAACTATGAGTATGCAAAAGCAGTGAGGTCAAGAAGACATACAGAATGGATGCTGAGGAAGTCAGGAGAAGTGGGAATTCCCCCAGTAAGCAAAGTTCATAGTAGCTGAGTCACATAAATGGCAGAAAAGTACAGTGAAAATCCATTAACTCCTGCCACTGAGATTCTTGGAGTCATCTTACACCCAGAAGAGTTCCTGTTCTTAGATTTCTGTAGTATACCTATCCTCCTTATTTCCACATGCCATCTTAAAAAAAAAAAAAAAAACTCCCATTACTTGAGGTGGACTATTAATCCTTATTTCTCACACAAGAGCTTACTGAAAACAAAAAGAATCCATGTGGTAGATTCATCTCATTTTTAAAAATGGATCATGAAACAGTGGGGCACAAGGGAAACAGGAGAATATTCCTGGCAAAGGGAATATCAGGAGTTAAGGCTTGGAGAGAGTACTAAGGGCATTGGTGGGTGAGCAGAACCTGAGACTATTAGTCAGAGGGTTGTAAGGGATGAGAACCAGAGTAGGGAACGGTAGTTAGGAACCTAGATTACACATGATGGGCAGCCTTTCCCCCTCACCCGCCTCCATCACAGGCTGAAGCTCCTCTACTAAGGATTCTCACACCTCAGGGTTTTATTTTTTTATTTTTTATCTTTTCAAAGGCAAGATTTTTTTTCAATAAAACTGGAAAAGGCTCTACAAAAAGTCATGATTGCATCCATTCCAGCAATCTGAGGTGGATACCATAGACTGAGCATCAGAGTGGCAGGCACTCTGGGCTCACAGCTTCCTTCCATGGCTCTCTAGGCAAGATTCCTCAGGGTTTTATTTTAATAATGCTTATTATCTAAAGATCTTTAAAGATCAGTCGACAATTTGACATAAGTCCTACCCCCACTCTGGGCAAGCTGTACACCAACCTAACTGATTAATGATTAAAGGCCTAATTATTATTATAGAAGACACCACCAGACCAGCACCCCTTGGCCCCCCCTTTTTTTTGGCCATAGTGCGTAACAGCTTGATGTGGGAGGTCTCAGTTCTCAGACCAGGGATTGAACCCAGGGCTGAAGTGGTGAAAGCACTGACTCCTAACCATTAGACCACTAGGGAACTCCCCAGACCAGGCCCTTGCCTTTGCCTTTCAAAAGCTTCAAGGAAGCTGCTTGAAAGAAACACAGAAAACAAACCAACTCTCTGTCACATTTGTCCTGTGACCTTATGGAGAGAACTAAGTTTCCCATTTGTGGCTTAATCTGCCCTAGCTCAGATGACTCAAGTCCCAGAGGGGTTTGGATCCAGGTCAGCACTGGTAAATACCACTGGGTCTAGGTTCGGGTTCAGTATCAAAATCTGTTTTTCTCAAGTGTTTTCCAAATTTCCTAGGCTCCCTGAACCTGGGGAACAGACTTCAGAATGGTGCTGTCTAGGAGTTCCCATTGTGGCTCAGTGGAAGTGAACCTGACCAGTATCCATGAGGATGCAGGTTCGATCCCTGGCCTCGCTCAGTGGGTTAAGGATCTGGCATTGCCATGAGCTGTGGTATAGGTCGAAGACGAGGCTTAGATCCTGAGTTGCTGTGACTGTGGCAAAGGTTGGCAGCTGCAGCTCTGATTCGACCCCTAGCCTGGGAACTTCCATGTGCCATGGGTGCAGCAATAAAGATAGGAGGAAAAAAGAAAAAAAAAAAGAACAGTGCTATCCAATAGAAGTATAATGCAAACCTAAATTTATATCTAAATTTATTTTACTATTTATTTATTATTATTTTTCCTTCTTAGGGCTGCACCTGCGGCTAATGGAGATTCCTGGGCTAGGGATCAAATTGGAGCTGCAGCTGCCAGCCTATGCAACAGCCACAGCAATGTGGGATTTGAGCAGAATCTGTGACCTACACCACAGCTTGCAGCAATGACAGATCCTTAACCCACTGATCGAGGCCAGGGATTGAACCAGTATCCTCAAGGACACTATGTTGGGTTCTTAACCCACTGAGCCATAATGGGAATTCCAAACTCTGTATCCAATTTTATTTTATTTATTTATTTATTTATTTTCTTTTTTGTCTTTTCTAGGGCTGCACCAGCAGCATATGGAGGTTCCCAGGCTGGGGGTCCAACTGCCAGGTAGCCACCTGCCTACGCCACAGCCACAGCAACGTGGGATCCGAGCAGTGTCTGCTACCTACACCACAGCTCATGGCAACGCTGGATCCTTAACACACTGAGCAAGGCCAGGGATTGAACCAGCAACCTCATGGTTCCCAGTTGGATTTGTTAACCACTGAGCCAAAATGGGAACTCCCAGTGCATATTTTCTATTCATGTAGATCTCAATTCAGACTAGCCACATTTCAAGTGTCCAATAATAGCTACATCTGGCAGGCAACTACTGTTTTAGACAGCGCAGGTCTAGAGTAACCTGTCTTGCTTTCTCCTTCCCACTCACCTCCCACTCCTATCAGGTGCATCGATTTGAGGGGTGGGCCAGAAATGTTCAAGTTCAGGTGCCTTGTTGTCATGCTGATGCTATGAGTCCACTAGGAAGAACAAAGCTGCTGTTCTTCTGAACCATTGTCATCTATTCCAGTGTCCCTTCCTGATATCAAGGACTAGTATTCGCAGAAACTTTGGTCTATACTTTATTTATTTATTTATTGTTGTCTTTTTAGGGCTGCACCCACAGCATATGGAAGTTCCCAGGCTGGGGGTTGAATCAGAGCTGTAGCTGCTGACCTACACCACACACCTCGAAGCAACACTGATCCTTAACCCAATGAGTGAGGCCAGGGATCAAACCTGCATCCTCATGGATACTAGCTGGGTTTGCTACTGCTGAGCCACAACGTGAACTCCTGATCTATGCTTTATTATAGCACCTAGTTCACTTTGCCTTACAGTCAGATGTTTATGTTTCAGACTTCTGGATTACTAATGCCTTAATGGCATTTGTCCTACTCCCTGTCATCTCTTTTCATTAGGTTTAGCACTTAAGTCATCAATAGATGTCTGTTGAGTGAATGAATGAAACAGTTCTTACAAGACTGATGACCATGTCTTATGGAAGCCTTTGTTTCATCTAAGACCTCCAGGTTCATACAACCCATTTCCTGATTAAACAGTGAAGCCACTCAGGGCACTATTGGTCTTAGCCTGGAAACTGAGGAAAACACCTGCCTTTAAATTTGGGGTCTTTATGATCTGTTGAATTCAATTCAACAGATAGTTCTTCAAAAACTCCTATGTTCTAGGCACCATGCTGGGTGCTGCGGAAGCTGAAAAGATGAGTAAGAAATATCCTTGCCCTCAAGTGTCTAAGTGTCTAGTAGAGGGCACAGATAATTATACACAGTGACTATACACAAATAATTATAATAATAATTATAATAATTATAATTTCAGGTTGAGTAAGTGCTCTAAGCAGAATAAAGAGCCCTGTGGGGAGGAGTTCCTGTTGTGGTGCAGCAGAAATCAATCCAACTAGTAACCATGAGGTTGTGGGTTCAAACCCTGACCTCACTCAGTGGGTCGGGGAACTGGCATATGCTGTGGCTGTGGTGTAGGCTGGCAGCTGTAGCTCTGATTCAATGATCCCCGTCCTGGGAACCTCCATAGTGGGGACCTAAAAAAAGACAAAAGGCCATTTAAAAAAAAAAAAAGAGTCCTAAAGAGGAGAGGGGCCAAGACAAAGGACTTGCAAAAGGGGTTTAGTTCAGCCTTATCCTTTGAAATGTAGGAAGGGATTTAAACAATTTGAATAGAGGGAGGTAAAGAAAGCTTTAGAAAATCTGACAGATGAGAAAGAAACAATACAAAGGAGGTGTGGTGAAGAGACTAATTAGGACAAAGAAATGAAATGTAATTCAAAGAGCAAGGTGGAAGAAATCACAAGGGGGGCAGAGAAACAAACCCTATTGAAATGGTGAGGGGTCCACAGTTGGCAGGAACCCTTGTTTAAGAAGGCAATGCCGGGAGCTTCCGTCGTGGCTCAGTGGGAAAGAATCTGACTAGTATCCATGAGGATGCAGGTTTGATCCCTGGCCTTACTCAGTGAGTTGGTTAAGGATCCAGAGTTGTTGTAAGCTTTGGTGTAGGTCACAGACACAGCTTGGATCCTGCACTCCTGTGCCTGGGGTGTAGGCCGGCAGCTATTGCTCCAATTTGTCTCCTAGCCTGAGAATCTCCATATGCTACAGCTGTGGCCCTAAAAAGACAAAAATAAAAGGCAATGCCAGAGTTAAGGCATTGTCACTGAAGCAGCTTGGGTCAATGCTGTGGTGTGGGTTTGATCCCTGGCCTGGGAATTTCCATATGCTTCAGGCATGGCCAAAACAAAACGAAACAAAACATAAAGGCAATGCCATGAAGAGGAGCTCACTGGAAGTGAAGCTGCGAATTCCAGGAGTAGGTGAAGTGGGTCTGCATCTCATACTCACAGTGGCAGAGTCAGGGACTGGAGGAATGGAGAGGCTTGGGGTCAAGGAAAGGGGAATCTTTTAAAGAATGTTACACAACAAAGAAAATAAATAAATAAAAAAAAGAATGTTACACAACCAGATTTGAGCAAAGTCCCAGAGTGACAAAGTACTAGATCAGGTAAACCAAAAAGAACTTTATGTGACACAGCAGACATAAGCAGTATTCTGGCTAGAAAGTATTGCATTCCCCTGAGATCAAAGGAACAGTGTGAACAGGAATCAGACACCAGCCTGGGAGACAGAAGAATGGAAACATCAATTGATTCAGTTACAATGTAAATTACAAGTGGTGATAGTCTTTCCCAAGCCACTAAAGTTGGGATTCATGCCTAGAGATGTGTAGGCAGTTCGGTACACATGCAAATGTTGCACCCACAGCAGTAAGAAAAAGACTGGCACTGAGGTAGGTTTATAAAGGGAAAGAAGAGAAAATCTGATTTAAGGACAAAACTGACTTTCGAATTTATTTTAGGAATTCTTCTTTTTTTTTTTTGTCTTTTTTTTGCCATTTCTTGGGCCGCTTTCCGCAGCATATGGAGGTTCCCAGGCTAGGGGTCGAATCGGAGCTATAGCCACTGGCCTACACCAGAGCCACAGCAACGCGGGATCCGAGCCGCGTCTGCGACCTACACCACAGCTCATGGCAACGCCGGATCGTTAACCCACTGAGGGAGGGCAGGGACCGAACCCACAACCTCATGGTTCCTAGTCGGATTTGTTAACCGCTGTGCCATGATGGGAACTCCTCAAATTATTTTAAAATTTCAAACAGATTCAGACATAGAGAACAGACTTATGGTTGCTAAGGGGGAGGGGGAAAAGAGTGGAATAGACTGGGAATTTGGAGTTAATAGATGCAAACTATCACATTTAGAATGGATAAGCAATGAGGTCCAGGGAACTATATCCAGTCTTGGGATAGACCATGATGGAAGATAACATAAGAAAGGGAATATGTGCGTGTGTGTATGTCTGGGTCACTTTGCTGTGCAGCAGAAATTGGCACAACATTGTAAATCAACTAACTTAATAAAAAAATTTTAATTAAAAAAAACTTCAGATGCCCCTGAGCATTTTTACCTCAGGAGAGAGATCAGGCCCTTATACCTTTCAGAATAGGTATACCAGGGTGCCTGCAAAACATGTTTTTGCATTCAGTGATACATACCCAGAGCTCTAAAGGAGACTCAACGGTTAGCATACACTGAGCATGTGGCGATTACCAGGCCATGTGCAAAGTGCTTTTACAGGCATTGTCTCATTTAATCCTCACAATATTACTCATGACATTACATTATTATCTTCATTTCACATGAGGAAACAGGTACAAAGCTTGCCAAGACCATGATATTAGTAACTCGTGGGGCTGTAGGAAATTTTGTATCTTATAAATTCATGATTTTTTATAGTTATTGGACTAATCAGATTTCCTTTTTTTTTTTTTTTAGGGCTGCACCCATGGCATATGGAGGTTCCCAGGCTAGGGGTCGAATCTGGGCTACAGCGGCTGGCCTACACCACAGCCACAGCAATGCAGGATCTGAGCCGCATCTGTGACCCACACCACAGCTCACAGCAATGCCAGACCCTTAACCCACTAAGCGAGGCCAGGGATCGAACCTGAAACCTCATGGTTCCTAGTCAGATTTGTTTCCGCTGCACCATGACGGGCACTCCCTGATTTCCTCTTTTTTTGTGTGAGTTTTAGCGAAATATATTTCCTAGGAATTTAGTTCATTTAAATCAAACTTATTGGCATAAATTTGGTCAAATTTCATAATTTCTTCAAGGTCTTTAGGCCGGAGATATATTCTTCATTTCTCATACTGGCTATATGTGCTTCTTTCTCTTTTTCTTGACTAGTCTTGTCAGAAATGTATCAATTTAATTAGTCTTTTCAAAGAAACATTTTTTTTTTCTTTTTGCCTTTTCTAGGGCTGCTCCAGTGGCACATGGAGATTCCCAGGCTAGGGGTCGAATTGGAGCCGTAGCCACCAGCCTACACCAGAGCCACAGCAACGCGGGATCCGAGCTGTGTCTGCAACCTACACCACAGCTCATGGCAATGCCGGATCCTTAAGCCACTGAGCAAGGGCAGGGATTGAACCCGCAACCTCATGGTTCCTAGTCGGATTCGTTAACCACTGAGCCACGACAGGAACTCCAAGAAACATTTTCTTAATTTGCTGTTCCTTTCTATTTTAGGTTTGTTTCCTATTTGATGAATTTCTCCTCTTATGTATATTATTTCTTTCCTTCTATTTTCCTTGGGGTATTTTTGGTGATTTTTTTTATTTTAGTTTCTTGTGATGTATGCTTACTGGATCGATTTTTAGCCTTTGTTCTTATTTAAGGTACGTATTTAAGACTATACAACTTGTGAAAGCATGCATTCCACATGCTCTGCTTGCTGCATCCCACAACTTTCATATTTTATTATCATTTAGTTTAAAATACTTTCTAATTTCTATTATCATTTTTTTTAATGCATGGGTTATTTAGAAGCCTATCTCATTATTCAGATATGAGGTTTTTCTAGTTATTACTTTTTGTTGATTTCTTGCTTAATTGTACTGTGGTCAGAGAAACACTTTGATATTTCAATTATTTGAAATTTGTTGAGACTTACTTTATGGCCCAGTATATCGTCTGTAGCAGACTGTATTTTCCAAAGATGGCCACAAGAATATCCCAATGCTACATACTCTTTTGCTATGTGACTTTGCCACTGACTCATCAAGGGATGAGTCTATGTTTTCATCCCCTTTAATTTAAGAAGGCTCTATACTAACCAAGATAAAATAACTGGCCTGGTAGCTTTTGCTTTCAGTTTCTTGGAGGATGGCCACCATGTAAGACGGGTGACTACCCTGAGATCATCCTGTGTAAGACTCAAGCCATGTGAGGAGTTCCCGTTGTGGCGCAGTGGTTAACGAATCCGACTAGGAACCATGAGATTGCGGATTCGATCCCTGCCCTTGCTCAGCGGGTTAAAGATCCGGCATTGCCTTGAGCTGTGGTGTAGGTCGCAGACGCGGCTCGGATCCCGCGTTGCTGTGGCTCTGGCGTAGGCCGGTGGCTACGGCTCCGATTCGACCCCTAGCCTGGGAACCTCCATATGCTGCGGGTGCAGCCCTAGAAAAGGCAAAAAGAAAAAAAAAAAAAAAAAAGACTCAAGCCATGTGGAAGGACTTGGAGGATGAGATATACTGAGAAGAGAAAGAGAGGCCAAGGAGCACCAAGATGCCAAGACATGTGACTAAAGGAGCCATCTTGGCTATCCCTCAAGACTTCAGATGACTCAAGTCTCAGCTGTTTCTAACTGTAGTCACATAGGAGACCGCAAGTGAAAACCACTCATCTGAGCCCAGTCAACCCACAGAAACTCGAAAGATAATAATTGCTGTTTTAAGCTCTATCTTTTTTTTTGGTCTTTTTTTAAGGGCTGCACCCTTGGCATATGGAAGTTCCTAGGCTAGGGGTTGAGTCAGAGTTGTGGCTGCTGGCCTACACCACAGCCACAGCAACATGGGATCCAAGCTGTGTTTGCAACCTATACCACAGCTCACGGCAATGGTGGATCCTTAATCCACTGAGCTAGACTAAGGGTCGAACTTTCATCCTCATGGATATTACTTGGGTTCATTACCTCTGAGCCACAATAGGAACTTCTAAGCTTTTTTTCATTTAATGATAACTTATAATGTAGCAACAGTTACCCAGAATATGGTCAATTTGTTTAAATGTTCTGTGCATATTTAACAAGAATTAACAACTGTAATTTTGGGTTGTGATATTTTATATGCATCAAATTCAGCCAAGTTCATTAATGTGTATATCCAAATCTATATCCTTAATGATTCAGTTTGCTTTCTAAAAATTACTGGGAGAAGCATTTTTGAAAAATCTCTCAACATGATCTTGTATTTGCCTATTTCTCCTTTTAGTTCTGTAAATTTTTGCTTTATTGGAGGCTAAGTTGTTAGTCCAGTACAAATTTACAGTTGAATATCTTCCTTGTAAACACAATCTTTTATCACTGCCAAGTATTGCTTTTTTTTTTTTTTCCAATTCAAAAATTTTATTTATTTTTTATTTATTTATTTATTTATTTATTTATTATTTTCCCACTGTACAGCAAGGGGGTCAGGTCATCCTTAGATGTATACATTGCAGTTACAGTTTTTTCCCCCACCCTTTCTTCTGTTGCGACATGAGCCAAGTATTGCTTTTTATTTCCAGTAATGCTTTTGTCTTAAAAGTTTATTTTGTCTGATATTAAAGCTAGCTACACTAGCTTTCTTTTGGTTAGTGTTTGCATGGTATATCACTTTCTATTCATTTACTTTCAACATTTCAAGATTCTAATATTCTATATTATATACATATATATGTATAATGTGTGTGTATGAAATATACACATATTCTTTTTTTTTTTTTTTTTGTCTTTTTGCCATTTCTTGGGCCGCTCCCACGGCATATGGAGGTTCCCAGGCTAGGGGTCGAGTTGGAGCTGTAGCTGCCAGCCTACGCCAGAGCCACAGCAACACAGGATCCAGGCCTTGTTTGCGACCTACACCACAGCTCACGGCAACGCCGGACCATTAACCCATTGAGCAAGGGGAGGGATCAAACCTGCAACCTCATGGTTCCTAGTTGGATTCGTTAATCACTGCGCCATGACGGGTACTCCTGAAATATACATATACCTTAAACATTTAAACATTTTTGTACTTTAAATTGTCTTTTATAAGTAGCATATAAGTATTATCATTATTATTACTATTTTTTTGCCTGCACCCACAGCATAAGGAAATTCTTAGGTCAGGAATCAAACCTGTGCCACAGCTGTGACCTGAGCCACAGCAATAACAATTCTAGATCCTTAACCCACTGTGCCACCAGGGAATTCTGCATATAATTATTTTTAAAACCTGAATTGCCAATCATGATATTTTAATTGAAGCATTTATTCAATAGTCCACTTACCTTTAAGGTAATTACTGATATATTCATGGTAAATAATTAACATTCCTGGAGTTCCTGTTGTGGCTCAGTGGTTAACGAATCCTACTAGGAACCATGAGGTTGCGGGTTCAATCCCTGGCCTCACTCATTGGGGTAAGGATCCGGCGTTGCCGTAAGTTGTGGTGTAGGTTGCAGACACAGCTCGGATCCCGTGTTGCTATGGCTGTGGCGTTGGCTGGTGGCTACAGCTCCGATTGGACCCCTAGCCTGGGAACCTCCATATGCCGCAGGTGTGGCCCTAGGAAAGACAAAAAGACAAAAAACAAGAAAACAAAAAACATTCCTACTATATCTTTTCCTAAAGAGGAAAAAATTCTTCCTTGGGAAAAAAATGACTGGTATGACACTGAGGCTGTTCACTGAAAAAACTACTCTAAATGTAATTGTTTCTGTCAATCAAGATTTTTTAAAGCTTTTGTTCAAAGTCTCAACTGTGTGATTGTTTCTGATAAATACATTTTTTTTTTAACCTTCAGTAATTCATGGACTCTTTTCTCTTCCAACCATAAAGGACAGAATGGAGCTACCCTGAGCTCTTTCTGTCTTACAGGCAATAATACAGAGCTCCCTAAGTCTACCTGATTCTCCCATACCCAGCAATCCTAAACTGAGTTTAGAAAGTACTAATCTGATGACAATTCATCATCTACTTTGGAACAGGAGCTAGAATATGCTAGTAATAATAGTAATAAAACTAGATTACTCTTTCATTGAGTTCTTATTATAGCTAGGTGTTGTCCTAAGCATTTTATACATATTATCTCCTTAAACCACACAATTTCCCTATAATTTTAATACTATGATCCCCATTATCACAGACAGGTTAAGTGACTGGTCCAAGATCACACCACTAGGTAAGTGCTATAGTTGGAATTTGAACTCTGACAGTTTGATACTGTTCTCTTTGCCACTCTTTGTTGCTGCTACTGAGACGTGATGTTCTCTCCAGAGCAGAGGGTATGAGTACCACTTATAAGTATGTTTCCTTTGGCATAATGAAGAACGCAAAGTTTTTTCTGCTTTTTTTTTAGGGCCACACCTGCGGCATATGGAGGTTCCAGGCTAGGGGTCTAATCTAAGCTACAGCTGCCAGCCCACGCCACAGCCACAGCAGCCTGATCAGAGTTGCGTCTGCAACCCACACCACAGTTCACAGATCCTTAACCCACTGAGGGAGGCCAGGGATCAAACCCACAACCTCATGGTTACTAGTCGGATTTGTTTCCACTATGCCATGATGGGAACTCCCCAAGAATGCAAAGTAAATAGAAAAAAAACAGATAAGATATTCCAGGAAAGGTCTGCATATTTTAATAAAAGTATTATGGTTTCAAGTGGGTTCTCCTGGTATACAGTGGTAACAGGATGATACATAGAGCACTGGGCCAAGTGGCCTTTCATATGAGTACTTCGGGAAATCACTCATGCTAAATAGGAATTTATCTAAATAGTATTTCTGGGAATAATCTGTATCTATAAATTTTATATACATATTGGTGTGGAAGGTCCCTTAGAGATCAGTTATTCCAGACACAGTTATTATCTTTGAAGGTGCATACTAAGGGCCTTTTACTTTTTATATTATTTATTTATATGCCATTTAATTTTCTTTTTTTTTTTTTTTTTTTTTTTTTTTTTGTCTTTTTAGGGCCATACCCTTAGCATATGGAAGTTTGCAGGCTAGGGGTTGAATCAGAGCTGTAGCTGCCTGCCTATGCCACAGCCACAGCAATGCCAGATCCAAGCTGCGTCTGCAACCTACACCATGGGTCATGGCAACACTGGATCCTTAACCCACTGAACAAGGCCAAGGATCGAACCCGCATCCTCATGGAAACTAGTCAGGTTCCTTACCACTGCACCACCATGGGAACTCTTGCCATTTAATTTTTATAAGAACATATAATCAGAAAAATAAAATGGTTATTTCTGCTAAGACAAGTAAATGGGAGAAAGAATAGTCTTTTCAATAAATGATACTAGAACTGGCTATCCACATACAGAAGAATGCATTTGTACTCCTACCTTATGTCACATACAAAAATTAAACTGAAATGAACCACAGACCTTAATATAAGAATTAAAACTATATAAATGTTTTGTTATATAACCAAGCCATGGAGCTATAATGCACAGCATATATAAAAGTCTTAGAAGAAAACATAGGACTATGTCTTTACGATCTTGATGTAGGCAAAGACTTCTTAGATATAAAACCAAAAGCACAACCAACAAAATAAAAATAGAAAAATTGGATTTCATCAAAATTAAAACTTTTGTGGCTGTAAATAGTGTCATCAAAAAAGTGAAAGACAAGGGAGTTCCCGTCATGGCTAAGCAGAAATGAATCCAGCTCTGTCACTATACTAAAAACCATTAAATTGTACTCATTAAGTGGGTGAATTATATGGCATGTAATTTTATCTTAATAAATCTTTTAAAAAGAAAAAATGGCTATTAAAAAGGCATTATACTGATGCAATATGATTTAAGGTGCCATTCTATTAATTCATTATTAAACACTGAGGTTATTTTCAATTTTTCACACTGCTGAATAATAATATAATCAAACACTATTTGAAAGAACTATTTTTTACTAAAGCTCTATAAACCTAATAGACATGTTATATCACCTTTAAAACTTCAAGATTAATACTTTACAAATGTAAAGAACTAGTTATCTTCTACACAATTCTCTCCCATAAACAAGGTCAGTAGCCTGTCCTTAAGCCTCATTTATGGTTAGTTTGGTGGTAAAAGACAAAACTAGAGTGCCTTACACTTGAAAAGATGCTCAACATTGCTAATTATAAGAGAAGTGTGACATCAAAACTACAATGAGGTAATAATCATCTCATACCAGACAGAATGGCCATCATCAAAAAGTCTACGAACAATAAATGCCAGAGAGGAGATCCCATTGTGGCACAGTGGAAACAAATCCGACCGTAGTAACCATGAGGTTGTGGGTTCGATCCCTGGCCTCGCTCAGTGGGTTAAAGATCCGGTGTTGCCATTAGCTGTGGTGTAGGTTGCAGACGTGGCTCAGATTCTTCATTGCTGTGGCTGTGGTGTAGGCCGAGGCTACAGCTCCAATTCGACCCTTAGCCTGGGAACCTCCATATGCTGCGGGAGTGGGCCTAAAAAAAGCATAAATAAATAAATAAATAAATGCCAGAGAGGACATGGAGAAAAGGAAACCCCCCCACACTGTTGGTAGAAATGTAAATTGGTATAGCTACTTCGGAGAACAGTATGGAGGTTCCTTAAAAACCAAAAATAGAGTTGCCATATGAGCCAGCAAACTTACTCCTAGGCATATATATAGAAAAGATGAAAACTCTAATTCGAAAAGGTATACAAGATTCGTATCAGGACTATTTACAACAGCTAAGACATGGAGGCGACCTAAACATTCATTGACAGATAAAAGGAAAAAGAAGATATGGTACATATATACCATAGAATATTACTCAGCTATAAAAAGAATGCAATAATGCCATTTGTAGCAACATGGATGGATCCAGAGATTATCATACTAAGTGAAGCAAGTCAAAGGCAAATATCATATCACTTATATGTGGAATCTTAAAAAATGACACAAATAAACTTATTTACAAAACAGAAATAGACTCACGGACACAAAACAAGTTTATGGTTACCAAAGGGGAAAGGAGGAGTGAAGGGATAAATTAGCAGTTGGGGATTAACAGATACACACTACTATATATAAAATAGATAAGCAACAAGGAACTACTGTATAGCACAGGGAACTATAATTACTGTCTTGCAATAACCAATAATGGAAAAGAATCTGAAAAAGAATATATATTTTTTATTTATATAAGACTCAATCACTTTGCTGTACACCTGAAACTAACACATCATTGTAAATCAACTATACTTCAATAAAAAATAAATAAAAAGGAGTTTTTTTGTGGTGCGGTGGGTTAAGGATCCAACATTGTCACTGCTGTGCATGGGTTTGATCCCTGGCCTGGGAACTTCCACATGCTACAGGCATGGCCTAAATAAGTAAATAAACAGAAATAACAACAAACACTGCACCTTAAGCAAAGGAGTTTATTTCTCTATCACATAAAAGTCTAGAGATAGGAAATCCAGGGCTCAGATGGCAGATATCTCCACAATGTCCTCCTTTAGTCTACTGCTTTGCCAAATCATAGGGTATGCTTTTAGGTTCAAATGGTAGCTATCAATCCCCATTCCAAGCAACAGGAAGAAAGAAGCAGGAAAAAATGAGGGTGGAAGGAAAAAGGAAAGAAAGGGACTTGCTAGACATCTTTTTAAAAAGTTTCCAGACCAAATATTGACCAAAATATTGTTACATAGCTATACTTAATTCAAGTGAGACCAAGAAAATAGTCCTTATTCTAGGTAGTATCTGCCTAGATATACATTAGGAATTCTGTCATCATGGAAGAAATGGAAACAGACATTTAGAAACAAGTAGCAGACTCTGTCAACGACTCATAACTTATCTAATGGTACAAAACCCTTCTTAAAGCTTGAAAGAAAAATAATCTGATCACAAATGATGAAACAAATAAAGATAAACTAAGAACTTCACACCAAATAAACAGTATGAGGAATGACCCTGTCTAATAGAGAAAAGCATCAGAGGAGACACATTTGCAAAATAGTACAGAAATAACCAGAAGTTCTCACGTGGGGAAGCATTTTTTATAAAATGGGAGCCAGAGGCAATATCTGTCAGATATATGAAGGCAAATAAAAAGAAACAATTTAAATAGGTAATAAAATCATACTGGTGTTCACGTTGTGGTTCAGTGGTTAATGAATCCGACTAGGAACAATGAGGCTGAGGGTGTGATCCCTGGCCTCGCTCAGTGGGTTAAGGATCTGGCATTGCCGTGAGCTGTGGTGTAGGCCGAAGATGTGGCTCGGATCCCGAGTTGCTGTGGCTCTCACGTAGGTTGGTGGCTACAGCTTTGATTCAACCCCTAGACTGGGAACCTCCATATGCCTCGGGAAGTGCCCCAGAAAAGGCAAAAAAAGACAAAAAAAAAAAAACCAAAAACCTTACCATTAAGACAACAGATTTTTTTTTTTTCTTCTTTTTGTCTTTTTGCCATTTCTTGGGCCACTCCCACGGCATATGGAGGTTCTCAGGCTAGGGGTCGAGTTGGAGCTATAGCTGCCAGCCTACACCAGAGCCACAGCAACGCGGGATCCGAGCCGCGTTCGCGACCTACACCACAGCTCACGGCAATGCCAGATCGTTAACCCACTGAGGGAGGGCAGGGATTGAACCCGCAACCTCATAGTTCCTAGTCGGATTCGTTAACCACTGCACCACGACGGGAACTCCCAAGACAACAGATTTTTTAACAAAACAGTTTATCTTTCCCTATTTGATTTGTTCACATGCTTCTAATTCCTGAAAGGCTTATATTATCAATTGATTTTATTGCTTCTGGTTCCCTATTTCAAGGATATATATTACAGCTGACCTTTTTGATATACGCTTAAAGTGATAATCACTTTTGTTTGGGAATCACTTTTGTTGCAGTTTTTTACTTACTATGTTAAAAAAATACATTATGTCATACTACATTATGTCAAAAAAATACTTGAACATGCCTAAGAAATCCCAATGTACATAACTTGGTGTAAATTTACTTACTACATTATGTCAAAAAAATACTTGAACACGCCTAAGAAATCCCAATGTACATAACTTGGTGTAAATTTACTTAATCCTTCTAATAATCAATTCGAGACTCACAGGGCTTGGTTTTTATTTAAGAAACATAATCAACTCTATGTGACTAAGATAAAGTATTCAGGAGAGTTATTTAATACGTTTCAAGAAAAGAAAAATATTTGTTTTTGATTTTCAAGTTCAGAAGAATTTAACCACAAATATGAAGATATATAAGGAAAAGTTACCATATGGGAAAAACAGGACTTGCTCAACTGATGCTGAGATTAGTGTTAAAGTTTTGTATTATGATATTTGAGTCATGAGAGAAAGGCCAGGGCCCAAATACCTAAATGATCCTAACACTAAAAAAAGTTCATTTTCGTTAGATAATTCTATACTTCCCAAGAGAAAGTACAGTTTTATTTATTTATTTATTTATTTATTTTTGTCTTTTTGCCTTTTCTGAGGCCGCTCCTGCGGTATATGGAGATTCCCAGGCTAGGGGTCTAATCGGAGCCGTAGCCACCTGCCTACGCCAGAGCCACAGCAATGTGGGATCCGAACTGCGTCTGCAACCTACACCACAGCTAATGGCAACGCCAGATCCTTAACCCACTGAGCAAGGGCAGGGATCGAACCCGCAACCTCGTGGATCCTAGTCGGATTCATTAACCACTGTGCCACGATGGGAACTCCGAGAAAGTACAGTTTTAATCAGATGATGGCTTCACAGATAGTATGTCATTTATTAATCTCCAAAATGTAATAAATCTATATTATATTTATAAATATTCTATATAGCATAAGTATATGAATAAATATAAGAAGTTGCCTTTTTGATACCCTAAATCTCCATATTATTTCAACTTATTTAAAAGACAAACCAAGCCTGCTGGCTTGTTTCTGGGTCCCTTTTGCAGATCTGCTATTATATCTGACACAAGTTATAGCATATAACAAGTGGAACAGTGGGGAAGCACTAACCTGGAGAATCAAGAGGGTTGTGTTCCAGTCCCAGTTTAGCCCCCCAATTAATCACTCTAAGCAAGCCACCTTCTTAAGGCCTTCATTTCCTCATTAAAAACAAACAGGTTGGTTAAAAAAACAAACAAACTGAAAAACAACAAAAAAACCAGGTTGGACTCATTATTCTCTAAGGTCCCTCCTTTCCAGCAATGTGATTCCAAGGAGCTTTGTGGGTTCATTTCAGATGACCTAATACTTGTTTACATTAACTCTCTTCTGATATATTTATTATAAGAAACTTCACGTATTATTTAAATGTTTTATTTTTACTTTTTTACATATTTTGCAGTCAGAAACAGTTATTCAAAACTTAACTATTGCATTCTAATTTTTAAAATCACAATAAGATGGCCAGAACCATAAAACTTAGCATTCACAGCATTAAACCTAGGAAAAATATATATGCAATTAATAGAATATTTAGGCCAAAAGAACATCTGACACACAGAGAGAAATTGAGACTTCTTATTAAGAATGTTTCAGTGACAATTATTCCATAACAATGTGCATAATTCACTATGCACAGAATTTGTGCACACAATGTTACAAGCTGGGGAAAAGTCCAGCCCAAATGTCAAAACACAGAGCCAAAATGATTCTGAATTTCCTGAAGATATATTTTGAGGAAGAAAGAGAAGAATTCTCCCCCATTTCCCATCTCTCTGTCCCAAAGGATAGAATTTAAAACTATGCACATCTTTGGTAATATTTTATAGAAAACAAATGCCCAGATAGGACAATATTAACTTAATATTTTCTCTTCAATTTGTTCTTTATAGCAGACATGTTAATTTCATTTTGAACATGGTATGCCAAATAACCTGAACTTCCAGGAATGAAGTCATGTAATTCCCCAAGAAATTTCTTCATGGCATCAATTGATATATAACCTAAAGAATAAAAAATATATATATTTGAAATTCTAGCATATGATCTGCTTTTCAATGTCTTTGATTTATTATAGCTAAGATATCCAAAGAATGTGTTTAGGAAATGAAGTAAAAAGAAGAAACACCAGTGAGAAGATTCTCCACGAAACTTGATAATTATTAGGAAATACCCTCATCCCCCTTTTCCCACTTCCCCTAGCCTTCTACCTCCTTTCAAAACACAGATATTTGATTAGTCAGTTTAACTATAAAGACTGTGATGTATAGGTTGGGGATGGAACATAAAAGCACCTACACTGAAATAACTAGGAAGTATATCTGGCTTTGAATATAATCATTTAGAACTATCCAACTAGCTCCTAACAGCACAGCTAGCTCCCTTTCCCTGGTAGAGCTGGCAACACTTTCCTGCCCTGTTAACACTGAGATAATAGTCTTTAATAAAAAAATTAATGGAATTGACAGAATATTGTAAATCAACTAGAATAGAAAAAATAAAAAATTAAAAAAAATTTAAAAACCATAAAAACAAGTTTATTCGAAAAAAAATAATAGGAAAATCTATATCATTGTTTGGGTGTGAGAATGGCAATGGGTGTGAGAAATTCTGAAGTCATTAATAATCTTAAATAAACATGAGTATCAAAAAGAAAACCTAGAATGAGGAGAGATTAAGGACTCAATAACTTTAAGCAGTATTACCTTGATAGCAGTTGCTTATCTGAGTGATAATGTTTTATGTGTAATATTAGCATTTGCAATTTATACTATTTGAATTGAAACCTAATTTAAAAATAAATACTGAGCATTCTTGTCATGGTGCAGGGGAAACAAATCCAATTAGTAACCATGAGGATGTGGGTTCAATAGCTGGCCTCATTCATTGGGTCAGGGATCCAGCACTGCTGTGAGCTGTGGTATAGGTCATAAACGTGGTTTGGATCCCACACTGCTGTGGCTGTGGTCTGGGAATTTTAATGTGCGTGGGTGTGGCCCTGAAAAGCAAAAAATAAAGTAAAATAAAAATAAATACCGTATGAAAAAAATTCTCATAGAGCTCAGGAATGAATGAATTTAGAACACCATCATCATCAAATGCAATTATTAGAGAAATGCAAATCAAAACGATAATGAGGTCACACTGGTCAGAATAGCCATCATTAAAAAGTCTACAAATAGAAGTTCCCGTTGTGGTGCAGCAGAAATGAATTTGACTAGGAACCATGAGGTTGTGGGTTTGATCCCTGGCCTTACTCAGTGGGTTAAGGATCTGGTGTTGTCATGAGTTGTGGTGTAGGTTGCAGATGAGGCTCGGATCCTGTGTTGCTGTGGCTGTGGTATAAGCTGGAAGCTCTAGTTCCAATTAGACCCCTAGCCTGGGAACCTCCATATGCCATGGGTGTGGCCCTAAAAAACAAACAAAAAAAGTCTACAAAAAACAATAGAGAACCCAGAAATACACCAGACACCTACAGTCAATTAATCTTCAACAAAGGAAGCAAGAATATAAATGGTGCTAGGGAGTTCCCGTCGTGGCGCAGTGGTTAACGAATCCGACTAGGAACCATGAGGTTGCGGGTTCGGTCCCTGCCCTTGCTCAGTGGGTTAACGATCCGGCGTTGCCGTGAGCTGTGGTGTAGGTTGCAGACGCGGCTCGGATCCCGCGTTGCTGTGGCTCTGGCATAGGCCGGTGGCTACAGCTCCGATTCAACCCCTAGCCTGGGAACCTCCATATGCCGCGGGAGCGGCCCAAGAAATAGCAACAACAACAACAACAACAGACAAAAAGACAAAAGACAAAAAAAAAAAAAAAAAAAAAAAAAAAAATGGTGCTAGGAAAACTGGACAGCTGCATGTAAATCAATGAAACTGGAATGCACCCTCACACCATGCACAAAAATAAACTCAAAATGGCTTAAAGACTTAAACGTAAGATAAGACACCATTAAACTCCTAGCAGAGAACATAGGCAAAACATTCTCTGCTATCGACCTTACAAATGTTTTCTTTCTTTTTTTTTTTTTTTTTTTTTTTGTCTTTTTAGCTATTTCTTGGGCCGCTCCTGCAGCATATGGAGGTTCCCAGGCTGTAGCCACTGGCCTACGCCAGAGCCACAGCAACGCGGGATCCGAGCCGCTTCTGCAACCTACACCACAGCTCACGGCAACACCGGATCGTTAACCCACCGAGCAAGGGCAGGGATCGAACCCCCAACCTCATGGTTCCTAGTCGGATTCGTTAACCACTGAGCCACGATGGGAACTCCACAAATGTTTTCTTAGGTCAGTCTCCCAAAGTTACAGAAATAAAAGAAAAAAATAAACCAATGGACCTAATCAAACTTAAAAGCTTTTGCACAGCAAAGGAAACCATAAACAAAAACAAAAAGACAATCTACAGAATGGGAGAAAATAGTTTCAAACAATGCAACTGACAAAGGCCTAATCTCTAAAATATACAAACAACTTACATAACTCAACAGCAAAAAAGCCAACAACCCAATGGAAAAATGGGCAAAAGATCTGAATAAACATTTCTCCAAAGAAGATATACAAATGGCCAACAAGCACATGCAAAAATGCTCAACATCACTGATTAGAGAAATGCAAATCAAAACTGTTAGGAGGTAACACCTCACACCAGTCAGAATGACCACTATTAATAAATCCACAAATAACAAATTCTGGAGAGGGTGTGGAGAAAAGGGAACCCTCCTACACTGCTGGTAGGAATATAAATTGGTGCAACCATCATGGAAAATAGTATTGAGGTACCTCAGAAAACGAAATATAGAACCACTCTATGACCCAGCAATCCCACTTTTGGGTATATATCCAGACAAAACGTTCCTTGAAAAAGACACATGCACCCACACGTTCACTGCAGCACTATTCACAATAGCCAAGACATGGAAACAACCTCAACGTCCATTGAGAGATGAATGGATTAAGAATATGTGGTATATATACACAATGGAATACTTCTCAGCCATAAAAAAGAACAAAATAGAAGAACAGAGATAGGAATAAGATGGCAGAATAGAAGGACTGGAGCTAAACTTCTCTCCTAAAAGCAACAAAATTCACAACTAAAGACTGAGCACTCTTCACCCAAATGGACTGGAGACCTTAAAAAAGATATCCTACTCCAGAAGAAAAAGAGGAGGACACATCAAGAGGTAGGAGGGGCGATTTCGTGATAAAAACAACCCCATACCTCCTGGGTGGGAAGCTCCACAGACTGGAAACTAACTGGTTCACAGAGACTCACCTACAGGAGTGAGAGTTCTGAGCCACACATCAAACTCTCACGTGTGGGGATCTGGCACTGGGAGAAAGAGCCCCTGGAGCATCTGGCATTGAAGGCCAGTGGGGCTTGTGCACAGGAGCTCCAAAGGACTGGGGGAAACAGAGACCCCATTCTTAAAAGGCGCACACAGACTTTCATGTGCACTGAGTCCAAGGGCAAAGCAAAGTCTCCAAGGGAATCTGGGTCAAACCTGACTGCAGTTCTTGGAGGACATTCGGGGAAAACAGGGGTGAATGTGGCTTGTTGTGAGGGAAGGACATTGAAGGCAAAGCTCTCGGGAATATTCAGCAACAGTGCCTTTCTCTGGAGGTGGCCATTTTGGGAAAATCTGGTCCCACCCGTCAGTCTCAGTCAGCCTGAGAAGCCCCAGGGCAAACAACAACCCAGGTGGGATCACAGCCCCGCCCCTCAGTAAACAGGCTACCTAAAGACCCCTCAGGCACAGAGCTGCCTCTAATCCCATCCAGAGACTAAGCCCCACCCACCAGAGGGATTAGAATCAGCTCCACCTACCAGTGGGCAGGCATCAGCCCCTCCCATCAGGAAGCCTACAGCAAGCCCCCATACTGACATCAGCCACAAGGGGGGCAGACACCAGGAGTAAGAGAGGCTACAACTCTATTATCTATAAAAAGGTCACCACACCAAAAAGCTATAAAAATTAAAAGACAGAGAACTATAACTCAGATGAGGGAGGAAGGAAAAACCCCAGAAAATCAGCTAAGCGATGAGGAGATTCTTAGCCTCCAGGAAAAAAACTTTAGATTGTTGATGCTGAAGATGATGCAAGACATTGGAAATAAACTGGAGGCAAAGATGGATAACTTATAGGAAACACTGAGCAAAGAGATACAAGATACAAAACTTCAACAAGAAGAGATGCAAAATACAGTACTGAAATAAAAAATTCACTAGAAGCAGCTAACAGCAGAATACAGGAGGCAGAAGAACGAATAAGGGAGGTGGAGGACAGATTAGTGGAAATTACGGATGCAGAACAGAAAAGAGAAAAAAGACTGAAAACAAACGAAGAGAGTCTCAGAGAACTCTGGGACAACATTAAATGCACCAACATCCGTATTATGGGGTACCAGAAGGAGAAGAGAGAGAGAAGGGGACAGAAAAAATATTCCAAGAGATAATATTCCAAAAACTTCCCTAACATGGGAAAGGAACCACTCACTCGGATCCAGGAAGCACAGTGAGTACCATATAAAATAAACCCAAGGGAGAATACACCGTGACACATATTAATCAAACTAACCAAAATTAAAGACAGAGAAAATCTTGAAAGCAGCTAGGGAAAAAAACAAATAACATACAAGGGAACCCCAATAAGATTATCAACAGATTTTTCAACAGAAACTCTGCAGGCCAGAAGGGAGTGGCATGATATACTTAACTGATGAAAGGAAAAAACCTCCAACCAAGATTACTTTACCCAGCAAGGCTCTCATTCAGATTTGAAGGAAAAAGTAAAACCTTCACAGATAAGCAAAAGTTGAGAGAATTCAGCAACACTAAACCAGCCTTACAACAAATACTAAAGGATCTTCTCTAGGCAGAAAAGAAAAGACAGCAACAGGAAACAAAAATGCCACAAAAGACAAGGCTCACCAGTAAAGGTATATATACAGTAAAGATCCGAAATCATCCATGCACAATTATACCACCAAAGTCAGAAATCATGAGACCTGATCACAACCACATACATGAGCTTTAAAACAGATTTTCCAGTCCCAGCTGTCCCTTGAAATAATTGAAGCCTGGCAGAAAAATTGACTGCAGCCTTATTAGAGATTTTGAGGCAGAAGTATCCAACTAAGATGCTCCTGGACTCCTGGCCCTCAGAAACTGAAATAACAAGTACCCATTGTTTTAAGCTGCTAAGTTTTGGAGCAATGTGTTACACAGCAATAGATAACTAATACAGTATCTAAGTTCCCAAACTTTTAATTATCAGAACTTTTCCGTTTGAAAATTTTTGTCTGTCAAGATATTTATAAATTATTAATAATTTTTTCCTTTTATTAATCACAAATGTAGCTATTAATCAGAACTTTTTATCATGGGTGATATCCAGTGACCAAGGGGATTTAATTCCAGTCAAAAGCAAAAACAAAAAAATAAAGAGCAGAAAATAAAAAGCAAAAATAAAATCCCTTGATATTCTATGAGACAGTCAACAATGTTTGGAGGTATTTTTGACTGTCACAACTTGGGGGTTGAGGCGGGGGAGGGGGAAGGACAGAGAGTTCTGGATGGTATGCTACTGGCATCTAGTGGGCACCGGCCAGAGCTGCCCTCTCCAACAAAGAATTAATCTGACCTAAAATGGCTATAGTTCTAGGACTGAGAAACTCTGTTCTAGGGTATAGCTCCAACTTGCATTTTCTAAAACCAAACATATAATGAGTTCTATTTTAAGAGATTTAACATTCATTGAGTTGACCTCAATGCATTTTGAGAAAGAGACAGTCAAGTTACAAAATTGATACTATTGCCTAAATTAGAACTCTCACTAACTATATTGTCAGTAGCATAAGCTTATTTTTTCCCAACAAGAAGTTATTTCTTCCAGTACAAGCAGATGGGCATGATAAAAAAGGAAGGACTTTCAATTCACATTAAAATTAAAGGCAGGAGTTCCCGTCGTGGCGCAGTGGTTAACGAATCCGACTAGAACCATGAGGTTGTGGGTTCGATCCCTGCCCTTGCTCAGTGGGTTAATGATCTGGTGTTGCGGTGAGCTGTGGTGTAGGTTGCAGACGCGGCTCGGATCCCCCGTTGCTGTGGCTCTGGCGTAGGCCGGTGGCTACAGCTCCGATTCGACCCCTAGCCTGGGAACCTCCATATGCTGCAGGAGCGGCCCAAGAAATAGCAACAACAACAACAAAGAGACAAAAAAGACCAAAAAAAAAAAAAAAAAAAAAATTAAAGGCAAATTAATTAACCTTTTTAAAAATGAAGTTTTCGGAGTTTCCATTGTGGCTCAGCAGGTTAAAAACCTCGAATGGTATCCATGAGGATGTGGGTTTGATCCCTAGCCTCACTCAGTGGGTTAAGGATCCTGTGTTGTCACAAACTGTGCAGATGCATCTTGGATCTGTCTGTTGCTGTGGTGTATCCGGCAGCTGCAGTTCCAATTTGACCCCTAGCCTGGGAACTTCCACATGCCATGGGCGTGGCCCTAAAAAGACAAATAAAAAGTGCTGTTATAAAACCTATTTTATATTACTCAAATGAACAGAAGGAAAAAAGTAATAAAACAAGTGGTTAGACAAATTGGTTAGAAAGAATAGCAGAAGACATTTAGGAATTTATGAACTTGTTATAAGAGGTAATTTTGACACTGCTAAATAGAGAAAATAATAAATATTCAAATGATTTTTATTTATTTATTTATTTATTTATTTTTTGGTATTTTTTTGTCTTTGTTGTTGTTGTTGTTGTTGCTATTTCTTGTGCCGCTCCCGCGGCATATGGAGGTTCCCAGGCTAGGGGTCGAATCGGAGCTGTAGCCACCGGCCTATGCCAGAGCCACAGCAACGTGGGATCCGAGCCGCGTCTGCAGCCTACACCACAGCTCACGGCAACGCCGGATCGTTTACCCACTGAGCAAGGGCAGGGACCGAACCCGCAACCTCATGGTTCCTAGTCGGATTCGTTAACCACTGCGCCACAACAGGAACTCCTCAAATGATTTTTAAATGAAATGTTAAAAAAAAAACCCTATTCTTTTTAAATTGCAGGGGTTTGGGGTTTTTGTTTGTTTGTTTGTTTTTGGCCACACCCCTGGCATCTGGAAGTTCCTGGGCCAGGGATCAAATCCATGCCACAGCAGTGAACCCAGCCCAAGCTATTACAGTGACAACACTGGATCCTTAACCCACTGTGCCCCAAGAGAACTCTAAAATTGCAGTGTTTTATTTATTTATTTATTCATGTATTTATTTATTTTTAGAGCTGCACTTGTAGCATATAGTTTCTGGGCTAGGGGTCAAATTGGGCCTATGCCACAACCACAGCAACTCGGGATCCCAGCCACATCTGTAACATACACTGCAGCTCTTGGCAGTGCAGATCCTCCACCCACTAAGTGAAAACAGGGATCAAACCTACATCTTCATGGATAGTAGTCGGACTTTTTTTCCATTTAGGGCTGCACCTGTGGCATACGGAGGTTCCCTGGCTAGGGGTCAAATCGAAGCTACAACTGCCACTACACTACACCTCACAGCAACACCAGATCCTTAACCCACTGAGGAAGGCCAGGGATTGAACCTGCAGCCTCATGGTTGCTCGTCAGATTTGTTTCTACTGCGCCACAATGGGAACTCCTAGTTGACTTCTTAATCTGCTGAGCCACAATGGGAACTCCAAAATTGCAGTGTTTAAATTTTTTTTAAATTATCAATCACCTTAATGAATACTACCCAGATCAAATTATCCAAATATAATTTATTCACCTCACCTCAGCCCTATCCAAATCCCAACGTCCACTTTTCAACTAGTTCCCATGTTTGCACCCTCTCAATGCCAACCTCAGTTAGCTGTCTTCTCTTTATGTTGGGCACTAGGAAACCCAAATGTGGAGTCTATCAACACTTGGGTGATCCACGAATGGGCTTCTGGTCATATGGGAAACTCTTTAATTATATGTAAAGTTTGTTTGTTATGTTTGTGTATGTATGCTTAGGGAAAGAGGACGATGTTTCATCAGATTCTCAAAGAAAACCATAATTAAAGTTGTCCATACAATTCATCTTCCAAACTGGGACACTAAGAGTAAAAACTAATGCCAGAAAACAGGCATAAATGGACTTAGGCAAACAGGTATTCACCCTACCTATAGACTAACATTTTAACACAGAAAAAACATGGCCTATCTTAGGTTACTTCTGTAGATTAATTTATTTAATGTGTGAATGGTGTCTTCTATTAGCATATATAATAGAGAGGGCTCTACTTGCTAGGTTAGTACACAATAGCTTTTTTTTTCTTTAAGGGTTGCACCCATGGCATATGTAATTTCCCAGGCTAGGAGTCGAACCAAAACTGCAGCTGCCACCTACATCATGGCTCACAGCAGTGCTGGATCCTTAATCCATGAGTGAGGCCAGGGATCAAACCCGTATCCTCATAGGTACTAGTTGGGTTCATTACTGTCAAACCACAGTGGGAACTCTTCTAAATTTTATTTTAAATTACCTGTTACCATGTTGTTCACTGGATAATTCTGAAGAGGGAAGTACATCTGCTTTTCTACAACTGGAGTCCTTATAAAATGCTTCTCAGTACTATAAGATGAAACATATAGAAAGTCATATTTAAATTTGTTTTTCTGGACCTGTTTTACAAATGAGAAATTGTCTAGGCAATATATATAGTAATCTAATCATTCTCTAATCAGACTTCAGTCTTACTGGATGAAAATGTTCTTTTGAAAGAAAATGAACTTTTGTGTTTCTAAGTAATACAAGGGCCCATACAGATATTTTTGGTTTTCTTGGGTGCTTCACAAAACATATTTATTGAGTAAATAAAGACTTGGGTCTTTTTCTCAATATGCTTGAAAGCATAATAACTCAAAATACTTTATAATTAGATAAAATATATATATACTTATAAAATCTTAAATATACTAAAAAGAAAAGCAAGAAGAAAAAGCTCTATTTTTTTTTTTTTTTTTTTTTTTTATCATGCCTGAGGCCTACAGAAGTTTCCAGGCCAGTGGTTGAACCCATGTCACAGCAGCTACCTGGGCCACAGCAGTGACACCTGATTCTTAACCCACTGCACCACCAAGGAACTCTGAAAAAGCTCTATTTTAAATAAGCACAGCATTTATTGTTATTCAGTAGTGGTCAAGTAACTGGAATTCTATTATTTTGTCCTTTCATATTTTAAAATAAATTAAAAGTTACGTCTGTGGGAGTTCCCGTCGTGGTGCAGTGGTTAACGAATCCGACTAGGAACCATGAGGTTGCGGGTTCAATCCCTGCCCTTGCTCAGTGGGTTAAGGATCCGGCGTTGCAGTGAGCTGTGGTGTAGGTCGCAGACATGGCTCGGATCCCTCGTTGCTGTGGCTCTGGTGTGGGCTGGCAGCTACAGCTCCGATTAGACCCCTAGCCTGGGAACCTCCATATGCCGTGGGAGTGGCCCAAGAAATGGCAAAAAGACAGAAAAAAAAAATATTATGTCTGTTAAAGTTATGAGAAATGCTAAATGACTTCATAGTTAAAAAAAAAAAGCTATAAATTATTTTGAGTGTGGCTCTATAGTATAATTAACTATATTCTAATTTTTAAAGAGCAAAACATTTTTCAACTAAAATATCTTATCAACTAATTGTGCCAAACAGCAATATTTACTATATTTAGACTACATAATAACCAATAGGTAATTGTATGAAAATTAAAACTTCAATAATAAAGAACTGGAGTCATCCTTAAATTTATTATTTTCATAAAAATCTAAAATTACACTAAGAGATAACAAATGCTTTATTTTCAATTTGTTTAGAAGTTAGATTTCACCTAAACTCTTCTAAAAGAAACTATAGCTTAATTAGGATAAGAACCTACAAATAAAGCAAAACAATGTTCCCAGAAAAGTCAGGGACTAAACAAAGATACACATTATCATTGTTATTGTTTATCATGAGTTTAAAACTTCTTTCTTTTCTTTTTTTTTTCTTTTTTGTCTTTTTCCAGGGCCACACCCGTGGCATATGGAGGTCCCCAGGCTAGGGGTCTAATCAGAGCTACAGCTGCCAGCCTATGTCAGAGTCACAGAAACACGTGATCCGAGCTGCGTCTGTGGCCTACACCACAGCTCACGGCAATGCCAGATCCTTAACCCACTGAGTGAGGCCCAGGATCGAACCCGCAACCACATGGTTCCTAGTCGGATTCGTTAACCACTGAGCCACGATGGGAACTCCATGACTTTAAAATTTCTGGCCAAGCAAAAAGAGACAGGGAAGGGGAGAGAAAGAAATTGGAAGGGATATCTAGGGAAATGGAACAGTTATCTAGTGAGAAGAAAGAAGCAATACATTCATTATTAACAAATGACTTGAATGTGTACTCTGAAAGGCCAAGAGAATCAATTGAAATAGTTTTAGAATCTTAAAGATTCTAAGTGGGTAAATATAAGATAAATATCCCCAAATAAATAACTTTCCTATATATCAGCAATAACTAATGAAAATAAAATGGAAAAAAATGATCCAATCCACAATGGCAACAAAATTTATAAAAATCTAGGAATAGCCATAACAAGCAGTTTCTGATTCTATCTGTAGAAAAATTAGGAAACTTTACTCAGATATAGAAAAGAAAAACAAAGAAAAACAAAACAGCATTGTCCTGGGTAGGAATACTGAAAATTATAAAGATATTAATTCTTCTCAAATAACACAATTCTCAATAAAATTCCAGAGGGAGTTTGTTATTTAAGGAAAAAAAATTCTAAAATTCACTTAAATAACCACATGCTAGAAGATATAATAGGAAGCAAGACCAAATTTATAATTTATTTTTATTTTTGTCTTTTTAGGGCCTCACCCACAGCATATGGAAGTTCTTAGGCTAGGGGTCGAATTGGAGCTGCAGCTGCCAGTCTACATCACAGCCATGCTTCACTAGCTCTGATCCACATCTGCAACCTACATGGCAGCTCACAGCAGCACCAGATCCTTAAGTCACTGAGCAAGGCCACAGACAGAACCCACATCCTCATAGATACTAGTCAGGTTTTTTTTGTTTTGTTTTGTTTTGTTTTGTTTGTCTTTTTGCCATTTCTTGGGCCGCTCCCTCGGCATATGGAGGTTCCCAGGCTAGGGGTCCAATCGGAGCTGTAGCCACCAGCCTACGCCACAGCCACAGCAACATGGGATCCAAGCTGCGTCTGCAACCTACACCACAGCTCATGGCAACATCAGATCCTGAACCCCACTAAGCAAGGCCAGGGACAGAACCCACATCCTCATAGATACTAGTCGGGTTCTTAACCCACTGAGCCATAACGGGAATGCCCATGGACCAAATTTATAATAGAATGAAAAAAAAAATAGGAATAATTAAAAGAAGTATAAGATTTATATGAGGAAAATGCAAAAATGTTTTTTAAGGGCCACAAAAGAAAACTTGAACAAATGAGGAAAAAAACATCATTTTCTCAGATAGGAAGATTTGGCATCATAGATAGTCTCCCTAAATTAACCTATAAATAACACTAAAAATAACAACAGGAATTTTTGTTTTAATATGAACAAGCTGGTCCTAAAATTCAGACAGCAAAATAAACCAGGAAGAATAGCTAAGAAAATTTAGAAAAGAGTAAGGAAGAGGAACTAGCTCTACATATTAAATCATATTATAAATAATTAAAATAGAGTGGTACCATTGCATGACAGATGAGTGGAATAGAATATAAAGCCAGAAATAGACCCAAATACTTATAAGGATTTAATTTGGAATAAAGGTGGCATTTCAATACAGTGGAGGGAAAGATGAAGTACTCATATCAATAGCCATAAATAAGGATCGATCTGGGGGGAAAAAGGTGGATCCCCAAATGTATCAAAGATTTATATGTAAAAATATAGAAATTATTGGAGTTCCCTGGTACTGCAGCAGGTTAAGGATCTTGTGTTGTCATTGTGTGCCTTGGGGCATTGCTGTGGAATGGGTTCAATCCCTGACCTGGGAACTTCCACATGTCACAGGCACAGCCAAAAAATAATAATAATAATAAAGAAGATCAAGATATCATTAAGAAGAAACCATAGCAAAATTATAATAGCAATAATCTTAGAGAAGATGTTCTTAAGTATGACACAAAACTCAAAAAGCCACTAAAGATAATATTAATAAAAATGAATACATACAGTGAAAAAAAAGTCTGCATGCAAAACCCAACATTTTTAAAGTCAAAAGACAACAGGCTAACAATTGTAATTTATTCACAAAGAATTCTTTCTCCTCAAAGAGTTCTTGCAAAAAAATAAAAAACTCAAGTCAATAGAAAAACATGCAAAGGATATGAGTAAATAGTTGACGGAAGAGGAAATACAAGTGGTTCTTAAACATATGAAAAGACACTCAACTTCACTCATAATAATAGCAATTCAGACAAAAAACTAGAGTCACCACTTTATCAGATTAGTAAGGACCAAAACATATGATAGCACACTGTGTTGGAGAAGGTACAGAAGAAACAAGGGTGACTAAGTTTACCCTAAGTTGAGGGGTTTCTCAGGACATGGGGCTTTTCAGTGCTAAAACCAGGTCAATCCCAAGCAAACCTTGATGGCTGGTTACTCTGGCCCAGAAAACACACTTAAATATACACCCAGTAGGAATGTAAACTGGTTTAACCTCTACAGAGGGCAATTTGACAAGACCTATTAAAGATGCAAAATGTATGTGCCTTTTGACCTAGCAATTCCCCTTCTAAAAATTACCCTACAGATACTTGTACACACAAAAAATGGTATTACATGTCCAATCACTGAAGAACTGTTTTAACAGCAAATTAGAAATTACCTAAAACTCCAGTAAAATAGGAGAGTAGTTAAATAAATTAAGGTAAATCCACACAATAATACTACATAGCACAAAAATGAAAAATCTCTTTATGTAGTAATATGGTATGAACTCCAAGGTAAATTATTAAGAAAAAGAAGGAAGGGTGCTGAATAATGTTTACAGAATATTACTATTTGTGAAGAATAGGAGAACTGAAAGAATATTTATTTGTATACTAGTATATGTATATTAAGAAAGTGATAATATTGGTTGCCTCTGGAAGAGAAACTGGCTAGCAAAGAGCCAGTATAGTCCATAATTTCCCCATTTGTATATCTTGGATTTTGAACCATATGAATATATTATCTATTAAAAATAATTAAAACTTGAAAGTAGGAGAATAATAAGTAGGCAGGAAAAGTTAAGGAAAAGATTTTTAAAAAGAAAGTAATGAGTTTGGGACTTGCCTTGTTAAGTATTAAAATATATAATTTAAAAGGATATTATGTCAAAATAGATCCATAGATTAATGGAATAAAACAGTTTAAAAACAGATCTCCGGAGTTCCCGTCATGGCGCAGTGGTTAACAAATCCGACTAGGAACCATGAGGTTGCGGGTTCGGTCCCTGCCCTTGCTCAGTGGATTAAGGATCCGGCGTTGCTGTGAGCTGTGGTGTAGGTTGCAGACGCGGCTCGGACCCCACGTTGCTGTGGCTCTGGCGTAGGCCGGTGGCTACACCTCCGATTGGACCCCTAGCCTGGGAATCTCCACATGTTGCGGGAGTGGCCCAAGAAATAGCAAAAAAAAAAAAAAAAGACAAAAAAAAATCAAAAACAAAAACAGATCTCCAGATACATTAAAACATATGACAGGAGTTCCCACGGTGTTGTAGCGGAAACGAATCCGACTAGGAACCACGAGGTTGTGGGTTTGATCCCTGGCCTTGCTCAGTGGGTTAAGGATCTGGCATTGTTGTAAGCTGTGGTGTAGGTTGCAAAAGCAGCTCGGATCTGGTGTTGCTGTGGCTGTGGCTTAGGCCAGCAGCTATGGCTTGATTAGACCCCTAGCCTGGGAATCTCCTAGCAGGTGGGGTCCTAAAAGGAAAAAAATATGACAAAGGGAAACCACTCATCAGTTGGAGATAGATTCATTATTTTAAAAAACTGGTGGAAATTTCTCATTTGTTACACAAAAATAAATTTCAATCTTCACCTATATACCAAAACAAACATCTGCGGAATCAGAAACCTATTTGATCTCTGAATGGGAAAGGACTTTTCTGAACATAAAAGCAATAGAAAAAATAATAAAGGAAAAGTGATTTAACAATATAAAAATTCAAAATTTGTATCTATAAAAAATATAAGCCAGACAACAAACTGAGGAAACAATGTGACAGACTGGCAATAAGACTCCCAATAGAAAATGACAAAAGGGTAAAAACAAGCCACAGAAAAGGAAATGCAAAATGCTAATAAGCAAATACAAAAAGATTTGAACCTATTAGTAATCAAAGAAAAATGCAAATTAAAACAAGATGCCCCTTTTTATCTATTAAACTGGCATAAGACTTCTTCTTACTAATAATATACTGATGATGATGTGGTGAGACCAACAGTGGTGGCAGCTTTATTTATTTTTTTATTTTATTTTTAAAATTTTAGGGCCACACACAAGGCATATGGAGGTTCCTAGGCTAGGGGTCAAATTGGAGCTCTAGCTGCTGGCCTACGCCACAGCCACAACAACATAGGATCTGAGCCATGTCTGTGACCTACACCACAGCTCATGGCAACCCATTGAGTGAGGCCAGGGATCAAACCTGTGTCCTTATGGATGCTGGTCAGATTCGTTTCCCCTGAGCCACATCAGGAATTCCAGTGGTAGTAGTTTTAAATTTGCGCTTTTGTGGGAAGCAACTAACAGGCACTATGGGTTTCAAAAACACTCATAGCTCACCAGAGAATATAAGGAATGAAGGAGAAACCCAAAGGAATGTAAAATTACAATTTGTGATAAATCATACAAAGGACAATTTCAAGATGACCTTGGACTTGTCCTTGTCTAGGAAATAGTGCTATATGATTTAGCATTTTATGATGTTTTATTGTCTGGGTAATTCCCATTAGTATTTTTTGCTTTCCAAGTTGTCTGCTACCTCAAGTTGGGAAGGAACAATGTAATCATGTGCTGTATCTTTTTTACTCATCACTTTGAATCTAGGTGAATGGACTATATGACAGTTTATTAACATGAATCAGACTGTATCATTATTATGATAGAAATTTTATAATATCCACTGAACCAAGTTTCTAAAATTGTATTTTTAAAAAATGTCATAAAATAAAACACTTTTCTTTACCAAAATTACCTAAAAACAAAGAAGAAAAACCACTCATAGGTCATTAATACTGTAAATTCCACATCTGAGAATTTATATTAAGAAAATTTTCTAAAAACTAGAGAAAGTTTTATTTTTAAAAAAAGATGTTCATGAAGCTGCCACGAGAGTAACAAATTGTAAAAATTTTTTAAAAACTGGGGGAGGGAGTTCCCATTGTGGCTCAGCAGGTTAAGAACTTGACATAGTATCCATGAAGATGCAGGTTCAAATACTGGCCTCACTTAGTTAAGGATCCAGCACTGCTGCAAACTATTGCACAGGTTGCAGATGCAGTTCAGAGCCCATGTTGCTGTGGCTGTGATGAAGCCCAGCACCTACAGCTCTGATTCTACTCCTAGCCTGGGAACTTCCATATGATGCAGGTGCTGTCATAAAAAGAAAAAAAAAAAAAATTGGGAGTTCCCTGATGGCTCAGCAGGTCAAGGATCCAGCACTGCTATTGCTTTGGCTCTGGTTACTGATGTGGTGTGGGTCTGATCCCTGGCCTAGAAACTTCTGCAGGCCTCAGGCATGACCAAGAAAACAAAACAAAACCCCCAAACAGACAATAAGATTAAATACCATATATAGCCATTACAAATAATAATATTGAATAAGATTTTTCAAAATGGAGACCTGCCCATAGAATACTAAACAGAAAATCAAGGGACAGACTAATATATGCAGTCCAACTTCGACTCTAGTTAATGCGCATATCTGTATAAAACTGGCAAGAAATGTACTAATGTTGATGGTGGTTATCTGAGTGGTAGGTTTGCTTAAAATTTAAAGCTTTTTTATTTTTTCTGTAGTTTCCATTTTGACAAATTACATGCATTATATTTATAATAAAATAACTAAGCACAAGAGAAAAAAATAGAAATTCATGCTCTTTTCAGAAGATTTGAGAAAATTTGGGGAAAGGAAAATAGCATAGTGATTTAGAGTACGGACTCTGGATCAGCTAGAATTGGTTTAAAACTAGCTTTACTACCGAATATTGGGTAAATTAGCTCTATGAACCTGTTTCCTCAATTGTAAAATGAGGCTTATAGTATTGATCTATCTTATAAGATTGGGAGAAATGAAATACTGTGAACTGCTTAGCTCACAAGGGTCTTGTATTGGGCAAGTGTTCACTAACTAGTTCACCACTTAGTCTTCAATATCAGCAGTAGCATGCCAACGAAATAAACTTTAATAAGTAGGTTCAAAGTGTATTTAATTTACGTTCACACTGCACCCTCTTGTGGTAACACAAAGACAAAGGCTCTAGGTAGACATCTACCCTTCCCTATTTTTGAAGTTGTTACTGTCTATTTTGCTGTTATTGGAAAATACTGGACATATTTGCCCCAGATTTGTAAGCTTTCTTTGTATATTAAAGGAACTAACCCTTGATCAAATGTTCTTAAAGGTGTATATTTTCTTTTGACTTTGGTTTATGGTATTTTCATTGCACGTACAAGTTTAAAATATTTTTTGTCATATTATCAATCTCTTCCTTCTGGCTTCTCTGTTTTTCAGGACAACCATTTCTCAAAAACAAAACAAAACAAAACAAAACAACAACTTATGACGTTTTTCCTAGTCAAGTGAATCACTGGGAGTTACTTTTTTTTCTTTTTTCTTTTGGCTTTTTAGGGCCACACCCATGGCACATGGAGGTTGCCAGGCTAGGGGTCTAATCAGAGCTACAGCTGCCAGTCTAGGCCACAGCCAGAGCAATGCCAGATCCAAGCCTCGTCTGTGACCTACATCACAGCTTACAGCAACACCAGATCCTTAACCCACTGAGCAAGGCCAGGGATCAAACCCACAACCTCATGGTTCCTAGTTGGATTCATTTCTGCTGCGCCACGAGAGGAACTCCTGGGAGTTACTTTTTAACTTGTATTTCCCATTCTTCTCTTATACAGTCACCTGGAATAACCATTCTCTCCTCTACTAATTCCTTAGGAATATATTCATGGTCTCACCTCTTCTATTTTCATTTTGCTTCCTTTCTTTACCAGGTTCTTATCTCAAAAAGCATAAAAGCTTCAAAGGAGTGCTAGACATAGAAATCTCAAAGACCTAGAATATGGATACTCAGACTTAAGTGGTGGAATATCTAGAAGCCATAGGATCATAAAACAATAGTTTATAAACTTAAAACATTAAATCCACAACTTGGTACATATGTCAAATCATAACAAACCAGATAGGTATGAAAGTACAGAAGAAAAAATATGGGAGAAAAATGTTAAATGGAAAGGACTATATAAATTGTAGTTTTTATATTGAAGGAATATCATTTTTATTTCAGCACTAAACACCGGACTTGAATATCTAATGCTTTCTATGAACATTCAAAAACCACTGAATTGGAAAGTATGAAATTAGGACTAGATAAGGGGGCCTGTAATAGACTCGCCCTAACACAATGCTTGTTTTTCTTTTTCCTTTATCTAGCTAGCTAGCTAGCTAGAACAGCACCTGCAACATATGGAAGTTCCCAGGCTAGGGTCGAATCAGAGCTGTAGCTGCCAGCCTACACCACAGACACAGCAACATCAGATCCAAGCCATGTCTGCGACCTACACCATAGCTTGTGGCAACTTTTGATCCTTAACCCACTGAATTGACGCCAGGAATCAAACCCATGTCCTCATGGATACTCGTCAGGTTCATTATAACTGAGCCATGAGGGGAACTCCTTGTTTTTCTTTTTTTTAATTTTTATTTTTTGTCTCTTTATTTTCTAATTTAATTTCTTAAAGTAGCCATGTTAAAAATTTGGTAATGGAGAAATCACCTAGAACTTCCAACCCTAAGAAAATTACTGTTAATATTTAGTTTATTTCCTATTATTATAATACATATTTTAAAAATAATATAACAGTGATCACAATACACATAAAATTCTTGTCTCTTCTGCAAAGATAGTCTTAGCATAATCGACTAAATTAAATGCATGGGCTCTGGGATTGGACTGACCCAGTTCAAATCCTGCTTCTCTCCACTTAGTGGAAGTTTGTATGACTTTGGGCAAATTAATTTATCTAATCTTAGATCTCTTTTTCTATAAAATGGCAATGGTGATAATGATATCAATCTCACAAGAAGACTGTGAAAATTAAATGAGTTAAATATACAATATTCAAAGATGTCTACATTGAGTTGAATGTCAATAAAGTATATGAATTCAATACCTTGTGGATAATTCTTTTTTGTGATCTGTTGCTAATTCACTGCTTTCCCTAAAGGCCTTTATTTCATTTGGTGTTACTTCATCATGCTGTGGATAGCAAAAGAAAGCACATTTTAAAAACTCAGAACACCAATGATCCAATCAATGATTTTATTTTTAAAGCAAAAAAATAAATTGGTAATATGTCAAGAGTCATGTGGAATTGTCTTGTGGCATAGGCAGCAGGTTAAAGATCAGGCATTGTCACTGCAGTGACTTGGGTCGCTTCTGTGGCTTGGGTTCAATCCCTGGCCTTGGAAATTTCACATGCCATGGGTATGGACAAAAAAAAAAAAGAGAAAGTCACAAAAATATCTATTCAGTTAGGTTCACTTCCATCTAGTTTGGGGGGGAAAGCTTAGAAAATTTTGTACACACACATACAGAATTATATAGATTTAGAGAGTCATAAAGAAAGAAGACTAGGATTTCTTATTTTAACTATTTATTTAGTTATTTTTGGCCAGGCCCATGGCAAATAGAAGTTCCCAGGCCAGGGATCAAATCCATGTCACAGCAGTGATTCCAGCCACAGCAGTAACAATGATAGATCCTCGATCTGCTGTGCCAAAAGGGAACTCCAAACTAGGATTTTTAAAATATCAGCTGTGGTTATATGGAACCCAAGGCATGGAGAAGCTCCTGGCCAGGAGTCAAATTGGACTTGCAGCTGTGGTCTACACCACAGCCACAGCAACACTGGATCTGAGTCACATCTACAAGCTAGGCTGCAGCTTGTGGCTATGCCAGATCCTTAACCCACTGAGTGAGGCCAGGGATGGAACCCTCATTCTTACAGAGACAATGTCAGGTCCTTAACCCACTGAGCTACAACGGGAACTCCCATATTACTTTCCAGTTTTTTAAAAAGGAGGAAACCAAGAAAATGTTATTAATTTAAATTTTCTTAAAATTCTTGACTTGAAAATTCCTAGGCTTGCTTTGAGCTACAAATCAAAAATATGAAGCAAGCTGAACAAATTATGTTTCCCTTCAAAATTAAAGCAGAGTATTTAGTTATGAAGTTACAAAAGAACTAAATGTATATTAAGCTTTTCCAAAAGATTATGTGAAAATGACTCGGATACTGGTGCCTATTTCATAATATATTTACTTAATATACCATGAGGAAATTTCTAAATTTAGGTCACAAATCCACTCCAAACAATAATAATGTTCCTCAAATTACTTTCCAGATTTACCCTTGTTACTGCTACTCAATGAAGTACCTTCTACTTATATACTCCATGGTTATATTATTATAATTGTATAATATGCAAAACCAATCAATATTTGTTTTTTTGAGGGTTTTTTGGGTGATTTTTAAAAAATTGAAGTATAGTTTGCCTTACAATGTTTCAGGTGTACAGTAAAGTGATTCAGTTATATATATATATATATATACAAATACTCTTTTCCAGGTTCTTTTCTTTTCTTTTTTGATTTTTAGGGCTGCACCCACGGCATATGGAAGTTCCCAGGCTAGGAGTTGAATCAGAGCTATGGCTACCAGCCTATGCCACAGCCATAGCAAGGCCAGATCCAGAGCTGAGCTGTGTCTGCGACCTACACCACAGCTCATGGTTAACACTGGATCCTTGACCTACTGAGCGAGGCCAGGGATTGAACCTGTGTATTCCTGGATACCAGTCGGGTTCGTTTCTGCTGAGCCATAAGAGGAACTCCTCGGATTCTTTTCCATTATAGATTATTACAAGATATCGAATATAGTTTTCTGTGCTATGCAATATGTCCTTGTTGTTTACCAATCAATATGTGAAAGAACAAAATCCTTTATCATGTTTTAATCATAAAATTTCTAAAGTCAGTAGTCAATACAGTAGTCAATGTTCTACTAATTTTTTAGTAGGAAAAGCATTGGATTGGTTGGAGCTGAGAAAATTTGGTTCCTCTTTGCTCAAATCAGGCTATGTGATCTAAGTCTTTAATATCTCACCTCACTTTTCTCATTTCTAAAGAGGAATGATTAAATTAATGATTTTTTAAATTGGTACAACCACTATGGAAAACAGTATGGAGGTACCTCAGAAAACTAAATATAGGACTACCATATGACCCAGCAATCCCACGCTTGGGCATATATCCAGACAAAACTTGCATTGAAAAAGACACATGCGGAGTTCCCGTTGTGGCACAGCGGTTAATGAATCCAACTAGGAACCATGAGGTTGCGGGTTCGATCCCTGCCCTTGCTCAGTGGGTTAACAATCTGGCATTGCCGTGAGCTGTGGTGTAGGTTTCAGACTCGGCTCGGATCTGGCGTTGCTGTGGCTCTGGTGTAGGCCGGCAGCTACAGCTCTGATTAGACCCCTAGCCTGGAACCTCCATATGCTGCGGGAGCGGCCCAAGAAATTGCAAAAAGACAAAAAAAAAAAAAAAAAAAAAAAGACACATGCACCCGTATATTCACTGCAGCACTATTCACAATAGCCAAGACATGAAAGCAACCTAAATGTCCACTGACATTTGAATGGATTAAGATGTGGTATATATACACAATGGAATACTATGGCCATAAAAAGAACAAAAAATGCCATTTGCAGCCACATGAATGGAATTAGAGACTCTCATGCTAAGTGAAGTAAGTCAGAAAGAGAAAGACAAATATCATATGATATCATTTATATCTGGAATCCAATATATGGCACAAATGAACCTTTCCACAGAAAAGAAACTCATGGACATGGAGAACACACTTGTGGTTGCCAAGGGGAGGGGAAGGGAGGGGGGATGGACTTAATCTGGGGTAATAGAAGCAAATTATTGCATTTGGAATGGATAAGCAATAAGATCCTGCTGTATAGCACTGGGAACTGTATCTAGTCACTTGTGATGGAGCATGGTGGAGAATAATGTGAGAAAAAGAATGTATATATGTGTACGTGTATGTGTGTGTGTGTATGTGTGTGTGTGTGAGACTGGGTCACTTTGCTTGCTGTATACTAGAAAATTGACAGAACACTGTAAACCAACTGTAATAGAAAAAATAAAAATCATTAAAAATAAATGAATGATTTTAAGGAATTTTTGGTATATTCAATAATTATTGACAAATAATAACCATTCTACCATCACTCATGTCTCTGGAAATACTGTGACAAGTTAAGGATTAGATATCTGATCCTTAGTACAACACAGCCAAAGGTACTAAAAGACCTAATATTTTCAGATGATGACACTTTGGGAAGAAAAAAACAAGTTAATGAAAGGAATACAACATGTATAAATTAATTGGCTTTAAATATATTATAAAGATTTTCTAACTTTTTATTTTGAAAAATGTCAAGTTTACCAAAAAAAGTTAAAAAGTAATACAATTAGGACTATATACCTTTTGCCCAGATTCACAGTGTTAACATTTTTGTCACCCTGCATGCCCTTGCTCTCTCATTTTATTTATTTATTGTCTTTTTGCCTTTTCTAGGGCCACTCCCGTGGCACATGGAGGTTTCCCAGGCTAGGGGTCTAATCGGAGCTGTAGCCGCCGGCCTACGCCAGAGCCACAGCAACATGGGATTCGAGCAGCGTCTGCCACCTGCACCACAGCTCACGGCAATGCTGGATCCTCAACCCACTGAGCAAGGCCAGGGATCAAACCCGCAACATCATGATTCCTAGTCGAATTCGCCAACCGCTGAGCCACGACAGGAACTCCGCTCTCTCATTTTTTATTTTTACTGGACCATTTGAAAATATTTGCAGGTATTATGAAATTTCATTCCTTAATCTTTAGTATGAAGTCTCTTCAAAAATCCATTCTTCTATTTTTATAATACCACCATAACGATTAAGAAAATTAACATTAATTCAGTATCACCTAATATACTGTCCATATTAAAAAATTTCTCCAAGTTTCATTTTCACTTTTTAAAAATTCAAAAACCCAGAAGTCAAAGTTCATATATCATATTGACTGTTATGTATAGATCTAGAACAGTTTTCCTACCTTTTTAAAAATGTTTTGTCTTTTTAGGGCCGTACCCACGGCATGTGGAAGCTCCTAGGTCTGGGGTTGAATCAGAGCTCTAGCTGCTGGCCTATACCACAGCCATAGCAATGCCAGATCTGAGCCACATCTGCGAACTACACCACAACTCAAGGCAACGCTGGATCCTTAACCCATGGAGCAAGGCCAGGAATTGAACCTGCATCCTCATGGATGCCAATCAGATTTGTTTCTGCTGAGCCATGATGGGAACTCCCTGCCCTTTGTTTTTTATGACATTGTTTTAAAAAGTCTAAGCCAGTTATTTGTTTTGTGACATGTTCCATAGTCTGGAATCATCTGAGTACTTACTCATAATTAGATTCAGCATTTTGAACAAGAACAATACAAGATAATATTGCCTACTTTTGCTCAGATCTGATCTCTGGCCCAGGAAATCCATATGGTGCGGGGCACCAAAAAAAGAAAAAAAAAAAAAAGCAGTATTGCCTACTTTTCATTATATCACACCAAGCTGAACATAACAAGAGGTTATTCCAATACTGGTGATGCTACATTTGATCAATTGGTTAAGGTGGCTTCTGCCAGATTCCTCCATTGTAAAGGCATGTTGCTCGCTTGTGTGGGTTTATTTTATTTTACACTTTATTTTTTATTTTGCTTTTTTAGGGCTGTACCTGAGGCATGTGGAAGTCCCTAGGCTAGGGGTCAAATCGGAGCTGCGGGTGCCTGTCTACACCACTGCCATAGCAACTAGGGATCCGAGCTGCGTCTGTGACCTATACCACAACTGATAGCAACCCCACATCCTTAACCCACTGAGCGAGGCCAGAGATCAAACCCATGCCCTCATGGATACTGGTTGGGTTCGTTTCTGCTGCACCACAATGGGAACTGCTGGGCTGATAATTTTAGATCATGGTTTTAAAATCTATTAATGACCCTCACCTAAATCAATTTTTTTTTATTAGGAGGGTGGTAAAATGAGGATTTTCTACTCTATCATCCTTTCTACATTTGTTTGCTTTTATTTTGAAACAAAATTTTCCCTTATCCCACCTTTTCCTTCCTGTCTTCCCTCTTTCCTTCCTTCTTCCCTTTTGCATGTTTCTTCCTTCTTTCCTCTGTTCTTCCTTTTTCCCTCTTTCTTTACGCTTTTGGAGTATCGCTATGGAATCATGGTTTTTTAAATTAATTCATTATAATCCACTACTGTTATTATTCTTTTTGATGCTCAGATTACCCCAAATTTGGCTTTGCATGAAGATTTTTTTTTTTTTTTGTCTTTTTGCCATTTCTTGGGCCACTCCTGTGGCATATGGAGGTTCCCAGGCTAGGGGTCGGATAGGAGCTATAGCCACCAGCCTACACCAGAGCCACAGCAACGTGGGATCCGAGCTGTGTCTGCAACCTACACCACAGCTCACGGCAACGCTGGATCGTTAACCCACTGAGCAAGGCCAGGGATGGAACCCGCAACCTCATGGTTCTTAGTCAGATCCATTAACCACTGAGCCATGACGGGAACTCCTGCATGAAGATTTTGAAGAAAGTCAAAAACAAAGGCAAATTTGAGGCAGGATGGCAAAAGCTAAAAAAATTTCAATATTTCACACATGTATAAAGGGCTATTATTTATAACATTTAACAAATGGCATAACAGAAATTAATCAGAATCTACACTGGCAGTAAAGAGCTGGTAAATACTGTTTGGTTTGTATTTTTTTTTTAGGGCCAGATATTTAACACACTATGGCCGCAGAGTGGAACTTCCAAGAATTGGTAAATACTGTGTACCTATTACTTCCTAACATATTACCGACAGAAGCAGATTTTCAAGTTTCTCATGTGAATAATTTTTTTTTTTTTTTTTTTGTCTTTTTAGGGCCATACCTGAGGCATATGGAGGTTCCCAGGCAGGAGTCAAATTGAAGCTGTAGCTGCTGGCCTACATCACAGCCATAGCAATGCCAGATCCGAGACACGTTTGCAACCTACACCACAGCTCACAGCAACACTGGATCCTTAACCTACTGAGCAAGGCCCAGAGATTGAACCTATGTCCACATGGATACTAGTCAGGTTCATTTCCACTGAGCCACAATGGGAACTCCAATGTGAGTTCCCAATTTTACTAATGTACCAGTGCAAAGATAATGTCAAACTAGATAATGTTCAATAAAAGCATGTCCTTCAAATATCATACTTTGGATCACTGGTGCTAACATGTCAGAAGCACATATTTTTAAGATTATACTGATTTCAAAATTTTTGAAACAGTAAATTCTAACCAAGTACCTTAATTTACTCTTACCTTTTCTAATAGAAAACGTTGGTCTTGTTCCCAAATAAAATTACCAATTTTTCTTCTTATTTCTGTGGTAAGAAAAACAAATTCAGTACCATTCCTTTTAAAAAGTTAACTGTAGAATTTTCTTTTCTTTCTTTCTTTCTTTTTTTTTTGTCTTTTTGCTATTTCTTGGGCCACTCCCGAGGCATATGGAGGTTCCCAGGCTAGGGGTCGAATCGGAGCTGTAGCCACTGGCCTACTGGCCTACGCCAGAGATTGAACAACACGGGAGTCCAAGCTGTGTCTGCAACCTACACCACAGCTCAGGGCAACGCCGCATCGTTAACCCACTGAGCAAGGCCAGGGATCGAACCCGAACCCTCATGGTTCCTAGTCGGATTCGTTAACCACTGAGCCACGACAGGAACTCCAGTAACTGTAGAATTTTCTGAATTTTGCTTGAGGTTTGACATTTTTGTCAGCATTATTCCACTGGCACCAAAATTATTTAAGATGCTTATTTAAAATGCAGATTCCTATTGATCCAGATTATTAAGGAGAAGCTTAGGAATTTGCATGTCTAATAAACTCTCCAGATGATTCCAATGCATTGAGAATCATTGTTGTAAACTTTTTTGCTGTAATATATATCTTCATCAGATGTCAGCATCTTTAGGCCAAGCATTATTAAAAAAGGCAATTGTTGAGTCAAAATAAAAGGCATAAAATTCCTCAATTTGTAAAGAAGAGATCCTCAAGAATTCAATAATTTATTTTGCTAAAAGAAGGCTGGATGAGCAACATGTCTAGTGGGCATGGTAGTGCAGGAATTCTGCAATGCTGAGCTTGTCAAAGGACTACACTGTCATCGTAAATCAACTATCTCAAAAGTTTCCACAGTAGCCCACTCAAGGACAAGAAGTTAACATTCCTCTAAACTTAAGCTGTCCAAAATAGCCACTAGACTACGTGGGTACCATATTGAAAGATGTGGCTAGTCCAACTGAAATGTGCTGTAAATTTAAAATTAACAAAGGATTTCAAATCCAGTATCAAAAAAAGATGGAGTTTCCTTTTGGTACAGCAGGTTAAGGATCTGGCATTGTAAAATATCTCAATAATTTTTATACTGAATATATATTGAAATGATAATGCTTTAGATACATTAGTTTAAATAAAACATTCTTAAAATTAATTTCACATATTTCTTTTATTATGACTACTAGAAAATTTAAAATTAGTAAGTGGATTACATTTGCCTCTGACCCTTCTACTAGACAATCCTGGTTTAGGTAAAAAATAAAGTATACTTTTTATTTTTATTTAATTAATTTATTTATTTTTTGTTTTTTTAGGGGTGCACCCGCAGCACATGGAAGTTCCCAGGCTAGGGGTCGAATCACAGCTGCCGGCCATAGCCACAGCAATGCAGGATCCAAGCCGCATATGCCACCTACACCATAGCTCACAGCAGTGCCGGATCCCCAACTCACTGAGGAAGACCAGGGATTGAACCTGCATCCTCATGGGTACTAGTTGGATTCATTAACAACTGAGCCACAATGGGAACTCCAAGTGTGTGTGTGTTTTTTTAATACTCTGCTTCTTGGAAATCTGTACTACTTTCAGCCTTTCTAGAGATGGTCATATAAACATCAAGAAACACATCAAGAACTGGATAATAATGCAACCTACAAAAATGGGATATTTAAAGTAGCCCATAAAAAATAGAATTTGGACAGAACCCAGGATAAGAAAGGGTGCTCCAAGTGGAAAAACTAAAAGAACCAATCTCAGAAGCAGTTTATTTACTTTTACTTCACAGGGTTGCTAAAATAACTAATGTGAAACTATTTTCAATACCCTAAAGAACAATATATAGATTATCATAATGAATCTTGAAATATCAGGGAAAATCCAGAAAAATAATGATGAGATTCAAAGCTAATAAAAAACATTTATTGTATACTCACAGGTCAGATTACTTAACATATTATCTCATTTTATTCTCAAAAAAACTTGAGAGAAGTTGCTAGAGGTCACAAAATTAGTAAATGTTGGATCCTAGTTGTGAGAACATGATCTGCATCTGTCTTACTCACCACTATGAATTCCCAGCATCTGGGTTGAAATGGGGCACATAGTAGGAGCTTGGTGAATGCATGAATGATAAATAGAGCTAGGATACACACCCAAGGCAATCTGACCCAAAGTTTATGCTTTTCCATTCATATTAAATGACAAAAAACACAAAAATCTCTAAGGACAAAAATCAGTAAAGTTGGATAACATAGCTGGATTTGGCAGTCTAACAGAGATGAGATGAAAGATCTTTACTAACCTTTTTGAAGGCATGCAGGAGGAAGAATGAAATGACCTAAAGCCACTGAGTTTTTAATTTCAGCATTAGCTACTGCAGAGAGATAGTAGGCATGAAACACTGTAGCATTATCTTCTATGTAATCAAGGCTTTGATATATTCTAGGAGAAAGAAAGGAAATATTTTAGGGTATGAATTATACAACAATGTAGTTAACCTTTCAAAAGAAAGAATAAATGAATGGAAGTAGGTAGAAATATCTGTAGGTAATCAGGAGACTGTAGGTGGGGGAAAGGTGAGGACTGGGGCGGCCAGGATGGTGATCAGACCTCTGTTTGGTAACCATAATCTGACCACAAGGGGGAATCATAGTTGGACAGACTGGAGGCAGAGCAACCTCTCAGGAAGTACTATGATAGTTTGGGCAAGAGGTAATTTCGGGTGCGAAAGAACGAACATTTACAGGGATACAATTCATGGTGTTTAATTAACAGGATTAATAAGTAGATTAATGGGAATAGGGGTTATTATTCAAAAGAAACTACCAAAATTTTAAGTTTAAGAACACAGCAGCTGGTGCAGGTACGAGGGGCAATCAGGAGATCTGGTTAAAACACACTGGCTATGAGGACCCGAGGGGCACCATAGGGATGTGGGAGAAACAACTGGAACCGGGAAGAGACTCAAGAACCAGGTAGGAGGCGATGCCATTGGGGCCGAAAGGAGAGGAGAAAGGTTATCTCCCATTATCTGCCCCTGACCCTGTCTCCCCCTCCCACCCCGCCCCCATCTAGGACTGTATCTTCCCATTATCAACACTTATTAGTGTAATGAAACTTCTGTCCCAACTCCTGGCTCATCACGACCCAAAAACACTGCAAGGTACCTCAGCGTGTCTGGGTGTGAGGCGTCACAACTGAACAAGTAGTCCGCGGCTCTCAGGTCACTTATCGTTCCCCCTTCAGCCACTATGGAGGCAAGCACACAGAGTGAAGCACAAGTACTAGCGTGGTGGAACGGTGTCAAGAAAGGTACCAAAGGAAGGAGGAGCGCTCCCCTCACCATCTCACACACCCTTTCCACCCAACTTCCTACCCCAGAACTGCCTCAGGTCTCCGCTGACGCTGCCGCAAAACCAACCCCGCTGCCCTTGAAACATGGCACCGCCTCCTCCCGCTCCTCAGGCACCTCACACGCTAGGACAAGGGGTGGGGGTAGGGGGCTGGGATTTGGGAGCCGAGATCGCTGATTGGTTGGTCCGAAGCCAAGCCCCATGATTGGTTGTCAGAGTAATGGGCGGGAAAAGCCTGAGACCCGGGGGAGAAGATTTTGGTCGCGCCAGCCTGTGCGAACCAGTTCTTGGAATTGTGCTTGGGATTGTGAAGGGGAATCTCCGTTTTTCCTGGCTCAGGTGAGGAGGAAGAAGGTCAGCCATGCTTGTGAGTTTTAAACCCTAAGTCTTAGCAAAGTTACCATGCTGTGTTACTACTTCGAAGCAAACAAAACTCATTTTTTTTTGTCTTTCCTGGGGCCGATCCCGCGGCATATGGAGGTTCCCAGGCTAGGGGTCCAATCGGAGCTGTTGCTGCCGGCCTACGCCAGAGCCACAGCAACGCGGGATCCAAGCCGCCTCTGCAACCTACACCACAGCTCACGGCAACTCCAGATCCTTAACCCACTGAGCAAGGGCAGGGATCAAACCTGCAACCTCATGGTTCTCTAGTCAGATTCGTTAACCACTGCGCCACGACGGGAACTCCGAAGCAAAACTCATTTTATCACTCCATCTATGAATATTTCAGTTGGAATCTCTAAGAGATGAAGACCTTAAAAAAAACGTACATAGTTAACACACTTAAGGAGTAGTAATTAATGTAGTCCCGTATCTCACCAGTGTTCAAATTATGTTTTTCTTTAGTTTCCCAGCTGCCCTCCCCCCTTATATCAGTTTTGATAAGCTCTATTTTTCTGGTGTTGGATCCATTTAATCTAAAATTTCAAAAAATACTGATATAAAAATGACCATAAAATTTTTATAATGTTTTTTAATGTCTGTAGGGTCAGTGGCAATGATTCCTTTTTCATTCTGATATTAGTTACTTGTGCCTTCTCTTTATTTCTTAGTTTCACCAGAGGTTTGTCATTTTTATTTGCCTTTTCAAAGAACAAACTTATGACATGATACTCTCATATATTTCTTTTCTCTACCATTAATTTTTGCTCTTACAAGTTCCTTCTACTTTGGGGGGGGGTCTTTAAATTGTTGTTCTTTTTCTAATTTCTTGAAAGAGATGACTGATTTTCATCCTTTGTGTTGTTTTTTGTTTTTGCCTTTTTAGAGCCGCACCTGCGGCATATGGAAGTTATTAGGAGAGGGGCGGATAGGAGCTGGAACTGCCCGCCTACACCACAGCCACAGCAATGGGAGATTCAAGCTCATGTCTGTGACCCACACCACAGCTCACAGTAACGCTGGATCCTTAACCCACTGAGCAAGGCCAGGGATTGAACCCACATCCTCTAGTTGGGTTTGTTTCCTCTGAGCTGCAATGGGAAAGCACCCTTTGTTTTTTTAATATATGCATCTAAGGCTATCAATTTCCTTTAAACTGTGTGCTAGTTTTTCAGATGCCATTTTTAAAAATTATCATTTAATTCAAAATATTTCCAGATTTCCAATAGGAGTTTTTTGATCCATGGATTAAAGTATTTTAAAATTTCCAAATTCATGTGGTTACTGACTTCTGGTTTAAATGCATTAAGGTAAACAAATATAGCTTGTGTGATTATAATCCATTTGAATTTGTTGAGGGAGTTCCACAGTGGTCTAGTGGTTGGGATTTTGGGCTTTCACTGCTGTGACCCAGGTTCAGTCCCTGGTCTGGGAACTGAGATCACCCATCAAGTCACTTCACGCTGCAACCATAACTAAGTATTTGTTGAAATTTTCTTTTTGAATGAAGTGCATGGTCAGTGTCCTGTGTGTTAACAAAGAATGTCCTAAAGCTGTTGGATGTTCTTGAGTGTTGCATACAGTGATCTACGTATGTTCATTGAGTCAAGTTTGTTAATCATATTGTCTGATTCGTCTGTCAGTTGCTGAGAGAGGCATGTTAAAATCTTTTATGATATTTATAGATTTATTAATTTCTTGTTAATTTTACTTTGTGTTGAAAGTATGTTGTTAGGTGCATGCAAATGTATACTTGTTACTTTCTACTTGATTGAAAAATTAAGCACTTAAATATAAAAGGCAAAACTTTAAAACATATAGAATAAAATACAGGGGAGTATCTCTGGCCTCTGAGAAGAATTTTTTTTTTAAATGAGACACAAGTATTAAGCAGTAGGAGAAGATATTTGCAATGCAAATAACCAACAAAGGATTGGTCTTCAGAACATATAAGTAACCCTCTGAATCAGTAAAAGACAATCTGATACACAAATGGGCAAACAAGTGTAGAGGCATTTCACAGAAGAGAAAACTTAAATGGCCAATAAACTACTGAAAAGATGGTGATTAGGGAAATGCAAATTAGAACTACAAGGTACCATTATATATGCACCTTACTGATAAAAACTGAATTGGCAAAGACATGGATTAATGAGAACTCCCACTCATGGTAGCAGTGTAAATTGGCACAGTTGATTTGACTAACAATTCAGCATTACCTACTTGAAGATGTGCATACTCTATGTACCAGCAGTTACTAGATACAAACCTAGAGAAATTCTTGCTCCCATTTACGACTACCATATACAATAATGTTTATGACAGCATTATTGCTATTAGCAATAGAAACACTGACAAAGCAACAACAACAACAAAAAAAACCCAACAACTAGAAACAACTACTTACCTATTAACAGTAGTTTGGATATTCAAATTGTTGAATTTTCATACACTGGAATACAGCATAAGTTTGAATTTTATTTTATTATTATTATTTTTGTCTTTTTGCCATTTCTTGGGCCACTCCCACGGCATATGGAGGTTCCCAGGCTAGGGGTCGAATTAGAGCTGTAGCCACCGGCCTACGCCAGAGCCACAGCAACGCGTGATCCGACCCGCATCTGCAACCTACACCACAGCTCACGGCAATGCCAGATCCTTAACCCACTAAGCAAGGCCAGGGCTCGAACCCGCAACCTTATGGTTCCTAGTCGGATTCTTTAACCACTGAGTCACAACAGGAACTCCGCATAAGTTTGAATTTTAAAAAGCTAAGGAAGGAGTTCCCGTTGTGGCTCAGTGGTTAACCAATCCTACTAAGAACAAAAAGACAAAAAAAAAAAAAAAGTTAAGGAAGATATACAACATAATTCCATTCATTTAAAGTTCAAAGAACAGGCTTAGTGAAGCCATACTTTTTAGGAATACATATATATGTAGAATGGAAAAGTAAACAATGCATTTGTTGGAAAAACATACCTATGCATTATTTGCAAAAAGGAAAAAAAAACGGATACAAAATGTCAGGGTCTTCAAAGATTTCGATACTGTTTTATTTCCAAAGCTGGAAGGTGAATAATGAGAGTTTGGTGATTGGTTTGTTTTGTTTTAGGTTTTTTTTTTTTTGGTGTTTTTTTGTCTTTTTGCCTTTTCTAGGGCCACTCCCTCGGCACATGGAAGCTCTCAGGCTAGGAGTCCAATCGGAGCTACAGCTGCTGGCCCATGCCACGGCCACAGCAACAAGGGATCCGAGCCTTGTCTGCCACCTACACCACAGCTCATGGCAATGCTGGATCCCTGATCCACTGAGCAAGGCCAGGGATCTAACCACATCCTTATGGTTACTAGTTGGATTCATTTCTGCTGCCCCACAACTGGAACTCCCTCCTCAAATATATTTTCAATCCTCTTTTTTTTTTTTCTTCTTCCAAAATCCTTGTTATGCATAGGTTGGCCCACTTCATATTATCCCATAGATCTCTTATATTGCTTTCATTTTTTCATTTGGTTTTCTATCTGCTGTCTTGATTGGGTTATTTCCATTATTCTATCTTCAAAGTGACTTATTTGTTCCTCTGCATTATTCATTCTGTTCAAAACCCTTTAACTCAGCTTTCATCTCTGCAAATGAATTTTCTGACTTTTCATGGCTTCTCCTTATAGTTTATAGTTCCTTTTTAAAGTAATCTGTATTATTGTATATATCCATTCTTAATTCCTTCAGTATTTTCAATACCTCCTTTTTGAACTCGGTGTCTGTTGGACTGCAGAGATCTTGTCCCATTGTTTGCTCCTCCAGGGGAATTATCCTGTTTTATTTTATTTTTTTCTTTTTAGGGCCATACCTGCAGCATATGGAAGTTCCTGGGCTAAGGGTTGTGTCAGAGCTGCAGCTGCCAGCCTCCACCACAGCCACAGCAGTGCAGGATCCAAGCTATGTCTATGACCTATACCATACATCATGGCAACATTGGATCCTTAACCCACTGAGTGAGGCCAGGGATCAAACCCATATCATCATAGATACTATTTGGGTTCGTTATCACTGAGCCACAAAAGGAAATCCTCTCCTGTTCTTTTAACTGGGAATAACTCCTGTGCTTCTTTATTTTGCTTAAATTTTTCTTATTCTGTGAGTTTAGGAAAAAAAAAATTATTTACTTGGAGGGCTCTTTATATGCCGGAGCATCCCTGGGTAGCTTGTGAGGGCTTACTATTTTTTTTTTTGACATGAAGGCTGCTTTTCATTTGGATGCTTGCTGTCTCTTTCCACAGTGTGTGCAGGCCATTATCCCATTGATAGGGGGTATGCAGGTGTACAACCTGTACATGCTTCTAAGAAGGTGAGGGCAATGGGCAGCACCTGTATACAGTGCCTGGTCACCAGGCTCTTGGTAGTGGCAGTAACTCTCAGGGAGGTGGGAGTGGTGCCCAGAGCTTTGGCAGTGGTGGCAGGAGGGCACATGTATTCCTAGGGAGGCGAGGGCAGTGGGCAGCACTTGGTTGCAAGGCCCTCCATAGAGGCAACCCCTAAGGGTGATTGGGGCTTCAGGTGATGCCTGTTCATGGGACTCTTAGTGGTGATAGGCCATAACTACCTCAGGAGTTGAAATGGCTGTGGCAGTTTGCCTCTGCCCCTGTAGCCCACACAAGAGCCACCCTGCCGCCTGAGAGCCTGCGGTTCCTCCCCTCTTCCTCTTGCCCTCCCCAACAATGGCACCTTGCTTCTCTGGTGTGCTCAGGCCTCTTCCTGCCTTCCCTGCACTGTGGTGCACTGATCCCTAGCCCCCTCAGGCTGTTTCCTCACAGCCAACCCTAGTCCTCTTGCCTGAATTCACCTCCACAAATGGTACTGATGGTCTGTGTGTGTGTCTCTCTCTGCTTTGCCTTTCTCATTCTGGCTGCTGTTCTTTTCTCCGAGGCTTTGAGGCCCTCCCTCCATCCTGGCTGATCTCCCCATCAGTTAGGTGGCCTCCCAGGGTGCACATTCCTGTCCTCTTTCACAGCTCCCTCTCTGGAGTGCTGGTCCTGTCCTGCTTCCCCCTTTTTTTCCTTTTCTCTCTCTCTCTTTCTCTCTTTTCTTTGGTTGTACCCAATCATGTGGAGGGTTTCTTGGCCTTTTTGGAAGTCTGAGGTGTTCTGTCAGTGCTCAGTAAATGTTCTATACAAATCGTTCTACATGTAGATCAGTGGGGTTTTTTGTTTGTGGAAGAAATTGAGCACCTGTCTTATTCCTCCACCATCTTGATCCCACCCCTGAATTCATTTTTTTTTTTTAAGTAATTTCTTGGAGTTTCTGTTGTGGCTCAGTGGAAACAAATCTAACTTGTATCCATGAGGACGCAGATTCAATGCCTGGCCTCGATTGGTGGGTTAAGGATCCGGTGTTGTGAGCTGTGGTGTAGGTCACAGACACAGCTCAGATCTGATGTTGCTGTTGCTGCGTTGTAGGCCAGCAGCTGCAGCTCTGATTCAACCCCTAGCCTGGGAATTTCCATATGCTACAGTGTGGCCCTAAAAAAACCAAACAAACAAAAAGGTAATTTCTTAAATGTAGCCATAATGTGCAAGAGCTGTTTGCCCAAATCAGCAGCTGTAAATGAATGTGTATGCCATGCATATCACCTGTAGTGTGTACATATCCTTCCCATTATGACAGATAGGATAGTAGGCTTTTGCTTTTCCATAAGAGCTATGGTAATTGTAATTTTAGAGGGCCATGCTATCGGTCCTGAGTGCCATGTGCCCCCTACCCCCACCAAAAAAATCTGTCAGATATGAAGAATGAAGCTCTATTAACTGGTACTTCCAAGGAAAGGAAATAGGGATAGTTCATCAAGGATACTGCTGAGGAGTTCCTGTTGTGGCACAGCAGAAACAAATCTGACTAGCAACCATGAAGTTCCGGGTTCGATCTCTGGCCTCAGTGGATTAAGGATCTGGTGTTGCTATGAACTGTGGTGTAGGTTACAGACACAGCTGGGATCCTGGGCTGCTGTGGCTGTGGTGTAGGCTGATGTCTGTAGCTGCGATTTGACCCCTAGCCTGGGAACCTTCATACACTGTGGGGGCAGCCCTAAAAAGCAAAAAAAAGGGGGGGGTTACTGCTGAGATCAATAACCCTAAGAACTTTAGCCTTAGAAAGAAGGCTCAAGCTAGAAGTTCAGCATATTGGAGAGGACCTGATGAAATATACTGATATTTAAATTATAGGCAGTGGGAGTTCCCACTGTGGCTCACTTGTAATGAATCTGACCAGTATCCATGAGGTTGCAGGTTCAATCCCTGGCCTTGCTCAGTGGGTTAAGGCATTGCTGTGAGCTTTGGTATAGGTCACAGATGCAGCTTCGATCCTACATTTCTGTGGCTGTGGCATAGGCTGGCAGCTGCAACTCCGATGTGAGCCCTAGCCTGGGAACATCCATATGCCATATGTGCAGCCCTAAAAAGCAAAAACCAAAAAATTATAGGCAGGAATGATTAAAAGGATATAGTCAGAAGTAGATTGAAATACTTAACTGTATTTGAATATAGAAAAAGAAGTGCTCCGTGGATAGATAAAGCAAGAAAAAAGGACTGAGAAATAGTTAAGAGATTTGCTGGACTATAAACTAACCCAGACCATTTCCTACTTTATTCTGTAACGCTGAAACCTTTTTTTTTTTTTTTTTTTTGCTATTTCTTGGGCCGCTCCTGTGGCACATGGAGGTTCCCAGGCTAGGGGTCGAATCGGAGCTGTAGCTGCCAGCCTACACCAGAGCCACAGCAACTCGGGATCTGAGCCGCGTCTGCAACCTACACCACAGCTCACGGCAACGCCGGATCGTCAACCCACTGAGCAAGGGCAGGGATGGAACCCGCAACCTCATGGTTCCTAGTCGGATTCGTTAACCACTGCGCCACGATGGGAACTCCTGAAACCTTTTTTTTTTTTAAAATTACAGTAACAAGTTCTAGAAATAAATGTGTTGCAAAATTTATATTAGGAGTTCCCAACGTGGCACTGCAGAAACGAATCCGGCTAGGAAGCATGAGATTGCGGGTTCAATCCCTGGACTCAGTGGGTTAAGGATCTGGCGTTGCCATGAGCTATGGTATAGGTCGAAGACGCAGCTTGGATCTGGCGTTGCTGTGGCTGTGGCAAAGGCCAGTGGCTATAGCTCCGATTAGACTCCTAGCCTGGAAACCTATACGCTGCAGGTGCCGCCCTAAAAGGACAAAGAGACAAAAAAATTTTTACGTTAAAAGATAAGGGGAACACATCTAAAAATGAATCTATTAAGAATAATTATGTTGGAGAATAAGGATAGCATGATAGAATTTCTAAACAAGTTTGTACAGGCTTCCTGAGCATTGCAAACTCAAGTTGCATTTTGCCCTAGTAATAATAGATTACTATGATGGTCACACTCCTGAGAGTGTCTCCTGTGTCATAGTAGACCTCTGAGAATTAGAACTACATCTTGAAAAGCTCCAGTGAAATCCACTTAGCACACTGAGTATGAAATTCCATTTGTGAATCCTCTTTTCATTATTTTAGAGTTCCCCATGAATTGGGAAGAGAAACCAGCGAGACTGGTAAACTATTTTAATACCTCTTTAATATTGCTCCGAATTTATACAACAGTATGACAAATTACTGTGGATGTACGATATGCAATGGTTCTTTATTCTCTCCGCCATCATTAAGGCAAGGACAGAAGTAGGGATAAAGTTTCTCCATGAAAGTGCTACTGAAGGTGTAAATGTGGTTCATAGTTTTAGCATTGTAGAAGGATACTTGCCCTCCCTCATAATCCAGGTATATGCCCACCTTGTTGAGGTTGTTATTCAGTTTCAGACTGCAAGAAGGCAAATCTAGAGCCTTTAGATCAGTTTGGTTCCTTAGTCGTAAAAGCCAGAATCCTTGCTCAGGAGTTAGAGGACAGCTGCCCTTCCGAAGAATGGATTCTCTGACAACTCCAACTGTCCATTTTGTCTTCTTTGCTACTTCTACTTCCCAGTACCATTTTCCAGATGTGAAGCCTTTAGAGCCCAGCACAGCCACACTTGAGTCAAACCTCTCTGGATCATCAGGCATTACCTGCTTAATGTCACCATGCCACACACTGGTTCGGTTTTTGGAGAGCACGAGATTTGGGTGAGCAGTTTTAGGGTCCAGTGTTAATGGAGACAGGCCTAGTAAGACAAGAAGAGAAAGCAGGGCATGGGGGTAAAGGGATGAATGCAGGTTCCCATAGACACCAGTGCTTTATCTCCCTAGGCACATATACATTTAGATTAGCAGGTTATTACTTATATACTTTATATTGTTTTGATATCTATGTGGCTATATTCTATATATTTTTACAATGGTAAAAATCAGACTTTACTCTGAAGTAACATATGCTTTAATAAAAATACAAATAACATAAATCTATGCTGATAAATATAAGAAAATATGAATACTGGAAGGGTAAAGATTAGGTAAATGGACCCTAGGAAAGTTATCTAAGGGCAATAAGCACCTCAGTTTTGATATAACATCTTTAAGATGTATCAGGATGCTTTGGGTAAACAGAGACAAAAACAGAATGTGTTAAAAAACGGTACCTTGTGTTAAAGAGAAGATAAGGGCTTTCTTGTTAGAGGCAAGTGAGACTGAGCTAACTGGTACAGAATTTTTAAGACCATGGCGAGAAGTTTATATTTGGTTCAATAGACAGTGAAACGTTTGAGGTCTGAATGCTTAATGCTACTGATAATCAGAATGTGGTTTACAAATGGTTTAATTACCAGTCTGAGGCAAGATATTTTAGAAATTGAGAGTAAGCTCTTAGAAACTTATACTTTTTTTTTCTTTTCAGAAACATATGACTTATTTACATGTTCATGCAACAAACATTTATTAAGTGTCTAAATGTAAGCCCATTTCCTGTGTTAGGTAATGGAAATACAGAGATCAGATACATCTTATATTCATAATGCCCAAACTTTGTGGAGAAATGGGTATGTGAACAATTACAACGGTGTAATACTATGATAGAGGTATATAGAGAGTAACTGCTGAACATAAAGGAAGGATATCTATTTTAAGGGTAGTGTCAAGTAAAAGTAAAGGTCTTCTAGGATGAAGTAAAAAGTAAGCTGATATAAAAGTAAAAATAGAATTATCTAGGTGAAAAAGGAGAAAGATATTCCAGGCAAAAGGAAAGCAAATACACAAACAAGAAAAAGGGTGCACAATATTTTCAAGAGCTGCAGGTACCTTAGCAAGGCTGAAACACAGGGTTATATGGCAGATGATGGCAAGAGATAAGGGTATAAAGGTAGGCAGAGGTCTGATTATGAAGACTTGGTATATCAGGCTAAGGAAGAAACTTACACTTTGACAGAGTAATTTTTTTTTTTTTTTTTTTTTTTTTTTTACCTTGTCCATAGTATGTGGAAGTTCCTGGGCCAGTTCCTTCGACCCTAACCATGGCAGTGACAACACCATACCCTTAACCTGCTGTACAAGGGAACTTCTGACAGAATAATTTTTATGTCAGTTGATTTAGTTAAAAAACTGGGCTTGTACTTTGTAATCTTTTTTTTTAATTCCACTTTTTCAAGTAATTAACTTGTATTCTATAAACATGACAGGTTGAGATTTAAAAAACTGGTCCTTCATCACAGGTAATTTAGACAAATCAATGGGCAGCAGTATAAAAAAGAATTTCTAAATGAAGAGAGGTTGGAAGTGTATCAGCAGCACAAAGTGACACAAATTCTAGATGTGAGATAATTGAGTCTTGGCACAAAATTTGCTAAAGGAAATACAAAAACTATGCGTGTTCACATCATAGACACATATACAAATATGCATACATTTGTTTTAATGGATTTATTTATCCTTGGAAAAAAAAGATCAAACCAGTCCATCTCTCTCATCTGAGAAAAGCCTAAGTCTTTCCATCATCCCAAGGATTTTTTTTTTTCTTTCCAACAGGAGACTTGAAGAATCCTGAAATTTTCCCATATAGGCTGAATCTTCTCTCTCACATAAATCCTCATCCACCTTGGGTTGTCACTCTTTCCAATGTGAGAACTAGGATTTCTTTGGAGGTACTGAAAAGAATTCCTGTCAACTTTTCTTTAGAACCCCAGCCTGATACTAAGCCTCTGACATATCCACCTAGCTCAGTCTGCCCTGGCTCTGAATATTCCTAGGAGTCAGCTGTGTGTCCCCTCTTTTTTTCTTATGCCCTGTTCAGTCCAACAGTAAGTTCTACCAGCTCCACTTTTAAAATACATTTTAAGCCTACTCCAAATATATAGACAAACAACTTTCACCACTGACTTAGAACTACTACAATAGCTTTTTAACTATTCTCTTTCCAGTCTTGCCTGTCTTCAGCCTATTCTGTGCATAGCATGAATAAGATCACTTAGTTCTCCTGTTCAGAATACTTGTATGCCTCCCATCACCCAAGATAAAATCCAGAGTCCTTACAGAGTAAATAAGACCTACCTGATTTACCCACTTCTCTTGACCTCATCTCTCACCACTTACCCTAGCTCCCTCCATTTAGTTTGGCCCAATTGCCTTTGCCTTTTAGCTGTTTATTGAACATATCAAGCTTATTCCTACTTCAGGGACTTGATACTTTCTTTGTTCCCAAACACTCTTTGCCTGTATGGTTCATTCCTTCACACTATGCAGGCCTTTGTTCATGCAGGTTCAATAAAATGTTAATGATAGATTCTAAGTTAGTATAGGATTGTTCATTGTAAAATTCTTTAAACTTTTCAGTATGTTTAGAAATGTCTACAATAAAACACAGGGAGGGAGTTGTTTGTTCAGAGAGCTTTTCTCTGGCCAATCTATTTAAAATAACATGTTCATCTATCCATCACTGTTTGGTACTCTTATCCTGCTTTATTTTCTATCATGAATAATTACTGAGTTTATCATGCTTTGTTTTCTTCACAATGGTTATCATTATGTGAAATTATTTACTTGCTTATTGTCTTTTCCTTCCACTAGAATGTAATCTCTAGAAGAGCAGGGACTTTATCTGTTTTGTTTCCTCATATATCTTCAAAATTTGGAGCTGTTCCTAGATATTAAAGTAACTATTTGTTAAACAAATAAATAAACTTCAATTAGAGTTCCATTTGAAACCTTGACACTAACTAATTTCACCATGCCTTATATTCCTGATATCCTTAGCCAATGCCCAGAATGTAGACCTCTCTAATGATTTATTCTTTACAGTACTCTTATCCTCACTATTCTGTTTTATACTTCCTCTACCTTCACCCATCCTTCTACTGCTCCCACCAACCATTTCCACTGTGCCCTTTAGAACTACCTCCCTAATTAACTCTCCTGTGTCCTCAGTTTACAGAACTCTTTCATTACCCCCTTAATTTAACATAAACCTGGTTAGTTCTTCCAAAAAAAACAAACTAACTAAAAAACAGCTTTCAGAAGCTCATGAGACTATTCATTTTCTAAATTCAGGTGCTAGAGATCCAGTATCTACCACGGCCACTTCCAGACCCATACTCTACTTCTTATCCTCATGTAAAAATCACTCTTCATTAGAGGCTCTTGTCATTTCATTTCATATTTCCCTGTATCTCTATTTGATGCTATCATGTACAAACTTCCTGGTTATACCCTTTGCATTTTGGGTTAACCTTACTCCTTTACCTCAAATCTAGCCCATCAAGTGATTTTACTCTTGGCTGTATCTACTCTTCTACTCTTGCAGGTCCTTGACATTACATTTAAGCTGCCCATATCAAAGACTATATTCTGTATCATGTAGTTATCAGAACTATTCATTCTGTAAATTTTTCAACTCAGATATGCTGTACTCTTACTTTATGAGCTTTCTCACTCTCATCTCTTCCTACCACCATTACTTGACTTCATTAACATCTCTAGTCCCCTATTTCTTTACTATCCTAGTCTGTCTGTTTCCTGGCTTAAAATCCTTCCCTAAACAGCTTAGTGTTGACAGTTTTGTTGTCAATAACCTTGAACTTTTATCCTCTTATGTTTCTATCTTTGCAGCATCTGCCATGGAACTCTCCAACCTTGGCTCTATTCAGCTATCCAAATTAACATCTCAATTCCTGACCACTGCAGGAGGAAAATCACGGAACTGTGCATACAGATAAAACTACAAATTCATTATTTCCACTCTGTGCATGACCATCAGCATTACACAGAACTCCTATATTTCTCAAATCAAATCATCTCCAGTTACAATAGCAATTTCAAACCTTCAACTCCCCATTCAAACTCCTATTCCAACACTTCTCCTCACTCCCAGACAGGAGACCTCATCTCTTGTTTCACAGAGAAACATCTGTGCATCTTATAGGAATCCCTCAATTCTTCCCACTCACACTGCAAACTCCATCTGATACAGGTTTCTGCCAGTACCATCTTTACTTCCTCTCCAGTATTGGAGGAAACTGAGGAAAGTCAGTACCTCTCTCTACCTTAGACCTCACTCTTTTCTGCTTCCACCAAGTATTCTCTTTCTTATATTGTTGATTTATTCCTTTCTATGGACTGCTTCCCTTAAGCATATTTTTAAAAGTCCTTTTTTGTCTTTACTTCCACACATACATCTTCCCTTCTTAGTGAAACTTCTCAAATGGTGATCTATTCACTTCTCTACTGCCTCATTCCAAATTTCTACCAAACCCTACATAATACACCTTTTTTTGGGGGGGGGGTCTTTTTGCCATTTCTTGGGCCACTCCCACAGCATGTGGAGGTTCCCAGGCTAGGGGTCGAATTGGAGCTGTAGCCACCGGCCTACGCCAGAGCCACAGCAACGTGGGATCCGAGCTGCGTCTGCGAGCTGCACCACAGCTCACGGCAATGCCGGATCGTTAACCCACTGAGCAAGGCCAGGGATCAAACCCGCAACCTCATGGTTCCTAGTCAGATTCGTTAACCACTGCGCCACAACGGGAACTCCAAATATAACTTTTCATTCCACTCTTTGAAATTACCCTTGCCAAATTCACCAATTGTCATTTAAAAAATATCTCTTTTCTAGTTTGGTTTTTTTTTAGGGCCACACCTATGGCAAATGGAGGTTCCCAGACTCGGAGTCTAATCAGAGCTATAGCTACCTGCACCACAGCAACAGCAATGCCAGATCCGAGCCTCATCTGCGACCTACACCACAGCTCATGGCAACACCGGACCCTTAACCCACTGAGCAAGGCCAGAGATCAAATCCACAACCTCACGGTTCCTGGTCAGATTCATTTCCACTGCACCACAATAGGAACTCCTCCAGTCATTTTCTGAATTAACTTTACGTTTGGCATGAATGACCACTCCCTTTTCCTTGACATTCTTTTTCCTTAGACTCCATGTGGATTTCATTTCCTGGTTTTCTTTTTCTCTTGCCAGAATTCTACAGTCTCTTTGGGGGCATCATTGCCTTTTATCTGTTGGTATCCTCTATAACATGCTTTCTTGATTATATGCTCTCATTTTCCCTAGGAAACCTCACTTACATCAATAACTTCAGCTAGCCCCACTCTATACTGATTATTTCAGCCCTGGCCTCTCTCCTAAGCTTCAATTAGAATAATTACCCATTTGAATATACTCATTTAATTGTCCTATAGGTCAACACACCATGGCCAAAACTGAACTCATCAAACCCCTCCAGAATCTGCATCTCCTATATTTCCATCCTTGACATCACCTTTCTTTATTCCTTACTGTTCATCCCGGGAAAACAAGACTTAGCTCTAGGCTCTCGCCTAGCTCCTGGAGAGACATGACTAAGACATGACTAAATCTTCCCTGAAATCATGTGACCCAATCTTAAAGACTACCCCACTACCCAGGAGAATATCTAAACTTCTGTTCGTATCCTACTAACAATTCCCCCAAACTGATTGGTCTGTTCCTTTTCACCCTATTTACATAAGAAATGGCCAATCAGCTTCTGCACAGAAACCCCCTTTCTTGGCACCCACATATAACCTCCCTTCTTGAACAGGCTGACTGCTGACCTCCCCCTGGTGAGTCAGCCGGGCAGTATACCCTGCTAATAAAGTCTTTTATGCCTGTGAGTCTCATCCTTTCGGCCGACCTTACACTTACCACCAATTACTGTCTGGTGCATTTCAGCTCTTGGAATTGTGTTTCTGGAATCTGTTCTTTATTTTCCATTCCCATACCCAGGCCTTTGCCTTAGATCTTAATTTTTCACCTAGAGGGTTGCTACAGACTCTAGTCTTTTAGTCTCTCCTGGGGGAGCAGAAACTATGTCTTTTATTCTATATCCTTAATGCTTAATGCTTACCATGTAGTAGGCCCTTTATAAGAGTGTGCTGAATGAATGAGTGAACTTTGGTGATATTTTACTCATACACATAAAACTAAAGGAAATATATTAAAATATTCTAAGTTAAATGATTCCCTACAGTGGAATTAGTAAAACTACAATCAGCAGGGCCAGATATGGGCTTATAAATAGTTTTTTGGAATACATGAATGGCTGTTCATTTACATATTGTAGTTGCTTTTTCACTACAATGGCCAAGTTAAGTAGTTTCAACAAAGAAAAAGCCCACACAGTTGAAAATATTTACTACCTGGAGTTCCCGTCGTGGCGCAGTGGTTAACGAATCCGACTAGGAACTATGAGGTTGCGGGTTCGGTCCCTGCTCTTGCTCAGTGGGTTAATGATCCGGCGTTGCCGTGAGCTGTGGTGTAGGTTGCAGACGCGGCTCGGATCCCGCGTTGCTGTGGCTCTGGCGTAGGCCGGTGGCTACAGCTCCGATTCGACCCCTAGCCTGGGAACCTCCATATGCCGCGGGAGCAGCCCAAGAAATAGCAACAACAACAAAAAAAAAAAAAAAAAAAAAAAAGAAATTACAACAGTGGTGAAATTAGCACAAAAGACATTAAAACAGCTATCATAAATATATTCCATTTGCATGAAAATGTAGACAAAAACATGAACATGTTAAGGAGAGAAACTGAAGCTAGAAAAAGACCCAAATGAAACTTCTAGAAAGTTATCTGAAATGAGAAACATCTTGAGCAGGATTAATGGAAGATTAGACAGTGCAGATGAAAGATGAAAGTATAAGCTATTCAAACTGAAGCACAGAGAAGAGTTCCTGTGTGGCTCAGTAGGTTTAGGATCCTGCATTATCACTGTAGTGCCTCTGGTTGAACCTGTTGTGCAGGTTCGATCCCTGGTCTGGGAATGTCCATGTGCCATGGGTGTGGCCAATAAAAAAACAAAACACAAAAAACGACATCTAGATCAATGGAACAGAGTAGAAAGTTTATAGTAGACTTAGAGTTAGTTTTTGGTAAAGGTGCCAAGATATTTCAGTGGTAAAAGAGTAGTCTTTTAAACAAATGATGTGGAAACAGTTGGGATATTCATATGGAAAAAAATCGACCTTTATCCTTACCATATGCTACAGGATTAATAGACCTAAATATAAGAGCTAAAACTGATAAAACTTTTAGGAAAATGTATAGGAAGAAAATCTGTGACCTTGGGTTAAGGAATGATTTCTTAACACACACAGAGATTAAAACATAAAAGAAAAAAATTCTTAAGTTGGACTTCGTCAGATTTGAAAACTTTTGCTCTTCCTTGCATGGCCCTGTAATTAACCTTTCCCTGCTCCAAAAAACAAAAACTAAAAACAAACAAAAAACCACTTTTGCTCTTTGACAGACCCTGTTTAAAAAAACAATGAAAAAACAAGTCACAGACTGAAAGAAAATATTTGAAAAACATAAGTCTGATAAAGAATTTGTGTCCTGGAGTTCCCACTGTGGAGCAACAGGATTGTCTCTACAGCACCAGAATGCAAGTTTGATCCCTGGACTGGCACAGTGAGCTAAAGGATCTAGCATTGTTGCAGCTGCAGCATAAGTCACAACTGCAGCTAAGATCTGATCCTTGGCCCAGGAATGCCATACCCTGCAGGGCAGCCAAAAATGAAAAAAAGCAAAGCCACAATGAGATGCTACTATACATACAATAAATGGTTAAAATCAAAAAGACCTCTCTGAGTTTCTGAGCTTTCTCTGGTAAAATATGGCTAAAAGCTTACAGGGTAAGTGGAAAAGAAGATGGTTCTTGAAAAGAGAAAAAAGTGCCCCAGCTCTGCTCAGCTGACTTAAAGTATTCTTAAAGTAGATAGTCATGTTTTAATGAAAGATGTTCATGAGATAGCGACTGTGGTGGCACCAAAACATTGTCAAGAGAAAAACCCAATGTGTAGTGAAAGATGAAAAAGATGACATGAAAATGAAAACTGATTAAGAAAAACAAAAAGAGTTCTAAATCAGCAGGGAAATTACTTCATATGGGTAAACCAGAGGCAAAGATAAAGGCTGAAGGCAAAATGAGAGAAAGGGAAGGGGAAAAGCAAAGCAAGAGCAGCAAAGGCAGTAACGGGTTTGGTCTGCTAGACTTGAAAATGCCACATGGGATAGTTTTTTGGGTTTTTGTTTTTGTTTTTGTTTTTTGTCCTTTTAGGGCCACACCCACAGCATATGGAGGTTCCCAGGCTAGGGGTCAAACTGAAGCTGTAGTTGCTGGCTTATGCCACAGCCACACAATGCAGGATCTGAGCCACATCAGTGACCTACACCACAGCTCACGGCAACACCAAATCCTTAATGCACTGAGTAAGGCCAGGGATTGAATATGCATCCTCATGGATACTAGTCAGATTTGTTTTCTCTGAGCCACAGTGGGAACTCCCACATGGGGTAGATCTTTGACTAGAATGTATACATTGATTTCAGTGTCTACCAAGTGAAAACTTTATTTCCAAACTTTAATTAGCCTTTTTTAATTTAGCCTTTTTTAATTTAAACCCATCATAACTCCTCAAATTTGTTTTGGGAACTTGAATAAAATACTTTCTTTGATGAAAAAATATCAAAAAGATCAAAAAGATCAACAATATCAAGTTTTGGCAAGGATTTGAAAAAACTGGGACTCTCATGGAGGTTAGAATTAAAATGGTACTACACACAACCTAGCAGTCTCCTTACCAGATATTTACTCTAAAGAAATTGAAACACAAAGATTTGTAAACAGGATGGAGTTCCCATCATGGCTCGGTGGAAACGAATCTGACTAGCATCCGTAAGGATGTGGATTCGATCCCTGGCCTAGCTCAGTGGGTTAAGGATCTGGCATTGCCGGGAGCTGTGGTGTAGCCTGGGAACCTCCATATACCATGGATGTGGCCCTAAAAAGACACACACACACACAAATTTGTAAACAGGAGTTCCCGCTGTAGTGCAACAAGATTGACAGTATTGCTGCAGCACCAGAATGCAGGTTTGATCCCAGCCCAGCACAGTGGGTTGGTTAAAGTATCCAGCGTTGCCTGGGTTGCAACTGTGGCTCAGATCTGATTGGCAGCCAAAAAAGAAAAAAAAAAAAAGATCTGTAAACAAATGTTCAGGGAAGTTTATTCATAATAGCTAGAAACTACTCAAATGTCCATCAGTTGAATGAATAAGCAAATTGTATATATCCATAAAATACAGTTATTGATACATACAGCAACACAGGTGAATCTCAAACGCATTTTGCCAAGTGAAAAAAGCCAGACACAAAGGACTACATAAGGTATGGTACCATTACCATTACCTTATGAGATGTTAGAAAAGACAGCTAAAGTGAAATAAAGTAGATCAATGAGTGTCAGGGCCTGAGGTTAGAAGGAAAGGATTGACTGCAAAGAAGTATGCAGGAACTTTGGGGGATGACAGAAATTTTCTATATCTTGATTTTGGAGGTGTTTAGCTAAGTATATACATTTGTCACACTCATCAAGTTGTACATTTTATTCTGTGTTAATTATACCTTAGTGAAACTGATTTGTTTCAATGTCAGTTACCTGGAAAAATTAGCAGGGAGAGATTTGTGATTTTCATTAAATTAGTAACTACAAACAATTACAATAATGAGTCTATATGACTTCCATAAAAACTTCATTTAGAGCTTTACTTCTGTAATTATATTTATTTAAAACTTTATGTTCTTGAAATGTAATTTGTGTTCTTTTGTCCTGCTGTCTTTTGGTATCTACAAAATGACAAAAACTTAGTATTCTTATTAGGCACAGCTGTTGAAATAATTGGCTATCTTTTGAAGCACTTAAGATTTCTAAACAGGAGTTCCTATCATGGCTCAGCAGAAACGAATCTGACTTGCATCCATGAGGATGCAGGTTCAATCCCTGGCCTTGCTTAGTGGGTTAAGGATCCAGCATTGCCGTGAGCTGTGGTATAGGTTGCAGACGTGACTCGGATCCTGCATTGCTGTGGCTGTGGTGTAGGCCAGCAGCTACAGCTCTGATTCGACCCCTAGCATGGGACCCTCCATGTACCATAGGTGTGGCCCTAAAAATTAAAAAAAAAAAATTCTAAATAATCTCCTAAGATGATATACTCTATGTTGTGGACATCAAGCACAAGAGGAACTGAAAAGACCCTATTACATGCAACAAATATATATAGTAACCTCTTATCCAGGAACTTAGATAACTGTTTTTGAAAAGCAGGTTAAAATATTGATTTTTCACATTTGATAGAATAGTGAAACAAAATCATAGGCTGAGAAGTAATTCTGACATCAGACTCTGTTTACAAAGTCATAAATTACATAAACTGGGAGCTCCAGGAACTAACAGCTACTACCCGCTGATACCTGGAGAAAGAGTGGACTGCATTTCCCTCCACATCATGTATTGGATGGGACCTTTGAATAGGCCTAGGTTCAGCTTTCTGGAGATAAGTTCTCTGGGTGTCAGCACCCTCATTCCTTGGTCCAAGCTGCAGGGGACATAAATTATTTATTCTTAGACATCTTCCAGGGACTGAAGGAAGAGTATTAATAGCACAAGAAAACACTTACCTATCCAAGAGAGGCGTGATGTCCTAGAAAAGGAAAGGAGAAATAGAAAGATCAGATGCCTATTCATCAACTCCACACATTTCTTTAGTGATATTGGCTACCACTAGAATTTAATGGTGCAATACTGGGCAGATGGTCCCCATCCCATTGCCACCAACTCCATTCTTCCTCTGTATGCCTTTTCTTTTTCTTTCTTTCTTTCTTTTTTTTTTTTTTTTTTTGCTTTTTAGGGCAGCACCCACAGCATATGCAAGTTTCCAGGCTAGGGGTCAAATCAGAGCCACAGCTGCCGGCCTACGACACAGCCACAGCAACTCGGGATCCGAGCTGTGTCTGCAACCTACACCACAGCTCACGGAAATGCTGGATCCTTAACCCACTGAGTGAGGCCAGGGATCGAACCCACATCCTCTTGTAGATCCTAGTCAGGTTTGTTAACTGCTGAGCCACAAAGGGAACTCCCCTCTGTATGCCTTTTCTGGTCCATGCCTTTCACTTATTCCCTGATAAACTGGTTTATTTTGCTCTAATTTCACAGGAAAATTAATAAAATTTAGAAATTTTCTAAATTTCTAAGAGAAATTAATATTAAACTATTTTTTACCTATACTGTCACATAGTCTCAGGAGAAAAATGCAACAGGTATTCTAGCCCGAAGGCCACATTTCTTTACTCTGACTAATTAAGCCTCTGAGTGCTTGAGGTGGTAACCAATGCCACTTTAGAGGTGAAGCGTCAGGGAGCAAAGGCTGGCAAACAACTTTTCAGACAAGTCAATTTATGATTGCTGACAGCCAATAAAAGGTACAGCTTAAGTGGCAACATTCTTACTTTTGAGAAATAAAGCTTCACATTCTTTATAGAGAAATATTAAAACATATTGGTTTTAGTAGCATTTCATTATCTTTTGTAGAAGTGTGAAAGTAAGCTTTCAACTGAGAATGAGACAAAAATAGCCTCCTTGCTTTTCTCCCAGGGAATCTTAAAAGCACATCATTTTTTTAAACCCGCCTGGAGGGGAAAATCACTTCTACTTCCTTTTTAACCCTCCCCCCAACACTGTACCCATAGTCATGTTGGTATGGAATCTCACTTTGAGAAAGTCGAAGGAGTTCTGCTGTTCCATGCGTGCCTGGATGCTCACCAACATCTCCTTGGCTAGGAGACACTGTTCCTGAATGTGGCTTAGATTCAGTTCCATCTCCTCATTCAAGGCTTTCCCCTCTTCTCGGAGCTCATTTAAAATGTCCTTTTCTTTGCTGTGCAGGAACTGATGCAGCTTTAGAAACTCCAGGGAGATGTGTTGCTGCAGATGTAGCTTGTTTTCCTGGAAACCTCCATGATCATCACCATGGTAATTACTGATACTAGCACTTAGGGATGGGGGCCCACACCCCCAATACTCACACAACTTGGGAAATACCGTAACAGGAAATAGCATACAAATGGCTGTCAACATTCCACTATACTAAAAGGAGCCCTTTGGGAGACTTACTCTGTCTTTCCCAGCAAGTTTAATAGTTCAGCACAAAATAGTAAAAAGTCATCTCTAGGTTCCTATTGCAGTACAGAGGTGGTAACCAATGCTGTGTTAAATAAGACTGTGGGGTTAATCGAGCATTTTAGAATGATAATGCCCTCCTATACAGAAGTACAAACCAATATCTACCAAGTGATGCTGTTAGACGGGCCCATAAGGAGGCTGGAAGAACTGTCCTTTTCTAGAAATCAGAACTGGGAGAGATGCCATTCCTGCTGTGAGGACAGTATAGAAGCAAGAGGTGGGCAATGTCTGAAGCACTGAAATTGGTAACTGCTACATAGGAAGCTCTTTTCTTAGGTGACCTCAATATCCTCATGGGCAAGCCATCTGACATCCTGGCTTCTCAGTTCCTCATCCCTATTTCTAGTGATTTTTACCTTCGTCTACTCATTCTCTTAATCACACTGAGGATTTTATCATCCCCAGCAATTATAAACCTCCAAAATTTATTTTTTATGCTTATTTACTCAGGAACTCCTACTGCAACAATTATTGGGTGTCAATGAATACTTCCATCCAGTGACCCTCTTCCCCAGCTTATTCTATGGTCAGTCATTATAATTGCACTCTGTTTTGTTTTGTTTTGTTTTTTTGCTTTTTAGAGATGCACCCGCGGTGTATGGAGGTTCCCAGGCTAGGGGCCAAATCAGAGATGTAGCTGCCAGCCTACACCACAGCTCATGGCAACACCAGATCCTTAAGACATGAGTGAGGCCAGGGATCAAACCTGCAACCTCATGGTTCCTAGTCAGATTTGTTTCTGCTACACCACAATGGGAACTCCTAATTGCACTCTTAAACTCTCACTGTCCTCTAGGTCAGACTTTTCCAGTTTTCTTTTTACCTATTTAACTACTGTTTTTCAGTTTTGTTGGTTCTGTCTCTAACCAAGCCCTAAATATTAGATTACTTGATATTCTGTCCTGGGCTGTTTCCCCTTCTCATTCTACATTCTCTATGTAATAGCCTCTCCTCTCACAACTTTAAATACAATCTATACATGGACTTCTTATTTTCAGTCTAGACCAGCTTCTGACCCCCAGATTCCTATATCCAACTGACTGTTTGATATCACCACTTACCTCTTATATCTAATTAATCACCACGTGCGGGTAATTTTTATCTTGGAAGCATACACTGAAGCTATTTATTTCTTGCTATATCTCTTGTTTTTCTAGTCCAAGCCATCATTGTTCTCTGCAGTAGCACTCTTCTAACCATTATCTTTGTTATTGGCTTTCTCTAGCGCATATTCCACACGGCCACCAGACATGCTTTCAAAATGGAGTGGAACCATGTCCTGTTTAAACCCTTTAATGGCTTCTAATTATTCTCAAGATGAAGTTCAAAATTCCTAACATGATCTACACATGATATATTATCTACAGGATTAGTCCCATATCTGCCTGATCTTCAGTCTCATCTTGCTTACCATGACCCAGCTTACTTGGCCTTCTCTCTGTTTAACATAGCAGCTAACTTCCTGTCTCAGGACTTTTCCATATGCTCTTTCCTCTTCATAGAACTTTCTGGCCAAAACCTTCATATTCCCCTCACCCTGTTCACTAGACTAAGGAAAATATTTATCCTTTTAATTCTCAATTTTTAATAAGTAGCTTCTTCAGAGAACACTCAGTATAGGTTAGGTTCTCCATTTATATGCTCTCATACTATATTTTCATTTGTAGTAGTTATCACAGTTGTTATTTTATTGTTATTGTAGGATTAATTAACATCTATCTCCCACCATAGTAGGAATATAGTGTCTTGTATGCGTGACCCACTCAATAAATATTTGTTGAATGAATAAATGTTGACTGTAATGGCTGAACTAGGAACTCTTACAAATAGGAACAAGATTTTCTTGAGACATCATTATTTCCATCTATCCTTCTTTTCTCTCACTGTACATGTTTTTTCCAGATGCCAAATGCCAGAGGAGATTCTCTTTCATAGAATAATTAATGAAGAAACAGAACTCCCAATTTATTCCCTCTACCTAGGACCTGATTTCCCAAGTCTCTAACCATTATTGTCATCCTAGAGCTCCTGTGAAGTTGAAAGTATAAGCAATAGCTTTATTTAGTTTTGGGGAAGGTAGGAAAGATAAAATAAGATGAGAAAAGCCAGCAATCCAAGAGAACTTGGTTCAGAGGTAGCCTCGTTTTAAGCCCAAAGAAAAGTATTTCTTTGGACACAGAAATTTTTAGTGGACTTTAAAAAAATAAATTCCTTATTTTGCCATAGATAGTAGGAAACATCAGACAGATCACAACCCTACAGCAATCACCTGGTGACTCTACCATCAAAAGGATCAGCATATTTAGGGGAAAGGTCAGTCTGCTCTTTCTGTTGATCAACTATTGGGGACCTACTCCACTGCCATATTTCTTTCCACCTTACAGTGTCTGTTTTCTACTTCTATAGCCCAGGTTCCATTTAGTGCATCGATAATATATGTAAAGGTACGTTTCCACCTTTATGTGGCGGAAGTTACAAGGAGGGTATATTCCAGTTCTATCTCATTACCCTTCTACCCTGCTCCTCACCTTGTAAGCAGCAATAGCATCTTTTTGCATGTTCCTCAGGGACTGAAGCTCCTTCAGGGTTGCCTCCAGTTGGCCCTGATGGATGATAAGCTCCTCCTGGGAATACCACATAGAATTAACCCATGCTAATTGGGAGATGAAAGGCCCTAAAGAACATCTCCTCCAAAGCCCCAGGGTGTCAGGGAAAAAAAGCAAGCTCTTACTACAGTAATCTCCTTTCCCCTGTATCATAGTTCCTATCTCTTCCAAAAATTGTGAAGAAAATTACAAGCAGAAGAAAAACTTAGTTTTATACTCTTTTTAACTAACCACCAAGGTTTGAGGAAGATAATAAAACTATACATTTTCTACTCTAGTTACACTGTTCTATCTATACTTTTACTTACATTGTTCTCACTTAGAACACTCATTTCTTCCTTCTGCCCATCCAAATTCAAATGATTTCCCACTTCAAGCTTTCTTTCACCATGCCTTCCCCAATTTCAATTTTCTCTAAACTTCTCTGAAATTCCAAATATTTGTGATTACAAATGTGACAAAAGAATTTAACTATCAATAATAGACCAGCTCATATTGCTTCTGTTGTTTTATTCAATTTAAACTTGACTAAATTTCAGGATTTTATAACAAAAGCAATATCCATATTCTGTACAGTGTTTAGTAGAATGCTGTCATGGCAGGATTTATGTAAATATTTGCTTGGTTGAGGGAGTAGATAGATCAATGCTCCTTTACTGCTTTCCTATGATCAGCACCTCTAGAGAAATAACTTAGCAAGATACATTGTATTTTCTGAGCATTCTGAGCTTTCTAACAATCATTTGAATAAAGGGGTGGGATTGGGAGAGAGAAGAAGCGCTACAAAAGATTTTTCCCAGCTTTCTTAAGGAATTGCTCAAGACCCAGGGCTCACCCACCGTGAAGAAACGGACAGCATCAGCGATCTGCAGGAACTCTTTAGATTGCCCCACAGACAACCGAGCATCTTTGCATTGAAAGCATATCAGTTTCCCATCTGGCTTACTGAACAGTTTTAGGTTTTCTCCATGCTCTTGGCACTGTGGGTGACCCTTGAGTAGGGGTAGCTTCTTAATCTTCTCTATCAGCTTCTCCAGTACAAGGTTAAATGTACAGTTGCTGTATTGACATAGCATCTTACACTCAGGACAGAATGTTTCTTTTGCTTCTTGCTTCCAAAAGTTCTCGATACAAGATTGGCAGAAGTTGTGGCCACAGGTTAGCATCAGTGGATCACGGAACCAATCATTACACAGTGGACAGTGTAGCTCCATAGTAATATCTTGTATCTGTACTTTAGAGGGTATCTGGGTGATCAAATCATTCACTTCAATGTAGTTGTCTGAGTCAGTGTTACAGGAGGGGTTGGAAGATACCTTTGGAAAAGAACAGCTAAAATGAGTTTCTCTTGTCTCTTCTCATTCCAGGATAGTGGGCTTTATTCCTAAAGAAGGTGAAATTGGTGCAGACAGAGTAAAAGCACCGTAATCTCTTTTTTGAAAGTGATCAATAAATTCAGTGTTATCTAACATCATAGTTTATCACTACTCCCAACATTATTAAACTTTAATAGAGAATCAAGGCAGAAGAAGAAAGACTAGTCAACCAAAGAAATGTATTTTGCTATACATCACTTCTTCCACCTACTTTCTCCATGTATCTATCAGTTGAAAGTTTTACTTTCAACTCTGTTCTACCAGTTATTACCTTTTTGTTTTGCTTTATTTTCTAAAAGTTATGTGCAAAGAAATGGAATATCTGTCAGATTCCTCAGTCAGTGGCATAAGGTCACCAACCATAGTATCATCTAGGCCCTCCACACCTTCTTTTCAAAAAAGCACATTACAGAAATAACATTTATACAGAAAAATGAAGAATAATAAGTATACAGATCAGTAACTTTTCACAAAATAAACACATCTATGTAATCATTACCCTGATCAAGAAACAAACACTTTCAGCACCCCAGAAACCTCCCATATGCCTTCTTCAAGTCACTGTCCCTCACCAAGGTTGATCCCTATCCTGGTTTCCAACATTGTACATTAGTTTTGACTGTTTTTAAATTTTATATAAATGGAGCCATGCACTATATACTCTTTTGTTGTTGGCTTCTTTCTTCAACATTGTATTTGTGAGATTTATCCATATTCTATGTAATTGTGATCCATTCATCCTTATTGCTGTATAGTATCCATTGTGTAAATATTCCATAATTTATTTCTCCATTATTTCTACTGTTGATAGACTTTTGGGTAGTTGCCAGTGTGGAGCTATTATTAATAGTGTTACTTAGAATATTTCTGCTCATACCTTAGAGATACTGCAGATTGGGTTCCAGAGCACCACAGTAAAGTGAGTCACAAGAAGTTTTTGGTTTCTTGGTGCATATAAAAGTTATGTTTAGGGAGTTCCTGTTGTGGCTCAGTGGGTTACAAACCTGGCTATTATCCATGAGGATGCAAGTTTGATCCCTGGCCTCGCTCAGTGGATTAAGGATCTGGCATTGCTGTGAGTTGCAGCTTGGATCTGGCGTTGCTGTGGCTGTGGCCAGCAGCTGAAGCTCCTCTTCAGCTCCTAACCTGAGAATTTCTATATGCCTCGGGTGCAGCCTTAAAAAAAAAATTCTTCAGGGAGAAGTCCCTTTATGGCACAATGGTTTAAGGATCTGGCATTATCACTGCTATGGCTCTGGTCACTGCTGTGGTGTGGGTTTGATCCCTGGCCCAGAAACTTCACATATGCTATGGGTATGGCCAAAACAAGAAATCTCCAGGAAGACTCATTTATCACTTAGACCCCAGATCAAGATAGTTAAGATTCTTTTTTCCCTTTTTTATTAAAGTATAGTTGATTTACAGTGTTGTGCCAATTTCTGTTGTATAGCAAAATGATGTAGCCATGTACATGTGTCTGTGTGTGTGTATACATATTTTTTCTTATAATGGTCTATCCCAAGAGATTGTACATAGTTCCTTGAGGTATACAGTAGGACTTCACTGATTATCCATTCTAAATGTAATAGTTTGCATCTACTAATGCCAAACTCCCAGTCCATTCCAGTCCATCCTCCCTCCCCCTTGGCAACCACGTGTCTGTTTTCTTTTTTCTTTTTTTGGTCTTTTTGCCTTTTCTGGGGCTGCACCCACGGCATATGGAGGTTCCCAGGCAAGGGGTCTAATCAGAGCTGTAGCTGCTGGCCTATGCCAGAGCCACAGCAACTTAGGATCCAAGCCGCGTCTATGACCTACACCACAGCTCACGGCAACACCGGATCCTTAACCCACTGAGCAAAGCCAGGGATCAAACCCACAACCTCATGGTTCCTAGTCGGATTCATTAACCACTGAGCCACGATGGGAACTCCACAAGTCTGTTTTCTATGTCTGTGAGTTTGTTTCTGTTTTGTTAGATAGGTTCATTTGTGCCATATTTTAGATTCCACATATTTGTGACATTGTATGGTATTTGTCTTTCTCTGACTTAGTATGAGAATCTCTGGTTCCATAAGATTCTTAATTATTTCTCTTTTCCACTCCTTCATTGAGAATATAGCTCTTCAAATGTCTCACCTTTATTAAAGAAGCTCAGGTTCAACTCCTTACTTGGTGTGAGTCTAAAGATGTTTAAATTTGGGTTTTCCTGAGATACCTTCAGTGCAACTACAGCTCTCAGTAACTCCAGCCCATCTTGCTGCTTTCCTGTCTATATTTCCTTTTTTATTTTTTGGCTTTGGAATTTCTCTCTACTTTCTTGTACACTCAGGTATGCATTAAAAAGGATGTTTGTTACATCTTAACTGGCCTTTCTAGGTGTTTTATAGTGGTAGGTTTTTCAGGATAAATGTTTCACAGTATTGCCAGAAATGAAACTTAAAGAGTATATCTTCAAGTAATTTTTAAAGAAAGGCTGAATATAGAGTATATTCCATTGGAATAATTTTACTTCCAGTAGTAGCAACCTTATTGTGACCTAGCATTTGAATAAAAGTTTGTGTAAGTTTAGAATTTTTAGTTCTCTTCCATATGACCCTGCAATCCCACTCTTGGGCATCTATCCGGACAAAGCTCTACTTAAAAGAGACACATGCACCCGCATGTTCATTGCAGCACTACTCACAATAGCCAGGACATGGGAACAACCCAAATGTCCATCGACAGATGATTGGATTCGGAAGATGTGGTATATATACACAATGGAATACTACTCAGCCATAAAAAAGGATGACATAATGCCATTTGCAGCAACATGGATGGAACTAGAGAATGTCATCCTGAGTGAAATGAGCCAGAAAGACAAAGACAAATACCATATGATATCACTTATAACTGGAATCTAATATCCAGCACAAATGAACATCTCCTCAGAAAAGAAAAACATGGACTTGGAGAAGAGACTTGTGGTTGCCTGATGGGAGGGGGAGGGAGTGGGAGGGATCGGGAGCTTGGGCTTATCAGACACAACCTAGAATAGATTTACAAGGAGATCCTGCTGAATAGCATTGAGAACTTTGTCTAGATACTCATGTTGCAACAGAAGAAAGGGTGGGGGAAAAACTGTAATTGCAATGTATACATGTAAGGATAACCTGACCCCCTTGCTGTACAGTGGGAAAATAAAAAAAAAAAAAAAAAAGAATTTTTAGTTCTAAACCTTTTCCTCTCAGTACTTTGTGGTCATTTTCCTTTTTTTTTTTTTTTTTTTTTTTTTTTTTTTTTTGCATTTAGTTTTGCAGATGAGAAATCTAGTGCAGTTTGACTCTCACTTCTTTTAGGAGTGAGTTTATTTCCCTATAGAAATTTGTAGGATTTTATTCTTATTTTGAAATTCACAAATTTTTAGCAGAATGGCTCTAAGTTTGTTTCTCTTTTCAGTATTTCTCAGTATTAAGTGATTTTTTTTTAGCCTAAACAATCAAAACATTATTTGGCTCAGATAATTTTTATTTAAATTTATTGGTTATTTCTTCCTTTTTATCTTCTGTTTTCTTCTTTTAGACTTCATATTAGATGGACATTAAATCTAATGCTTTTGTCTCTTAATTTTTCTCTAAAATTTCCCCCTCCTTTCTCCCCGCCCCCACACAGTAGAAAAGATTCTTTTCCATTTGGCAATTAGGACCCAGATTCTGAGCGATTTCCATAAGTCAGTCTTTATTCTCAAGCTCATGTCAAGAGCCAGCAAACATGCCCTCACTCTACCTAGACTCAGGTGTTCAAATCCAAACTCAGTGGGCCAAGCAGGTACTGTAACTACCTAGTATTTCCCACCCCTCATTTTAAGAAGAGAACTTAGGAGGAAAAATCTTTCTCTGTCATTCTGAAAACTTTGGGAAATTCAGTTTGGGGAGCCAGCAGAGGATTCAGATAGACTTTAAGAACATTAACCAATGAAGCAGAAGTAGCTTTGATAGGTTAGGAAAAGCATTAAACCTATCAAAAGGAGCCCAGCCCTTCCTATTGATTGAAATAGTAACCATTGCACACTTTCTATGGGGGAATATTCAGCTGGGCCTTTAGCAGCTGCCTGACTCATTCTATTTCTTCACTTGAACTAAATATGCTTAATCCATAAATTTTAAATTTAGGTACTAAATGCAGTCGATTTATAATTTCAATTCAGGACTGACATCACTGGAAATGGTAGAGTAGGGAATTCCAGGGAGAACTCCACAAAAGCAACTAATAAACTTTCAGAAATTGTCAAAAACAACCTTTGCAGAACTTTAGTTTTTTAAAAAATTATAACAACTAGGGGAAAAATTAAGGAAGAAAGAAGCTGTTACATTGTAAGAAGAACATACTGTGGAGTTTTCAGTCATTCACTTATCTTATCATTCCTCACATCCCAGATTGGTGGCAGCCATGAAGATGGCAGCTGCACACCTGGTACAAGTTGCTAGTGCTAGAGAAAGTATGGACCTGTTCCCAAGAGTTGTGGAAATTTTTCCACTCTGGCAGCTCCATCAATGATAAGAATGAAAGCTTACCTTTGATTTGCCCAACCCAGAGAGTTCCCAGGGCTGGGGCAACTCTTGGAAGGCTTTTGCTAAAGGTATTTAGAGTCAAAAGGATTGGATGTGGTACCCTGTGGGAAGGGATAATAAGACAAACTCAAAAAGCCTGGGAAGGAAGAAATTGGAAAATAAGATCATGGGGAATAAGAAATTTTAAAAGCTTCCATGTGTACTGGAGAATTGAAAAGCCTAAGTGCATGCCCAGGTCTGGATACATGCTCAGAGGAGACCTGAGAAGACCCTTAAGCTTTCATTTCTGGCTAAATGTCAGGCTTCATATGAGCAAGAAGTAAAGGATAAGGCAGAGTCGTAAATGGCCTGGCTAAGTGTTGGAGTGTCCCAACACAGAGCCAACTGGCAAAGACTGGAAGTTACACTTTTTCTTTTTTTCTCTCCTTGGCACCAAGCATTTGAGCCAAACTTTGTCAAAACAGTAGATGAACTAAGTTAATGGAACACAGGTTTCAGTGCCACACATGAAAAAGATAACAAACTTTACAGAAATAGTTTAGAAATGTCACTAAATAAAAAGCAACAGCCTACAACAAGTTACAACAACAAATAGCATGGAGGAGGAAAATCTTCCAGAGTTGCCACATTATAAAATTCAAAATATCCAGTTTTGTTTTTTTTTTAAAAAAAGACATGCATAGAGACAAAGTATGGACCATTCACAGGGGAAAAAGAAAAACTGATAGAAAGTTTCCTTAAGGAAACCCAGACATTGAAATTATTATAAAAAGACTTTAAAACATCTATCTTAAACATGCTTAAACAGCTAAAGGAAACATGGACAAAGAACTAAAGGGAGCCAGGAAAACAATGTCTCATCAGATGGAGAATATCAAAGAGACAGAAATAATGAAAAGGAACCAAATATAAAATTTAGAAATGAAAAGTACAATAATTAAAACTGGAGTTCCCATTGTGGCTCAGTGGGTTAAGAACCCAACACAGTGTCCAAAAGGATGTGGATTTGATCCCTGGCCTCACTCAATGGGTTAAGGATCTAGCATTGCTGCAAGCTGTGGTATAGTCATAGAAGCAGCTCAGATCCCACCTTGCTGTGGCTGTAGTGTAGTGTAAGCCCGAAGTGGCAGCTCCAATTCGACCTCTAGCCTGGGACCTTCCATATATCATGGGTGTGGCTTTATAAAGAAAAAAATTTACTGAAGAGAAGAGAATTAATAAAATGAACAGAGCCTAAGTGACCTCTGGTATACAATAAAGCATATTAACATGTGCATAATGGGAATCCCAGAAAAAAAGAGAAAGGTGTAGAAACAATATTTGAAGAAATAAGGGCTGAAAAATTCCCAGATATGATAGAAGACATGAATATATACATCCAAGGAACTCAACAAACTCTGAGCAGAATAAATTCAAAGAGATCCGTGCCAAGACATATTACAGTAAAACTGTCAAATGACAAAGACAGAGTTGTGACAGCAGCAAGAAAGAAGCAATTCATCATGTACAAGATATCCTCGATAAGGTTTATAGCTGATTTCTTCTCCAAAAATCTGGAAGCCAAAAGACAGTGGGATGACATATTTAAAGTGCAGAGGAAAAAAACCCTGACAAACCTGTCAACTAAGAATTCTGTATCCATCAAAATTAACCTTCAAAAATTAAAAAGGAGTTAAGACTTTCCCAGACAAACAAAAACTATGGAGGTAATCACTAGTACACCTGCTCTACAAGAAATGCTAAAGGGAGTCCCTCAGGCTAAAATAAAAGGACGCTAGAAAGTAACTTGAAGACATATGAAGGAATAAAGAACAATGGTAAAGGTAAACATAGGTAAATATAAAAACCAAAATTGTTGAAGTTTTTGGTTTTTAACTCATTTATGTTTTTTTAATTCATAAAAACAATAATTATATGTTCATTGGAACACAACGAATAAAGATGTAATTTGTGACAATGATAACATAAAGGAGGAAATGAAGCTGAAAAGGAACAGAGTTTTTTGTACTATTAAAACTAAATTGGTATTGATTCACATTTGAGTGTTAGAAAATTCAGATAGTAATTTTAATTCCCTGGGTAACCAATAAAGAAAAATACTAAACAAGATATAGAAAAAGAAATGGGAAGGGAATAAAAATAGTATACCAAGAAAATATTTGAATGTAGTAATAGAGGAATTTAAAAACAAATATGCTATTACATGTAAAAAGAGGAAAATGTCATAAGTGAGTTTTCCATTATCATTAATTACTTTATATGAAAGTGGATTAACCTCTGATAAAAGGCAGATACTAAAAGAATGAATAAAGAGAACATGATGCAACAGTATGCTATAGGAGACTGACTTTAGAGCAAAACCATAAATAGCCACCAAAAGAGAGGTGTAGTAGCTATGCTAATATTAGACAAAATTGACTTAAGACAAAAATTGTTACAAGAGACAAAGGAAGACATTATATATTGTTAAAATGGTCAATCTATCAAGAAGATATAACAGTTATAAATGTATATACAGGAGTTCCCGTCGTGGCGCAGTGGTTAACAAATCCAACTAGGAACCATGAGGTTGCGGGTTCGGTCCCTGCCCTTGCTCAGTGGGTTAACGATCCAGCGTTGCTGTGAGCTGTGGTGTAGGTTGCAGACGCGGCTCGGATCCCGCGTTGCTGTGGCTCTGGTGTAGGCCGGTGGCTACAGCTCCGATTCAACCCCTAGCCTGGGAACCTCCATATGCCGCGGGAGCGGCCCAAGAAATAGCAACAACAACAATAACAATAAATAAATAAATAAATAAATAAATAAATGTATATACATACCTAACAATAGAGCACCAAAGTATCTGAAGTAAAAACTGACAGAATTGGAGTCTATATTCATAGTTGTAGATTCCAGTACTCAACTTTCAGTAATTAATAGAATGCTAGAAGACTATCAGTAAGGAAACAGAGGACTTGACCAACATTATAAATCAACTAGACCCAGCAGACATATATAGACCACTCTACCCAGCAATAGCATAATACACATTTTTCTCAAGTGCACATAGAACATTCTCTGGAATAGACCATATATTAGGGCACAAAAGTCTTACCAAGTTTTAGAAGATTAAAATCTTATAAATTATCTTCTCTGACTACAATTAAATGAAACTATATATCAATGACAGAAGTAAAACTGGAAAATTAACAAAAATGTGGAAATTAAACAACACACTCTTAAAAATTATAAGTGAAATGCAACTTAAACACAAAGCTAGCAAAAAAGAAGGATGTAAAGATTAAAGTGAAGATAAATGAAAGAATAGAAAACTGGAAGTTCCCATTATGGCGTAGCGGAAACAAATCCTACTAGGAACCATGAGGTTGTGGGTTCGATCCCTGGCTTCGCTCAGCGGGTTAAGGATCCAGCGTTGCCGTGAGGTGTGGTGTAGGTCACAGACACAGCTCAGATCTGGCATTGCTGTGGCTGTGGTGTAGGCTGGTGGCTACAGCTCTGATTAGATCCGTAGCCTGGGAACCTCCATATGCCACAGATACAGCCCTAAAAAAGAAAAAGAAAAAAAAAAAGAAAGAAAAATAGAGAAAATCACTGAAACCAAAAGTTTATTCTTTGAAAAACACCCACAAAACTGATAAACATTTACAAGACTGAGAGGGGAGGGAGGGAGAAGGAAGGAAGGAAGACAGGAAGCACAAAGAGACTGAAGTTACTAAAATCAGAAATGAGAGTAGGGATATTACTTCAGATCTTACAGAAATAGAAAAGAATAATAGAATACTATGATTAATTGCATACCAACACATTGAGTAACCTAGATGAAATAGAAAAAAAAAAACCCTAGAAACACAGAAATTACCAAAACCAACCCGAGAAGAAATTGAAAATCTGAACAGACCTATAACAAGAAATTGAATCAGTAATTAATACCTGCCAGCAAAGAAAATCCCAGGGTCAAACAAGCTCATTGGTGAATTCCACCAAACATGTTTTTGCCTGTTTGTTTTTAGGGCCACATCTGAGGCATATGGAAGTTCCTAGGCTAGGGGTCGAATCAGAGATGCAGCTGCTGGCCTATGCCACAGCCACACCAATCTGAGCCGCATCTGTGATCTATGCTACAGCTTGCCACAATGCCAGATCCTTAACTCACTAAGTGAGGCCAAGGATCAAACCCACATTCTCCTGGATACAACTTGGATTCTTAACCTGCTAAGCCATAATGGGAACTCCACCAAACATTTTTTTTAATATTTTTTAATTGAAGTATGGTCGATACACAATGTTGTTGATGTACAATGATATACAATGTTCTGCTGCGAAGGAAAGTGACTCAGTTATACATATTTATACACTTTTTAATATTCTTCTCCATTAGGGTTTATCATAGGACATTGGATATAGTTCTCTGTTCTATCCAATAGGATCTTGTTTATCCCCTCCATATATAATAGCTTAGATCTGCTAACTCCAGTCTTCCACTCCATTCCTTTCCCAGCCCCCTCCCCTTCTCTATGTCTGTGAGTCTGTTTCTATTTTATAGATTGGTTCATTTGTGTCATATTTTATATTTCACATACAAGTGATATCATATGGTATTTGTGTTTCTCTTTCAGACTTACTTCACATGGTATAATAATCTCTAGGTGCATCCATACTACTGCAAATGGCATTATTTCTTTTTTTTTTTTATGGCTGAGTAGTAGTATTCTGTTATATACATGTACCACATCTTCTTTATCCTTTGATCTGTCAGTGGACATTTAGGTTGTTTCCATGTCTTGGATATTATGAATAGTGCTGCTATGAACATATATATGTATTTTTTCAAATTAAAGTTTTTTTCTCAATATATGCCCAGGAGTGGAATTGCTGGATCATATGGTAACTCTATCCTTAGTTTTATGAGAAACCACCATACTGTTTTCCATAGTGGCTGAACCAACTTGCATTCCCACCAACAGTGTAGGAGAGTTCCTTTTCTCACCACACCCTCTCCAGCATTTCTTATTTGTAGATTTTAGTGATGGCCATTATCACCAGTATGTGGTGATACCGCATTATAGTTTTGATTTGCATTTCTCTAATAACTAGCAATGTTGAGTATCTTTTCATGTGCTTATCGGCCATCTGTAGGTCTTCTTTGGAGAAATATCTGTTTTGGTCTTGTGCCCATTTTTCAATCAGGGTATTTGTTTTTTGGTTATTGGGTTGTATGAGCTGTTGGAATATTTTAGAAATGAAGCCCTTGTCAATCACATCACTTGCAATATTTTCTCCCAATTCATAGGTTGTCTTTTCATTTTTTTTTAATGGTTTCTTTTACTGTACATGTGCTTAGAAGTTTGACTAGGTCCCATTTTTTAATTTTTGCTTTTTTGTTTCTTTTGCCTTGGGATCCCAACCTAAGAAAACATTGCTGCAATTTATGTCAGAGAATTTTTTGCTATGATCTCTTCTATGGGTTTTATGGTGTTGTGTCTTATATTTTAGGTCTTTAAGCCATTTTGAGTTTATTTTTGTTTATGGTGTAAGTGTGTGTTCTGACTTCATTGATTTATATGTGGCCATCCAGCTTTCCCAATACCACTTGCTGAAGAGACTGTCCTTTCTTCATTGCATGTTCTTGCCTCCTTTGTCAAAGATTGACTGTAGGTGTGTGGGTTTATTTCTGAGCTATCTATTCTGTTCCATTGATCCATATGTCTGGTTTTTTTTGTTTTTGTTTTTGTTTTTTTTTTTTTTGTCTTTTGTCTTTTTGTCTGTTGTTGTTGTTGTTGCTGTTGTTGCTATTTCTTGGGCCGCTCCCGCGGCATATGGAGGTTCCCAGGCTAGGGGTTGAATCGGAGCTGTAGCCACTGGCCTACGCCAGAGCCACAGAAACGCGGGATCCAAGCCGAGTCTGCAACCTACACCACAGCTCACGGTAACGCCGGATCGTTAACCCACTGAGCAAGGGCAGGGACCGAACCCGCAACCTCATGGTTCCTAGTCGGATTTGTTAACCACTGCGCCACGACGGGAACTCCCATATGTCTGTTTTTAGGCCACTGCCACACTGTTTTGATTACTGCAGCTTTTCAGTATTGTCAAAAGTTTGAGAGGGTTATGCCTCCTGCTTTGTTCTTTTGCCTCAGGACTGCTTTGTCAATTCTGGGTCTTTTTATGGTTACATATAAATTTTAGGATTATTTGTTCCAGTCCTTTGAAAAATGCCATGGTGATTTGATAGGGATCATGTTAAATCTGAAGATTGTTTTGGGTAGTATGGCCATTTTAACAATATTAATTCTTTAATTCTTTCAATACAAGAGCATAGGATATATTTCCATTTATTTATATAATCTTCAGTTTCCTTTATTAATGTTTTATAGTTCTCAGCATATAAGTATTTCACCTCCTTGGTCAGGTTTATTCCTAAGTATTTTATTTTTGGGGGTGCAATTTTAAAAGTGTTTTTTTTTTTTTTTTTTTACATTCCCTTTCTGATATTTCATAGTTAGTGTAAAGAAATGCAACTGATGGGAGTTCCCATTGTGGCTTAGTGGTTGACAAATCCGACTAGGAACCATGAGGTTGAGGGTTTGATCCCTGGCCTTGCTCAGTGGGTTAACGATCCGGCGTTACCATGAGCTGTGGTGTAGGTTGCAGACGTGGCTCGGATCCCACGTTGCTGTGGCTCTGGCATAGGCCGGTGGCTACCTACAGCTCTGATTCGACCCCTAGCCTGGGAACCTTCATATGCCATGGGAGCAGCCCAAGAAATGGCAAAAAGACCAAAAAAAAAAAAGAAATGCAACTTATTTCTATATATTAATCTGTAGCCTCCTACTTGCTGAATTCATTTATCAGTTCTCGTAAATTTTGTGTGGAGTCTTTAGGGTTTTCTATGTGGAGTATCATGTCATCTGCATATAATGAAATTTTACCTCTTCCCTTCCAATTTAGATACCTAATATTTCTTTTTCTTATCTGATTGCTATGGCTAAGATTTTCAATACCATGTTGAATAGAAGAAGTGAAAGTAGGTATCCTTGCCTTGTTCCAGATTTTAGTGGAAAAGCTTTTAGCTTTTCACCATTGAATATTATATTGGCTATGGGTTTGTCATAATGGCTATTATTATGTTAAGATAATGTTCCCTTTATAGCTACTTTGGTAAGTTTTTATCATGAATTGACTTTGAATTTTGTCAAATACTTTTTTTCTGTATCTTTTGAGATGATCATGTGGTTTTTGTCTTTTCTTTTGTTTATGTAGTGTATCATATTGTTTCATTTATGTATGTTGAACTTCACATGCATCCCACTTGGTCATGGTGTATGATCTTTTTTATGTGTTGTTGGATTCAGTTTGCTAATAATTTGTTGAAAATTTTTACATCTATATTCATCAAAGATATTGGGCTGTAAATTTTTTCTTTTTCTTTCTTTCTTTTTTTTTTTTTTTTTTGGTGGTGGTGGTGGTATCAGGGTAATGGCTTCTCAGAATGTCATTGGGAGTGTTCACTCCTCTTCAATTTTGGGGGAGTTTGAGAAGGACCAGTATAAGTTCTTCTTTGTATATTTGGTCAAATTTGTCTGTGAAGCCATCTAGGCCAGGACTTTTGTTTATAGGGAATTTTTAAATTACATGTTCAGTCTCATTTCTAGTGATCAGTCTGTTCAAGTTATCTATTTCTTCTTGATTCAATTTCTATCAAACATTTAAAGAAGAATTAACATCACTCCTTCTTAAACTCTTTCAGAATATAGAAGGGAACATTTCCTAACTCATTCTATTAGGCTAGCATTATCCTGATATTAAAGCCAAATAAAGACATCACAAGAAAAGAAACTAATTTTAGTTTTCTTTTCACAAGAGAATGAAAGGCAACTCACAGAATGGTTTCTCAGGGGTGGCGGGGTGGGGGGAGGCAAAATTTGCAAATTTTATACCTGCTAAGGGTCTAGTATCCAGAATGTATAAAGAACTCCTATAACTCAACAGCAAAAAGACAATTTAAAAATGAGCAAAGGACTTGAATAGACATTTCTCCAAAGAAGACAGACAGATGGCCAACAAACACATGAAAAGATGCTCAACGGCATTAGAGAAATAAAAAAATAAAAACTACATGAGATACCACATCATACCCACTAGGATTGTTAGATTTTTTTTTTCATGGAAACAATAACAAATTAGAACCCTCATACACTGCTGTTGAAAATATGAGATGGTGCAGCTTCTGTGGAAAACAATTTGTTAGTTCCTCAAAAAATTAACCATAGGAGTTCCTGCTGTGGTACAGCAAGTTAAGGATCCAGCCTTGTCTCTGAGGCAGCATGAGTTTGATCCCCAGCCCAATGCAGTGGGTTAAGGATCCAGTGTTGCCACAGATGTGCTGTACATCACAGATGCAGCTTGGATTCAATCCCTGGCCAAGGAATTTTCATATGTCGTGACCACAGCCAAAAAAAAAAAAGGAAAAAAGTTAACCATAGAATTACCATATGACCCAACAATTCTACTCCTAGATATATTCCCAAAAGAATTGAAAACAGATAGACAAACAAACACTTGTGCACAAATATTAATAGCAGCACCATTCACAGTAGCTATAGACGGAAACAACTGAAACATCCATCAGTTGATGAATGGATAAGCAAAATGTGGCATATCATTAAAATGAAAATTATTCAGTCATAGAAAGGAATGAAGCATTGACACATGCTACAGCAACATTATGCTACATAAAGGAAGCCAGACACAAAAGGTCACATTTAATATGATTCCATTTATATATATGAAACACCCGGAACAGGTAAATTCATAAAGACAGAAAGCATATTAGTTGTTGCCAGAGGCTAGGGGAGGGAGAAACAGAGCATGCCTTTTTTTGGGGGTAGGGGGGCTTTTTAGGCTGCACCCATGGCATATGGAGGTTCCCAGGCTAGGGGTCCAGTCAGAGCTACAGCTGCTGGCCACAGCCACAGCAACGCCAGAACCAAATCATGTCTCCGACTCTTACCACAGTTCATGGCAACGCTAGAACTTTAACCCACAGAGCAAGGCCAGGGATCAAACTTGCATCCTCATGGATGCTAGTCAGATTCATTTCCACTGAACCGTGACAGAAACTCCCAAGAGAGTGACTTCTTAATGGTATGGGGTTTCTTTTGGGGGTGATGAAAACATTTTGTAACTAGATAGAGGTAATGGTTGCACAATATTGTCGATGAACTAAATGTCACTGAATTGTATATTTTTAAATGGTTAAAAAAAATTTTAAATGGTTACTTTCATGTTATGTAAATTTTACCTCAATTAAAAAAGATTGGAGCTTTATCTGACTCCAAAGTCAGAATTTTTATGCTGAACAGTATCCTGCTTTGCAGAATTCTATATTTTAGCTATTATCATCAAAAGGAGCCAGCAGAAGTGGCTTCGATCTCAATACTTCAGAGTCTAATGAAATAAACATTCAGCAATGCCAGCTCTGTTCTAATGCCCATATTTGCTGGGGCATGAAATGGGTAAGATAGAGGCTCCACCCATGAGCTGCTCAAATCTGAGTTTCCACTGGCACTGTGGCAAAGTACAATGGGAATCCCCTTGCCTATTCTTCCTCATAAGCATGTGAAGGAAAAACCCAGCCCACAGAACCAAGCTCCATACCCCCCCCCCACCCCTACACACAGCTGCCCTTTGAGCGCATAGTTGCCTATGGGAGCTACGAAGGCCCTTGTGGTCGGCTCACAATTTTTGGACAGGTAATTTTATAGTCATGGATACACGGCATGTGGTTTAAAGTAGGAGAGAGCATAAACTCCTTGAGCTCATGGACTCCTCTTGTAAAGAGGATCATAGCTCGAGGCATGGGCCTCTCATTGTCCAGACCTCAGGGTGGTACTGCCCTCCACATTCCACTCACTCATTCTTTCTCATCTGAGCACTAACCATGACTTGAGCCTGGAATCAGCAAGGAGAGGCTGGCCCAAAAGCAGGCCTGGAGTTTCAACTCACAGGCCATGTTCTAACCAGAACTGAATTCTTAGAGTCTCAGGGGCCCTGTGGGGTTTGCCTGATCTAGCAGTCTGAAGATATTTTCATCTTCTGCAATTACTAAAATGATTTTGTCCACCTTAGACTTATAAATGCCAACATCCACTACTTCCAGTATGTATCATTACCTACTCTGTGCATTCTTATCCTTTCCTAAAGGCTAAAGCTAAGAGGCTGTGATTCAGGGGTATAAAAATAGGGACAGGAGTTCCCGTCGTGGCGCAGTGGATAACGAATCCGACTAGGAACCATGAGGTTGCGGGTTCGGTCCCTGGCCTTGCTTAGTGGGTTAAGGATCTGACGTTGCCATGAGCCGTGGTGTAGCTTGCAGACAGGCTCGGATCTCACATTGCTGTGGCTCTGACATAGACTGACAGCTACAGCTCCGATTGGACCCCTAGCCTGGGAACTCCATGTGCCACGGGAGTGGCCCAGGAAATGGCAAAAAGACAAGAAAGAAAAAAAAAAAAAAAAAACAGGGACTGAGATGAGACCTCCTCAAAGTAGGAGTATAATTTGTATAAAGGAGATAAGTATGTTTTAGGGGGACATTATAGATAGGTCCCTGATGCTTGACTAGGGGGTGTGGTCAAGGGAAGTATCTAGGATATCTAAGAGGGATTTAAAAGACCAGATCTTAGGCAGATAAAAGAAAGATTATTGAGGAGGAAATGAAATGTTAAATATACGTATACTGTTTTGTAATTTGCATATTGTTTCCTATGAAGGATGAAAAACTTAAATATAGAAAGAAGACTTATTATGAGGCAGAATCTCTGAGAATTGGTCCATGGGTTACTGTCATGTTCTTGAGAGGGAAAGTAGAACTCAGAACTTGCTCTGACACTTGAGTCAATGGTAGAATCGAGGAAATCCAGAATTCTAATCCTAAGACCAGAGCTGTCTCTGTCTGCTGTACATCCCCTTGAAAATTTGAGTATACAGAACTGCTTTATTATTCATTCCTAATCCTCCATTCCCAATTATAAGTTTGTATTTGCCTCTACTTTGGGACTTAATTTCACTCATACTCGAATCTGTGCTAGTCAGGAGAACGTGACTAAAAATCCTTTGCCTCACCCATTCTCACTGATGACTATTTTTCTGTTGCTCTCTTTCCATACCTAGATTTTCACTTCTACCTGTCCAAATGCTTTGGCTTGTGTCCCTAGACCTTTGCTCCCTAGTTTCCCACACTGCCTGTGTTCCTTAACCCTGACACCTCATATCCCCAAGCCTGGGTCTTCCCTGCCTGGGCTTAATATAGCCATTTTCTCTTGGAAGATTACCTCTTGGAATAGTGATTCTTTGAAGCTCCTATGGGACAAATATTAGAGTTTCTCATTCTAGTCTCCATTTCTCTTAGTTTCCTTCTCCTATTCGCTAACTCTGTAGTTCTTTGTCCTTTGCTCTGGACATTTCCCCTACTATTGTTTTATAGATGCTACTTATTTTTTGCTTATTTAAACATTGAATGAGGTGAATCAGCTATTTGCAAGAAACTTGCAAGAGGGTGGAGGCAGGATCTTTTTTGTTGTTGTTGTTGTTGTTGTTGTTGTTGTTGTTGCTATTTCTTGGGCCGCTCCCGCGGCATATGGAGGTTCCCAGGCTAGGGGTTGAATCGGAGCTGTAGCCACCGGCCTACGCCAGAGCCACAGCAACGCGGGATCCGAGCCGCGTCTGCAACCTACACCACAGCTCACGGCAACGCCGGATCGTTAACCCACTGAGCAAGGGCAGGGACCGAACCCGCAACCTCATGGTTCCTAGTCGGATTCGTTAACCACTGCACCACGACGGGAACTCCAGGATCATTTTTAAGATGATTTTCTTTATGAAACAGTATGTGCATGAGTTCTTATAGCCCTTTCTTTTCTCCATGATCAGCATTGCAGGGTTGCTTATAATGCAGAGTCTATGTCCCTCACGCTGCCTCACCAATAGACTGCCTCCTACAAAAAATATGGCTGTCCTTGTCCAGCGCTCCATCTTCCCTAGATCTTAAATCTTTGTAACAAATGGGTATATCCAGCTTTCCTGTTCTCATTATTCAGTACAAGGACTTATGGGTCTTGAGTTACTTTCCTTGGAAAGCTGATGTCACTCTCACTTTATAAAATCTGTATCTGTAGGCATCCATTATCATGTTCCTGATTGACTTTCACTGTATTGGGCAGTACTTAATCATAGGTGGTTGTCCAGGCTTACAGATGTCTCTAGTTACATTACGAATAGTGCTTGTCTATCTTTCATTCTCCCTGTGGTTTTGAGTTAAAGAAGGATGCCTTTCCAAGAGGAGAAAAACATCAGTTTTTATTCTGCCATTTGAAAACCAAGGCTTAAATTGTTTTTGACAATTTATCCAATCTTTTCATGTATTCAGAGAAGGGCTGTGGGAAGAGAATGGGAAAGATATTTCAATATATTCCCTATGTATCATCTAGACCACATTGAGTAATGGACTTTCAGCAGTAATCAGTGTGGATGCCTCTCTTCAAAAATTACAAGTTGAATTTTCCTCCAGCCACAGGAATAAGGACCCAAAGTCAATATTAAGCAGTATTATAGGAAAGGCTATGTGATATTCTTTCTCCCCTCAATTTTTTTTTTTGGGGGGGGGTCTTTTGTCTTTTGTCTTTTTAGGGCTGCACTTGCAGCACATGGAGGTTCCCAGGTTGGGGTCGAATTGGAGCTGTAGGTGCCGGTCTACGCCACAGTCACAGACAGCAACGTGGGATCCGAGCCGCGTCTGTGACCTATACCACAGCTCACGGCAATGCCGGACCCTCAACCCACTGAGCAAGGCCAGGGATCAAACCCGCAACCTCATGGTTCCTAGTCAGATTCGTGGACCTCTGAGCCACGACGGGAACTCCTCCAGTTTTGCGTTTTTTCAAAGGACCCCAGAATTCAGAATTCTCTACAACATGTTTCAAACTCATATTTCTGGTCTTATTTCCTACAGTTCTGTCATACAGTGAGAATTTTTAATTTGCCATCCTTTTGCATATTAATGATTCATTTAATTCCATTAACCAAAGATAACAAATGCTTTTCTAAAAGATTATTCGATTTTATTTTGTATTAGGCTGAATGAAAAATTCTGTGAAAGAGGAAAAAATATATATTTATTCTCCATCCTCTCTCAATATGTGCCTAGAGGATCAAACTCAGAAAATTATGCCCATCAGGGAGCATGAAAGGACAAAAATTATTGCATTTTAAGCCTTGTAAGACTGTCTTGAAAACTTTAAAATTAGATACATTCTGTATAAGATGAAACTTGTGGTAGAACCTGGCCAGTTGGAAGTGATTTAAGAGAAAGTCTTGCCTACCAGAACCAGTTTTTAATCTACGTGAATGCAGTATCTTTTGGAAGTAGATGCCACTTAGGAATTTATTTGATGTGTTTTATACATATATTTAAAATAGATTAGTGGTTTCTAGGACTGGGGCAAGTGGGAAATGAAGAGTGATTGCTAATGATACGGAATTTTAGGAGAGATGAAAATGTTCTAAAACTAGGTAGTGATGATGGTTGTACAGTTTTGTGAATACGCTAAAAAACCAGAGTTGTAAGTTTAGAAGGGTGAATTTTATGATATGAAAATACATATTTAATGTTATTAATTGTTGACATAATTGAATTGTTAACTCATTTTGCCAGTTGAGGTTTTGGCAGTTACCCTGACTTTCAAAAATACAGCCTCTGCTATAAAACAAGGGATACATTTACTCATATTAGCTAATATTTTCTGAGCATTCCTTGTGCAAAATGATTTCCACACATTAATTCTCACATAAGTTTATGGAAAAGATATTCTCATATAAGTTTTTAGAAAAGATATCCCAGTTTTAAGAAAACTGAAGCTTAAAGTGGTTAAATAACTTGCCAAAGCAACACAGTAATTAAGTAATGGAGTGGGGATTTGAACTGTTTATCTGACCCCAAAACACATTATCCTAATCACTGAGTCACCAGAGAGCCAGTCAGTGTTTTGTGAAATTGAATTTATTAAATGGGTCAAATTCGTGAGGCAAAAAAGCTACAATTTCCTACAGCTTTAGAGGGAAGAAGAATAGAATTAGAAACCAAAGAAGACTCTGAAGTTTTTCTACCTGGATATCTTAGGAAATCACGCCCACTGATAGCCCCTTAAGGAACGTCTGTCTAACTTTAAGGCAGAGGGAGAGAAATTCATTTCTCTAAAGCCCACGGCTGGCAGAAATCACTTTCTAAGAAAGCCCATCCTCTTCCTCTCACTACCAAGCATATTCTCCTAGAACAGAGAAAAAGCATGGAATAATGAAGTACTTGGAAATTTGCAGAAGAAATACTTAATTTTTCCCCAAGGTTTTTTGTTGTTGTTGTCGTTTTGTTTTGTTTTTGCTGAGAAGTTTTGGATTGTGAAATCATGGTTACTAAAATATTTAAGGGAACATGTTTTTTGGTAAGGGCATTTCTTGCATATTTAAGAGCATTTGCTGCTCAGCTTTTATTCCTTCAAACAAATGTTTTTAAAACTCTAATGGATTTTTTTTTTCTTTTTAGGGCCACACCCATGGCATATGCAAGTTCCCAGGCTAGGGGTTGAATCGGAGCTGTCTGTAGCTGCTGGCCTACACCACAACCACAGCAACATGGGATCTGAGCTGCATCTGCAACCTACACCACAGCCCATGGCAACACCAGATCCTTAATCCACTGGAACCTGTGTTCTCTTGGATGCTAGTCAGATTCATTAACTGCTGAACCATGACAAGAACTCTGTTTTCAATCTAAAATAATAGTGATTGCATTAATAAGGAAAGTACATTTTTGTATAGTATTTAATTTTTTTCAAAAGTTTGTGATGGGTTTCATTACTTTCCTACCAACCTCTATTCTCTAAATTCTCAATTGTTCCAAGTCCAAGAGAGAATATAGAAGTTATAAGGTGCCACAAGTGAACTATTTCCTTGAATTTTATTTCATGCTCTTAGAGCCACACCCTCTTCTGTGATCTGGTTTTCTACATCATGCTTAGGAAACTTACCTCCATGAAGCTCTATCAACACGCCACCAGGGGGCAGAGGCAGGTACTTGACCAGAGCTTGATAGGCCTAGGACAGCTGCAGACCTGGAGTCTGTGACCTGTTAATTTGCTAAGAATGGGCCCAGAGCATGACAGAAGGAGGGAAAGTTCAGGAGCTGGGGAGAAGGAGAAGGCCAGAGTGAGGTCTGGCAGATTCCGTGACAGTTTGTCAGTTGCTTTGATCATCATTTGCTTAAGAGAATGAGAAAGCCTTTCACTGGGATGGCCTACTGACCCACTATTTTTTGTGAGGCAAGAAAAGGCAACTTATTTAGATTTGAGGTAGCAGTCTAATCTTAAGGGTCACATATCCCATTTTTGATCTAGGGTGTTCTACAAAAGAGGAAATAAACATTATAATTTGCCTATAAGTCTAACAAATGAGAACTAACCACCTCATCCATGCTTTCATCATGGCATTGAGACAGCAGCTAAGCGGCTTTAACAGAGAGCTATTCCACCTCTCAGACCTCACATTCCATTGAAACAGCTTGGACTCTATCTCTGAGGAAGTAACAGATGCCTGGAGAACTCCAGACCATAGGTGTTTTGCCAAATGTCCCTGGGAGTATGGGAGTGGAATATAACACCAGCTGAGAGCCATAGCTTTACACATTTCTATAATACCCTAGATCTTTGTACATGCTTGTACATAATTATTTTAATTGTTTGATTGCATGTCTGCCCCTTCTCTAAGTTGTGAACAACTGCTGGGTTGTGCTGTGTTTTGTTTACCTTGACAGTACATGGCATTCACTGGATCAAATTCTTTGTCAAGTAAATGGCTATGAAATGCTGATGACCTAGAAATCATGTCCCTATGTGAAAAAAAAATTTTTTTGTTTCATCTTGAATGTTTTGTTGTTGGCTTAAATCTTTAACAATGTTTAGTAAAAAAGAATACTAGCCTAGGGAGTTCCCATTATGTCTCAGCAGTAACGAACCCAGCTAATATCCATGAGGATGCAGGTTCTATCCCTGACCTCCCTCAGTGGGTTAAGATCTGGCATTGCCACGAGCTATGGTGTAGGTCACAGATGCAGCTTGGATCTGGTGTTGTGGCTGTGGTGTAGGCTGGCAGCTGCAGCTCTGATTCAACCCCTAGCCTGGGAACTTCCATATGCCTCCAAGTACAGCCCTAAAAAGATAAATAAAATATAATATAAAATAAAATACTGGCCTAGAAGAGAGAAGCCTAGTCTCCCACCAGAACAATGAATAACTTTGGCTAAGATGTTTAACTCCTATGGGCATCAGTTCTTCCATCTGTAAATTATGAATTCCTAAGATTCCCCTTCTACCTCCAAAGTCTGTGATTCCAAAACATGTATAGTAAGAGGTCCCAAATCTTACAAAGGGGCACTTCAAGTTTTTATTTCACTATTTGAAAACAAAGTTTTTGGAATGGGGGCAGTGGACAGTGATGTTTAATAACCTGCATACCAGATTTTACTGCATAATGGGTATCGGGTGAGAAACAAAAACAGAGTCATAAACTAAAGATACTTTTCTTTTCCCTTCAATTTTATCATATATAAAATAGAAATAATAACACTTACCTTACAGAATTGTTGTAAGAATTAAATGAGATGATGTATATAAAATGCTTAACAGTACTTGGCACACAGCACTCAATAAGGTCATGGCTATTATTGTTATTGCACTAACATTGGTATAGAAAATGGTTTTAAAACTTCTGCTCCCTCAAATTAACTTTCTGTCTTGAAATATAACAAGAAATATAAGTAGGTATTAATCTTCAAGAACTCCAGTGGGGCTAAGTATAAAGTTCGGTTTTCCATCTTCTAGACTCCAAGGAAGCTAGTGAGAAGTCAGAGTTATTTCCTCTTTTATGCCTCAGCAGCACCTAGCAGATATTTCAATCATAGCTTTTATTACACTGCATTATTTCTTTCATTGTATTATAACTATTTATTGTCACATTTTTTACCCACTAGCTATGAGTTTCTTGAAGACTGTCTCATTCCCTTTTAAATTACTTTTTAACATAGGCCTACCACACTATCAAAATTTAATAAACACTAGGTAAATGAGCAGATGAGTAAATGATTAATAAATGGTCTATGCCCAGCAGTGCACTGCACCTTCTCTTTTCTGGTTGGAGAACAGAGTAGCTGTTGTGTCTGTGACTTGGGTCTATTCTGAGGAAAGAAAGAAAGAAGTTTGTTCTCTAAAGGCCCTCATCTCAGCAAGGAAACCAAGTGCTGTAGGTAACTGTTGCCTCTATCTTGTCACATCACACCAGCAGCCCTCCTGTCCTCCCTTTAGAGGGTCAGTGATGCTGGCAGAGTCACACCTGGGGCCACATGCCTTCTCCATGCCACTCCACAGAAGAAAGGAGTATGTCCTGTAGGATGTTTTTGCCGAATGAAAGCTAAGGGGGCAGGGAAGGCCCCATATCAAATGCTACCATGATTATTGTCCCCCATATGGGAGGGTTTCCATGTTAGAGCTATCTATAAATGATCTCTGGATAGTGAAAAAGATTTCCTCAAAGTTAGAAACCTATCTGCAAAATATCATGAAACTGAACTATGAAATTGGAGGTGGAAAAAGAAAACTACATTTTACTTTCAAAGTACTATGTTCTAAAATAAATGTATAAAACTGTTATAAAGAAGGCTGGCAGCAGAGCCCACTGTTCGTAAACATGAATATCTCTTTAAGAACCACCAGTAGAACCCAGTCTTGCCTATCAGCCTCACATCCCACCCTAGCAAGAGAACACTGGAGGGGTCCAGGATTGGAGGGCGCTAGGATAGAAAGGCTTACAGACCAAGACCTGTGCCCTCCCTGAGACTTTCCTTGGTCCTGAGTCTCCCTGAGGCTGTCAAAAACGCCAAGGAGGAGTTCCCGTCGTGGCGCAGTGGTTAACAAATCCGACTAGGAACCATGAGGTTGCCGGTTTGGTCCCTACCCTTGCTCAGTGGGTTAACGATCCGGCGTTGCCGTGAGCTGTGGTGTAGGCTGCAGACTTGGCTCAGATCTCACATTTCTGTGGCTCTGGCGTAGGCTGGTGGCTACAGCTCCGATTTGACCCCTAGCCTGGGAACCTCCATATGCCGCGGGAGCAGCCCAAGAAATAGCAAAAAGACAAAACAAAACAAAACAAAACAAAAAAGCCAAGGAAACCAGTAGTTCCCTACTGGCTTCTGAACCCTGTGCACCTGGGGAAGTGCTGTTGCTGCTGCCTGCTCTCATTGAAGGGAGACCACTGTTTTAGAGACAAGATACTGAGCCAGCAATACCATTGAAACCTAATTTACTCTATTAACACTCCCGAGGATAGTCATACTAGTATGCAGATTTTAATAGCTAATTGATATAGCTAAACTTTTAGGAAACCTAAAAGTTTATCCCTCTGAATAATTTTAGGTTCTCTGAGAATAACTTATTTCTTCTGGCAGCAAGAATGAATTCATTGTTGCTCAGACAATAGAAAGAAAAATGATTGAGAAATAGCTCCAACTTCTCCACTCTCTCTCCCTTAACCCCTTTCTTCAACAGCTCAGTTTCAATCTGTGGTTGATAAAACCCCCACATATTATAGATCAAGAGGTTTGGCTTTAGTTCTCTGCTTTAACCTCAGAGAGCATTAGGAAATGGCAAATTAAAATTGCCAGCTTGTATCACTGTGAGGCTAACTTGGTCTAAAGCTAAATCAGTCATCAAGTGGATAAATTTAATTGTGCAGCCTCCTCTAATCCACTTATACTCTGGTCATGTGAGCTTCTACTCTTCCAAAAAGGTACCTGAAAGCTAAATCCAAACTGCCACAGCTATTCCCTCACTTCCCATCACTGCCACCTCACATCAACAACCATATCCCAAGAACTGCCGTAGCTCAAGAGACTTGGACAGCTCTGCTGGCTGTGCTAAGATGAAACTGATAACATCAAGGGCAAGAGAGTACCAGTACATTACCACATCCCTCAAACCAAGGTTACTTCATCCTTTTTCTTATACATTTCATAAAACGCACTTCTATTTGGAGAGGAAAATTAACGCCAGAATTTTTCCTTCCTAATTCTACCTCCATGTTTTCCCCTCAGTTTTCAAACAGTATCTTCATCCTTCACTGCTGTCATGCTGAGTCCTTAGGAATCTTTCTTTGGAGGCTCTCCTTCAGACCCTTTAATGGTTCCTTAGCAACTATAGAATAAAATCTAAACTCCATAACACAGCACACAATGCTCTACTCATGATGTGACCTTAATCTTTTTCTTTTTCTAGCTTTAGTTCTCACTTCTTCCCAAAGTCATATCATTAGTCAGCCAAGTTATTCACACTAATGTGCCCTGTGGCAGCTCCCTTCAGCTTTTGCTTGTACATCATGTTGGGTCCCTGCTGTTGCATAGATGTATACCTTGACTGTCTGTGATGTGTGAAGTCCCTATAGTATGCCTGGAACATAGTTATTTAATAAAAAGCAGGTGTACCTTCTTCCTTCAAATCTTTTTTTTCCTCGTCTTTTGTATTTTTAGGGCCGCACCCGCGGCATATGGAGGTTCCCAGGCTAGGGGTCGAATCAGAGCTGTTGCCACTGGCGCGCCAGAGCCACAGCAACGCCAGATTTGAGCCGCATCTGCAACCTATACCACAGCTCATGGCAATGGTGGATGCTTAACCCACTGAACGAGGCCAGGGATTGATCCTGAAACCTCATGATTCCTAGTCAGATTCGTTTCCCCTTCGCCACAATGGGGAACTCCAATTCTTAAGAGAGATAATCTGTCATGCTCCCACTAAAATAAACTCTTGATCCTTGCCTCATTGATTATACTCCACGTATCCCTATTAATCTTTCTTCCCTGATGAGCTGGGCTAGACTATGAAGTAATAAAAGTCAGTGTCCTTTGAGTTCCCGTTGTGGCTCAGTGGTAGCAAACCCAACCAGTACCAGGAGGATGCGGGTTCGGTCCCTGGCCTCGCTCAGTGGGTTAAGTATCCTGTGTTGCCATGAGCTGTGGTGGTAGGTCACAGACTCATCCCAGATCCCTCATTGCTATAGCTGTGGCATAGGCCTGCAGCTGCAGCTCCAATTCCCTAGCTTGGGAACTTCCATATGCTACACGTGCAGCCCTAAAAAGAAAATAAAAAAGAAAAAGTGACAGCGTCCTCAAACATATCTATGGTGATAGTAATTTAAAAAGTGGTTGCCTGTGGGGGATAGGGATTGACTAGATGGGCGCTTTCTGGAATGATGGAATTGTTCTTCATATTAACTGGGATTTTGGTCATATGAATATATACATTTGCCCCATTGCCCCAACCCACCTAATTATACACTGAAGATTGGTAAATCTTTTTTTTTTTTTTTTGCCTTTTAGGGCCATATGTGTGGCCTATGGAACTTCCCAGGCTATGTGTCAAATCAAAGGTACAGCTGCCTATGCCATAGCACATCAACACAGGATCTGAGCTGCCTCTGTGACCTACACTGCAGCTCACAGCAATGCCAGATCCCCAATCCACTGAGCTAGATCAGGGATCGAACCCACATCCTCATGGATACTAGTCAGATTCATTTCCGCTGTGCCACAATGGAAACTCCAAGATTAGTAAGTTTTTCTCTATCTGTAAAATTTATCTCAATTTTTCAGAAAAGTCAGAATCCCTTCTATTTTTCCCTCTAACACAGAGATCAAAAACTCAAATGTTTGCATAAGTTTGGCAGATAAGATAAATATGTTGTGGACTAGATAGAACACAAGAGGAGGGTCGAGGGCTCCTGGCAAGCTGGAGAGAATATGCTCTTTTTCCTGATCACATGGACAATACATGTAAAAGCTGAATCTGTATTTAATAGCTACTTCAGGTGTTGCGATCATTAGCCAAGTTTGTGATACATTGTGCTGTATCACAGAGAAATTAATAATTTCCAAAGTGAAAAGCATAAGATAGTCTATTGAAATGTAGGAATTTATACATCTAATTATTTAGAACTTTTGCCTTTTTTGTTATTTTTCTTCCTCATTTCATTTTGGAACATACAGAGAAACCCACAGAGCATACAAAGATATCACATTTATCTTGCATATCCTGTGCCATGTCAGACAACTGACATCTGGAGTGTGGGACATTGCAGAGAGTGCATTGAAGAGAATACAGACATGATGCTGGGATAGGCACTGCTCCATTGACATGACTGAGCCTCCACAGAGGAAAGCAACATTGCTACAACCACTGTAATTACAGAACAAACTTAACTGTACATTTCGTTCTGAAGGATAAGAAGCGAGCACAGAAGAAATCACATTCTCTATAATTTTAAAATGCAGACGGAAATCTGAGTCTTATGTGATTTTCTTCAAAAGAAAAAAGAGCTAGTGCGTGCGTGTGGTGGGGGGGGTGTAGGGAGTGGTTGCGAGGAGGGCTTCTCAAGTTCTGCGACGCAGCCAGGTTGCTGGAGGAGCTAGGATGGCAATGCAGTATTTCTTCACAGAGAAGCATGCCAATTTGTTGATTAGCTGACCAATATGGTGGAAGGCAGTCTTTGGCACAACAGGTCACAGAGAACAGAACCACGATTTTAGATTCCAGTGTGTTTAGACAACTCCTCAGGCTGGTTTCAAAAGCTACTAGGATTCCCAGCAGGCCACGGTGCCTGCCCATATACCCACCTCCACCCTGCTGATTGGAGTCAGAAGGACTGAATTCCTTCTACTGCAATGAAGTCAGGAAATCCAGAGAAACTAGGAGATATCACTCTTCATGGTCCATTAATTAAAGCAAAGTTTCCACTGGGAGTTCCCATGTGGCGCAGCAGAAACAAATCTGACTAGTATCCATGAGGATGCAGGTTCAATCCCTGGCCTTGCTCAGTGGGTTAAGGATCTGGCGTTGCCGTGAGCTGTGGTGTAGGTCACAGATTCAGCTCAGATCCTGCATTGTTATGGCTGTGGTGTAGGCTGGCGGCTGTAGCTCTGATTCACCCCCTTAGCCTGGGAACTTCTGTATGCCATGGGTGCAGCCCTAAAAAGCAAAAAAAAAAAAAAAAAAAAAAAAAAAAAAGGTTCCACTGCTCTAAATAATACCCAATATAATGGTTGCTTAAACCAGAATGAAGTTTATTCATCTTTCAAGTAAGAGCCCAAACTTGTAGGTGCTCTGGTTTACAAAGTTGTCAGTCTTTCAGGTTCCATCCATGTTCTTGCTCCATCATCTCTAGGATGTTGCCCTTATTTACATGACCCAAAATCCCACATGTGGCCAATTAAAACTTGATTGCTATGAGAAAGAAAGGAAAATTTGCTTTGAGGACAACCACCGGTCTCTGGCACACTATGACAACCAAGTCCACCCCTGCAGCATGAAACAAATCAAAAGTAGCCTTGGAGTTCCTGCTATAGCACAGTAGGTTAAGAATCCTACTGCCATGGCTAGGGTGGATCCCCTGCCCAGCACAGTGGGTTAAGGAATCCAGCATTGCCACAGCTATGACATAGGATTCAGTCCCTGGCCCAGGAACTTCCATATGCCATGGGTGGAACCATTAAAAAAAAAAAAAGTCTCATAGTATGTAGGAAATGAAAGATTTTTTGTATACTCCAGAGAGCAATTTTTCAAATCAGGCTTTTTGAGCTCAGTGCACTGAATGCCAACAACCCATAGCTTCTGCATAAGGACATGGAAAAATCTAGCTAGGGTGTCTGTCTGTCCTAAGCAACATAGTACACATCATATATAAATGCTGTGGTACTGATGGCAGCTGATTTTTTTTCAAACGAACTGGGCAATTTGTATTATGTTTAAGGGAAGTACACAGGCATTGCCTACAGAAGATATGGCCACATTCTGTCATTTACTCAGTTCAGTCTCTGAGTACCCATACTTACAAATTCAATACCATATATAACCAGGTACTGAGCCATTTAAAGTTTTTTCTTCCAGGGCATTATGGTAGGCACTGTTGGTCACATATACATCTCTGTCCCTCATCAAGCCCTCCTTATCACTGCCCACACAGCTGCCAGTTTGGCCTTGGAAACATGTGTTTCCCCTTGACCTCCTCCTTTCTTCAGTAATCACAACGGACTCATGGTGAGTTAGGTCAATCACTGCAGGCTCCAGAGATTCACAAGTGAGGTTAACTATTTCATCACTTTCTCCAAGTTCTAACAATTCTGCTTCCAAGATCACCTCAGGAATTGTGCTCCCTATCCCAGCTGTACGGAATTCTCATGTCTATCTGGACTTGACCCTGGTACCATAGGACATTTTTGTGTTCATTGTGCTTTTTGGATCCAATCTTCAGAGAAATAAGTGACGTGTGCTAAAGTTTACAGTGAATGCTAAAGTCCTCAGTGTCTCACAGCTGCTGCCCAGTCAGCCTCTGACATATAAGAATTTAGAGCCCAGATTTTCCAGGATATTTGAATTCTGATTCTGATTCCATTCCTATCTCTTCCTCCACAACTGCTGTGTTCCCACAGTGGGGTAGGGTGAGTCTTCTGAGAACCACTTATGAGAAAACACAATTTGAATTTTTAACTGAAAAAAAGAGAGAAAAGTTAAGCATTAGTAATATTTAAAATAATACTGACAGAGCATAACATATAGAGATATATAGAAAATATGTATACTCAAAAATTTTTGATAACTATGCATTTAAACAAAGTCTAATTTTTGTGTTCCTCCTCATTCCATCCCCTGATGGTAGTGGGGAGAAGGAGAAGCCCACCAGGCACTTACACTAAGAGAAGCACAAAGTCATTAAATACCAGGAAAGGATCATTACTTTATCCAAGATCCATTATGAGGATCTCAAGAAAACATTTATTTTTTTCAAAGTAAAAATGGAGAAACTAAAAAACTCTTTATATTGAGTTTCTAATAGCAAAGAAGAAATTAACTACTGAGGGTACATGAAAAAATGTTCAACTTCACTAATCATTAGAGAAATGCAAATCAAAACTAAAATGAGGTGTCTGTCGCCTCACTTTGGTCAGTATGGCCATCATCAAAAAAGTCTACAAATAGGAGTTCCTGTCATCGCTCAGTGGTTAACTAATCTGACTAGGAACCATGAGGTTTTGGGTTCGATCCCTGGCCTTGCTCAGTGAGTTAAGGATTCGGTGGTGTAGGTCGCAGACGTGGCTCGGATCCCAAGTTGCTGTGGCTCTGGTGTAGGCCGGTAGCTACAGCTCTGATTCAACCCCTAGCCTGGGAACCTCCATATGCTGAGGGAGTGGCCCAAGAAAATGGCAAAAAGACCAAAAAAAAAAAAAAAAAAGTCTACAAATAATAGGGAGTTCCCCTTGTGGCTCAGCAGTAATGAACCTGACTAGTATCCATGAGGATGCAGGTTCAATCCCTGTTCTTGCACAGTGGGTTAAGGATCCAGTGTTGCCATGAGCTGTGGTGTAGGTTGCATATGCGGCTTGGATTCTGTGCTGCTGTGGCATAGGCCGGCAGCCGCAGTTCCAGCTCTGATTTTTCCTCCATCCTGGAAACTTCCATATGTCATAGGTGTGGCCCTAAAAAAAAAAAAAAGTCTACAAATAATAAATGCTGGAGAGGGTATGGAGAAAAAGGAACCCCCCTGCATTGTTGGTGGGAATGTAAAATGGTACGGCTGCTATGGAGAACAGTATGGAAGTTCCTTAAAAAACTAAAAATAGAGATACCATATGATCCTGCAATCCCATTCTTGAGTATATATCCAGAGAAAACTATAATTCAAAAGGATACATGCACCCGTGTTTATTGTAGTACTATTTACAATAGCCAAGACATGGAGGCAGTCTAAATGTCCATCAACAGATAAACAAAGAAAGAATACACACACACACACACACACACACACACACACACACACACACACGCATACACACACTGGGATATTACTGAGCCATAAAAAAGAATGAAATAATGCCATTTGCAGCAACATGGATGGACATAGAGATTATCATACCAAGTGAAGTAAGCTAGACAGAGACAGATATATGATATCGCTTATATGTGGAATCTTAAAAAAAATGATACAAATGAACTTATCTATAAGACAGAAATAAACTCAGAGACATAGAAAACAAACTTATAGTTACTAAAGGGGAAATGGAGGGAAGGGATAAGTTAGGAGTTTGGGATTATCATATACACACTACCATGTATAAAATACCTCCAATTTGACCCCTAGCCTGGGAACTTCCATATGTCACAGGTACAGCCCTAAAAAAGCAAAAAATAAAAAAATAAAATAAAAATTAAATAGGTGGGGAGTTCCCGTCGTGGCGCAGTGGTTAATGAATCCGACTAGGAACCATGAGGTTGTGGGTTCGGTCTCTGCCTTGCTCAGTGGGTTAACGATCCAGCGTTGCTGTGAGCTGTGGTGTAGGTTGCAGACACGGCTCGGATCCTGCGTTGCTGTGGCTCTGGCGTAGGCCGGTGGCTACAGCTCCGATTGGACCCCTAGCCTGGGAACCTCCATATGCCGCAGGAGCGGCCCAAAGAAATAGCAGAAAGACCAAAAACAAAAACAAAAAAAAAAACCAAAAAAAAAAAAAATTAAATAGGTAGCCAACAAGGACCTACTGTATAGCACAAGGAAATAGATTCAATATTTCATAATAATCTATAAGGGAAAAGAATCTGAAAAAATATGTGTGTACATATATATATACACACACATATACATATACATTTACATATATATGTATAACTGAGTCAATGTGCTATCCACCTGAAACTAACACAAAATTGTAAATTAACAATTCTTCAATTAAGAAAAAAAAGGAATTAACTATTTAGTCCATGTATCTTGCCACGATTCCCTAACAGTGGCACCAAGTAGGGTTATGAAGAGTTTTATCCTAGATTCTTTCTAGGAAAGAGGGGATGGAGTTCAAGCATTTGCCAGAGAGAGATTTGGTTTGAGTTGAGGCTCTGTGACTTTGGGGCATGTGACCTAGATTAAGATCTCAAAACCACTGCATAAAAATAATTTTTAAAAAGTATTTTGTAACTTTAAAAACTATATAATTAAAAAACCACATCATTAGTTATCACTAGGGAAACTCAAAGCAAAGCCATAATTAGATACCATTTCACACCAACTAGGATGGCTATAATTAAAAAGATAGATAATAACAAGTGTTCCCCCGACACAGAAGCATCAAAATATATAAAGCAAATATTAACAGACATAAAGGGAGCAATTGACAGTAACATCATAATAGGGGACTTTACACCATATACATCATACAATGGAGTATTATTTAGCAATTAAAATGAATAAGGTGCTGATGCTTGGTATAATATGGATGATTTTTTAAAACATTAAGTGACAGAAGCCGATCACAAAAGACCACATATTATATAATTCCATTTATAGATCAAGAATAAGCAAATCCATAGAGATAGAAAGATTAGTGATTCATTAGGGCCAGGATGTGAGGGAAAATGGGGAGTGATGGCTAATCAGTACAGTGTTTCTTTTGAGGGGATGAAAATGTTCTTAAATTGAGAAAATGGTTGCACAACACTGAAACCCACTCAATTGTACATTTTATTTTTTAATTTTTTAAATCAGAAAATATCTAATTTATTATTATAATAAGAATATAAATGGAAAAAGTACTGAGAAGAGAATGATAAATCTAAACAATTGAAATTAGGGAATAACATTTTTTATGAAAAATAATCTTGACGTGTAGTTAACTTACAGTGTATTAGTTTTAGGTATACAGTACACTGATTCAGTTCTACAAACATATATATATATATACGCACACATATATATTTTTTCAGATTATTTTCCCTTATACTCAATACTGAGTATGGTTCCCTGTGCTATATAGTAGGTCCTTGTTGGTCATCTTGAATTTTACATTTTAAATAGGTGAATTGTATGGTTCGTAAATTATGTCTCAATAAAGCTCAATAAAGCTTTAACCAAAACAAACACCTAAGATGCCACAGTAATGATACACAAAAAAGGTGAGGGATGATCTGGATTTAGGCACAAGCACTAGTACCTGGTGAGGAGGTGTAGAGCTCCAGAATAAAACAGGGCAGCCCAGAGGAGGGTACAGTGCTCAAAGCTCTACCAGCTGCACCAACCTATTTAACAGGCATTTCTTCTCTTGGATCCCACAGACACCTGCCTCTAGTAGGATCACTACCCTCGTGATTGGCCTACCCCTCCTCTGCTCTGGGCCCAAGACTGAGAGAACCCTTGGGATGACACTAGGACCCTGAAAAGCGGTGTGCACCATGCTCGACTCCACCCAGGCACCTAGCAGCTCTTCAGTGATATAGATATTTTGTCCTGTCCCTCCCTGAGCTGCCCGGTAGCTACCCAGGAAGAATAGGGCAGTAAGCGTGCGCTCCAGCAGCATGCCCCTTTGCAGCTTCTCCGTGGCTTGTGGTCTGTCCTCTTGGGACCAAGCCTGAGCGAACCGAGCCCAGATGCCTGGCTACAGTGGGCCGGCAAAGAGGGCCAAGGAGCCAGACGCCAGGAAATGCCAAGGACAGAAACGGAGAAGCAGAGGGAGGGGGCGGCGCGGGAGGAGGTACTCATGGTGAACACGCCCAGGCTGGCAGCAGTGCTCAGTGAAGAATAGAGCCAAGGTCATGAAGCCTGGAATCGCAGTCCTTATTCCCACCTACTGTATGGTGGTAAACTCTGGGGTTTTCTGTTTTTAACCCTCTATTTTAGTTTCTCAACTGTCCAATCAAAAATCTGAGCCCAAGGTACTTCGTCATCAGTCTCTGGGCAGAAAGCGCTGTTCCAGGTTAGAAAAGGGGACTTTCCCATCCCTAGTCTTTCTCTGAAGTCTCATGTTTCCTTAGAAAGAGGAAGGGCGGGACTGAGTTTAGTTGATGTTGTTGTTGGGTTTTTTTGGTTGGTTTTTAGGTGGTTGTTTTTTGAGGGGGGGGATTTTGTGGTCTTTTTGGGTTCTTTGTTTGTTTTCTTTTTTTCTTTTTCCTATCACTAGATAAGCAATTTTCACTGTCTAGAAAAGTGGTTCTCAATGGAAGCAGTACGCCCCTCTAGGAGAAGTTTTGGGAATTAATAGGGCTGGTTTTGGTTGCTCCAGTGATGGGGGTCACTATGGGTATTTGAAAGCTAAGGGCAGGGAATGCCAGCCTACACACACGCATGCACACACGCACACACACTCTTTCTCTCTCTCTCTCTCTGTCTTCCTATGAAAAACAAACTTATAATCTTTATAACCTGGGCTTTACAATCACATATAAAAGTATGTTTCATCTTTCAATTATTTTAAATTTTCTCCTTGATTATTTATTGACCATTTAATATGCCAGGCCCATATATAATGAGTTTTCTAGGAGTGCAACTACCAGGCAACTCGAAGATATGATTTTGGTTTGTTTTGGGAATTTTATGTAGAGACTTTAACCACTTCAGAGAAACATACCATAGCCAGCAATACCCTATCTGAATTAGAACCATTGATATAATGCAACCCTCAGTTTTCAGTGTCTTGGGTCACAGAAATTTGAGGCCAGTTGTGAGCATCTGACACTTCTTTCACCAGTGTAGCCAGTCTAGAGCATTCACATACTCAGTTGCTTATCTTTCATAATCAAATTAGTGAAAGGATCACCATTAAACAGTTGATATAAAAAGAAGCTATTGGATCTGATTGGAGTTGTAACCTCTAATTTACACTGGAGTCTTAGGGACTGTGCCCAACTCAGTACCAAGCCCGAGCCTAAGTACTGACTCCTTGTCCTAGAAATCTGGCAGATAAGACTCTAGTACGCAAGTGACCTGCTTACTGTGTCATCAACAGTTAGCAGTTCAGAACTGTTCATTTTACAGGTAAGGAAACTGAGGCCAGGAAATGTTATAAGATTTGAAAGAGGATGAACTGTGACAGAGTCAGTACTAGACACTTTGGAAAATGCAGTTAGATTTTGTGAATGGGCTCTGAGCAAGATCATTCTCAGAAATCCTGAGACTGCCAGAAGAGAGCTCTGCCTGCAGGCTTACCTTTGGAGGAAGAGTCCACAGTGAGTAGGGACCATATTTTACCTAAGGCCTTTGGAAAAAGGAATTCCTCATTTCTTTTTTTTCACCAGCTCAGTGCCAAGAAGTTTTTCCTTGTACTTCCTTGCTGCAGTTTTTGATAATTTTACGTGTTCTAGTGAGCTGTGAAATGAAATAACCACTGGAAGTAAAATAAGTTGCCTAGAACTTTACATTTTACAGAGGTTTTATTATCATCATCCCCTTCTCAGAATAACTGTGAATGGAAAATGACTTAGACACTCCATATTTATTAGGTGAATGATTGAGCAAATAAGTGAATAAATTTCATGATTTAGGGATAACTTTTGCATTTTATGGATAAAGTGACAGAGTCAAGACAGTAATAAGACTTTTCCAATTTCTTTTGTCGAGTTAGGATTCAGACTTAAACAGTGATGTAACTTTTCCCCCATTTCTTTTGTGGAATTAGAATTTATTTATTTATTTATTTTTATTATTTATTTATTTTTTTTTTTTTGTCTTTTTGCTATTTCTTGGGCCGCTGCTGCGGCATATGGAGGTTCCCAGGCTAGAGGTCGAATCGGAGCTGTAGCTGCCAGCCTACGCCAGAGCCACAGCAACGCAGGGTCCGAGCCGCGTCTGTGATCTACACCACAGCTCACGGCAACGCCGGAATCTTGACCCACTGAGCAAGGGCAGGGATCGAACCCGCAACCTCATGGTTCCTAGTCGGATTCGTTAACCACTGCGCCACGACGGGAACTCCGGAATTAGAATTTAAACTCAAGTTTAAGTTCAGTGGCATTCACACTTAGAAACAAGCTCTTAGAAACTTTGATTTTTTTTTTTTTTCTGTCTTTTTGCCTTTTCTTGAGCTGTTCCCATGGCATATGGAAGTTCCCAGGCTAGGGGTCGAATCGGAGCTGTAGCCACCGGCCTACACCACAGTCACAGCAACACGGGATCCGAGCCGCGTCTGCAACCTACACCACAGCTCACGGCAACGCCGGATCCTTATCCCACTGAGGAAGGGCAGGGACCGAACCCGCAACCTCATGGTTCCTAGTTGGATTCATTAACCACTGCGCCACGACGGGAACTCTGGAAACTTTGAATTTTTAATAGCAATTTGGGATTGTATGTGTTGTGGGCCCTGAAGAGGAAGTTAACAGGAAACCCATAGTAGCAGACTAATGCCACACCCTTGCTCTATGAGCACATCACCAGCTTTTGTATTTTGCTGCTAACAGCTAGCACCTGCACAGTAGCCCCTACAAATTACTGTCCAGCACTGGAGTGAGCTGGAAGTACCTAGGAGTTTTATATTTCACCCCACTGCACACTCCTGGCAGCCTATAGCCAAAGCCAGGGTGATGTGGACTACCAGAGCCTAGCTCCTTTCCTTTAAGGCAGAACAAACTCTGAGATATATCCTTTTGTTCCGAGCTCCTGTAAGTAGGTTGAGTATAGGACTTATGAAATCACACTCTCAGTTGGCTTCTTCCCATTCCCTATCCTTCATTCCCCATGCCCTATTGGTTTCTCCTGGAAGCCCTTTCTTAATAGTAAATCACTTAGTCCAGATCCTTGGCTTAGGGCCTGCTTCTGCAAGAACTCAATCTGAGACATTCACTGATTCTTCAGATAATGAAAATGGTATGCCCAGTTGCAGACAGCTGAGCATAACTATAAAACCATTTCAAATAACAGTATAGCATTGTGTGGCATCAAGAGTCCTCTGCTTTTTTTTTAAGTGAAAACAGTAAAAAGAGGAAGTGGCCCATGGGAGACGGGAGGCCTGCACATCACTGTGGTCTTCAGTTGGGCCTGTGTACTATAGAGATATAAATACCTCCTTAGTTTCATAAACTTTTTTTTTTTTTTTTGCTTTTTAGGGCCACACCCAAGGCATATGGAGGTTCCCAGACTAGGGGTCTAATCCGAGCTGTAGCTGCCGGCCTACACCAGAGCCACAGCAGTGCCAGAGCTGAGCTGCATCTGCAACCTACACCACAGCTCACAGCAATGCAGGATCCTTAACCCACTGAGTGAGGAGGCCAGGGTTTGAACCCAAAACCTCATGGTTCCTAGTTGGGATTGTTTCTGCTGCACCACAACGGAAACTCCAGTTTCATAGACTTTTAAATCGTCTGTGCTGTGGAGGAACAAAGAAGGTGAATAACTTTGCATCCAATTAATGAGAAGATGTATGAAATTTAGTACATAGTGAGTGCTTGATACATGATCAAATTATGATTTTTGAAGTATATTTACTGTTTGTTTGTTTTTTTATTAGCCCTTCCTGTGCTTTCTAAAGTATCAGAATAGTTTTTAATGCGTAAAGTTTCCAATCATGGTACTCACAAATACTTTATTTCTTTTTAAGATATCTAGGGGGAGTTCCCGTCGTGGCGCAGTGGTTAACGAATCCGACTAGGAACCATAGGGTTACGGGTTCAGTCCCTGCCCTTGCTCAGTGGGATAAGGATCCGGCGTTGCTGTGAGCCGTGGTGTAGGTTGCAGACGCGGCTCGGATCCCGTGTTGCTGTGGCTCTGGTGTAGGCCAGTGGCTACAGCTCCATTCGATCCCTAGCCTGGGAACCTCCATATGCCGTAGGAGCGGCCCAAAGAAATAGCAAAAAGCCAAAAAAAAAAAAAAAAAAAAAAAAAAGAGATATCTAGGAACCAAATAATAGTCTTCAGGGTTTTTTTAAATAAAGGCCTAGGATTTAAGAAAAATAGGCTAAATTTTTACCCCTAAAACCTTGACGGCTACATCACAGACAAAATACTGTTTTTATTAAAGAAAGACTTTGAGTTTTGCCTCAAGAGTTTACAGTATAAGAAGCATAAGCAAACAGCAACAGCCCAAACATATTGGGAAAGTAGTTGTTGACAAAAACAGAAAAGAACATTTGCTGGTTCTCTGTTATTTCCTTTTTTTGCCATTTTTTCATTGGGGATAGTGAGATATAAAAATTATTATTTCAGAAATTTAAAAGTAAACATAATAATGTGTCCATTTTTTTAAAGATAGAACAAAAATTTAAATTTCCTGAAATGCCAACCGCACCAAAATGAACACTAATAAGTGATCATCTCTAGATTATAGGATTAACAAGGATTTTTTTCTGCCTATGTAAACTTCCTATTTTAAAGTTAATAAACATATACTCAAATAATGAAAGTCGTAAAAATTCAAATCACATAGAAGTATGTAGAATTATATCTTAAAAAGTCTGCCTTCATCTTTCTCCTGCCCTTAGGTAAACATTGTTAAGAGATTGTTGTATATATTTCTGGACCTTTTCCTGTGGCTGTATCTGCTTGGAGAGGTTGAGAAAAAAGTTAAAAGGTTAATATAGTTTGTTTTAAATCTATAGAAAAATGATATCAGAGGTAGCACTTCAGCTTAGAGTACCTGAGATGGCAAATGCTGATGCTCTGAAGGAGGAGATGAACAGGATGATTGCCACAGATGCCAAGATCTGAGCATTATTCTTGAGAAATATTATGCACAAACCACTAAGAGTTACAGTCTCATCTCTTGATGTTTCCTTGTATCCTTGGAGCAACAGAGCAGTTCCAGGTTAAAGTTGATAAATTCTAACTCACATTTCTGTCTTTCTCTCTGTATTTGACTCTCTCTTCCTGGTATGTTTTTTCTCCCTTTACCTTAGTGAATTGACTTAGACCATGGCTCCCACCTTATGGCTTTTTCTCACTATCATTTGGTTTGGTCAGTTAAGATATGGGGTCCCTTCAGGCTGTCCCTGCAGTTCTAGAACCTGCATGCAATCATATGCTGTTTTTCTCTGATTTCTTCTGCCCTTGTAAATTCTTCTCAATAGGGAAATATAAGGAAATGCAAGAACTATTTAACAAAAAATAGCCCTAACATAAAATGGAGAATGATGGGTACACACTGAGAGAATCCAATGGGGTCCAAAAGGTGGTGTTCTTATTATAAAAGATTGCAGATGTTTATGATATTTTTCTTTATTTTTTAATTCGATGATGAGGTGGACAGTTTTATCTTTTGTCTTTTTAGGGCTGCACCTGTGGCATATGGAAGTTTCAAGGCTAGGGGTCGAATCAGAGCTGTAGCTGCAGGCCTCTGCGCAGCCACAGCAACACGGGATCTGTGCCTTGTCTGCAACCTACACCACAGCTCATGGCAATGCCGGCTCCTTAACCCACTGGGTGAGGCCAGGGATCAAACCCACAACCTCATGGATCCTAGTGGGGTTTGTTAACCACTGAGCCATGCAGGGAACTCCCAAGGGGGGCAATTTTAGAACAATTCTAAAATCAGTGTCCTGAAAGAAAAATTTTGTTTATCAATTGCCAAATAATCCTTCAAATAATCAATTTGCCTCAAGCTAAGAAACAGCTTCCTTGGGCCCTTTCACCAACGTAGTCTGGGGTGAGATCAGCCCTCTGCCTAGGAGAATGGAGGAGTCTTGTGGGTTCCACCCTCCTCCTGTCTGGCCAGGCCACGGTAGATGATGTTGGCTCAGCTGCCACTTCCTCTATCTAGTGTTTAGAAGGACAGGACACAGGCCATACTGTTGGCCATGGTGAGCAGCAGGAGGGAAACACTGCTGCGTAGGATCTGAGCCTACCTTGTTTCCTCTTCTACTCCTCCACTCCCATTCCGCCCCCAATCCCTCCACACCCTCCACCACATACGTATGGTTTCAGAAAAACATCAGCTGACACTCAGGAAAATGGCTTTTAGCAAATTGACTCTCTAACAAATTAGTCAGTCTTCTTTTATTTACTCCTTCATCTGTGCCTTGAGAAACTACTAAAAACAATTCAGGGCATTACCTACCAGACCTGCTTTTGCACGTGACACCAATATGAAATGCATGTGTTTGTGTATAATAGTTTACAGAACATATTTTCTAGAACCTTTTTTATTTTAGCAACATAGCATGGATATTCTTCCATGTTAGTATGTAAGATCGAATTCTTTATTACTACAATTGAGACTTTTTAATTTGCATTGCATAGTTATATTTAATAAGCTAAATTACGCTCCAGTATTTCTCCTCTTTGATCAGTCTCTTCTTCTGAAATGGAGGACTAAAGCATGGTCCAAATGGGCATTACATTGGACCATCAGCCAGCAAAGCAGCTTTTCACAAAATAGTTTTGTTGAGTGACATGGAACAAAAAGTCCTTTATGATGTAGCCCCATGGATCTCTACCTTGGCTGCACGTAAGAACTATCTAAAGATTTAAACAGTACTGTGAAAACTTATCTCCACACAAAAATCTTCCCACGCTATTTATAGCAGCTTAATTCATAATTGCCAAAATTTGCAACAAGCCAAGATGTCCTTCATTAGGTGAATGGATAAATAGACTGTGGTACATCCAAACAATGGAATATTATTCAAAGCTAAAAAATGAGTTACCAAGTCATGAAAAGACATGGAGGAACTTTAAATGTATATAACTACCTGAAAGAAGCCAATATGAGAAATCCACATACTGTGTGATTCTGGATATGACATTCAGGATAAGGAAAAACTATGGTGACAGAAAAAGATCAATGATTACCAAGGGTGGGAGGAATTAATAGGCAAAGCACAGAAGACTTTTAGGGAAGTAAAATACTCAGATACCATAATGATGGATACATGTCAATATACATAGTATATACTCATTGAACAAAACACCAAGAACAACCTTAAACTATGGACTTTGTTGATTAGGATGTGTCAGTGCAGGTTCATCAGCTGTAACAAACACCACTCTGGTGGAGGATGCTGATAATGGGCGAAGCTGTGCATGTATGGGGACGGAGGTATATGGGAAATCTCTGCATCTTCCCCTCAGTTTTGCTGTAAACCTAAAAACTGCTTTAAAAACATAAGGTTTTAATTTTTAAAGAAAAACAGTAATAGTAATACTGATAACTGGGCTCCATACTTACAGATTGTGATTTACTTGGTCTGGATGGGTGCCTGGGAAGCTGAGTTTTGTCCTGTTTTTTTAATAGACTATTTTTCAGAGTTGTTTTTTTTTGGGGGGGGTTGTTTGTTTGTTTTTGCTTTTCAGGGCCACACATGTGGCATATGGACGTTCCCAGGCTAGGGGTCGAATTGGAGCTGCAGCTGCCAGCCTATGCCACAACCACAGCAACATGGGATCCCAGCCACATCCGCAATCTACACCACAGCTTGTGGCAACACCGGCTCCTTAATCCACTGAGTAAGACCAGGGATCGAACCAACATCCTCATGGATACTAGTCAGGTTCGTTTCTGCTGAGCCATAATGGGAACTCCAAGCCGGTATTTTTAAAATAAGTTCCACAGGTGATTCAAATGTGCATCCAGGATAGAGAGTTCCCATCTAAGTTATCGATCTTCTCAGTTAAGTTCCTACAAGTCTTCCCCCAGGTACTTCCCCCAGGTAATTTATTTATCTTGCATCTTTTTAGGGCCACACCCTCGGCATATGGAGGTTCCCAGGCCAGGGGTCAAATCGGAGCTACAGCTGCTGGCCATGGCAATGCAGGATCCGAGCCATGTCTTCGACCTATACCACAGCTCACGGCAATTCCCAGGTCCTTAACCCACTAAGCAAGGCCAGGGATCGAAGCCACAACCTCATGGTTCCTAGTTGGACTCATTTCCACTGTGCCACAACTGGAACTCCCCCAACAGGTACCTTCACCACTGTTTGGAGTTTAGTCACACATGTCATAGCTCTGTACTTCTCATAATTTTACCCACTTACCTCAGGCACCATTTACCAACTGGAAGAACCACTACCCACCAAGTCTCAGCTCAAGCAAATGTCTTCCATAACACTTAAGTTTTTGTTTTTGATAATGTTTGGAAGTTAGTTAGTTGGATGAATGGATGGAGAGAGAGAGGGAGATAAAGATAGATAAATATTGGAGATAAGAAAACCCTAGTACAGAGTTAGTGGGAATGTAAATTAGTACAGCCTCTGTGGAAAACAGTGTGGAACTTCCTCAAGAAATAAAAACAGAACTACCATACAATCTACCTAAAGTTTTTGTTTCCCTGAATACATTTTCCTATCATCTAGTTCTTCAGGCATTCCTATGTATACTTTTTATCGCAATATATTTTAATTTTTCAAGTGCATGTCTGTCCCTCCACTAGGGTAATTTGAGAATAGTGTTGTTTTATCCACCTTGTCAGTACCTAGCACTAACTAACTCAAATTCATGATAAAATAAAAAAAATAAACAAGGCTAGTCATCAAGCATAAAATATGTCTTGAAATCGAAAAGTCTAGTGTTTCATTTAAGTATTGCTTGTTAAAATATGAAATACTCCAGATACTTTTGCTCCCTCTTAGAATCTGCACATTCATTATGTCTTGGCCCAGGGAACAGAATTCTGGTTAAAAGACAGAAGCTATAAAGCCTTAATTATAAGACAAGACACCATAAAACTCCTAAAAGAGAACCTAGGCAAAACACTCTGTGATGTAAATTGGACCAATGTTTTCTTAGGTCAGTCTACCAAGGCAATGGAAAATAAAAATTGGAGTTCCCATTGTGGCACAGAAACTTACTGCAGCAGATAGAATCTCTGCAGATGCTGGGAGCCACAAAGTGGCTAAGAAGAATAATCCTGTGTGAGGCCTAACTGTAAGCAAAGCTACAGCAGAGGCTGAAGAAACTGAAGCTGCAAAGCAGTTTTGAAGAATCCCCCAGCTGATCCTGTTTAGTAAAAATTTCTGAAATATGATTTCCTCTTCTAGTCTTGCGCTTCTTTTCTGTCTGACGCTTATGTGTGTTGTGAGTCATTCTTGGCTCATAATATTGGGAACTTTCTCAAATTCCTGCGCTTCCACCCAAGTATGGGCCATTATTTACTTATAAAACTAAGCCCTTGTTAAATAGGTTAAAAACAATTGAACCATGCATAAAGAACTTTCCTAAGAATGGGAAGTTTACCTTCAGAGGAGTAATAGTAAATATGCAGAACTACCATGTAGGCCTGGAGATCTTTGTTGGACTCTGGTCCGTCCCCATGGAGACAGATTAGGGGGTGGTTTGGGTGTTGCCCATGGCCCAACAATTGTGGATATTATAAGACAAGACATTTTTTTCCATAATAAACGCTACCTGTTGGGACCCAGCAGGTGGAAATTATTATTATAATTGGCAAGATTTTTTTGATATATAGATTTTATAATTAATAAAGATCTTTATAATAGATAAGGTCTATTTAAGACAGTTTATGTTCCCACAACCTGCTATTGGTTTGAGGTCAGCCTGACCTCGAAAGCAAGCCACGTGTGAATACCCCACTCCCCATCAATGGCTGTTCATGCCTGCTAGAGGAGCACAATAGGTAGCTTAGGCAAGAATATCTATCACCTTATGCAAAATCAATTGTTAAAGTAAAAATTAGATACCTATTATTCTGCTTGCTATTTACTTATTTTCTAAGAATAAAAGTACAGTTTGTATGTAATCTTCATTTAAAATCTAAAACTAAAAGAATACTTTGGAATAATAAATTAACATATATTGTTGTTTGTATAATCATGCATAAGAGTAAAATGTATAAAAGCTGATGCTCTCCTTTCAATAAACGGGTCATCTGCAGCACTTGCTGAGGGAGTTGGCTCCAATTCTTTCCGTGCCTGTTTGTAGCCCCTCCTCCTGTTCGTCATCTCCTGGCTGCTGGGGCTGGACCCCGGCATGCAGAAGTGTAGGTTCAATATCCAGCCGGTGCAATGGGTTAAAGAATCAGCATTGCCACAGCTGCAGCTAAGCTTTAATCCCTGGCCTGGGAACTTCCATATGCTGCAGGCAGGCGCAGCCATTAAAAAAAAAAAAAAAAAAAGGAAAAATAAATAAATAAATAGGACTTAAACTTATAAGATTTTGCACAGCAAAGGAAACTGTAAACAAAATGAAAAGACGACCTATGGATTGGGAGAAAATATTTGCAAATGATGCAACAGACAAGGGCTTGATTTCAAAAATATAAAAACAGCTCATATGATTCAATAACAGCAACAACAACAACAACAAAACAACCCAATTGAAAAATGGGCAGAAGACCTAAGTAGAAAGAAAGTCATACAGATGGCACGTGTATCTGCCATACTCATGGCAGAGTATGAAGACATACAGAGAAGGCCAACAGACACATGAAAAGATGCTCATCATCACAAATTATTTGAAAAATGCAAATCAAAACTACAATGAGTTGGAGTTGCTTTGTGGCTCAGTGGGTTAAGGATCTGGCATTGTGGCTGCTGCGGCTTTGGTTACAGCTTTGGTGCAAGTTTGATCCCTGGCCCAGGAACTTCTGAATGCTATGGGCATGGCCAAAAAAAACCAAACAAAGAAACAAAACAAAACAAAACAAAACAAAAAAACACAAAACCAAAAAACAAAGAACAAAACTACAGTGAGGTACAACTTCATACAGGTCAGAATGGCCATAATTATTACTGTATATAAAACAGATAATCAACAAGGACCTACTGTATAGCACAGCAAACTTTACTTAATGTTCTGTAATAACCTATGTGGGAAAAGAATCTGAAAAATAATGATGTATGTATAACTGAATCACTTTGCTGTACACTGAAACTAATACAACATTGTAAATCAACTCTACTCTAGTATTAAATAAAAATTAAATTTATATTTAATTATTTTTTGTCTTTTGGGGGCCACACTCACAGCTTATGGAGGTTCCCAGGCTAGGGGTCAAATCACAGCTGTAGTTGCTAGCCTATGCCACAGCCACAGCAACACAGGATCTGAGCTGAATCTGTGACCTACACCACAGCTCACGGCAACGCCAGATCCTTAACCCACTGAGCAGGGCCAGGGATCAAACCTACGTCCTCATGGATGCTGGTCAGGTTTGTTAACCACTAAGCCAAGACGGAACTCCTTAAAAATTAAATTTATAAAAAGCCTACAATTAATAAATATTGGAGAGGGCATGGAGAAAAGGGAGCCCTATTGAAGTGTTGGAGGAAATTGTAAATTTGTGCAGCCGCTAGGGAAAACAGTATGGAGGTTCATAAAAAAAACTAAAAATAGAGTTGCCATATGTTCCAGCATTCCCACTCCTGGGCTTATATCCAGACAAAACTGTAATTAGAAAAGATACATGCATGCTTATGTTTACAGAAGCACTATTGACAATACGAATATACAGAAACAACATAATGCCCATCGACAGAAGAATGAATGAAGAAGATTGTGTGTGCGTGCGTGCGTGTGTGTGTGTGTGTGTGTGTGTGTCTACAATGGAATACTACTCAGTCATTTAAAAAGAGTGAAATAATGGAGTTCCCTTGCGGCACAGCAGATTAAGGATCTGGCATTCTCAGTATAGTGGTTTGGGTCACTGCTGTGGCAAAGGTTCGATCCCTGGCTCAGAAAATTCCACATGCTGAGGGCAGGGCCAGAAAAAAAGAAGAATGAAATGATGCCATTTGCAGCAACATGGATAGAACTAGAGATGATGATATTAAGTGAAGTAAGAAAGAGAAAGACAAATACTATATGATATCATTTATATGTGAAATCTAAAATACAACACAAATCAACATATCTATGAAACAAAAACAGACCCAGAGATATATAGATAACAGATTTGCAGTTGTCAAGGCAGATGAGGAGAGGACTGGGAGTTTGATATTAGTAGAGGAAACTATTATATATAGTATGGATAAACAACAGGGTGCTACTGTATAACACGGAGAACTATATTCATTATCCTGTGATAAAACATTATGGAAAATAGTAAGAAAAGGAGTGCATAACTGAGTCACTTTTTTATACAGCAGAAATCAATACAATGTTATAAGTCAACAATACTTCAATAATTTTTTTCATAAAAAGACAGAAGCCAGGTCTCCCAGCAGACATATGTGTCCCCTAAGTCATTTAACTTCTTGGAGATGTAGTTCTTCATTTGTAAAATGCAGGCACTGATACACCTTCAACTGTGAACCAAACCTAACATATACATGAGGAGTTTCACTCTTGTCCGAGTGATAGTGGAAGACAATTTCCCTGTTTGAACAAAGGTGTTAGAAGGCATATGATATTTAAGTACTAAAAATCAAGTTTTACCATCAGTTTAGTTGGACAAACAAAATAAAAACAAGCACAACTATGTCTCAATCAAAAGATGTAAGAAGTAAATATGATTTTACATGACAAAATGTCAACTCTATAACATATTTCCAATAATTCTGACATTATCTTTTGAAAAATTTCCCAAAATTCTGAGAAAAATGACGAACTGGAGGTTTACTCTAAAGTTAGATTGCTGTTTTATTATCTAGTTTTATGTGCATTTGAAACTGAAGACTTTATACATGACCAAGATGTTTGATGTTAACCCTGAAATTCTTTCCTCCACATCTCTAGGCTACCGGCACCCCCTCTACATCTACCTGCTCAGACAGTTTAAACATGGAGACTACACCCAAGGTAGAATTACAAAGAAGACAACATTTGTGGTAACATCAATACGATTTCTGATTTATGTGCATAAAGTATAAAAGCTTATCAGTATTAAAAAGCAACAAATCAGAATTTGGATTCATCCAACCCAGATGCAGCATCTTCATAATCTGAAAACAAGGGGAGAAAACGTAATTAGCAAATACATTTATTTTATTTGAATTACAGATAGCACCACCAATTTATCTAACCTGTGCTGTAGGAATCACTGTGGGTCAAAGAAGTAGCTGCAAGCCACCTTCCAGACCCCTTACAGACCCCTTCCATACCCAGTTAGTTTATCCCACTGGTTCTCCCACAACCTTAGAGGAAAGAATGCTGGTATTAGAGATTAGATCCTGGCTCTACCATTTAGAAACTGTGTCTCTCTGGGAAGGGCACCCAAACTCTCTGATGTTCCTCACATTGATCGGCCAGGCCCAGGATGTAACAGGAAATCTGAACAGGTTTTCAGTGCCAAGGTTCCCTGTGGAGTAGAATTTCCCAGAAAAGCTGGATTATCCCCCTGTAAACTCCAAACGAAGACACAAAAGACGTGTCCAATGAATGCCTCCGTGCTTCATGCAGTTAGAGCTACTTGCAGGAAACATCGGCTGCAGTATCTTTATACTGAGTTACAACAGTCTGTTTCCATTTCTCTCCTGTACTGGACTGAGAGCCTCCAGAAGCAAACATAGTGCCCACACTGCTGAGAAACGGTACGTCTACAGAACCAGGTCCCTCCTGGCTTGTGGCTGAATAACAAAGCAACTGCCATGCAAAGGAAAGGACGGTTCCCTCTTGAAGGCCCAGAGATGCCCAGTGTAGAAATGGCAGAAGAAAGAGCAAACCCTTGCGAGTGCTGTGGGTAAATGCTGCCTCTGCCCTGTCACAGCAGCCCTGCGGCTCCTTCCTTTAGAGGGTCCGTGGTGCTGGCAGTGCCACACCCAGGGCCACATGCCTTCCTCACGCCACTCCACAGGAGGAGGGAATGTGACCCCATGGGATTCTTCTCTGCCTGCTGAACTGATGCCTTGATTAATGTCCTGCAGACAGTGAGTGCCAGCACCTTAGAGCTGTCTATAATAGTTCCCAGGACAGTGACATTTAAAAAGACCACTGTGAGGTTAGAAACTCACCTCTGTGATGCCGGTTAGTGGTCTCGATCTATGCAAAAGAAAATGGAGAAAGGAAAACAGTTAAAGTTTACTTTTGAAATACTGTGTACTAACAAGTGTCTGAAACTGTTATAATACAACTGGCAGGAGAGCCCCCCGTCCCTGACCATGAGCGCCTTGTTAGGACCCAACCTTGCCTGGTGGCCTAGATCCCACCCCAGCCAGACAACTGGAGGGGTCCAGGATTGGAGGGCACCAGGAGAGCAGGGCTTACAGACCAAGGCCTGTGCTTCCCTGAGACTCTCCTTGGTCCTGACTCTCCCCGAGGCTGTCAGGAAAGCCAAAGAAGCCACTAGGGAAGAACTGTTGGAAGTGCATGTGCACTTGTGCAAGTGCTGCTGCTGCTGCTGCTGCTGCTCCTTGCTCTCACTGCAGGGAGACCACTGTCTCAGGCACTGTGCCAAGCAGAGGTCTCTCAGAAGGTGCTACTAGACGGAGCTTTAATAAAGTCCCTGATAATCCCAGGATGCAGATGCTTTTAGGTCAGAGCAGCGTTCTGCTGTGGCTATGCTCAGATTCGGTTGGCAGCAGTGAAGGAAAGAACTTGAAAACTCACCCCACTTAACTATCTTGGGCTTATCGAGAGTCACGTGCTTCACGCGGCAGCTATACTGATCCACAGCGTTAGGAGTGAACTCAGTGTGGACCAGAAGGTAGAAAGACCAGTCCTTGCTGAAAGACAGGTCTGACTGCTCCGCGTTCATCTTCTCCCCGTTTTTCAGCAAATCAATTTCAATCTGGGGCGGATGGAACCCAGATACATAGCAGTTCAGGTAATTTGGCTTTCCGTTTTCCGCTGGGTGGCGTGAGTAAACCTGAACCTTCGGGGGACCTGAGGAACATCAAGGAAAGACAGATGAAACGCCAGAGGATTTCACCGGGGGCTACCTGTGTCTAAAGCCAGGTCAGGCACCAAGTGTTTAAACTTGGCCATCCATTTCTCCCAGCCCATTTCCCTTCAGGCCAAATGAGCTTCCATTTTTACACATTGCAGCATATGGAGGTTGCCAGGCTAGGGGTTGAATTGGGAGCTGTAGCTGCTGGCTTACACCACAGCCACAGCAATGCAGGATCGGAGCCCGGTCTGTGGTGTAGCTGCTGGCCTACACCACAGCTCATGGTAACACCAGATCCTTAACCCACTGAGCTTGGCCAGGGATTGAACTCCCAACCTCATGGTTACCAGTCGGATTCGTTTCCGTTGCACCACAGCAGGAACTCCACAGCCTCCGTTTTGAGGGATAAACCCTGACGTAGTGACTTGCCCACACAGTTCCCCTACACAGGCCTTTTAGGCTTTTTTTCTAGCAGATTTCTAGTAACATCTTTTTCTGTCAGTGGAGATTGTGCCAAATCGTTAAGGACCTTTCTGTGAGGCTCCCAAGAGCTTCTCATGGCTCCTCAGCAGACACTGAATTCGTGCTCACTCCAGCGTCTGCATGATTTGGTCCCACCTACTTCTCATGCTTCATTTCTCACTGCACAACCTTCCAGAGTAGCCACATCAAAAAACTCACATTATTGTGCCCTGTTTCAGCCCCGTCAGTTTTCTTCCTTATGTTTACTCCTTTCATTTTTGCCTCTTGCCTAGATCCACATCCAACAGACCTCTCGGTATGTGCCTAGTACACTGCCTGGCACACAGCAATTGTTCTGTAAGTGGCAGGTGTTGTTATTACTACCTCCTTGCTCAGGTTCCTGAGAGAGTCAACTCAAAGTAGGTTTGTACTTGGAGTTCCCGTTGTGGCGCAGTGGTTAATGAATCCGACTAGGAACCATGAGGTTGCGGGTTCGATCCCTGGCTTTTGCTCAGTGGGTTAAGGATCCGGCATTGCTGTGAGCTGTGGTGTAGGTTGCAGACACGGCTCGGACCCTGCGTTGCTGTGGCTCTGGCATAGGCCGGTGGCTACAAGTCCGATTCGACCCCTAGCCTGGGAACCTCCATATGCCGTGGGAGCAGCCCAAGAAAATGGCAAAAAAGACAAAAAAAAAAAAAAAAAAAAAAAGTAGGTTTGTACAAAACACAACCTTTTTACTATGTCCAGAGCCTATGTGACAAATCTGACTTTGTACCTGATTTCATGAGCTAGAAAACAAAGGAACAGAACCAAAAGGCCTAGAGGAGCTGGCAAACACCTTAAATGAGTGAGTTGGGATGGGTAAGAACAACAGGGAAGGGTGAGGACTGTAGCAAATGGGAGAAAACATACTCTCCATTAAGGCCAAGTGTGTGAGAATGGGATTCCCACTCTTAATCAGCATGTCAAGGTTGATTGCCATCATCTGCCAGGCTGTCAATATTGTATAATGCTGTAGAACAGTGGTTTCCAACATGGGATGCATGACTAGATCCTCCATGGGGATGTGGGAAAAAAGTACTGTCAGTTGTCTAAGTGTTTCTCTCAAAGTGGAGAGAAGTGTTACTGCTACTAAAAATACAGACTGACACTTCTACATGTCAATAACCCACCTTTAAATACAGCTACATTCAGGGTACATGGTTATAAAGGTCATCTCTTCCTCCATGTTCAGAAGGTGGGGAGGTGGGTAGTACCTGGTCAATGACCAGATGTACCTGCCTAGAGACACCCCATCATCAAAGAAAAGGTCCCTAGTCCCACCAAGAGCTAGACTGCAAATACCACGAAGCCCTGATATGTTTTCATAGTTAAAAATGAAGATAAATCAGAAATCTCTTTGCTTTTGAGCTTCTAGTAATTAGAACATAATAAATGCTAAAGTCATGAGAACACATGTTCATCCTGCCTGGAGTTCTCTCTTTGTGGTCTCTGCAAGACCATCACAATAATCTCTTCCAAGAAAGCAGCAATAGCAGAATCTGGTCAGCCACTGCTGGCTATGTGACTTTGGGAGAGCTGAGTTTCTATAGCTAAACTGAACAACTAACTTATGCCCACAGTGAAATGAAATCCACACACAGGAAACAGCACAAAATACAACCCCACAGGCATTCCCACTTAACACTTTCTTATATGTCTTCCAGAAACATTCTTGTGTATCTTCCAGGCATGGATTATTTTGGAAATTATCAAATTAAGATAGTTTTCATGTCGAGGGGGGGTTGTTTGTTTTTGTTTTGTTTTGTTTTTGCTTTTGGGGGCTGCACCTGTGGCACATGGAGGTTCCCAGGCTGGGGGTCGAACTGGAGCTACAGTTGCTGGCCTACACCACAGCCGCAGCTGCATCTGCGACCTACACCACAGCTCACGGCAACGGCGGGTCCTTAACTCACTGACTGAGGCCAGGGATTGAACCCACCACCTCATGGTTCCTAGTCGGATTCCTTTCCCCTGGTCACCATGGGAACTCCTCAGTTTGTTTGTTTGTTTGTTTGTTTGAAAGACTTACATAGTCACTACCAAATATCAATAACAGTGATGACACACATAATGTTTTATATTGTCAACAACGTATAAGTTCCTTTTTCTCTTGATCAAAACAAAACAAAACAAAACCCGACTTCACAAAGGCTTTTGTGAGTGAGAAAAATCTGAGGGTCTGATACACTGCGGAGTATGTAGAAGGTACTGGAGTTCCACAGTGTCCTGACAGACAGCCTGGGTGAGCATGTTAATTACTCCTATCTGGAGTTTTGCGGCTGATAAACCTTCTGACTGATAAACCTTCGCTTACTCAAAACTGAAAGCAGACTCAGCTCATCGCAGAAAGAACCAGGCAAGGAGCCAAAGAGGAAGTCCTCTGTGAAGAAAGGCAACAGGGGCCATGGCGCCCAGCTTGCTCCCAAGAATCTCACCCTAGAAGGATGTGGAGAGCGCCCGGATTACAGCCAAAGGGCACACAACCCCGCCAAATGCTCCGGTCTGGCTCCCCTGTCTGCCCTTTGTCCCCGGTGTAATTAAGTTACTTCAAAACTCTTCGTGCCTCCCTTTCCTCATCTGTGACGTGCTGATGATAAGACATCTTGTTCGCCTCGAGGACGCATTTCACGATTAAATGGCAAACATATTTGGGGAAAGTACAGAAGGGCAGCTGAACCTGGCGGGTGCCTGGTCGAAGCTCAAGACCCTCAGGCTCCCAGCCGATTGACAGACCTGGACTTGGGGGCGACTCCACCCATTCGCCCGCCCCACCCCTGCGCTTTGGGACCCGCTAGCGGGTCCTCTGCTCCAGGTGCGCCTAGGGAGCCTGAAGTCCCTCCGAGCAGCGGAAGAGAACCCCTCCCCCACCTCGGTCGATCTGAAGCTTACCCGCACCCCGAGAGTCTACCGCTTCCCACCAGGCACCGGCGTGTCAGAGGTTCCCTCCGCCGAGCCCACACAAGCTGGACTCGCACCCGGTCCCCACACCTAGCCCACCCCACCGACTCCACAGCGAGGAAGCCCGGGGCTTGTCCACCGAGCCGGGAAGGGAAACTTGGCGAGCGGGACCTGACCCCCCCAGCGTTCGTGCCCAGAGTGCCCCCAGAGTTAGCGCCCGGAGTGCCCGATGGCTTGAGCGGGAGAGGCAGGGCTGGTAGAAGAGGGAAGAGGGAGGGGAGGAGGAGGACTCACGCGCGACCGCATCCAGGCCAGACAGTGAGAGCAGCCCGAGCAGGACCAAGGCCACGAGGGGAGCCATCGCTACTGGAGCGGTGCTGGCGGTGGAATGAGAGCTCGGCTCCCTGCCCGCATTTATAGCCCACGTCCAGGCTGCCAATCAGAACCCTGCCCGCCAGGCCCGTCACCCGTCTCTTAGCGAGCGCTGCCCGAGCAGGTTAGAATGAGGGACCAACCCGTTTTCAGTTTCATTTTCTAAGTCTTATGATGCGTAGGAAGGCAAAGGTTGGACTGGGTGGATTCACTCTCTGTACATCTTCGCCCTCCGATCTGGGCGGTGCACCCAAGCCTGGAGCGTGGGCCTTCTGCCCTAGCAAAGCAGTTTGCACCAACGTTCGCTTTTCAGATCAGCGCTAGAAATGCCGGGGGACTTTCATACCAAGCCCCAGGCATTTATGAACCCAGAAACTGTAGTTTTTAATCACGAAAACAGAAAACCAAAGCAGTTAAGGCTAAGGACAGAATGGAACCGGGCAGAATCAGAACATGGGTTCACAATTACAGCCTAGAAATAAGCTCTGGGGCTTTTGTACTCGTTGGACAAGAAGAAGAGTCCAGGCACCTCGAGGCCTCCTGAGGCCAGCTCAGAGAGCCAGCAGAAGTGAAGAAGGACCTTCTGGCTTCCTGAATCCCTCCAGGAAAGTTTCTTTTTGGAAAGCCCTGTGCCAACAAAGTCTTGCTTGTATCTTGTCTCTGTTGTTTAGGTAATCTTCTTTACTGTATTTTCTTTGTCTTGTTGATTTGGGGGAATTGACCATTGACAGTAAAAAATAAAAAGTCACTGCTTACAGCAGTAGAGCTTATAGACCTCTTGAATGACATCATTCCCATCCCGACACCACACAAGACTCGTGCTTAGCATAGAGTAGGTATTTGTGAAATGAGTGAATCAAATGAAGGAAGGAAGGAAAATTGGATCAAATATGTGAATAATCTCTAGGAGGCTTTGGGGTCTTTTTGTTTTGTTTTTCTTTTTAGGGCCGAATCTTGTGCATATGGAAATTCCCAGGCTAGGGGTAGAATGGGAGCTGCAGCTGCTGGCCTACACCTCAGCCACAGCCAGGCCAGATCCAAGCTACAACTGTGACCTAATCCCTAGTTTGTAGCAATGCCAGATCCTTAATCTACTGAATGAGGCCAGGGATCCAACCAACATCTTCATGGACACTAGTCGGGTTTTTAACCCACTGAGCTGCAACAGAACTCCTAAGGTTTGTTTTTATGTATAGGGAAACAAAGGCTAAGTACTAGATTTCAAACTGGTCTGATTCCATTGTCATTCATGCCTCAGACACTTAGAGGATAGAGGCCTGGGCAATTTTAGTGAGAATTTGGCTTGCTTCTACATTTAGGTCTAACCCAAAAAGTTAGACTTATAGACTAAGACTGTCAGTGCTAAGAGAGAGACTCCTTAAGAAAACCTGCCCTCCAGAGAGAGGTAGAATAAAAAGATGCTGCCATCCCAAGGTGACTAAGTCCAAGGGTCTTTCCTGGGGGAACAGAAGAGGAAGTGACCCTGGGGGTGGGGAGGAGCAGCAACCTGGGAAATCCCCTGGTTTGCAGCTGAAGGGAGTTGGGTCCTGCTTCCCCAAAGAGCCCAGCAAATGTCACCCTCATTTCTTTTACATATTTTTAGACCTTCTCATAATCTTTATTGTGGAGGTTGTGTGGACACCAGAGAAAGTGGGATCCTCTCCGAAGCCCTGGTGAAGGGAAATAATGCACAGGGAGAGCCTCAGGGAGTCCTAGCCCACAGAGAATGTTGTGCAATGATTAACAGATGTACCAGGATTATTGATGCTATTTACCTAGTTTTTCTACGGGCTCTACCTAGAACTCTTTTGAAATACAAGGGTAGTTGTTAGGCACATAGTCATGCGTAAAGACAGTCCTGCCCCTCTCATGTGTTTGTTTGTCGTTAACTCATTTAAGGCTCTTAAGGCCTGGATAGTTGGTGTTGAATTGTTTTCTAGTGCCCTGGGAGTATGGGAAGAGATGAAGCTGGAGGTTATCTCCCAGTATTGGGATGAGCAGCTGGAAACCAATTTGACAGTGGGTTTCGGTTTTGTTTTGTTTTGTTCTGTTTGTAATTTTTACTGAGGTACGGTTGATTAGTTTGACAGTTTTTTATTTATTATTATTATTGTTTTATTTTATATTATTTATTTTTTCCACTGTACAGCATGGGGACCAAGTTACACTTACATGTATACATTTTTTTTCCTCCCTTTGTTCTGTTGTGATATAAGTATCTAGACATAGTTCTCAATGCTACACAGCAGGGTCTCATTGTAAATCCATTCCAAGAGCAATAGTTTGCATCTGATAACCCCACGCTCCTGATCTCTCCCACCCCCTCCCTCTTCCCCTGGGCAGCCACAAGTCTATTCTCCAAGTCTATGATTTTCTTTTCTGTGGAAATGTTCATTTGTGCTGTATATTAGCCTCCAGTTATAAATGATATCATGTGGTATTTGTCTTTGTCTTTCTGGCTCATTTCACTCAGTATGAGAGTCTCTAGTTCCATCCATGTTGCTGCAATGGCATTATGTCATTCTTGTTATGGCTGAGTAGTATTCCATTGTGTTTATATACCACATCTTCCCAATCCAATCATCTGTCCATGGACATTTGGGTTGTTTCCATGTTCTGGCTATTGTGAATAGTGCTGCAATGAACATGAGGGTGCATGTGTCTTTTTTAAGGAAACTTTTGTCCAGATATATGCCCAAGAGTGGGATTGTGGAGTCATATGGTAGTTCTATGTATAGATTTCTAAGGTATCTCCAAACTGTTTTCTATAGTGGCTGTACCAGCTTATATTCCCACCAACAGTGGATGAGGGTTCCCTTTACTCCACACCCAGCATTTGTTATTTGTGGACTTATTAATGATGGCCATTCTGACTGGTGTGAGGTGGTATCTCACAAAAAAGAAAAAAAGTTTAACATATTTGGCCCCTTGATACAACCACTCCATCCTAGGTATTACCCAAGAGAAAATGAAAGTGTGTATCTGTACAAAGACTGGTTCACAAAGTTCAAAGTAGCTTTATTGGAAATAGATAAGCAGCAAGGACTTGCTTACTACACAGCACAGGGAACTCTACTCAGTATTCTGTAATAACCTATATGGGAAAAGAAATATGAGAAAGAATTGATATATACATATATATAAATAACTGAACCACACCAGAAACTAAGAAAACTTTGTAAATAAACTATACTCAATTAATTTTTTTTTAATTTTTAGAAAACTTAAAGAAGTTTTTTAAAAGGCAGCTTCATTGGTAATAACCAGAAACTAGAAACAATCAAAACTTCCATCAGGCAATTGGATAAATACATACTGGTAGCTATCTATTCAATGGAATACTATCAGCAATAAACAAGGAATGAACTATTGATACACACAGTAACATGGATGAAATACTCAGACTGAAAAAAGGAGCAAGGCAAAAGAGAGTACATGCTGTGTGGTTCTTTTTATTTAAACCTCTAGATAATGCAGATGAATCTATGTAACAGAACCAGATGGTTGGTTTCCAGGGGATGGAAGGAGCATCAGAAGCATAAGAAAACTTTGGGGTGATGGATATGTCCATTATCTTGAGTATGATGATGGTTTCTCAGGTGTGTACGTGTAGTAGAACTTATTAAATTGTAGACTTTATGTCAATTTTACCTCAATAAGTCCCCATTGAAAAGACCAACCGAAAGCACAGATGCCTGTATCATTGTTAGGCATTGTAGGCAGCCACCTGTATGGCCCTTTTTGGCAGTGTGGCCTTGTGGGGGTAGTCTGCAGCCTAAGCCCTGCTGGCCCCTTGGCTCCCCTTGTTGGTGGAGAAATTGGGTTCTCCTCTTCTTTTTTACTGCCCTTCCTGTCTCCTGGCATGCATAAGTTCCTGGCCAGGGATCAATCCCATGCCACAATAGAGGCCCTAACCAAAGCTGTGACAATGCATAATCCTTAACCCACTGAGCCACCAGGGAACTCTTGGGTTCACCTCTTGATCAATGTGGAACCAAAGGACACAACCAAGCCAAAGATCAGGAAAAGGAAGAATTTATTACTTGCAAGTTAAGTGAACACCAGGTATCTTTCCCAAAGCAGTGTCTCCTAGAACAGCAAAATTGTGGGAGCTTTAAGCTAAGGGTACATGCATATTCCTGAAGGTACTGGGAAGGGGGAGAGTCTAAGCTTTAGTTGAGTGAAGTCACAAGGGTCTGAAAAGTCAACATCATCATACGTTAAGTTATAATTGACCTGGTGATTGAATGCTTCAGGCTCATCTTTACCATTGAAACAGAACTGGAAGTCTTTATAATTGATATATTATTTTTACTACTTTTATACTTCTCTAGCTTGATAACAGCCATGAGTTCCTGCATTCTTTTATTCCTTTAAGGTCATTAATTACTGGGACCCGTTCAAGAACAAGCGCTGTGGCCAGGCTCAGATCACCAAATGGCTTCAGCCTAAAATGGCTTCTCTTATGTCAAGAAGGCCATGCCTGGTTCTTTCTCCCAGGACCCCCTCTCCTCTCTGATTACACCCTTCAGGCATGGAGGTAACAGGAGAGGAATGACAGAGGCAGCAATGCCTTAGAGATAGCCTGGTTCCTTCTCAGAACCTTTGCTCCTTTTTTTTGTGTCCCTATATTTGCTTCCTGGTTCTGGGGTGGGTAGAGACTATGCCCTGATCCTCTGCAGCCCCAAGGAACCTGGAATGGGTCCCGGCTTGGTCAATGAGTCTTTTATTCATTCAATATAGATTGATTAATTGACACTGTGCTGTGTACCATGCCCATTTTCTTCAGTTCAACCTGTTGAAGATGTCAGCTGAGGTGGAGTCATCTCTAATTAGAATAATTCTGATACTTTTTTCTCATCCCTGAAACTGACAGCTATTTCCTTCACATTTGGCCTCTTTCTTTTCTTCAAGAACAGAGTTTAGTTTATCCATCTGTTTTTTCATTTATTCAGTGAACAAATAGTTATTACATGCTTACTGTTACCAAGGAACAGTGCCTAAGAAGTTTGCTTCCTACTCAAAGTATATATGGTCTTTTTGTTGTTGTTGAAATCACTGTTCACTCTATAGCCTGTTCACTGAAAAGATGTCTTTTCATGTGGAAATATAGTTCATGTGCTAATGATGTTACTGGTTTCACAGTATTCTGCCTTTTAAGTATATCTTAGTTTGTTTAATCTTTTCCATAGTTAGCATTTAGATTTTTTCCCGATTTTTCACTCTGAACCAGTATAAAATGTTTATGAAAAATCATTAATCTAATTATAAAGATAGAAATATAAAATGTGTCCATCTTTGGGGTTCCTGTCATGGCTCAGTGGTTAACGAATCCAACTAAGAACCATGAGGTTGTGGGTTCCATCCCTGGCCTTGCTCAGTGGGTTAAGGATCTGGCATTGCCATGAGCTGTGGTATAGGTTGCAGACACAGCTTAGATCCCACATTGCTGTGGCTCTGGCGTAGGCTTGGCAGCTACAGCTCCGATTAGACCCTTATCCCGGGAACCTCCATATGCCTCGAGTGTGGCCCTAGAAAAGGCAAAAAGACATTAAAAAAAAAAAAAAAAGTGTCCGTCTTTTTCTCCAATAAGGACATAATGAAGTGGTACAACATTGGAAAGTAACTATATTTTAATAGAAAAGAACTTTTTTTAGTTTTAAAAAAGAGCATAATGGCACTGAGTCCAGTTTTTTAAGATATAAATCTTAATACTTTTTGATAAAAAACTGTTTTCTACTAAAGGCAAAACTTTATCAACATAGTAGCCTCATCTCACTCCATTGCATTATTTTCAGAATTAGGACTCTTATTTAAATATGACTTCATTTTATTATTTAATTTGAAGCTGTAGCATCATTAGTCCCTCAGTTGCACTACTCACATTTTCAAGTGCTCAGTGGCCACTTGTGGCTACTGAACAGTGCATAGAACACTTGCATCATCATAGAAGGTTTTGTTGGACAGAGTTATTCTATAATATGCCACTTTGGAGTCTTCAAAGTCTGTAAATACAAATAATCACTTTTTTAAAGTCATTGAAAGCATTCATATTAGTTAGCAAAATGTATTTTGTCAATTGTGAAGACCATCTTCTATAAATAATAGACATATTTGGTTGTTGGGACTTATCCTTGATTATGACAATTCCTTTAAACATGTCATTGTCTTGGTTTAGGATGAAGAAATAAAAGCAGCCACTATTCCTTACTCCTTGCCCCCTTTTCACCACCCACTTCTATATTCTTGGTTTGCAGTGAAAGAGGCTGTGGGGAAGGAGGTGAGGAAGGGAAAGGGGCAGAAAATCCTAGAGCAGTTTATATTCTCTTAGGTTGTATATAGAATTAATGTTATTAGGTGAACTAAAGAGTTGTTCTCTACTAATTCTGCGCATCTACCCTCACCACTGTGGATAGAAGAATATAATAAATAGTCTAAACTTTTTCCTTAGGTTTATATAGGAGGATTCTCCTAACAGTGGGAAACCACAGCAAGCCCAGACTGCTTGCTTTAGTGAAAATTATACTGTTCATCTCTGGATTTAATTTGAAAGATGGAAGGTGTAATGCAACTGTTTTGTATAGTTATAGAGAGGAGACATTGCAAAAGCCCATGAAGATCAAAATATCATAAATATTTGCAGGTGGTCTTTTAGCATGTTTGAATCTATGAATTACTATGTAATTTTATGTATTTTAGGGAAAGTAATCAGGGAGGGATATGAGCCTTGTCCAATATAGACCATATTTTGAAGACAGTACTGAAATAAAATATCTCTTTAATAGTTTTTTGTAATAAGTACATGTTGAATGATATTTGGGAATGGGAAGGTAAGTGATATATATTACAACTAGCTTCAGGAGTTCCCGTCGTGGCTCAGTGGAAATGAATCTGACTAGCATCCATGAGTCTGATCCCTGGCCTTGCTCAGTGGGTTAAGTATCTGGCGTTGCCATGAGCTGCGGTGTAGGTCGCAGACGCAGCTTGGATCCCAAGTTGCTGTGGCTCTGGCATAGGCCAGCAGCTGTAGCTTGATTAGACCCCTAGCCTGGGAACCTCCATATGCCACAGATGCTACGCTAGAAAGACGAAAACAAACAAACAAACAAACAAAAAACTAGTTTCACCTGTTTCTTTTCTCGGTGCAGCTACTGGAAAATTTAAAGTGATAAGTGTGGCAAACATTGGTGGCTAACATTGTATTTCTATTGGACAATATGCTGACCTAAACTGGCTACAGAGCTATTTACTGTGTCTCATCCTGAGAGCTCAAGGCAGCAGAAATCAAAGCACTCAGGCTTTTTTTTTTTTTTTTTCTTTTCTAGGGCCACACCCTCGGGGTCCGAGCTGCGTCTGCAATCTAAACCATAGCTCATGGCAGTGCCGGATCCTTAACCCACTGACTAAGGCCAGGGATCAAACCCGCAACCTCATGATTCCTAGTCAGATTCATTAACCACTGAACCACAATGGGAACTCCCAAGCTTCTGTTTTTTAAGTCAGAAGTATCTTCACCACCCTTGATTATAAAATTCCTTCTTTTTCTTTGAAAGACATCTGAAGGAGTTCCCTTGTGGCATAGCAGGTTAAGTATCCGGCATTAACTGCAGCAGCTTCAGTAGCTGCTGTGGCAGGGGTTTGATCCCTAGCCCAGGAACTTCCAGATGCCATGGGTGTGGCCTAAAAAAAAGTCTTAATTGTTCTTGTGAGGTCCCATGTGTAAGTAGGCTTTTTTTGATCTTCTGGTGTGCTGTCAGAAGGCATAGCGACATCATGGTCATCTTTATCTATTCCCTTAGCTACCTTCCAACGACTACCTGCTAAGGAGTGTTTGAACAATAACTGCCTAGAGTTGGGTTAAGTACTGTTTCCCTTTTGTTTTACGTGTTATGTTAACAGAATCAAACTTACGAGTTGTAAAATTGTGACCAATGAATTTGAAACAGTATCATTTTGTTTTATAGGTATATCCTTATTATCATAGACATGTCTGTCATTTCACAGTGACAGCATATTGTTGTTCACCAACAAATGTACCTTCCTACACATTATGTTTCCTGAAAGAGATGCTTAGAATAGGGTACTCTACTGTTTCACATTTCTCTTGCCTGTGCAGGCAGTGGACAGGATTATTGACACATAGCTCTGCAGAGGAATTCTCGTTTTGAGTGGTTTAGGTTGGATCTGTACCTTTGTTGATAAAGATGTTGATGGTGAGGGAGAGGAGAATACCTAGAAAGATAAGCATTTTTAAGCTTTTAGTTTTAGGGACTGGGATATAGGGAGAATGGTCAGTTCTGTAGTAAAACTTCCAGAGGAAAAAATACTCATGAACTTAAAATACTCAGCTGCTTTCCAGGATATATGTATTTACCCTGCATGGAGTTGTTTCTTAGTGGCTTAATGTCCTGGATGCCTAGATCACCTCTTAAAGAACTTTGACAAGATACATTAATCTCACTTTCTCCAGTTGAATATTTCCTGAAATGTTTCCTTTGGAAAGTCCACATTTCTGGCTCTCGAAACATACTAGCAAAAATTGAGTGCTTTTTTGTGTAGCCTTTTTTTTTTTTGCTTTTTATGTGCACTTGTGGCATGTGGAAGTTCCCAGGCTAGGAGTTGAATGGGAGCTACAGCTTCTGGCCTACACCACAGCCACAGCAACACTGGATCTGAGCCGCATCTGCAACCTATACCACGACTCACTGCAACACCGGATCCTTGACCCACTGAGCAAGACCAGGGATCCAACTCACATCCTCATGGATACTAGTCAGGTTTGTTACTGCTGAGCTACAAAGGAACTCCGTACTTCTGTTTTCTAATGTTTGAGAGGAATATGTATATATGTGAGTGTACACACACACAGAACAGCCTATTTATTGCAACTTGCTTATCTTAAAATAGGCTAATCTGTGACTTTCAGTATTTAGGGCCATTTCAAACCATTAGGATTTTTGGTCATAACTTCATATGAATGAAATAAACAAATATCTGAGTACAAATTGGAAATGTACTTTGATGGGCTAATTGCTCATTGTTTGGTTCACAAAAAAGGGTTAATTTCCTCTTCACTTATCAGCCAGAACTTCTTCCTACTGTGATATTTTTCATTTGTTTCAAATGGCCTTTTAACACTTTTTTCTTTTTTAAAAAATCTTTTCTCTATGTCTGAGTCTATTTCTGTTTTATAGTTATGTTCATTTGTGCCATATTTTAGATTCCATATGTAAGTGATATTGTATGGTATTTGTCCTTCTCTTTCTGACTTATTTCACGTAGTATGAGAATCTCCAGTGGCCAAAGGGGAGAAGCGAAGAAGTGGGATGGATGGGGAGTCTGGGGTTGGTAAATGAAAACTATTACGTTTAGAATGGATAAGCAATGAGGTCTTACTATATAGCACAAGGAACTATACTCATTCTCTTGGGATAGACCATGATGGAAGATAATGAGAAAAAGAATGTGTATACACACACACACACACACGCACACATACACACATGAATATGACTGGGTCACTATGCTGTACAGCAGAAATTGACTCAACACTGTAAATCAGCTATACCCTAATAAAAAATAAGTTTGATTTTAAAAAATCGTTGAGCAGGGATGATGAGCACATTTTAAGACTGTGTGCTTATTTATCTGTAGGTCATTTTCACCAACTAAAATATGTCCTTATGTGTAGAGTTGACTCCTAATCTTCTTCCTTGGAAAACAGTTTGACAGGTGAGGAGGGAGGAAAGCCACCTCAGCTGCTCTGGTGAGTGTAGGGTTCTTTTCCTCTGCATGTTTTGGCTGCATCCCAGGAGAACACTGAAGAGAGCACCAGACACTTCCTCAGGACAAATTTCACTGAAGTCAGCCCCTGTAACATCAGCCAGTGAAGACTACTGTTCTGTTCCCTGGAGTCAATTTAGGGATCTGTCCTGTCCAACTAAATGAGTGATCGCTATCCATTACCTGTTTACATCGGTGCACTTTAATTGTGTGACTTCTCCAGGAAGTTGACTGGGTGTTTCTTTTCTAAGAGTGCTCTGAAATATGAAAGTGTTTGTACCGTTCCGGCCTCCTGACACTAGTTCTTTCCCACCCCCACCGAACGTCAGTCCTCTCTTTTCGTTTATCAAGTCCTGTCCATGCTCTGAGTTCCACCTCTCTCGTAAAGTTATTCCTTATTAAAATTTCTTCCGTTTGTACATTTCTGCTCATTTTATGATTCTCCCCTTCAGACTTCTCGAGCACCTCTGCTTTGAACTACAGTTTGGCACTTCATTGGGTGTTCTTGTTTCTCTGATTGTGTGTGTGTGTGTGTGTGTATGTTTCCTATGGAGTTTGTAAGCTCCCTGTAAGTTCCTCATGGTTTGTTCATTCAGTTCACTGTCAGTGACTTTTCCGTCTAGTTTACCTTAGCTGTCCTTTCCCATAGTTATACCCTGGGCTTTGTCATTATGTGAAACTGCTCCTGCCATGAATCACTGTTCTGCACACCCCAATCTGGCCACAGTTGCTCCAGCTTTAGAGCTTGCTTACCCAAGTACCCCCACTTCTGTCATCTGGTGTCATTGGAATCCCAGTCCTTTGAGTTCACAAGTGAAGACAGGAGGGGGTCCTGTTTTCATGTCCCTCCCTTGGCAGCATAGATTCTGTGACCCGTCATTTCAGTCACTTTCTTGCATGTGCCCTAAACTCTTGCTCCTGCCCTGTGGTAGCACTTGGTCTGACAAATCCTTTTCTTTTATTCTGCCTTCTCATTCCCTGCACCCAAGCAACTGCACATCTGTGAGAGAACCAGAAAGGAAAATGGGGACCACTCTAAGTTCACACTCGCTACCTTCTGCGGTCTCTCATGTTGCCTGGAAATTTTACAATGACTTTTCATGAGTCCATTCTTTACAACAGTGGTATTAAACCTCCACTTTCCTCGAACCTCTGTTCATCTCTTTCCTTTCAGTTTACCTCCTACTTTATGAAAGAAGTGGAACCCATCTAAAGGGAGCCCTTTCAGTTTCTCACAGGAAATTGCAAATCCCCCCCACACCCTGTCCTGCACTCATCTTCTCCATCTTCCGTCCTCTTACAATGAAAGGGTTCCCTCCTCCCATGAAGGTCCATCCCTCTGTGTGTGCTCTGGATCCCATTCCTCCCCTCATCCTCAGGGACTGGTTTCTGTTTCCTCTCTTATCTACATCTCCAGCCTCTTTTGAGTATTAGGTCCACGTCCAGTTAATCACCAGGTCCTAGCCGTTCTGTCTCCCGAGTCTTTCTGGAATCTGTCCACTTGTCTTAACTCCTCTGCCATCACTGGTCCGTGCTGCTGTCCTCGCTTACTTGAACTAGCCTAACAGCCTTGTAATTACTCTCCTCATAGCTGTTCTCCCCCCGTCAAATCCATCCTCTGTGGAGTAGGCAGAGGGGTGATGTTAAAATGCATATCTTATTAGAGGACAGCCAGGTCTGAACATCGGGGGACAGGGTGTCTTTTCTCACTGTCACCTGGCCATCTCTAACTTCTTTTCGTCATCTCCTTGACAAATGTATGTCAATCTGTTCCCTTCAAATTGCTGAAAGGGTCAAAAGTTTATCATTTAAGTGCTCAGGGGGTTTACGTGCATCCCATTCTCCCCACAGCTGCTCTTCTGTGTCTGATCATATGGCTTCTTTGCTTAAAACCCTTCTTTAGCTTCTTTCTCTCCCAAGATCCAAGCTAAAAGTCTTGAAGCCTAGCCCCATCTGTCCCCTGCCAAGGTCATCCCTCACCATGTTGCTTCTCATTGACTATCTTTTGCCACCATAGCCTTCTTTATGCTTCTGAAATGTGACAGCCATCTCTTCATCTACACCTGCACTCATACTTTGTCTTCCTAATTCTTATGCATTCCCGTGGTCTCAGCCTCAGTCTTATTTGTGGGGGTGGTATAGTGAGAAAGTAAAAACTTTGCATTTTGGACACATTGACCCTGTTCAAATCTCTGAGCTTTAGTTTCCGTATCTACAAATGGGTGTAGATTTACCTCATAGGATGGTTGAAAAGTTCAATGAGATATTTTTATGTAATGTTTTTAGTGTAACAACAAATGCTCTTTTTATAAAGCTAATTTCCCTTAAAATTCAATTTCTTTTTAATTGGGATATAATTGACATATAACATATTAGTCTCAGATGAATATATAATGATTCAATATATGTGCATATTCCAAAATGGTTATCACAATAAATCTAGTAAACATCCATCACCACACACAGTTACAAGTGGGTGAAGTTCTGGGGTTGATTTTATCAGTCTGTCCTAAGCAATGGGGATAAGGAGTCCATGTCAGGGAAACTTAATGTCTTTATACTCCTCCTCTCTGTGACACCTCTCCACCTTGCATTTTTAACAGGAGCAATAGTAACACAAATTTGGGTTTGATCATCATTTATTGCTGTGCTTATTGTTTTTAAAACATAAACAAGACCCACGACACCTACTAGAGTGAAAGAACTCTAGAAGACATTCCTATTCAAGGCCCTAAGGGGATAAATGAAGACGATCATATTAATTATGACTACAACATGAAACTGGCCAAGATTTCCTTCCAAGTTGTTAGGTACAGAAAACTTCTTTTTGTTTTTTCTATTCAGGGCCGCACTGGTATATATGGAAGTTGCCCGGCTAGGGGTCAAATCAGAGCTGCAGCTGCTGGATTACACCACAGCTGTAGCCACACAGGATCTGAGCCACATCTGCAAGTTACACCATAGCTCTCTGCAACACAGGATCTTAAACCCACCGAGCAAGGCCAGAGATTGAACCCACATCCTCATGGATACTAGTCAGGTTCTTAACCTACTGAGCCACAATCGGAGCTCCCAGAAACCTCCTTTTTGCATTTACTTTATTATTTCCATTTTTTGTCTTGCTGACACCCTACCTTTTCACTCAAAATCTTTACAGAGATAGACACTTTTATACTCTTAAGTACATCTTTGCTTGGTTCCTGCTTTACTTAGTGCCTTTCACTGTCATAGAGTTCTGCCCTAACTTCCAGGTCTTAGAAAGCCCAGCTGTCATCGTTGCATTAAATAATAAAGAGCTACAAACTAGAGGATTCCTATTGTGCTCCATGGCTAGCATACTTCACATTTGGAGTTCCTTGAATCTGGTAGCCACAGTGACAGTGAGCCAAGCTGGACACTCACCTACAGAATATCTTGTATCAGATTGAAATCCATTGCTGAGAGGTGCTCTCATTTATTTTCTGCTGCCTGAGTGGTGGTAGTACCTACTTGCTCCTGTAAGAGTAGTCAGTGATGAAGACAATTTGGTGTTACTCTCCATAAATTTGTCTCATATGTTTGATTTTTATTTTTTTATTTTTAAATTATTATTGTTATTATTTGTCTTTTTGCCATTTCTTGGGCCCCTCCTGCGGCATATGGAGGTTCCCAGGCTAGGGGTCGAATCGGAGCTATAGCCCCCTGCCTACGCTAGAGCCACAGCAACATGGGATCTGCAACCTACACCACAGCTCACGGCAATGCTGGATCCTTAACCCACTGAGCAAGGCCAGGGATGGAACCCACAACCTCATGGTTCCTAGTCGGATTCAATAACCACTGAGCCACGACAGGACTCCATCATATGTTTGATTTTTAATTAAGGTTATTTGTGCTCAGCTAAATGCTAGAATACTGAGTCAGAAAGAGTTTAAGAGTAAAAAAGGTTGGGTTTAACCCAGGGGGTCTTTCACAGGACTTTAGCCTGTACAGGCAGTTGCAAACTGACAGCTTATGGGTCATGTATGAGTTTGGATTTATATTGCATGGCCAGCACCTCCTAGGACTTTTTAAAGAGATTTTATGTCTCATAAGCATGTAAAATTACAAGATTTCATACAAAATCTGGATTTCCAGTTGTTACTGAAAAATTAGAAGATCTGGCACCCTGGGGCTTCATTCCTTCATAGTAATTTATGGATTGGAGCTGGATTTCAGTGCTCTTAGATGGGCCACTTTTTCTCAGGTTAAGATTTCTTGTACTTCTCTTTCCACCTGCTTAGCCCCTGTAGGCATTTGGGTTTGGTATGTTAGGTATACCTTCTTCATTCAGCATATGTGTCATAACCTCCTGCAAAAAGGTACTGAGTGTTCTTTTTTTATTTTTAATTTTTAAAAAAATTTTTTATTTTAATTTTGTTTTGTTTTTTTTCTTTTTAAGGCCATACCTGTGGCATAGGGAGGTTCCAAGTCTAGAGGTTCCACAGCCACAGCAACATGGGATCCAAGCCACATCTGCAACCTACACCATAGCTCACAGCAACGCAAGATCTTTAACCTCCTGAGCGAGGTCAGGGATTGAACCTGCATCCCCATGGATGCTAGTCAGATTCATTTCTGCTGAGCCACAATGGGAAGTTCCTAAACATTTTAATTAAAGTATAAGTTAATTTACAGTGTGCCAATTTCTGCTGTATAGCAAAGTGACCCAGTCATACATACATACACACACACTCCCCTTCTTAAATTATCTTCCAATATGGTCTATTCCAAGAGATTGTACATAGTTCCCTGTGCTATACTGTGGGACCTCATTGTCTATCCATTCTAAAATGTAATAGTTTGCATCTACTAACCCCAAACTCTCAGTCCATCCCACTATCTCTCCCTCCTTCTTTGCAACCACAAGTCTGTTCTCTATGTCTGTGAGTCTGTTACTGTTTTGTAGATAGGTTCATTTGTGGCATATTTTAGATTCCGTATATAAGGGATATCATATGGTATTTGTCTTTATTTTTCTGACTTACATCACTTAGTATGATAATCTACAGTTGTATCCATGTTGCAGCAAGTGGCCTTATTTCATTCTTTTTTATGGCTGAGTAGTATTCCACTGTGTACAGATACCACATCTTTTTAATCCATTCATCTATTGACGGACATTTAAGTTGTTTCCTTGTCTTGGCTATTGTGAATAGTGCTACTATGAACATAAGTGTGTATGTATCTTTTTGAATTATAGTTTTGTCCCGATGTATGTCAAGGAGGGGGATTGCTGGATCATATGGTAGTTCTCTATGTAGTTTTCTGAGATACCGCCATACTATTTTCCATAGTGGTTATATCAATTTGCATTCCCACCAACAGTATAGGAGGATTCCCTTCTCTCCATACCCTCTCCAGCATTTGTTATTTGTAGATGTAATAGTGATAGCCATTCTGACCAGTGCGTGGGAACTCACTGTAGTTTTTATTTGCATTTCTGTAATAATTAGTGACATCAAGCATGTTTTCATGTGCCTACTGGCCATCTGTATGTCTTCTTTGGAGAAATATATATGTAGGTCTTCTGACCATTTTTCAATTGGATTGTTCATTTTTTGTTGTCAAGTTGTATGAACTGTTTATATATTTTGAAGATTAAGCCCTTGTCAGATGCATCGTTCACAACTCTTTTCTCCCATTCCATAGGTTCTCTTTTCGTTTTTTTTACGGGTTACCTTTGCTGTGCAAAAGTGTATAAGTTTGATTAAGTCTCATTTGTTGATTTTTGTTTTTATTTCTGTTGCCTTGGGAGACTGACCTAAGAAATCATTTGTATGGTTTATGTTAGAGAATGTTTTCCTGTGTTCTCATCTAGGAGTTTTATGATGTCATGTCTTATGCTTAAGTTTTAAGCTGGAGTTCCCATTGTGGCTCAGTGGTTAATGAATCTGACCAGGAACCATGAGCTTGTGGGTTCCATCCCTGGCCTTGCTCAGTGGGTTAAGGATCCAGCGTTGCCATGAGCTGTGGTGTAGGTTGCAGACAGGGCTCGGATCCTGCTTTGCTGTGGCTCTGGCATGGGCCAGCAGCTACAGCTCCAATTGGACCCCTAGCCTGGGAACCTCCACATGCCGCAGGAACAGCCCTAGGAAAGGCAAAAAGACAAATAATAATAAACTTTAAGCCATTTTGAGTTTATTTTTGTGCATGGTGTGAGGATGTGTTCTAGTTTCATTGATTTACATGCATCTCTCCAGTTTTCCCAGCACCGCTTGCTGAAGAGACTGTCCCATTTTATATTTTTGCCTCCTTTGTCAAAGATTAATTGACCACAGGTGTGTGGGATTATTTCTTGTCTCTTTGTTCTGTTCCATTGATACTTACATCTGTTTTTGTGCCAGTATCACACTGTTTTGATTACTATAGCTTTGCAGTATTGTCTAAAGTCCATTGATACTTATGTCTGTTTTTGTGCCAGTACCATACTGTTTTGATTACTATAGCTTTGTAGTATTGCCTCCAGCTTGCTTGCTGCTTGCTTTTTCGTTCTTTCTTTTTTTCAGCATTGCTTTTTCAATTATGGGTCTTTTATGGTTCCATATAAATTTTAGGATTATTTGTTCCAGTTCTTTGTAAAACGTCATAGGTAATTTCATAGGGATCATAGCACATATTTTTTATCTATTCATCAGTTGATAGACATTTAGGTGGTATTTCCTTTTTGGCTATTATGAATTATCCTGCTATGAATAGTAGTGTACTAGATTTTCTGTCATCATATATTTTCATTTCTCCTGGGTATAGACCTGGCAGTGGAATTATGGGGTCATTTAACTTTTTGAAGAACCACCAAACTGTTTTCCAGAGTGGCTGCACTATTTTACACTTCCACTAGCAATGTATGGGAGTTCCTGTAGCTCTCCATCCTCACTAACACTTGTTATTGTCCAATTTTTAAAAAATCATAGCCATACTAGTACCTGTGAAGTCAAAATGAAGTGGTATCTCATTGTGGTTTTGACTTGTGTTTTCCTAATGACTAAGGTGTTGAACACGTTTTCATATGCTTACTGGCCATTTGGAGAAATGTCTACCTTAATTTATTATTCATTTTTTAATTGAGTTGTTTTTACTGTTGAGTTCCAAGAGTTCTTTATATATTTTAGACATTTATGAAGTATATGATTTGTAAATATTTTCTCTTATTCTATGGGGTCTCTTTTCACCTTCTCAGTGGTATCCTATGAAACTCAAAATTTTTTAATTTTGGTGAAGTCACCTTTTACCTTTTATGAGTCATTCGTGCTTTTGGTGTCATGTCTAAGAAACCATTGCCTAATCTAAGACCATAAAGTTCTTTTACATGATTTTTATAGTTTTAGCTCTTACATTTAGGTCTTTAATGTATATTTATTATTTTTTGTGTATGGTATGATTAAGGCACCATCTTCATTCTTTTGTATGTGGATATTCTATTTTTCCTGCACTTTTTAAAAAAAATTTTTTTTAATGCTTTGTTTGTAGTTTACTCTCAATTACATTTGTAATGTTTTCAGTTTCTTTTTTTTTTTCCTTCTTCTTCAGTTCGAGAGTGTCTCGGCGGCATACCTAGATCACCGAAAGTAAACCAGGAGAGAACAAAACACGCGACAGGCGGGAACCCGGACCACTCGTACAGACGAGATGGCAGCCAGGCCATTGAGTCTTTCCAGCACCATTTGTATGAAAATTTACCTTTATTAAATATCAACATAGAAAATTTGAGTAGTAGAAGAAAAAAGAAAACTTGTCACTTATAAATCTGCTGTCCAAAGTGATCTTGTTTACTATTAGGATCATTTCCTTATAGTTATTTTTTAATATCTATGTTCATAATCAGGTGTTATCTCATTAATCTTAACAGTTTTATAGGTAAATACTGCTATTATTTCCATTTTGCAGAGGAAGGAATACAGAGAGGGTAGGAATTCTAATTCAGATATACTTGGACAGTAAGCAGTAGTGCCAGGATTTTGAACCCAGGCAACATAACTGCAAAGCCTCTGCACTTAGACAATATGCATGCATGTGTGAGTCAAATTAGGGTTGTGTGGCATAACAGTATTGTTCTGGCCTTCCTCTCCCTATTTACAAATGAATGAATATATATGATTTAAGTGACAACAACAATAATAAAATACATAGTCTTTCTTTTTTTTCTTTTTTAATGGCCACGTGTGTAGCACATATAAGTTCCTGGGCTTAGTATTGAGTCTGAGCCACAGCTGCTACCTACACTGCAGCTGTGGCAACACTGGATCCTTTAACTCACTCTGTCAGGCTGGGGATCAAACCCATGCCTCAGCACAAACTGAGTCACTCCAGCGGGATTCTTAACCCACTGTACCACAGCAGGAAGTCCTAAAATGCATAGTCTTGTTCTCACCATCCCAGCAAGAACTCGGTTATCCTCAAAACCTTTAAATTGATTGTGCGTGCTCATCCCCATTCTGTTCCCTTACTTGACCAGCCTCAGGGTTAACTACCATTCTGAAAGTTTCTACCATTCCCTTGTTTTTCTTTATTTTTCTATAAATATATGCCCAAATAATACTATTCAGTTTTGGCTACTGTTTAAATTTTTATAAAATAGAGTCACTGTATTTATCTTGGGGGGAGGGACTTGCTGGGATTTTTTTTCACTCTATTTTTTTGTAATTCATCTATATTAATTTTTATAACTACAGTTTGTTCATTTTCAGCCGGGTAGCATTCCATTGTCTGAATACATCTTATTTATCCAATTTTAGATTGTTTCCAGTTGTTTACTATTAGAAACAGTATTGCAGTAAACATTTTCTTTCACATCTATTGCAGCAAGTGTACAAGAGTTTCTCTAGTAGAATTTCTGGGTGATAGGGCATGTGCATCTTTAATTTTACTTCATAATACTCTATTTTACAAAGTTGTTTTGTCAGTTTATGCTTCTACCAGCAGTATGAGTTCTCATCAGGGGTATGTCTTTGCCAGTACTTAGCTATCCATATTTGTAAAACTTTTGCCAATCTGATGTGATGAGTTTTAATTTGCAGTATGGCAAGCATCATATATGTATATATGTGGGGGGGGTGTGTGTGTGTCTGTGTGCGTGTATTTTTTGGTAAAGTGACTATTCAACTATTTTGCCTACATTTTTTCTTCAAAAGGGGTATTGCCTTTTTCTTAATGGTTTGTAATGTTGGATATAGTCTAGATACCAATAGGTGTGGTGTATATGTTAATCTGCGGCTTGACTTTTTTTTTTTTTTTTTACTTTTTTTAGGGCCACACCCACGGCATGAGGAGGGTTCCCAGGTTAGGGGTCTAATTGGAGCTACAGCTGCTGGCTTACACCACAGCCACAGCAACACAGGATCCAAGCAGCATCTGCAACCTAAGCCATAGCTCTCAGCAACGCCAGATCTTTAACTCACTGAGCGAGGCCAGGGATCAAACCCACAACCTCATGGTTCCTAGTTGTATTTGTTTCTGTTGTGCCATGATGGGAACTCCCTTTTTATTTTCTTCGTGGGGTCTCTAATTTTAATGTAGTCCTAAATTCTAATGAGATTAATCAGTCTTTTGCTTTATGCATGTAATTTGTGGCTTCTATTTTGAGGTCATAAAAAATGGTTTTACATTTGTTCCTATGTTTAAATTTTTTATTTTCACTAAGTCCTTTTCCACTGGAACTTTTTGTGCACAGTGTGAAGTAGGGGCCTGTTTTTCCCTGACATACTGATTCTTTGTCTCAGCACCATTTTTGTCAAAAGTTCTTCCTTTTACTGTTGATCTGAAATGTCTTGTGTGTCAAGTTTCTGTATGTGCATGAGTTTGTTTCTAGGCTCTAGTCTGTTCCATTGATCTTTGTCCATTCCTAGGCCAATTTCTTCCTGTTTTACTATAAATCCCTCACATATATTATATATTATTCTTCAGGAGTGTCTTTGTCATTCTCTCTCCATTAACCCTCTTCCATCTTTTAGGGTCAGCTTGTCAAATTTCATGAAAAATTATTAAAATTTTTAAATAATTACATTAAATCTATAAATCAAGTTGGGAAGAAATGATATAGTTAGGATATTAAAATTCCTGTTCATAAACATATTCTCTCTCCCCATTTTTTTAGTCTTAATTTCTTTCAATGAAACATCATGATTTTTACAACTTTTCCATTAAGATCTTGATTTGTTTTATATCAGTGTATGCATCTGTATTTAAATACTATATATATTTAAATGTGCATATATATGTATATATTCAAACTGTATATTTGAATATATATAGCATATTTATTTACATATATATAAGTACTATGTATGTTGTTTCTTACCCGTACAAGGAAATATACATTTAACTTTTATATGCTGATTTTTGTGTTCAGCAAATTTATTAAATTCTCTTATTAATCCTAATAATTTATCTTTTAGATCTTATTGATTTTTCTATGTAGTTAATATTCATATGACATCAAAATAATAAAATTTTGTTTCTTCTCTTCAAATCTTTATTCTTTTTACCTTTTTTCCCTGTCTTCATTTGTTGCTGGGACATCTAGTATAATATCCCTCAGAAGTAGCAGTGGGCATCCTTATCTTATTTCTTATTTTCCCTGTAAAACACCTGCAATATATCTTTATTAATATGTATGTGTCTATTTATGTGTGTTAAGAAAATCTCTCCAAGTAAATTCACCTTTTTTTCCCAGCTATGAGATTTTTTTATTGTGTGTATTTGAGATTTTATTGAACACTTATTCTGAATCTTTTGAGATAACCATCTGTCACTATAATATACCATATGAATTTTTATTTTTATTGGGACATGTAACATTAAAATGTGCAGAATATAATGTAATTTTTAACTAAAAATTACAAAGTAAAATCTCTCTAGCCACCATCTATGTCAAGAAATAAAACACTCTGTGCCCTGTACAAGTTGGATACTAAATATTTGGTTTATATTTTTTGAGAGGATAGCATAGGAAATACAATGTATGTATTTAAATTACCAAAATGTTTATAACTTTAACCTGAGTAATATAAGGCCATTGAATGCTTCAGCATTGTTGATGCTTTCTATACTGATGTTATTTTTGTGTTTTATTTTCTACCACTTTGGCAATCACTACAATTGTTAGATTGATTTCTTTTTATACAAAATTGATACATTTCCTTTGTTCTTTGTTTCTTCTCACATCTTAGGTCTTCCCTTTTCCTGAGGTGTATCATTGAGAGGATCTGACAGGTACTGAAATATTAATTTTTATCTAATTATATCTACTTTGCTGTCACTTTTGAGAGATATTTGTCTTTCATATGGAATTCTAGGTAGGCAGTTGTTACACCATATTCATGATCTCTTTCTACCATGCTCTGGATCCCACATTTGAGAAGTTAGCTGTTGTTCCTTTGATAAGCCGAACACAAAATTTTACCATTGTTTAAATAGTGAAACAAAAATATAAAAGTGGGCACAACCAAATCCTCTCTAACAGATGTAAGAGATAGGTATGTTTTATATGGCAAAATGTTACATCCACTATAACAAATTTCCAAATTTTGAAAATTATTTTTCAAAAGATATTCCAAAATTAGAAACTGGAGGTTTATTTTTTTTAATTTTTTATTTATTTTTTGCCTTTTTTCCATTTCTTGGGCTGCTCCCCCGGCATATACACGTTCCCAGACTAGGGGTCGAATAGAAGCTGCAGTTGCCTGCCTATGCCAGAGCCACAGCAACGTGGGATCCAAGCCGCCTCTGCAACCTACACCACAGCTCACGGCAACACCAGATCCTTAAACGAATGAGCAAGGCCAGGGACCGAACCTGAAACCTCATGGTCCCTAGGATTCGTTAACCACTGAGCCACGATGGGAACTCCTGGAGGTTTACCTTAAACATAATTAACTTATTATCCAGTTTTGTATTCAGAGAACACTGAAGAGTTCAGATTTGACCAAGATGTTGATGTTAACCCTGAAATTCTTTCCTCCACATCTCTAGGCTACCAGCACCCCCTCTACATCTACCTGCTCAGACAGTTTAAACATGGAGACTACACCCAAGGTAGAATTACAAAGAAGACAACATTTGTGGTAACATCAATACGATTTCTGATTTATGTGCATAAAGTATAAAAGCTTATCAGTATTAAAAAGCAACAAATCAGAATTTGGATTCATCCAACCCAGATGCAGCATCTTCATAATCTGAAAACAAGGGGAGAAAACGTAATTAGCAAATACATTTATTTTATTTGAATTACAGATAGCACCACCAATTTATCTAACCTGTGCTGTAGGAATCACTGTGGGTCAAAGAAGTAGCTGCAAGCCACCTTCCAGACCCCTTACAGAGAGCATACCCAGTTAGTTTATCCCACTGGTTCTCCCACAACCTTAGAGGAAAGAATGCTGGTATTAGAGATTAGATCCTGGCTCTACCATTTAGAAACTGTGTCTCTCTGGGAAGGGCACCCAAACTCTCTGATGTTCCTCACATTGATCGGCCAGGCCCAGGATGTAACAGGAAATCTGAACAGGTTTTCAGTGCCAAGGTTCCCTGTGGAGTAGAATTTCCCAGAAAAGCTGGATTATCCCCCTGTAAACTCCAAACGAAGACACAAAAGACGTGTCCAATGAATGCCTCCGTGCTTCATGCAGTTAGAGCTACTTGCAGGAAACATCGGCTGCAGTATCTTTATACTGAGTTACAACAGTCTGTTTCCATTTCTCTCCTGTACTGGACTGAGAGCCTCCAGAAGCAAACATAGTGCCCACACTGCTGAGAAACGGTACGTCTACAGAACCAGGTCCCTCCTGGCTTGTGGCTGAATAACAAAGCAACTGCCATGCAAAGGAAAGGACGGTTCCCTCTTGAAGGCCCAGAGATGCCCAGTGTAGAAATGGCAGAAGAAAGAGCAAACCCTTGCGAGTGCTGTGGGTAAATGCTGCCTCTGCCCTGTCACAGCAGCCCTGCGGCTCCTTCCTTTAGAGGGTCCGTGGTGCTGGCAGTGCCACACCCAGGGCCACATGCCTTCCTCACGCCACTCCACAGGAGGAGGGAATGTGACCCCATGGGATTCTTCTCTGCCTGCTGAACTGATGCCTTGATTAATGTCCTGCAGACAGTGAGTGCCAGCACCTTAGAGCTGTCTATAATAGTTCCCAGGACAGTGACATTTAAAAAGACCACTGTGAGGTTAGAAACTCACCTCTGTGATGCCGGTTAGTGGTCTCGATCTATGCAAAAGAAAATGGAGAAAGGAAAACAGTTAAAGTTTACTTTTGAAATACTGTGTACTAACAAGTGTCTGAAACTGTTATAATACAACTGGCAGGAGAGCCCCCCGTCCCTGACCATGAGCGCCTTGTTAGGACCCAACCTTGCCTGGTGGCCTAGATCCCACCCCAGCCAGACAACTGGAGGGGTCCAGGATTGGAGGGCACCAGGAGAGCAGGGCTTACAGACCAAGGCCTGTGCTTCCCTGAGACTCTCCTTGGTCCTGACTCTCCCCGAGGCTGTCAGGAAAGCCAAAGAAGCCACTAGGGAAGAACTGTTGGAAGTGCATGTGCACTTGTGCAAGTGCTGCTGCTGCTGCTGCTGCTGCTCCTTGCTCTCACTGCAGGGAGACCACTGTCTCAGGCACTGTGCCAAGCAGAGGTCTCTCAGAAGGTGCTACTAGACGGAGCTTTAATAAAGTCCCTGATAATCCCAGGATGCAGATGCTTTTAGGTCAGAGCAGCGTTCTGCTGTGGCTATGCTCAGATTCGGTTGGCAGCAGTGAAGGAAAGAACTTGAAAACTCACCCCACTTAACTATCTTGGGCTTATCGAGAGTCACGTGCTTCACGCGGCAGCTATACTGATCCACAGCGTTAGGAGTGAACTCAGTGTGGACCAGAAGGTAGAAAGACCAGTCCTTGCTGAAAGACAGGTCTGACTGCTCCGCGTTCATCTTCTCCCCGTTTTTCAGCAAATCAATTTCAATCTGGGGCGGATGGAACCCAGATACATAGCAGTTCAGGTAATTTGGCTTTCCGTTTTCCGCTGGGTGGCGTGAGTAAACCTGAACCTTCGGGGGACCTGAGGAACATCAAGGAAAGACAGATGAAACGCCAGAGGATTTCACCGGGGGCTACCTGTGTCTAAAGCCAGGTCAGGCACCAAGTGTTTAAACTTGGCCATCCATTTCTCCCAGCCCATTTCCCTTCAGGCCAAATGAGCTTCCATTTTTACACATTGCAGCATATGGAGGTTGCCAGGCTAGGGGTTGAATTGGGAGCTGTAGCTGCTGGCTTACACCACAGCCACAGCAATGCAGGATCGGAGCCCGGTCTGTGGTGTAGCTGCTGGCCTACACCACAGCTCATGGTAACACCAGATCCTTAACCCACTGAGCTTGGCCAGGGATTGAACTCCCAACCTCATGGTTACCAGTCGGATTCGTTTCCGTTGCACCACAGCAGGAACTCCACAGCCTCCGTTTTGAGGGATAAACCCTGACGTAGTGACTTGCCCACACAGTTCCCCTACACAGGCCTTTTAGGCTTTTTTTCTAGCAGATTTCTAGTAACATCTTTTTCTGTCAGTGGAGATTGTGCCAAATCGTTAAGGACCTTTCTGTGAGGCTCCCAAGAGCTTCTCATGGCTCCTCAGCAGACACTGAATTCGTGCTCACTCCAGCGTCTGCATGATTTGGTCCCACCTACTTCTCATGCTTCATTTCTCACTGCACAACCTTCCAGAGTAGCCACATCAAAAAACTCACATTATTGTGCCCTGTTTCAGCCCCGTCAGTTTTCTTCCTTATGTTTACTCCTTTCATTTTTGCCTCTTGCCTAGATCCACATCCAACAGACCTCTCGGTATGTGCCTAGTACACTGCCTGGCACACAGCAATTGTTCTGTAAGTGGCAGGTGTTGTTATTACTACCTCCTTGCTCAGGTTCCTGAGAGAGTCAACTCAAAGTAGGTTTGTACTTGGAGTTCCCGTTGTGGCGCAGTGGTTAATGAATCCGACTAGGAACCATGAGGTTGCGGGTTCGATCCCTGGCTTTTGCTCAGTGGGTTAAGGATCCGGCATTGCTGTGAGCTGTGGTGTAGGTTGCAGACACGGCTCGGACCCTGCGTTGCTGTGGCTCTGGCATAGGCCGGTGGCTACAAGTCCGATTCGACCCCTAGCCTGGGAACCTCCATATGCCGTGGGAGCAGCCCAAGAAAATGGCAAAAAAGACAAAAAAAAAAAAAAAAAAAAAAAAGTAGGTTTGTACAAAACACAACCTTTTTACTATGTCCAGAGCCTATGTGACAAATCTGACTTTGTACCTGATTTCATGAGCTAGAAAACAAAGGAACAGAACCAAAAGGCCTAGAGGAGCTGGCAAACACCTTAAATGAGTGAGTTGGGATGGGTAAGAACAACAGGGAAGGGTGAGGACTGTAGCAAATGGGAGAAAACATACTCTCCATTAAGGCCAAGTGTGTGAGAATGGGATTCCCACTCTTAATCAGCATGTCAAGGTTGATTGCCATCATCTGCCAGGCTGTCAATATTGTATAATGCTGTAGAACAGTGGTTTCCAACATGGGATGCATGACTAGATCCTCCATGGGGATGTGGGAAAAAAGTACTGTCAGTTGTCTAAGTGTTTCTCTCAAAGTGGAGAGAAGTGTTACTGCTACTAAAAATACAGACTGACACTTCTACATGTCAATAACCCACCTTTAAATACAGCTACATTCAGGGTACATGGTTATAAAGGTCATCTCTTCCTCCATGTTCAGAAGGTGGGGAGGTGGGTAGTACCTGGTCAATGACCAGATGTACCTGCCTAGAGACACCCCATCATCAAAGAAAAGGTCCCTAGTCCCACCAAGAGCTAGACTGCAAATACCACGAAGCCCTGATATGTTTTCATAGTTAAAAATGAAGATAAATCAGAAATCTCTTTGCTTTTGAGCTTCTAGTAATTAGAACATAATAAATGCTAAAGTCATGAGAACACATGTTCATCCTGCCTGGAGTTCTCTCTTTGTGGTCTCTGCAAGACCATCACAATAATCTCTTCCAAGAAAGCAGCAATAGCAGAATCTGGTCAGCCACTGCTGGCTATGTGACTTTGGGAGAGCTGAGTTTCTATAGCTAAACTGAACAACTAACTTATGCCCACAGTGAAATGAAATCCACACACAGGAAACAGCACAAAATACAACCCCACAGGCATTCCCACTTAACACTTTCTTATATGTCTTCCAGAAACATTCTTGTGTATCTTCCAGGCATGGATTATTTTGGAAATTATCAAATTAAGATAGTTTTCATGTCGAGGGGGGGTTGTTTGTTTTTGTTTTGTTTTGTTTTTGCTTTTGGGGGCTGCACCTGTGGCACATGGAGGTTCCCAGGCTGGGGGTCGAACTGGAGCTACAGTTGCTGGCCTACACCACAGCCGCAGCTGCATCTGCGACCTACACCACAGCTCACGGCAACGGCGGGTCCTTAACTCACTGACTGAGGCCAGGGATTGAACCCACCACCTCATGGTTCCTAGTCGGATTCCTTTCCCCTGGTCACCATGGGAACTCCTCAGTTTGTTTGTTTGTTTGTTTGTTTGAAAGACTTACATAGTCGCTACCAAATATCAATAACAGTGATGACACACATAATGTTTTATATTGTCAACAACGTATAAGTTCCTTTTTCTCTTGATCAAAACAAAACAAAACAAAACCCGACTTCACAAAGGCTTTTGTGAGTGAGAAAAATCTGAGGGTCTGATACACTGCGGAGTATGTAGAAGGTACTGGAGTTCCACAGTGTCCTGACAGACAGCCTGGGTGAGCATGTTAATTACTCCTATCTGGAGTTTTGCGGCTGATAAACCTTCTGACTGATAAACCTTCGCTTACTCAAAACTGAAAGCAGACTCAGCTCATCGCAGAAAGAACCAGGCAAGGAGCCAAAGAGGAAGTCCTCTGTGAAGAAAGGCAACAGGGGCCATGGCGCCCAGCTTGCTCCCAAGAATCTCACCCTAGAAGGATGTGGAGAGCGCCCGGATTACAGCCAAAGGGCACACAACCCCGCCAAATGCTCCGGTCTGGCTCCCCTGTCTGCCCTTTGTCCCCGGTGTAATTAAGTTACTTCAAAACTCTTCGTGCCTCCCTTTCCTCATCTGTGACGTGCTGATGATAAGACATCTTGTTCGCCTCGAGGACGCATTTCACGATTAAATGGCAAACATATTTGGGGAAAGTACAGAAGGGCAGCTGAACCTGGCGGGTGCCTGGTCGAAGCTCAAGACCCTCAGGCTCCCAGCCGATTGACAGACCTGGACTTGGGGGCGACTCCACCCATTCGCCCGCCCCACCCCTGCGCTTTGGGACCCGCTAGCGGGTCCTCTGCTCCAGGTGCGCCTAGGGAGCCTGAAGTCCCTCCGAGCAGCGGAAGAGAACCCCTCCCCCACCTCGGTCGATCTGAAGCTTACCCGCACCCCGAGAGTCTACCGCTTCCCACCAGGCACCGGCGTGTCAGAGGTTCCCTCCGCCGAGCCCACACAAGCTGGACTCGCACCCGGTCCCCACACCTAGCCCACCCCACCGACTCCACAGCGAGGAAGCCCGGGGCTTGTCCACCGAGCCGGGAAGGGAAACTTGGCGAGCGGGACCTGACCCCCCCAGCGTTCGTGCCCAGAGTGCCCCCAGAGTTAGCGCCCGGAGTGCCCGATGGCTTGAGCGGGAGAGGCAGGGCTGGTAGAAGAGGGAAGAGGGAGGGGAGGAGGAGGACTCACGCGCGACCGCATCCAGGCCAGACAGTGAGAGCAGCCCGAGCAGGACCAAGGCCACGAGGGGAGCCATCGCTACTGGAGCGGTGCTGGCGGTGGAATGAGAGCTCGGCTCCCTGCCCGCATTTATAGCCCACGTCCAGGCTGCCAATCAGAACCCTGCCCGCCAGGCCCGTCACCCGTCTCTTAGCGAGCGCTGCCCGAGCAGGTTAGAAAGAGGGACTTACCCGTTTTCAGTTTCATTTTCCAAGAAGTCTTATGATGCGTAGGAAGGCAAAGGTTGGACTGGGTGGATTCACTCTCTGTATGTCGTCCCCCAATCTGGGCGGTGCACCCAAGCCTGGAGCGTGGGCCTTCTGCCCTAGCAAAGCAGTTTGCACCAACGTTCGCTTTTCAGATCAGCGCTAGAAATGCCGGGGGACTTTCATACCAAGCCCCAGGCATTTAGGAACCCTGAAACTGTGCGTTTGTTTTTTTGTTTTTGTCTTTTTCCCTTTTCTAGGCCGTTCCCGCGGTATGTGGCGGTTCCCTGGCTAAGAGTCTAATTGGAGCTGTAGCCACTGGCCTCCGCCAGAGCCACAGCAACGAGGGATCCCAGCCGAGTCTGCAACCCATACCACAGCTCACGGTAACGCCGGATCCTTAATCCATTGAGCAAGGCCAGGGATCGAACCCACAACCTCATGGTTCCTTGTTGGATTTGTTAACCACTGAGCCACAACGGGAATTCCCCGAAACTGTGGTTTTTTAAATCGGGAAAACAGAAGCCCCAAACAATTAAGGCTAAGGACGGAGACTGAATGGTACCGGGCAGAATCAGAACATGGGTTCACAATTACAGCCCAGAAATACGCTCTGGGGTTTTTGGACTCTTTGGACAGGCCTCCTGAGCCTTCCTGAGGACAGCTCAGAGAAGCCTCCTTAGGTCAGCTCAGAGAGCCAGCCAGAGTGAAGGAGCACCTTCTGGCTTCCTGAATCGCTCCAGGGAAAAGTTCTTTTTGGAAAGCCCTGTGCCAACAAAGTCTTGCCTGTATCTTGCCTCTGTTGTTTATGTAATTTTCTTTATTGCATTTTCTTTTTTTTAATGATATTTATTTTTTCCATTATGTTTGGTTTACTTATTGCATTTTACTTTTTAAATTTTTTTATTTTATTACACAAATGAATTTATCACATCTGTGGTTGTATAATGTTCATAACAATCTGATTTCACAGGATTCCCATCCCACAGCCCAAGCACATCCCCCACCCCCCAAACTGTCTCCTCTGGAGACCACAAGTTTTTCAATGTCTGTGAGTCAGCATCTGTTCTGCAAAGAAGTTCAGTCTGTCCTTTTTTCAGATTCCACATGTCAGTGAAAGCATTTGATGTTGGTGTCTCATTGTATGGCTGACTTCACTTAGCATGATAGTTTCTAGGTCCATCCATGTTGCCAAAAATGCTGGTATTTCGTTCTTTTTGATGGCTGAGTAATATTCCATTGTGTATATGGCCCACATCTTCTTAATCCACTCCTCTGTTGATGGACATTTAGGTTGTTTCCATGTTTGGGCTATTGTAAATAGTGCTGCAATGAACATCGGAGTACGTGTGTCTTTGAGAGTCATGGTTTTCTCTGGGTAGATGCCCAGGAGTGGGATTGCTGGATCAAATGGTAGTTCTATGTTTAGTTTTCTGAGGAATCTCCATACTGCTTTCCACAGTGGTTGCACCAATTTACAGTCCCACCAACTGTGTACTAGGGTTCCTTTGTCTCCACACCCTTTCCAGCACTTATTTTTTGTAGACTTTTGGATGATGGCCATTCTGGTCGGTGTAAGGTGGTACCTCAGAGTGGTTTTGATTTGCATCTCTCTAATAATGAGCGATGTTGAACATCCTTTCATGTGTTTCTCGGCCATCTGTATGTCTTCTTTGGAGAACTGTCTGTTTAGATCTTCTATTTATTGCATTTTCTTTGTCTAGTTGATTTGGGAGGAACTGACCACTGACAGTAAAAAATAAAAGCCGTCACAACTTACAGCAGTAGAGCTTACAGACCTTTTGAAGGACATCATTCCTTGTGAATTTGTGAATAAACTCTAGAAGTTTGTTTCTGTTTTTTCTCATCAGGGACTCACCTCGTTCATATGGAAGTTCCTAGGCTAAGGGTTGAGTGGGATCTGCAGCTGCCAGCCACAGCTACAGCCACAGCAAAGCCAGATCTAAGCTGCATCTGCAATTTATGCTGCAGCTTGCAGCAATACAGGATCCTTTACCCACTGAGTGAAGCCAGGGATCCAACCCACGTTCTAATGTATACTAGTTGGGTTTTTAACCCACTGAGCCGCAACAGGAGCTCTTAGTTTATTTTTATGGATAGAAAAATGAAGACTAAGTACTAGATTTCAAACTGGTCTGATTCCATTGTCATTCATGCCTCAGACACTTAGAGGATAGAGGCCTGGGCAATTTTAGTGAGAATTTGGCTTGCTTCTACATTTAGGTCTAACCCAAAAAGTTAGACTTATAGACTAAGACGGTCAGTGCTAAGAGAGAGACTCCTTAAGAAAACCTGCCTTCCAGAGGTGGAATAAAAAGATGCTGCCATCCCAAGGTGACTAAGTCCAAGGGTCTTTCCTGGGGGAACAGAAGAGGAAGTGACCCTGGGGGTGGGGAGGAGCAGCAACCTGGGAAATCCCCTGGTTTGCAGCTGAAGGGAGTTGGGTCCTGCTTCCCCAAAGAGCCCAGCAAATGTCACCCTCATTTCTTTTACATATTTTTAGACCTTCTCATAATCTTTATTGTGGAGGTTGTGTGGACACCAGAGAAAGTGGGATCCTCTCCGAAGCCCTGGTGAAGGGAAATAATGCACAGGGAGAGCCTCAGGGAGTCCTAGCCCACAGAGAATGTTGTGCAATGATTAACAGATGTACCAGGATTATTGATGCTATTTACCTAGTTTTTCTACGGGCTCTACCTAGAACTCTTTTGAAATACAAGGGTAGTTGTTAGGCACATAGTCATGCGTAAAGACAGTCCTGCCCCTCTCATGTGTTTGTTTGTCGTTAACTCATTTAAGGCTCTTAAGGCCTGGATAGTTGGTGTTGAATTGTTTTCTAGTGCCCTGGGAGTACAGGAAGAGACAGGGCTGGAGGTCACCTCTAAATTCTGTGTTTACTACATCACAGACAACTGCTATTATACTTAAAATTCTTTAAAGATAGGATCTGACCTATTTGCTTAGAAAACCAATTTTGGAGTTCCTGTTGTGACTCAGGGGTAACAAATCAAAGTAATATCCATGAGGATTCAGATTCAATCTCTGGCCTTGCTCAGTGGGTTAAGTATCATGCATTGCTGTGAGCTGTGGTGTAGGTTGCAGACTTGGCTCAGTTCCCTCATTGCTGTGGCTCTGGTGTAGGCTGGCAGCTAAAGTTCCAACTTGACCCCTAGCCTAGGAACTTCCATAAGCCACACCTACAGCCCTAAAAAGCAAAAAGCAAAAAACCAAACCAAACCAAACTAAACAAAACAAAATTGAAAACCAATTTTAAAAGATCTAAACAAATATAGCAGATGAGTCCTCTCCTGTTTTGCAATGCCACCTCCGCCAGGAGTCCAGTTTTTGTTGGGCTTTTATGGCTGCTCCAGTGGCCTTCCAAGACTCTTGAACCATTATAGTCAGGTTAAGTACTGATCTCTCTAATAGAGGTACTCCAGCAAACCAAAATAATCCTCTAAAGATAGAATGTCCTACCCCTCGGTTTTGAAAAGAGAGGCTGTTTTCCCACTAACATGCTAAGTATCCCCGTGGGCCAGCCTCATTCTGGGTATCACCATGGCTCTGCCTGCTCCAGTTTTAGGTCTTTCAGCAGACTACTGGATTGATGGATTGATGGTGATGCTGGTGCTGGAGAGCAGGGTGTGGATGATGGCAGTGTTACTTACCTCTGTGTGTAATGTGTAGGTGAATCCACCTAGTGTTCCTTCCAGCTTGATGGGGTCTTCTATGGCTGTGGGGTGAGCCTTGACCTCAATGTCTCGTACCCCTATAGGGTCATTCTCATGCAATCATGCCCAACAATCAGTCTTGTATACCAATTTTGACATTTGAAACACTATTGAACTCCATGGGTGGGGGAACTTGGATCTTTTTGTTGGTCATATAGGCTATTATTAAGGTGAAGAGCCCCCTCATTTTGTTTGTTAACCAGGGATGAGGGGAACTCCCATTGTACCGGGAGTCAGAAGATACACCACACAAATAAACAACCTAGGGCCCTCTTCCAATTCCCAACTTCAAGTACAAGGGTTAGGGTGATTTCAATGGCTAACGTCCCCACCAGAACGTGTTCAAGTTAAGTCTCACACGGAATTCCTCAGGCTTCTACCGTGCGTAGACTGACCAGCTTCCAGTGGTGGCCAGAGCAGGGCTTAGCTCTCTCTGATGATGGCGAAGGGAGTCTCTGGAACTTAACCTTGAGGGGATTCTCAAGGTGCTGTACAGCCTCCCAGGTGTCTTTGTCAGCAGCAGATGCAGCCTTCTTGATTCTGGTGTGATGGATCCATGGGGTAATATCTGTAACCTTTATAGCAGTTGGGGTTGCTATCCGACCCTGAATTTACAAATGCTAATCAATAGCCACATCAAAGAATGTATCGAAGCCCATGTTCTACACCGACTACCTGAATTAATATTCTTCCTCAATCCCTCTGCCCCGAGTTGGAGACTGTAACTGTGGGGGAAAGGGGCGATGACCACTCTGACTTCTTCCTGCTGAAAAGGGGCATCATTAGGGGAGTTCCCGATGTGGCACAGTGTTTAATGAATCCGACTAAGAACCATGAGGTTGCAGATTCGATCCTTGGCCTTGCCCAGTGGGTTAAGGATCCAGCGTTGCCATGAGCTGTGGTGTAGGTTGCAGACGCTGCTCGGATCCTGCGTTGCTGTGGCTGTGGCATAGACTTGGCAGCTACAGCTCTGATTAGACCCCTAGCCTGGAACCTACATATGCCGCAGGTCAGGTGTGGCCCTAGAAAACACAAAAAAAGGGAGGGGGGGTCATTAGGGAAAGCAGTTAGGTCTCCACTCATGGGACAGTCAAGTGGGCTTTGATACATTGCTTTGGGTACCCCTTCTATCAACATTTTAAGGTTGATAGCTTTTAATCAGGATGTAATGATGCGAGAAATACATCATATAATTAATTATACAGGGTCTGAATAAAAGGATCAAGATCACAATGAATATGGTGAAGAAATATTTTCACCAGGAGGAGAAGATCAGCTGGTTCCACTGGGCAGCTGCAAAAGCTGGAGCTGGATAGGACATCTCATGAATCTATTGTTGAAGATCTAGCAGGGAATTCGACACATTCTGTGAACAATCAGGAATACAACATTTAGATTTTAAAATAGCACAGGTAACTTGTATGATTTTTCTGATTTCTCTGGCTGGTTATGAAATATTTGTATGCCTTGGTCAGCATGTAATTGAAAGCTACCTTATGTCCTTGTGAGGAGCATGATTTATGGCATCAACTTACTTTTCAAGTTAACTTACATATATTCTAAACAGTCACCACCATGCACAAAATTCTCTTCTCAGTGTCCACTTCCCACATGCCCCGTATCACTTTCTGTGTCCATATTAGTCTGTCCCTTATTTTCCAACCAGAGCAATCAGCTAAAGACAGACTATCTTTCTTTTGCCTTAATAAAATGAAATTCCATTCCTCATTTCTTCTATATTGAAAGCACACACATTCTACTTTTCTAAAGCAACCACGGACTGTCCTTTATAATTTCCAAAAACACATGTTTTTCTTATAGAGACCATCTCAGGGTGGCACTGATCATATCGATTAATCATTCTAAATACCTTTAGTTTCTGTTTAGTAACTGATGTCTCAGTGTCTCATTTGACTTCTGTTAAACCTAGGTATGATAAGATATTATACCTAATGTTGACAGCTGTAATGACATGTATGTGTTAATTAGATCAGCAAACTTCAATTCTAATTTCAGATATTAATTTAGTGCTGAATATTTCCCAGTTTACTTGAACCTAAAATTAATTCTGGCCAGTTAGTTATCTCCCATATTTTAAGAATTTATATATGCAAAGCCTTAGTCAAGGAAATGCAAAATAAAGGCGTCTTTTAAATCAAATAGAGTAACCCATGCTGCTGTTTCTGGAATTTGGGAAAGAAGAGTGTAGGGATTGGACACCATTGGATGTAATGGGACCAGTGTCTCATTTATTAGACAAAGGTCTTGTACGAGGAGCCAATCCCTGTTAAGTTTTTGCACTCCCAATATAGGAGTGTTACAAGGGCTGATACATTCAGTTAATAATCTGTTCTCTTATGCTTCCTATAATTGGGATAAGTGCCTGTCATGCCTTGGGTCTCAGATGATACTTCTTTTGGCAAAGAAAGAAATTCTGGTCTTTAAGACTTATTTCCACCAGTTGAGTATCCTTTGCTCTTCCTATGTTTCCTCCTATGGCCCAGACTTCTGGGTCAATATATACTTCCATTGAAGGCAGGCATAAACCTTGAGTAGGATCCATTGCCCTGTGCCTTTTTTTTTTTTTTTTTTTTTTTTTAGGGCCGCACCCACAGCATATGGAGGTTCCCAGGCCAGGGGTTCAATCATAGCTGAAGCCGCCAGCCTATGCCACAGCCATAGCAACTTGGGATCTGAGCCACATCTGTAATCTATACCACAGCTCACCTGAGCGCTGGATCCCCAACCCACTGAGCAAAGCCATGGATTGAACCTGCAATGTCATGGTTCCTAGTCAGATTTGTTTCTGCTGCGCCATGATGGGAAATCCTCCATTGCCATGTGAGTTGAAGCTTTAACCTCTTACAAAATATCTCTTTCTAAAAGAGGAGTTGGACTCTCTGGAACAATCAGAAAGTCATGAGAGAAGAAAATGGATTCCCAGTCACAGATCAAAGGTTGTGTAAAAAATTTTGTAACTGGCTTGCCAGAAATATTAATGTGGCAGATGCGTGAGGGAGGGGCCCAGGATTGGAGAGGAGGACTGAAAAGTGGTTCCCGTATTCAGGAGGAAGTCAATAGGCTGTCTTCCTCTTTTAGAGTCACCCAGGGCTCCTGAGTGGTGATAAGGATAGGAGCTATTATGGAAATGTCCCATCAGTCTTGAGGGGTCAACCCCAGAGACCTTCATCTTCAGGGGCAGTCGCTCTTCCTGTGATCTCCCCAACATATGGGGCATGGCCTAGGTGCTATGGTCTGAGTCTTGCGGCATTCCCCTTTAAAGGGTCCCTCTTTTCCACAGAGGAAACAGGCTCTGGGCATAGGTCTCTGCCCTAGTCCTTTCACCTTGAAACTCCCAGGTTGACTCCCTGTAGTGCCATAACTAGAGCCTCAGCCTTTTCTGTCTCTCCTCTTGTTCTCCTTTCATTCTTCCTGGCCCCGATTATAACATACTTGAGTTCCTACTCTGAGGAGGTGCTCCAGGTCCTGACCAGGGCCAAAAGCCAATTTTTGGAGCTTTCTCCATTTATCTGGCACCAATTGAGCTATGAATTTATCCTTAAGAATTATTCAGCCCTCCATTGTTTCTGGGTTCCTTGGTGTATGTTTTCTCAATGCCTTTCTGAGTCTTTCTAAGAAAGCTGATGGACTCTCTTGTTCTCCTAGTAAACCTCTGATAGTTTTTAATAGGCTTTACTCATGAGGCTTTTAATCCCTCAACTATACAAGTAATAAAATGATTTCTATGCCAATTATGGTTATCTCCCTCATCAACAGACCAATTGGGATCGCTCATAGGAACTGCCTGACACCCTGTGGGGAATCTTGTTCATTCATCTTCTAATCCGCCTCTGGCATTTATAGCATCATTCCATTCATCTTCCCCAGCTTTGAGCAGTTTTGAAGACTTTATGTATTTTTTCCACCTATACTCAATGTCTGTTTTCATAATAACATGACATCCTTCCAGGCTAACTCAAAGAACTGCATGAGACCCTGAAAGACCTCAATATATCTGGGTCATCAGCAAATTTTCCCAAATCTGTTTTTATTTGCCTTAAGTCCGGAAGTGAAATAGGTGTATGGGCCTGTATTTGGTCCCCATTCTCTGTTTGCTACTTCTTGTAAAGGGAGTAGAGAGATATATAACTTTGGCGCTGGAGGGGGGAGAGGAGGAGCCTTGAGCAGTATTGGAGAAGGCTCATTAACTTCTGGCTAATTGAAGAATAGTATTATAAGCTAGAGAGCTTTCAGACAGCCATCACTCTCCATCTGACAGATTATATAGTGGCCAGGCTTTTGTTCAAAAAAAATTAAATGTCAAACTTTTTCCAGTTCTTCAAGGCACATGTCAAAGGAGGATGTGTCTCCCATCCAAAAAAGAGAAAAGATCAGCATCCAGTGCCTATTGTCCCTTCTTGGTTATGTGAGGGCATCCCCTCTCTTATATGGATCAGCTAGACATTAGTGGTCAAATGTCCCATCCAACCTCAGGCTGACTGGAATTAACCACTCTTTACCAGTGTAGTCTGTTTTCCCATCATCCCTGCCTATTGCCTGTCTCTGGACAGAAGTAAAGAAAACCCAGGCATACAGGCCCTGCCCTGAGTTTTCGAATCCTAAGATGCTCACTATGACATGCCCTCTATTAATATTAGGAAAGTTTCTAAGCCACAGTTAACAGGTAAATTGGATGAACAGCAGAAAGCCAAACTGACTATGCTGAGGCTCTGAGGCTAAACACTTGGCCTAAATTGGATGAATACTAGCTATGAACTCCTTTTCCCCACAGGCCTGGTGGCAACTCAGGATGGTCTTAGCATCTAGAAGTCTATTTCCTTTGCCCCCACAGGGGCAATAGCAAAGGACGTGATGAAAGATCAGGTTAGTTTTATACCATAATCTTCAGAAAATCCCTTTTTGAAATCTTTGATCACACAGTCTACAACCATGGATTTAGACTTGGGCGAACCCCTGGTGTCTTTCTGTGGATCTTGTCTATGGCCTGATATTATGAGACCTTCTCTGACCTAGTGAGCAGTATCCCCAGTAGCTTTGCCTCCGCCACTCTTGAAAGCAAGACAGCTCCCACTCAGCTCGCTCTATGACCAGGGATAACACCTGCTTTGTTGCAATATCTCTGATCCATCTGGGCCCCCAGTCTCGGGAAGGCACTCTCAGACAACTTCTAATGTTTTGGGCAAAGGACAGGGGACCTGGTACTCAATCCTCCCTATACCCTGAACTGAGACGGGGATGACAGTCTTGTCTCCATTACTCAGATCCTGGGCCTAAGTGAACTGACAAAATGGGCAGTCCCATGGCTGGTTTGGAATCTGGGCCAGGAGTTCCTGGAGGCCCAGGGGCAAGGTCAAGTTAGATTATCTCCTCAGAGGAAGTTATGTCTCACAAGACGGGAGCACAGGGTCTCTGGCTCATGGGTTTCTGGGTTAGGTCCCACCCCATGTGGCTGCCCTGTGCAAGTGACACAGACAAAACAAGGGAGCATGCCCCCTTCTCAGAATGTCTGCCTGACCGCCCCCCTCTCAGGAGTTTAGGTGCCTCTTAGCAATTTGCTTGTTCATATAAGCCCTGAACTTGGATTGGACTCACAGGGAGGGAAGAGAACCCCCAGAGTCTGCTTCAGCCATAAGCCGTATGAGGACCCACTCGGACTGCAGGTTAGGACCCACTTGGACTCCGGACTCCGTAACTGCTAAGACCATGGAGTCACAAATTCGAACCTGAAGTGCAAGCGAATCAGGCCGCTCATTCACTCTCACATGCACTCAGAGGTTATCACAATGCCTCCCACTCCCTGGGAGTTCCTAACTAGTAGCTTGATCAAGCACAACTTTCGATTGGCTATGCCCGACAGTTGCTCCACCCAAGCAAGAGGTTCCTCTGCTTTGGCTCTGGAGCACTAGGACTACTACTCTGGTCAGGCACAGTTTCTGGAGGGGGAGAGTCTCCCTAAGAGGGTGATCAGTCCCCTCTTCTGCCCACTGGGGCAGGACCTGACTGGGGTTTGCCCCGGGGCCTTACCTTGTCCGGATGCCTTTCTGGTGAGTTGGTCTGTCTCTCCACTGAGTCCAGTCGGGGTTTGGTCACCTGGGAGTCAGGAATGCCACTCACAAAGGAGGACCCAGAATACCATCAGGTGATGTGCCGCCTCATTGGGTTTGAGGCTCCCGGGCGGCCTTGCCTCTATTCCAGTGGCTCAAGGGGTCAGAACGGTTGGAATCTCTCTGGGGCCTCCAGAAATGTTGCAGTGGCTGTCAGCAGCCCAAGGCCGGAGTGTACCAGCTCCAGCAGCTCTGTGGCTGCAGTGGATCAGCTCTTTTACCTGGCGAGAAACTAAGTGAGCACTTGGAGAGTTGGAGAACTCAGGTTTATTACGCCAGCGGGCTCAGAGGAGATCACTCTCCAGAGTCTGAGCCCCAAAGAGGGGTTTCACAAGGCTTTTATGGGCTAGTTCTTCCAGGTCCATGCTTGGCGGACTGGAGTGAGAACTGGCAAAGTAATAGATGTGGGGGTAAGTTTTACAGAAGCAGATGTGTGGGGGAGGGGTGATTAGAGGTAGTTGGCTGGGTTGGGGCAGTTTGGCCAGATTTTGCTTAGTTATCATGGCTGGGGTGTCTCCTTTCGACCTTTTTGTCAGGACATTTTCCCCTACAGGAGAACTCAGATTTATTACGCCAGCGGGCTCAGAGGAAATCACTCTCCAGCATCCGAACACCGAAGAAGGGTTTCACAAGGCTTTTATGGGCTACCTCTTCTGGGTCCATGCTTGGCTGGTTGGACTGGAGTGAGGTCAGGCAAGGTAGTAGATGCAAAAACTAGTTTACAGAAGATGTGTGGAGGAGGGGTGGTTGGGGCAGTTGGCTAGACTTTGCTTAGTCATCATGGCCGGGTCTCTCCTTTCTGCCTTTTTATCAGGACATTTTCTCCTACAGTTTTAGTGTTATCCTCCAGCATTGGGATGAGCAGATGGATTTTTTTTTTCCCTAATGACTTGTAAAACTTTATCTACTATGAATGTGTATTCCAAATAATATTTTCCAGAATGTAGAAGAACCAAAACTTTATACCCTCCTGTCAGAAATGTGAACTTGCACAACTATTTTGGAAAACAATTTGACAGGTTTTCTTTTCTCTCTCTCTCTCTTTATATATATATATATATACACACACACACATATATATATATATATATATACACACATATATATATATATATATTTATTTATTTATTTATTTATTTATTTTTGTCTTTCTAGGGCTGTACTAGGCATATGGAGGTTCCCAGGCTAGGGATGTAGCTACATCAGAGATTTAGCTACCAGCCTGCACCACAGCCACAGTAACGCAGGCTCCAAGCCGCATCTGTGACCTACATCCTCGAACCCTCATCCTCATGGATACTAGTTGGATTCATTAACTGCCAAGTCATGAAAGGAATTCCCAGTTTTAGCTTTTTTTTAATTAAGAAAAAAAGTTGATTGAAGTACAATTGATTAGTTTGACAGTTTTTTAAAAGAAAAAAATTTTAACATACTTGGTCATTCGACCCAACCACGCCATTCTAGGTATTACCCAAGAGAAAATGAAAATGTATGTCTATACAAAGATTTGTTCACAAAGTTCAAAGTAGCTTTATTGGAAATAGATAAGCAGCAAGGACCTGCTTACTACACAGCACAGGGAACTCTACTCAGTATTCTGTAATAACCTATATGGGAAAAGAAATCTGAGAAAGAATTCTCAGAAACTAAGAAAACTTTGTAAATAAACTATACTCAATTAATTTTTTTTAATTTTTAGAAAACTTAAAGAAGTTTTTTAAAAGGCAGCTTCATTGGTAATAACCAGAAACTAGAAACAATCAAAACTTCCATCAGGCAAATGGATAAACACATACTGGTAGCAATCTATTCAATGGAATACTATCAGCAATAAACAAGGAATGAACTATTGATACACACAGTAACATGGATGAAATACTCAGACTGAAAAACAGAGCAAGGCAAAAGAGAGTACATGCTGTGTGGTTCTTTTTATTTAAATCTCTAGATAATGCAGATGAATCTATGTAACAGAACCAGATGGTTGGTTTCCAGGGGATGGAAGGAGCATCAGAAGCATAAGAAAACTTTGGGGTGATGGATATGTCCATTATCTTGAGTATGATGATGGTTTCTCAGGTGTGTACGTGTAGTAGAACTTATTAAATTGTAGACTTTATGTCAATTTTACCTCAATAAGTCCCCATTGAAAAGACCAACCGAAAGCACAGATGCCTGTATCATTGTTAGGCATAAGAAAAATGAAATTCTTGAACAGAAAGAAAAAGAAGGATATTGAAGTGGGAAGAAAATAGGAATAGGTTAAATCTCAAATGAGTCAGGTCATACCTCAGGGAAGCCCAGTCAGCAGTTTTCTGAGGTGGGCTCATCAAACAGCCAGAAAATCCAGGCCCACTGGAAGGAGAAGAATGGCCTTTCTTTTATGATTTCTGGCTTAGAGATCATAAGGTTTGTTTTCTTAGAAAGGCACTTCTTGGGAGCAATGTGGACAGTAGCCTGGGTAGACACACCCAGGGGACAGACAAGAAACCCTATCTGATAAGACTTTTCAGGGAAGGACCATTTTTGTTCACCTAAGTTCAGCTCATTAACACTTACTGAGAACCTACTCTGTTGTTGATACTGTGTTAAGTGCTGAAGGCAGAACGATGAAGACACATCTCTGTTCTCAAATGGGAGTGACGAATTCAGAATCAGAATTAGCACTCAGTGTGGTAGGTACAATGAGAAAAAGCTATAAGGGACAAAGAGTACACAAAAGAAGGGTAGTGCATCTGGCCTGGAACGGAGGAGGGTGTCTGAGAAGTCTTCCTGGAGGAGGTAAGGCCACAGCTGAGGTGTCTTCTCTTCATTCAAATATTTAGAATATTAGAATAAAACAGTTCAGTCAAGCATCTGAAGTCACCTTCTAATTAAAATAATTCTTTCTTCACAAATTTATTTAGCTTGTGTGATATAGTGAATGGTATATTACCTGCTAGAAAATACAGATTTAACCTCATTGGAAAGATAGTGGATACAGCAGAGATTGACAAAACATTTTAAATAAACTATACTTCAATCAAAAATTTTAAAAAGAAAAGATAGCAGAAAGGAAGTTCCTTTAATCAATAACTAAATATAACTCTCAGGCCAAGGGTGAGGGGTGCCCGAGGCAGGGAGAGACATCCAGGTGCAAAGTGATAATGAGAGAAGGCTCTGTCTGATCCTGTTCTCCCCACACAAACAGAAGCAGGTCACTATTTCTGAAACCCAAACTAGAAGTCAGGAAACTTGAAAACAGAAGGCTGGAGAGTCCATCAGCATGTGATCTGATGGAGGATTATGCCTTATGTAAAGGATGGGGGATGAAAACCATTGAGGTGCCTTAAGTTGGGAGGTGTCAGATCTGTCAGTCATCGGCATATGGGTGGTAGGAAAATGTGAGTGGATGAGGGATACCCAGCTGCGCAGGACTTTTAGAGGGATTCTTGATCATTTTGAGAATGTGATGAAAGCTCTAGACTGTCTTTCCAGAAATTTGCACCTGCTGGAGTTCCCTGGTGGCCTAGTGGTTAAGGATTCAGTATTGTCACTGCTGGGATTCAGGTTCAATCCAACGTCCAGAAACTTTAAAAGAAAAAAGAAAAAAATGCACATGTTAAAAATCACACAGACATCTATACAATTTCAGGGGACCTGCTGATGAAGAATATTTGACAGAAGAGAAAGGGAAGATGTGTGGGGAAGAGGTGTGAGGAAGTGGTTATTTGTGTAAAGGGAAGAAGATGAGCAGAGCAGAAACGGGGCCAAAGAAAGACGACCCAAGAAGTCAAGAAGGACCAGGAGAATGAAGTGTCAGGAAGCTGTGGGAGAATAGAGAAGTAAAGAGGCTGGGGTCAAAAGCCACAGGAGACTTCTGCTGAGGTAAGGACTGAAACATGTCATTTGCACTTAGTTGAGGAATGACCAGTAATTCAGAAGAGTATTGAAAATGATTTCTGAGGAGTAATGGATACTGATAGTTCTACATATTTTTTTTCTTTTAATCCAAGAGGTTTTTAGAGGTGACTTATGGATAGAAGTTGTGGTAAGGGTCCTGTCGTGATGGTGTGTTTGCAGAATACTAACATAAGGTTGAAAAATTGTCAGTGTTCTATAAAGAGAGTTGGGAGACTTAGGGATTAAGTCCATTGTATCTGCTAGGGCCTCCAATATGATGGAGTCAGAGCCAGAGAGCAATGGTTGAAGGAAGGGTATGCCTTGAGGAAATAGGCTTAGGTTGTTAGGTGGGAGAGGGAGGGATAAGGGGCAGTTAAAATAAGAAACAAAAACAAGAAAGTAATTTTGTTTTGCCCCTCTGGGGCTGCAAAAAGAAGTAATTTTGTTTTTAAGAATGAACTTATCCTGTTATTTCTATTCTTTGCTAACAGAAGAAAGAGGGGAAAATGGAGAGGCTGAAGACACAGAGGAGAGGAGCTGGCCTGAGGTGGCTGAAGGTATAGCATCCCAGAAGAGAGGCTGGACTGGAAAGCAGGAGGGACACCCCACCAGCAGAAGGAGGTAAGGAGGCCTGTGGGTCATATGCATTTCTTCCAAGTAGAAATTTAAGTAGACCAGCCCCAGTGGTCTCTATTTTCTCAGTAACATAAGGGGTGAGGTGGACTGCTGAGAGTCAGAGATGAGACTGTGCGTAGGGGATTTGAGGCCAGTGGTGTTATGTTTTAGGCTCGCCAATGACTGATGGATGAGAGAAGAAGTTGAACAAGAACAAGAACAGAATGGCTCAGCAGGCTGGTGGTGGAGATAGTCAGTCAGGATCCTGACAGGAAGCAAACAGCACATTCAAGTGGGATAATTGAGGAGAGTTTGGGGAAGAGACTACCTACCAAGCTGTGAGCAGGGTTAAGGGAAATGCATTAAGAATGTGAAGCACCCCCAGTTCCCGTCATGGTTCAGTGGTTAACGAATCTGACTAGGAAGCATGAGGTTGCGGGTTTGATCCCTGGCCTTGCTCAGTGGGTTAAGGATCCGGTGTTGCCATGAGCTGTGGTGTAGGCCGGTGGCTACAGCTCCAATTGGACGACTAGCCTAAGAACGTCCATATGCTGCAAGAGCTGCCCAAGAAATGGCAAAAAGACAAAAAAAGAAAAAAAAGAATGTGAAGCACCCAAGGACTAGCGAGAGTGAGGAAACTTTACCACACCTAGGTCTCAAGAGGCAAGAGGAGGAACAGATTCCAGACCTCAGAGAAAAAGGATATCCCTTAGAGGAGAGGACTGTCACTGGAGCCCATAGGATGCAGGTGTTGAAGTTACCTGCCAGCCAGGCAGCCTTCTGTCTCCAGGTTCTGGTAACGGCTCTATCCTCTGGCTCTTGCCCCAAAGTGCTAACAACCAACTATAACTACTAGTCCCAGGGGACCATACTCTTCCTTATGATCATACCGTATTCTTTATATACACTTATAAATATCCTTTTATTAAAATTCTATCTTTAAAAAATTTACTTTGATTAAAAGTACTCAACTTGAGGAGTTCCCATCGTGGCGCAGTGGTTAACAAATCCGACTAGGAACCATGAGGTTGCGGGTTCGGTCCCTGCCCTTGCTCAGTGGGTTAACGATCCGGCGTTGCCGTGAGCTGTGGTGTAGGTTGCAGACGAGGATCGATCCCGCGTTGCTGTGGCTCTGGCGTAGGCCGGGGGCTACAGCTCCAATTCGACCCCTAGCCTGGGAACCTCCATATGCCGCGGGAGCGGCCGAAAGAAATAGCAAAAAGACAGAAAAAAAAAAAAAGTACTCAACTTGAGTGTACTTTCTATTTCCTGTGGAAACCCTGACTATGTATGGTGTTTTGAAAAGACTTATAAACTCTGGAAAGAAGAAAAAGAAGGTGATATATATAAATAGTGTTAGAAAAATATGTAAATAGTGTTAGAAATAGAAAGGAGGACAAAGTACAGATATAGCCTGGATTTTAAAAATACTCTTCTACTATGAACGACTTTATACCAATAAATCTGAAAACTTATAAGAAGTGGAATGTTACTAGAAGACAAGACTAGAGGACAAGACAGTCTCAAGAAAAAAACTGACAACCAGAATAGATCTACAACCATTAAAGACCCTGAAATAGTGGATTAAAAATCTACCCATAAATGTGGAACAGCCCTTAGGTGTTTTATTCAGCAAATGTAAACATTTCTAACATATCTTTTTTTTTTTTCTTTTGCTTTTTAGGGCTACACCTGCAGCATATGGATGTTCCCAGACTAGGGATCTAATCGAAGCTACAGCTGCCGGCCACAGCCACAGCCATGACAGATCCAAGCACCATCTGCGACCTACACATCATCTTGAGGCAATGCCAGATCCTTAACCCACTGAACAAGGCCAGGGATTTAACCCTCGTCCTCATGGATACTAGTCAGGTTCTTTTCTGCTGAGCAAAAATGGGAACTTCCTAAGATATATTTTATCTGATCCAAAAATCCTATTAAGCTTTCTGTACTTCTTATTCCGTTCTGGGAAGTTCTATAGGCCGTGGGTGCCACTGTCTCATTCACTGCTGTACCCCAAGGTTAGCCCAGCCTTGGCTTAAACTTGGCATAAACCTAGGAAACATAAAGGATCAATAGACATGTAAGAATTCAAGCAAGGGTAGGGGACTTTTACAAAAGCCTCTACACATCTCAAGTGACACTTCAAACAGCCAAGAGAGGGCTGTGATCTGGCAGACTGGGCCTTAGTCCACCTGCTGTGCTACTAGTTGGTACAGAAAGTTCCTTGAGAATGAAACTCTGCCTGCAGCAATAGAATCTCCTAACACCTGGTCTCTATAACAGTCTGATAAGTCACTGCTGGAACAATGAAAGTCACAATTTGGCCCTTTCAATAATAATACCAGGGTAAATTATTAGGAAGTTTTGAGAAAAAAATAGCTGAACAACATTACCAAAAAGGCCTGAACCCAACTCAGCTACCTGAAAAGAGTTTCAGGAACTCGCAGGTACTTAAAAATTTTCCCTCAACCATATTGTTATGACCTATAGCAAAACTTTTGAAAAGAATATTTTTCTTGGAGTTCCCATCGTGGCTCAGTGGTTAGCAAATCTGACTAGGAACCACGAGGTTGTGGGTTCCATCCCTGGCCTTGCTCAGTAGGTTAAGGATCCGGCGCTGCCGTGAGCTGTGATGTATGTTGTAGATGCGGCTTGGATCTGGCATTGCTGTGGCTCTGGCATAGGCTGGTGGCTACAGCTCTGATTCAGCCCCTAGCCTGGGAACCTCCATATGCCACAGGAGTGGCCCAAAAAATGGCAAAAAGACAAAAAAAAAAAAAAAAGGAATATTTTTCTTTAGAGGCACCAAGAATCATGGATCCATAACCCTGAGGATAGGACCCTAACATGGGGATTTCCCATTGTGGCTCAGCAGTAACAAACCTGACTAGTATCCATGAGGATGCAGGTTCGATCCCTGGCTCCGCTCAGTGGGCTAAGGATCCAGTGTGGCCATGAGCTGTGGTGTAGGTCTGAGACACAGCTCAAATCCCATGTTGCTATGACTGTGGTATAGATTACCAGCTGCAGTTCTGATTAGACTCCTAGCCTGGGAACTTCCATATGCCTTGGGTGCAGCCCCAAATAGATGAAAAAGGAAAAAAAAGGGACCCTAATTTGGATTTCTGGTGTAGAGAATTAGCTTCATTTTCAGTTTCATCCAGAAGTTCTACAAAGCCATGTGTGAGCCAAGACATGGAAACAACCTAAATGTCCATCAACAGAGGAGTAGATCAAGAAGATGGTACATATACACAATGGAATATTACTCAGCCATTAAAAGGAATGAAATACTGGCATTTTTAGCAACATGGATGGACCTAGAAATTATCATGCAAAGTGAGGTCAGCCCATACAATGAAACACCAACATCAAATGCTTTCACTGACATGTGGAATCTGAAAAAAGGACAGACTGAACTTCTTTGCAGAACAGATACTGATTCATAGGCTTGGAAAAACTTATGGTCTCCAAAGGAGACAGTTTGGGGGGTGGGGGTATGTGCTGGGGTTGTGGGATGGAAATCCTATAAAACTGGATTGTGATGATCATTGTACAACTACAAATGTAATAAATTCATTGAGTAAAAGAAAAAAAAGAATTGAATTTACCTAATATATATATATATATATATATATATATATATATATATATATAATTAAAATTAAAAAAAAAAAAAGCCATGTGTGGTTCAGGTGAACACAGGATTGGGGCACCAAACCCAGGATCACTGAAGGCCTTGATCAGGCTCACAAGGGTCTCAGGTTTTGCTACAATTGGTCCTGATGTGCTTGTTTTGTTGTTGTTTCCCTTTCATTATACTCCTGAACTTCTGAACCAGTTTTCCACTGCAGCAGCCAGAAAGGTATGGGTTTATCTGTATAACTCAAGCCAGAGTGTTTTTATCTTCTGTATTCACAGGGGTCCCTCGTCAGTGGGAGTGGATAGCAGGCTTAAACTCACAGGACACAGTGGAGGGCAAGCTAACTAGGTGGACCGCAGAGACCCACAGGTGTCCTGCCTTTAAGCACTGAGACCTTGGCTGCTAGGTAATCGCCTCAAGATCCACCCAGGGATTTCCCATCTAACTTAATGGGACAAAATTTAGGAATAAAGAGAACAGACCCTCACATAATTCCTATTAAGAGTGTGGAAAACAGGGACCCTCTTTTAAGACATCTGTCCCCAAATATCGATCTCAATAAGCTGAACTCACAACCCTGGAAGGTTAAAAATGCACTTTAATCCTCTTGCCCTTTCAAGGTTTTTTTTTTAATCCTAAGATTCTGTTCTGACATTTCTACCAAGATGTTGGGGATGCTGGCCCTTTAACAGGAGCAGGGGAGGGGCTGGGAATTTTAAAGGCAGGGGCGGCAAGCCTGCTTCAGCCCAGGCTGCCAGGGGGTAAACTGGGCAGGAGGGACAGTCACAGTCCTGGGGTGGGTGTTTGCAACCAGGCAGCTGTGAGCCCCCTCACTGTGCACAGATTCAGGCTGGAGGTGACTGTGGAAGTGCTTCTTCTCCACTCCCATCCTGGTTACTCATTTCTGCTGTCCTTTGCAGGACAGCTTCTTAGAGATGAGCTAATGAGGTCAGAGGGTGGGGGTTTGGGGCACTCTGAGAGCCAGGGATCCTGCCCCTTTAGATCAGAGCCAAAACTCCTCTGACATCCTTACTGGAGAGAGACATTGGCGGTTTGGGTGAGAACAGGGTCTCTGGGTCTCTTTCTGTCCCAGGTTGACCTTCCAGAGGCTAGCAGTGCTCTCTCACCAGAGGAAACAGCCATGGAGCACGTCCTCCAGCCTGCAAGGATGAAATACCTTCAAGGTAGTATCACCAAGTGGCTGTGTTATCTGATTCAAAGCCCAGGAATGAGGAGGTTTGCCGGTCTGGTTCTCGGGATAGACATGGCTTTGGGATCCAGATTGCAAGTTTTTTTCGTTATTAGCTACATGATGCTGAGTGAAGTGACTGAGATCACTTTTATGGGCCTTGTTTTCCTCACCTTCAGAGAGAAAGAATTAATACCAACCTTGTATGGTTGTTGTGAGAGTTAAATGAACATATATATGTAAAACACATGGTAGTCTAGGGTTAAGTTGCCCTGAGTTGGGACAGCTGGAACTTTTTTGATTAGAGAGGCCTGAAAAGGGCTGTGAGTGGGGTGAGCAGGTGGAGCCTGTGGTGGTACCAATGAGAGAGTGGAAGAGGGGGTGCAGACAGAGAAGGGGATTGGCACCTGCCGGGTTCCCTGTGCTCTGGTTGGGGGTGGTTAGGGGCCCCCTGGGGTAGCGAGGCTGAGTTAAACTCTGAGAACTGGTGCCTATGTTTGAAGTGAGTGCTGGAAAGGGCTTGTGAACAGAAGTGCTACAAAGAAGCTTCCTCTCTAGACCAGACTCCTTGAAACTGAAGCCCAGTCTACTTCCTCCTCAGGCCCCCACATAAAGCGAGGCCCAGGCAGGGCCTATGGCCCCTTGGCTCTTGAGGTAGAATTGGTTTCTGCCTCCCATTTGGAGAAAGAGGAACCAAATGAAGACGAGAAGAAGGAGGAGAAACAGGATCCAGATCTTGCCTCAGACCTCGAGGAGGAGGAGGAAGTGGAGGAGGAGGAAGGAGAGAATGACCTTGGAGATCCAGCTGTCCTCAGCGCTGTCCATAACACCCAGGTACCATGGCAGCAGGGGACAGCTGGCTGTAGCTACCCACCCCTCTCCTCTTCCCCACCACTTTCTACCGGCTTCTGGATGAACAGTTTCTATTTCAGGCTTGAAGCCCAGAGAGAGGCTCTCCTTACCCTCCTTCTTGCTTTCTGTCTCCTGCTTAGTTTCTATTGCTGCCCTCACCTCGAATCCAGGTCCTAGCAGGCTGTGCATCACCCAGAGATGCTGGCCCTGCTCTTGGTGAGGAAAGCGAGTCATCTTTGGTTCTGGGCCCATGTGTCTTTGCAGTCCATGTCTGGTAATTATTCCCTTGGATTCCTACAGCAGGGGAAGAAACGCAAAGATTCCCAGGTAGAAATGGACTTACTCAGACCCTGCTTCAACTTAAATTTTAAGAGGCCAGCCTTGCTTCCCTTCAGTGGAAGGAGAGGGTCCTGACCCTGTTAATTGAATCTGAGGGAAAGCCAGGCTGCCTCGGTCCTGGGTATTGGAGATGCTTGGTCTTGCTGCTTCCCTCCCCCCACCAACACAGGTGAATGGAGGAGATGCCACAGGGGCTCATTGGAGCCTGGGTTTTCCTCCCTCCCATTCCAGAAAGGTCTTCTCAGCTCCCCTGGAATCAAGGCCTCTGGTGTCCTGGGGATGTCACCTGCCTCCTTGCACTTTCAGTGGCAGGTGAGTCAATCCAGTCTGCACCCTGTGTGAGAGAAAGACTGGGTGCTGAAGAGTGGTATGCAGCCTGACCCTTCTTAAGATGACATGCAGTCTGCTCTTGACCTCCCTCTGGAGATTTAGCACCCAAAGCAAGGTGTGGGTATGGAAGTAGGGAGTCTCCCATCATGCAGAGAAACTCGGTAAACAACAGAGGTGATCCTGGGACAGCAGGCCTTCCTAAGAAAAGGACAGACTAGATCCTACTTCCATCTTTGAGGATATCTCAACACATGAGCACCACAGGGCCCAGGGATTTGTGGCCGAGGAGGGCTCCAGACGAGTCCCAAAAGAGACACATGAGTTTTGCCCCAGTGGCTGAAGACAAGGTCTGAGATAAGACCTGGTGGAAAGGGAGGGGAGTTGACCCACACACAGTAGGAAAACACAGGCCCCCACTTGGTTAGGGACTGAGGAGATGCTCCCTGGGATGTGACACACCTTTTGGAAGTGAGAGCAAGATCCAGGTCTGGTGCCCTCACCAGGGGCCTCAGGACAGCAAAACGTTAGGTGAGGTTCTTGAAGGAAAAGGCAGGTGAGGGTAGAGGGGCAGAAAGGCAGTCAGCACAAAAGCAGACTTCTCTTGGCAGAGATGCCCTTCTCCCAGACCCTAAATTCCTCTCCCAGACTCCGGACTACCTGGTGCCACTTCCCTTCCAGCCTGCCTTTCCCAGTGCCAGCTCTCCCACCAAGTACTTTGGACCTCCACTGCCCTCGCCAGACCCACCTCTCCTCGGCAGCCCATCGACCTCGTGGCCCCTTAGGCTCAGGTACTGGCCCCCAAAGTCCAGAATGAGCTGAGCTCTTCTCCAGAAGTCTCGGGAGGTAGTGGCAGAGGAGACGTGACTACCACTCTTCCAGCCGCCACCAGAAATACTTAGAGAAACTCACTGAGATAGGTGTGAGGTAAAGTCCAATCCCTTCACCTCACAGAGGACATGGAAGCCCAGGGACTAATCTGAGGTCAGCTGGCATGGCAGAACTTAGACTAGGACTCAGAAGTCCTGATCTCCAGGCCAAATGGTTTTCTGTGTGTCAGGATTTCTTGCAGTCAAGTTTCAGGGAAACATGTGCTAGAGAGGGGAAGGCCCTGCTGAGCTAGGACAGTGATGCTTCACGAGGCTGGTGTTGGACAGGCCCATGAGCAGGTAGGGTCCCACAGATGTCCAGCAAGGTTCCCAGAGGCTAAAGAGATGAAGGTGGGGTAGGTGGGAGGCTGAGCGCACCCTCCCACACAGCCCATGTTTCTCTCTAAGTTTTCCCAGTCATCTGACCCAGCTCCACCCTCAGCACCAGCGGATCTTGAAGCAGCAGCAATCTAGTCAACCACCAAGGTAAAGCTTAGAGGAGAATTAGGGTTTGGGGGAGCCCCCTGCATGCTGAGTTCCCTTGTTCCTTCTTCTGGGATGCCTTCCCCATAGCCCTGCCAGCAAAGCCTCCCATACAGTGGCCCACCTCTGCACTCCCTCCCATCCTTCTTGACATCCTGCTCCCTGCTCACCACTTCTTGGAGAGTTTGCTGTTGGAGGGGTTTAAATTCTAACAGGACACTTGGCCTGGCTTGAAGTTCCCCAGCCAAGGAGCCTTGGTCTCAGCAGCCAGACCCTTATGCTAACCTCATGAGCCAAAAAGAGAAGGACTGGGTGGTAAAAGTGCAGATGGTTCAGCTGCAGAGTGAGAACCCCCGCCTGGATGACTATTACTACCAGGTGAGCCCAGGGGCCCTGCACAACCTCTGATCTTGGGATCAAGTGGGCCTGACTTCATGCGTCCTCAGAGATTCTCCCTTCAGCTCACCAGGGCCATGTGCCTTCAGGTGGGAGAGATGATTGCTAACAGATGGGGGCTGTATTTCTACAGCTGATTTCCAAACTCCTTCCTCTTCTACTCCTACATTTCAGCCAAATGGGATTATTTATGATTCCCCAAACACACTCTGAGGTTTTTGTCTCCATCCTTTGCCAGGCATTTCCCCTCTTCAGTCTTCAAATGAGGACTTTCTCATGTGGGTACACTTTGGTTTGTCTTGGAAATGACTTGTTTTAAATATCCATCTACTTTTACTTTTTAAGATCTAAAACACAAAAGAAGTAATAAGCGGTGGGGTTCAAATTTCTTGAACACATGCTGGCAGGCTTTGGGACTCCTTTCTGCCTGCTTCCTATCTGCCCTTTGTCCATGAGTTTATGAATTGCCTACATTCAACTCCAGAGGCCCCTGTCAAGGTTCCCACCTTTTAGCTCCTTCTTCTGGATAGTAGTTTCTTCCTTTGTTTGCACCAGGCTTCCAAACTCTTCTCCTTCTGGGAGTTCCCTGGCGGTCTATTGGTAAGATTCTGCACATTCACCACTGCAGCCTGGCAATCCCTGCTCTGGGAGCTGAGATCCCACATCAAGGTGTTGCAAGGTGCAGCCCGAAGAAAAAAAAAGAAAAAAGAAAAAAGGAAAAAAAAAAAAAAACCAAAAACTTAACAGGTGTAGAACTGTCCTAGATGCCAATTGACAGGAATACTTTCTTTGTGCTTCAAGCTGCTAATGGTCTTTGTGCTACCAGATAAGTCTGATTTCAGAGAGCACAGGTAGGCTCAGCAAACTAAAACAGGGAGGGAGAGGGTAGGGGTGTCTCATGTGTAACATGGTATAATGAATGCAGGAAGGTTGCAGACACTGGGACACGTTGGCATCCTGGCTCCCTGCTTTGCTCTCTGCCTTTGCATCAGATCTGATACTACCTCTTCAAGTCCTTAGGATGGGGATGCCAAGATACATGCCATGAGGCCCAGGGTGCCTAAGATGCTTTAGCATGGCTGCTAGAAGGGGCCTAAGGTGCCAGGAGCATTTCTGGAATGAACGCTCTTGGCAAAGGTGTGTTAGGAGGATGCACTGGAGAACCTTACTCCAAGTTCCACAGATGAGTGTGGACACATCTCTTCCATGGACTCTCAGGAATATTATCAGAAACTAGAGAAGAAGCAGGCAGAGGAAGAGCGGTTTGGGCGGAAGACCAAGGTTGAGTCCCTCAAGCTGGTCACACCTTATATTCAGAAGGCTGAAACCTATGAGTCAGGTAGGACTGGGGCTGAGCTGCCGGGTTGGACAGGCCATCTGGGTGGCCAGAGGTGGAAAGAAGAGGCCATGTGACTGCCTGGCTTCTTTTGTGTAGTGGTTCGAATCAAGGGTTCCCTGGGTCAGGTAGCTGTTTCGACGTGTTTCAGCCCTCGCCGAGCTATTGATGCTGTGCCCCACGGAACTCAAGAGCAGGTAGGAGTGTTTTCTTCCTGCAGCCTTTTCTCTCTCCCGTTTTGGAGCGAGGCCTAGAGCATTTAGGTTTGAGTTCAGACTGTGACCTAAGGTGAGGAAGAAGAGGTGTCAGACTGAGTAGTCTAGCCTTTCCAGCTCATTTTCTAGCTGGTGTAGGCTTGGGGGGCTGCTGCAGAGGTGTGGCTTACAGCCAGGGACTTTCTCTAGGAGACAGGAGCCGCAGGAAGTCAGAGGCTTCAGGTGTTGTACCGGATTGAGAAGGTAAGAGGTCAGCCTTAGTGCTGAGTTCCTTACCTCCCTTGAGAATAGCATATACTCACCTTGACCCCTTCTACCTCTCTCCCCATGCTCAAATTCCCAGATGTTCCTTCAGTTACTAGAGATAGAAGAGGGCCAGAAGGATGTGACTTCACAGCCCTGTGACCCTGAGCAGCAGAGCAACCAGGCTGAGAAGCTCTTCCAGGCCTTAAAGACCCATGAGCAGAATGATCTGGAGTAAGTGTGAGAGGGTCACACCTGGGCCCAGGAAGGAAAGGCTAAGGAGTTCCCTGGTGGCCTATGGCTTAAAAGTTAGGCATTGTCACTGCTATAACTCAGGTTTGCTCCCTGGCCCGGGAACTTCCTTCTGTCTTGGGGGCGCCAAAAAGACAATAGTTTCTGCCTCTCCTTCTGGCATGTAGAACTTTGCTCTGTAGAGTCTTGCAATGCTCCCCTCTGTCATCTGTAGGGAAGCAGCAGATGGCTTCCTCCAGGTGCTCTCCATCAGGAAAGGCAAAGCCCTAGTGGCCCGGCTGCTCCCCTTCCTGCCCCAAGATCGAGCTGTCAGCCTTCTTCTGACCATCACCCGCCATCTGCCTTTCCTGGTCAGGAGGGATGTGGCTGATCAGGTACTGTGGCATTGAGTGGAGGAAAGGAGGGTTTTGTGGACGGGTTAGGGGTGTTTCTTCCTCCAGGCTGTTTCTTCTCTTACTCCTCTCTGCAACCCTAAAGAAGCCAGAAAGAATACTTGGTAGGGGAGGGAATTACAGAACAAACCATCGCAGGAACAGCTGATCACCTTCAGGCACAATGAGCCAAGGAGAACCCATTGCTATACAGTTGCATAGGTATGAGTGAGCTCTAGATGATTGAGAAGATCAAGCTCCGTGTTAAGTGCTGAGCCCCACAGTACTTAGCTTAGGGGAAGGCATCCTAGAACGAGTGGGAACTGAAGGACCGGTGTTAGGGATGGAGACACCGGAGTGTGGTGTCTGGTAAGTAACCTAATGAGGAAGGGGTTAGAGGAAGGTCAGCAAGGAAAGAGGCTGGAGGTGAAGTTATCATGAGTCTGAGAGAGGTAATTTCTGACCTTCTTGCAGGCCTTGCAACTGTTATTCAACCCTCTGAGCAAATGTATCAGTCACTTGACATTCCAAGAACTCCTCCAAGGACTTCAGGGCCTCATGGAGCTACCACCTGGCTGCTCAGAGCGGCCGGTCACTGTGGTGCTTCAGAATCAGGTAACACATCTGGGAGGCCCCTGTCTTTCAACAGGTGCTCTCTGGAGTGGGGCCCATGCTCTGCTTTTTCAACACCTCTGTGATGCCGTGCTGCTGTCGTATCTAGAGTAGATGTCAACAAACCTTTTTGATAGTAAATCCTTTTTACTGAGAAATATTCTGAACCATACCACCTCCGTGTGTGTTTATAAATCACCTACATGGGAAGTTACTGTCGTGGCGCAGTGGTTAACGAATCTGACTAGGAACCATGAGGTTCCCTGGCCTTGCTCAGTGGGTTGGGGATCCGGCATTTCCGTGAGCTGTGGTGTAGGTTGCAGACACGGCTCAGATCCCACGTTGCTGTGGCTCTGGCGTAGGCTGGTGGCTACGGCTCCGATTTGACCCCTAGCCTGGGAATCTCCAAATGCCGCAGAAGCGGCCCTAGAAAAGGCAAAAGGGCAATAAAATAAAATAAAATGAAAAATTAAAAAAAAATCACCTACAAGGAACACTATGCTTATATTAGGTACATAATAAAATCAAGATGGGGCTCCAATGTGTATGTTTCATATCTTGTAAAACCCCATTGGGTTGTCTTGTGAACCCTTTTGGAAGACTTTGCCTAAAGCAACGCCTCTTAAAATGGGTCCACAGCCTACTGCATCCACCTCCTGGGTCTGTCACTGATCTACAGTCTCTGACCCTGGGGGTTGGAGATCACAAGTGCATTTAATCAACTCCCTGCCTGGAGAACCCTTTTGGTACAATCACAGCAGTGATTTCCTTGGAAAGAGCTCAAATTTCTCAGGCAGCCAGTGAGAACTTGATGGGTTATATAGGTGTCGGATTCCATGTGTCCCTGTGAATCTGCCCTTTTCATTGGGAAACAGTAGAGCTAGGGAAGCTCTGAAAGCCTCAGGTGGACCCTTTTTACCCTGGACACTTTAACACTTGCAGTTTGGAATATCTTTGCTCTACACTCTGCTGAGTCATGGGGAGCAGCTGGTATCCCTGGATTCTTCCTTAGAGGAACCCAACAGTGGCCGTACAGCTTGGTAAGATCATAAAGGTCTGGAAAACACCCTCAGTACCCCTGGGATGTGTAGGCTGAGCCAGGTGAGTTGTCTCCTGAGGTCTGCATTCAGGCATAGGGGAGGAGGTTGGACAGAGAAGGGAAGACTAGCAGAGCTGTAGCTGTTCTGCTTGTTTTCCTTTTTCTATAGTGCCCTAGACTGCTATTCCTCAGCAGACACAGTGTAAGGTAGTAATCAGAGAACAAGCTTTAAGAGCCAGACAGCCCAATGTTTGTATTCTGCCTCTGTCACTTACCAGCAACATAACATTGGGTACCTTACTTCACTTTTCTTAGTCTGTTTCCTCACCTACAAACTAGGGATCTAAGGAGATCTAAAGAGGTGTAAAGGCTAAACGAGATGAAAGATGGGTAAAGCACTAAGCACTGCCTGGCACATACCAAACATGCAGATGTTGTCTCTTATCTGCTGCAGGTACAGGGGGTGATAGCAAGCAGTGGTAGAAGGATAGTAAGAAACGTGGGTCTTGAGCATATTTCCTGCATCAATAGAAAGATGCTGATATATTTCTTTTTGTCTGGGCTCCAGGACAGACATGGTGGTTCTCACTGCCTGGGAGATAGCCCAGATGCCCACAGCCTCTCTGGCAGAACCCCTGGCTTTCTCCAGCAACCTCCTTCCCCTGTTCTGTCACCACGTGGACAAACAGTTGGTCCAGCAGCTGGAAGCTAGGATGAAGTAAGTTACTGTGGAAACAAGGTCATAGCCCCTTGTTTAAGCCCTAAATAGGTCCTGTCGCTTCTCTACTGCTTTTAAAGCAAGAGTAGGGAGGATAACTTGCTTTCAGAATTATTTCTAGACATTGGTATTTACAGACTGATGAGTCTGCTCCAGGTTAGGTCCCTATGTCCTGCAGGCCAATCTTTGAGTTTATTCCCAAGTGCTTTGGTCATTTGTCACTCCAAGCTATTTGCGGGCAAGAATTAATTTGAGAAACTGAACTGTTCATTCAAGAAATATTTGAAGATAACTTTTCTAGATGTAAACGCACGAAGCACATGTAGGTCATTTCTCCTTATAACATCATCTGCTGGAAAGAGACAGATAGTAATCCCATCACACAATTACTTCAGAAAACTGAATTGTTGGGAGTTAACACCTCTTCTCTTTATAGGTTTGCCTTGACCTACTGATGAGATTGTTCTGGAATATGTATATGTGGGAAGAGTTTAATCATTGGACACTAGCTATGTAGGGGTTATGCCAGCAGGGATCCAGAGAGTCTGAGGACAGTTCTGTCTTGATGTATTGGAGGTCTCTGCCCAAAGCAGTATCTCATGCCTTTCTTCAAAAATCTGAACTATGTGCCTAAAATGGCATGGCAAAATGAGGTATAATTAAAACAATAATAGAATGATGTGTTGCAGCATTTTTGTAAGTAAAGAGATGTAATGAAAACCATTTTCTTATGTGTGAAGCTTCACAATTGTCCTTAATGTAAGGGACAAGTCCTTGTTATGTCTAACAATAGTCTGACCTTGGAAACTGTTCCTGTGTTGCTGTTGTTTAATAAGTAGCCCTAGCTGAGCTAAGAGGGTTGCATAAAAGTACCTTCCTTGAGATGTGAAATGTTTGGTTTCCTTTGAGACACAAGGTCATGAAGTCATCAACAAACACAAAAAGAGTTCCTTTTTTCTGTGTATTTTTGCCATTGTGTTATTGTCATTAACAACAACAACAACAACAAAAGTTCCTTTCATGAACCAGGTACCCTTTTAGGGGGTGGTGTAACATGGTGACCAAGGAAAAGCCCCTGCTCTTCTGAAGCTTACATTCTGGTTGGAGAGGGACTAATGGAAGACGAGACATCAAGTAGTGATAAATACCATGGTGAAAACAAAACTGGATGATGAGTGACTGGAGTGGAATAGAAGGCCTGTCAGTAGAGGTTACAGTTAAGCTGGAAGAAATGATGAGTATTCCATGCAGAGGCACTAGTGGGCACAAAGCCCCCAAAGTGGGAATGACCTGAATGTATTTTGGGAAAAGAAAGAAGGAAAGTGTGGCTGAAGTATACAGATAAGGTGGGTGGGTGATGAGGTAGGAGCGAGGTGGGCAGGGTACACATCTGTAAGCTATAACTTTTTTTTTAATCTGGAATTGTGATGGGAAGCCATAATTTTAAACAGGGAGGTGACATGATGTGGTTTTGTTTTGAGAGTGTCTGACCGTTGAATTGTTAGGGGAACAGGAGCAAAAGCGGAGAAAAAATGTGTAGAAAGGTTTTTATTTGATTTTTCCTGAATCGGGGCAAGAATTGAAGAGCTGTGGGGACATGAAGCAAAGAAGAAGTTTGGAAAAGATTTTGGAAGAGCCGACAGACGTTACCAATAGGTTGGATATGGGTGGTAGTGAAACATCCAGGATGACTCTCAGGTGGAGTGAATGGTGGGTGCCAAGACTGAAGTGGGGGAAAAATGAGAAAAATACATTTGGGAGGGTTATAATCAACATTTTAGACATGGTACTATGAATCCTGTTAGAAATCCAAGTAAATGTATCAAGTAGGTCAAGAATAGTCCTGAGTTGGAGTTCCCGTTGTGGCTCAGTAGTTAACGAATCCGACTAGGAACCATGAGGTTGCGGGTTCAATCCCTGGCCTCGCTCAGTGGGTTAAGGATCTGGCGTTGCCATGAGCTGTGGTGTAGGTTGCAGATGCGGCACGGATCCTGAGTTGCTGTGGCTCTGGGATAGGCCGGTGGCTACAGCTCTGATTCAACCCCTAGCCTGGGAACCTCCATATGTCATGGGAGCGGCCCAAGAAATGGCAAAAAGACAAAGTCCTGAGTTAAAAGGAGAAGTTCAAGGATGAAGTCACAAAAGGAGGAGCTCTCAGCACATGGCTGTATTAGAAGTTAGGAGAGAGGAAGAGATGATGTAGGGAAAAAAGCCAACCTAGGGGACTGAAGGGGAGGTAATATGTAGAAAATCGGGGAAGTAGTGTCAGAGGAGTTGGAAAGAAAGTGCTTTAAGAATGGAGTGAGGAATAAGGAGAGAGTTAAGAAAGGAGTGAGGAATGAGGAGAGAGAAGTGGTGATTGGTTGTGGCAATAAGATCATTGACCCTGAGGGGTCGTTTTGGTAGAGATGGTGGCCTGAATAGAAGAGTTGAGGAGAATAAAGAGGGAATGACTACAAGAAGGATCAACTTGCAATCTTGTGAAAAGGATGTAGAGAAATGTGACCGTAGGTAGTAGTCAATGTATATAAAGGAAGGATTTTTTTTTTTTTTTTTTTACTTTTTTTTAGGGCTGCATCTGTGATATATGGAGGTTCCCAGGCTGGGGGTCAAGTCAGAGCTACAATTGCCAGCCACAGCCACGGCAACACAGGAACCTAAACACATCTGTAACCTACACTACAGCTCATGGAAACCCACTGAGGGAGGTCAGGGATTGAACCCGCAATCTCATGGTTCCTAGTCGGATTCGTTAACCACTGCGCCATGACGGGAACTCCAATGGGTGTTATTTGATCTCAGCATCATGTCAACTTCCTCACGATGGATAGGTCCAGCTACCAAGGACACTGCACCACTCAGAGTGTGTGAGCAAAAAACAGCTCAGTAAGGAAGGCTGAGAGAAGAAGCAGGGACCAGCCTGCAATAGACAGGAGGCAGCTGGAGTGAGAAGGCAAAGGGTAATGCCACAGAGAGAGAACAGCTGTTGCAGCCTCCTTAGGGAGCTAATGGATGCCCTCACTTCTCATCAAAAATGAGCTTGATATTAAGACTGATCCGACTTTTTTGGAGTGGGTGGGAGTGGAACGCAGCGTGGCAGAGATGTGTAACTGGGCGGAATTTCAGCGCTGCTTTTTCCCAAAAAGTCACGAGACTGACAGCGGGTGGGCTGTACTGCGCATGCGCAGGAAGCAACTGCGCGCAGGGGACCGGAAGGAACAGCGGGCCCAGAATGACTGCAGAGAAGGCAGCAGGAAACGCTGAAGTCATGGAGCGGGTTTTACCCGTGTTGTTGGTGTCGGTCCCCTCCGAGGCAACGGGGCGGCTGGGATCCCGGGCGCAGCTGCACAGAGAACAGGAGGTCCTGGGGAGCCTGACAGCTGCAGGGTCCCTTCAGGTGCTTTCCTTGGCTCCGGGCGGCCGGGGCGGCTGCGGCTGCTGCCTGGACGGCCCTTTTCGGCAGTAAGTGCTGAGGCCTGGCCTGTCCGTGCAGGGGAAGCCAAGCCAAGGCTAGCCCCTTTGCTCCCCTCCTGTCCTAGAGGTAGCGAGAGAGGAATGACGACGGAGGGCAACGCCTCAGAGGCTGGCCTGGTTCTTTCTCGGAACCTTTTCTTCCCAAGTGGCGTCTCAGCCCGGTCCTTTCTGGTTTTGAGTGGTGGGAGACCATCCTGATCCTCTGCAGCTGCGGAGAAACTGGAATGGGTCTGTTTGGGCGCTGGTTGAGTAATTGTCGCCTTGCTTTGCAGCACGCCCATTTTCTGTTAAATCTGTTGGAGATGTCAGCTGTGGAGGGGGGGAATCCTCTGTAATTTGAATTAGCCTGTTTGTTTCGTTTTGTAAAATGGCCTTTTACTTCATTTTGGACTTTCCCTTTTCAAGGACAGAGCCTAGTTTTTCTACTCACTCATTCACTCAACAGATTCTCATGAGCTTTTTGTTCGTTAGCTAGTAGCAGTGCCTAAAAAGTGTAATGAGACAGTTCTTCTATGTGAGGTTGTATGGTTGGGAGAAAAGAGACATAATTTCAATCATGTATTACTTTCCACACTGTACATCATTAAGTTCGAGAGTACCTCCTGACTCTTCTAGTGGACTCTTTCTAATAACAGAAAACATGTTAGAAATATTCTGTTTACGGCTTAGTAGCCAGGGAAGATTCTTACCCTGGAGTCTCCAGATCCTATAACAGTGACTGACAGTAGAGATTCGTTTGTAAAATCAGTAAATGCTTTAGCCTGTTTCATGTTTGTCTTCCTTATTCCTGATCTCTAATTGCTAGGAAAGAACGCTTTCCTTACTGGAAGTTAGTTTATTGAACAATGTTAAGTACCTATGACCACAGCCCTGTAAAGAATGAGGCAGAAGAACTCTAGGTGTTTGAGAACCTAATAGAAGATAAGCAGAACACATATGAAATAATGGGGGCTTTCATAAACTATTATATAAAATTAGAGTGAGGGAGGATCAAGAGGGCTTCTTTTTAGTTTTTTTTAGTTGAATTAAATTTTAATTCAGTTAAAATACTTAAAAGGGTAGAAATAATGACAGGTTTATAGTGTGCAGAATTTGCATCCTAATTTTCTCAAGGAATATAAGGTCCTTTGTATACTGTTGAAATCACTGTACACTCTATAGTCATTTCACTGAAAATCTTGTTTTTCCACGTGTCAGTGTAGTTCTATATGCAAGTTATATCACTGGGTTTATAGTATTCTGTCTTTTAAATATATCTTAATTTGTTTAATTTTTTCAGTATTTGACATTGAGATTTTTCAGGTTTTCTGAGTAAACAGGAATTGACTATTTATGAAACATTATCAATTTAAATATAAAGACAAATAGAAAGTGTCAATATTCTTCTCTAATAATAACAATACCACCAAGTCCACTGTTTCTAGAAAAAACAACTTACTACTTCTGTAGAAAAAAACTTTTTTAAAAAGATGTAGCTTTTTCAGCATGGTGGTCTCAATCTCATTCCATTGCATTGTTTTTAGATTTGGGGCACTTTTATTTTTTTTTTAAAGTAACTTTATTTATTTTTGTATTTTTAGGGCCAAACCTTTGACATATGGAACTTCTGAAGCTAGGGGTTGAATCAGATCTGCAGTTGCTGGCCCACGCCATGGCCACAGCAATGCGGGATCTGAGCCTCTGCTGCAACCTACACCATAGCTCACAGCAACACCAGATCCTAAACCCACTGATCGAGGCCAGGGATTGAACCTGCATCCTCATGGATTCTAGCTGTTGGTAACCCACTGAGCTATAATGGGAACTCCTTAGAGTAACTTTATTTCATTATTTAATCTGAAGTTGTAGCATCATTAGTCTTTTTCCATCCTTGTTAGCCATATTGGTTGTTGGGTTTTTTTTTTTTTTTTTTTGGTCTTTTCTAGGGCCCCACTCGCGGCATATGGAGGTTCTCAGGCTAGGGGTCTAATCGGAGCTACAGCTGCCGGCCTATACCAGAGCCACAGCAACGAGGGATCCGAGCCATGTTTGCAACCTACATCACAGCTCAAGGCAACGCCGGATCCTTAACCCATTGAGCAAGGTCAGGGATCGAACCCGAAACCTCATGGTTCCTAGTTGGGTTCGTTAACCACTGAGCCACGGCGGGAACTCCTATTTTGATATTATAATACTTAAAATATTCTGTAATGGCCTGTCCAGCATGTTAGCCATTAGCTATTAGTTTCTCAGTTGCACTACCCACTTTCAAGTGCTCACTGGCCACATGTGGCTGTTGGACAGTGCAGATATGAAGGACACTTCCATTATCACAAAGTTTTTGTTGGGCAGAGCTTCTTACTGTGCTATTTAAGTCTTCAAAGTTTCTGAATATAAATAATCACTTTAAAAAAAAATCATTGAAAGCATTTAAATGAACAAAACATATTGTTAGGGAGTTCCCGTCTCGGGAGTGGCCCTAGAAAAGGCAAAAAGACCAAAAAAAAAAAAAAAATTTTTTTTGTTAGTTTTTAGCACCACCTCTTATAAATAATACAAGTATTTGGTGGTTGGAACTTATGCTTGATCATGACAAATTCCTTTAAACATGTCATTGTCAGGATTTAGGATGAAGAAATAAAACAGCCACCATTTCTTGTTCCTTGCCACCTTTTTACCACCCACTTCTATATTCTTGTTTTTCAGTGAAGGAGGCTGCGGGGAAAGAGGTGAAGAAGGGAAAGGAGGAAAGGGAAAGGGACAGGAAATCCTAGGGCAGTTTACATTCCCTTAGGTTGTATATAGAATAAATGCTATTAGGTAAACTAAAGAGTTGTTCTCTACTCGTCCTGTCCGTTTACCCTCACCACTGTGGGTAAATATTAATGTGGGTATAGAATATGATAAATAGTCTGTACTTTTTCCTTAGGTTTGTATGGGAGGATTCTCATAACAGTGGGACACCAACAGACAAGCCCAGACTGCTTGCTCTTAGTGAAAATTATGAACTGCTCATCTATGAGTTTAATTTGAAAGATGGAAGATGTGATGCAACCGTTTTGTATAGCTATAGTGAGGAGACATTGCAAAAGCTCATTGGAGATCAAAATGTCAGTAAGTATTTGCAAGTGGTCTTTTAGCATGTTTGAATCCATATAATTTTATATATTTCAGGAAAAGTTCTTACAGAGATGAAATCAGAAAGGGATAATCTCCCTTGTCCCATACAGTAGGCACCTAGCTACATGAGGCTACTAAGCCCTTAATGTAGTTAATATGAATTAATATGTCCTTTGCATGTCAAATACATTCCAGATTTGAAGAATTAGTATTTAAAAGTTTTTGAGTTATTACATGTTGATCTGATATTTTGACTATGGGGTAAATAATATATATTAAAATCAGTTTAACCTGTTTATTTTTTTAAATGCAGTTACTAGAAAATTTAAAATTACACGTGGGCTCATATTTGGTGGCGCACATTGTGTTTCTGTTGGACAGTGTGAGAGTGAGACAGAGCTGTTTGCTATATCCCATCCTGAAGGCTGAAGGCAGCAAAAATCAAAGCAGTCAGGCCTTTATTTTTAAGGCAGTAGTATCTTTGCCACCTTGGTTATAAGGTTCCTTCTTTTCCTTTTTTTTTTTTTTTTTTCTTTTCTAGGGCGGCACTTGTGGCATATGGAGGTTCCCAGGCTAGCGGTCCAATCAGAGCTGTAGCTGCCATCCTATGCCAGAGCCACAGCAATGCTGGATCTGAGCCGTGTCTGCGGCCTACACCACAGCTCACAACAACGCTGGATCCTTAACCCACTGAGCAAGGCCAGGGATCGAGCCTGCAACCTCGTGGTTCCTACTCAGATTCGTTAACTACTGTGCCACGACTCCGTCTTTTCCTTTTTATAAAGAGTCTATGATTGTTCTTTTGGGGTCGTGTGTGTTAGTAGTCTTTTTAAATCTTCTGGTGTGCTGCCACACTCTGGCCATAAACAGAAGGCACAGAGACATCATAGGTCATCTTTATTTATCCCCTTACCTACTTTCCAATGACCATTTACTTAAGTGAGTTTGATCAATAATTGCCTAGAGTTGGGCTTAGTCAAATGTCTGTTCTTTTTTATTTTACCTGTTTGTGTTATGTTAACAGAATCATATTTACAAATTGTAAAATTATAACCAATGAGTTTGATACAATATTCTTTTGTTTTATAGGTATATCTTTATTATCTTTGAGAATTCTGTCATTTCACAGTAACAGATCATTATTATTCATCAACAAATGTATCGTCCTACACATTATATTTCCTGAAAGAAATGCTGACATTAGGGTACTCAGCTGTTTCACATTACCCTTACCTGCACAGACGGTGGACAGGATTATTGACACACAGCTCTGCAGAGGAATTCTTTTTGTTTTGAGTAGTTTAGGCTGGATCTGTATCCTTGTTGGTAAAGGTGTTTATAGGTCGGGGAGGAGAATACCTATAAAGATGGGCCTTGTAGGCTTTTAGGTTTAGGGACTGGACTATAGGTAGAATTGTTAGCTTTTCAGTAATGCTTTCAGGGAAAAAGATGTTCATGAACTTAAAATACTAGTTACATTGCTTTATATTCCATTCAAATGTTTTTCAGATTATAAGTATACATTGGTTTTATAGTCTTAATCGTCTTCTGCAGCCAAATGTTGTTTTTAAATTGTGTGTGTTCTACATTACCTTTTTATTCAGAATCTTCTTACCAAATACCTACTTTGTGCTTGTCCGAGGAAGGATTTAGAGGACTGCTTAGGATGTGATATACACATTTTCATGTATGAATGTAATATGTCTCTTATCTCTAATGATGATTCCATCATGCTAGACAATAATATAGTTTACATAACCATTTTTAATTTGTTTTTGGAAAGCATCATGGATTTTTTTGTATTTAGCAGATTCATAGGTCATCAACAAAATTATTTTTTAAAGAGTGACCCCTTGAATGTTTTTGGAACTTTGACCTCTGCATTTAAGAAGTAGTTCTTCTGCAGTTCCCGTCATGGTGCAGTGGTTAACAGAACCGACTAGGAATCATGAGGTTGTGGGTTTGATCCCTGGCCTCGCTCAGTGGGTTAAGGATCCCGCATTGCCGTAAGCTGTGGTGTAGCTTGCAGATTCGGCTTGGATCCCGAGTTGCTGTGGCTCTGGTGTAGGCCGGTGGCTGCATCTCTAATTAGACCCCTAGGCTGGGAACCTCCATATGTCACGGGTGCGGCCCTAGAAAAGACAAAAAGACAAAGAAGTAGCTCATCCTTTTACTTATATCATAGCCTGTATCAAAATTTCTGTTGTAGGAGTTCCCGTCGTGGCTCAGTGGTTAACTAATCCAACTAGGAACCATGAGATTGTGGGTTCGATCCCTGGCATCGCTCAATGGGTTGAGGATCCGGCCTTGCCGTGAGTGTGGTGTAGATTGCAGACGCTGCTCGGATCCTGAGTTGCTATGGCTCTGGCTCCGATTGGACTCCTAGCCTGGGAACCTCCATATGCCTCGGGTTTGGCCCTAAAAAAGACAAAAAAAAAAAAAAGAAAAAAAGAAAATTTCTGTTGTGAAAAATGTTATAGCATATTGGATTAACTTCATTTTTGTTGCCAGCAGAGCACAGTTATAGGACTGTGCTGTCCAACACAGTAGGCATATGTTGCTGTTGAGCACTTGAGATTGGCCAGCATGACTGAAGAACCGAATTCTTAATTTATTTAACTATCAGATTTAAAGTCTGATAATTGAATTGATTCAGTTATTGGAGAGCTTTTGAGTATATTTGGAACAACTTTGGTTGTTCCAAGTTCTCAAATATTAATTTTTGAAGTCTAAATACAGACCAGGTATTTCCAATGAAAATTCATCGTCTAAGTTGAGATGGACTGTAAATTTAAAATAACCAGATTTGAACACTTGTATGAAAAAAAGATGTAAAATACCTCAATTTTTTACAATTAAAAAAAAAAAATTATGACCTCACCCGAGGCATATGGAAGTTTCCAGGCCAGAGACTGAATCTGAGCAGCAACTGCAATGTACACCACAGTTGCAGCAAAGCCAGATCCTGTAACCCACTGCACTAGGCCAGGGATTGAACCCATGCCTCCATAGTGACCTTAGCACCTGCAGTCAGATTCTTAAACCACTGTGCCACAGCAGGAACTCCTCAATTTTTAAAAGATTTATTACATGTAGAGATGATAATATTTTGGATGTGTTGGGTTAAATAAATTCTTAAAATTAGGTTCACTGGCTTCCTTTTACTTTTTTAATAAGGCTACTGAGAGATTTACAATGACAGATAAGGCTTGCATTATGTTTCTTTTGGACGGCACTGTTGTAGAACACTAGTGGAAAATATTAGAGATGTTTCAGGACCTGGCACAGGGTGGAGATTTAGCAAGTATTGTTGAGCAAACTCTCTATCAGATCATTTATTGGTTCACCAACTTCATAGTCACCTGGTTAATGTGACAGGGTTGTTAGTGTCCATTTTCCTTCTGTTATTATTCCTATAAGGTTGGAGCATCAAAGTCTGTAACTCTATCTTGTCCTGTGTTTTAAATGGTTAGGTATACTTAAGACTGGCATTTTCTTTAACTCTTACTCAAAGACATTTTTGACATTGTGGATGGCAGACATGTAGCTCATGTGGACTTAGCACTTCATCAAGAAGATATGTGTAATGAACAGCCACAGGAGCCATCTACGATTTCTTCCTTTACTTCACTGAAAGTGTCTCAAGACCTCGATGTTATAATGATTGTCAGCTCCTCCAACACTGCAGTTGCTCTTAACTTAAATTTGTATTTCAGGTATGTGGATCACTTCCTTCTCTAATTTGAGGTGAATAATTGGACCCATAAGAGGTTAAAAATGTATGTGTTAGCTTTTTTGTTTGTTTTAACCAGTTTTCTTCCTCTATTTGTTGATCATGTTCTAGCTACTGCATAGTAAGCTTACAGTATAAAAATTTGTACAGACGACCACCTTTTTATTTCGGGATGCATGTCCAGGTTTGATTTTGATTTATATATGTTATATGTGGCTTATATCATCATAGATGAAGAGTAGTCAAGCACATTTTAAAAAGCCCTTGGCTATTATGCGTTATTTAATCACCTCTTGTCAACACTAGAGTAGAAGAGAAATGGGACTTAGCCTGTTTTAGTGTTGTGCCTTATGTAGCTCAGGGTTCTGACTGCCTAAGGGATCACTTTTCACTTTAGGGACTTTGAGAAGATATATTAACCTCGCTTTCTCCAGTTGAGAATTTCCTCAGGTGTTTCCCTTGGAAGGCCCACACTTTTAGCTTTCTAAATGTATTGGTAAAAATTGAGTACTTCCTTTTTTTTTTTTTTTCTTTTTCTTTTTACGGCTTCACCTGAGCATATACAAGTTCCCAGGCTAGGAGCTGAATGGGAGCTACAGCTTCTGGCCTACACCACAGCCACAGCAACCCTGGATCTGAGCCGCATCTGCAACCTATACCACGACTCACTGCAACACCGGATCCTTGACCCACTGAGCAAGACCAGGGATCCAACTCACATCCTCATGGATACTAGTCAGGTTTGTTACTGCTGAGCTACAAAGGAACTCCCTACTTCTGTTTTCTAATGTTTGAGAGGAATATGTATATATGTGAGTGTACACACACACAGAACAGCCTATTTATTGCAACTTGCTTATCTTAAAATAGGCTAATCTGTGACTTTCAGTATTTAGGGCCATTTCAAACCATTAGGATTTTTGGTCATAACTTCATATGAATGAAATAAACAAATATCTGAGTACAAATTGGAAATGTACTTTGATGGGCTAATTGCTCATTGTTTGGTTCACAAAAAAGGGTTAATTTCCTCTTCACTTATCAGCCAGAACTTCTTCCTACTGTGATATTTTTCATTTGTTTCAAATGGCCTTTTAACACTTTTTTCTTTTTTAAAAAATCTTTTCTCTATGTCTGAGTCTATTTCTGTTTTATAGTTATGTTCATTTGTGCCATATTTTAGATTCCATATGTAAGTGATATTGTATGGTATTTGTCCTTCTCTTTCTGACTTATTTCACGTAGTATGAGAATCTCCAGTGGCCAAAGGGGAGAAGCGAAGAAGTGGGATGGATGGGGAGTCTGGGGTTGGTAAATGAAAACTATTACGTTTAGAATGGATAAGCAATGAGGTCTTACTATATAGCACAAGGAACTATACTCATTCTCTTGGGATAGACCATGATGGAAGATAATGAGAAAAAGAATGTGTATACACACACACACACACACGCACACATACACACATGAATATGACTGGGTCACTATGCTGTACAGCAGAAATTGACTCAACACTGTAAATCAGCTATACCCTAATAAAAAATGTTTGATTTTAAAAAATCGTTGAGCAGGGATGATGAGCACATTTTAAGACTGTGTGCTTATTTATCTGTAGGTCATTTTCACCAACTAAAATATGTCCTTATGTGTAGAGTTGACTCCTAATCTTCTTCCTTGGAAAACAGTTTGACAGGTGAGGAGGGAGGAAAGCCACCTCAGCTGCTCTGGTGAGTGTAGGGTTCTTTTCCTCTGCATGTTTTGGCTGCATCCCAGGAGAACACTGAAGAGAGCACCAGACACTTCCTCAGGACAAATTTCACTGAAGTCAGCCCCTGTAACATCAGCCAGTGAAGACTACTGTTCTGTTCCCTGGAGTCAATTTAGGGATCTGTCCTGTCCAACTAAATGAGTGATCGCTATCCATTACCTGTTTACATCGGTGCACTTTAATTGTGTGACTTCTCCAGGAAGTTGACTGGGTGTTTCTTTTCTAAGAGTGCTCTGAAATATGAAAGTGTTTGTACCGTTCCGGCCTCCTGACACTAGTTCTTTCCCACCCCCACCGAACGTCAGTCCTCTCTTTTCGTTTATCAAGTCCTGTCCATGCTCTGAGTTCCACCTCTCTCGTAAAGTTATTCCTTATTAAAATTTCTTCCGTTTGTACATTTCTGCTCATTTTATGATTCTCCCCTTCAGACTTCTCGAGCACCTCTGCTTTGAACTACAGTTTGGCACTTCATTGGGTGTTCTTGTTTCTCTGATTGTGTGTGTGTGTGTGTGTGTATGTTTCCTATGGAGTTTGTAAGCTCCCTGTAAGTTCCTCATGGTTTGTTCATTCAGTTCACTGTCAGTGACTTTTCCGTCTAGTTTACCTTAGCTGTCCTTTCCCATAGTTATACCCTGGGCTTTGTCATTATGTGAAACTGCTCCTGCCATGAATCACTGTTCTGCACACCCCAATCTGGCCACAGTTGCTCCAGCTTTAGAGCTTGCTTACCCAAGTACCCCCACTTCTGTCATCTGGTGTCATTGGAATCCCAGTCCTTTGAGTTCACAAGAGAAGACAGGAGGGGGTCCTGTTTTCATGTCCCTCCCTTGGCAGCATAGATTCTGTGACCCGTCATTTCAGTCACTTTCTTGCATGTGCCCTAAACTCTTGCTCCTGCCCTGTGGTAGCACTTGGTCTGACAAATCCTTTTCTTTTATTCTGCCTTCTCATTCCCTGCACCCAAGCAACTGCACATCTGTGAGAGAACCAGAAAGGAAAATGGGGACCACTCTAAGTTCACACTCGCTACCTTCTGCGGTCTCTCATGTTGCCTGGAAATTTTACAATGACTTTTCATGAGTCCATTCTTTACAACAGTGGTATTAAACCTCCATTTTCCTCGAACCTCTGTTCATCTCTTTCCTTTCAGTTTACCTCCTACTTTATGAAAGAAGTGGAACCCATCTAAAGGGAGCCCTTTCAGTTTCTCACAGGAAATTGCAAATCCCCCCCACACCCCGTCCTGCACTCATCTTCTCCATCTTCCGTCCTCTTGCAATGAAAGGGTTCCCTCCTCCCATGAAGGTCCATCCCTCTGTGTGTGCTCTGGATCCCATTCCTCCCCTCATCCTCAGGGACTGGTTTCTGTTTCCTCTCTTATCTACATCTCCAGCCTCTTTTGAGTATTAGGTCCACGTCCAGTTAATCACCAGGTCCTAGCCGTTCTGTCTCCTGAGTCTTTCTGGAATCTGTCCACTTGTCTTAACTCCTCTGCCATCACTGGTCCGTGCTGCTGTCCTCGCTTACTTGAACTAGCCTAACAGCCTTGTAATTACTCTCCTCATAGCTGTTCTCCCCCCGTCAAATCCATCCTCTGTGGAGTAGGCAGAGGGGTGATGTTAAAATGCATATCTTATTAGAGGACGGCCAGGTCTGAACATTGGGGGACAGGGTGTCTTTTCTCACTGTCACCTGGCCATCTCTAACTTCTTTTCGTCATCTCCTTGACAAATGTATGTCAATCTGTTCCCTTCAAATTGCTGAAAGGGTCAAAGGTTTATCATTTAAGTGCTCAGGGGGCTTACGTGCATCCCATTCTCCCCACAGCTGCTCTTCTGTGTCTGATCATATGGCTTCTTTGCTTAAAACCCTTCTTTAGCTTCTTTCTCTCCCAAGATCCAAGCTAAAAGTCTTGAAGCCTAGCCCCATCTGTCCCCTGCCAAGGTCATCCCTCACCATGTTGCTTCTCATTGACTATCTTTTGCCACCATAGCCTTCTTTATGCTTCTGATATGTGACAGCCATCTCTTCATCTACACCTGCACTCATACTTTGTCTTCCTAATTCTTATGCATTCCCGTGGTCTCAGCCTCAGTCTTATTTGTCGGGGTGGTATGGTGAGTGATTAAGAGCCTGGGCTTATGATCACCTTTACCTGGTTCAAATCCAGTTCCACTGTTTCTCTGAGCCTCAGTTTCCCATATCTTCAAAAGAAGCTTATTTTACCTCATGAGGTTGTTGGAAGTCTCAAATATATTAGTTTAGGTAAAAGTTTTTTGGTTTGTTTTGGGGTTTTTTTTGTGTGTGCTTTTTAGGGCCAAATGTGAGGCGTATGAAAATTCCCAGGCTGGGGTAAAATCAGAGTTGCAGCTGCTGGCCTACGCCATAGCCACAGGAATACCAGATCCGAACTATGTCTGCGATCTATACCACAGTGCACGGCAACACTGGATCCTTAATCCACTGAGCAAGGCCAGGGATTGAACCCACTTCCTCATGGATACTAGTTGGATTCGTTTCTGCTGCACCACCATGGGAACTCCCTAGGTAGAAGTTTTAATTTCTTCCTAAACTTAAATTCCCCTAAGGGTCAAATTTTTAAATATTGATATATAATTGACATATAAAATTATATTAGTTTCAAGTACACACGTATATGGGTATATTGTGAAATGATTACTATAATCAATCTAGTTAACATTGATCTCCACACATAGTTACAAATGAATCACAATTTAAGGTTGACTTTGTATCACTCTGCCTTCCATTGCTATGCCTTGAACAATGGAGAATAGGAGTCGGAGTCAGGAAAACTTATTGTCTGTATACTTTCTACCTTTCTACGCCGACACCTCCGCCCCATACCCCCCTCTATTTTTTTTTTTTTTTTTTTTTTTTGTCTTTTTGTCATTTCTTGGGCTGCTTCCCGCGGCATATGAAAGTTCCCAGGCTAGGGGTCTAATCGGAGCTGTAGCTGCCAGCCTACTCCAGAGCCACAGCAACGTGGGATCCGAGCCGCGTCTGCAACCTACACCACAGCTCACGGCAATGCTGGATCGTTAACCCACTGAGCAAGGGCAGGGATCGAACCCACAACCTCATTGTTCTTAGTTGGATTCGTTAACCACTGTGCCATGACGGGAACTCCACCCCCCTCTATTTTTAACAGGGGCAGTAATAACACAGATTTGGGGTTGATCATCATTTTTTACTGTGGCTATTATTTTTAAATATAGGCAACACCCAGGACACCTATTATGTGAAAGAACTCTAGAAGACATTCCTATTGAAGGCCCTAAGGGGATAGATGAAGATGATCCTGTTAATTCTGAGTACAACATGAAATTGACCAAGTTTTCCTTCCAAGTCGATAGGTACAGAAGCCTCCTTTTTGGATTGACTTTATTATTTCCATTATTTGTCTTGCTGACACTGTATCTTTTCACTCAAAGTCTTTACAGAGGTAGACGCTTTTATATTCTTCAGTGCACTTTTGCTTGGTTTCATATTTTACTTAGTTCCTTTTAGTGTGACAGATGGGAATTCTGCAGTTCTGCCCTATCTTCCAGGTCTTGGAAAGCCCAGCTGTCATCACTGAATGAAACAATAAAGAGCTCTAGGCTGGAAGATTACTGTTGTGCTCCATGGTTCCAGGATATTTTGCATTTGGAGTCCACTGAATCTGGTGACCACCGTACCTGTGTGCCAAGCTGGTCCTTCATTCTGCAGAATGTAATGCACAGCCAGTATAATTTTCCACAGAAAGGTCCTTCCAAGACCGTTGATCCAGGAAGATCATGGAAAAGAATGCGCATCAGTGAACAGGAGGAACCCTTTGAGCTTACATGTGTGTCTGTGACAGGCTTTACTGCACTGTTTACTTGGGCGGTGGAAAGGACAGGCTGTACCATTGCCCTATGGGATTTGGAGACCCAGGGCATGCAGTACTTTTCCCTGGGTAAAAGATGTATTCCTGTAGACAGCAGTGGAAGCCAGCAACTGTGCCTTGTTTTAACAGGTGAGAACATCTTGTATCAGATTGAGATTCATTGTGGAGAGGTGGTCTCATCTATTTTACCTCTGCTGACCAGGTGGTGGTAGTGCCTTCTGGTTCCTCTAAGCATAGCCTTTTATGGAGATAATTTGGTGTTAGTCTCAGTGATGTTGTCTCGGATTTTTTTTTTTTTTTTGGCCGCACCCTTGACATGTGGAAGTTCCCAGGCCAGGGATTGGACCCAAGACGCTACAGTGACAACACCGGATTCTTAACCTGGTGTGGTACAAGAGAGCTCCCTGAGATGTTCAGTTTGTAATTAAGTTCATTTCATTTCTGCTCAGCTGAATGCTGAAATACTGAGTCAGAAAGTGTTTAAGAGTAAGGTAGGCTGGTTTTAACCCAGGGAGTCTTTCATGGGACTTCAGTCACTTCACATAAATGTTGTAAGTTGGCAGCTCGTGAGCTATGTATGAACTCAAATTTATTTTGCTTGGCTTGCACTTCATAGAGTTTTTAAAACAATTTTATTTATTATAAACATGTAAAATTAGAGGATTTCACACAAAATCTAGATTTCCAGTTGTTACTGAAAAATTAGAAGATTTGGCACCCTTAGCCCCATTCCTGCACAGTAATTTATGGATTAGAGCTGGATTTCAGTGTTCTTAGATGGGCCACTTTCTTTCAGGTTAGGTTTTCTTGCACTACTCTTCCCACCTGCTTAGCCCTTGTAGGCATTTGGGTTTGGTATGTCAGGTATATATTGGTTTAGCATATATGTCATAATCTCCTATAAAGGTACTGAGTGTTCTCATAGAACTAACCATGTGTTTCTTCTTCAGTATCACAGGTTTTTTTTGTTTTGTTTTGTCTTTTCTAGGGCCGAACCCACGGCATATGGAGGTTCCCAGGCTAGGGGTCTAATCGGAGCTGTTGCTGCCAGTCTGTGCCACAAGCGCAGCAATGCGGGATCCAAGCCACGTCTGTGACATACACCACAGCTCACAGCAATGCTGGATCTTTAACCCATTGAGCAAGGCCAGGGATCCTGCAACCTCGTGGTTCCCAGTTGGATTCGTTAACCACTGAGCCACAACAGGAACTCCCCCACTTTAGTAATCATATTTTTCTGTGTGTTGAGAGCATGCTATTACTTGTTTTCTTTTAGTAAATCAGAAATGTGGTATCTTGGTAAATAGTTAAAGGTTCCAGGTATTGATTGTGGAAGATAGTACAGTTGTATTATTTAATAGGATGCATTGCTCTTAGGAGAATTTGCCTTGTGGTTAGTGTCTAAAAAATAACATTCTTTGAAAAATTATGGTGAATTTTTTAATTAAGGTCATATTTGTTACTGGTATTCAATAATATATTTGTAATTACAGTGGTGAAGTATTGAGTAATTAGAAATTAATTCCTATTATAATCCTAAAGCCTAAGTCCTAACAATTTATCAAAGCAAACTTTGGTTTCTCTTACAGAAAATGGACTCTCTCTGGTTTTGTTTGGTTTGACTCAGGAGGAGTTTTTAAATAGACTAATGATCCATGGAAGTGCCAGCACTGTGGACTCACTTTGCCATCTCAATGGTTGGGGGAGGTGCTCCATCCCCATACATGCCCTAGAGGTAACAGATTTAAATGTCTGTAGAACTTTGCTTGATTATTTTGTTATCTACTCTCATTTGATTAAAAATTTAGAAAATTCATCTAACCTAGCAGTGAAAGATCTGTAGTCTCTACCCATCCATTTTCTTAGTTTTGGCTATTTCATTATCCTAATTCTGCTTAGCAGTTTACCCTTTTTGGCTTTAAAAGATCTAAGATCATAATAAACACTATTTAAGACAAAATATTTTAATACATGGAGGCAAAAATAAGCTGATGAGAATAAATAACGTGGAAATAAGCTATGGACAGCTCTTATTCCTACTTTACTGTTCCTACTCTTCTAACCCAGCTGTAGTAGTGACATAACCTGAATTTATATGGCATTTTATAGTTCATAAACACTCTTTTCTATTCATTCTCTAAATTATCCTAAAATAATCACATGAGATGGGTTGGGTAGTTTTTATTCATTTCATTTTACAGATGAAAAACCTAAGGTTCAGAATGGTTGAGTGAGTGGCCCACAGCCATACTAATAAGGCAGGAGCTAGAATCAAAGTTGGGCACTTTGTCCTATACCACACAGGCATGAAAGGTAGAAAACTGGAAGTTAATAATGTTGGGTGCCAGTCTGTTTTGTTTTGTTTTTAAAACCCAGTTCCCACAGCATATCAAAGTTCCCAAGCCAGGGATTGAATCTGAGCTGCAGCTGCATCAATGCTGGATCCTTTAACCCACTGTGCTGGGCTGGGGAGTGAACCTATACCTCTGCATCAACCTGAGCCATTGCCAACAAATTTCAAACCTATTCTGCCAGTCTGTTTTTTTAATAACAGCTTTATTGAGATGCAAGTCACAAACTGTAAAATTTGTCCATCTAATGTACAACTCAGTGGTTTTTAGTATGTTTGGAGTTATAAAACCATTCCCACTATCAAATTCCAGAACATTTTTATCACCCCAAAAGAGAAACAGCACATGTATTAGCAGTCATTCCCAAATCTTCATAATTTCCAAACACTGATTTTTCTGTCTCTGTATTTGCCTATTCTGTACATTTCAGTTCAATGGAATTATAAAATATTGGTCTTTTCATGACTGGCTTCTTTCATTGATGGCGTTTCCCTTTTGGCTATCATGAATTATCCTTCTGTGAACAGCGGTGTTCTAGTTTTTGTGTCACCATCTGTTTTCATTTCTTTCTGGTATATACCTGGCAGTGGAATTACAAAGTCATTTAACTTTTTGAAGAACCATTAAACTTTTCCACAGTGGTTGCACTATTTTACATTCCTGCCAGCAGCAATATATGGGAGTTCTTATAGCTCCATATCCTCACCGGTACTTGTTACTGTCCATTTTTTTTTTTTTTTTTAACCATGGCCATCCTTTTATCTGTAAAGTCAAATTGAAGTGGTATCTCATTGTGATTTTGACTTGCATTTTCCTAGTGACTCATGTGTTCAACTTTCATATGCTTACTGGCCATTTGGAAAAATGTCTTCTTAAATTCTTTGTCTTATGTGTAATTGGGTTATTTGTCTTTATTGTTGCGTTCTAAGAGTACTTTATATATTCTGGATACTAGACCCTTATGAGATATATGATTTGCAAATATTTTCTCCTGTTCTATGGGATGTCTTTTTTTTTTTTTGTCTTTTTGCCTTTTCTAGGGCCATGCCCGTGGCATATGGAGGTTCCCAGGCTAGGGGTCTAATTGGAGCTGTAGCTGCCAAGCCTACGCCAGAGCCACAGCAACACGGGATCTGAGCCATGTCTGCAACCTACACCACAGCTCATAGTGGTGATCCTTAACCCACTGAGCAAGGCCAGGGATCGAACCCGCAACCTCATGGTTCTTAGTCGGATTCGTTAACCACTGAGCCATGACGGGAACTCCTATGGGTTGTCTTTTTATCTTTCTTTTTTCTTTTTTTCCCCGGTCCATACCCATGGCATGGGGAAGCTGCACCACAGAAGCAACCTGAACCACTGCAGTGACAGTGCTGGATCCTTAACCTGCTTTGCCACAAGCAAATTCTGTCTATTTACACCCGCTCCTTTTTTTTTCCTTTTTAGGGCCAAACCTCCAGCTTATGGAAGTTCCCAGGTTAAGGGTTGAATTAGAGCTGCTGCTGCCAGCCTATACCACAGCCACAGCAGGATCCAAGCCTCATCTGTGACCTACACCATAGCACAAGGCCAGCCCAGATCATTAATCCACTTAGTGAGTCCAGGAATTGAACCCACATCCTCGTGGATACTAGTCAGTTTCATTACTGCTGAGCCACAATGGGAAGTCCCATTTCCATTTTGATGGTATCCTTTGAAGCACAAAAATTTTTAATTTTAATGAAATTGGCTTACCTGGGTTGTGTGTGTGTGTGTGTGTGTCACTTGTTCTTTTGGTGTCATATGTAAGAAATTAGTGCCTATTGTGAGGTCATGAAGATTTACTCTTTAAAAGAATTTTAGCGCTAACATTTAGATCTTTGATGCATTTTGATTAATTTTTGTGTGTGGTAAGTGGAAGGGACCCAATCTCATTCTTTTGTATGTGGATATTCAGTTGTTCCAGGATCATTTGTTGAAAAGCTTACCTTTATGTTCTGTAAAATATTATTGTAGAAAATTTGAGTAATGGGGCAAAAATAAAATTAGTGTCTTATAAATCTATTATCCAGAAATAATGATGCTTACTCTTAGGTTTTTTTCCCTATAGTTACTTTTCCTAAATATTCTTAATAATTGAGTATTATTAATTTTTTTATCAACCAATGGGTAAATACTGTTATTTATTTCCAGTCTATAGATGAGGGAACACAGAGGTTAGGAATTCTAATTCAGATATACTTGGACAGTAAGTAGTAGTGCCAGGACTTGAACTCAGGCAGTGCTACTGTGAAGCCTCTGCCTTTGTACATTGTGTGTGCCTGTGGTGAGTTTAATTACAGCATTGGTGTGGTATTACAGCATGGTAGTTTTGGCCTTAGTCTCCTCTCAAATACAGATGAGCAAATTTGTTGAGAGTCACTTATAGCCTATAAAGTACTCAGTTTTTATAAAATGTTCCATGTGCCTGAAAACTGAATGTGTATTTTCTAGTTGTCACAATGGTGCTTTTATCAGAAGTTGTTAGAATTTTCCTACTTTCCTCAATTTCTCTTTCTCTCTCTCTCTTTTTTTAATGGGCACACTTACAGCATATGGAAGTTCCTGGGGCAGAAATTGAATCTGAGCCAGAGTGGCAGTAACGCTAGATCCTTTAACCCACTGCCCTTGGATGGATCAAACCCAAGCCTCCGCAGCAACCTGAGCCGCTGCAGTCAGATTTTTTTTTTTTTTTTTTTTTTGTCTTTTTGCTATTTCTTTGGGCCGCTCCCGGGGCATATGGAGGTTCCCAGGCTAGGGGTGGAATCGGAGCTGTAGCCACTGGCCTACGCCAGAGCCGCAGCAACGAGGGATCCAAGCCACGTCTGCAACCTACACCACAGGTCATGGCAACGCCGGATCCTTAAACCACTGAGCAAGGGCAGGGATTGAACCCGCAACCTCATGGTTCCTAGTTGGATTTGTTAACCACTTCGCCACGACGGGAACTCCCTTTCGGTCCTTTTTTGACTGCCCTCACAGCATTTGGAGTTCAGGAATCAGATCCCAGCTGCAGTTGCAACCTACACTCCAGCTGTAACAATGCAGGATCCTTAACCCACTGTGTGGGACCGGGGAACAAAACCTGCGTCCCAGGGTTCCAAAGTCGATCCTGTTGCCCCACAGTAGGAACTCCTGCAGTCAGATTCTTAGCCCACTGCACCATAGCAGGAACTCCTTTTTTCAATTTCTTAAAATCTCTCTGAGTCTTTGGATAATTTCTTTATATCACTCAATTTACTAATTCTCTTTTTGGCTATGTCTAATCTGGTACTAAATACATCTACTGAGTACTTAGTTTAAATTTTTATATTTCTTATTTCTAAAATTACTATTTTAAAGTTTTATTTTGAAATTACCTCTTCGCCCTTCACCAACTGTTAACATTTTGCCACATTTATTTTGACTGTATGTGTAGTTCTTGTTTTTCATGAACTATTTGAAAGTCGAAAACTTGAGAACTCTTCATCCTAAGCACTTTAGCATACATCACCTAAGAGTATTGACAATCTTACTTAATCATATGTAATTCAGTTTTTTTTAATCTCATCACCCAGTGCAAAGGCATAGTTTGTTTATGGGCTCCATCTAGTGGCAGTAATTTTTGTAGTTCATCCTCTTTTGGAGATTGTCAAGTAACTCTCACCAATACCTCTCACCCGGCCTGCCTGGCCTAACACCCAGAACTTTAGCTCATTGTTTCTTCAAGTGTGGTCCCCAGATCAGCAGTATCACAACTACCTGGGAATTTATCAAATTTTTAGGCCCTGCCTTAGATTTAGGGAATCAGAATCTCTGGGGACAGGGCTCAGCGATCCACATTTTAACAAGCTCACCAGGTGATTCTTCGGCACATTTCTCTAGGCTAGGAGTGGCAAACTTTCTGTCAAGGGCCAAGAAATAACTATTTTAGATTTTCTAGACAAATTTCTGTTATAGTTACTCAGATACGTCATTTTAGCCATTGACAGTATGTAAATGAACAGCTGTGACTGTTTTCCTATAAAACTTCTTTTACAAAGACAAGCAGGGGCTGATTTTTTGGTTGGTGGCTCCTGTTTTTCAGCCCCTGCTTCAGACCATCAGACATTTGCAGATACATTTGGGCAGTAGCAATTAGCTTTAGAGATTTACTTTTCTGGGTTTATCTTTCTGCTTGTTTTTATCTTCTGAAGATTTTTCTCACTTTCTTTTCAGTTCAGCTGGGCATTTAAAGATATATTTTATAAACACACATATAATTGACCCTTGATTAAAATAGGTTTGAGCCACACAGGTCCACTTCTATAATTTTTTTTCCATAGTAAATACTACACAATCTAAGTTTGTTGAATATGTGAATGTGGAACCTGTAATGCAGAGGGATGATGGTAAAGTTATATGCTGGTTTTCCACTGCACAAGAGGGTTGGCATACCTAACCTAAGTTGTTCAAGGGTCAGCTCTGTGTGTGTGTGTGTATCTGTGATATTTAAATATTCTATATAGAAATTTTCCTTAGATGCCTAATTAAAAATGGGAGTATTTTTTGCCTGCTTTTTCAGTTTAACTTTGTATTATACTACTTTAACATTTTAATTCAAAAAGACTATAACTTAACTGTGAGGATGATTCCCCAGGTAACTAACTTTGAATGGGTTTTAGAATTACAGAATGGTAAGAGCTGGAAGTGTTTGCTCATCTAACTTCCTATTTCTGCTGAAGCAGAAACTGATGTTCAGAATGGTTACAGAGACTTGCCCCAGGTCACAATGTCATTGTCAGAATTCTCACTTGAACTCAGGTATTCCTGCACCATAAGAGAGCCTTGTGTCTCTTTCCGTGTCAGCACATTAAGTTCTAAAGTTTAAAAAACAAAAATCTGTACTGGTGTTTTTTTCTATTGTAATTTTTTCCTGATTTTCTCCCATTTCAGGCAGGTATAGAAAATCGTCAGCTGGACACAGTAGATTTCTTCTTGAAAAGCAAGGAAAATCTTTTGAATCCATCCTCAAAATCTTCTGTACCTGATCAGTTTGATCACTTTCCATCCCACTTGTATTTAAAACGTAAGTAGAATAAATACTTCTGAAGTTTTATTTATCATTTTACCTTCTTAATCACCTTCAAATTATTGTTGTGCTTTCTGATGAGTTATTTCCTTGTCAGGACACAGTCATAACATTTTATATACTTTCTGGAATCTTAAGAATGTTGTGAGAATCTATAAGTGTTCTCGTTGTATGTTGGGTTAAATACTATAGTACATATCTTGCACTATACTTTATATTTTTAGTATGCAAGGAAGAGATGAACATTCAAATGCAAGAGAATTTTATCCAAAAGAGAATAACATTCATTCGTAGAATTTTCCACCCTTGCTACTGTCTGAGATGTTTAGTGACAGTGCAGCTGGCTGAGTTGGGAATTGGGACTTGTTATAAGAATTTTCAGCCTGACTCTCCTGCTTTTTTATCATATTACCAGCACTTCTTTTCAAGACTGTGGCTTTTGTTTTTAATAAATGGGAGCTCTACTTTTATTCCTGGACCAGGCAGTCATGGAAATCCTCTCTTTAGAGGAATAGGATAATAAGATGTTTTCATTTGTACATAAAATTTTATAATCTGCCATTTTTTTCACTCGATAATATAATATGGACATCTTTCTTGATAATAATAGAAGTATTTGTATATAGTGGCGTAGAAGTTCATTGTATGGGCTGTACCATAATTTACCCAGTGAAACTCCTATTACACATTTAGGTTGATTTCAGTTTTTACTATTATTGGCAGTGTGCCATAAGTGCTGTGTGTGTATGTATAGTTTTACATATATACAATGATTGGGATTAATTTCTAGATGTGAAATTCACAGGTCAAAGAGACACACAGTTTACATTCTTCAATGTTTTGATAAATTATCCTCTAGAAAAGTTTTACCAATTTGTACTCCTAGGTGGAGAAAATGACAACGTACTTTTTCCATCAGTGTAATGTTAGTTCTCACTGACAAGGTGAATTAGAAGTTTTCTTTTTAAAAATCATTCTCTTATTTTGAGTGCAGAGTTTGGTCTCCTCCTTTCTGAAATGCTAACTTTTCTTATGCTCCATTTGTTTTTCTAAGTCTGTTGAATTTGTAGAGAAAGGCCTCGTTTGTGGTGTTGAGGGGGTCTCGGTCAGCAGTTACATGGTCGTAACTCACTTCTACTATTTGGTTGTCAAGGATTTCTCTTTACTGTACTCTCACCTGCACTGCCCTACCCTCAAGGGTGGGGATGGTTCTGGAAACAAGAAGCATAGGACTAGCTTTACCTGCTCTTTCAGGGTAAAACCTGTGTTTCCCATCATTCTCATATAGATGCTGTTCTAGAGGTGGGGCTAATAGCTAAGGTCAACAGGAATCATATTTTTGCAGAGGATTCAAGGGCCTACATCCCTGCTTTCACCTGCGTTGATTAAAAGAATAATTTTGGAATAAGACAGACTTAAGTTCAAATTTTGTCTGTGCCACTTACTTTCAAATTGGCTTGGACAAGTTATTTATTCTCTCTAAACCTCACTTTCCTCATCTGTGGAAAGAGGGCCATAACACTTACCTCTCAGGTTATTGAAGGGAACAAGTGAAATAGCATTTATAAAACACTAAGTACAATACTTAAAATATATTAAGTGGTCAGAAAAATCATAGTGATTAATAATTCCAGTAAATAATGGCTAGTAGTAAGTAGTCGCTAAAATTTTTGTAAGCTTTTTGAGATGAAGACATTGGTCCTTATCCTATGTTTTAAGATATTACAGAATGATACATTTTAAAATGATTTTTATTTTTTCCTTTATAGCTGGTTTACAGTGTTCCGTGAATTTTCTACTCTGCAGCAAAGTGACCCAGTCACACACACACACATATTCTTTTTCTCACATTATCCTCCATCATGTTCTATCACAAGTGACTAGATAAAGTTCCCTGTACTATACAGCAGGATCTCATTGCTTATCCACTCCAAATGCAAAAGTTTTCATCTATTAACCCCAAGCTCCTTGTCAGTCCCATTCCCTCCCCCTCCCTCTTGGCAACCACAAGTCTGTTTTCCAAGTCCATGCATTACTTTTGTTTTTTTGGTTTTTTTTAGGGCCACACCTGTGACATATGGAGGTTCCCAGGCTAGGGGTCAAATCAGAGCTGTAGCTGCCGGCCTACGCCAGAGCCACAGCAATGCCAGATCCAAGCTGTTGTCTGCAACCTACACCACAGCTCATGGCAACACCGGATCTTTAACCCACTGAGCAAGGCCAGGGATTGAACCTACAACCTCATGGTTCCTAGTCAGATTTGTTTCTGCTGTGCCGTGACAGGAACTTCCCATGCATTACTTTTCTGTGGAAAGGTTCATTTGTGCTGTATATTAGATTCTAGATATAAGTGTTATCATAGGGTATTTGTTTTTCTCTTTATGACTTCTCTTAGTATGAGTCTCTAGTTACATCCATGTTTTTGCAAATGGCATTATTTTGTTCTTTTTTTATGGCTGAGTAGTATTCCATTGTGTATATATACCACATCTTTTTTTTTTTTTGTCTTTTATGGCTTCATCTACAGCATGTGGGAGTTCCCAGGTTAGGGGTCTAATTGGAGCTGTAGCCACTGGCCTATACCACAGCATAGCAATGAGGAATCTGAGCCACATCTACAACCTACACCATAGCTCACAGCAAAGTCAGCTCCTTAACCCACTGAGCAAGGCCAGGGATCAAACCCGTGTCCTCACGGATGTTAGTCGGGTTCGTTAACCACTGAGCCACGACGGGAACTCTAGTACCACATCTTCTTAATCCATTCCTCTGTCGATGAACATTGTTTCCATGTCTTGGCTATTGTGAATCGTGCTGCAGTGAACATACAGGTGCATATATCTTTTTCAGGGAAAGTTTTGTCTGGATATATGCCCAAGAGTGGGATTGCTGGATCATATGGTAGTTCTACATTTAATTTTCTGAGGTACCTCCATACTGTTTCCCATAGTGGTTGTACCAGGGTGATATTTTTGAATAGGTTAATTTTATTAGGAGTGTCCTGGTGTTCTTCATGTTTGTTTCTTTTTCCTCAGATGTGGAAGAGCTGACACCAGCATTGGATTTACTTTGCTCAGCAATTAGAGAAAATGATTCTGAAACCCAAAGCAAACACTTTTCAGAACAATTGCTTAATCTTACACTGTCTTTCCTTAACAAACAAATAAAGGAGCTTTTTATTCACAATGAAGGTAAGAACAGCAGCATAGAAGTGGGTAATTATCCCATTCTTCTGTCAGGACAGAGATATAAGTAGTCCTGTTGTGTGAGAGGGCATAAGCTAGCGTGCCATTTTCGGAGGTTGGGTACAGTCAGTGTGTAATTGAACATAGAGATAACTTGTACATTAGAAAAAGCTCAATGATTATTTTGTTTGACTTGAAAACACTGAGTTTGAATTTTGCCGTTTTGTGAACTTCTTTATCATTGTAATAGCTCATGGTATATTCTCTCTCTACACACACACACACAAACACACACACATTTATATATATGTGAAACTGGCACATTGGTGTTTTCTATAGAGCTAGATGAACATCTACAGAAAGGAGTGAACATTTTCACCAGCTACATTAATGAACTTCGAACCTTCCTGATAAAGTTTCCTTGGAAGCTAACGGATGCTGTAGATGAATATGATGTAAAAGAAAATGTCCCCAAAGTAAAGGAGAGCAATATATGGGAGGAACTCAGCGTTGAGGTAAATATGAGTAACTGTCACTTCTTTTATTTGCCAGATTCAGAGGATCTAAAAAAACATAGAAGAAACAGAATTTAGAATCTGTGCCCTTGTGATTCAGAATCTTTGACAAGGGTTTTCAGGATTTGTAGATTTTTGAATCTCTAGGTACAACTCCAAATTTGTCTATAAGTTTCATTTATTTAATACAGAACACAGATAGGCACCCTTTTTATGCCTGATCTGCCCATTTGGATCCAATGACAAATACCCAACCTCAAACTCATTGTGAAGTGTCACTCCTTCAATGTTTAGGGCCTGCACTTTGGACTAATGCATTCTACCTGCCCTTTGAACAAATCAAATTGCTGCTGGTGATTTGATTTTTTTAAATTAATTAATTATTTTGCTTTTTAGGGCCGCAGCCGTGGCACATGGAGATTCCCATGCTAGGGGTCCAATCAGAGCTATAGCTGCCAGCCTACACCGCAGCCACAGCAATGCCATATCCAAGCTGCATCTGCGACCTGCACCACAGCTAATAGCAACGCCAGATCCTTAACCCACTGAGTGAGGCCAGGAATCGAACCCAGAACCTCATGGTTCCTAGTCGGATTCATTTCCACTGTGCCATGGCAGAAACTCCTGGTGATTTGATTTTAGGAAAGTTTTATCTTATGACATTATTGCTTGGAAGTATATTCAATTTGAGTCCTATCTCAGGTTCTAGTTAAGATATTTTGCCAGTTAAATTTGCTGTACTCATCTACTTGCCTTTCTTATAGTAGAAATTAATATATGATGCCTTCTTTCTGACTTGGAACTGGAAGAATTCCTCCACCAGTCAGAGAATGTTGACATTGGAAAGACAAGAGCCAAAATAGCTTAACCCAGATAATGAGAATTGATAGGGTTTGAAAGTGATAAGATTGAGATTCCGTGAGGTCTGTAGGACTGCTGTTCTTGGGGTAGAAGGGTAAGAAGGTACCTGGTATGACTGCATTTTTTTTGTCTCTTAATCATTCTCTAGTCAAAAAAAATTACTGGATTTGGAGTTCCAATTGTGGCATAACGGAAACAAATTGGACTAGGAACCATGAGGTTTCGGGTTCGATCCCTGGCCTCGCTCAGTGGATTAAGGATCTGGCATTGCCATGAGCTGTGGTGTAGGTCGCAGACGTGGCTCCGATCTGATGTTGCTGTGGCTGTGGCTCCGATTGGACCCCTAGCCTGGGAACCTCCATATGCCGCAGGGGCGGCCCTAGAAAAGACCAAAAAAAAAAAAAAAAAAAAAAGAAATAAAATAAAATTGGATACAGAGTTTGAATTCCCATTGTGGCTTAGTGGATTTTCCTTCGATTCTTTTAGGCTGCTCTCTTCCAGTCTTCTTCACAGGTTTCATTTCCTGTTTCCCTCCTTTAATGTGCTCCAAGGCCTCATCCATGGTCATCTGCTCTTTTTACTTATTGTTTTTTTTTTTTTTAGGTCCACACCCACAGCATATGGAGGTTCCTAGGCTAGGGGTCTAATCGGAGCTATAGCTGTGGGCCTACATCACAGCCACAGCAACGCCAGATCTGAGCTGCATCGGCAACCTTATGGTTCCTAGTTGGATTGTTTCCGCTGTGCCACGACGGGAACTCCTGCAGGCCACTGTGATAAAAGCTGTGGACCCTGTCTCTAAAAACATTCATATGATTGTGTGGATGTTCTTCCTATTATATAAATGACCCTTGCTTTTAAGATCCTAAGTTTTGGGATAAAACCCATCTCTCACACACAACACCCTTTATGGTGGAGACTCTGCTTTTCTTTCAAGTCTCTTCTGCTACTCTCTCTAGCTCTTTCTCCAGTTATATTAAGTAATTTGGAGTTCTTTCAAGGCTTGGTACTGTTCCTTGCCTTTATGCCTCTGCACATAATATTCACTCTTTTTGGAAGACATTCTTTTCTCAGTAAATGTATGTAATTCTTGTCTGTAAAACTTTTATTTATTTCATCAATCATCTTTACTAGGAAACCTTTTTTTTTTATTCCTCTTATTTAGTTTTTTTTTTTTTTTCTTTTTGACTGTACCCACAACATGCAGGCTCCTTAATCACTAGACCACCAGGGAACTCCCTCATCCCTCTTATTTATTTATTTTTTTTGCTTTTCAGGGCCACACCTGTGGCATATGGAGGTTCCCAGGCTAGAGGTCGAATCGGAGCTGTAGGTGCTGGCTTATGCTACCAGCCACAACAGCACAGGATCCAAGCCGAGTCTGTAGCCTATACCACAGCTCGAGGCAATGCCAGGTCCTTAACCTGCTGACCGAGGCCAGGAATCATACCTGCAACTTCATGGTTACTAGTCGGATTCATTTCCACTGTACCACAGTGGGAACTCCATTCCTCTTATTTAGATGTTCTTTTCTGGACCCTCCTTTCTGGAAACCTAGAATACTTGTATCTTCACCCTTATCATGCAGTACTATAATCAGTGCTTTATTTACATTTCGTCATTAGTCTAAAAGCTCCTTGGAGTTCCCGTCGTGGCGCAGTGGTTAACGAATCCGACTAGGAACCATGAGGTTGCGGGTTCGGTCCCTGCCCTTGCTCAGTGGGTTAACGATCCGGCGTTGCTGTGAGCTGTGGTGTAGGTTGCAGACGCGGCTCGGATCCCGCGTTGCTGTGGCTCTGGCGTAGGCCGGTGGCTACAGCTCCGATTCAACCCCTAGCCTGGGAACCTCCATATACTGCGGGAGCGGCCCAAGAAATAGCAACAACAACAACAACAAAAGACAAAAAAAAAAAAAAAAAAAAAAAAAAAAAAAAAAAAAAATTTCGTTAAAAGCTCCTGGAGAGCAGAGTCCAGTTTATATCCTGCATGAAATCTGGTAGTAGCTTTTCAGTGAGAGTCCCTTAGTGACATGCCCAGTAAATATATAAGTCCCATGTCAATAATCATAATAAGGTATTAAACTCAAAAAGCAAATGTTTTTCTTCCTTTTCCTAGGAAGTTATTGCTGATGCCATTTTAAATAACAAAATACCAGAGGCACAAACTTTCTTCAGGATTAACAGTCATTCTGCTCAAAGACTTGAGGAGTTGATTAAAATAGGCCTAGATTTGGTCTTTGACAGTTTGAAAAAGAACAATGTAAAGGAAGCCTCTGAGCTTTTGAAGAATATGGTAAGTAGCATAATCTGTTCATAAAGTCTGATCATAAAGTCTCTAATGTAAAAGTTCTGTATGTACTTAATACAATTTCCAGTTGATATAAAAATTGATTTGTATTCATTTGTGTCACAAAGTGAAAAATTTATGTAGCTTTTACTAGGCAATAATGACAATAATAACTGAGAAACATTCTTTGTTACTAAGAACTTTCTTGAAGAGATTTTTGATTGGAATTTCCATCATTTGTTGTCTATTAGATTTGTCTCTGTGGTTAGGAGACAGTGTTTCTCATAAAAGGTTTCACACACATGTCAGAGCATGCATAGGACCTCAGTATTTGTTGGGGGACATTCTTTATTGTTTATATGATCTCATATCTCCATTTGAACTTTCTAATGGCTTATACCTTTGCTTTGCGCTCCATGGTTTTACTTCATTTGAGAAGGGAATGTCCTAAGAGTAGAGTTCCTAGACTAAGCTGAGATCTGGCTGTCATCTGCATTGTTGGGGTCTTGCCCATGGTAACTTTCTGGAGGAAGTGAAACTATATAAGGGTTGTTGTTTATGTTGACTTTTGTCTTCAAGTGAATCATCATAGCAGATACCTGTAGTTTTGGTCCTATGGTAGCCTGACATTACTTAAATTGTGGGATGCGCTGCCTTTCTTTTGACAAAACAAAACACTTTAGGACTTTAGGTGTAGGCAGTAAATGTGAAATGATAAATGTGGAAAATGAATGTTAACAAGAGCAGAAAAGGAGTTCCCGTTGTGGCGCAGTGGTTAACGAATCCGACTAGGAACCATGAGGTTGCGGGTTCGGTCCCTGCCCTTGATCATGGGTTAACGATCTGGCGTTGCCATGAGCTGTGGTGTAGGTTGCAGACGCGGCTCGGATCCCGCATTGCTGTGGCTCTGGCGTAGGCCGGTGGCTACAGCTCTGATTCAACCCCTAGCCTGGGAACCTCCATATGCCGCGGGAGCGGCCCAAGAAATAGCAACAGCAACAACAACAACAACAACAACAACAACAAAAAAAAAACAAGAGCAGAAAAGCTGTGCAATTCTAACAAGGCACATGTATATAATAGAGAATACTTCTGTATTCATCATATGTTTATGTTCAGAATAGCTCCATTACAAAATGTAAGGTTTCTTGATTTTTTGTTTACTACAGGGCTTTAATGTAAAAGACCAGTTGCTCAAGATATGCTTCTATACAACTGATAAAAATATACGGGACTTTTTGGTACGTAAAGGTTAGATACGTAGTTTACATTTTCTAGTAAATGGTGGCGAAACTTCAGAATGAATCATTTTAATCTTCAGCTAATACCTAGTAAGTAAAAGTATGACAACTCCTTTGTGTTTTTAAATGATCATTTTGCATTTGTGCTGAAGGAAAATTTGTGTAAATACATATGTTACCTCAAAAATTCAAACAGTTCTTGGAGTTCCTGTCATGGCGCAGCAGAAATGAATCCCACTAGCAACCATAACGTTGTGGGTTGGATCCCTGGCCTTGCTCAGTGGGTTAAGGATCTGGCATTGCCATGAGCTGTGGTGTAGGTCACAGATGCAGCTTGGATCCTGCATTGCTGTGGCTGTGGTGTAGGCCAGCAGCTGAAGCTCTGATTTGACCCCTAGCCTGGGAACCTCCATATGCAGCGAGTGTTGCCCTAAAAAGAAAAAGAAAAGAAAAAAGAAAAAAAAGGAAAAAAATTGCAAAATACAGTTCTTAAATTGCATTTAATTTCAGTGGCATTTGTTTTTAAAATGTTTTTGATTTCAGTGTGATTGCTGCTTTAATTTCTTTTTATTCAAGGTTGACATTTTAAAAGAAAAAAAATATTTTTCTGAAAAAGACAAAGGAACTGTAGAGTTCGTGCATCAAGTTGAGAAGTTTTATTCAGGATCTTTCCAAGAAAATATGCAGATCCAGTCCTTTCCAAGGTAGTCTCATTAGCCCCCTCTTTATAACATGGGAAGAATATTATAGACAGTGTTTTGTTTTTAATTGTTAGTACAGACTTCTTCTGTGGAGTTTATATTCCTTATGAAGATAAAATTTACATCATCCAGAAGGGACTCAGGAATTCCTGCCATTTTAATATATGTGTAATCAGATACATATTTTTAAGGTAATAAATACAAAATTAAGTGTATTTAATTATGTGTTCCCAAAAGAATAGAGCTTCCTGAGCAGAGAGAAAGAAATGATGCTTTCTCCTCCAAAATTAAAAAAAAAAATTGTATCACTGTTTTAGGTATTGGATAAGGGAACAAGATTTTTTCAAGCACAAGTCTGTTTTGGACTCGTTCCTGAATTATGATCATAAAGATAAAGATAAACTTAACAAACAAGGTCATAAAATTGTGTTAAATTGGGCTCATTGGTGGCATCGACTAACACAAGAATCCATCCTTCTCCCCAGGATAAGTCCAGAAGGCAAGTCTGAACATAAAATCTGAACGTAAGAAATTAGGCACTGGTATTTGAATTTTGGTGTGTCTCTATTTTATAGTTCTTTTGGGGGAAAAAATACTCAGTTGCTTTAAAATGCATGTAATTATGTTAAGACCTTTTTCTTACCTTGAGGTTTTTGTAAGAGATTTATTATGTGATTGTGAAAGAAAAGTCATGTGGTTCAGTGAGTCGAGATTTCAAGGCTAAGAGTTCTCTTGTCAGCCTCAACATGGCTTATTTGTTTTTCCAAATAATCTTTGAGTTTCTTGTATAAACCCAGAATTTGTATCACATCAGGTGGGGAATAACTAACAGTGGTAAAGAGTGGTAATTCATAGGGGGTCAAATTCATGTTTTTTATTATAGCCGAAGTTTTTAATTATATTAAAGAAAAGAGAAAAGGAGGGCTGAAAAGATAATTAAAACACACAGATAATTCCCAAATTTCATTTAACCACTGTGGCATGAGAAGAAGCAACCTTTAGCTCTTCCAATAGCTGATGTATCAATTATAAAATGAACAGCAACACAAAAGAGGAATATAGTAAAAGAAGCAGAGGCCTGAATAATTCTTGCATGATATAAGTATTTGTCCAGATCATCATATTTATTCAGTTAATTAGTGTTGAGTTTTGTGTCAATAATCATAATTCATTGCTCTTCTCAAATGTATTTTGTTCTTAACATAGAATACAAATCATATTCTCCTGAAGCCCTTTGGAGATACCTCACGGCTCGCCATGATTGGGTCAGCATTATCTTGTGGATTGGAGAATTTCAGACCCAGAATAGTTATGCTTCACTTCAGCAGAATAAATGGCCCCCTCTGACTACTGATGTTATGGATCAGAATACTTGCTGCAACAACTACATGAGGAATGCAATTTTAGATAAGCTGGCCAGGTACTGTAACTGTGGGGGTGAATAAAAGGAAGAACAATAAAATATAGTGGTGTAATTTTTCCTTTGAAATGCCAAAATCCAGTGCAGCATTATTTTTGTTTGTTTGTTTGGTTTTTTTTTTTGCCTTTTCTAGGGCCTCTCCCATGGCATATGGAGGTTCCCAGGCTAGGGGTCTAATCAGAGCTTTTGCTGCCAGCCTACGCCAGAGCCACAGCAACTCAGGATCCAAGCGGTGTCTGTGACCTACACCACAGCTCACGGCAATGCCAGATCCTTAACCCACTGAGCAAGGCCAGGGATCGAACCTGCAATCTCATGGTTCCTAGTCGGATTTGGTAACCACTGCACCACAATGGGAACTCCCAGTGCAGCATTGTTTTATAGTATTTTAAAATTGGAAGGACATTACTGTTTATTGAGGTTTTAAAATCACATGCATTTAACACCACATAGTGAATGGGCTCTCAACTTCTAGATGAGGGTTCTTTCTGAAACATTGTATGTGCTTTGGTGGAGAAATGGTAAGCTGTCTGTGGAGCTGCAAGGAACAGGTGATAAGAGCTGAGATGAGGATTCCTTAGTATCCAAATCCTATAATGTCTTCCATTCTTCTCAGTACTATTCATTGCACCTGTATACCATATATGGCTTGAACTAAAGAGGATTGATCAACTAAGAAAATAGCGAGGAAGGAGTTCCCTGGTGATCCGGTGGATAGGATTTAGCACTTTCACCATGGTGGCCTGGTTTGGTCCCTGATTTGGGAACTGAGATCCCTTATCAAGGTATCTCTTGAAGTGATAACTTAAGATGTTAAACTTTTTAATTCATTTCTACAAGTAATTGTTAGCCTGTAGTTCCCATTGTGGCTCAGCAGTAATGAGTCTGACTAGTAACCATGAGGATGTGGGTTCAATCCCTAGCCTTGCTCAGTGGGGTAGGGATCTGGCATTGCCAGATCTGTGGTGTAGGTCATACACGTGGCTCAGATCCCAGGTTGCTGTGGCTGTGGTGTAGGCCAACAGCTGCAGCTCCTGTTTGACCCCTAGAGTGGGGATTTCCATATGCCGTGGATGTGGCCCTAAGGAAAAAAAAGAAAAAAAAGGAACCATGGTTATTAGCCTGAACCATGTGAACTTGTCATTTGTGGGGATCAAAAATTGTTGAATATCAATAATTTTATATAGCTCAACCTAATCTGTCTCCCTAAACTATCAAAATAATGTAAGGAGACTTAATGTATGTTAATTTTTACTTAAAATTATTTCAATTATATTATTTTGTATTTATGCTTATTGTGGAAGCATAGCTGTATTGTCCTATCCAACTTAAAAATGTGGAGAATGAGATCCGAAGAAGTTAAGAGCTTTGTCCAAGCCAGTTACTTACAGGTTTTAAGCATTCTATCTCTGACTTTCTATTCACTTTTCTTTGCACTAAATTCTTTTATTCTTGTTTACTAAAAGTTAAAATTTTGTATAACTTGTGTGCTTATCGGATATTTTGCTTAATTCTTGATTATTTAAAATGGCAATATATGTACAATTTAACATAAATTATGACACTAATGAATTAATGAGATCTACTCTAAGGGAAAAAAATCATACCACCTTGATAGATACAGAAAAGCACTTGATAAAATTCAACATGTATTTCTTTTTAGGGCCACACCCACAGCATATGGAGGTTCCCAGGCTAGGGGTCCAATGGGAGCTACAGCTGCCAGCCTACACCAGAGCTACAGCAACGCAGGATCCAAGCCGCATTTGCGATCTACATCACAGCTCATGGCAACGCTGGATCCTTAACCCACTGAGCAAGGCCAGGGATTGAACCTGCAACCTCATGGTTCCTAGTCAGATTTGTTTCTGCTGCGCCATGACAGGAACTCCCAATATCTATTTCTAATAAAAACTATTAGCAGACTAAGAAAAGATGCAAAAAAACCTCCTTAATTTGAAAAGGATGTTTAAAAAAATCTTCTAGCTAACATTATTCTTAATGGTGAAACATCACAAGCATTCCCTTTAGATTTGAGGCAAGATAAGCCTTCTATCACTTCTTCCCAAATTGATCCTTTTTTTTCTTTTCTTTTTTTTTTAGCTGCACCCACAGCATGTGGACATTCTGGGCCAAGGATCGAATCCAAGCCTCTGCTGTGCCACAGCAGGGACTCCCTGATCTTTAGATATAGTGCAATCTCAGTAAAAATCCCAGTAGTGGATTTGATAAGCTGATTGATTATGAATATTTATATGGAAATTCAGAGAGTCAAGAATAGCCCTGAAAAAGAAGAACTTGCCCTATCAGATATTTAAACTTACTCTAAAGCTATGGCATTAAGACAGTGGGAGTACCGGTGCAACGATAGACAAATAGACCAGTAGAACAGAATAGTGATCATAGAAACAGACTTAAATATATATGCTTACTTAATATATGACAGAGGTGGCCCTGCAGAATGTTTTCTTTTCTTTTTTTTTTTTTTGGAGGAAGAAACAGTCTTTTCAACAGATGGGGGTGGGATAAGTATTTAGGGGGAATTAAATTGGACCCTCTGCATTATGTCATGCATAAAATCAATCCCAGGTAGATTTTAAAACCTAAATGTCAAATGTAAAACTATAAAATTTTTAAAATATATAGAAAAATATCTTCATGGTCTTGGGAGTAGGATATGCTTCCTAAAAGGCCTGACAGGGCAAAGGAAGTCAACAGTTACTGAGACCAAGGGAACTGCCCATCAGGAGCTGTGTTCCTTAGTGGAGAGTGTCAGCCGGACTTCTGTCACCTAGCACAAAGGGCACCACGGTGTCCCCAGCCTCCCTTTTTTTTGGATTTTTATCTCTTGATGGTGGTCTCCCATAGGAGACCGAATGAAAACAGAAGCCTGAGCACAAAGGAGTCTCCTAGAGCAACCCATACAGGTGAGCCTCTTGAGACACAGAGCAGGAGAGAGCAGAGCTTGGATCTGGAGGGGAAAGATACCAGCACACATAGACATCTCAGCATAGAGGAAGCACAAATGGCCAACAAACATAAGAATATGTTCTTCATTTGCAGTCATGGAAATGTAAATTTATTTTACCAAAGTCCAGGAACAATGACCATTAAAGGTAGAGCAGATAAATAAATTGTAGTATTCGAATACTATATAGCAGTGAAAACTAACAAACTATAGCCACATGTATCAACATGGGTAAATCACACAATATTGAGTAGAAGAAATAAGACAACAATATATCCAGGATGTTCCATTCATACATAAAGTCTGAAAAAGTCAAAACCAAACCCCGGGAGTCCCCGTTGTGGTGCAGTGGTTAACAAATATGACTAGGAACCATGAGGTTGCAGGTTTGATCCCTGATCTTGCTCATTGGGTTAAGGATCCAGTGTTGCCATGAGCTGTGATGTAGGTCACAAACGCGGCTCGGATCCCGCATTGCTGTGGCTCTGGCGTAGGCCGATGGCTATGGCTCCGATTCCACCCCTAGCCTGGGAACCTCCATATGCTGCCGTCATGTCCCTGGAAAAGGCAAAAAGACAACCCCCCCAAAAAAAAAAAACCAAAAAAACCCCAAACCCTGTACTACTTAAGGTTACACACATGGCTGCTAAAACTATATGGGTGAATAAAAAGTAAGGAATAGTTATCATGAAAGTTAGGATAATAGTTACCACTGAGGGTAAAGTACATGTAAAGGGGGAGGAATACACTGAGAACTTCCAAGTATAATGTTCTATAATGTGGCTGGTGGCTATGTGGTGTTTTTCTGAACTCCACCTAATAAGTTTGCTATACTCCTTTGATGGTATGTGTGATGAATTTAATGGTAAATTTATAAAAAGTAAGATTTAAATGCACATTTCTATTCTTATTTAGTACTTGGTCTATCTAAATTATTCTGCTTTCATTTCTTAATGATTTTGTTTGGATATTTTGGTAAATTCCTCAGTGTCTAAGGCATCTAGCTTCAAGTTGCCACACTGAGTTGTACAGTTCCAATTAAAAACAAACAAAAAAATGGAGGTAGCTTAGTTTAGGTTTTTGAAATATTTAAGATAACTCAAGATTGTCATAACTACCTTAAAATACTACAGTGGTGCAGAAACCTTTATTGACAACTAGCCAAGGGTGTCAGAGCATATTTATGGAGTAAGAATTTCTGCGAGTTGTGGCACAGCAGAAACGAATTCAACTAGTATCCATGAGAATGTGGGTTCGATCCCTGGCCTTGCTCAGTAGGTTGGGGATCCAGCATTGCTGTGAGCTGTGATGTAGGTTGCAGATGTGGCTCAGATCCCTAGTCGCTATGGCTGTAACAAACTATAGCCACATGTATCAACATGGGTAAAGCACACAATATTGAGTAGAAGAAACAAGACAACAATATATCCAGGATGTTCCATTTCAACTCCTAGCCTGGGAACTTAGGCCGAGGGTGTGGCCCTAAAAGGCAGAAGAAGGAAAAAAAAAACAAAAAAGGATCAGCAGTCTTAATTTTTAATTACTTATCTTTAATTGAGATTACCTAACAATGGAAATGACTTGGTCTGCTTTGAATCTAGCAACTTAACTTGCCATCTTTTATTTAAATCTATCCAATAGGAATGGGATTTTTCTTACATCTGAACTAGAAGACTTTGAACTCTTTCTCCTAAGACTGAACCGTATTGGGGGCGTGATGCAAGATAGCCTCCCTGTTCAAAACTACAAGTCCAAAGAAGGTTGGGATTTCCATTCTCACTTCATTCTCTACTGTTTGGAATACAGTCTGCAGCATCTGCTTTATGTCTACCTTGACTATTACAAGTGAGTACTATGAATTAATTTGTCCTCGAGTAGGCCTTCACTGTCTTTCCATACTACTTTTGAATTTTAGGAAAATATTAAGCATTCTCAAGAGGAGTACTGATCTTTTTGAAGTAGTCCCCTCCCTGCTCTAACATTTGGTACATCTTTTAGTTCAGTAGTAGTTGTGTAAAGATTTTCAGAAACCTCTTTAAGTTCGAAAAAGCTGAAGATTTTTTGTTGTAAAAAACAATAAAATACAAAGTATCTTAAAGTACAAGTGTATCTTTTAATCTTATATAGAGTTGGTAAAATTTTCATCATGGTAGGAAACATTTTAAATGCTATGTGTCCAAAATACTCTCTATTTCAAGGTTGTAAGGCATGTGTAAAATGCAGGAGTGGGAGTAAATTGTGTTTTATTAATTATAAGTTTCTTTTTTAATGCTAGTTATCACCCGAGAAAACATAGTTGTAACTGTCTTATCCTTTATGTTAATCAGATAGTTTTTGTTTTTGTTGTTTTGTTTTATATACAGACTTAGTCCTCCAAATTGTCCCTTTCTGGAAAAAAAAGAATTGCATGAAGCTCACCCTTGGTTTGAATTTTTAGTTCAGTGTCGACAAGTTTCCAGTAATTTAACAGGTATGGGTATACTGTATTAAATACAAAATTGCTTTGGGTGAATATCTGGTCTGTTGAATGGAGTTTAAGTTGCAAACTCTTTAAATAAATCATTTAGCTGTAGGCAAATATTTGACCATAGTTTAGACTCGAGCTTTGTTTAAGAAGCAGACGACTACAAAGTTAGCCTCTTGACAGCCAAGTAAAGCCAGTCTTGAGCAGACAGCATTTGAGGTTATGTACCCTTTCCGCTTCAGACTCTTGCTCTGTTCTCTCTGGATCTTTCTCATCCTACCAGTTCATCACAGGCTGAATTCCTGCTCTGATAACTTGACACACTTGTTTCCATGGGAAGTAGTCTGTCTTCCAGGTGACTGCCCTTGAATCTTTTAGTAAGTAACTCCAGAAAGAGTGAAGACAAATCCGTAGTATGTGCAGGATTATTGAGTCTTTTGTAGTGGAGCCATTGATGGAGAGCCTGGCTGGTAGAAAAGCCCTGTGACCCCTGAGGGTTTAGTGTGTGTTACTCCAGAGGTTCAAGAAAGTGGCCAGGCCAAGCCACAACATAGGCAAGGAATGTCAACAGCCAGTCTTTCACTTTTATGTAATGCCCAGTTTCTTTCCAAATGAATACTTGTTGAGGGTTTTTTTGGCTTTGTTTTATTTTTGATGATCATAAAGTAATATATGTTCACTGTTTAAAAATGATAAAGGAAACCACAAACAACTATTAAGAAGATAACACCTCCATAGGTAGATAGCCTACGTGGACAGTAGGATAACTATCCATAGGTAACTCTTGATGTTTTTTTTTTTTTTTTTGGTCTTTTTTGCTATTTCTTTGGACTGCTCCCACGGCATATGGAGGTTCCCAGGCTAGGGGTCCAATCGGAGCTGTAGCCACTGGCCTGCGCCAGAGCCACAGCAACGCGGGATCCGAGCTGCATCTGCAACCTACACCACAGCTCACTGCAACGCCGGACTGTTAACCCACTGAGCAAGGGCAGAGACCGAACCCGCAACCTCATGGTTCCTAGTTGGATTCGTTAACCACTGCGCCACGACGGGAACTCCCTCTCGATGTATTTTAATGTACTTTGTTGTGGTTATTTTCCTCTATACTTTTTTTAAACCTAGTCTCTATTGTATTTTATTCATCCAGCAAATATTTATTGATTCCCTGCCTTGTGACAGTCTGTAAGTTGCTAGGGATATAACCAGAAACATCTATGTATTTGTATACTGCTTTTTTCATATAGTAATTATAACATAAGAATTTTCCTGTATTCTTAGAGACAATGACCATTTTATGTCTACATAATATTCATTGTGTAGAAATATTCTGATTTACTATGCTCTAATTTTTTGACATTAAAAATGTGTTTTCAGTTTTTTTCTATTATAAATATTAGTCTTGAATATATTTGAACATAAAGTTTTGTCCTTGTTTCAGATTATTTCCTCAGTATAGCTAGGTTCCTGGATTTTTTTTTGTTGTTGTTCTTTTTGTCTTTTTCTAGGGCCACACCAACAGCATGTGGAGGTTCCCAGGCTAGGGGTTGAATCAGAGCTGTAGCTGCCGACCTATGCTAGAGCCATAGCAATTCGGGATCCAAGCCGAGTTTGCGACCTACACCACAGCCCATGGCAATGCTGGATCCTTAACCCATTGAGCAAGGCCAGGGATCGAACCTGCAACCTCATGGTTCTTAGTCAGATTCGTTAACCACTGAGCCACGATGGGAACTCCCAGGTTCCTGGATTTAAAATTCCTGGGTCAGAGGTTATACACATTTTGAAGGTTCTTGCTATATGGCTACATTGCTTTCCAGGAGGGTTATACCATTTTTTTTCTCCTAAATCCCAGCTTCTGTGCACACTGACCAGCTCTGTATTTGAGGATGGACTTTAAAAAATCATTACCGACTTGATAGGTGATATATGGCATCTAATTATTATTTTAATGTACATTTCTCTATTGCTAATGAATTATATATTTTTATGTGTCAGATATTTATATTTCCTCATTTGTAAAGTGGTTCTTTTGTCCATTTATCTGTTAGAGTCATTATTTTGGGCTTTTTATGAGCTCTTTGTTAAAGACATTAATTCTGAGATTGTCATCTCTTGTTGATTTTTTCCCCCTTGTTCATTATTACCTTTCAGTTTTCTTTGAACAGAAGGTTTTATTTATATGTAAACAAATCTTTCTTTTTTCCCCCTTCATGATGTTTTCCTGTTGCTTTTAAACTTAAAAAGTCCTTCTTACTGTGGATAACGTTAAAAATTAATATTTTCCCTCAGAACTATGTAATTCTTAGTTTAGTATTTCTCTCTCTCAAGGAGAAAAATGTACTCTTTTATTTTTTAGATCCCAAACTGATCTTCCAGGCTAGCCTTGCAAATGCTCAGATACTGATTCCCAGCAACCAAGCCAGCATAAGCAGTATGCTATTGGAAGGACATACGCTCCTGGCCCTTGCTACCACAATGTATGCCCCTGGGGGTGTTAGCCAGGTATGGACAGCTCTTTTACCTGTTATGGCAAAATAGGACTGATTTTAAATTTAGCAGAGATATCTGTGGGTTTTCTAGATCTCAGTTGATATTGCAGTATAACCACTTATAAGTATTTCATTAAAGAGCATAAAACAAAGGTGGATTTTTAAACTTTATGTCATATCCTCTTAAGTTAAAAGGCAACTGATGTAGTCAGCTCTCCATAGCCTATGGCAGGGCGACTGTACTGCACCATTTTATATAAGGAACTTGAGCATCCATGGATTTTTGATATCCATGGGGGTCCTGGAACCAATACACTAAGGAAACCAAGGGGGTCTGCTAAATGTTTTGTAGAGATTCCCCACACCTTTTTGTTTTCTAATACTCCAGGTTTGTTTTCAGGATAGAGTCAAGATCTGATTGCTCCGTGGAGTAGGTATACTTTAAATCTGTGACATGGGAATTATTCTCTATTATTTGACCTCTTTGAGAGGGAAAAGGGAAATCATAATTTTTAGCTCCCTTAAAAACTCTTTTGAGGAACTCAGTGAAAATTTGTCCATCTCTGCTTTTTTGAAAGTATGGTGTGACTGGTTAGAGTGTACTTGAGAATGCTGTTAAACATCTAATCTTCAAAAGTTTGTTACTGATACTAGCTTAATTTAATACCATCTCTTAGATTCTTTGTAGTATACCTTAACTGCATGATTGTTTATTCCTCTGTTTTTAATCACTTGTCAGAAATTAGTCATAGAATAACTTGAGACTTGAGAGGGAAGAACCTAAGAGTCATCCAGTCTAGTAGATTTTTTTCTTTTAAAATATTTACTATTTAATACCTAATTAAATATTTAAATATTTTCCTGGCTGTGCCTTTTTTCAAATAGGTTTTCCATAAACAGTTTGAAAACCACTCATCTAGCTGGACTTTCTAATTTTCTAGATGAGGAAACTGAGGCCTGCCCGATACTAAATATCTTGCCTAAGGTCACACAGCTAATTTGTCTTAGAACCAGAATTAGGAGTTAGCATTGTGGCTCAGTGGTTAAGAACCTGACTACTATCTATGAGGAGCGGGTTTGATCCCTGGCCTTGTTCAGTGGGTTAAGGATCTGGTGTTGCCCTGAGGTGCAGTGTAGGTCACAGATGTGACTCTGATCCCGCATTGCTATGGCTGTGATGTAGGCCTGCAGCTGCAGCTCTGATTCGACCACTAGCCTGGGAACTTCCATATGCCACAGGTATGGCCGTAAAAAAAACAAACAAATAAACAAACCACAAAGAACACAAATTAGAACTACAGGCTTCTGATACCTTGTCCAGTGCTCTTTTTCATGACCACCTACTACTATCTCAAGCTAATTTTGTTTCACAGGGTTCTTGTGAAGAAAAGACTTAAATTTGGAGAAGATAAAACTTTACACTGTGTTATCTGTCTTTTTATTTAGGTTGTTCAGAATGAAGAAAATGAGAACTGTTTGAAGAAAGTAGATCCCCAGCTACTGAAGATGGCATTAACTCCTTATCCCAAGCTTAAAACTGCTCTCTTCCCACAGTACACTGCCCCTACTGTCCTGCCGTCTGATATTACACTCTACCACCTTATCCAGGTACGGTATTTAGGAGTATCCGTCAGGGTTCAGCCAAGAAAACAGAAACCATCCTAGGAGGCCATTTAATGTAGGGAATTATTTATACAAAGTGATAGGTGAGACAACCCCAGATTGATAAAGAACAGAGGCATCAACACCCCTAAGGCAGTAAGAAAATGATGTCAGCTAAACCCAGCAGCTGAAGCCTGTCTAAACTTACAACCAGGCTGCCTACTGGCAGCTGGGAACATAGAGGGTAGGACTGGAACCTTGCAGGAGACACCCCAGAAAACAAAAAAAGTGGGGGGAAATGTCCTGGTTTCTCCTCTTTCCACCTTTGATTTCCTACTCTGTTTCTTATGGCTAAACCTGTCTGGTAGCCGGAGGGCAAGTGAGTTTGGGAAACACAGGTTTTTTTGCAATTCAGGGCAGAGCATGAGAAAGGTGCAAATGGATCATCAAAAGCTGGTTCATTCCACCACTGATAACTCCTGACTGTCTCTTCTAATTGAATTTTTAATTTTTTTTTTGTCTTTTTAGGGCCACACCTGCAGCATATAGAGTTTCCCAGGCTAGGGATCTAATGGGAGCTATAGCAGCTGGCCTATGCCACAGCCACAGCAATGCCAGATCCGAGCTGCATCTGTAACCTACACCACAGCTCACGGCAACAGCGGATCCTTAACCCACTGAGCAAGGCCAGGGATTGAACCCGAAATCCCATGGTTCCTAGACAGATTCGTTTCCGCTGCACCATGACAGGAACTCCATTTCTCTTCTAATTGAATAGGGCTGTTTGTTTACTTAAATCACTGCTTAACCTTATCTTATTTTATTTTATTTTATTTTGGGGCTGTAGATGCAGCATAGGGAGGTTCCCAGGCTAGGGTTTGAATCGGAGTTGCAGCTGCTACGCCACAGCTGTAGCAAAGTGGGATCCAACCCGAGTCTGGGACCTGCACCACAGTTCAGGGCAATGCTGTATCCTTAACCTACTGAGTGAGGCCAGGGATCAAACCTGCATCCTTGTGGATTCTAGTTGGGTTTGTTTCTGCTGAGTCACAATAGGAACTCCTGCTTAACCTTTTTGTGGGACGAAGAACTCTAAGTATGTAAAAGAGTTATGAACTCTCTTCCCAGGAAAATTGCATACATTTTGCTTATATTTCTTTCAGTCAGCCTAAAATATAAGTGGTTTCAGGTTGTTCTTTGTTCCATTTTCAGGTTGGCTGATACAATTTTCAGTCTTTTTTTTTTTTGGAAATGTAGTCCTTCCTTAATAAACCACGGATTCTCACTTAATTTAAAGTTGCTCTTTCCTTAGCCATCCAAATCTTGACTTAATAATTCTATTATCTCTTTTATCCCTCCCACCATATATTTACAATCTTTGCTAAACCTTGGTCTACATGTTTCAATTTTTACATTTTTTAAATTAAATTAAATTTATCTTTTTGTCTTTTTAGGGCCACACCCACAGCATATGGAGGTTCCCAGGCTAGGGGTCTAGTCAGAGCTACAGCTGCTGGCCTACACCAAAGCCACAGCAACGCCAGATCCAAGCCACGTCTGTAACCTTCACCACAGGTCACGGCAATGCTGGAACCTTAACCCACTGATCAAGGCTAGGGATCGAACCTGCAACCTCATGGTTCCTAGTCAGATTCATTTCCACTGCACCACAATGGGAATTTCTGGTCTATAGATTTCAAACAGCCGTTGCTCCCTACTCTCAAGCCTTTTCTGTCTGGCTTGACCTTGGTCTACTATATATATATTTTTTTTTGCTATTGTTATTGATGGTTTGGTCATCATATTCCTTTAACCTTTGATCTAGTTGTCTCAGTCTTTCCTTTCCTGACCTGCCTCGGCACACCAATGTTTACATGGTAGCATTTTCTAGTCCTCTTGCCTTTTGACTCCAAAACTTTTTAGGGCCGCACCTGTGGCATATGTAAGTTTCCAGGCTAAGGGTAGAATCAGAGCTACCTGCTGGCCTAGGCCACAGCAACACCAGATCTGAGCCGTGTCTGTGACCTACACCATAGCTCATGGCAGCACCGGATCCTTAACCCACTGATTGAGGCCAGGGATCGAACCTGAAACCTCATGGTTCCTAGTTGGATTCATTTCCACTGTGCCACAATGGGAACTCCTCCAAAGCATTTCTGAGACCCAATTTTATGTTGTAATTGATGCTGTACACTTTGCTGAGCCACTTTGCAGACACGGTTTGAAGTAAGAAGAGTCTTTAAAGGGAATATAGCCAGTTTTCTTTTTATTAAAGTAGAAAAATGTTTCACACGCTCTTTATTTTTAGCTATGTTCAAAGAATTTGTCTAGAAAGTTGGCAGTTTTTAATTGCCCTGGATGGAGAAGGATAGTAGACTACCTGTGAGGCCCTTTCATACCATTTTGTTTACTTACTTTAGAACCAATTAACTTTTAACTCTAATTTGACTTTTCTCCTTTTTCAGTCATTATTGCCTTTTGATCCTAGCAGATTGTTTGGCTGGCAATCTGCCAACACACTGGCTATAGGAGGTGAGTCATCGTGGATTCTCCTTGCTTTAGAAGCACCTCAGCATTGTTGACAGTAGGAGTTTATATAAAGCCAACCTAGTTTTCCCACTGATTTCTGTTTTAAAAATAAAGACACATTCCACTGGAAAACATTTTCAAGGAGGCTGAATTGAGAACATACTGTGAGGTAAAAGTCATTGTATTAGGTCACTAGTGATGTACTTGCTGGGAAATGTAATGTGGACCTTCTGCTTAAATTTTTTCCTTTCCAAAAATCCTCATTCATTTGCAGCATAGTATTATAAAGGTTAAGAGGATAAGTGTTGGCAATAGACAAATCTTGGCTCTACCATAATAGTCATATGATCTTGGGCAAGTGATTTAACTGTTCTTCAATTTTCTATAAAATAAGGTAAGTACCAGTGTGAACTTCATATATTACATGAGAGTGAAAGGAGAGAAAGCATTTAAAAAGCTCTAGACCATAAAAATTTTTGATTTTTTTGTATCTCTCTTTTTTTTTTTTTTTTTGCAAGCAAAGTCTTTATTAAAGGAAAGCAGATAGTTCCCAGGGCTGCTGGGAGGAAGGAGAAGAGCCCTCCCATACATTTCTTAAACTCTTACTTTTTCTGTTTCTTTTTACTTTTTCATTTTGAGTTAGCCTTTAGTTTCATACTATGTGTCGTGCTTCCTGCCTATGTTACTCGAAAGTAGTTTTAAATTAGTACTTTGTACAGAATATATATCCCCCTGACATACATAAAAATGCATTTTTGCATTTTCTAATTGTCGGTTTTATGAGTTCAAATTTCAATATATTGAATTTATGTGATACCTAGTGCCCAGTGCAGTGCCAGGCCTGTAATAGATAGTCAATTGATATTTGTTCAGTACAGAATAAAGTAGTGCCTATTGTATCTCAAGTGAAAATACTAGGGAGTTCCCATTGTGGCTCAGCTGGTTAAGAACCTATCTAGTATCCATGAGGATATGGGTTCGATGCCTGGCCTCGCTCAGTGGGTTGAGGATCCCGCATTGCTGCGAGCAGCAGCATGGGTCTCAGACATGGCTCAGATCCTGTATGGCTGTGGCCGGTAGCTGCAGCTCCAATTTGACTCCTAGCCTGGGAACTTGCATATGCCACAGGTGCAGTCCTGAAAAAACAAACAAACAAAAACCCTCTTTTAATCTCAGTGAAGTTACTGGAAAGTAGACAGAAAGAATCCCACGTCCTGTTCTAATGTGGCTCCAACTCCATTGATTTAGCCAGAGTCCTAGCCCCCTAATGGGACTAACCTCTCCACTGGGCCCACTAGGAAATTAAAGGTAGTTCCCTGCCTGGTTGTTAGCAGTTTAAAACAGACCTGAGGAAATAAAGCACAAATTACATGAAACAGTTACCATGAAGACATAATACAGATTTGTAAAATTGGAGAGTTGTATTTAATTAGAATGTTTACTTCTTTTTCATATTATTTTACTACTGAAAGTAGCCATAAGGCAACTGCATGGTGATTTGGCTTCTGCAGCAGGTCAGAAAAGTTTCCCTTCAGGTAGAATTTTCTCTTAAACAAAATCTCCATACCGGCTCCCAAACCATGAAAAAATCAAGGTCTTATTTGAATAAAAAACTCAAAACTTTTCATTTCATTTTATATGAAATCAGCAAATATTTAATTAATGATTGGATGGTTTTATACATAATTATAAGTTACCAAAGTCATTCTGATCCTACAAAGAATACAGATAAAGCATGTGACAATTCCTTAATCTCAGAAGGTCTATACTTTTAAGTAATAGCTTTGTAAGATGACAGGCACCTCTAAAGTCTTCATCTTTTTTTTTTTTTTTTAATAAGACCCAAGTCATGATATAAAAACTATTTGGAGTTCCATGGCAGGGTACAACTTTATTTCAGAAATAATCTTTGAACTTTGAAAGTAAGAGCAGATGCACTCTTTTCCAGAACCAGTTCCTTAACAATTCAAAATGTTGTTTTATCTCATTTTTTTTAAATAGGTAGTAAGTGGTTAAGAAGCAATTGAAGATTAAGACTTGATTAGAATAGTTATCTCATACCAGCTTTTCACATCCAAATATCTTTTATCTTCATATTTCTCTAAAATGAGAAAAAAAAATTTTCATAATCCAGAGGAACTTTTTTTTTTTTTTTTTTTTGTCTTTTTGCTATTTCTTGGGTCACTCCCTCAGCATATGGAGGTTCCCAGGCTAGGGGTCCAATCGGAGCTGTAGCCACAGGCCTACGCCAGAGCCACAGCAACGCGGGATCCGAGCCGAGTCTGCAACCTACACCACAGCTCACGGCAAAGCCAGATCGTTAACCCACTGAGCAAGGGCAGGGACCGCACCCGCAACCTCATGGCTCCTAGCGGATTCGTTAACCACTGCGCCACGACGGGAACTCCAAGAGGAACTTTTTTTTAATCATTTTTATTTTGTCCATTATAGTCAGTTTACAATGTTCTGTCAGTTTTCTACTGTACCACAAAGTGACCCAGACACGTATATATACACATTCTTTTTCTCACATAATCCCCCATCATGCTTCATCTCAAGTGATTAGATATAGTTCCCAGTGCTGTACACCAGGATCTCACTGTTTATCCATTACAAATTCAATAGTTTGCATCTGTTAACCCCAGATTTCCAGTCCACCCAACTCCCTCTCCCTCGCTCTTGGCAACAAGTCTGTTTTCCAAGTCCATGAATTTCTTCTCTGTGGAAAGGCTCATTTATGCCATATATTAGATTACAGATATAAGTGATCTCATATGGTATTTGTCTTTCCCTGACTTAATTCATTTAGTATGAGTCTCTAGTTCCATCCATGTCACTGCATATGGCATTATTTTGTTCTTTTTTATGTCTGAGTAGTGTTCCATTGTGTATATGTACCACATCTTAATCCATTCATCTCTCAGTGGACATTTACATTGTTTCCATGTCCTGGCTATTGTGAATAGTGCTGCAATGAACATAGGGGTGCATGTGCCTTTTTCAAGGAAATTTTGTCTGGATATATGCCCAAGAGTGGAATCGCTGGGTCATATGGTAGTTCTATATTTAGTTTTCTGAGGTACCTCCATACTGTTTTCCAATAGCAGTTGCACCAATTTACATTCCCATCAACAGTGTAATAGGGTTCCCTTTTCTCCACACCCTCTCCAGCGTTTGTTATTTGTGGCAGAGGAACTTTATTTTTTTTATTTATTTTCTTTTTTTCGTCTTTCTCTCTTTTTAGGGCCATACCTGCGGCATATGGAGGTTCCTAGGCTAGGGGTTCAGTCAGAGCTGTAGTTACCAGCCTACACCAGGGCCACAGCAACACAGGATCCGAGCCGCATCTGCGACCTACACCACAGCTCACACCACCGGATCCTTAACCCACTTAGCGAGGCCAGGGATCAAACCAGCATCCTCATGGATGCAAGTCAGGTTTGTTAACTGCCGAGCCACGATGGGAACTTCCTTTTTTTAATTTATTTATTTTCTTTTTTTGTGGCAGAGGAACTTTAAAATGAACTTGACTCGGGGTCACTTCTGTGGCTCAGGTTTGATTCTTGGCCTGGGAACTTCCACATGCCATAGGCACAGCAAAAAAAAAAATAAAAAAAAAATAATAAATAAATAAATAAAGTACTGATAGTGATAACAAAAGAAGATTATAGGAGGGTATTAACATGGAGAAAGGAATGTTCTTAAGGTGTTGGAGAAAGGTACAGTGAGTTGGCTTTGGTGAGTAGAGGATTCATATAAATACGATACAGAGGCATTTTGTTGTGTAATGAACTGCGTGAATGAATAAAAAGGCCCATTTGCACATCATTAGCAGAGATTTTGTAATTAAAGGGTTATTTGCATTCTGGACATAAAGGATCATCAAATGCAGAATTAAAGCATCTAAAATAACAAGTCAATGGGGTAAAGCATAATTTACAAGATTTTACATGGCTTTTTAGGTGCACATTTTTGTATAAAATGAGGGCTACTTCTACACATTAAAATAAAATTATTACATTTTGGTGGTTCAAAGTGATAGGGGTATAAAATAATTATAGCAACAAGTTTTCATTGCAGAGTTAAGTTTTCTACATGCAGATCTGAAATTAATCATGGTGAGGTGCAGAGGATTAATATTGCTTCACTTTCCCCTCAGATGCAGTGAGTCAGCTTCCACATTTCTCTAGCCCTGACCTGGTTAATAAATACGCTATAGTAGAACGTCTAAATTTTGCTTATTATTTACATCACGGACGACCATCATTTGCATTTGGTACTTTTCTGGTTCAAGAATTAACCAAGAGCAAGACTCCCAAGCAGCTGTGAGTATTTAAGACATAATCTGTACTCTTATTTTTACACACCCACTTATAAAAATCTACTAGAACACAGTAATTATATCTGGCTGGGAAATTATATATATTTTTCATTTGTGATTTTCTGTGTACTCCACGTTTTTAGACTTTAGCTTTTCTTTTGTAAATAGGATAAACTATAAAAATATGATTTTAAAAGATTTAAAATCATATTTTTTAAAAAATGATTCAGGAGCTTGCCAAATGTTAGCAGTTATAAAGAGGGAATTCTATAATGAGATGTGAGTTCTGTATTTAAGATTTTGGTCTTTTATAATACATTTTTATAAAGCACAGAATTGGGAGAAGTATTTGATATAATCACATTTTTATAAAGCACAGAATTGGGAGAAGTATTTAATATAACCAGCAGCTAAATACAGATTTATTTATTGGTTTATTTTATAGTTAACAAAGTAATGCAGCTTTATGGTAAAATATTGAAGTAGTTCAGAAGGGTGAAAAAAATGAAAGAAAAAAGTCTTTTAGCCTCTCATCTTCATTCTACATAATAAATAAACATAGTTAATTTCTTGTGTATTTTTCCTCAAATTTTTTTTTCTTTTTCTTTTTCTTTTTTTTTTTTTTTTAGTCTTTTTGTCTTTTCTAGGGCCGCTTCCCATGGCATATGGAGGTTCCCAGGCTAGGGGTCTAACTGGAGCTGTAGACGCCGGCCTGTGCCAGGGCCACAGCAATGTGGGCTCAGAGCTGCGTCTTTGACCTACACCACCACTCACAGCAACGCCGAATCCTTAACCCACTGAGCAAGGCCAGGGATCAAACCTTCAGCCTCATGGTTCCTAGTTGGATCCATTAACCACTGTGCCTCAATGGGATCTCCAAATTTTTTCTATTCATATAAAGTACATATATGAGGAATTCTCTTGTGGCTCAGCAGGTTAAGGATCCATTGTTGTCACTGCTGTGGCTCTGGTTACAACTGTGGTGTGGGTTCAGTCCCTGGCTTAGGAACTTCCACATGCTATAGGTGTGGCCAAATATATATATAAGTCCTTTAAAATGTATATGCTTTGGGTATTCCCATTATGGCGCAGCGGAAAACAAGTCAACTAGTAACCATGAGGATGCGAGTTTGATCCCTGGCCTTGCTCACTGGGTTAAGGATCCTGCATTGCTATGGATTGTGGTATAGGTCGCAGACAAGGCTTAGATCCCACATTGCTATGGCTGTGGTGTAGGCTGGCAGCTGCAGCTCCAATTTAATCCCTAGCTTGGGAACTTCCATATGCCCGCAGGTGTGACCCTAAAAATAAATAAATAAAATATATGTGCCTTATGAGGTTCAACTTTAGGTGGCATTAATTTCCTTGATAATTTTGTACATACTCATAGTTAATAAGATCACAAACTTTTGTAAGTTCTACACCATGTTCCCTGGATGAAGTTGGAAGCAAAAATTATTTGGACTACCAGTAGGTGTTTTAGAAGAAGTTAAAATATAAGGAAATGGGGGGGGGGGACGGCTATAGAGCCAGAAGACAACTTAAAGCTACCACCAACCTAAGTGGATGTGTACAAGGGGTGAAAAAAAGGAAGGGGAAGGAAGTAAAAAATCACGTGTGTCTGACACTCCATGTATCACTAATGTAATTCCATCTGTTTTTTTCTGGTGAGAAAAAATGTTCTTGTGCTGGTGTGATTTTGATTCCTTTGTTTTTCAGGATCCAGCAAGTAGGCAATGAAGCCTATGTTTTAGGGCTCTCCTCCTTCCACATACCTTCAATAGGAGCTTCCTGTGTTTGTTTCTTAGAATTGCTTGGCCTCGACAGCCTCAAGCTCAGAGTTGATATGAAAGTGGCCAATATAATTTTGAGCTACAAGTGCAGAAATGAAGATGCTCAGTACAACTTTATCAGAGAGTCTCTCGGTACAGTACATTTACCTTATGGCATTTGTTTCATTTAGAGGACAAGGGATGAGATCTAAGGCATTGGATTGTGAATGGCTGGGGAGGAAACAGTTACCTTCCTGTTTCAGCCTTTTCCTGCAGAATGTTTGTACTTGATCTTACTTTATTGGGCCCTTTAATGGGTTTCTGAATTGTCTTTGGGCCACACTCTTCAAACAGAAATGCCCAGTTTTTTTTATCTTTTCTTTATATTCTTTATATTTTTTTTATAGCTGAAAAACTATCTAAACTGGCTGTGGGTGAAAAGGCAACCACAGAAGAATTGCTTATTCTCTTAGAAGAAGCTATATGGAACAACATTCAGCAGCAGGAAGTAAAGAGGTTTGTGAGTTGCAATCCCAACCTCTTTTCCAGCAAGCTCTATTTTTCAGTCTTTGTCTGCCTGGTGATGTTTTCACCAATCCCCCTAGACCTTAACTTCTTACTCACCCCCATATAGCAGAAACTCAGTAAATGGATAATGGGTTTTAATTGCATCTTACCATCAGTGGAAGACGGATTATCTCTTTAGAGACAGGGTTTCCAAGAGATGGAGAAGAGCTTCGTCTCCTCCACTACCCTCCTGCCCAGAGAAGTCTCTTAATTGTTAAATGTTGACATCATTTCAGAAGGTGCAAGGTGGATCTCACAAAATTTGACTACAAGTGATGTCCTTAATTTTTTCTTGCTAATAGATGTCAGTTGATAATAGAAGGTGAGGTGATCATCTGTCCACAAAAGCCCCACCTCTTACATATTCCTGTCATCTTTCCTCTGTGGTATCCACTGGTGCTGACCCAGCCACCCCCACCCCTGGGAATGCACCATTCTCCTATATCTCCTGTCATTGACTTTGTTCTCAACAGTTTCCTTCCCATCAGGTACCCTGCCCTTAGTGAGGAAGCCCAGACACCTGTCAGGGCTCTGATACCTAAAGTGAATCATGCAAGAGAATTAAACACTCAATTTCTTGAATGACTGTTTTCTCAATTCTCCTAAAGATGATGCATAGCTAGTTTGATAGATACTTGGTTAAAACAATGAATTTGCCGGTATGCTAGGAAAGTTGTTGTGCATTATGGGTGAGTCTTTTATTTTTCAAAGCAGTCTAATAAACATTTGGTATTTATTGAAAGGCTTTTTTAGAGGATATATTGTAGTTGAATTTGTTTTTTTTTTGTTTTTTTTTTTTTTACTAATTTTCCAGTTTAAAGCTATATTTCAAGAAGTCTTTTTCCTCTGCCACCCCCCACTTTCAATTACAGGTTATCCAGTGAATCCAGCAGCCAGTGGGCATTAGTGGTACAGTTCTGCAGGCTCCACGACATGAAACTGAGCACATCCTACCTTAGAGAATGTGCAAAAGCAAATGATTGGTTACAGTTTATTGTTCACAGCCAACTCCATAATTACCATCCAGAGGAGGTAAGCCACCAGTTGTTGCCAGTTATTCAAGAAGAGGAAATTGGAACACTACTCAGAAGACAATATTCTTTCTGTTGTGTATACATAGGCTTTTATTTGATATGATACTATTATTTTTTACTGAGATTTCAGTGGGTTGACGTCAAAGGACTAGTCATTACTACTAAAAGCTGATGGAAGAGTTTCTGTGACTCTAGATTGAATATGGGAAATTCACTCAAAAGCAACAAAAAACTTTATAAAATTATATGGTCACCTCTGACATGGTTCAGTCTGAGAAAGAACAATTTTGCCTGTGCTTTTCTCCAATATATTCAGCTCCAGCTGAAATTGGAAGTTGGTTGTCTTTTTTGATCATTAATCATCTAATGTTTTCTAGGTGAAATCTCTTCTCCAGTATTTCAGCCCTGTTCTTCAAGACCACTTAAGACTAGCTTTTGAGAACTTGCCCTCAGTCTCCAACTCCAGAATGGACAGTGACCAAGTCTGCAACAAGTTCCCACAGGAACTCCAGAGAAAGAAAGAAAAGACTGATTTCTTTGAAATTCTGCTCCAGTGCTCAGAGGTGCCAAACTCCTGGTGCTGGCTCCTAGCAGAAGCAGTGGAACAACAGGCTCCAATCCTTAGTGTCCTGGCCTCATGTCTCCAGGTAAGAATCATGAGAAGCCTGAATTAAGGACTCAGAGGGCAATTGGAAAAGTGGGAATGGCAGAGAAGGCTGATAATCAGGGAGGAAGTGGGGTGATGACAGGCTTTGCATATGTTTCCAAGGTCACTGCTACTTTCTGTGCTTTTCCAGCTTACGTTCCAGACCGTTTAGTGCACTTTCTTGTGTCTTGATGCTGAGTGACCTAAGTGGTCAGAGCCTTGGTTCCTGGTTGGCAGTCATAGTAAAGGATCCTTTGGTGGACACCACCTCTGCCTTTTGAGCAGGGAAAAGGATGCTTAGGACAATCCCTTGATCAGCAGTCTGTGGGGACGGTCTTGTTTTCTTATACTTAGTACATCCCTCCCTTCCACACACATCCCCTCAGTTTCTTGGCATTTTGACCTAGCACGCAGGATGGTTGTTCATTAGAGTTTGTTTCATGTTTGAAGGCTTTTCAAGTCATTTTAACCAATTAGTGAGGTACCTGTTCTAAACAGGAAATATCCATCTGTAGTTGTAACATTGCTGGAAACTTCCTCTGTCAGGTAATCCAGGCTCAGTCATTATCTTATTTTGAAAAATTCTTACCCAATGGCAGGATGCCAGTGCTATTCCTTGTCTCTGCGTTTGGATCATCACTTCTGTGGAGCACAGTGTTGCAGTTGAAGCAATGGGACACATTCAGGGCACAATAGAAGACCACACCTGGGACCTTGAGGACCTCTCAGTCATCTGGAGAACATTATTAACAAGGCAGAAGAGCAAAACTCTCATCAGAGGTTTCCAACTTTTCTTTAAGGTAGTGTTCATATCTTTCCTCAGTTTAAAAGGGTTACTTCACAATATCTGAGACTGGATTTTTTAATTATTCCTATTCCTGGATTTTTTTTTAAGCCAACAACAGATAATGATAGTAGAACTGCCATTTATGTAGCAAAGTGCTTTATATACATTGTTTTAGTCAATTCTCATAATAATCCGATATAGGAGTTCCTCTTGTAGCTCAGTGGAAACAAATCTGACTAGCATCCACAAGGACGCAGGTTTGATCCCTGGCCTCGTTCAGTGGGTGGAGAATCCAGTGTTGTGAGCTGTGGTGTAGGTTGCAGATGCAGCTCAAATCTGGCATTGTTGTGGCTATGGTGTAGGCTGGCAGCTACAGCTCCAATTGGACCCCTAGCTGGGAACCTCCATGTGCCACTGGTGAGGCCCTAAAAAGCAAAAAAACAAAACAATAATCCTATACAAAGTAATATTGACAATAATCCTATACAATATCGACAATAATCCTATGCAAAGTAATATTGTATAAGGATGTAATGAAGTGATAGTATCCTCATTTTACAGAGTGATACACCAAGGCTCACAGAACTTAAGTAACATGCTCATCAAAGTACTTTAGTAAGTTGTTTATTTATAGTTCAGATCCGAATTTTCTAATTCCAACACTTCTATCTTCTGATCAAAAAGTTCCACGGAAATGATGGAAATGTACAGACTGATGCCACAGACAAGCAGTAGGTTAACAGGTCGGTGGACATAGGCATTCCAGGGCTGCACCTAGAGGTGTCTAAGCACCATCTCCTGCTCACATGTAGTAGACCAAATATAGAATAGATAGAAAAGGGGGTGCAGCGGAAGTGAATCTGACTAGTATCCATGAGGATGCTGGTTTGATCCCTGGCCTTGCTCAGTGGGTTGAGGATCCGGCGTTGTTGTGAGCTGTGGTGTAGGTCACAGACGCGGCTCACATCCTTTGTTGCTGTGGCTGCGGTGTAAGCCAGCAGCTGTGTGCAGCCCTAAAAAGCAAAAAAAAAAAAAAAAAAAAAGGAATAGATAGAAAATGAACTGTTGAATAGTTGGACCTGACCTGAATATCTTTTTTAAAAAAGGAAATATAAATGTAACTTCCTTTCTTTTTAACATATATGATTTAATTCTACTACAAAGCTGATATTAATAGTATATTTTTTTACTTTAATCGCTCTTATATTGGCATTTTTCATTGAGAAAATAGTATTGAATAGGTTTCAGGTTTTCATAACTTCCAACTCTTCTCAAAGGATTCCCCATTACTATTGATGATGGAGATGTATGAACTTTGTATGTTCTTCAAGAATTATAAGGAAGCTGAAGCTAAACTTCTGGAATTCCAGAAAAGCCTTGAAACTGTAAGTTGGAATTAAAGTGCTCTTTCTTGCTGATTTGAAATTGGTTAAAAAAGTGGCCCGTTTTCAGCTCATAGTCAGAATATGGCAGCAGTTGAATAGTTGTTATGTGGTGTAATTGAAACTAAATCATTTGTACTGTTCCAGAGATGGAGAGGCAGGGCAGGGGTTGCAGTGACCTTGTTTACAGCGTATCAGTTGCCAGGGATGACAGAGAGGTTTCATCCAATGTGCTTATGAACTCTGATTAGTATCCTGGTGCTGCAGTCAGGCTCAGTGGGTAAAGGATAAATAGTATCTGCTATGGATGCTGCAGTGGAGTGTGGTGGTACATGGGCCATGTATTGAGAATTCAAAATAACTCCAACAGAATTGAGTATGAAGGGTGTTTAATATTGCTTTATTCATTGTGACAGAAAATAATGGCTTTTTCTCTCAATATTCTTCATGGTCTCTGTCCAGATGTTGCTGAGGCTTTACCTATTCAGATGCTTATTTCAAGGCCCGGTTAGCATTTGGAGCTAATTAACCCTATGGAAAAAAGAGGAAGTTATAAAAAAGGAAAAGGAGTATACCTTAGTCCTGCTTGGGGTTTCAACACTTGTCCCTTCTAACCCCAAAGTGCTTTATGATGAGACAAAACTATATACTGATTTTACTTAACAAATACATCACAGTGGAACCTCAGTATAGGCTTTTCCTCTCAATCACATTTCTCCTACCTGTAATGAAAATGTAAGAGTTACATTAGTTGAAAATTTTGAGTCAGTTATTCAAATATGCCTCAGGTTCCTAAATCACAGAAAATAGGGGCATTCATTTCCTTAACCTGTCACTCTCCATGATTGGGACCACACCAGGTATCTTCTTTTTTAGAAAAAAGATTTTTTTTAAATTGTGATAAATACACTTAACGTTTACTGTGTTAACCATTTTTAAATGTATAGTTTAATGGCATTAAATATATTCATGTTGTTGTGCTACCATCACCACTCTCTAACCCCATAGCTCTTTTCATATTATAAAACTGAAATTCTAGACCTATTAAACAATAATTCCGCATTCTCCAAAATCCCCTAGCTCCTAGCCCCTGTCAGTCACCACTTTCTTTCTGATTTTGAGTCCTCTAAGTACCTCAGAGAAGTGGAATTGTACACTATTTTCTTTTTGTGACTGGCTTATTTCACTTAACATAGTGTCCTTATGATTCATCCCATGTTGTAGCATGTGTCAGAATTTCCTTCCTTTTTAGTGCTAAATAATATCCTGTTATATTTGTACATCACATTTTGCTCATCCATTTATCTGTCGTGAATATTTGGGTTGCTTCTGTATTTAGCTTTTGTGAATTATACTGCTATGAATGTAGGATACCAATATCTAGAGACCCTACTCTCAGTTTGTTTGAACGTCTACTTAGAAATGGAATTGATGGATGATATGATGATTCTACTTTTGATATTTTGGGAAACTGCTGTACTATTTTCCACAGTAACTATGTAATTCCCACCAACAGTGTTGATGAGGAATTTTCCACATCCTCATCAACACTGTTGATTTTTGTTTTGTGGGCGTTTTGTGGGGTGGTTTTTTTGGGGTTGGTTTGTTTGTTTGTATTTTTAGGGCCATACCCACCGCATATGGAGGTTCTCAGGCTAGAGGTCAAATCAGAGCTGTAGTTGCTGGCCTACACCACATCGGAGCTGCATCTGTGACCTACACCACAGCTCCCGGCAACACTGGATCCTTAACCCACTGAGCAAGGCCAGGGATTGAACCTGCATCCTAATGGATGCTAGTCAAATTCGTTTCCCCTGAGCTACGACAGGAACCCCTTTTTTGGGTTTTTTGATAGTCATCCTGATGGTTGTGAGACAGTATCTCATTGTAGTTTTTTGTTTTTGTTTTTAAGGCCCATGCTCATGTTTATTTACTCATATTGCTTTCATTTTTTTTTTTTTTTTGTCTTTTTGTCTTTTGTTGTTGTTGTTGTTGCTATTTCTTGGGCCGCTCCCACGGCATATGGAGGTTCCCAGGCTAGGGCTCCAATCGGAGCTGTAGCCACCGGCCTACGCCAGAGCCACAGCAACGCGGGATCCGAGCCGCGTCTGCAACCTACACCACAGCTCACGGCAACGCCGGATCGTTAACCCACTGAGCAAGGGCAGGGACCGAACCCGCAACCTCATGGTTCCTAGTCGGATTCGTTAACCACTGCGCCACAACGGGAACTCCCATTTTTTTTTTTTTTTAATTCTTTCCTGGTGTCAGTTGTGGGGTTTTTTATTTTATTTTATTATTTTTTTTACAAGTTTAAAGGATTTAATGTAACTTAGTTTTAAAAATATTCTTTGATGTACACATAAGAAAATTTAAAAAGATCCTGAGGGATATATTGATATAGATATAGATAGACGTATATAACACATGCACACATATAGAATGTCACATCTCCCATTCCCTAGGCATCCAGGTCATCTGCCCAGAAACCACAGTTAACAATCTCTCATTTCTCTTTCCACAAAAATATTTGTCCTTTTTGTAAAATACAAATTCATGCTTATATAAGGTCATTAGTGTGTGTCAGTAAAAGAGCTTAGGCCACAGACCAGGAGAAAACACTTGCAAATCACTTATCTGATAAAAGACTTGCGTCTAGAATACACAAAGAACACTTAAAATTCAACAATAAGAAAATGTGCAAAATCTGTGTACCAATTGTAGATTATTGGTTTGCAGTTATTCTGAAGTTTTGATATGAGTCTATATATATATATATATATGTGGGATTGTTTTAAGTTGTTGGTCTCTTAATTGCAAGTGCATCTCCAGTGTCTTGCATTTGTACCCACCTCTTCTCATGATTTATGATTTTGGTGGCATAATTGTGCTTGGATAATTTCGTATCTTTACTGTACATATACCTTTACTGTCATTTGCAGTATTTTTGTTTCCTGTTGCGGCCTTTTCTTTTCCACCTAGAGAAGTTCCTTTAGTATTTGTTGTAAAGCTGGTATAGTGTTGCTGAATTCTCTTAGCTTTTGCTTATCTGTGAAGCTTTTGATTTCTCCTTCAAATCTGAATGAGAGCCTTGCTGGGTAAAGTAATCTTGACTAGAGGTTTTTTCCTTTCATCACGTTAAGTATATCATGCCACTCCCTTCTGGCCTGCAGAGTTTCTGCTGAAAAATCTGTTGATAATCTTATTGGGGGTCCCTTGTATGTTATTTGTTTTTTTCCCTAGCTGCTCTCAAGATTTTCTCTTTGTCTTTAATTTTGGTTAGTTTGATTAATATGTGTCTTGGGGTGTTCCTCCTTGGGTTTATTTTATTTTATTTTATTTATTTTATTTTAATTTAATTTTTTTGTGTTTTGTCTTTTTAGAGCCGCACCCATGGCATATGGAGGTTCCCAGACTAGGGGTCCAATCATAGTTATAGCTGCTGGCCTACACCACAGCCACGGCAATGTGGGATCCGAGCCACATCTTCAACCTATACTACAGCTCACAGCAATGCTGGATCCTTAATCCGCTGCGTGAAGCCAGGGATCAAACCCGAAACCTCGTGGTTACTAGTCAGGTTTGTTAACCACTGAGCCATCACAGGAACTCCTGGGTTTATTTTATATGGTACTTGTTGCACTTCCTGGATTCAAGTGAGTGGTTCCTTTCCCATGTTAGGGAAGTTTTTGGCTATTATCTCTTCGAATATTTTTTCTGAACCCTTCTCTCTCTCTTCTCCTTCTAGCACCCCTATAATACGAATGTTGGTGCTTTTAACGTCGTCCCAGGGTTCTCTGAGACTCTCTTTGTTTGTTTTCAATCTTTTTTCTCTTTGCTGTTCCACATCCATAATTTCCGCTAATCTGTCCTCCACCTTGCTTATTTGTTCTTCTGCCTCCTGTATTCTGCTGTTAGCTGCTTCTAGTGAATTTTTTATTTCAGTTATTGTATTATGCATCTCTTCTTGTTGAAGTTTTATATCTTGTATCTCTTTGGTGAGTGTTTCCTGTAAGTTATCCATCTTTGCCTCCAGTTTATTTCCAATGTCTTGCATCATCTTCATCATCAACAGTCTAAAGTCTTTTTCCTGGAGGCTGAGAATCTCCTGATCACTTAGCTGATTTTCTGGGTGTTTTTCTTTCTCCCTTATCTGAGTTATAGTTCTCTGTCTTTTCATTTTTATAGGTTTTTGGTGTGGTGACTTTTTTACAGATAATAGAGTTGTAGCCTCTCTTACTTCTGGTGTGGCTGAAGTCTGTATGGGGTCTTGCTGTAGGCTTCCTGATGAGAGGGACTGATGCCTGCCCATTGGTAGGTGGAGCTGATTCCTATCCCTCTGGTGGGTGGGGCTTTGTCTCTGGATGAGATTAGAGGCGCTATGTGCCTGGGGGTCTTTAGGCAGTCTGTTTACTGATGAGCGGGTCTGTGATCCCACCTGGATTGCTCTTTGCCATGGAGCTTCTCAGCACTGATGGGTGAGGCCAGATTTTCCCAAAATGACCACCTCCAGAGAAAGGCACACTTCTGAATATTCCCAAGAGCTTTGCTTCCAATGTCCTTTCCCCACAACAAGCCACATTCACCCCTGTTTTCCCAGAAGGTTCTCCAGGAACTGCAGTCAGGTTTGACCCAGATTCCTGTGGAGACTTTGCTTTGACCTGGGACCCAGTGCACGTGAAAATCCTTGTGCACCTTTTAAGAATGGGGTCTCCGTTTCCCCCAGTCCTGTGGCGCTCCTACACACAAGCCCCACTGGCCTTCAATGCCAGATGTTCTGGGGGTTCTTTTTCCCAGTGCCAGATCCCCTCACCTGGGAGTTTGATGTGGGGCTCAGAACTCTCACTCCTGTAGGTGAGTCTCTGTGAACCAGTTAGTTTCCAGTCTGCGGGGCTTTCAACCTGGGAGGTATGGGGTTACTTATATCACATAATCGCCCCTCTTACCTCTTGATGTGGCCTCCTCTTTGTCTTCTGGAGTAGGATACCTTTTTGAAAGTTTCTGGTCCATTTGGTTGAAGATTGCTCTCCCTTTAGTTGTAAATTTTGTTGTTTTTAGGAGAGAAGTTGAACTCCAGTCCTTATATTCTGCCATCTTCCTGGTAGCTCAAAAATGTGCAAAATCTGAACAGATAATTCACCAAAGACAATATACAGATGGCATACATAATAAAGTATATTGGAATAGATACTCAATATCATGTCATTTGGGAAATGCAAATTACAAAAATAGTATGCTGTTACACATCTATTAGAATGGTTAAAATACAAACTGGTACAGCATTTGCAGCGACATGGATGGACCTAGAAATTATCATCATAAGTGAAGTTAGTCAGACAGTGAGTCACCAGCATCATCTGCTATCACTTACATGTGGAATCTTAAAAAAGGACACAATGAATTTCTTTGCATAACAGATACTGACTCACAGACTTTGAAAAACTTACAGTTTCCAAATGAGACAGGTTGGCGGGGGATGGGCTGGGGGTTTGGGATGGAAATGCTATAAAATCAGGTTGTGATGATCAATGTATGACTATAAATATAATAAAATTCATTGAGTAATTTAAAAAATAAATAGGTAATTAAAAATATATAAATAAATGTTAATATATAAATTAACAAACTGGTGGTACCAAGTACTGGTGGGGATGTGGCCTGTTAGGATTTCTGTAACAAAATACAACCACCTGGGTGGTTTATAAACAAGAGAAAGTTTATAGTTCTGGAGGCTGGGCTGTCCATGAAAAAAATTTTTATTATGGTTCATTTACATTGTTCTGTCAGTTATTGTTGTACTTTTGATTTGCATTTCTTTAATGATTAGTGATGTTGTACATCTTTTCATGGGCTTATTAGCTATTAGTATATCTTCCTTGGAGAAATGTCTATTCAAGTCCTTTGTCCATTTTTTTTTTTCCTCTTTTTTTGTCTTTTTAGGGCTGCACCTGCGGCATATGGAGGTTCCCAGGCTAGGGGTCTAATCAGAGCTACAGCTGCTGGCCTACACCAGAGCCACAGCAACACCAGATCCAAACAGCGTCTGCGACCTCTGCCACAGCTCATGGCAACACCGGATCCTTAACCCACTGAGCAAGGCCAGGGATCAAACCCGCAACCTTATGGTTCCTAGTCAGATTCATTTCTGATGCGCTACTATGGGCGCGCTCCTTTGCTCATTTTGAATTGAATTGTTTGGTTTTTTGTCGTTAAGTTTTAGGAATTCTCTATATATTCTGGCTAGTAATCCCATATCATACATATGATTTGCAAGTATTTTCTCTCATTCTGTGTGTTGCCTTTTTACTCTGATGATAGTGATGATAGATGCACAAAATTTTAAAAGTTTTCTTGAAATCCAATTCGTGTATTTTTCCTTTTGCTACTCATGCCTGTGATGTCCTATCCAAGAAATTATTTCCAAATCCAGGGTTGTGAAGTTCTTGTCCTATGTTTTCTTCTAAGAGTTAAATTGTTTTAGGTCTTCTGTTTAGGTCCTTGGTCCATTTTGAGTTAATTTTTGTGTATGTTGTTCAGTAAGGGTCCAACTTCATTTTTTTTTGCATGTGTATATCCAGTTTTCCTAGCACCGTTTGTTGAAAAGACTGTTCTTTCTTCATTGAATGGTCTTGGCACCCTTGCAAGGTTATTTCTAGGCTTTTTATTCTATTCCATTTGTGTACATGTTTCTTTTATGCCAGTATAGTGTTGTCTTGATTACTTTATTGTCTCATGTTGTCTTGATTATGACATTTATAACAATGTAGTGTTGTCTTAATTACTTTGTAGTAAATTTTGAAGTCAGGAAGAGTGAGTCTTCTTTTTTTTCTTTTTTGGCGTTTTTTTTCAAGATTGTTTTGGCTATTCAGGGTCCCTTGAGATTCCATATGATTTTAGAATGGGTTCTTCTATTTCTGTTAAAAATACATCATTGAGATACTGGTAGGGATTGCATCGAATCTGTAGATCTTTGGGATAGTATTGAGATTTTAACTATATTAAGATTTCCATTTCATAAACATAGAATATGTTTCCATTTATTTATATCTTTAATTTCTTGCAAAAATGGTTTTTAGTTTTCACTGACAAGTCTTTTACCTTGTTGGTTAATTCCTAAGAATTTTTTTTTTTTTTTTTTTTATTGCTGCACTGTGGCATGTGGAAGTTCCCAGGTCAGGGATGGAACACACATCACAACAGTGACTGAGGCCACTGCAGTGACAATGCTGGATACTTAACCTGCTGCGCCACAAGGGAACTCCCCTAAGTACTTTATTCTTTTTTGATGCTATTGGAAATAGAAATGTTTTATAATTTCATTTTCAGATTGCTCAACGCAATGGATTTTTGTGTGTTGGCTTTGTATCTTGCTACAATGCTGAATTCATTTATACTAAGTTTTTTGTTTTTGAAATCTTTATATAAGATCATATTTGCTAACAGATAAATTTATTTCTTACTTTTCAACATGGATGCCTTTTATTTCTTTTTCTTGCTTAAACACTCTGGCTAGAATTTTCAGAACAGTGTTGATAGAAGTGGGGAAAGCAGGCATCCTTGCCTTCTTCCTGATCATAGAGGAATGCTCTCAGTCTTTTACCACTGAGTATGATGCTTGTGAGTTTTTCACATATGGCTTATTATGTGATGGTAATTTCCTTATATTCCTAGTTTTTTGTATGTTGAACAATTCTTGAATTCCAAGAATAAATCCCATTTGGTTATGGTGTGTAATCCTTTTAATATGCTACTGAATTCAGTTTGTCAGTCTTTTTTTGAGGATTTTTGCATCAATGTTCATAAGAGATATTGGTGTGTAGTTTTCTTGTAGTGTCTTTATCTGTCTTTGGTATCAAGATTACACTGTTTTCATAGAATAAGTTGAAAAGTGTTACCTCCTCTCCAGTTTTTGGGGAAAGATTAAGAAGGGTTTGTATTAATTCCTTAAAAGTTTGGTAGAATTAACTAGTAAACACATCAAGTGTATGGATTTTCTTTGTTGGGAATTGTTTTGGGTTTGGTCTCATTTTTTAGTTGGGAGGTTTTTGTTTTGTTTTGTTTTTTCGCTTTTTAGGGCCTTACTTGCAGCATATGGAAGTTCCCAGGCTAGGGGTCAAATCAGAGCTATAGCTGCTGGCCTACACCACAGCTTACAGCAACTCCGGATCCTTAATCCCCTGAGTGAGGCCAGGGGTTGAACCCACAACCTCAAGGTTCCTAATAGGATTTCGTTTCTGCTGCGCCACAGCAGGAACTCCTTAGTTGGGAGATATTTTACTACTGATTAAATCTCCTTACTATGTGTCTCTTCATATTATCTATTTCTTTATGATTTAGTCTTGATAGGTTTTGTGTTTCTAGGAGTTTGTCCATTTCATCTAGATCATCCAACTTTTTGGCATGTATTTGTTCATAGTACTCTCTCATGATCCTCTTTTTATTTCTGTAAAATAGTATTGTCCCCACTTTTATTTCTTATTTAGTAATTTGAGTCTTCTTTCTTTAAAAAAATGTTTATTTCCACAATTTTGTGAATTTTCCAGTTTCCTTTTGTTATTGACTTCTAACATCATCCCATTGTGGTTAGAGAAGATACTTCATGTGATATCTATCATTTAAAATCTATTGTGGCATTCCTGCTGGGGTGCAATGGAATTGGCAGCATCTTGGGAGTGCTGGAATGCAGGTTTGATCCCTGGCCCAATGTTGCGGCAGCTGTGGCTTGGGTCACAGCTTTGGTTTAGATATGATCTCTGGCCCAGGAACTCAGTATGCTGCAGGGTGGGCCAAAAAAATCTATTTGGACTTAATCACAGCTTAACATATGTTCTCTCCTGGAAAATATGCCATGTGAACTCAGTAAGAATGTGTTTTCTATTATTGTTGGGTAGAGTGTTCTGTGTGTCTCTTATAGCTAGTTGGTTTACTCTATGAAGTCCTCTGTCTCCTTACTTATCTCCTGTCATTGTTATTCTATCCATTTTGTAAGTGGAGTACAGGTGATATTGCAGGTTCAGTTTCAGAAACTGCAATAAAGTGAATATGCAATAAAGCAAGTCACATGAATTTTTTGGTTTCCCAATGCATACAAAAGTTATGTTTATACTATACTGTAGTCTCTTAGGTGACAATAGCATTATGTATGTGTGTGCATATGTGTGTGTGTATTAGAGTTCCCTGGTGGCTCATCAGGTTAAGAATCTGGTGTTGTCATTGCTGTGGCTTGGATTGCTGTTGTGGTGTGGGTTTGATCCCTGGCCTAGGAACTTCCACATGCTGTGGGTGTGGCTAAAATAAAATTAAAATAAAAACACTTTATTACTAAAAAATGCTAATCACTATCTGAGACTTCAGCAAGCACTTTTCGCAATTGTAACATCAAAGATCACTGATCACAGATCACCATAACAACTATAATAACAATGAAAAAGTTTGAAATACTGTGAGAATTACTGAAATGTAACGAAGAATAAGCAAATGCTCTTGGGAAAATTGTGTAGATAGACTTGCTTGGTGTGGGGTTGTGACAAATCTTCAATTTATAAAAAACACAATATCTGCAAAGCACAGTAAATGAAGTATGTCTGTATTAAAGTCACCAACTATTATTATAGAACTGTCTGTTTCTCCCTTCAGTTCCATCATTTTTTTTTTTTTTTTTTAGTTCTTTTAGGGCCACATCCTCAGCATATGGAAGTTCCCAGGCTAGGGTTGAATTGGAGCTATAGATGCTGGTCTACACCACAATCACAGCAGCTTGGAGTCCAAGCCACATCTGTGACCTATACCCCAGCTCATGGCAATGTTGGATTCTTAACCCACCCATCAAGGCCAGGGATCAAACCCGCATCCTCATGGGTACTAGGTCAGCTTCGTTACCACTGAGCCATGATGGGTACTCCCATCAGTTTTTGCTTCATGTGTTTTGATAGTCTGTTATTAGGTGTGTAAATATTTTTGTTTGTTTTTGCTGTACTGAACCTTTTAATAATATATAGTGTCCTTTGTCTTTTATAACCTTTTTTGATTTAAAGTCTATTCTGTCTGATATTTGTATAGCCACCTTTGCTCTCTTTTGGTTGCTATTTGCACAGAATACCTTTTTCCATCTTTTCACTTTCAGTCTGTTTCTGTCTTTGTATCTCGTGAATCTCTATAACTGGACTATGTGTTTTTATCCATTCTGCCAACCTCTATATTTTAATTAGAGAGTTTAATCCATTTAAATTTGAAGTAATTACTGATAAGGAACTTCTGTTATTGTGCTATTTGTTTTCTATATGCTTTATAGCTTTTTTGTCTCTCATTTTCTGCATTACTGTTTTCTTTTGTGTTGATTTTTTTTTGTGATGAGATTTTTATTTATTTTTTTAAATTCCTTTCTCATTTCAGTTTGTGCCTATTCTGTAACTGTTTTCTTTGTGGTTACCATGGGGACTACACTTGACGTTCTAAAGTTTATAATACTGTAATTTGAGTTTATACCAGCTTAACTTCAATAACATACAAAAACTTTACAGCACTGTCCCCACCCCATTTGATTGATGATGTCACAAAACTACATATTTATATATCATGTGCCCCAGATTTGAACTAATAATTCTTTTCGAGGCATTAGTCTCTTAAATTATGAAGACAACAAGATTTGGAGTTACAGGTCAAAGTTAAAATAATACTAGCTTTTGCACTAATAGTTGTTCTTTTTCCTTTAAATGTATTGGTTTCTTAAACCACATAGAAAACAAAAAAATGTTGCTACAGTACTACTAATTTTTATGTTTTCCTGCATTATGTATCGATTAAGCTTTTATATTTGCCCCTGTTGCATATTTATTAAGCTCTTTATTTCTCCATATCACTTTGAGGTACTATCTAGTGTCATTTTATTTTACCTTGCAGGACTCCCTTGAGCATTTTTTGCAGGAAAGATATGGTAGCCTCAGACTCTCTCAACTATTGTTTACCTGGGAAGATCTTAATTTCTCCAACACATTTTTGTTTTTGGCTGCCCCATGGCACATGGAGTTCCCAGGCCAGGGATCAGATCCGAGCCACAGTTGTGACCTACACCACAGCTGTGGCAACACTGGATCCTTTAACCTACTGTGCCAGGCCAGGGATCAAATACCTGTGCCCTGGTGCTGCAGAGATGCAGCCAATCCCACTGTGCCACAGCAGGAACTCCCTCCATTACTTTTGAAGGATATTTTTGCCAGATATAGGATTCCTAGTTGACAGTTTTTTTCTTTGAGCACTTTGAATATATGGGCCCACTGCCTTCCGGCTTCCAAAGTTTCTGATGAGAAATCTGGTGATAATCTCACTGAGGCTTGGTTGTTTGTATGGGATCAGTTGCTTCTTTCTCATTGTTTTTCAGATTTTTCTTTTTGTCTTGGAAAGTTGATTATAATGTGTCTCATTTCGGGTCTTTGAGTTCATCTTACTTGGAGTTTGTCAAGCTTCTTGGATGTTTATATTCATGTCTTTCATCAATTTTAGGATATTTTCAGCATTATTTCTTCAAATAATCTCTTTATTCCTTTGTCCTTCTGGGACTCTTATGTTGCCTATGTTGGTCCACTTTATGATGTCCCATAGATCTCCTAAAGAAATCTGTTTGACAGAAATTCCCTTGTGGGACAGTAGGTTAAGAATCTGTCTGGTGTTGCCACAGCTGTGGTGCAGGTTACAACTGTGGTGTGGGTTCAGTCCCCAGCCCAAGAATTTTCACATGCTGTGGGTGCAGCCAAAAAAAAAAAAAAAGAAAAGAAATCTGTTTGATTTTCTTTAGTCTTTTTCTTTTTCAGACTTAATAGTTAACATTGTCCTTTCTTTAAGTTCACTGTTTTTTTTCCTTCTGCCTTTTCTAGTTTTTTTCTGCTTCCTTTGAATCTTTTTAGTGAATTTTTTGTTTCAGTTATTGTACTTTTTAGCTCCAGAATTTGTTTTCTGTCTCTTTATTGGTATTTTCATTTGCTCACACATTATTTTCCTAACTCTCTGTATATCTTCTGTGGTTCTTTGAGCACCTTTAGTTTATTTAATTTTTTATTTTTTGGCCACTCCATTGCACATGGAGTTCCTGGACCAGGGATCAGATCTGAGCCACAGTTGTGACCTACACTGCAGCTACAGCAATGCTGGATCCTTTAACCCACTGCACTGGGCCAGGGATCAAACCTCTATCCTGGTACTACAGAGACAGTGCCAATCTTGTTGTACCACAGTAGCAACTCCTAAGCATCTTTTAAATTAAAGTCTTTGTTTGGTGTATCTGCCCTTAGGTCTTTTTTAGGACACTTTCTATTAATTTTTTTTCTCTCTTTGGATGGACCATATTTCCTGTTTCTTTGTATGTCTTGTGATTTTCTGTTGAATGCTAAAAGTTTGAATCTAATAATGTAGTAAATCTGGAAATCAGATTTACCCCTTCCCACGGTTTGCTATTTTTTGTTATTATTTTTGTTTTTCTGATTGTTGTAGGCTATACCAAGGGTAAGCCTGAGGTGTAAACTCAAGGTCTTCTCAGGCCTTTTTTGAGCCTTTTCCTGGGCATGCAGAATCACTTTATAAATTTTTTTTTTTTTCTTTTTAGGGCCACACCTGTAGCATATGGAAGTTCCCAGGTGAGGGGTCAAATCAGAGCTACAGCTGCTGGCCTGTGCCACAGCCACAGCAACAAGGGATCTGACCCATGTCTGTGACCTACTCCACAGCTCATGGCAATGCCAGCTCCTTAACCCACTGAGAGAGGCCAGGGATTGCACCTGCATCCTCATTGATTCTAATTGGGTTCATTAACTGCTGAGCCATGAAGGGAAATCCACTTTATAATTTTCCTTGTATATGCAGTTGTTTTTTAATATCCTATTATTCAATGTCTGACTCCTGAAAGGGGAAAAAGCAAAAAATGAAAAGGGGAAGAAAAGGGCAGAAGCCTTTTAAATTCCCTGGAAGTCACATCAGCTGAGGGGGGGAAAAGCTTACAGCAATAGTGGAGGTGAAATAATAATGTCTCTCTGCCTCTTAATTTGCTCTGTGATCAGAAGCAGCAGACAGAGATATTTGAAGGACCCAGGGTCCTTTTTGCTGCCCCCAGCAATTTGAGTGCAAGCTCCTCTAAGAACATGTGCAAGCTTCCTGACAGGTAGCTAGGAGTGAGAAATGGATAGCAGCTACTGTGCTAAGGACAGAAATTGACCGAAATTATCCACAATTTACCTTCCAAGTCATCTTCTAGAAGTTGCAAGCCTTCTACAGATTCCAGAGTTTCCAAATAGTTACATGTTGGAAATGGACAGATCGTGCCAAGTAATTGTTGTCTAGGTAGGGAGACAGAATCCTGGTGTTTTTGACTCTGCTGTTCCTTCCCTCATACACATATACTTTTTTTTGAGGTATTTATTTATTTATTTATTTAGCCTGTATGGGTCCATATGCGGCACATGGAAGTTCCCAGGTGAGGGGATAGATCAGAGCTACAGCTGCTGGCCTATGCCACAGCCACAGCAATGAGGGACCTGAGCCGAATCTGTGACCTACACCACAGCTCACTGCAATGCCGGATCCTTAACCCACTAAGCGAGGCCAGGGATCAAACCCACATCCTCATGGATACTGGTCGGTTTCATTATTGCTAAACCACGACAGGAACTCCAGAATTTATTTTTTAGAGTAGTTTTCGTTCACAACAAAATTGAAAGGAAGTTACAGAGATTTCCCATGTACCACCTTTCCCTACACTTGCATAGCCTTAGTCATTAGTCACCAGAATGATCCATTTGTTACCATGGATGAACTTATATTGACACATGATAATCACCCACAGTCCATAGTTTACTTTAGGGTTCACTCTTGGTGTACATTCTTTGGACGTATATTTGGACAAATGTATAATGACATATACCCATTTTTGCAATATCATACAGAATATTTTCACTGTCCTAAAAATCCTCTGTGCTCTGCTTATTCATCCCTCCCTGTCCCTACCCCTTGGTAACCACTGATCTCTTACTGTCCTCCATAGTTTTGCCTTTTCCCGAAGGCAGTAAATTGTAATTATACACAATGTAGACTTAAGACTTGCTCCTTTGTTAGAAACGGTGAGGGGAAAAGGAGGCAGAGAGGCAAAAGGAGGCAGAGAGGCAGAGACGGGAGCAGTGAGATCTCAAGCAGCTTTCTCAACCAACGGAGTGGCAAGGTGCATCAATCAGAGAGAATTCCAGCTTCTTGCAGCTTAGGGACCAGCTAGCTACATAGGGAAAGGGGTAGTTTCTATTTTTAGCACAGGTTTGTGATAGAGTAAGAAATAGGGAAGATACAAGTTATGTTGTTAGAATTTAACAGTTTCTCCAGCTATTTTTGTCTTGCAGCTTTGTGTTTCATTTTGTATAGTTACCACCTAACACCTTCCACTTAGTAATATACATTTAAGGTTCTTATGCATCTTTTTCATGGGTTTAAAGCTCATTTATTTCTCTCTCTCTCTTTTTTTTTTTTTTTTTTTTTTTTTTTTGTCTTTTGTCTTTTTAGGGCCACACTGGTGGCATATAGAGGTTCCCAGGCTAAGGGTTGAATCGGAGCTGTAGCTGCCGGCCTACACCACAGCCATAACAATGTGGGATCCAGGCTGCGTCTGTGACCTACATAGCTCATGGCAATGCTGGATCCTTAACCCACCGGGCAGGGCCAGGGATCAAACCCGTGTCCTCATGGGTACTAGCCAGGCTCGTTAACCACTGAACCACAACAGGAACTCCAAAGCTCATTTCTTTTTAGTGGTGAATAATACTACATTGTCTGGATATACCTCAGTATGTATATCCATTCACAAACTGAAGGTCATCTTGGTTGCTTCCAAGTTTTGGCAGTTATGACTAAACATAAACATCCATGTGGAGGTTTTTGTGTGGATGTAAGTTTTCAGCTCATTTGGGTAAATACCAAGGAGTACTGGATCATATGATGAGAGTATGTTTAGTTTTGAAGAAGCCACCAAACTGTCTTCCAAAATGGCTATAGTGTTTTACATTCCCACCAGTGATGAATGAGAGATCCTTATGGCTCCATATCCTTGTTAACTTTTGATATTGTCAAAGTTCCAGATTTTGGCCATTCTAATAGGTATATTGTGATATGTCATTGTTGTTTTAATTTGCATTTCGCTGATGACATCGTATGGATCTTCTTTTAATATGCTTATGGGCCATCTGTATATGTTCGTTCTTTGGTGAGGTGTCTATTAAGGTCTTTGGCCTATTTTTTTTTAATAGGGTTGTTTGATTTCTTATTGTTTAATTTTAAGAGTTCTTTGTATATTTTGGATAATAGTCTTTTATCAGATACGTCTTTTGCAAGTATTTTCTCCCAGTCTGTGGCTCGTCTTCTCATTCTCTTGACATTGTCTTTTGTACTGCAAAAGGTTTTAAATTTTAATGAAGTCCAGCTTATCAGTTATTTCTTTCATGGAGTCTTTCTTTGCTGTTTTATCTAAAAAGGCATCACTGGAGTTCCAACTGTGGCTCAGTGGGTTAAGAACCCTGCTAGTATCCATGAGGATGCAGGTTTGATCCCTGGCCCCTCTCACTAGGTAAAAGGCATCACCATACCCAAGGCCATCTTCTTACTATCCACGGCTCTTGACCTCCTTAATCAATAGAAATTGATGAGCAGCCAAACAGGAAAATTTAGGCAAGGCTTTATTTGGGCCCCTGCTGCAGCGGGGGGAAGCAAAAATAAGCAACAGGTTACCTTGCTTGCTCACTCCCCAAGGCGGGGGTGAACTAGTTCCTTATATGGGGCCAGGGCAGGGGCGGGTACAGAAATCAGGCCAGAGGGTGGCTTAGGTGGTATGCCCACCCCTTTGGTGATGTTGTTTGCAGGGGCATGTGTTGTACCCTACTTTTGCTCTTGAATCTTAGGAAGTGGCAGTTGGAGTTTTAAGGATTTTGTTCATTCCACAGCAACTCACAGGGCTACTGTTTTAGCAGTCATTAGCTTGGGGGTATTTGCATTGCTTCATTCCATAGTTAGCATTCAGTATTTGGGTTTCTTTCCCATTTATGACTTTTACATATACGACTCTCTACACCTGATATCCCTTGAGGAGAGAAACTACAAAGCTGCCAAGGAGGGATTATTTTTGCTACTCCTCTGATCTGTACTACCAATTCCTGCTGTTTGGAAAGGACCTGAATAAGACTTTGTAATGGGAGATGCCTTTGATGGTATCCTGGTATTCTTAGACATTCCCAAGTTGGGAGGTTTTGATTTGCTATTCCTATGAAATCACTTTCTCTGGCCCTTTCTTTTTTTCCATAGCTTGAAACAGCAACCCCAAGGGTCCATGCTATCATCCCTGCCCCTTGGCTGAAGGAGCACGTCTGTTTTCTTTTGAAGCTTATGCTGCAGCAGTGTAGGACCCAGTATGAGCTGGGAAAGCTTTTGCAGCTGTTTGTTGGAATACAGCATCTCTTCTCTGATGGTAAGATAATCCTTACAGTTAAGTTGCTATTAGGAGGTTAATTTACTTAATCTTGAATGTATTTTAGAAGGGAATTCAGAAAATTAAAATCCATATGATATAAAACATTGCCTTTATAGCCCAGAATGGGGTGTAAAGAAGAGGTTTAACTTGTCGTGGTTAAAGCATTTAAAACATATCACAAATAGTGCAATAGAATATAACACAAATAATACAGCTATCTACTCATTCTGGCAAATAGCCAGATTTCCCCCTACTGGCCTCTGACCACCCTGTCACTATCATTCTTTATTTCTGACAAGTAACCCTAACATGTCATTGTTACACAAGGTCACACACTTGTTTCAGGAATGCTTAATTTATTTTGAAAGTTTCAAGAGACCAACTGTTTGCCTGTTTTTAGCAGATTCCTCCAGACACTGGCAGTCTCTAGTCTTGTTGCTGATTGAGTGAAATTAATATTGCTTTGCCTTCTTTTCTGCTAGTTTGATAATTTTAAGTTTTTGTTGCGTGATAATAGCGTTCTTACACTAGATGCTGGCATTTTTCACTATTTAGGGTTATTTTATCACATTTTAAATCACAGATGTTCAGCTTGAGAGCTCACATTTGCACAGGACAGTGATGGAATGCATGGGCTCTGTGCCAATGTTGTAGGCTGTGGGGCTGATGACTAGAAAGAAAGGGTAAATGTGTCCAAAAGGTAGTGTATATAAGTGTATATAAGCTGATACTTATCAGTTACTCTATAGACCAAACAGTAGATCCTTTTCTGTATTAACTTTAATTTTTTTCAGAAATGAATTTCCTGTTTTCTTGCCAGAGTTATGCTAACCTTAAAAAAATACAGGGATTGTCTACATTGTTAACTGTTACTTTAATTTATTCATATAAATATGGTTTTTATAGAATATTTGAATGTGTATACCATGTATAATACTTAGGGAAAAGAAATATATATATTTTTTAATCCATGTTTTATATGATGCCAGCAAAGAAACCCAGCACACCCACACTGCTGGCTGTTGTGCAGGGTGTCTCACTGTCACAGGAACTACCTAAAGTCAGGTCACAGCCCAGCAGGCAGCATTGGGTGCAGGCTCCTTTGGAATGTCGTTCATGCCCCTTCGTTGTGGTAGAGCACACATAGGCTCTATTTGGAGTAGGAGAAACAGCCAAACAATTTGTTGGCAGAGAATTCCTAATGTTATTGAGGATAAGGATTTTTAGGGCAGACAAAAATATTATACAATTTTACTTATATGGGGAATCTAAAGAATGAATGAACAGGAGTTCCCCTTGTGGCGCAGCGGAAACAAACCCAACTAGTATCCATGGGGACGTGGATTCGATTCCTGGCCCCGCTCAGTGGGTCAAGGATCCAGCATTGCCATGAGCTGTGGTGTAGGTCGCAGATGCTGCTGGGATCCCACGTTGCTATGGCTATGGCTGTGGGCTGGCAGCTGCAGCTCCAGTTCAACCCCAAACCTGGGAACTTCTACATGCTGCGGGTGCAGCCCTGAAAAGCAAGAAAAAAGAAAAATGAATGAACAAACATAACAAAACAGAAATTGACTCATAGATACCAAGAACAAACTTGTGGTTGCCAGAGGGGAGGAAGGAGGAGAGGGTGGGCAAAATAAGTGAAGGGATTAAGAGGTACAAATTTTCAGTTATAAAATAAATAAGTCATGGGGATGTGATGTACAGTATAGGGAAGTGTAATAACTTTGTATAGTGGCAGATAGTAATTAGACATCATTTTATAATGTATAAAAACAGAATCACTATGTTGTAGTGATTCTAAACTAATATAATATTATAACTAACATTATAATACCACTAGTATTAAATAAATAAAACAAATAATAAGTATTATTATTAGTAAGCCACTTATACTCAATTAAAAGTCATTTGACTTAAAATTATACTCAATTAAAAAAAGAGAATTTCCTAGGGACATCAGGAAATGCTTAGCCGGGTCTCCCTGGGTTAAATTAGATGCCTGGAGGATTAAGTGGTGCTACATTCTGAAGACAGTGTATCGCATTACATACACTGTCAGTTTGGCTATTGACCAGCTGCAGTTTTAGCTGTCCTACTAATTCTGTTTCTTGATCCACATGATGCATGATGCCTGAATTGAATGAATGAGTGAACAATCATAAAAACAAATTTGTCCAAGGTAGGAGAAAAATCTAGAAAAAGATGGAATTAACCTGAATCAATGGCCAAATCTTCCCAAGGTTAACTGAGTTGCTAATACATAGTAGGCCCCCAGTGTCTGCCCTGAATATAAAGCTAGATGTGTAGGTGGAGTCTGTGTGCTAATCTCTAATAGTTCTTACTATGCAGGAGCTGCATTTTTCTTCCTCTGCCAGCCAACAAGAACAAAAAGCAGGTTTTCGTTTTCCCTGTAATTACATTATTATGTTAAACATACATACTCTCCCCTCATATTTAGTTACCCTTGAAATGCCACGGCAGTATTTTACAGTTTAAGTGTTTATATCTGCTTCTCTTTGCCACAGGTCCAGATGTGAAGAAGCTATGTGTCCTTAGCCAAATTTTGAAGGATACATCCATAACCATTAATCATGTAATTATTACCAACTACAGCCTAGAAAATTTTCAACATGAATGTAAGTCTATTTTGGAAAAGCTAGAGACAGATGGACAGTTTGCCTTGGCCAGGAGGGTAGCAGAATTAGCTGAGCTACCTGTGGACAACTTGGTTATTGAAGAGGTATTATTATATTAGTCTTTTAAGTTATATATATGTATATATTTTTTTCTTTTTCTTTTTAGGGCCACACCTATGGGATATGGAGGTTCACAGGCTGGGGTCAAATTGGAGCTGCAGCCGCCGGTCTATGCCACAGCCACAGCAGTGTGGGAGCCAAGGTGCATCTGGGATCTACACCACAGCCCATGGCAACACCAGACCCCCAACCCACTGTGCAAGGCCAGAGACAGGGATCAAACCTGTGTCCTCATGGACACTAGTCAGGATTGTTAATGCTGAGCCACGACAGGAACTCCAAAATTTTAGCATTTTGAAGCAGCATAAAACAGAGAATCCAGTGAGATATGTAATTTATCTGAGATGATGCTTTTTCACTTTTGACATATACATTATTTTCAGAAATGGATGAGCCTAGAATACCCATTTTTGAAGAATGGTTGTTTTAAATTTAAATTTAGCTTATAGGACGTGCTATAACTATTTTACACTGAATAGAAATAAATACAAGGTGGCTTCAGGAGTTTCCATGTTGGCTCAGTGGATTAAGGATCTGGCATTGTCACTGCTGTGGTGCAGGTTTGATTCCTGGTCTTGGAACTTCCACATGCTAAGGCCAAGATGCGCGCGCACGCGCGTGTGTGTGTGTGTGTGTGTGTGTGTGTGTATGGAACATATATTTATATATATATATGTTGGCTTCCTCTTTTTTTTTTTTTTTTTTTTTTTTTTTTTTTTTGTCTTTTTGCCTTTTCTAGGGCCACTTCCCACGGCACATGGAGGTTCCCAGGCTAGGGGTCTAATCGGAGCTGCAGCCACCAGCCTACGCCACAGCCACAGCAACACGGGATCCGAGCTGTGTCTGCAACCTACACCACAGCTCGTGGCAACACCGGATCCTTAACCCACTGAGCAAAGCCAGGGATTGAACCTGCAACCTCATGGTTCCTAGTCGGATTCTTTAACCACTGCGCCACGACGGGAACTCCAATGTTGGCTTCCTCAATTAGATAAATTTACAATTCTTTTTCATACCTTAACTTTCCAGAAAAAAAATCTGTAGCCATCCTTCATGTTCCTGAATTGATTTGGATTTTAACGTGTATGGTATATTTAGGGAGCATTAGAATTTATGATATTTTTTATTCACATTTATCTTTACTTATAACTTAATGTATATGATACTTCTTTATCCCCAGGAGAAGCTAAAAATTGCTTTGTTAAATTTCACAGATAACGCAGGAAATGCGGGCCTTAAAACACATTGACCAGTCGTCTCTGAAACAAGCAAGAATTGACTTCTGGAAAAAATGTCATGAGAATTTTAAGAAAAATTGCATTTCAAGCAAAGCAGCATCTTCCTTTTTCTCAGCCCAGGCTTTTAAGGCATGTGAGTGCCCAGCTGAGAAGGGATGGAGCAACACTGAGGAGCGCCATCTGCTGCTAACACTAGCAGGGCACTGGCTTTCCCAGGAGGACCCGGTGCCTCTGGAAGAGCTGGAGGAGTTAGAGAAGCAAATCTGGCTCTGCCGTATCACCCAGCACACTCTCAGAGGAAATCAGGAGGAAATAGAGCCCAGATGTTCTCAACACATCTCAACTAGTGGTGAACTTTCCTTTGACAGTTTAGCCAGTGAGTTTTCATTCTCTAAGTTGCCTGCTCTGAACACATCAAAGTACTTAAAACTTAATGGCCTTCCTTCCAAAGACAACTGTGAGAATAGACTGGATTGGAAGGAGCAGGCATCCCTAAACTTTTTGATTGGGCACCTATTGGATGATGGCTGTGTGCATGAAGCAAGTAGAATATGCCGGTATTTTCATTTCTATAACCAAGATGTTGCTTTGGCATTGCACTGCAGAGCACTGGCTTCAGGGGAAGCTAGTGTGGACGACATGCACCCAGAGATGGGTGCTCTCCTACGAAGTGCTGAGCTGCTTGAGGAAGAAGAAGAAACTGGCATTCCTCTAAGGAAAGTCCAAAGCAGTAAGTGAAGGAGGTGAAATTGCCCTGAGGCCTATGAGGTGCTTTTGGCATTCTCTCCTGAAAGAAAGCGTCCCTTTGAGCACACTAGTTAAACTAAGTTAAGAGTAATCCACAAACTAGGTAATTAGCTAGTCAATGAAATAGAAACACCTATGTCTTTTAACTAGCTTAGTAGCAAATTTAGTGGGAATCTTTCTGACTTGTAGCTAGTTCACTGAAATTTATTGTATATAATCATGTTTCCAATTGTACATGACCATATATAGAAATACGGTTGATTTCTTTATGTTAAACTTGAATCCTGTGACCTTGCGAAACTCACTTATCCTAGGAGTTTTCTTATAGATTCCTTGGGATTTCTATAGAGACAATTATATCTATGAATAGAGGCAATTCTATTTACCTCCTTTCCAATCTATTTGCCTTATTTTCTTGCTTTATTCCTCTAGCAAGAATTTCCAGTATGATGCTGGATAGGAGTGGTGAGTGGACATCCTTGCCTTGTTACTGATTTTAGGGAAGAAGCATTCAGTTTTTTGAAGATACCCTTTGTCACGTTGAGGAAGTTCCCTTCTGTTCTTCATTTGCTGAGAGTTTTTATCATGAATCAGTGTTTAATTTTGTGGTGTTTTTGCTGCATCCATTGATAAGATTGTGGGGTTTTTTTTTCTTTCTTTCTTTAGATTAGTAATACAGTACATTGGAATTCCAGTTGTGGCTCAACAGGCAAAGAATCGACTAGTATCTGTGAGGATGCAGATTCTATTTCTGACCTCGATTAGTGGGTTAAGGCTCTGGTGTTGCTGTAAGCTGCATAGGTGGCAGATGTAGCTCAGATCTGATGTTGCTTGGGGCTGTAGTGTAGGCTGACAGCTGTAGCTCTGATTTGACCCCTGGCCTGGGAACTCCATATGCTGCAGGTGTCGGCCTAAAAAGAAAAAAAAAATAAAGTGATACAGTAGATTACAGTAATTTATTTTTTTCTTATTGAACCAGCTTTTGCATTCCCAAGATAAACCTCACTTTGTTATAGTGCATTATACTTTTTGATATATTTGCTATTTTTTGATAATTTTTACATTTATGTTCATGAAGAATATTGATCTGAGAGTTCCCATTGTGACCCAGGGGAAAGGAATCAGACAAGTATCCATGAGGATCCTGGTTCCATTCCTGGCATTGCCGTGAACTGTGGTGTAGGTCACAGACTCGGCTTGGATCCTGCATTGCTATGGCTGTGGTACAGGCCGGCAGCCATAGCTCCTATTTGACGCCTAGCCTGGGAATTTCGATATACTGAGGGTACAGCCCTAAAAAGAAAAAAAAAAAAATTGCTCTGTACATCTTCTTTTCTTTCTTTTGTTCTTTTTTCTTTTTTGTACTATCTTTTTTTTTTTTAATCAGGGTAATGCTAGTTTCATGAGTTGGAGAGTACACCCTATTCTGTTTTCTGGAGAATATTATGTGGAATTGGTGTTATTTCTTCTTTAAATGACCAGTAGAATTTACAAGTAAAATCGTCTGAACCATTTTTAACTACATATTTAATTTATTTAATAGTTATACAACTAATCAGGTTATCTTTTTCATCTTGGCTGAGTTTTGGTAGTTTGTGAGGTTTTTTTTGTTGTTTTGTTTTGTTTTGTTTTGTCTTTTTAGGGCTGCATCTACAGCATGTGGAGGTTCCCAGGCTAGGGGTCCAGTCAGAGCTGTAGCCGGTGGCCTATGACACAGCCACACCAGTTCCAAACCGGGTCTTCGACCTACACCACAGCTCACAGCAGTCCTTAACCCACTGGGCAAGGCCAGGGACTGAACCTGCATCCTCATGGTTACTAGTCAGATTGATTACCATTGAGCCACAGCGGGAACTCTGTAGCTTGTGGTTTTGGAAGAAATCTTTTTTTCCTGCCTTTGGGTTACTTGAACGTTTTTTAAATTCTTCTATTTTAATTTGTGATTTAGACTGTGTATATCTTTGCATAGTTTTTTTGATTGCTCTAGAGATTATATTATACATTCTTAACTTTTCACAGTCTACTTAAAATAATATTTTCCTACCTCAACTGAAGGTTTTACCACCTACCACCATGTAGGTCACTTTACTTTTCTTCCTTTATGTACTAGTTGCTTTACTATATTACATATACATACATTGAAAAATCTCATCAAACAATGCTGGTTTTTTTTAGCTTTCAACTGAAAAATATAGTTTAAAAAACTCAGGAGTAATTTATTATATTTACTCAGATATTTGTAATTTTTATTGCTCTTCCTTTATTTCTTATGTTCTAGGTTTTCTCCTTAGAGTTGCTGGTTTGAAACAGATTCTCTTAGTTTTACTTCATCAGTTTTTCTTCATCTGAGAACATCTCTATTGTGCTTTCACTCCTGAAGGCTGATTTTTGCTGGATATAGAGCATTTATTATTTTCTTGTTGCGCTTAAAAATATTCTGCCACTTTCTTTTGACCTCCATGGTATTTGATGAATAATATGCAGTTATTTGAATCATTCTTCCCCAGTAGATAAAGGATTTTTCTCTTGTTGCTTTTAAGACTTTTTTTTCAGTCTTCAGTCTTCAGCAGTTTGTTGATAGCATCACTGGGCATGTGTTTTTGAGGATTTATCCTACCTGAGGGTCACTGAGTTTCTTAAACATATTGGTTTATGTGTTTCACCAAATTTAGGTAGTTTTCAGACATTATTCTTTTCAAATATTTGATTTCCTTCTGGGACTCCAGTGACATGAGTCTTAGAACTTTTTTTATTCTCACAAGCCCTTGAGGCTTTGTTCGTCTTTCTCTGTTGTTCAGATTGGATAATTTCTATTCATCTTTTTTCAATTTCACTGACTTCCTCTGGTATTTCCACTCTATTAGTTTTTTAATTCATTTATTTCTGTGATTTTGAAATTTCAGTTCTAAAATTTCCATTTTCTTCTTATTTATGCCTTTTTTGGGGGAGGATGAAGGAGAAAAAGATAACTTTTATTGCTTTGCCAGGCAGAGGAGGCCACAGCAGGCTAATGCCTTAAAGATTGTGACCACTTCTTTATACCCTCTACTTCTTTGCTGAGACTTTGTATTTTTCTCTTTGTCTTAAGAGTGTTCATAATTGCTTGTTAGAACATTTGTAATAGATGCTTTAAAGTCTTTTTTTGGTAATTTCAAAATTTATGTCATTTTAGTCCTGGGTATCGTCTGTTGTCTTATATGAGTTGAGATTTTCTTATATGACCATTGTTGTATGCTGAGTAATTTGGGGTTATATATTGGACATTTTGAAGAGTGTGTTATGAGATGTGTTGTTTAAATCCTATGAAGAATGTTGATATGTTTTTAGCAGGCAGTTGACCTGGTTAGGTTCAGTCTACAACTTCCAACCCACTTTCTGTGGGCTGTGGTTCTAACATCAGTTCAGTGTTCAAATTCTTTGTGGTGCTGTTCACATCCATCCTGTGCGCAGCATCCTATGTTGGTCTGCAACCTGGTAGTCGTCTCCTTGATTCATTTCTCAAAATCTTGGATGTGTTGGTTAGGATCAGATCCATACATGCAAAGCTCAGGAATGAGCTCTAATGTTTATAAACAACTTTATTGTGTTGCTTTCCTGAATCTCTCTCCCAAGTATTTTCTGGTTGCCTAAGGCTTCCCTTTTCAGTCTTCTGGACAAAGCTAGATGTTTAGTTACCCTCTTCTGTCATTCGCTTCCCTGACTGCCTGCACCTAGGGCCAGCTGACAGGAGGGTAATGCAAAAAGGAACCAGATATTCACTACCCTCTTTGGACAAGAGCACCTCTGATCTTTAAAGAGACTCTGTGTCTTGACTCTTGCCAGCTGCTGCTGCAGCCCCTCCCACCATGGCCAAGGGGTTGCTTAGGACCTGGGGCCAGAGAGAATGGGCAGTAAGAGTTCCCTTTTTGCTCTGTGAGCCCATCCTCGAGGACATCTCCTGAAGCCTACCCTCATGCTTGGTTCTGGGTTTCAGGTAGCATTACATTCAGTCTGGAAGTTACTAGAGGGAGAAAATGGTAATTCAGGTCATCTTCAGTCCAGCTGCTGCTACTGTTTACTTTTCAGAGTCCTCATATAGCACTGCATGCACTGTGTCCAGGTTTTCTATTGAGTCCAGGGGGAGAGACCTAGAACTGGAAACCCCAGTTTTTTTTTAAGCAGGGGAAATAATATAGTCTGAGTTATTTTTTGTCTCTAAAGCTTATTTTTTATGAGTACTATCTTTTTTTGTTTTTGTTTTTTTTCATTTGTTTGTTTGTTTTGCTTTTTAGGGCCCTTCCTGCAGCATATGGAAGTTCCCAGGCTAAGGGTGGAATCAGAGCTACAGCAGCCAGCCACAGCCACAGCAACACTGGATCTGAGCTGCATCTACGATTTACACCACAGCTCAGGGCAATGCCAGATCCTTAACCCACTGAGGGAGGCCAGGGAGCAAACCCATGTCCTCATGGATTCTAGTTGGGTTCGTTAACTGCCGAGCCACAACAGGAACTCCCAAGAGTAATATCTTAAATGCAAAAGTATTATATACTTCCGTAACAAACTCAAAATACATAAATGCACAAAGTAAACAGTGAAAGTCAATTACCCATTCAACACCACTCCCCCAAAGTCCCCAGAATAACATATTTTACTTGCTCGATATGCATTATTTTCTATATGTAGACTTGCACACATACACAATTTATTTTCTACAAAAATGCAATTATATTGTTCTACCTATAATTCTACATTTTTCACTGTCAGTACACATAGATTGTCCTCATTCTTTTAATGGCTGCAGATTTGACTATATGAATGCACTATGATTTTTTTTAAACAATGGTTTACTCTGATAGATTTAAAATTTTCCAAGTTTGTTTTTGCTATTAGAAACAGTGTTATAGGGAGTTCCCGTCATGGCACAGTGGTTAACGAATCTGACTAGGAACCATGAGGTTATGGGTTCAATCCCTGGCCTTGCTCAGTGGGTTAAGGATCCAGCGTTGCCGTGAGCTGTAGTGTAGGTCGAAGATGCAGCTCGGATCCTGTGTTGCTGTGGCTGTGGATCCCCTGTTGCTGTGGCCGTGGTGTAGGCCAGTGGCTGCAGCTCTGATTCGACCACTAGCCTGGGAGCCTCCATATGCGGTGTGAGCAGCCTAAGAAATGGCAAAAAGACAAAAAAAAAAAAAAAAAGAAAGAAACAGTGTTATATAAACATTCTTTTCTACTTTTTTTTCCTAACAGAAACCTTGCATCAAATTTAAAAAGTTTTATTTTAGGCTGAGAGCTTTTTTTTTTTCCCTTCCTTTTTTGGCTGCCCCAAGGCCTATGAAGTTCCTGGGCCAGGGACTGAATCTGAGCTGGAGTTGCTACCTACACTACAGCTGTGGCAGCACTGGATCTTTGACCCACTGTGCCAGACCAGGGATCAAACCTGCATCCTTGCTGCTACAGGGACACTGCCATCCCTTAGAAACTCCAAGGATAAGGGATTTTTTTTTTTTAATCAAGAACATATTTGAATTTCACTTTACCTTTCAGATATCTAGATGATCCTTGAATTTTTTTTTTTTTTTTTTTTTTTTTTGCTTTGCTTTTTTAGGGCCGCGCCTGAAGTATATGGAATTTCCCAAGCTAGGGGTTGAACTAGAGCCGCAGCAGCCAGCCTACACCATAGCCAGAGCAATTTGGGATCTGAGCCACATCTGTGACCTACGCCACAGCTCACCGCAACACCAGATCCTTAACCCACTGTGTGAGGCCATGGATCAAATCCACATCCTCATGAATATTAGTCAGATTTGTTTCTGCTGTGAACTCTGATCCTTGATTTTTGTGATTTGCATTTTATTTATTTATTTGTTTATTTCTCTCTCTTTTTTTTTTTTTTCAATTTAGAGAAGTCCCTTTCAGTATTTCTTTTAGAATGGGTTTAGTATTGCTGTACTCTTTTAGCTTTTGTTTGTTGGAGAAATTCTTTTTTTTTTTTTTTTTTTTTTTTGTCTTTTTGCCTTTTCTTGAGCTGCTCCCGTGGCATATGGAGGTTCCCAGGCTAGGGGTCGAATCGGAGCTGTAGCTGCCAGCCTACACCAGAGCCACAGCAACGCGGGATCTGAGCCGAATCTGCGACCTACACCACAGCTCACGGCAACGCCAGATCTTTAACCCACTGAGCAAGGCCAGGGATCGAACCCGCAACCTCATGGTTCCTAGTCGGATTTGTTAACCACTGCACCACGACGGGAACTCCTGTTGGAGAAATTCTTTATTTCCCCTTCTATTTCCAATGATATTCTTGCTGGATAGAGTATTCTAGGTTGCAGATATTTTCCTTTCAGCACTGTAAATATATCTTGCCACTCCCTTCTGGCCTGTAGTGTTTCTGTAGAGAAATCAGCTGATAGCCTTATTGGGGTTCCCTTATAATTAGTGCTTTGCTTTTCTCTTGCTGCCTTTAGAATCCTCTCTTTAACTTTTGCCATTTTTATTATAATATGTCTTGATGTGGGCCTGTTTGGGTTCAACTTGTTTGGGGTGCTCTGTGCTTCTTGTATCTTGATATCAGTATCGTTTAGATTTGGAAAGTTTTCAGCCATAATTTCTTCAAATATATTTTCAGTCCCCTTTTCTTCTTCTTTTCCTTCTGGAATTCCTATTATGCATAGATTGGCCTGCTTTATGTTATCCCATAGGTCTCTTATATTGCTTTTATGTTTTTTTTATTTGGTTTTCTGTCTGCTGTCCTGATTGGGTGATTTCCATTATTTTATCTTCCACATCACTAATTCGTTCCTCTGCATTATTCATTCTGCTCATTATTGCCTTTAGCTCAGTTTGTATCTCTGCAAATGAATTTTCTAGTTTTTCTTGGCTCCTCCTTATATTTTCTAGTTCCTCTCTAAAGGAATCTGCATTACTATTCATATCCTCTCTTAATTCCTTTAGTATTTTCAATACCTCCCTTTTGAACTCAGTGTATGTCAGACTGCAGAGGTCTGTTTCCTTGTTTGCTGCTTCATGTGAATCATGTTCCTTTAACTGGGAATGGTTTCTGAGCTTCTTCATCTTGCTTATATTTTTCTTTTTCTGTGAATTTATGGAAGCCAACCTGTAGTCTTGGAGGACTACTTCTATGCAAAAGCACGTCTTTGTATTTTGTGGGGGGTTATTTATTTTGGGGGTGGGAGTTTGAATACTTGCTGTTTCTTTCTTCGGTGTGAGCAGGCTGTTGTTCCCAGGATGCCCAGTGTGTTTTCAGGGAGAAGGAGGCGATGGGTAGGGCCAGCAGTCAGTGCCTGATTGTTGGACTCTCAACAGCAGCAAGGACCTGCAGGAAGGTGGCACAGGCTACTCCTAGTTGCAGGGCCCTGGGAAGTGGTAATAAGCTCTAGGCAGATCTTCAAGGTGACCAGAGCATTTGGCAGTAGCAGCAGCAGGGTGCGTGAGTCCCCAGGGGAGTGAGAGCAACAACAGCTTGTGTTCGATTGCAGTGCTCTCCTCTGAGGTGATTGGAACCACAGGTGGTGCCTGTTCGGGGACCCCTTGTGGGAGCAGGCCATGACCTTCTCTAGAGTCAGTGATAACTGTGGTGGTTGGCCCCCCCCACCTGTAGACCATGCATGAAGCAACCTGTCTCACTTAGCCCACATAGGAGGTGTTGTACAGCTTGCTCTTAGTTGCAGGATCCTGGGAAGTGACAAGAGATCAGGTGTGTGGGTACTGCCTGGAATGTTTGGCCGTGGCAGCAGCAGGACGGGTGTGCTCCCAGAGATGCGAGAGCACCGACAGGTGGTGTTCAGTCACAATGCCCTCCTCTGTGGTGCCGTTGAGGTGAATGGGGCTGCAGGTGATTTTTGTTCAAGTGTCCGCAGTGGTGGTAGGCCACGCCCACCTCTGGAATCAGGGATATCTGCAGCAGTTTGCCCCCGCCGACCACAGACCACGCAAAAGGCACCCTGTCCCACCTAGCCCACGCAGGAGGTGCTGCACCAGCTGCTCCTAGTTGTAGGGTCTTGGGAAGGGACAGTGACCAAGTGTCTAGGTGCCGCCCAGAGCATTTGGCAGTGGCAGCTGCAGGGCGGGTGTGTTCCTAGGGGAGTGAGAACAACAGCATATGGTGTGCTTGGTTGCAGTGCCCTCTCTTTTTCTTTTTTGCCAACCCCTGAGGTGAATGGGGTCGAAGGTGGAGCCCACTCACAGGCCCCCAGTGGTGACAAGCCACACCTCCCCTGGCCTTTGAGACGACTGCCGGGGTCTGCTCCTGCCACCTGTAGATTGTGCAAGAGGCACCACTTTGCACTTAGCCCCCTGATACCCTTAGCCCACGCAAGAGGTGCCTGGCCACTGGTAGCCTGCACAACAAGCGCCCAATCTGCCCTAAATGAGCAAGAGGCTTCTCACCACCCTTGGCCTGCACCAGAGCTGCTCTGCCCTCTGAGAGCCTGCAGGCATGAGCACACTCTGGTGCAGGCAGTTTCCTGTGGCCGTCTGCCCCTCCTCTCTCCTCCCCAACAATGGTGCCTTGCCTGTCCTGCGGGTTTGGACCTTCTCCTGGGTTCCCTCTGCCCTGGCATTCCCCTCCTCAGCCTGTGGCGAATCGCTCCCCCGCCCGTGGCGCACTGCTCCTTAGCCCCTCATGCCGTCCCCACACAGCCAGCCCCAATTCTGTCCCTGGGACTGACCTCCAGAGCCTGAGTCTCAGCGCCCAGCCCCTGCCTGAGCGTCTCAGGATGTGGTGTCCAGGCCGATGGTTCAGATGATCTGTGTGGCTCTCTGCTGTTCTCAGTCCAGCTGCTGCACTTTTCCCAGCGACTTTGAGGTCCCGCCAACTCAGGTGATCTTTCCGTCAGTTAGGTGGCTTCCCAGGAGATGGGTTCCTTTTCTCCTTCACAGCTCTCTCTCAGGATTGCTAGTTCTGCCCTGATTCCTTTTCTCTCTCTCTCTTTTTTTCTTTTGTCCTACCCAGTTAATCTCAAGAGTTTCTTGCCCTTTTTGGAGGTTTAAGTTCTTCTGCCAGCACTCAGTTGAGATTCTCTGCGAGTCATTTTACATGTAGATATGTTTTTTTGATGTGTTTGTGGGAGAAGGTGAGCAGGACCTCTTCCTCCTCTGCCGTCTTGCTTCGCCTCCCCTGATTTGCATTTTAGAATATGCAAAGAGCGCTAAGTGTGTGGAAGATTGAGTTGGGGAGAGGAGAGGCTGGCAGCAAGAGACAGAAACAGTGCCTCAGATGCAGGGTGATAAAGGCTGGAACTAAGGCAGTGATTGGAAAGATGTTTTGGAGATAGAGTCAGATAGACCCGTGACATTTGATCTAAGGGGAAATTGGTGCAGGCAGTTTCCTGTGGCCGTCCGCCCCAGGGACGGGAGGGAATATGTGTAGAGGAGAATCTAGCAGTCATCTTTGGTGATGGTCTCTAGAGTGTTCATTAGGTAGCTTTGAGTCTTTTGAAGCCTGTGAGGCCTTTGAAGTATCCCAGTCTGGGATTTCCTGGAAGAAGATACCAGAAAAGGTTTAAGGGAGGTGTGAGCCTTGTGAGAAGTGGTCTCAGAGCCAGGGGGATGTCACAGGTGCAGTGAAGGAAGCTGTGAGCAGAGAAGTACAGTCATAGGGTACTGGAAAGAGGCCTGAACTTACCAGCTTAAAGCCCTCCTCAAACCTGTATTTGTTCCCAGCTTCAAGTTTGGATAGTCAGTCATTTGTGATGCTGCCCCCCAGTGATGAAGTGGTGACTCATCTGGAAACTCTGACAAGCAAATGCCTCCATGGGAAGAATTATTGCCGGCAGGTCCTGTGTCTGTATGAACTTGCCAAGGTATGTGCCAAAGGGTGGGGTCTCCACAGGAGGCTCCTTCTGAGGGGGAGGGAAGTGGGAAGTTAGAGGTAGATTTTGGACATCACCCTTCAGATTAAAATCATGACCTGGGAGCAGAGGTCCCTGTAAATCCATCCCTGGAGAGCAGTGGGGAGTACGTCAGGCCAAGGGCTGGGGCAATTTGAGTGCTGGCTGCAGTTCACCTAATCAGAAGCTAGGGCAGGACTTCTCACTTCTCTCAGCCCCTGGTTCTTGATCTATAGATGATTTGATGAGGGTCTCTTCCTGCCCTAATATCTTAGGTTTCCCATATGGAGCTTTCAGTATGGGAAAGAGCCCAAAATAACATTAAATGGAATATAATGACTATAAAGACAGGAGCCAGAGCAGCCAGGAATTGTTTGTGGCTTTCTGAATGAAAAAGAAAAAGAGTAAACTCTAAGTGCAGAGAAAGAGCATGGAGAGGAGGCTAAGCACTAAGAGCCCACCTTGGACTCAGACACTTCTTTGGAAATTGAGGGTTTTTTGCTGCCATGGGAATGGTAAAGAAAGGGCTCTGCGTTTTATGTAACTTTGTCTTTTTTTTTGTCTTTTTGTCTTTTTTAGGGCTCCACCCGAGGCATACGGAAGTTCCCCAGGCTAGGGGTCCAATCAGAGCTACAGCTGCTGGCCTGTACCACAGCCACAGCAATGCAGGATCTAAGCTGCGTCTGCAACCTATACCACAGCTCACAGCGATGCCAGGTCCTTAACCCATAAAGCGAGTCCAGGGATCGAACCCTTGTCCTCATGGATGCTAGTCGGATTTGTTAACTGCTGAGCTGCAACAGGAACTCCAGGTTTCATAATTTTTGAAAAGCTCAGTGTTCAGTGAGAGCTAAGTCACCTGACACTTTCTGAAGACAAACCTTTCTCTTGCTTGTGTTCAGCTCATTGGCAAAGAAACAGAAAGGGCTAGAAAATAATGTTTTGTTTCTTCTAAGATTACTGTTCGGACTGAGTGATCTTTAAGCTTAGAGCATTATGGCATCTGTCCACATCAGATTTCAGGAAGGTCTGTCTTCTGCTGGCTTATTCCTGGCTCCCAATGATGACCTGGGTTGGCTTTGCCTTCCTCTCAGGAGTTGGGCTGTTGCTACACAGATGTCGCTGCCCAGGATGGTGAGGCCATGCTTCGGGCAATCCTGGCCTCTCAGCAGCCTGATCGATGCAAGCGAGCCCAAGCCTTCATCAGCACCCAGGGCCTCGAGCCAGACACAGTGGCTGAACTTGTGGCGGAAGAGGTGACCCGGGAGCTGCTGACCCCATCAGAGGGAACAGGTGCCCTACCTTTCAGGCCTCCCCGGGCTTTCAGACCACATTCTCAAGTTCCCAGTGTTAAGAATTTGCTGTTATGCTCATATACTTCTTGTGCGTTGTCCTTTCAAGTTGCCAGGTTGCACTTGTAAGAGAAAAACATACTGCATTTATTTGGTTGTTGTTGCTTTTTGTTTATTGTTTTATGATTGTATTTAGAGTAGCTGTGCCTTTTTCTGAGCTAATGAACTCCTACTGTCCTGTAAGATGCAGCTCAGCCAAGGTATTTGAGCACAAGAGGAGAGCTGCCCTGGGAGCTCCTTCAGCATTACCTCCCGGTGCCCAGACCTGCGCAGAGTGGGCCTCCTGCCCTGGGGCTCTTGTCTTTCTCTCACCTCTCTCAAGGTAAAACTAGCACCTTTCCCCCCATCTTTTTGTACAGGACATAAGCAGATCACCCCAACAGAGGAAAGCCAGTCATTTCTTCAGCTGACTACTTTGTGTCAAGACCGCACCTTGTTAGGCATGAAGTTGTTGGATAAGATTTCCTCTGTACCCCATGGGGCACTGTCTTGCAGTAAGTTCTTGGCTATTTTTCTTAAATTTTTTTTTTCTTATTTTTCTTAAGCAGGTCTCCAAGAAGTCTTCTTGGGGTTCAGTCTTTTCAAAATTCTGTTTGGATCCTTGTTCCTTCTCTGGATCCCTACTCCTCTAGGATTGGTTGTAAATTCTTAGTAGAAAGCCCTAAGTTCATTGAAGAAAATTTAGAAAATATGTATATAGAAAAGCAGCAAAATTTAAAATCACACAGAGGAGTTTCTGTTGTGGCTCAGGAGGTTAATGAATTAAATCTTTATAAAAATTTAAGCCAAGTTTTAAGAGTCAAGAGCTGGAGTTCCTGTTGTGGCTCAGAGGATTACAAACCCAACTAATATCCATGGAGGATATGGGTTTGATCCCTGGTCTTGCTCAGTGGGTTAAGGATCAGGCATTGCTGTGAGCTGTGGTGTAGGTCGCAGACATGGCTCAGATCTGGCGTTGCCATGGCTGTGGCGTAGGCTGGCAGCTGTAGCTCATATCTGACACCTACCCTGGGAACTCCCACATGCCATGGGTGCAGCCCTAAAAAGACTAAAATAAAATAAAATCATGCAGAATAGTAACCTTTCAACATTTGGCATGTTTACCCTATTTTACTCTTATATCATCCTGTAAAATGGTTATTATATCCCCCATTTTAGAAGAAAGAAACTGAAGCTTTAGAGAAGTTGATTAATTAAATCTATTAAAATCTATTAATTAAACCTATTAAGTGGCAGAGCTGGCATTTGAACCCTGCGTGATTTCAAAGACTGCTTACTTTTCAGTGTCTTGACTCATTATACACATTCAGTTGCATGTGTTCCTCATCTTTTTCTATGCAAATATACAGGTTTTTATTTTTCAAAAATGGCATTATACTGTGGTTACTGTTTATAATTCTGAATATGCTGTCATATATTTCCTTGACATTGACTATTCTTCTGTATCATTTTTAATGATTACATAGTATTTCTCTTTTTTCATTTTATTTATTTATTTATTTATTTATTTGGAGCTGTAGCTGCTGGCCTACCCCACAACCACAGCAACATGGGATCCAAGGCATGTCTGTGACCTTTGTACACCACAGCTCATGGCAATGCCAGATCCTTAACCCACTGAGTGAGGCCAGCGATCGAACCTGCATCCTTATGGATGCTAGTCAAGATTCGTTTCTGCTGAGCCACGATGGGAACTCCTTTTCATTTTTTAAAATTTCATTGAAGTATGGTTGATTTATAATGTGATAATTTTACGTAGTATTTCTCTCATATGTAATTTTAACACATATACCCTATTGTACAACCTATGGATTGCTTCCACTTTTCTGCTGTTTTAAACCACTGTTAGCAGACATGCTTATATAGGCATCTCTGTACATATCCATGACTATTTCCATAAGACAAATTCTCGATTCAGGAGTATGCCCATTTTTAAGGCTTAATATATATATTGCCAAATTTTACTTCAGGAAAAATATTCACTTCTCACTCCCTCTTAAGCATTGTATATCATTTTCTGGAACCCATTAATACTCTACAAGCAATTTGATAGACACAAAAAGCATTTTACTGATGTTTAGTGAACAAATAAATGTATATTTTAAGAAGTTGAACAGTTTTATTTTGAAAATAGCCTTCTGTATCCTTTTTCAGTTTAGCAATATCAGTTACTGTGTACTAACTGTGTTCAAGGTACTTTAAAAATCAGAGATCTAGTGCACAAGTTAAGCACCAGTCCTGGAGCTCACAGACTAGGGGTACAATCTATAGGAAGAGCCAGATGGATGACGTCAGGAAAGGTTTTGGGAGGAAATGTGCAAAGTAAGGCCTGAAGTGTTGGTGGTTTGCAGAGGGCCCCAGAGGGCACAGCATGTATTAAGGCTGAGAACCCTTTTCTGTCTTCTAACATTGTGAGTGTTTTTCCTGTTTTGCTTTTCAGTTGTGCTTAGAGTGATTTTGTGTAGTAGTTTTAAATTTATATGTAGTCTAATCTTAATCTAGAAAGGCTGTAGAAGCACAGAGCATTAAATAACACTTGATTAGGGTAAGACTCTCCACTGAGATACTGAGAATACCTTTGGACTCATGTTGGCAGGTACTCCATCAGTTTGCAGAAAGTTTCGCCATCTTTAGAAAGCTGGGGTTCTTTGTTGTCATTTGGGGGAGCCTTTTGGAAATACTGTCACTATATGCAGGCTGTCTTTGAGGAGAGAGTTAATCCCTATGTTATCACTGAGAGAAGAATGGACTTCGTCAATGGGCTGACCTAGAGCTAGATCTGGTGAGGTCAGGGGTCTCAGAGGACTGGTGGGAGAGCCTTTGCTAGACAGGCCCCTTCACTCTTCTGCCCAGGAACAGAGCTAGACAGCAGGTGGCCAGGGTTGACAATCCTGTCTTACCAGTGCCCACTCCACCCAGCCACAGAGCTGCTGATCCTGGCTCATCACTGCTTCACACTAACATGCCACATGGAGGGGATCATCCGAGTCCTGCAGGCCGCCCGGCTACTCACAGACAACCACTTGGCCCCCAGTGAGGAGTACGGGCTGGTGGTAAGTCACCCTCTCACTGCCTCCCCAACCCCCATCCCAAGGAAGCCTCTGTTAGAGCAGAGAGGCTGGAGACCAGTTCAGAGCTGCTCCGATCTTCAGGAATTTGCTCCTCTGGATACCACTACCTACTTGGTAACTGGTTAGGCAGCTCAACCCTCTGCTCCAGACTATTTCTGTCAGAATCAGAGATTGTTCCATAGGAAAGGAAATCAAGAGGATTCCCGCCATGCTCTAGGACCGTCGTTCTGCTTACCAGGCAGTTAGCTTTTCTAGATAGCTAAGTTAGCTTTTCCAAACTAAGACAGCAGTTTCCCGCCAAACAAGGTTCAGATCTGCCTCTTATATCTGAATTGAAATAAGCTGACAACTCAAGCCTCCTGGACCTCAGCCAAATCCTTTTGTCTTGAAACTGACCCAAGTGGCTGAGCAAGGCTTTGAGTGCTGTAATGAGTGGTAGAAAGAAGAAAAGTGCCTGCCCAGGAGGATGGCACTTGATAGTCATGTTTAGAGACAACTGAGGAGGGAACAGCCAGTGATATTTCAATGACTAGCATTTCTGAATCCTTTAGCGAAGGCCTCTACTGGGTACACTGGATGGGAGGGAGGGAAATAGGCAAGGAGAAAAGGAGTTAAGCATGGCAGCCTGGCTACTGGCCTTTCTTCCTGTTGGAACTTGGCATTTGAAAGCAGCCAAACTATCGGGATAGTGGTCTGGCTCAGAGAACCCCAAGTGATGCTGATGCAGGCTGCCCTCTCCCTTTGCAGGTGCGTCTCCTCACTGGCATTGGAAGGTACAATGAGATGACCTACATATTTGATTTGCTGCATAAAAAGCACTATTTTGAGGTACTGATGAGGAAGAAGTTGGATCCGGTAGGTGTACGGTTTTTTTTTTTTATGGTATTACTATACTTGATTTTTGTTGTTGTTTTATTTTATTTTCCCACTGTACAGCAAGGGGATCCAGTTATCCTTACATGTATACATTACATTTTTTCCCCTTTCTTCTGTTGCAACATGAGTATCTAGACAAAATTCTCAATGTTACTCAGCAGGATCTCCTTGTAAATCTATTCTAAGTTGTGTCTGATAAGCCCAAGCTCCCGATCCCTCCCACTCCCTCCCCCTCCCATCAGGCAGCCACAAGTCTCTTCTCCAAGTCCATGATTTTCTTTTCTGAGGAGATGTTCATTTGTGCTGGATATTAGATTCCAGTTATAAGTGATATCATATGGTATTTGTCTTTGTCTTTCTGGCTCATTTCACTCAGGATGAAATTCTCTAGTTCCATCCATGTTGCTGCAAATGGCATTATGTCATTCTTTTTTATGGCTGAGTAGTATTCCATTGTGTATATACCACATCTTCCGAATCCAATCATCTGTCGATGGACATTTGGGTTGTTTCCATGTCCTGGCTATTGTGAATAGTGCTACAATGAACATGCGGGTGCATGTGTCTCTTTTAAGTAGAGTTTTGTCTGGATAGATGCCCAAGAGTGGGATTGCGGGGTCATATGGAAGTTCTATGTATAGATTTCTAAGATATCTCCAAACTGTTCTCCATAGTGGCTGTACCAGTTTACATTCCCACCAGCAGTGCAGGAGGGTTCCCTTTTCTCCACACCCCCTCCAGCACTTGTTATTAGTGGACTTATTAATGATGGCCATTCTGACTGGTGTGAGGTGGTATCTCATGGTAGTTTCGATTTGTATTTCTCTTATAATCAATGATGTTGAGCATTTTTTCATGTGTTTGCTGGCTATCTGCATATCTTCCTTGGAGAAATGTCTATTCAGGTCTTTTGCCCATTTTTCCATTGATTGATTGGCCTTTTTGCTTTTGGGTTGTATAAGTTGTTTATATATTCTAGAGATTAAGCCCTTGTCGGTTGCATCATTTGATGTACAGTATTTTTGAGCTGCAGTATGATAGGTACTAATGACATTCAGGAGTCTTAGGTTTTTGGACTTCCAGGATAAGGAGGGAGAGAATTAAGGACCTCCCTAGGACATATGCTGAAACCAGTAGCTTAAGGTTACAATTACGTGGACAGATGCTAAATAATGAAGAAAATGAGTTTGTGCACCTTCACCTCAGTCTCTGTCACTTACCTGCCTTACTGTCTCAATGCCTACTTTGTTTGGCAGGGGCAGAAACCCTTCCTGAGAGCCATGTGGAAATGGACAGACCAGCTTGGATGGCTATGTCTGAGGGATTTTAGAGCGGGGCATTTTCAGGAGTTCCAGTTGTGGCACAGCAGAAATGAACCTGACTAGTATCCATGAGGATGTGGGTTCAATCCCTTGCCTTGCTCGGTGGGTTAAGGATTGGCCATTGCCATAAGCTGTGTTGTAGGTCAAAGATGCAGCTTGGATCTGGTGTTGCTGTGGCTGTGGTGTAGGCCGGCAACTGCAGGGCCAATTCAAACCCTTGCCTGGAACTTTCATATGCTTCAGATGCGGCCCTTAAAAAAAGCAAAAATTTTAAAAATTAAGAAAAAAACAGAGTGGAGAATTTTCAGGGGACTCTCAGAAAGTGTGTTGCTAAAAGATGTTCAGAAATGAATGCCAAGCTCTGGGCCTGGAAAGCTGTGGAGCTATTTATGATGATGCCATGAAGAAGCCTGGGAAACAAAGACATGACTTGCCAGGACTTAGGTCTCTGGGTGCCTGTCTGTCCTCAACAAACTGTGTGACACTAGGCATGTCACTCACAGAGCCTCTGTTTCCAAGTCATTCATTGGCTGATTCATTGTTTCAGCCCATTTCTAAGGATTTAAAAATCTAGGTGCACTTTTGACTTCCAGGAACTTGGACCTACCCAAGCAAGATTAATGCATATTCAATGTTAAGATACTTGGAAAACAGAATACCGCAGAAAAAAAGCCCTGTGTGTTTAGCTATTATCTGGAGACAGGCACTGCTACCAATTTGGTATAGGCCCATTCCTCGCACATATACCCACAAATATATATACATACATGTTTACGTATTAACAAATTTCTGTCAGGCTGTGCAGACAGGAATTGGTCTGCTTTTCTAGTTAACAATAAGCATGAGTATTTCCCAAATCAACATCGATTTTAATGTTTACGTGGTGTTCTCTTAGACCTTACTCTGGACATCTGGATTATTTCTCATCATTTGCTAGTAAATGTCCTTGTTACATCCACCTAATTAGCACTTTCCATTTTTTCTTCTTCTTTTTTTTTTTTTTTTGTCTTTTCTAGGGCTGCTCCTGTGGCATATGGAGGTTCCCAGGCTAGGGGTCTAATTGGAGCCGTAGCCATCGGCCTACGCCAGAGCCACAGCAACGCGGGATCTGCACCACATCTGCAACCTACACCACAGCTCACGGCAATGCCAGATCCTTAACCCACTGAGCAAGGCCAGGGATCGAACCCTCAACCTCATGGTTCCTAGTCGGATTCGCTAACCACTGAGCCACGACGGGAACTCTTCTGCTCACTTTAGAAGAATCCTTTAGAAGTTCAGAATCCTAAAAGCAGAGTTGTTAGAATAATGCATGCATGCACTTTTAAGTTCCCTTCTGACAGGTCTTACCATTCACGCTCTCACCAGCAGAGATGTGCCAGTTTCCTTATACTCAAGATAGCATAAATTTTTGCATTCATTTTTGCTTATCTCTTCCTTTTCCTTGGTAGTTTTTGAGGAACGTTCAGAATCAAAGAACTCAGCCAGTCCTGTCAGCCTTGCAGTTCCTGGTTGACACCCTGTCATACCCTTTTTTTTCTCCTGGGCAGAGTGGTACCCTGAAGACAGCCCTGCTGGACTACATCAAACGTTGTCGCCCTGGGGACAGTGAGAAGCACAACATGATTGCCCTGTGCTTCAGCATGTGCCGGGAGATCGGGGAGAACCATGAGGCAGCTGCCTGCATCCAACTGAAATTGATTGAGTCTCAGCCTTGGGGTAAGCAGAGGTCACAGCAGCAACCCAGGGCAATGCTGTTGGCCAGAGAAGGTTCTTGGGGCTAAGGAAGAGCCATGAGACTAATACGCACCTCAGCTTCTACATTCATTCAGTAGAGCCCAGGAGGGCAGATAGGAGAATGGAGGGGGACTTGGAAGGCATTTACCCTCTTGTAGCCTGTGCATCCAGGAATGTCATCGGTCCAGAACCAGATGTATAGTGATGCTGAGTCAGCCTGCCTTGTGTTCCAGAGAAAAATGAATTAGATGATGCAGTGAATCCTATTCTAGAGTGTGTATACTTTTGGCCCAATAGCCCTTCCCTGAGACATACCTGCCTCCCTACGAACCTGAGCTGGGATGTTTCTACAGCCCACCCAACTGCTGAATGGGATGAGAGTAGCCAGCTTTGAGAGTCAGACACACCCGAGTTTTTTTACACTCCTGCAGAGGACAGCCTCAAGGATGGGCACCAACTGAAGCAGCTGCTGTTGAAGGCCCTGACTCTGATGCTGGATGCAGCAGAGAGTTATGCCAAGGTAATCATGATAATCTTATTCCACACTGGCCATGGGGTTTGGTGTCTACAGTAAGAATAATTTTGTTCTGTTGCTCAAAAGTTCACAGGGGAGATGATGGCATCAAAGTCTTTCTTGACCTGTGCCTACCTCTACCCTTATCCCTCAGGATTCCTGCGTGCGACAGGCCCTGCATTGTCACCGGCTCACCAAGTTGATAACACTGCAGATCCACTTCCTGAACACTGGCCAGAACACAATGCTCATCAACCTGGGCCGCCACAGGCTGATGGACTGTATCATGGCACTTCCTCGGTTCTACCAGGTAAGCAAGGCAGAAAAATCTAGCCAATGCTGCCAGCATCCATTCCTGCTGTTCCTCTCATGAGACCCAGAGGGTGAGTGACTTGCCTAAGGTCTCAGGGTTAGTGACAGAACCAAGACACTCCGGCTCTCCTGATACCATACTGCCTTTTCATAGCTGTATTTCTGACCAGCATACTGTTTGGGCAGAGGTTGGAGAAGAGTGAGACAGTACTGTCTCCTTGGCCCACACTATTAGGCCAGCAGAGAGGCAGACACCTTTGCACAGTTGAGTTTCAGGGAAGCATCCCTACCACTGGTCCTGGGAGCATCTCTTAACCCCAGCATTTCCAGAATAGGTTAGCATAGGGAGCCAGGGCTTCCAGGAGGCAGGCTCTACTCCTTTACTGGGGAGGGGTGGTTATCAGAGAATTAGCCCTTTCACTCTTCTCAGAGTTGAGTTAGAAAAAAATTTTTTCTAATTTTTTTGTCATTCAGTGGCTCGAATGTTGGATTTTAGTTCCCAGACCAGGGCTTAAACCCTGGTTAACAGCAGTGAAAACACTAACCACTAAGACTATCAGGGAATTCCTGAGAAAAATATTCTTGATTAGCAGTTCTTTTAACCGTTGTGAGGAAGATTAAAAATACTGGAGGTGTCTGGGTTGAAAAGGGATGGGAAACTCCTCACCAACCCTGATACATAGAGCCTTTTTAATACTAGGGTATTGATCACATTCACTGTGTGAAATGTACAGTATTAAGTTTTCTAGAACCGCCTACCTTCAATTTTACATCAGATAGGCTCTAATGGTATCCTGCTTCACCTCCATCCTTTTAAGGCTTCTATTGTGGCTGAAGCCTATGACTTTGTTCCTGATTGGGCTGAAATTCTATACCAACAAGTGATTCTTAAAGGAGACTTTAATTACTTGGAAGAATTTAAGCAGCAAAGATTATTAAGATCCAGTATATTTGAAGAGATTTCAATGAAGTAAGTATTAAAATGCCTTTGCTTTGAGACCAGGCACGGGTTAAGAATTTTATGGCTAAGTGTAACATGCCTATAGCTACCTCTCTGCTTGAGACAGTAAAGAGATATTAATACCCAGAATGATATCTTTCAACAAATTTACACAGATGAATGAGAATAATATGTTTATGGTGCCCTGTACTTAAAATAGGATACTTAGCTTACCTGAGGTGCCCAAAACATTAAACATCAAAACATGTAGAGTACTGAACTCATTCTAATAAAAATTTTTTTTTTTTTGGCCTTTTTTAGGGCCACACCCAAGATATGGAGGATCCCAGGCTAGGGGTGGCATCAGAGCTGTAGCTGCTGGCCTACGCCTACACCACAGCTCATGGCAACACTGGATCCTTAACCCACTGAGCATGGCCAGGGATGGAACCTGCCTCCTGATGGCTACTAGTCAGATTCATTTCTGCTTGAACCATTATGGGAACTCCAAGATATTCATTGTTTTTGTTGTTGTTTTTTTTTTTTTTGTCTTTTTAGGGCTGCACTGAGGCATATGGAGGTTCCCAAGCTAGGGGTCTAGTTGGAGCTGTTAGCTGCTGGCCTACGCCACAGCCATGAGGGATCTGAGCCACATCTGTGAGCTACACCACAGCACATGGCAATGCCGGATCCTTAACCTGCTGAGCGAGGGCAGGGATTGAACCCACATCTTCATGGTTCCTATTCGGATTCGTTTCCGCTGCACCATGACGGGAACTCCCAAGATACTCATTTTTAATGAAGTAATTTCATTGTGTATCAAGCACCCCTAATATGAGTCTGAGATGATTTCCCAGACTCAAGCATCTTCTCCTCTGTAGGTAGTGTTAAGTATCAGGGCTGATAGCCTTCAGGTACTGTATCTTTTTTTTTTTTTTTTTTTTTTTTTGGGGGGGGCGGCTGTGTCCACAGCATGCAGACCATCCCGGGCCAAGAACTGAACCCAAGCCATAGCAGTGACAATGCTGTATCCTTAAACCTGCTGAGTCACCAGGGAACCTGAGATACAGTATCATAACCTGTACACTTTTCTGTTTCTTTGTCTAGATGTAAACATCATCAACCTACCGACCTGGTTGTGAAAAACCTGAAGAAGTTACTCACATATTGTGAAGATGTCTACTTGTATTACAAGTTGGCATACGAACACAAATTTTATGACGTTGTAAATGTGCTTCTGAAGGACCCTCAGACAGGCTGCTGTCTAAAGGACATGCTAGCAGGTTAGATGGAGTCAGATGACATGAGGATAGTTACTGCCAGGAACTGATAAGTGCCTGATTTTCTTGTACTGAAATAAATAAACGAGATGTTTGTGGTCAGAGAAGAATAATGCACTGGGGATCTCTGATGTCTGACTATAAAACCTCAGGGCTGACCATACCAGTCCTTTGTGAATAGTGGGTAAAGAATGAGAGCATTTTCACAAGGACATTCCTATTTTAAAATGATTGTTCATCTATACCATTTTATAAAGATACTAGTATTATGACTGATAGCTCCATCTTCCTCAGGATAGCTTCTACTTTAGGATATGATACGATATTCTAGTAAAAAATACCTGTGCCTGCAGATTCCAGTTTCAAAGGAATTTAATATTATTTACACAGTTAAGGAACAGATGATACATTTCCATTTGTTAGAAACTGATGTCTATAATAAAATAGATTTTTAAATTCAGTGTATGTCATTATTACTGCTAAGGAAATCTTAGCTCTTGTCTACCTTAAAACAATCTTTATTGGCTGTAATTATTGCTAGGTAGTCATTGCTTTGTTAATTCCTCAAATCATTTAGATGGTCCTGCTTCCATTTAGTGGTCTACAGAGCTTTGATTGAGGCTCCTACTTCCAATGTAAGAGAAATTTAAAACATTTTTTGCTCTGTCCCTGCTTTTGTTTCTGTGGCAGTTTCAAAAAATGATGCCAACAACAAATTTAGTTAAACCGCTTAAAAGAAAATACCTAACAGAAGATCACCCAATCTATGCTTACAGCCATAACCTGAGTTATAACCTTAATTACTCCAAATAAATAGTTATTACTTAAGCCTTAATATCTAAATAACTAAGTACTTTCCCCAAATAAATAAGAGGACAGCAGCTCTATACCTTTGTTGCTCTAGAGTGACACTATTAAGGACCTGGCAAATTATTTTTGTTTTAAAGCTACATCTACTCATCAAGTACTTACTAATCTCTGTAAGTATATTGAGAACTCTAGTCCCAAGAGCTTTGTTCTATACTCTCCAAAGGTATCTCTTGGGAGGTAACACAAAATTTAAGTCCTTACAATAGTAACTTTATTAAATTAGTTGCTTTATAAAACATTGCAGATGTCATAATTGTTAACATAACAATTTACCAAACTGTAATTAACTGGTGCAGTTTGCTGAGCATGTTTTATAAAGGAAAGGAAATGCCAAAACCCTGTTAAAGTTGTCCATTGCAGCCTAGGAGAACAGAAGAGGTTTGTTTCTCAGACACTTAAATCAGGCAGATAAAACAGGTAGAGTTCCCCTCCCCCATCTGAAGCACTCCATTGGTAGAATAGTCTGATAAATAGAAACTAGACAGTCTATGCATTCAAGAGATTCCACAACTTGCAATGCAGTAATGGAGAGGTTTACCTTCTTCAGCTTCAAAGTTGGAGGGTTTTGGTCTTTTAATTTTTAAGTATCAAACTAGTGCTTTTCAGTCGCCGTATCTTCAGAGATAAGCAGTCTTCTTCACAATGTATTTTTAATATCCTCACGCTCAATTTTAAGACAAAGCAATTTTAATACTAGGTGCATACCACATGCCCTTGCTGCAGACTGCTTTTCTTGACAAGTTATGAAGTAGTTCAAGGAGGTATGGTTAAGGCTGTATTACTGAATGGTGCTGGTAAATACTACACAATTTTTTGTCATGTTGCAACCTTTGTTTCCAATTTAGTGACTGCTGCTATGGAATCAGATAGCAACAATGACAACATTATTAGGTTTTTTTTTTTGTTTTTTTTTTTTAAACTATGATTTAGTAGCAACGAAGGTTCCCAATTTTAACCCCTTGGCAGCAAGATCCAAGTTCCCTCATTTGCACATTAGCACCTAAGTGTCAAGGAGTTAAATAAACAGCACAAAAGATACTGCACTTCTGATTGTAGCATTTGGCAGAACTGAAAGGAAAGGAAGTTGTGCTACATGTTGAAGGGATTGTGGGCAACAGAAAGAAGACACCAGGAGAAGATAAAATGTCACATGAAGTCTTCATAGTCTTGTACATATCCTCCATCATAACCACCATAATCTGCGAGATCATCTTTCATGGTGGCCTTTAATCCCCCTCCAGGAACCACACCTTTCTTCTTCTTTTTGGCTTTGCTTTGCTGAAGACAGAAGAGAGTTAATTCATGAGACTTTATCTACTACAGGCATCTTATATCAATATACCAAGGCTTCTGGTCCCAGAAAAACCTAGTTCTCTAGGGGAGATCCCAGACCTAATCCAGGGTAATTTATTAATTCAGAAAAAGATGGACATGACTGTAAACAAAAGGATGGTAATGGCACTCACATTCTTGGTCCTCTTCTAATATAAAGGGCACTGGTGAACTGCTTGACTTGTCAGGCTCCTATTACACTTGTTAAGAATATTATGTCTATACCTCAATCCTAATTAAATACACATTTCCCACACAGCTTGCTCTTACCTTTTCTTGTTTCTGTTTTTCACTGCAGAGTACAGTCAATGAATTGGTAATCTTTTTCAAGTCATCAATTTCCACTAAAAAAAAAAAAGCATACCAAAATTAATTTTAATTTAATTTTGGAGAGTAAGTACAAGCAAAATATATATTCTTCCACAGTGTTGTAAGATACCAATTTGTCCATCATTAACTTCAGTAACTTTGAAAAGGCTATTATTTCTCCTGTTTAACATGATAGAGAATCACTCAGTTTATGGCTAGGCTCACAAATCAGAACTCTTTAAAGTAAAATGGCAAACTCAGCAACAAAAGTTTATAATGACCTGTAACCACCAAGACACCTCTGCTCAACCAGGGAGACAGTGCAAGTGTCTTCATAGCTCACAGTGCTCCCTTTTCTTTTTTCCATTCTAAAGACGCTAAGAAAACCGTGAGTTACAGAAATAACACATTCCTGATGCCTCAATGAGGAGTGTCTGAATGAACATGGAATGACAATTCTTAAACCTAGAGATGATAACTCTCATCCTGTGGCTGCCTCCATTTTCCAGCACAGGAAATCTCAGAAATCTAAGTGCTCTACCATGAAAAAGCCTGTTTAGTGGATAACATATCCTTCTATCTTAGCTGGAAACAGACATGAATTTTTAGCTACCAAAAAAAAGTGTTCAGTTTTGATTAGAGAGCACCTTCAAAAACAGGGAAAACTGGAGCTCCCCTTGTGGCTCAGCAGGTTAAGGACCCTATCAAATACAGCACTGACCAAATTCAGAACCCCACATTAGTAATAATTTCCCAAAGAAAACCCAATTTAAAATTGGGTAGAATTTCTTTTTATCAATCTTAAAAACAGCAAATACTAGCAAAGCCAATCCCTTCCACCTTAGTGCTATATCCACCCTGGCTGTCACTCCCATATCCCTGCCCCTGAAATGTATGACTCTTCTCAGGGCAGGAAACCAAGTTCAAGGACCCAGAGAATGCTGCCACCTCTGTTGAGCATGGGCTTCCTCATTTATAAAATGAACAGACACGCACTGTGGTCTCATTCAGCTCTAAAATTCTTTATGATTTTCCCCCAATGACACTCTCCTAGCCCCCTTCAATATGTAATTAGATAAAAGAAGCAGCTAGTGTTTTATTAGCTGTTGTGCCAACAAGCACCGATGTCTCTGAGAAGCTGCTGTAAAAGGATTTAGAAGGCATCCTCCAAAGACAAAAATCCACTCAAGGTATCTTTGCAGAACAACATTCCCAAGCTAACTGCTAAAAAGCAAATCCTTAAGTATATTACAGCTTTCCTTCCCCACAAAGTCAATCTCCATCCTCCTGAGAATAACGTGCCCTTAGTAAAATCCATCCACAGAGGCCAGAGGTTAGAGTTACTTACATGAAATACACACATCTCGAACTAAGGCTTCCAAAAAACTGGCATAATATAATGACTTTTCATATTGTGTAATTTTATCTTTTAGCAACTTTCCAAACTCTGTGAAGTCATCTCTTGAAGATGGGTTCATGGCATCTATTCCATAAATTGTATTATTAACACCTGTAGAAGAAAGGTAACACTGAAAACATCAAATATTTTTTTAAGTTTAGAGACCAATTAGATAACTGAGTGACCTTGGTATTTCATTCTAAAGCAGAGATTCAGAGTTCCCGGCATGGCTCAGTGGTTAACAAATCCGACTAGGAACCATAAGGTTCGATCCCTGGCCTCGCTCAGTGGATTAAGGATCCGGCGTTGCCATGAGATGTGGTGTAGTTTGCAGATGCGGCTTGGATCCCGAGTTGCTGTGGCTGTGGCGTAGGCTGGCGGCTACAGCTCCAATTCGACCCCTAGCTTGGGAACCTCCATGTGCCACAGGAGCGGCCCAAGAAATGGCAAAAAGAAAAAAAAAAAAGATATTTTATTATTTTTTTTGTCTTTTCTAGGGCCACACCCACGGCATATGGAGGTTCCCATATCAAATCGGAGCTGTAGCCGCCGGCCTATGCCAGAGCCACAGCAACACGGGATCCGAGCCGCGTCTGCAACCTACACCACAGCTCATGGCAACGCTGGATCCTTAATCCACTGAGCGAGGCCAGGGATCAAACCTGCAACTTCATGGTTCCTAGTAGGATTCGTTTCCACTGTGCTATGATAGGAACTCTTAAAAGCAGAGGTTCTTAAGCTGAGTCCACTGAATTGCTTGGACAGGATTCAAGTGGTTTGTACATAATTATTGCATCACAAGTTATTTCAATATTTTGATACCTATTTCAATACAACAAATTTCCTTTCTAAGTAATAAAACCCTGAGTGTTTTACACATTTAAAACACTATATTGGAGTTCCCTGGTGACCTAGTGAATTAAGGACCCAGGGTTGTCACTGCTGTGGCTCAGGTTGCTGCTGTGGCAAGAGTTGAATTCCTAGCCTTGGAACTTCTGCATGCCACAGGTGCAGCCAAAAAAAAAGTAAAAAACATTATATTAAGGGGCCCACAGGCTTCACCGGACTGCCGAAGGAGTCCCTGGCACATAAGGGTTTTTGTCTAAGAATACCACAGAAAAGTGGCAAGAAAAAGAAAAAAGCAGAGCAAGGAAAGATAGTTCCAGTGAAAGTATCCAGCTCACTAGTATCAGAAGCTAAGCAGGAGTAAACCATGTGTTAAATCCCAATAGAAAAATGAATCTGACCTAAAAGGATTCTAGGCTATGAGACATTATGCTTCTGTATATGCCTCAATAGTCAAGTAAATTAGTTGTTAACGTACCATTAATTCAGTATTTTAGTGTGAGAAACACAACACTAAATTCCTATTAACAAAATGATCACTGTGTGAATACATGTTTTTCCCTTTTAATCTATAATTGGTGTCCCATCTTAGAATTTACAGCTACCACATAAGCCCTTCTCTTTAATAAACACATGGGTGGCTTTTGCCATTCTATGAAGACAGGATAATAGCCAAGTGCCCTCTGTAGCAGTGTACTAAAAAACATGCCAAGCACATGCCAGTGCACAAGAGCATCCATGGCAACTCTTGATATTGTTAGAGATCCACTGAGAGATAAAGTCACATTTCCAATAGAAAGGAGAATGATCACTAGAGTCAGCCTGCTTGATCCATCTTAAAGAAGGGGGAGGGGGAATCAAGATAACTAGATCATTCTTGGCTCCAGGTTTCAACTCAAAGTTATTCAACTATTTCAACATGATAGTCTATTCTGAAAAATACTCTTATCAGTAGAGACAACAACTGTTAAATGAAGCGAGAGCTTTTAACTATTTCTCTGGCCATGTTTCTTACTTTACCTTCTATACCACGTAAATCACCCCCTGGAACACTCTGAACTTCTGTATTTACAGAATCCTGAACATTATCTACAGTCAGTTCAGTGTGTAAGTCTCACAGCTACAAAACTCTTCACAAAAGCTGATAAATTTCATAAAGCTGATAAATACATTTAAAGCAGCAGTACACTTTATTTGGGTTTAAAGACTTTTGGCCATACCCGCAGTATGTGGAAGCTCCCAGGCCAGCGATCAAACCTGAGCCACTACAGTGACAATGCCAGATCCTTAACCCGCTGTGCCACAAGGGAATTTCTTTAACGACTTTTTATCTTAATAATCTTTTATATGATACTCAATATAATTATTCAAAATTCTGAACATGTATCTCATTCTACTTTAAATAATGAAATCTCAAAATATAAACGAGATTAAAAACTGCTTTCTAATATCTAAATAAGCTAGTATCGTGTTTCTTCAAATAAGATATCTTCTGGAGTTTTCATTGTGGCTCAACGGTAATGAACCCGGCTAGTATCAATGAGGATGCAGGTTCGATCCCTGGCCTTGATCTGTGGGTTAAGGATCCAGTGTTGCCGTGAGCTATGGTGTAGGTCACAGATATGGGTTGGATCTCATGCTCCTATGGGTGTGGTATAGACCGGAAACTGCAGCACTGATTACCCCTAGCCTGGGAACCTCCATAAGCTATAGGTGTCCTAAAAAAGCAAAAAGCAAACAAACAAAAAAACCACCCCGAATTTTCATAACTAGTAAGACTGCCGCAGTATTCACCTGGAATTACAATACTGCACTCCTATCACACCTCCACTTACCAAAAGTTTCTTTTGCTAATTCGAGGTCTGACTCTTCCTGTAGTTTCTTTAGCCGTAGTTTATCTGCTAGTTGTTCTTCTGGAGTTAGCACTTTAGGTTCTTCAGGCTCTTCTAACTAAAATGAGACAGAAATGAAGTTTTAGAAGGGCTAGGACTATAACGGACCCAGTACACTTCTGTACTACATGAATTTTTTACCTAAACATGTAAATAATAAAAGACACTTATAAGTATTTACTGTATTTGAGGCATTCTTCTAAACATTTTAGATATTCTTACCCCAATTTTAAAGGAAAGAAATTTGAGGCACAGAGAGGTTAAACTGTCCTTTGTAAGAGGTAACACAGGTGATAATTTGATAAGAGTTGAGATGTGAAAACTGGGTTTACTTTATAATTATTTTAAACTAGGGAACTGAGACTGTAGGTAAGGTGAAAATGGCACCCTCATATACTCTGGCTAAGGCTGTATATGGAAACCACCTTTCTATACCTTTCTAGTAATATGCATCAAATCTTAAAAATACTCTTCTATGCTTATTTCTTTAATTGATTTAATTTTTTATTTTTCGGCCAAGCCCATGGCATGCAGAAGTTCCCACGTGAGGGATTGAGCCCATGCCACAGCAGCAACACAAGCCACAGCAGTGACAAGGTCAGATCTTTAACCCACTGAGCCACCAGTCATTTTAAAGAGAGAAAAAGAGACACTCTAGGAGATTTAGGATACATTAACAATGAAGTACAATGAAAGGTCCCTGTCTAAATAAACCATATTTAAAGACATTTGGGGACAATTAAATAAATTTGTATAAACTGTATCGGTTGATGTTTAAAAAGTACTGTTCATTACATTAGGAATGTGAACATGTGAGACATATTCTTGCCTTTTCAGAGATGCAAACCAAGTATTTAAAGATGAAATGCATAATGTTTATTTACTTGATTATATTTTAGAAAAGAAAGAAAGAAAGAAAGCAAAAACAGATGAAGCAAGTGTAGCAAAATGCACCCACGGCATGCAGAAGTTCCTGTGCCAGGGAACAAACCCATGCCACAGCAGTCACAATACTGGATCCTTAACCCACTGAGCCATAGGGAACTCTTTATATAGTCTCTTGAAATTTTTAAATGAAAACTCAAAAAAATAAAGCTCTCTATGATCTATGGAAAGATCTCCATGATAAATAAAGCAAGGTGAAAACTAAAAAAGGGGGGGAATACAACTATAATGTTGTATCCAAAGACAAAGTCACCTGGAAGACATAAGAAGCCAGTATCAGAGTTCCAATTGTGGCGCAGTGGAAACAAATCCAACTAGGAACGATGAGGCTGCAGGTTCGATCCCTGGCCTCGATCAGTGGGTTACAGATCTGCCGTTGCCTTGAGCTGTGGTGTAGGTTGCAGATGCGGTTCGGATCTGGCGTTGCTGTGGCTGTGGTGTAGCCCGGTGGCTGTAGCTCCAATTTGACCCCTAACCCGGGAACCTCCATATGCTGTGAGTGCGGCCCTGAAAAAACAAGAAAAGAGAAAAGAAGAAAGAAAGGAAAAAACAAAGGAAGGAAGAAACCAGTATTTACTTATGGGAGAGAGGGAGAAATAGGACAAATGAGTGAAGAGATGGGAGTGCTTCTTAACACTGTTTTGATTTTTTGGTGGGCTGGGGGCACAACCATAGCATATGGAAGTTCTTGGTCAAGGGATCAAATCCAAGCCACAGCTGCAGCAATGCCAGATCTTTAACCTGCTATGCCACAGTGGGAACTTCACTGTTTTGATTTTTGAATCATGTAAATGTTTTTTATTCAAAAAGTAAATTAACATAAAATTCCTGATCTTGCTCCAAATAATCAAGAACAAAAACATTTATATAGTACATGACAGAGAAATGGACACTTGTGTATTTCACTCAATATGTACACTGCAAATAAAAGACTAATTGCAGCTAGCAGAAGTGCAGGCCCTGACAAAAATCACTGGCTACAGTCACAACACAATCATAACCATTCTCAAATGTCTGAAAACTTAAAAGGCATTCTAATTTATAAAGCTTCTGGGTTTGGTTTTTGTAAAAACCACAAATTCAGTTTGTTTTGGGATCACCTTATCCAGTGGTGTCCATTTACAGTCTTTACAAAGCTCTTCAAATGATTAGGTAATGTTTGCCTCCTGTTAAGATACTGTACCACTACTGATGTGAGAATTCTGTATTTTAGAAAATGAATAGGGAGTCCCAGTCATGATTCAGACGAAGCAAATCTTAGTAGTATCCATGAGGACACAGGTTCTACCCTTGGCCTCGCTCAGTGGGTTAAGGATCCGGCGTTGCTGTGAGCTGTGGTGCAGGTTGCAGATGCGGCTCGGATCTGGTGTTGCCATGGCTGTGGTGTAGGCCAGAAGCTGTAACTCCAATTCAACCCCTAGCCTAGGAACCTCCACATGCCTCTGATGTGGCCCTAAAATAAAGACAGGAAAAAAAAAAAAGTATTTACCCTCTTTTTAATTTCTTCTTGCCTTTTCTTCTGTTGCCGTTCTTTCTCTTTTATCTTCTCTGCTATTTTTTTCTTTTCTGAAATTTTTACTTCTGAAAGTAAAGACGTTTCAATCAGTTATCTTGAATATTTTCCACATCCTCTATTTTCTCCTCTAACAGAAAAGGGGCAGAGGTCTAATTGCATTATGTTTTAAAAAGAGAGAAGAGATGCAGGGAGGAGAGAAGGAAGTAGGAGTGGAAGGATGTTGGTTTCTAAAAATACCAAATTTTCTAATTTTGCAGGCATTTTGTCATTTGTCTTAAGTATCAGAAATTCAGTAAGATATAAAACCAAAAATGGAGGAACCCTAGTGACTTACCTGGTTTTACTTCTGCTTCCTCTTTTTTTTCATCATCATCATCATCATCCCAGTTATCCTAAAGAAAAAGGACTTCCATGAATACTTCTTGCATGTTTACTTTTCCATGTGATCTTTACTATCAGCCTACCTCCACAGAAACAAGCTTCTTGGTATTTGGGGGAGAGCTGCGTTAAATTTACAAATTATTTTGGGAGAATTGACATCTTTTAATGTTGAACTGCCCTAGCCCAGAAAAGCGCTATCTTTACATTTGTTCAAGCCTACTTTTTTTATCTTTCAAGGAATGTTTTTAAGGTTGCTCTCTTATAGGTTCTGTGCATTTCTCTTTAGATTTTAACCCTGAGTATTTCATCTTCTCTGTTGCCATTGTATATAGGTTTTTTTTTTTTTTTTTTTTTTAATGTCCTCTAGCTGGTCATTATTTTAGCATATTTTTTCTTTTTATGTCCTCTAACTGGTTATTATTTAGCTTTTTACATTTGTTCAAGCCTACTTTTATATCTTTCAAGGAGTGTTTTAAGGTTTCTCTCTTACAGGTTCTGCACATTTCTCTTTAGGTTTGTCCCTGAGTATTTCATCTTCTCTGTTGCCATTGTAATATAGGTTTTTTTTTTTTCTTTTTGTTTTTATGTCCTCTAACTGGTTTTTGTATGTTAGTTCTATATCCTGCTACCTTGCTGAATTCTTTTATCACTCAAGTTAGTTCCACCATTCATTTTCTAGGGTTTGCAAGGTATACTACCAAATCATCTACAAACAAGAGATAGCTTTCTTTCTTTGCCAATTCCTGTGCCTATACAATTGATTTCTTTCATCTAATTGCACTGGTGAAACCTCTAGTACAGTGTGAATGAACAGTGGCAGATAAAATGAGCATCACTGCCTTGTTCTTCTCTTAAAGGAAATGCCTTTAGTGCTTCCCCATGAAGTGTTACGCACCCCACCACATTTACGCAGGAAAATTTATCCATTTTTTTCTTTTATTGCCTCTGGAGTTCAAGTCAGTTAGAAAGTCCTTTCTGGAGTTCCCGTCGTGGTGCAGTGGTTAACGAATCCGACTAGGAACCATCAGGTTGCGGGTTCGGTCCCTGCCCTTGCTCAGTGGGTTAAGGATCCGGCGTTGCGTGAGCTGTGGTGTAGGTCGCAGACGCGGCTCGGATCCCACGTTGCTGTGGCTCTGGCGTAGGCCGGTGGCTACAGCTCGGATTGGACCCCCTAGCCTGGGAACCTCCATATGCCGCGGGAGCAGCCCAAGAAATAGCAAAAAAGACAAAAAAAAAAAAAAAAAAAAAGAAAGTCCTTTCTTAAAGTATTTTTTGGGAGTTCCTGTTGTGGCTCAGCAGTAATAAACATGACAAACATTCAAGAGGATGAGGGTTCGATTCCTGGCTTCTTTCAGTGGGTTAAGGATTTGGTGTTGCCGTGAGCTGTGGTGTAAGTCACAGATGCGGCTCGGATCCCAAGTTGCTGTGGCTATGGCGGAGGCCAACAGCTACAGCTCTGATTCAACCCCTAGCATGGGAACCTCCATATTTTTAGGGCGGGTGCAGCCCTAAAAGACAAAAAAAATTCCACTTTTCTCATATTTTATAATAACTATAGGAGTTCCCATTGTGGTGCAGTGGTTAACGAATCCAACTAGGAACCATGAAGTTGCGGGTTCGGTCCCTGCCCTTGCTCAGTGGGTTAAGGATCTGGCGCTGCCGTGAGCTGTGGCACAGGTCGAAGACGCGGCTCGGATCCTGCATTGCTGTGGCTCTGGCATAGGCTGGCAGCTACAGCTCCAATTCGACCCCTAGCCTGGGAACCTCCATATGCTACAGGATTGGCCCAAGAAATGGCAAAAAGACAAAAACAAAACAAAACAAAACAACACCTATAAACGGACTATAATGGAATATAATCTTTAAAAATTGTGAATCACTATGTTGTGCACCTGAAACTTACAATACTGCACATCAATTATACCTCAATTTAAAAAGGTCCATCTTTGCCCCATGATTTACCATACACTACTTGGTCTATTTTTGCTTTCTACTCTATTCCACTGGTCTATTGTCTTTTCACATACCAGTCCTATAATGTTTTAAGTAGAGGCTTTATATATTTTTCTAGATAGCTAGAAAGAATTTTAATGACAAAATCGGTATGTGAGAACATAGTTTCTTCTAGCTAAATGGGATTGCCATCACAAGATGCAAAGAACAGTTTTAAGAAAAGAAGCAACAAGAGTTCCCGCTATGGCACAGTCGGTTAAGAACATGACTGCAGAAGCTCAGATGCTGCATAGGTTGCAGCTGTGACTCAGATTCAATCCCTGGCCAGGGAACTTCCATATGCCCCAAGAGCAACCATAAAAATTTAAAAAAAAAAAAAAAAAAAAAAGGCAATGAAGGTAGAAATGATTAATATCTACAACTTCTTGATCAACAAGTGTTCTTTTTTTTTTAAAAAAATTGGGACATACAGTTACTTTACAATGTTGTTAGTTTTAGGTGTACAGCAAAGTGATTCAGTTATACATATGTATATATTCATTCTTTTTTGGATTTCTTTCCCATTATAGTATGTTTTTATGTAAGCTGGGGATAATGTTCCTTTGCAGGTTTTCAAGTTTTTTAGTGTTTTATTGGCCATTCTTGCATGTTTGCTTTTTCATATTAACTTTTACACTGCCTTGTCTAATGCCACAAAATAGCTTCTTCATTAACAATTAAAACATGAGACAACCAAGCCAAAACTAATAGCCCTTGAATAATTCAGTTGTTTTAAATGAAAAATTGAGAAGGCTTTATTTTATACTTCTTACTTTCCTAAATGTAAAAGCACCCACTATTCTAGCCCATAGCTTGATTATTTCAAACAATATTCTTCTATACAACACAACCCTTGTTAATGAATTAAATCTTTACAAAAATTTAAAGGCAGTTTTGAAAGAGTTGAGCTGGAGTTCCCTCTGTGGCTCAGCAGGTTATGAACCTGACTAGTATCTATGAGGATGTGGGTTTGATCCCTGGCCTTGCTCAGTGGATTAAGGATCCAGTGTTGCCATGAGCTGTGCTGTAAGTTGCAGATGTAGCTTAGATCACACCTTGATGTGGCTGTGGTACAGGCTGGCAGCTGCGGCTTATATTTGACCCCTAGCCTGGGAACGTCCATATGCTGTAGGTATGGTTCTAAAAAGCAAAAAATAAAATAAAATTTTTAAAAGAGTTAAGAACTGATCAACAGCTTCATCAAACTCACTCCCCAACTTGGGTGGGGCACTTTGAGGTAGATCTACACTCTGTCTTTTCTGTACTTAACACAGTCACTGAGCTAAGTATAAACCAATTATCAAGCAATCTCCTAAAGGCTTCTCAGAATTTAGTAAAGGCTTCTCAGAATTTAGAAGGTTTAATAGAGAAAGACACAGCCCTGTGTTTAAATAGGGCTTTAATCTATAGGTAGCCTGACACCACTACCTCAGCAACCATCAGGCACACTATGACTTGCCATTTGAAGCCGAGCCACAGGATGGCAAATGCAATGCAGGAGGCCCTGACGCTACTGGAAGAGGGAGAGGCTGAGTAATATGCCAGAATTATGATGCCAAGCTTCTGGTTTTATAACAAGACAGGTCATAAATCTGAAAGTCTAAGTATATAAACTAGCCAAGTCTTGACTCTTAATAAAATCTGTAAATCCAAAGAAATAATAATTAAAAAAAACTGATTAAGTCTGCCATGGGGTCTACAAGCAGTGGGAAGGACTTTGTATAAAAGTATTTTTTTTATAATAACCTTACTTTTGCAATTTAACCCAAGTTCATAGTTAAGACACTGAAAGCAAACCAGATAGTCACAGAACATCTAAGATATTGGAGTTAGAAATTAGAGAGTAAATGTTTATATTGCCCTGCTGGCTTGCTTAAGTGCTTGTATCAATACACCATAGTACAAAAGGAACCAGAGAGCTAAAAATAAAAGTTAACTATCAGGAGTTTTTGGTTGTCGTTTTAATCTTCACAGAACATAGGGAAGCTGGGTCTGTGAGTGATATGCTGCTTATGTGGTGCTTCAGATAGAAGGAACATGTGCTTACTTCCAGGGGATGTTTATTTATAACTCCCTACTAATAATAGTGATGATACTAATAATCATAATAGATAGCATTTACTGAGTGCTTACTTTGCACCAAGCACTGCAAAGGACTTTACATAGAGTAATAGAGTTAATCTTCACAAAAGTCCTATAAGGTGGTGTTATATCCCCTTTTACATAGAAGGATACTATCCCATGATTTCAGTGAAAAATAACGAAGGAATGTGTTCTGAACAGGCCCAAATTCCTTTAAAGTGACTTTTTCTTCTTCTTTTTTTTTTTTTTTCCCGCCTTTTCTAGGGCTGCTTCCATGGTATATGGAGGTTCCCAGGCTAAGGGTCTAACCCAGAGATGTAGCCTCTGGCCAGAGCCACAGCAATGCCAGATCTGTTCTGAGTTTGTAACCTACACCACAGCTCAGGGCAATGCAGGATCCTTAACCCACTGAGTAAGGGCCAGGGATCAAACCCACAACCTCATGGTTCCTAAGTCGGATTCGTTAACCACTGAGCCACGATGGGAACTCCTAAAGTGACTTCGTACCCGAGTCCTCAAGTATAAAATAAATACCTGGGAACTAGGTCCCTCCATACCAAAATTTGTTCTTTCAATTAGCTCTATAATGAGCTCCCCTGGAATTACAGGAAATCTCATCAAAGAGAGGAGTTATGGCACTTACTAAGATATACCCAGTGCAACTATGTCCGTTATTCATCTCAAAATGATCTGTGATGGATTTTTACTAATTTTTTTTTTTGTGTGTGTGTCTTTTTAGGGCTGAACGTGCAGCATATGTAGGTTCCCAGGCTAGGGATTGAATCAGAGTTGCAGCTACTGGCCTACACCACAGCCACAGCAACATCAGATCTGAGCTGTGTTTGCGACCTACGCCACAGCTCACAGCAATGCCGGATCCTTAACCAACTGAGCAAGGCCAGGGGTCAAACCCATGTCCTCATGGATACTAGTTGGGCTTGCTACTGCTGAGCCATGACGGGTACTCTGACTTCTACTAATTTTAAGAAACAAGTCTAGCAGCCTCTGGTAGTAGGAGGACAAGAAGGGAGAAGTATAATTGAAAATGAGGAGTTCCCGTCGTGGCTCAGTGGTTAATGAATCCGACTAGGAGCCATGAGGTTTTGGGTTCGATCTCTGCCCTTGCTCAGTGGGTTAAGGATCTGGCATTGCAATGAGCTGTGGTTTGGATCCTGAGTTGCTGTGGCTCTGGCGTAGGCTGGCAACTACAGCTCCGATTGGACCCCTAGACTGGGATCCTCCATATGCCGTGGGAGCGGCCCAAGAAAAATGGCAAAAAGACAAAAAAAAGAAAAAGAAAAGAAAAAAGAAAATAAGCAGTTCCATCTCAATAACTCTATCACAGAGAAACAGACACAAAGGGTAGCAGTACGGTTTGATGCTGATGTTCCTCAGCTCCCTCTACATAAAACACTGCCCCACCCATATCACTACTCCTTCAGTATCTTATTCACGCCAACTTCATGTCCCACCTCTATCCCGTCCCTGGTTTCCCTATCAAAGCATAAACCTTATTCCAGACAGTTTTTAAACCGTCTCATCAGTGCAAACATGAGGAGGTTACCCAGAATTCCACTATACAATCAATTTTAGTGGCAAAACAAGTGGTTCCTATCAATTAGTCCTGGAAACAACCATGACATCTGCTCCTCCAGTTCATAAAAGGACCATGAAAAGCAAGCCTTGCCTTATCATAATATCATAAATTGACTATACTTCAATAAAACATTTAAAAATGGAGAGAGAGAGAGAGAGAGAAAAAAAAAGCAGCCTTTGCCTGTCACCCTTACCTTATAGTGCTTGAAACAAGTCTTGCCCTGATGTTACTCCCACTTTAGGGACAAGTCCCTAAAGAAGGGAGCATGGTGATGTCAGCCAAAAATGACTGACCATACTTCCAATAGATGTAATCTCAGATGCAGAAGGCCAGGTAGCTTTCCCAGGAACTTAGTTTTTACTTCTTCAGTTATAAAAGTACATAAAAAGTAGGATATCTAAATCTGCCCAATTTTCCATAAACATCACAATTTTGTAAATGCTAACAATCAATTCAGATAAAATGCAAGGTTCCTAGAGAAACACCTAAAATTAACTCTTGAAATAGGGAGTAAATCTATAATTTAGTAAGCCCTAAATGACTCTTTGGTTCAAGAGATTACCTATCAATATCCAATTAAATTCTTCACTCAATTATTTTTGGTAGCCAATAAATCCTCTAAAAATAATATCCAATTTATCTCTCAAAGTATCAACCAGGTTACTCTCCTAAAATGCCTAGTTTCCTTAGAAGAGAGACTATTTATAAACTACCCACTTATCTATACTCTTGTTCTATAGATACACACCCAGCATCATTTGAGCTGTTTTCTTCTGAAAGGGATGGCTGCTTTTCAAGTTTAAAGCCTGCTTCCCAATCGAATATGAATAAGAACTGAAACAAAACAAATTTTTTAAATCCTTTCTTTTTATTTCTAATAATGCAGCCAGTATTTGGTTAGTCTGTCATTTTTACAATGTACAACTACACAATGTCACATGCAATGAGAGAACACATTTAGGGCTGAAAATGCTTTCCAACTTAAGCAAGATATATTTATAGATCGTCAAATAGACGTAGCTTCAAATGAGCAGTAAAATTCTTCTGTCCCATAGCAATAACCCATTAACTGAAATATACTCCTCCCTCCTTTTCCTCTTTTAAGTAGTTTGGCTTAGATAAAGCATAATCTCTTGCAGGAAACGTCTTTTACTGGTTTTCTGTAAGCTGTATCAACCTACTCTGACAGACTTCAGAACTCTAGTGAGCTCCTGCCATAGGCAGACCTACCAGCAAAGTCTACTTTTTAAAAGAAGCCCAAATATTTTTCCATCACCTCAGAAATATGCTGGTCTCTAGAAGCCATGGTACCCGCCTCAATAAATTCTACTTCATTTAATTCAATTCATTAAGTTTTCAACATCCTATTATGGCTTAGCATTCAGCTGAATTCCATCTTGATGCCAACTTCTCTCATATTCAGAACTGTTATCAATCAAATTCTTGGTTAAGCTAGGTCAAGAATAAGACAATGAACACTAAACAAGTGGCGTATTTATTTTCAATGGTACAGCATGATAATTAAATGAGGTTAAGTATTTTTCAGTAACAAACATGCTTCCTAACTAAAAACTTCCTAGTTTATAAAACCTGTTAGGGTATTGAAATGATATAGTTAGTACTGTCTTCAAAATAATCTGGTTGGGAGAGGAGAGCAGTAACTGGGGATATAGAAGAAATAAGATTGGTCATGGGTTTACTAAATTTTTCTTTGTACTTATTTCTCACAAGAAGTTACACACACATACTTGCAGATACCATTTCCTAGCAAAATGCCCACCTTCTGAGAATTTCCCAACAATCTCCCATTTCTCTGAAATGTAGATCCCTTACTTCAGAAGTGCTGTTTCCAAAGCTTGAAAAATGTCCTTACTCTAGTATATTTAAACTATTAAACAGGATTGAAGTCTAACAGGCAGTTCAATGGGTAGGATAAGGCAGGCAGTTTTCTATTAAGTCAGTTCTTTAGGATCTTCCCAGGAACTTCTGCATGCCACAGGGGCAGCAAAAAAAGAAAAAACTCAAAAAACAAACTCTACACATTCTGAATAAATGTAGCTTCGAATATGTTTTACTGAAATGACAGGAAACTAGTAAAATGGAGTAAAAGTTGTTTTGTTCCTGCTTGCACCAATGGATGGATACTCACTGCCTTCTTAACAGTCTACACATCATTCCAGCAACACGGAAAGAATCCAGAGATACATGCCAAGCAAACAATTCTCCCCACTGCCTCTGCATAACATCAGGAGGATAATAAGAAAGGGAAAATAATTTGACAGGAAAGTACGCTCCCTAGTTCTCACTTTTCTTTTTTTCTTTGTCTTTTTGACTTTTCTAGCCCCGCTCCCAAGGCATATGAAGGTTCCCAGGCTAGGGGTTTAATTGGAGCTGCAGCCACAGGCCTACGCCACAGCCACAGCCACAGCAACAAGGGATCCAAGCCGGGTCTGCAACCTACACCACAGCTCAGGGCAATGCTGGATCCTTAACCCACTGAGCAAGGCCAGGAATCAAACCTGCAACCTCATGGTTCCTAGTCAGATTCGTTAACCACTGCGCCACAACAGGAACTCCCTAATTCTCACCTTAAATGGGAAGAAGCTTGGGCTTTCCCTCATGAATATTAACAGTTCTATAGTTTCACCCAAATCCACTCTGTCACTTTCAGACAGCTCCTTGCAAAGTCAAGGGCATCAAAATGCTATGTCTACTTAAAGACAGTAAACTACTGGAACAAGTTACTCTAACACAGACCTCAGTTTTCCTTTCATTTCTCAGGACATTACAAACGACATTAAACCTATACTCTTAAATAAACACTGGATGCTGACATAAACTGAAGAACTTAACTGTTTCTACATACTTTACTTTTGAAGACTTTTAAAAAAATTCACATACAGTATTATTTAAGGACTAGGAGTATTTTTCCTGCTGGAAACTAAACTTTGCTTGCATCCCCTTACAAAAGGATTAAGTGCTAAAACATGAGAATTCAGAAATTTGGTATTATAGCTATCCCTTTTTTGGCTGCACCCACGACATGTGGAAGTTCCTGGGCCAGGGATCAAACCCACGCCACACAACAACTCAAGCTGCTGTAGTGACAATACCAGATCCTCAACCCTCTGAGCCATGGAACTCCTACCCCTCTTTTTGAAAGTTCACTTTACACCACTTCGGAACGCTTTTATGAATACCTACATTGGCACCTGTGTTCACTAGATGAAAGAAATCCAAAGAGGATTTTTGCTTTTGTGACAAGTGAAAACAGTATTCAGCATTTGTTTTGCCAGGAGCCATTAGAGAGGCAGCGTGCATCCCAAGCAGCAAGACTTGCATTGCTAAGCTCCTTTCCCAAGCTACCCAGTATCTCAGCATCAAGGTACCATACACAGCTTTGCACTGTATCTGTAAGCATTTGTGCTTTATCTTGATTTATTTTGTGCATCTGTTAGCAAGATGTGTCCTAAGGTTAACTGCTTCTTTTAGCTTAGGAAAGGTTTCATAGCAATGCTCTATTTTGGGGGGTAGCAGGGAAAACCTGTACTCACTAACATTGAAGGTGACAAATTTCAACTCTAGATTGGTAACCTCTGAGCACGCAAAAACTTGCTTGATAACCATGGTCATTCCATTCAAAACAAATTCACAGTAAACAGCCATTGTGGAGAGAACTTACTCCTTCAAGCTTAATAAACCACAAACTGTGGCACAAAAATAACCCTCAGCTACTAGATCTACACAGCCTTAACAAATTTTCCATTAACCAGAAAAATTAAGACTACATCCTCAAGTGAGACGGAATTAACATTTATTGAACGCCTACCAAGTGCCAGGTAACTATGCTTAATGCTTGACACATTATCTCATTTAAAATGCAAAAGGAGTTCCCGTTCCCGTAGTGGCACAGTGGAAAGGAATCTGACTAGGAACCATGAGGTTGTGGGTTCAATCCCTGGCCTCGCTCAGTGGGTTAAGAGTCCGGCATTGCTATGAGCTGTGGTGTAGGTCGAAGACTCGGCTGGGATCTGGTGTTGCTGTGGCTGTGGTGGTGTAGGCCCGCAGCTACAGCTCTGATTAGAACCCTAGTCTGGGAACAAAGGTCTGGGAACCTCCATATGCAGCAGGTGCAGCCCTAAAAAAAGCAAAAAACAAAAACAAAACCCCCCAAAAAATAGAAAATGCAAAATAATTTCCTGAGGTAGCTTCTGTGAAGACTGGGAAACTTAAAAAATTTAAAAATTCTTTATAGAAAATGTCAAGACAACAGCATAGATTCTGGTCTGTCTGATTCCAAATTCCAGGAATCAAACTACTCCATGGATACCTTATCTTAGAAATCTTTGGAGAAACTAAACAGAAATAAACCAATATTTCAACATGGAAATAAAATGAACAAGTTCAGCTTTCTATTCCAAGATCTACATCAAAGTTTCTGTAAAAGAAGTACGCTATTTGTATAAAAGAAAGAAATTCTGCACTTAAAAATGACTGGACAAGATGATCTTTATGGTCCCTCACCAATTAAAAATGTCCAAAATTAATTTCAAGTGGCTAGAACTGTATTTATCAGGATTGATGGCATTTATATCAAATAATTTCAGGCACGCTACCTCATGATATTAATCCAGACTACTTTATTCAAACTTCGTATTTTGGTAATTCTTTCCTGATTTCTCTAGTTGTTTCTTCTCACTCATTCCTAATTTTCTTAACAGATGTCTTAACTCCTACAACCACTATGCACAGAAAAAGTAAAAGGATAAATCTGAACTAAAGGTTCAAGACAGAAAATCTGCCACCACGTAGGGAGGTAACTAGTATCTTGCAATGAGGCTAACACAATCCATTCTCATGTCTACACAACATGTAAATGAAGCATCTAAGTATCTTCACAATACTATTGCTCATTTATTAATCCCAAGGTCTGCAAAACTCAAATCATACTTGAACCTCAGGCAATTCAATGAATTGAACATCCACCTCATCAGATTCAGGAGAAAAGGGTACAATCTAAAAAAGGCAATATTAATATGAAGCTCATAGTGATTATCTAGCTTAAATTTTTTTCAACACAAGCAGAAGGACTTGTAGGGTTGTCAAAGTGAGCTGAAGGGTAAACATTCACCAAATGAATCAAAACCATAAAAAAAATTTCCAAATCATACAAAACTTGATTTTCACAAAAATGAAGTATTTGAGAACTTAGTTAATAAGTCTTAACATTCCACCCTTGAGACTCTGTAGATACTTGAAAACAAAAACAAAAACAAAAACAAAACGCAGTAGTCATAATGTCATCTGAAGTCTTATGATGAGCCCCCAGGAGTTTTCATAAACAAACAGCGAGAGTAAGTTGGGTTCAAATCTATAAGGCATAGGAAAAACACACAAAAAATCACTGTCTCCCTCGTCTTCTCCAACCTTCAAATCTTCATTATTTCCTTATGCTTTCGTGTGTAGGTTATTAAAAACTCACTCTGTAAACCTCTCCATTTTTCAGGTCGCTGTGTGGACTACCCAGGTTTCTGACCACTAACTGCTAGCTATCTCAATACTCAGTTCACCCTTTTACCATAGGGTGGGAGAAAGGAAGCTAAAAATTCTTTCATTTGCGTGGGGGGAAAAAAAGGTGGCTGAAATTAAATCATAATATTTCACTCCTCTAACAGCTCGAACAAACTCTTCAAATGAAGCTTGGGATGTAAATGAGTTACTGGCCTGGGGAAACCTGAGCTCGAAAAAGCAATGGGGTGCAAGACTTTCCATATGGGATAAGCCAGAGGCTCCATCCTCAACTTCCCAGTCTCACCACTGAAGAGCAGCTCCGGACCGCGAAGTTTGCACGTGGGCCGGTCCAGCCTCTGCTGTCACCTCCCGTCGCCAGTTGGCGAGTGGGATCCAGGCCGGAGTGCGGTCCTTCAAAGGGATGGGGCTGGCGTCCTCGCCAAGGAAATCCGAGAGACCACGCTATCGGCCTCCGGCCCCCAGGGCCGGCGAGCGAGGGGAACAGGGCACCACCAGGCCCTACGCTTGCGCCTAGACCCACAGCCCGCAGGCCGGGGCGGCGCCTCTGGGCCCAGAGTCCGTCCGACCGACCGCCCCTCGGCGAGCACCCCGGCCCGCGACGGCGCCAGCTCGCTCCCGCGCTGGCCGGAGCCCCGACCCGCACCCACCTTGACGTCCTCGTCCTCGTCCTCGCCTTCCCAGCGGTCCCCGCCGGCGGTGCCGCCGCCCCCCACCTTCCGCACTGGGTCATCCACGGAGAACGTGTCTGCGTCTACGGAAGAGAGCGAGCTGTGTTAAAGCTTGCTTGGGCGTGGGGCTGGCGCCAGCCCCGGCCTACCCCCGGAACTTCTCCTCACCCCAAGAATCGGAGTCCCCCGCCGCTGCTGCCGCCGCCGCCGCCGCCATCTCGCGCCGGGTATGAGCGTGTGTGAGGCGACAGCGAGCGAGGAGTTAGCGCGGCAGTGAGTCACTGGATCTGCTCTCGTTTGCCGGCGCGGGGCAGGCTGGGACTGTGGCTGACTTAACGCCGGGGCCCAGGCTCCTCCCCCTCTGGCGGCGGCGGCGGCGGCGATGCTCTCGCGGGCGGGAAGGGGGCGTGGAACGCGGTGGGCGAGGCGGAGCGTCCAGTACCCCACGCACCCAGCAGGGTGGTCCTGTCTGCTAGTGGGGTGGGGAGAGAGGAAGAGGCTAGGAGGCAGCCACCCTACGCCCTGGGGAGAAAAATGTAAGTGCGGCGAAGTTAGCAGGGCAGTCCTTTTCCCGGTGCTTGGCTCTCTCCTGCCCTTGCCATCCTAACCCATACCCGCCCGGACCGGTCGGGTGCGCCCTCCTTCTGTTCACATGGATCGCCACCCTTGGCCTCTGGCTGGTCCCAAGGAAACCCGCAGCCTCTCCACGCGGCACTCAGAAGTGGGCTCTGAACGCCGAGCCCGCCTGTGGCGGCAGTCGCCTGGCTCCCCGACCCCAGGAGGGTGCGGTCGCTGGCGGAACGAGGCGGGATCCCTCTGGAAGCCGGTGGTGCATGGGGCGGCCAGGAAGAAGCGAATAGAGAGGGCCAAGCTCCTGGCAGTCTTCCCAGTCAGGGTGTTCAGTCAGCTCCTGGCACGTTTGCCTCCAGGTAGTCACGAAGATATGGAAGGGAGTCCCCATGTTCAAGAATTTTTCCTTCCTGTGAGCCCCCTGAAGTCAATACATTATTCATTCTTTTCGCAGAATAATTTCGGAACTCGATCTGCGCTAAGCGTAAGCTCTAGCCTTGTCCTCGCTCACTCAAGTATAGACATATAAACAAATTTCGACACAGTGAGATGACTGCAACAAAAAGGCATTGTGAGGTTTAGTGTAAAAGGATAGCATTAACCGCAGAGAAGAGAGGTAGGATATATGAAAGGCTACCTGAGGGTAAGTGAGGCCGATAAAGAGTTTTAAAGACCAACCAAGTGAAATGTGTTCAGTGCCTTTTATGCTTGTGGTCCCTGTTCTGACTGAATGGCGCAATCAGAGATAAGCTGAAAAGATAAATTTATAATACTAAAGGGTTTAAGATGAGCTAAGCTGCACCTAGCTTGGGCCACTGAGCTCCACTTCAGGATTTTAAAAGGTGAGCTGTTAAACATATTTTTGTTTTTGTTGTTTTCTTAATTTCTTAGTTTTGAATATGTAACATACGTACTTGGTACAACATTCATTCAAATGGGTATATAGGATGATCAGCCATTATGTTCTTTCTGGTGGCAACCAGTGTTCCCCATTTCTTATGTATCTTTTTCAGTGAGTCTACAAATAGACCACATTTTATAAAGATGGTCTTCCAAAAGATATTCTGCAGCCCAGTTACTCAAAGTTTTTTCCTGATCAGCCACACTTGGGAGTTTGTTAGAAATGTAGAATCTTAGATCCCAGCCCAGAATCAGAATCTGCCTTTTAAGAAGATCTGAGGATGGGGAGTTCCTTTTGTGGTCTAGTGGGTTAAGAACCTGACTAGTACCCATGAGGTTGCCAGGTGGATCCCTGGCCCCGCTCAGTGGGTTAAGGATCTGCTGTCGCTGCAAACTTTGGTTTAGGTCGAAGTTGCTGCTCTGACCTGGTGTGGCTGTGGCTGTGGCATAGGCCAGCAACTGTATCTACGATTGGACCCCTAGCCTGGGAACTTCCATATGCCACAGGTCTGGCACTAAAAAGAAAAAAAAAAAAAAAAATCTGTGGATGACTGTGAAGCATGAGAGGCTTTAATCCCTTTATAAAGAGGGATTGGAAGGAGGCAAGACTGGTGGCAAGGAAAGGCTAGGAAGAATGTAAGGTACCTAGGGCACAATCTGTTTTTATTCAAAGTTTTATCTCCAGCATTTGGCACAGTATCTAATACATTAGTAAATATTTTATGAAGTGAGACTACAACCCTAAAGTAAGGCAATGGCAATAGAGATGAAGGAATCAATGTGAGAAATAATTAAAAGTCAGAATCAACAGAATTTAGTGACTGGTGATTAATTTTGTGTCAGTTGGGGTAGGCCATGGTACTGTTTTGGGTTAAACAGTAGTCTAGTTGTTGCCGTGAATATGTTTTTTTGTTTGTGATTAACCTTTAAATCAGCAGACTTTGAATAAAGCAAATTACACTCTGTAACGTGATGGGTCTCATCCAGTCAATTGAAGACATTAAGAAAAACACTGAGGAAAAAGAAATTCTGCCTCCTGACTGCCCGTGGACTCTGCAGCATCAGCTCTTCTGTGGGTCTCCAGCCCGCTGACCTGCCCTGCAGATTTCAGACTTGCCAACTCCCACAATTACGTGAGCCAATTTCTTAAAATAAATCTTTCTTCCTTTACGTGCACATCCTATTGGTTCTGTTTCTATGAATAATCCCAGTATAGTGACTGACTGGATATGGAAGAGGAGGGGAAGGGAGCAGTAGAGGATCATGCCTTTGGACACTGAGTGAGTGGAGGTAACACCTGGCAGCTATCCTTGCTCTCTTTTCCCATCTACCCCTTAAATTCAGACCATCACCAAGGTCTGCAATTTACTTCCAGTATTAATCTTGAATTTATATAATTATCCCCCTGTGTCGTGCTTCCACCTTAATCCAAGCTTTCTATAGACTCTTCTACTATAACAACCTTCCAGTTGTTTTCTTTCTTTTACTCTTCCCCCTCCACAATCCGTTCACTACACACCAGGCAGTTTATTTAAAAAATGTAAATCAGGAATACCTGCTGTGGCTCAGTAGGAAAGAATCTGACTAGTATCCATGTGGACGCAGGTTGATCCCTGGCCTTGCTCAGTGGGTCAAGGATCCAGAGTGAGCTGTGGTATAGGTTGCAGATGAGGCTCCGATCTGGCGTGGCTGTGGTTGTGGCCTAGACCAGCAGCTGCAGCTCCAATTCAACCCCTAGCCTGGGAACCTCCATACGCTGAGGCTGAGCGTGAAGCCCTAAAAAGAAAAAAAGAAAAAAAAAATGCAAATCAGATCATCACACCCCTTCCTCCCAGTTGAAATCCTGCCTCCCATCAACCCTCTTATGCCATTCTTTCCCATTAATATCATTGCTGCTGGCCCTCTGAGGCTGCTTAAGCCTTTCCCTATTTTTGGACTTTGTATTTGCTGTTCTTTCTACCTACAGTGCTCTTGCTTTCTTCCTTTCTTTTTTAAGAAATTTTACCAGAGTATATTTGAATTTATCTTAGTTTCAGGTATACAGCAAAGTGATTCAGTGATACATATATATACTCTTTTTCAGATTCTTTTCACATGTAGGTTATTACAGTATTTTGAGTGGAATTCCCTGTGCTCTATAGTAGGTCCTTGTTGGTTATCTATTTTATATATCATGTGTGTATTACAGTGCTCTTTCCATACCTCTTTACATGGCTTTCCTTCCTCCTTAAACCCAAAGTTCAAATGTTACCTTTGCAGAAAGCACTTCCCTGATCTCTGTCCAGCAAGGGGCCTCACCCAATTACTCTAGCTCATCACTCTGTTTTTGTCATAGATTTATGACAATCTCCAGTGATCTTGTTTACTTATTTAATATCTGTTTAGAGCACAGGGATTTTGTCTGTGTTCTTTGCTGCTGTATTCCCAGTGCCTCACATGTAGTAAATGCTCCATAAATGTTTCTGAAAATGACTGGTGTTTCTCATCATAATAAGGAATGAGGATGAGTTTTAGCCACATGGATCCTGACATTACTATGAGACATTCAAGTAGAAATGTCTAGTATACATGGAGAGCTCTGAGCTACAGACAGTGGATTAGGAGTTATCTGATGATAGTGGTAGATGGAATCATGTGAGAGTAGAGGCCGTATGAAGATAGGATAGAATGAGAAGAAACCTTGAAGGATTTCAGTACTTACAAGTAGCCAGGGGAGTTCCTGTCGTGGCTCAGTGGTTAACAAATCCTACTAGGAACCATGAGGTTGCGGGTTCGATCCCTGGCCTTGCTCAGTGGGTTAAGGATCCGGCGTTGCCGTGAGCTGTGGTGTAGGCTGGCAGCTACAGCTCCGATTGCACCCCTAGCCTGGGAACCTTCATATGCTGTGGTACAGCCCTAGAAAATGCAAAAAGACAAAAAGACAAAAAAAAAAAAAAAAAAAAAGTAGCCAGGGAAAGAGTTCCTGCTGTGGAACAGTGGGTTAGGGATCCCGTTTCTCTCTGTGGAGGTGCTGTTTCAATCCTTGGCCTGGGGCAGTGGGTTAAGGATCTGGCATTACTGCAGCTGTGACATGTGTAGGTCACAGCTGCAGCTTGGAACTGATCCCTGGCCTAGGAATTTCCATATGCTGTGAATGCAGCTGAAAAAGAAAAGCAGGGGAAAAAAAAAGTAGCCAGAGAAAAAAGGGTTTAAGTAGTAAGTTTAAAACAAACAAACAAACAAACAAAAAAACGTTGTATCCTTCCAATTCTACTACATTTGGTTTTTTTTTATATATAAATTTTAAAATACTATGTAATATAGTGTATTTGAAAATTCACTATTGGGAGTCAGGAGACCTGGACTCTAATCATTCAAATCATCACATTATATAGAACTGAGCACTGGACACTTGTGGTGAGCTGTGGGAAAAGCTCACAATGATTTCTCCTTTTCTGCAAATTGTCCTAATGTACAAGAGTACATGGCTTCCCAAGCCATATTTACTCCCTTACTATCACTGATCTGGGCAGGGGGTTCAGAAACTGATTAACTATGAAGCTAATAAAAGTGTAGCTTTAGGGCCCCTAATTGCATAGGTCCCTCCATTCTTTAAGAAAGTCCTCCAAATTGTATATACTTCAAACTATAAAATCTAGGTATTAGTAGGTAAGATATTAGTTGCTCATTGGAACTATCAAAATCTCCAAAGATTATCCTTGAATGCATAGTATCCAAGTCCTTATATAATTTTCTCCCTTGAATCTGGGCTAGCCCTATGATTCATTTTTGACCAGTAGAACAGGACTGAAGTCACCCAAAGCTAGGCTATAACAAGCCTTGCAGCTTCTACCTGCATCTTTTGGAATGCTTACTCTGGTAGAAGCCAGTTGCTATTTAAGAAGTCTTACTACCCTAAGATTGCCATGTTGTTTCAAGCTAACCTCATGGAAAAACTGTTTAGGGAGAGAAAAGTACTCAGCAAGCCCCTGGCCGTTCCAGGTTATGCCAGCAGATGCCAAACTTGGGAGCAAAGAAGCCACCTTGGACATTCAGCCTAGTTGAGCCTTCAGATGATTCTATCACTAACTACCATTTGAAGGCAACCACAGAAGAACCCAAGCAAGAGCTGCCCAGTTGAACCCAGTCAACCACACATCTGTGAAACTTATCTTAAGCCTCTTAAGTTTTGAGGTGAATCATTATACAGTGATAACAGAAAGATTCTCTTTCCTAGGACTTTAGAATTTGGAACTCAAGGAGTTCCTGTCGTGGCTCAGTGGTTAACAAAATCGACTAGGAACCATGAGGTTGCAGGTTCGATCCCCAGCCTTGCTCAGTGGGTTAAGGATCCAGCATTGCCGTGAGCTGTGGTATAGGTCGAAGACACGGCTCAGATCCCGAGTTGCTGTGGCTCTGGCAGAAGACAGGGTCTACAGTGCCAATTAGACCCCTAGCCTGGGAACCTCCATATGCCGTGGGAGTGGCCCTAGAAAAGGCAAAAAAAGACCAAAAAAAAAAAAAAAAATGAATTTGGAACTCAAGACTCTCGGGGCCTGGTTGTTGGCAGATGACAGCAGCCTGAAGGGAAGACCTCCTGCAGAAGTGATGATTTCCAAAGCCACCTTATTTCCTCTTGCCTTCCCTTGAGGTCCACCTGTCCAGCTCTTCCTTAAATGCCATGAGATACCCTAGTATCCTTCCAATAAATTCCCTTATTGGCCTCAGCTAAAATTTTTAACAAGTATATGCTAGTTGTTTTATGTGCAGATAAGAAATCTTGAGAGCCTAAGCTCTGCTATAGTTAAGTCCGTTTGGCACATAGTAGGCACTTTACTGTTGAATGACTGCATGAATAAATTTCTGTGGAGAACTGGGTTTCTTTTCAAAGAAAAACTCGCCCATTAGGCCACTGTTTCTCCTCTTGAAATGCAGTCTCAAAAGAAATTTCATACAGCTGGGTCCCAAAGAAAGATGCTTTTTAAAATTATGTTACTAGTATAATAGGAAATAATAAATAATTGGCTAAGAAGGTGTCAGATTCAAATACCCCAAGGTGGAGACTCAGGAAAGCAAGACTGTATTATTTCTGAAGTGATAATGTAGTCACCTGTATTAACTTATCTGAAGATGTTCTAAGACAATGTATCTTCAAACAAACAAAAAATATTAACAAGGTGAAATATAGGGGAAGTGAAGCCAAAGAACAAGATTTTGACAGACCCCAGAGAAAAGGCTAAGCCGACCTACAAACTGCTGGCAGATACCTAGTAGAGATGAAGATGAGGGCATCCTGTTGACTTGATAGTAGCCATTATGATTCTCTTTCAGTAGACTTTCTCTCTGGTTCTACCCTTACCAAGCAGGCATCTGATTGTGATTTAGTTTCATTTAAGGAGGAAACCTGCTGACAGTAAATGAATGAAATTGAAATTTGACCTAAAAATTTTTGTGAGTTTACTTAGCATGAACTAATTCCTCTGAACCTCATCAATTCTGAGTTGCACATTCAGAATCAATTTTCTTATAAGTAGAAATCCAAACTTTGAAATGTGAGCTCACTCATTGTTTCATTTATTCAACAAATAATCACTGAGTGCCTACCCTGTTCCAACTACTATTGCAGGCTCTGGGCATATTCACTTCAAGGTATTAAACCACATGCAATTGAAAATGAGGTGTGAGGGAGTTCCTATTGTGACTCAGTGGGTTAAGACCTGACATTATCTCTGTGAGGGCGCAAATTCAATCCCTGGCTTTGGTCAGTGGGTTAAGGATCCAGCATTGCCGCAAGCTGTGTGTAGGTCACAGATGTGGCTCGGGGGAGCCAGTGTTGCTGTGGCTGTGGCCCAGACCTCAGCTGCAGCTATAATTTGACCTCGAGCCTGGGAACTTGCATATGCCACAAGTGCAGCCCTAAAAAGAAAAAAGATTGTGTTATCAGTACTCTCAAAGCCAGCTTTTTTCCTTCATGATCCTTTTCCCAACAAATAATGTCCATCTCCATCGCCAGTGTCATGTTTGCTTTCTTCTGTCACCCACAGAACCTGGCACAGTAAGGCAGTGTTTTAAAATGAATTTTACTGTTCACAAATATTGTTATATAACAAATAAAATATTTGTTTTCTCATGGTTCAGGAGATTAAGGATCCAGCATTGTCACTGCAGAGGCTCTGGGGGCTGCTGTGATAAGGATTCAACCCCTAGCCCAGAAATGTCTGCATGCTGCAGGTGCGGCCAAAAAAACATTAAAGCTCATTATATGGGCATGGCTAAAAGATCTAGTGCATTTGATTCACCCATTATTAAGAGACTTGTAACTTGGCAAGTCATTTATATCATCCTGACATCCCAACTATTTAGCATACTTCTCAAGACATTTAATAATCACTTTAATTTCCTCATCATCCATTACTTAACATTCAGCATTATTTTCATCAAACATGTTCTTAACAATCATAGGTGACCTCTCCATTACTTCTATAGTCTTTTTTTTCCAAATGACTGCTTACAGCTCGGGTCTTTATTAAAAATTCTCCGACATATTTGATACTATAAAACCCTGATTCTACTGCCCATTCCTGCCTCCGCTATCTTCATATATCTCCCCAAACCCTGTAAATATCTCCCATACAAGGAACTGCTTTAACATTTCCATCCTGGGGTAAACAAGTCCTACTGTATAGCACAGGGAACTATATTCAGTATCCTGTGGTACACCGTAATACAAAAGAACATTAAAAAAAAAATGACTCACTCTACTATACAGCAGAGATTAATACATTATAAATCAACTATAAAACTAAAACTAAAAACTAAGATTTCCATCCTGGTAGTTACCTTATATATGTTTCATAACCCATTTTACAGATGAACAAATTTAGACTCAGAATTGCTCTATTAATGGGATGAGGTCTTAAGTTCCTGAATTCAGGCCTTTTGACTCTAAACTCTCTTCCTTTTTATTAACCATACCCCTTAATTCAGCTGTTCACCTCAAGTCCAATCATTTATTTCTCAAAGTCTACTGGGGTAACTCTCAAACCTGTGTGCATTAAACTCCTTTGAAGCTTAGGGAAAATAGTTGCCAAGAGTCTCATCACAGCCAGCACCTGGTGGGGAGAGGAATGAAGACATGTTGGCCAAAGGGTACAGAGTTCTAGTTGTTTGAGAGTCTGATATTCCAAGAGTCTAATGTCTAGCATAGTGATTACAGTTAACCATACTGTACTGCATTCTTTAAGGTTGCTGCTTTGAGAATAGATTTTAAATGTTATCACAATGACAGAAAAGGTAATTATGTGAGGTAAACGTTGTGTTAACCTTATGGTAGTAAACATTTCACATGTGTATCAAATCATCACAATGTTTACCTTAAATTTACATATGTCAATTTTACTTAGTAAAGTTTGAGGGAGGAAAGTCTCATCAGAAAATGGGGTAGGACCAACTCATTATATTTTGGGGGGTCTGATATCAGCAGCTTGGTATGGGATCTCAGTTCACAGATCAGGGGTTGATCCGTGGTGAAAGCAATGAGTCCTAACCATTAGACCACCAGGGTAATCCCCCAGCTCACTATTTAGTAGTTACACTGGTTCAGGTTATTCAGCCTATATGTAAAGTATTTCCTCATCTTAGCTCACCATAATTCTGGTTCCTTCTTGCCATCTTATCTCTTGCTTTCCAAAACTAACCCCTTTATTACTCAGGTTTTATTCCAGAAATTAGGAATGTCATTCCTGGAGTTCGCTTGTGGCACAGCAGGTTAAGGATTGGGCATTGTCACCGCAGTGGCTCAGGAAAAAAAAAGAAATGTCATTCCCCCTGAAGTAATTACTTTGAGAAATGGTAAATAAGAGACCTTAGTTCTAATTCCAACTTTGTAATCTTGGGAGGACACTTTTTCTAACCTGTAAAATAAGGATGAACAGGTAGAAGATAGAATGTTCTTCTAGTTTAAAAGTTGTTATTTTGGGGGGAAGGGGGACTGTGCCCTGGGCATGCTTATAAGTTCCCAGGCCAGAGCAGTGACCTGAGCCACCGCAGTGACAACACTGGATCTTTAACCTGCTGTGCCACTAGGGAAATCCAAAAATTGTACTTTTAAAATCCAGGGACTAGTTTGTGCCACAGACTTTTGCACTGAGTTAATAAATTCCTTTATAAGAACATTTTGGTTGCTAAAGTGATTTTATAAAAAACTTGGAAAGCTTTGTACTTATGTACAAACATGACTATACAGAAAAGCCAAGGCTCTTCTGGGAAACAGGAAATAGCCTATTGGAATACCTGAATTCAGGTCTCCCAGAACAGTTGTGAGGGTCATGGTCCCCTGAGCTTTGGTTTCCTTATCTGTTTCTCTTTATCTGTAACATACTCTATGTTCCTTACAGATTATCAAAAAGGAAAGCTATGTGAAAAAAACAAAAGTGTTTACTTGTGAACAAAAAAAGCACTATACAAATATAACCTATTAGATATATTGTTTCCAGTGGCTGATAAAGTATCACCAAAGAAAAGTGCTTCCATAAAAGTTTTATTTATCCCCACAACAACCCTGTGAGGTAGGGTGATCAGGGCATTTGAAATGAGAAAACTAAATCTACATTACTTGTTCACGGCTATACTGCATAGTAAATATGTAGAAATTAAACTGAAATTTTTAAATGTTCATGACTTTATATTGACTCACGTGGAAAAAGGCAGAGAAAATATTAACTCCCCCCTACCTTAATGCCAAAAGGACACTGCCTTGAAAAATCCCATTTCAAAAGATGAAAGTAGTATTTCATTGCTTATTTCTACAAAGATTTATAAAATAAAAAAATAGTGAAATATTTTACAGTTAATATATATAATGGTCTCATTCAGGGATATGTCCTTCAGCTGAGTATATGATCAACTATTCCAAGTGCTAGAAATGCAAATCTTTAAAATAATGAAAGACAAGAATGATAATGAGCAGTAGCCTCAATCTTCTTTATTATTCCTCCATGTATCTTGAATAAGTTCTGTGAAATCTGGTCCCAGTTTAAAAAGGAAAAAAAAAAAAAAAAAAAAAAAAAACTCTACCACAAAGAGATGTCTGGTAAACTTTATTTTGTTCCTACTCTCAATTCTCAAACCACTGTCACATTATTTAAAGCAGTGATTTCCCAAACCTGGCTATTAGAATCACTTGGAGAGCTTTTAAAAAATAAAGACTTCTCAGGCCCCACTCTAGACCCAGTAAGACAATTTTGCAGAGGCCCAGCCGCAGGAATCTGTATTTCAGAGTAATTCTAATCGACAGTCAGGTTTGGGAACCACTGATGTATTTTATAACACTAATAACTAATATCAAAACCATAAAGTAACTAAGTATAAACTTGTTGCTCTACTCTCCCCCTTTTAAAAATTTCTCAAAACGCACTATAACCTCGGAACTCTTGCCTCTGGGCAAGTAACTGCAATTCAAGATACAGAGAAACATTTTACAAAAACGTATACTAGTGAGCGAGACTTGAATTCCGATAATAATTTAAGTAGCATTTAAATATAAGATACCGAGTTCTGTGGTTCTTATTCTGAAATTTTAAAATGTATTTTATACAGGTTCCTAGCAGGCTTTTTTAACTCAGGGGAAGACATGAAAAGTAATGACATAATAAGCACATAAGCACTGAAAAAATACTATATTCAAATATAGCTCATGAGAGGAATAAGAAAGTGAATGAATGACAACCTCAGGCCTTTTGGCCCATACATTTTTGTTCCCAGTCCACTCTTCCCCTATAAGGGGAAATAAAATAAACATTCTTTCCTAGTTGCTTGGCATAGTTATTCGGTGGGTAACTATTAACACTAATTTAGATACACAAGATTAAAAGAGATAACAAATAAATACCTACGAAGACAAAGAGAAGTCAGGTCAGAAAATCTTAACTAGCTAATGATGTAGTATATAACACCATCATGTTAGTACAATTAAATGAAGGCTTCAGTGTCCTTTACATTTCAGCTTAATGTGATTGATACAAAACGTGGAAGAGATCTGGTCCTTATGAAGAAGTCTGTGCTCGTGGTAAAGATTTGTAGAAATAATGAAATGCTTTCTTCATTGATGAGGTGAAGTTTCTTTGCTTTTCAGGAAGTTGACTGAACAAAACAATGAAAAACAAACTTCTTTAGATGGTTGAATCAAAGTAATATCTAGCTGAAAAAGTCATTGGCCAAAGATAACTTCTTTAAAAAAAGATTTTAACTACCCCCCCAAAAGCCCCCCAAAACCAAACAAACCAGGAAAACCAGAGAAATATATATAAAAAAAAATGTACACATCCATTTTCACTGACAGTTACAAGAAAATAGCCATTTATAGAAGTTACAATGTTTTCAATGAATTCCCCCCCCCAAAAAAAATTGGGGAGAAACAAGATAAAGCCATCGGGTAAATAAATATACATACTAGCTAATATAAAACAATTTATGCTTTCAAATTGTTAACTCTCTTTTAAGACCCAAGGAGAAATATGGTGATATAAATCTGATTAGGGCTACATATATTACATGGAATTAAAAAACACAACTGATTAAAACATCCTAACAATAATACAAATATTTAAAAGAATGTCTTTAAAAGTCAGACATTTATCACTGGAAATATCACAATTATAATATGTACTTCAGAGTTGTGATGTGTATATAGGTCACTTTTGCTGTCTCTTATCAGGTATCCATCTCTCCTGCATTTACTACAGTCAGCTTTTAAGAGTTCATGTTCCTGTGTGAACTAAAGGGGTTGGGCACATCTCAATTCCTTAAACACCTCCATTTAGCTACATGGAAGTAGATAACATCTATCAATATATAAAGGAAAGGGGTCATAAGATAAAACATATTAAGATGGAATAACAAATTGATTTATTTATTTTGGCCGTACCCATGGCATGTGGTAGTTCCCGGGCCAGGGATCAAAGGTCAAACCCACTCTGCATTTGCAACCTGCGCCACAGCTCTGCCAACGCTGCATCCTTAACCCACTGTGCCACATGGGAACTTAAAAAAATTTAAAATGACTCAAGTAATGAAGAAAAATATATTAAGTTGATCAGGAAATTTTTAGGCCATATAAAAATTTCCTTTAGTTTATATATTTTTAAGAATCTTGTTAGGCTTGATTCATTTGTCAGCTGACTTAAAGGAACTATCCTAGTGGGGGATTGAAAACAGCTTTACCAATAATAAAAGATGATTAAAGGTTGGTGTTTATTTAAAGTGCCCACAGGCACAATGGTATATATAGGTGCTTACACTTCCCTTTTACTTACGGGAAAGCCCTTTGAGACTGTATTTACTTAATTAGAAAAGCCTTCAGCAATTACAATGCACGCTGAAAGTTTAGATCTTATATAGGTTTTGGGTTTTGCTGTTTGAACATTAAAAAGGGAGCAAGGAGAAATGTAACTAGGTTCACAATTTTGAGCAAGAGCATATGTAAAGGTAACGTATGTACATTTTATTTCAAGAAAGACAGAAGACAAACAGCATAAAGATGCCCAGATGCCCTAAAGATAAATACATTTCAAAGATTCTCATTAAAATGAATCTATATTTTTTCCTGCAAGCAAAATACCTTTCTTTAAATTAAAAGAAAAACAAAAAACCCCCCAGTATTCTGAATTGCAAATGCTTTTGCTTTTTTTTTTTTGCAGAAAATCTGCCATGATTATTTTTTTAATGAATAAGGAGTTTCCACAAAACAGGCTTGCTCTACATGCTAGATTTTTAAACAGTTCAGTGACACAATATGCTAACTACATACACAACAGATAATATAGTAAGAAAACACTCAACCTGATGAAAAGTTAAAATCTTCATTAATACACTGAAAATTGACATAACTCATGCCTTTAAAATCAAAAATACAAAAATTAAATGTTTTCCTAAAAAGATTTCCTTATTTTAAGGATTCATTTGAAAATGAAGCTGCATGTAATTTGTACAATAAGTTGTACAAGTAAACAGGTAATATACATAAAAAATTAAGTGACATACTCCTCAATTATCAGTTGTCCACCTTTAATTTCCAATACTGTACTTTCTTAACAAGCATACAAAATATCAAACTTCTCTTTAGAAAAAGTGCCGTTCTTTGACATCCTTTACACAAAAACAGTCTGAGCCTGTGGCATGTTAATGCAGTCGAGAGGCAAAGCATAACTAACTTTTACAAATTCTACCTTCCATAAAAAGCCTCCCGAAAAGGAGATTACACGCCACTATAAAAATATCAACCTCTTGTGGTAGCTGCATTAGAGAACCAAGGCTTGAAGACTATTTTCATATAGCATAGAAAACCACTATGAGAGCATATTAACTGCATTGGTGGCTTGGGAGTTTACTGTGCCACAGGATTATGCATAGCTACTGTAAGGTACCAAGACTGTTACACAGAGTTTTAAATTGATTGTAACCGAGAGCATAACAGAGGTACTACCAGCCCATGCAAAAGAACTAAAAATACTGAATCACTGTGCTGAATACTTCATTCTTGGAGAAAACCAAAGGCAGCAGTAACCAAATCAAGCCCAAGAGGTGACCAAACTCATTCTCCTCAAAGATTGGTGAGCACAGTGAAGTCTGAGGTATACCTTTATCCATCAAATCTGTGTGACACTGCAAGATATTACCACTTGGGAACACATGCCATCACAATGGTTTAAATCTTCTGAATATTAGTCATTCATATATTCTTATCTACCCAGTCTCTTGATTTTCTGAAAAGATTCGCCTACAGTAGAATATTACAGAAACAAAATATAAATGCATGTCTTTCTAAATGAAACTTACATGGACTAAAAAGTAGAGAATATTTTTAAACAAATATACAATATGCAGGCAGACAAAGCAGGAAAACGGCCATTCAAATGTATAATAAAAAACTAAAAATTGACTATTTCCAGAAAACTATGAAGCGCCTCAACTAATAGGAATGCATAATGAAATTCTAATCTAATACAGGTCAAAAATGTAAAAAGGTTATAAACCTTAACAGGAAAAATAAAACAACTTTTACTGGCCATTCCTGTTGAAATGAGAATTTTAAAGTAACAGAAAAGTGGCTACAAACCCACTTAGAGCACCAAACAGAGAGAAAATAAAAGTCCATTTTCATCTCTGTTATTATCATAAAATCCTGTGTGACTACAGGTCAAACTGCTGGTGGCAGAAACAGAATTCTTTATAAACTGCAGATGTCCTGTACATAAAAAAATTTCACTGGAGTTGCACTAGTTCTAAAGACTCTTCTGTTTTAGCCTACCTACTGTATGTATTCAATCTGAGATAAAGTCTCTTTCTGTAACCCTTGATTATTATTGGGCACCAAAGATAAGAAAAGCAAGACGGGGTACAAAAATGCAAAATTTCAACAGTAATGGCAATGTTTTTGTCTTAGTCCAAAAGGGTCCTGCATTCTCTCCCCCTTCAGTGATTTGATAAGTCTTTGTACTTAATCTGGGGGCAGCAAATCATGCAAGCGAAATCTGTCTCTGATGTGAGGTCGAACATCTTCATTCTGTGTGGAGAAATTGATATTTAAAAGTTATGTAATTTCAAAGACATGATCCTCATAACATTATGAACATTCTTAGCAGAGAAAATATACCACATTCACTTTACAACTTACATTACTTTGCCAAATAAAAAGAGAGTATACAAGCAATTAAGTAAACTTCAGATGGGGGGGAAAAAAAGCCTGTCATTAATGTTTTAATATTGTAAGAGCAATTATGCAATAAGAGTTCAAACCAAAACAAATGTCAAGCATTAAGTCACTGAATTCTATGTTACACAGTAGTTTTAAAATTAATCCATGGATATAGGAGTAAAAAATTCCCAGAATTAAGACAAAGTTTCAGTAATGTAAGCATTCTAGGCTTGAACTACAAAGTCAATTTTACATAACTGGTTACTGACTTGCAAGAGGAAGTTTGGTGAAATTTTAAATGTATAAATTTTTAAATGCTGATAAACACGATTTTAATATAATTTATAAGTTTCAAAAATGCTTGTAATCTTTTTTCAACCTCTGCCCCAATCTCCCACCATGCTGACTTAAAATTCAATACACATAAAGCAATTAAAAAGATTTATTTCAAGAGTTGAGGCAACAAAAACCTAACAAAAAGATAAATCATAAGTTATACTTACCAGTTCTACTAGCTTCTCCAGAAATGGAATCAGTTTTAGAAGTTCATTGTCATTTTTATCCATAAACCAGCTTTCTATAGGGATTCCATTAGATAGCTAAAATGATAAATAATTAAATTCTTTTTATTTATATTTTGCCTACTTTGGAAGAATTTAAAAGAAATAATAAATACTAATCATAAGTTTCTTTATAAAGGAATGTCATCAGAGTTTATTCTTGTCATATTCTTAAACAACTTAATAGTGCAAGAAATAGCTGTTAGGGAATAAATTGACACCTAATTGGTTTTTCAGTATCATTTCTTCTTAGTTTTATATAAAAAACAAGAAAGATTCATTAAAACAAGTTTTATATTAATATAACTAAAAAATATTATTCATTCAAGAAATACTTATTAGTCAAATGCTACAGGCATTCTGAATGAAGGAGTATTGCCAATCTAAATAGAGACCACTATCAGAAAGCATATGCTCTTACACAGGGACTGTGTCCCATTCATTGTTTTACTCCCAACCATGAACAAGATAAACATAGTAGGAATGTATAATAAATTGACTCAGTGTTATTTCATTGAAGAGTCCGAAAACAAAAATACAAACCGTATTTGTTTTACAGTAAATAATCTCTAGGATAAAATATCTTTTAACATTTATACAGAACACTGTGTTTGAGGCAGAGGATAACTGAAATTATTTTATATACAAACCAATTCTGAAAAACATATTTCAAAATGTAAGCAAATAAAAATAGTGACTTAAACAGTATCATGTGCAATTTTCACCCTTTTATTCTTTTTTATGTTTTATTATGGACATTTTGAAACACAAAAGGGCAAATCTTTTTTTTTTTTTTGGGTCGCTCTGTCTTTTAGGGCCACACCCCGCGGCATATGGAGGTTCCCAGGCTAGGGGTCCAATTGGAGCTACAACAGGGCCACAGCAACGCAGGATGAGAGCCACATCTGCGACCTACACCACAGTTCACAGAAATGCCGGATCCTTAACCCACTGAGCAAGGCCAGGGATCGAACCTGTCTCCTCACAGATGCCAGTCAGGTTCGTTAACTGCTGAGCCACAAAAGGAACTCCTGAAGGGCAAATCTTGTTTCATCGACACCCAATTCACTTTCCACTCTTCCCAGTCTCACTGATTTATAGTGAATAAAATCTCAGATATATCACATGAACATATTCATAATGTAAAATATATCTTACAAGGATGGCCCATCTCTAGTTGAAATTATACTTTGTATTTCAAAGAATCATTGACAAAGTGTGCAAATATATTGACAAAATAATCTAAGAAAATATTTCAGAACATCATGTCAAACAGACCAGAAGAACATGTTAAGCCATTTGTAATTCTGTTTACAGTTATTGATTTAAGTGATAAGAATGCTCTTAAATGAAATATATCTTATAGTCCCTTCTTATTTAGACTTACTACTCAGATTTTTATTTATGTTGTACTTCATTTAAAAGAAAATTTCCACAAGGAACATACCAATTTGGCATTTCTAATTCTGAAAGATGACACTACACAGGAAAATTCTACCAGTGAAAATTCTGTCATCCCATCTTACTACTTGGTAGCATTTGTCTGAGCTGGTTTAGCAACCCTCTTCCTACCTGATATGCAAAGGCTTGTGGTGAGTTGTCAATTATGATAGTTTTTGAAAGGTCTCTTCCAAGGATATTTAAGTCTTTTATATAGTTTCCTTGTACACAAACACAATGTTCACGGAAAAGCCGGTGCCTAAACAAGAATAAAAACGAATTAACTTTAAAAAAAATCTGTAAAAAGCATAACATATACTGAAACATATACACAATACACATACCAGGCTTTACAAGTTAAGCCTTATCATTTTCTCTCACAAAGAAAATTTAAATAGAAGTGTGGGCCTAAGCTTTGGGCTACAGTTTTAATATATTCTTAGCAATTATTGAAACCTTATAACCAAGTATTATCATGCCTTAAAGAACTCCGGTTTACCCCAAAATTTATGTTAAATGATAAAAAACTCTGTAAATTGTTTTTGTAATTTATTTACCCAGGAAAGCTCAGTTCAGATGAAGCATCTGGTTGTCAGCGAGGTCCTGCTTTTTAACCAATTTTCCAGATGGTTGACTGAGGCACAAGGAGGTCAAGTGACTTGCCCAAGGTCACAGAGTAAGTCAGTGGTTAGCCCCGCAATGGAACCCAGGATCCTCCTGACTCCCAGTCCTTTGCTCTAACCAGAAGACCACACAGCCTCCCTATCCCTGCACATGCCAGAATAGAAAGTATAAGAAGGAATGTTTCTGTGTTGGCATTAGAAAAATATGTTTTTAGTTTCTCTTATAGTTTTTGAGGAAGGATGCAGAGGCCAAAACATTCCATCATTTCAACTTTTCCCAAACACGCACCTTTATTTTAATTATGTGTGTGTGATCATTTGAAAAAACAAGGACTGAATGAAATGAATTCAGATTTAGTTAACAAATGTAAACTGATTTTTCACCAATGAAACTGAAAAATGCTACATCATTTTAAAAGCTATTAAAAGTTTTATAATAATATTTACTTATAATAATTATATAATCTCTAAATATTACTAGTAACTGATACAGATCACCTAAAAATACTCCATATGTATTACATTAATAATTTGGTAATTTGGCTTCTTGGTGTCTTAATCCTACTAAATTTTTCTAGGAGCTAGGGTTTACACATACCTGTATTTTTAATTATACAATTTCAAGAAATGGGCATTTTCTACCAACAAAATCTGTCAAAGATCTAACAACAACAAAACTCAAACTTTGAAATATCAGTGCCAGTGGTAATGGCAAAGAGAAAAAAATTTTTTTTTTTTTTTTTTTGTCTTTTTTTGCTATTTCTTGGGCCGCTCCTGCGGCATATGGAGGTTCCCAGGCTAGGGGCTGAATCGGAGCTGCAGCCACTGGCCTACGCCAGAGCCACAGCAACGCGGGATCCGAACCGCGTCTGCAACCTACACCACAGCTCACGGCAACGCCGGATCCTTAACCCACTGAGCAAGGGCAGGGACCGAACCCGCAACCTCACGGTTCCTAGTCGGATTCGTTAACCATTGCGCCACGACGGGAACTCCAAAAGAGAAAAAATTTTAAAACCAGACAAAATGTATATAAACAGTTCTTTCCCCTTATTATAAAGAATACCGCAAATTAAACATTCATGAGTTAAGTGATCATCTGCCTCTGAAAGGTTTTTAAAGACAGTCCAACTTTGAAAAAAGCAAGACTAGACAAAAGAATTTAATAAGCCCAGGTTGGACCTAAAGTAAGATTCCATATTTTATTTGTATAAACATTTAGATATGTGGAAATTGGAGAGGTAGTTACAGCACATGCATGCAAGCCACTACTAATAACTCTTTTCCAAGAGCAGCACTCACCAGAGACAGGAGACAACTGAATATGGAGTAGATACTAAAAATTATTTTAATTAGCTTATTCTAAACTCCTTCCAGTTATTCAGTAATCTAAGGGTCAACAGCATGTATTTGCAGTTTTAGAAAGAAACTACCTTTGCCAGCCATCAAATTTTCATTCCGACTCAAAGGATTTAGAGATCATAGGAATTTGAGTCTATCTTGTCACCAACAGATTATTCCCTATAGCACTCTAATGAATTCAATATACTGTTCAAAAAGTTTTTCCTGTTTTAAGTTTTCAAAATACTACTAGATAACAAACAAATTTAAACTCCCAAATGTGTAGATTTTAGAAAACTAGTTTAAAAGCAGGGTTTTAATTTGTAACATTATCTTGCATAACTATGATTTGTCCCCTAGTAAAATGAAAGCTCCAAAAGGGAAGGGCTTGTGTTGCTCACCACTGTTCCCTGGAACATTGGAAGCGTAGAAGAGAAATCTTCAGAATGAATGAAGAGCAAAAATCACTTGTATGCATTTTTTAAAATTAGGCAAAATGAGCATAAATAATATACTTTCATGAAATAGAAAATACCATTCTCATTTGTGTGTCTGAGGTTGCTCATGTGGAAGATAAAATATCAGTGCCAATGGGAACTCTGGGACAAATTTTGATCCTTTAGATAAAAAAAACCCAACAAACCACCATAGTTCTATTTATAAGAAAAAACCCTCCTAAATGTGGACATTAGAAAAAGCCTTTCACCATAGTTGAAACCATTCAATAATAAAAGTACTACTGACATGAGAAAATAATTTTAGGATTTTCCACTAAGATAATATGGTAGGAAGTATTCAAGAAAATGAATACCTAGGTGTCTTTTAGGAGCCTTTTGTGGCATCTCTCTCTCAGCTCTTGATCAAAACTCAAAGATTAACTCCTACTATCTGAGAGGATGTAGTACGACTGCTGAGTCTTGAGATCTCACTTTGGTTGATAGAAATAATGAAACTAATTTTCAAATTGTTTTAAATAAATTACCCAAGGCTCTCCAACCTAACCAGGAACACACTGCATCTGCTGGCTCAGGACACACACAAGGAACTGAGTCCAGATCAGGATAACTTGAGTGACTAAACCAAATGCAATTTCCAACTAGAGTCATGTAACATTTTCTTTCCATGGAAGATAAATTTGCTCTTGAAAAAAGCAAAAGAGTTTAATTTGATCCTTTCTGTTAAAATTAATTTTTATTTCTCTATGCCGTTAAAAAGGTGACATAACATGCATTATCTCAGAGACATAAGGAAGTGAGAACATCATGCACACAGTGAAAAATTCCACATACCCCCAATCTCCCCCAGTCCAAAAAGAAATGAGGATACAGATGTACAAGTAAATAAATTCATTTGATCTTTGTATCCTTTAAAGAACGTCTGTCTGGAATTAAATAATAAAGAACTCTTAAAGAGTTTGGGGGCTTTAAAAAAAATTCACTTATTTTCACCATTTAACACAACAAATCTCTATATATGCAGCCAACTAAAAATGGCTATTAAAATTAAATAGAATCATAGTAATTTCATAGATCAGTGCGACAGACATTTTCACTATTTCTTAATTAAATTTACCTGACCAGTTGCTTTTTAGGGTCTAGTATGTTCAGTAACTTGTCTGCATACACCTTCTTAGAAGCAGTAAAAAGAATGATCTACAAATTCAGGGGAAAAGAAGTAATCATTATACATGATCTAAATATGGGTATTATATTGAATAAAATAAAAATACTTATGTAATTAGCTTAAGTATGTTTACCTCATACATCTGAGACATTCGTTCCAGGAATTCCCTGAAGAATGGTCTTAATCTCACGTAAACCTAAAAAAATACAAAGATAGTCTTTAGGGAATAAATATATAAAACATAAACAACCTATTTATAAGATATGTTCTAACTTTGGATATGATTTAAAAGTTCATGTGTTAAGGTAATACAAAAGTATACTAAGTACCACTCAACCAAATGTATTTCACATACCAAAAGTCACTTAAAAGAATCTTTTGGTAGGGTAGTAATAATCATTGGTAATCATTTCACTTTTTAATAATTAAACAGCAGCACACAATATAATAGCACTTTGTGGAATATAATTTTAATAAACACTTAAACTAAAAATGGCAGGTTTCCCTCTGAGATTTTGATCCACCAATCAACTCCATCTTCCAGCCAGGTAGCATCCATCCAATTATTAGGCAGGCTGTGTATCCACCTCTAGCTGACCTGTCTCAATGACCTTCTTCAATAATTACTCAGAATTTCTTCTCATCAATCACGGGCTAAGAGTATTTTTATTATTATTATTATTTTTTTTTTTTTGCTTTTTAGGGCCGCACCCATGGCATATGTAAGTTCCCGGGCTAGGGGTTGAATTGGAGCTATAGCTGCTGGCCTACCCCACAGCTACAGCAACAGTGGATCCAAGCTGAGTCTGCAACCTACGCTGCAGCTCACAGCAACACTGGATCCTTAACTGGTTGAGTGAGGCCAGGGATTGAACCTGCAACCTCATGGTTCCTAGTCGGATTCATTTCCGCTGCTCCACGACGGGAACTCCAGAATACTTCTATTTTAAATTGCTATTACAGTAAACAATTTTCAAGAAAGAGATGTCTGGATTGGTGGGTTTTAATTAACTGGAATTTCTTTTCAGAAATCAGTCTTCTACATTTACTGCTTCATATGTGGTATCTAAATTAGCACTATTGGGCTTCTTGAGATTAAAAATATAATAGTCAAACATACTGGTTATCAAAACCAACTGACAGTATCAGGAAAGACTACAGTACCCAAAGAACTAACTTACATACATTACTTTCTTATTTTCGTGTCTGTTTTCTTGCCTACATTTCTTGTAACTCTTGAAATATACTCAATATTCAAAAAGCACAGAAATATAAGCCATAAAAAAATCACTAAAAGTGATTTACAAAAGATTTTGACTCCTTTAAATTGTATTTGACAAAAATTTATAAAAGGAAAATTTTGTACTCCACTCAAAAGGTAGTTACTGACATCAAACAATAAACCACAAACACCAAATACTCATAGGACACCTATGTACCAGATTCACTGGATTCAACAAAACAAAACTGTGAAGGCAACAAATTCAAAATCTAGGCTTCATGGATTTTAATGACAAACTTCAACATACATACAAACAAAAATGCCCTCATGATAAAAATCTAGCTCTGGGAATGTTTTGGGGCAGAACAGGCAAAGGATTCTAGGAGGGAGGAACTATGTACTATCAATCTTGGTAATTTCCAAAGCCCAAAAGGCATGATTCCAAATATGCCTTTGGAATCATGATAAAAGTAACTGATAAAAATCTGCTAAGCAAATTAAATAGAACTACCTTAAGTCAACAATACAAACAGAGTCAAGCCTATATAAGGACAAATACTGAATTTCCTTAAGAAATGATCACTTGTGAAAGGCAAATTTTAAATAATTATTAATCTTACTCTATCCCAGCCTATGGGCTAGAATAATAAAGGTTTACTCATTTTAATCCTAGTAGGCACTTTATTTCATTTCTTTGTTGTTGTTTTGCGGGGTAGGGTATGCCCAGGGGCATATGGAAGTTCTGGGCCAGGGACTGAACCACAATGGTGACAATGGTAGGATCCTTAAGCCTCTGAGCCCTAAAGAACTCCCCCAATTTCTTGACTAATCAAAAACAAAGTAAGACACACCCCCATCCCTAGCAAATAAAAACAAGGAAATCCTTAGTCTCCAATCACTAGGATGAGGTACAAAAAAATTTTTTTTGTCTGTACTTATGGCATACTGAGGTTCCCAGGCCAGGGACTGAACCTGCACCAATGCAGGATCCTTAACCTGCTGTGCCACATAGGAACTTCAAGAGGCACAAAATTTTTAACTAGAGTTACTCTTCTAATTAACTTTGATATTTACATTTTAAAATATCTGGTATAGTTTTCAACACATCTGGTAATGCAAGTAAGTGATAGACTTAAATATATGAGAAAATTATGGAACTTTTCAGAATACTTCTGTGATGGTTAAGGAAAAAAAAAACATCAATTCTGGGTTTGAAAAAAATACTTTTTCAACTACTTTTATCTCATGGAGGATGATAAACCATGAACCACCAGTGCCTTTTTGTTTTTTGCTAAGGCTTATCAGTTAAATGCATTTAATAACCAATAATATTTCATTTTGTATATGTATAAATATTTTCATTTGCTTTCAGTATCTATCAAAATGTGAACACTAACACACTTCCACTGCAGAAGAATACTTCTATTTAAACAATATTATCCAAGCATAAGTGAAACACTGTACATAATAAGGTGACATTTTCTAATTTCTTACAAATTGACTTCCAGATTAGGTCAAAACCCTAGTTATCTATGTATTCTACTACTTTGACTACACAAATATGAAAAGTATCTTAAAATATGACATTGATTTTCATAATGTGCATGTTTATTAGGGATAAAAGGTGGCACTGATGAATATAATGCTACAGTGTTTCCTTACAATGAGAACAGAATAACTATTGACTGTAAAAGTTCCTATCCTCAAAAGAGATTCACCATATGAACAGTGTTTCAGGGTTAAAAGACATAGGCAGAAACTGAGATGGTTAGTTAAAAATAAAAGAATGTAGAAAGGTACAAAGTAATAGGGAGCAGGGGTAGGCTTGGAACCATATAAGGTTCTGCCATGTGCAACAAAGGCAAATGGAAACACACATAAGAACAGCAGGGTCTAAGTCATTTGCATGGATATATTAAAGCAAAAAATACATAGAAGTCAAGAAACACTAAGTACTGTCCAGGAGGAAACAAAGAAAAATTGTAGTATGTATAATACAGTGAGACTACAATCACTTATTGTTAGGTCAGAGACACACAAATATACAGATACACAGATAGACATGAATTCAAATGCTTCAAAATCTATTCTACAGATGTTTAACTCCGTTTTTCATCCTAACCTTCTCATAACAACAGATTCCGGTCCCAAGCTGCCTACTTCCTATTTTCTACATTCTTCCACTTCTTAGCATTTCAGCAACCATCCTTCAAACGAGCCACTCTTTAAAACCATGCAAAACCTAGTCCCAAATATAAGACTAGGCCGTAAGTTTCATTTCAGGATGGTATACATATGTTCCTCCAAATATACAGTGAATATTCCACCTACATAACCAACAGTTTTAATCTATCACTAAACCAAATATATTTTGAAAAACTCAGTTTTAAAGTAATTCATAATGCTCTAAAAAGGAACAATTAAAAATACCATATCAAATAAGACTTACTACTTCACAAAGATGTTTATGTTGTGAATATACTCATTACGTAAAACATTTTTTGTACACTTCATACCTGTGACACAATTTATTTTGCAACTGGAAGTTTGTACTTCTTAATCTCCCTCACTTATTTCATTATATGTTCATGATATAAACTTTTAAGACAAAATCTACTAGGATAATGTCTGCAAAATAGGGATAATGAACTAATCCTGTATAATATATTATACTAAAACTTAAAAATATATTAGAGAAAAATAACATCACACTAGCAATACACTAATACTACTTGATATGAACAATATCTGACTGCCTGTACTTTCTTAAGTATTAAGACAGGAGAATATCCTGTAATTATATAAGACTAGCCTAGAAGGCCATAAATGCTCAAAAGAACTAGATTTAATAAAAGTCATTAAAATAGCAATCCAGTTATAAAATGATTATAAATATTTTATGATTGTCTAATCTCTAATTCACATCTATGTATGCAATGTCAAGTTATATACACTAATTTCTTTCTTTCTTTTTTCAGCTGCACCTGCGGCATATGGAAGTTCCCAGGGCCAAGGACAGAACCCCAGCCACACCTGCACCCTACACCATAGCTGTTCCAGGACACCAAAGTGTTGCTACCTAAAAAGCAGCAAGCCCTGTTGAAAAAGATCAGATACTGGATTTTGAAGTTATCTCTTTTTACATCCTCACTTTTAGTAAGTGTGAAAATCAAGTGTGGGGGAAAAAAAAAAAAACAAACAGCTGAGGCAATGCTGGATCCTTAATCCACTACACCAAGCTGGGGATCAAATCTGCACCACCACATACATAACACCAGATCCTTAACCCGCTGCACCACAGCAGGAACTCCACTAATTTCTGATTACTAGTTTACCAAGCCATTATCAAAGCATAACCAAAAGAGAGAGAGAGAGACAGAGAGAAAGAGGAAGAGGAAAGAAAACATGCAAAGATAAACAATTTGTGGGAAAGTGATTAAGAAAAAAATGTCTTACATGTGGGATCTTTTTAGGAAAAATATTTCTAAATAGTTTTTTTTGTTTTGTTTTGTTTGGTCTTTTTGCCTTTTCTAGGACCGCTTCCTGCAGCATATGGAGGTTCCCAGGCTAGGGGTCTAATCAGGCCAGCCTACACCACAGCCACAGCAATGCAGGATACGAGCTGCATCTGCAACCTACACCACAACTCACAGCAACACCAGATCCTTAACCCACTGAGCAAGGCCAGGGATGGAACCCGCAACCTCATGGTTCCTAGTCGGTTTCGCTAACCACTGCGCCACGACGAGAACTCCTCTAGTTTAAGCACAGATAACACCAACACTAACATATTCAAAAAGATACATCTTTATTAGTTTTTCCATGAAATCCTTTGAACTTACTGCTGCAATGAGTAACGGGGTAAAGTCAGTGGTATTCACCCAATTACGAGTATGGCACCTTTAAATTAAAAAAAAAAAAGATTGATGGATGCTATTTAATCAGCAGTAAGAATTATAGCAGTAGAAAACTAACAACACTGAAGAACGTAAAGAATGACATGCTCCAGGTATTAGCAGATACCACAGGTGTTCAGGGGGCTCTGCCAACTTTTTTAACCTTTCTGGTACACTTGAGTTTCTTTATCTAGAAAATGGGTGTAATAACATTACATAAAGTTGTTGTATTCAATAAGTTATACATGTAAGGCACCCAGAACAGTGCCTGGCACACTGAGACTGCCAACAGCTATTGTCACTATCCATTTAGTTATTTTGAAGTAATCAGCCATGAGAAGAATAGCTGGAATTAACAGGGTTTTACGGGGGCAGAACTGGGCAATCTCAACTCTAAAGAAAGCTATAGCTATACTTTTAGAAGAGGTAAAGTAAGTCAGTTGAATACTTAACTATTTAATTTAGTTAATATTTTCTTAGCATCAACACCAGAGAACAGAGACAAAACCCAAACCTTCTCCATATAAAGAGGGTTGCTTAGATAGGCCCTGTGGAGGCCTCAACTTCATAACCCATTGGGTTATGTTTACAAGTCATCTTTTGCTTCAAACAGTTCCAATAAGGGGTAGATGGCTGCTGGGGATAGTGGATCAATCTGAGGATGAACAGGTAAATACTAAAACATCAGAACCAACAAAAACAAACAAAACCCCCAAACTAAAACCTTCTACAAAACCTTACACTATATTAACTAGAAATAAATTTGAAGGGGAATTTTCTTACAGAGTCCAAATGGGATAAAATGCTTATTAATTACTGTATTCACATAGAAGATATACTAAAAATAAGCAATGAAGCATAGTTTTCAAGTCATGGCCTATATATATACACATATATACACATACACACACACACACAACTTTTAAACTTAAAAAGGTACATACACATTTTGACTACATAAACTATTAATGTGTTTCTATTAAATTTATTCATTTTAAAAGGAAAAAAAAAAAACCCCACAAATGTTGCCTTTAAAAACAAGGTTGGGATTAACATATACATACTCTATATAAAATAGGTAACTAACAAGGACCTATTATATAGCAAGGGAAATCTACTCAATACTCTGTAATAACCTATATTGGAAAAGAATCTGAAAAAGAATGGATGTGTGTATAACTGATTCACTTTGCTGGATACCTGAAACTAACAGCTTGTAAGTAAGCTATATTCCAATAAAATTTTTTAAAAAAATTCTTAATTTTGAAGGCTCCAATTTAATATGCTTAGTAATCAACTATTACCTCTCCTAGATTTATAGAATATTTTCAGCTGTTAAGCAAGAGCTTTCTGTAGATTCTGTAAATGAACTACTTCTAATTTTAAGATATTACTCATAGATAATACAAAAACCATGATGAAAAACTTAGTATCAATAAGTAACTATACTTACTAGAAAGTTACTTTAAAATTTTTTAATATTGACTTATAATAAATTATCAAAATAGTGTTTTCTACTAGCTGTAAAATATTACTTTTATCCTCAATACTAAGAGTCCACGACTCCAGATGTTTTATTCAAGGTACAAATATACATACTACTTTTGTACAATAAAATTATGTTTAATGAATGTCAAAACAAAATGCCTCTTGTTTAGTATCAATTTAAGTCAGAGCTTGAGGGGAGGAAAAACTTGATTAGGTATTTACTAACAACACTCTTCATTTAAATGATTGCTTTTTTCCTCATGAAGCAAAAATAATGCTGACTTTTCTGGGAAAGACTGTGGAAGAGAGATGCCACTGACCCTCTACTTCTATTGTGGTATAAAATATTTGATATCCTTATGAAAATTACTCTAGGCTGTAAGTTTCCCAAAAAACAAACAAGCTATAATAATGGAGAAGAGGCTGAGCTTTGCTAAACATGGGGTTTCCCACCCACCTCACCCCCCAACTTTTCCCATAAAAGCAACCTCTACTGTTAAAACAAAGCATCCTTTAGCAATTAGCTCCCTACAGGATCCTATCTCTCCTTGAGTGCTTACCACAATCTGATTTCTGGACAGCTGACCCAAAGTTTGTTGATTTTACTGATCTTCAGAAAGCCACTGACTGGCTAAAGTCTTATTGGTGAACAGAGTCAAAAATCAGATGCCCCTGCCATACTTTACAGAATGAGGAGTTGGACAACACAGTTACGTTTGGTTGCACTGTGGTGAAACATATGAGGCATCTTCTTTTTGTCTTCAATTAGCCACGTTTGGGCTGAGTAGCTCTATAACATCTTCAAAAAACTGAGCTCCAGTTCTTGATGGAGACAGAGGAAGGTCATTGAGGAGGTGGTTCAGCTCAAGAGCTAAGTGAAAAATCTGTCTTTTGATTCACTCCTGCTTGTGGATAGAAGTCATCTTCTGGATGGAAGAGGGAGTGAGATGACCTAGAGTCTTGAATTGGTGGATCTGCAGGAACAGAAACTAAATACAGTGGAGACCTCTTAACTGAGTAACACCACGAGATGGTTTCCTGACAATGTGTCAATATAAGCTAAAATAAAGATTAAAACACGTGCATTGGAAATTATCATGCACTTGTTTTTCCAGATATCAAAATGCATTTGTACCAGTCTATGAATAAATACTTTTCCCAATATCTAAATGTAAAACAATCCATGGAAAAACTACCAATTAAGGGGAGGCGGGAGGCCCATTCAAACAAAAATCTATATACTTTGTCTTTGTGAATGCTATACCCTCACTTTAAAAACTCAGTCCTTTCATATGACTTTTTCTCCAAACATACAAACTGTAATCTGTCTGTCTACATAGTGTCAGTCGTTAACCTATATCAAAATTTTGTGTTCAATCTTTTAGGTTTCTTTATCTCTTACAGAAATGGAAATTCAAATATACTCAAGGTACTGAACTGAGGTTTAAATAATCTACCTCCTCATATATTCTAAGACTTGCATTAATTGAATACTATATATCAATCAAAAGAAGAGTATACATCATGAAGTAAGGCAATCTTTAAATGTGAGCAGTGACCACCTTAAATTTCCCTCAAACTTTCATCTGAGAAAAACTAAGAAAGACATAACTAGATTACAGTGGATCTAATTTTAAATCTATGTATGAACCAGAGTTTTGGTGAACATTTGATTACTTACTTCCACTTAGAATTTAAATATGTAAGTTTACGGCATATATTCTAATACTTATTAGACCAAGGGTCAGCAAACTATGGCCTTTGAGCCAAATCCAGACCATGGCTTATTTTTGTAAATAAAGTTTTATTGGGACACAAACATGTTTATTTTATCACGTATAGTCTATGGCTACTTTCATGCTACACTGGCAGAAAGTAGTAGAAACACAGACTGCGAAATCTAAAAAATTAACAACTGGCCCTATATAGGAAAAAGTTTGCCAACCCCTGATATAGATAATTATTGAAACATATATAACACAATTTACATTTTCAATGTTTTGAAAGAAAGAGAGTAACAAACAAAATCAGCTATAGTTCTACCATAACAAACTTACCACAAAAAGAAAGTAAAAGTAAAGTCCCAAGAGGACACTTTATCTGGCTTTGATTCAGAGGAAGAATTTGATCCCTACTTAACATTACTATTTAAGAGTATATATACATAAATGTTATAGAATTGACAGATTCAAGAGTATATCAAATGTCATGAAACTGTTCCCTTAAAAATGGTTAATTTTATGTTGTGAATTTCACCTTGATAAATTATTTTTTGAAAGAGTATATACAGGATTTTACAGGTTTCTGCCTTTAAGTGAGCCACATTATACTGTAGTGGTTAAATATGTAAGTTACATCTTACCTAATAATGTGGTTTCTCCAAAATGTCTTAGATCATCCCAGACCCTTGTGTATATCTCTTCTTTGCCAGTAGATGGAGACAACACCACTGAAAGTTTAAAAGACATCATTCCCTGTTTAAAGGGAGCTTGCTGGTCTGAAAACTGGGGGAACCCTAACCCAGGATTTCTTCAAAGTTATTTTTTTTTAAAAGACAGAATGGCTATGACAAAACCAGAAATAGAAGGTAATATACTCAATATTAACTATGGGCATCCTCAAAAACTTACTGAAAGGGAACTAAACTCTGTGCATGATATAGTAACAAAGTCATGATATTAAAACTCAAATATCTCTAAACTTCCTGCTCACTGCTCCTGTTTTAAGCTAATCATTTTTCTGTTTCAGAAAGCATAACTCAACTATTTAAGAAAAAGAGTTCTCTGAATATCCACAGAGGTAGATGCAGTCCATATGAAGTTTTTTCAAGGTATTAGTCATATGTACTGCTAGGAGCATTTTACTCAAAATAAGATGACCATCTAGACCCAGATGAAATAATCAGAATATCATAAAGATGAGAATTAAAGAAGAAATGGTGGAAGCAGTAAGAAAAAATACAATTTTATGGTCACGCTGAAAAGAAATACTCATGAAAAGACTCAAACTTATCTACTCTCCAAGTTTCTTATTTACTAATAAAAATTACATAAACCAAAACCACCTGCAAGAAATTTCAAATTTGGAAGCTTAAGTCACCTCAAAATAATTATCTCTTTCCAAATTCAAAGCCTGAAAGGCCACTGTTTTTAAGGGCAATTCTGAACATAAAAATAAGATTAACAAGCTAAGAAGAAAGAATATATTTGCCACAAGACTCCTGTCCTTAAAGTGCACTAAACAAGAACAACCTATTCAGCTGAAAATGTCTGAAGAAAAAGATTTACCTTAAACAAATGATATCCAGTTAAAAAGGAATACAAAAAAACTTAAAATTCTTTATTTTTATGTATATTTTGCTCATCCTGTGATCACATATCAAAATCAGTTTACATAAAAGGGAAATAAATATAGTAAGGAAAATAAAGTAGAACTGACAATAACTGCTTAAATAAATCATCTTATGACTAATTACAAGATGAGGTAAAGCAGACCCTGAACCACAAACTCTAAAAATCTAACTCTAAAATTTTATGATTCCTGAGAGATAACTATCATGCCAAGAAAACTACACCCTCATTCTAACTGCCTATTAAGAGCATATAAACAACTATAAACACCTTTTCATTATTCATGTGGTAAATATTCTGTGGCTTTTAGTTAATCTTTGGGTTGGCTTCCCCTCAACAAACAACAAAGTTTTTGACCCTTTCTCAATCCTTCAACAACTAGTATATATGAAGACAATGTGAATTTAATAACAACCGCCACAACTGAAAGGCACTCTGCAGTTTTCAAAGTATATTCACACATATTAACCCAAATTTTATGATAGAAAAATCTCAAACATAAGTAAAACCAAGCCAACACACGCAATTCACAGTGAAATGTAAATGATGTTTGTATGTATTTACATTGTTACCTGTCCATCAATACAGATGAGGGAGAAATGCTTATATTCCATTTTTTTAAAGTTAAAGCAGTAACTAGAAGAGTGTCCTGGAATTATGTTATTAATATAAAGTAGATCTATCACACTACAACCTACAGACCATATTACTACAAAAGGCAATAAAAAAACGACCAACAAGGGATGAGATTTATTTATGTTAATTGGGTTTTGGAACAATACCACCACCACCAGATGTTAATCTGGCAAGTTCTTCTTAGGGATCTAAGATGTCAGTGCTCCTGCCTCCACCTGCTGGCAAACAGATTATGAAACTAGCAGAGATCACTGGGTAAAAAAGTTCAAATTTTTTTTGGTAACAAATTAATGTTGTTTTATGTGGTTATTTAGCATGATGCTACTTTGTGTTAACAAATCATTAAAATATTGATGAAATCCACTGGGAATAAACACATAACACTTCAGCAAAAAAAAAAAAAAAAATTTCACAAAAGATTTCTTGGTTCAGAATATCTTAACAGGCCAAAACTCAAGTTAAAAAATTTTAATTACCTGATAAATGACATCTTGGAAAAGGACTGGAAAAGTAAGTGCTGCATCTTCTAGCTCATTTAAACTACAGTGTACTAGTGTTTCATCCTTAAAATAAAAAGCACATACTGAATGAACCAAGATATTAAAAGACATTTCAAATGGTAATTTTATATATTCATGACCACCAAAAACATTTATCAAAGCACCCATTCATATATGGAATTTTATATTTATAATACAGAACTGTGTGTGGAATAGCAATTTGGGATAGAATTTCTAAGTCACTGGTTCTCAGGTATGGCCCCTAAAAAGAGAAAAGCAGCATCAGCATCATCTGGAAACTACTTGTTAAAAATTTTAAATCTCCAGCTCCACTTCTGATAATTTATACTCAGCAAGAAGTAGAGAGAGGAGTGCAGGGAATTTGTTTTTAATAAGCCCTACAGGTGATTTGGATGTATGTGCAAGTTTGATGACCACTGTTATGAGTTCTATAGTTTCCAACTTTCTGTTAGGTAAACCACATATATATTCTTTTTTTTTTTTAAATAATTTGCCAATGCTAGTTTAGAATCTAATTAGTAAAAAAAAAAAAAAAAATGTTCTATTCATACATAGCTCCTTATCCTTAAACCTTTTATAAAGAATTTTATTTCAGAAAATGGATATTTTAGTATCTGTTGAATTTTCCAAAGATACAAACATTGTTTAACTAAATTAGCAGTCAATCAAGACTTGTCATCTTTGATTACCAAGCCCTGTTTTCTCATTACGAGTATAAGGTGAAGATCATTAAATTTAAGATATGTGCAAATATTTATATTTCTCAAATCCTGAATGATTATAAAACAAGGCTTCCATTTGTAGAAAGTGACAGTACTTAAAAAATAAAGCTGCTAACAACTACCCCCCAAATTTTTCAAAGTGTTTAAGATGAATTAAAATGAAACACAAATGTTCATACCTTGTGATTCCACATCTTATTAGCTGGAGTGTTTCTTTTAACCTAAAGTTAAACTCTGGGGAGGCAAAGAGCAAAACATACTCTAGATATGCCTCATTTTCTTTTAATAGCATATCAGACTACACAATTCAAGGTATTCTCTTAGCATCTTTAGAAAGGTATTCTCTTTTCTATAACTGAATCACAGTAATTTTACTAATTCTTCATTTACAGCCTATCTAAATTTTGATCATTCTTCTTTATCCAATTCTGTAAAATTACTTATTTATGTTCACCAATTCTTTTTATAATTTTTTTTGGGGTCGCACCCACAGCACGTGGAAGTTCCCAGGCCAGGAATCAAACCCAAGCCACAGCAGCTACCTGAACCGCCACAGTGACAATACCAGATCCTTAACCTGCTATGCCACAGCGGGAACTCCTTGTGCTCACCAATTCTTTTCTTTTTTTCTAATTATTACCTTCACATTGAATTGAAAATTACATAGCCAAACTTGCTATCATGACATCAACTGTCAATACAAAAAAATCTATCCAAATCTCCTTTCACTAATTTGTACATCAAATCTAAACTACTCATAATCAGGGAGCTCCTGTCGTAGGTCAGCGGAAACAAATCTGAGTAGTATCCACAAGGACACAGGCTTGATCCCTGACTTGCTCAGTGGGTTAAGGATCCAGCATTGCCACGAGCTGTGGCATAGGTTTCAGACATGGCTTGGATCCTGCACTGTGGTGTAGGCTGGCAGCTAGAGCTCCAAATCAACCCCTAACCTGGGAACCGCCATATGCAGTGGTGTAGCCCTAAACAAACAAACAAAAAACCCTACTCATAATCAGTTTCAAAATTTTCTCTTCTATCTATTCTCTAATGAACACCTTAAATACTAAGGACTTCCATATACTTATATCTCTTTCCCTAGGTAAAGGCTAAACTGCTGAACTCTCTGAACAGAACTGCATGTGCCAGATTTACCCAGATAATTTTTTTTAATGAAAACAAACCCACATCTCTAAAATATTACATAACAGAAACGGGTTTTGTTTTTGTTTTTTGGCTATTATCAAGAAGTTGCAAGCAGATGGTAAATAATCATGGCTATATATTAAATTTGGTTTGGAAAAGATAAGATATATAAAGTTTCTAAAGCTCTTATGGTACCCTAAAATATAAATTTTTAAATCATACCAAGAAAGCATATTAAAAGTTTTATGAGTTAGCATAGGAGGTCACACTTTGAGATTTTATTAATAAAGTTATTGGTATTAAATAATATGCAAAAAAAAAAGGAACAGGAAAAGGAGTATGGTCTTGCATAAAATTAACTCATTTTAAAAAAAAGGTGAAATACAGGCATGAAATCGAACTCACTGGGAGATTTCAAGAAAATCATTTAGAATGGATAAGCAATGAGGTCTTACTATATACAGCACAGGGAACTATATCCAATCTTTTGAGACAGACCATGATGGAAGATAATATAGAAAAGGAATGTGTGTGTGTGTATATATATATATATATATATACATATACATATATATATACACACGACTAAATTATTGTAAATCAACTATACTTTAATAAAAAAAATAAAAAATTGAAAGACATAGGAGTATGGAGGAAATAATTTAATTTAAAAAGAAAAATAAAGCCTAATTTATTTTCAAAGGGTACTGAATACCAACAAAATGAGTGGCCCTGGCATTAGATAGTGCTTAAAATAAAAATATTTCAGAACACCTAAGACATGTTTATAGTACATGTACATGTAAGGCTATTCATTCACTTCTATTCTATTCTAACTCTACAGATAATATACTTACCAAGTCTAAAACTAGGGAGAATTCTGGTGTGCTTCTTGTTTTCAATGGAAGAGCAGGTTTCCTATTTAGTTGTTCTTCTGTCAGTGGTGGAACATGTTTGATGAAATAATAGCTATAAATCAAATTTTAAGAAAATTTCAACTTTTTGCAAATATGAAACACATTATTAAATTCAGCCCATCTTTAAATATTTAATTAAATAATGCATATTTAATGCAAATATTTAATTAAATAAATTTATTAACCTAATAAACCCAGCTTATAAAACATCTAAGTAAAACACACAAATTTGGATTTCAGTAATTCAGTAAAAGTATTAATACCTATAGGCCAAATGCTCTTTGTAATAAACCATTCAGCCATCCCTCCACACAAGTACTTTCATTCAGTTCCAAGAAGGAAAGAGGAAAAACCCAAAAAACTCACGGGTCAAACACTTCCCAGTCTTCTTCATAGGTGGCCTCTGCATGGGCTGATGAGTAACCACTATCTGGAGTTACTGGTGCTATTTAATAAAGTGAGAAACAAAATGTTGCTTTTACTTAATGCTTCCATGAAGTATGCATTTTTATTGCTTTTATTAAGATCCTCCTGAAGCCCTGTGTATTTTAGGTTAAAAATAAGACTGAAATAATTTGTAAAGAGTATTTAAAAGCAAATCTATTGGAGTTTCTGGTGTGGCACAGCAGAAACAAATCCAACTACGAACCATGAGGTTGCAGGTTCGATCTCTGGCCTTGCTCAGTGGGTTAAGGATCCGGCGTTGCCCTGAGTTGTGGCATAGGCTGCAGATGTGGCTCTGATCCTGCACTGCTGTGGCTGTGGTGCAGGCTGGCAGCTAGAACTCCAATTCAACCTCTAGCCTGGGAACCTCCATATGCCACAGATATGGCCCTAAAAAAATAAATAAATAAATAAATAAAATAAAATAAAAGTATTAACACAAAGATCTAACTCTGGATCCAAAGGAAAAAAATACCATTACAGACAAAATAGCAAGCTGTAACAGTTAGCAAAATTTAAATCCCTAACAGCTAAGAGAAAATTTACTACTTATTACTAGAAAAATACACTTCACAAAAATTCCATTTCTTTCTTCTTTTTTTCTTTTGGCTTTTTAGGGCCACACTTGCAGCATATGGAGGTTCCCAGGCTAAGGGTCCAATTGAAACTACAACTGCCAGCCTATGCCAGAGCCACAGCAATGCCAGATCCTAGCCGCGTCTGCAACTTAAACCACAGCTCACGGCAATGCCAAATCCTTTAACCCACTGAGCAAGGCCAGGGATCGAACCCACAACCTCATGGTTCCTAGTCGGATTAGTTTCCACTGCACCACGATGGGAACTCCAAAAATTCCATTTCTAATTGGATGATATTTCTATGTATAACCATTAAAATTTCATTGTGCTCTTTATAGCAATAATACTTCACAAAGTGCACTGTACATACAGGCAAGTCAATATATGTATGCTGACAACAGACCCAAAGGCATTTTTTTGGGGGGTCTTTTTAGGCTGAAACTGTGGCATATGGAAGTTTGGAGCTGTAGCTGCCAGCCTACACACAGCTACAGCAACACAGGATCCAAGCCATGTCTGTGACCCACACCACAGCTCACAGCAATGCCGGATCCTTAACCCACTGAGCAAGGCCTGGGATCAAACCAACATCCTCATGGATACTAGTTGAGTTCGTTACTGCTGAACCACAACAGGAACGTCCCCAAAGGTAGTTTTTAACCTAAGATCCCTGAACAGTATTTAAGAGGTCCATGAACCTCTGATGATTGGTTAAAAATGTTTTGTACATTTTTCTAGGAACCTCAAGGTTGTCTATGATCTTAAAAGTTAAGAAATGATGCTCTATACAGAAATCATTGCTTTAAAAGACCCATTATTTTACTTCTCATTTATAAGCAACTTAAAAATAATCAAGAAGCAATTCTACATTCCACGACACATAGTTCATTCTGTGTTTGAGCTAAAATTAAATCAACTGATATAAAATTCCCAACATAATTTCTGAAGCTCTAAGACAATATTTACAACTTAAATTCAAGGAAGGGACAAAGATAACTTACAAACTAAACAGGTAATGTCTTGCAGATGAAAGTTTAAGTAGTAGATAGAGACTGAATATTTGTGTTGCCCCAAAATTCATACATTGAGTCTAATATCCAATGTGATGGTATCTGGAGATGGGAGTCTTTTGGAGATCATGAGGTCATAGGTCATAATTGGAAACCTCACAAATAAGACTAATGCCCATATAAAAAAGATCCCTAAGAGCTCACATGGCATATGAAGACACAAAGAGAAGACAGCTATCTATGAACCAGAAAGCAGGTCTTCACCAGACAGTGAATATGCTGGGACTTTGACTTTAGATTTCCTAGCCTCCTAAACTATGAGAAATAAATTTTTGTTGCTTATATGCCACATAGTCTAATGATAGTTTGTTAGAGCTTCCCAAAAGGACCAAGAGAGTAAACCTCAATAAAAACTGCTGTACTCTGTCTATGGGAATGGAATACTGGTAGATAATAGTCTTTCGAGACAAAAACTTATCCCTTTTTGTTATAATCATGTATTCATACTTTCTGAAACAGAGCCAATACAGTATTTATGTTCAATAAATGACAACAGATGTAAAGCAGAATTTTCGTTCACCTCTAACAATTTTATGCCAGTAGCAGTTCACTAGTACAAGAGAAAAAACTGAAAACATCTTCCTACCACTTTACTGTTTCAGATTCCTATTAACCTCGGAGAAAAGGAGAAAGGAAGTAATTAGTATTTTAGTAATTCTGTGCTAAACATTTTTAATACTTCATCTCATTTGATCTCTAAAATCTCTAAAAAGTTACACAGTAAGTAAATGGTAGAGCCGGCCCCCTTACTTCTTGTTCCTTTTGGCTACATTCTTAAAGTTGAGGAAAAGGAACACTTCTGTCACTAACACTCGTCTTTTTTGGGGAGTGGGGTGCCAACGCTAGAGGCAGGCAGATGGGCCTGAAGCATGTGGAGTTTTCAGCCAGGGACTGAACCTGAGCCACAGGAGTGACGACACTAAATCTTTAACCACTATGTCACCAGGAAATCCAAGAGTCATCTTTTAAGATCAGCAAAACTTTTCTTTCTTTCCTCTCATAAGCCTCCTAGAGTAACTGCAACATTTTACTCATTTATTTGTAACAGTACTCACTACACTTTACAGTAATTTTTGTGTACACTTAACTCAATTAGATCACATACTCCTCAGGATCAATGAACATATCTTATTTATCTTTATAAACAGGGTCCAACATAACAAATAAGTGATTAATTAAAATGTTAAGCAAATGAATAAGACAAATGGAATAAATCTCTTCCTCTCTAGAAACTAAAGTTACAGAAATCCCTTCTCCATCTTTACAGTTGTCAGAAAAAATAATACAAAGTGTTATCCAGAAGCACAAAAACAGGAAAAAAAAAATCAAATAAGAAGCCAAGAGCTCTGACTTCAGTCTTTATCTTACCACTCAATAGCCTGTAACACTAAACAAAGTAATCAACAGTTGGAGTTCCCGTCATGGTTCAGTGGTTAACGAATCCGACTGGGAGCCATGAGGTTGTATGTTCAATCCCTGGCCTTGCTCAGTGGGTTAAGGATCTGGCGTTGCCGTGAGCTGTGGTGTAGATCACAGACACGGCTCGGATCCCACGTTGCTGTGTCTCTGGCATGGGACGGGCAGCTACAGCTCCAATTAGACCCCTAGCCTGGGAACCTCCATATGCCTCGGGTGAGGCCCTAGAAAAGACAAAAAAACAAAAAACAAAAAAACAAAGTAATCAGCATTAAATAATATGTCAACAATAGGTTCATTTGCAAGTCTTTTCAACCCAAGAACATTATTCATGTTGATTTGCTTGTGAGATTCACTATTACTCTTAAACTATAAGATTATAATAGTTTATGGATATTTATATTTCACAAACGTAAAATTTTTTATTATGGTGCTTTTCTCTTTAAATTGGTATAGGGTGGCACTGTATGGAAGTTCCATAATTGTATGTATTTTTTCTTTACATGTTTTCTGCTGCTTCAATGATTTTTTTAAGTTTCCTCTTTATATCCGAGAGATCATCATTTTACTTCTAATGCCAAACTCTATTTATTTATTTATTTTTTTTGTCTTTTGCCTTTTCTGGGGCCACTCCCATGGCACATGGAGGTTCCCAGGCTAGGGGTCTAATCGGAGCTGTACCCACCAGCCTACACCAGAGCCACAGCAATGCGGGATCCAAGCCGCGTCTGCGACCCACACCACAGCTCACAGCAACACCGGATCCTTAACCTACTGAGCAAGGCCAAGGATCGAACCCACAACCTCATGGTTTCTAGTTGGATCTGAGCCACATCTGCAACCTACACCACAGATCACGGCAACACCAGATCCTTAACCTACTGAGCAAGGCCAGGGATTGAACCCACAACCTCATGGTTCCTAGGCGGATTCGTTTCCACTGCACCACAAAGGGAACTCCTAAGATCTCCTTCTGAAAAAAGATGTCCATCTTCAGTTTTATTTCTGTTTTTAAGCATAATGGAACATACTTTCATCTTTTAGTCTTATATGTCTATCTACCATAACCCTCCGAAGTAATAAATTCTGATTTCAAATTTCTACATTTCCATGACGGCTGGCTTGGGGACCCAATGATTATGTTAGCCCTTTAAAAGGATCCAGGACTGGGTTGCAAAGTTGGGGTATAAGGACAGATCTAGGAACAAGAGTTTCTTTGGGAATGTCATCCATATATGAAACAAATCTGAAGGTATGGAACTACCTCTACACAGGGACTTTAGACCTCAAGGATCTAAGACTGATGTAATTATAATAAATATATTAATGAATATATTATTTTGTTAGCTGTGTTAAATTTCCCCTACTAGTAAGATTGGTACAAATAATTAAACTGTAAAATGACTGATATATAGTCAAAACAACCTTTAAGAAACTGAATTTCAAAATGACTGGATTTGGGGGAGAAGGATTTATTTCCAATTTTAACTTTCTTAACTTCAAGAAAGAAAAATTTATGAAATTAATCTGCCTACTTAAGAAATAGTTTTTGCAGTTCCCGTTGTGGCTCAGCGGTTAACAAACCTGACTAGCATCCATGAGGACTCTGGTTTGATCCCTGGCCTCACTCAGTGGGTTAAGGATCCGGCACTGCCATGAGCTGTGGTGCAGGCTGGCAGCTACAGCTCCAATTTGACCCCTGGCCTGGCACCTAGCCTGGGAACTTCCATATGCCACAGGTACGGCCCTAAAAAGACAAAAGACAAAAAAAAAAAAACACAAAAAAAGAAATACTGTGTTTTTGTAAACCATTTATGAAGGTATACAAGGAAAAATAAGGAATCTTTTTCACCTGTAAGGGGTGGGATATCACGATTAACTGTTTCTTCTGCTTCTTCTAAACCATTATTTATTGATGGCCTCACTTGAACTGCTTGACTTGAGTAAGCCGCTCCATTGGTTGATGTAGTAGTACTGGTAGTAATTTCATCCACCTGTTCCATATCAAGTTGTTTTACTATTTCTTCAGCTTCCACAGCCTGTCCCGGGGAATCGGATCCTGATGTTCCTGAAATCATGATTCGGTGTACATTAATCATTATTTAAGAGCTCACAGTGGGTGGGGAAAGATGGGAACAAACTTTTTGTTGTTGTTGTTTGTTTTTGGCCACATCCATGGCAAGCAGAAGATCCCCAGAATTGAACCTGCACCATAGCAGTGATCCAAGTTCTCTGCAGTGACAACGCCAGATCCTTAACCCACTGAACCACAGGAAAACTCCAAGATGGGAGGGAACAAAATTAAAACAAGTAATAAATAATCCTTAGATATCTAATGCACAGTATAGTGAATATAGACAACACTGTATTATAATCATCAAACTTGCTAATAATGAGACTAGAATTTCATTATTCCAAACACTAAAAGAGAATAATTACACAACATGAGAGAGCACATGATCATAGACCACCGAATCAACATGTTATACACTTTAAATTTACAGACTATTATATGTCAAATATATTCATAAAAATAAAAACTAAATTCAACACAAAGCTAAGAATACTTTTTTTTTTTTTTTTTTTTTTTTTGCTTTTTAGGGCAGCACCTACAGCATATGGAGGTTCCCAGTCTAGGGGTTTAATCGGAGCTACAGCTGCTGGCCTATGCCACAGCCACAACAATGCCATATCCAAGCTGCATCTGCATCTTCGACCTACACCACAGCTCACGGCAATGCCGAATCCTAAACTCACTGAGCGAGGCCAGGAATCGAACTTGCAAAGTCATGGTTCCTACTCGGATTCATTTCCGCTGTGCCATAACAGGAACTCCTAAGGACACTATTTTTTTTTTTTTTTTTTTTTGTCTTTTTGCCTTTTCTAGGGCCGCTCCTGTGGCATATGGAGGTTCCCAGGCTAGGAGTCTAGTAAGAGCTGTAGCCACCAGCCTACACAAGAGCCACAGCAACGGGGAATCCGAGCCACATCTGTGACCTACACCACAGCTCACGGCAACACCGGATCGTTAACCCACTGAGCAAGGCCAGGGATCGAACCTGCAACCTCATGGTTCCTAGTCGGATTTGTTAACCACTGCACCACAACGGGAACTCCTAACCATGGAATTTTCATTAAAGCAAATATCATTTATTAAGTGCCTACTATGTGCTGGGCAACACATATATTTTTCATTATCCCCAAATGGCTCCTGACCTTTCCAATACTAAGCATCCTAGCCATTTTGTGCAGTTCTATTTTTTAAACCGGAAATAGTTATCTAAAAATGAGCTGTTTCCCTAACCATGAGAACTTGTTAATTCAAAGACATAAGAACAATATCTCAACAATATTCCATCTCAGTAACAAAGGCAGAAGTTAGCTTCCTCATGATATTCAACCATCACCTAGATGAACCTTCTACCTAATTTTTCTTCCACTATGGACTGACACCCAACCCTCCATTTCTTTATGGAATCCTCCAAATATCATTTTCAAATTAAAATCAACCTTCAAAAACTCAATTTCTCACAGGATATTCCTTCCCCCTCATTGCTTTAGATTTAACCTCTTTCCAAAAAACATCTTTTCCAAATACCCTTCTCTCAAAGCTATTTATTCTCCCATACTCAGTGTACTCACACAATCAATTCATTTACCTCCACTGCTGTTACCAGATCACTGGTTTTCCACTAGTGTGCAAAAACATCTGCTCCTTTGAGATTGATGTCACCTGGATGTAAAACTCTTCACCTATCCCCTCTACTGTCATCTACCTTCTATTTCAGCATCCTCTCTCAATTAGAGAGGAATTTAACACCTAGCTACCAGTTTACTGCTGTATTAATGCCAGTATAGTTGTTATTACAGATGATGTCAATGACTCATCCAATAATTGACCCTCAAAGGTCTTGCCCTCTTTAGTTCCATCTACATTCATAGGGCTATTTAGTAGTTATTACATGGCCTTAACCTGGACACTACCACTGAGAAACCGTTTACCTCTGAAACCTAAAATTCAAATCATTAATCCCCTACCACAACCTCATAATCTTCTAAATATCTATCTCATATTTTTACTATGTGTGATCTTCATGTTTGATAAAAAGCCAGGCTTTTATCCAAACACACCTCTCAAGGGCTTCTTCTCCATCCTCCCCATCTAGTTAGACGTCATAGTGAATCATTTAAACCATTCTCAAACCAGCAGCCTCAGTGTTCTTGCTTCCCTGTCTTTCCACTGTTATTCATCATAGAAATACTTCTTGAATCTAACTAACAGGCTTCTTAGGCACTAGTCCCAGGCTGTTAAAGGAAATAATAAATTATAAAAATTGGCTGTACTCCAAATAAAACCCTCTAATCTTAGCTCGGCCTATAGCATGATGCTCAGTACTTCTGTGTAGTGTATGTGAGACATTCAGCTTCTTTTACTTATACCCAGTAGCAAACATTTCTAAACCTTCAACACTGTCTACAATCCCTGACACCAGAATCTTCTCAGCAAGTAATACCACGTCTTCCTTCAAAGAAAAAATTCTAATTACCAAACATCAACTACTTCTGCCCAAACATTTATTTCTGCACATACTTTCTTTCCTCCAGAATCTGAGAAAAATGTGTATTCCTCTTGATTCAATTCTAATCCTACCTATTCTCTTGATCCCATCCCTAACAGTAGATTCTACAAACTTTCATCAGTTATTCTTTTTCCTTTATTTTCAAGCTCTTCCTATTAGTCTCTTCCCTGAGGCTTAAAAACATGTTCATTTCTCACAAATACAAACCACCCCTTGAGACTTTGCGACTGCTCTAATTTTTTTCATATTCAAGTTCCATATAACAGTAATCTTTGATCCCTTTCTATTTTACTCTTTTAACCCATGGATTTTAGACTTCAAATTCCAACCACTCCTCTGAAAATCTTCTGGCAAATGAGACCAATGACCAATTAATTACCAGGTTCAGTGATGTCGTTCCAATGCTCATTTCCTTTCATTCTATCTTTCCGATTGTTTGACCCTGGGTTTTGATAGTCTCTCTTCTTTTGGCTTCCATGGCACAAGGTCTCTCCTGGTTTCCTCTATTCCCCTTTTTGCCCAGTCCTTATATGTTTTCCCCAAAGACTGTGGTCTCAGTTTGATGAACCAAATGGACAATTTACTCCACTGGTTTCAATTAATATTTATAAGCTTATAATACTATGCTCCATTGCTTAAATCCAGATTTCTAAGCTCCATACCTGAATGACAGATTATTACTAGACATTTTTATTTGGTTGTTTCATGGCATCTCAAACTTGGCATGGTCCAAATTAAATTCAATTATCTATTTGCTAGGAACTTACTTCTCTCCAAAATCTAATGTCGTGTACATCTTTGTCTCTTCTTTCACTTCCAATCTGTACCCAAAATTTGTCCATTCATTATCTCTAATCCTTTCCTTTTCTAATACCACAATTAAGGTGGTGTGAAGTCTCACATGGACTACAAATCTATTAATTGTTCTCCCTGCATCTAGCCTATTTAACACTACTGCCAAGCAGAGCTTTAGAAAACACACCTGTTCATATTATTCACAGTTTAAAACATTTCATAATCCTCCATTACTAAGTATAAAGTTCAAATACCTCACCAAGTTAGATCTATAATCTGACAACTTTATAATTCTCCTATCTTATCTCTTCCTGTGCACTCTTCAAATCCAATGCCCCACAGATCTATGACAATCTAATTTCTGTTTCTGAAATACACTATCCCTTTGTTCACACTGCTCCTGGACCTGGAATGCCCTTAATTACCATTCAGGATTTAGCTTTTCTATGAAGCCTATTGTGAGCCATCATCTAGAACACAAGACCAGTCCATTCTTTGCACTTATAAAAATATATTATACATCTCTTCATTTGGTAAAAGTAATAATCTCCTAGAGGGTAGGAAGCATGTGTTAATGACCTTTGACTCTCCAGTGACTAGCACAATGGCTGGAACATAGCAGATGCTCAATATCTTTTGAATGAACTGAAATCTTCACCCGCTTATATGTGATTATTCTCTCTCATGGATTAAAAGTTTCAAGAATTTAAAGAACTGGTCCAAGGTAAAATGATTCAAGAGTGGCAGGGCTGAAAACAAATTTAAAACAAGTTTAACTCCAAAGCCCCTTCTTTTCCCACTGCACCAACATTTCCAAAGACGTCTTTGCAGGCACTAGTTTTTAAAAACATTAATAGATGTTCCACAGAAACGAGTGCTTGGTCAAATACATCTAGGAAATACTGGCTTAAACAAAATTAAAGATAGGTAACTGTTTCACCTAAATTCACAGAGACAGAGAAAGTTAAGCAAAATGAAAAGACATAAGAACTACTTTCGACTGAAAGAGCAAAAGAAAAATCCCGAAAAAATAAGCAATTAAACTTAAAAATTTACCATGCTTTGGGATTAAGATGGCAGAGTAGAAGGACTGGAGCTCACCTTCTTTCATAAAAGCAACAAAATGACAAGCAACTGCTGAACAACCTTCAATCAAATAAAGTGCAAACTATCAAAAAAGATGCCCTACTCCAAAAGACAAAGAGGAGGCCACATCAAAAGGGCAGGAGGGATGATTATGTGATATAAGCAACCCCGTACCTGCTGCATGGGCAGCCCACAGACTGGAAAGTAACTGTATCACAGAGCCTCACCCACAGGAATGAGAGTTCTGAGCCCCATGTCAGGTTACCACACCTGGGGATCTGGCATCTGGAAGAGGAGCCCCCGGGGCATTTGGCATTGAGGCCAGTGGGGCTTGTGTGCAGGAGCTCCACAGGACTGGGGGAAACTAAGACTCAAAGGTGTACACAAGCTTTCATGTGCACTGGGTCCCAGAGCAAAGCAGAGATTCCAAAGGAATCTGGGTCAGACGTGACTGCAGTTCGTGGAGGATTTCCTGGGAAAACAGGGGGTGACTGTGGTTCGTTGTGGGGAAAGGATATTGGGAGAAAAGGTCTTGGGACTAATCATCAGCCTGTGCTCCCCAAGAGGTGGCCATTTTGAAAAAATATGACCCCACCCATCAGGGCTGAGAAGCCCCAGGCTCAACAATAATCTGAGTGGAAACACAGCCTCACCCATCAGCAAACAGGTACTGGCACCCCTGTAACACAGATATTGGTGCGTTTAACACTGTCCCAGAGTTCTTTCAGACTGTCTTCATTTCTTTTCAATCTTTTTTCTTTTCTGCGTTAGTGATTTCCACTAGTCTGTCTTCCACCTTGCTTATTTGTTCTTTTGTCCCCTGTATCCTACTGTTGGTTGCTTCTAGTGAATCTTTTATTTCAGTTATTTTTGCATCTCTGCAAAATACACAGCCACCTTTAATCTCACCCAGAGACAAAGCCCCCCCCACCAGAGGGATAAGAATCAGCTCCACCTACCAGTGGGCAGGCACCAGTCCCTCCCATCAGGAAGCCTGCAGTAAGCCCCTGTACCAATTTCAGCCACAAGCAGGGCAGATATCAGAAGCAAGAGAGGCTACAACCCTATTGTCTGCAAAAAGGAGACCACACCAAAAATCTATACAAAATGAAAAGGCAGAGAATTATGACTCAGATAAAGGAACAAGAAAAACAAAAACAAAAAACAAAAAAAAAAACCCAGAAAAGCAGCTAGGTGATCTGGAGATTACCAACCTCTGTGAAAAAGACTTTAGACTTATGGAGTTCCTGCTGTGGTGCAGCAGAAACGAATCCAATTAGGAACCATGAGGTTGAGGGTTTGCTCCCCGGCCTCGCTCAGTGAGTACAGGATTAAGCATTGCCATGATCTGTGGTGTACGTCACAGATGTGGCTCGGAACCTAAGCTGCTGTGGCTCTGGTGTAGGCTGGCAGCTGTAGCTCTGATTGGACCCCTAGCCTGAGAACCTCCATATTTTATGGGTGCGGCCCTAAAAAGCCAAAAAAAAAAAAAAAAAAAAAAAAAAAGACTTTAGACTTATAATAGTAAAGAAGATTCAAGATCTTGGAAATAAACTGGAAATATCTTCATAAATTACAAGAAACACTGAGCAAAGAAATACTGAAATAAAAAATTCACTATAAGGAACCAAAAGCAGAATACAGGTGGCAAAAAAATGAATAAGCAAGGTGGAGGACAGACTAGTGGAAATTACTGATGTGGAAGAGAAAAGATAAAAAGGTTCAAAAGAAATGAAGATGGTTTAAGAGAACTCTGGCACAATGTTAAACACACCAACATCCATATTATAGGGGTGCCAGAAAGAGAAGAAAGAAAGGGTTAGAGAAAATACTTGAGGAGATAATGGCTGAAAACTTCCCTAACATGGGAAAGGAATCACTCACTCAAATCCAGGAAACACAACGAGTACCATGTAAAATAAACCCAAGGAGGAAAACCCCGAGATACATACTAATTGGACTGATCAAAACTGAAGACAAAGAGAAAATATTGAAAGCAGCTAGGGAAAAAGCAATATAGGGAACTCAGATAAGGTTATTGGCAGATTTTTCAGCAGAAACTCTGCAGGCCAGAAGGGAGTGGCACGATATACTTAAAGTGATAAATAGGAAAAACCTCCAACCAAGATTACTCTACCCAGCAAGACTCTCATTCAGATTTGAAGGAGAAATTAAAAGCTTTACAGATGAGCAAAAGCTAAGAGAAATCAGCACCAACTAAATCAGCTTTACAAAAGGTGTTTACTAAAGGAATTTCTCTAGGTGGAAAAGATAAGACCACAACTAGAAACAAAAATCCTACAAGTGACAAGGCCCACTGATAAAGGCATACATATAGTTAAGGAAGGAAATCATCCACATGCAAATATCTACCGAAACTAGAAATCCTGAGAAGAGGAGGGTACAAATGCAGGACACAGGAAATGCACTTGCAATTAAGAGACCAACAAACTAAACAATCTTGTGTATATCCATCTTGTATGTATGAAATCAGATATTAATTATTAGAAAAGGTAGGACACCAGCTATTTTTTTAAAAAATATGTTGAGCAGTTCCCATTGTGGCTCAGCAGAAAGGAATCTGACTAGTATCCATGAGGATGCAGGTATGATCCCTGGCTTTGCTCAGTGGGTTAAGGATCTGGCATTGCTGTGAGCTGTGGTATATATAAATCACAGACGCAGCTTGGATTTGTCATTGCTGTGATTGTGGTGTAGGCTGGTAGTTACGGCTCTGATTCGACCCCTAGCCTGGGGACCTCCATATGCCATGGGTCCGGCCCTAAAAAAATAAAATAAAACAATAAAAAATATGTTGAGAAATAGGCCATTTAAAAATTTTTTTTGCAAAGGCATTATACAGTGGAAACCTTCAATTCACATAAATTAGGATACATTCAATATTTGTTTAAATTTAAGATCCTTGGGTGGGGAAGGGACTAGCAAATGATAATAAAAATAAATTGTTTTATAAAAAATAACCTAGTGTCAGCTCACTTAAAATATTCAACAAATTATACTTTACTGATCCAGAACATTAAAAATGCTTCTCAATTCTCTGTACATACTCTAAAGATACACAAGCCATCCCAACACAGAAAAAATAATACTTTCCCTGCAGCCCAAAGTTTACCATCTAGCTTTTCAGACAGTTAAAAGCAGAGTTGATTTACTTCAATAGATCTGAACATAACCTACAATTATTTCAAGTGACTTAAAAAAAAAAAAAAAAAAAAAAAAAGACCTTTTTAGAAGCTGTGTGTTTTTAATGGGACTGAAAACAAACATAAGATGCTAACAAAAACATGGCAATAAAATCAAATAGATTTTTAAAAGAAACCAAACAGGAAAATTATTAATTTTTAAAATACAGTTTATGGTTAGTGACATATTTACCATTTTTATTTGCTGGTGAAAAAAAGTTGAAGACAGGAGAAAATATGGTCCCCAACAGCGTAGTCCTTGGAGGACTGCCAGAGGAAGGATTATCTTCTAATTTTCCATTTTGTTTTACATGTTGATTTGTCATTTCATAACTACCAGCTTCTAAGAAAGAAACAAAAGAAAAAAGTTGCAATCTGGAAAACATACTTTTCTAAATGTGTTCCAAAACATTCATTACAAAGATAACTTTTTTCCTTCAAAATACGTAATAAAAACTGATTAACATTAATGTTAAAAGGAGTTTCCGTTGTGGCTCAGCGGTTAAGGAACCCAACTAGCATCCATGAGGACGCAGGTTTGATCCCTGGCTTTGTTCAGTGGGTTAAGAATTTGGCGTTGTAATGAGAATTTGGTGTAGGTAGCAGACATGGCTCGGATCTAGCATTGCTGTGGCTCTGGTGTAGGCCAGCGGCTACAGCACTGATTGGACCCCTAGCCTGGGAACCTCTATACACCACAAGTATGGACCTAAAAAGATAAAAAAACAAATAAACATTAATGTTAAAAAAGCTTATCATTTAAATAAATCTTGAGGTAAGTCACAAATAAACCAATCTTTATAACAACTTTATTTTATATTTGGATTTATAAAAATAAATTTTGCAATTACATAGACTGAAAGGCTTCAAAATCAACACAATGTAACATAAAATGAAATAAATTCTCTGTAAATAAAGCAAAATACAATATGAAAAACAGATGCAAGATTTTGCCTTTGTTTATTGACATTCTGCGATGCTGCCACTTCACAAAACTTGCCCTCCTATCTATTTCTAATGAATAATAGCTAATTAAATAGAGGCAACTAACTCTACCAAAACAGAAGACCATGTATAGAGCAGTGTCAAAAATTACTTATGGATATTGAGGCACCATTTTAGAGTAGTTAGGAAGAATAATCATATTTCTTTTTAAAGTTTCTTATAAATAAAACGATTTAATGGGTTTTTAAAAAATATAAAATAAAAATTAGTTCAAAAAAATGTCTGGGTAAGTCATCCTTGACTGTCCACAACTTTACCACATCTCTTTTCTTCTTCACTAGAGCTCTTTTAACTAGTTTATCCCTTTTCTCTCTGATGGTCAATTCTAACAATAGAGATATATCACTGCATTAAGAGGAAAAGAAGTAAGGAATTATTATCATTGTTGTATTCAAAATAGCACTGGTTAAAAGGGAGAAGTCCATGCTCTAAAGTGCTATTTTTTATAGCTTTCTTTGCTTGTCCATCTTATTTTTCTCCTTTTTGACTTTGAGGAGCTGGTCAGCAACACAATAAGGTGCTGAAATAGATCAGGGTTTATAAACAGCAGCACTAGCAGCTTTGGGGCTGTATAATTCTTTGCTATGGGAGAAATGTTCTGTGCATTGTAGGATATTTAGCAGTATTCCTGACCTCCGACCGCTAGATGTCAATTTCTGTGGAGGAATTGCTACTTGACATCTCCATACATTGTGGTAAACCAAAAAGGTCTCCATACATTGAAAAGAGGGAAAGAAACACTCCTGGTTGAGAACAACTGACCCGAGAGCTCCAAATCCCCTCTTGGCTCTGAAATTCCATGACTCAGAAATAGATTCTTTATACATATTTTAAATAAATTAAGTGATATTTATTACCGTTTTAAGAAATGAAAACTTGTTGCTTCACATACCTTTTCAAGCTAAATAGTATAAAGTTAGTTGCTTTGCCTTTACCTGTCACTTTAACTCATCAAAGTAGATTTATATTAGGAAGGTAAATATTTTTATTTACCTTATACTACTAATATTTAATCCAAATGAAATTACAAAAATAAGGCAGAAACTACTCAAAGTAGATTTTTAAAAACAGAAAACAAAGTGTCAAGTGAGATCTCTGCTTATACCTAATAAGGCAATATCTAAACATTAACAAACCTCCATTTACTTGACTTTTCCGTCTTACTCGAGATATCTGTTTGTTAGGCTTTTCTCCTGCTCTTGGTGTTGATGTGATCAAATTATTATCTATATCACGTTCAATTTTACTCCGTTTCGAGGGATTTTCTCTCTCTTCCTTAAGATATAAGAGGAAAAAACATCCATTGAATAGTCATTCTGCTTTATAGGTTACAGTTTAAAATAATAGAGTGATATGCACCCCCATGTTCACTGTACTACTTAGAATAGCCAAGATGGAAACAACATTTAAGCAGTCACCAACTGATGAATAGATAAAAAAGACTACACACACCATACAAAAAAAAATATGAAATCTTGCCATTTCTGATAACACAGATGGATCTTAAGAGCATTATACTGAAAGTCAGACAGAGAAAGACAATTATATATGACCTTACTTAGACGTGGAATTAAAAAACAAAAACTGGAATTCCTGTCATGGCTCAGCAGTAATGAACCTGACTAGTATCCATGAGGACACCAGTTCAATCCCTGGCCTTGCTCAGTGGGTTAAGGATCTGGCATTGCTGTGAGCTGTGGTTTAGGTCGCAAGACGCGGCTCAGATCTAGTGTTGCTGTGGATGTGGTGTAGGCCAGCAGCTACAACTCTGATTCGACACCTAGCCTGGGAACCGCCATATGCCATGGGTGTGGCTCCAAAAAAAAAAAAGAAAGAAAAAAAAAAAAAAGACAACAAAAAAACAAAAACAAAACAAACCAAAAAATCCCACCAAATTCATAGATACAGAGGACAGACTGGTGGTTTCAAGAGGCAGGGAGGGCAGGGAGGTGAGGATGGGTGAAATGAGTAATTGGAGTCAAAAGGCACAAAAGTTTATAAAATAAAGAAGTCACAGTGATGTAATTTATAGCATGATGATTATAGTAAATAATACTGTATTGCATACATGAAAGTTGCTATGAGAGTAAATCTTGAAAGTTCTCATCAAGTGACTCAGCAGAAACGAAGCTGACTAGCATCATGAGGACACAGATTCGATCCCTGGCCTTGCTCTGTGGGTTAAGGATCCAGCATTGCTGTAAGCTGTGGTGTAGGTCACAGATGCAGCTTGGATCTGGTGTGGTTATGGCACAGGCCAGCGGCTACAGCTTCAATTCCACCCCTAGCCTGGGAACCTCCATATGCCGTGGGTACAGTCCTAGATGTCGACTAGACTCACTTTGGTGAGTGCTCATTTTGCAATATAAAAAAATACTCTATCATGCTATATACCTGAAACTAGTATAATGTTGTATGTCAATTACACATAGATCTTAAAAAAGGATAAAATATGCCATGATATCCTTTTTCCTCTTTTTTCATATCCAGGAGAAACAAACAGAACTAATAACTAATAGTTGGAGAAAACAGAAAAGAGTTGATAGTGTCATAAGAGTATTTATTAATGCAATTACAATACACAAATACAATTACAGCATCCTAACATTTCAGATCCCTTCCCCAAGTCCATTAAATTTTCATGCTACTGAAATGCTGAATTTCACAACGTGCTCTAAATTTTCAGCAGTTTTCCTTGCTTTTAGAATCACTCAAAAGAACAGGTGTCATTTCCTTGAGAGACCACTACTGGAATCTGCTGGTATATCACATATTACCAAAAATGACATAAAAATAACAGGGCCTGCCACGCACCTAATACCAACCTCAATTCTTTAAATGTACAAATCAACACTAGGGAATCTACTCCTTAACAAAGCTCTCTATATGGGGCAAATCCACATGACCACTTTACACTATTTTTGCAATACAGACTTATGATTTTTTTCCTGGACTAGCAATATGCAGGTACAATATACTCTCTTGTGATGCTGGGGGTCAGTGGCAGTGAGCTACAGCTTCCACTTAGCCACTTGATCATGAAGGTAAACCACTTACAAATATTAAATTACATGAGATACTCAACACTTTATTATGAAATGGGTTTCGTGTTAAATGATTTTGCCAACTGTAGACAATGTATTAAGCATGTATTAAGGTAGGCTAGGCCAAGCTATCATGTCCGGTAAGTTAAGTAGGCACTTTCAACTTACAGTGGGTTTATCAGGACATAACCCTATCATAAGTCAAGAAAAATCTGTATTACTAACTAAAATAGTATACTCCATACAATAGCCTGATTTGTCTCCATTTATATAACCATTTTTCTCATTTGTACAATTCTTCTAGTAATCTACCACATAAGCGATTTACTTACATTGTTGTAATATTGGTCTATATAATATAATCTCTTGCTGTTTTAATGAAAGTGCCTGAAATCTTTTGATAAGAATTAGATTTTCCCACAGAAAATACTACTATGCATTTTCTAAAGGTTGAATATTATTTTATTATTTTTGAAACAAACCTTGGTATTGTAAATGGCCAAAATTATAACTCCCTATATGGATAAAAATAGAAAAAATAGGGAGTTCCCATCGTGGGGCAGTGGTTAGCGAATCCGACTAGGAACCATGAGGGCGCGGGTTCGATCCCTGCCTTTGCTCAGTGGGTTAACGATCCGGCATTGCTGTGAGCTGTGGTGTAGGTCGCAGATGCGGCTCAGATCCTGTGTTGCTGTGGCTCTGGTGTAGGCTGGCAGCTACAGCTCTGATTTGACCCCTAGCCTGGGAACCTCCATATGCCGCAGGAGCAGCCCAAGAAATGGCAAAAAAGACAAAAAAAAAAAAAAAAGAAAAAAAAAAGAAAAAAGAAAAGAAAAGAAAAAATATAATACTGCAAATATCATTCAATATAGAATTTTACTTTTACTCAGCAGTTTCTCTAATTTCAGGTAGGTTCATCAAAACAACATCATTATAGCACAAATAATGCTTCAGTGACCCAGAAAATAATTCTTCAAATTTCTGTTTAACATTTCCCCCTGCATCTAAAAATGATGAATAGGAAACTTCATATCCCAAACATTGGATCTCTAGCATAGAAATATAGTTCTTTTTATAAAGCCCTTTAAGAACAGAAATAATGCCAGAAAGCCTTACTACACTAAGCTCCAGCATTTTCTTGAAGAAGTGTCTTGGTACATCTGCTATAACATAAATACATACACACACATCCCTAGAAATCTCATTCTGCAACCCTAAGCGAAGGTGATGGGGAAAAACGAAAAACGAAAAACAAAAAACACATAACCAAGCTTATGGGAAAAAACTGGGTCCAGAAGTACAGTGGGGCAGACTAGCCAATGCTCCTCTAACTCTGTAATCACAGCACTAAGAAAACCAATGTTTGGGACCTCCAGAGAGAACCTGGACACACCAGTCAAGCTGCTAAGAGCAGCTGAAAAGTTATCATAGAGCTTAATAAAATGTATTAAAAATGAGAAGTAGAAACAAAGGTTTATGGGAGCTAAGAAGTGGAGCTTCACGCCAGGAAGAACGCTAAAGTGACACAAATGGAAACGCAAATTGCCATATAAGAAGAGTCCCTGCTAGACCAAGGTGTACCTCCCTGGGATGGAATTCCTGCCATAAGATACTGCTTTTAATTAAAAACTTTATGTGTAACATAAAATTAAACCTCCATTACTCAGGATCCCCTTGTCTAGTTTAGGAAAAATCAGGTATAAACCAAAATCCAACCATGTTATAGTGAAAATATTTCCTTATTTACCAGTAGTGTATAAGCTTACTGATAATGTGGTGTTACCACATACAGTAGAAAAGGCTATTCTGTAGTCAACTAAGAATACATTCAAATACTTTAGCTTACATCTCTAAAGAGAAAGAGGGATCTATTAAGACTAGGGTTAAAGGCCTGCAGTCACTGACAATAAAATCCTATTCTTCAGAATAATGCATTCAAATATCTGATGATGCTCCAATTCTGCAAGACAACTCATCACCAAATCCTAGTCTTTCTTAAATATTTAAGTATATCTTCTTTGGAGAATTGTCTGTTTAGATCTTCTGCCCATTTTTGGATGGGGTTGTTTGTTTTTTTGGAATGGAACTGCAAAAGTTGTTTATAAAGTTTGGAGATTAATCCCTTGTCAATCGTTTCACTTGCAAAGATTTTCTCCCATTCTGTGGGTTGTCTTTTTGTGTAAAGAAGACATACAGATGACCGAGAAACACATGAAAAGATGTTCAGCGTCACTCATTATTAGAGAAAAGGAAATCAAAACCACGATGAGGCACCACCTTACACCAGCCAGAATGGCCATCATCCAAAAGTCTACAAACAATAAATGCTGGACAGGGTGTGCAGAAAAAGGAACCCTAGTACACTGTTGGTGGGATTGTAAATTGGTGCAACCACTGTGGAAAGCAATATGGAGATTCCTCAGAAAACTAAACATAGAACTACCATTTGATCCAGCAATCCCACTCCTGGGCATCTATCCAGAGAAAACCATGACTTGCAAAGACACATGTACTCCAATGTTCATTGCAGCACTATTTACAATAGCCAAGACATGGAAACAACCTAAATGTCCATTGACAGAGGAGTGGATCAAGAAGAGGTGGTCCATACACAATGGAATATTACTCAGCCATCAAAAGAACGAAATACCAGCATTTTTAGCAACATGGATGGACCTAGAAACTATAATGCTAAGTGAAGTCAGCCATACAATGAGACACCAACATCAAATGCTTTCACTGATATGTGGAATCTGAAAAAAGGACAGAATGAACTTCTTTGCAGAACAGATGCTGACTCACAGACATTGAAAAACTTATGGTCTCCGGAGGAGACAGTTTGGGGGGTGGGGGGATGTGCTTGGGCTGTGGGATGGAAATCCTCTGAAATCAGATTGTTATGATCATTATAAAACTACAGATGTGATAAATTCATTTGAGTAATAAAAAAAATGAAAAAAAATTTAAGTATACAATTTAGGGACATATTTAGATACAACATGATTTCTAGAAGAGGAACTAGAAAAAACATTTCTACACTGGAGTTTCCTTTGTGGCGTAGCAGAAACAAATCTGACTAGGAACCATGAGGTTGTGGGTTCAATCCCTGGCCTCACTCCAGTGGGTTAAGGATCTATCATTGTTGTGAGCTGTGGTGTAGGTCTCAGATATGGCTCAGATCCTGTGTTGCTGTGGCTGTGGCATAGGCCAGCAGCTGTAGCTCCAATCTGACCCCTAGCCTAGAAACTTGCTCATGTCCCAAATGTGGCCTGAAAAAGCAAAGCAAAACAAAACAAACAAAAAAAAACCCATACCTACATTACCGTACAGGTTATTTTAATAAATTTAAATACAAAGTCTCTGCAATTTGTATTTTTTAAAGTTGACTCTAAGATTGACTTTTAAGGAAAAAATCTTGGGAAGGTGGTGTTCTTAAATCTCTGAATTCCAAAGGAAACAGAACTAAAGAGACAACAAAAACCCAAGGGCAGAATTCCCATTGTGGCTCAGTAGATTGAGAGAACCCAGCCAGTATCCATGAAGATGAGGGTTTCTCAGCACGTTAAAGAATCTGGCATTGAAAAAAAAAAAAAAGGAGTTCCCGTCGTGGCGCAGTGGTTAACGAATCCGACTAGGAACCATGAGGTTGCGGGTTCGGTCCCTGCCCTTGCTCAGTGGGTTAACGATCCGGTGTTGCCGTGAGCTGTGGTGTAGGTTGCAGACGAGGCTCGGATCCCGTGTTGCTGTGGCTCTGGCGTAGGCCGGTGGCTACAGCTCCGATTCAACCCCTAGCCTGGGAACCTCCATATGCCGCAGGAGCGGCCCAAGAACCAAGAGATAGCAACAATAACAACAACCAAAAGACAAAAAAAAAAAAAAAGAATCTGGCATTGCCAGAGCTGCAGTACATGGCTTGGATCTGGCATTCCTGTGGCTGTGATGTAGGCTGGCAGCTGCAGCTCGTATTCAACCCCCGGCCTGAGAACTTCCATAAGCCACAGGTACAACCATTTAAAAAACAAAAAGCAAAAAAGACCAAAAACCCAAGGGCAAATTTATAAGAAAATCAGGAAACAAGTTATCTTCCCAAACTCCAAGCAAATGAGGACAAACTAACAACTATAACACTGGTGTAACTGTAAGTACCAGTGCAGAAGAAAGCAAAGGAATGCAAAAAAGTGTGTGACACATCTGAGAACAGAAGTCCAGAAAGCATAGCAGGCCAATTTGATGACAGCAGGTGAAATAGGATAGGAAGTTTCTATCCAATGCAATAGCAAAGGAGTCAATAGTGAGACTGAAAAAGGAGCACTTTAGCTCCTATGAACTCTTGAAATTGACCACCTATGGCTCCCTTCTAGAACATGGCTCCACATGAGGGTATCTGCTGGGAATGGAACCAAAATTTCACTGTAGAAAAGGCACAAGAGAAAATGAAAGAGAAATTTCAGAAGAACATTGGGTAGGGATAGAGAGACAGGAAAACTCAAAAGCAATCGCTGTATTTTTAAAAACTATACGAAAACAACAAAACTAGTTAGTAAAGATACCCTGAACCTTACAATCTTCTAAAAATTTACAAAAATCTCATCTCCTACAAGAAAGAGTACATGTCTATCAACAGACGAATGGATAAAGATGTGGTATACATATGCAATGGAACACTACTCAGCCTTAAAAAGAATGAAATAATGCCATTTGTAGCAACATGGATGGACCTACAGATTATCACACTAAGTGAAGTAAGTCAGACAAAGACATATATATATATTATATGACCTCACTTATATGTGGAGTCTCAAAAAAAATAAATAAATAAAAAGGAACTTACACACAAAAGAGAAACAGACCTGCAGACATAGAAAACAAACTGAAAATTATCAAAGGGGAAAGGAAGGGGAGGGATAAATTAGGAGTTTGGAATTAACATATACATATTACTATATATAAAACAGATAACCAACAAGGACCTAATGTATAGCACAGGAACCTATACTCAATATTTTGTAATAAACTATAATGGAAAAGAATCTGGAAAAGAAAACACACACACATATGTATTAACTGAATAATTTCGCTATATACCTGAAATTAACATGACACTGTAAATCAACTGTACTTCAATATAAAATTTTTTAACAAACAAAAAGAAAGTATAGCTCTCAAATCCCATACAAAATTATTATAGTAAAACACACAAGGAGTAAACTAACATCTCTTCAGATAAAGAAAGCATGTCAGAAAAACTTCATATGCTGCAGATGCAGCCCTAAAAAGCAAAATAAATAAGAGTGAGAGAACAGATAAAAATTATAAACTGTATTTCAAAAAAACCCCAAAAACATTAGGAAAGTGGTATGGAACATACACCAGAGTGAGAAAAACTCATAAATGAAGACACAGAACTAATAATTAGAAATAAAAGAAACCCTTTTTGGCAATAAAAACAAAACTAAAACAAACATTAGGTAAGTAAATAAATTATGCCTTTAAGAGAAATAGAAAATAAAATAAGGGGAAAAAATTTAAGACATCAAATTGGCAAGAAACAGAAATCTTTTTAGTTGTTCACTTTAAGGCATTATGAGACAGAAAAGATTTCCAGCTGATCTGCATGAGAAATACCAAATGAAGTTCTTTAGGCATAAAATAAATACCACCAGGTGGAATCCTAAATCTGAAGAAAAGAATGAACACTACCAAGGCAAATATATGAATAAATACAAAAGATTTTTGCATTCAATACTTCTATTGTGCTCTTACCAGCTGTCTTGAACACTTACACCTCCTACAATCTTTGTAGCTCATTATGATCCAATAAACTCAAGGAATCTCAAAAGTTTATATATATATGGAAACAAAGAGTATTCTTGTTGTTTTGCTTTACAATAATATTAACTTTGATTTTTAAATTTTTATCTAAAATACTCATTTTAGAATTTAGTAATTTATTTTATTCTTTAAATTATTTTTTTCATTGGACCATGCCCGTGGCATGCAGAAATTCCCAGGCCAGGGATCAAGCCACAGCAATTACAACAAGCTATACCAGTACCAATGCTGAATCTTTAACCACTAAGTCACCCAGGAACTCCTAGTAATCTTTTAAATAAAAAGTAAGTTTATAATTTATAATTAAGAACAGGCTATTGGATAGAAAGAGGGAGATCTGGCAATTTGTGATTTTAATCCATTGGTACAAGTGATGAAAAGAAACTGACACAGAATTCTCTGACTCACAAAATGGGGAAAACCACTCCAAAGAAACTGAATGAAACAGTAAATTTACAAATGAAAATATGATAAAAGCTATTTTCCCCTTGGTTGCAAAATTACTGTTTTCTTACTGTGTCTTATGCTATAGAATATATTCAAATAGAATTATGGTGCAAATTCAGTTACACTGTCATGTGAGAACAATCACATCAGTTTTTTTAAAAAAAGAAAATCAATACTTTAAACGTACACATGACCAGATCTTTAAAAGCCAAAAAGTTACAGCTTTTCTTTTCTAAAAAAAAAAAAAAAAAGTTTTATTGAAGGTTGATTTACAATGTTGTGATAATTTCTGCTTAGAACAAAGTGATTCAGTTATACATACACTCTTTTTCAGATTCTTTTCAAACTAAAATTACAAAACCAAGTGAGGTATCTTAAGGAACAAGTTATCATATTGCATTGGTTGAAAAAGTATACATAATATATGAGAGACTTATAAACTCTTGCACAGTATGATGGTGCTGAAAGCCTGCTCAATAACAAGTCAAAGAAACAGGCACTTCCACTTTCTAATGATGAAATAAATCACTGAATTAAACACAACTGTAAATACAGAAAATGAGCTAATACCTGGTCTGTAGAACTATACTTCAGCCTTACTAATACGGCTGGACTTTCCGTTTTAACTGTATTTATCTGACACTAATATCAACAAACCATCAAAGATCTTTACTGTGAATGTATGGAAACAAACACAGACGGTGAACAAATTTTCTTTGCATCTCAGTTTATCCTGGAATAACTTGTGTTGAAATTTGAGATGACTGTGTAAAATCAATGGTTTATAGCTTCTGCCACTTTGGCATAAATCAGGGCATCAACACTAACAGGCGTCAACACCTACCATATTTTTCACTACCATGCACTTGCAAAGGGGAAAAAAGTCAGTTCTACTTGAGAATGTCTTTTATGGGAGTTCCCTGGTGGTCAAGTGGGTAAAGAATCTGGTATTGTCACTGCTATAGCTCAGGTTCAATCTGTGGCCGTGGAAACTTTTGCATGTCACAGATGAAGCAAAAACAAAAACAGAAACAAAAAAAACTTTGATGAAGCAGTGAAATTAATTAAATCTCGACCCTTAAATATGTGTTAACATTCTGTAAGACAAGATGGGAAGTACATATAAGGCACTTCTGCAGTAAACTATACTTTCACAACTGTCTTTGGAAAAGCATGTGAGTGACTAAGTTGTAAAGTCAATTAGAACACTTCTGATGGAAAGCCATTTTTATCTGAAGTAGATTACTTTCTAAAAACTGAACAAAGCAAGCCTGTCACTTCAAGAAAAACTTACTTTTTGTTGCCGACAATAAAAAAAAAATTTGGGTTTTCAAGCAAAAACTGGTATTTTAGAAAACACGGACAAAGCACCATGAGACTGACAGCTTCCCAGTACTTAACGATTGTTCCGTGGAAATCAGTGGGTTTGTTCACAAATGTGATTTTAAAAAAATGAATAATGAAATATCAATGTGCATATATATGTGGGAAATCTACATAATTCAGTGAACCAATATTTTCCAAATAACCAGTGTACAATGTTACAAAATCATATATAGGTAAAAGTGCAAGACAGACCAACAAAAAGACCACTGCAGTACTTTCAAATTCAATCTTGGAACAAGAACTTAAGATACTACACCAGAGTTCCCGTTCTGGCACAGTGGTTAACAAACCCGACTAGCATCCATGTGGACAAGGGTTTGATCCCTGGCCCTGCTCAGTGGGTTAAGGATCTGGCATTGCCGTGAACTGCAGTGGAAGTCGCAGACACAGCTCGGATCCCACGTTGCTGTGGCTGTGGTGTAGCTTGGCAGCTGTAGCTCCAATTAGACCCCTAGCCTGGGAACCTCCATATGCCACAAGTGCAGCCCTCAAAAGGGGTGGGGGTGGGGGGGAAGACACTACACCCATTACACCATTTGTCAAGTTTTGGTATAGTATCTGTAATTATCTAAAAAGGATATTAAAATACTCCTTCCTTTTCTAAATACGTATGAGTATGGCTTTCTTTACATGTTTCAAAAAACTACATTCTACAAAGCCACCATTAAAGAGATTTATAAAACTGTAAATAATGTCATTTCCCACTAATTTTCTTTTTTTAAAAAAATAGTTAAAATGCTATTTATATCAACATGTAATGGGTTTAGAATTGCAATTTTGACATTTTTAAAAATTCCTCAGTTTTAATAACTAATGAGATATATATGACCTACATAAACAAATGTTCTTTAGAGTTTCCAATAACTTCTAAGAAGGTAAAGGATCCAGAGTTCATAGAGAATCACTTGCTCGAGAGGGACTACTAATGAAATCACAAGAGAAAAGTTAAAAAGTCATCCCCACAAATGAGGAAAAATTCTGAACTGGAAAGAGCTGACACATGATAGTCAAAAGGTAGAGAGTTTCTTTGGGTGATTACATAAATGGTCTAAAATTGCTGCAGTAATGGCGGCACAACTCTGTACATGTACTAAAAGCTACTAAATTTATACTTTAAGTTTCTGAGTTTTACGGTATGTGAATTATATCTCAATAAAGCTACCATAAAAAAATAAACATATCTATCATATAATCCAGCAATGCCAATTTCAGTTATATATTCAAAATTAATTTAAATATATGCCCACACATAGATTCAAAACAGAATTAATCATAGCAACTTCACTCATGGTAGCCAAAAGCCATAAATAATCCAAGTGGATAAACAAATTATGTAGTATACTCATACAATAGAATACTACTTGAGGCATGGGGGAGGAAGGGAGGGGATAAATTACAAATACATGCAGTAACACAAATGAATTCAACAACTTTATGTTGAGTGACATAAACAAGTATTCATATGGAATTCCATGTATTCACATGGAGCTCTAGAAAAGATTTATACAATATATAATGATAAAAAGCAGATCAACAATGGTTGTCTAGGGTGATTATGTTTGCAAGATTGTCTGCAAAAATTCTAAGGGTACTTGTTGGTCATAGGTGTATAATTCTATTAAAATTCATGAAAACATATACTTTAAACCAGTGTGTCTTATTATATCCCATAAAATTAATTTTTTAAGTCTCCATATGTCTTGGCTGTGGCCCTAGAAAGATTTAAAAAAAAAAAAGGACTTGAATTATTATTATTATTATTTTTTTTAATGTCTTTTTGCCATTTCTTTGGCCGCTCCCGCAGCATACGGAGGTTCCCAGGCTAGGGGGTCAAATCGGAGCTGTAGCCACCGGCCTACACCAGAGCCACAGCAACGCAGGATCCGAGCCGCGTCTGCAACCTACACCACAGCTCACAGCAACGCCGGATCCTTAAACCACTGAGCAAGGCCAGGGATTGAACCCGCAACCTCATGGTTCTTAGTTGGATTCGTTAACCACTGTGCCACGACGGGAACTCCAGGACTTTAATTATCAAATGAATCTAGAAATTTCACATAGTACCAGGTCAGTACAGCAAAGTATATTTAAATATGTTAGAAACAAACAACTAACTACAAAGTAGAAACTTTAAATGTATTATTAAAATATCTGATCACAAAACATGAAATATGTAAGAATAAGACGCATGAAAGTCATATAAGAACTTTACATTATGGGTAAAAATTTGAGAACACCTATATGAACATAAATATGTACATGATGATCATAAACCAGCAGGCTCAATGTTAAGACATCCATTCTCACTAAATGACCTACATATTTGATACAATCTCTAATATAATTCAAGGCTTTTTAAGAGATAGACAAGCTAATTCTAAAATTTACATGTAAGTATAAAGGATCTAAAATAATAAAACAAACTTGAAAAAGAACTAAGAACATTCATACTATCTCATTTCAAAACTCACTATTAAAGCTGCAGTAGTAAGTACAGTACAGATGTAAAGATATACAGATCAATGTAACAGAAGACATTTCAAAAACAGATTCAAACTTTTTTTCTTTTGCTTTTTAGGGCTGCACCCACGGCATATGGAGGTTCCCAAGCTAGGGGTCCAATTGGAGCTGCAGCTGCTGGCCTACACAACAGCCACAGCAATGTGGACTCCAAGCTGCATCTGAGACCTACACCACAGCTCATGACAAAGCCGGATCCTTAACCCACTGAGCAGAGCCAGGGATCGAACCCGCAACCTCATGGTTCCTAGTTGGATTCTTTTCCACGATGCCATGACTGGAACTCCCCAAATTTAATTTTTGACTTTCAAGCAAAATACCAATTAATCTAATGTAGAAAGGAAAATCTCTAACAAATGTTTTCTGGCTAGATATTCAGAGAGGGGAAGGGGAAAGAGGCAGAACTTTCCCTTTCATCTCATTCACTCCTCTATATATTTACTATGGTCTCATGAGTTATTTCTTTCATTCTAGAGGTTACAATTTGTACTACTAAAGCTTTAGAATAAGATATTTCTTCAAAGAACACTGATTCTTTTTAGTAGAAGACAGTATTTAGAAACTTAAGATCTGGGTGCGAGGAACACGTAGTTCAGCAGACCAAGCAAGGAAATATAAGAATATACCAGTGTATGCAGGTACATGTGTGGGTACAAAAGGGGGGAAGGGAAGGGTAGGGTGGGAGGAAGAGAATATGAATATGAATAAATAAAACCAATTCTTTTCCTTCATTAAATCCAACCATCAGCATGGGCTTCTAATTTTTCTTCAGTCCATAATAAACAGTAAATTAGCATAGTTGTTAAAGAACACATCTAGAGAGATGTGCTTATTACACAAACAAGTGAGATTTAACTTTGGAAGGAAGATAATTCCCAAATAAAACTATGAAGCTTGATAATACAAAGGTTAAAGAGAATTAAGTTTTCATCTAATCATGTTTTTGTTTTTGTTTTTTTTTTTAAGGGCCCCAACCGTTTCATATGGAAGTTCCTGGGACTAGGGACCAAATCGGAGCTTGTAGCTGCAAGCTTACGACAGAGCAACGCAGGATCCGAGCTGCCTCTGTAACCCACTCTGCAGCTTGCAGCAACACTGGATCCTTAACCCACTAAGTGAGGCCAGGGATCAAACCTGCATCCTCATGAATACTAGTAGGGTTCTTTTTTTTTAGGGCTGCACCTGTGGCATAGGGAAGTTTACAGACTAGGGGTCAAAAAGGAGCCACACCTGACAGCACAGCCACACCAAGACCAGATCCAAGCCACCTCTGCGACCTACACCACAGCTCACAGCAAAGCCGTGTCCATGACCCACTGAGAAAGGCCAGGGATCAAATCTGCATCCTCATGGATATTAGTTGGATTCATTTTCGCTGTGCCACAACGGGAACTCCCACTAGTCAGGTTAACTTGCCACAACAGGAACTCCTAATCATGTTTTTCAAACTAAGGACCAAAACCCATCAGTAGGATCATAAAATCAATTTGAAGTATGAAAATTGCCTTTAAAAAAAGAATAAGAAAAAACAAAAAAGAAAAATCACAGCACATCAAGTCATTAAGGGTGAATTCTGTTTCATATATATGCATGTAGTATATAAGATGTGATGTCTTTCTGTGGATCATAATTAAAAGATCTAAACTGATTTAATATAACAAGAAACTGATGACTCCTAACTATGACAGCATAACACTATTTAAGTATGAACAGAGAAAAAGGAGTTCCCGTAGTGGTGCAGTAGAAACGAATCCGACTAGGAACCATGAGGTTTTGGGTTCGATCCCTGGCTTTGCTCAGTGGGTTAGGTTCCGGCATTGCCCTGAGCTGTGGTGTAGGTTGCAGACAGAGCTCAGATCCTGCATTGCTGTGGCTATGGTGTAGGCCGGCAGCTCGGCAGCTGTAGCTCTGTTTAGACCCCCAACCTGGGAACTTTCACATGCTGCGGGTATAACCCAAAAAAAAAGGAAAAAAAAAAAAAAAACCCCACAAAAAACAAAAAAGAACAGAGAAAAAGACCATTTTGTTATGGGAAAATTCTAGAAACCAACTATTTAGAAAAGTACAGAGATCACTGGTATAAAGAAAATATATTTTACTTGTGAGGCCTTCCTTCACTTCAAATGTGTATCAGAAATCTCATCATGCTAAGAGCATAAAGACCCTGTACAAACAATTCCTGAGTGCTCTTACTGACAATTACATAATTTTGAAATGAGGGAAGTGGTAAATTACTGAGTCATAAAGTCTGGATTTGAAACAGACCAGAGATTTCATTCCTTCTGTTATGGGCTGAGCTTGTGTGCCCTAAAATTCCTATTGGAAGCCCTAAGGCTGACAATCTGAGAATGTAATCATATTTGGAGATAGGGCCTTTAAAGAGGTAATTAAAGTCAAAGTGGGGTTATCAGGATGGGCCCCAATCCAAATATGGGCCCCAATCCAAAAATTAAAATAAATGGTGTCCTTAAAAGATGAGGAGATTACAACACAGACACCAAGGGGCAACCATATGAGGACACAGCAAGAAGCCTTGACAATCTGCAAGTCAAGGAGTGAACTTGACTCAAAAAAAAATCCAACCTGGAAACACCTTGATCTTAGACTTCTAACTGCCAGAACTGTGAGAAAGTAAACTTCTGTTTTTTAAGCTATCTAATCTGTGATATTTTGTTATGGCAGACTATTATTATATACACTAGTAAACTAATACACATCTGTTACATAAACATATGTTTAAATTATCTGAATACTCTCATGACTAATTTATGCCAAACTAAGATTAGAATACAGATTAAAACTTATTAGCAATATAAAATGGGACAGTGGGAGTTCCCGTCATGGCGCAGTGGTTAACGAATCCGACTAGGAACCATGAGGTTGCGGGTTCGGTCCCTGCCCTTGCTCAGTGGGTTAACGATCCGGTGTTGCCGTGAGCTGTGGTGTAGGTTGCAGACGCGGCTCGGATCCCGCGTTGCTGTGGCTCTGGCGTAGGCCGGTGGCTACAGCTCCGATTGGACCCCTAGCCTGGGAACCTCCATATGCCACGGGAGCGGCCCAAGAAATAGCAACAACAACAACAACAACAACAACAACAACAACAACAAAGACAAAAGACAAAAATAAAATAAAATAAAATGGGACAGTGATAGTAAACTGGCAAGAATACCAGTAGCCATTCAAACTAAAAATCATAATACTAAAATAGAGCAAAAAGGTTGGCTAATATGCAGAGACCAATTTTCAAAGAAGCAGACTCCTAAGACAAGCATGAAAGCAAGTCAGACACCTTAGAAGGAAGACAGCTCAAAAGAGAAAGCAAGAAGTCTTGTCTAAAAAGTTCAATTCTGGAGTTCCACTGTGGTGCAACGGGATCAGTGGCATCTTGGGAGTGTTGGGACACAGGTTCGATCCCCAGTCCAACACCAGTGGGTTAAGGATCTGGCATTATGGCAGCTATGGCTTATGCTGCAACTGTGGCCCGGATCTGATCCCTAGCCCAGGAACTCCACATGCCACGGGGAAGCCAAAAAATTAAAATAAATAGATAAATAAATAAAAAGTTCAATTCTGACTACATAATTCTGAAAGTCCAAAAGAGACTTAAGAAATTAAGAAACCAGTGGCAGCATAGGGAGTTATCTAATTTGGTTTTTAAAAAGGATACTTGGAAAAATAAGAGAAGTAGTCTTTTATCCAGTCAGAAAGACTTAAGAAAGAGGATGATGATATATGCAAAAAAACACTAGGTGAAAAACTTTCCTAGAAAAAGAATAAGCTTCAAATTTCGAGCTGATGATAGAATATAAATAAATGAAAAAACAAGCATAGGAAGACTCAATTCTTATTTACTGTCATCAAGAAAAATTTTCAGTCCTTACACAAGATAAGTGATGCTATAAAGAAAGTATCTTGGCTACTCTGACATAGAATGGTATAGGAAAAAAGAGCATAAGTATCAGAGTCAAACTGCACTTGGGTTTAAATCTCAGTATTATCACTTACTGGAAAGGTAGTAGTGCACAATGACTAATAATGTAGGCTCTGACAAGGGTATCTGGGTTTCAATTTCAGTGTTGCTACTTAAAGTTAAATAACCCTGTACAAGTTATTTAAGGCTATGTTTCCTCACATGTAATACAGCGATGATAGCAACTACATCATATGGTTTGAAGGCTTAAAGAACTTATTAACTTAAAGCACCAAGAACAATGCAGGACATACAGTAAGTGCTCAATTAACTGTTGTTGTATTTGTTTCTTATTGTTATATTTTACACTTGCCAAGCTATTTATTATAATTATAATTGTTATAATTAACATTGTACAAGTTACCTAAACTCACTAAGTCTCAGTTTTTCTCTTCTGTAAAATGTCAAAAGATGGTTATAAGGATTGAAATGATACTGGATATAAACATTCCGCATTTATAAAATATTCAAATAATATTCAATAAACATCAGCTACAAACTCCTACACCAATTTTTTAGTTTAATTTTTATTTCTTACTGGAGTATAGTTGATTTACAATGTTGTGTTAATTTCAGGTGTTCAGCAAAGTGATTCAGTTATACCCTGTAAAAATTTTGAAAAAGACAACATTGTATTTAAAATATGAACATAAAAGTAAGCATTGTATGGAAACACAGTAAAATTTTAGAATGTAATCAAGAAGACGGTTTAATAACAATGTAGATAAGAAATAACAATTAGAACCCAGAATAAGCTCATTAGGAATAATACATGACAAGATAATCTTTTAATTTACTTCTAACATAGAATTAGTTGACTGGGAAAAGAAACAGTACACCCTCATTTCAGTAAGGTATTCAAGTACTAATTTTCATAATAATTTTATAGAATATAATAATGAAATCTGGGATGAACCACAGTACAATTAAATAAATTTGTAGCTGTTGGAAAAACTGCTTAAAAATATTAATTAATGAAGAATACATTAGTTTGTAAACAAGTTTTTAGTAATCCTATCCTATTTAAGATCTCTTAGTAAATAGGCATCAATGAAAAATCCTGCATTTTGGTTAAAAATAAATAAATCGAGAGCAATTTCTATTAAAACAACAACAACAAAAAAAAAAACCAAGTCAAAAAGATACATGCAGTGTTCCCGCTGTGACACAATAGAATCGATGGCATCTTTGCAACACCAGGACGCAGGTCTGATCCTCAGCCCAGTTCGGTGGGTTAAAAGATCCAGCACTGCCACACCTGTGGCATAGGTCACAACTATGGCTTGGAAATGAGCCCTGGTCTAGAAACTCCATATGCCACAGGGTGGCAAAAAAAAAAAAAAAGATACATGCACCCCAGTGTTCATATCAGCACTATTTACAATAGTCAAAACACAGAAGCAATCTAAGTGTCCATCAACCGATGAATGGATAAAGATGTGGTATACATACACAATGGAATGTTAACCATAAAAAATAATTAAATAATGCCATTTGCAGCAACATGGATGGACCTAGGGGTTATCATACTAAGTGAAATAAGATAGAAAAAGACAAATATGATATGATATCACTCACATATGAAATCTAAAAAAGAAAATGATACAAATGACCTTATTTACAAAACAGACTCACAGACAGAGAAAAACTCATGGTTACTGAAAGGAAAAAGAGCAGGGGGATAAACTAGGAGTTTGGTATTAAAAAGGAGTTTCCGCAGTGGCAAAATAGCTTGAGGATGCTACCGCAGGAGTTCCCATTGTGGCTCAGTGGGTCAAGAACCTGACTAGTATCAATAAAGATGCAATCCCTGGCCTCATTCAGTGGGTTAAGAATACAGCACTGCAAGAAGCAATACAAGTCACAGAGATGGCTCAGATCCCACATTGATGTGGCTGTGGCATAGGCTGGCAGCTGCAGCTCCAATTCAACCCCCTCTTGCCTGGGAACTTCCAATATGCCTCAGGTGCAGCCCTAAAAAGATAAAAAAAAAAAAAACAGATTGTGACCTCAACAGCTCTGGTTGCTGCAAAGGCGCAGGTTCAATCCCCTACCTAGCACAGTGGGTTAAAGAATCCAGCACCGCCACAACTACAGCAAAAATGGCAGCTGTGGCTCGGATTCAACCCCTGTCCCAGGAACTTCTGTATGCCACAGGTGCAGCCATTTAAAATAAAACAAACAAACAAAAAAAAAGATACACACTATTACATGCAAAATAGACAACAAGGACCTACAGTATAGCACAGGGAACTATATTCAATACCTCATAATAAACTGTAGTGGAAAAGAACATAAAGAATATATATATACACACACACACACACATATATATATACACACACATACATCTATGTGTAACTAAATCATTTTACTGTACACCTGAAACTAAAACACCGTAAATCACCCATATTTCAATAAAAAACTTCTTAAAAAGAAAGAAAAAAGGAAAACCCTGAGTGTTTTCATTAACATGGGCAAAATTTACTGATCAAAAAAGACATCTAAAACTACAAAAAGAGAAAAAAGCATGATGATATGATGCCATATTAATAGAAGAATGTCTAGATCAAAGAAATTAAGTATGAACAGAAGTCTTCACTTCTGGTTGCTTATTACCTCTCATGAACAAGAGAAAAGGCTGACCAAGATGGTGACCTGTATCATATAATGTCATATAATGAAAACTAGAAATATTTAGCCAGGACAGTGACTGAGGGTTTGCACTTGCATGTGGAAAACAAGAACATATGAAAAAGCAAAGGGTGGAGTTCCCGTCGTGGCGCAGTGGTTAACGAATCCGACTAGGAACCATGAGGTTGCGGGTTCGGTCCCTGCCCTTGCTCAGTGGGTTAATGATCTGGCGTTGCCGTGAGCTGTGGTGTAGGTTGCAGACGCGGCTCGGATCCTGCGTTGCTGTGCCTCTGGCGTAGGCCGGTGGCTACAGCTCCGATTCAATCCCTAACCTGGGAACCTCCATATGCCGCAGGAGCGGCCCAAGAAATAGCAACAACAACAACAAAAGACAAAAAGACAAAAGACAAAAAAAAAAAGCAAAGGGTAGGTATATTTTCTTCAAGATGTGGAAGAATTTTACAACACTGAATTGTTCAGAGAATGAACTGACACAGAGTAATACTCTCATCGACAGAGTCTAATGCCAAACCATTTGGAATGTAAAGATAAAGGAATCCATGTTTCTGGAAGGAATCTGATCTTTGCTACACAATAATACTAGAATACTTCTAGGTTTATATAAATAAACTCCAAAAACTTTTAAAAATTCTATTTAAAATTAACAAAGGGAGTTCCCTGGTGGTCTAGCAGGTAGGATTCAGCACTTTCATTACTGGGGCCTGGGTTTAACCCCTGGTCTGGGAACTGAGATCACTTATCAAGCCGCTATATGCCTCATACAAAAATAAAACCAAGAAATTTTACTTATATTATTAGAAAAAACAAAACCAAATAAAGCCACCAAAACAATGAGGAAAATTCTATAAACACAGAATGCTTTTTTTTTTTCCTGGCTGCACCTGTGGCATGTGGAAGTTCCTAGGCTAGGGAATCAAACCTTCCCACAACAGTGACCCAAGACTCTGAAGTGATAACACTGGGTCCTTAACCTGCTGCACCACAAGAGAACTCCTGAACATAGAATACTTCTAAATCTTGGCCAATGGTTCACAGGAACTAGGTTTTGTTAGTTCTATGACGACAAAATCTATCACTATGAATAAACCATCACACTTATTTTTCTACTTATAAAAGTGATAAATTTACATTATAACAAAAAACATAAAAACATTTATCATATAAAATATGACATACTTATAAAATATATGATATACTTATCATATATGTATAAATATATATTATGTATTTATATATCATATATATTTGGTTGCTGCTGTGGCATGGGCTCAATCCCTGGCCCAGGAATTTCTAGAGCATGCCTCTGGTGTGGTCAAAATAAATAATAATCCCAAGAAAGAACACAAAGGTAGTCAACAGTGATAACAAAATCCACATAAAATGAATGGTAACACTATCCATTTAGAGAGCGCAATACAATTTCTCAAACTGCTTTTCCATCTGTTTGCCATTTAATTTAAAAACAACTCTGAGGGGAGTTCCTACCTTGGCTCAGAAGTAACAAATCCGACTAGGATCCATGAGGACGCAGGTTTGATCTCTGGCCTCACTCAGTGGGTTAAGGATCCGGCATTGCCATGATGCCATGAGCTGTGGTGTAGGTCACAGATGTGGCTCAGATCCTGTGTTGCTGTGGCTGTGGTGTGAGCCAGCAGCTAGAGCTTCGATTTGACCCCTAGCCTGGGAACCTCCATACGCAATGGGTGTGGCTCTAGAAAGACTTGAAAGAAGGAAGGGAAGGGAAGGGAAGGGAAGAAAGATAGAAAACGACTCTGAGGCATAAAAAGCGGTTAATATTAGTCCCATTTTACTGTCTTCCTGAGGCTCAGAGGGGCAAATGACTTTCCTTAGATCATTCAAATTGGTTCCAGCGTATACATCTGGGGGTCAGTGTCCATTCTTTCTTTAATAACTGTTTTCTCTTTAATGAATAACATTTGCATTGTACAAATGTTAGAATTCAGATAGACAAGAGAAACTATGCCATAATTAGACAATGTATTAATATTAACATAAAACTTTAACTCATCTTTGAAACAAAAAAAAAGGAAGGGGAAAAACAACTCAGGTAAATAAATAAGAAAAAATTTCTTTTACTTGTCATAAATAGTATGATGAAAAAACAGAAGGCTAAGTAGATCAGTTAAGTAGAATGAATAATGTTTTCTTGACTGGCCATTAATTATTTTACATGTAAATACTCTTAACATCAAAAAGTGGGCTCCAGGAGTTCCCGTCGTGGCGCAGTGGTTAATGAATCCGACTAGGAACCATGAGGTTGCGGGTTCGGTCCCTGCTCTTGCACAGTGGGTTAACGATCCGGCGTTGCCGTGAGCTGTGGTATAGGTTGCAGAAGCGGCTCGGATCCCGCGTTGCTGTGGCTCTGGCGTAGGCTGGTGGCTACAGCTCCGATTCAACCCCTAGCCTGGGAACCTCCATATGCCGTGGGAGCGGCCCAAGAAATAGCAACAACAACAACAACAAAAAGACAAAAAGACAAAAAATAAAAAAAAATAAAAAATAAAAAAGTGGGCTCCAGCAATACTGAATTTCTCTCTCTTTTTTTTTTTTTTTTTAAAAAAAAACTACACTGTAAGCATGGGGAAATTGTTAGGCCAAGCAGGGCTCAAACTTGTGCGGCAGCAACTTGAGCCACAGCAGTGACAACTCCAGATCTTTAACCTCCTGAGCCACCAGGGAACTCCTTAAGTTCTCATCTTCACATGCTTAAAAAACAACCCAAACTTCACTTTTAATGTTATAAGTAAGGTAAAGCGTTTACCTTGGGTGTGCTTCCTTTAATAAATTTTTTAATTGAAGACAATAAGCCGGTTTCATTCTTCGGTGGTTTTTCTCCTCCTGAAGGCAGGCTATCGTCAACCTCTGAGTATTTCCTCTTTGCTCTGGCAGTGCGTTGTGTTTGGATTTGATTTGATTGCTGAGAAGCTTTCCGTGTTCTCAGCCTCATGTTTTATGGGTGCCACATGTAAAACTGTAAGAGAAAAATAATAAGGGTTATTACAATTAAACCTAGCGTACTGACATGTGCCCAGCTTATATAACAAAAATCTCATTAAAAAGAAGTCCAAGTCTATAGGAGATTGAAATGAGAAACCTAATATTTTAATTCTAAGGCATAAACGCTCTGAACTCTATAAACATTCTCTCAGATAACCTTCCCACAACTTCATATGCTATGATCAAATTAATAAAGAGTAACACCAAAGAGTGTGCATGTTTCTTCAAGAGCACTATGTTGCCTCCACCCATGCCAACATTATCATTCATTTAATCTCTCATTCATTCATTCATTCAACAAATATTTACTGGGCACTTAACCACATTCTAGGCACTGGGGTAGGTAAATATCTAGTAAAACAACCCTCTGGAGCTCACAATGTAATGGAAAATACCCTTAGTCAACAAATTAATTCATGAGTTTATACTAATAATAACAATTCTATTGATCAACAAGCATACAAGTTTAATAAGAATGGCTGGATGGTACAATCACTATGGAAAACAGTATGGAGGTACCTCAGGAAACTAAATATAGAATTACCATATAATCCAGCAATCCCACTCCTGGGCACACATATGGACAAAACTTTAACTGAAAAAGACACATTCAAGCCTATTTTCACTGCAGCACTATTCATAATAGCCGAAACATGGAAACAAATGTCCATCAACAGATGAATGAATTAAGATGTGGTACACATACACAATGGAATACTACTCAGCCATGAAAAAGAACAAAATAATGCTCTTTGAAGCAACATGGATGGAACTAGAGACTCTCATACTAAGTGAAGTAAGTCAGAAAGAGAAAGACAAATACCATATGGTATTACTTACATCTGGAATCTAATATATAGCACAAATGAACCTATCTACAGAAAAGAAACAAACTCATGGTAGTGGAGAGCATACTTGTGGTTGTCAAGGAGGAGGGAGTGGGATGGACTGGGAGTTTGGGGTTAGTAAATGCAAACTGTTGCATTTAGAGCAGATAAGCAATGAGACCTTGCTGTATAGCATAGGGAACTATATTTAACCACGTGTGATGGAACATGTTGGAGAATAATGTGAGAAAAAGAATACACACACACACATATATGTACGACTGACTGTACAGCAGAAATTGACAGAACATTGTAAATCAACTGTAATAATAAATTTTTAAAAAAGTGGCCCCCCCAAAAAAAACTTCACCAAAAAAGTCCTAAAGTATCTCTCCAAATTACTGTTTTCATCACCAAATGGTGCTCAGTTTTTAGTTGTGATCCCCAAATAAAATAAATATTGCCTTTTCTCCTAAGGAGTCAATGTGAACTTCTAAAGGGATTTACTCAAGGCATGTATTATTTACCTAAAAACCCTATTTAGTAAAATAATCTTATTATGAGGGAAAAGAGTCTGCAAAATACATATAATTGAATCACTGTGCTTTATGCCTGAAACTAACATGATACTGTAAATCAGCTATACTTCAATAAAATAATTTTAAAATAAAAAAGAAATAGGAGTTCCGTGGTGGCCTAGCAGGGTAAGGTTCTGACATTGTTACTGCTATGGCTCAGGTCACTGGCATGGCACAGGTTCAATCCCTGGCTTCTGCATGCTGTGGGCATGGTCAATAAGTAAATTAAAAGTATTTTAAATAAAATAAAAACCCTATTTACAGTACATAAATTTTGTCTTAATTCCTTTGTTCTTCACCACAGCACTCCTCAGAAAACTACCGATACATAGCAAATGTATGGGAGAATTTCCCAAAAATAAAGTTATTTTTATTCAACTTTTGTAAAATGTTTTTGAAATATTTTCAAAAATACCTACAAGTGAACCTATCTTAAACCTAGAATCATTACATGGAAATTATAAAAACTTATCAAATAATATACTGATATAAAGTAGGCCTTACTAAAGACATAAGGGCTAGTTAAGTCCTATGAGGTTCAGCTCATTAAAATTTAAATACTTACTGAACATCTGATACAAAAATGGTGATAAATGGGTAAAAATGATAATCTCGTCCCATGAAAATCAAAAAGTCTAGCAGGTAATCATATATACATATCATAGTGTATATATAAAATGCTAGATCATTCTTTATGGAGAAAATAAAGGTTTTGGGAAAGTTTAAGAGAATGATCTTTTGAACTTAAAAATAACCAGTGGATATTCACTGGAAAGAAAAACAAGTACATTTAAAGAAGAAAGCTGAAATGCAGAGTTTTGACCAATTCCAATAGTAAGTTATAAAAAGTATACTTAACAGGTCTAAAAGAGATGGAACAGTCAAGCACTCATAAACTTTCAAAATGGACCACTCACAAAACAGATCCAGAAAACACACACTTTTCAATTTCACATGGTCTGTCTCTGTGAGATAGACCATATGCTGGGCCTGAAAACAAATTTTGAAATTTTTTTTTTTTTTTTTTTTTTTGTCTTTTGTCTTTTTTGTTGTTGTGTTGTTGTTGTTGTTGTTGCTATTTCTTGGGCCGCTCCCGCGGCATATGGAGGTTCCCAGGCTAGGGGTTGAATCGGAACTGGAGCCACTGGCCTACGCCAGAGCCACAGCAACGCGGGATCCGAGCCGCGTCTGCAACCTACACCACAGCTCACGGCAACGCCAGATCGTTAACCCACTGAGCAAGGGCAGGGACCGAACCCGCAACCTCATGGTTCCTAGTCGGATTCGTTAACCACTGCGCCACGACGGGAACTCCTGAAAAATTTTAAGACTAAAATCTCACAGGAGTTCCCATCGTGGTGCCATGGTTAATGAATCCGACTAGGAACCATGAGGTTGCGGGTTCGGTCCCTGGCCTTGCTCAGGGGGTTAAGGATATTGCACTGCCGTGAACTGTGGTGTAGGTTGCAGACATGGCTCGGATCCTGCATTGATGTGGCTCTGGTGTAGGCCAGTGGCTACAAATCCGATTAGACCCCTAAACTGAGAACTTCCATGTGCCATGGGAGCAGCCCAAGAAATGGCAAAAAAAGACAAAAAAATAACAAAAAAACAACTTACAAAGTATGTTCTTTGACCACAATTATTAATCAAAAACAAACAAAAAAATTTTTTTGGCCACACCCAAGGCATGCAGAAGTTCTGGAGCCAAGAATCAAACCCACACTGCAGCTGCAACCCAAGCCACAGAAGTGACAGCGCCAGATCCTTAACCCACTGCACCACCATGGAACTCTCCTCAAAATCTTAGACAGTACCACATACTTGAAATTTTCTTAAATTTATAAACCACGAGTCAAAAAAAAAAAAAAAATTCACAAGGGAAATACAAAGTATTTAGAAATGAAAAACAACAGAAACAGAGCATATCAAAATTTCTGGTAATTCTGTAATAAACAGCACTTAGAGGGAAATTATAAACATGCATGCACATAACAAGAGTCCCCAAATATATACAATCTAAAATGAAAAACAGGCAATTGAACAAAAGGTGGAGACCTTAATACTGCACTTTCAATAATGAATAGAAGAGTTTCCTCAGGTCTCAGGAAGTTAAGGATCTGGCATTGTCTTTGTTGTGGCTCTGGTTACTGCTGTGGTGCAGGTTCGATCCCTGGCCCAGGAACTTCCACATGCCACAGGTGAGGACAAAAAATAAAAAGAAGCCCTCTCCCACATAATGCATAAAACATCTAGATAAAAGATCAACAAAGAAATAGAAGAACTGAACAATCCTTGAGACTTAAGAGACATATATATGTAATACTCCACTCAAGAACAAAAAACACGTTTTTCTCAACTTACGTATATTCTCAATGACTGACTACAAACTATACAAAACAAGTCTCATTTAAAAGGGCTGAAATCATACAAGTCTAGAATCTCCAACCATACTGGAATTAGAAATCACAAAGAAGGAAATTCTAAGAAATCAATAAATATGCAGAAATTAAACAACAAACTCATAAATAAACACTGTCAAAGACGAAATCACAAGGAGAATTAGAAAATACTTCACTACAAATGAACACTAAAACACAACACATGAAAACTCATGGGATGTCCCCAAAAGCAGTGCTCAGAGGGAAATTTAGAGCTGAAAATACCAGTATTTTTTTAAAAGACTTCAAATCAACTTTTCAAAAAGCCTTTTAGCAGGCTTAAAAAAATAGGAAGAGAAAAGTAAACTAAATCTAAAGCAAGTATAAGAAAGAACATTATGAGAAATAGAGGAGAACAAAGTTCCCGTCATGGCTCAGCAGTAAACAAACCCGACTAGTATCCATGAGGACGCAGGTTTGATCCCTGGCCTTGCTCAGTGGGTTAAGGATATTGCACTACCATGAACTGTGATGTAGATCACACACGAAGATCAGACCCCACACTGCTGTGATTGTGGCTGGCAGCTACAGCTCCAAATTGCTGGAGCTAGCCTTGGAACCTCCATATGCTGTGGCTGCAGTCTTAGAAAAAAAGAAGAAGAAGAAATAGAGGAGAAAGAGGAGAATTAAATCAGATACATTTTTCTGAAATCAATGAAGCCAAAAGTTGGTTCTCTGAAAAGGTCAACAAAATTGACAATTTTTTTTCCTTTTTATGGATGCACCTGCTGCACATGAAAGTTCCAGGCTATGGGTCATACTGAAGCTGCACCCTATACCACAATCAAAATAAAATCAGACCTCAGTCACAACTGTGAACTACTACACAGCTTGAGACAATGCTGGAGCCTTAACTCACTGGGCAAAGCCAGGGATTGGATCCACATCCTCACAGAGACTACATCAGGTTCTTAAACCACTGAGCCACAAAAGGAATTCAAAAACTGACAAATCATTTGTTTTGTCTTTTTTTTTTTTTGGTCTTTTTGCCTTTTCTAGGGCCACACCTATGGCATATGGAGGTGGGGGTCTAATCAGATCTGTAGCCACCAGCCTACGCCACAGCCACAGCAACGCGGGATCCGAGCCGTGTCTGCGACCTACACCACAGCTCACGGCAACGCCAGATCCTTAACCCACTGAGCAAGGCCAGGGATCGAACCTGCAACCTCATGGTTCCTAGTCGGATTTGTTAACCACTGAGCCACGATGGGAACTCGAACAAATCTTCAGAATTAGCCAAGAAAAAAGGAGAAAAATCTACCTACAAAAATCAGGAATGAATGAATATTAATACCAAACTTACAGAAATAAAATGTATTATAAGGGAATACTATAAAAAACTGTACACCAACTAATGAGATAACCTAACCTAGATTCAATGGACACTTTTCTAGAAAGACACAACAAAAATAGACACAAGCTCTGATCACAATGGCATGAAACCAGAAATCAACAACAGAAGAAGAAATTAGAAGAAACTAACTACATGGAGACTAAACAACATGCTACTAAAAAACCCATGGGTCAATGAGGAAATCAAAAAGGAAATTAAAAAATACCTCGAGACAAATGATAATGAAGACACAACCATTCAAAATCTACAGGATGCTACATAAGCAGTGCTTAGAGTGAAATTCACAGTAATACAGATCTTCCTCAAAAAAGAAAAATCTCAAATTGAAAACTTAACCCACCTCCTAAATGAATTAGAAAAAGAACAAACAAAACCTAACATCAGCAGAAGGAAGGAAATCATAAAGATCAGAGAGGAAATCAGTAAAACAGAGATTCACAAAAAACAACAGAAAAAAAATCAATAAAACCAAGAGCTGATTCTTTGAAAAGGTAAACAAAACTGACAAACCTCTGGCCAGACTCACCAAGAAGATGAGGGAAAAAACCTGAAAACAAAAAAAATAAGAAATGAAAAAGGAGAAATCACAATGGATACTGCAGAAACACAAAAAACCATAAGATAATACTATGAACAATTATATGCCAACAAATCTGACAACCTAGAAGAAAGAGAAAACTTTCTAGAGACAGCCTGCCAAAAATGAATCAAGAAGAAATAGATCAACTGAACAGATGGATCTCTAGAAGTGAAATTGAATGTGTAATAAACACAGTCCCTACAAACGAAAAGTCCAGTACCAGATGGTTTCACAGGTAAATTCTACCCAACATATAAAGAGGAACTCATACCCATCCTCCTTAAACTTTTCCAAAATGTTGAAGGAGAAGGAACACTCCCAAAGACATTCTATAATGCCACCATCACCCTAATTCCAAAACCAAAGATACCACCAAAAAAGAAAATTACAGGCCACTATCTTTGATGAATATAGATGCAAAAGCTCTCAACAAAATTTTAGCCAAGCAAATCCCACAACACATAAAAAAAAAATCACACACCACGACCATGTGGGAATCATCTCAGGTTCACAAGGATGGTTCAACATACGCAAATCAATCAATATCATAAATCACATTAACAAAAGAAAAGTCAAAAACCACATGATCATTTCAATAGATGCAGAAGAAGCATCTGACGAAGTCCAACATCCACTCATGATAAAAACTCTTACCAAAGTGGGTATAAAGGGGACATACCTTAATATAATAAAAGCCATTTATGACAAGCCCACAGCAAATATAATACTCAATGGAGAAAAGCTGAATGCCTTCACACTAAAATCTAGAACAACACAAAGACGCCCACCCTCACCACTTTTATTCAACATAGTATTGGAAGTCCTAGCCACAGCGACCAGACAAACAAAAGAAATAAAAGGTATCCAAATTGGAAGAAAGTAAAACTGTCACTGTATGCAGATGACATGATACTATATATAGAAAACCCTAACACAAAAACTACTCCAACTGATCAACAAATTCAGCAAAATAGCAGGATACAAGATTAACATGCAGAAATCGGTTGCACTTCTATATACTAACAATGAAATATTACAAAAGGAATACGAAAATACAGTATTTTTAAAAATTGCACCCCAAAAAATTAAATACCTAGGAATAAACCTGACCAAGGAGGTGAAACTTATATGCTGAGAACTATAAGACATTAATCAAGGAAATTAAAGAGCACACAAAGAAATGGATGCTCCTTGGTTAGCAAAATCAATATCATAAAAATGGCCATACTACCCAAAGCAATCTACAGAGTCAATGCAATCCCTATCAAATTACTCATGACAGTTTCCACAGAACTAGAACAAACAATCCAAAAATTTATATGGAACCACAAAAGACCCAGAATTGCCAAAGCAGTCCTGAGGAACCAAAACCAAGCAGGAGGCATTAACTCTTCCAGACTTCAGGCAATATTACAAAGCCACAGTCATCAAGACAGTGTGGTACTGGTACCAAAACAGACAGACAGACCAATAAACAGAATAGAGAATCCAGAAATAAACCCAGTCACCTATGGTCAATTAATCTTCTCCAGAGGAGGCAAGACTATCAAATGGGAAAAAGACAGTCTTTTCAGGAAGTGGTGCTAGAAAAACTGGACAGCTGCATGTAAATCAGTAAAACTGTAACACACCCTCACACCATGCACAAAAATAAACTCAAAATGGCTGAAAGACTTAAAAGTGAGACAAGACACCATCAAACTCCTAGAAGAGAACCTAGGCAAAACACTCTCTGACATCAACCACATAAATGTTTTCACAGGACAGTCTCCCAAGGCACCAGAAACAAAAGCAAAAATAAACCAACGGGACCTAATCAAACTTAAAAGCTCTTGCACAGCAAAGGAAACTGTAAAAAAAACCCAATAAGACACCCCACAGAATAGGAGAAAATAGTTTCAAATGATGCAATTGACGAAGGCTCAATCTCTAAAATATACAAACAACTTACGTAACTCAACAGCAAAAAAGCCAGCAACCCAATGGAAAAACGGACAAAAGACCTGAATAGACATTTCTCCAAAGATATACAGTTGGCCAACAAGCACTTGAAAAAAAGCTCAACATCACTGATTATTAGAGAAATGCAAATCAAAACTACTATGAGGTACCACCTCACACCAGTCAGAATGGCCATCATTAATAAGTTCACAAATAAATGCTGGAGAGGGTGTGGAGAAAAGAGAACCCTCCTGCACTGTTGGTAGGAATGTAAATTGGTGCAACCACTATGGAAAACAGTATGGAGGTACCTCAGAAAACTAAATACAGAACTACCATACGACCCAGCAATCCCACCATTGGGGATATAACCAGACAAAACTTTCCTTGAAAAAGACACATGTACCTTTATGTTCACTGCAGCACTATTCACAATGGCCAAGACATGGAAACAACCTAAACGTCCATCAACAAATGAATGAATGAAGAAGATGTGGTATGTATACACAATGGAATGCTACTCAGCCTTAAAAAAGAACAAAATAACGCCATTTGCAAAATAATGTCATTTTGCCATTTGCACTAATGGAACTAGGGACTCTCATACTAAGTGAAGTAAGTCACAAAGAGAAAGACAAATACCATATACTATCACATACGTAGAATCTAATAACAGCACAAATGAACCTTTCCACAGAAAAGAAACTCATGGACTTGGAGAACAGACTTGTAGTTGCCAAGGGGGAGGGGAAAAGAGTGTGATGGAATGGGAATCTGGGGTTAATAGATGCAAACTATTGCCTTTGGAATGGATAAGCAATAAGATCCTGCTGAATAGCACTAGGAACAATATCTAGTCACTTATGATGGATCATGATGGAGAATAATGTGAGAAAAAGAATGTATGTATGTATGTGTGACCGGGTCACTTTGCTATACAGTAGAAAATTGACAGAACACTATAAACCAGCTATAACGGAAAAAATAAAAGTCATTAAAAAAAGGAAATAAGAAGCAAAGCAGGACTCTGCCCTCTGGAACTCTCCTTTGCCCTCTGGAACTCTCCTTTGCCCTTCCGGCCTCCTCCTCTGCCTCTCCTCTAAGTAAAATCTGAACAAGTTAAGAAAAAAAGGAAATAAAACCTTTCTATAAAATGAAAAAAAAAAAAGACAAGAAAAAAACAGAATATCTGTAATATTCACAGTGATAGACTGAATTAATAATAACAAATACTTGCCCTTAAAGAAAAGCCCAGGCCCAAGTGACTTCACTGGTGAATTTTACCAAATGTTTAAAGAACTAACACCAATCTTACTCAAATTCTTCCAAAAAACAGAAGATCACCTCCCAACTTAAACAATGAGGCAAGCATTACTCTGATATCAAAGTCAAACAAAAACACTTTAAGAAAACTACGAGTCAAGAACATAAAATGGGAAAAGGAAAGTCTATTCAGCAAGCATTGCTGGGAAACCTGGACAGCTGTATGCAAAGCAATGAAACTAGAACACACCCTCACACCATGCACAAAAATAAACTCCAAATGGCTGAAAGACTTAAATATACGACAGGACACCATCAAACTCCTAGAAGAAAACATAGGCAAAACACTCTCTGACATCAACATTATGAATATTTTCTCAGGGCAGTCTCCCAAAGCAATAGAAATTAGAGCAAAAATAAACCCATGGGACCTCATCAAACTGAAAAGCTTTTGCACAGCAAAGGAAACCAAAAAGAAAACAAAAAGACAACTTACAGAATGGGAGAAAATAGTTTCAAATGATGCAACGGACAAGGGCTTAATCTCTAGAATATATAAGCAACTTATACAACCCAATCAATCAATGGAAAAATGGGCAAAAGACCTGAATAGACATTTCTCCAAAGAAGATATACAGATGGCCAACAAACACATGAAAAAATGCTCAACCTCGCTGATTATAAGAGAAATGCAAATCAAAACTACCATGAGATACCACCTCACACCAGTCAGAATGGCCATCATTAATAAATCCACTAATAACAAGTGCTGGAGGGGCTGTGGAGAAAAGGGAACCCTCCTGCACTGCTGGTGGGAAAGTAAACTGGTACAGCCACTATGGAGAACAGTTTGGAGATACCTTAGAAATCTATACATAGAACTTCCATATGACCCTGCAATCCCACTCTTGGGCATCTATCCGGACAAAGCTCTACTTAAAAGAGACACATGCACCCGCATGTTCATTGCAGCACTATTCACAATAGCCAGGACGTGGAAACAACCCAAATGTCCATCGACAGATGACTGGATTCGGAAGAGGTGGTATATATACACAATGGAATACTACTCAGCCATAAAAAAAGGATGACATAATGCCATTTGCAGCAACATGGATGGAACTAGAGAATCTCATCCTGAGTGAAATGAGCCAGAAAGACAAAGACAAATACCATATGATATCACTTATAACTGGAATCTAATATCCAGCACAAATGAACATCTCCTCAGAAAAGAAAATCATGGACTTGGAGAAGAGACTTGTGGTAGCCTGATGGGAGGGGGAGGGAGTGGGAGGGATCGGGAGCTTGGGCTTATCAGACACAACCTAGAATAGATTTACAAGGAGATCCTGCTGAATAGCATTGAGAACTATGTCTAGATACTCATGTCGCAACAGAAGAAAGGGTGGGGGAAAAAACTGTAACTGCAATGTATACATCTAAGGATAACCTGACCCCCTTGCTGTACAGTGGGAAAATAATAAAAAAAAAAAGAAAACTACGAGTAAAGTTCCTGTAGTGGCTTAGCAGCTTAAGAATGCAACATTGGTTCATCATAAGTGACTACAGAAAAAACAATGTATACTTCTACGTGGAACTAGGTCACCATGCTGTATAGTAGAAAACTGACACAACACTGTAAACTAGCTATAATGGGAAAAAAAAAATCATTATATAAAAAGTTAAAGTAAAATAAAATAAAATTTAAAAAAAAATGTGGATTTTCTGTCGTGGCCCAGCAGAAACAAACCTGACTGGGAACCATGAGGTTGTGGGTTTGATCCCTGGTTGTGAGTTAAGAATCCAGCGTTGCCGTGAGCTGTGGTGTAGTTTGCAGATCCTGCATAGCTATGGCTCTGGAGTACAGTGGTAGCTGCAATTCTGACTGGGCCATTAGCCTGGGAAGCTCCATATGCCGTGGGTGTGATCACCCCCACAAAAAAAATAATAAAAGCAAAGAATGCAACATTGTCTCCATGAGGACATGCAGCCTTACTCAATGGGTTAAGGATTTTGCATTCCCACAAGCCGCAGCAAAGGCCTACAGTTACAGCGCCAATTCACCCCCTAGCCCAGGAACTTCCATATGCAGATTCAGCCATTAAAAAAAAAGAAAACTACAGGTCAATTTTCCTTAGGAAAACAGATACAAATACCCTCAGCAAAATACTAGCTAACCAAACCCACCAGCTTATTAAAATACAGGAGGTCCCGTTGTGGCTCAGCAGGTTACAAACCGAACAGTATCCATGAGGACGCAGGTTTGCTCCCTGGCCATGCTCTGAGTTAAGGATCCAGTGTTGCTATGAGCTGTGGTGCATGTCACAGACGTGGTTCAAATCCCATGTTGCTGTGGCTGTGGGTATGGCGTAGGTTGACAGCTACAGCTCCAATTTGACCCTAGCCTGGGAACTTGAACTTCCAAATGCTGCAGGTACAGCCCTAAAAAGCAAAAAAAAAAAAAAAAAGGATCATACAACATCATGACCAAGTGGGATTTATGCAAGGCTAGTTTAGTATGAAAACTAATCAATCTAATATACCATATTAAAAGATACTCCAAATGATCATATTAATTGATGGAGAAAAGAATGTGACCAGATCCAAAATACTTCCACAATAAAAAATACTCAATAGGAAGTTCCCATCATGGCTCAGCATAAACGAATCTGACTAGCATCTATGAGGATGCAGGTTTGACCCCTGGCCTCGCTCAGTGGGTTAGGGATCCAGTGTTGCCGTGAGCTGTAGTGTAGGTTGCAGACACGGCTTAGATCTGACATTGCTGTGGCTGTGTTGTAGGCCAGCAGCTACAGCTCCAATATGACCTGGGAACCTCCATGTGCCACAGGTTCAGCCCTAAAAAGACCAAAAAACAAACAAACAAACAAAAAGAACAACAAAAAAAGAAAAACAAACCTCAACAAACCAGGAATAGAAAGGAATTCTTCAACCTGATAAAAGACATCTATAAAAACCCCATATTTCATATTGAAAAGCTAAGATTAAGAATAAGACAAGGATGTCTACTCTCACTACTTCTATTCAATATTTTACTGGAGGTTCTAGCCAATTAGGGAAGAAAAAGAAATCCATGTTATAACAGACAAGGTAAAACCATTTCTTTGTAGATGACATGATCTTGTATAAAAAATAAAATCAATAACCAGGTATGAATACTCTTCATATATATTAACATTTTTCTGTTCACCAAAGTACACCAGTGAGAAAATCAAAAGGCAAGCAACAAATTGAGAATATTCACAAAACATATATCCTGTAAAAGAATTTGTATGCAAAATATAAAGCCTTAAAACATAGTAAAAAAAAGGCAACAGAAAAAAATGAACAGAAGATTTGAGAAGATACTTCATAAAATCTAGATGACTGGCCACAAGCATAAGAAATGATACTCAACATTATTCATCATCAGAAGTGCAAGTTAGAAATATAACGGCCTAGTAATCCACATCTACTTGAATTGTAAAAAGACTATATAAATGGCAGCAAGGATGTAGAACAATGAGTGCTCTTGCATTCTGCTGTTGGGAATGTAATTTCAGCAAAAGTTGAGCAATTTCTAATAAACAACACATAGTCCTTTGATCCAATAATTTCACCAAGTTTTGATCCAAGAGAAATGTAAACATGTCCACAATATGCTTTTTTACCAAAATGTTCCAGGCAGCGTAATTTACAACAGCCCCAAAGTGGGAACAACGAAAATGTCCAGCAACAGAAAGATGAGTAATGTTTTGTTTTATACAGTGGAATAATAATCAGAAACAGAAAGCAACAATTACTATTAACATCAAAAACATGAGAGAATCTCACAGACACTAAGCAATGGCAGATCCAAAAGAGAATGCATTTAGTGATACCACTAAAAAGAAATTCTATCAGAGGCAAAAATCATAAAAGGAGAAAAAATATCAGAATAAAAGTTCCCTTGGGGAAAGGAAATGTTCTATACTGTGATAAGGCTGTAAGTTTATTTGTCAAAACTTACAGCTAAGATGTTATGCATTTCAGAGTATATAAATTTTACCTAAACACCTGTAAAAAGTTCTCAGAAACAATAACAATCAGGAAAGAAGGAAGAAGTTGGGAGATCCAATGGAAAAGACAAAACGTTAATTACTATTGAAACCGAGAGATGGTTATATGGAGAGTAAACAATGTTGACACCATTGTTTACTTTGTGCATAGGTTTGATATTTTCCATTACAAAATAAGAACTGGAGTTCTCGTCATGGCTCAGTGGGTTAAGAACCTGACTAGTATCCATGAGGATGAGGGTTCAATCCCTGGTCTTGCTGAGTGGATTAAGGATCCAACATTGCTGTGAGCTGTGGAGTAGGCCAGCAGCTGCAGCTCCTATTTGATCCCCTACCTAGCGTGGGAACTTCCACATGCCACAAGTGAGCCCTTCAAAAGACAAAACAACAACAACAAAAATCCTGACCATCAGAGCTACTAAAAGAGTTCAACACCAAGAATGTTGAACAAAGTCAAAACAGAGTAGAACGGATCAAAGAGAATGTTAGAAAAAGTGGGAAGAGGAATTTAAATTAAGCAATCTCAGAGAACAATCCTCCATATTTTCAAACACTGTAAGAAAACAACAGAAAGCTCCACTAAAGCCAAAACCTATGTTGAACGAAACCTCCATCTAAAAGCTCAGGAAAACAAATTTCACATTAAAAGGTAAAAAAAATCAGGTCAGAGTCCATATAGTTATAATAAGGAAAAAAAAGAGAAGCAGAATAAAATCTTTGGAGTTCCTGTCGTGGCGCAGCAGAAGCGACTCCAACTAGGAATCATGAGGTTGTGGGTTCAATCCCTGGCCTCGCTCAGTGGGTTAAGGCTCCAGTGTTGCCATGAGCTGTGGTGTAGGTCACAGATGTGGCTCAGATTGGGCCTTGCTGTGGCTGTGGCGTAGGCTGACAACTACAGCTCCAATTTGACCCCTAGCCTGGGAAAAAAAGACAAAAGACAAAAAATAAATAAAATAAAATAAAATCTCTAACTTCCTAAAAACAATATAATTACAAAAGGTAACCCCACAAAAACAGATCACAACTGTAAACTACTTCCAAATAAGCTTAAAAACAAATTCAATAGAGTTCCCTGGTGGTTAAAAACACGAATTCAATGGAGTTCCCTAGTGGCTTAGTGGGTTAAGGATCCAGCATTGTCACTGCTGTGGCCCTGGTTACTGCTGTGGCACAGATATGATCCCTGCCCTGGGAACTTTCGTGTGCTATGAGTGTAGCAAAAAAAAAATCTACCAATACAAGAACAAATTAAACCAAAATTCAGGGGGGCAGGGATGAAATGACAACTCAGAAAAAATTAAAGAGCAAAGAAAAAAATTACTTTAGAAGTAAAAGCTGAAAAAAAGAATAAAGAGGAGTTCCCGTCGTGGCGCAGTGGTTAACAAATCCAACTAGGAACCATGAGGCTGCAGGTTTGATCCCTGGCCTTGCTCAGTGGGTTAAGGATTCGGCGTTGCTGTGAGCTGTGGTGTAGGTTGCAGACGCGGCTCAGATCCTGCGTTGCTGTGGCTCTGGCGTAGGCTGGTGGCTACGGCTCTGATTAGACCCCTAGCCTGGGAACCTCCACATGCCGAGGGAGCGGCCCAAGAAATAGCAAAAAAAGACAACAACAAAAAAAAAAAAAAAAAAAAAAAAGAATAAAGAAGTAAATGAGGAGTTCCTATTGTGGCTCAGCAGAAATAAATCTGACTAGTATCCACGAGGATACAGGTTTGACCCCTGGCCTTGCTCAGTGGGTTAAGGATCCAGCATTGCTGTGAGCTGTGGTGTAGGTCACAGATGTGGCTTGGACCTGGCATTGCTGTGGCCTTGGTCTGCCGGGCCAGCAGCTACAGGTCCAATTCGACCCCTAGCCTGGGAACCTCCATATGTCGCAGGTGCAGCCCTAAAAAGACACACACACACACACACACACACACACACACACACACACACACACACACAACACTAAACTTTTCAACAGCAATGCTTCAGGTCAGAAGAAGAATGGAGTAACATTTAAAATACAATAATCAAGGAAAAAACAGTAAACCAAGGATTTTATGTCCAACAAATATAACTTATAAGAATGATTATAGACAAACTATCAACATGCAAGAGTTCTAGGAATAAGCCTACCAGGGAGCCCTTCCTGAAAAAATAGAGCACTTCAGAAAACCCAAATGACTACAGTTATTCCGTAAGAGCCAACAGTGAGCATCAAACATAAAACATACAGTTACTTGCAGTTATGTAATAGCTATATTCTCTGACAATGAAAATGTAGACTCAACCACTTAAAAATGAGGGAAGAGTAGGGAGAACACAGCAAAAAAGTATATAGGGCTTTGATAATCACACGTATTATCCCCAAATCCCCCAGTACTGGCATTGTTATTCCAAGACTGCTGTGAGATAAATATAATTAATATTTAAATTTCTAATTCCAAGTTTGCCATCTACTGAGTCCTTGAGAACCAAGACACAGTACGGAACAAAAAACAGAGATATAAGATAGATAAAGTTAAAATAAAATCCCTGGAATTCTGACTAGGCCAAGTTAACAAATCCTCTCCCTATAAAGCAATATTACAGCTGGACAAAATGACAAAAGCCACCTTATCAGCCCTCTGGAAATCAACCAAAGCATTAAATGATTTGACAGTGCTTATAAAAGTGCTCAACTATGGGTAAAAACATTAGGAGTCTATGCTATTCTTATCTGGGACTGCTCCACTTCCCTGACCCCATCTGCAAGCCCCCAAAGATCGGCAGGCTAAAAGCACTGGCAGCTTTGAGGTTACCATAAAAAAAAGATTCACATGATTTAGAGTAGTTGGACAATGACCACACTTAGTAGCATCATTGTATAAGTGACAATTTTGGCATAAGTAATAATTTTTGTGGCAGAACTAGGAGGGCCAACAGCTCTACTAGCCTGAAGTTGTTAGGTGGTTAGGACAAGAATATCCCTGACTGAGCTAGCATACACGCACAGCAGAGACTAAAAAGGGCCCAAGCTATCCAAAGAGTCTTGGCTAACTCTGCAGCTGCACTTATGAACAAAAGATATAAAAAATGAACCAGTGGAAATAAGAGCTGAAACAGACTTGGGAAAGGCCTGAACTTTGAATGTGCACCCCACACAAATCCATAGGTAGAAACAAGAAGCATTACTTCACAAGATGTGTTCAATAGTTAACGGACTATCGAAGGCTATGCAGACAAGGGTGTATCCCAGTAAGCCAAGCTTAAAAATTTTTAAAACAAAGATTAAAATAAGAAAGAAAAAAAAAAAATAACTAAGTGGAGATACCAGTGGCTACATGCTGCAGGGGGACATATTTCACAGATTTTACCTATGGAAGCTACTAAACAAACAATGACCTTCAAGGGAAAAAGTCCTAAATCCAGAGTGGCTATATGTTAGAGTAAATGGCTGACTTTCAACAAAAAAAATCATGAGAAATGCAAAGAAACAGGAAAATATGACCCAAACTCAGGGGAAAAATACAGTGAATATATATTATGTGCCAGGCTTACAACAACCCAAGGAGAGGAAGGAGTAACTACTTAGTCTACATATGATAAAATTCACTCTTGATCCCTTATGAGTTTGAAAACTTCTCTACTTCAGGTGGACATACCACATTTTTTCTGATTATAAAACATATGTGAGAGGACTTTCGGAGCACAAAAATATGAAAAAAGCTCATGAAATTCCTCAATCCAGAGATGACTGAAATGTGGTTACTATTACTCTGCTGAAACTATATAGATATTTTAATCTACAGTAGTTAGAATTACATTACATCTGTTATGATCTGACTGGTTTCTTCCCTTTTTATATTTGAACTCATTACTAATATTCTTTTAAAAATCCAAGGACATAATTTTTAATGGCCATACAATATTTCAATATACAGATAAATGTTCTACAATTTATATGATCACTGACTTGTTAGAAAAATAAAAATTTTCAAAATTACTAGTATCACCTCGAATCCAATAGCTTTGTATATAAATTTCAGTCCACATATCTGATTTTGTCCTGAAGATAATTTCTTAGGGAATTTATTGGGTCAAAAATTGTTAATGTTTGGTAGTACCTCAGTACCTCTAGGAATACTAGCAAACTGCTTGTTGGAAAGATGGTTTCAACCAGCAGGACAGAAAAAGTACCTATGGCTGAATGCTCATCAAAATTTACTTATTTATTTATTTACTTAACTTACTTACTTATGGCCCACCCAGAGCATGTGGAAGTTTCCAGGCCAGGGATGGAACCTGTACCATAGTTGTAGGCTGCACCACAGCTACAGTTATGCTGGATCCTTAACCCACTGCATCACAAGAGAACTTACCAGGATTTATTTTTAATTTTAAAAATGCTTGCTAATTTACAGTAAACATTACTTTAAATTACAATCATAGGAGTTCTGGCAGGAGCTCAGTGGTAATGAACCAGACTAGTATCCATGAGGATGCGGGTTCGATCCCCAGCCTCACTCATTGGGTTAAGAATCCAATGTTGCATACAGACTTCAGCCACAAGGAGGGCAGACACCAGAAGTAAAAGGCTACAACCCTATTATCTGTAAAAAGATCACCACACCAAAAACCTACAAAAATGAAAAGACAGAGAACTATAACTCAGATGAGGGAGAAAGGAAAAACCCCATAAAATCAGCTAAGTGATGAGAAGATTCTTAGCCTCCAGCAAAAAGACTTTAGATTGTTGATGCTGAAGATGATGCAAGACACTGGAAATAAACTGGAAGCAAAGATGGATAACTTACAGGAAACACTGACCAAAGAGATACAAGATATAAAACTTAAGAAGAGATGCAAAATACAGTAACTGAAATAAAAAATTTACTAGAAGCAAACAACAGCAGAAAACAGGAGGCAGAAGAACGAATAAGCAAGGTGGAGTACAGATGAGTGGAAATTACGGATGCAGAAAAGAGAAAAAAGATTGAAAACAAATGAAGAGAGTCTCAGAGAACTCTGGGATGACGTTAAAAGCACTAACACAGTATATATACACAATGGAATACTACTCGGCCATAAAAAAGAATGACATTATGCCATTTGCAGCAACATGGATGGAACTAGAGAATCTCATACTGAGTGAAATGAGCCAGAAAGACAAAGACAAATACCATATGATATCACTTATAACTGGAATCTAATATTCAGCACAAATGAACATCTCTTCAGAAAAGAAAATCATGGACTTGGAGAAAAGACTTGTGGTTGCCTGATGGGAGGGGGAGGGAATAGGAGGGATCAGGAGCTTGGACTTATCAGACACAACTTAGAATAGATATACAAGGAGATCCTGCTGAATAGCATTGAGAACTTCGTCTAGATACTCATGCTGCAACAGAACAAAGGGTGGGGGGAAAATGTAATTGTAATGTATACATGTAAGGATAACCTGACCCCCTTGCTGTACAGTGGGAAAATAAAAAAATTAAAAAAAAAAAAAAAAGCAGCACCAACATTCCTATTATAGGGGTGCCAGAAGGACAAGAGAGAGAGAAGGGGACAGGAACAGATATTCCAAGAGATAATATTCCAAAAACTTGCCTAACATGGGAAAGGAACCACTCACTCAAATCCAGGAAGCACAACAAGTACCATGTAAAACAAACCCAAGGAGGAATACACCAAGACACATATTAATCAAACTAACCAAAATTAAAGACAAAGAGAAAATCTTGAAAGCAGCTAGGGAAAAGAAACAAATAACATACAAGGGAACCCCGGTTATCAACAGATTTTTCAGCAGAAACTCTGCAGGCCAGAAGGGAATGGCATGATATACTTAACGTGATGAAAGGAAAAAACCTCCAACCAAGATTACTTTACCCAGCAAAGTTCTCATTCAGATTTGAAGGAGAAAGCAAAACCTTCACAGATAAGCAAAAGTTAAGAGAATTCAGCCACACTAAACCAGCCTTACAACAAATACCAAAGGAACTTCACCAGGCAGAAAAGAAAAGACAGCAACAGGAAAGAAAAATTCCGCAAATGACAAAGCTCACCAGTAAAGGTATATATACAGTAAAGATACAAAATCATCCATGCACAATTATACCACCAAAATCAGAAATCATGAGAAGAGGTGGGTACAAATGCAGGACACTGGAGATGAATTTGCAATTAAGAGAACAACAACTTAAAACAATCTCATATGCATGTAGACTCTAATATCAAAACTTCAGCATATCTGCAAACCAAAAATCTACAATTGATGCACAAACAAGGAATCTCTGAAGAAGAAATGTATCTCATAATAAATAAGCACATAATCCACCATGAAGGGGGTCATTTGACATCATTCTTGGAATGCTGAAGTCTTCTTAGAACTGATTCTGATTTCCTCTCCATCAAAGAATTTATGATAATTATAACTAAATAATGCAACTGTACAATTAAATAATACAGTTCTACAATTGCATCATTAATAACCACTTCTCTCCATGGTACAATGTAAGGTCTATAATGTCTTGTATATCACATCACCTAGAATGGTGTAATGCCTATATTAAAAAAAAAAAAAAAAAAAGAAAAAAAAAAAGGATCCGATGTTGCAACCACTATGAGGTACCACAATTACACCAGTCCAGAATGGCCATCATCAAAAAGTCTACAAACAATAAGTGCTGGAGAGGGTGTGAAGAAAAAGGAACCCTAGTACACTGTTGGTGGGATTGTAAATTGGTGCAACCGCTGTGGAAAGCAGTATGGAGATGCCACAGAAAACTAAACACAGAACTACCATTTGATCCAGCAATCCCACTCCTGGGCATCTATCCAGAGAAAACCACAACTCACAAAGACACATGTACTCCCATGTTCACTGCAGCACTATTTGCAATAGCCAAGACATGGAAACAACCTAAATGTCCATTGACAGAGGAGTGGATCAAGAAGAGGTGGTACATATACACAATGGAATATTACTCAGCCATTAAAAAGAACGAAATACCAGCATTTTTAGCAACATGGATGGACCTAGAAATTATCATGCTAAATGAAGTCAGCCATACAATGAGACACCAACATCAAATGCTTTCACTGACATGCGGAATCTGAAAAAAAGGACAGAATGAACTTCTTTGCAGAAGAGATGCTGACTCACAGACATTAAAAAACTTAAGGTCTCAGGAGACAGTTTGGGGAGTGGGGGGATGTGAAAAAAAAAAAAAGAAAGAAAGAAAAAGAAAAAGAAGAATCCTATGTTGCCATGAGCTGTGGTGTATGTCGCAGACACAGCTTGGATCCCAAGCTGATGTGACTGTGGCAGAAGCCGGCAGCTGCAGCTCGACCCGTAGCCTGTGAATTTCTATGTGCCATACATGCAGCCCTAAAAAGCAAATAAATAAATAAATAATAATCATAAATCGTAAAACTAAATGTTTTAATTCTATTTATAGGTTACTCGCATTTCCCATTTTGGTGAATGCCTGTACATGCACTTTTCTCTTTTCTTCTCTAAAAAATCTAAAACACTAAAGTTGAAAAAGACTTCAGTTCAACCTCCCCAACCAAAGTAGAAATCTCTCAGGTAGCATTCCTATCTAACATCTGCTAGAATGTGTAAAGAGACATAAAGTTCACCATTTCACAATGTAAATACTCAGAAATGTTTTTTTTTTTTTGGTCTTTTCTAGGGCAGCAGCCACAGCATATGGAAATTCCCAGGGTAGGGGTCTAATCAGAGCTATAGCTGCCAGCCTACACCACAGCCACAGCAACACAAGATCTGAGCCACGTCTGCGACCTACAGCTCAAGGCAATACCGACCAGATCCTTAACCCACTGATCAAGGCCAGGGATTGAACCTGCAACCTCACGGTTCCTAGTCAGATTCGTTAACCACTGAGCCACGATGGGAATTCCCAGAAATGTTAAATTCTAATCAAAAAAATCTTTTAAAAACAGAACTGAGTAAACCTGCAAATATACACTGCCAATCCCTTATTTAACAAATGTCTAAAGAATTTCTAAGGAGAATTTAACTCCAGCAACTTGGTTAGGCATAACTTTCCTTGTTTTAAACACAAAGTTTTAAAAAAGCTATCATTTTAATACTTAAAAACAGATAGTATATAACTTTTTCAATTTGCCAATTACAGCCTAATTTAGAGGAGTTTAGATATCTTCATTATTTCCTCCCCAACTCTCCCAGATAATGGAACTATATGTAATACTTTAAAATAACCTGTATTTCCAAAGATCTCAATAAATATTTGCTAAATTTAATCTTTACATTTCCTGCAAACTCCTAAAATAAAGACTTCAATGTTAAAGCTTACCTGAATAAACATAATTGGACCAAGTATACTATCAAAGCACTGGGTAAAAAGTATTAGGATGGTTTTCTTGTAGATTTCCTATCTGCTGACTTCAGAAAAACCAATTGCCAACCTACTCTTGTCAAAAATAAAGTATTTTATCTATATTTATTTGAACATGGAAAAGGTAAAAGTGATATATAACCAACAGCTATCCTTTACTAATCACTGTAATCACTGTAATACAAAACACTGTCCTAAGCCCTAAGACATTATTTCACTTAAAACAAATTTGTGTCCATTATTTCCCTTACATTTCATTTGTTTATTTTTTTCAATATTTCCATTTCATGACTGAAAGAAAATGAGATGGAGACAATGACAGAATTGCTTTAATTTCTGGATAATTTTAATAAAAATAATAAGCAATGTAAAAAGTCTATCATCAATGAAAAATTCAAATGAATTAAAGTTATCAAAAGTTTCAAATTCTTATCACCTTCAATTTTTTTTTTTACTTCTGCTCCTTTTCTAAATAGTCATTTACAATGGGTGATTTTTCCTACAAACAAAAGGTTAAGGAAGGTTAAGAGAAGAGGTCTAAGAAAACATAAGAAAAATTACAGAGGAGGTGCTGACCACAAGATAGTTTGGGGGGAACCACAGTGTTTTGGTAAGAGGAAAAAGTAATCTAGGGCCAGTTGAGAAATAATTTCTCTTTCTTTACTATCAGTTTAGCCAATCTGAACCTTTTCCTTTGGTTTAAACCAAGAAGGCAAGAGAGTTTATCCCAAGCAACCTGAGGCCAAAGAAGTTATGGAATTACAAACTACAGCTCTAGAAAAGAGAGCTCCCCTGACTAGTAATTGGAATTCTGCCTTTAAGATTAATTTTTATGTATTAACTGGGTTCTTCCTATGTAAAAAGTTGGGGGGAAAAATACCACTATCAGCATAACAAGAAGAAAAAAAAAAAAAAAACTAAACCAGAGAACTGAACCCACCAGAGAGAGAGCTAAGGACCCAGGTCAATCAAACCAAGATATAAGAAAAAACAAGCCTTGGAGTTCCCTGGTGGCCTAGCAGGATGCTGCTGTGGCTCAGTTTCGATCCCCGGCCCAGGAACTTCCACATGCCACAGGTGTCTTTTTTTTAAAAAAAAAAAAAAAGACAAGCCTTTCCTAGGACAGACAAGATGTAAGCCCTGGCTCACCTGTGGCAGAGCAAGGACAGAGACAGTGATGCCATAAAAGCAAGTAAAAAGAACTTATCTTAAATTCTTACTCCTGGAATTCCCGTTGTGGTGCAGTGGTTAACGAATCCAACTAGGAACCATGAGATTGTGGGTTCAATCCCTGGCCTTGCTCAGTGGGTTAAGGATCCGGCATTGCTGTGAGCCGTGGTGTAGGTCGCAGACGCGGCTCGGATCCCACATTGCTGTGGCTGTGGTATAGGCCAGTGGCTACAGCTCCAGTTAGACCCCTAGCCTGGGAACCTCCATATGCTGTGAGAGCGGCCCTAGAAAAGGCAAAAAGACAAAAAATAAAAATAAAATAAAATAAAATAAATTGTTACTCCTGGGAGTTCCTGTTGTGTTCAGCATTAACAAATCCAGCTAGTATCCATGAGGATGCAGGTTGGATCCCTGGACTCGCTCAGTGGGTTAAGGATCTGGTGTTGCCGTGAGGTGTGGTGCAGTTCACAGGCACAGCTCAGATCCCACAATGCTATGGCTGTGGCATAGGCCAGCAGCTGTAGTTCTGATTTGACCCCTAGCCTGGGAAGTTCCATGTGCTTTAAGTGCGGCTCTAAAAAAAAATCAAAAATAAACAAACAAACAAATAAATTAAATTGCTTCTCCTAAAGGCAAAGTGTGGGCTAGCATAAGCCACTACTACTCTTTAGGAACAGGAGACACAATGGAATCCAGATCTATTTATAGGATCTTTGCCACAGACCTCCACCTGGTGCTCCAGTCTATGGGAACATGAGACTGGAGAGAGTCTTCTGTAATGCAGGGCTGGAAGAACAGAGCAGACTCTACTATGGGGGGAGAGAGTTTAAAAAAAAAAAAAAATCAGAGCCCCAACCAGATACTTCTTCCCATGGTACAAAAACTTTAAGGCTCGGGGAGGGGCAGCAAGTCCAGTCACACACTCCCACTCCAGCATAAGTCTAAACATCATTAAGGATAAGAGCAGAGTGAAAGAAAAATCTCCTCTACCAATCCCTCTAGAGAAAGGGCCAGAAACTATCTTGGGCCCAGGATCTTATACCAGTGCCATCAGAACTCCTACCACTGAGGTAAGTTTTTCCAAAACAGGACCTGTAAAGATACATGGCCTAGTGTGGAGTACAAAGGCAAGATCCCTGAAACAGCCCCACTTCTGATGCCCAGACAAACAAGATAAGATTGAGACTGGACCAGGACAACAGAGATTCCTGGCTCTACCACTAGGTTAACAAGCACCAATGAACATAACAGTAGTCTACTGCTGGGCGAGGATCAGAAGCACCTAGACTACAGAGATGCACAGGCACAGAGGGAAAGCCAAAATCTGTGAGTCAATCAGAAAACTGAGAAACACCTTCTCATATCTCCACTTCCAGCCTAAGCAAAAAGTAACCTAGTGAAATTTGAAGCCAATGGTGCACCTGTAGCATCCTTTGCGACAACAAAACCAAACTTCAGCTTGGGAGAACCCATGGTGAAGAGTGTTAAGGATACCACTGCAGGAGTTCCCACTGTGGCTCAGTAATTATGAACCAACTAGCAAGCAGGTTCGATCCCTGGTGTCAATCAGTGAGTTAAGGACCTGGTGTTGCCACGAACTGTGCCATAGGGTGCTCAGATCCTTCTGTGGCTGTGTTACAGGCTGGCAGCTGCAGCTCCAATTCGACTCCTAGCCTGGGAACTGCCAATGCCACACATGTGGCCCTAAAAAGCCAAAAAAAAAAAAAAAAAAAAAAAAAAATCCCAACGCAGTGGCTCGGGGTCGCTAGGAGGCATGAGTTCCTGGGCCCAGGTTAAAAGATATGGCATTGACAGAAAAGAAATGCATGGACTCGGAGAACAGATTTGTGGTTGCCAAGGGGGAGGAGGAGGGAGTGGGATGGACTGGGAGTTTGGGGTTAAAAGATGAAAACTATTGCATTTGGGTGGATAAGCAATGAGACCCTGCTGTATAGCAAAGGGAACTATATCTAGTCACCTGTGATGGAACATGATGGACGATAAAGTGAGAGAAAGAATACACACACACACACTCACGTCTGTGACTGGGTCCCTTTTCTGTACAGTAGAAAATTAACAGAACACTATAAACCAAGTATAATGGAAAAAATAAAAATCACTTAAAAAGTTAAAATATTGAGGAAACATTGTAAATCAACTATAATTTAAAAAAATTTTTAAATGGAGTTCCCGTCATGGCACAGTGGTTAACAATCCGACTAGGAACCATGAGGTTGTGGGTTCGATCCCTGGCCTTGCTCAATGGGTTAAGGATCCAGCATTGCCGTGAGCCATGGTGTAGGTTGCAGATGCGGCTCAGATCCTTCGTTGCTGTGGCTCTGGCGTAGGCTGGTGGCTACAGCTCCAATTAGACCCCTAGCCTGGGAATCTACATATGCCACGGAGTGGCCCTAAAAAAAAAAGCAAAAAAAGATTAAAAAAAAATTTTTAATGAATTTTTTATATACAGCAAACTAACCTTCTATTAAACTTGCCAGTTACCTTTAAAAATTTTTTTAAATAAACAAAAGATCTGGCATTGCCACAGCTGCAGCTCAGATTCAATCTGTGGCCCAGGAATTTGCATATGTCATGGGTGAGGCCATGAAAAGAAAAAAAAGGAAAAAAAAATCAATGAAGTTAAAAACAGAAAACAATAAAACCAAAAGATGATGTTTTTTAAAAAATGACTTAATTGATAAACCTCTAGCAAAAATGAGTGGGAAAAAAAGAGGGAGAAGACACGAATTACCATTTTAGGAGTGGTAGCGCAAACATCACTATATATCCAAGAGACATCAAAAGAAAAATAATGGAATATTACAATTTTATGCCCATACATTCAACAATTTAGATGAAATGACCAAATTCCTCAAAAAAATATGTATCACCAAAACTCACAAGAACAAATAACCTTATCAGCCCCACATTTAAAAAACTGAAATTGGAGGAAAAGTCTCCAAAACTCAATATTCCAGATCCAGATGGCTTCACTGGAGAATTCCACTAAAAATCTTTGAAAAAAAAACAAATAACACCCCCAAACGCAAACAAAATCTACACAAACTCTTGTAGAAAACAGAAGAGAAGGGGCCTCTCACAAACTCATTTTATGAGGGCAGCATTACCAGACCAAAACCAAACTAAGACAATACATATTAATTGAGCCAAGTACAGGAAAGAAATTGTTTACATAATATCTGTAATAATATAATTACCTAAACTGAAAATATAAGAGAGTCTTACACATATAGCCTCATCTTGGCAATTCTATTTATGTTAGAATTTAACCATCCTCTAGGTGCTTTAAAGGAGTTCCATTACTAGACAAGCTCTTTTTCTTTTTTTTTTTTGTCTGTCTTTTTAGGGCCGCACCTGCCGCATATGGAGGTTCCCATGCTAGGGGTCTAATCGGAGCTGTTGCTGCCGGCCTAAACCACAGCCACAGCAATGCCGGATCTGAGCTGCATCTGCAACCTACACCACAGCTGACAGCAACACTGGATCCTTAACCCCTGAGTGAGGCCAGGGACCGAACCCGCAACCTCATGGTTAGTAGTTGGATTCGTTTCTGCTGTGTCAAGACGGGAACTCCAGCTCTTTTTCCATTATCAGTAATAATAAATTAAAACAAGTAAGGATCAGGAAATAAGTACACCAGGGAAATAAATCTACTACTAATGAATGAAAATGATACAATTTAAGTAGATTACATCACACACACACACACACACACACAAAACCACAGCAATGACTGCAACAACATTTTAAGCTTAAGAACTCATGACATGGAGGAGGGAAGTACATAATGTAAAACATTTCCACTTTTCCAACATTTGAACCAGATTTCTTAAGGAACAGAAAAAGCTGATTGTTTAGCAATCTAAAACTTGGCAATAAAGTTTGCTTTCTATGTACCTGCAGCCCAACTAAAAGAATTAATTGGTGGTAAAGGGTGGGGGACTCTTCCAAATTGCAACATTAATTCTTGTAGCTGCTCTATCATCTCTAAATTTCAGACTCTCATTCAACAGCTTTCTCTACACTTTTATTCTGCACTTCAAATTCCACTTACCCAAAGTTGAATTCCCATTCCCAAACCTGCTCTTGATTTTGTATTTTTCCTATTATATTATTTTTATTTTCTTTCTTTCTTTTTTTTTTTTTTTTTTGGTCTTTTTAGGGCCACGCCCATGGCATATAGAGGTTCCCTGACTAGGGGTTGAATCAGAGCTGTAGCCACTGGTCTACACTACAGCCACAGCATCATTAGATGGAAACTGCATCTGCAACCTACACCACAACTCACAGCAACGCCAGATCCTTAACCCACTGAGCAGGGCCAAGGATCGAACCTGAGTCTTCTTGGATACTAGTCAGATTTGTTTCCGCTGAGCCACAGCGAGAACTTCATTTTTTTTTTCTTACTATACTCTTGATCACAAGTACTCTTCCTACTCAATCAAGCCAGGAACCTTTCTAAATACCTAATCACCAAATTCTGATGATTTCACCTCTTAAAATATTTGTCTCGTCCCATTTAAATCCATCCTTGGCACTCTGCAGATTTGCCTATTCCTTCCCACCGACTGCCTTCAAAATAAAAACTAAACTCTGGCGTTATATATAAAACCCTCCAAGATCTACCTCTCTGTCTTTTTTCGTTGCTATTTGCTGCCTCACTCTTTGCAATCCAGCTTAACAATGGTTTCCTGCCCACACTGTGCTGTACCATGCTTCTGCCTTTTTCTCTACCTCAAACATCCCTTCCTTTCAACTAATGCTTATCCCCATCATTTAAAGCTCAATCCAAGTATCACGCACCCCAATAAGTAAACACTTCCACATGCCCAAGCCTGTGTAACCCTATGTTTATCTCTCCTCAGCTCTTAACAAAGCATATTTGTTTATATTTCTTTAACTGCATTAGACTGTAAGAGTCTTGAAGGCAGAAATCTTATTTGTAACTCCAACCACCTGGCACACAAGATAGCTGCATCTTTGTAACTCAAATTCTTCTCATTTCCTTCAAAGTGACCAGAGAATGGGGGAAAAATTATGTCACTGAAACACAAACAATCTTCGATGCAGTAATCAATTTGGGCTCAGAAAAAGAGGCCTACAAAAAACACTAAAAATATCCCTTCCTCATAAGATTTCCTTCCTCTTCACAAAATCCCTGACCCCAAGCAATATTTGATGCCAACAATTATGGTTGCAAATTGCCTTGTTAACAAGATTATAATAATGATACAAGCATAAACTCAGCTGATCATTTGCTATTGAGGCCTTGAGTATACAAATTTCTATCAAAAAAACAAAACAGAAATTCTTAACTAATTATCTATGACTAACCTGATGTGTATTCTTTCAAATAAATTTTTGCTGAATAAGAGAAAGAAGAGGGAAACAAAAGAGGGTAAAAAATATATAAATACAGAAAACTGTAAAAAGATCACAAAGCAAACTTTAAAGCTAACTAAGTCTGGGTTCCAATATAAAACTTTATATATAAAATTATACACACACATATAAATTAACAATTGTCTATATAAAGAAAAATATGCATCCAAGGTTCTGGAGTAGGCTCCTGAGCAAGTAACTAGGGGAACAGTCCCTAGAGTAGGACATACATATCAGTTCTGAATTTTCCACTATTTAGTTCTAACACTGATTAAGTCTTGCAAGCATTCTAGCACTTCACTTCCTCAACAGCAAAAGAAGTTAATGGACATCAGATCTTTGCATTTTACAACATGTAAATTTTACCTAAAAAAAGAGCTGTCAAAACAGGAGATGAGTCATTAATTAATCTAAGCTGTTTCCATTCTTCTGTCACATACAACTCATCTAGAAGCACTCTAATAGAGACAAACATTTACTACTTGTTAAAAAGTCTTCAGAAGGTTCATCACTAAGGAAACAAAGACTAGATGACCCTTTTGGTCTCCTCTAGCTTTACATTTCCATAGGTTTGTAATATTCTATTACAAATGGCATCACTACTTAATTTATATTAATGAAAGAAAAACCTGAAAAACACTACCTTAGCTGACACTAAATGACATGTGCAAAAGTGTCAGCATCTGTTTTCTCTGCCTATATTTCCAGCCTGAATAATATGAAATCAACAGGTTTAGATACTACAACTGTCCACTACCTTCCCTGGTCCTTCATTAAATTACTTTAGAGAGGGAAGAGATTTCTTGGTCCCTTCCATTTATCACCTAATAAAAGTCAAAAGTCAACTAGGGCAGAAGGATTAAGTGGACGAGTATTATATGAAGAATCAACTCTAAAACAAGGAGATTCTTTTCATCAAACCCTTCCCAACAAAGCAGTGATAGAATGGTCTTTGGAGGTCATGATTATTTCATGTACAACTTACTTTTTTTTAATAAGATAATATTATAGACTTCTTTAAAAACTACTAAATATAACAAACTTATAATCAAAAACATTTGAAAAATATAGGAAGTATACAAAACATAAAAGATAAAAAATAAAAATTAAAAAAAATTAAAAATTAAAAAAGTTGCTGAATTAGATTGATAAAATTATGGGTCTTTTTCCTTTCAAATTTTTCTTCAATGAACAACAACAAAAAAAAGATGCATTTCCTAAAACCATGATCAATTCATTTTCTCTACAGAAAAAGAACATACGGTTTGTTACATTATTGATGACCTAACATTCAATGAAAACATGAACTGATTTTTTTAAAGATGGCATTATTCAGTTTGTTGATCACTGAAAATACTTCAGGCATAGCCACTCACGCACATGTTTTAAAATACTATTATCAGCACCTCAAATTAAAACTTTGTATATAATCAGCAGAAATATTATTAAGGCAAAATCAATATTTGTTATGTACAGAAAAAGACAGTATGTATTCTGCTGAGGACAAACTTAGTATTTCTTTCGCCCAAGTTTTAACAGAACAGCAATTTGGAGATTGTTTTAATTTTAACTACCTACAATAAATATAACCTACACATCTTATAAAAAGAGGATTTCATTACACGGCATAAGGGAAATTCATACCATTAAAACTTTATAACAAAATGTGCTATTTTAGCAAAAATATAAAGCTACAAACTCATAAAAACTGGGTACTATAACATTCATGAGAAACTTGTCAAAAGTACCTGAGAAACTTGTCACTATAGTCTATCACTCTTCATCGTATTACTATCCCTTCTAAAGAATATATACATTCCAACATATGCAATTTTTAAAATTTACTGGAGTTACCTATATACATGCAAGTTACCATGTACTTATTGGATACATTAACACAGAAAATTTGAAGATTAAAAAAAGTGAAGTTAATTTTGGCAAAATTTTGCTAAAAGTGCTTATTTAAGTAGTTCTCACCAAAACCAGGCAAGGGGAGAGATATAACTACTTATTTATTCTCTTTCAATAAAATGTTCTACATAAATAAAATTAATTTTGTATTCAACTTACTCTCAAGCCAGTAGAAATATGAAACTCTCAGAACACAATAGTGACAGTAAGAACAGAATCAAGGATACGTTGACAAAAAGGAAAAAATAGTTGTTATCTAATAATCTCTGAGTACCTAAAATAATTTCCTACTATTCTTATTACTATCTACCAAGGAAAAACTAATCATTATGATTGAGCTAAACTGAAGACAAGAAATTTTAAGATGAGTAAATTTTTATTTAAATTACTAGTCAAAGATGAGGTATAATTATAATTCTCTAACAGAAGTGCCCTCTTGTTTACTACTACTAAAATAATAGCAAAATAAAATAAAATGGTATATTCCCAATGAGATGAAAATGCGTGATTGTTGTTTGAAATGTGATTGTCAATGTTTTTCAAATAATTTTATTGGCACATCAGAAATTTAAAGGATGGTACTGTATTATTTAACTAAATACACTAAAGCAGGTACTTGTAAGATCAATGAGAGGTTAATCATTTTCAACTAACTAGAATAATCATATATATATTTGGGGAACACCAGGAAGAAAGCAAGTACTCCTAAAACAAATAATCAAAGTTGTCGTCAGTTGAAAAGATACTTATTGATTCTGAATATTTTTCTTTAGCAAATACACTCTTAATAAAATGTACTTTTAAATTCCTAAACATTACTTTAACTAGTCAACATGAGAAACTTAAAATATCATGGTATGATTTAACAGAGTCTTAATCTCCCTTTCTTATTTATTTTTAGCAATGGCTCTGCTTTTTTAGTTCTCAATTTCTCCATTTGGAAGTGTTTAGTCCAAAGAAAGAAAACATTCTTCCTAAACTATATATAAGCCACTATTATTAAATAGAATCCCAATTATTTCTGAAGTATTCAAGTGCCTTCTAATACTACAATTTTGTTTCTTTAATCAAAGTAATAAACACATTTCCTTGTCCTAAAATTATTATAGCTATTATGAAAATCTGACTCTAGAATCTCAATTTAAAGCACAGTTGATGATTCATGTTTAATTTAGATATACTTCCTTTTTTACAATCTCTCTAAATTAGTACAGGAGAGCCTATGATTACCAGAAAATACTGGGTTCCTATTATAATCAGTCAGCTTTAGTGGGACCTTGCATTAATGCTAGAAGACTTTTTATGTAAATATTTTACAACAATTTTTTTTTCAATGGCATTTTAGTGTTTTCCCTCACTCTTCTCTAAAAATACCATACTAAATGGGGGACCTTCGGATGAGATAAGCAAACAAAAGGGCTGGCCAAATCTAAAGCCATGTCTGTCCTTAAGATCCTACAATTTTTCTTGGGATCACATTTAGTCTCACTTCTCACTACTGTCAGATTCACAAGATTCTCAAAGACCCCACGTACCCCAAGATTCTCGCTATAACTGTACTCCAACCATGCCTTTCTCTCTCAGACAATGTTCTTATATGCCACACCTCTCCCGATCACAGTGCAAGAAGCTTCTGTATTCCACTGCCTCTGAACTCTCACCTTCTTGTGGTATCAGCAAATTTATCTGATAAAACTAATTGGTCCTAATATTGTCAATAAAAGCAATACTTTTAAGGTTTCTCTTCCAAAGAATATGATTTTAAACAAAACATTTTAGAAAGATTCCCTAACATGAAGGAGAAAGACAAAGTTTGGCATCGGCAATTCTCAAATTATACCACCCAGTCAACCACACAGTCTAGCTATTTGTAATGTAGACCCAATTACAATTCAATAACTTTAAATTAAAAATTAATGTGGTCATACAACCCGTCGTGAATATATACCTGGCTTAGATATATGTCTCATGGCAAATGCAAAGTGGAAACTAAAAGTAATTGTTTGGTTTTATCTTCAATCCCATCTTTCTTAAATCTTCTCATCTTCAAAGTAAAGCAAAGGACCCCTAGAGCAATCCAGTTAAAATGTCAGGTAATTTTTTTAACCTACCCAGAAAAATTACTTACGGTATATCATATGAGGTTTTCTCAGCACATTTGGTATACATGATTAAAGTGTCTTTTCTAAGGTATGCTTTCACGACAGCGTGGAAATTAGAAATTTAGTTAGATCTTGTTTATCACCAATTCTGACAAAATAATTTGCTCTTTAGCGCATTAATCCAAAAATCTATGACTGAGATAATTTAATACCATTTCATTCAATCTTCAATTAACCCTATAGTTACAAGTCTAGAACATCCTTTCTGAACAAAAGTTTGTTTTTTTAACCAGAATTGTATGGACTCTGTTAAATAATATTCTTGTGAAGAAGCCTCTCAACCAGAAATCTCAAACATGCGATCAGCTAGATGAATTTAGGAAAAGACAAAACACACCTAATTCTGAGTTTCTTAACAACGGGAAATGAAATGTCCAAGAACACACCATGTAGAATATTATAAAACATAACAATCCTATTTGGTTTTTCTATAAAGTCCTATTTGTAATGTCTATACAGCTACAAATCCACAGAGGTTAAGGACTATGTGACGTGAGTTGTCTTTCAACCTACACTGAGAAGAGCATTAAAAGAGCTGAATGAATGAAGAATTAAAAACAATTTATGAGAGTTCTTAAAGACCAGTCTACATACAATGCTCACTCAGCTATTTGTAAAACAAATTTTATTAAAAACATTAATGCTCGATAAATTACCCCAAAGGTCATTAAAGTACAGACAAAACCTACACTAGAACAATAATTTTACATCCTTTTAAGTCATACATTTGGCCCTATTTTTGGAACAAATTGGCACAGCAAGTATCCAACATGACCTCACCTCCACTTCCCACTCTTTATTCTTTAGGTTTAGAAGGTAAGTATGAAATTCAACTCAATCCTAAAAGACTGCTTCATTTAAGTGCTACATTTTGCCTTGACTTTCTTTATGACCTTGGAAGGAATCTACCAAATAACAACTATTTTGATGTTTCCATGTTTCTGTTTATTAATGAAATTTAATCTGTTTATTAATGAAATTTAATATGCTAACAATGTGGAAGTCTTTTAAACTGAACCTAGAGAGCAGAAAGCCTGAGTTACAAAACATCAAATGATATGTAATGCGAACCACATTTTTAAAACCTAGTTTGACTAGTTAAAAATAAAAAACTACAAAGTTTGGGCCTCAAATTCAACAAGATTGAAAAACAAGTTCTGCAAAACACCAACAGCCTCCTTATTACCTCTCTTTATGGACAACTGGTCTGCAATGTGGAAGAGAAGAAAAAATAAAAGTAGCTTTAACAAGCCATGTCCTTGCTTTTATAAGGATAACAGGTGAACAACAAACGAAAATTTAAAACTTGGCAAAGAATGAGGAGACTGTATATAAAGAAATCTACAATCTGAAAATTACGAAGCTAAGTATCTTTTAAGCTACCAATTTGTATATCTACGTTGGGCAATAATCTTGGTATTACTGCTTTATTAGCATTAGAGAGATAAATCCCTGCCTTGGAGGAACATCTACTAAGTACATGTCATTTCAGAATCTTAGTGCAGTTTACGGGCAGTGTCTCTGTAGGTTTCCCTAAGGTACTCTTAAGGGCTTACCATCATTCAAACATCCAGCTACCGCTAGGGTGAGAAGTAAATAAACACAATTTACTTATGCAATATATTTACCCCGGAATTATAGTCAAGAATGCAAAAGTAAGCACCCATACAGGCATTTAACACCCAAAGAAAGCGTAGAATACTACGGACGATGAGATTCACCCTTAATCGACCACTATAGAAACCAGAGGCCTTCCACATGAGCTGTTCTTTACCAGCACTCTTGATTGAAAAAGTAACAATGTCAACTCAATATTTTAACAGCACAAAAGACAAACAGAACTCAGTGAAATCTTTTCTTCCAGATCCTTAAAAGGTGCTTATAAAAACTAAGAGAGAGCAACGCCCCCCTAAAAACACCTTACTAGAAAAAAAGAAATACCCAAAACATCAGGTGGGTCAGGGTTAGAAAAGCTGATCTAACCCAATTACCCGGAGGGACCACAAGGTTTGGAACTAGGGACGTGAGATCGGGGTGGGGGTGGGTAGGAAAGTGAAATCTAACCCCAGAAATCACAACACAGGCCGCAGCCTGAGAGCTGAAGCTGGCGGGAAGTGAGCTCTCTTTCTGTTCCCAGGGGAAAGTCCAGAGAAGAGAGGCTCCACACAGCGGACGTACGAGGCGCCAACAGTGCCTGCCTACTAAGGCGCCGGAGCCGCTGGAGAACCAGGTTGAGAAGGGGAGGAGATCCCGGCAGACGGCCCTGGGAAGAGGAGGAGGACTAAGGTTGGAAGCCGCGGCAGCGTCTGGACGAGGGGAATTACCTAACTGTGACGACAGAGAAGTGTCCTCAGGCTCCGGCGATGGTCCCGACTGCGCAATGTGCGGTGTCTTTCCCCCTTAGCCCGCAGCAGCAACAGAACCAGCTCCTTCAGCCAGTCGCCATTTCCCGCCTACCGACCTGCTGCACCGCACGGACAGGGACCCGGATGGAAAGCGGCCTCTCCGCGCAGGCGCCTTGACTTCCTCCTCCCCCTCCCGCCACAATTCCGAGAGGTGGGAGGGAAGGAATGCAGGCAGCCACGGCGTAGCGGGCGGGGGGAGCCAAAAAAACAACTTTACTTCCGTGAAGAGCGTTAGAGTTCCCGCCGGCGGAAGAAACTCGCGATCCCGAATTCCTGACAAAAACTGAACAAAGGACCTTGGTACCAAGTGGAGTAACAAGGAAAAAATCTAGCAGGCTACGCCAGTGCCTGGGGGATGTTTGTACTTTAGGGGCCTCCGTAGCTGGTTGTGGAGTGGTCGCAGGGGGAGTAGGGAATAAAGCGTTGGGAGTGGAGAGGCGGGGACCCGAAAGACGGTTTTTCCTCCCACTGCTAACGGAACTGCTTAGGCAGAGCGGGGAGGGGGTGCGCGCCCTAGCCCTGGAGGCGGGGCTTACGAACGCTGAGCGCAACCTGGCTGCTAGGGTTTAGTAACCCGGGTGCGCCAGGTGGGTGGAGCCGAGTGAGAAGGGGTGGTACTTAACGGCTTGGCGCGCTGGAGGAGGAGGTGGTGTGTAGAGAGCAATGCCCGAGGCCAGGTTAAGGCGAATTCTTGGTCTGTCCTGGCGTCCCGGTGGCACCTGAAGAGCCTTTTTCCAGCTCACTGCCTAGAAGGCACAGCAGTTGCTGTGGGTTGTATAAACCTACGCCACGCGTGTTGGCTGTGGTTGTGCTAAGTTAGATCGTAAAAACGAAGGAATTCATACCTGCAGGCCTGGGTCAAAGGACAGCCAACCTCACGCGGTGAAAATGAATCAGTCCCGAGCGTCCAGTGCTAGTGGAATGACAGAAAAGCAAGCATGGTGATTGGGAGAGCATTATCTATTAAAACTCCAGGCCACTCTCGTTATCCAATCAAGAAATATTTATTGAAAAACCACAATGTCTGAGGACCATACTAGATGAGAGGAATGTAACAGTGAACAAGGCAGACGGAAATACTGACTTCCCAGAGTCTGCAAATTGTTGAAGAAGGCAAAAAAACAATTTAAATACCGTGTGATAAAATGATTACAAGAAGGGGTTCTTCACACGCATTGAAAAAGCGCAAGGAAGGGTACCAGTGAGGAGGTCTGGAAACGTTTTAATGAAATGACATGTAAGTGAGATAGGAAGAGTTGATGTTACAAAGGAAGAGTTGATGTTACAAAGGAAGAGTTGATGTTACAAAGGAAGAGTGTCTAGACAAGGAAAAACGAGATGGAAAAGTCCAAAGAGGAGATTGCGTTGAGCATTTGGGGAAGTTGTTCTGTTCTTGGGATGGTGGAAAGAGATGAGGCTGAGGTAAGGACAGAACCTTGTGAATCTGGTTGTTGATGTTTCAAAGTGTGGAGCAGATGAGTTGTCTTCTGAAAGCCTTATATACTACAGATCTTGTGAGAACTCAGAATTCACTTGAGTCCTAAATCTTCCTGGTACAAGAATGCTCTGAATACAACATTTCTTGAGAGGCAGTAGTATACAGTATGTAAAACTGGAAATAGTTCACAAAATAATAGATTTCAGAAAAACTAATTGAAAATCAGAAGATAACTACTGATTGTCCAGTGTGTATCATGGAAAGCAAAAGCATATTAAATAATTACCCCCGATTACTGAAATAATTATTAAATGATTACTACAAGGAGTTGAAAACTTACGTCTACACAAGTGTTTATAGCAGCTTTATTCATAATTGCCAAAATTCAGAGCAACCAAAGTGTCCTTCAGTAGGTGTAGATAAACTGTGGTACATCCATACAATGGAATATTATTCAGCTAAAAATAAATGAGCTATCAAGCCATGAAAGGACATGGAGGAATCTTAAATGTATATTATTAAGTGAAAGAAGTCAATCTGAAAAAGCTATATAACTGTATGATTCCAACTACATGATATTATGAAATACTCAAAACTTTAGAGACAATAAAAAGATAAGTGGTTTCGAGGGGGTTAGGGGTAAAGGAGGAGGCCTAAATGGAACATAAGGGATTTTTAGGGCAGTGAAACTATTCTATATGATATAATAATGATGGATATATGTCATTATACATTTATCCAAATCCACAGGATATACAATAAAAAGTGTGAATCCTGACATAAACTAAGGACTTTGGTTGATAATGTTATGTCACTGTTGGTTTATCAATTATAACAATTCTACACTGGTGCAGGATGTTGATAGGCTGTATGTATGTAGGAATGGGGTAGGTGGGGATGCTCTGTACTTTCTACTCAATGTTGCTGTCAACCTAAAACTGTCCTAAAACGTAAGTCTATTGTTAAGTGTGCTTTGAACGTATGTAAACATACGTATTCAACTGTAAGTTTCATGAACTCTACCCAATCAAATATTTCCAATGACAATTTAGTATCCAAAATAAGATGTTTTGTAAATATAAAGTATGCACTACATTTCAGATTTCGTATAAAAGAATATAAAACATCTCAGTAGTATTCCAAATTGATTACATACTAAAATGATATATTGGTTAAATATCAGGATTTCACTTGATTTTTTATTTTTATTTAAAATTTTTTTTTTTGCTTTTTAGGACCACATTTGTGGCATACGGAAGTTACCAGGCTAGGGGTTGAATTGGAGCTACATCTGCTGGCCTACATCACAGCTACAGCAATGCCATATCCAAGCCGTGACTGTGACCTACACCACAGCTCACAGCAATGCAGGATCCTTAACCCACTGAGCGAGGCCTTAACCCACTGAGCAAGGCAAGGGATTGAACCTGCATCCTCTTGAATATTAGGTTTGTTACTGCTGAGCCAGAATGGGAGCTCCTGATGGATCTTATTTTAGCACGTACATCAGTTATTTAGTGGTCACCTTAAACTAGTATAGGCTTGATTGTCTCCCATGCCAACCTTTTTATTTTTATTTTTTTTGGCTACTTCTGTGGGATACGGAAGTTCCTAGGCCTGAAATTAAACCAAAGCCACAGCAGTGACAGTGCCAAATCCTTAACTGCTAGGGCACCAGGAAACTCCCTCCCATGCCAATCTTGTCAGAGCTCATTACGGCAGTCTTTACTCCTAAAGTGCAACCTTTCTAGTGTTTCAGCTGGAACCCACAGTTGTGAAGATGTCTACCTTGGCAGGCCCAGAAACTCAGTGTCCCTTAGCACTGTTTTTATGCCAACACTGCTTGACCTTTGGTGTTTCCATTCCAGTCTCACCTTGCAGCAACTGTTATCTGGTAAGCATCAGGTGGTCTTGCTATGGTTATATACAGCCTGTTCTCAGCCGTGGACTTGTGGGGACCCCTCTATGGACTCCTGGGGCCACCTTTCTGAACAGCTTCCTCCTTTTCAATGCCCCATCCCATAGATTCCAACACTGCCCACTGTGATTGCTATCGTCCTGGCTTAGCACTCCAGTCTCTTTATACCATAGGAAGCAGGTGATTGTGGGGCTCAAGTGCTTAGGTTCCTTTCTCTCAGAAATTTTAGTTTTGTGCTACCTGAAAGCAGCTGCTTAATATATTTTGTCCAATTATATAGTTGCTACTAATCCAGGGGCTATCATAGTCAGAAGCAGAAGCCTCCCTTCCCTCAGAATTTTTTGAAGTGGAAACAGGGAAAAAGGAGCAGCCCTCCTTAGGTAACAAAACTAAGAAAATACGACCTGCTAGAAGTCTTGGTTAGAGCCTTGAGAGGGAAGCTGATGTGAAAGAATGAAGGTAACACATAGAAAGAAACAGCAATGGAGAGCTCCTGTCGTGGCCCAGTGGAAACAAATCTGACTAGGAACCATGAGATTGTGGGTTCAATCCCTGGCCTCATTCAGTGGGTTAAGGATCTGGTGTTGCCGTGAGCTGTGGTGTAGGTCAAAGACGCGGCTCAGATCTGGCGTGGCTGTGGCATAGGCCGGCAGCAACAGCTCCAATTCGACCCTAGCCTGGGAACCTCCATGTGCTGCAGGTGCAGCCCTAAAAAAAAAAAAAAGAAGAAAGAAAGAAAGAAGAAACAGTAATGGAAGTTGGCGAAACAAATTTGGCAGCATTCAATCCTTGTCTCCCAAGTCCAGGAGACACCTGCCCTGCCCTATATGATGTTGGCTTTCATGGACCATTAAATCCCCCCCCTTTTCTGGTTTGTTGGTTTAATTTTCAACAAAATTTTTTTTTTGCTTTTTAGGGCCACACCTGGAGCATATAGAAGTTCCCAGGGTAGGAATCGAATCAGAGCTACAGCTGCCAGCCTACACCACAGACACAGGAACTCGGGATCTGAGACACATTTGTGACCTACAACACAGCTCACAGCAATGCCAAATCCTTAATCCACTGGGAGGAGCCAGGGATCAAACCTGTGTCCTCATGGATACTAGTCGGGTTTACTACTGCTGAGCCCATGGTGGGAACTCCTCATTTGGAACTTTTTTTTTTTGTCTTTTTGTCATTTCTTGGGCCACCGCCATGGCATATGGAGATTCCCAGGCTACGGGTTGAATCGGAGTTGTAGCCACTGGCCTATGCCAGAGCCACAGCAACGCCAGATCCGAGCCACGTCTGCAACTTACACCACAGCTCATGGCAACGCCGGATCCCTAACCCACTGAGCAAGGCCAGGGATCAAACCCGCAACCTCATGGTTCCTAGTCAGATTCGTTAACCACTATGCCACAACAGGAACTCCCCGTCATTTGGAACTCTTAATGAAATAATCTACTAAAAGGAACTGGACCTAAGTCCATTTAGAACTGAATGTGATGTTAAGACTCAATAACTTTGACTTGAGAAATGTATTCATGTCATACTGTTTGTCTTACTGGAGCTGTACAGCAAGACGTGAAAGAAGTTTCCAAGGGCAGTCATTGTGAGAAGTGACTATCTGCCTCATAAATATGTTGCTGTTGTTGTTTACAGATTCTCTGCCCTCATATTCTACCAAATTTTTTGGTACAGGATAATACAAATGAAAAGTCAAAAAGGTACATGATCTTAATATGTTTTAAAATAAGGAGACATGTTTTAGATAGGAATTTGGAATCATCCTTCCATGTGTATTTCACCTGGAATCATCCTTCCATGTGTATTTTATGTTCTGCATTTTGTGTTTGTGGGTCAGCAACAAATAACCTGAACTTAGAAGGTTCTCTGTATCTTACCCTTTCTATACTTCTTGAGTCTCTCTTCTCTCCTCTTGCTCATGATTCTCTAGCCTCATAACTGCAGTGTTTCAGTTATGTGAAAACTGGTTATTTGGAACTGAGTTTTAGTTATTTACAATATCTCATCACTATTTAAAATTATTTGATTCCATATAATAAAATCTATGGCTAGATATGCCAAAAAATTTTTTTAAAAATAAAATTATCTGATTTATGTGTTTACATGTATATTGTTTGACTGCTCCCACTTGAATGTAAACTCCATGAGAATAGAATAATACTTGAGTGTAAACTCCCACTTGAATGTAAACTCCAGAAACCTGGTCGATATTAACCTACTGCAATATTCTTACTATCTAGAACAATGCTGGGCATGTAGGAAGCATTCAAAATTTGTTGAATAAACTAGCATTAAACAGCTTAGTGTAAAAATTTCTGCCATTCTTGTTTAGCTTTGCTTAAAATGAATTCTAAATTTACTGAAATTTTAGTGTTAAATGTAACTATTTGCATCACATGAGTGTGATGTGTGTTTATGTATCAGAATCAGCAAAATAGTAAGAAACAAGTTTAATTTTTAATTTATTAGAACCCAGTAAGTATGATTTTAAAAGCAGAGTTTCCATCAAATTAACATTCCCCCCCCCCTTTTTTTCTACATGCACCCATGGCATGTGGAAATTCCTAGGCCTGGGACTGAACCTGAGCCACATCAGCAACCAGAGCCGCATCGGTGATACCTGATCTTTAACCCACTGAGCCACCAGGGAACTCCCAAATTTACATTTAATTCAGGGCAAAAATACATTTTAAAAACCTAAATCTTAAGGCAAAAGTAAAACACTGTAAAACCAGCATGTCTAATACAGACTGCAAAATGTCAGAATTTTAAGAGACATAGTATTTTATAGCACTAAAATGTTAATACAGTCAGAAATATTATCAATTGGTCCATGATTTCTCAGTTTACAAAATGTCTAGACTGCTAATTGAAGAAATTTTGCTCTGTAAGTAATAGCTACCATATAACCAAGTGATTGCTTTTAATGACAAAGGAACTAAGGCAGGAAATTTCATGGTTTTCATGTGTAAAGATTTTACAGTATTAAGTATAAAGTATTACTAGGACTATGTTTTATTTATTTATTTATTTATTTATTTATTTACTTATTTTTTTTGTCTTTCGTCTTTTTTTTTTTGTTGTTGTTGTTGCTGCTATTTCTTGGGCCGCTCCCACGGCATATGGAGGTTCCCAGGCTAGGGGTTGAATCGGAGCTGTAGCCACCAGCCTACACCAGAGCCACAGCAACGTGGGATCCGAGCCGCGTCTGCAACCTACACCACAGCTCACGGCAACGCCGGATCGTTAATCCACTGAGCAAGGGCAGGGACCGAACCCGCAACCTCATGGTTCCTAGTCGGATTCGTTAACCACTGCGCCACGACGGGAACTCCTAGGACTATGTTTTAGATTCATCTTCCCACCCTAAATTCCAAAAAGTGTACAATTCCCTTTAATTCCATTTTTTAAAATTCTGTGAACTATCATACCTAGTCATTATAGACCTGACTCTACTCACACAGTAAAGGCATGAATCACCTACTTTGATATGGTAAAAAAAACAATTTTAGTAAACCACTATATCTTCTCTTGGTTGCCAAATAATTTTAAACCAAAGTCTAAGAATTTTTGCACCTCCAATAAGTGAACAACGTATTTTTTTTCTAAAGTCTGAATTTTGACTAGAACCTGAGTACAAGGAGGGGAGAAGAAAACATCTCATGTTTACATGCAGTTAACAGCAGCCCTTCTGAAAAACAGAATTAACAAGCTTAAATTTATCATGATCAAAACCTTTTATTTGGGGGAAAGAGGGTAAGATTTAAAAGTGCTTTCAATCAGAAAACAAGGATTAGCTAGCTTACACATTCTACTGAAGAGTGTCAAAAAAGACAAATGCATTTAAAATAATTTTGTAAGTCTAGCAAATATGAGTTTTATGGGTTCTCAGCTAACATATTAAGTAAATACAAAGATTCTTTGTCTTTATTACAAACTTTTAAACTATTTTAATAAAATGGCTGTAGACCTCACTGTACTTCTATTTATCTGTGCATTAATAAAAGCCTGTTAAAATTCCTTATTTAATACTTCTGAAAAAGTCTAGTCAAATAAGGTCACTAAAACTATCAGAGAAGCTTTGAAATACTGATTAAAAATTCATTTCAAGGTTGATTTAGCCTCTTTCAGAATCTGGCATTTAAATCATTAATATCTTCACCAGCTTTAACTCTGAAAATATAAAAAATTTAGCCAGTACTAGTTATAACTAAACAGTACTGGTATTATGTGAAAAAATAAAAACTGAAAATATATTGTCAATCATGCATTTCAAATTTCATGAACTAAGCACGGTATAAATCATAAATATTGTTATGTCTTTGCAGATTATCTCAACTTCCATCAGGCCTCAGCTGAAAGCTTATCTGCCAAAACACATCAGTACTCATGTAAAATAAAAGGAGTAGGGAAGTGATTTTGTACACTGCTGCCCAGTGTTTGGCTTCCCGGTTCCCCTCTTTTTTATGTCACTATTCTAGGTATAATTCCCTGAAGAGCATGAGATGAAGGGTACATTAAACAGAACACCTGTTGGACTAATAAGACTATATTACTGCATAAAAAGTTTTTCAGCTTAATAACTGTTCTCATTATGGTTATGCTATGTGCAACATATAAACTGTACAACCATTTTTCCTGTTTGTCTACCTGTGGAAAGAATTGGGCTCAACAAAATGTAAAATATACATTAGTTTGCTTTAAATACAAAGATTACAGTTTTGCTTTCTTTGTTTTTGGCTCAACTGTAACATAACAGCAGAAGTCTCTGCTTTAATAATACAATATGAAAAGTTCACATATGTACATGGGTACATTTCTTCATTAAAATTTTTCCTTAAATCTATCTCAATGTATCTTTACAGCTGATACAACTGATCTTTACAACAAAACTCAAAATTGACAAAGTAGAAATGATTCCATTTTACAGCACTTTAGGTTTTTGAAGTTTTCCTTTACGGTTTAAAGGACATCATTGAAACGTTGCTTTCCATAGTCTGCAGGATCCATTTGAAGTTCACGTTCTTCATCATCTGTGAGGAAAATAATCAAGTATCAAGAATATTATTTTTAAAATCACTCACAGAAATCCAATCAAATAATGCCTCTTTTTTCCTCTTCGGCCTTAATGTAGTTTTCCACTTATTATTTTACACCTTCTGCAAGTAGTGTTCTATTTCTTAGCTGCTTTAGGCTAATGATTGAAAAGTCTGTAACGGTTTTAGAAGATCACTTAATTTTAAATCTTGTGATGACGGAGAAGAAAGAAAGAATGGAAGGAAAAGAAGGAAGGACGAACGAGGAGAGAGGGAGGAAGGGGTAGAGGGAGGGAGAGAGAAAAGGAAGGAAGAAGAAAGAGGATGAAAGAAACAAGTTAATAAAGCTTTAGGAACCCACAAGTACTGAGGAGTTGATCCTTTTATATAAATATTTTTTTATATATATAGATGAAAGTTTTTTAAATTAAAGCTTTGGTAGAAATCTTTATACACTCTTTTTTTTTTTTTTTTTTAAGTTCTATTTTAGGGCTGCACTTGCGGCATATGGAGGTTCCCAGGCTAGGGGTCAAATAGGAGCCACAGCTGCTGGCCTACGCCAGAGCCACAGCAACGCCAGATCTGAGCCATGTCTTCGACCTACACCACAGCTCATGGCAACACTGGATCCTTAACCCACTGAGAAAGGGATCAAACTCACAACCTCATGGTTCCTAGTCAGATTCATTTCCGCTGCACCACAACGGGCACTCCTCTTTATACATTCTCATGCCTTTAAAAACCAAACATTTTTTTTCTCATCATAAAATTAATCATACTCATCATGTAAAAATTAGAAAATAAAAGGAAAATAAAAGTTACAATCCTCAAATTTAACATTTTAGTGAATTTCTTTGCTAGTCTGTAAAGAGCTTACCAGCAACTTCCTAAATGGAATATAGTAACCCAAAATTTAAACTTTTCTTTACCAAAACCTACTACATAATATTGTTAGACAGTAAGATTCTCAAAGTCACTTTGAGTAGCTATATCATATGACTCCATATAGTGCTTTGGAGTTTTACTTAATTGGCTACTAGCATGTTTTTCTGGCTCCTTCTTGATAATCACCTGTCACATCACTAATCTCAGCTTAACTGCCAACAATTCTTCTTTTCTAATTTTATAGTTATTTATAACTACAGGTTTTGAAATAAGTGCTGAGAGTACTCAAATTAGTATTTTAATCAGCCTAAGAAGCTCCCTTTTTAGTACATGGTTTTTAATGAAATCTTTGGGCTCCTCCACAGCTTCAAAAATAACTTCTGTTACTTTCTGGTTCACAGTTACAATTCTCCAATAGGTTAGTTTCTGAAAGACTGAAATATTACTATCATAACTATCTAGGAAATAAATTTTATATAATTTAAATAGTTGTATGTTGGATTCCAAATTCATATTTATACCATAGCTTTCTCAAATCCACTCTTTTAGGTTTGATAGGTTTTCCACTCTCAGTTTCTCTAGTATATCCTATGCTAAAATTTTCTCCAAAAAAGATGCCATGTGGTGTATGTACTATGTATGTGTATTTGTATGTACCATGTGGTATATATACTGTATCAACTTTCCATAATGATGTTTTCTTATTTTTTCTTTACATTTAGGCATTAAAAATGCTAAACAGGAATTCCCTTGTGGTACAGCAAGATAAGGATCTGGCATTGTCGCTGCAACAGCTTGGGTTGCTGCTGTGGCACAGGTTTGATCCCAGCCCGGGAACTTCCTAATGCCACAGATGCAGCAAAAAAAAAAAAAAAAAAAAAAAAAAAAAAAAAAAAAAAAAAATTGCCAAACAATCTAAGTTTCTCTTATGCTTCAGTAACATTCCTACTAGAGTTCCCATTCTGGCTCAGCTGGTTAAAAACCTGAGTAGTATCCATGAGGATGCAGATTTGATCCCTGGGTTAAGGATCTGGCATAGGTAGGTCACAGATGGAGCTCAGATCCTGTGTTGCTATGGCTGTGGTACAGGCCTGCAGCTGCAACTCCAATCTGACCTCTAGCCTGGGAACTTCCATATAATTGCAAGTATCCTAGAAATAAACAAAACTCAAAAAACAAAAAAAACCCAAAAATTTATTTCTAAAGTTTATAAAAACTCGCTTTTAGAATTGTAGGCAATCATTCTGCATATTCTAGCAAACTGAGTTCATATTTTTAATATTGTAATTCAATAGGAATAACTCTAAACCTGTTATACATAAAGGATGAAATTAAACCTATAATCACATTTGTATTTTGAAAATAATACTAATCATTCACTTATCAAAGAACTCTTTGTACTTTAAAAATTATCTTAGTTTTAAGATGGAAAATATTCACTGGTACCTTTCCAGAAAGGTCTCCTGTTATGGGACCTCACCTTATTGCTATAAAGACATCTTTCAGGACTTTTAGTAATTAAATGAGAGAAGAAAGAAAGAAGGGAAGGAGGAGAAGGAAGGAAGAAAAGGAGAGCAGTGTTAATAAAAACTACTGGCTCAGACACTTAACAAACATGATCTAGTTCCTAAACCTCTTTATAGCTCTAATAACCTTCTCAGTAGAAGAGGGGTAACAACTATTTTTCCTACCTCAAAGTAAATGAACGCATAAGGAGGCAGTCTTCACTTCCAAAGTCCTCTATAAATGTAAGGGGTTTGTTGATTTTATCTATTTATGCTCTTTATTTTTTTATTTTATTTTATTTTTTGTCTTTTCTGCTATTTCTTGGGCCGCTTCCGCGGCATATGGAGGTTCCCAGGCTAGGGGTCGAATCGGAGCTGTAGCCCCTGACCTACGCCAGGGCCACAGCAACACGGGATCCGAGCCGCGTCTGCAACCTACACCACAGCTCACGGCAACGCCGGATCCTTAACTCACTGAGCAAGGGCAGGGATCAAACCCGCAAACTCATGGTTCCTAGTCGGATTCGTTAACCACTGAGCCACGACGGGAACTCCATATTTATGCTCTTTATTTAGCATAATTTTAACATGGTGCCTTCACATTGCTTTTCAGAATTTCATTGGACTTTTGACTGCCTTTTTCTTTTTTTTTCATTGAGCTATCATCTACATTAACCAGAATCCACTTTCAGTATAGTTATTCTAACCAGAATTCAAGTTTCTACCAACAACCTCTTTCCATTTATCTATAAGTATGACATTACAAAATTACCTAATCTGATACAGAATAACAGATAACCACTAAAAATAATTATATAGACTAATATTTCATTTACAAAAAGCAGCAAAATCTGTAAATAGCTCATCAATATACACTCTTAAAGGAAATATTAAAATATTCATAATTTATCAGATAATTTCTAAATTTGCTCTTAAGTCAAGGAAAGACCATTTCTATAAAGCAAACTCTACCAAGCAAGAATGCTTTGGGGATATAAGACAGTGAGGCTCTGCTAAAAATGTATAAATTAATCCATGGGCCCAAAGTTCAATTATCCTCTAAAGCAGGCAGCCCAGGGAAAAAATTCTACACTTGCTTTCACTTTTTTAAAAATTTATTTTATTCAACAAACACTTATACAGAGCTTACAGTATGGAAGACCTTGTTCTAAGTGCTGAATATTTATATCTTATAATCCACATAACAATTGTTGAGTTAGGTAATATATTTATCCCTATTTTACAGATGAGGGTTTTGAGGCATAGAGGTATAGGTAATTTACAAGGTCACAAAGCTAGTAAGTGATGATCTAGGCAGTCTGGCTCCAGAATCCAGGCACTTAGGCACTAGGTTAAACCTCCCTCCATAGATATACTTAGTAATGTGCATTTTGTATTCTATTAAAAAAACTTAGAACTTCTATAGGATTAAAGGTAAGACTAATGGGAATTTGTAAATATCCATATTCTTCTTACAATAAAGAATGAATTAAAAGCTATATCCATCAGATGTGCGGTGTTTTCAGAGCTAATCTTCAAGCTAATCTTTTGGATGGGTCACTACAATAAGTCAGGAAAAAGTGTTTACACTAATGTAAATAATATTCCTTTTAGGATGCTTCAGGAAATCAGGAATTAAAAATCAAAATAAACTAAGACTAAACACAGGAAAAACAGACTTCACTTAATTCTACAAGAAAACACTCTGCAGGTAATACTGACCCAAATGATCAATATGCATGGACAGAAATCAGAGATAAAGCTGGAATTCTTTAGCTCCCTATTGGCAAAAATGCTGCCAAAGCCTCCATATCATAATCCAGAATTTCAGAGACCAAATCCAGTGTCCTTAGCTGAAGCCAGAATCTCAGTCCTGCAGCTGGAATCTCTAATTCAAGGGACTCAACAGCTTAAGAAAACTGCTCCTAATACTAGGGAGGGCAGAGCAGAACCCCTACTGCTAGAACCTAAATAGTGCTTCTGAAGTACTTGCTTCAATTTTTGATATCTCTGGCTGCAGAGTTTCAATGGTGGCAATAAAGTTTCCACTTTCTTTCCAGGGTTTAGGGTAAGACGGTGTTTCAAGCATGTTGAGATATGAAACATCTTTTAAGACGGTGTTTCAAGCATGTTGAGATATGAAACATCTTTGTCCCTAGTACTTGTGTTATATGTAATGATTCCACTGTGAATGTGACCACAGAATTTTAGAACTGAGAAAGACTATCTATTATAGTTAAAAACTCTCACATTAGAGATGAAAAATGGTGGCCCAAAGAGTACAAATGAGTTGAAAAGGAAAATACAGCTGATCTCTTAATTTTCAGGCTAATGTTTTTTCCATTACTGCCTGCTTTGGCTGCAAGTGAAAACTGGCCTGAGAACCCAAGCATTATTTCTACATTAAAGTTATGAAGAAATGCTTTTAAATTCTAAATATTCTAACTTAATAATAAACATTTGGAATACGTATTGTTGATAAACTAGGGAAAAACCATAATTCTCCCTCCCTACTTTTTGGACAGTTAATATTATACCTAAAGAATCTCTGAAAACATGTTTAAAGTTATTTAAACATGTTAATACTGGGTCTCCAGTATTCCTTTTCAGTCAATTCACCCAAACTTCTCCCTCTTTATTTGCTGGAGCTGATGTTCTTATATCTTTCTGTACCCTATGATAAGGGAGTCCTTTTGCAGCTGCCCTATCCTTATCTAGTGAACCTTAAAATAGGATAAAAAATGTTAAATGGCAATCTACAGCTCCAGTAAGGTTCACTTGCAAACGAGGAAATCCCCAAATATAACCATCCCCTCCCTACTTCATGAAGATATCAGCTTAGGTCATTTCCTTATATTCCATAGAATGGATGAATTTATTTTCTTGTGAAAGGAGAAGCAGGGGCAGCATGACCGTACTGGAGACCTAAAGTAGAAAGTGGCAATGAGAACTAGGGGTGGGAGAGGGAAAAGAGCATAGGAAAGAGAGAAAGAAGGCACTGAAGATAAATGTACCTATTAATGGATAAAAATCATCAAAAAATTAAACTGAAATTTTGTAATAAAGGTCATCAACATTAAGCCAAATATAAGGTATGATTTTCAATTACTGTTTAAATTAATTTCTCTAATAAAAACCTCAAAATTATCCAATGAGATGATAGAAGCCCCTATGAAAGAAAACTGGAGAATGTTTAAAATGTAAACCAAGCAAGATTATAAGACCAGAAGTTAGTGGTTACTAACCTAGACACATTTATGATAGTAAAAGCTCAATGAGAAAGGCATAAAATTATCAGTTAATAATATTTACCAAGGGCCCTATGTATGCTAAGTACTACTAGAGGGAGAGGAGTAAATACAAAGGCAGAAAAGGATACAAACAAAATAGAAGGCAAAATAAATGAAAATTCCTGCCCTCCGAGAGCTTACAATCTAATTGGTGATATGATATGCATGCTTGAAGAAGCCTTAAACAAAAAACCTTATATATAATTGCAAACAAATATAATCCATATTACAAAAGCAATGAGAAAGAAATGGTAAAAAATGTATGAAAAATGAATGAGATTGTAGAAAAATGGATGAGTAAAAGTTTTTCCAATGATACCAAAAAATGTTTGAGAAGTTCTCACTAACATATCCTCATATAACTTCTAGCATTTATTAATCTTTCTATTCTCAAAAATCATTCTTTCAAAACTAGAATATACTATCAAAACAATACCTAGGTGGAAGTGAGAGTCTCCAGTGTCCCTTTTCTATTAACTATGAGGTATTCTAGGACAATTATATTTTCTCCTAAGTTTTATAAAAACAATTATTGTCATGAACCTAAATAAAATTTAATTACTTTAAAAAGAGTTAAAGAAGAAATCAAGACAGGTTACATTGAAAGATATTTCATGCAACATATTATTAAAGTGAATACATCACACATTAAATTCATAATCAATTTTTATAGAAAAGAGAAAAAGCTCCACCAAAAATACGAAACAATATAAGCAGGCAGAAAACAGGCTTAGAAACTTGCAGTAAAGCAAACATACTCTGATATGCATGCATGGGTAGGGCTGCATGCACACAAGTAGATTCTGAACTTTCACTAAGTTAAAAGCTCAGAAGTAACAAAGTAAACAAGGAAAATATGTTGAATCTGTGTATTAAACACAAAACAGACAAATCTTCACAAACTGATTGTTAAGTATAAATTTTCAACCTCTCAGAAAAAAAATTCAAAAACAGCCTTCCTTTGCTGAATTATTAGTGAAACTAAACTTATCTTCAGTGTGGAAGAGACCATTCCCTTTGTGGCTATCTGGTCAATATTAGTACCTAGAATAATGAAATGCTTTCAGATGAGAAACCGGAAAAGAATTATTTTCTGGGAATATTTTCCTTGGGTAAGTCCATAGCCATTTTAAACAATTTAATTCTAAAATTTCTGAAGAGTCTGCATTTCAAATTGTAACTATAATCAATAATACATATAAAATAATAACTAAAAATGAAAATAATTACATGATGTAAAGATCTACATATACCATTATCATAAATGGTTTTCAAAATAAAAAGGAAAAACTGCAGAGAACCTCTTCGTATTGAGATTGTACTGCTATTTGTAAGTGGGGAAAATTCTACACAAATTCAACCAAAAAACTTAGAGGTGGATTTCATGGTCACAGCATGGAGGCCAGGCCCACGCTCACCTTGGACGTCTTCCTCTCCACCATCACCATCTTCTTCCTCATTGTAAGCCAGCTCAGCCTGCTTGTCTGCCTCATACTCACCTACGTTACCATCATCCCCATTATAATCCGCCAGTTTAGAGCCATGCTGCGGATCAACAGGGGATTCATTCTCATCAAAGAATCGGCCTGTGAAGTAGGTAGAGGATTAATTCAAGAGTAAAGAGAGAAGAAAAGAAGGGACCTATGCTGGAGGTAGACCAGAAAGTAGACAAGTGAAACCTGGCAACTTTCAGGGTACTGGTTATAAAAAAGACACATTTTGTGAAGGTTATCCAAGACAAAAGGAAATAAGAATGAAGACTGAAAATAATTTTAAGAACTTCTCTTAATTTTAAGTACTTGCTACTTAAGGTAGCAATGTTTTCTTAAAGAAAAAGGCACAATTTTCAGAATTGCTTTCCTAATAACCAACAACTTCTGATAAAAGTATTTGTCTAATTTAACACTTTAGGAGAAGAATAATTTTTTTTACTAGATATATTACACACTTGAAATTTAGAGCCATTTATTGCTTTATGAAATAACTTTCCATGAATAATTTTGGTAACTTTTCTTATCAAAGTAAATGAGTACCTTGTAGGTTAGTTTCTTTTTGGATATTAAGACAAACTAACATACCAGAGTGCTATCTCAAGTTTCTTCAGTAACAGTGATTCACTATAGCCATGGATTTCCAAGGAGGGTAGTAAAGAGAGTAAACTATGAGAATTCCTAGTGGTATTATGTGTCTTGAAAAACATCCCAAGTAATTCTGATTTATTTTTTATCATTTCCCAAACAAGATATAGTCTTTTTAGGGCAGCACCTGTGGCACATGGAAATTAGGGGTTGATTCAGAGCTGTAGCTGCCGGCCTATATCACAGCCATAGCAGTGCAGGATCCAAGCTGCATCTGAGCCTCGTCTGTGACCCACACCACAGTTCATGGCAACACTGGATCCTTAACCCACTGAGTGAGGCCAGTGATCAAACCCGCATCCTCATGGATACTAGTCGAGTTCATTACCACTGAGCCATGATGGGAACTCTTCAAATCAGATTTTTAAAAGCCAATGACAGAGGATGTTTTAAGGCTATTATATCATACACATTCTTAACAACTGGTAATCAAGAAGAGCAATAGACATAACATCTAAAATAGAAAGCTATCCAACAATATTCAACAACTGGACATTGAAAATAAAAATGTTACGGAAACTAAGGTCTGACTCACAAACACAAATTAAACTCTATTTTGACATTAAATCTAAGTAGCACAAAAGTAAATCTTATTCAAATCCCTAAAATATGAATAACAGCTTACTGATGTTATAAGAATTTAAGACTTTAAGAAATTATAAAAACTTTCTATGATATATTTAAAACTTTTAGATTATTTTTCTTTTTAGGGCCACACCCATGGCATATGGAAGTTTCCAGGCTATGGGTTGAATCGGAGCTGCAGGTGCCGGCCTATGCCACAGCCACAGCAATGCCAGATCCGAGTCTCATCTGTGTCATACACCATAGCTCACAGAAACACCAGATACTTAACCAACTGAGCAAGGCCAGGGATTGAGCCCATATTCTCATGGATATTAGTTGGGTTCATTACCACTGAGCCACAATGAGAACTCCTAGAATTATATTTTTAAAATTCATATTGCAGTGAAAAAATCAGGAAAAAAATTAACAACATCCTCTGCTTGGAAAGAAAGGTCAAGTACAAACAGAATTATGGAGGTATTGGTCAGTTCTAGAGATGGCTTACCACATCATCAGGCAGGTCCATGAGGATGCGGAATTGATCCCTGGCCTCGCTGAGTGGGTTAAGGATCTGGCGTTGCCGTGAGCTGTGGTGTAGGTCACAGTTGCAGCTCGTATCTGGCGCTGCAGTGGCTGTGGCATAGGCTGGTGGCTACATCTCCAATTCAACCCCTAGCCTGGGAACCTCCATGTGCCTCAGGTGCAGCCCTAAAATAGCAAAAAAAGAGAAGACATCCAGATGGCCTACAGGTATATGAAAAGATGCTCAACACTGGTAATTATCAGAGAAATTCGAATCAAAACCACAATGAGATATCACCTCACACTGGTCAGAATGACTATCATCAATAAGTCTAAATAATAAATGCTGGAGAGGGTGTGGAGAAAAAGGAACACTTGTACACTGATGGTGGGAATGGAAATTGATGCAGCCATTAGGGAAAACAGTATGAAAGTTCCTCAGAAAAACTAAAACTAGAACTACCATGTGATCCAGCAATTTCACTCTTGGATATACATCTGAAGAAAATGAAAACACTCATTCAAAAAGACATATGCTTCCCAATGCTCAGTTTGTTTATAACAGCCAAGATATGGAAGTTACCTGTCTCTCAAGAGATGAATAGTTAAAAAAAGATGTGAGGTATACACACACACACACACACACACACACACACTACTACTTAATACTATTTAACTATAAAAAAGAGTGAAATTTTGCCATTTGCAACAACATGGATGGGCTGGGAAGGTATTATGCTTAGTGAAATAAGTCAGATAGAGAAGGACAAACACCATGTTATTATCACTTATACGTGGAATCTAAAAAGTAAAACAAACTAATGAATATAACAAAACAGAATCAAGACTTACAGATATACAGAACAAAATAGAGGTTACCAGTGAGGAGAGAGAAGGGGGAGGTTCAATATAAGGGTAGGCGATTAAGAAGTACAAACTACTATGTATCAAATATGAAGTTCCCATTGTGGCACAGTGGAAATGAATCTGACTAGGAATCATGAGGTTGCGGGTTCGATCCTTGGCCTCGATCAGTGGGTTAAGGATCCGGTGTAGCCATGAACTGTGCTGTAGGTCATAGACTCGGCTCAAATCTGGTGTTGCTGTGGCTGTGGTGTAGGCTGGCAGCTGTAGCTCTGATTGGACCCCTAGCCTGGGAACTTCATATGCCATGGATACAGCCCTAAAAAGCAAAATAAATAAATAAATTAACAGATATATTGTTCAACAGCAGGAATATAGCCAATATTTTATAATTACTTTATTTATCTTTTCTTTTTAGGGCTGCACCTGAGGCATATGGAAGTTCTGCATCCTCATGGATCCTAGTTGGGTTACCGCTAAGCCACAACAGAAATTCCCTATAACTTTAAATGGAGGCTAATCTATACAAATTTTGAACCACCTGACAATTATATTGTAAGTCAACTGTATTGCAATTAAAAAAAAAGTCAATCAGAAGAATAGTTAACAAATTTTACTCACAAAGGCTATTTTTGGGGGGTGGGTTCAGGGAACAGTCTACAATAGGAGACTGAAGTAAATGGCATTAATAAAAAAGAGCATGGTTCCTGGTTGCTCCCAGGTTTCCGCCCAAAAAAATAAATAGACAAAAAAATAAGAGCACAATGTCATCTTAAACCTACTCTAGAATAGAGTTTGGTATATACAGTAAATAAATAAATGGAAAGTTGATAAAATAGAGTTAGAAAAGAAAATAACAGAGTTAAAGAAAACAAATGGTTATATAAAAGTTAAAAGTAAAAACAGTGACAACAGAAGAACAGGTAAGCTATTTGTGAGAAAGAAACCATGTCTCCTAACAATAGTAATACAAAAAAAATTTTTTTTTGGTGGTTTTTATTATTAGCTGTTTCTCTAATGATAAATGAGGCTAGTGTAAAAAGAAAAAGGGAGATTTACAGTAATCTATATTTTGTTTTTCTTTTCTTTTTCTTCTTTTTTTTTTTTTTTTTTTTGCTTTTTAGGGCTGCATCCACAGCATATGGAAGTTCCCAGGCTAGGGGTCCAGTCGGAGCTACAGATGCAGGTCTACACCACAGCCACAGCAACGCAGGATCCGAGCCTCATCTGCAACCTACACCAGAGCTCACAGCAATGCCGGATCCTTAACTCACTGATTGAGGCTAGGGATGGAACCCAAAACCTCATGGTTCCTAGTCAGATTTGTTTCCACTGCACCAGGACAGGGGCTCCTATATTTTCTTTTTCTTAATATGCAATATGATGGACAAAATACCTGAAACAGTTAAGTCATCTTTATATAATGTGAATTACTGTTTTAAACATAAAAACATTTTAAAATGGTAGTTACTAGTGAGTTTCTCCAGGTACACTATTTCCTCCAAGAAAATATTTTCATTCTTTATCAGAGTTATAACAGACCAAAAAATTAGCCTAAAAAATTTACTCTAAAATACAGCCAATTTAACTATTACTATCAGACGTGGTATATTAATCAAAGAAATGGCTGTCCTGTACCTATTATAATATCCCAACAGAACATTTTACAAAGTTCTTCTGTTTTTTAAAGGTGTGTGATGATAAGACTAGCTTGAATTCAGTCATAAAGTTTTCATACTACAATTACAGTGACACTCAGAGATTATCAGAAAACCAATAACAAGAATGGATGACCAAAGTAGTAATTAATGTTGTCATATACACACTATGATAGACAACAAGGGAAAAAAAAAAAAAGAGAGTCAACAACATAAACTTGTGGTTATCAGACAAACTTCACAGAAGACAGTGAATGAATATGACTACATAAATAAAAATGCATAATGCTGATTAATACAACAGACTACTAAATCACATGATTTTTGAGCAAAATATTTGCAAAAAATTATACAAGGGAGAAATCAATGTGGGTTAGAGCTAGAAAGGAAGGACTCAAAAAGAGGCAAATATATTGGACCATGACAGAAAGAAGGAAAGAAGCATTCAAAGAAGTAAGAATGAAGATGGAGTATTCAGGAGACAGTAAAGAGATTAATTCAACTGGATTTATACCACAAAGTAGAAAAGGTAAGTTTTTGGTTTTTTTTGGTTTTTTGTTTGTTTGCTTTGGGGGTTTTTTTGGGGGGGGTATTTTATTTATTTATTTTTGGTTTTCTTTTTATGGCTGCACCTGCAGCATATGGAAGTCCTGGGCTAGATGTCAAGTTGGAGTTGCAGCTGCTGGACTATGTCACAGCCACAATACCACCAGATCCGAGCCACATCTGCAACCTACGCTGCAGCCTGCAGCAGCACTGGATCCTTAACCCACTGAGAGAGGCCTGGGATCAAACCTGCATCCTCACAGACACTGTAGGGTTCTTAATCCACTGACCCACAATGGGAACTCCTGAAAGAGGGAGTTTTGACAAGTAAATTGAGAATTGACCTTTAAAGTAAGAGATTTATTCTGCTGGGATATTAAAAAAAAAAAGAGGTGGCAAATGAAGTTAGAGATTTAAAAGACTTCCTATATCTACTTTACAAGGTCACTGTTAGAATAAATGACAAAAGTATCTAAAACACTCTTTCATCCATCTATCCAACAAAGGTTCGTTGTTGTATGTGATAACGTATTATGCTAGATACTGTGATACAAAAATAAACTTACCATCTCCATCTCCATAACTCAGTGTAGTAAGGGAGACAACCATGTAAAAAATATAATTATTTGTGATGCTATGTGTGCTGTAACACAGTGATCTAGAAAGTGACATGGAGACTGTTGCTACTGTTGGTTTCTATTTGACAGACGAAGGATGAACTTTATGTAGGAGGCAATAGGCAGTTGTCATATTTAATCTCTCTGAGAAGAGGAATCTAATCTGCTTTATGTACCATAGCACTCCACTACCCATTTAACTAAGGATCTATGAGGATTTAGACTAGGAAGATATCAGAGGAGTATGTTAGGAAGAGATGAGTCAAATACATTTAAAAGTGACAAACAATACATGGCACAATGGAGTAGAAAGAGTCAATGAATGATTCTATAATCCCAGCCTGGAAACTAAAATAATGGTCTTTATAGCCCAAATGGAACAATTGGGAGGGTACAGGAAAGCAAATGCTGCTTCAGATATACTGAGTTTAGGATTACAATAAGATTTCCAAATAAAATATTTTACAGACACATGGAAATATGGAACTAGACTCTGGTTGCAAATCAAGGGCTAGATGTGTAGATTTAAGACTCATAAATGTAAAGATGATAAGTGAAATTATTAGAAGATAATTTCTCTTTGAAAGTAACTATTTACAGAAAACAGCTGTAAATCAAAGGCATGACCTTGGGGAATGATTATATTTAATAAAGGAAAAAGAAAGTATTGAGGGTAAAGTAATCACATTATGGTATAAACCTGTGATGTGTTTCAATGGGAATTAAATATTAGACTTCATCTCTACAGCATTTTACCTATTTAAAGATTTTTAATTCATTTCTCTGAGTAACCACAATGTTAAAGCTGTGTGCAGGAAGTTCCCTGGTGGCCTAGCAGTTAAGGATCCAGCATTGTTCTGTGGTGGCTTCTGTGGCGTGGGTTCAGTCCCCAGCCTGGGAACTTCAGCATGTCATAAGCGTGGGAAAAAACAAAAAACAAAAAACCTGCTAAAACAATTGAATTTTGCTATAATATAAAGATATTTGGTGATCCAAACTAAATATAATTAACATATTATTCCCCTAGCTGGACACAAGTTGTTTTTTGGCTGTGCCTGTGGCATGCAGAAGTTCCTGGGCCGGAGACTGAAACCACACCACAGCAGTGACCCAAGTCACTGCAGTGACAATGGCAGATCCTTAAAGTGCTGTGCCACAAGGGAACTCCACAAAATTCAATTGTGTACTTGAATATTTCATTTTCACTCTGGTGGCTGGTTGAAAATGATTAATTTAGAGCCTATCAGTAACCAGATAGCTTCATCTCAACAGTTTAAACACAAGCCCACAAAGAAAGAAGCAACACATACACTAGCTTTTGAATGTCTTTCAGCAATATTAAGTTGGAAGAACAAATCATAAGAGATTATTAACACACTTTTCAGTTCACTTTAAATAATATGTATTTAAATACATTCTATGTCTTTCTATAAGAATAAGAATGATAGATATTCTTTAAAACATCTTTAACATCAGACTGAAAACTTTAAAAACCTGTAGAAAATGAAAGGATAATGACAAATAAGTAAACATTTCTCAATCACAATCTAGTTCAGTCATAAGAACTAGAGCACATATTTTAATTCTGTATTATAAATCAAACCAAGATAAATCATTTTTTTACTTTATTAGTTCAAGATTCATTTATGTGTTTCAATTTTTCAATTATTCTATTAAAAAGAAACTTCTATTTTTCATATCATTCTTTTAATATATAACCACTTATAAACAAAATGAATCATTCTGAATTGGTTATAATAACTCTAGAGAAGAAAGAACTTGGAATTTTATTCTAAAGAAGGCAAACTTTTTTTCATCTATCGGTAGTATTCATTCTGTACTATTCATTTGGCATTTAACACACTCAACTGACTCTTGCATTATTCAATTTAACACCCACAGTTTTGACTATTTCAAGTACCCTCAAGGTCCATGACAAGTAATAACTTATAATTGTTGAGACATGAGTTAGATTCATGAGGCTGGGAGGATGAGGTGTGCAAATTATGACAAAAATATTACTATCAGCTTTCCTCACAAAACTAAATATAGGGAACACTAATAGGCTTTGGAACTAACTAATGAGTTTCTTTGATTTCATTACTGGGAACATTTTGGGGCAAAAAGACCACAATTATTCTGCATCTAAAAGTTTAAGACTTGCATGTAGTAGACACAGAAAAGTATCTGTCAGTATACTAAACTTACAGAAAGTAAAGAGAAACCAAGGAAATGAAAGAAGCATGGTCACTAGAAGTTACTGCTAATGGCATCTGAAGAATCACTCCTCCCATTCCCAGTGCAGAGGTTCAACTGCTCTTTTCCCTTCTTTACAGGCTGTTTTTTTGTTATTTTGTTATTTTTTTCCTTAAGACCAATACAATGGTGGGAAGGAAAAAGGGAAGGGAAGTACACAATTTAATTTGCTTCAAGATAAAACATTGTACTCCATGCATCTTCTTTTTATCTTCCACCAAACCTACTAAACTAGTCTTAGCACCAGATTAGGATAAATGGGCCTGAGGTGGGAAGTAATTAGATAATTTTTGAAGAACTAATACCAGGCACACATTTTACATATATATATAACAACTGTATTAATCTAATGACACTACATTTCAAGTTTGGTATGCAAATATCCTCCAATATTAATTATTTAATTTGGAATACACAAGGCAATAAAATAAATGATTAACAAATTATTTTATGCCAAACTTGATTCTTTTATGCCTTTTCAAATCCATATCAAGAAAAAAAGTTGGAGTTCCCATCATGACTCAGTGGGTTAAGAACCTGACTAGCATCCATGAGGATGAGAGTTCGATGCCTGGCCTCACTCATTCACTTGGTGGATTAAGGATCTGGCATTGCCATGAGCTGTGGTGTTGGTTACAGACATGGCTTGGCTCCCAAGTTGCTGTGGCTATGGCATAGACTGGCAGCTGCAGTTCTGATTTGACCCCTAGCCTGCGAACTTCCATATGCTGTGGGTGCGGCCCTAAAAAAAAAGAAAGAAAAAAGTATCATCACAAGACAACATTATACTATACTGAAGGGAGATGGGATTAAGATGGCAGAGTTGAAGGACTTAATCACTTTTTCTCACGAAAACACCAAAATTACAACCAACTGCTAAACAACCATCAGCAAAATAGACTGGAAACAATCAAAAAAGATATCCTACACCCAAAGACAAAGAAGCCACATCAAGACAGTCACAAAAGAGCAGTTGAACCTCTGTGCTGGGAATGGGAGGGATGCTTTAGCGATATAAGCAATCCCATACCCACCAGGTGGGCAACCCACAGACTATACAGTAACTATAGCAGAGGCTCTCACGCAGGAGTGAGAGTTCTGAGCTCCACGCCAGGTTCCCACACCCAGGGGCCTGGCATTGGGAAGAGGAGCCCCTGCAGCATTTGGCATTGAAGGCCAACAGGGCTTAAGCACAGGAGTTCCACAGGACTAGGGGAAACAGAGACTCCACTCTAGGAGGGCGCATATAGGATTTTCTGTGCACTGGGTCCTAGGGTGAAACAGAGACTCTTTACAAATCTGGGTCAGACCTTTTTGCAAGTCTTGGAGGCTCTCCTGGGAAAACAGGGGACAGCTGTGGCTCACCATGGAGGAAGGATATTGAAGGTAGAGGTCTGGGGAATAGTTATCAACGTGAACTCCCTTGAAGGTGTCCATGTTGGAAAAAATTTGGCCCCACCCATTAGGGCTGAGAAGCCCCAGGCCAAACAACAAAAAGGGTGGGAACACAGCCCTACCCATCAGCAAACAGGCCACCTAAAATCCGCCTAGGTACACAGTGGCCTATAATCACACCCAGAGACAAAGCCCCACCCACCAGAGGGACAAGAATCAGCTCCAGCTACCAGTGGGCAAGCACCAGTCCCTTCCATCAAGAATCCTGCAACAAACCCCTGTACCAATTTCACCCACAAGGGGGCAGACACCAGAAACCAGAGAGGCTACAACCCTATAGCCTGAAAAAGGAGACCATACAAAAATTTATACAAAATGAAAAGAGAGAAATATGACCCAAATGAAGGAACAAGAAAAAAATCCCAAAAAACAGCTAAGTGATCTGGAGATTAGCAACCTCCATGAAAAAGACTTCAGACTAATGATACTAAAGATGATTCAAGATCTTCTTTGAAGATAAACTGGAGGCAAAGACTGATAAATCATAAGAAACATTGAAGAAACAGAAGATTTAAAGATTAAGCAAGCAGTGATGTAAAATATAGTATATTGAAGAATGGAATAAATTACTTATTCAAATATTTCACAAAAAATTCTTTTTAATGTAGCACTGTGACTTACATTTATGAAAGTTTAAAAGATTTTTCCATTTTTTATTATTAAATATTTTCAGATAGAGAAGTGTGGAGAATATAACAAACATATTCCCATCATCCAGAGCTTTGTCAAATATTAACATTTTTTTGCCATATTTGTTTCAGAACTTTTAAATAAATAAAACATTAAAGATATAATTAAAGTTCCTTGGGTACATTTCCCTAGCATTCCACTCCTACCACAAAGTAACCTCTACCTTAAATTGGGTGTTCAGAAACCCCATGAAGATTTATGTATTCACAGATAGCCAATAGGCGCATGAAAAGATGTTCAACATCACTAGTTATTAGAGAAATGCAAATCAAAACTGCAATGAGAATGGCCATTCTCACACCAGTCAGAATGGCCATCATTAAAAAGTCTACAAATACAAGTTCCCGTTGTAGCTGAGCAGAATCCATGAGGATGAAGGTTTGATCCCTGGCCTCACTCAGTGGGTTAAAGGATCCAGTGTTGCTGCAAGCTGCAGTGTAGGTCACAGACATGGCTCAGATCCCACATTGTGGCTGTGGCATATGCCAGCAGCTGCAGCTCTGATTTGACTTACTTATGCTGCAAGTGTGGCCCTAAAAAAAGACAAAAACAAAAACAAACAAAAAACAAAACAAAAAACAAACGAACAAAAAAACCAGTCTACAAATAACAAATGCTGGAGAGGGTGAGGAGAAAAGGGAACACTTCTACCCTTTTGGTGGGAATGTTAGTTAGTGCAAGCACTATGGAGGTTTCTCAGAAAACTAAAAATAGAATTACTATATATGGTCCAGCAATCCCACTCCTGGGCATGTATCTGGACAAGACTATAATTCAAAAAGATACATGCACCCCTATGTTCATAGCAACACTATTCGTAATAGCTAAGGCATGAGCACAAATTAAATGTTCACTGACAGATGAATGGATAAAGAAGATGTGGTACATATACACAATAGAATACTACTCAGTCATGAAAAATGAAATAATGCCATTTGCAGCAACATGGATGCAACTAGAGATTTTTATAACTAAGTGAAATGTCAGAAAGAGAAAGACAAATACTATATCACTTATATGTATAATCTAAAATATGGCACAAATGACGCTATCTGCAAAATAGAAACAGATTCATATACACAGAGAATAGACTTGTGGTTGCCAAGGGGGAGGAGGTGGAAGAGGGATGGAGTGGGAAGCTGAGGTTAGCAGATTTAAGCTATCACATATAGAATGTATAAATAAGGTTCCTACTATAGCTCAGGAAACTATATTCAATATCCTATGGTAAAACACAATGGAACCCAATATTTTTTAAAAAGAATATTTCAATTATACATGTAGACTGAATCACTTTGCTATACACAGGGAAAAGAAATTAACATAGTGTAAATCAACTTCAATTAAAAAAAAAAAAAGGAGTTCCTGTCGTGGCTCAGTAGTAAAAAACCTGACTAGTATTCATGAGGATGTGTGTTCAAACCCCAGACCTGCTCAGTGGGTTAAGGATCTGGCATTGCCACGAACTGCAGTGTAGGTCAGAGATATTGCTTGGGACCTGCACTGCTGTGGCTGTGGCATAGGCCAGTAGCCACTCCAATTTGACCCTATCCTGGGAACTTTCATATGCTGCAGGTGCGACCCTAAAAAGAGAAAAAGAAAAAAAAAAAAGGATTTATGTATTCCTTAATAAATAGCATTGAATCACAGGTCTTTAAACTTTGCATGTATGGTATGTGGGCAGGAAAGTGTTAACTCAGCACCCTGGATTGCTGAAAGCCTATAAATTCCAAAGAAAGACTTATCTTTAGGACTGGCCCTTGGCTTGGATCTTGGGAGATAAGTTCTGAACCCTTGGGCCCATGCTATACTAATTTGATTGGATAATTTACTTTAATAAAGTGATTTTTGGTGAATATTTCTTTTTGCTAGGTGGAAGCAGGTAGGGCTACAGTCTGAGTAGCTGACCTCAGTCACACGATGTCAGTGACCTCCAATAAAATCCCTGGATACCAAGGATCACATGAGATTCCCTGGTTAGTAACACTTCACACGTGTTGTCACACTTTTTTGCTGGAAGTATTAAGCACAGCTCCATGCAACTTCCCTGGAAGGAGACAAGTGGAATCTTGCATCTGCTTTCTCTTGTACCTTGCTCAATGAGGCTTTTCCATTTACCAATTTTACTCAGTGTCCTGCTGTACTAAACTGTAGCTGTGAGTGTAAGTTTTCCAGGTCCTGGGAGCTCTTCTGTTGAATCACCAAGCCTAAGGGTGGTCCTGGGGGACTCCCAACACAGCATCTTAATATATCTATTCTGCAACTTGATTTATTTCCTCCACATTATGCTTCTGAAATTTATCCATGTTGTTAAATATAGCTTTATTCATTTAACTCCTATATATTATTCCATCGTGTGTATGGTACCTATGCCTTGATATTATCACAGTGATGAATATGTTTTCAATTTTCAATATAATAAACAAATACTCTTATACATGTTTCCTTAAACATAAGAATGTTTGTAGGTAACATTACGTCCTAAGTTGCATGGTATGTGCATCTTCTCACTCTTATGACTGATCTTTCAATTAACTGAAGTTCTTAATTTTAATAAAGCCCAATTTATCATCTTCATTTATGGTTAGCTTTCGGGGTGTTAACCAGTTTCAGAAATCTCTGCCTACTTTACATCATGAATATATTCTCCTGTTTTCTTCTGGAAAGTTTATTAGCTTTAAATTTTAAATTAGCAATCAATCTTGAATTTAATTCCCTTGTGAGATGGGGGGCCAAGGTTATTATTTTTCCATTTGGCTATCCAAGTAAGCCATTGCTACTTATTTTTTTGGCCATGCCTGCCGCATGCAGAAGCTCCTGGGACAAGAATCGAACCTGCACCACAGTAGTGACCTGAGATGTGCTACAAGGGACCTCTGAGGCAGCACTACTTATTAAAAAGACTATCCTATGCATTGCAGTATCCCCTTTGTCAAAAGTCAAGTGACCATATATATGTGGTCAGTTCCTGTATTCTCTATTCTGTCCCATTGGTCCATTTGTTCATTCTTGTGCTAATACCACAGTGCTTAATTTATCAATAATAATTTTTAAAATGTCTTAGTATCTGGTAGTGGACATCACTAAGTTTTGTTCTTCTTATAGACTATTCTTAAGACATATATATGTATAGCTGAATCACTTTTGATGTATACCAGAAACAACCACAACACTGTAAATCAACTATACTTCAAAAAAAAGTAACTTGCAAAAAGCTAAAATAAACTTTTTTAAAAAACTAAAAAGTTTCTTTTTTAAAATTTCATTTTATATGTTTATTGGTGACATACAGAAATATAATTAATTTTTATATTAACCCTAAATCCAATAACTTTGCTAAATATATGAATTAATTATTTTGGCTATGTCTGTGGCATACAGAAAGTTCCTGGGCCAGGGACCAAACCGGAGCCACAGGAGCTCCCACTGTGGCTCAGTGGTAACAAACCCGACCAGTATCCATGAGGATGCGGGTTTGATCCCTGGCCTTGCTCAGTGGGTTAAGGATCTGATGTTGCCATGAGCTGTGGTGTAGGTCACAGACATGGCTTGGATCCTGCATTGCTGTGGCTGTGATATCGGGGCAGCTGTAGCTTACATTCAACCTCTAGCCTGGGAACTTCCATATGCCACAGGTGTGACCCTAAAACAAACAAATTGGAGCCATAGCAGTAACCTGAGCCACAACAGTGACAAAACTGAGTCTTAATCACTAGGCCACAGGGAACTACTTAAAAAAAATGTATTTAATACTTTGCAGACTGTTTTTGAATTTTCTTCATATAAAACATATAAAATCATCCTAAAATATTATCATTTTATCAGTTTTATTTCCTTTCTAATCTCTGTACTGTTTGTTTTGTTTTCTTATACTTCATTTCACTGACTAAGATTTACAATGAGAAGATGAATAAATGTGATGATAGTGGTTACCTAGTCTTTTGGATTTCAGGGGAAAGATTTTGATAGTTCACCATTAAGTACATTTGTGGACAGGATTTTTGCAGATACTGTTTATCAGATTAAGGAAATTACCTTCTAAATCTAGTTTGCTTAGCATACGTTTTTCTGTTTACCTTCTAAACCTAGTTTTCTTAGATTATTTTTTTCTGGTTTTTTTGGCCGCACCCACAGCGTACGGAATTTTGTGGGCCAGGGATGGAACCTAAACCACAGCAGTGAAAACATCAAATCCACAACTGCTAGGCCGACAGGGAACTCCCTAGAGTTTGTTGTTTTGAATGAATACATGTTGAATTCCCTCAAATGCTTTCTTTGCATCTACTGAGATAATTATTTGATTTTTCTCATACATTTGGTAAATATGATTACATAGACTCCTTTTCAAATATTAAATAACCTTGCACTTTGAGAATAAATCCAACATAGTCATTATGTAAATAATTTTAATTTATCTCTGGACTTAATTTACTAACATTTATTCAAGATTTTTTAATATCTATGTTAATATGGACTATCCTGTAATTTTTTTCCCCATAATACCCTTAGTTTTGCTATCCAACTTATGCTAGCTTCATTAAATGAGTTGGTAAGTATGTCCACCTTTTTAAGTCTCTGAAAGAGTTCATGTTAGATTAGTTGGATTTATTCCGGAAATGTTTGGAAGAATTTGCCAGGGAAACCATTTAGGCATGAAAATTTCTTTAAGGAAAGGTTTTCTGTTGTGGTGGTGGTTGTGTTTTTTTATTTTTTTTTTCGCCACCCCATGGCATATGGAATTCCCAGGCCAGGGATCGGATCAGAGCCACAGCTATGGCCTGGGCCAGGGATCAAACCTGTGTCCCAGCTGTTCCATTGCACCAGAGTGGGAACCTCTCAATTAAGGAAAGGCTCTAAATTACATATTCAATATCTTAGATAGACATGCATCAGATTTCCCTTATCTTCCTGGATCAGTTTGTATACAGGTGTTCTTCTAGGATGTCCATTTCTTCTAAATTTTCAAATGTTTTCACACTAATTCATAATACTTCATTAAATATCATCTAATATTATTTGTAGGATCTATATTGATGCTTTTTGATTCTTGACGTTGTTAATTTGTGCTATCTCTTTCCTTTTATTTTATTTTTTTTTGTCTTTTTGTCTTTTCTAGGGCCGCTCCCACGGCATATGGAGGTTCGCAGGCTAGGGGTCTAACCGGAGTTGTAGCCGCCAGCCTACACCACAGCCACAGCAACGCGGGACCCGAGCCGCACCTGCGACCTACACCACAGCTCACGGCAATGCCGGATCCTTAACCCATTAAGCAAGGCCAGGGATTGAACCCACAACCTCATGGTTCCTAGTCAGATTTGTTACCCACTGAGCCATGATGGGAACTCCAATCTCTTTCTGTCTTAATTTGTACTAAGGACCTTATTATTATTATTATTATTTTTTGGTCTTTTCTAGGGCCACATCATATGGAGGTTCCCAGGCTAGGGGATTAATTGGAGCTATAGCCGCCAGCCTACCAGAGCCACAGCAACGCGGGATCCAAGCTGCGTCTGCAACCTACACCACAGCTTACAGCAACACTGGACCCTTAACCCTCTGAGCAGGACTAGGGCTCGAACCTGCAACCTCATGGTTCCTAGTCAGATTCGTTAACCACTGAGCCACGAAGGGAACTCCAGGACCTTATTTTCACTAACCTTTTCATAGAACCAATTTCTGGTTTTATTGATTTCATTATCAATATTATATAGTGATATTGAATTTAGGAATCTAGCCAAACTCTCTTATTACTTAAAGCAGCATCTCTTTTAGGGTGTAGTGAGACTTTTGATTACCTATTCAACTTATTTAGTGGTTACTGGTTTATCTAGGTTTTCAAATCCTCTTGAGCCAATTTTTCTAACTGATTTTCTAAAAACTATACATTTGATCTGTTTTCAAGTTTATTGTCAAAGTTTTTAGAATATTATTTCTTCCATTTTTTCTTCATTAATAGTACTAGAGGTATGTTTATGTTAGGTTTGGGGGGGTTATTTTAGGTTTTGCTCCTAATTATTCTTTATTTTGTTTCATTTATGACTCCTCTTTATTTTTTTCCTCCCTTCTACATTGTTTAGGTTTCTTTTGCTCCCTCTTTCCCTGGGCCAGATATATTTGGGTTCTAACCCCGTCTCAGCTATTTACTAACTAAGTAATCTTGAAAGTGTTATAAAACTTCATCATGTCTGTTTCTAGTTTATAAAATGAGAATAATGATAGTATATACACATATGTTTGCTATGAGTTTGTATATATAAACACTTTAGAACAGCAACTGGCACATACTAACCATTCCGATGTTGGCTATTATTAGTCAAAGTTTTATAACATCATCATCATAACAGGAGAGGTTCACCTATTACCACCATTACTACTACCACTACCGTTTGGAGGTTGAATTCAACTGATTTAGTGTTTAAGTCTCTTTTTTAAAAATGCTTTTTTTTTTTTTTTTTTTGTCTTTTTGCCATTTCTTGGGCTGCTCCCGCGGTATATGGAGGTTCCCAGATAGGGGTCCAATTGGAGCTGTAGCCACCAGCCTACACCAGAGCCACAGCAACGCAGGATCCGAGCTGTGTCTGCAACCTACACCACAGCTCACGGCAATGCCAGGGATCCCACTGAGCAAGGCCAGGGATCGAACCCGCAACCTCATGGCTCCTAGTCGGATTCGTTAACCACTGAGCCATGACGGGAACTCCTAAAAAATGCTTTTGAGGCCATAAATTTAGCGGTAAATACTATTTTAGATGTATCCCTCACATTTTGATATGTGTGGCATTTACGTTATTGATAGGTTCTTTTGAAATTCCCATTTTAAATCTCCCCCCAAAGAGTTATTGACGCTTTAAAATTTATAATACAGGGGAGTTCCCGTCGTGGCGCAGTGGTTAATGAATCCGACTAGGAACCATCAGGTTGCGGGTTCGGTCCCTGCCCTTGCTCAGTGGGTTAACGATCCGGCGTTGCCATGAGCTGTGGTGTAGGTTGCAGACACGGCTCGGATCCCGCGTTGCTGTGGCTCTGGCATAGGCCGGTGGCTACGGCTCCGATTCGACCCCTAGCCTGGGAACCTCCATATGCCGCGGGGAGCGGCCCAAAGAAATAGCAGAAAGACAAAAAAAAAAAAAAAATTTATAATACAGGGTTTTAAAATACTATTCACACTATAAATTGCTTGAAATTTATTAAGACTATCTATGACAAAGGATCTAGGCAACTTCTGTAATTATTCCATGAGTACTTGAAAAATGTTATTCTTTAAGTGATGGGATCAATATACATTTATATATACTTGAATATACTTGATAGTTTTTGCTTCAATATTTCTATAGTCTTGGTAATTTATAAGCTTTGACAAAGTTTATTAAAACCCGCATTAATTATATAGTTGTCAATTACCCCTTAAAATTGCATCAACTTTTTGCCTTCCTATGTGCCAGCTATGTATTTAGAGGAGTATTTCCTTTTCTCTCTCTCTCTCTCTTTTTAGGCCTTGCCTCGCAGCATGCAGAAGTTCCTGGGCCAGGGATTGAACCTGTGCCATAGCAGTGATCCAAGCCTCAGCAGTGGCAACACCAGATTCTTAGCCACTAGGCCACCAGGGAATTCCTCAACTTAACCATTTTTAAGTGTGTTCAGCGGCACTAAATACATTGACAGTGTTATACAACCATCACCAACATTTATGTTCAGAACATTTCTCATCTTCCCAAACTAAAACTCTATATTCATCCTCCCTTCCCCTCCCCACCCCTTGTTGACCATGATTTTACTTTCTGTTTCTATGAATTTTACTACTCTAGGTACCTCATATAAGTGGACTCACAAGAGTATTTGTTCTTTTGTGACTAGCTTATTTTACTTATCATAATGTCTTGAAGGTTCATCTATGTTGTAGAATGTATCAGAATTTCCTCCCTTTTTAAGGATGAATAATATTCCAGCATACATATATGCTGTATTTTGCTTATTCATTTTTGAACACTCGGGTTGCTTTCACTTGTTGGCTGTTGTGAAAAACGCCACTATAAGTATGAATATACAAATACTTGTTCAAGTCTTGGTTTTAAATTCTTTGGGGTATATACTAAGAAGTGAGAAACTTCTTTTATAGTTCTTTTATTTTCACATTTTCCATGTGTCTGCGTTTAAGATTTAGTTGTAACACTATAGTTGGATTCGGTTTGTGTATCTTTTACCACCTCCTTTAACAGGTAACTTTAATCTGTTTATAGAGTTTTTGTAGTATTTGATCTTTTTTTTTTTTTTTGTCTTTTTGCCTTCTCTAGGGCCGCTCCCACGGCATATGGAGGTTCCCAAGCTAGGAGTCTAATCGGAGTTGTAGCCGTCGGCCTTCGTCAGAACCACAGCAACTTGGGATCCGAGCTGCGTCTTCAATCTACACCACAGCTCACAGCAACGCCAGATCCTTAACCTACTGAGCAAGGCCAGGGATCGAACCCGCAACCTCACGGTTCCTAGTCAGATTCGTTAACCACTGAGCCACTACGGGAACTCCTGTAGTATTTGATCTTATTTCTTTAATTTTACTGTTTAGACTCCTTTCTTTGGATTTTCTTCTTCCTTTCTTTTAATATAATCTCCTATTCCTCCTCAACCCATTGAATACACTTTCATTTTGTCCTTGCTGTTCTTATTAACTGGTATATATAACATTCTATGTTGGTAGTTATTTTCTACTCATCACAACGAAGATACTATTCCATTATCATTTGGCACTTAATTTGCCAATGAAAAATCTGCTGTCAATATAATCAGGTCCTGGTGCTAAAAAATAAGCCTGACTTTTATTTTATTCTTTTGTCCTTAAGGGCCAAATTCCTGAAAGCCTCATTTCTAGACCTGGAACTTAATAGGATCAATCATTCAATTCCTTTCATCATCTTGTATTTTTGTTTCATTTCTTTTTCTTTTTTTTTATAAACAGCCACACCCATGACATATAGAAGTTCTCAGGCCACAGACTGAATCCGAAACACAGCTGTAATCTATGGTGTAAGCTGCAGCAATGCCAGATTCTTGATCACACACCTCCACAGTGACAGGAGCTGCTGAAGTTGGATTCTTAACCCACTTCACAACAGCAGGAACTCCCTTTTGTTTCATTTCTTTTTTTTTTTCTTTTTTTCTCTTAGGGCTGCACCCGCAGCATATAGAAGTTCCCAGGCTAGGGGTCTAACTGGAGCTGTAGCTACCAGCCTACGCCACAGCCACAGCAATGCCATATCGAAGACACGCCCTCGACCTACACTGCAGCTCACAGCAACACTGGATCCTCAACCCATTGAATGGGGCCAGGGGTTGAAGCTGTGTCCTCATGGATACTAGTCGGAATCATTTCCACTGAGCCACAACAGAAACTCCAAGGAGTTCTCTCTTTTTTTGTCTTTTTAGGGCCATACCCATGGCGTATGGAAGTTTCCAAGCTAGGAGTCAAATGGGAGGTGTAGCTGCTAGCCTACACCACAGCCAAAGCAACGCAGGATCCAAGCCGCATCTGCAAACTACACCACAGCTCACAGCAATGCTGGATCCTTAATCCACTGAGACAGGCCAGGGATCAAACCACATCCTCATGGATACTAGTCAGGTTCATTACTGCTGAGCCACAAAAGGAACTTCTCACTTCTTGACTATAGTAATCTTTGGTGTGTTTCTGAAATTATCAATATCCTTTTAGTTCTCTCTTTTTTATATATTGTCTGTTGTTATGTGTGTGAGTACAGCGGATGTATCAAAAGTGAATGAACTCACTAAGCCATCTAGATCAGAGGTTGAAAAATACTTAAAAAAATCCAGGAGTCCCCATTGCAGCTTAACAGTAATGAACCCGATTAGTATCCATGAGGATGCAGGTTCCATCCCTGGCCTCACTCAGTAGGTTAAAGATCCGGCATTGCTGTAAGGTGTGGTGTAGGTCACAGACACAGCTCAGACCTTGTATTGCTATGGTGTAACATAGGTCAGCAGCTGAAGCTAGGATTCGACCCCTAGCCTGGGAACTTCCATATGTCGCAGGTGTGGCCCTAAAAAGACAACAACAAAAAATCAACACATAAAATCATGTACTCTCTGATACACTAGCTTATCTCACCAATGTTGTTCAGGAGAATCATTAACCACAATTTAAAAAATGAATCTCTGGAGTTCCCGTCATGGCTCAGCGGAAACAATCTAACTAGGAACCATGAGGTTGTGGGTTTGATCCCTGGCCTCGCTCAGTGGGTTAAGGATCCGGCATTGCCATGAGCTGTGGTATAGGTCACAGATGCGGCTTGGATCTGGCGTTGACAATGGCTGTGGTGTAGGCTGGCGGCTACAGCTCTGATTCGACCCCTAGTCTTGGAACCTCCATATGCCATGGGTGTGGCCCTAAAAACACAGAAAAAAAAATCTCTGATGGTACTTAAACTTCAATATAGCAGGCTATACATAAAAGACCATATGAGAAACAGCTTAATCAACAACTATCACCTACAATTTTGAAATTCTTGTGACTTTCAGTACAGGCCCGACATTTGAAATGAAATGTTTTCTCAATTGCATCTAAATAGAGTATGCCCCTCCCAACTGACAAACAGATGGGCCTTCCATGGATTCTCAATTTCAATTACTTTGCAGGATGTCTGACTATTTCTTTCAAGTGTGCCTCCAGGATACTCTAAAGTGTCTCCTAAACAATATTTTGTGTCACCATATAGTGTACATTCTACATATTAGGCTAAACCAACCAAATATATTTTCTAAATACAGCAAAACATGTCAACAAATTACCCAGCCATTTTTGCATGATATGGCAAGACAAAATTAAATTTTATTGATACAGAAGTGTATTGGAGTTCCCGTCGTGGCGCAGTGGTTAACGAATCCGACTAGGAACCATGAGGTCTCGGGTTCGGTCCCTGCCCTTGCTCAGTGGGTTAACGATCCGGCGTTGCCGTGAGCTGTGGTGTAGGTTGCAGACGCGGCTCGGATCCCGCGTTGCTGTGGCTCTGGCGTAGGCCGGTGGCTACAGCTCCAATTCAACCCCTAGCCTGGGAACCTCCATATGCCGCAGGAGCGGCCCAAGAGATAGCAACAATAACAACAACAAAAGACAAAAAAAAAAAAAAAAAAAAAAGAAGTGTATTAATAAAATATGATATACTAAGCTATAAAACAAAAATACTAAATTTAGAACTGCCAAAAAATTGTGGTTATTGTATACAGTCTAAGATTTTCCCCCTATGTCAAGTAGTCAGTTTCAATAAAATTTTCAACTTGTTCTAATGGCATATCATTTGGTACCTACAGAATCAAGTACTTTTATATTCATTTCCTGTTTATACTTATATTATTTGTACTTGTTGATCTCCCTATATATACTTTTGGTCTCTAGATGAAGTAAAATCAGATGAAGATACAAACTGAGATTATATCTGCCCTGTCTCCATGATGCAAAAGGAGGCAGGACAGAAAAAGATTCTTTCACATATTTAGACCCTTTCTTCCTATTCCTACTTCATGTTTTCCATTTATCAGCAAGGCCTCAGTATGGTAACAGTACTCTGTCTCTGGCATTTTTCAACATAGTATCTTTTTTTCTCAAGACAACAATCTCCCCATTTATCATTTTTTCAATATTGCTTCTTAGTCCTTGCTCCTTCTTTGCTGACTTTCACTTAATACTTCCGTCTTGAGCCCAGTCTAACCTCATGTACCTCTCTATACTGCCATGGATTCCAAGTATCTAAGCTCCTTCCCTGGATCAACTACAAGTTTTCTATTCTATATTATCATGCTATAGAAAGGGCCATAAAGTCAAATGCCTCCAAGTATCAGACAAGCAAGCTAAATAGAGGCCTTATATTAGAGTGCAATTACAAGAAGTGGGAAAAGGCGAGCCTTATTCTAAGGAGAATAGTCATAATAGTTCCAGTGATTATGTCAAACATTCTAGTTTAAGAGAATTAGATATTGGAAATTTTACATGAAATCTCTTGATTTTTAAATACTGACAATTATTTCAGATTTTTAAAAATCACTGTGTGACAGAGATCCTGTTGTGGCTCAGCAGGTTAAAAAACTGACATAGTGTTGGTGAGGATTCAGGTTCAATCCCTGGCCTTGCTCAGTGGGTTAAGGATCTGATGTTTCTGCAAGCTGTGGTGTAGCCTGCAGATGCAGCTTGGATCTGGTGTTGCCAGGGCTGAGGCATAGGCCTTCAGCTGCAGCTCTGATTTAATCCCTAGCTCTAGAACTTACGTATGTTGCAGGTGTGGCCATAAAAAGAAACAAAAAAAAAAAAAATTACTGTCTGTGCCAAACAAAACTAATAGGCTAGCTGGATACGGCCATGGGTAATTTGTTTTCAATCTCGGCAAAGAATTATTTTTGCTATTTACCAAAGTTTTGGTAACAAAACATAGATCTAACATAACACAAGATCAGATTCTTCAAATTCAACTAAAGCATGGCTGTTCCTATAAGGCTTAATCTCCCTAATAAACAAATACACATATCCCTCATCTGCTATTCCAAACATTCTCTATTACCTATTTTGAATACAAATGTAAAAATGAAATTAATAATTAAAACCATGGAGGGGAAAAAAATGCCCTTAATGCTTACTCATGAAGAATAAAATAAAAATAAAATGGGAAAATATTTTAAAAAGACAATGGAAATAGAAATATGGTATATAAAAACTTAACACATGTAACCAAACAACGAAGAAAAAATTGTAGTTACAAATGCATAATGTTTTATTTAAGTGAATATATTAGTAAGAAGGAAAAGTGTGAAGAATTAAAAAGCTTAACAAGGGTATAAAGAGACAAGTCACAAGTAGCAAAGAATAAAGTAAAAGGCAGGTTGAAAATTAAAAAGTGGCAAAATTAGCAGTTGGGTTTTGAAAAGTAAAAAACTTAACCCATAAACTATATTTTAAAAGAGCGAGAGAGACTATAAAAGTTTCAAGACTAAGAATTTTGTAATAAAGAAATTAAAAGTAGGAAAATTCCCATATAATAATATAATTTATGACCAAGTAATCATTTTCATTATATGACTATGAACAGAACTATAAAATCCCAAAAGTGATGGAATAAGATTAATAAATGCTTGCTATGCACATGCAACTTTGGGAAAACAAAAAAAATAAGACACAGTTCCAGCCCTTATGGAGTTACCACTCTAATAGAGATGACATATATTTATAAACAGTTACAGGACTCAGGACACAATAGCCAGCACTGCTGTTTCTTTAATCTTTGTTTTATAGATTAAATCTTTTCCTTTTTTCTCTTAAGCTATCTACAACCTAGCAATTTGGTAAAGTATACATCTGGGGATATATTTTATCTCCACTGATCCCTCTAGAATTCAGAAGTTCTTAGTGTTAAATCTTATCTTCATGGTAACATTAGTTGTTTAAGTTCAATAAGAATCTGCTCTCCTTATAATAGAACACACTTGGAAACTGGCAAGATTGTGACTGGAATATCATATTTGAGAATGATGCATAAAGTCAGTTATGACCAGACAGCTTTATGGAACTAAGGCTAAATTTAAAGAGTCAATACTTATATAAAGTTCCCCCTTTGGAAAAACTAACATATACCTGCCACACAGCATTCCCAGCTTTACAGGTGAATAAGGAAGGTCACTTCTTGGCAGGCCCAGGAACTTCAGGATATCTTGGGAATCTCAAGATGATAGGAATTTACATTAGTCTATATGTACTGTGTGTCCTGGGCTTGCCTTCCTAGCTTCCAGAGGCTTTTAAAGGTTCAATCTGAGATTCCTCATGAAAAGTTCCAGCAAAGAAACGTCAAAAGATCGATGTGGTCAATCACTATTCTTGCTTCACTTATATGTTCAGACCAACTTTAATGAGACTAGACTTATTTTAAAAACTAATTAGTCTAAATTTGATTTTTCTTTGATAGAAATGGGGGTGATCATAGAGAGAAAAATGGTTCAATAGAAAATGACAGCATACCCTTGTGGCTGTTAAATACCAGTCTTTAAGATTTTGTTACCTACCTGCAAACTAGACTACATTCCGAATCTAGTTTCTTCCAGTATCTGGCTGCAACTCTCCAAATTAAAGTTTCCAATTTTTCTCCCACCCTTCTAACTTTGAATCACTAAAACCTAAAACTATCCTTTCCCCCAAAGCCTTACAAGCTGAAGATAGACAGTTTGATATAAATATAAACTTCAAAGAAGTCACCACAACAGTTCACATATGAACAACTTTTGTGCCTGCTGCTATGTAGGCCACTTAGATCATTTGATGACATCACCAGACTTTCAAGGAAAATCTATCCTTGAAATAAAAGGTATTATCAATGCCTGTCCTCATTCTATCTGAAGATGCTTCAAAACCAACATCTAGAAAATCTTGGCTGACTGCCTTCTGGACTAAAAAACTGAGTTTATAGTTTATACTAATCATTAACCTTTATTTTTCTTATTTTTCTCTTAAAATACCCAGGACTGAGATCAATTCAATGGGTTGTGGGACAATCTAACAACTGTCTCTGGAATGACAGGTTTTAGAACATGCAACCTGAAAATGTAGCATCTTGAAAGATTAAATATTTCAAGCTGAAGAAAACTGAGAAAGGCAATGTATAGAAAGGATTTTCTAACCTTCCCCTAATGTGAGTGTTGCCCTCCCTATTCCTGGAGTAAAGGAACATCTTATACCAAGACAGAAGTATATCTGAACAAATGAGTCTTGATAAATTTTCCTCAGTTTACTACTTAAACTTACCTCATACCCTTTGTCCTATCATTTCTTTCCACAACTTTCCATGCTGCATTAGACCTATAATTAAAACATTCAGGAGTTCCCGTCGTTGCTCGGTGGTTAACGAATCCGACTAGGAACCGTGAGGTTGCGGGTTCAACCCTGGCCTTGCTCAGTGGGTTAAGGATCTGGCGTTGCTGTGAGTTGTGGTGTAGGTTGCAGACGAGGCTCGGATTCCCGCGTTGCTGTGGCTCTGGTGTAGGCCGGTGGGTACAGCTCCGATTCAACCCGTAGCCTGGGAACCTCCATATGCCACAGGAGTGTCCCCAGAAAAGGCAAAAAGACAAAAAAAAAAAAAAAAAAAAAAAAAAAAGAAAGAAAGAAAAATTCAATGCTAAATATTTTGTATTGATTAGAAAAAGAATAGTTGGGCCTAAAATGTGTCTGTACTATAGTGAGATACCAGATTATACTATTTAATTATATAACAGCTAAAGAATAAAACTAAGAATTTGGAAGGAATTTTCAATTGCCAAAGACCCATTAATCTGAGCAAGGTAAATGTATGTGATTTGAAGACTGAATAACAAATTTGTTGAAGGGATCTAAATTGGAGGGAGAAATTAGTCTAATACTAGAGATGTGCACTTCAAACACTAACCCAGAAGAAACAAAAAATTGGCAAATATGTTCTCAATTCTGCACTAATTATCAGCTCAGAGGACTGAGTCTATGAGTTCCAGACATGAATAATGAACACTCATCTGAATTAAAACTGTAACTTGTTTATTGGAAAGGGAAACCTCTTCTTTGTGAACAGGGCACTGAACATTTTTTAAATTTCAGAGATAACTCAAGAAAAGAGGAAACTTCTGCAGTATATCAACATTCTCATTTACCATTTCAGTTACTTGGAGGTAAAATTTACCTTAATGTTAGTGTAAAATATTAATCTTGCTATGATATTTTAAAAAGAAGATATCACTCAAAAATAGAAAAAAGACAAAAAATACTATATACACATTTCACTGACTCTAAGATGGACTTTTTCACATTTAATACTGTTAACCTCAGGATGCATCTTTGAAGCAATGATGTGTCATAGTGTAACTGACAGCAACTTTTCTCCTTTCTTGGTGGGTAAAAAAAAATAAGTGTTCACCTTAAAATTAATGACTTTTTTTTCTTTTTTTCTTTTTAAGGCTATACTCACAGCATATGGAAGGTCCCAGGCTAGGGGTCTAATCAGAGCTACAGCTGCCAGCCTACGCCACAGCCACAGCAACACAGGATCCAAACTTCATCTGTGACCTGCACCACAGCTCATGGCAATGCCAGATCCTTAATCCACTGAGCAGGGCCAGGGATTGATCATGGTTCCTAGTTGGATTCGCTTCTGCTGTGCCACGATGGGAACTCCAAAATTAATGACTTTTAGATTCAATGAAATATGTGTGTTCTGTCTTCTATCTTCTCCGTTTAAACTGAATGAGTATCTCTCCCCTATTTGTACTGCCTTTGCCTCTTTTTTCTTGCCTTTAAAGATGTATTTCAAAGAATATCCCACTATTCTCTAATATTTGCATAAGTATTGAGTATTAGGTGTATGTATACATATTTTACATACATATATTATTAAGCATATAATTACACAGTTAGACATATTATTATGGAACATGCTGAAATTAGAGAATCTGAAGTTATCTCATTAAGGGGGAGAGACAACGGAGAGGAACTCCTCAGTTTAGGTAGAGAAATTCATACAGTATTTATATAGTCATGTTTGGTTCTTACCAATAGCTTATTGCACAATAAGAAGTGGAGACAGTCACCTTGACACTGATAGAAAACAGAATGAAGATTAAAAACTTTCTTAGATACCACATCCTAAAAACTTTTCATTCATTTTATATTTCTTCTCAGTTATATCCAAATGATGTTGGTAATAATAACGTAAATTTCTCTAAACTAAACTCCTTCTGCGTAAATCTTATTTTCATAATGTAAAATCATTATGTAAATTTTTCTGTACCAGTGTGTTAAGCCATATTTTTCATATACATTAGTTGTTTTAAAAAATGAAAATAAGATTAAACATTCAGGTTTAACCATTTATTTGGGTTGTAATTTCCTTTTGAAGGGCCCTGTGTCATGTAAAATCTATATGCAGTAAACTTGTATGCTTTTTCCCCCTGTTAATCTTTCTCAGTTTAATTTTCAGACCCAGCCAGGGATCCTAAAAAAGTCAAGGAAAACTTTTTTCTCCTCTACAACAGCTAATTACAGAATGACATGGCATATATAATAATGAAAATATGTTCATTGTACTGAAGTACAGTTATTCCTTGAACAACATGGGGGGTTAGGGGCACCGATCCTCCACACAGTCAAAAATCTGCATATAACTTATTGCTGGGCCTCCATATATGCAGTTCCACGTCCTTGGATTTAACTAACTGTAGACAGTGTACTACTACATATTTACTATTGGAAAAAAAATCCACATGTAAATGGATCCATGTAGTTCAAACTCATACTGTTCAAAGGTCAACTACAGGGTGAAAAGGGAATGACTGACTTGGTCCAGATGATATAGATATGAAGAAAAGCTTTATCAGATAGATGCTAGTAGAGCACAGTTATGAAGTAAGATTCAGAGTTTGCCAGAAATAGAACAAGAAAGGGAAATATCAGCATTCCTATTGTAGCTCAGTAGTAACAAACCCAACTAGTATTCATGAGGATGTGGGTTCGATCCCAGGCCTCACTCAGTGGGTTAAGGATCCAGCACTGCTTTGAGCTGTAGTATAGTTCACATATGGCTTGGATCCCGTGTTGCTGTGGCTGTGGCAGCTACAACTCTGATTCTACTCCTAGCCTGGGAACTTCCATATGCCGTGGGTGCGCCCAAAATTAAATATTTTTTCCAAAACTCAAAAGTAGTATAGAGGAGGAAGTGTGAAAAGGCAATGAACCTGAAGATAAATAATCCACATACTAGTCCTAGTGTTAAGGGAACACTGACTGAAACTGCCACCTTGGCCAGGCATGACAATAGCTGCTTGTATGAGTTGTCTCAGAACAGGAGGCCCTGATGAAGAACATGGTACTGCCCTGAAGACCAACTGGGAGAATTTGGGAAAGGCTGATAAGAGGGAGGAGCCAAACTCCCAGAATCCTTGGTGCTGGAATTCATCTTGCCTGAGGGTTATGCGTGCCACCAAGAAGGACTCTGAGCCAGACCAAATATGTGTTGAGCAAGATGACTGGCCAGAGAAAACCCAGCAGCTAGCCCCATTCCCATAAAACTTGAGACTATAAGCCATGTGGCAGAGTAGTTCTCCTGGATTACCTTACTCTGCTGCTCTCCGCCCGGGCGTCCCTTTCCAATAAAGTCTTGCTTTGTCAGCATGTTTCCTCAGACAATTTCTGAGTGTTAGACAAAAGCCCATGCTTGGGCCCTGGAAGGGGTCCCCCGTCCTGCAACACTAGTTGTTCCACTATTTACCTTAAGTAAATTAATTCTCTAGATTTAATTTCCTTGTCTGTAAAATAAAGAAATCACATAAAAGTAGAGTCTCAAACTTTGATGTAAACATAAATAAGGTCTAGGGTAGAGCTTGAAATCTTTTTAACAATCACAGGTGATGTGGATGCTGCTAGTCCAAAGTAGTGAGTAGCAGGGTAGTAGATTATCTCAAATGGTTTCTGTATGTAACTTAAAAGTTTATTTTAAATAATTCTTCTGGAGTTCCCGTTGTGGCGCAGTGGTTAACGAAGCCGACTAGGAACCATGAGATTGCGGGTTCGGTCCCTGCCCTTGCTCAGTGGGTTAACGATCCGGCGTTGCTGTGAGCTATGGTGTAGGTTGCAGACGCGGCTCGGATCCTGCATTGCTGTGGCTCTGGTGTAGGCCGGTGGCTACAGCTTCAATTAGACCCCTAGCCTGGGAATCTCCATATGCTGTGGGAGCGGCCCAAGAAATAGCAAAAAGACAAATAAATAAATAAATTCTTCTACCAGATAGATATTTTTAGGCAAATATGATTTTGAAAAGGATAAAACCAAAGAAAAAACCCATAAGATTAAAAAAAGAATAAAAATTTAAAACTACATTTGAAGACTAGCGATAGAATTTGATATACTAATAGTAAAAATCTCCTGGAATAACAGAGAAAAAATTAGTTTTTCAAAAAATTTTAAGGTAAATTCAGATTATTATAAAGCAAACCCATATATGACAGTGAAACTGAGCAGCAGGACCCTGTGCAGCCCTCCTGAGTAGGAAAAGCCTTTCAGCCTCCTAGATCTTCCCTGAGTTCCAAAGGGTAGATTCAAACAGTTACTAATTAGGGGAGTAAGGGAAAAAGAAACAAAGGAAAGGTAGTCAAGAAACAATAGTGCAGTGATGGGGCAGGGTCCCCGTTCCTCTTCAAGGGATTTATACAACAATCTGATACCTATCTGAGTTCTTCTACAGGAACTAAAGCCCTCACCCAGATGGAGAATGGTAACTTCAGGTTGAATATAAGCACATAGACCCAAGACTGGCTGGAACCAGGAGGCCGATAATGGAGATTCCAGGAACACCACTCTGTTACCTCATCATCAATCAGAGGAAGGTCATACACCCTATACAGTCTTCCCCACCAAATGTTGCCTATAAAAATGCTTCCCAGAAAACCACCTGAGAGTTCAGATTGTTTTGAGCATGAGCTGCCCATTCTCTTTGCTTGGCATTGCAATAAACCTTTCTCTGCTTCAAACTCCAAACTCGGTTTGTTTGGCCTCTATATGCGTTCACATGAACTTGAGTTCAACAACAATACTGTGATTTTTTTTCTTTCTTCTTCTCCCCCCCCCCTTTTTTTTTCTGGCCCACCCCCAAGGCAAATGGAGTTGCTGGGCCATGGATCAGATCCGAGCCACAGTTGCAACCTACACCACAGCTGCAGCAACAACTTTAACCCACTGAGCTGGGGTGGGGATCAAATTGTGTCCTGGTGCTACAGAGATGCTGATGATCCCATTGTGCCACAGCAGGAACTCCAATATTGTGATTTATAATAAGAAATATATAGGAGTTCCCATTATGGCTCAGCAGTAGCAAACCCAACTAGTAGGATTCAAATCCGATCTCTGGCCTTGCTCAATGGGTTAAAGGATCCAAGCTGTGGCTGTGGCATAGGCCTGGGACTACAGCTCTTATTCAACCACTAGCTTGGGAACTTCCATATGCTGTGGCAAAATAATGTCATTTGCAGCAACATGGATGGAACTAGAGACTCTCATACTAAGTGAAGTGCCAGAAAGAGAAAGACAAATACCATATGATATCACTTATATCTGGAATCAAATATATGGCACAAATGAACCTTTCTATAGAAAAGAAACAAACTCATGGACTTGGAGAACAGACTTGCGCTTGCTGAATGGGAGGGAGTGGGATGGATTGGGAGTCTGGGGTTAGCAGATGCAAACTATTGCATTTGGAGTGAATAAGCAATGAGATCCTGCGGAAGAGCACAGGGAACTATATCTAGTCACTTGTGATAATGTGAGAAAAAGAATGTGTGTATATATGTATTTTTTAATATATTTTTTCTGTTAGAAATAAACCAGCAGATTCTAAAATTCACATGGAATTGTAAGAGATCCCAAATAGTCAAAATAATCTCATAATGGAGGACAAAACTGGAGGACTCACACTTTCCAATTTCCAAATTTACTACAACATTAATCAAAACACTGTTGTACTGGCATCTGGTCTGAACAGAATAGAACTGAGAATCCAGAATAAACCCAAAAATGTACGGTCAATTAATTGCTGACAAGAATGCCAACACTGTTCAATGGAGGAGAGAAGGTTTCTTCAACAAACAGTGCTGAGACAACCAAATACAGACCTTTGCCTCATACCATATATAAAACATTAACTTAAAACAGATAAAAGATCTACATAGAAGAACTAAAACTGGAGTTCCCTTGGAGCAAGCAGTTAGGGATTTGGCATTAACACTGCACCGGCTAAGGTCACTACTGTGATGTGGGTTTAATCCCTGACCTTCCACATGCTGTGGGTGTAGACAAAAGAAAAACAAAAGAGCTAAAACTACAATTGTAATTACTACTTTGCAACATATACAAATGTTGAATTGGTATGCTGTACACCTGAAACTAATATAATGTTGTAGGTCAATTATACCTCAATTTTTGAAAAAGAGCTAAAACTATAAAATTCTTAAAAGAAAACATGACATTTGACATGGCAAAGGTTTCTTAGATAATGACACCAAAAGCATGAACAAAAGAAAAAACAGATAAATTGGACTTCATCAAAATTAAAACCTTTATGCATCACAGAACACTATCAAAGAGTAAAAAGACAACAACAGAATGGAAAATAACTGCAAATCATAAATTTGATAAGGGTCTAGTATCCAGAATATATAAATAATGCTTAAAACTCAACAACAAACAACTCAATTTTAAAACAGGCAAAGGACTTCAATAGGCATTTCTGCAAAGATATACAAAAGGCCAACTAGTACATGAAAAGATGCTCAATGGCATTAGTCATTAGGGAAATGCAAATGAAAATCACAATGAGATATACACAGGCACTAGGAGGTCAATAGTAAAAACAACAACAATGGAGGGTTCCCACTGTGGCTCAGTGGGTTAAGAACCCAACTAGTATCCATGAGGATGTGGGTTCAATCCCTGGCCTCACACAGTGGGTTAAGGATCCAGTGTTGCTGTGAGCTGCAGTGGAGGTCACAGATGTGGCTCGGATCTGGCCGCTGCAGCTCCAATCTGACCCCTAGCCTGGGAACTTACAAATGCCACAAGTGCAGCCCTAAAAAAAATAAACAAATAAAAACAAAAAACCCAATAACAATGGAAAACATTAAGTGTTGACAAGGATGTGGAAAAACTGGAACTCTCAAGCATTGCTGATGGAATCACAAAATGGTGCAGCTGCTGTGGAAAACAGTTTGGCAGTTCCTTCTAAAGCTCAAGATAGAATTACCATATGACCTAGAAATTCTACATCTAGGTATATACTTAACTGAAAACAGATGTTCAACAAAAGCTTGTAAAATTCATAGCAGGGCTATTCACAATAGCCAACATGTGGAAACAATTTGAATGTCCATCTATGGATGAATAAATAAAGCATATTTATATAATTGAATATTATCCAGCCATAAAAGGAATAAAGTACTGATACCTGCTACAATATGGCTGAAGCTTGAAAATGTTATGCTAAATACAAGAACCCAGATACAAAAGTCTACATTGTATGGTTTCATTTACATAAAATATCCAGAAGAGGTGAATTCACAGTCAGAAAGCAGATTAGTCACTGCCAGGGTAAGAAAAAAATGGGGAGTGATAAATTGTGTACTTTGGTGAATTTTATATGTATTTTACCACAATTTTTAAATTATTTTAAATTAAAAAAACCCTTTCACATGATAAAATATAACGAAGTCTCATATCACAAAAGGCAACAGAAAAGGAAAGCTGTGGAAAATGTAACTTAGAAATGCTAGCACCTGAATTATTTACACAGATATAACACAAAGATATAGGATCGATTTTCAAAGTTATCAGGCTCAGTGGTCAAAACTGATGCACAGAATATATACCAAGATATAATTACAGTAAAATTCCTTACATAAAAATGGACAGGCCAACAGAAAGTACATGTCTATTAAAACATCTTTAAGGAATCGTTATACTCTAAATCTTTAAAACAGTAAAACAGTTACAAAGCAAATGTGGCCATGCCATTGGGAAATAAGTAAATTTAAATATCTCTATGACAGACTGTCCTAGAGAATAATCTGACAATATGTAACAGGAGCTACTAAGTTAATGAAGTGCTTTGACCTAGTAAATTCAGTTAGAGGACTATACTTTTAAAGTAACATCCAAAGTAGGAGTAGCAGGAAATAATTTGAAAGAAAGTCATAACAGCTAACATGAGAAAATATAAAATAATTTAAATAATCAATTAAAAAGTAGAGCTAAATAAACTGCTATTATTGCTTAAACACAATGGAATATATGCATATGCCTCTGTGTACACATATATACACATTTTTAAATGACAATTACATAACTATTGGATAGGTTAAAATCCATGTAAGAAATAACATCAAAGTCAGTCACACAATAGTGCTCACACTGATTTCAACTCTCTCTCTCTATATATATATATATTGAAAAGAATTTGGAGAAAGATTTTAAAATTCATAGGTTTTTTTTTTTTTTTTTTTTTTTTTTTTTTAATGGATGCACCCACAGCATAAGGAAGTTCCTGGGCCAAAGACTGAACTCAAGCCTAGCTACGACTTACACTAAAGCTAAAGCAATGCTGAATCCTTTAACCCAACACGCAGGGCCCAGGGTCCAACCTGTACATCCAACTGCTGCAGCTGGATTCTTAACCTATTGTGCCACACTGGGAACTCAACAGACTTTGAAAAAAATATAGGGAGTTCTCTTGTGGTGCAGCAGGTTAAGGATCCTGTGTCATCACTGCAGTGGCCTAAGTTGCTGCTGTGGTGTGGGTTCAACCCCTGGCCCAGGAACTTCCACATGCTGAGAGCATGGCCAAAAATACATAAATAAAGTATAGAAAGTAGTAATTTCCTGGTAATCATTTTCCAATCACATTTTCTCTTTCTCTCTCTTTTTTTTTTTTTGCCATGCCTGAGGCACATGGAAGTTCCTGGGCTAGGGATCAAACCTGTGCCACAGAAGTAACCAGGGCCACAGCAATGACAACACCGGTCCTTAACCTGCTGAGCCACCAGAGAATTCCTCCGATCACATTCTTTACCCAAAGATCGGTAAAAAGAGAAATAAGACAATAATAAAAATTTTAATAGAAGAAACAATTTTTATAGAATAAATTCTTAAGTGATCAAATTATTTTATCTTAGTAAGGTTATGACATCACTATAAACCTCTTTTTGTTGAGATAAAAGTTTTAAAGGTAATCCTTCAATCAGACTTGGAGGAAATATTTATTCACTGTATTTAAAATGTTAGCCACATTCTCGCAAATAAAAATATTTTTCATATAATACTTCAGTCAAGAAACACAGATATGCTTAAAAATATCAAAGAAGGAAAGTCAACTAAATGTACATAAACTGTATATTCATATAGATGTATAAATATGAATAACTATCATAAAACCAATAAAAATATCTTGAATAAATTAAAAATGTAATACTGTGCAGTTCTCACTGTACAAAGAACCCATGTACATATTACTGCTTAAACACTGCTCTGAACAGTTGTTGCCATAGAAACCATCATTATAAGTAAACAAAAGCAAACTGGAACTTTTAGACATTCTGTCTGTTTCAGAATTTGAAGAGAAGACTGAAAGAGCAGAACAGTGAAAAGTACAGTTTTAAGAGAGCTGACTTAAGAGACACTGTCCTGCCCCAAATTCTATTACCAAAATTTTTTCTCATACTTCCTGACAATCTACCAATTAGACAATTATGCTGATTAATAGGTATCCTGCATTTATCAAAATCAATGCCTCTGAAACAAGAAGTCTTACTTCATAAAATAGTACTATGAATTTGTTCAATTTCTTTCACTTCTTTCCTAACACCTAAATGAAGCTGACTGCAACTGGAGGGAATGGTTTTAGAAACAGCAATGAGCCTTCTACTATGGAAGTCTCCACAGGTCTCTCTTTCTTCCCGAAACCATTTATCAAAACTCTTTATCTTCCCTCCCTAATCAAAGTTTACATTTATTACCCTAAAAAACTTCTCTTTTTTTACTTTTCAAAAAACTTTTACATTCATAAGAACTAATAGCGTTGTTTTAAAACTAACTCACCTGAAATTTATTATTTAACACTGCAAACAAGAGCTTTTTAAAGTCTTCTTTAAAATCTCTATCCATTTCAAACCTGCTTTTTCTTTTAAATTTTATCATCATACTTTATATGTATACAGCTTTATTATACATTCATTAGAGATAGTAATAATGAAGATCTTAACTGAATCTTGTAACTAAATACATTATACTTAAAGAAATCTTTTCAGCATAATACTCATCAACTGATTCTTACTTTGCTTCAATTTATGGAAATCACCGGCTCTGTCCTTGGTAGCCTGTTTTAGAATATCTGCTTGAATTCTGGGTTCATTCTCCAAGTTAGGGCCTGGAATTATACGCTGAAGAGGATTGGAAGGGTTCTGTTTTGAAGTTCTGGGGTTTCCATTGTGGTTGACATGAGAATCTATGGCATAAAAACATTAAATTAAGGTCATATTTGCAGAAGAACTTCATAAGACCTACTTTAGGAGTTCCTGCTGTGGCACAGTGGGTTGAGAATCTGACTGCAGTGGCTTGGGTTGCTGTGGAGGCATGGGTTCAATCCTTAGCCCAGTGCAGTGAGTTAAAGGATCCAGCATTGCCGTAGCTGCAGTATAGGTAGCAGCTGCAGCTTGGCTTCAAGCCCTGGCCCAGGAACTTCCATATGCTGCAGGTATGGCCATTAAAAAAAAAAAAAAAAAAAGAGGCGTGCCCATCATTGTTCAGCAGAAGGGAATTTGACTAGTATCCATGAGGATACAGATTCGGTCCCTGACCTCGCTCAGTGGGTTAAGAATTCGGCATTGCCATGAGCTGTAGTGTAGGTCACAGACACAGCTCTGATGTGGTGTTGCTGTGGCTGTGGCGTATGCTGGCAGCTGTAGCTCTGATTGGACTCCTATCCTGGGAACTTCCATATGCTATGGGTGCAGTCATACAAAGCAAAAAAAAGAGCAAAAAAAAAAAATATCTGCTTTAGAAAAGGTAAGACGCACTGTTATCTGATACTGGGTAGTCAGCTAGCTTTTTTAAAAGAAGCTTTATTTTATTCCTTTAATTAAATCTTAAAACCAATTTTTTTTTTTTTTTTTTTTTTTTTGGCTGCAACCACAGCATACAAAAGTTCCCAGGCCAGGGATCAAACCTGTGCCACAGCAGCAACCTGAACCACGGCAGTGACAATGCCAGATCCTTAACCTGCTGTGCCACAGAACTCCTGACAACGTGATTTTTAGTTGTGTGAAGTTGACTAATCATTCCCAGGTGAGTATTTTTAGTACTGACTATAAACCTATTCACCAGTGGGATATATAACAGAAACCCAAGGATTAAGACAGCAGTGATACTTGTATCTTTTTTTCCCTCCAAATTCTATATTGCTCTCAGACATCTCAGAAATCCCAAAAGGCTTTTAGAATTCCTAATCTCAAAGTTACTCTCATCTACACAGTGACATACCTGTTAACTCTTGATTCTTTCTTATTGGTATCTCCTGGATATAACTTTTCCCCATACCCCCTTTTTTCTTCATCAAAGCCTTGATACAGATCTTTATTACAATTAATGTTAATCATACCAATTCTCATTTTAAGGGAACATATCTGTAAAATTGAGTAGGTATGTAGTAGAAAACAAACAGATAAGTGCGGCAAAGGGAGTTTAATATGGGTGGATCTCTTAATTTATTGAAGATCCCTGTGAGATAAATCTGAACATATTTTGAAGAAGGTAAATACATATACACTGATCATGAAGAAAGGGAATATAGTCCAGAACAGCAGAACAAATAATTCTGCTCTTAATAACCCATTAGACAGAGTACATTTTTAAATGATTTCTCTGCATTTTATCGGTCATTTGATAATATTTAATATTAACTAGAAGAATAAATGCTACTTCACTGTGTTGCTAAATTACCTGTTTTATTCACTACATAACAATACATGACTAGTAGGAGTTCCTGTCATGGCACAGTGGAAACAAATCCGACTAAGAACCATGAGGTTGCGGGTTTGATCCCTGGCCTTGCTCAGTGGGTTAAGGATCTGGCGTTGCTATGAGCTGTGGTGTGGATCGCAGACTTGGCTCAGATCTGGTGTTGCTGTGGCTGTGGTGTAGGCTGGCAGCTACAGCTCCAATTAGACCCCTAGCCTGGGAACCTCCATATGCCTCGGGTGTGGCCCTAAAAAAGACAAAAAAAAAAAAAAACCAAAAAACAAAAAACAATACATGACTAGTAAACTGATTTTCAAATGGAATTATAAGAATAAAACTTCAATACCTTGAACTATATTTGGGGACAGAGGCTGTCCAGTTGGAAGATGGGATATTGTTTGATGACTTTCATATTGAGAAAAGGAAAGAGGGGGTTTCTTTAAACCTAAAAGAAAAAAATAGATAATATTATTCCCAGTGATATTATGATTTCTAAAAACCAAGCACCATGAATCAATATTTACATTGCACTAATCCTACTTTCTTCTTCTAATTTTGTAATCCTTATATTGGAAAATTAATTAATTAATTTATGGTTATTAATTGGTACATTGCACTGTTCACACATTTTGGTAATCAATAAATCTGACAGGAATACAAGAATCTGACAGAATACAAGACAGGAACTCTGTCCCACCCCATTCACCATTATATCCCCAACACCTAGAATAGTGCCTAGCATATAACAGGAGCTCAACTAAAATTTGATGAATGAATAAATAAATCTTTTCAGATACAATGAGACCTTTTTATAAAGATAATACAAATAAAAACTGACATTTACAAATTAGGTAAAGCTATAAGAATATGCTAGTCTAAGGTTCTCAGATTTTAAGCAAAAACTAAATATTTTTGAAGAGGGAAGTTTTGACTTTTGCACAAAGGACTTTACTAGCAAAGATTAATTTTCTTCCTTAAGGAACAGAGGCAACAGGGAAAGATATCATTTTTTACTTACTCCACTGCAACCTTGGGCTGCTTAATGTGATACAAAGGCAGAGAGCAAAGAAGGTAACTAGAGAGAGGGAAATAGGTGAAGAGGAAAAAAAAATAGCCCATTTATAAGATACACTTTGTGGTACATTTTATTCCTCTAAAACTCTGGTGTGGCAGACACGATACTTTGTTACCCTATTTCATTATATTTTTCCTGGGCACACAAGATCAGCCTTCCTTAGAGTAATGGGCCAGAAAACTGGGTTCTGACCATGAGGTGTAAGTGAAACTGAATGTGCCACTTCAAAGTAGGTCAATAAAATTTTCTATGCAAATCACCTATAGTCCCTCTTCCCTCTGCCACAACTTAAGAGGCTACATATGAAGGTGGCCGCATCAAATAATGTAAGAGGAAACTGCTTGGAGGAGAGCTGTGAAGAGTCATCCAACCTCCATCAGACTGTAATGTGAACAATAAATGAAACTTAATTGCTTTACACAACTGCAATTTGGGCATTATTTGTTAATACATCACAGCTTCATCAATCCTAGCTGGTATACCTGAGTTATTTTTATAATCCTCAAAGTTTATACTTCAATGACTCTATTTCATTTATTATTATACAGATTTCTAAACTTAAGGACCCTTACTCTAAGAAAGAAACCTACTCAAATTTACAGAAAGATGAGGTTTTCTATATCTCACTGTGTTCCCATTTCCTTGCTCCTATTGCCAGATGCAATATCCAGCACCCACCTCTGCACATAAGACAGGTAAATAACACCAATTAGCTAACGTCTTGAAAGGTCAGTACTTCACCAGGTTTAACAATACAATTTTGACTTGTTAACAGGTTCAGCACCTGGTAGGTAAATTAGAAAGAGAAGTCAGTCCTAGTCTACAAATGTGTTAACTTGTTGGACCCTAGCTGGCTCTATTATAAACCAGAAGAGAGGGCATCAACAAGAAGTGACCATACATGTTTTTTTTTTAACTGAAGTATAAATGATTTACAGTGTTGTGTTAATTTCTGTTATACAACAAAATGATTCAGTTATACATACCTTTTTAATATTCTTTCTCATTATGGTTTATCTCAGGATACTGAATATATAGTTCCCTGTGCTATAGTAGGACCTTGTTGTCTATCCATTTTACATGTAATAGTTTGCATCTACTAACCCTAAACCCAGTCCATCCAAACCCATCCACACCCTTGACAACCACAAGTCAGTTCTCTATGTGTGTAAGCCTGTTTCCATTTCATAAATAAGTTTATTTGTATTATATTTTAGATTCCACATATAAGTGATATCCTAAGGTATTTGTCTCTCTCTTTATGAGTTACGGATCATACATGTTCTTAGCTTTATTAAATAATGCCTTTTTCCCAAGAACAAGGTGATTAGAGGCAACACTATGCAAATTTAGATAGGAAGAAAAACATGGATTAAAAGAGCCTTTATAAAACACCCAGAAGAGGGAGTTAGCTTGTGGCACAGCCTGCATTCTCACTGATGTGGCACAAGTTCTGTCCCAGGCCCGAGAACTTCCACATGCCGAGGATACAGGCAAAAACAAAAAATTAATTAATGAATTAATTAAATAAAATAATTTTAAAAATCACCCAGAAGATTCAGTACTGGTATATAGGCATATCGCCTGATATTGCAGGTTTGGTTCCAGATCACTATAATAAAGCAAGTATTGCAATAAAGCGAGTCACACACATTTTTTTGGTTTCCCAGGCCATATAAAAGTTATGTTTACACTCTTCAGTAGTCTATTAAGTGTACAGTGGTATTATGTCTTAAAAACGTACAAACCTTAACTTAAAAATACTTCATTGCTAAAAAATGCTAACCATTACCTGAACCTTTAGCAAGTCATAATCTTTTGCTGGTGGAAAGTTGGAAATACTGTTAAGAATTACCAAAATATGAGATAAGGAAATGCTCACATGAAATGAGGAAATGCTGTTGGGAAAATGGCACTGATTTGCTTGACACAGGGGTGCCACAATCCTTCAATGTGTAAAAAACATAGTCTGTGAAGTGCAATAAAGCTAAGCACAATAAAACACACTATGTCTGTAGTAGAAACCATACACTGATTCCTCAGCATCTGTAGGGACTGGTTCCAGGACACCTCCACCTTCATGCTCAAGCTCCTTAGCCCTCCTTATCCACATTTCTGCATCTGAGGATTCAAACAACTGTGCAGTGTAAAGGTAGTACACAATCCATGGCTAGTTGATTCCACTGATAAGGAACTGGAGAACACGACTATGGTAATATGGAACCTAATAAATTTGACATGAATTGATACATTTCTATAGGAGTTCCCGTTGTGGCTCCGTGGTTAGCGAATCCGACTAGGAACTGTGAGGTTGCGGGTTCGATCCCTGGCCTTGCTCAGTGGGTTAAGGATCCGGCGTTGCTGTGAGCTGTGGTGTAGGTTGCAGACGCGGCTCAGATCCAGCGTTGCTGTGGCTCTGGCGGAGGCCGTTGGCTACAGCTCCAATTCGACCCGTAGCCTGGGAATCTCCATATGCCGTGAGAGCAGCCCAAGAAATGGGGGAAAAAAATTTTTTTCTATAAAAATTTAGAAAAATAGAGATGCACAAAGGAGTTTAAATTGAGCTGTAATTCCACCGCTTAAAGATAACCACTGCTACCATTTTATCTGTTTTTTTTCCCTGTACATTATAGCATAACTTAAAAATTAGGAAACCATCATATATACTATTTTATAATCTAATTTTTTATTTTATACATATTTCTCTATACCATTCCATTTTCTTCTACAAAATTCCTAAATGGTAGTACTGAATCAAAATTTCCAATTTAATAGGTTTGACTAGAAAGATTTGGGTAAAGAATTGCCACCAGGACTTTAAAGATCCATAAACCCCAGCAGCTAAGCCAGTTGGTAGATAGACTTTTACTACTTAGGAAAAAGTAATGGGTGTTCTGTAAACACTTTGGTTTCTACACTTTTACTTTGATTTTTTATTTACTTTCCTTGAAAAGTCCCTTTAAGAAAAACTCTCGGAGTTCTCTCATGGTGCAGCAGGTTAAGGATCCAGCATTGTCAGTGCAGTGGCTCTGTTCAGTGCTGTGTCGAGGGTTCAATTCCTGGCCCCCAAACTTCCATATGACATGGGTGTGGCCAAAAAAAGAAGATTTTTTTTTAAAAGGAATAAAAAGAAAAAATCCAGCCTTGTTTTTGTTGACCTAAGGGGAAAGGTGATTTATTTATACCCAGTAAAAAATAGAGGCTTTCCCAAAAGCCAGAATTAATAGTTACAAGTTAGTGGTACCAAAACAACTGAAGAGCTAGAAAACAACTAGTGGACTTGAAGATAATTAAGAGTGCTAATCCCGCTCTCCAATTTTGTATAGGGTTCTTACAACTTTTTTTCTATACACATATAATTATCTAATGTTCCCCCCATAAAAATGAGATTATAGTGATTATACTGTATTTGCTTTCTTGCAACTAGCTTTTTTCATTAAAAAAACCTCATATATATATTTTTTTCTTTTTTCTTTTTAGGGCTGCACCTGTGGCACATGGAAGTTTCCTGGCTAGGGGTCAGATCGGAGCTGCAGCTGCCAGCCTACGCCACAGTCACAGCAATGATGGATCCAAGCCGTGTCTATGACCTATGCCACAGCTCATGGCAACGCTGGATCCTTAACTCACTGAGCAAGGCCAGGGATTAAACCCACATCTTTACGGATACTAGTCAGGTTCTTAATCCACTGAGTTCCACAATAGAAACTCCAAGATATATTTATATGTTAATATAGCTCAACATCATCTTTTTTTTTTTTTTTTTTTTTTTTGGTCTTTTCGCCTTTTCTAGGGCTGCTCCTGCAGCATATGGAGGGTCCCAGGCTAGGGATCTAATCAGAGCCGTAGCCACCAGCCTGCGCCAGAGCAACACGGGATCTGAGCCGCGTCTGCAACTTATACCACAGCTCACGGCAACGCGGGATCCTTAACCCACTGAGCAAGGCCAGGGATCGAACCCGCAACCTCATGGTTCCTAGTCAGATTCGTTAACCACTGCGCCACAACGGGAACTCCAACATCATCATTTTTAATGACTACATATACATATACATTCTATGACACAACAAATTTAATGAACTAATAAGCCTATCTATAACATTTACATGGTTTCCAATTTGTCATTATAATTTTATGATGAGCATTCTTTTTTTTTGAAGTTATAGGATTTTTATTACTCAATGAATTTTATTACATTTATAGTTGTACAATGATCATCACAACCAAATTTTATAGCATTTCCATCCAACCCCTCAGTGCATCCCCCCACTCCCCAAAATGTCTCATTTAGAAACCATAAGTTTGCCAAAGTCTGTGAGTCAGGATCTTCTGCAAAGAAGTTCATTGTGTCCTTTTTTTAGATTCCACATATACATAGCATTTGCTGTTGGTGTCTCGTCTGACTGACTTCACTTGGCATGGTAATTTCTAGATCCATCCATGTTGCTGCAAATGCCATTGTTTCTTTCCTTTTAATGGCTGAGTAATATTCCATTGTGTATATGTACATCGTCTTTATCCATTCCTCTGTTAATGGGCCTTTAGGTTGTTTCCATGTCTTGGCTATTATATATACTGCTGCAATGAACATTGGAGTACATGCACATTTTTTTTTAATATTTTTTTTTATTTTCCCACTGTACAGCAAGGGGGTCAGGTTATCCTTACATGTATACATTACAATTACATTTTTTTCCCCCACCCTTTCTTCTGTTGCAACATGAGTATCTAGACAAAGTTCTCAATGCTATTCAGCAGGATCTCCTTGTATATCTATTCTAGGTTGTGTCTGATAAGTCCAAGCTCCCGATCCCTCCCACTCCCTCCCCCTCCCATCAGGCCGCCACAAGTCTTTTCTTCAAGTCCATGATTTTCTTTTCTGAGGAGATGTTCATTTGTGCTGGATATTAGATTCCAGTTATAAGTGATATCATATGGTATTTGTCTTTGTCTTTCTGGCTCATTTCACTCAGGATGAGATTCTCTAGTTCCATCCATGTTGCTGCAAATGGCATTATGTCATTCTTTTTTATGGCTGAGTAGTATTCCATTGTGTATATATACCACTTCTTCTGAATCCAATCATCTGTCGATGGACATTTGGGTTGTTTCCACGTCCTGGCTATTGTGAATAGTGCTGCAATGAACATGCAGGTGCATGTGTCTCTTTTAAGTAGAGCTTTGTCCGGATAGATGCCCAAGAGTGGGATTGCGGGGTCATATGGAAGGTCTATGTATAGATTTCTAAGGTATCTCCAAACTGTTCTCCATAGTGGCTGTACCAGTTTACATTCCCACCAGCAGTGCAGGAGGGTTCCCTTTTCTCCACACCCTCTCCAGCACTTGTTATTTGTGGATTTATTTATTTATTTATTTATTTTTTTGTCTTTTGTCTTTTTGTTGTTGTTGTTGCTATTTCTTGGGCCGCTACTGCGGCATATGGAGGTTCCCAGGCTAGGGGTCGAATCAGAGCTGTAGCCACCGGCCTACGCCAGAGCCACAGCAACGCTGGATCCGAGCCGCGTCTGCAACCTACACCACAGCTCACGGCAACGCCGGATCGTTAACCCACTGAGCAAGGGCAGGGACAGAACCCGCAACCTCATGGTTCCTAATGGTTCCTAGTCGGATTCGTTAACCACTGCGCCACGACGGGAACTCCCTATTTGTGGATTTATTAATGATGGCCATTCTGACTGGTGTGAGGTGGTATCTCATGGTAGTTTTGATTTGCATTTCTCTTATAATCAGCGAGGTTGAGCATTTTTTCATGTGTTTGTTGGCCATCTGTATATCTTCTTTGGAGAAATGTCTATTCAGGTCTTTTGCCCATTTTTCCATTGATTGATTGGTTTTTTTGCTGTTGGGTTGTATACGTTGTTTATATATTCTAGAGATTAAGCCCTTGTCCGTTGCATCATTTGAAACTATTTTCTCCCATTCTGTAAGTTGTCTTTTTGTTTTCTTTTGGGTTTCCTTTGCTGTGCAAAAGCTTTTCAGTTTGATGAGGTCCCATGGGTTTATTTTTGCTCTAATTTCTATTGCTTTGGGAGACTGAACTGAGAAAATATTCATAATGTTGATGTCAGAGAGTGTTTTGCCTATGTTTTCTTCTAGGAGTTTGATGGTGTCCTGTCGTATATTTAAGTCTTTCAGCCATTTGGAGTTTATTTTTGTGCATGGTGTGAGGGTGTGTTCTAGTTTCATTGCTTTGCATACAGCTGTCCAGGTTTCCCAGCAATGCTTGCTGAATAGACTGTCTTTTTCCCATTTGATGTTCTTGCCTCCCTTGTCAAAGATTAATTGACCATAGGTGTCAGGGTTAATTTCCGGATTCTCTATTCTGTTCCATTGGTCTGTCTGTCTGTTTTGGTACCAGTACCACACTGTTTTGATGACTGTGGCTTTGTAGTATTTCTTGAAGTCTGGGAGAGTTATGCCTCCTGCTTGGTTTTTGTTTCTCAGGATTGCTTTGGCGATTCTGGGTCTTTTGTGGTTCCATATAAATGTTTGGCTTGTTTGTTCTAGTTCTGTGAAAAATGTCATGGGCAATTTGATAGGGATTGCATTGAATCTGTAGATTGCTTTGGGTAGTATGGCCATTTTTACAATATTGATTTTCCCAATCCAGGAACATGGAATATCTTTCCATTTCTTTACATCTTTGATTTCTTTGATGAAAGTTTTATAGTTCTTGGCATATAGGTCCTTTACCTCCTTGGTCAGGTGTATTCCGAGGTATTTGATTTTGTGAGGTGCAATTTTAAAAGGTATCGTATTTTTGTATTCCTTTTCTAATGTTTCATTGCTGGTATACAGAAATGCAACTGACTTCTGAATGTTAATCTTATATCCTGCTACTTTGCTGAATTTATGAATCAGTTCAAGGAGTTTTGGGGTTGAGTCCTTAGGGTTTTCTATGTATAGTATCATGTCATCTGCATACAGTGACAGTTTGATCTCTTCTCTTCCTATATGGATGCCTTTTATTTCTTTTGTTTGTCTAATTGCTGTGGCTAGGACTTCCAAAACTATGTTGAAGAGCAGTGGTGAGAGTGGGCATCCCTGTCTTGTTCCAGATTTGAGTGAGAAGGCTTTATGATGAGCATTCTTGTAAGTACATGAAAGTAAATTCTCAGGCATGTACTAAGCACTAGGTCAATGACTACATGTATTTAAACAAATTAAGGAAAACTAAATAAATGTGAGTTGGAAGACAACAAAAGTATGGGAAAAAAATCAGACACCAAAAAGACTGCAAACGATTACGTATGATATTAAAGTTATGATATATATTATGATACATTTTACCTAGGTCTTCTCCATTGAGGACCACTGAGAACCACGGGAAAATATACAAGTCAACAGAGAATAGCACTGCTACTCTCATATAATATCAATAATAACTAGGCTGCTAGAATACATATCATTGATTAAGCTAGTATTAAGGAAAATTATCAAAGACAAAGTGACAAAACCTATTTATCATGAAACAAAGGATGCAAAGCCATTAGGGTACATAGCTTTTATCCTACCACTATGATACTGGGTTTGCATTTTTTTATAAAGGAGTGCTTTCAATATGGAAATTCAATCATTCTACAATATTTATCAAGTGTCTACCATATACTAAGCGCTATTCTAAAAAGCTACTGATTTAGCAGTACACAAAACAGACCAAGTTTATTGGATAGATCACAATAAGTAAATTTAAAAGTATGTATAGAATATAAATTTCGGAGTGAAAAATGCTATACGTAAATTAAAAGGAGGCGTGATAGAGTAGCAGGAGTTTCTATTTTAGATAGTTTGGCCAGGGGAGGCATATTTGAGCAGAGGTATGAGTGAAATGTGAAGGAAGAACATTGAGGCAGAGACCAGCAAGCACAAACAAAGGCCTTGTGACAAAAGCAGGCACAACATATCTGAGAAAAGTAAAGAAAGCAGTGAGGGGAAAGTGGTAGAAATGAAGTCAGAGGGGAAAGAAGGGGCCATATTAAAGTCAATGAACAATAAGACACTTTAGGCACAGTAGTTAGCGGGCTGGCAGGGGGATGAGGGCTGGGACTAAACTCATAACTCCTAAGGAAACAATAATAATACTAATTATAGTAATAGTACCTCCCACTTTCTAAATACTTAGTATGAACCAGACATTAGTCTCATGTCACTCTCAAATCTATCTTAGATAGATATTTCCTTTCACAGAAGAGGAAACTGAAATTCATGATAGTAGAGATGAGACACCCCTCTTATGTGACTTCAAGTTTTTTGGTTTTTTTGCTTTTTATGGCTGCACCCACGGCATATGGAGGTTCCCAGGCTAGGGATCCAATTGGCGACAACCACAAGCCCACAACTGGCCACAGCCATGCAGGACCTGAGCTGAGTCTGTGACCTACACTACAGCTCACAGCAACGCCGGATCCTTAACCCACTGAGTGAGGCCAGGGATCAAACCTACAACCTCACGGTTCCCAGTTAGATTCGTTTCCATTGCGCCACGACGGGAACTCCGAGACTTAAAGTTTTTTTTTTTTTTTTTTTTGTCTTTTTGCTATTTCTTGGGCTGCTCCTGCGGCACATGGAGGTTCCCAGGCTAGGGGTCTAATCGGAGCTGTAGCCCCTGACCTACGCCAGGGCCACAGCAACGCGGGATCCGAGCTGCGTCTGCAACCTACACCACAGCTCACGGCAATGCCGGATCGTCAACCCACTGAGCAAGGCCAGGGATCGAACCTGCAACCTCATGGTTCCTAGTCGGATTCGTTAACCACTGCGCCACGACGGGAACTCCCACTTAAAGTTTTTAATAGTCATTTCTGGAGAACCTGGCTGTTATAGTTACAAAAAGCGATAAGTTTAGCGTTAATCCTCCTTGACTTCTCTATTAGCCCTCAGTTGCAGCCTCTAGCCTATATGCCAAAAAAGAACTGTCCTTGATTTTCACTCTTATTTTCTTATTTCAATGGCAGGGCTACAATTTTAAAAATGTTCATACTCCCAGTTTCCTAATTCAGAAGAAGGAACATGGACTTGTAAGAAGTGGAGCTCAAATCTGAGAGAAGTTAAGTTTTACAGATACCACCCCCAGACGAACTGAATATGGGGATAGTATCTAGGTATCTGTATTTATTAAAAGCTCCAAAGGTGGTTCTATTGTACAGCCAAGAGAATAAAAGCTATAATAAAGAGCATGGGCTTTGGACTTAGACCAGGGCTCAAATCATGGCTCTGTAATTTGCTAACTGTATGACTTAAGTGCCTAATTTCTTTTTCTTTTAATTAATGAATTTTATTATATTTGGTTGTACAATGATCACCACAACCAAATTTTGTAGCATTTCCAGCCGAAACCCTCAGTGCACCCTCCCATTCCCAAACCTGTCTCATTTGGAAATCGTAAGTTTTTCAAAGTCTGTGAATCAGGAGTTCCCGTCGTGGCGCAGTGGTTAACGAATCCAACTAGGAACCATGAGGTTGCGGGTTCGGTCCCTGGCCTTGCTCAGTGGGTTGACGATCCGGCGTTGCCATGAGCTGGGGTGTAGGTCACAGATGCGGCTCGGATCCCGCGTTGCTGTGGCTGTGGTGTAGGCCGGTGGCTACAGCTCCGATTGGACCCCTAGCCTGGGAACCTCCGTATGCCGTGGGAGCGGCCCAAGAAATAGCAAAAAGACAAACAAAACAAAACAAAACAAAAAAAAACAAAACAAAAAACAAAAAAAAGTCTGTGAATCAGTATCTGCTCTGCAAAGAAGTTCATTATGTCTTTTATTTAGATTCCACATGTAAGTGATAGCATTTGATGTTGGTGTCTCATTGTCTGACTGACTTCACTTAGAATGATAATTTTTAGGTCCATCCATGTTGCTGCAAATGCCCTTACTTCTTCCCTTTTAACGGCTGAGTAATATTCCATTGTGTATATGTACCACATCTTCTTTATCTGCTCCTCTCTTTTTCTTTTCTGGCTGTGCCATGGCACATCACGTGAAAATTTCCAGGGCAGGGATTGAACCCTCACCTCAGCAGTGACCCAGCTGCTGCAGAGACAATGCCAGATCCTTCACCTGCTACACCACAAGGGAACTCCAGTGCTTAATTTCTGAAGACTCGGCCTTCATCCATTTGCCCTGAATGATCAATCTGGGGATAAGAATATCTGCTAATGGATTATGACAAAAACCTAGCAAATACCAGGTTTTAAACATATTCTAAACATTTAGAGTAGTTAAAGTTAAGTATTTATCCTTAGAGTGAAAAATAATCAGATTCAGTTTGAGGAAACAAATACGTGAATGTGAAACTACCAGCTCCAATCAATTTATTGAGCCTCCTGATGATATTTGCTTGTTTGACAACCTATTTTGATTCCTTTTTTCTTAATCACAGCTAATATAAATTATGATCCCATAAAATATGACAGTAAAAAAATATTTTTCAATTATAAACCAAAGTATCATTAGAAGTTTATGTACCTTTAGTAGCAGTTTTCAGGAATATGTACAGTTTGATATCATACTAGTATAAGAGTTTTTTTCTACAACAAATAATGTCCTATTCTACATAATGTGTGTGTGTGTTTCTTTTTTGGCCGCACCATGGCATCTGGAAGTTCCTAGGCCATGGATCGAATCGAAGCCGGAGCTGTGACCTGCACCACAGCCACAACACTGTTCACTTAACCACTGTGTCACAGTGGGAACTCCTAATTTGTTTTTTCTGTAAAAAAACAGATCTCTTTAAAAACTTGTTCTTAAAGGGCTACATAGTGAATATTTTAGGCTTGTGGGCCATACTCAACTCTACTCTTCTAACACAAAGGCAGTCATCAACAATATGAGCATAATAATGTTTCAATAAAACTATCTATTAAAACAGGCAACCAAGGTGTAGTTTGCCAATTTTTGTCTTATAAGATGCCTAAGAGGAGTTCCTGTCGTGGCGCAGTGGTTAATGAATCCGACTAGGAACCATGAGGTTGCAGGTTCAATCCCTGGCCTTACTCAGTGGGTTAAGGATCCGGCGTTTCCCTGAGCTGTGGTGTAGGTTGCAGACTCAGCTTGGATCCTGAATTGCTGTGGCTCTGGCGTAGGCCAGCAGCTACAGCTCCGATTCGACCCCTAGCCTGGGACCCTCCATATGCTGAGGGTGTGGCCCTAAAAAAAGACCAAAAAAAAAAATCATAATAATAGCAATGGCAGCTAAGATTTATACGGTACTGGCTATGTGCCAGGCACTATTCTTGGTGCTTTACATTTAAACCTCACATCCACCCTATGAGGATTATTATCCTATTGTTATTATTATTATCCTATTTCATAGATAAGGATAAGGGCAAATAAATGGTAATATGTTTATTAAAACATAGAGCCAAGGATTTGAATCCAGGCAGTTTGACTCAGAGACCACTGCCCCACCACTAAGGATATTCTGATAATTCAACTATACACATTTACTGGAACCTTGCCACATGCAAGGCATGATCATACTGGGAGCTCAAGATACAAAGATACAACATGGCTTTCCTTTGTGTTTGCATCTGACTGGCTATACAGCTCAAAGTTTGCTTTCACCAGAGACTATATCAAAATAATCATTACACTCAAAATACATCTCTAGGAGTTTCTGTTGTGGCTCAGTGGAAACAAACCCAACTAGTATCTATGAGGATGTGGGTTCAATCCCTGGCCTTGCTCAGCAGGTTAAGGATCTGGTGTTCCTGTGAGCTGTAATGCAAGTTGCAGACATGGCTCAGATGTGGCATTGTTGTGGCTATGGCTGTGGCTGGCAGCTGTAGCTACGATTAGACTCCTAGTCTGGGAACCTCCATATGCTGCAGGTGCGGACCTAAAAAATACCAAAAAACAAAACAAAACAATTCTCTAGGTAATTGAGGATAACTGTTATTGTTATGAATAATGATTTTCAAAGCAAAGCACCAATAGTTAAAAGAGGTTCAAAAATTACCCAGAGGACCTCTGGTTTTGCTTCTGCACATAAGGAGCTTAGAGGTTGCCACTCTGTCCTAACAAGAAAAAAGCTAAACAGGCAGAAAAACCAGCAACTCTTCTTGGGTGCATAAGAGAGAGGAAGACACAGGATAAACTCTTACCACGACTGGAGAGACAGTCAAATACAGGGAGTCTTTGCTTACAGGAGAGACTAATGAACAGAAATTGCCACAGGAACCAATGCCAGGGAAGGAAAACCTGAATTGTAACAGATTAACTGCCAGAGGTTCAGTATGGACAACTTGGAGTTAAAAACTCCAAGGGAACCTGGTCACAGGTAGGACTCCCACAATACTGTGAGATTTATCTCTGGGAGCTCAACTAGGTTCCCATGGTAAATACTGGACAAAAATCCCCTCAAGCAGGGGGAGGGCAAAAGGAACCATTTTAAAATACACGAAGGCACTCTGTTTTTCTTAATAAGATCTGCCCTCTGTAGAAACTAGTTAAACAGAGCCTAACTCTGCTAGGGTATTATCAGAGTCTAAGCGAGCTGGGGAAGGGAAATATCCAACTATACCTCACTCCAGCCATCCTGTCCCACCTAAGGGGGGAGAGGAGAAAAACTGGGAAACATATATGAAGTTCACAGTACAGAGGCACAGACACACTAAAAGACTGATATCTAGTCATAGGACTGTAGAATGCTTCCCCCACCCCAACTCACCACCACATTACTTAAGATCCATTTACAACAGTTCCTTTTTGTATATCATGTCAAGGTATCAATAAAAAATTGCAAGACACACTGAAAGGCAAAAAAAAAAAAAAAAAAAAAAAAAAAAAGCAATTTAAAAATAGAGAGTTTTAAAACCAGACATGGTAGAAATGTTGAAATTACCAGACCAGGAATTTAAAATAACTATGATTAATATGCTAAGGACTCTAATGGATAAGGTAGACAGCATGCAAGAACACACAGGTAATATTTAAGCACAGAGATAAAAATCCTATAAAGAACCACAAAGAAATACTAGAGGTCAAAAACACTGTAAAAGAAATGAAGAATGCCTTTAATGGGCTTATTAGTAGACTGGACAAGGCCGAGGAAAAGCAATCTGAGCTAAAGGATATATCAATAGAATCTTCAAAAACTAAAAAGCAGGAGTTCCCGTCGTGGCGCAGTGGTTAATGAATCCGACTAGAAACCATGAGGTTTCGGGTTCGGTCCCTGCCTTTGCTCAGTGGGTTAACGATCCGGCGTTGCCGTGAGCTGTGGTGTAGGTTGCAGACGCGGCTCGGATCCTGCGTTGCAGTGCCTCTGGCATAGGCCGGTGGCTACAGCTCCGATTCAACCCCTAGCCTGGGAACCTCCATATGCCGCGGGAGCGGCCCAAGAAATAGCAACAACAACAACAACAACAAAAAAAGACAAAAGACAAAAGACAAAAAAAAAAAACTAAAAAGCAAAGAGGACAAAGACAGGAAAAAAAATGGAACTGAATACCTAAGACAAGTATAAAAGGTGTGAGAAATGCATAATGACAATACCAGAAGGAGAAAAAAGAGAGAAAAGAACAGAAGAAATATGTGAAATAACAATGACCCAGAATTTCCCCAAATTAATGTCGAACACCAAACCACAGATCTAGGAAGCTCAGGGAACACCAAGTAGGATAAATTCAAAAACAAACAAAACAAAACTATTTTTTCACAGCATATCATTTTCAAATTACAGAAAATCAAAGATAAAGAAAAATTAATCCACTTGTATACTGTTTGTAGGAATGTCATCAATGGGTGCAGCCACTGTGGAAAAAAGTATGGAGGTTTCTCACAAAACTAAAAATAGAACTACCATATGACCTAGCAATTCCACTCCTGGGTGAATATTTAAAAAAAAAAAAATGAAAACACTGATTTGAAAAGATACATGTAACCAGTGTTTATACCATAGCACCATTATTTAAATAGCCAAGATATAGAAGCAACCTATGTGTCCATCAACAGAAGAATGTATAAAGAAGATGTGGTATATACACACACATACACACAAACACACACCAGAAATATTACTCAACCATAAAAAAAAATGAAACTTTGCCATTTTGGCAACATGGGTGGACTTGGAGGGCATTATGCTAAGTAAAATAAGTCAGAGAAAGGCAAATACTGAATGACATCACTTATATGAGGAATCTAAAAAATACAACAAACTAGTGAATAAAACAAAAAATACGTAGACTCAGATATAGGGGACAAACTAGTGGTTATCTAGGGAGAAGGAAGGGGAAGAGGGCAGTATAAGGAGGGCAATATAAACGTAAGGGGAACAAAAGGGGGTAATTATGGGATTATATGAAATTATGTGTGTGAAAGTTTTAATTTTTAAATTTTTTTTTAATTTTTTGTCTTTTTAGGGTAGCACCTGTGGCATATGGAGGTTCCCATGCTAGGGGTTGAATCAGAGCTGTAGCCACTGGCCTACACCACAGTCACAACAATGCCAGATCTGAGCTGTGTCTGCAACCTACACCACAGCTCACGGCAATGCCAGATCCTTAATCCACTGAGTGAGGCCAGGGATCAAACCTGTGTCCTCGTGGATGCTAGTTAAATTCGTTACCACTGAGCCACAATGGGAACTCCTGAAATTTTTTAAAACTGTAAAGCACTATACAATTTAACAAATTTTTCATTCAATTAAATAAAAGTAAGCACAACATAAAGCGATTAATCAATCCAAAATTCAGTGAGTCTAGGACTAGAGTAAGGACTGCAAAAATTCAGAAAAATACATGATCTTGATCTCAACATTTCTTTAAATTATTATCTACGTTAATGGTTCTAAAAGTTTAGCAAAAGATCAAAATTACCTGGAGAGCTTATTAAAACACGGACGACTACATTTTAAAATAATTTCTCAGTATTTATTTTCTCAAATAAGACCTGCAGTAGGTCTGGAATGGAACCTAAGAATTTGCATTTCTAACATTAGCTCCTGGGTAATGCTAATACCGCTGGTCCAGGAACCACACTGTATGAATCACTGGATAACTTCATTGCCTTACAAACAAAACATGCTCATCCTCACTCCTTTTTTTTTGCTTTTTAGGGCTGCACCTGCAACATATGGAAGTTCCCAGCTAGGGGTCAAATCAGAGCTACAACTGCCAGCCTACATCACAGCCACAGCAATGCAAGATCCAAGCCACATCTGCAACCTATACCACAGCTCACAGCAATGCCAGATACCCAACCCACTGAGCGAGGCCAGGGTTCAAACCCACATCTTCATGGATACTAGTCAGATTCATTTCTGCTGAGCCACAATGGGAACTCCCCTCACTCCTTATTTTTAAACTCATATCCTTGCTCTTGTCCAGACCTTTAAGGGAATATATGATGAATTGGAAACTCAAAAGAATATAAGTATGAAAGAACTTGAGAAGGGTATAAAACTATACAAATGAAAGGACTAATGGTTCATTCATTTGGACCTCAGACACTCAAAAATTTCAGCCATATACAATGAGCTATAACCACAGAAGTAATCATGGAGATTGAAAAGGAATAAAAACACCTAAGAAGAACCAAAGATGTGTTATTACTTCCTATTTTCTCCATCATAATAAACTGGATTTGGCAGGGAAGGGTATTTATGACAGCCAAGAAACACAGAAATGGCAAGAAAAACAGAGGTACGAAAAACAAACAAACAATGGGATTAGGATAGCAGCAGTGATACAGGCTAAGTGGAAATGGATAAGAGCATGTCTGTCTTCATTTCTTAATGAAGAAAATAGCTATATACTGAACAGAAGTGGTCATAAAAGAATAAAAAGAAAAAATAATGAGTAACTGATTAACTGAAAAGACAAGCCACGTTCTAAAACCCACATGAGGGTATTATTTTGCCATATTAAAGCATTATCAACAACACAGCAATCTAGGAACATTTAGTCTCAAAGAAATAAGCCATATACACTTTAAGTAAAAAACAGCTCCAACACACCATAACTTCAAGGAGAAATAACTCTGAGTCATTAAGGCCAGGCACTATAAAACTCCCAGAGGAAAACATAGGCAGTACACTCTTTGACATAAATCACAGCAACATCTTGTTTGATCCATCTCCTAAAATAATGACAATAAAGACACAAACCAAAGGGACCTAATCAAACTCAAGATCTTTTGCAGAGCAAAGGAAACCATTAAAAAAACGAAAAGACAACCCACAGAATGGGAGAAAATCTTTGCCAAAGATGCAACAGACAAGGGCCTAATCTCCAAAATACACAACCAACTCATGCAACTCAACAAGAAAAAAAACAAACAACCCAAGTGAAAAATGGGCAGAAGACCTAAACAGACATTTCTCCAAAGACAACATACAGATGGCCAACAGTTGTAAGAAAAAATGCTCAATATCATTAATTATTAGAGAAATGCAAATCAAAACCATAATGAGGTACCACCTCACACCAGTTAGAATGGCCATCATTAACAAGTCACCAAAAACAAATGCTGGAAAAGGTGTAGAGAAAAAGGTACCCGCTTCCATTATTGGTGGGAATGTGAACTAGTACAACCACTATGGAAAACAGTCTGGAGGTACCTCAGGAAACTAAATATAGGGCTACCACATGATCCAGCAATTCCACTTCTGGGCATATATCTGGACAACACTTTCATTGAAAAAGATACATGCACTCCTATGTTCACAGCAGCACTATTCACAATAGCCAAGACATGGAAACAACCTAAATGTCCCTAATCAGATGAATGGATTAAGAAGTGGTACATATATACAATGGAATATTACTAAGCCATAAAAAGATGAACTAATGCCATTTGCAGCAACATGGTTAGATCTAGAGACTCTCATCCTAAGTGAAGTAAGCCAGAAAGAAAAAGACAAATACCATTTGATATCACTTATTTGTGGAATTTAAAATATGGAACAGATGATCCTATCTAAAAATAACAAACGAACAAAAAACACTAACAGATCATGTCAGAGAAGAGCAGACTTGGGGTTGGGGGTGGGGGAAGGAGAGGGAGTGGGATGGATAGGCATTTTGGGAGTTTGGGAGATGCACACTGTTGTATTTGGAATAGATGGGCAATGGAATCCTACTGTACAGCACAGGGAAATGTGTGTGATTGGGTCTCTTTGTTGTACAACAGACCCTGATGAAACATTGTAAATCAACTATACTTTAATAATAAAAATAAAAAAAATAACTGAGTCATCAAGAAAGCATTCAAATAAGATTGACTCTTAAGGCAAAAACAAGTACTTTACATATTTTAGCAAAATTTTTCATAAAAATTATATCCAAAACAAGTCCTGGCAATTAATAGGTAATTAGCTAGAAATACTGATAATCCACATAACTGTGATTTTGCTCAGCTGTTACTCAAAAAAGAATAGACTCACATGAAAAATAATATGATCACTTTAGTTAAATATTCTAATAACTTTTACTTACCAGTGGGCAGATCTTCAGCTTTTGCAACATCATTTTCTTCTATTTCAGGCATTCCTGCATCACCACCTCCTTTGATTTGTTCTGCCCAAGTGACAAAAAATATAATTCTATATTTTTCCTTACATAAATTGAAAATATTTTGAAGGAACATAATCAGTCTGTAAAGCAATAAGCTACACCAACTGAATAGCTTTGCATCTTGCTTTGGACATAGTTGTAACTCTAAAACAACTTAGTATTTTTTCTTCTCTACTAAAGGATCCAAATTTGAAACAATACACACAACTTAGTCATAACTGAACTAAAATCAAACAATAATCTCTATGACTGAAAATGTTCACTTCAAAATGAGAAGAAAAGTGAATATGCTATTAATATAAAATCATAGTAGTACCTTTCCCATGTGGATTGTGATTGCTTGAGGGTTCTTTATTCTTGTCTGCAGCATTCTCCTCTACTTTTGGGATGTTTCTAGGCACTGCATGATTGTTTATATCCAATTCATTTCTATTTTTTGATTCAAACTTGTGGGTCTCTTGCTGTTAGATAAAAATTTGGTAACAGTAAGTATTTTTCAGTTCAAAATATGAAACTTTAATACAACTTTTAATCAAATATTCTCCAAGAGTTCATTTTTTTGGAAATATATACCATGGGTCCAAATTTCAAACACTTGGAGATGTGGGATAAAACATTACTTTCTTTTCAGTTTTTATACCTCATATAAAGTCAAAGAATAAGTAACATTTTAAAAATTCCCTAATTATAATAAATGCCCTAAAATGTTTGGCAGAGGTAATTCTTTTTCTCTTTGGCTATGGTGAGGGAGTGATTGTGCAAGAAGACAGTCTTGGGGAGCACTCTACAGTTGGGCATTATCCTGGGTGCTACTGGTAGGGTGGGTTCTGTAAAGGCTATGTTGTAACCAAGCCAGGACAGCAGGCAGCAGAAGGTTGGCACACAGGTGCTCCCTCAAGTGTGACAGATGGCTACTGATATCGTCAGCTTTTTCCCCAAGCAGAAATAGCGAGGGTGGAAAAGAGGCAAACTTCTTCCCAGGTACACTGGCCACTCAAGCACAGGAAGGAATGGCAGAACCATACCATACACAAGCGCGTGCTCCCAGCAACTTGCTTCAACTAATCATATCACCTCCTTGGAAACTTGAGCCTTCAGGTTTATGATTAGGCCTGACTCAATTCTTTGGGGGTTGAGCTGCCTCAGTGAAAAACTGGGAGGCAAGGAGTCAAGTACACATGCTTAGATTGCGGTTGCCATATTAGTATTTAATACATGTCTAAATGCTTTGTCAACTCCAAAGCTCTATGCAATGTAATTATTGGTAACCTAAAAAACAATAGTACTAAAAAATCTACAGGACATCTAGAAAGATAAGGGACAAATTGTAAGAATTTTTCACAATGAAGAAGAAAAGATGCTTTGACAATCAGGTGTAGATATTCCAGTGTACTTGGCAGATAAAATCAACAACAAACATTTGCACAATATTTCATGGTTTATAAATTGTTTTCAAATCTATGCTCTAGTAAAGACAGATGAAAAGTTTGGGGAAAAACAAAATACAACTGTGACTTGAAGTTAAGTAGCTTGTCTAAGACTACAAAGCTACAAAATTGTGGAGAAGGAATTCAAACCACAGTCTTTTTCACTACCAGTTTTGGGGAACTTGGTAAGCTATAGCCAATGAACTGTTGATGAGTAAAACGATAAACTGAAATTGCTGAACATGTTTGCATGAAGGCCAAAGATGAGAAAACCCATGAAGCACAAAACCCACCTGAGCAGCCATTCTGCATCTTTGTGCATCTTCACTAAAATGCTACATCATAAGACTACTTCCATAGTACTCCATTACTTCTTTTTTTATTAAAGTATAGTTGATTACAATGTTGTGCCAATTTCTGCTATACAGTTTTTTAAAATTTATTTTATTTTATGTTTTTTTTGGCTGTACCTGCAGCATGTCAAAGTTCCTGGACCAGGGACCAAACCTATGCTATAGCAGTAACCAGAGCCACAGCAGTGACAGTGCTATACCTGCTAAGCCACCAGGGAACTCCTCCACTGCTTTTTGACATGGATAAAACAAACAATACTAAACAAAACTTAAAAGTCAACAAACTACTAAATGAAAAATTTAGATTTACAAAAAAGTAATTACCCCTCACTCAATTTCTCTTAACGTTTTTAAGGCCATACCTGCAGCATATGGAAGTTCCTGGGCTAAGGGTCAAATCAGAGCTGCATCTGCAGGCCTACACCACAGCCACAGTAACACCAGATCTGAGCCACATCTGCAACCTATGCCACAACTTGGGGCAATGCCTGATCCTTAACCCACTGAGCAAGGTCAGGGATCAAATGGCATCCTTATAAATACTAAGTTGAGTTCTTCATCTGCTAAGCCACAATGGGAACTCCTCTCTTAATGTTAACAATTATATAGCTTGGTACATTTGCAAAATTAAGAAATTCAAAATTAGTATAGTATTAACTAAACTCCAGACTTTATTTAGAACTCACCACTTTTTCCATTAAGTCCTTTTTCTGTTCCAAGATCCAATCAAGGATACTACATTGCATTTTTTTTAATTTAAAAACTTTTTTTTTAACTACACTGCATTTAAGTCCTCAGGTCTTCTTAGTTACCTCTGGTCTATAACAATTTCTCTTCCTTTGTATGATGAAAGAAGTATGCAAATGAGTAAGGCTGTGTTCTAATAAAATTGTATTTCTAGACACTAAAATGTGAATTTCTCATAATTTTCCCACATCATAAAATATACTTTTAATTTTTCAACCATTTTAAAATGTAATAGCCATTTTTTGTTCACGGGCAGTATGAAAACAGGCAGGAGGTTGGATTTAGTTTGCTTACCCCTTCCCCAGAGTAATTTCTAAGAAAGGCACGTGCTTGGTTTAAAAAAAAAAAAAAGCCCTGAACACAACTTATGCTTTTTTTTATACAGTTTACAATGGGTCTGCTCTTATGAAAAACAACTCTATATGTGTGAATGAGTCACTTTTCTGTACAGCAGAAATTTAAGGAACATTGTAAATCAACTGTATTTTAATAACATAATTTTAAAAAAGAAAAACAACTCAAATTCCATAAAATCAACTAGTTACAGCAGTTGAAGAACAGGGAATGAGGATGAGGCACAGAATTAGGCAGCCGGGGTGTCACCCAAGAAAGGAGAATTCTTTTAAGCATCTCTATTCCTCCCCAGCTTGTTACATTTAAGGCAGGATAAGGGCAAAGAAGAACTAGAGAGAATGTTAGTAATTAATAATATAGAGACAGCCTAGTATAGGTGAAAAGGAGAGATCTACACTTGCCAGGAAAAAGGGAAAAGCTCATATATGTATTTTTTGGGAGAAGAGAGCAAATTTATCCCATTATTTATATACTGGGCTTGTAATAACATAATTGCAACAGCAAGCCTCTCTTCCTCTTCCTTTTTGTGTTCTACTATGCTCCTCTAACCATCCAGTAGTATTTCAATAACACCTTCCAGCTTCCCTCAAGGCCACTATAAAAGCTCACTCAGGCCTGCCATCTTCCAGCAACCTACCCCCATGTCTTTTCAAGGTAGACTGCAGATAGGCAGTCCACTTGAACCCACTTTGTAAAATCAAAAAATTATTGCTCTTAATGTCATGACACAAAAGAGTGAAAATGCTAAGAATGAAAATCTGGTTTCCTTAACTCCTAGTCCTTTAGGTGAGATGCTACCAAATCCGAAGATGAATACTTTTCACTATTCAATCTCTCTTTACTTTAAATCACAAGACTTTATAAAAACCACAGTTAGTCATATGAAAGTACAGGATGTAAAAAAAAAAAAAAAAATCAATGTTCTAAGGACTAGTAAACTTCAGACAAATTCCCTCCACTACCAGCAGGAACTTCATAATATATATCAAGTGGAAATGTATGAACTAATAAAAGAATGTGCCACCCTTTAAAACATGAACCAAAATAGTGCCTAAGGTTTCATTTTTGTGTTTCAAGAATGGAATTCAGAATAACAAAGAAGGATAATTAAGAGTTTCTCGATATTTTTTTCTATTTCTTAAAAGCATAAAATAAGAAGTAATTGAATTTTCAGTAAAATGGTATCCATTTTAAATCTGAGAAATAAACGGCAAAAATTATTATTATTACTTTTTTTGGCTACATCAGTGGCATGTGGAAGTTTTGGGGCCAGGGATCAAATCTGTGCCACAGAAGCAACCCAAGCCACTGCAGTGACAACCCTGGATACTTAACCTGCTGAGCCACATGGGAACTCCCAAAATTTATTTTTAAAAGTCAGATAAAAGATATTTAGCTTAAAATTATTTTTAAGAGTTGAAGTTATATGTTTGCTAGTGTTTAATTTACTTGGCAGTGCTGTAAGCCATTTTTAGAATTAGGCAGGCCAAAATACTTAAAAATATAATGTTTTATGATAAAAATACAAAATTTAACTTCTAAATTGTAAGATTTATAATAAGAACATATTTTGATTTAAGTATTTTTAAAATTTACCTTTTGTTCCTGCAAAAACTGGTCTGCTAATTTTTTAATATTTTCTTCATGCTGAGCTCTTAATTCCTTGATCTGTTGTCCACACTGAAAACTAAGTTACAAAGTCATTCTTTTAGACTATATTATCTTGTATTGGTTCTCAAAGTTGTCTAGAAGTTGAAACACACATTTATAAAGATAAAGCATTCAGTTAGCAGGAGAGTTGGTAGGGAGAACAAAAAGCAGAAATAAAAATAGCTCATAGTCAAAATTCTTAAAAATATCTGAATCTTTAATAGAGGATAAAAATGTTGATACAGCTAATCAAAAAAACAAATTAGAAAGATGAAAATTTATTTTTATAAATTACATTTATATAGAAAAAATATCAAAGACAATTTCAATCACAGAATAGTAAAACATCTCAGAAGAGAAAACTGTGAACCAATATACAGTAATGGATAAGAAAAGCTAGAGAATTATGAGAGTTGGTAAGTGGCAGCAGATGATTCATCAAATAATTAGTACTTTAAATACAATAATAAAAGACTAAACCATAAGGAGAGCAAGAATACAAGAAACTAATAAATAAGACATAATGGAGGTAATAAGAGAAAAAGTAAAGGAACATCAGACAAAGATTATGAATTTCTCCTGGACAAGCAGTCAGAGGATACAAACAGGTCATTCATGCAAAAAGAAACAATAAATATATAGAAAAACATTACCTTCTTCCATTTAAAATGTAAATTAAACTTCCTATATGTATATATAGTACTATCTTATTCCTATACTAGCAAAATTTAGTTAGAATTATAAAAGCTAATGTTGGCGGGGCTACGAAGAAACATTTTCGTTATAAATTCACATAGTCATTTAGAAAGCAATCTTTCATATATGTGATGAGAGTAACAAAATCAATAACACATTCTGTCTCAGAAATTCTCTATTTGAGAATATACACCAGCGAAATAACATAAGAAGGAGAAAATCATTTTTGCACAAAGATTTTTCACAGCTGATAGTCATAACAGTGAGAAAAGAAAAACTTCTACAATGGTCCAGCAATTAGACTAAACAAGCTTTGGTACACTAACATGCTCAAATAATATATTAACCTCTAGGTATGTCAATCTTTAACCTTAAAGATATATGGAAAATTACTGAATACTGTTAGGTTAAAATACATATATGTGAACATAAGCATATTGATAACCTACATGAGTAAGAAGTCAGAAGTGGATAAACAATGCTTTAAAATACAGGGAGTTCCCGTTGTGGCTCAGAGGAAACAAACCTGACTAGGATCCATGAGGATGCAGGTTTGATCCCTGGCCTCGATCAGTGGGTTAAGGATCCAACGTTGCCGTGAGCTGTGGTGCAAGTTGCAGATGCAACTAGGATCTAGTGTGGCTGTGGCTGTGGTGTAGGCAGGCAGCTGCAGTTCCAATTTGACCCCTAGCCTGGGAACCTCCATATGCCTCAGGTGCAGCCCTAAAAATAAAATAAAATACAATACAGTAAATCCGCCTAATTTGGGGGAGGAGGGTGCAAACTTAAAAAATAGTGTAAACTGATTCAGGATATAATAAAGCCTTTTAAAGAGAGATTGCTAGAAAGGACCCTCAGAGGTTCCCAACCTCATCACCTACAGTGTAGATGTATAAGCAAGGGGACTGAAGTGCAGAGGAGAAAGAGCTGGCGTTTAGTCCCTTAGCTATTCTGGGGACATCTCCCAGTGCTAGCTTAATCTTCTGGATGACCCTCAAAAAGGACCACAGAATCTTGGAGTTCCCATCATGGCACAGTGAAAACAAATCTGACTATGAACCATGTGGTTGTAGGTTCGGTCCCTGGCCTCACTCAGTGGGATAAGGATCCGGTGTTGCCATGAGCTGTGGTGTAGGTCACAGATGCGGCTCAGATCTGGCATTGCTGTGGCTCTGGCGTAGGCCGGGAGATATAGCTTCAATTAGACCCCTAGCCTGGGAACCTTCATGTACCGAGGTGTGGCCCTAAAAAGACAAAAGAAAAAAAAAAAAAAAAAAAAAAGAACCATAGAATCTTCTTCAGTCTCTGCCCTATCTAAACCAATAAAAATCAAGCCTTGAAAGATTTTCTGTCTCAGAATGAATTCTACTACGGGGTAGATTTAACATGGCTTGTAAGAGCTATTTTCATGTTGTTCAACCTATCTAAATAAAAGAGAATGGATTTCAACAAGGCATAAAGACAACAGAAAAGGAATTTAAAAGACCTAGTAAAATGAAAGAAGAAAAACAGAAGACAGGAAGGAAGAAACAAACTGTCTGAAAGTTGAATAAATATTTAAGATTCATAAACATTTGTTACATGTAGAATCTTACCTCTCATATTCTAATCTCTTCACAAGGTAAGTATTGTTTTTCCTATAGTCCTGAAGCTGGTCTTCCTGTCGAAGAAACTCCTGGCGAAGCTCAGCAAGTTGCTCTATCCACAGAAGGTAAGAACCAAAGGAATAAAGTTTACTTAGTTTAATGCTTCCTATTGATAAGGTATGGGATTTTTCAAAATTATATACAGTCCTCAGTTTCTTATACTCTCAGGGAGTTAAGTTATACAATTAGTATCACATTGAACAGCGTTTTTTAACACATGCATGGACAATAAAATTTGTTTTTTAAAAAAGAGCCTCAGTGGCTTTCACATTAATCAGAAATATTTTAAAAATTCTCTTTAAACCTCTTTAAACCTCTCTGCTTCATAAAAGTAGGGGAAAAATAATATTTTTTTAGATGTGTTGGCTATGGGGACAGAATTCAATTCATTTTAAAATCACGTTTGATTCCCAACTCAGGTACCAATCACTCTGATCTCATTTCTAGTTCTGCTACTGAGGCTAGGTCCACATATATCAAAATTCCATTTTCAAAGCTTATAATCTATGGACTACAGCTAAAAGTTTTAGTTGTAATGAATAACAGGAAATTCCCAGCTGGATAGTAAATTAAAAGCTGGGCCAAATGTTCTTTAGTGAGCTTTAATCCATAATCACTGGCCCCACATTTTTCCAGAGTCAGTCCCTTTTCATCTCACCCTATAAATATAAAAGAAATTCAGCCAGAGAATAGAAACGTCAGTTTCTTGGACAGAGGATTAAAAATCAGCCAACAACCTTAGCAGTTAAGCAAAAGTAGTTAAGAAAGTCTTAATTTTTATAAATGGGAACAGAGGTCTATTCTGTATAAGCAACATTTACTTACTAAGACTAAAATATAATATCTAATCACAACGTACCAATATTATCACTATAACGTCTACTTTTCATGGAAGGCTTACAGAATTTGTCTTATTATTTTAAAAATACTCTAAAAGTGCTTGTGATGTAAATTTTTAAAAAGCATATATAAACATATATTTATAGCATAAACATATCCACATGAAAAAACAGACTAATATAAAAACACGTCAAAATTCTATCTATGATTATGTCTTGTGGTAGGATCCTGAACATATTTTTTGCTACACTTTCTTAATTTTATTGTGGAATCATAACTATGTTAATGAGAACAAATAAAAATTGTGAATTCACATGAATGTTCACTGAGGCATATAAATAAAAAGTAGCATAATTATAGCTATTGTACAGTATTAATAATCAAATATGAAAAATAAACGATTTATATAGAATGCATATAATTATAATTAGGCTTGCCTAGTCAAGCCATTTTTACTATTATTTTTATTTTAATTGATATATAACATTGTATAAGTTTAAGGTATACAACATGTTGCTTTGATTCACTTATGTACTGTGAAATGACTGCCATCACAGCATTAGCGAGCACTTCTACCATCTCATATAATTACCAATTTTTTTGCAGTGAAAACATTTAAGATCTACTCTCTTAGCAACTTTCAAATACATAATACAGTATTGTTAACTATAATCACCATGTTATATATTAAGATCACCAAAATTTATTCATCTTATAACTAACAGTTTGTATTCTTTTATACCCAGTATCTCATTTTCCACACATACCCCTGCCCCTGGTAACCACCATTCCACTCTATTTAGTCAAGTCACATTTTAAATTTCTCCTCTTACTGTATTAATTCTCCAAGACATAAATATGACTGATGTCTGTAATTTTTCACTCATTACCCCCCACCCTAGATAAAAGTAAGAAATCTGAGGCCAGGTTTCCCTGGATAACATATTCAGCTTGTTACCTGATCCCTGGTACCATCTACTAAGAAATAGAGGGCTAGAGGTAGCCTCAGCTAAGGATGTTGATTCTACAAAGAAAATGAGATACCAGAAGGAGGCAGTGACATAAGGCCTTGTCATTTGCAGACAGTCAGCCAGTTCTGTGAAGCTGTACTCAGGCAGCAAAGATTCTAGAACTGAAAAGTTACTACAATTAAAAAATAAACCGTAAGAAAAGGAGTTCCCATTGTGGCTCAGGGGTAAACAAACACAACTAGTACCCATACAGACATGGGCTCAATCTCTGGCTTCGCTCAGTAGGTTAAGGATCTGGAGTTGCTATGAGCTGTGATGTAGGTCACAGACAGGCGAGGATCTGACATTTCTGTGGCTGTGGCATAGGCTGGCAGCTGTAGCTCCGATTTGACCTCTAGCCTGGGAACTTCTATATACTGCTGGTGTGGCCATAAAAAACAAAAAAATCAAATCATCACTACCTACAAGCTACTAGGGAATGGACCTCAATTGATAATCTTTAGGACTCATTCAGGTTTCTATTTCCTACACAGTAAACTAACTGAAGCCGCTAAGTTTACCTTCAAAATGAACCGGAGGCTTAGTGTGACTCTGAGATTTGTGTTGGCTTCTCTGCCTCACCACAAAGCTTCTCACTAACAATGTTCGAGATATCTTTATCAGGAAATAAAGTTTCAATTTTTAAATTTTTTTAGGGCTACACCCACAGCATATGGAGGTTCCCAGGCTAGGGGTCAAATCAGACCTGTAGCTGCTGGCCTATTCCACAGCCACACAGGATCCGAGCCATGTCTGTGACCTACACCACAGCTCACACCAACACTGGATCTTTAACACACTGAGCAAGGCCAGGGATCAAACCTGCAGCGTCATGGATGCTAGTAAGATTTGTTAACTGCTGAGCCACGAAGGGAACTCCAAGTTTTCATTTTTAAATAGAGATAAAAGATTTAAAATTCAATTGACAAAAACGTAAGATATCAGTATGAGTGAGTTCCAGTCCATGTAAAATATAGATTCTAAGCTATTTGAATCCAGGAAAAGGTAGGGAGCCAATTGATGCTTTGAGTGGGTCAAAACAAAGACTTGAAGCCAAACTAAATAGACAAAATTTTCCTGTATCACAATTTTACTTTCAACTGATTGCCATGTATTTCCTTATTTTTGAAATCAAAGATACTCTATATGGCTGCTCTAGGTCAACACAGCAGGAATCTCTGAGCAACTTAATTTGAGAGCAGGTTCCAGGTGGATTGTGCAGGGTAGTCTAGCTCTGACAGTAATACCAAGGGTACGCTAGAGAAGGACATAGCCATAATCCTTCAATGTAACTTCAAAAGATTGGGATGTGGGTAAGAAAGGGGGTTGACAAGGATGAGCTTTTAAAGCAAAAAAAAAAAAATTTTTCTTGAAAATTTTGATTTCAAATTTTCTTTCAGTAATAGGCATAAAAATAAGGTAAGCTATTCAAAATAAATACGTGTATACTAGAATGTTTATTTACTTTCTCATTAAATTAACATCAACTCCCAATTCAAGAAAATATTAACTACTATAAGGGTCTTAAAAGGAACTTGATGTGTATTAATTCTATTATATCCAATATTAATTTCAATGAAAATAGCCAAATATTGGGCAGGGGGAGGTTGTCAACTTGTCAAGAGGTTTGTTTCAGTAGAAATAGTTTCTGAGGTATAAAAGTCACATTAATGAAATTCAATCTCAATCTCTTCAGTAACTGCACTAAAACCAAAAGTTGCAGTTCTAAAGTTCAAATCAAAGCCTTTTTCTCTGCTAGAGTATCATACAAAATATCAAAACATCTCAAGATCTACTTCAACACACATAGTACAATAAAGATTTTTACTCAGTAATATAGGCTGTTATTTTCTCTGATATATGCTAGCAAAAGCTGCAGAACTCCATATTCAATTGATCTATTACTATTTATAAGAAGCATACTTTGATGACAATCAGAATCATTTGTAAAAACTGCAAGGTAGAAGCAGCACTGACAGTGCGCCATCTTCTGTGTCATCCTGTGTACTCCTGTGAGTCAAAAGAGTAGAAGAGGGACACAAATGCAGCAAAAACAAACATGGCCACCAAGGAAGTGATTTTTTAACAGAAAATCAAAGCTGTTCTAAAACATAAATAGCAAAGAATTAGTAATTCCTATTTTGGGGTTATAACACACAAATACTGCTACTTTCTAATGGTTTTGCTAGGCAGCTTAGGTTGGCTTATTCAAGAGGATGTTAAAAATACGTTACCTAATTCTATCTAAAGGGTTCAAAATGGTTATAAAGACGTATTTATGAAATTAGAGAGCATGTATTACCCACATATATAAACTCAGAGTCACTGCATGCAAAGTTTTAAAATATATAGTGTCATAACCAAAGGCAGTGAGGGAGAAGAAGGATAGTCCTCAGACTCCCAAGGCCAGCGATAGTGTAAAGTAATGTAAGCAGAGCACAGAGCTTGTCCTCTTTACCTATTATTTTTCATAAAAGTTTTAGTTATTTCTTATCACTTCATCTAAGTGAAAAAGATCTATCTATCTATCTATCTACCTATCTATCTAATCTAGCTACCTACCTATCTAATCTATGTATGTCCGTCCCTTTCCCTCTTCTCTTCCCCTCTAGGTTTCTTCCTGGTTTCTGTTCCAGGTTTCTTTGTTCCCAGAGTATCCAGAGCATTAAGCTTAGAGGACCCGCCCAAAGCATCCCTAGACCGGAATGGATTATTTTAGCAGACCAGACACACTACAGAGAGATTATCCCTTACCTTTTCCCTAGAAATGTGATGGTCTCTGAAACTATATCTCAATTTTCTTTGAGGATTCTTTCAACATTCCATTATATGATCTGTCTACAGCACAAGACTAAAATGCAGACCTCAAATGTTAACTTGTCTTTATACATACAAAGCAACATCAAAATTGTTTATTATATTTTAAGACAAAAGACAAATGTTTTGCTATCAGAGGACCTTTGTTCAAATATTCTATTTCATTTAGCTATCTAACTTGAGGATTTCTTAATTCTTCAGAATTTTAGGCATTTAGTGACCTTTATTGTTAATCTGTAATTAAGATGCTTACCTTTTAAATGACGTATGTCAGCCATCTGATATGATATGTTGTTCTGTAGTTTAACCTAAAAAAAAAAGTTTTCATTTTACTCAAGAATATAGTTTTGCTCATATTTAGTTTTTTTGCTCATATTCACTTTGAGCTTGATCATAAATACAAAATAGAAATAAAAGGGAGTTCCCGTCGTGGCGCAGTGGTTAACGAATCCGACTAGGAACCATGAGGTTGCGGGTTCGGTCCCTGCCTTTGCTCAGTGGGTTAACGATCCGGCGTTGCCATGAGCTGTGGTGTAGGTTGCAGACGCGGCTCGGATCCCGCCTTGCTGTGGCTCTGGCGTAGGCTAGTGGCTACAGCTCCGATTCGACCCGTAGCCTGGGAACCTCCACATGCCTGGGAACCTCCACATGCCGTGGGAGCGGCCCAAGAAATAGCAAAAAGACCAAAAAAAAAAAAAAAAAAAAAAAAAAAAAAAAAAAAAAAAAAAAAAAAAAAATAGAAATAAAAGTCTTTAAGTTATGTATACTACACCAGTTTCCAAAATGAATTAGAGATAAATTCTGATTCTGTAATACTCATTTTAAATTTGCACAAGAATGTTCATTTTACTTAAAATATAGTATAATAATTTTCAGGTTTAAAATTTTTAGTTGAATATTGCTTAATGCTGTTTTTTCAAAATCTTATCAGAATATTTTTAACTATATTAAGAATTGTTTGAATCAATTAATGTGAAATTAAAAATAATTATTGTTTATCAAGCTTGCACAGAATGACAGATACTACACAGGACACACTGTTGTAGTCACTGTCCTCTAGGAGCCAGTATACAAGAACACCTGGAACCTAAAAGAGTACCAAAACATGACTCAAATTAAGGCTTATCGCTTAATTTAAAAATTAAGGCCTTGGATAGCCAGGATGTCATATATAAAGAATTACTGTGTCTCAGTTCTTGCTTAAACAGTTTTCACCTAATTATAAAATGCAACTAAAGTATCACTATAAACAGGTTCTCCTGTCAACCTCAAGAGTAACATTACTTTGAAAGGCATAGACTGATTCATATTGATCAAAAGCAGCACCACCAGTACAAAAATAATTATGCTAAATACAACCTCAATCTCTAATGTAAAAATATTTTTAACTTTTCACCTTTAAATAATTATAGATGCATAGAAAACTGCAAAGATAGCACAGAGAAGTCCCATATACTCTTCACACAATTTCCCCCAATTGGTACATCTATTTTTTTTTTAATTGAAGTATAGCTGATTTACAATGTTGTGTTAATTTTTGCTGCACAGCAAAGTGATTCAGTTATACACACACACACACACACACATTCTTTTTTAAAATACTTTTCCATTATGGTTTATCATAGGATATTGAATATAGCTCCCCACGCTATACAGTAGGAACTTGTTGTTTATCCATTCTGTATTTAACAGTCTGCATCTGCTAACCCCCGCCTCCCACTATATCCCTCCCCCAACTCCCTTCCTTTTGGCAACTACACATCTGTTCTCCAGGTCCATGAGTCTATTTCTGTTTCACAGATAGGTTCATTTGTGTCATATATTAGATTCCACATACAAATGATATGATATTTATCTTTCTCTTTCTGAATTACTTCATTTACTTTGATAATTTCTAGTTGCATGCATGTTGCTGCAAATGTTCATTATTTTGTTCTTTTTATGGCTAAGTCATATTCCCCAATGGGCACATCTTATGTAACTATAGAACAACATCAAAACCAGGAAACTGAGGAGTTCCCATCGTGGTGCAGTGGTTAACGAATTCGACTAGGAACCATGAGGTTGCAGGTTCCATCCCTGCCCTTGCTCAGTGGGTTAACGATCCGGCGTTGCCGTGAGCTGTGGTGTAGGTCACAGATGCGGCTCAGATCCCACATTGCTGTGGCTCTGGTGTAGGCCGGTGGCTACAGCTCTGATTCGACCCCTAGTCTGGGAACCTCCATATGCCGCGAGAGCAGCCCAAGAAATGGCAAAAAAAAAAAAAAAAAACAACCAGGAAACTGATATTGGTACAATGTGTGTGTATAGTTCTATGTCATTTTACTATATGCATAGATTCATGTAACCATCAAAAAAAAAAAAAAAAAAAAAAAAAGATACAGAACTATTCTATCATCACAAATATCTCCCTCATGCTGTCCTTTATAGTCAAACCTATCCTCCTTCCCCACTACTGCTGATCCCTGGTAACCACTAATTTGTTCTCCATCTCTGAAACTGTGTCGCTTCACGAATGTTATATATAGAATCATATAGCATATAACCTTTTGTGATTTTTCTTGTTAGTATAGTGCATAGTTGTATATAGCAATAGTTCATTCCTTTTTACTGCTGAGTAGTATTCTGTGATATGAATGTGATATGAATGTTTAAGCATTTAACTACTATAGAATGTTTTGGTGGTTTCTAGTTTTTGACTATCATAGATATAGCTGCTACGAAAAAGCGTGTGCAGATTTTCACATGAACATTAGCTTTTATTTCTCCCGGATATATGCCCAGGAGTGAGATTCTTGGGTTGCATGGTAAGTCTACATTTAGTTTTTGAGAAAGTGCCACATTATTTTTCAGAGTGTCCATGATATTTTCAGTTACATCTGAAGAACTTACTCTGCCAAGGTACTGGATGGGAGAGTATAAAACACTTAGAAAACATGAGAGCAGTCTCAAATAATCAGTAGGCAAGGCAGCATTTGTTTTATTTTATTTTTAAAACTCAATGAATTTTACTATACCATTTAAAGTAGTATAATTACTGTAAGATTTCAGAGATGATTCCTATCTAGTGTGATCAGAAAAGTTTCGAGGAAGGGCTTTTATCTGAATTAAGCAAGGAAGGCTAGGTAAAACTCTAAATAGATAGAGGGCATTTCAGATACAGGAGGTGGCATAAGAAAAAGTACAGAGGCAAGAAAGCATGAGATGTATGAAGACCCCACCAAAGTACTGTTTGGTTAAAGCAAATGATACAGAGGAAATAACAGTGAGGAAGAAGGTCAGAAAAAAGACTATGGCGGGCTCTTTGGCCCCAACTAGAGTCTATTCTTTAATCTGAGAGCCACTGACTTTCAAATTTCAAATGAAAGTTTATCCATTAACAAATAACTAATGAAATTAGACCTACTCTAAGTTTGAAGCAGGGGCTGGCCCTCTTTGTTTTCCCCTCAAGTCCTGAGGGTTTCAAAGAATGAAATTTAAAATATAATGCTGATATTCAGTTGTAAAAAGGAGCTAGTTACTGGTACATAGATGAACCTTGAAAATATTATATATATTAAGTAAAAGAAGCCAGTCACAGAAAGACAAGTATTGTACGATTCCACTAATATGAAATGTTCAGGTCACACAAATCCACAGGGACAGAAAATAATTAGTGGTTGCCAGGGGCTGAAGGGAGAAGGAATGACAAGTGGCTTCCTAATGGACACAGGGTTTCTTTTTGGGATGATAAAAATGTTCTGGAATTAAATAGGGAGATGGTCACACAACTTCACAAATATACTAAAAACTACTGAATAGCACACTTTAAAAGGGCAAATTTTATGATATGTGAATTAAATTAATTTTTTAGTGCAAAAAATAAAAACAAAAATGTTGAGGGTACTATGGGGCACTATGTTGGAAACTGCAGATAAAATAACAGAGAAACAATAGGCACTCAAGTTTATTATTTAGGAGAGTCAGTCAAGTAAATAAGCAATTATAATAAAGCAAAATAAATGCTATTATTGGGTTCTACAGACATGATGGGAGGACTTGGTAGAAGCATTTAAATCCAACCTGGGGGGAATGAAAGGAGGTTTCTGGAGATGATGATGACAGCTGAAATAAGTCCAGCAGGAAGCACAGTGATCAGCCAGGTGGAAATAGGGAGAGGGTAAGGAAACATGTGTCGAAACTTAGAAATGGAGTTCCCGTCATGGCTTTGTGGTTAACGAATCCGACTAGGAACCATGAGGTTGCCGGTTTGATCCCCAGCTTTGCTCAGTGGATTAAGGATCCAGCATTGCCATGAGCTGTGGTGTAGGTCGCAGATACAGCTCGGATCCTGCATTGCTGTGGCACTGTGGCGTAGGCTAGAGGCTACAGCTCCGTTTAGACCCCTAGCCTGGGAACTTCCATATGCTGTGGGAGTTTTTCTTACACCCTAGAAAAAACAAAACAAACAAACAAAACATTTAGAAGTGAAAAACACTGCACATCAATTACAGAAACTGCAAGCAGTTCTAAGAAGATCTAAGCTGGAACAGAGTTAAGGAAAACAGCAAGTGATATGTCTAGAAAGGCAAGCAAAGTCTACATTACGAAGAGCCTTGCCAAGGAATGTTGAATACATTCCTCTAGCTACAACCAATCATTTCTTCTTTTTGCTTTTTTTTAGGGTCTCATCTGTGGTCTATGAAGTTCCCAGACTAGAGGTTGAATCAGAGCTGCAACTGCTGGCTTACAACATAGCCCACTGCAACCCCAGATCCTCAACCCACTGAGCAAGGCCAGGGATTGAATCCGAGTCCTCATGGATACTAGTCAGGTTTGTTACTACTGAGCCACAACAGGAGCTCCTATGGTCAATCTTTAAAAGATTTCAAACAATGCAGTGAAATGCAATTTGCATTTTGAAAAGTCAATCTGGTTTCAGTAAGATGAGTGGACCAAAGGGACAAGACTAGAGAGGCCAGGTAGGAAAATAGGAGAGTTGGGGGACAAATGTTGTTTTTCAGATGAGAGAGTGTTAGTTTAAGCCGGGGTGGGCAAACTATAGTCTGTGAGCCAAATCTGGCCTGCTGCCTATTTTTGTATGGATGGCAAACTAAGGGTGGTTTTTACATCGTTAAATGGGTGGAGAGAAAAGCCAAAAGAATATTCCATGAATTATATGAAATTCAAATTTCAGTGTCTATAAATAAAGTTTTATGAGAAACAGCCACATCCATTCATTTCCATATTGTCTATGGCTACTCTGGAGCTGCAGTGATTGTGACAAAGACCTATGGCCTGCAAAGTCTAAAACATTTACTATCTAGTCCTTTACCAAAAAAGTTTACCAATCCTTGGTCTAACCTAATAGAATGAGAACAGAGAGATATGTATGTGAGAGATATTAAAGGGGAAGAATCAATAGTCTTACTGATTGACTGGATACAGGAGTAAAAGAAGAAACATGAAGGATGATGTTTAGATTTCTAGAGTAGAAGGTCTAGATGAATAAAACTAATACGACTTAACAGGGAAACAGCAGAAACAGACTTGGGGTGGAAGGGAGAAGTGGGGTGATGATTTTTTTTTCAGATTTAGACCTACTGAATTTGAGGCACTTGTGACACACCCAAGAAGAGATCTTTAGTAGGAAGTTGGATATCCAGATCTTGATTCTGGGCATAGATGATTTGAAAGTCATTAGCATACAAATAGCAATTAAAGCCCTGGGAATGAGATCACTGATGAAAAGCTGCAACAGGCACAGGAGAAACTGACACAAACAGCTGTGTGATCTGTTGACCACTAGGAAGTGCTCTCTAATAACTTTTAATTAGCCTATGTCTACTTTCTTTCCCACATCCTTTACAATAGTCCCCCTAATCCATGGTTTCGATTTTTGTGGTTTCAGTTACTGGCAGTCAACTGTGGCCTGAAAATTCCAGAAATAAACAATTCATAAGTTTTAAATTGCATGCTATTATGAGTAACATGATGAAATCTATGGTGACCCACTCTATTTTGCTTGGGATCCCTAACCATCAATATTATCTGCTACTAACATCTAACCACTGACAGTACCATGGCTCAATGATCCAAGATCACCCAAAGCAAGCAATGCTTCTTCTGACCTACAACTATAAGGTCAAGAGTAGTCTAATGCTACATTACAAATGCCTATGTCATTTGTCTCATTTCATCTCACCATGCAGGCATTTTATCATCTCACATCATCGCAAGGAGGGTGAGTAAAAGAGTTCCTACTATGGCTTAGCGGGTTAAGAACCAAACTAATATCCATGAGGATGCAGGTTTGATCCCTGGCCTTGCTCTATGGGTTAAGGATCTGGTGTTGCCTCAAGATGTAGCACAGGTCACAGATGCGGCTTGGATCTGGTGTTGCTGTGGCTGTGGTATAGGCCTGCAGCTGCAGCTCCAATTCAACCCTTAGCCTGGGAACTTCCATATGTCATAGGTGGACCCTAAAGAGAAAAAAGAAAAAAAAAAAAAGGATAAGTATAGTACAACAAGATATTGTGAGAGAGATGGACCACATTCACATCTTTTACTATAGTATATTGTTATAATTGTTCTATATTATTGTTAATCTCTTACTGTGCCTAATTTACAAATTAAACTCTATCATAGCTATGTATGTATGTAAAAAACATAGTATATATAGAGTGTAGTGCTATCTGTGGTTTGGGTGTACACTGGGGGTCTTGGAATCTGTACCCCGTGGGTAAAGAGAGATTATTATATTTTCATGATCCAGTTTCTTTTTGCATTTTTTGTCCTTCCAAAGAACATAGCCATCCTTTATGCTTGTTTTCAAAAAGTCTGCATTATTTTGTTCTTTATCCATTTTTATGATGCTATTTCAGTTTCTCTGTACTCCACTTTAAACTTATTTTTGAAACTGCTACAGAAATGCTATTCTTGAATACTAGGCTACGAGTGGCCTCAGCTTCCTGGACTGTTTCTTTTTTATCCTTTTACTCTTAAAAATTTTTTTTAATGGAGGGAAAATTCAATACATAGACTATAAAAATAGTAAAGATATTATGGGCAATACTATTTCATTATCACTTTAATTTTCTCTTCAATCTTTGTTATTGAGAATAGAGATGCTGATCCCAAAAGCGCATATATAAAGTCCTCACATTTTCAAAACTGCTCTGGAACAATATATTTCACATGGTAATAAAGAGAAAAATCATAACCTGTCTAAATAAAAGCCTTTCTTAATCCAAATAGAATGAATTTATTTCCCATCTCATTCCTTGGCCATGCAAGGATTTTCCAGTTAGCTTCTCAGACCCTCTTTATGGCATATTGTTCCCCTGGCATCTCATTTTCTCTGTTATTTCTGTCAAACTTTCTAGCAGGAAAAATCTCACAAAAATCTTATATTCAGTGTTTGGAATTATCAGCAGGTACCAGTTCTCAATTTCTCTCACTTCCTATTAACACTGGTTTCATTATGCTAGTTATCTCACCTTCCATATGCCTTTAAACAGAGGTGCCAATGATTTGCTCAAAGAGCTCACAGAGCCCAACTGGGAGATCATTAAACACAGAAGTTCCCTTCCTTCTACAGTAATTTTATTATGTTGCTCAGCTGTAGAATCTAGATGGCTGCTATTAAATTATATGTTCACTTTTTTGACATTGCAGTATTACAGGGATGATACCTTCTCTCTCCACAGATACAATCCAATCCTCAAAATTCTTATCTAGCTACTAAAATGGTTTAACTAAGAATTCTTCTAACTCTCAATCTAATACTTTTAAGGAAATCTGATAATGTTTTTAACTGTCATAACACTCCTTTGTAATCTTGCAAAATCTAAGAACGTAAAGCAACCATTTAATTTTGGCTTTAATCTTATGTTTTCTACCATCTTGGGTCTGTTTATAAAGGCTTCTCCCACTTGGTTTTGATTTTTAATGTTTGTTTCAACTTTTTCAATTTGTTTTTCTTATTTTTAGGCCTTTTGTTAACCATTTCTGCATAAAGATAGCTCTGTTTAGTTCTTTAACTTCTTTGGCTTTAACCCTTCCTCTGAGAGCCTTCACTTCTTTTAATACTTCCACCACTTCCTCATCTTCAAAAGGAAGCTGACTATTCCTCCTCGTAGTTTTAATTTCCATAGTTCTAACAGGAACTTGCTTATCTTGTAAATGACTCTACTAAAATTTGAGCTCTTACTACTACATGATTGAAAAATAAGGTATTTCACTTTGCAACATATACTCTGTTGAACTGGCAATGCTATAGGCAATACTGGCAATACTATGGAATACAGATGATCCTCTGCATCCCTCTTTTTAAATAAAGGACTTGAGCATCCATCTTTGCACAGGGGTTCCTGGAACCAATCCCCTTCAGTAGTGAGGGACAACTATGCCTTCTTTTTTCCTAAGTATATTTCAGACAAGTAATAGTATATAAACACTAAGAAGTATTATTTAATCATCATTTTATAAATGGATTCTCACTACCTGGCTTCTTAGGTGCCTTTTGGATTACTTTCAGACTTTTCCCCTAATATCCTTATTTACAATACGCAAGAAAGACACCAAATGATCACTTTCTTTTTCAAATTTCTTTGAGGATTTGAGTTAGATGTGTGTAGATAGACACACATATATTCACAAACATAGTCCCATCCCTTTGCCTAATTTACATCTATAGTCAGCTGGAGAAAGTCTCGTATTAAGTCCTTTCTAAAACAAAATATTCTTCTATCACAGGCCGTCCTATTTCCAACAAGAATGTCTTTCCTACCCCCAAGGTTTATCAGAAATGAGAATTCCATGAGAACTCTCATTCAACTCTTTGTAGTCAGCATCTAGCATACTGCTTGACTCTCATTCATCCCTTTGTATTCAGCATCTAGCATACTGCCCGACCCCAATAAACACTAAATAAGTGTTTGCTGAATGGCTCCTTAGACTTTTACGTTCCATATTCTTTGTACTACATAATCTCCTACTTCAAGTTGTACTTTATCCTTATTTGTATAATTCTAATTATTCTTCTATACTTCTGAAATCCCTCATTTATTTCCCTTTGTTATCAACTTCATTGCCTTAGTTAGGCTTTACTTTATCTCTCCCCTTCTGTAATACTTGTTTCTGTAGTATTTGGAGACCATCCATAACTGATCGTCCATGCTGCCTTTGGCCTTTTCCATGTGTTTAGAACACATGGAAAATCTCTCAACATGTGTTTAAAACCCTTCCTGGGACCTTTTCTTTCTTCCCTCTTCTAAGGTGTATATGTTCTTTATCTCTTCTTTCAGTAAGAATTATCTTCTCCTGCTATTTTCCTATAGCACTTCTTCCTCATCCCCAGCTACTTCATCTATTTTCCTCTAATATTTCTTCCTCTAATACTTAAAATTTAATATTTCTACCCCCTCTTCTTGAAGCTCTCTTAATGCTTTCCCCATCCTACAGAGCTACTTTGAATTAATTTTGGCAGCTGTTACTAGCTCAGTTGCTCTGCTTTTCTTCTCATTCTGGGACCTTGAAAATGGCTCAGCTGTGCATGCTTCACTTTCATTATGACCTGTTCTCAGGCAGTCAGCACAACTATGACCACCAATCCCAAAGGTTATATACAATTGGCTTTTTACAGATGTCGTTTCTGGCTCCTTTTTCTCCACATCAGAAACATTTTTCCTAATCATATCTCATATTCAGATGATTTCTAGAGACAATACTATCTTTTGTAACATAACTGCCAAATCTGGCTAATCATCAGAATTACCTGGGGAGAGGAATTCCCATTGTGGTTCAGTGGGTTAACAACCCAACTAGTACCCATGAGGATTCAGGTTCAATCCCTGGCCTCAATCAGTGGGTTAAGGATCCAGTGTTGCCACAAGCTGCAGTACAGGTGGCAGATGCAGCTCAGATCCAGCATTGCTACAACTGTGGTGTTGGCCGGCGACTACAGCTCAGATTAGCCCCCTAGCCTGGGAACTTCCATAAGCCACAGGTGTGGCCCTGAAAAAAGGAATCGCCTGGGAAGATTTAAGAAATACATATTCTTGAGAGTTTCCACTATGGCACAGTGGGTTAAGAATCCAACTACAGTGGTACTAGTCACTGTGGAGGCGTGGGTTCAATCCCCAGTCCAGTACAGTGGGTTAAAGCAGCCAGTGTAGGTTGTAGCTGCAGCTTGGATTCAATCCTTGGCCTAGGAATTTCCATATGCCTTGGGTGTGGCCAAAAAAGAAAGAAAAGAAATATACATTCTTGATTCCCCAGCCCCACTCCAATCCAATTCAGCAGTCTCAAGATGGACCCAGGAATGTTTTTTTTAAAAAAGCTAAAGGAGTTCCTACTGTGGCACAGTGGGTTAGGAATTCAATTGCAGCGGCTCAGGTTGCAGCAGAGGCAGAGGTTGGATCCATGACCCAGGTGCAACCATTAAAAAAAAAAGAAAAAAGCTAAAGTCATTCTGATAAGCAGCTATGTTTAGCAACTGCTCATCTATCGTGGCTTTGGCTGGCACCTATACCAGCTGGATCAAAGTGGAATATCATTTGTAATAAATAAGTATTAAATGCCTATTTTCTGCCAGGCCTTGTGGTAAGTGCTATACTAGTATTATTGCATTTAGTCCTCACAACCACCCTGAGGTGAGCTTTCCATTTCACAAATGAGGAAATTTTGCTCCATATCACATGCCTATAGTAGATTCTGGATATTCTCCTAAGTAGTTCCAGATTAGGGTCTCTGCTCATGACCACTGAGCATATACTACTTTAGTAGTAGTTAACAGGTGACTAACTTTTTGTTCTTATGACTCATACATTGCATAAACATTCAGTGAACATTCCAAATACACCTGCAACTCTTACTTAGTTAATTAGTCTCTCCTGAAGCAAGTTTTAGTTTAAGCTATACCCAGTTACATTTTTATTTATCAAAAACAATTTTTTTTCTTTTTCAGCCACACCTGCAGCATATGGAAGTTCCTGGGCCAGGGATCAAATCTGAGTTGCTGCAACCAATGTCACAGCTGCAGCAACTCCATAGCTTTAACCCCATGTGCTGGGCTGGGGACTGAACCCACAGTGCCTCAGAGACAGTGCCGGATCCTTAACCTGCTGAGCCACAGAAGGGACTACTACAATTTAAAGAGAATAAGCAAGGTCTTTGGTTTTAGTTGGCTATAATGAATCACTACGAAGTTTTTTTATTCACTCATTCATTTTTTTAAAGTCATTTATAAAGCATTTACTGAGTATCCACTATGTGCTAGGCCTGAGGATACAAAGTTTTTGGTTTTGATCTGTTAAGAAGAGTCACAAAGAAGGAGTTCCCCCTGTGGCACAGTGGGTTAATGATCCAGCTTATCTCTGTGGAGGGACCAGTTCAATCACCAGCCCAGTGAAGTGGGTTAAGGATCTGGTGTTGCTATATCTGTGGCATAGGTTGCAGCTGCAGTTCCGATTCGATTCCTGGCCCAGGAACTTCCATATGCTACATGGTAGGCGAAAAAGAAAAAAAAAAAAAGAGAAGAGTCACAAAGAATCACTGAAGTTTGTTTACTCATTCATTCTGTCAGCCAGTCATAAAGAAAGCATTAATTGAACACATACTAAGTGAAAGACACTCTAGGAGGCCTAGAAATACAGCAATATATAAGAAATAGGACAGAGACCTGGATAAAGGATATATATTTTGAGGTCATCAACATAACAAGTTTTCTGAGTGAATATGATTATTTAGGAATAGAGTAGAAAGAGAAGAGGATCTCAGATAGAAAACTATGAACTATAACACTTAATGATAAATAGAAGTGAAGCCAGTAAAAGAGGCTAAGAACTCAGTATATGTGAGGATGCAGTTTTATCCCTGGCCTAGCTCAGTGGGTCAGGGATCCTGCATTGTCATGGCTGTGGTGCAGGCCAGCAGCTACAGCTTCAATTTGACCCCTAGCCCGGGAACTTCCCTAAAAAGATTTAAAAAAAAAAAAAGTAAATAAGGAGTTTGGCCCTAAATAGCTTTATCTGCAGCCACAAATTCCCTTCCTTCTCACCATGTACCTTGCATTCCACTCTCCTACTGAACTGCTTGACCTATAAGGGTACAACATACTTTCAAACTTTCCTGACTTCATTTACCCCTTCTGTTCCTTCTGTCCTTACCTCTTTCCAAGTTTGGTGACCTACTCTTTGTCTAGTAGGATTCATATTCAGTGAATCTTTTCTTTCCTGACTTCCTGAGGCAGTTAATCAACTGTTCCTTTATACTTTCAAATCCCTTTGTAAACAGTCCTACTGTGGCATTTAATCATGCCCTATGGATTATTTCTCTATTTATGGATTATTTCTCCCTTTAGATCAAGTTCCTTGAGGACTAATATTGAATCTTATCTCTCCATCCCTAGAACCTAACATATGATAGATACTTAACTTTCCCAAATAAATGACTTAGGCAAATAATGTGCTTTGAAAAATCATAAAGTACTATGTCAGGAAAAGGACTTATTTAATTTTACCCTTTGTGAATTTAAGGTAGTTTGAAACAAGTCCCTGATGATAGGCAGCATATAACACAAATCAAATTTTTTTACTATGCTTACATTAACTAATCCTAAGGTTTTCTTCTCTTCATATAAATGCTAAATTGAACAAGGAAAATATTTCTGAGTTTTTCAATGAACAAAATACTAACTAGATATACTATGATACATTTCAAAGATACATTCTCTGTGTGACAGAAAGATAATTAATTGATTATGAGTGGCTTTCTATCAGAATATTTTGATCGTGTATTCCAGAAAAGCAGCGTAATCAGGTATGTGAGTAATATCTGCAGTAACCCCAGCACATATTATGCATGCCTTGGTTAAGAGCCAGTGCAAACTGCTGACTCAATCATCCAATATTTACTGAGTCCATACATGGTGAATAGTACCAAATACAGTATGTGTTTACAAAGTTTAGACTAGATTTTTATAGTCAATAAATTCACAATAGAAAGCTGGAAGACATGAAAAAATAGATCCAGCATAAATGTACAGATACAGTTATTCATTCAACAGTTATTTATTAACTGGGTATAAGCCAGGTATTTAAAACATATGCAGATTACAAAATACGGACTATGCCTATAACTCAACAACAAAAAAACAAACAAAAAAAATCAAAAAATGGGCAGAAGACCTAAATAGATATTTTCCAAGAAGACATACAAAAGGCCAATAGGCACATGAAAAAATGCTCATCATCACTAATTATGAGAGAAATGCAAATGAAAACTACAATGAAGTACCACCTCACACCAGTCAGAATGGCTATCATTAATAAGCCTACAAATTAACAAATGCTAGAGAGGGTATGGAGAAAAGGGAACCCTCCAACACTGTTGGTGGGAATGTAAATTGGTATAACCACTATGGAAAACAGTATGGAGGTTTCCTCAGAAAACCAAATATAGAACTACTATGCATGATTCAGCAATCCCACTCCTGTGCATATATCTGGACAAAACTTTTTTTTTTTTGTCTTTTTTTTTTTTAGGGCTGCACCTGTGGCATATGGAGGTTCCCAGGCTAGGGGTCGAATCGGAGCTATAGCTGCCGGCCACAGCCACAGCCACAGCCATGCCAGCTCCAAGCCGTGTCTGCAACCTACACCGCAGCTCATGGCAACGCCAGATCCTTAACCTACTGAGTGAAGCCAGGGATCGAACCCACAACCTCATGGTTCCTAGTCGGATGCGTTAACCACTGAGCCACAACGCGAACTCCTGGACAAAACTTTCATTGAAAAAGATACATGCACCCCTACATTCATGTATGTTGTATACATGCAGCACTATTCACAACAGCCAAGACACAGAAAAAACCTAAATGTCCACTGGTAGCTGAATGGATTAAGATGTGGTACATATATACACAGTGGAATACTATTCAGCCATCACAAAGAACGAAATAATGCCACTTGCAGCAACATGGATGGAACTAGAGCTTCTCATACTAAGTGAAGTAAGTTAGAGAAATAAAAATGCCATATGATATCACTTATATGTGAAATCTAAAATATGACATAAATGAATATATTTACAGGACAGAAATAGACTGACAGACATGTAGAACAGACTTGTGGTTGCCAAGGGGGAGGAGGGAGGGAGTGGGATGGACTGGGAGTTTGGGGTTAGTAGATGCAGACTATAACATTTAGAATGGATAAGCAACGAGAACCTGCTGTATAGCACAGAGAATTATATCTATCTCTTGGAACAGACCATAATGAAAGATAATATAAAAAAGGGAGTGTGAATATATATATGACTAGGTTTATATATATATATATATATATATACACACACAATGTAATTCAACTATTCTTTAATAAAAATATTTTTAAAATATTAAAAATCAACTATAATAAAAATATTAAAAATAAGATTAAGCTCTTCTACTACATCTTAATAAGCAATAAAATATCTCAAGTACTGAAGAAAAAAAAAAGAATCCTATTGCAGTGGCTCAGGTTGCTGCGGAGGAATAGGTTTGATCCCCAGCCCAGGCACAGTGGGTTAAGGGATCCAGCATTGCCACAGCTGCGGTGCAGGTTGAAGCTGCAGCTCAGATTCAATCCCTGGCCCTAGAACTTCTGCATGCCACAAGTGTGGCCATAAAAAAAAGCAAGTAACAAAACAAAACAAAAAAACCTTTTCGCCTGGAATACATACCGCCACAGTACCCAGCTTTTTCTTCCTCTCTCTCTCTCTCTGACTACTCTTTCTTGGTCATTAAAACCTATTCCTCCTTTACCGTTATATGTGGCAAGGCTCTGTCTTACATATTCGTCATCTTACTCTATAACCTAGGCCATTCCCATAACCTCAACAATAATAGACTTAAATCTATTCCTAGCTTGTCCTTCCTACTGAGTTCCAGAAGTGTATTTTCAACTGCCTACTAGATATTTCATAGATTTCTCAAACTTTACCTACCTAAAATTGCATTCTTCTTGATCTAACTTCTAAGGTTCCTCCCTCAAACCACAGCACCTTGCTAATTCTATTTCTCTCCATTTCTGCGCCTTAAGGACCGAGTGTTTCTCCATTAAGGTGCTATCGGCATTTGAAGCAGAACAGTTCTTCATTGCCAGGGCTCTCTTCTGCAATACAGAACATCTAGCATTCCTCTGGCTCCATGCCTAAACAACATTAACACTCCCCGGTCATCAGTGCTAACAAAAATGCCTCCTGAGGTTGCTATTTCCCAGCTAAGAATTGCTTAGCTGAAAACTCCATTATCTCTCATCTGTACTACTAAAAAGATTTTTAAATAAAAATTTTATAATTATTTTCCCTACATCTACTTTTTCTCTCCTCTAATCAATTCTCTATTCTGCAGACAGAATAGTGTTTTAAGCCCAATTTGATCAAGTAGCTCCCCTACTTAAAATCCTTCAATGTTTCTGAACTTAGGAGAAGGTATTTAGTCATTAAATACAATGTTAGCTGTGGGATTTTGATAATATTCCTGATGAATATGAGGAAGTTTCTGTCTATTCCTACTTTGCTGAGAGTTTTAATCATAAACGGGTACTAAATTTTGTTAAATGCAAATCCTCTCTCCAAGGATTTGCATACCACTTCATATCACCCCTTCTATTTAACGCTGTACTGGAGGTCCTAACCAGTACAATAAAGCAAGAAAAAAATAAAATAAAAAGCATCCAACTGGAAAGGAGGGAAGAACTCTTTATTTGTAGATGGCATGATCCTATCCAGAAATAATTTTAAAGAATCAACCAAGGAGTTCCCGTCGTGGCGCAGTGGTTAACGAATCCGACTAGGAACCATGAGGTTGCGGGTTCGGTCCCTGCCCTTGCTCAGTGGGTTAAGGATCCGGCGTCGCTGTGAGCTGTGGTGTAGGTTGCAGACGCGGCTCGGATCCTGCGTTGCTGTGGCTCTGGTGTATGCCGCCTCCATATGCCGAGGGAGCAGCCCAAGAAATAGCAAAAAGACAAAAAAAACAAAACAAAACAAAACAAAACAAACAAAAAAGAATCAACCAAAAAGCTACTACTACTGAGTTCTAATGGCTTTTTGAGGAATCCTTAGAATTCCTTAGCTTCCATTAGTACCAGACCTACTACTAAGTTCTAGCGCAGGGAAATGATCAATATACAAAAATTAGTGGCACTTCTATACACCTGCAAAGAACAAGTGGAAAGTGGAGTAAAAGATACAATTCCATTTTTGATAGTATCAAATTCATTAAATACTCAGGGATAAATATAATAAAATGCGTGTGTGTTGAACACTGAAAATTATAAAATGTTGCTGTAAGAATTTAAAGAAGACCTAAAAAATAGAGATACAGTATGTTCAAGGATTGGAATGTTCAATTCACTCCAAATTGACAAAGAGATTTATTACAGGTGGAACTGTATCACCTAAAAGATATGTTTAAGTCCTAACTCCTCAGTAACTGTGAATATGACATTATTGGGAAATAGTGTCATTGAAGATATAACCAAGTTAAAATAAAGTCATAATGGATTAAGGTAGGCCTTAATCCAATATGACTGGTATCTTTATAAGAAGAGAAAACAGAATTAGGGAAGAGACTGCCATGTGTAGAGACAAAGACACACAGACATACTGGGAAAGACAGCCATGGAAGATAGAGACAGAGACTGAAATTATACTGCCATTAGCCAAAGAACACTTGAGGATATCAGTAGAAGAACCTTCCCCTAGAGGCTGAAGTTAGATTGCAAAAATATCTGTAAGCTATGTTAAGGCAATAGCAAGCCATTGATTAGTTTTCCCCTACTTCTACTGCAAGTTTTAATTTTTTTTAATAACTTGGTTGTTAATTTACATACAATAGACCACATCTATATGCAGTGTGATGACTTTTGATAACTTTATACATCTATGTAACCACCACCACAATCAAGACTTTTACCACCCCCTCAAAGTTTCCTCTCGTCCCTTTGCCTTCCCTCCCCCTACCTCTGGCCTCAGGCAACAACTGTTCTCTTTTGTATTACTATGGAGTAGTTTGCTTTTTCTAAACAGTTTTGTAAGTGGAATCACAAGTACATACTCTTTCACACCATGCTCTTTTCACTCAGCATGATGCTGCTTAGATTCATCTATGTTGATGAGTGATCAATGATTCATTCCTTTTTATTGCAGTATGGATTTATCACATTTTGTTTATCCACTCACCTGCAGGTGAACATTTGGGTTTTTCCAGTTTTTGTTTTTTGTAAATATAGTTACTATAAATATTTGCATATATATCTTTGTTAGTCATGTTTTTACTTCTCTTGGGCAAATACCTAGCAGTGAAGTGGCTGGGTCTATTTATAACATAAATATTAAACTTTAAAGTTATATTTAACTTTATAAGGAATTGCTAAGTAGTTTGCTAAGTAGTTAACACTATGTTAACAAGGCTGCACCATTTTATATTCTCACCAGCAGTATATGAGAATTCAGCTGCTCTACAACCATACTAACACTTGAGAATTATCAGTAATTTAGCTGCTCTACAACCATACTAACACTTGGTATTATCAGTAATTTCATTTTAGTCATTATAATTGGTATATAGCAATGTCTCATTGTGGCTTTAATGTGCATGTTCTTTCTTCCTTTTTTTCTTTTTAGGGCAGCACCCATGGCAAATGGAAATTCCCAGGCTAGGGGTCGAATCAGAACTATAGCTGCCAGCCTACATCACAGCCACAGCAACATGGGATCCTTAACCTACTGAGTGGGGCCTGGGATCAAACCCACATCCTCATGGGTACTAGTCAGGCTTGTTACCCTGAGCTGGGAACTCCTAATTGGCATTTGTTTGATGACTAATTTTACTGAGCATCTTTTCACACTACTTATTTGCTATTCACAAATCTTTGAGGATTTATGAATAAATCTGCTCACATGCCACGAAGCATATGGAGGTTCTGAGGCTAGGGTCAATTGGAGCGGTAGCTTCTGGCCTACGTCACAGCCATAGGCACATCAGATCTGAGCCTCATCTGCAACCTACACCATAGCTCACAGCAACGCCAGATCCTAAACCCACTAAGCAAGGCCAGGGATTGAACCTTCGTCCTCATGGATGCTAGTCAGACTTGTTTCTGATGAGCCATGACAGGAAATCCTGTCTGTTCAAATTTTTTGCTCATTTTAAAAAATTGAGTTGTCTTATGATTAAGTTGTAAAGAGTTTTTATATATTCTGACACTTTTTTCTTCCAGTTTTACTGATATACTTGACATACAGCACTGTATAAGTTTAAGGTGTACAGCATGATATGACTTAGGTCATGAAATGATTATCAGTAAGTTTAATGCATTCATCATCTCATACAGATATATAACGAAATAGAAAAAAATTTTTCTTGTGATGAGAACTCAGGGTTTACTCTCAACTTTCATCTATAGTATATAGCAGTGTTGATTATATTTATCATATTATATATCCCTAGTATTTATTTATATTATAACTGGAAGTTTGTTTGTACCTTTTTTCCACCTTCATCCAATTTCCCCTCTCCCAACCCACTGCCTGTGGTAACCACAAATCTGATCCATTTTACTCCAAGTTTGTCTGCAACACTATGTTAATTCCTATTACATAACATCAGTAATTTGGCATTTCTATACATTTCAAAATGATCACCACACTAAGTCTAGTCACAATGTCACCATACACAGGTAATACATGGCTATTTACTATATTCTCTATACTGTACATAGCAATCTATATCTATGTAGATATGATTAAGTTGCTGATCTCTTAAATTCAAATGCATTTTAACAATCTTGCATTTTTCCTCCATCCCCAACATTTACTGTTTTTGACAACACACTTTACATCTTTTTGTTTTGTGTATCCCTTAACTATTTCTTTTTATGGCTTTTTTTCTTTTTATGCACCTGTGGCATATATAAGTTACTAGGCTAGAGGGTGAATTGGAGCTGCAGCTGTAGGCCTACGCCAAAGCCACAGCCACATCAGATATGAGCCACATCTGCGACCTGGCCTCAGTTTGAGGTAACACCAGATCCTTAAGCTGACTGAGGCCAGGGATTGAATCTGTATCCTCACAGGCATCATGTCAGGTTCTTAACAGCTGAGCCATGGCAGGAACTCCTCCCTTAACTATTTATTGCAGATACATATGATTTTACTACTTTTGTCTTTTAATGTTCCTACTAGTTTTATACATGGCTGATTTACTATCTTTATAGTATATTTGCCTTTATATTGAGATTTTTCCTTTGTAATTTTCTTATTCCTAGTTGTGGCTTTTTCTTTTTCACTTAGAGAAGTCCCTTTAACATCTTTTGAAAAGCTAGTTTGGTGATGCTGAACTCTTTAACACTTCTGCTTGTCTGTAGAACTTCTCATTTCTCCATCAAATCTGAATGAAAGCCTTGCCAGGCAGCATATTTCTGGTTGTTAGGTTTTCCCTTTCATCACTTTTAAATATATTGCATCACTCCCTTCAGAACCTTATGAGAGTTTCCTTGTACATAACTTTTTTCCTTGCTGTTTTTAATATTCTTTAATTTTTGTTCTTTCAATTACAGTGTGTCATGGTGTCGTCCTCTTTGGGTTGATACTATTTGGGTCTCTCTGTACTTCCTGGACCTAGGTATGTTTTCTTTCCCAGGTTATGGAAGTTTTCAGCTATTTCTTCAGTTATGTTCTCTGCCCTTTCTTTCTTCTCTTTCTGGCATCCACATAATGTGAATATTACGCTTGATGTCTTCTCAGAGGTCTTTGAATTGTCCTCATTTCTTTTTTCTGTTTATTTTCAGTGATTTCCACTACTCTGTCTTCCAGCTCCCTGATCCACTCCTCTGTATCATCTAATCTACTGTTGATTCCTTCTAGTGTATTTTTCATTTCAATTATTATATTCTTCAACTCTCTTTGGTTCTTCTTTATATTTTCTAACTCTCTGTTAACAAGTTCTAACTTCTCACTCTGCTCATGTAATCTCCTGAGTTCTTTGAATATCTTTATGATCACTACCTATTTGGTAGACTGCCTGTCTCCACTTCACTTAGCTCTTCTTAGCTCTTCACTTCTCTTCATTTGGAATATATTCCTCTGTTGCCTCATTTTTCCTAATTAGCTGTTTTTATTTCTACATCTGGCAACATATTTCAGAAACACACTTCCCACTGGTCATCAGTGCTAAATGCTCTACAGGTATCCCCTATGTGAGCTGCAAGCGCCCTTCTATTGTGGCAGTCTGACTACTGTGGGCAGTCTGGTAAGTATGGCTTGCTCCAGGTCCTGCTGGTTGCCAGGATTTGCCTAGAGTGGAGGCTTCTGGCCATTGGCTGGTAAGGCTGGGTCACGAGGCTGCTGGATAAGAGCACTGGAGTCCTATGGCTAGTTCTGGCTCACTGGTGAGTGGAACTGGATCCTGGAGTAGCTGGCTGAGGTTTCCAAGATGTCTTGGAGCTGGTATGGGCCTGCTGGTGGGTGGGTTTGGGACCCAGGGGGGAATCCACCTGCCAGCTTACCTGCAGGTAGAGCAGAGTTCCTGGGTCTCTGGCTGTAGGGCCCTAGGGATCCTGGAGCTGGTGTTGGCCTGCTGGTTGGTGGCTTGGTTCTGGTATGGAAAGCTGCTGATACAATTCTTCTGTCCAATAAAGGTATTGCGAATATTTCTTCCAATCCATATCTTGTTTTTCCTCTCTTTTATTTTAAAATAGGAATAAGGCACAAAGTTTTAAATATTTTATTTTATTTTATTTTATTTTATGGCTGTACCCACAGCATATGGAAGTTCCCAGAGAAGGCATTGAATCTGAGCCACAATTGTGACCTATGGCACAGTTGCAGCAACACTGGATTCTTTAGGCCAGGGTGGGGATCAAACCCATACCTCTGCAGCAACCCATGCTGTTGCAGTCAGATTCTTAACCCACTGTGCCACTGTAGGAACTCCCAAAGCTTTATATTTTGATGGTCCAATTTATCGATTTTTTTCTTTATGATTTATGCTTTTGTGCCCTAAAAATCCATGCCTATCCAAAGTCACAAATATTTTCTTCTGTGTTGTCTCCCAGAAGATATATAGTTTCATCTGTTACATTTAGGTTCATGATCCATTTCAAGTTAATTTTATATAAGTTGTAAGGCAGCACAACGTAAACAAAACTGCTACCAACCCTGTTGCCATAAAGGTAATTTAATATCTTTTGCTGAAAATACTCTCCTTTCCCCATTAAAATTCTTGGGACTTTTGCCAAAAATTAACTGGCCATATATCTGTGGGTCTATTTCTGTACTCTATTGTGTTCCAATGATTTATATGCCTATTTTAAAAAATAATTTCCCACTGCCTTGATTAGCCTAACTTTACAGCAAATCCTGAAATCAGGGAGTATAAGTCCTCCAAACTGATCATTTTAAAAACTGTGTTGCTATTCTAGGTTATTTGAATTTCCATATACATTTTAGAATCAGCTTGTCAGTTTCTTCAAGAAAAATTTAAAAAACAAGAAGTCTGAAGTTTTTATTGAATCTTGTATTAGTTTCCTAGAGCTATTATACTAAAGCGCCACAAACTCAGTGACTAAACAACCAAAATTTATTCTCTCACAGTTCTGGAAGCTAGAAATCCAAAATTAAGTTGACTATAGGGCCAGGCTCTCTATCTGAAGGCCCAAGAGGAGGATCCTTCTTTGCATTTTCTTAGCTTCTAGTGGTCGCTGACAACCCTTGGGCATTCCTTGGCTTATAAATGCATCACTCCGGTCAAGGCCTCCCTCTTCACATGGCCTTCTTTTCCCTGTATATCTGTGTAGCCAAATTTCTTCTTCTTAAAAGGTCATAAGAATGGGGGGGGGGGGTGAGTTCCCATCATGGCACAGTGGTTAACAAATCCGACTAGGAACCATGAGGTTGCTGGTTCGATCCCTGGCCTTCCTCAGTGGCTTAAGGATCTGGCATTGCTGTGAGCTGTGGTGCAGCTGCAGACGCAGCTCGGATCTGGTGTTGCTGTGTCTGTGGCATAGGCCGGCAGCTACAGCTCCGATTAGACCCCCTAGCCTGGGAACCTCCATATGCCGTCAGAGGGGCCCTAGAAAAGGCAAAAAGACAAAAAAAAGAAAAAAAAAGAAATTGGATTAGGGCCTACCCTAAGCTAACAATCCATGACTCCCTGTATCAGCACTAAAGATTATTGGAACAAATTTAAAATATGGCCCTTCCTCAAGGAACTTAAAATTTTGTTGAGAAGACAAAGTTAACACATAAGAAGCTATTATGAAAAATGAAAAATAGTACAGCTTAAACAATAAATTTAATTGTGTACAAAGAAGAAAAAGCATGTTCCAGGTCAGAAGTCCCAGAGATACCAAAAGACTGGTATGACAGAGAGACAGAAAAAAGGCAAGAAGCTAAGAGTCAAATAACAGAAACAAAGACACAGAAGCAGGAATTAAGATGACATAGAAAGGCAGGTGATGAGACAAAGGTAAGCAAAACAACACATCCAGAACACAGTTTGGGTCAGGAAGTAGTGAGAGGCACAGTAGTTGGAGCCCCTGCGTGGAAGGCCTTAAACGTTAGACAGCAAAATTCTGATTTGACACAGTGAGTAATACAACTACTCTGAAAGTAAGGTCTGAGGAAGATCACTTGCTTAATGGGGAGAAATAACTGAAAAAAAGAGAGTCCAGGGCAAGGATACTAGTTAGGAAGTTCCTGCTTCCTTTCTAGTCAACTCTCTATTCTGCAACAATAGTAATGTTTTTTCACTCAATCTGATTAACTCCTTTGCAGGGTTGAAACAATGAATGAAATGCTGAAGGAATGAAAGAGGACACCAAAATTTCTAACTTCAGTCTCAATAATGGTTGCATGCACCTAATAGGGACCAAGAAGGTAGAAAAGGAATATACTTTGGAGAGGAGGTATGAGTTCTGCATGGTTTATGAATAATTTAAGGTAGCAATTAAATGACAGCTAGAATTTGGCCAGATTATGACTGGGAGGCAGAGGCAAAGGGAGGAATTTCCATGTGCAGCATATCAGGAGAAATGCATAAGGCTGATCCTCATTATAGAGAGAAAGGCAGGCTCCAGGGAGTCACCTGAGACATAGGAGTCAATTTAAAAGGGAACCAGAGGTAGAGTCAGACAACCAGGAGCAAAGGGTGAGGCAGCCTGGCCAGGGCTGGGACCGGATCTTAATCAGGAACTCGGACAGAGTCCCATCCTAGAGAGAAGGCAGGACAGAAATAAGGAAGTAGTTGTGGAATAATAATGGCTAACACAACACATATTCAACGTTTCCTTTTTTTTTTTTAACTATGTGGTAGACATTGTTCTAAGCATTTAAATGAATTTAATCATTTAACTTTACAAGAATGAGAAAGATAATTATTTTTGTCTTCATTTTACAGATGAGGAACCAAGGCACAGAGAAGTGATTTGTCCAAGATTTTACACATATTAAATGGCAGAGCCAGGAGTTTGAACCCACGATAATGAACACCTATTATGTTCCAGGATTTTTATATATACTTATTCGGTATGTGTATGAATGTTGTGTACACACACACACACACAGTAAGAATATCTTCTGGGGGAAAAAAAGCAATATGCTTCCCATCCTCCTTTCTGTCACATGACCTTTTTACCCCTTTTCCTACCCAAGCAAAGGTATATACTGCCTCAAGGAGGATTACGGTGGTGAAAGAGCAAAAGAGGTCAGAAAGAGGAAAGAAAAAGCAATGTGTGTGTCACAGATTACGCCTATCATGGGCTGAACTCTGTTCCCCCAAAACCCATATACTGAAGTTTCAGCCTTTAGTATCCCTAGCTTATTTGGAAATCGGGTCTTTAAGAGGTGATTAAGTTAAAATCATCCTAATCAAAAATGACTGGTGTCCTTATAAGAGACACCAGGCATGCAGGAACATAGCAGCACAACTAAATGATGACAAAGCAGCAAGAAGGTAGCCATCCTCAAGCCAAGGAAAGAGGCTCCAGAAGAAATCAACCTGCTGGCACCTCAACCTTCGACTTCTAGATTTCAGAACAGTCAGAACATAAATTTCTGTTGCCTTTTTTTAGGGCCACAGGTGGGGCATTTGGAATTTCCCAGGCTAGGAGTCCAACTGGAGCTACAGCTGCCAGCCTATACCACAGCCACAGTAATGCCAGAACTGAACCATATCTGTGACCTATACCACAGCTCACGGCAACGCTGGATCTTTAACCCACAGAGTAGGGCATGGATCCAACCTGAGTCCTCATGGATACCAGTCAGGTTCCTTTCCACTGAGCCATGATGGAAACTCCTCTGTTGCTTTTTGGTCAACCAATCTGTGGTACTTTATATGGCAACAGCTAGCAAACTAATACACACCTCAAGGATAAAACCATTTATGGAGGGAGGCACACACACAAAAAATTAAGTAAATGTAGGGGGACTCTCAGAGAAGTAGAGCTTGTTTCTCACTTCCCTGAACAATTTCAAGCTCCCTTAAAGAATTTGTGTATTCTAGGGAGTTCCCATCGTGGCACAGTGGTTAACGAATCTGACTAGGAACCATGAAGTTGCGGGTTGGATCCCTGGCCTTGCTCAGTGGGTTAACGATCCGGCGTTGCCGTGAGCTGTGAGCTCGGATCCCGCATTGCTGTGGCTCTGGCGGAGGCTGGCGGCTACAGCTCCAATTAGACCCCTAGCCTGGGAACCTCCCATATGCCGCAGGAGCGGCCCAAGAAATGGCAAAAAGACAAAAAAAAAAAAAAAAAAAAAAAAGAATACACACACACACACACAAAGAATTTGTGTATTCTAGGAGTTCCCTCCCTGGCACAGCGGAAATGAATCCGATTAGGAACCATGAGGTTGAGGGTTCAATCCCTGGCCTCTCTCAGTGGGTTAAGGATCTGGTATTGCTGTGAGCTGTGGTGTAGATAGCAGACACAGCTCAGATCCTGTGTTGCTGTGGCTGTGGTGTAGGCTGGCAGCTAAGGCTCTGATTTGACCCCTAGCCTGGGAACCTCCACATGCTGTGGGAATGGCCCTAAAAAGCAAAAAAAAAAAAGAATTCCTGTATTCTAACAGTGCAGGTAACGGACTGAAAATCGCAGGATAGCATAATAAATTAGAAGATGTCCAATATCACCTGATTCCTGTGGAGCTGGATTCCTAGATTTCCAAAGATAGCCTAACAGTAGCAATGAACATACCCAACACCTAGGTCTTGATTTCCAATACCATTTTCCAATAAAAGGAATCAGGGCTCCTTGGACTAGGATTTTTGGACTGGGACAAGAAGTAAACAAGATAAGCCTGAGCATCTTAGCCCAGCCAGAAAGTTAAGGGAGGAGTATGTCACAACGATAGGGTACTATGTCAAAGGAATATAGGAGGCAACTGAAAGAGCTCCCAGTGGCCAAAGTTGAAACAACAAAATAAATAAAGTAGCACTGGTTTATAACCTAAAATATAAAATATCTAGTAGTCCATACTGATATAAATAAATGATTAAATAAATTAACAAATAAGAGAGAAGAGACAAAGGTCCATGCAGAAAAATTCAAACAATTTATACAGATAATCTGCCCTTAAGGAAATAGATCATAACTCCCAACTCATTAAGTGTTGCCTGAACATAGTAACTTCCTTCCAAAGAGTACAGCATGGGAAAGGAGAAGGAAAAAAAAGAATAACTTTACAGTGGAGAAATCTGACACATACTACCTGAAGCCAGGTGACCAAGGTTAGCATCTAGTGATAAGTCATTTTTGGAAATGTTCCCTTGATATGCTATGTGACGAAAATGGCACATCTGTGGTCTTCCTCCCCCGAGTCTACTCCTGAGAAAAGATTCAAACAAATCCCAATTGAGGAATATTCTAAGAAATACCTGACCGATAATCCTCAAAATTGTCAAGATGATCAAAAACAAGGAGTCTTAAAAAACTGTCACAACCACAAGAAGCCCAAAGAGACATGACAACTAAATGCAACAGAGAACCCTGGATGGGATCCTGGAACAGAAAAAGGGCATCAGGGAAAAACTGAGAAAATCTGAAAAAGTATGGACTTCAGCTAATAATAGTGTATCAATAGGGCTTCACTAATCATGACAAATATGTCATATTAATGCAGGATATTAATAACAGGAGAAACTAGGGGTGGGGTGTGAGGAAACTTTCTGTACTATTTCTTGCAATAATTCCATAGGTCTAAAATGTTCTAAAATAGGGGGGCTTTTTGAGTTTTTTTGTCATTTTGTCTTTTCTAGGGCTGCACCTGTGGCATATGGAGGTTCCCAGGCTAGGGGTCGAATCGGAGCTGTAGCCACCGGCCTACACCAGAGCCACAGCAATGCGGGATCCGAGCTACCTCTGCGACCTACACCACAGCTCAGGGCAACGCTGGATCCTTATCCCACTGAGCAAGGCTAGGGATAGAACCCACAACCTCATGGTTCCTAGTCGGATTCATTAACCACTGAGCCAGGATGGGAACTCCATTTTTTTTTTTTTTTAATGTAGCCTGCGCAAGGACTTGCTTGCCAACACTCCCTACACACACATCCTACCTAAGGCAGCTAGCTCATCAGGGCAAAGGGAATTTTGGTGTGGAACATCTGTAGAGTGGAGAAGGATATATAGGGAGGTGATGCCACCATATGATCCTGGTCTCCGAGAGTGTCAAGGAAGTACCCAGTTAGGCTTCCAAATACCACTGTTGATACTTAAAGACTCTGGCTTGAGGAACCCCAAACCACATGCAGATCTGTGGTCACTGCTCACATTGTCCTGGGGACGTATATGATTTAACCTACAACTCAGATATTACCACGACAGTAAGAATATTAATAGTCAAGACACCTTAGGCTGCAACTAAAGAAATCTCAACTTGACTAGCTTAAACAATAAGGAAATTTTTAAAATCTCACATAACAAGTGCCAATATTCTATTGTAACATTCTACTCTGTCATCTTCAGTGCCTCAGCCATTCCTTAACTAACTCTCCAGGCAATCTAGTTGCTTCAATTTCAGGAAATCACATGCACAAACAACATCTGGCTCTTTGGAAGAGTACTGGTCAGGTATTTTATAGAATGTCCCTGAATATGAGCTTATGATTAGACTGGAGATTTTTGATTTGGGGGAAGAATACCACAGAGGTGCAAGTGTGACTCTTTTATGGAGCAAGGAAACTTCTCCCTCAAAACTCACTAGCTAGGCCCCTCCTAAACTAATCACTGGGAATAATGAAATTACCACAGTCAGTTTAGACCAAACAGGACCCAGCTCTGAGTCACAGGGAAGGAATATCCTTGGGGCTGTGTGTGTGTGTGTGTGTGGTGTGTCTGTGCATGGGTTTTGTCTGCAAAAAACGAAGGGGGTATGAATGACTAGAGGGCCACTGCCAGTGTCTGCTATAGGTAAAAACCCTGAAAGGCAGAACCTTTACTCTAAAAAGACTACATTAACATGATTAAACATTAAAAAAAGTCTACTTTAAAATGGAAGACACTTTTAATTGCCAAATTTACTTCTCCTTTCTCCAACACTAATCACCACCCAGAGGAATTTTATGTCATTTATAGAAAATAAATCCCTCCTCCCAGCTCTTGAGCAAGGGGGTAGCAAGAATAAAGAAAACACTTATGAAAGACAAATTTCATCTATACCTCATTTAGACCAAGATAACCCTTGCTATTGACAGCTCAAAGCTTCTTCATTAACCCCAAGAACAAACATTCACAAACACTCCAACAATGATACTACAGCTAGTTCAAAACATGAACCTTGACATACAAATAAGAGATACAGATTTGTGAACCAGATGCATAGAGTATTAGCCAAACAATAGTTAAGTTACCTAGGGCAACATTTCCCAAACTAGTATGCTTTGCTACATTCTTCTGTACCATGGTAACAAACAGGGCATTGAAAACAGAAGTCTTTGATCAAATTAACTGAGATTTTGTTAAAAAAAATTAAATACGCTCCTTTACTAAAATATTTCTCAGAGCCTTTATATGCTAGCAGGCATCTCCAAGAGAGGAATATATACTTAAACCATGTAACATTGCCCTCCAAAAAGAGGTTTTCCTTTATTCTCCTATCTATAAACAATTCCTAGGGCAGTATTCTGTTCAATAACATCTTGAGAAATACTGCTCTAGGGGAAAGCAAAGGGCCAGGAATAAAGTCTATTATTATTAGGCAGTTGGAGGAGAAAAAAATATCCAGTAAAGAATATAATGAAGAAAGCAGGAAACAAATCTGGAAAGTTAAATGATACAGAAGTGAGAAAGGAGATAGTTTCCCAAAAAAACTAGAGATAATCAATTACTGAAAGATTAAACAGAATGAGAATTAAAATGTTTTTTGGATTTGACGAGCAAGACTTCAAGAGAACAACTTCAGAAAACATGAGGAAAGAAGGTTGGCAAACGGAATTTAAAAAAAAAAAAAAAAAAAAAAAAAAAGAGTTCCCATTGTGGCTCAGTGGTTAACGAATCCGACTAGGAACCATGAGGCTGCAGGTTCGATCCCTGGCCTTGCTCAGTGGGTTAACGATCCGGTGTCACCCTGAGCTGGTAGGTCGCAGACATGGCTTGGATCCGGCGTTGCTGTGGCTCTGGTGTAGGCCGGCGGCTACAGCTCCAATTCGACCCCTAGCCTGGGAACCTCCATATGCTGTGGGAGCGACCCAAGAAATGGCAAAAAGACAAAAAATAAAAATAAACATAAAAGATTAGGATGGGGATGAAAAAAGAAACTGATTTAGTATTTATAGACCACCAATAACTGGAGGTTAGCAGTGACAGTAAAAACAAGACATTGGTTGATTGGAAGAAAGGAGTATATACAAGGATAAAAATAATTTTAGAACAGCCAACACCTACACTTTTTTGAAGGTAAAAGTGAAAACCTACCTAAAGAAACTGATAATTATAATCCAAGAGATGAAAGAAATGGAATCCAGAGTATAAATTACCGGAATACTTACCTTTTTTTCCCAGACTGGAGAGAATTTGAATAATAAAGCCTAACCATTAAAGTCTGAAGACCTCATTTCAATACTCTGAAATTTCATGGATTTCTGCCTACTCCATCCAAGAGAATTTTTCAGTCTATAGAATTCAGTATGTAGTATGCTTATAAATTTGCCGACCTGTTGCTCTTCTCAGAAGCTGCCTATATTAATGTGAAGGTGTAAATTATTAAAAAAGCACTTACCTGAGGGTCTCAATCTTCATGAAATAAGAAGTAAGATAGAGGCTGGTGACAATAAGGAAACTGGAGCTCAGGAGATTTTAATTTAAAATGACTTACTACAAATAATTTTAATATACAATATAAAAACTTATAATAATAATAACAGGAACACACAAAAAACAATGTGAAGATTACCAAGAAAGGGTCCAGAATGGAAGACATCTACTTATTCTACCTAAAAATTTTCACACTCTAGTATATCAACAGAAGTTGCATAGGACATAAGTTAATAATATAATAAACATATATAGTTATATATGTTAAGAAGTTAATATTATAATTCATAAGTTAATAACATAATTCCCAATACTCTGGTGAGAACAAAGACTATTCAGTACCGGGTCTAGTTCCAGTCTAGCTCTAAACTTTTTAAATTTAAACTTTGTATGGCTGTCCACCCAGTAAAACACCAACCCTAATAGCTACTTAAGCATACAAAATTTCATTTTTTTATTTCCTTTCAATATCAGTGAGGAAAATGACATAAGACTGTTGGCTTAGAACATATTTTTAGATTCTATCTTTTTGGCTAATTCATTAAGAATTCAAATTGTGTAGATAATTTTTGATTAAATATGTCCAAGTCACAAGTATGGCTCATATATGGTTCCAGAACCCATCCATCAGAACATTATCGTCACAAAAAAAGGCAGTAATAGCTGATCTTTAACTGCTTAATACAGAGCCCTATAGAGATAGTCGAAAAATATATGGTGACCATATATTTAAGTAATAATAAGTAGTTAGAGGAGGCCCCATTCTTTAAATAAAGAAATTGATAATGATCGGTGTGCACGGAATAAAAGATAAGGCAATAATACACCAAACCTAGCATTCTCCAGATCTGTCCATCTGTAAACGTAAGGCGGCCGGCCACATAGGCCAAATGTTTACAACTGCCAGCTCAGCAGCTGAGCTTGGAGAAAAGGCGGCATCCACACACAGGCCACTCTTGAGAACCAGAACTTAGAGCTAGTTTCGTCTGGAAGGGACCGGAAAATGTGGTGGTGATAAACTGGCTAAGGTCTAACAGAAATAGGGTTGTTAGCGGTAAGGGTAGCCTCCGAGGCTGCAATTCTGGAAGGCATAAGGCAACCGGGATCAGGCTAAACAACCCCACCACGAAGCTGAAAAAAATATATATATGGGAATTGAGGGGAGAGGACTGGTCCTTACCTTGTCATCCTCGCATCTTTTCCCGAGGCCCTCCCTGGCCTGCAGCCGGCTGCTGAGGCGGCCGTAGTCGGCCTCTTTCTGGTCAATCTGTTTCTTGTGCGAGTCCACCAAGAGCAGGAGGTCCGAATTGCGCTTCTCCAGGCGCCCGCGGGCTACCTCTGTGCGCTGGACCTGGCCCTGCAGCTCGGCCACTTCCTCCTGAAGCAGGACGTGGCGGGAGGAGATGCTCCAGTAGTTGAAGGCGAGGACAGCGATCACGACCAGCAGGACCACCAACACGAAGGAGGGCAGGCGGCCCGCCCGCCGGTTGGCCCCGAAACCGACCATGGAGCCGAAGCAGGCTGTGCCCGGGAGCCTCAGCGCCAACACCTGCAGGCAGAAGCTCAGGCCGCGGCTGCCGAGTTGCCTGGGGGACGCAGCCCCAGGGCCAGCTGAAGGAGGAGGCGGGCGGAATCGTCCGCCTGTAAGCCGGAGAAGGGGGCGGGGCCGCAAGCCGCTGGACCCTCCCCGCCCCCTCTCCTCAAATCCGGCCGACGCGCTTTCCCGAGGCTTTGAATTAGATTCTGCAACAGCTGGGCGGAACCGGAGAAGCAAGCCGCTGGCACCCGAGGTCCAACACCTCAGGGTTAGGAGGCGGGGAAAAGAGCCGGAAGGGGGTGGATTTAACTCGGGCCCCGCCCATTGTCTGAGTCCGGGTCGCCAAGGGGGCCATTTCCTAGTTTCCGCCAACACCCCCTCTTCTCGCGAGAAAGTGGGCTGCTCTCGATCTTCGCAGTCTTATCTCGCGAGGGTTATCCCTGTCAGGAAGAGTGTTGTATTTATTTTGGCGACTTGGGTTAGCTCGTGTACCTGAATCGGATCCCCTTCAGCTTTTACCTGCTCAATTCCCTTGCCCCGGGGTCTAGGAATGCCTATCCTGCTCTGTCCCTCGTGAGAGTTTTTTGTTTTTGAGGACATCTGAGGCAGCGACCGCTATGTAGGGAACACATAGGTGAGCTGCGGGCAGAAAGGGCGACTGGAAAGATTTTGTACTTGCTTCAGTAGATTTTCTCGCTTGTGCTAACAATGTGGAGGAAAAAATAACAACTAAAAAAAAAAATGCCATAAAATAGCGGTGCCCCGAACATTAAGGAGAAAAGCCAGAGAAACTAAGCTTTAGGACTAAAAGAGGGTGGTTCCAGCCCGCTTTCCAAGGTTACTGCCTCCACCAAGGGAAAGAATTCCAGAATTGTGTGAGCCCCTGTTCTTAAACTCACTGCTGCTTTTGCCTGGAGCTGGGCTTCCAAGTAGAAAGTCCAAAAGCTGCCCACAATGAATGATAACTTAACGCTGATACTGACAGCAAGCACGTTTTGGAGTTGATGTGATAGCTGTCTTACAAATTGTTTTTGCATGCTTAATCTCTTTATCTCTCAACAACACAGTTTTACAGATGAGGAATCCAACACACAAAAATATACCAGAAACTTTCTCAAAGTGCCATATCTTGTTTGAGACAAAACCAGTCTTGAGTCTGGTCACTGGTCTCTAACATCATTGCTGTTTGCATTACACCAGGCTGACTGCTGCTATATGTTCGCCATTAATTACAGTGATGCAGAAAAAGTAACCTCTTTTGCATATTTCTTGCATAAAAGTTTTAAAAGTTATTGATGCTATCCTGTTTAAGGAGAAAATGGAGTCCCTTTATTTTTCAGACCTCAGGATCAAGAACTTCCATAAGCATAAAACCCCCCAAACACAAAAACTTTGGTATTTTCATTTGAATCAGAGTGGTATGATGTTGAGGCAGGAAGATTTGTCATCTTTGAATAATTAGTATTCCCGTCCATTTCAAAAATAAAGTTACTTGCCTAATAGTCCTAGGGTAGCCTGGAAGAATTATTGCACCTTCAAAGAATGATGATTTCTCTCTCAGAGATACAGAAAAACACCACCAACATTATTAATATTTACTTCACATCAAACTTGAGCCCTTTGCTCTGGCATAAGATCTAAGAAATCTCAAGTCTCAAAAGACAAGCAGACTTTGGCAAAAAGGAGCAAGGCAAAAATGGGAAAACCCTGACTGTAATGGATCCACCTGTTCTTTCCTCAACTTCATAAGGAAGTTGGCCTTGCTTTGCTTAGCCAGCAGTTAAAAATTAACCTATAAAATGATGTTAACTGCTTAAGATGTTACTCTTTCCTAAAGCGTTTTTTATGGAATTCTGGCATGCAAAATATATTATTTACAAAACATTCACATATATTTTTTCATCAGACGCTTAAAGAACTATCTACTTAGTACTATTATTCCATTTTCCAGATATGGAAGTAACTTGCTCAAAATCATACATCTAATAAATGACGGGGTTGGAGTTCCCATCGTGGTTCAGTGGTTAACGAACCTGACTAGGAATGAGGTTGCGGGTTCAATACCTGGCCTTGCTCAGTGGGTTAAGGATCCAGAGTTGCCATGAGCTGTGGTGTAGGTCGCAGATGCAGCAGCTCGGATCTGGCATTGCTGTGGCTGTGGTATAGGCCAGCAGCTACAGCTCCAATTCAACCCCTAGCCTGGGAACCTCCATATGCCGTGGGTGTGGCCCTGGAAAAGACATTAAAAAAAAAAAAAAAAAAAGCAGTGTTGAAGCTTGAAAAAAATTTTTTTGTTTTGATGGTTACCCCTTCAAGCTCTTCCCCCTAATGGAGATATCATGAAGACAGTGCATATGTGCCTTCATATAGATGCTTCTAGATTAGGCATTAAACAATTCGAGGTAAAGTCTATTCCTTAAGCCAAGTGATCAAGGTTAACAACAACATTGATAAGTCATGTTGATATGTACCCTTGATATGATGTAATGATAGTAGCACTCTGTGGTCTTCCCCAAACTCATAACCCTATTTAATCACGAGGAAAATATCAAACTAATCTCAGTTGAGGGATAGTTCTAGAAAATACCTGACCAATAATCCTACAGACTAACAGTCATAGAAAATAAGGAAAGTGAAAAACTTTCACAACCAAAAGAGGGTAATGTAGTTACCTAGATAGGACCCTAGAGTGGGTAAATGACAGGTGAAAACTGAGGAAATTTGAATAAACTATAGACCTATAATTAATAATGTTATGGAGTTCCCAGCATGGTGTGGTGGGTTAAGAATCCAACTGCAGCGGCTTGAGTCACTGCAGAGACACAGGTTTGACCCCCAGCCAGTGCAGTGGGTTAAGGACCCCAAGTTGCTGCAGTAGCAACATAGGTTGCAGCTGTGGCTCAGATTGAGTACCTGGCTGTGGAACTTGCATATGCCTTGGGTGTAGCCATAAAATTTTAAATAATAATAATAATGTTTCATTATTGGTTGATTGTCTCAAATGTGCCATGCTAATACAGGGTGTTAATATATGGGGAAAATGAGATGTAGGGTACATAGGAACTGTAGTATTTTTACAGATTTTTATATTTCTAAAGCCATTCTAAAATTTTTAAAATTAGTTTTAAAAATTTCCAGAGTTCCTATCGTGGCGCGGTGGTTAACGAATCTGACTAGGAACCATGAGGTTGCGGGTTCAGTCCCTGCCCTTGCTCAGTGGGTTAAGGATCCGGCGTTGCCGTGAGCTGTGATGTAGGTTGCAGACTCGGCGCAGATCCCACGTTGCTGTGGCTCTGGCAAAGGCTGGCAGCTGCAGCTCCGATTCGACCCCTAGCCTGGGAACCTCCATATGCTGCAGGAGCAGCCCAAGAAGTGGCAAAAAGACAAAAATAAAATAAAATAAATAAAAAGTTCCTATTTGGGGAGGTATCTTTTATGTTATCAAGTATAGATGTAAATATATTCATATCATTGGAAAGGCAGTATAAACTAAATAAATAATATTTTAAGATTTAATTGAAAGGAAAGCATCCATTCTAGAGCAGCAAGTGAGGTTAAATTATAGAAATTTATAACTTGTTTTTATATATCTAAAGGCAAAAATCATGTTTTTTTTTTCTCTCGTACAATCTTGACCTTTTCTTGAGCTAAAACAGTGTTCGGCATATGTTGTCTTTAGTAAACATTGACTTAAAATTTTTGATGTGCTGAAGTTTAGTAGAGTTTTTTCCTCAATATTTAGGACATCGAGTAGAACTAGGTTGGAGAAGGTGGCAGCTCATAGGAATAGGAAACATGCAAATTGTTAGGCAAGTTCTCTCCATTGCAAATGAAAAAAAAAAAGCTAAAATGGTTTAAGCAATATTTAAGTAAGAAATATGTTTGAGTGATACTAGGATAATTCACAGTACTACTGGAAGAGATTATTATAGATTATTTCTGTTTCTGCCCTCTGATTCACTTTATTCTCTCCTACACCAGATGGCCCTTTTCCTCGTAGACAGGAAATGTGGCCCCAACATCCCTAGGGAGACATCCTGCCAGTTCTATGATCTGAGAAGCAAGGCTTTTTTTTTTTTTTTTTTTTTTTTTTTTTCTAGCTAGTACAAAAATGACCAGGGAAGGATTCTGGTTGTCCAAACCTGATCATGTGCACAAAACTAGTAACTATTACTGTGGCCAGGTGGGTGAGGTATTATGATTGCTCCAGCATGGGACACTCCTTTTGTGGCCAGTGGGTTGCCAGATGCCAAGAAACAAAGTGTTGGATTGACCAAAACAAATCATGTTAGCTACTACTGAGATTTCTTTTTCCCGACATGTATTACTTCCATTCCAATTAAAAACAGTAAATGACTGAATAAAGTCATGGCATCCCAGGTTGGTTTCCACAGGAAATAAACTCTGAAATGGGGATTAGTAATAGGAAGGTTTTTTTAGGGAGTGTTCCTGGGGTCACCACCCACAGAAGGGAAGGAAAGGGAGGAAAACAGGATGGGCAGAGAGAGAAGCTGGGCTGCTATGAAGTCTCAATGAAAGCCTCAGCTACCACCACCTCTTCAAAGTTGTCATCATTTGGAGGGATCCAGGCCTTTATAACCCCACATCAAACAGGTTTTAGATAGCTAGGGGGAAAGGTATAGCAGGCTGTGTGCTAACTCTAGTCAATTAGTAACAATGCCTGGATTGCTGAACGTATGTATGTGTGCATGTATTTATTTGACTTACAATGTATTAGTTTCAAGTGTACAGCAAAGTAAATCAGTTAAATATATACACATTATTTTTCCCATATAGGTGATTACAGAATATTGAATAGATTTCCCTCTTCTGTATAGCAGGTCCTTGCCAGTTATCCGTTCTATACACGGTAGTGTGTATATGCCAATTCCATCCCCCCATTTTATCCCTCCCACTATGGTTTCCCCTTTGGTAGCCATAAGTTTGATTTTGAAATCTGTGCATCTGTTTCTGTTTTGTAAATAAACTCTTTTGTATCATTTTTATTGGATTCCACATGTAAGTGATAATATCGTATGATATTTGTCTTTGTCTGACTTACTTCCCTTAGTATGAGAATCTCTAGGCCCATTCATGTTGCTGCAAATGGCATTATTTTGTTCTTTTTATGGCTGAGTCATATTCCATTGTATATATGTACCACATCTTCTTCATCCATTCCTCTGTTGATGAACGTTTGGGTTGCTTCCATGTCTTGGCTATTTTGAATAGTTCTGTAATGAACATTGGCATGCATGTATCTTTTTGAATTATGGTTTCCTCCAGATAGATGCCCAAGCATGGGATTGCTGAATCATATGGTAGTTTTAAATTTACTTTTTTAAGGAACCTCTATACTGTCCTCCATGGTGGTTGCACCAGTTTACATTCCCATCAACAGTGTGGGAAGGTTCCCTTTACTCCACACCTTTTCCAGCATTTATTGTTTGTAGACTTTTTGATGATGGCCATGCTGACTGGTGTGAGGTGGTACCTCCTTGCAGTCTTGATTTGCATTTCTCTAATAATTAATTTTGCTGAGCATCTTTTCATGTGCTTTTTGGCCATCAGTATGTCTTTGGAGAAATGTCTGTTTAGATCTTCTGATCATTTTTTGATTTTTTTTTATATAAAGCTGCATGAGATATTTGTGTATTTTGGATATTAATTCCTTGTCAGGTGCTTCTTTTGCACATATTTTCTCCTAGTCCATAGTTGTCTTTTCATTTTTTTTATGGTTTCCTTAGCTGTGCAAAATGTTGGAAGTTTGATTCGATCCCATTTCTTTATTTTTGCTTTTGTTTCTGTTGCCTTGGGAGACTGACATAATAAAATGTTCACACAATTTATGTCAGAGAATGTTTGGCCTGTGTTCTCTTCTAGGAGTTTTATGGTATCATGTCCTATATTTAGGTCTTTAAACCATTGTGAGTTTATTTTTGAGTATGGTGTGAAAGAGTGCTTTAGTTTCACTGAGTTACATGAAGCCATCCAGCTTTACAGCACCACTTGTTGAAGACACTGTCTTTTCTCCATTGTATATGCTTACCTCCTTTGTTGTGGATTAATTGACTGTAGATGTGTGGGTTTATTTCTGGACCATTTATGTTCCATTGATCCATATATCGGTTTTGATGCCAATGTCATACTGTTTTGATTATTGTAGCTTTGTAGTATAATCCGAAGTCTGGAAGGGCGATGCCACCAGCTTGGTTCCTTTCCTCAGGATTGCTTTGACAATTCTGGGCTTTTTGTGGTTCCATATAAATTTTAGGATTATTTGTTCTAGTTCTGTGGAAAATGTTATGGGTATTTTGATAGGGATTGCATTAAAATCCATAGACTGGTTAGGTGAGTGTGGCCATTTCAATGATATTAATTCTCCCAATACAAGAACATGGGATTAAATGAAATTTTAAAATATTCACTCTTGTGGCATTATGTTACTGGAATCCTACTTTGTTCAAGGCTTTAAATCATGGTGTGTGAATTAATTAATTGACTAAGGAATTAATAAAAATCAATTGAGTGTCTACTGTGTGCCAGATAGGTAGCCAGGATTGCAGAGCATACAGCAGAGACAGAAAGGTCCTTCCAAAGCTTTCAGTCTTTTCTTCTTTACTAATACCTAACCAGGGAACTAGTCTGTTACCTCCTGTAAAACATTTTTGGCACCTCCCATGACTTGCTGCTCCCAAGCAGAACTGACCACTATCTTACTGTGTGTGCCTTCATGATGTTCATTAGGTTTCTATCATAGCACTTTATTTTGCTGTGACATATCTGCCTCTTACTAAACTTTTAGTAGTTGTTTTTCTGCAGGATCATAGTAACTGATAGTAGGGAGTACGCTGTGATTTTGTTTTGACCTCACATCATTACACTTTCTTTCTCTTCTCCAATGACAGCTTGCTTATTTCCTCCCAGTTTTGGATTTGTCTGAAACATTTTCTTGATACTCTTCCTAACCATTTGTGATTATTTTTTTAATATTATCAAATTATGGAATTTTAGAACAGGAAGGAAATTTAGAGATTGCCTAATCTAAAACTTCCATTTTATAAATGAAGATGAAAATCCAGAGAAGTAATGTGACTTACTCGAAATTATTCTCTTTCAAAGGTTAAAAACAGACCTAGGATCAGAATCCAAGTTTTTGTCAAGATTCAGCATAAATCCTCTCTCTCTGAAATCTTCCTCCAAGTTCCTGCTCAGCTCATGTCTGTCTTTTCTGAATTGTGCAGTAATGGTCTACAGATTGCATCACTTTGGAGATAATCATTTGGCCTTTCATTGTTACTCAACTATTTCACACTTGTGTATCTTGACTGACCAGAAAGCACAGATTTTGTCACTTTATTCTCTCTGATCTTAGCAGGTAGCACCGTGGCTAGTAGACACAATAGGAATTCAGTAAATATTTTTGACTATTTAATCACCACTTCTCATATATCTTTCCAAAATATAGTGAGTCTTGTTCATTAACATTTTGCTTCTATTTCTTTTGTAATTTTAAAAAACTGGACTTAGATTCTTGGCAACCAACAAAACGACGGTCATGCCTCTGCACAGTCTGCTGCAATGTATTTTTTTTCTGGACTTGGCAGAAAACCCAAGGTTTCTGCCCTATTTTTTTGTTTTCTGTACTGCAGCTCATCTAATCTTCTAGCTCTTGGTGGCTTTCTCTGCTAGACCTTGTTCTGTAGAATGACCCAATTTAATGTGTCCTTATTTAATGTTGTGGGACTTTATGTGGAGCTAATTTAAAGTGATGAACCTATAATTTTCCATACATGTATGTATGTATATATGTATTATTTATTTATTTATTTTTGGCTACACCCATGGCATGTGGAAATTTTGTGGCCAGGAATGGAACACACACCATAGCAGTGACAGTGCCAGGTCCTTTACCCACTGAGCCACCAGGGAACTCCCAAACCTGTATTTATTAATTTTGATTTCCTGATACAGTGCACTTGCAGTGATGTTAGTATGGCACTACAATAAATCCTCTTGCAGGAGGATTTATTCAGGCAGGAGACACAGCCGTGAGCAGGGCCAGTCATGTGTCATATAGTGCCCTTTAAGCAGATCCTCATTTATCCACTGTCTGTGCTTTAAGTATAAGCTAAACCCCCTTTTTTTTTTAACCTGCATAATTATTCACTGGATCTGTTTGTTTCTGCATGCTGTTTGTGTTGTTTTTGCAGTGCAACCCCCTCATCTATATCAAGGAAACACAATGATGGATTGAACTCACTTCACTGTTCCTACTCAGGTACTGTGTTTTGATTTGTCAGTATCTTGGAGAAGCAGCACATTGCATCCCAAGACAGAACAGAAGCCAGTGTTTGCAAAAGACCATATTTTCCAGCAGAATAGTATAGTAACTTTGAAATACTAATATGTTTTGAAATCTGTCTCTGAATACTTTCTTGTTAGCATTATACCAGTTTATTTTGGCATCTGGGCATAATTAGGATTATTTAAACTACCCACTACTGTTATTCCACATAGTATTGGAAGTACTAGCCACAGCGATCAGACAAACAAAAGAAATAAAAGGTATCCAAATTGGAAGAGAAGAGGTAAAATTGTCCCTGTATGCAGATGACATGATACTATACATAAAAAACCCTAAGGACTCCACACAAAAACTACTTGAACTGATCAACATATTCAGAAAAGTAGCACGATCTAAGCTTAACATCCAGAAATTAATTGCATTTTGGTATACTAACAATGAAATATTAGAAAAGGAATACAGAAATACAATACCTTTGAAAAGTGCACCGCAAAAAATCAAATATCTGGGAATAAATCTGACCAAGGAGGTGAAAGATTTATATACTAAGAACTGTAACACATTAGTCAAGGAAATTAAAGAGGATTCAAAGAAATGGAAATTAAAGAGAATTCAAAGAAATTCCATGCTCCTGGATTTGAAAAATTAACATTGTAAAAATGAAAAAAAAAAAAAAAGCTCCCGTCATGGCATAGTGGAAACGAATCCTACTAGGAACTATGAGTTTGCAGGTTTGATCCCTGGCCTTGCTCAGTGTGTTAAGTATCCAATGTTGCTGTGAGCTGTGGTGTAGGTCAAAAACACAGCTTGGATCTAGTGTTGCTGTGGCTCTGGCTTAGGCCAGCAGCTATAGCTCTGATTAGACCCCTAGCCTTGGAACCTCCGTATGCCACGGGTGCAGCCCTAAAAAGACAAAAGACAAAAAAAAAAATTGTAAAAATGCCCATACTACCCAAAGCAATCTACCGATTCAATGCAATCCCTATCAAATTACCCTGACATTTTTCACAGAACTAGAACAAACAATCCCAAAATTTATATGGAACCACAAAAGACCCAGAATTGCCAAAGCAATCCTGAAGAACAAAAACCAAGCAGGAAGCTTCAGGCAACATTACAAAGCCACAATAATCAAGACAGTGTGGGGAGTTCCTGTCGTGGTGCTGCAGAAATGAATCCAACTAGGAACCATGAGGTTATGGGTTTGATCCCTGGCCTTGCTCAGTGGGTTAAGGATCTGGCATTGTCATGAGCTGTGGTATAGGTTGCAGACGCGGCTTGGATCCAGCATTGCTATGGCTGTGGTGTAGGCCGGCAGCTGTAGCTCCAATTTAACCCCTAGCCTGGGAACCTCCATATGCCATGGGTGTGTTCCTAAAAAGCAAAGGAAAAAAGACAGTGTGGTACTGGTACCAAAAGAGATATACAGACCAATGGAACAGAATAGAGAACCCAGAAATAAACCCAGATGATTATGGTCAATCTTCAACAAAGGAGGCAAGAATATAAAGTGGGGAAAAGACAGTTGTTTCATTAAGTGGTGCTGGGAAAACTGGATAGCTGCGTGTAAATCAATGTAACTGGAACACACCCTCACACCATGTGCAAAAATAAACTCAAAATGGCTTAAAGACTTAAACATAGACAAGGTACCATCAAACTCCTAGAAGAGAACATAAGCAAAACATTCTCTGCTATCGACCTTACAAATGTTTTCTCAGGTCAGTCTCCCAAGGCAACAGAAATAAAAGAAAAAATAGGGAGTTCCCATCGTGACTCAGTGGCTAATGAATCTGACTAGGAACCATGAGGTTTCAGGTTCAATCCCTGGCCTTGCTCAGTGGGTTGAGGATCCGGCGTTGCTGTGAGCTGTGGTGTAGGTTGCAGACATGCCTCATATCCCACATTGCTGTGGCTCTGGTGTAGCTGGTGGCTACAGCTCCGATTCAACCCCTAGCCTGGGAACCTCCATATGCCATGGGAGCGGCCCAAAGAAATAGCAAAAAGACAAAAAAAAAAAAAAAAAAGACAATTTACAGAATGGGAGAAAATAGTTTCAAACAATGTAATTGACAAGGGCTTAATATCTAAAGTATTATACAACTCAAAAGCAAAAAAGCAAAAAAAAAAAAAAAAAAAAAAAGCAAAAAAGCGGAGTTCCTGTGGTGGCGCAGTGGTTAACAAATCCGACTAGGAACCATGAGGTTGCGGGTTCGGTCCCTGCCCTTGCTCAGTGGGTTAACGATCTGGCGTTGCCGTGAGCTGTGGTGTAGGTTGCAGACGCGGCTCGGATCCCGCGTTGCTGTGGCTCTGGCGTAGGCCGGTGGCTACAGCTCCGATTCGACCCCTAGCCTGGGAACCTCCATATGCCGCAGGAGCGGCCCAAGATACAGCAAAAAGACAAAAAAAAAAAAAAAAAAAAAGAAAAAAAGAAAAAAAGCCAGCAACCCTATTGAAAAATGGGCAAAAGACCTGAATAGACATTTCTCCAAAGATATACACATGGCCAACAAGCACATGAAAAAATGCTCAACATCACTGATTATTAGAGAAATGCACATTAAAACTATGATGATGTACCACCTCATGCCAGTCAGAATGGCCATCATTAATAAATCCACAAATAACAAGTGCTGGAGGGGCTGTGGAGAAAAGGGAACCCTCCTGCACTGTTGGTGGGAATGTAAATTGGTACAACCACTATGGAAAACAGTATGGAGGTTCCTCAGAAACTATATACAGAACTACCATATGACCCAGCAATCCCACTCTTGGGCATATATCCAGACAAAACTTTCCTTGAAAAAGACACATGCACCCATATGTTCATTTCATCACTATTCACAATAGTGAAGACATGGAAACAACCTAAATGTCCATTGACGGATGAATGGATTAAGAAGATGTGGTATATATACACAATGGAATGCTACTCGGCTGTAAAAAAGAACAAAAACAATGCCATTTGCAGTAACATGGATGGAACTAGAGACTGTCATACTAAGTGAAGTAAGTCAGAAAAAGAAAGATAAATACCATATGATATCACTTATATCTGGAATCTAATATATGGCACAAATGAACCTTTCCACAGAAAAGAAAATCATGGAAAACCACAACAGACTTGTGGTTGCCAAGGGGGAGGGGGATGGAATGAGATGGACTGGGAATTTGGGGTTAATAGATGTAAACTATCACCTTTGGAATGGATAAGCAATGAGTATAGTATAGTTTCCTGCTGTATAGCACTGGGAACTATATTTAGTCACTTAAGATGGAGCAGGATAATGTGAGAAAAAGGAATGTTTATATGTATGTGTGACTGGGACACCTTGCTGTACAGTAGAAAATTGACAGAACACTGTAAACCAGGTATAATGGAAAAAAATAAAAATCTTTAAATTAAAAAAAGGATTACTTAAAATATATATATATTAGGAGTTCCCTGGTAGCCTAGTGGATTAAGGATCTGGCATTGCCATTGCTGTGGCTCGGGTCATTGCTGTGGCTGGGTTTGATCCCTGACCCGGGAAATTCTGTTTGCCATGAGTGCAGGAAAAAAAAAAAAAAAAAAAAAGGTGTTTCAGAGAAAATTTATTCATTTCTGTAGCCAAATAACTGGTATGTGACTAGATTATACCCTGGGCACACTGTGCTATTTCATGCCCTCAATCCTTAAATGCACTCACTTCTCATTCTCTTTCCTTGAAAGCACTCCCTTCTCATTCACTAACTGTGATCCTATCTGAATGTCTCTTCTCTAAAGATTTCTTCTTTTTGCTTCATTACACCTAACTTACCTATCTGATACTACAATTATTTTACCTATATCACAGCTTTTAGTTTACATATTTATCATCCTGTTAGACTGTGAGATCTATAAAGATGAGAACTTTGTCCCATTTATCTTTCCATCGTCTAGTGTTATGGCTCCCATATATTATGTTTTTTCTAAAATTTTATTGGAATATAATCAGTTAATAATGTTGTTTGAAGTGTACAGCAACGTGAAACAGTTATACATATACATATATCCATTCTTTTTCAGATTCTTTTCTCATATAGGTGATTACAGAATATTGAATAGATTTCCCTCTTCTGTATAGCAGGTCCTTGCCAGTTATCCGTTCTATACACGGTAGTGTGTATATGCCAATTCCATCCCCCCATTTTATCCCTCCCACTATGGTTTCCCCTTTGGTAGCCATAAGTTTGATTTTGAAATCTGTGCATCTGTTTCTGTTTTGTAAATAAACTCTTTTGTATCATTTTTATTGGATTCCACATGTAAGTGATAATATCGTATGATATTTGTCTTTGTCTGACTTACTTCCCTTAGTATGAGAATCTCTAGGCCCATTCATGTTGCTGCAAATGGCATTATTTTGTTCTTTTTATGGCTGAGTCATATTCCATTGTATATATGTACCACATCTTCTTCATCCATTCCTCTGTTGATGAACGTTTGGGTTGCTTCCATGTCTTGGCTATTTTGAATAGTTCTGTAATGAACATTGGCATGCATGTATTTTTTGTTTTTGGTCTTTTTTTTTTTTTTTGCTATTTCTTGGGCCGTTCCCGCGGCATATGGAGGTTCCCAGGCTAGGGGTTGAATCGGAGGTGTAGCCACCAGCCTACGCCAGAGCCACAGCAATGTGGGATCTGAGGCATGTCTGCAACCTACACCACAGCTCACGGTAATGCCGGATCGTTAACCCACTGAGCAAGGGCAAGGACCGAACCCGCAACCTCATGGTTCCTAGTTGGATTCGTTAACCACTGCGCCACGACGGGAACTCCTGTATCTTTTTGAATTATGGTTTCCTCCAGATAGATGCCCAAGCATGGGATTGCTGAATCATATGGTAGTTTTAAATTTACTTTTTTAAGGAACCTCTATACTGTCCTCCATGGTGGTTGCACCAGTTTACATTCCCATCAACAGTGTGGGAAGGTTCCCTTTACTCCACACCTTTTCCAGCATTTATTGTTTGTAGACTTTTTGATGATGGCCATGCTGACTGGTGTGAGGTGGTACCTCCTTGCAGTCTTGATTTGCATTTCTCTAATAATTAGGTGTTTTTTTGTTTGTTCGTTTGTTTGTTTTTTGTCTTTTTGCCATTTCTTGGGCTGCTCCTGCGGCATATGGAGGTTCCCAGGCTAAGGGTCCAATTGGAGCTGTAGCTGCCAACCTACGCCATAGCCACAGCAACTCGGGATCCGAGCCGCATCTGTAAACTACACCACAGCTCACGGCAACGCCGGATCCTTAACCCACTGAGCAAGGCCAAGGATCAAACCCGAAACCTCATGGTTCCCGGTCGGATTTGCCAACCACTGAGCTGCAATGGGAACTCCTCTAATAATTAGTTTTGCCGAGCATCTTTTCATGTGCTTTTTGGCCATCAGTATGTCTTTGGAGAAATGTCTGTTTAGATCTTCTGACCATTTTTTGATTGGGTTTTTTTTTTTTATATAAGCTGCATCTTTTGCATGTATTTTCTCCTAGTCTGTAGTTGTCTTTTTATTTTGTCTATGGTTTCCTTTGCCTTGATTTCCTCTTTCATTTCTTTAGCGATCCATTAGTTGTCACATATATGTTTGATGGATGAATGAAAAAGATCCGTGCCTTCTGGATGTAGTTAACTCATCCTTATTCTCTCTACCACATGTAAGGAAAATCCTAAAAGCCTGAATGTTTCACATATATATACATTTTTTTCTTTTTCTTTTTATGGCCACACCCCTGCCACATGGAGGTTCCCAAGCTAGGGGTCAAATGGGAGCTACAGCTGCTGGCTTATGCCACAGCCACAGCAATGCCAGATTCAAGCGACATCTGCAAGCTTCACCACAGCTCACAGCAACACCAGATCCTTAACCCACTGAGTGAGGCCAGGGATTCAACCTGCATCCTCATCGATGCTAGTCAGATTCATTTCCACTGAGCCACAACAGTAACTCCTGTTTTTTTTTTTTTAAATGGAAATTATTTAGTATTTTTCTCTTTATAGAAGTGAAAATAATTTAATAGTTTACCTTCATGCTTCTGAAAGTAATGCATTCTCAGAACAACAAAACCAGATAATCAGAAAGGAAAAGCAGAAAGTGAAAATTGCCCATGATTCCACCCATCCAAGTATAACCACTAGTAATATTTTAGATCTTTCCCAACTTTTTTCTATCTTCATACATACACATAAATTATAAAACAAAAATTTTGTGACCTTCTTTTTCACTTAACAATATCTTGGAAGGAACTTTCCATGTCAACCAATTTTAGCACTACATATTCACTTTTCATAAATGCATAGGAGGATGTACTTTATTTTATTTAACCAATCCCTATAGATGGACATTAATTATTTTAGGTAAATTCTTATAGTTACATGGAGCAAGTACCCCACTGCCAGATACTTAAAAAATATAAATAAGACCTTCCCAGATTGTCTCAGGCAGAAAGAGGGTGTATTTATTAAGATATATATAGATTGAATTTAGAACCAGAAACACATCTATTAGGAATAAAGCTCTAGGAACCAGATACTCTTTCTGGTGCTTCTACCTCTCCTTTTCCATGTTTCTTTAATAGTCCCTTCTTCCTCATGGTGTTTCCTTCCTCTAAACTTCCACTCACACATAGTTTTGGGCTGACTTACTCCAGACTCTTTATGCTATTTGTTCATTTTCTGTTCTTGCTTCTCAATCTGTAGAAGTTCAAATATTTTTATTCCATATCCAAAATATGATCTTGTTCACTCCACTTTGAATCCGCTAGTACAGAGACTAAAAAAATAAGTGGCAAGAGATGAGGATGAAGAGGTAAGTGTGGGCCAGATTATGGAGAGGATATATTAAGGGGTCTGGATTTTTACCTAAGAGTAATAAGAAGCCATAAACATTTTTAAGAGAAAGTGACACAATCAGATTTATGATTTAGAAAGATTTTCTAGCCAAGTGTGATTGTGTCTCTTGTATAGGGATAGCATATATAAGGCCAGTTAGGAGACTGTTGCAGTAATTCAGGTGAAAAATGATAGAGTCAGGGAAACATGAGGTTTTTTTGCTTGTTTGTTTTTACTTTTTTAATTTAAATTTTTTTTAAGGCCACACTTGCAGCATATAGATGTTCCTAGGTCAGGGCTCAAATGGGAGCTGCAGCTGCAGCCTAAGACACAGCTTGTGGCAATGCCGGATCCTTAACCCACTGAACAAGGCCAGGAATCGAAACTTCATCCTCACAGAAACAATGTCAAGTCATTATCTTGCTGAGCCACAATGGGAACTCCATGGAAACAACTTTTAATTTGGACAACTGAATGAATACTGGGGCCATTCACTGAAATAGGGAACCCTGACGAACTAATAAGAAGTTTCTTTGTAAATAAACTTAAGGCTATTACTCTAGCTGCATAAGTTTTTACACCTGTAGAGAAAAATAGCACATCACTTTACTATGTCCTTGAACATCTTCATCTGATGATCTGTGATCTTTCTATTTTCTGAAATCTATGTAAGAGCTGTGCTGTAGTTGTCTTTAGTTCTTTTGTTTGTTTGTTTGCTTTGTTTTGTTTTGGCTGCTCCCATGGCATGTGGAAGTTCCTGGGCCAGGGATTGAACCCATGCCACAGCAGTGATCCAAGCTGCTGCAGTGACAAGCCAGATCCTTAACCTGCTGTGCCACAAGGGAATTCCTAGTTGTCTTTAGTTTTAAGCTGTAAATCTAACTTTTACTCCTCTGGCTTTATCCTCTATCATGATGAAATCAGTTTTCTTGACTGAATATCATGTCACATTGTTCGCCTCCTCCTTCCAGTGTGTAGGAGATACATAAAAAGAAAATACTAAAATTTTCTTCTGATAATGAACTCATAAAGTATGATCATCCCTGTGCCCTTCTTCTTTCCTTCTTTTTTTTTCCCTCTGGAAGCTGTGTTGGAGGAAACATCTGTCCAGACTATTTTTCACTTGCAGAAAATATTAGGATGGCTGACCGATGGTATGGAAAATGGGATTCCACAGGAAAAAGAAGCAGAATCCTTGTTCAGTCAGCTAGTTTCATAACAAGACACGACAATTCCTTGATCTAGGAGGGGAATAGTAATTGGGGCTTTGAAGGTTTTATGATGTCCGGTGTTCTTCACATCTGGACATGCCTTTTATTCCCCAAGTAGGACCTACCTGAACAAGATTGATGGCCAATTCTGATCATGCTTGAAGCAGACCTCTCTCCACTGCCTTCTTTCCTTTTTCCTCTTCCACTGAGGGGTAGTTTTTGAATGGGAGCAAATTAAGTCTAAGAATTTACCAACTTGAAACACTGCTTGTTAGAATAAATGTCTTGGAGTTCCCACTGTGACACAGTGGGTTAATGACCTGGCTTGTCTTTGTAGAGGTGCCAGTTTAATCCCCGGCCCGGTGAAGTGCATTAAGGATCCTGCATTGCTGCAGCTGTAGTGTAGGTAGCAGCTCTGGCTCAGATTCAATCCCTGGCTGAAGAACTTCCATATGCCACAGGGCAGCCAAAAGAGAAAAACATAATACATAAATAAATAAAAGACTAAATGTCTTATTGCTTCTCTGCCTTTGGGCTAAGATCAAGTGTAGAATATATGTCTTAGCTATAGTACTATTTATCTATATCTATAATTTTGGCTAAAGTAGTAGGACCTGACACATCTCACCTAAATCCGTTGAATTATTCCTCCAAATCATTATCCAAGGGTTAACAAGGGTTTACCTCTTGCTTAGAATATTTTAAAGATTGTTTACATATCCTTGATTAGAGTTTTATAAATGGTTACATAGGAGTTCCTGCTGTGGTGCATTGAAAACAAATCCAGCTGGGAACCATGCGGTTGCGGGTTCAATACCTGGCAGTGGGATAAGGATCCGGTGTTGCCATGAGCTGTGGTGTAGGTCATAGATGCAGCTCGGAGCTGGCGTTGCTATGACTGTGGCGTAGGCTGGCAGCTACAGTTCTGATTAGACCCCTAGCCTGAAAACTTCTATATGCCATGGGTGCGGCCCTAAAAAAAAAGACAAAAGACAATAAATAAATGGGTACACAGAAACACCATTTCCATGGGGTACTCAATACATGGGGGTGGGGGTAGTGTGGGGATCCATGGAGCAAATCATTTTGGTAAGCCCTTCATTTTTCTACTTTCCTCTTGAAGATTCACAAATTACATCAAGATATTAAAGTCCTGAGAAGTTTTAAAGAAAACTATTAACTTTTTAAATTTATAAAGTTCACCCATTTAAAGTGTATAATTCAATGATTTTTGGTGTCTTTTCAGAGTTCTGCAACAATCACCACTATCTACTTTAAGATCATTTTCATTATTCTGAAAGAAACCTGGAAGACATCACTCTTGTTTCTCCCCCACTAGGTCTAGACCTACTTTCTTTTTCTATGGATTTGCCTTTTCTGGACATTTCATATAAATGTACTCCTACAACATGTGGTCCTTTGTGACTGTCTTCCTTCACTAAGCATAAGGTTTGATCAGCTGTCTTTCTTAGCTGAATTCTTTCACTTACCATATTTGTAGCTGGTATCAGTACTTAATTATTTTTAATTTATTATTTACAAATAATGCTGCTATAAACATTCATGTCCAAGGAAACCTAGTTACTTTGCATGTGTTGAATAGCAGGATGAGACTATAGTCACATGACTGTAAGTATGTAGATATCACAAACTGTCATTTGGAGAGCTAAACTGTCACCTGGAAAATATTGTATTGACTTAGGCTTAGGTTGTTCTTTTTCCACAAAATAATGCATATAAATTATAGGGAAGGAAAGAACATACCAGATGTACTACCATGTTCCAAAAATATTTACATGCTTACCACTTTATAATATTTCTAGTGGAGAAGGGAGTAAACCTATCTTTTAGTGCTCCAAATGAGAAAGAAGAAGTAGTTGGATGTCTTCACTGTCAATCTTGATTGAAAGAGGAGAGGGCAAGTCACCTGGGAGGCAGCAGTAACCAGTCATGTCTCAAAGGAAAGATGGGGTCAATCTCAGTTTCTCTGCTTGAAACATTGACAAAATTCCAGAAGCAGAATCATCAGGAGCAGGTAGGTGGCTGAAAAGCCAGTGCCAGTAATATCCAGTTATTAATGCTCTCTTGAGTGAAAAAATAAGGAAACTATGTTTAAGAACCATTTTAACTGATGCCTGCCTCTTGGAGAGCTGACATTTTCACTTACTGAAACTACTAATTAATTCATGTCTTTGTTTTAAAACTCTTCTGTTTTTTTCACATATCCGTTGACAACTTCCTTACAATTAATGTCCCATGGAGCCTACCTTGGGAAATGCTGCTCTGGTTACCTCTGTTTTAACTTCATTCCATGAACTAATTATTTCTCTTTGGGTCAAAGACTGTTATCCTTTCCTAACAACAATCATTTGAGATTTCATAAAACATCAAATACAGAACTTAACAGCCTGGCCATTTCCCTATATTTGTGTCTTAGGGCAGTTCAGTTAATTTATAATATAGACCCGGAGTCAAAATGATTTATGCTCTTTATTTTATTTTATTTATTTTATTTTTTGTCTTTTGCCTTTTGGGGCCGGTCCCGTGACATATGTAGGTTCCCAGGCTACCTGTGGCATATGTAGGTTCCCAGGCTGGGGGTCTAATCGGAGCTGTAGCCACTGGCCTATGCCACAGCCACAGCAACTCGGGATCCGAGCCCCGTCTGCAACCTACACCACAGCCCACAGCAACGCCGGATCCTTAACCCACTGAGTGAGGCCAGGGATCGAACCCGCAATCTCATGATTCCTAGTCGGATTTGTTAACTGCTGAGCCACGACGGGAACTCTGATTTATGCTCTTTAAATGAGTATTCAAATCCTGAAGTTCAAAAACTGGTCGAAAAGATTGCTCTTAGTGGAAATGTGGAAAAACTGAACTTCAGTGAATGTGGTGGCCAAAGCAGAGCTCTAAATTCCAGAGGTTAGATTACTTTAAATCATTATCTTTTCTAAAAGAGGAGAGCAGGGATACGAATTCTAAAAACAAGTCATAATACTACTGAAAGTCAATTATAATGCATATTCATTGGAGTAACAAATTTACTTCTCTTTTTTAAAATTTATTTTTTATTGAAGTATAGTTGATTTACAATGTTGTTTTAGTTCCTGGTGTACAGCAAAGTGATTCAGTTAAAAATATATATATTTCTTTTTTTTTCTTTTTCAAATTCTTTTTCATTATGGTTTATTACAGGATGTTGAATATAGTTCCCTATGCTATAAAGTAGGACCTTGTTGTTTACCCATTCTATCTGTAATAGTCTGCATCTACTAATCCCAAACTCCCAATGAAACCTTTCTAATCATGTTTCACTTACATTAATGCTACATTTTTCTAATAAGCCAGTAGTTCCCTATAGCACACATGAAGGATGATGACCACAAATGTGACTCTCTTCTAGAGTTATTGTAATTCCCAGTACAAGCAGAAATTCTATCCCTTTATTTCCCATTCCTGAAAATATATTAGAATGCAAGCAAATGAGAATGAGGTTGGTAATAAAAGGAACTACAACTTACTTTTTCTGGTAGGGAGCTCTGTTGAGTTTAACCAAGCTAGTAGTATTCTTGGAAAAACATCTCAAGTCACAATCAGAATCAGACCTATTACAAGTAATTAAGGGTGAGATGGGAGTAATTGAGGCGCAATAGAAGACCTATTTCGAGGAGAGAGTGCCTCTTAGAAAGAACTCATCCCAGAGGAAGAAATAATTAAACATTGCCTTTCTCAGTTTAGGTCTTGTCTTTTAAATATTCTTGTACCATTGATAAACCTTGTACCACAGGAAGCATTATAAAATGACCACTATCACAGACTCAGAGAACAGAAGAGTGAGGGCATCACCAGGAGGAAATGTTCACAGCTCATCCTTATCTGGTTTCTACTCTTTATCTGCCTGAGCCCTTATGTATTTCATTAGGTTTCAAAACTTTCCCATGCTAGTTCCCATCGCGGCACAGAGGAAATGAATCCGACTAGGAACCATGAAGTTTCAGGTTTGATCCCTGGCCTTGTTCAATGCAAAGGATCTGGTGTTGCCATGAGCTGTGGTATAGGTCACACAGATGTGGCTCAGATCTGATGTTGCTGTGGCTCTGGTGTAGGCCAGCTCCTGTAGCATCTATTCAACCTCTAGCCTGGGAACCTCCATATGCCGCAGGTGCAGCCCTAAAAAGCAAAAAAACAAAAACCAAAAAAACTTTCCCATGCTGCTACCATGGCTCTCCATTGCTGAGATTGAGAGGCACTGAATCTCATATTGACTCCAAAAGAGCAAAGTTTCTTAAAAGTGACACTAATGACATTTTGGGACAGTTAAGTCTCGGGGGTGGGTCCTTTTCCATGCATTGTGAGATGTTTAGTAGTATTCCTGGTCTGTACCTACTAGATGTCAATAGCATCCCTTCCCCTCGGTTGTGAGAACCAAAAATGTCTCCAGACATTGCCACATTCCTCCAACGGGAAAATGGCCCCTAAATTGAGAATCACTGTGATGGAGACATGAAAGTTTCTTTTAATTCAGCTGAGTTTTATAAAGCAAAAATATGTTTAATATTTTCTAAGGAAACTGGGGGTTACAATACAAAGCACAAAAACCTTGCATTAATAAGCAGCCATGCTGGTTATCCAATATTGATAATGTACATAATACCACTAAATTGTTCACTTAAAAACAATTAAAAAGGGAGTTCCCATCGTGGCGCAGTGGTTAACGAATCTGACTAGGAACCATGAGGTTGTGGGTTCGATCCCTGGCCTTGCTCAGTGGGTTAAGGATCTGGTGTTGCCGTGAGCTGTGGTGTAGGTGGAAGACGCGTCTCAGATCCCGCGTTGCTGTGGCTCTGGTGTAAGACGATGGCTACAGCTCCGATTAGACCCCTAGCCTAGGAATCTCCATATGCCACAGGAAGCGGCTCTAGAAAAGGCAAAAAGACCAAAAAAAAAAAAAAAATTAAAAAGGAGTTCCCACAGCAGTGCAGTAGGTTAGTGACCCAGCATTGTCTTTGTGGCAGTGCCCATTTAATTCCTGGCCCGATGCAGTGGATCTGGTATTGCTGCAGCTATGGCCTAGGTCAGGGCTGTAGCTCAGATTCAGTCCCCGGCCTGGGAACTTCCATACCATGGATATGGCCAAAAAAAGAAAAAAAAGAAAAGGAGTTCCCATTGAGGCTCAGCAGTTAAAGAACCCAACTGGTATCCATGAGGAGGTGGGTTCGATCCCTGTCCTTGATCAGTGGGTTAAGGATCCAGCATGAGCTGTGGTGTAGTTCACAAATGTGGCTCAGATCCTGCCTTGCTGTGACTGTGACGTAGGCCGGTGGCTACAGCTCCGATTCAACTCCTAGCCTGGGAGCTTCCATATGCCAAGGGTGCAGCCCTAAAAAAGACAAAAAGTAAAAAAAGAAAATAAGAAAAAGAAAAAATGGCCAGAAAGGTAAATTTAATGTTATGTATATTTTATTACAGCTTTTTAGAAGAAACAGTAGCATTGGTCAAGTACGGAAATTTATGAATCTAGTTTAAACTTTAATGACAGATGAGCATTACTTGTATAGTTTCCTAAACTGAGTGAGGTTCTTCCTTTGTCTTAACGTTGTCTCAGGAGCTCTAAGAGTCACTTTGTTAGGAAACAATTTTTTTTGGCCACACTCATGGTGTGTAGAAGTTCTGGGGCCAGGGATGGACCTGTGCCACAGCTGTGACCCAAGCCACAGCAGTGACAACACCAGATCCCCGATCCACTGCACCACCAGGGAACTCCCAAATATTTTAATTTCTGTTTTGTGCCGGGTATCTGAGGCGACTCTCCTAGCCAGACAAGATATCAGGCTACTGATTAGCTCATTATTCACCATCTGAAAGGACCATTATAATAAAAGGGATTTTGGAGATCACCTTGTTTTATAGGTGAATAAAACTGAGCTCAAAACAGGTTGAGCAACTTGAGCAGGATCATGGAACTCCTTGAAGGGTGAACTAGGCCCAGGACCAGATAGAGTTCAGTATTCGTGTTGCCAAATTACACTAAAGCCCATCTGTGAACATATATTTTTATTACAGACTGTCAGTGCCTTTTGTGAATTATAGTCATTTTTATAAAGAAGGAAAATGTTTAATGGGAAGAAAATAAATGAAGATTAACAGGAGCGAAATCCTAGAAGTAAATATGTCATTGAGAAGTGACCGAAGAGCAACAGCATCTATTCTAAGGAAATAAGATATACTAGTTCTACACAATGAAATAGATATACAGTTGCATTGTTTTAAAAGGTTTTGAAAATTTGCCTTCAAGAAACCCTGTTTCGAAGGGTGTTCCCATCATGGCACAGTGGTGATGAATCCAACTAGGAACCATGAGGTTTTGGGTTGGATCCCTGGCTTCGCTCAGTGGATTAAGGTTCCAGTGTTGCCGTGAGCCATGGTGTAGGCTGCAGACGAGTTCAGATATGGCGTTGCTGTGGCTGTGGCGTAGGCCAGCGGCTGTAGCTCCAATTCGATTCCTGGCTTGGGAACCTCCATATGCAGCAGGTGCGGCCCTAAAAAGCAAAAAAATAAAATAAAAATAAAATAAAATAAAGAAACCCTGTGTCAACATGACAATTTAATTTCTGTTCTCTGGGCTTTCACAGCAATGTTTTCTGCCTTTGTTCACTCTACATCCTAACCTGGAGGTGTGCCTCCCCTTCTTCAACACCTTCAGACAACTTCTCTTTACTTAAAACTCAGATCAAATGTGAAATTTAGAATTTCCAGGATATGGAAGCAATGTGAGTGTCCAGATGAATAGATAACTTCAGTTTCCCTGAACTTTGATTTCCCTCCAAGAAGGAATTAAATATTTCACTCTCTTTGTTTCCACGGCAACTTACATGTATAGGCATTTGCCCTACAATTGGTTTTCATATTGCAAACTGGATGTAATTAAGTACATAGAGAATGTGAATTGCAGTATTTAGATTGACTGCAGGTTCTATAACACGACCATGATATGGAACTGCTGCTGTGTGTGGCAGTAGAAATGGAGGGCTGAATGAATTGGCTGGAATTTGTCTTGCACTGTGTTTCACTTTGCGGTCATATCTATCATTACAGTGGTTAATAAAAGCATGTATAAGAAGTACTGGTTTAATGATAATATTGTGTAGAACTAGGAAAATAAAAGCCATGACTTATGCAAAAGTCAAAGATAATAAATTATTTGAAAGGATATGCAATGTCATTAGAATGGATTTCCTATCATTAGAGTAAATGTTAATAAGATTTTTAAAATTATCTTTCTGGAACATAAGTGCTTGGGAAACTTCAGGCCAAAGATGATAAGAGAAATGGAAAAGCTCCAATGTGTGAAGTTAAAGGGCTGTGGGAAAAGTTCAGTCTTGTTTTTGTCTGTTTTGGTTAACCAATCTGTTATTTTGGGGACACAATAACGAAAATTTCTTCATTGCTGAAATTACTGAAGAAAAATAACTTTATTATGTTTCTTTGTTTCACCTCAATTCTTCCCATTGAGAGGATCAGTGAAAAAAAAATTCTTATTGAAGTATAGTTGACGTACAATATTATATGCTATAAGAATTCCTGCTGTGGTGCAACGGTGTCGGCAGTGTCTCTGGAGCACTGGGATGCAGGTTCAATCCCCAGTCCAGCACAATGCGTTAAGGATCCGGCCTTGCCGCAGCTGTGGTTTAGGTTGCAACTGTGGCTCTGATCTGATCCCTGGCTGGGGAACTCCATATACTGTGGGGCAGCAAAAAGTTTTAAATAATAATAATAATATTATTATATGTTACAGTGATTCACAATTTTTAAGTTTTGCTCAATTTATAGATTTTATAAAATATTGGCCATATTCCCCATATTATACAATATATCCTTGTAGCTTATTTTATATATAATAGTTTGTACCTCTTAATCCCCTATGCCTATGTTGGCCCCTTCCCTCTCCCCACTGGTAAACACTAGTTTGTTCTCTATATCTGTGAGTGGGCCTCTTTTTTGTTATATTCACTAATTAGTTGTATTTTTTAGATACCACATATAAGTGATATCATAGAGTATTTGTCTTTCTCTGACTTATTTCACTTAGCATAATACCCTCTAAGTCCATCCATGTTGCTGCAATGACAAATTTCATTCTTTTTTATGGCTGAGTAATATTCCATCATATATGTATACCACATCTTCTTTATCCATTCATCTGGACACTTCCAGATATTGCTTCCATATCTTGGAAATTCTAAATAATGCCGCTATGAACAGTGGGGTGCATGTATCTTTTCAAATTAGTTTTTTTCTGGATATTAAGCCAGGAGTGGAGACAATCACTTTTATAATGCAATTTTTAGATAACATCTAGTAGGGACCCAACTCGTGCAAATAGCAGAATAATATCTTCATTGCTCATTAATCCTAGCTTATAATACTTTATGTATCTCTTATCTTTATAAGATAGTAAGATTCTTGAGGACAGGAATCATGACATTAATCTTTGTATCCCATTCTCCCTTTGACTTCAGAAAAGGAGCACCAAACCTAATATATATGAACTCAAAACTTTCCTCCCACCCCCATGGAATAGAATGGGGATAAAAAGATTCTACATTTTTTCCTTAACCTTTTTTTTTTCGAATTAGAACTCTTATTTAGCAAAGTGCACAATAGAAAGATGAATACCTCAGTGAATTATCCCAAAGCAAACACCCATGTAACCACTACTCAGTTTAAGAAAGAGAACATGACCAGCAACCCATTCTCACTCACCATCTCCTTTTTCTCCAACCATTTTCTTGACTTCTCTAAGCATGTGCTCTAAAACACTGCTGCTCAGTCTTGCTTGTTTTAAAACTTTCTAAAAATGAAATAACACATTATGTATTCTTTGGTATCTAGTTTCTTTTATTCACCATTATGTTTTTGAGATTTATCCATAGTGTTTTATGTAGGTGTAGTCTGTTCATTTTGATTTTTTGTATATCATTCCATTGTATGAATATATCACATTACATATTTATCCATTCAACTGTTGATGCTATATTTGGGTTGTTTCCAGTTTAGAGAGATTACAAACAATACTTCCATGAACACTTGTGTTAGTGCCTCTTTGGTATATGTGTGCACACATTTCTATTGGGTGTTTCTTTTGGATATCTGAGTGTTGAATTACCAGGTCATGGGCTATGTCCTTAACTAAAGTAGAGCAAGTCAAACTGTGGCTGTATCATTTCTGTCAGCAGAGCATGAGAGTTTCCAGTGTTTCACATCCTTGCTGACGGTTGTTACATTTAGTCTATTTAAAGTTTAGCTATTCTACTGAATATGTAATATTACCCGATTGTAGATTTAATGTGCATTTCCCTGACTACTAATGAGGTTGGGAAATTTTCATATCTTTATTGGCTATTTGATATCCCCTCTTTTGTGAAGTACCTATTCAAGTCTCTTGCATGTTTTTCCATGGAATTGTTTACTGTTTTCTTATTGATTTCTAGTAGTTCTTTATAGATTCTGGATACAAGCCCTCTGTCAGTTATATATGCTATAAATTTCTTTTATTTGCCACTTGTCTTCATTCTCTTAATAACGTCTTTTTATGACTGTTCTTGATTTTAATTTGAGTCAAATTTATCAACTCTTAAATGTATGTGTCTTATTTTTGATGTTTTCTTACACCAAAATCATGAAAATGTTCTGTATCAGTCCCTAGATATGTTATTTTTTGCCTGTTAAATTTAAATCTATAATCTACCTTAAATTGATTTTTATGTATGGTATGAGTTCAAAGTTTGGTTTCTTTTTTCTCCCCAAGATTCTAGCATCATCTATTGAAAAGACTGTTCTCTCTGCACTGCTTTGCAGTACTACCTTTGTTAAAATCAACTGTTAATTAATGCATGAGCTTTATATTCCACTCTCTTTGTCCTTGCACCAACACCACACTATCTTAATTCCAAAGCTTTATGTGTATCTTTATATCCAGAAGAAAAAGTTATCTTTTATGGCTCTTCACAAGGGTCATGGCTATTTTTGCTACTTTACATCTCTATATACCTTTTAGAATCATGCGTCTACCAGGTAGCATTTTCATTTTCTCCCCCAAGGCACTTTCAGCTAAATTTCTCTGGGATGATGCTAAGTTAGAACGTTAATGACACTAGTACTTTGAAAGGACATGAGATAGTGGAAAAAAACATGTCTGTGGAGTCAGACCTACGTTGGAGTATATCCCTGCCTCTGTTAGTTGTGTCCTTAGAAGAATTTGGGCTAGTTTTTGTCTATCTTGATCAACCATCTATTATCTTTAGTCCACAATAACAAAAACATCTTTATTACTAAAATTATTATTAAAATTCAGCACTGCCTAGGTATGTTGGCATCATGATAAATATTTCAAATATTTCTTTGTCTTTTTGTCTTTTCTAGGGCTGCTCCACGGCATATGGAGGTTCCCAGGCTAGGGGTCTAATCGGAGCTGTAGCTGCTGGCCTCCACCAGAGCCACAGCAACACGGGATCTGAGCCACATCTGCAACATACACCACAGCTCACAGCAATGCCAGATCCTTAATCCACTGAGAAAGCCAGGGATCAAATCCTCAACCTCAAGGTTCCTAGTTGGATTCATTAACCACTGCGCCACAATGAGAACTCCACAGTAAATATTTCTTAGCTCAGCTCAAGAATGTTTCAAAGCTGCAGTTCCCGCCATGGCTCAGAGGAAACGAATCTTACTAGTATCCATGAGAATGCAGGTTCAATCCCTGGCCTTGCTCAGTGGGTTAAGGATCTGGCGTTGCCTTGAACTGTGCTGTAGATCACAGATGTGGCTCGGGTCTGGCGTTGCTGTGGCTGTGGTGTAGGCTAGCGGCTACAGCTCTGATTTGACCCCTAGCCTGGGAACCTCCATATGCCACAGATGCAGCCCTAAAAAGACAAAAAAAGGAGAATGTGTCTAAGCTCTCATAACAATGCTGCAGACACCGTATCAGTCAGCTCTGAACACCATTACCCATGTATCATCATTGTAGCTTCACCTTTTAATTTTTTTATTTTTCAATTGCACCCGTGGCCTATGGATATTCCCAGGCCAGGAACTAAACCAGTGCCTCCACAGAGAAAAGCTGGCTCCTTAACCCACTTTGCTGCAGTGGAAACTCTTGAGCCTCACCTTTTTAACTTTACACTTTTATAGTTTCTTTTTTTCTTTTTCTTTTTTTTTTTTTTTTTGTCTTTTTGCCATTTCTTGGGCCGCTCCTGCAGCATATGGAGGTTCCCAGGCTAGGGGTCGAATTGGAGCTGTAGCCGCCAGCCTACACCAGAGCCACAGCAATGCAGGATCCGAGCCGCATCTGCAGCCTACACCACAGCTCACGGCAACACCAGATCGTTAAACTTTTATAGTTTCTTGTAAAAGCATAAAAATGTTTTATCTTATTATCTTTTTTACCATACTCCCATGGAATACATTTTAAGTCACAAAACACACATATCATATATGGAAATTATAAAGTTAGAATGAATACCCATGAATGTAACATCTATCATCGAAACCATGAACTCATCCTCTGTTACATTAACTGGCTCCTTATTCAAACATCTTTGAGAATGGCCTAATTTATATTATTAGTTTAATATTCACTTAAAATATTCTCAAGCTGCATATAGACAGCTGCATCCAGCTTCAATATGTGGTTATTTTTCAGCTCATTAATGCTATGAAATCTGTGAACATATTTATTTAGAAAAATTGGCAGGCAGGCCGTCTTGTCTTCAATTCTATCTACATCTCTAAGTGTCTGTGTGTAACTGTGGCTGCATATGGCCTATTTTACACATTAAGAAATGAATTCCAGGGAGTTCCCGTTGTGGCTCAGTGGTTAACGTATCCGACTAGGAACCATGAGGTTTTGGGTTCAATCCCTGGCCTTGCTCAGTGGGTTAAGGATCCGGCGTTGCTGTGAGCTGTGGTGTAGGTTGCAGACGCAGCTTGGATCCCGCGTTGCTGTGGCTCTGGCGTAGGCCGGTGGCTACAGCTCCGATTCAACCCCTGGCCTGGGAACCTCCATATGCCGCGAGAGTGACCCTAGAAAAGGCAAAATGACAAAAAGACAAAAAAAGAATTCCAGTCTCCCTCCTTTCTCTGTCTCTCTCTCTTTCTCAGACATATACATATTCAGACACACATCAAGAAAAGGATCTAGAAAAAGAAAAGATAAAAACAACTCCCATCTGATACATTTACCATCTGTCCTTTCTATCTATCAGTGCAAAACTGGGTAGCATGTTCAGCCTTATATTCATTTCCCTCTTTTAGTCCCTATCCTCTTACTCATGCTGAGCTGGAGACAAAGTGGGTGGGCAAAAAGGCAGTCCGTTGTTTCCCACTCCATGATTTCCCTTTTCAGTGACTCCATGCTGCTGTCAGCTGACAGGAGCCATCAAGAGATGCTCTTCTATGATTATGTGAGGAACTCTGAACAATTTGTGAGAGGTGTCTCACAGGAGAAAAGTGGGGAGTGTGTTAGCCACTGCTGTTCCTACGCTCTTGTCACCAGGTGGCAAAGGCAAATGAGTTCTGTCAGAGAGCCCAAAAGCTTATCAGAGAGGAAAAGATGGACGGGTTTATAGCATCTGAACTTATACAACATGATCCTTTAATTCATGGGATGTTTTATTTTTGTATTTGGCTCTTCAGTTTTAGGAACACATGTCATTATGGTTGTAATGTCTTACTTCCCCCTTACCTCTATGTATGCATATGTATTTGTGTGTGAATATGTGTATATGTGATATGCATCTGTATATGGATCTATATAGCATAATTCAGTTCAATAGGCATTTTTAAAGCATTTAAGTACTTAATATGTGTCAGGCATCAAGAATACAAAGGTGAATAAGATATGGTCCCTGCTCTCAAGAAACTTATGGCCTGGAGTTCCCGTCGTGGCGCAGTGGTTAACGAATCCGACTAGGAACCATGAGGTTTTGGGTTTGATCCCTGCCCTTGCTCAGTGGGTTAAGGATCTGGCATTGCTGTGAGTTGTGGTGTAGGTCGCAGACGCGGCTCGGATCCCGCGTTGCTGTGGTTTTGGCGTAGGTCAGGGGCTACAGCTCCAATTAGACCCCTAGCCTGGGAACCTCCATATGCCGCGGGAGTGGCCCTAGAAAAGACAAACAAACAAACAAACAAACAAAAAAAACCCAGATATTATTATAAAAAAAAAAAGAAACTTATGGCCTAATTGTATTTGTTTTTCTGAAGAGAAGATTTTATATGTAAGGATTGCATTTGTTAAGTTATAGCATATAGAGTATTAAAATCTAGTAAGACTTTCCAGAAGGCACAGTTCAGCCTTAGGAAGCAGAAGAGAACTAATTTCTGTATAATTTACATACAGTTTTTACTTTTTATTTATTTTTTATTTTTTTCTTTTTTTGCTGCCCCACAGCATATGGAGTTCCCAGGCCGGGGATCTTATCTGAGCTGCAGCTACGACCAAAGCCAGATGCTTACCCCAATGTGCTGGGCTGGGATTTCAACCTGCATCCCAGCACTCCCCATATGCTGCTGATCCCGTTGTGCCACATCAGGAACTTCCAATTTTTACTTTTTAAATTAAATTTAAAAATAATTTTAGACTTACAAAATAGTTGCAAATCCTTATATCTTTCCTATAGATTTACAGAAAGTTTGCAAAGACAGTACGTAAGGTTTTCATATGCTCCTCACTCATTTTTCCCTGTTGTTAACGTCTTTACATACATGTTTGACACAACTATTGAGCTATCCTTGATACATTACTACTCCCAAACGCCATACTTTATTTGGATTTACCCTTTTCCTAAGTTCCCCTGATGTTAGCATGTAGCCATGGTGTGTGTGTGTAATATATATAAACTAGGAAATTAACATTGGTATACACTGTTAACTAAACACAGACTTCATTTGGATATCAGCAGTTTTGCACTAACGTCCTTTTTCTGTTCCAGGATCTGATCTAGGCTTCTACATTGCATTTAGTTGTCATGGCCTTTTTAGTCTCCCCTCGTCTCTGACAGTTCCTCAGGCTTTCCTTATGTCATAACTTTTGAGTAGTACTGATCAGGAATTTTGTAAAATGTCCTTCAATTTAGGTTTTTCTGATGTTTTCTCATTTTTAGAACGAGGTTATACATTTTTGAGAAACATCTCAACAGAGGCAAACTGCCCATCTCAGCACATCCTGATATTGACCTGTCTAATCACTGGTGATATTAACCATTTGTGTAAGGTGCTATCTGCCAGGTTTCTCTACTCAAGGTTACTATTTTTTTTTTCTTTGTAATTGAGAATTAGAATTTTCTCTGAAGTATTTACAAGAGTTTTAGATTTACAGAAAGGCTACAAAGACAGTGCATAATGTTTCTATATACCCCTCACCCATTTCCCCTATTGTTGACATGTACATTTGTCACAGTTATTAAGTCAACATTGATACACTACTTTTTTTTTTTTTTTTTTTTTTGTCTTTTTGCCTTTTCAAGGGCTGCTCTCTCGGTATATGAAGGTTCCCAGGCTAGGGTTCTAATAGGAGATGTAGACACCAGCCTACTCCAGAGCCACAGCAACACGAGATCCGAGCTGCCTCTGTGACCTACACAACAGCTCATGGCAACGCCGGATTCTTAACCCACTGAGTGAGGCCAGGGATCAAACCCGAAACCTCATGGTTCCTAGTCAGATTCGTTAACCACTGCTCCACAACAACTCCTGACACATTACTATTGACTAAACTTCATACTTTATTTGGATTCTACCATTTCACCCAATGATTTTAACATTTGATTGATCTTGTCTGTAGCAATCGTTACCGTGGTATTCTCATGGTGATTTTCTATTTCCCTCATTTTTTTCTACATCATTAATTGGAATTCTTCTGTAAGGAACAGTTGTTCCTTCTCCTTTATTTATTTAATCATTTATATCAGTGTGGACTCATGGATAATAATTCTATTCTTCATGTTATAATATGATGCTATCATTTGTTTTGTTGATCAAATTATTCCAGCTTTGGCCACTCGGAGCTCTTTCAGTGTACTTCTATGTCCTTTTGACATGCTCCTATCTCTTTTCTTTTCTTTCTTTTTTTTTTTTTCTTTTTTTGTCTCCATACCCACGGCATATGGAGGTTCCCAGTCTAGGGGTCTAATCGGAGCTGTAGCTGCCAGCCTACACCACAGCCACAGCAATGCCAGATCCAAGCCGTGTCTGCAGCCTGCACCACAGTTCATGGCAACTCCGGATCCTTAACCCACTGAGCGAGGCCAGGAATTGGCCCCGAAACCTCATGGTTCCTAGTTGGATTTGATTCCTCTGCGCCACAATGGGAACTCCTGCTTTTCTTTTTTTTTGAGGGGAGCCCTTCCTTACCTTACATACAGTATGTATGCAATTTTACATACTGTACATGTGATTTTTATGTAAACAATAGACACTGTCATCTTTTCATTAAATGTTTATTATTTTCTTCCTCAGTTGACATTTTAACTTTTCCCCCCTTCTTATCATCCAAACATTATGAATATCCTAAAGTACATTGAAATGTCAAGGTGTGAAAAACACATTGAGCAGGGAGAGAGTATGAGACCTAGGTGGACGGGGCTTGCTTCCCTATTTCTTCCTTTATTTATGGTCACAGGCAAGTTGCCCAACCTCTCTGAGTCTCAGTTTACTCATCTGTAAAATGGTGATGATAACAATAATAGTTACCTTGTGGAGTCATAAAGATTAGATGAGTTAAGTGTTGTAAGATGAAGAAGTACCTTTTTATTTAAAGTTTATATAGGAGTTACCATTGTGGCTCAGTGGATTAAGAACCCAACATAGTGTCCATGAGGATGTGGGTTCGATCCCTGACTTTGTTCAGTGGGTTAAGGATCCAGCATTGCCATGAACTGCAGCATAGGTCGAAGATGCAGCTTGGATCCAGCGTTGCTCTGGCTGCATCATAAGCCAGCAGCTGAAGCTCCAATTCAGCCCCTAGCCCGGGAATGTCTGTATGCTGCAGGTGCAGCAATAAAAAGAAAAAAAAAGGAGTTCCCATTGTGGCGCAGTGGTTAACGAATCCGACTAGGAACCATGAGGTTGAGGGTTCGGTCCCTGCCCTTGCTCAATGGGTTAAGGATCCGGCGTTGCCGTGAGCTGTGGTGTAGGTTGCAGACGAGGCTCGGATCCTGCATTGCTGTGGCTCTGGCGTAAGCCGGTGGCTACAGCTCCGATTCGACCCCTAGCCTGGGAACCTCCATATGCCGCGGGAGCGACCCAAGAAATGGCAAAAAGACAAAAAAAAAAAAAAAAAAGAAATATCATATTTTTGGAGTTCCCATCTTGGTGAAGTGGAACCATGAGGTTGCAGGTTCAATCCCTGGCCTTGGTCAGTGGATTAAGGATCTGGCACAGTGATGAGCTGTGGTGTAGGTCACAGAGGCAGCTCAGATCCTGAGTTGCTGTGGCTCTGGCGTAGGCCGATGGCTACAGCTCCGATTAGACCCCTAGCCTGGGAACCTCGATATGCCGCGGTGCGACCCTAAAAAGACAGAAAACAAAACAAAACAAATAAAATAAAATAAAATAAAATGAGTTCCTGTCATGGCACAGTGGTTAACGAATCCGACTAAGAACCATGAGGTTGCGGATTCGATCCCTGGCCTTGCTCAGTGGGTTAAGGATTCAGTGTTGCTGTGAGCTGTGGTGTAGTTTGTAGACGCGGCTCAGATCCCCCATTGCTGTGGCTCTGGAGTAGGCCAGCAGCTACAGCTCTGATTTGACCCCTAGCCTGGGAACCTCCATATGCCACGGGAGCAGCCCTAGAAAAGGCAAAAAGACAAAAATAAATAAAATAAAATAAAATAAAATAAACTTTATATAAAGGTTATAGAGTTGTCTCTGAGTCATAGTACAAGGGCACTTTATCCTTTCCTTTTAATTATTTAGTAATGATTGTTAAGAAAATGTTTTTATGATTACACAGAGAGGTCCATTCAAAGGAGAATAATGAACAATTGAAGTTGTACTAGCCAAAAAGTGAGCCTGGAACCAGATTAATGTATTTACTCAGATGCAGTTTCATTTCTATAACTCTATTCATTCAGAAAACACGAGGATTATACTAGTAATAAGCATGACCCCCCCATCTTTCAGACAGAAAATGAAGGCTTTGTTCCTATTAATATAAAATAGTGTCAGAATCAAATTATTTTTTTCTCCAGAGCCATGCAATATGTTTCCTCAACCAATATAAACCATCGAATGGTAGCAATTCAAGTTATGGAGTCTGGTTGTTTTCTCAGAGTGATCACCCACCTTGTTCATCAGTCAGTGAGATTAATGGAGCACCCATCACATACAAAGAATACCCACTGTGGGCACCATTCAGAAAGTAACAGCCTTAGCACCTGCCCTTGCCCAGAATGAAACCTACTCCATCATTTCTGGAACCTGAAGCTAAAAAAGGAAATAGTTTTGACATGACTTTCTCAAATCAAGTTGGAATCTAAAACTTAAGAGAATACATACAATGTGCCTACAGGGAAACTTATATAGGTGCCAGAAAGGTCAGAGTGAACTGAAAGATCAATGGAGAAGTGCTTTGTTTTCTCTTTTTTTATGGCCCATTTTCTTATTTGGATCTCTTTTTTTATCCAATGTTTCATTGTCTACTTCAAACTTTAATGTTCGACTCGACCCAATTCTTGATGGACAGAGAATGACACCACAGATCAAATAAGTGTTTTATGGTACAATGTTTGAAAGAAATTCACATAGTACAGCATTAATCCTTTAAAAGCTATTTATTAGCAGCACATAGTGCCCCTTTATAGTTTAGCAAATCTAAAATTATCCAGTAGTATACCAACTAATTTTTTGTTTATAGTAAACTAAAAATTTGGATCTATTGAAAACCTCCGGCTTCTGATTCTAGTTTCACTCTGGGCTCTTTTCCCTCCTCCATGGAGTCTTAGCTATAGCAGTTGGTTTTGTTTTTTTATTTTTATTTTTTGTCTCTTTAGGGCTGCACCCATGGCATATGAAGATTTCTAGGCTAGGGGCTGAATTGGCGGTTTAGCCACTGGCCCACACCACAGCCACAGCAATGCCAGATCCAAGCCACATCTATGACCCACACCACAGCTTAAGGCAACGCCGGATCCTTAACCCACTGAATAAGGCCAGGGATCAAGCCTGCATCCTCATGGATGCTGGTCAGATTCATTTCCGCCGAGCCACAACAGGAACTCCCAACAGTTGGTTTTAAAAGGATCTGCAGCATTATCTAGAAAAGCAAAGAACACAGATCAGGAACCCAAACTGATTTACCACCCAGTAGTCAGAGCCTTTCCTCTAGACTTCAGCTCTTGTTTCATATTTCTTGAATTTAAAAAAAAATCATTTTCAGCCCCAAAAGTGAAGAATTTGAATGTCAAGTTCTCAAATTTAATATGATTGCTGCATATTTGCCTAAAACAGAAAAGTAGCCAATAGTTCACCCCTTCCTTGACTTTTATAGCCATAACCAGGCTGCACTATGATGTTTCAGCACTAAGTGGAGCCAGATGCCCAACTGCCTTAAAACTTAAAAATCAGCAAAGAGCACAGCTCCCTTAACCTGAAAACCTGACTTTGTTGTGGGGGTTACAAATGGACAGAACTGGAGTTCTGGAGAATAATCTATTTAGAATATTTAAATGCTCAAGGCTCAGGGGACGGACATCAGATGAACAATTCATTTAGCTCATCTCACATAGATTAAAGGAAATGGATCAAATAAACACAAAACACATTGTTTGTGCATCATTATTCCCACTCCCTCTGCCCTTTGTTGCAAGTTCTACAAGACAGGGACCTAGCCTTTGGTGTTCAGATTCTGATCTGCACGATTAGAATGGGCCCATTTAGGGAAGAGCTCTGATAACAGGAATATTTGTGATAGGGTTTGGGTGATGCTTTTGCAATTAGCTATGTATTTTGTATGGGGACAGACTTGCCCAGGACAGAGTATTGGGTTGTGAGAGTGGGAGCCAGTCGTGGGGTGAGTATCTATAGAGGACCAAGGAGGAGTAATAGAGCCACAGACCAATTTTATCTAGAAACTCAGCATAGGCTAAGCAAACCATCTAATTCTGAGATTCTAAGTATAAAAGAGATGAGCTTCTTATAATCATTCTACTCCTTTTGCCTTTTGTCTTAGTTTTCTTGTCTGTGAAAAAAGAATAAGAATGCTTATTTCCACTTCCACTTCTGTTTCAGAGACATGACAGAGGGGGTTACAAGGTTTAAAAATCCCTATTTTCAGTTTCTAGAAAGTCTACGCAGACTTTATTTTATGGGTGAGGAACTTGGTGTGATATGCCATTTTAAAGTCAACTGCACGTGGAATCTAAAAAATGAAACAAAGGAATGAATAATACAAAACAGAAACGGACTCACAGATATAGAGAGCAAACTAGTGGTTACCAGTGGGGAGAGGGAAAAAGGTAGGGGCAAGATAGGAGTAAGGGATTAAGAGGTACAAACTACCATAAATATAGTATAGTAGTAAGTAAGACAATAAGCTATAAGGATGTATTGTACAACACAGGGAATATAGCCAATATTTTACAAAAACTTTAAATGAAGTATAACCTACAAAATATTGAATCACTATGTTGTACAATTGAAACTAATATAACATTTGTAAATCAACTATACTTCAATTAGAAATTAAATTAAATTAAAAATAAATACGTCAAGGGTCTTTTGGAAGCCCAGTACTGAGCTTGTCCTTACAGAATGACTGATGCACTGAATGGACAAAGTACTACTTGATGCCCTACCATCCTACTTCCCTTTATTTACTCCTTTATTCGATGAACATTTATGGGTCCCTACTTTATGTCAGGCATTGTGTTTGGCATTGGGAAGCCAGCAAAGAAAATCTTTATCTCTTCTCACAGGAGCTTGTCTTCTATGTGAGGAGACCAATAAATATGTTAACAATTGTAGGAGAATGCAGCAGGTGCTATGATATGGTGGGAATGGGGTTCTGTGGGGACATAGTTTTACTCAGACTGGGGTCAGAGAAGGCCTTGAAAAGGCTGTGGCATTTGAGTTGAACCTTGGAGAATATAAACAGATAACCAGGTAGAAAATCTCAAAGGCACGATATAGCCCACCAGTAGCAGTATCTAATAATAAGCTATAACTCTAATAAGCTAGATTGAGTAGTATAAAACAAACTTGCCTTGAAATGTATCACAAGAACTCACAGTGAGATCCTGTTTGTCCTTTTCCATTTGACTTATGAAAGGAGGAGCTTCTCTGGATGTTCTCTTCCAACTTAAGGTTGGGAGGAGTAGGGTAACTATCTATGGCCAAGTGCCTAATGGCAGCAGAGAGAACTGACCTTGCTAACACTATTAGCTCTGGTCCTTTTTCTCTTCTTTCACTGTCAGTCTACTAAAATATGTGGTCCATACTCACGGTGCTACCTCCTCCTCTCCTATTCCCTTAGTAACTTCTTGAACTTTGACTTCCATCCCTGAGAGTGCTTTCTATAAGACAATGGGTATTCTTTTTTTCTGTTGTTTTCTTAATATTCTCTTTGCAGCAACATCTATCCTGCTGACCACACTCTCTGATGGACAAGCCTCTCTTTAGTGTCTTTTGATGGTTCACCGCTCTATTTCCTCTGTCAGCAAGCCTTCCTCTTTTTGTCTCCACTTGTGTGTGCTTCTAAAGCTTTGTCCTTGACCCTGCTTTATCCTCATTCCCTTGCTCATTTTTATGCCTTCCCATTCCTCTCTACCTTTCCCCAAATTCTAAGACTTAAACTTTAACCCATGCTTAGTCTAAAAGACAGATTAAAAGCATGGATTCTGGGAGTTCCCACTGTGGCACAACAGGATTGGCAGTGTCCCTGCAATGCCAGGATGCAGGTTCAATTCCCAGCCCAGCACAGTGGGTTAAGGATCTGGCATTGCTGCAGTTGTGGCATAGGTTGCACCTGTGGCTCGGATCTGATCCCTGGCCCCAGGGAACTCCATATACCACAGAGCAGCCAAAAAAAAAAAAAAAAAAAAAAAAAAGGCATGGATTCTAGTGTCAGAACGCCTGAGTTCAAATTCTGGTTCTGCCCTTACTGACAGTGTCACCTAATTTCCCTGTTGGTAAAATGGGGATAAAAATAGAACCTAATTTTGTTGGATTGTTGGAGGATTAAATAGGCTTATGCAATATGCATAAAATAGTGCCTGTTACATAGTAACTGCTACATAAGTATTAACTATCATTATTGTTAGGTTCTAGATCAGTTTTTTTTAATATGTTCTTAGTATATCTCCACTCACATGTCCCTTGAATCTATTTCTTTCTTTCAATTCCTGCAGCTTCTTTCTTCTCCTTGTAGCTAAGTGGCTAAGAATATGGTCATTTGAGTCAAATATGGGTTAGTAAATACTAACTTCTACTTCTTACCAACCATATAACCATCTGCTTTATCTCTCCAAGCCTCCATCTCCTCATCTGTATCTGTGTCATAGGATTGCTGCGAGAAATAAATGAGTAATATATGTGAGCAAGATGATAAAACAAAGTAAACAATTAACAAATGGTAGTTATCCCACTGTTGTTAGCATCAGATCTGCATTTATCACAAATACGTCATCCACAAGATAGCCTCAGGCTGCTCCAACCACAGTGTACCTCCCTCTTCTGAACTTTTGTAGCCACTTACTTGACAGTTAGCTTATCTCACTGTGTATTTTCATTTATCATTTTTCAAATATGTCTTCTCTTCCTGGTTTAAGTGTAAGCTCTTGAAGATAGGGAGCTTGTCTTACACCTCCTGTAGCTTTAGCATCTAGCCCTGTGTTTGGTGAGTAAATGGACAATCCATATTCTCTTCAAATTTCAAACGTCCGATTTGGAGCTGATTATCTGTTCCCCTTTTCAATTCCCCCGACTCTCTGTTAAGAACCACCTTTATTTCTAATCTTCTAGTTCAGAAATCTTTGACATCTCTCATGAATTTATTACATACAAAAATATCACTGAGTTCTGCATGTGCCTGGCCCAGTGCTATCACACGGCACTTGCTCAAAAAAAATGTTGAATTATGATTGAATCAAAATACAATTACTAAATTTTATTTTTATATGTTTTAGATTTGCCTCTTTACTTTATCTCTAATGATAGCCCCCCTAGTCCAAATCCTCATTGACTGTGGCCAGAGTATTGAAATAACTTTCTATCTGGCTCCCTGACTTTCTTCCTTTAATTTTAATATAGTTTACCTGTTACTGCTAAACAAATATTCCTAAATTACTATTTCTGTGCACAAATATTACCTCATTTGAATCTCACAACAACACTTTGAGGATGGTTTCTCTACTTTTGTGGAATCAGCTGATCCTCTGTGGCTAGTTTTTACTACTTATGTCAGTATTTTGGTTTCACTCTACTTATGCAAGTATTTTCTCTCACCAATATCCTCATAAACTCCATGCTTCACCCTAAGCTTCTGTACTAGTTCTACATATTTTCCTTTATACCCACCCCCGATGTTACTCCAGAAAATAAAATCCAGCTTTAATGAAAGTCTCAATCATGAGACATCTTTATCTTCTTTTTTTTAAACTTCTAAATTTTCCCAGCTTGGTGGGAATGTACATTGGTACAACCGCTATGGAAAACAGTATGGAGGTACCTCAGAAAACTAAATAAAGAACTATCATATGACCCAGAAATCCCACTCTAGGGCATATATCTGGACAAAACTTTCCGTGAAAAAGATATATGCGCCCTTGTGTTCATTGTGGTAAGACATAGAAACAAACTAAATGTCCATTGGCAGATAAATGGATTAAGATGTGATATACATACTCAATGGAATACTACTCAGTCATAAAAAAGACAAACTAATGCCATTTGCAGCAACATGGTTAGATCTAGAGACTCTCATACTAAGTGAAGTAAGCCAGAAACAAAAAGGACAAAAACCATTTGATATCACTTATATCTGGAATCTAATATATTAGATTAGAACACTGTAAACCAACTGTAATGGAAAAAATAAAAATCATTAATTAAAATAGAGAAAGAAGGAGTTCCCATTGTGGCTCAGTGGTTAATGAATCCGACTAGGAACCATGAGTTTGCGGGTTCAATCCCTGGCCTCACTCAGTGGGTTAAGGATCCAGCGTTGCCATGAGCTGTGGTGTAGGTCACAGATGAGCTCGGATCCTGTGTTGCTATGGCTGTTGCGTAGGCTAGTGGCTACTGCTCCGATTCAACCCCTAACCTGGGAACCTCCATATGCTGTGGGTGTGGCCCTGGAAAAAGACAAAAAAAGACAAAAAAAAAAAAAAAAGAAGAAATAAAGAAAAAATAAATTTACCTATCTTTAAAAAAGAAAACAGAGTCCCATCATGAAACTTTCTTGGACTGTTGTAACCTTCAGTTATTTCTTTCTTCTCCATATAACTCCCTTGTAAACATACATATCCTTCATATAAAGTGTCATTATATTTACCATATAAGTATTTACTCCTATTTATTCTTGTATAATTGTTTTATGTAGGTTAGTTAGTATGGTCTGCCTATTTGTATATTAAATCTATAAGAGAAGAGTACATGAGTTATGAGTCTTTGTACATTCTTTTGTGTATAAGTGAGTGAAGTACATAGTAGGAACTCTAAAACACTTGGTCGATTAATATTGTAGAAGCTAATCTGATGAAGTTGGTGTTTTGGGGAACACACTCTTCTCAAATCTTGATCCAAGATAAGATATATGATGTTTCCAAACAATTTAATCAAATGCCAAATTATATTGTCTCTCACATATTGACTAGAAGGTAAAATGTCACCATATCATTTAATAAAATAGAATTTGCCATTGAAAGCTTTCTCCCAGATATACCTTTTTTTTATTAATGTGATACCTAAAATAAGTTTCATAAAAAGGAATAAAAAATTACAGAAACCAAACACCATGTAAAGTTTCTGTTTCTAAATGCCAGCTCAGCAAGTAAACTCCAGGATGTTCTTTTCAATCCTTTCAACACTAATACCATGGAGAGTTCATGGCTGCTCTCCTACAAAATGTACCCAGGGTCTGGTCATGCCAAGGCATTAGAATTTAGAGCAATCTGTTAGATCCAACAGGAGTGCTACTTGGTGGGTTTTCTTGCATGCTAAGAAGGGCATTCAGCCATGAAAAACAAAACAAAACAAATCAAGCAAACAAACAACAAAAATCCAGAGACTCTGAAGTGTTTTCCTTTTAAATCCTGGTAGAAATCTGAGGTTCTGGGTCTTGGCATAGTGTGCTGCACTATTCTATTCAGCTCTGCCTTAGAAAATAGTGCATGTGTGTGTAGGGGCAGAGGAAGTTTAGACACTGTCCTTTTTCATGCTATCCTCTATCTCTTCTTGAGTGTGTGGACAATTACCTGGACAAGTGTTCCTATGCTTAAGTAATCCTGATCTCACCTTCATGGTTTTTGCCAGCTATTTTTCCTATTAATTGATTATTTTGACTTACATACATTTACCTAAAAAGAAAAAAAGACTCTGTATCACTCCTGAAAATAAAAAAATCTGTTTCTATTATCATAAGTAGAATGAAACCATGAAACAAAACCTTTTCATCAAATTCCAGCTAGATACCTTTGGCCTCTGAGCCCAAAACTTGACTCACTCTTTGTTATAAAGGAAGATTACTAGATAGTAGAAAGGTATTAAGACATATTGACATTAAAATGAGATTTTTTTGTTTTTAAAAGAGAAGTGAAAGGAAAATAATTTTCTCACTGCTCAAGTTAGTCAAGATGTCCTCATTGTATATGACCTAAAATTATTTCCAGCATGCCACACCTTGGGAAACACTAGACTAGGAGAAAATTTAAATTGAATCACTTAAAAAAAAAACTGAGGAAGAATCCCCAAAAGGATGTATCCTTATGCTATCAAAGACTGTCATACCCTTGTGTTTTCAAACTCATAAAGCACAATTTTGGTAGTATTCATTTTTATTCAGAATCTCTCATTACAAAGTTTAGAGCCTATAAAATGTACCTACATCACCTTTTCAGAAAACTCAAAGAAAGTTCATGAAGGTCATCTATCTACTTAGAAGTTAACAAATATAATAGTTATGAAGCTAGAGAACAAAACCTTGGCTTGTAAGTCCACAACAAGCAGAAGGGAAACAAGGGAGAAATATTTTAGTCTTTTATTTTATTTTTTAATTATTTGATGAATTTTATTACATTTATAGGTGTACAACAATCATTACAACCAAATTTTGTAGCATTTCCATCCCACCCCCCGAACTGTCTCCTTTGGGAACCATAAGTTTTTCAAAGTCTGTGAGTCAGTTCTATTTTGCAAAGAAGTTCATCGTGTCCTTTTTTTAGATTCCACATGTCAGTGATAGCATTTGATGATGGTGTCTCATTGTCTGACTGACTTCACTTAGCATGATAATTTCTAAGTCCATCCATTTTTGCTGCAAATGCCATTATTTTTTTCCCTTTTAATGGCTGAGTAATATTCCATTGTGTATATGTCTTGATCCACTCCTCTGTCAATGGGCATTTAGGTTGTTTCCATGTCTTGACTATTGTATATAGTGCTGCAATAAACACTGGAGTACATGTGTATTTTTGAGCCATGGTTTTCTCTGGATAGATGCCCAGGAGTGGGATTGCTGGATCAAATGGTAGTTCTATTTTTAGTTTTCTGAGGAATCTCCATACTGCTTTCCACAGTGGTTGCATCAATTTACATTCCCGCCAATAGTGTAGTAGGGTTCCTTTTTCTCCACACTCTCTCCAGCACTTATTGTTTGTAAACTTTTGGATGATGGCCATTCTGGCTGGTGTAAGGTGGTACCTCATAATGGTTTTGATTTGCATTTCTCTAATAAGGAGTGATGTCGAACATTTTTTTCATGTGTTTTTTTGCCATCTGTATGTTTGCTTTGGAGAATTGTATGTTTAGATCTTCTGCCCATTTTTTGATGGTTTTTTTTTTTTTTTTTTTTTTTTAGTATGGAGCTGCAGAAGGTGTTTATAAATTTTGGAGATTAATCCCATGTCAGTCAATTCATTTGCATTTGGTGGGTTGTCTTTTTGTTTTGTTTAGGGTTTCCTTTGCTGTGCAGAAACTTTTAAGTTTAATTAAGTCCCATTGGTTTATTTTTGTTTTTATTGTCAATACTCTAAGAGGTGGGTCTGAGAGAATGTTACTGTCGTTTATGTCAGAGAGTGTCTGGCCTATGTTTTCCTCTAAGACTATTGTAGTATCTAGTCTTTTACCTAAGTCTTTAATCCATTTTGAGTTTATTTTTGTGTATGGTGTTAGGGAGTGTTCTAATTTCATTCTTTTACATGTGGCTGAACAGTTTTCCCAGCACCATTTATTGAAGGGACATTCTTTTCTCCATTGCATATTCTTGCCTCCATTGTCATAGATTAGCTGACTGCAGGTGTGTGGCTTTAGTTATGAGATTTCTATCCTGTTCCACTGATCTATATTTCTGTCTTTGTGCCAGTACCATATGGTTTTGATGACTGCAGCTTTGTAGTATAGTCTGAGGTCTGGGAGCCTGATTCCTCCAGCTCCGCTTTTCTTTCTCAAGATGTCTTTGGCTATTCTGGATCTTTTGTGCTTCCAAACAAACTTTAAAATATTTTGTTTGAGTTCTGTGAAAAGCGTCATTGGTAATTTGAAAGGGATTGCATTGAATCTGTAGATTTCCTTGGGTAGTATAGTCATTTTGATAATATTGACTCTTCCAGTCCAAGGGCATGGTCTTTCCATCTGTTTGTGTCATCTTTGATTTGTTTCATCAGTGTCTTATAGTTTTCAGAGTACAGGTCTTTTGTCTCTTTAGGTAGGTTTACTCCTAGGTATTTCATTCTTTTTGATGTGATGGTAAATGGGATTCCTTCCCTAATTTATCTTTCTGATCTTTCATTTTTAGTATATAGAAATGCAGTTGATTTCTGTGTATTAATTTTGTATCCTGCGACTTTGCCAAATTCATGGATGAGCTCTAACAGTTTTCTGGTAGAGTCTTTACGATTCTCTAGGTATAGTGTCATGTCATCTGCAAGTAGTGATAGTTTTACTTCTTCCTTTCCAATTTGGATTCCGTTTATTTCTTCTACTTCTCTGATTGCTGTGGCTAGGACTTCCAAAACTATGTTGAATAGTAATGGCAAGAGCAGACATCCTTGTCTTGTTCCTGATCTCAGTGGGAATTCTTTCATCTTTTCATCGTTGAGAATGATGAGCTGTGGGTTGGTCATATATGGCCTTTATTGTGTTGAGGTAGTTTCCCTCTATGCCCAGTTTCTGAAGAGTTTTTATCAGAAATGGGTGTTGGATTTTGTCAAGGGCTTTTTCTGCATCTATTGAGAGGATCATATGGTTTTTATTCTTCAGTTTGTTAATGTGGTGTATCACACTGATCGATTTGCAGATATTGAAGAATCCCTGCATCCCTGGGATAAATCACACTTGATCATGATGTATAATCCTTTTAATGTATTGTTGGATCGGTTTGCTAGTATTTTGTTGAGGGTTTTTGCATCGATGTTCATCAGTGAAATTGGCCTGTAGTTTTCTTTTGTTGTGGTATCTTTGTCCGGTTTTGGTATCAGGGTGATGGTGGCCTCATAGAATGAATTTGGGAGTATCCCTTCCTCTGCAATTTTTTGGAATAGTTTTAGAAGGATAGGTGTTAGCCCTTCTCTAAAAGTTTGATAGAATATGCCTGTGAAGCCTTCTGGTCCTGGACTTTTGTTTGTTGGAAGTTTTTTTGTTTTTTGTTTTTTTTTTTAAAGGCCAAAGTTGCGGCATATGGTATAGTTTCCAGGCTAGGGTTTTGTGTGTGTGTGTGTGTGTGTGTGTGTGTGTGTGTCTTTTTAGGGCCACACCTGCAGCATATGGAGGTTCCCAGGCTAGGAGTCTAATCAGAGCTGTTGTTGCCGGCCTATGCCAGAGCCACAGCAACTCAGGATCTGAGCTGCATCTGCGACCTACACCACAGTTCACAGCAATGCTGGATCCTTAACCCACTGAGCGAGTCCAGGGATCGAACCCACAACCTCATGGTTCCTTGTCAGATTAGTTTCTGCTGTGCCATGATGGGAACTCCTGTTGGAAGTTTTTTAATCTCAGTTTCCTTTTTGGTACTTGTGATTGGTCTGTTCATCTTTTCTATTTCATCTTGGTTTAGTCTTGGAAGATTGTACTTTTCTAACAATTTGTCCATTTCTTCTAGGTTTTCCACTTTATTGGTGTATAGTTGCATATAGTAGTCTCTTTGATCCTTTGTATTTCTGTGATGTCCGTTGTTACTTCTCCTTTTTCATTTCTAATTTTATTGATTTGAGTCCTCTCTCTTTTTTGCTTGATAAGTCTGGCTAGGAGTTTATCAATTTTGTTGATCTTTCAAAGAACCAGCTTTTCGTTTCATTGATCTTTTCTATGGTTTTCTTCATTTCTATTTCATTTATTTCTGTTCTGATCTTTATGATTTCTTTCCTTCTACTAACTTTAGGTCTTGTCTGTTCTTCTCTCTCTAGCTGCTTTAGATGTAAAGTTAGCTTGTTTATTTGAGCTTTTTCTTGTTTCCTGAGATGGGCTTATATTGCCATAAACTTTCCTCTTAGAATGGCTTTTGCTGCATCCCACATGTTTTGGAGTGTTGTATCTTTGTTGTCATTTGCTCTAGGTATTTTTAAATTTCCTCTTTGATTTCTTCAGTTTAGTAGCATGTTGTTGAGTCTCCAGTGTTTGTGTTTTTTGGAGTTTTTTTCCTTGTTTTTGATTTCCAGTTGTACAGTGTTGTGGTTGGAAAAGATGCTTGATATGATTTCAATTTTCTTAAAGTTACCAAGGTTTGATTTGTAGCCCAGGATGTGATCAATCTTAGAGAATATTCCGTGTGCACTTTAGAAGCATGTGTATTCAGCTGCTTTTGGATGGAATGTGCTGTAAATATCTATTAAGTCCATTTGGTCTAATGCTTTATTCAGGGCTTGTGTTTCCTTATGGATTTTTCTGTCTGGATGATCTGTCCATTGCTGTAATTGGAGTGTTAAAGTCCCCTACTATTATTATGTTATTGTCGATTTCTCCTTTTAAGGTTGTTAGCAGTTGCCTTATATATTATGGTGATCCTATGTTGGGTGAATAGATAATTAAAATTGTTACATCTTCTTCTTGGAGTTCCCGTCATGGCTCAGTGGTTAGCAAATCCAGCTAGGAAGCAGGAGGTTGCAGTTTTGATCCCTGGCCTTTCTCAGTGGGTTAAGGATCCGGTGTTGCTGTGAGCTGTGGTGCAGGTCACAGATGCAGTTCAGATCCTGCATTACTGTGGCTTTGGTGTAGGCTGACAACTACAGCTCTGATTAGACCCCTAGCCTGGGAACCCCCATATGCTGTGGGAGTGGCCCTAGAAAAGGCAAAAAGACAAAAAAATAAAAATAAAATAAAAGTAAAATAATAAAATAAAATTGTTATATCTTCTTCCTGAATTGATCATTATATAGTGTCCTTCCTTGTCTCTTAAAATATTCTTCATTTTAAGATCTATTTTGTCTGATATGAGTATTGCTACTCAGCTTTCTTTTGATTCCCATTTGCATGGAATATTTTCTTCCAGCCTCTCACTTTCAATTTGTATGTGTTCCTAGAAGTTAAGTGGGTCTCTTGAAGACAGCATATATATGGGTCTTGTTTTTGTATCCATTCAGACAGTCTATGTCTTTTGGTTGGGGCATTTAGTCTATTTATATTTAAGGTAATTATTTATATGTCTGTTCTTACTTCCATTGTATTAACTGTTTTGGATTTGGTTTTGTTGCTCTTTTTTCTTCCCTTCTTCTCTTGTTCTCTCCTCTTGTGGTTTGATGACTATCTTTAGTGTTGTATTTGAGTTGATTTTTCTTATTTGTGTGTGTATCAGTTGCAGATTTTTGGTTTGAATTTGCCCTGAAGTTTTTATATAGGAGTCTGTATATATACAGGAGATTGTTTTAAGTTGTTGGTCTCTTAATTACAAATGCATAGCCAGTGTCCTGCATTTGTACCCACCTATTATCATGATTTCTGATTTTGGTAGCATACTTGTGCGTGGATGATTTTGTATCTTCACTGTATATATGCCTTTACTGGTGAGCCTTGTCATTTGTGGTATTTTTGCTTCTGGTTGTGACCTTTTCTTTTTCACCTAGAAAAGTTTCTTTAGTATTTGTTGTAAAGCTGGTTTAGTGTTGCTGAATTCTCTTAGCTGTTGCTTATCTGTAAAGCTTTTGATTTCTCCTTCAAATCTGAACGAGTTTTGCTGGGTAAAGTAATCTTGGTTGGAGGTTTTTTCCTTTCATAATGTTAAGTATACGCCACTCCCTTCTGGCCTGCAGTTTCTGCTGAAAAATCAGCTGATAATCTTATCAGGGTTCCCTTGTATGTTATTTGTTTCTTTTCCCTAGCTGTTTCAATATTTTCTCTTTGTCTTTAATTTTGGTCAGTTTGATTAATATGTGTTTCAGGATATTCCTCCTTGGGCTTATTTTATATAGTACTCATTGTGCTTCCTGGTTTGAGTGAGTGATTCCTTTACCGTGTTAGGGAAGTTTTCAGCTATTATCTCTTTGAATATTTTTCTGTCCCTTTCTCTCTCTCTTCTCCTTCTGGCACTCCCATAATACGGATGTTGGTGCATTTAACATTGTCCCAGAGTTCTCTCAGATTCTCTTCATTTCTTTTCAATCTTTTTTCTCTTCCACATCAGTGATTTCCACTAATCAGTTCTCCACCTTGCTTATTCATTCTTCTGACTCCTGTATTCTGCTGTTGTTTGCTTCTAGTGAATTTTTTATTTCAGTTATTGTATTTTGCATCTCTTCTTGCTTAAGTTTTATATTTTGTATTTCTCTGCTCAGTGTTTCTTGTAAATTATCAATCTTTGCCTTCAGTTTATTTCCAATGTCTTGCATCATCTTCAGCATCAAGAATCTAAAGTCTTTTTCTTGGAGGCTGAGAATCTCAATCACTTAGCTGTTTTTCTGGGATTTTTCCTTTTTCCCTTATCTGAGTTATAGTTCTCTGTCTTTTCATTTTTATAGGTTTCTGGTGTGGTGTCCTTTTTTGCAGACAGTAGAGTTGTAGCCTCTCTTACTTTTGGTGTCTTCCTTCCCCTCTTGGGGCTTGCTGTAGGCTTCCTGATGGGAGGGACTTGTAAGTGAGGCTGATGCCTATTCCTCTGGTGGGTGGGGCTTTGTCTCTGGCTGAGTTTAGAGGCGCTGTCTGCCTGGGAGTTTTTAGGCAGCCCATTTACTGATCAGGTGGGACTGTGATCCCACTCGGATTATTGTTTGGCCTGGGGCTTCTCAGCACTGATGGGTGGGGCCAGCCTTTCCCAAAATGGCCGCCTCCAGAGAAAGGTACACTGATGAATATTCCCAAGAGCTTTGCCTCCAATGCCCTTCCCCCACAACAATCTACAGTCACCCCCTGTTTTCCCAGGAGATCCTCCAAGAACTGCAGTCAGGTTTGACCCAGATTTGTATGGAGACTTTGCTTTGCCCTGGGACCCAGTGCACATGAAAGTCTGTGTGTGCCTATCAAGAATGGGTCTCAATTTTCCCCAGTCCTGTGGAGCTCTTGCACACAAGCCCACTGGCCTCCAATGCCAGATACACCAGGGGCTCTTTCTCCTAATGCCAAATCAGATCCCCAGGTGTGGGGATTTGACGTGGGGCTAAGAACTCTCACTCCTGTAATTAAGTCTCTGTAATACAGTTACTTTCTGTCTGTGGGCTTCCCACCTGGGAGGTTTGGGGTTGCTTATACTGTGTAGTCACCCCTCCTACCTTATGGGCCTCCTCTTTGTCTTACAGAGTAGGATATCATTTTGAAAGTTTCCAGTCCATTTGTTTGAAGGTTGCTCAGCATTTGGTTATAATTTTGTTGTTTTTATGAGAGAAGTTGAGCTCCAATCTTTATATTCTGCCATCTTAATCCCATCTCCTCAATTTTAGGATTTTAATAGAGCAATTAAGAAAAGATAAGAAGGAGGAAAGAAGTGCATCTGGAAACATAGGTAGATCCAAGTAAGTTTTCTATTATTTTTTTAAAGGAATTTTCAAAGTAAGATAATCAACTGTCCTTGTGTTCCTGAGATGGGGGATTTCCTGGGACATATGACTTGTATAATTGGGAAAGTCCTGGCAAACTGAGAGGAGCTGGTCACCCTCTTTCAAAAGTTTCCCTCAAGAAAACATAATAAACAACAGAGAAGTAAAAGTTTTCCTCCTGTGGTTGAAGGAGAATGTATGAGATTATATCTAAAGAACATCTGATAGATTTTGCCTTTCTCAGAGCAGAAATCACTTTGGGAATATTATTAAGTATCAAGCCATTTTCCTAAAATTATAGTTCAATTTTATTGAATAATTACCTGGAATTTAATGGAAGGCACAAGTATCCTCTTCTAACACTTTCCCCCCTGTTTGCTATTAGTCATCTAAGTGCTAAGTGTCACTCACATAGGAATCCTTCTAGAGATTTTGGGGCATTATGTGTATATGGTTGAAATTAAGTAGCCAAAGGCATTTGAATAGGAAAACCCTTCTTCATGCCACTGTCTTTTCACAAATCATCTACTTGTCTCTGGAACTCTTGCCACTTGATTTTTAAGACAATGTCATTAAATTAATCAGTCACTGATATGCCTTCTCTGTGCAATTTAATTCTAAATTTTGCTAATTTAAGTCTAAGATCTTATAAACCACATGTAAAACAGAGTTATACATTTCTACTACTTTGTGGAAAATCAAGATTTAGGGTTTTTCCACATCTATACCTTGTATACATTTTCTATAAGGAATGACTACCATGAAAAAAATTTTTATATACCATGGGATTTTTTTTCTTTTTTGGCCTCCCCAAGGCATATGGAATCAGATCCAAGCAACCTAAGCTGCAACTGCAGCAATGCCAGATCCTTAACCCTCTGTGCTGAACTGGGGATCAAACCTTCGTTCTATCACTCCCAAGTCACTGCTGATCCCATTGTGCCACAGTAGGAACTCCTATCATGGGATTTTTAATTGCACATTTTTCAAGCCTCTCTCATTAAAACTCTAACAGAATTTTCTATGTGGAAAATACAATAGCATATGAATAGTCCACAATTCACTACATAGTGATATCATTTCTTCCTAATGGCATTCTTCTCATTGATTTATTGCATTATTAAAAAAAATTAGTGGCGTTCCCATTGTGGTGCAGTGGAAACGAATCTGACTAGGAACCATGAGGTTGTGGGTTCAATCCATGGCCTCGCTCAGCAGGTTAAAGATCTGGCGTTGCCATGAGCTGTGGTGTAGGTCACAGACGAGGCTCAGATCCTTCACTGCTGTGGCTGTGGTGTAGGCTGGCAGCTATAGCTCCAATTCAACCCCTAGCCTGGGAATCTCCATATGCCAAAGGTGCAGCCCTGAAAAGCCAAAAAGAAAATAGTGAACACCTTCTCTTGGCCAGACATTGTAGTGTGAACTTCAGGTACAGGAACAAAACAAAATCCCTGCCTACATGGAGCTCATGTTCTGGTGCCTTTGAAACATTTAAAATGGGGAGAATTGGGGAAAAAATGTTTTTAAGGCATGAAGCTCTGACTACTTAGGGGAAAAGGATTAGCTAGCCAAACAGATCTTAGCTATTTTTAGTCTTCAAGCTTTGGGGATCAAAGGAAAGGAAATCAGAATAGTTTAGGACAAGGTTTTCTACTGGAATAGAATTAGAATAAAAAGAAAATGAAAAGCTAGAATCTCTGCTCTTTCCATCTTTCTTGGAGTAGAATTCCACAAAAAGCAATCTTGTGATGTGGACATAAGGTTACTTTCTCTTTTCCCTGAATCTTTTCTAAAGTTCTTGATAAACAACCTCGGTTTCTTTCTCTTTTTTTAAAGTTTCATTATTTATCAACTATACACCTTCAACTTTGCTTTTTTGGGTAAGCTGCTGTGTCCATAAAATTTTTGAGAATATCAAGAATTTTACTGGGCCAGATTTTTCAAAGAGATTTTTATTTTCTTTCTGTTGGTATAGTGCCTGACCTCTGAATAAAAAAAGAAAAGGAAATTATAGATCATTTTAAGATTCTTTTGGCAAGGAACACAAAAACTATTATAAACAATGATAATATAAGATATTTATTAATTATCAACTACATACAGGAAATTAAAGAGAGTAGAAAAGATAAGTAAGGCACAGTCCTTGCATTAAAGAAATTACCACTATAATGTCAGGTGCTAGGAACTAACAAAAATATTCAGGAGGATTCTAGAGTAGACAAATTATTGTCTCATTTTTCCTTCCTAACAGAACTCTGATTTTGACCAAGAGTTTGCCTTTCCATATGCCTCAGAAGAAACAAATCCAGCTCTGTATTGGAGACTTGAATAATCTAAAATGATCAAGGTAATCCCTCCCCTTTTCACACAGTTGGCCTGAAAAGAGGTGTGTGAACTAGCGCTAACAAGTCATAGATGTTTGTTGGAAGCGAAGCTGCTAGAAAAGGAAGTTCATGGATCTGGCTAGAAGTTAAGAGGTAGAATGTAGCCTCAATAGTTTGTCAACTATAATAAGACCGAGGAAGAAGGAAAGGTAACCTCAGAATGGAATTGATATTAAGAGAAGCTAGAAGACAGATGGAAAAAAGCTTGAGTTCTTCATCACACAATTATTCCACTGGGTTAACCAACTGTGAAAACTTCTCCCACATGACTCTGGCTTTCCAGTTTTGTGAGCCAATGTGCTTTCTATCAGGTTGAGGTTATTTACAGAGAACATCCAACTTGGATACAGGTTCTAACTTTCAAAGACTTTTTTTTTTTTTTTTTAGGTTGATTCTAAATTTATTTAATGCATATGTGCACTTGGACAAGATTAAAGCCTTTAGATACTCTATGCCTCAGTGTTTTCATTTGTAAAACACAAGTTCTCACTATTTTTTTTTTTATTTTCCCACTGTACAGCAAGGGGGTCAGGTTATCCTTAGATGTATACATTACAATTACAGTTTTTCCCCCCACCCTTTCTTCTGTTGCAACATGAATATCTAGACATAGTTCTCAATGCTATTCAGCAGGATCTCCTTGTAAATCTATTCTAAGTTGTGTCTGATAAACCCAAGCTCCCGATCCCTCCCACTCCCTCCCCCTCCCATCAGGCTACCACAAGTCTCTTCTCCAAGTCCATGATTTTCTTTTCTGAGGAGATGTTCATTTGTGCTGGATATTAGATTCCAGTTATAAATGATATCATATGGTGTTTGTCTTTGTCTTTCTGGCTCATTTCACTCAGGATGAGATTCTCTAGTTCCATCCATGTTGCTGCAAATGGCATTATGTCATTCTTTTTTATGGCTGAGTAGTATTCCATTGTGTATATATACCACCTCTTCCGAATCCAATCATCTGTCGATGGACATTTGGGTTGTTTCCAGCTCTTGGCTATTGTGAATAGTGCTGCAATGAACATGCGGGTGCATGTGTCTCTTTTAAGTAGAGTTTTGTCCGGATAGATGCCCAAGAGTGGGATTGCGGGGTCATATGGAAGGTCTATGTATAGATTTCTAAGGTATCTCCAAACTGTTCTCCATAGTGGCTGTACCAGTTTACATTCCCACCAGCAGTGCAGGAGGGTTCCCTTTTCTCCACAGCCCCTCCAGCACTTGTTATTTGTGCATTTATTAATGATGGTCATTCTGACTGGTGTGAGGTGGTATCTCATGGTAGTTTTGATTTGCATTTCTCTTATAATCAGCGAGGTTGAGCATTTTTTCATGTGTTTGTTGGCCATCTGTATATCTTCTTTGGAGAAATGTCTATTCAGGTCTTTTGCCCATTTTTCCATTGATTGATTGGCTTTTTTGCTGTTGGGTTGTATAACTTGCTTATATATTCTAGAGATTAAGTCCTTGTCCGTTGCATCATTTGAAACTATTTTCTCCCATTCTGTAAGTTGTCTTTTTGTTTTCTTTTGGGTTTCCTTTGCTGTGCAAAAGCTTTTCAGTTTGATGAGGTCCCATGGGTTTATTTTTGCTCTAATTTCTATTGCTTTGGGAGACTGAACTGAGAAAATATTCATAATGTTGATGTCAGAGAGTGTTTTGCCTATGTTTTCTTCTAGGAGTTTGATGGTGTCCTGTCGTATATTTAAGTCTTTCAGCCATTTGGAGTTTATTTTTGTGCATGGTGTGAGGGTGTGTTCTAGTTTCATTGCTTTGCATACAGCTGTCCAGGTTTCCCAGCAATGCTTGCTGAATAGACTTTCTTTTTCCCATTTTATGTTCTTGCCTCCCTTGTCAAAGATTAATTGACCATAGGTGTCAGGGTTAATTTCCGGATTCTCTATTCTGTTCCATTGGTCTGTCTGTCTGCTTTGGTACCAATACCACACTGTTTTGATGACTGTGGCTTTGTAGTATTTCTTGAAGTCTGGGAGAGTTATGCCTCCTGCTTGGTTTTTGTTTCTTAGGATTGCTTTGGCGATTCTGGGTCTTTTGTGGTTCCATATAAATGTTTGGCTTGTTTGTTCTAGTTCTGTGAAAAATGTCATGGGCAATTTGATAGGGATTGCATTGAATCTGTAGATTGCTTTGGGTAGTATGGCCATTTTTACAATATTGATTTTCCCAATCCAGGAACATGGAATATCTTTCCATTTCTTTACATCTTCTTTGATTTCTTTGATGAAAGTTTTATAGTTCTCGGCATATAGGTCCTTTACCTCCTTGGTCAGGTGTATTCCGAGGTATTTGATTTTGTGAGGTGGAATTTTAAAAGGTATCGTATTTTTGTATTCCTTTTCTAATGTTTCATTGCTGGTATACAGAAATGCAACTGACTTCTGAATGTTAATCTTATATCCTGCTACTTTGCTGAATTTATGAATCAGTTCAAGGAGTTTTGGGGTTGAGTCCTTAGGGTTTTCTATGTATAGTATCATGTCATCTGCATACAGTGACAGTTTGATCTCTTCTCTTCCTATATGGATGCCTTTTATTTCTTTTGTTTGTCTAATTGCTGTGGCTAGGACTTCCAAAACTATGTTGAAGAGCAGTAGTGAGAGTGGGCATCCCTGTCTTGTTCCAGATTTGAGTGAGAAGGCTTTCAGTTTTTCCCCATTGAGGATTATATTTGCTGTGGGTTTATCATAAATGGCTTTGATTATATTCAGGAATGTTCCCTCTATACCCACTTTGGCGAGGGTCTTGATCATGAATGGATGTTGAACTTTGTCAAATGCTTTTTCTGCGTCTATTGAGATGATCATATGATTTTTGACCTTTTTTTTTGTTAGTGTGGTGTATGATGCTGATTGATTTGCGTATGTTGAACCATCCTTGTGAACCTGGGATGAACCCAACCTGGTCATGGTGTATAATTTTTTTGGTATGTTGTTGGATTCATCAAAGACTTTTAATTTACTTGGGGAAGCAGGACTTAACATATTTCATTGACTCTGTGATGCACTTCCTTTCCCCCAAGTTTTAGCATTTCTGAAATCAGGGTATAGTATCATAAAATTTTTCTCAGCCAAGTGGCAGCCTTATCATAGTTGTTAATGCCCATGCTTACATGACCTTCATTCATCATACCATTTGTGTTACTGATGCTTTAATTGTAGTTACTATTTGAAATACAGATATTAAATTTAATTGCCATTCAAAAACCAATCGTGATTATATCATGATTCAGAACAGAAATAAAAGCTTATTCTGTCTGCAGAAAAGCCGTGAAATATATATTTTAGATAAATGGAGCAATATTCATTCTTGTAGGAATTACAATTTCATAGTTTTTTGCAACTACTTTTTACAGGACTTAGGAAAGACAAAGACCAATAAGTATATTACTCTGTGTTACATTCTGTTATTGCATGCAAAAGGAATGTCCATGATATACTAAACAAAGCACCTGAAAGTAAGAAAAAATGCCAAATTATTTAGAAAAGATGCAGGAAATTTCAAAATTGTGACAGGTTCATGTTATGGATTCATGCATAAGGCAGTGTGCCATAAAAAATAGAAATATTATTAATTGTCATTTGCCCTTAGGAAACTAATTGCCAGATTGTTTTTTTTAGATAGATTGTGGTTATACCAGCTGTCTCTGAGAATTCATATTCCTGAAAGGGGGGAAGAATTTTTAGTAATTTGATTTTTACTATTATTTTTGGGGGCTGCATCCAAAACATAAAGAAGTTCCCAGGCCAGGGACTGAACCTGTGCCATAGTAGTGACAACACCAAATGCTTAACCTCTAGGCCGCCAGGGAACTCCTCTCTACTATTATTTTTGTTCTCAAAAGCCAGGTCAGCTTCTTTTCTGTATATAATTGAGAACCTTTGTTCTCTAAGTGAAAGAGCAGCACTGTTACTGGTGATAGTGTTATTTAGCCCTGATAAAAATCTGTTTCAAATACTGCATGGTATCACTTATATGAGGAGTCTTTAAAAAAAAGTCAAACTCATAGAGACAGAGAATAGAAAAGTGGTTGTTAGGTCCTGAGGGGTGGAGGAAACAGGGAGAGACTGGTAAAAGGGTAAAACTTTCAGTTGTAAGACGAATAAGTCCTGAGGAGCTAATGTATAACACGGTGACTATAGCTGATAACACTGTATTATCATGTAGAACTTAGATGTTATCATACCAAAACAAAAACAAAAACACAAGTATGTGGGGTGACAGATGTGTTAATTAACTCTTTGGGGGGAATTCTTTCACAGTGTATATACATATATCAAGTCATCACAATGTATACTTTAAATATCTTACATTTTTTTGTGAGTTATACCTCAATAAAGCTAAAAAAAAGTTTCATAAAGCAAACCACTCAAACTTTGGAACTTGCAGCTCTCAGCATAAATTTAGCTGCCTAGATCCTTTTTTCTCCTGAAATCATCATCTATGGTATCCATTGGATAACATGCAATCCTCTGGAAATGGCTGTGTGCAGTAGGGCAGAGGTTTCTTTTCTGCTTGTGGGCTTTAAATGTTGATAGGCATATTAAGAGTATGGAGAGACTGCACTCTGGAACTAGATCTTTTCTAAACATCCTCTAAGTGATCTGTTTTCTCTCCCTCTCTTTTATTTAATTCTTTTGTTTGTTTGTTGTTTTGGTCACGCCCATGGCAGGTAGAAGTTCCAGGGCCAGGGATGGAACCTGTGCCACAGCAGCGACTTGAGCCACAGCAGTGACAATGCCAGACCCTTAACCCATTGAACCACCAGGGAACTCCTCTTTTATTTAATTCTATAGGATGCAAAATATACTTTTTAAAGCCAGATCTGATCCTGCTGCCTGCAGAATAAGGTACAAATGCCTCAGGTGTGGCCCTAAAAAGGCGAAAAATAAAAATAAAAAATAAAGGAAGAAAGTAAAAAGTGGATAGGGACACTTTCTAAGAATCTAAGATTTCAGAAATAATGACGTGTTTTAAGAACTGAAAAAAAAAAAAGAGTTATGGGCATTTAATAAAAGGGGGAGAGTGGCATGATGTGAGGCTTATAGAAGCAGGCAGGGGCCGCACCATCCAGTCCTAAGCATTTATTTTATCTTGGGGATAGTAGGAAATCCATGGAGTAAGGGGAATGAGAAGTTCAGAATTATGTTGTTAAAAGTGCACTTGGCTGCAGTATGAAGAACAGGTCAGAGATACAAGAGAAAATGTGAGAAGGCTAGTTTTTTGGGGGGAAGGGGGATTGGGACTGATTCTGCTTGTTTTTTGTAATAAGCCAGGCAAGAGACAGTGGTGACTTAGATCATTAGATCTTTGTATGTCCTACAATATTGAGTACAAGTGTTTGTTTTTAGTATAGTTAATAAATGTTTCTTGGACTGAAGTAAAGTAATTGACACATCACATGTAAACCACAAAGCACTACAAGACAGTGTCAGGACGGCATTTCAAACAATCAGGCATTTTCTCCAGGTCACCTCTTCCAGTCTGTGAGCCCCGGGTCCCATTAGCCCAAGCAAACCATTCCTTCTTAGGTGACTCCTGAAGTTTCTACATCAGGAAGAAAATTCTATAGCTAAAACTACTGCCAGCCACATTTTATGAGAAACTTCCCCTGTAAAGGTCACTTCTTAAGTATTGGTGGAAATGCCATTCCTTTCAGCTTTGAGGACTTTCTCATTAGCTCACTCCTGCTTTGATTGTTAATGTATCAAAATATGCAAATGAAATCTCTCCCTTTGCTTACTGCATAAAAACAACAGCTTATGCTTTTAATCTTTTGTGAAGATAGAAAATCAGTCCAGGTGTGATATTTGATTATCTTGTGTCAGAGCATTTCTTATGCTTAGTAATTTTTTTTTTAATTTCAAGATAACCATTTATTGCCAAAAAAAGGAAGCGTGTATGGATAAGCATAGGTGTAATTCAAGATGAACATAGGTCAAGGATAATTTCTTCTTTGTCACATTTTTATTTTGAAATGAACATAATTATAACACACTAGAAAATATTTTAAACATTTTTTTAAAAGAAGAGAACAGAGGAGCAGATATCAGAGGACAGCAGCCAGTTAGCTAAGGCATAATTATTCAAGGCAGCTGGGACATATATCTGAATCTATATTAATATGCTTTCAGATACCAAATAGACACATTAACATATAATTGCCTTTTAAGTTTCTTTTCATTACGACAAAACAAAAAAAGTTGACCCCATTTCCTTCAAACCCAGTGTTCTCATCTGTAAAATGGGGAAAATGATATGTACTTCATGAGGTTGTAAGGATTAAAATTTTTAAATGTTATAAAAAAGTACATAAAATATTTGATTCTTGAAATAATATGTAGAAATCATACTAAAAGGCTTGCATATCTAGTGTCCTCTACTCAACCTGAAAGATACGATATTATTAAGAACGATTACACTACAGATTGAATTAAGGAAAAATGTTAGCCAAAAATTTTCAAGCTTTATTGAAATAAAATTGGCTTATAACGTTGTGTAAATTTAATGTGTAAATGCATTGACTGATGCATGTGTATATTGCAAAATTATTATCACCTTAGCTTTAGCTGAAAGCACCATCATGTCACATAATTACTATTTCTTTTTTCTCATGAGAACATTTAAGATCTACCCTCTTACCAAATTTCAGGTATATAATATAGTATTATTAACTGTAATCACCATGCTGTGCATTAGATCCTCAGAACTTATCATCTTATAACTGGAAGTTTGTACCCTTTCATCTAGACGATTGTTTTTTTGTTTTTGTTTTTTCTTTTTTTGTCTGCTCTGTGGCATGTGAAGTTCCTGGGCCAGGGATCAGATCTGAGCAGCAGTTGTGACCTATGCAGCAGCTGCAGCATCACCAAATCCCTTAACCCACTGTGTTGGGTGGGGGAATCAAACCTATGTCCTGGTGCTGTAGACACTGCCGATTCCATTGCACCACAGTGGGAACTCCTAGACAAATTTTTAAGTAGTTGTGATTAGTCTTTTGTTCACTCGTCTGCTCTTTTTCATTCCTCTGCTTCCTTGGTTCATCCTCTTCCATATTCATGGTGTTCTCATGACAGTTTCCACTGCCCATCACCTCCCTTTCTGCAGATGGAACCTCTCCCAAGGTATTCCATGAAGTATTCCAAAACGAGTTATCTTTTCCCCTAAACTTATCAAAGTGTCATCAAATCCAAATCCCAAATCTTACTATTAAGGAAACAGACTCAAATGATTAAGTTTACACAGTTAGAGACAGAGCCAGAACAAACTTCAAATGACTTAAAAAAATAGGATATTTTAAAATATCCTAAATATTTTTTTACTTTTTGAAATTTAATTTATTTATTAATGGGATAAACTTACTTAAAAATAAAAATCACTTATGCAAATGACAAAAACTCAAACAGCACACAAAGATATAAAATGAAAAGCAAATCTCCCATCCCCATTTCAAATCTCACTTTCAAAGTTTGTTTTTTAAAAAATAATTTCTGCCACAAAGAGTATAACCATTATCTTCCACAAGGCGGCAGTATTGCTTACTCTTCAACAATCTCCCCAAGGCCTAACGCTTCCCTAATTGTTCAGGGTGGGCTATGAAGACTCAAGTTTTCCAGAGATAGAACGAGGCGCTGGTACTGAAATGCCACCTCAAAGCCAGATTCCTGGTGAAATATGGAAGTGAGCAAGAAACTCACCAGACTGAGCTGTAACTGTGAGGAGACATAGTAGAAATAGATCAGGGACTGAGGCAGCCAAAAGAAGCACACGGCAAGGGCTCTTTGGGAACCTATCAATTGCTTCTCTCTGTGGAGGTACTAGAAGGGCTGGGGTCCAGCTTTGTGAAAATGTGCACACAGTTCTGTCCTGTACAAAACTGTCCCTTTACAGCAAGCTTATCTGAGTCTATAGGACCCAGTCAAGGGCTTCTATGGTATCTCTATTGCTCCAGGAGTCAGTGGGCTACTAGAAAAAGCCCTGAATCTTTTGGCAGTGTCCTGCAAAAAGTGTAGAGGGATTATGTTTGGATTTCCCAAACCTTGTACTTCTCAGCTAGGGGCAGATGATAAAGAGCATAGATGCTCCAGTTTTTGTCATTAAATTCCTGAGACATCTGATGTAAGAAGAATGGTGTAGGAAGAATGGTTTTCTGATTTAAGAAGAAATGGTATCTGATGTAAGAAGAATGGTTTTCAGATTTTCTATGTGTCTAATGTATCTATTAAAATTAAAAGTTTATTACTGGCAACATCTTTGGGATCTTAAGAGAATGACCCTTCCTTTTGACATTCAGAAATAGGCTTCTCCATGACCTAGGAGGGGACGGAATTGAAGAAGGCCATAAAATGATTAAATCTCAGGAAGAAAACTTTCCAGGGTTCTCGAAGCCTTGGGATTGTTGAGGCAGGGATGGGGAATAGAGCAAGGAATGCACTATGAGAGAGATAGGGCTATGGAGGGAAGCTCTATCCCCAGGGTGAATCCAGACAAATCAAAGAGAAACAAACACATGGGAAGTACGAGATGGAATCTGCAAGATGAAGCTCTAATAACTTCAAATCTATGGTGATCTGTTTGGGATCCTTTGGAGTAAATGTTTTATTCTCTAACACAACATAAAACAAGTACCAAGAACTCAAATTTTTTATTTTCCCTAGTCACAGGACTCTCTAAAACCTTCCAAACTCTTAGATCCACTTGTGGTTCAAAGGTCTTTTGGTAACCAATAGTTACTATGCCTAATTGCAGCAAGAAACAAGAGAGACATCACATTACATACTGTGAATCCTAATGTCATCGCAAGTTAAAAATCCTTCCTTTCCACAGCATTATTCCTTTTAGGGCCCCCTAGTTATTCCTAAATGATGTGCCTGATTTCAGCTATGAAGTTATACTCTCTCTCTCTCTCTTTGGTATGCTTTATCCAAACTTCATTCTAGATTAGGGCACTTGGCAATGTGTCTAATCATCATGGTTTATAATTCTGACCACTTCTTTCATGAAGTCTTGGAAGTCTTATATTGTCCTGGCAGAAAATTTGATTGATAAACAAAAAGAAACAAGATGTTGGCTTGTGTTTTCTGGGTTTTAGGCTTGTATAAATTTTATACAAGGTATATAATGTAGTTAATGTAATTAATGGATTTCGTATTTCCAATACGAAATCCAATTGGAAATATGAAACTTGATCAAAAGTCAGTGGGGGTCAACTATATTTCAATACAAATAAATGAATAATTCTTTTAAAAGTCAATGAGAAAAACCTGATGTGCTCCAAGAGAGTTTTAGGTGAATCCGCTAAAAGGATTCTTGTCAATAATGCAAGCAGAGGAGTTCCCATCATGGCTCAGCATTTGATGAACCCGACTAGCCTCCATGAGGATTCGGGTTTGATCCCTGGTCTCGCTCGGTGGGTTAAGGATCTAGTGTTGCCGTGAGCTGTGGTATAGGTCGCAGGTGCTGCTCAGATCCAGCATTGCTGTGGCCGTGGTGTAGGCTGGCGGCTACAAGCTCCAATTTGACCCCTAGCCTGGAACCTCCATATGCTGCAGGTGCAACTCTAAAAAGACAGGGAAAAAAAAAAAAAAAGCAAGCAGAATGCCATAGTCATTGCTAGGGAGTTAATAGAACCATGAAAAAATATCAAAAATGACCACTGAGGAGTTCCCATAGTGGCTCAGTGGAAAGGAGTCTGAGTAGCATCCATGAGGACACAGGTTAGCTACCTGGCATCACTCGTGGATTAATGATCCAGCGTTGCTGTGAGCTGTGGTGTAGGCCGGTGGCTACAGCTCTGATTCGACCTCTAGTGTAGGAACCTTCATATGCCATGGGTGTGGCTCTAAAAAGACCAAAAAAAAAAAAACAAAAAACAAAACAAAAAAAAACCCAAAAGACCAAACACCCCACTGAGTTCTGAGTTCTCTTAATTTCACCTTAATTCAAGTAAAAGATACGTGTAAAAGCCAAGAAGGGACTAGCGCTGCCAGTGCCATGTCATGCCCTCCGTTGCCCTGGAGTCAGGTGCACAGCAACCAGAAAGATGCTCTTAGTGATCAACAGGAGTGTGTATATCTCTTTCTCATTGTCTGAGAAGACTGCTGGCTTGACAGATTGCTCATTAATATCTGGTTCCCTTCTTGTGGGAGGATCACACTTACCTATCCTGATGAGCTCAGGTGTCACCACGTGACCTGCTCTGGCCATAGAGTGGAGGCTTAGGAGGTTCCTCTGGCCTAAGTTTGCCTTTTTTCATGTTCCCTTTTACCTCTGCCATGATTACCAGTAACATTCCAAATAGAACCTAATCCAGCAGCCAACCTCTAATGCACATGTTGTGCAAGCAAGATGTAAACTTTTGATGTTTTAAGCCACTAAGACTTTAAACGACTTGGGTTGTTTGTTATTCCTGCGGTACAACCTGGCCCATCTAACTTGATTGATTTGTTCAGTCTACTACATACATTCTCACTGGGAATAATATTGCCCCCAAGGGGGCAAAAATTGCTTCCTAGAGGGCAAAGAGTATTACACTTTTTATGTGAAAAGCACAGATATACATACAGTATATACAAGTATATAATATATTGGTAGTATTAAATTTTCATGGTATGGGTGTGGGGACTAGGAAAAAGTCAAAAAGGCTCATTAGGAGGCAATAATGCAATAAAGGATGAGAAACATTGGTCTATAAGGCAAAAAACAATTGTGGGTTATCTTTCCAAAATCTAATCTAGAGGTTCAAGTCTGGTGGCACATTTAAACCTCCCAGGGGAATCTTTTATTGGCACCAACTGAGCTAACTGGCCAGTTTCAAGGGCGCTTTTTAAAAAACACAGATACCCAAGTGTATTCTCAGAGATTCTAATTAAATTGATAGAATCCACATATTGGTAATTCTTTTGGAGTTTCCAGGTAATTCCAATTTGCAGACAGGGTTAAGAACTGCTGGACCAGACACTCCTTTTTTTTTGTTTTTTGTTTTTTTTTTGTCTTTTTGTCTTTTCTATGGCCACACCTGTGGCACACAAAGATTCCCAGGCTTGGGGTCCAATCGGAGCTGTAGCTGCTGGCCTACGCCAGAGCCACAGCAACATGGGATCCAAGCCGTGTCTGGGACCCACACTACAGCTCATAGCAACGTCAGATCCTTAACCGACTGAGCAAGGCCAGGGATCAAACCTGAAACCTCATGGTTCCTAGTTGGATTCGTTAACCACTGAGCCACAACGGGAAGTCCTAGACCAGACATTCTTGAAGACAAAGTAGCATTGCTTCTCCCCCGGGAGAGATGCCATACAAATAGCAGAGAAATAGCACAGTGTGCTGGAGATGGCTGCCATGGAGTACAACTCACTTCTATTTTAGGAGGGCTATTCTGGCCTCACACCAGGTAACAAAAAGCTGGATTCATCAAGGAGAGACAGCAATGTCCATTTTCTGTATTTTATCTCTCCCATTTCATGACACACTATTTGAATGCAGAGGGTCCTTTATGACTCATTTGGAAAACATAAGAAGGGAAAAAATATGGCTGTAGTTATTCCTGGACAAGTACCCATAGTCAGCATTTTCTGCACAGATGCAATTTGAAATCATCTCTATCTTCAGCTCCTAACATTTTAAATTCTTACCAAGTTGAAGAGCTATTCACCGTGGATTTTCTTTATCCCCTATACCTAGGGAAACTCTCGATGCCAGGGGGACACTTTCACATAGATTGCAAAAATTAAAAATTAAGGTAATTTTCAAATTAAGAAGATAAAGCACTCTATCCTTCTTAGAAAGGGGTCTTCATGGCTATATGACAGTGGTGAAGGATTATCATGGCTGAATTTGGTCATTAAATATATTATCACTCATTCTTTCCTGAAATGTCACTTGGAATTGACAATGATATTGTAATGAAATGACTACATTTCCAGCCACAAAGTCAAGACTATAATGTGTTGATTAACAAGGATATTTTCTATTTTCCTTTCATACATCTTCACGGGAGATGGCATTTACATTGGTCTCATTTATTTGGAGGTTCTAAGTAAAAGGTATGGATTGTCTTTCCTGATATTATTTTTGGTCAGTGAACACTTAGTTTAAGAGCAAGGGTGGGGATTTTTGCAGGCATTACTTGTGAAATTTCTTGAGGCCAGAAAAGAAAATTTCTAGGAAATTCTTCGTAAGAATTAGAGAGTTAACATCAGTTGTACAAGTTGACAAATGCTCACAACTTTGTTGATGATTTTGGCACACGCAGAAATGAGAAAATCAAGCGTTTAAGGTTGTCTGTAGAGACAGGGTGGATTTGAGATGCAGAGATATATAAAACATGGATCCAAGCAGGTGTACATGCTAACTCATCTATAGTCCATTGCCATCTAATTCCAAAGAATGGCAACAATGTGTTGTAATGAATCCTTTTCAGAATGCCTACTGGCCCCACTTACTAAAGGAGAGAGAGAAACTCAGGCTATTATGATTCCCGTAAGCCATAGCTGACCGGAGAAGAGGTAGGCATGTGACCTGAGGTTGGGCTAAGTACATTCTTTCTCCTGGATATTTGGAATTGGGATGCAATCTCTAGTTAGTTTTTCTTGGGCACTGGAGCTAGTAGGTGATAAAGAGCTGGGGCTAGACTGCCATCTTCTCCCAAGGGGATGCTGAAACAGAGAAAACCAATCTTCAAAGAAAAAAGATTTTATTTAGCTTAGAAGAGCTGAAAAGAATACTTTTAGTTTCTGACTTTCAAGTTCCATGTCAAATCCCTTAGCTTGTGAAGTACCAATGTCAAAACCTGGCTGTCTCACTGGCTTTGGTTCCACAAGTTACTCCTATATCTTTTTACTAAGCATCACCCCTTGTGCTTGAGCTAGTTGGAGCAGGTTTCTATTCCTCACAAGGAACTACTCCTAAATACGACAATCTTCTCCACAAAGATCAGCTAAAATTTGTGAAGGACATAGGCCACATTTACTGCAGATGTTCAGATTCTTAAAATGTTGCTTGAATTATCCAGATTACCCTTCCAGTGGATGAACTGGCTGTTTCGTATAACAGATGCAGCAGTCTTTGTGAACAAATGGGTCAGAAAGAAATGTTGAGTGGCATGAAATCTTTACAGCAATGGGCACATGTTTTACCATACATGTTCTAAACAAAAAGGCAAAGATCCAAACATACAAAACCTTATGGTTGCATTTTTCCTTTTTTAACCTAATTAAGCCCTTAATAATATAGCCGGATTTAAAGGAGATGTGCATAGCAATTTAATGTCTCCATTATAAAGGGTTTGAAAAGATGCTAAGATGGATAGAATAATCAGCTCTATCAGTTCCATTAATTTCTAGCCCCCTTTTGCTTCTGCTTTAGACCCTTGACACCAATTATGCAAATTTGCTCACACAATGCCTAGTTGCCTTTGCATTGTAATTTAAATGTAGGTGTCTTATGAAGACAAAAGGAAATGCATTGTCCTTTTCAAAATTTAGAATTTGAACAGATTCACTGATTTTGTTCCTTTCGAATTACCAGACAGCTGGAGAAACAGCTGGACCATTTTCTGAACACCAACAAAAAACCTCAAGTCTGAATACAATAGGGGTTTTCATCAGAATTTTATAGTATTGTTTAATAAATACAAAACAGGCTTTACTAGTAATTGGCTGCTTTCCTGTTTACATTAGCAAATGTATTATGACGATGGAGCCAAATGCACTAGCAGTTGCTTGATTCACTGAGAGAAATCAATTTGGACTTTATTTTAAGGACTACGAAGTCTATCTTGAAGGAGGATCTAAAGAGCCCTTACCTAACCTGTCTTATTTTCCTAGGGACAGCATAGCTTAGTGGTCATCAAAGATTGCTTGGCACTGTGTGACTTTTGGTAAGTTCCTCAACCTCTCCTCTCTCTGCTTTAACTTTCTCATTTGTGAAGTGGGGATAAAACAGCCTACTTCATTGAGTAGTTGTGAGGATTAAATGAGTTAGTTTATATAAAATACTTAATACAGTGCTTAGCATACAGTGTCATTAGTCATCATTATAACCCAAATGCAAAATCTTATATTTTCCTAAAATTTCATCCATTCGAACTAATTATTCCAGTTAGTGCAATATCCTTTCAGTTAGTGACTCAAAGGTAGAGAAACAGATATATGTTTGTCTTTTGGCAGGCAAACCAGAGTGGGTAAGGAGGGGTATAGAGTCATGCATGTGCAAGTTGCCTTGATCTCAAAGATCAGACTTCCTACTTCCTTATAAGGAATATGTTCTTCCCAATAGGTTGGTTGGATGACTATCTTATCTTAGGCCAGGGCCAGTATGTTCTGGTCAACTGTAGATGGACAAGGTCCAGTGGGTCAAAATAGGTACAAGGTAGACCAAGCTGCAGGTTCTGGGAGGAAATCCTTGACCCACAAGTACACATCAGAAGCACATGAGAGAGTTCCCGCTGTGGTGCAAGGGGATCGATGGTGTGTTGGGAGAGCTGGGATGCAGGTTCTATCCCCAGTCCCGCACAGTGGGTTAAGGATCTGGCATTGCTGCAGCTGCAGCTTGGGTGGAGACTGTGGCTCAGATCTGATCCCTAGCAGGGGAACTCCATATGCCATGGGGCAGCCAAAAAAGAAGAAGAAGAAGAAAAAAAGAACATGGAAATAGGGGAAGTGAGGGTATCTTGGGAAAGAGTTTGACAAGAAGGAGAAATAACTCGGTGTTAGAGTTTCTAAGGTGGATATCACAGTGCTATGTAATATAGGAGGGGGAGTATTTAGAGACCTAGACAGACAGCCTGCTGTCTGAATCGAGGCTATTTGTAGATAGCAGCATCTGGAATTGGGGCGGGGGTGGTTAGTAAGAGCGTATTAGACCCTTTCTCAGAGGGACTGTGATTTTTAGGTGTATTAGGACAAAGGCGTCATTTAAAGGAGTCATAAAGGAATTCAGATACCAGAGTAGAGGTCAGCTATCATAAATCAGACAGAACTCTCTCAGAATTGGAGCATGTGGCCTTTTGGTAAATTAAATGGCAAATTACACTGGATGTTGGGATAAAGATTGGTCAGGATGCTCCTAGGGGTGGGTTGGGTAGAATCTTCATGTCCAATGGGCCCACCTGTATGGATAAGGATAAAAAAGGCTGAAAGAGGGAGAAGAAAGGAACACCAAGATGTTTATGAGGGAGTGAGGCAGACCTTTAAGCAATTTCTTTTGTCTTCTAAACTTTGAGTCACAGAAAGCACTATGACTAGAACTTCCGGACATTTTCTCAATGAAGATACAGTGATTTTTTTTTTTTTTTTTTTTGTCTTTTTGCCGCTCTGGTGGCATATGGAGGTTCCCAGGCTAGGGGTCAAATCGGAGCTGTAGCCACCGGCCTACACCAGTGCCACAGCAACTCGGGATCCGAGCCGAGTCTGCAACCTACACCACAGCTCACGGCAACGCCGGATTGTTAACCCACTGAGCAAGGGCAGGGACCGAACCCGCAACCTCATGGTTCCTAGTCGGATTCATTAACCACTGCGCCACGAGGGGAACTCCAAGATACAGTGATCTTTAAGAATGCCTTACATCAGGAGTTCCTAGCATGGGAACCTCCATATGCTGCGGGAGCGGCCCAAGAAATAGCAAAAAAGACAAAAAAAAAAAAAAAAAAAAAAAAAAAGAATGCCTTACATCAGCCTGGGTGACATCTCTGAATGATAGGAGAAAAAAAATAAAAAGAACTATATTCTCTACAGAACTACTAGATTTCCCCTGGCAAATAAACTCTAAGAGATTGAAAATTTCTCTGTCTCTCTCCCCTCTCTCGTATGTTGTTAAAAAAACCTGCTTCCTAGCATCCAAGGAAGAGCTAGGCTTATTTAGCATGGCATAAAAATCTACTTGGAAAATTCACATTTTGTGATTACCAGATTAGGGAACCAGAATGGCTTTTGGAATCAGAATTGCAGTAGTTACAAAGGAAATAGATCTTCTGTGAGAACTGGATGCTGGTCAAATATCTTTGTGCTTGTTCTTGGATTACAAAGCTTCCCTAACTATCATTGATCATAACTCCTTTTTTTTTTTTTTTTGTCTTTTTTTGGGCCACATCTGAGGCGTATGGAGGTCCCCAGGCTAGGAGTCGAATCAGAGCTGCAGCTGCTGGCCTGCACCACAGTCACAGCAATGCAGGATCCGAGCCACGTCTGTGACCTACACCACAGCTCATGGCAATGCTGGATCCTTAACCCACTGAGCAAGGCCAGGGTTCAAACCTGCATCCTCGTGGATGTTAGTCAGAGTCATCCACTGAGATGGGAACTCCAATCATAATTCATTTTTGTTGCAGAAAAGAATTCCTTTTCATGTCTACAATCATAACCTGTTGTCTAAATTATGCGGGTGAACTAAGCACATGAAAATCAGAGAAAAAAAGAAGTGCACTTGGCATTTAATTAACATTTGCTGAATGAATGTGATGCTCAGTATGTATTGCAGGATGATGATGATGACAATGGTTAGAAATGAAGGAGGGAAAGGGAAGGAGAAAGGGAAGAAACAGCTTAGATCTAAGACAATTGGCTTGCCAATTACTGCTGCTGAAGTGACCACAATACACTGTTTTCAGTGGCTGAGAACAAAAAAGTTGTATTTCTCACTTTCATTAGCTATCCTCTGCAGGTTGGCTGCAGCTCTTCTCCGTGTTGGCTTCTTCCCAGGACCTAGGATCCGGCCTGATCTGACCCGTACCAGTCTTTTGGGAGAGGAAAGAGTGATGATATCCACCACTTCCACCTCATTGTTGAAAGTAAATCAATGGCCTGGTTTGATGTCAGTGGGATGGGAAGTAAAATTATAGTCCTGATAGAGAAGGGCAGGGAATACTTTGAACACATAACCCAATCTACTTTGTGTTTCTATTTCTTGGTTAACTCCTAAGTTTTTGGAGAACCCATCCTCCAACAGCCTCCTGAGGAAGGGTGCATAAGAGCTAAATTTGTTGAGATCTTGCATGTCTAAAATATCTTTTTACCCAAATGATAGTTAATTTGAATATAGAATTCTAGATTGAAATCATCTTTTTTTCCTCAGAATTTGTGGGTATTGCTCTGTTATTTTCTTGATTCTGGTGTTGCTGTTGAGAAGTCCAACGCAATTCTAATGCTCGTTTGTAACTTTTTTCCCCTTCTGGAAATTTATTTGTGTTCCTGGTGTTCTGAAATTTCACAGTGGTGTGTCATGGTGTACATTTGTTTCTGTACATTGTGCTGGACCCTTGGTAAAGTCTCTAAATTTGGAAATTTATGTCCTTCAGTTCAGAAAATTTTCTTGGTAATTTCCTTCCCTCCACCTTTTCCCTGCTATTTTTACTCACTTTTATTTTTCATGTCTCTTATTTTATTTTACACTTATAAAGTTTCTTTTTAATTCTCTGAATGTCTTTTTTCCTTAAAAAGGTATTCTATTCTAATTTAAGGAATGCCATATCTTTTATGTCTAATAAGATATTTACTGGGTATTTCCCTTCCTGGCTCAGTGGTTAACGAATCCGACGAGGAACCATGAGGTTGCGGGTTCAGTCCCTGCCCTTGCTCAGTGGGTTAACGATCCGGCGTTGCCATGAGCTGTGGTGTAGGTCGCAGATGCGGCTCGGACCCTGCGTTGCTGTGGCTCTGGCGTAGGCTGGTGGCTGCAGCTCCGATTCAACTCCTAGCTTGGGAAACTCCATATGCCATGGGAGCTGCCTAAGAAATGGCGAAAAGACAAAAAAAAAAAAAAAAAAAAAAAAAAAAAGATATTTACTGAGAATTTGTTTTTTGAACACTTACCTTTTCCTGCTTAGTCTTTTCATCCTTCAAGTTACCTGTTTCTGGGAGTTCCCTTTGTGGCTCAACGGTTAATGAATCTGACTAGCATCCATGAGGATACAGGTTCGATCCCTGGCCTTGCTCAGTGGGTTAAGGATCTGGCTTTGCAGTGAGCTGTGGTGGGGGTTGCAGATGTGGCTCAGATCTTGTGTTGCTATGGCTGTGGTATAGGCCAGCAGTTGTAGCTCTGATTCAACCCCTAGCCTGGGAGCCTCCATATGCTATGCGTGTGGCCCTAAAAAAGCAAAAAAAAAATTTACCTGTTTCCTTTTTTGTTTTAGTCTCTACATTTTATGTTAGAAGAATTACCTAAATTTCTTAAATTAAGGTGGCTTCACCCCCAGTTCAGAAACTATTTTGCTCTCTCCAGAGAACTATTTTCTGACTAATGGAGAAAAGAAGTCTCTAGGCTGCACAGAGTCAGGGAAGAGAACTGCCTCTTAAGTGGACTTTCAAACAATCTTCCTGTTTGCAGTTCTGTCTCCCCTTACTAAAGCACCTTTGCATCCATTTCTAAATATTTTGTGGGTTCTACCTGTAAATCAGATTGCTTCTCAGCTTTCCCCTTTGCTGGATTTGGATCCATTTCTTGGGTCTGCTCAACTCATCCATTTGCTTTCTGCTTCCCAAAAGTTATTACTGCAGTTCCTTTCCATTCACATTGGTCTTACAGGTTTACATTTTTAGAAAACTGCTTACTGTTGTTTTAATAAATTTGGAGAAAAGTAGAGGTAATGCATGTACTCAATCTGCATTTTTAAGCAAATGTCTTATGATTCAGAGAAAAACCAGGTAAGACCTTATTATCCCCATTCTAGAAATGAGAAACAATTCAAATGGCTTGTCAAGGAGTTCCCTTCGTGTCTCAGCAGTTAATGAACCTGACAAGGATCCATCAGGACGCGAGTTTGATCCCTGGCCTTGTTCAGTGGGTTAAGGATCCTGTGTTGCTGCGACTGTGGTGTAGGCTAGCAGCTGTTGCTCTGATTTGACCCCTAGCCTGGGAACCTCCATATGCCTCAGGTGCAGTCCTAAAAAGCCCAAAAAAAAAAAAAAAAAAAGGAAAGAAAAAAAATTGGCTTGTCAAGATTACACAGCATATAGTGCTGGATCTAGGACTTGTATTCATTCTGGTCTTTTGACTCCAAGTTCAATGCTCTTTCCACTAATTCCTAAAAAAGAAGGCTGTGTACTGGAGTTGTTAAAAGAACAGTCTTTGGCACTATAGACCAAAGAATGCAGGTTTTGGTATGAGTCCAGGTTTTGCCTCTTGATAGCTGTTTTCTTTTGAAAAATTGTTTAGTCTCACTACAATGAAAATTCCTCATTTATAAAATGGGGAGGATATCAATAACACAACCTCACCATAGTGTTGTGAGGATTCATTTAGATAATATATGTAAAGTACTCAGCAGAGCTTCTGGCATATAGTGAGTGCTCCCTTATTACTATAATGGAAAAATTGAAATGATAAGATATAATAATGATTTGCAGTTTTAATTAACTGAACTATGTCCAGGGAAACTTTTAAATTAATTCTGCGTACATTTACTGAATAATTAAAATGTGCACTGTGGAATGTTTATACTTCCTTTCTCTTCTATTTGAAGTTCTTTATGAAAATATCTTTGATTAACAACTGCTCCAAACCTAGTTGAGCTTAGATGACAAATTTCTAAGTAAGGATGGAAGAATTAGATAGGGTCACATATTTTCTATCCATCAGTACCTAAGGAAATGAATAACAACTACAACGATGCATTTACAAAGCCCGAAATTCAACAGCGGCTACAACAAGGTAAAGAATGAAACCTTACGCATAAGCGAAAAAAAATTTTTTTTAAGGTGTCCAGTAAGAGAAATAGAATATTCTGGTGCAGTCAGGTGTGGCTCCTCACCCTGTCTCTAGTCCTCAGAAGCAGACTGAGAGGGGGAACGGGTGGGGATTTGACAGCATTCTGAGGTTCTCTCTCATGCCTTCACTAATTTGTGAAGAACTCTGAGGATGTAGATATGCAACCATGGGAGGGTGGAGAAATGGGGGAATCTAAGGAAATTGTTTTAGAATAGAAGCCTCCATTTACCACCATGGACCTCATCAGAGACAATAAGGTCCTCCAGAGCTTTCCATTTCCCAGGTAACCAGGCTGAGCAGAAGAACTGGTACAAATTACACAAGAGTGTAATACACTCCTGGCTGCTTAGATTGAGCTGGGATTGGCTATTTAACTGACTCTCACAGGAGAGCAGAACTAGTAAGGGCAAAACCTAGCCTCAACTTCCTTCTTTTCTTCCCCTTATCCTGCATCTTCATGTTAGAGAAAATTGGTTAGAAAACAGCTCCAAACTTGGGGAGGAAAAACTGGCACATATCAGAGCAAATTGAGAGCCTGAAGAATCTGCCCATGCTAAGCATGAGCTGGATGAAATACAATGACATGACTACTATTCAAGCATGGTAGAAAGAAACATGATTTTTGAAATCTTGTGAAGAAATCTAGGCCCCCCCTCCGCCCCTCGCTTTTTAGGGCTGTACCCGAGGCATATGGAGGTTCCCAGGCTTAAAGTTCGAATCAGAGCTACAGCTGCCAGCCTATGCCACAGCCAAAGCAACGCCAGATCCAAGCTGCATCTGTGATCTACACCACAGCTCACAGCAGTGCTGGATCCTTAACCCACTAAGTGAGGCCAGGGATTGAACCTGCATCCTTATGGATACTAGTCAGGCTCGTTTCTACTGTGCCACAATGGGAAATCCAAGAAATCTAGTTTAGATGAAAGCAATTATTAAAGGAAAATCAGAGCTGGATGGTAGTCAAAGTTGTTAAAAGCAGATTTTATTTGGAAAAACTATTGCAATAAAGGAAAGGAGACCTCAGTATAGAACTGGGTTCAACTCTGAATACAGCAAGGATAAGTGAAAATTTATAGCCAAGGAGCAGGATGGGGATTGGAGGGTGGAGTGGGGGTCAGTGCATGAAAAATTACTAAGAAGAAATATCAGGGTTAAGGGAGGATTCCAACTAAACCACGCTGACAAGATTCTTAACAGAAGGAAGGACAAGATGATCAGACATTATCTGGGGGATGATTGGGGATGAGGTTTTTTTTTTTTGTCTTTTTTTTTGGGAGGGGGTAATGAGGTATATGGAAGTTCCTAGGCTAAGTGTCCAGTTGGAGCTGCAGCTGCCAGCCTACGCCACTACCACAGCCACAACAACCTGGGATCCGAGCCATGTCTGAACCTACACCACAACTCAAAGGAATATCGGATCCTTAACCCAGTGAGGGAGGCCAGGGGTCAAACCCAGATCCTCATGGACACTAGTAGGATTTGTTACTGCCTAGCCATAATGGGAACTCCTGGGGATGAGATATTTGGAAAGATATTGAAGATGATTAGCTTTTGAGCTTAGGAGATTCTGGCTAAAGTGACTTAACAGGATTCTTGCTAAAATTGGGTGATGCAAAGACAGACAAAATCCAAAAGATAAAAAGTCCAAAAATCAAGGCCTAGTTGGGAAGGGGATTCATAGGAGCCAGACTAAAGTTTTGTCAAGGTCACACTCTGTTACAACTCAGAGAAGAGAACATATTCCTTAAATACGTTTTCTTCTATTGGCTCAGTAAGAAATAATATTCAGTACAATGAAAAAATCCAAGATGAGATGTTAAACAATAGAATGATTGATAACCCAAATAATATAATTATGGGAGTTCCCTTGTGGCTCAGTGGGTTAAGGACCCAGTGTTGTCACTGCTGTGGCATGGTTTGATATCTGGCCCCTAGGAACTTATGCATGCCATCAGCACAGCCATTGTGTGTGTGTGTGTGTGTGTGTGTGTGTGTGTGTATCACTTCACATTAATAAATTTCAATAGCAAGAAACAAAATAGACCTGGCCAAAAATCAGATTAATAGCATGGAGGAAAGACTTAGGATAATCACAATGACTAAAGAGGGAAAAAGCATAGAGATTTAAAAATTTAAAAGAAATGAAAGATATAGTCAAATGTGATCCAATATTGGGCTAATTGGTGTCCCAGAGGACAAGAACTCAACAAATTAAAAAATAATTAAAACTATTGTACAACCCCCCCACTCATTTTATACCAGGGAAACTTGATTTAGAACAATTAACATAGAGATATATTCTGATTAAGTTCTTGAACTTCAGGGTTAACTATAAGAGCCTTCAGGTATCTTGGAAGAAGAAAAAATCATCTATAGTGGTAAAATTTTGACTCATCTCAGACTTCTCCATAGCAAATATCAGGAAAAAAAGACATAGCAAATATCAGGGAAAAGAAAGACATTGCTACAGAATTATGAGAGAAGGAAAGTGAAGAAAATATGAGCCACAGGTAATTTTATGTTCAAGTGTTTGTTCAAGTATAAAGGCCACAGGCTGACAAAAAAAGAACTCAGGGAGTGTAGCCATTAACCATTCTTAAACAAACTACTTAGCAAAGAAGTCCCACCTACCAGGAGGTGAATAAAAATTAAAACACCCAGGAATGATGAAGCTAGGACAAAAGGATTGGTGGTAAGCAATGAATCCATTTGCATACAGAGTGAGACTAAACAACTATAGTAAGTATGGTTGCCAAAAGCTGTAATTGTTATAAACCCTGACAAAAATAGAAATCATGTAAGCCACAAAATTGGGAGTTAGAGTCCAGGGTGGGGGGGAGTATAATAATGTTAATGATCTCATTTTTCAGAGCAAGTAGTCAATTAACACTATTAATCAAGAAATAAGGGCTTTTCTGATTTCTTCTTGTTTATATATTTTCTTTGCCCATATTTTTTTGGCTATTTCTCATAACTTTGCTGCCTTTCTCCTTTACATCTTTTTGTTTTAAAAGCCAATGTGCATTGAATATTAATCTACATAAACTGAACACTTAATAAATGTTGTTGAGGTACTTCTGTAGATTGCATGGGACTATAAATTCTGTGAGGATTGGGAATATGTTTTACTCATCTTTGAATTCTCTCAGCACCTGGCATTCAAACTTGCATATAGTAGATCATCAGTAAATTTTCTTTGGATAAATGAATTAGTTTGCTTTGTTTCATATACACTTTGTTGCTAGAACAATTGGTAAAGACTGGCAGGAAATATAGGGAAAATGAACCGTAATTGGAGAATATGATAAAGCCTGTCGCCCACATCTGAGAGACCTATTATAAATGCTTCCGATGCCTCATTAAAGACAATCTATTGTTTTCAGCATGCATTTTCCCTCAGTAAATAATCTCTGCTTACTCTAATTTAATCATTCATACAGCTATCAAAACGATCATTTCCAAATACAGATCTGATCCTGTCATTTCTCTGCTTAGAAACATCCCATGCTCCCCTGAGTCCAAATTCCTAAGCATGGCATTGAAGGTCCTATTAGATCTGGCCTAGTCTATCTCCTCCCAGCCAATGCACTTCACGTGTAATCCATCTAAGGGTACTTGAAGTTTTGGAACATGCTATACTCATTTGTGCTTCCATGTCTTTGCTCATGTTGTTTCCTCTACTAAAAATGTCACTTCTCATCCTATATTCTTCTCTTCTACATCATGACATGACTCCATTCCTTAGGACCCAACTCCATTGCTCTCTCTCTTAGGCTTTGGTCTCTCCCATGCTTAAATAGTTGTATCATTTGTTGTTCCTCTGTAGTGCTTTGCTCACGTTCCATGTATTGTATTCTAGCTAACTGAACACACATTGAACATTCTCTCCTAGACCGTGAACCTCTTGGTTTGTACATTTTCTTTTCCCATAGTCTTTCGACTGTGTCTTATATATTCCAGAAAGCTGTCACAGAATATGGGTCCGACATATAGTAAATGCTCTAGAAATGTTTGTAGTTTGGAATTTAAAAAGCACATTCACTTTGCAGTTCGTGCTGTGGTGCAGTGGGATCAGCGGTGTCTCTGGAGTGCTGGGTCACAGGGATGCACTGGCTTCGATCCTTGGCCCAACACAGTGGGTTAAGGCTCCAGCATTGCCACAGCTGTGTTGTAGGTCCCAAATATGGCTTGGATCTGATCCTTGGTCCAGGAACTCCATATGTCATGGAGTGGCAAAAAAAAAAAAGTGTACATTTCTTTTATTTCCATATAAAAATAATTATTTTAAGTATTAGGGCTAAACTGAAAATCCTAAGGGTTGGTTGAATGTAGAAAAGCTGTCTCTTAAACTGTATGTGGTTTTCTGTCTTGATAAAATAAAAGTCTTGAACATTTTTTCAAAGGTAGACTGCTCTTGGAAAACTCTGTGGATTGTTTAACCCAAAGTAGGTATATCTGTATTACTCTTGGAAAATTAAGGTAACTGTTAAGCTGAAAGTAGGTGCTTTTGGTTGAAATGCCATGCTCCAGTTGGATACATAAATCTTTGTATGGGGAGGAGGAAGGAGCAGGACTTCCCCAGACATTGCTGCAGAACTGTTTCTTTTCTTTCTGTTGATTTAGACCATATATGTGTCAATATATTGTTTCTGTAGAGATGTGTATATCCTTGTTTGAGCCCTTGCTCTTAGGAGAATAGAAACTGAGATCTAAAGGATACAGGAAAGCAAAGACAGGCATGACCCCTACTGCTTCCTGGAGAAACAATTATGCAAAGGTACTGAACTGGCTTTGGTGAGGCTCTACCTGCAAAGATTGAGGACCTAAATGTAAAGACTGAATAACTCATTCTTTGTGGGAAATGTGTTGATATTGGACTATTATGTTCTAAGGTGATAGCCTAGTTGGGTCATAGGTAAAGGTCACACCCCTTGTGTTGGTGGGTGGAGTTTCCTCTGAAGCAGTAGATATTCCCTTGGTTGATCATCCTAGGGAGAAGCTGCACTTGGGACAGAAAATGGGACTTTGAAAGTGGATCTTACACTGGGTCAGGAGAATTATTTTCCTCTCTGAGCTTTACAGTGGTTAAGCCTGAATGCTCAAGACATGGTCATGGGAACTCTTGATTGAGAAGGGCGCTGTATAGACCCCGATATATGGACCCAGGCTGGAAACTCAACAGTAAGGCAAGCCTGATCTCGTACATAAAGGTTTGAGGGTAGCTATATCATACCTGTGTTTGTGATGTGCAGGTGAAGAGAGGGCAGTGCCCTTTCCTGCCAAATCCCAAGACAATGCTGAAGATTGCTTTGGCTGGAGAGAGCTCAGTGTCCCAGAACATCAGGGTTTGGGACATCTGAAGCAGATGCGGAGTAGTTCAGTTATTTTAGCAATATATGGGTGACAGCATCTCTCCTGTGGACTCCTCTGTAATAAGGGGGAACTCTAAAGGGGCTGGCTGACATACCAATAGTTTGGAAGGTGGGAACTCAGAACTGCTGTAATTAGGATTTTATTTATTTTATTTTATTTTTATTTTTAGGGCCATGCCTCTTGAATATGGAAGTTCCCAGCTAGGGGTTGAATCAGAGCTGCAGCTGCCGGCCTACACTACAGCCACAGCAACTTGGGATTTGAGCTGTGTCTGTGACCTATAACACAGCTCATAGAAATGCCAGATGCTTCACCCACTGAGCAAGGCCAGGGATTGAACCATATTCTCATGGATACCAGTTGGGTTCTTAACCCACTGAGCCATGATGGGAACTCTGGGGATTTTATTTTATTTTTATTTATTTATTTATTTTTGTCTTTTGTCTTTTTAGGGCCGCACCCACAGCATATGGAGGTTCCCAGGCTAAGGGTTGAATTGGAGCTGTAGCTGCCAGCCTACACCACAGCCGTAGCAACTCATGATCTGAGGTGTGTCTGTGGACTACACCACAGCTCACGGCAATGCCAGATCTTTAACCCATTCAGTAAGGCCAGGGACAGAACCCAAGTCCTCATGGATACAAGTCAAGTTCATTAACCACTGAGCTACAATGAGAAGCCCTGGGGATTTTATTTTAAATATGAGCTCCTTTATATTCAAAAACTCATTAACACTATGGCACTCAAGGGCATATGAGGCCTTTTATTAAACAAATCCTTTCCATCCTGGGCATCCTGCTCAACAGATTTGAGTAAAACCAAGGTAAACAAGGTATTTTTCCATTTGATTTTATATGGGCCCTTTCTTTTTAGTTCCCCCTAGGCCTTTGTTCTGGAGTCTTGTAGAGGCATACAAGAAACCAGAAACTGATAGATTCTTGCTTTTCTTCCATAATTTGTCCATCCTCTGTTTTTTCACCGAGTGCTCTTATCAAAGAGTAACAGAGAGTTTTAAGTTCTTTCTGGATATTATCATAAGCATGGATGAGTATCTGGTCTTTCAATGAGGTGAGCATCTAAGCTGACATGATTTTCTTAGGCTGAATCAGAGTGTTACTTAATACATTGGCACAGCAGACACAATCTCATCCCTGTTGATTGCATCTATGGTCATACTTTGAAAAAAGACTGCATTTAGTTCTGTAGAGCTTTTCTGGATTCATAGTGTTTTGCTTTTTATTCTAACAGCTGCTTATTTGCATAACCTGTTAAAGATGCTTCACTATCATCACATTACTGGCCTTCCTCAAGCTTTTTGGAATTTTTTTCTTTTTCTTGTAGATTTTGTATCAAATAGCAGCTTTTTCTTTAATAAAAGTTCTGCCAGTCTGAAATCTTTCATTATCTTCTCCCAACTACACCACAAAGCTGAGCTTTGTAGAATAACACTCTGACATATTAATAATTGCCCTTGTCTTTAAGACCTTTCTGAAATTCTCTTAGTTTCTTCACAGATCTTTTCTTGGGTTTTAAATGCTGTAAAATATCCATCAATCCATTCAATTCATTTAAAAAACATTTATTGAGGAGTTCCTGCTCTGGTACAGTGAGTTAAGAATTTGGCTACAGTGGCTCAGGTCGCTGCAGAGGTGCTGGTTCAATCCCCTGCTTGGCACAGTGGGTTAAAGATCCTGCATTGTTGCAGTTGCAGGTCACAGCTGTGGCTTGGATTCAATCCCTGGCAAGGTGGGTGGGGTGGGGGAAACTCCCATGTGCCCTGGGTACGGCCAAAAAACCAAAAACATTTATTGAGTATCTATTATGTAGCAGGCACCAGGCCACCTACTGGGGCTACAAAGTAGAGAAGCTCACATCTGGTTTTATCTAGAATATTTGGTTCCGTTGTTTTAGTTTCTAAAGTAACTCCTCCAGAATCGCATTGAAAAGAAGAATCTCCTCTTATGGCTCTTAAATTCCATGGGGGGGAATGCAGCTCATAAGGAAAGCAATCCAAGTTAGCAATCCAGTATACAAAGTGGTGGGCAGGGTGGGTCACATGCCAAAAAAAAAAAAAAAAAAAGAAAGAAAAGGTATTGGGGAGATAAATCCTGAAATCCAGAGACACTAGGGAAGAAGCAAACTTTAATGATTGGATGTTTTTTCTCCATTAATGCAGGGTTTCTTCCTTTTCTTCTCTCTCTTTTTTTTTTTTTTTGCTTTTTTGGGGGGGGCACTCCAGTGGCATATGGAAGATAAAATCTAAGCCACAGCAGTGACAATGCAGAATCCTTAACCACTAGACCACCAGGGAACTCCCAGGGTTTCATTTTTGTTATATCTACAAACAACAGTATAAGTGAAAATAACAGAAAATTATTCATATTTCATTATTTTTCTTTTTTCTATTTTTTAAAAATTTAATTTTATTGGAGTATAGTTGATTTACAATGTTGTATTACTTTCAGGAGTACAGCAAAGTGAATCAGTCATATATATAAATATATCCACTTTTTTCATACCATTATTTTTCAATTAATGTATTTATTCCAGCATTAATGTTCTTTGTTTATTTGATCCTTTTATAAAACATTTCCTTCCATAAAAAATTTTTGAGGGAAAATATTATGTCTCAGCGAAATTTTTGTAAAGAACATGAGGTCTTTAGATATGAAGAAAGAAACATTTTTTTTTTCTTTGTGATGTATACCTTCTGACATACTCTGGTATTTTGTTCAGGAAGTCTGAAGACATTATAATTCTAGTTTTAAAGGTGTAAGGAAAGGATCCATCGTTTCCTCTCCATGACACCAGCTGAAGGAGCACGCCTCAGTCTCTTCCTTTTGTCTTCTGAAAATAAAGGGAAGGAAGCAAAGGATGTTTGAGTGGAGGGTTTTCTAGGGGCTAAACCCGGTGCTTAGAAAGCTCTGAGAATCCTGCAGCTTTAATTGAAGTAGTTCCTATAAACAGATGTTCTCCAAAATAAGAGAGGTGGAGCAGAGAACGTTGGGCAGCCTTGGGATACAGCGCAGGTGGGGGCAGCCGCCTGGTCCAGAGCCGAAGGTGCCTGCATTCTGCAGGTGCTGGGATTGTGAGCTCGCACCGCTTCGGCTCCCGATAGGGCGGGAACCGTGGCGTTGCAGAGTGCGGGACTTAGACCCTGAATCAGAGCTCAAATGTATTGCAAGCAGCAGACCTCGATCAAGCCGAGTGCCCACACCTGGCCCGGGGGAGGGGAAACAGCATCTATAGGAACTGCAGGGAGAAAAGGAGCCCCTGGTTTGGGACGCCAGAGGACTGGTCGGGCTTGGCTCGGTCAGGCTGCTTTCCCATGATTGCTTCCCCAACTTGTCCATCATCGCAGTGCCCTATTTCTATTGGTTCTACTCTCTGCCACTCGGTTCCGCCGCGCTGACCTCCATTGGCCCCCCTCCGGGCGGGGCCCCGCCCCACGAGCTGGACTCCGGCAGTGGGGCGCGGAGGAGAGAGCCCGGCGCTTGCTCTGGGCTTGGGGGAGGCGGTGGCGGAGAAGGAGGAGGAGAAGGAGGAGGAGCGGGGCCAGCAGGAGGCAGCGGCGGCGATCGCGCTGGGGTGATGGTGCAGGTGCTCGGGGCCGGCGCAGAACTGCCCGGCTGAGGGGCGCCTGGTCCGGGGTCTGCAACGCCGCCGCGTCTCTCCCGGACGCGGGCGGGCGGGAAGATGCTGAGCAGGTTGATGAGCGGCAGCAGCAGGAGCCTGGAGCGCGAGTACAGCTGCACCGTGCGGCTACTGGACGACAGCGAGTACACCTGCACCATCCAGGTCAGTGCCGTGCCTCGCTGTCCGCGGGACCCCCTCGTTTCCAGAGTCTGGCCAACTTGGCCCACGGCCGGCGCCCGGGGGTCGCTCCAAACCCGAGGGCTTTGTCCGCTCCGGACTGCGGCGGACCGCCCGGGTGCAGGGCACCTCCGCCTGAGCCCCAGTCCGGGGCTGGGCACCCGGAGCTGGGCTCTGCTGCGGGCAGAGCCCCCGCGTTCTGGACCCCCAACTCGTCTCCTGCCCTTTCCCGAGGTGAGGGCGCTTCATCCTGGCTGCCGCCGGTATGGGGAGCACCTTCTGCAGGCGTCCGGAGGGAGGCGGACCGGGCGGTAGGTTCTTCCCCCGGCCGCCCCGTCGGGGGGCGCAGCTTTGGCTCTTCGGCCCTGCAAGGACGGCTGGCGGCTTTTCTTATCTCTTTGGTTGGAAGGATAATGGTGTATGTCATAATTTCCCCCTGAGCGCTTGTGAGTCAGAGCTCTCAGAAGGTAGACTGAACGCGCAGCCCATGCAGAGTGGCCTATTGAAGGCAGCCTAGCCCTCTGGGCTTTAAAGATTTAGGCCCCCCTCCGGCCTTTCACTCCCCAAATATTCTGTTGGGCAGTTGTGGTGGAGGGGGGTGACGGGGGGTGGGCGTGAGGTAAAGATTTAGCAACAAGTCCCAGCAATTTGAGGGTTGGTGTTGGCGAGAAAGAATCGGGGACTTAGGGGAAAAAAAAACGCCAACAATATAATAATGCTGCACAGCATTTCTTCAGAACCTGGTAATTTTGAAGGTTTTTTTTTTTTTTTTTCCCCTACAACCTCTTGCTTCTCTTCCTTCGCTACTGCTGTGTGGTACGTCAGGAGTTGTAGTCTTTCTCAGGAATGCCGTTACAACCTTCTCTTTTCCTGTATTAAAGTCAGAGATAGAAGCATTGACAATGCTCGGGTGTTTAGTTCAGCAGCCAGGAGGATCCTGCGCTCACGGCCGGAAACTGCGCTTTCTGGAGAAGCAAATTGAGTTGGACCCGGAGGGGTCTCACCTGATCCCTCGCTGCTGCAGCAAGAAACACAAGAGGGCTTCTCGCCTAAGACGTGGCAGACAAAAACTGTCCGCCCCGGGTCCTACCCTCTTTGTCTCCCTCCCCGCTGCCTCACAGCCCCCCCCCCCCATTAATTTTTTTGCTGACAGTGCTCAATAGCGGAAAATAGCGGAGAAAGACGCTGGATAGTATATGAGAGCAGCTGCTGTCTGCTGACTCCGTGCTCAGTTCAGCCTTCTCTCCACTTTCCCTTTTCTCCTAGCTCTGGCCATAAATGCTGACTACTGCCAAAGATCTATGAGGATAGAGAACAAAATCCCTTTTTCAGGCCACTTACATACAGATTAACCAGTCATAAAGATGCTAGCCATCAAGTGAAAGGATTTTTGTAGTTGAATATGATAGGGAGATGTTGTGTATTATTTCCTTACTGAATGAGTGACATGCTACTTTTTGTTTCTATTGTATCTTTATGTGTTACCTACAGTTTTTTGGTGGGGGGGGCACGAAAAAACATTGAGTTGACATTTTTACCATTTGAATACATTGTGTAGAGCTTTAAAAATCTTTTTCTTTTGTTTTAGATTTTAAAGCATTTACGCAATAACATGTCAAGGGCAGTGTGAGATTTAAACTTCATGAGTCCTAAAAATAGTTTTAGGGTATGTGATGAAATAAAATTTCCGTGTCGGTTATTAACTTTTGCCAGTACCAATGAAAATACAATTCATGTCATCTCTCTATTAGTGGATAACCTTGTGGTTTTAAGGTATCGCAATAAGGCAACTAGTTATTTTTCCCAGTTGGTTGATTGGTGTTATAGTTGTGGATAGTTTTTATTACTATTGAGAAAAATATTAAGTTGATCAGTACCTAATGAATTTATGCTTGCTATATGCTACTGTGGTGTGTTTATTTTCCTGCTGGTCTTATTTTACATAATTACAATTTAACATTTTATAAGAATTTAGGCCACTTTAAAAAATTGAGCTTGGTGTAACATGACCATACTGTAGTATGTATTCACTATCTAGATGTGTTAATGATTGTGCATTGTGGTTCTTGTGTGAAATTTAGAAAACACAGGAATTCTAAAGTCTATGTAATATTATCATTCTTTGGCTCTGCTATTGTGAATTGCTTTTATTTTTTGCCCATATGGGGAAATGTGAAAAAAGACTATTTATTTGACAATATTTTGTGCATATACCTGTTTTGAGCATTTAGACATTGAGCTTTTAGCAACTTTCTTCCTTGTATATTTCTAGTGGTGTGTGTGTGAGGGGGGGGAGAGCGTGCGCGGGCAGGCACACATACACTTATTTGTCAAGCATTGAGCACAGGGTCTTTTAAATCAGTATGGAAGATGACTGTGAGCTACTTACTATGTTAAAGCAATACTTAACATTTAGGAGTTGCAGTAGCGTATATTAAAAAATTTTGGTGATAAATTCAAGTCCTTTTCCTGAAAGTATTGTATGCCATATTTTAAAGTAAGGGATCTATTTTAGAAAAATTTCAGTGCTTCTTGAGATCATTAGAGACCACTTAGGGTGTTACAGAAACAGAAATGTATCACTGGGTTAGAGTCATAATAGCCACATTTGGTAAATTTCAGTTGTAGGAAATTCTATCAAAGTGTTGGTCTAAGCTTTCATATTGCAGCAGTTATACTGATCTGGCATTTAGGATGTGATTATTAAGGTAATGAAAATGCCTTATGTTCTCTTAGTGAAGGTTGCCACAGTTACCAGATTATTCTTCTATTCTTTCTGATATGCAAATGTATTTGTAGACCATGAGAAGTGAAAGTATACATAGGAGGGTTGTAATATAATTGCTCCCTGGTGAAGAACATTGTTAACAGCTCCCTGACAGTTTTGAAGGTCATTGCCTTATATATACAGATCTGGTCCATATTTTTCACACATTTGTTTCATTTATGTACATCTACATTTACTTACCACATTTACTACCTTACTTTGTTATTTTATTTGGGAGAAAATAGAAAAATGAAAAGGCTACCTAGTATCCTTGAACTCAGTATACCAAATGGAGTCATTTAGGTGTTTAGGAATGTAGTATCCTAAGGAATAGATTTTTAACTATTTTTCAGGTTATAACAGTTTATAAAATATTAAGAATATATATTGCAGAAATGCCAATAGAAAGTCATTGAAAAATATACATTGCCAAGTTAGAAATGTTAATCACTTTTTTTTGTTATTGCTGAAAAGTAAAGCTACCCTAGGAATGAATTTGATTTTACTGGGAACACATTAAAAATAATAAGTGATTAAACAGCTAGGTTAAATTAGTTTTTGCTGTTAAATAAGGTACGACCATAAATGAAATGTGTGTGCAGGGGCTGTTCTAAAGTGGTACTAAGATGTGGATTTGATTGTGTCTCAGCCACTAAGTAACTGTGGCACCTGGGGAAAGGGAGGGAATATTAAGAGTGAGAAAAAAATGCATTGATCCCTGTACCTGCCAGGCACTCTGCCTATATTATTATCTCATTTACCTCACATCAGCGTTATGGATTGATTATATACCCATTGTACCAGCTGAAAAAAATGGGATTGTGGGTTGGTGGGAGAGCCTATGTTTGTTGAATAGCTAACCATGTATTAGGCTTTCTGCTAGGTGCTTTGCTTATAGCTCACATCAGCCAGTGAGAGGTAGGTGGTATTATTTTCATTTTACAGATGAAAGGCAGTCCCAGGTGAAGGAACTTACTCAAAGCTAGTAGGTAGCTGTACTGTATTTAAACTCAGGTCCTTTTGTTTCTAAATCCCATCTTTCTTTGTTCCCTCTATCTATTTTGACTCCTTCAGTCACTTCACCTGTCTGTACCTTAATTTCTTCATCCATAAAATGGAAATTTAATTCTTAATTCACAGTAAAGAGAAAATTACTTGGAAATATCACTACAGAAAATAGGAACATTTAAGTACAATAAGATACTGTACTTACACTGTGCTTTATTTCATTCAATAGAATTGAGAAATGTTTTTTGGGGAAAATAAATGAACATAAGCCGTTTAAGTCCCCATATATTGGTTTCTAATTAATCTCAATAAAATTGTGAAATCCAAGGCCAGCATAACAGAAGTCTTTGTTAGAACTCTTCTTTAAAATCAAGAGTTCAGGTTTGCTTGACTTCTCTTCTACCAAGTCTTTGGCTTTAGAAGGGCATTTATTGCTTGGACCATGATTTATCTTTTCTAAGAACTTCTGCTTCTTGGTAAGTGGAATCCTTGGTTTCATTAATGCAAAAGGCATGTTCTTAGAGAATTGGGATAATTTTATTCACAGAGAAAAACACAAAGCTGTTATATTTTCATGAATATTGGTTTTTTTAAACTTGATTTTTAAAAAGTAATTATGCTATCTCAGGATCTCTGTTACAATAGCAAGTCAGAATCTAATTCTTAAGAATAAGGTAGTTCCAAAATTAGCCTTGTAGGATTCTAAAAGCACTTGTAATTCTGTTTCTTAATTTGTGTAGTAAAACATTTATTGTATAAAACTAATGCAAATCAGTATTTTTAGTACAGAAGGTAAATTCTGATGTGTATTTATGTTTTCATTCTTTTCTTTTTGAAGAAGTCTTGTTAAAGAGAGTGTCAGTGACATCCAAGAGAGACCTAGAAGCAATGACAGCAGCAGATTTTACTCAAGGGTGTGAATTTGCATTCTATTAAGTGCTTGGAATGAATATGCTAGGTGAGGCAATTCAGCATAATGTATAAGAAAAGAGCTTGTGGTTTTTGAGTCCTCTGTTACATTATCTAGAGACTTGTTTATAGTGTCTATGCTAGCATTAGTATCATACTTGGAAATAAAAGGAAATGTGTGCCAAAATAAAATCAGACAACCTGAAGGCAAAAAATGGTCATTTTTCATATGTTTGTAGTGGTTTTTATATAGGTCATAAAATGTGTAACCCCAAATAAGAAGCAAAGCATTAGTTTTAGAGGTAGCTTACCAATGATACAATAATTACTCTATTAAACTATTTTTAAAAATTATTTTAAGCACTTAATTTTCTGATAGATTATACTTTATAAAGGAGAGAGTAAGAGGGAGCTATAAATCTTAAACCCGAAGAATTATAGCACCTAGTCCAGTGTCTTACATAGATATAGTTCAGTAAATGTTTGTGCTACTTGATTGCTGTTAATCACAACACTTTAAAATTTCTTATGCCTCAAAACTAAACATTTTCTAGCAATTGTAAAACACTTTATATAGTTTCACCCTATCCCATTTCAAACCATTTTGCTGTATAGCCCCTCTCTCTGGTGAGAAGTACAGTATGTAAGATGGTATTTTATGGATCCTTTGAGGTCTCTGCTAACTTTAGGCAATTATCCTTTGTTGATTTAGTGGAGCTTTAGGCTATAGCTCCTATGATTTTTTTCTTTTGTCTTTTAAAATCTTAGGGTTTTAAGCCTTTGAGGTGTCCTCACTGCCCCCATCTCTGCAGGTTTAGAAGGCTTAGATCAAATGAATACTGGGCTTGATGGAGCCTTAGAGGTCTGGCAGAATTAGGATGTTGAACATAGGGTTCACCAGAGCCGCAGAAACGTCCTTCACTCCTTGCCCCTCAGTGCCACATAAAAAAAAATCTCACAACCTTATTTTCTAACTTCTTACCCCAACAGGAAGTGAACCATGCTTCCTAAATCTGTTTCTAATTATGTCTATTTTAAGTTGAATTCATCTTCTCTCTGATAGCCTCCTGTGTTTGCAGACCCGGTTTCATGGAGCAGACTCCTGTGTGTCACTCTTCCTCAGCTCTGCCCAGCCAGAGCTTGTTCAAGAGTTTTGAATGTCATGGAGGGTTGACAGCAACCTGATGGCTTCTGACTTTGCAGACCTGGTTTCATGGAGCAGACTTCTTTGCAGACCTGGTTTCATGGAGAAGACTTCTGTGGGTCACTCTTCCTCAGCTCTGCCCAGCCAGAGCTTGTTCAAGAGTTTTGAATGTCATGGAGGGTTGACAGCAACCTGACAGCTTCTGTATCTTACCTATGTGGTGCTCAGGGAGGAAGCTGCTGTTCTCCTGGAGGCTAGGTGGCAATTGCTGTTCTTCAGTTTTATGGCTTTGATCCTTGGGGCTCAAGCCAGTCACTTAAATGGTTTTCTCATCCAGCTGAGAAATTTGAAGTATTCTAAAGCATCTCCATCCTATGTTGTAGAGAAAATGGTGTTTCCCCTAAGAAAGCAAAACGCCTGTCATATGTTCATCCTAGCCATTGAAACAGGCCTTCTTTTCCTTTAGGACCCTAGGCTCTTGTAGCCAATACAACTATTTGAGCTTTTTTGAACATTTTACATATAGGTAGAGCCAAAACTAGTCTAAGGAGAGCAGTTTCTTTGGGAGGATAAACCCTAGGTTTAAATTATGGACTGCTTACCTTCCAAGGCCACCATGTGATCCTCATTATTGTCAATATTTTGAACAAAATAGGCCCTTGTATTGATCTTTCCGTAACTGTAATTGCAGTACTATTTCTAAGGATGGTGTTTAACTTTTGTGGTCTTTCCAATTTAATTGTATCATATCCTAGATTTGGAAGGTAGGAACTTGTAAAGATTCTTAGGTTCATATTTGCCAGGCGTTTGCTTGCTACTGTCAGACTCAACATCAGCTTGTATGAATCAAGTCCTCTAAGGAGATCTTTCCGTGCCATGCTCATACAGGCAAAATAATCAGGCCACATGCTTGGCAACAACTGAGTTTGTGTACAATAGCTCCATTCACTTATCTACAGAAAACACCCCTTTGACAGTGATTATAGCTTTCATTGTCCCCTCCTTTTTCTGACTCCCTACATTACCATGACCTCATCTATTGGTCTGTATTTAGAGGCACTCTGGACCACTCCAGATATACTTTTAGGATTTGTTCTTATATGTCAAAGGTCATTTCAAGTTAGACAACCACTGCCCACCAAGGAAAGCCACTCAGGATCAGGACCAAACCTAGCTATTTTTATACCTTCTTGGTGCCATCTTCCTGTGTCACAACTCAGGTACTCTGAAAATTGTGAACCTTGTTAAAAGCAAGGAGAATAGAGTGGGTGGGTTAGAGCATTGGTTATCAATGTGTAGTTCCTGGATGAGCAGCATCAGTTTCACCTGGTTCTTATTAGAAATGCAAGTTCTTGGCCCTACTGCAGACCTAGTGAATTGGAAACTTGTGGTGTGGAGGTTGGCAGTTTGTTTTAATGAGTCTTCCAGCCGAGTTTTAAGCTTGCAGAGGTTTGAGAATCGCTACCCCTGGGTTACACAGATATTTAGTAGGTAACATTGATGAGTTGATTGACTGCATTATAAGAAGTGAAGGAGAAGCCGGTGGCCTTAACTGATTCTCTACTCTTAAAAGGTAAAAGGTTATTTGCAGATATGCGTATCTGTCTTCAGGTGGGCAGGATTCTAAAGATGGGTCATAATTCCAATTGGGTGCTCTTTTATTTATTGTTAAGTTTTATTTTTGTCTTCCCTGACCTAAAAACAACGTGATTATTTCATATTTGTATACTGTTTTTCAAAGAAATCTTTACACCTTAAAACACTGGGGGAAGAAGAAGAGTAAAGGCCCTTGTTGTTCAAAGGCTTACAATCTAGAGCAGGACTGTTAATATGTAAGTAATATATCACAGAATTCAGGGCTAAGATAAGGTGATATGCTGTGGCAGGCATATGTGGGGGACTCAAAATTAATATTTCTCAAAGGAGGTGATATTTGAACTAGGTCATGAAAATTTGCCAAAAGCAGAAAATGGGCTGTGGGGATGGGTAAAGGGCATTCGAGGCTGAGGTAACAGCAGGCTACTTGTAGGTAGAAAAGCTAAAAATGTAAAGCCAGATACATGTAGTCTTTCCTTTATGTTGATCTGGTTTACTCTGGTACAATTGCATCAAACAACAGAAGTCTACTTGCTTAGGAAAAATTACTGTCAGCAAATTTCAATCATTCTTGACATGCTCAGAGGAGCCAGTTTAAACTAAAAATAAATGCATAAAACTGGCATTGAATTAAATCTAATTCCAAATTGGGTAACACAAATTAAGATTCTTCACAAGGCAATGGCATCATAGAAAGAAAAAGTAAATTCAGATATCAATCTTAATTCTGTGGTTGCAGCAACTACATATAAATTTTATTTTCAAGAGACGTCATCTCTGGCATTAGTTTAATTGCCTGAAAAAAGGGTGTCAAATTTCAACATTCAGCTGATGTTTAAAAATCCTTTGACTGATACGGTGCAGCCTAGATTGTGCATTAACAGTTGGGAAATGTGACCTGTAGAACCCCAAAGGCACATTTCAGCACCTCTGTTCCCAAACCTCAGTGGCCACCAAAAATAGCTTTTCTAAGGGATGGAGGAGTGCTTCCCTGGATTCCCCCTGTGAACCCCTGCCTGCCAGCTCCAAAGTTCCCAGCCCTACACAGGGTGTACTTTTAGCACTCAACACAATGCCAGGCTAGAGCTTTCAGGATGGGAACCTCCAAGAAAGCACTGTTTGGCATTTGGGCAATCAATGTTCGGCAGAATGCCAATGCTAATAGGTTATTTTTCTCTGGAAAAGGGAAAAAGGAGGGATAGTCTGAAAACTGATGAATAGAAGAATGACTGACAATACGGCACTCCATTTTGTTGAAGAGATTAAGTAGGCTTGCTGTGAAGTGGTATTATAGGAGCCAGATAAATTAGCAAAGGCCCACAGGCCCAAGACCTGAAAGAAATAGTAGTACATCAAAACAGCATGCCCCAAGGGCACACTCAAAAGTCTGGCCACTTTCACTGAATTTGTGGTAGGAAAAAGCCAAATCATTAGGAATCCTCACAGTCTGGTACTCTATCCAGGCACTCCATATCCAGCAAATTATCCTTTGTCTCCAGGAAGGTGCAGAGCCTTCTTTCTCTATAGCCCGATTTAACTCAAGGGCCTCTAGTCTGGGCCCTAGTCTAATTTTGAAGACACCTAAGTGGAAGAGTTGGCTTTGGAGTCCTAGAGGATTCCAAATACTCTAGGCAGAAGGTACTACTAAGAGTTGTTTTGTCAAGCATGAGCCAAGATAAGAACATTGATCACAAAACAAGCAGAATTAATCAGTTCACCTAAGGATCTCAAGTACTTCTGGGGGATAATTGAGGCTGCATCCAGCATGCCCTCTTTCAGATATGTGCCTCTTGAAAAATATGAAAGTGCTTGGAGTTATTATGGGATTGGAGGTTTGTAGGTCTGAAAGACCCATGTCCTGGCAGTGATGCCTGGGATGTTATACTGCACATTGAACCTGCAGTTTCACAGTACACACTCATCTGTACAGAAGAATATCCTATCAGCAATTTTGAGAGGCTGCTCAGAAGAAATTTAGCTGTTGAGAGATAAAAATCTGATCAAAACATAAGGTAGTTCCAGCACTGCAATGCAGCTTCTTCAATCTATACCCAGTTTCAGATTCGAGTATGTGTGGAGTAGGTTAAAAAAAAAAGTGAATGGGGGTTTGCTTGGTGTAGCTGTTGTACAAAAGTTACTGAGCTAACTATTGCAATGCCAGGTTTTATAAGTAGAATAGCCGATTAATATTTCTTTCCTTATTTTTAAATACACCTTGGATTATTTAGATAAGCTTGTTTAAATGGATACCCACAGTACAGAAAGCACATCTAAGCATTGTTTTCTTTTTCTTTTCTTTTTTTAAAAATTTTATTGGCATATAGTTGACATAAAATGTTGTATTAGTTTCAGGTGTACAACAAAGTGGATCAGTTATACATATACATATATCCATTCTTTTTTTCCATATAGGTTATTATAAGCTATTGGGTAGATTTTCCTGTGCTATACAGTAGGTTCTTGTTAATCATCTATTTTTTTAATGTATATAATGATTTTTATTTTTTTTCATTATAGCTGGTTTACAGTGTTTTGTCAATTTTCTACTCTACAGCATGGTGACTCAGTTACACATACACGTATAGATTGTTTTTTCTTACATTATCATGCTCCATCATAAGTGACTAGATACAGTTCCCAGTGCTACACAGCAGGATCTCATTGCTTATCAATCATCTGTTTTATACAGTAGTGTGTATGGGTTATTCCCACTCTCGCAAATCCTCCCTCCCCTCAGTGGTTTCATCTATGGTAACCATAAAATTGGCTCTGAAATCTTGAGAATTGTTTTCTAATAATTTTTATTGTCAAGGAGAACACGTGTTATGTGTATTCTAGTTTTTGATATTGGATACACTAGACTGTGATTATTTTATTTTTTATTTCATGTTTTTATTTTTCCCATTATAGTTGACTTTCAGTGTTCTGTCAAATTCTGCTGTACAGCAAAGTGACCCAGTCATACATACATATATATATATATTCTTTTTCCTCACATTATCCTCCATCACGTTCCGTCACAATCAGTGTAATTATTTTATTTTTTATAATGATTTTTATTTTCCCCTTATACTTGGTTTACATTGTGTGATTATTTTAAAGAGACGGATATGATGATATTATATTGGTCTGCAAATTAGATCTTTTAGTTTGTCATAAAATATTATGGACTATTCCTGCTAATAATGTATTTCATATAAGATAACTTTAGCTTCTGGTCATAAGAAAATGACCAAAGAACTAGAAAAACTTCCTCTTCACTTGTTGATTTCCACAATTTTTTTCATCTTTTCTGACATCTTTTATCCATCTCTTACTATGTTTTTTGTTTTATGCTGATTTATACTTTGGGCCATTCGTTTAACACAGTCTCTTAGCACCACTTCCAATTGTTGTCACTTCCAATATACCTTTGCTTGTGGCCAAATTCTTGGTATGGTGGCTACATCTTCTGTTGGTGGTGGGGAGTATTAAAAAAAAGGTGTAATCCTAATGTATGTAAATATGCACCGCAGCATTATGTGATCTATATCCTTTAGTTTCATTAACACAAAAGTGTTGTATATTAGATTCAAGACAATACAAATAAATGAAAATCTATATTGTATAAAGTGACATTGAGACTGGACTACGTATTATATGTTTAGAGTTTTCTGTTAGCTTTTTTGCATTTATATTTAATGGATTATAAAAATTGTATTTAATGCATTATTACCATTCTTTAATGGATTGTAATGGATCATCGCAGTGAGACTCGATGTCTGTGACCTCAGTTCTGGTTCTTAGGGACTGGATGGACATGGTGGGAGTATTGCCCATGGTCAGGAACATCTTTACTCTGGACAGCTAAAGTCAGTGAACCCAGAGGGAGAGTTAAAATAATTGACCAAAGGGAGAAACAAAAGATAAAAACCAGAGAAACAGTTGTGATGGAGCAAGATGAACCTTAAGCAGAAATACCTGATCAGAATTTGAAGGAAGAATCTGGAGAAAAAGGTTGAGGATAATGAAAGGCTACTGCAGATCTACTTTTTTGTTGTTGCAGCTGATTTTTTTTTTTTTTTTTTTTGTCTTTCTTGTCTTAGGGGCACACCTGTGGCATATGGAGGTTCCCAGGCTAGGGGTCTAATCAGAGCTGTAGCTGCCAGCCTACACCACAGCCATAGCAATGCCAGATCCGAGCCATGTCTGCAACCTACACTACAGCTCATGGCAATGCCAGATCCTTAACCCACTGAGCACGGCCGGGGATCGAACCCACAACCTCATGGTTCCTAGTTGGATTCGTTTCCTGCTGCTCCATGATGGGAACTCCTGCAGCTGAATGTTATAGAATGGTTTAAAGGCTCTAGGCTTGGTCCCCAAGTTGGGGTGATATTTGAAAAAATCAACAGCAACAAGTCCTGGTGAAAACCTACCTCACTGATCAAGACTCTGCCAAAGAGCACTGAAGTTGGGCCTAGGGCCTTCTAGTGGTCCAAACACTAAGTATTTAGTGCTAAATCATGGGAGGTGGGATTGCTGTTGGTCTCTGGGAAGAAAGGTGAAACCTCTCAGGGCAGCAGTTAGCTATTTGCCGACTGGTAGAGATTGCAGCATTTTAGTGACCAGCATGGTCTTACTGGAGCATGCCAAGCTGAATTCACTCCTCACTCTGTCAGGCTTCTTCTGTTAGGTGGGATGAGATGGGAACGTCCAAGAAGCCACAAGAGCCCAGGTGTTTTTGAGGTATACTGGGGATCTGGATGAATTCAATTTTCCTCCTTCTACTGTAGCCTACCTGATGGCAGGAGTCAGAGCTCGTGCGTTGCCTTCCCTGGCTCTCTATTTGTGCTTGCCAGATATGGGGTCCTAAAAGTCTCAGTTTTATCCTTCTCTGGATTGATGGACCCATTCCTACCTTTTGCATGTTTACAAAATGCAACTATGATTGTTCTCTTTTTAAAATCCTTTAAGCTTTTCCCATTCTCTACTGGATTAGAGCCTTTTAGCATGGCATAGAAGGCCTTCCTTGATCTCTCTGCTGCCTCCCTTCCAGACTTGTTTCCTGTCATCCTCCATATGCATTTTTTCCTGCTGCAGGAGTCATCCACGCTCATTACCTCCCTTCCAGGGTAGACTCACTCCCTGGGATGCTGGGCAGTGCCTTGAGGGACCTTACTGTAGCACTTACCACATTGAAATGTAAATATTCACTCATGTATCTCCCTCTCACTAGACTGTGAATTGTTAGAAGGGCAGAGATTTTTATCTTTGTACAGTTAGTATCTAAGGTCTCACCTTGAGGCTCAATAAATGTTGATTGTAGATGTGCATGAATGAAAATGTTAGCTCTGATAAAGAGGATTATTAAAAATGCAAATGTAAGGTTACATCTGACTTGAACTAAATAGGTTTTTTAAAATGGGAGTTCCTGGCTTGGCTCAGTGGTAATGAACCTGACTGGGATCCATGAGGATGCCAGTTTGATCCCCAGCCTCACTCAGTGGGTTAAGGATCTGGCCTTGCCTGTGAGCTTGGCATAGGCTGGCAGCTGTAGCTCCAATTCAAGCCTGGGAACTTCTGTATGCTGTGGGTGCAGCCCTAAAAACAAAAACAAAAAAAATGAACACATCAGATTTTTTGGTCTTGATAGAAGCATGTTATGGTGACTTTAAAAGGTGGTGATGATTGTGCAACTATAGAAATATACTAAAAACCACTGAATCGTACACTTTAAAATGGTAACCTTCTGAATTTCCCGTTGTGGTGCAGCAGAAACAAATCCAACTAGGAACAATAAAGTGGGGATTCAATCCCTAGCCTCGCTTAGCAGGCTAAGGATCTGGCATTGCTGTGAGCTGTGGTGTAGATTGCAGACTCTGGCATAGGGTGGCACCTGTAGCTTTGATTAGACCCCTAGCCTGGGAACCTCCATATGCCGAGGGTGAGGCCCTAAAAAGCAAAAAAGCAAAAAAAAAAAAAAAAAGGCAACCTTCTGATGTGAATTTTATGTCAATTCACACATCAATTTCTTGGTTTTGACAATGTACTATATGTATGATGTTATATTGGGGGAAGCTAGGGGAACGGTTCATGGGACATCTTTATATGACTTTTACAATTTCTTGTGACAATTGTTATAATAAAGTTTTAAAAGAGTGATTAAATTATTTTACTGAGCAAATATGCTTATTTAGGACTTACGGTTCAGAATAACTATAGAAAATTTTGTTACTTCATTAGGATTCAGTTGCTTTGCAAAATTATGTGGGGTTATTTATACATAGATACATTTTGACATGTGACACGAAAATAAAATAAATTCAATTATAATCTAATAAAAAGAAAAATTAAGAGTTTAGGAATGATATTTCAGAAGTCTTTTTGTATCCTTTTTTTCCCCTCTGATTCTGTGTATCTCTCGTTATAATGTTTCTCTGACATAATTACAGTTAAAATGAATGTACTGACGAATTATGCATATCATAACATGGTACCATTCTTATGTTTTAGAGAGTTATTTGATGTAGTGTCTGTATTATATCTCTTAATAGTAATATGTGTTAATTGATCCATTTAAAAAATTATTGGGTACTTTGGGGGTTCTGGGCTCTGTGATAAGCACTTTATGTGTATTCCTTCGTTTAATCCTACCTGTTTAATAGAAAATACCATTGTCCCTAGATTACAGGTGAGTACTATAAGGCTGAGATGTTAAATAACTCCCCTAATATTACACAGCTAATCAGTGTGGGAGCTAGGATTGGAACATGGAGTCCCTATGACCTCAGAGTTGTTCATATTCATTCTCTGTGATGAAGCAGGCAGTATAGTCGAAGGGAAAAACACTGATGTGGGGGTGTCAGGAGACTTGTGTAAAATGCCTGACTCTGACTGATTATCTTTGAGGGCTTGAGCAGGTAACTCAAGCTTTAAGATGCAACCTAGCCTCTCATCTGCAAAATGAGGAGGCTCAAATAGAAGACCCCTCAAGTCTCTTTTAGCACAGACATTCTATAGTTAAGAGAACTCAGTAGTGTTTTTCTTTGTGTTCCTTCTATGAAGGATATTCTTTATAAATGCAAATATTCCTTTTAAAGAACTGAGATGTCAAAAAAGAGCTTGGTGACTGCTTCAGTCTGTGAGCTGGCCCTTTGTTTTGCATAAGGCAAAATGTAGTTTTACTTACTCATTCATCACAGATTAGATTCTGGAGGATTGACCCATGCTAATCAAAGGTGATAAAAATCTTGTTTTGTAATTCTGAATCTGTTTATTAACTATTTAGTAGGGTATACTAAATACTAGTTTTGGCCATTATAGGCACTTTTAGGATTAGATATTTTGGAAAATCAAATTAGAAGTTGTTTTGGAAGGCAAAGAAAATCAAATATTTTTGTGGGATATTCTAGGTTGTGTAAAAGCCTTATAAACTGTCTCTGCTCTGTAATACAGTTCTAGTAATTATGTATCTACCAAAATCAGCTCCCGTGAATAGTATTTACTAAATGCTGATAAAGTCTTCTCTTTAGTCCTTCCCCCATTTCATGGAGATTATTGTACATATGTTAGTAATACAGCTTCAATTTTTCTTAATTTTTTGAGGTATATCCAATCCAATCTGTTTACTTTGATTAGATTTGGGTATTTCTTTAAATGATTGTGAATGCCATTTCCCCCACTAAGTTAGTGGACTTGACCAGAGACCTTTTTTTTTTTTTTTTTTTTTTTTTGTCTTTTTAGGGCAGTACCAGTGGCATATGGAGGTTCCCAGGCGAGGGTTCGAATTGGAGCTGTAGCTGTTGGCCTAAGCCACAGTCACAGCAACACAGGATCTGAGCCATGTCTGCAACCTGCACCACAGCTCACGACAACACAGCATCCTTAACCCACTGAGCAAGATCAGGGATCAAACCCGAGTTCTCATGGACGTTAGCTGGGTTCATTAACCGTCGAGCCATGACGGGAACTCCTAGAGAACTTTCTTTAATATCATTTTTGTCTTTCAGAGGGAGGTCTTTTTAAAAAAACTTTGATCTCAAACTTTGGCGGGGGCGGGGTTTGCCATACTCTTCATATTATCAGTCTTTCTTAGACAGTATTATGCAACCTTGATGACATCCATAGGAGGCATATGCCACATATGTTATGGAAGTTGTGAACTCTGATGTATTTTAAAGGTTTCTATGTATTTTTTTTTTGCTCTGAAGTTGACAAATACTGTTTTCTGCAGTTCCTACAATATAAACTTGGCTTTGTTAAAAGTCAGGTTACTGAGGTGCAATTTACATAAAGTAAAAATTTACTCTTTTATAGGTGTACAGTTCTTTGAATTTTGACAAATATATGCAAATTGTATAATCAATATATAGCAAATATTTCCACCGCTCCATAAAATTCCCTTGTGCCTTTTTATGGTCAGTTCTCTCCCCCTTCCTGAATCTCTGGCAGCCTCTAATCTGGGCTCTGTGTTTATAGTTTTCCCTCTTTCACAATATCTTATAAATAGAATCATGCAACATGTAATCTTTTGAATCTGGTTTCTTTCACTTTAGCATAGTGCTTTTTTGAGATACAAATTACATATCATAAAGTTAATCTGTTTAAGGTATACAGTTCAGCAGATTTTAATATATTAACAGAGTTGTGCAATCATCAGCATAATCTAATTTTAGAACATTTATATCACTTCCCAAAGAAGTCTTGTACCCATTAGCAGTTATTCCTATTTCCGGTCTCCCTCCCCCCAGCTCTGCCCTAGGCAAACATTAATCTACTTTCTGTCTATAGATTTGCCTATTCTGGACCTTTCAAATAAATGGTATCATACTCTACATGGTCTTTAGTAACTGACTTCTTCCACTTGGCATAATGTTTTTGAATCTCATCCAAGTAGTAATTTATATTAGTACTTTTTTATTGCGAAATAATTTCCCATTGTATGGACATATCACGTTTTGTTTTTCCATTTATCAGTTGATGGAAATTTGCATTGTTCCATTTTAGGGCTGTTATAAATAATGCTGTGATCATTTATGTACAAGTTTTTGTGTGTATGTCTGTTTTTATTTCTTTTGGATGTGCTGTGAACATTTGTATACAAGTTCTTATGTGGAAATATCTTTTTATTTTTCTTAGAGGGATACCTAAGAGTGGAATTGCTGGGTTCTATGGTAACTTGATATTTAATGTTTTAGGAGTTGCCAGTTTTTCAGAGTGACTGTGTAAGAGCTACAATTTCTCCACATCCTCTCCAATCCTTACTATTGTCTTTTTGATTATAGCCATTCTATGAGTGTGAATTAGGATCTCATTGTGGTTTTAATTTGCATTTCCCTAATGACTAAAGATGCCGAATATCTTTTCATGTACTCATTAGACATTTGTATATCTTTTTTTTTGAGAAATGTCTGTTCACCTCTTTTGCCCATTTTTTAAAATGGGTTGTCTTTGTTACTGAGTTTTAAGAGTTCATTATATATCCCAAGTACAGATCCTTTATCAGAAGGTTTTGATTTTGATGAATTCCAATTTACCAGTCTCTTTTATTGCTTGTGCTTTGGGTTTTGTATGTAAGAAACCACTGACCTAACTCCAGGTCAAGAAGATTTAGTCTTTTATTTTCTTCTTAGAGTTTTGTAGTGTTAGCTCTTCCATTTGGGTATATGGTCCACTTTAATTTTTGTGTTGATGTGAGGTAGGGATTTAAATTTATAGAAGTTGATATCCAGTTGTCTAGCACTTAATGGTTGGAAAGACTTGTTTCTCCATCAACAATTGTCTTGTCCCTTTGGTTGGGGCTCAGTTGACAATAAATATGTGTGTTTATTTCTAGACTCTTAATTCTATTCCATTGAACCATCTTTATGCCAGTACCACACTGTCTCACTGTCTGGATTACTTAGGAGTAAGTTCTGAAATCAGGAGATGTAAGTCTACCAACTTTTTTTTTTTTTTTTTTTTTTTTTTTTTTTTTTTGGTCTCTTTAGGGCTATATCCGCAGCATAATGGATGTTCCCACAGGCTAGGTGTTGAATTGGAACTATAGCTGCCGGCCTACACCAAAGCCACAGCCACATTGGATCCAAGTGGCATCTGTGACCTACATCACAGCTCATGGCAATGCCGGATCCTTAACCCACTGAGCGAGGCCATGGATGGAACCTGCATCCTCATGGATGCTAGTCAGATTTGTTTCCTCTGAGCCATGACGGGAACTCCCCCTTTGTTCTTTTTTAAGATCGTTTTGACTGTTCTTAGTCCATTGCATTTCATTATGAATTTTAGGATTTGCTTGTCAATTTCTGAAAAAAACCCAGGTAGAATTTTGATGGAAATTGTATTGAATATGTAGATTAATTTGGGGAGTGTTGCCATTCCCTTAACAATATTAAGTCTTTTGATACATGAATATCAGATATCTTTCAATTTATTTGGATTTTTTATTTTTATCTTTTGTTTTTTGAGGACTGAACCTATGGCATATGGAGGTTCCCAGGCGGAGGAGTCCAGTCTGAGCTGTAGCTGCCAGCCTACACCCCAGCCACAGCAATGCCAGATCTGAGTTGCATCTGCAACCTACACCACAGCTCATGGCAACATCAGATCCTTAACTCACTGAGCAAGGCCAGGGATTGAACCCATGTCCTCATGGATACAAGTTGGGTTTGTTAACCACTGAGCCACAGCAGGAACTCCTATTTGGATTTTTTCTAAAACAAAGTTTTGTGGTTTATAGAGTAAGCATAATGCTTTTGAGATTCTTTCATGTTAGTACATGTATCAGAAGTTTGTTCCTTTTCATTGCTGAGTACTATTCCATTCTGTGGGTATATCACCGTTTGTTTATCCATTAACTAGTTGATGGACATTTGAGTTAATTCCATTTTTTGGTAATTATGAATAAAGCTGCAAAGATATTCATGTACATGTTTTTATATAAACAAAGGTTTTCATTTCATTTGCTTAAATACCTAGAAATGGAGCTGCTCGTTGTATGTAAGTTGTGCATATATTTACCTTCATAAACTGCTAAACTGTTTTCCAAAGTGGCTGTACTATTTTGTATTCTGACCAGCAATATACAAGAGTTCCAGTTGCTCTGTATCTTCACCAAGACTTGGTATTATTAGTTTTTTTAAAAAATTATTTTGATAGATATATAGTTTTATTTCACTGAAATTTTAATTTGTATTTCTTTACTTACATAGGCTGTGAATTATAAAATTCATGAAAGCCTAGACTTTTGGAATTGAATAGACATGAAAGCATTCATTGTTAGTTTTTACATTGTGTTCCTCAAACATATTTCACGGGCTGTCTGAGGCTGAGGGAGTTGGGGGACTGAGGAGTACTCTCAATAGATGTGGATCTGAGCTCCCTGCCCAGCAGAACTCTACTTTTACCATTTTTTAATAGTGAATTTCCATGTGACATGTTATTAGAAAAAATATAACTCTGTGGAAAAAATGTGAAAGCTAATGAACTCTTTTTTTTTTTTTTTTTTTTTAATGGACACAACTGAGACCCAGTCATAGTTAGTCTGGAGTACGTTCATACTCCTAGTGATCTTTATTCTGCATTATACCATCTTGTCATAACTCTAAAATTTTAGTATTTATTGATTCAAGGAAGATTTATGATAAAAAGACTAATCAAGACTTTTTGAAGTCAGAAATATTTAAAAACCATGTTTCTTTTACACTGAAAAGTAGTACAGGGAAACTAAGTAATCTCTCATGAGTTAACTGTACTGGCTAAGAAAGTGGGGGTTTTCTTTAGAAAATCAATTTCTAGTACAAAATCTTTTAAAATTACTGTGCTTAGTTTCTATGTAGTGTAGAAAAAGTGGCACAACTGTCAGAGGTTATAAATGACAATACATTATGGAATAGGTGAGGAAACAAGCAGGGATTTGCCTTGGAGAAACAGACATTATATTTTGTTATCAGTTTTGACAAACACCAGTGGTGGCTCATCAATGTTGAAAGGGTAAAATTGAATTCATTAGGTACAATCATAATGGTTAGGATAAGTGGTATTTCATAAGAAGGATTTGGTTCTGAAATACTTCCTTTATTGGGGTTTTTTTTCTAGAAATTACTAGAGTGTGAAAACAATTCTATATTGACAGTTCTGAGATTGGCTGCAGGACTTATGAATAAGCATTGCATGGTTAGATTGAGCAGAATTTTATTAGAATGCCTTTGGTGGATTTAAGAAGTTTTATTTAATAATGGTATTATGAAAGGTGAATTATATTTGGACTCAGAAAACTTAAAGTCAAACCTTGGCTCTGCTTCAGACTACCTATGTGACCTTGTATGAGTCACTTAACTTCTGTGACTTTTTTATGGTTTTTTAAAAATTCAATTAGAAGGAATGGTAGTGGTATCTGCCAAGCTTACTTCCCAGAGTTGTTTGAGGAGAGGAAAAAATGACAGGGAAAAAAAAAAAAAAATACAGAGTTCCCGTCGTGGCTTAGTGAATCTGAGTAGTATCTAGGAGGATGCGGGTTCAATATCTGGCCTAAGTGAATTTAGGATCCGCCGTTGCTGTGAGCTGTGGCATAGGTCGCAGACGCAGGTCGGATCTGGCATTGCTGTGGCTCTGGCGTAGGCCAGCGGCCACAGCTCCGATTAGACGCCTAGCCTTGGAACCTCCATATGCCATGGTTGTATACAAAGTAGTGTATGTATATATGTACTTACAGTATATATATGTACTGTGTATATATACTATGTATAGTATATATATGTACTGTGTATATATGCTATGTATAGTATATATATGTACTGTGTATATATACTATGTATAGTATATATATGTCCTTTGGAAATATATATGAAAGTGCTTTGTAAATTTTAATGTATTTACTATAGTATTATTATAAATAGTAACTTTTAGAATTGTGATGTACATGTTTTTTAAATAGCTTTTCTTCCTGATTTTTGGCAACAATTTACTTGAGCTTTTTTAAAATAGAAGTTTAGTTGATTTACAATGTTTGGTTAGTTTTAGGTGTACAGCAGAGTGATTCGGTTATACATATACATACGTATTCCTTTTCAGATTCTTTTCCATTATAGATTAGTACAAGATACCGAATATAGTTCCCTGTGGTATACAGTAGGTCCTTGTTGTTGATCTATTTTGTATATAGTGGTGTGTATATGTTAATCCCAAACTTATAGTTTATCTCGTCCCCTTCCCTTTTGGTAACCATACATTTATTTTCTACATCTGTGAGTCTATTTCTGTTTTATAAATAAGTTCATTATTAATTATTATTTTTAGTTTCCACATATAGGTGAGATCATATGATAGTTGTTTTTCTCTGTCTGAACTTATTTCACCTAGTCTGATAATCTCTAGGTCCATTCATGTTGCTGCAAATGACATTATTTCATCCTTTTTTTTTTTTGTCTTTTGTCTTTTTAGGGCCACAACCACATAGGGGCATGTAGAGGTTCCCAGGCTAGGGGTTTAATTGGAGCTGCAGCTGCTGGACTACATCACAGCCACAGAAACGCCAGATCCGAGCTGCATCTGTGACCTACACTGCAGCTCATGGCAATGCTGGATCCTTAACCTACTGAGCGAGGCCACAGATGGAACCAGCAACCTCGTGGTTTCTAGTCAGACTGTTTCTGCTGTGTCACGATGGGAACTCCATTATTTCATTCTTTTTATGGCTGAGTAATACTTCATTATATCTATATCTTCTTAACCCATTCATCTGTCAATGGACATTTCTTTACCCATCCATTGTCTTTACCCATTTGTCTGTCAGAGGACACTTAAATTGCATTTGCCTCCATGTCTTGGCCGTTGTGAATAGTGCTACTGTGAACATTGGGGTGCATGTATCTTCTTAGATTAGAATTTTCTTCTTTTCTTGATATATGCCCAGTAATGGGATTGCTGGATCATATGGCAGCTCTATTTTTAGTTTTTAAATGAATCACCATGTTTCCCATAATTTCTGTACCAATTTCCGTCCCCACCAGCAGTGAAGTAGGGCTTCCTTTTCTCCACACCCACTTCAGCGTTTATTATTTGTAAACCTTTGATGATGGCCATTCTAATCAGTGTGAGGTGATACCTCATTGTAGGTTAGATTTACATTTCCCTGATGATTAGCAATAATGAGCATCTTTTTCTGTATCTCTTGGCCATTTGTATGTCTTCCTTGGTCTACTTAGGTCTTCTGCCCATTTTTTGGATTGAGTTGTTTGGTTTTTTTGCTATTGAGCTATTGGAGTTATTTGCATATTTTGGAAATTAATCTAGTATTAGTTGGATCATTCACAAATATTTTCTCCCATTCAATAGATTGTCTTTTCATTTGTTTATGGTTTCATTTGTTGTGCAAAAGCTTTAAGTTTAATTAGGTCCCATTTATTTATTATTGGCATTCTTTTTGCCTCTGTCCCTTGCCTCCAGTTTCTGGGGGGAAGTTTTGCCCTATCCTTAGTCCTCTTCTTCTTTCGAATAGATGACAGTTCCTCACTGCTGTCTTTTAGAAGAGGTGACTGTGTTCATTTCTCCTTAAGGAACTTTTCTTCATTACTTTCTACAGTTATTTAGCTTAACAAGCCTGGCTGAAGTATTAAAACTATGTGCTGCAAATAAGTTTTCTTATTTGGTATTGAATTTCCCTTCTTTGTGGTTTTAGAGTTTCTTGTATCACTGCCTTTTCTCTGGGCTCTCTGCTTTGTTTAGGTATGTTTGATACTTAATATGCCTTTACCTTGGTCAAGCCCATTTATGGTTTGTAATAAAATTCATGATAACTTATCAAGATATACTTTGTGGACATGGACGGTGGAGTCATACATTTCAACTCTCCCAGTACTGGCAGGAAGAGATTTCATTTGCTGATCTGACTTCTCCGTCTTAGATGGAATTAAGTGTCTTTGTTAGTCTTCAGAAACTATAAACCCTGGAAATGGCTTTCTTTTTCGTTGGTGAAATGGAAGTATCTTCTGTTTCTGATATCTAAAGCTGATGAAGTTGTCAATCTTAGTGCTGTTTCTTTTTCTTCCTGGTTAAGAGAAGGACAAATTTTTTACCTGAGGATTTTCAAAATCATTTTGAGTGGCCATTGTCTGTCTGATCAATTTCTTTTTATTCAAATTAATTTTTAAACATTATATATTTTAATTATTACTGAGACAAATGGGTATTTTGGAGAACAATCATATCTAGCATAAAATACTGTTTCATTTGGAGGAGATTTATTTATGCTTTTCTGTTAGGCTTACCTTCATCTTTTGGAGTAATATTTAAAAAATAACAACACACCTCATTTAAAAAAAATAGAGGCTAGAAGTTTTCTTGTGATGCAGCAGGTTAAAGATACAGCATTGCTACTGCAGTGGCTTGGGGCATTGTGTGGCATGGTTCAATCTTTCATGCCCAGGAACTTTCATATGCTGTGGGCTTGGCCAAAATATAAATTAATAAATAAAATTTGAGGCTTGAAAAAGTCACTGAATTTAATTTTAAAAGCAAAGGAATGGAAATATCAATGTGTTCATGTTTTATCTAGAATTACTACTGGGTTACGTTATACTTTGTATTTTAGAAAACACCATTTATATACTTAAATAAAAATGATACATAGGTTAGGAGTTTGGGGTTAACAGTTACACACTACTATATATAAAATAGATTAACAGCAAAAACTTACTGTATAGCACAGGAAACTATGTTTAATATCTTGTAATTACTTTTAATGGAAAAGAATCTGATAGAGAAATATATAACCGAATCACTTTGCTGTACACCTGAAACTAATGCAACATTGTATATCAACTATACTTCAATAAAAAGAAAAATGATATATAAGGATATTGTATTAAAAGGCAGCAGATAGTTTTTTAAGGAGTCTTCTCTTTGGTGATACATTCTAGTGTCTTTTTTTTTCATGGCAGTCCTTCAAGAGAGTTGAGAAGTCAGAGTCTGGAATGAGTAGATGAAGTTGTCTGCTGATTGAGTTTCTCACTGGCAGTTCAGAGGTTGGCATATATTTTAATCATTCATATCTGGGGGAAAATCATATGGTGGGCCTTGAGAAATCTAATTTATAAAAATACTACAGGGGCAGCATTCTTAGTGTGCATTATTGTATACTCTGCAGTATATTAAAAATGAAAACAGAATGCTAGGTCTCTAAACACAGTCTTGCAATTATAACCAAAAGCTTACAGTGTGGAATACTAAGTAGATGAGAGAAATTTATAACCAGCAAAATGGGGCAGTTTGAACAGCTTGATCAGTAATTTGGCTGCCAATAGAATGACTTCCCTAAAATATCACTTGTCAGACTTAGTTATGGTGGGACTTAGAATATGGCTTTCATATTTTTTACATTAACTCGTATTCTAAAATTGCCTCCATTTTGTGATAACAGAGTATTTTGTATTGAGGTGTTTTACACAAAAGATGTATACTGACATACTTTAAGAAGAGCAGGTTCTTCTGTTTAGGAATGTAGAACTTCTTTGTAAGCTCTCAAAATGTCTAATTGTTGGCATATATTTTGTGACCAAGTTATGAGTACTGTAGATTTTAATGGTTGCATGTGTGTTTCTTAAGCATAACAACATTAATAGGATATATCAATTAAATCATTATCAGCTAGAGTAATATAGGTATATCTTGAGTTATAGGATAGTTGATTTTCTTAAAAAAAAAAGATTATAAATGGAAGAATTTTAAAATGAGTTATTCCCCAAAATCTATAGCAAATCCTGTTGTTAAATGAAAAATCATATGTAAAGTAATACATAACAACGAGTTTTCATGGTATAGGTGTTATTGTACAGCTAGCCAGGCAAGATGACTTTTTGTGGAATAGCAGACGAAGGCTGGTGGTTCAACTAAGGGCCTAAAACTCCATCAGAAGTTTCTGGTAGGGGTCAGAGACACATACAGAGCCTGCTTTGTTTGCAAGAGGCCCTGGACCTAGAAAGGTTGTTGGGGCCAAAGAGAGTAATGGTAAGTGTAAGGACTCTCAACTTTACAGAAAGGGAAGAATCTTGGGAAAATAGAGATTATTTCCATATTTAAAGAGAGAGCTGAGAATAATTATATAGTTTTAAAAACTGAAAAAAGGGAGTTCCTGTTGTGGAGCAGTGGTTAACGAATCTGACTAGGAACCATGAGGTTGCGGGTTCCATCCCTGGCCTCGCTCAGTGGGTTAAGGATCCGGCGTTGCTGTGAACTGTGGTGTAGGTAGCAGACGCGGCTAGGATCCCACGTTGCTATGGCTCTGGCGTAGGCCAGCGGCTACAGCTCCAATTAGACCTCTAGCCTGGGAACCTCCATATGCCGCGAGAGCGGCCCTAGAAAAGACAAAAACAAAAACAAAACAAAAACAAAAAACCAAAAAAGTATGGATGTATATATACATATATAACTGTACACTTTGTTGTATAGCAGAAATTATCACACCATTATAAATCAACTATATTTCAATAAAACTTTAAAAAATAAAAAAGATTTAAATGGTAGGAAATGTAAGTTTTGGGAAATACATATTTGAGAAGAAAACCTCTGAAAGCAGTATTTAAAAATCAGAAGTAACAATTTATAAACTAATACTATATTCTTTCCAGGCATAAAAGGACATGTAACTGCTATGTACAAGGCAGTATGTAAAATGCTGAATGTTGTATTCTACCTCTGCATGTGTTTCAGTAATGACAGTATTCTTTTGCTATAACAGGGAAAGGAGTTTTAGTGGCACTGTATATAAATAGTGAATTAGCTGTAGTTATCACATTTTTAAAAAAAAGTATATTCAGAGGGGTTCCCACTGTGGTGCAGTGTGTTAAGAATCCTTTGTTGTCTCTGAGGCAGTGTGGGTTCAATCCCTGACCTGGTGCAGTGGGTTAAGGATCTGGTGTTACTGTAGCAGTGGTGTAGTCACAGCTGTGGCTCAGAGTAGATTCCCTGGCCCAGGAACTTGCATATACCATGGGTCCTGCCAAGAAAGAAAAAAAAGTATATTCAGATAGCCTAATTTAATTTGGTATTATCAGAATTATAAACAAATTGTCACCATATTTGGGGCTTAAAAAATTCCTTGTTTTGTCATTGTGTCATATTGGAACTCACATATTTTGGTGAGTGACGATGAGGTAGGGGTCTCCAGAAATCTGCTGCTGTCAAGTAAACCCCCATAAAACCTGTCCCAGAAGGTCCTGGAGTGGCTTCACATTATCCCTATATTTACTGGGAAAGATGTGTGCCTGAAGATTTTCAGGATAAGTGTTCTCAGCAGCTCTCTGCCAGCCCCTTTCCTTCCTTTCGACTCTGTTTTCTTAGGAACTTCATTTTTCTCAACTCCCCCTTCTCCATGGTGATCTTAGGGCTCAGAGATTTTTAAAAAATGTTGTTTTTCCTCCTCAAAATGTTATTTTGGCATCCCATTTCCAAAGGAATCACCTGGTTAAAGGTCATTTTCTTTTTTCTTTTCTTTCTTTTTTTTTTTTTTTTGTTGGTCTTTTTGCCATTTCTTGGGCTGCTGCCGAGGCATATGGAGGATCCCAGGCTAGGGGTCGAATCAGAGGTGCAGCCTCCGGCCTACACCAGAGCCACAGCTACTCAGGATCTGAGCCATGTCTGCGACCTACACCAGAGCTCACGGCAAAGCCAGATCCTTAACCAACAGAGCAAGGCCAGGGATCGAACCTGAAACCTCATGGTTCCTAGTAGGATTCGTTAACCACTGAGCTATGACAGGAACTCCCTAAAGGTCATTTTCATAAAGGGTCTAGAGGAATGGAGGAGAACCTAGGGGACTGTTTTATATTTTCTTGATGGAAGACAAAGGATGTAGAGTGTCCTGAAGCATTACTTGCAAGGTGAGAGTTAAGAGATGATGAAAGCCTTTCAGGAAGGCTTGAGTAATTGGAGATGAAGGGAGTCAATTTAAGTGTAATACAGGATTCAGAAATAAGAGTTTCATTAAGGGCATACATTTCATACTTAATTTCTATTGAATAAAATTAAAGCTGCCTCATCCAGGGCTCCTATACTTTCTGTGTGGGTTCTCTGTGGCCAGTGATTGCATGTGAGCATAGGAGAGATCAAACAGAGCAATTTGAAGCAGTAAGTGATGGGGAGGAGTAGCCTAGGAGATCCTGAAATGATATCGATCAAGGAACAACAGGGAGAAAAGAAACCTTTGAAGTAAAGGAGGCCTGCAGCAGCCAGGTGAGTGTATGATGGAACAGCACTTATTTAGTCAGCTTGGCAGAAGAAGAACTAGGGCATTAAGATCAGCACTTAGGGAGTCAGAGAAAGGAGTGGGGAGAGGTGGAGCATATGTAAAATCTGGACTATCAAAAATGAAGTATCTTGGAGCAATTAGTCAATTCCAGTTCTTTGAATTGTCCCAGTCTCCAAATACAATTGTACCAACAATTTTAACTCCCATATACATGTAAATTGATTCCTGGATTCTGATTGGGCACCGAAGATACAGTTTATGTTCACTATTAGGTAATGGAGCTGTTAAAAAAGAAGTTTTACATCAAGTAACTGTTGTTGTCAGTCATTACTATTATAGTATCAGCTGTGTTCATCATCGAAAATAAAACTGGCTCTAACACACCAAAATCGAACATAAGAATCCTGAAATTCATTTTAATTTGGCAGTGAGCAAGTCTGTATGCATATGATTCTCCCACTAATCCTTGTGAGAACTTAATCAAGTGGGTGATCTTCTGTGTGTGAAAGGACTTTAAACTCATAAGGATCCTCCTTATTATACTCAGTGCGGTCTGACTTAAAAGTTTTAGAAAAGAGTAAAAAAATGACATTAATTGCCTTAGAACATTAATTTCCTCTTAATTGGGAAATCACTCAGAAGCAAGAGACTTATGTTTAAATAGTCATATCGACTATGTCATGGTGCTCGTTTTTTTTGCTACAAGAGGTGTGCTTTCTCAGTGCAAATAATTTGATTTATTCTAATGGTTGTCCAAGTAGTTAAATAAATTATTCCTCCCTTTCAATGAAAGGTTGCTTATCTGTTATTGATTGGCAATAGAGTTTTTAGTCACTTTACTAGATTAGAAGATTGAACCATTGATTGATAGTAGTATCAGAGGATAAATAGGGTCAGAGTTCTACTTTGTTGCATATGGACTTTCATTGACTTTAATACAACTGTGAAGTTAATTTTTCTTAGTACTGTGCTTCATTAAAGTGCATAGAATGCCTCAGAGAGAGGGGCCTTGGAATGGATATCATTCAGGCACCCATAAGATATTTATTGAGTATCTCTCTCTCTTTTTTTTTTTTTTTTTTTTTTTTTTTTTTGTCTTTTTGCTATTTCTTGGGCCACTCCTGCGGCATATGGAGGTTTCCAGGCTAGGGGCCAAATTGGAGCTGTAGCCCCCGGCCTATGCCAGAGCCACAGCAATGTGGGATCCTGGCCGCATCTATGACCTACACCACAGCTCACGGCAACGCCGGATCGTTAACCCACTGAGCAAGGGCAGGGATGGAACCCGCAACCTCATGGTTCCTAGTCGGATTCGTTAACCACTGCGCCACGACGGGAACTCCTTGAGTATCTCTTGTATGCCAGGCATTAGACTGTATAGAGGAGGAAGAATGAAGAAGAAAGTCAAGGCCAATAGGATTTAGGGGTCTCGGGAAGAGAACTTTGTTGCTGTACTCCTCTTCCTGGACCACTGGGAGTAATGCAGATACTTTTCCCTGCTGAGCATTTTTTCTGAATCCTGTGCACAATCTGAATTCCTGGTTGACAGCGAAACCTTGTTGGCCTTTATGGCTACTTATTATTATATTGAAAAGTCCAATTGGTAAAGACTGATTTCTTAGGAAAAAAATTACAAATTAAGGAGTTAGTTGGATTGAGAGATGCCAAAAGATATTAAACCTTTTGTCATTTGCTTTAGTTGGAATGATTCTTTGACTTTCAGAAATATCGACTGAGTTTAGATAAAAGCAAACTCAGTAGGCAATTTGTCACTTGGGATAAACTTTAATTTCTAAATAAGCAGTAATAGGAGTCACTAGAAGAAATTAGGAGTATTTGTTAATCTTTGCATAAGAAGAACTTTCAAAGCATAAAATTAATGGAAGAAATCAAGAAAAAAGAGATAAAAAATATTCACATGAAAATTTAAAAGTTCTTCATGTCTAAAAACATCAAAAACAAAAGCTAAAAGGCAAGCAAAAATTCAGGAGAAAAATTTGTGGGCCAAAAGGTTAATACCCTCTGTAATAACAAAAATTCATATATAAAAGCAGTAAAAACCTGAGGGATCAATGGGGAAAATGCCAAAAGTGGACAGTACACTTGGGGATTGTAGTTGGCTAATAAACATGTGAAAAATGTTTACTTCACCTTCATTTATAATCAGAAAACTGTAAGTTAAAATGAAATGACAGGTTTTATGACTTAAGTTAGCAAAAACAAAAATAGTTCTCAATTATAGTAAGAATACACTGAGTGCAAGTTTAAATTGATGTAGTCTTTTTTGAACAGATTGGCAAGTTCACTCCTAGGATTCTCTCCTAAGGAAATGATAAAAAATACAAGAAAATAATTTTTACACTAAGGTGTTCATTAGAACATTATTTATAACAGTGAAAAAAATTAAACATATATAAAATAGAAGAATGGTTAAATTATGATATGTCAGGTGATAGAATAATAATGAGTTAATCATGTATACAAAGATTTGATAATTCCAAAGATAATTTTATAAAAATTTAAATGTATATTATAATCTGAACATATAATCTGAATATAAAATTAGTCATAGAAAAATATTTGAAGATGTATTAATTTCCTGTGGCTGCTGTTGTTACCAGACTTGGTGGTTTAAAACAATAAACATTTATTCTCTCACAGTTCTGGAGCCCAAAAGTCCAAAATTAGCATCAATGGACTGAAACCAAGGTGTTGACAAGGCTCCAGGGAAGACTGTATTCCTTGCCTCTGCCAGCTTCTTGAGGCGACAGGCATTCCTTGGCTTGTGGCTGCATCCTTCCAACCTCAGTTGCATTGCCTCCTCTTCTCTGTGTCACCTACCTCTGCCTCTTTTGTATAAGGACATTTGTGAATGCCTTTAGGGCCCACTTGAATAATTCAGAATAATCTCCTGAATTTAACATAATTTAATTTAATCACATTTATAAAGACTTTTTCCAAATAAAGTCACGTTTTCAGGTTCTAGGGATTAGACCTGTTATTTTTGGGACAATTATTCAGCCTATTATGGAAGATAACACATCAAAAATGTAATGGCTATTATATCTGAGTACTGTGATTATGGAGGATTTAAAATTTACTTCTTAGATCCTTCTGTCTTCCAGGAATATTCAGGGAAATAATATTAACTCCATGAGTTTCTCTTAAACTCTATCAGATACAACTTAAACCTTTTCAAATTTGTTAACTATCAGGTCACTTTGCTTGGAGGTTTGGAAGGGATTTAAAAATGCTAAAAATAATGGCTTTTTTTTCACTTCAGTATAATGTTTCTTTGATTCAAAAGTCTTACCCTCCCAGGACAGTTAAACAGAATGCCATTATTATTTGTCCTCCCATGAATTGATTTTTAAAAGACTTTTAATCACTAAACTATATATAGTAATAATTAATTTTCCCTTTTTTTTTTTTTTTTTTTTTTTGGTCTTTTTGTCTTTGTTGTTGTTGCTATTTCTTGGGCCGCTCCTGCGGCATATGGAGGTTCCCAGGCTAGGGGTGGAATCGGAGCTGTAGCCACCAGCCTACGCCAGAGCCACAGCAACGCGGGATCCGAGCCGCGTCTGCAACCTACACCACAGCTCACGGCAACGCCGGATCGTCAACCCACTGAGCAAGGGCAGGGACGGAACCCGCAACCTCATGGTTCCTAGTCGGATTCGTTAACCACTGCGCCACAACAGGAACTCCCCCATTTTAATTAATGAAGGACATATATACAACTCAAGTAGGAAATTTTAATTTAAAGTGTAGTTGATTTACAGTGTTGTGTCAATTTCTGCTGTGAGCATAGTGACCTAGTCATATATATACATATATATATATATTCTTTTTTCATACTGCCTTCCATCATTTTCTATCCCAAGAGATTGGATATAGTTCCTTGTGCTGTACAGCAGGACCTCATTGCTCATCTATTCTAAATATAGTGGTTTACATCTATCAACCCCTAACTCCCCATCCATCCCACTTCCTGCCTCATCCCCCTTGGCAACCACAAGTCTGTTCTTTATGTCTGTGATCATTATGAAATAATCAAGTACAAAGAAATCTTAAGAGTAAATGTAGAATTTCCACTAGACTCTTTGAAATATTGAAAATACCTCATAGATTATCACTGTTATTCTCTTTGCAGGTAGTGGTTTTAATGGACATCTTTATTTCTAAATGTTCTGAGAACTCCAGATTGAGAACCCCCTCAGAATTTATTTCTTAAAATATTTTAAATAAATAGTTTAAGGTATTCTTTTAGGGAAGTATAGCATGAATGTTTTCTATAAAATTAATCATTGAATTAAAAATTGAACTCGATTTTTTCATCATCTTTGATAAAACCATCTTTGCTTTTGTCCTTTAATTTTTAGACATCATTCAGAATTTCTCTATTTTTTATATGATTAGCTACCCCAGTTCAACCTTTCATCTTCAACTCACTCTCTACTTTGCTCAAACTGGCTTTTATTGGGGGAGGGGGCATGCCTGTGGCATGTAGAAGTTCCCAGGGCAGGGATCGAACCCATGCCACAGCAGTGATCAAGGCTGCTTCAGTGACAAGCCAGATCCTTAACCTGCTGTGCCACAGGAAAACCCTTAAACTGGCTTTTAACGTTAGAAAGAAGCAAGTGTTCCATTTCATTTTTGATGGATGGATAGATGGCAATGTAATGAAATTTTAAGATATAAAGATGGGAAAGCTCAACTGTGTTTATAATTATAGGTGCAAATAGGATCTCACCCATTTATTTCTGCTCAGATTTGGTAGTTCTTTTTTTTTTTTTTTTGTCTTTTTGTTGTTGCTATTTCTTGGGCTGCTCCCGCGGCATATGGAGGTTCCCAGGCTAGGGGTCTAATCGGAGCTGTAGCCACCAGCCTACGCCAGAGCCACAGCAACGCGGGATCCGAGCCGCGTCTGCAACCTACACCACAGCTCAGGCAACGCCGGATCGTTAACCCACTGAGCAAGGGCAGGGACGGAACCCGCAACCTCATGGTTCCTAGTCGGATTCGTTAACCACTGCGCCACGACGGGAACTCCAGATTTGGTAGTTCTTGAAGCGATCTTTATTCATTTCTAGGATCATGCTGGAAGTTTGAAATTATTCCCATCCAGTTGAAGATTCTTATCATTAATATTGCTACTCTTGCTTCTACTCTGAGGAAGTTCCCAGGCCAGGGATCAAACCCATGCCATAGCAGTGATCTGAGCCACAGCAGTACCAACACCAGATCCAGTGACAACAACCACTAGGCCACTAGGGAACTCCAGATTAGAATCTTGACAAGACTTGACAATGATGCTTATTTTTAGTATGACCAGAGGGAAGTAGAAGTGCAGAGGTCAACCTTTATGCCCCAACTGTATCAGCAGAGTTAGGGTTAGAATTCTGTGTTTCACATAGAAGTGTTAGGTCTTTTTTTTTTTTTTTTTTTTTTAAATGAGCCAGTACTTCTGTGTTGAGATATGAATGTTAATTATCTCTTTTAATACTTAGAGGGCTATGGATGGTAAGTCTTTGGTCATACTGTTTATAAACTTGAGAGTCACAAAAATAGGTTTGGAGAATGATTTTTCTCCTGTTGAATGACTTCCCACAAGTTCAAAACCCTGGAGTTGCTGTTGAGTTAGGATCCTAGTTCTTTTAAGAGAGAAGGTGCCACTGAAGTAGCTTTCTGCTTTTTATTGCTTCCTACCATGATAATACTGCTAGGCAAAGTAGAAATAGAATGTATACATATATGTATTTCTTGAATTTTTTTCTCTGAAGAATTTTTCTTATAATGTTCTTATGGAGTTGGGAAGAATGCTGTGCTTATTTTTACAAATGAGCCAAAAGGGGATACCTAAGGAAAAATTAAACATAGACATCTGAGCATATGTCAGTTTAAAAAATAAAATGTTTTGTGCTAGAGAAAATACTTTATTTCTTCTGTATTGTCCTAAGAGTCCTACCATGTAAGCTGCTGGAAAGTAGATGTAACTATTCTGATAAATTTCTATGTTTCAAAACAGGTTGCTGTAGGAGAGAGCTTCAATACCTATCAGCTGGTGTTTGGATGAACAAACTGTTGGGGACAGTTATAAAATGGAATAGTACTCAGCAATAGAAAGGAACATACCATTGATGTATGCAACAATATGATAAATTTCAAATACATTTTGCTAAGTGGAAGAAGCTGGAAACAAAAGGACTACATACTGTATAATTCCAGGATGTGACTTTCTGGAAAAAGCAAAAATATAGGGACAGAAGTCACATCAATGATTACCAGGGACTGGGGATAGGGAGGAGGAATTGACTAGAAACGTGCAAGGCAACTTTGTTTAGATGATGGAAGGAAACATTCTATATCTTATTTGTGGTCTTGGCTGTATGACTGTAACATTTGTCAAAACTTACTCCTTAAAAATGAATTTTACCTTTTGTAAATTGTACTCCACTAAATCTGATTCCAAAGAATTAAAAGTATACTGAGGGGGTCCTGAGTATAATTTATTTCCTGGAATTAGATTAATACCTGCTACCTGCCAGCCCTTAGCCCATTGTATCAACTACAGGGAACAGAACTGACTTTGATTTTTAATAGAAGAAAAATTTATTGAAAGGACATTGGATAGCTCAGAAAATTTGTAGGAAGGATGCAAAGCAGGTTTGGAAAATAGACAACAGCAAGGGAGGAGGCTAGGGAGCATCCTGAACCAAGAATAACAACATAGAGCCTGTCTGGAGAGGACACTGCTGCCTCTGTCTCTGATGCCACAACTTGTTCTACCATCACCAAGGGTACTGGGAACTAGGAAGCAATGTCACGTTGTCCTACTTCTGCCTCTGTACACTTGATATTAGCCTGCAACTGTCTTAGCTGCCTGTACCTGCCACCCAGATGTATTCTCCTTGCTCCCTGCTTCTTTGGTGTTACAGCTTCAGAGTCAAGGTCCAGGGTAGAAGTGTCTGGTTGGCCAAGCTGAAGTCATATGCTCTATTAGAGATGCAAGGAAAACTGGGAAAGTGAGTGTCTGATATCTTTAGTGTGTATAGTGTCTCCCACCAAAACTTATGAAGTTGAAGGCATTTATGCTGTGCAGAAAACTCCATTATATCTCTGCATCCATCAAAATATGATCTAAGTTTTAAACTTTACTTTGTGTAGCCCTTATCGTGCTAGTTAAAAGGATAACACTCTGTTAAGTTTTATTCTTATATGATGCTGTTTATGAGTATGTCACATATGAGTCCAGTTTCATATATGATCTCTGATCTTTAGGCTAATTTTTGAAAGACTTTATTATTTTTTTTCTTAGACCAGTTTTACATGTATGGCAAAATCGAGAGTAAGGTAGAGGGATTTCCCATATACATATGTAGCTTTTGCCGTTATTTAGGCTTATTCTTTTTCTTTTTTAAGTTTTACTTATTGAGGTAACATTGGTTTGTAACATTATATAAGTTTCTTGTGTACAACATTATATTTCAACTTCTGTGTATACTACAGCTTGCTCACCACCAAAAGTTTAGTTTTCATCTGTCACCATACTGCCGACCCCCTATATCCATTTCTCTCTTACCCACACCTCCCTTCCCCTCTGGGAACTACTATTCTTTTCTCTATGTCTGTTTGTTTTTGTTTATTCATTTATTTATTTTTCGTTATATTCCATGTATGAGTGAAATCACAAATTTGTCTTGCTCCATCTGACTTCTTTAACTTAGTATAACACCTTATGCTTCATTCATGCTGTCACAAATGGCAAGATTTCATCCTTTTTATAGCTGAGTAGTATTCCATTGTCTGTCTATTTATCTATCCACTACATCTTATTTATCCATTAATCTGTTGATGGACATTTGGGTTGTGTCCATATCTTGGCTATTGTAAATAATGCTGCCATGAACATAGGGGCCCATATATCTTTTTGAATATTTTTTCATATTGTTCAGATAAATACCAAGTAGTATAATAGCTGGGTCATGTGGTAGTTGTATTTTTAATTTTTTGAGGAATCTGCATATTGTTTTCCATAGTGACTGTACAAGTTTTTTTTAATGATTTTTTTGTCAATTCTGTCAATTTCTACTGTACCATCAAGTGACCCAGTCACACATATATATTCATTCTTTTCCTCACATTATCCTCCATCATGTTGCATCACAAGTGACTGGATATAGTTCCCTGTGTAATACAGCATGATCTCATTGCTCATCAACTCCAAATGCAATAGATTGCATCTATTAACCCCAGACTTCCAGTCCATCCTGCTCTTTCCCCCTCCCCCTTGGCAACCACAAATCTATTCTCCAGGTCTATGAGTTTCTTTTCTGTGGAAAGGTTCATTTGTGCCATATACTGGACTTCCTATGTGGCTTGCAGTAAGTTTACATTCCCACTAACATTGCATGAAGGTTCCCTGGTTTCCACATCCTGACCAGCACTTGTTATTTCTTGCTTTTTTGATAATATAGGCTGATTTAAAAGACTAATTCTGAATCTGCAAAGAATGCTTTAACATGCTTTGAACATGGTGAGTAGTCAATAAATGTTGTTAAATCCATAAAAGTTAGAAAAAGTATATTTTTCTTATAACCAAAAAATGTGCTTAAACTACAAAAATAATGAGTACACAAAAGGAATGTACCATGTGGAATCTCAGGCTAGGTCATTACTGGAAATGCATTAGTAGACTAGCATATCAAAAGGTGAAATGAGAAAAACCTTGGACTTGTCTTCTCAGAATCTGCTAAGATGACCACCACATGCATTAGTAAATAAGAATGTTCAAGGAAACCAAAGAAAACATTGTCGCAGGGGTGGGGTGTGTGGGTGAATAGACATTGTTTAGAAGAAAGCGAGGCTGCAGAAATAAAAGATGGAGAGGATAGTGAGGAGCAGGAGATAGAGAAGTTTCTTGTCTTGCTTTCCTAAGAGATGGTGCAGAGGTTAAGGAGCACATAAAATGGAACATGGAGATTTGAAAGACTTTTTGCTAGAAGAAAGGCAGAGATAGAGAATGTGAGTTTAAAAATGGATGATGATGTCTATCCACATTTAATTTGTCTTTTATGACATGTAGTGGAGGCACCTGGCTAGGCAACACTCAGGGCCTCTCATCAATTGCACACTCTCCCCATACAACCAGAGAAGTGGCCTTGTCAAAAGTCAGCACAGTGGAGGGAAGAGGGAGACAGTAGCTTTTTACCCTTGTGCCAGACCCTGCAAAAGTCACTATTCACCAGATGTTCATTTCTTCTCTTTCAGATCTGGCCTAGAATGAACATTTGGACATTTTACTTCATCCAGATTTAGCTAGCATCTTGGCAATCTGACTTTTTTTCTAAATGCTTTATTTGTTGTTTCATGATGGTGGTCGAATTTGTGTTTTGTGCCTTATTGATGTTTTCTCGTATGTGAACAGATCATTTATGCAATTTCTGAAGCTTTACCTTGGTCTTGACTTTGTAAGTGTTCTTAAATGTCCCCAATAGATATTCACAAACTTTGCTTACCAGCATTTGCCTTTTAAAAAGAAATATATGAAAGACATAATTTAGTTACCATACAATTCACCCATTTAAAGAGTACAGTCACTAGTATTTAAACTGTTCACAAAGTTGTGTGTCTATTTCCACTTTATATTTTTATTTTTATGCTCCCCAAGGGTCCTCCCCAAGGAACCCTTTACCTATTGGTAGTCACTCTCCATTCCTTCTCCATTCCTGGCAACCACTAATTTACTTTCTATTTCTATGAGTTTGTCTGTTTTGGAAATTTCATATAAATAGAATCATAATATGTGGCCCTTTGTGAATGACTTCTTTTACTAGTATAATGTTTCCAAAGTTCACCCACTTATAGCACGTATCAGTACTTTATTCTTTTTTTTTAAAGACTGTGGTAAAACATACATAATATAAAAGTTTACCATCTTAATTTTTAAGTGTACCATTCCGTGGCATTAAGTACATCCACATAATTGTACACCACTCCTTATTTCCAAATAATATTTCATTGTATGGATATACCACATTTTGTTCATTTACTCATTATTTGGCGAACTGTTTTTTTTTTTTCCATTTTTTTTGGTCGATTGTGGATAGTTCTGAAACATTTGTGTACTAGAATTTACTTTTAATCTGAAATATTTCAATCACGATGAGAAAGAATGAACTTTGGACTTGTATTTTAAGTTCATCTCTTAGACTAATGAAGTAATATTAATGTGTTCCTAGACAGTCACTTACTTCTCTTGGTCTATGAGCAGGTAGTATTACTCCCATTTTCAAGATGAGAAGGCTATGTATAGCTCAAAGTATTGTTGTGAAAAGTAAATGAATATGTACTAGTTAAGGTTAATAGAAGTTAAATGATCTCTTCACATGGCTAGTGTTGGGGATAGAAGTTGGATTTTAGAGGGGAAGGAAAGAAAGGAGTGGTGCTTGGGCAGCTATAGATTGAAATTCGAAGTTAATCTTTGGGCTTCATCTAGTTTGTTTCCACTTTCTGTTGTCATCCCTTGTTCTCTCATCACCAGAGCCTTCTTGCTATCTCATTATTTCAGCTGTTGCACATGCTCCTCCTGTTCCTCGCTTTCCTCCTTAATATGATTAATATCAGCTTGTTTAAACCACCTACATGACCAATAAACCTATGTTGCTTAGCTTCTTTGCTTTTTTGGTGGCAGGAAGGATGTGTGTGTTTCTCTGTTGACCTAAATGAAGCTGTAAATGATGAAAATGCTTAGTAATCTAAGATAGAGATTTTGAGGCAGGATAGATTTTCTTAATTCATACCATTCAACCTACTGCACCTATTTATTTAAAAAAACACTTCAAGTAGGGAAGATAGAAGAGTCTAGTCAGTTTCTTGTAACCCTTTAACGAGGTGTCTGTACCCAGAAATCCTAGGGAAGAATGGCAGAACATAAGGCTCATAAAGGTGACAGACTGTTCAGTATAAATGCAGAGGAAAGAAGTCTCTCAGCTGAACCCCATTTCCAATGCAAAATAATCATGTTAGTTGAGAGTGTGCAGAAGGAGGGGAAGATAGGGAGGAATGGGGGGCAATTTTGGAGTCTGGGACATTTAAATAGAAGCAGAACTGGTTGAGATCAGTCCCATCTTTGATGGAGAAAGAAGTTGATCACTGTCTGCCATCTCATTGCCTTCCTGGAAATTAACAATGGTAGTAATTTATACAATCACTTATTGTTTGTTTAATTACCATGCATCACAACAATGATTATGCATTGTCAAATTATTGTTGTGTTTTATCTTATTAGAAAACTGTACATAACCTTCGTAGTTAGGCATGTTGCTCAATTACTCTTAATAGAAAATATTGCTGGCAAGTAAGAGTATTGATAGGCAGGTGAGACTTCATGATGCTCCTTAAATCACAGTACTTTCCTTTTTTTAGCAATCACTTAATGCAGCAGTGTGCTAGACCCTGAGGGTATTACAGTGAAAGCCAAGGTCTCAACCTAAAGAGGCTTATGATTATGCGGGTGAATATCAAATCACCATAATAAACTGGGCTGAGTATTCAGAGGTAGGGGCAGAACACTTTGGGGACACTTTGGAAACACCTGGCTCAGGATGAGAGTGGTCAGGGGAGGCTTTCTAGAGGAAGTAACATTTGAACGGTGTTGAATAATAAATAGGAGCTGGTTGGAGGAGCTAAGGGACATTACAGGTAGCAGGAACAGCATGAGCATAGGTAGAGGCTTCTTTGCCTGCATGTATTGCTAACTCAGGAAGAGGCCAATAAGTATCCATGGAATGGGAAAGGAGGTAAAAAACAATACACTTGATCCTGCTGACAAAGATCACATGGTTCACTTACTAGAGATGCATTTCTTCCTTTGTGGTGCCAGAGTGTCATTTAGCAAATCAACTGCTTTTTCCATTGTGCAGTATGGTACACTAGTGACTTGATAAAATTAACACACCCCAACAAGTGAGCAATTTACTTTCTTATTATGAAATCAGGGCTAATAAACTGCTGTGTATTCTTTTAGCTGGATATATAGGTTTTTTGAAAAAGTTTTTTTTAAGTGAAAATCCAAAAGCAATTTTATGGATGAGAAATCTTCAAATATAATGCTTAGTTATTCCTTGTTGTCCTAAAGATGTGCTTAATTAGTAATGATGAATCTAATGCTTAAAATTGGTTTGAAAAGCTCTACTCAAACCTAAATGTCCAACAATAGGGGATTGATTGAATAAATTATGTTATATAGTCAGATACTGTTTAGCCTTAAATATGAAGCTATGGAATAATGTTATGACATAGATGCTCACTATGTTGTTAAATGTCAAAGAGCAGTCTACCAAAGAGTTAGTGAATAACATGGTATCACTCTGTTAAAATGTTGCTTTAACAAGTAAGCTCCAGACCTCAGTAGCCTGGGAGAATAGAGTAGGTCCTTTTAATGTTCCCCAAATGATAGTAACTCATCCTGCCTTTCCCAACCCGTCAGATTCTGGTCTGCCATGTAAAACTTCCCCAGTTATTTCTAAGAATCCTAAATGTGACAGTGGCCACCATGAAGTGCCAGCTGTGTTATTTGTCTTTGGCTCACGCTTGTTGATAAAAGCTGCCCTTGATGAGCCTCATGAAAATACTGCTGAGAACCTCTGGGTCTGGACAGAGAGAGCTGCCTCTGTCTGTATGAGTCCATCAAAGCCCATAATTTTGGTGTGACAGAGAGGTTCTGGGTTCTGTTCAAAAGTGGGGATATGTGGCTTCTTCCACAGATCTGGGCTTTGTTGCAAAAGCCCATAGACCCACTTAAATCCTACAATTCCTCTAACTACTCATCTTTGTCTTTTGTTCACAAGGGTTCAAACTTGGAAGCTCAAAGCAGATATTACCATGCTCCCCAGTCCACCTGATGCGTCCCGTTTTCAATCTCTAGGTGAATGGCATCATCATCTGCTTCTTTGGTTCAGCCAGAAACCTGACAGGCATTCCAGACTCCTGCTGTTCCTTCATATTTAGCCTCCACGTCTTCTTTACTCCTGTGTCTTTTGACCTTGGAAATCTGTTAATTCTTTTGTCTCCACTACCTCTTGGAGTTGAGACCTTCTTTTCTCATCTGGATTATATTAAGAGTCTCCTAATCATTCCAGTCTTTCTCCTCTCTTGAGTTAGCGCCCACATGCTGTTAGCATGGAATACATAGCCCTTTATGGTCTAACCCTGGTACAGTGCCATCCTTACCCCTGCCAGTCAGTCTTCACTATAGATACCTTATTTGCTGTTTCTACTCTCTGACACCACCTGCGTTGTTTTTTTTTAAACCGTAGTAAATATATATAAAATAAAATGCACCATTTTTAAGTGTACAATTCAGTGGCGTTAAGTACATTCACCATATTATGTAACCATTACCACTCTATATTTCCTGAACTTTTTCATAATCCCAAACAGAACAGCTGTGTCTTTTTACATGCTGCTTCTTCTAAGTCCCCTACTCCCACCCCTGTTCCTCCTTAGGATCTCTCCAGACTTGAATATAATGCCACTTTGATTGAGAAGCTTCCCAAGCTCTTTTAGACTAGAGTTCAGTGCTTGCTTTTTTGTCTTCCCATATGCCACTTTGGACATAGGCCCATCATGACACACCTATGATATTATGATTGTTGACTTATGGGACTGTTTACCAGGAGACTTTGAGGTCTTCGAATGAAGAATCTGACTTTGAATGAAGAATCTTTTATCTCTGCATCCTTAGCTTCTAGCATTGTGCCTGCTGTGAATAAATGACTGTACTCAGCTTCCTATCAGCTATGCAAATTAGCACTTGCTCACATGCTAGCATTGAATGAAAATCAGGTAGCAGGTCTAAAAGAAATTTCATAAATGTAGGCTCTTTCACCTTCCCAGCAGATATTCATGGAAATTTTTTTTGAGGGCTGCTTTGAGTATGTGACTTCTCAGGCAGTTACACATTTTTGATTTTAGTGAATGACGGGTTGTGTTGGGAGTATACAGTAGCTGGGTGAGGAGGGATGAGAATTTAGGGGATTAAGAATTTTACAAAATGCTGAAAATATATATGGCCTTCAATACCCAGAACAGTGAGTTTCCAAGACTGCTTTGTCAAGTTATAAGGTACAAAATGAAGAAGGAAATGGTTGTTTTATTTTTGGTGCTATTAGATGGGAAATCAGAGAAAAGACATTGGAATGAATCAAGGTATTAGGCAGGGCTTAAGGGCACAACTGTTTCTTTTTTTTTCCTTCTGTTCAACTTTTTTCCCCAAGAACGGGAATATGGATGGGAATAATTCTTAAAAGATAGAACTGCTACTAAGTTTGCTTTGGATCCCCTAACTTCTCATAGCAATAGTTCAGTGTTTCACTTCTGGTTATACCTCACCCTGACACGAGATGCTGACTTTGTCAGGAGTGGGACAGAGGCTCTAAAATTCCTAGAATAAAAATTAAATATATAGATCTATTATCCATGAACCTTTATTTCACTTCCTTTTACCTCAAATTGAATGGAGTAAAATCCTAAGCATACTATTTAAAATCCTGTTCAGCCAGCTGCTCAGCTAGAAAGGTCAATCTTCATCACTCCATTTATACTGAACAAACATGTTTGTAGCAGCAAGAGAAGAAATCTGAATCGAGAAAAAAATATAGTCCAGTAAAGTGATTCAATTCTCTAATCAGACATATGACTTGAACATAATTTGAAGGGTTCTTGAAGTTTCTTTTTTTAAAAGCTTGAAATCAGAAATTTGCAATTGACACAACATGAATCATGCAGCTCTGATTGAGGTCCCTGCGTTTTCTTTTTATTTCAACTCTTGAATTGTACTCTTTCATTTTCTTTCCTGTTTGGAATCTAGTGGAAAAAGGAGAGTAATTTAAAGTGAAATTAGATGGTACATTTGCAACTAGTGGTATTTTGAATTTAAAAATTTTGATATAAATGACTTAGCAGTAGTTGTTTTTCACACAACACATTTAGAAATTTCTATTTCAGCGCATTGGAAAAGTAGTGGCTTGGTAGTATGATTTATCCGTTTAGGACTTTTTAGGTCATCACTGTTACTTATATTTTTTAGCTTCCTAAGCTAATTACTAGTAAAACAATGTGGTTGTCATTTTAAAAGGGCTGCCTCTAAGGATTTAGAGTAATTCATCCACTAGTAATTTGGGGCCACATTGGACATTGGTGGAGCTGAATTCCTTTTTGCTCCCCAAATATGTCGTTTAAAAAGTTAAGTAGAAGCTCTGTAAAATGGTGTTCAACTTGAATCCCTTTTTTACCAAAAGCATTTAGTTTAAGAATGTTCTATCTTTTCTGACAAAGCTGATGTTGTAATTTTGTTGATTTATTTGTCTGAAAGTATGTATAATTTAGAAGAAAAACTTTTCAAGAAAGAAAGCATGTAGGCACTTGTTGCCTGCAGGGTACTGTGGTGGTACTAATAATTTAAACATCTATTAGGGCTTTCATATAATCAAATGGCCCATAGTTATTTAAAGAGGAGTAATTCTGAAGATTTAGCCCTTAATGTGAGGGAACCTCGGAGATTACAAATACAGAGTATGTCTTGCTCTGGTGCTGTTGGATTATTCTTGAACATTTGGCCAGTGGAGAGTACTTTAGATCCTTTAAGTAAGTGTTGAAATGAACTGTGCTTTATAAGAGATTGAGGATGGGGACTTCTGAAGAAAGGAAGCTTCATGCAAAAAGCTTCATTTCATAAGGAATGAAACATATCTGAAAGAGTTTGAATTTCAGCTCAATGTAAAAATAATTAATGCATGCAAAAATGATTGTGTGATGCAGATGTAATCATAATAACTTTTTGAGAAGGTTGACATTATTTTTAACAACAGAACAAATGAATATAGAATGAAAAGTTGATCTCTGTACCATCCCAGACCTCCAGTCTCCCAGGCTCACCTCTCAGGGCATCTACTACTAGTCTCAAGAAGCATCAGTTTACAAGCTATATTCCCAATATTTGTCACTGTGCCAAACAGAATTCCATTTTCATACTTCCAAATGGCCTGGAAAAGATGAGATTTAGTTTCAGAAGCGAGAGTCTACCCGGGGTGTATAGGTATTCTTCAGCTTTTATTTTTATTTATTGGAAACACATGTACAAGTCAAATGTGTGAATTCCAAACATTAGACTCACATGTTTTAAGCCAAGTTTAAGAGTGCTAAAAGCTACTACAAAATCAATCAACTTTACTCTTACTTTTTTTTTTTTTTTTGTCTTTTTGCCATTCCTTGGGCCGCTCCCGCAGCATATGGAGATTCCCAGGCTAGGGGTCCAATCCGAGCTGTAGCCTCCGGCCTATGCCAGAGCCATAGCAACACGGGATCCGAGCTGCATCTGCAACCTACACCACAGCTCATGGCAACACCCAATCCTGAACCCACTGAGCAAGGCCAGGGATCGAACCCGCAACCTCATGGTTCCTAGTTGGATTCGTTAACCACTGAGCCACGACGGGAACTCCTGCTCTTACTTTTTAAAGAACAATCTTTGACCTCTGTTTACAGTGTAAAAAATATTTGTACATGTGCTTTATGTTTTGTTTTTGCAATTGGGAATATAGTTGACTGGCTTATGTCCATGAGAGAAGACGTAGTCCTTTTTAATACGCTTAAAGCTTTGATATTTGCCTCAGTAGTTTTGCCTTTATGATACTATGCTGTTTATCATTACTATCAACACTTTTTTTCTCCTTTCCTTTGGAGAACTTTCTGCATCTAGACAATGGTCACTAAAAAAAGGTGGGGAGAGGGATTAAATTAGCAAATTTTGAAAATTCAGCCTTTTGAGACAGTAGAAGGTAGTTATTATGGATGCAGGTTTAGAGATATTTTGAAATTGAGAAGTTAACTTTAAGTCATAGTTTCCCAAACTTATTTGACCACAGAACATTTAAAAATATACAAATGAAATATATGAGATATATAATTAATGCATGGATTAAAATATTGCCAAACTATTTTATAGAGGAGTTAGTTATTGGAAGAAATGATCAGAATTTCAATCATTTGCTTTTTTCTTTATTATGAAGAGTTTTAATCTGCAAGTGAAAAATTTGAACAAAAAGAATAAAAAAAATTTTTTTTTTTGTCTTTTGTCCTTTTAGGGTGGCACCTGTGGCATATGGAGGTTGCCAGGCTAGGGATCAAATCAGAGCTGTAGTCACTGGCCTGCGCCAGAGCCACAGCAATGCCAGATCTGAGCCGAGTCTGCAACCTACACCACAGCTCATGGCAACACCGGATCCTGAATCCACTGAGCAAGGCCAGGGATTGAACCTGCAACCTCATGGTTCCTAGTCATATTCGTTTCTGCTGCGCCACGATGGGAACTCCAAGAATAAAAAGTTGTAAGATAGAATTGTTTCATAGAATTTTTTGGTTTTGAAATACAATCCAAAAACCATATAAAAAATGAAAAAGGTGTTTTTGTATTTTATACATATCCACTGTTTAGTATTAGGAACTGTGTTGCTCAGTCCAATCTTCATAGCAGATGTAGCTTGAAATCTATTCTTTATTTTGTTGAGAGTGGCTTCTTGCAGCATAAGCCCGTTTCAGAAAGGTTTTTTATAACAGAGGGAACAATGTGAACTGCAAGTTTAAAATCATCTATTGCTCTTGAAGCACGCAGCTCTGAAAATTATAAATTGTTTCATAACGGACAGCTCACTTTTCAGTTTTTTAGAAACCAAGCGCTATGATTATTTTCACATTGGAGGGTTCTGGCTTTTTGCTTGCTTGGGTCATCATGTATGTGTTATGAACTAGCTATAGGTCTATGGGGAACAACTAGGAGTAGTATAAATATTCAGTATAATAAAGTGTCACAAATATGTGCTGAAATAAAGTGACCAGGATTCACAAAATAGACCAGATTTTTTGAATTGGCCATACGCATTTTGTGTAACTGTTTGTTGGAAAATACTCTGGGTAAATGACAAATCAAACTTTCTTGGCACTGTCAGGTGTTATACTATTGTATACCATTTCTTTTTTTTCTCCTCAATTTTTAAAAATAAGCTTTTAAACTAAAATGCAGTATTTTAATACTTATGTATTTTATAGGAAAATATAATAAGTATATAACTAGATGAATTATCACAAAGTAAACATGCCTGTAATTAGAACCTAGATCAAGAAATAAAATGTCGCTGGCACCCCCAGAAGTCTCCCTGATGACTCTCTATTTTCCCTCATTACTACCTTTTTTTCCCTACCAAAATGTAATCATTATCCTAATCTCTAATGATACATTGCTTTTGCCCATTCTTTATTATTTTATTGTGTGTTCTTTTGTATCTGTTTTGTTCTCAGCATATTAGTCCAGTATTGTTGTTGTGTCTATCAGTAATTTATCTTAATTACTGTGTGGTATCCATTGAATAAATATACCATAGTTTTAAATCCATTTTGTTTTTTATGGACTTTTGGGATGGTCTCAGTTTAAGTTATTACATATAATCTTTCTATGGATAGTCCTATACATGTTTTTTGGTATATTTACTTGGTATATGTATCTAGGAGTAGAATTGCCAGGTCATACACTATATTTACAGTCAGCTAATAGATACTACCAAATAGCTTTCCTATATGGCTTTGCAACTTAATTTCTTTTCAACAGTTTATGTCTGCTACACTGTGTTCTCACCAACATATGTTATTATCTCTCTTGTATTTTAGGTGTTTTGATAGGTTTGTGATTGTATCTCATTTTGGTGTTTTGTACATTTCTCTGATATGTAATCAAATTAAACATCTTTTCATGTTTATGGATGATTTTTTTGGATGTTGTTTCAGTGAAGTATCTGTTCAAATAGCCACTTTTCATTTTATTTTTACATACAGCTTTACTGAGTCATAATTCACATAATACCCTGTTCACACACTTAAGGGTCCAATTCACTGGGTTTGAGTATATTCACAGAGTTGTACATATATCACCACATCAATTTTAGAATGTTTTCATTGTGCCAAAAAGAAAGCTTACGCTTCTTAGCTTTCACCACCCTACCCCACCTTCTCAGCATATTCCTCCCTGCCTTCACTGGGCACATGGCACACACTCATCTACTTTCTGTTTCTGTCGATTTACCTATTCTGGACATTTCATATAAGTGGCATCATACAACATGAAGTCCTTTGTGACTGGCTTCTTTCACTCAACATAATGTTTTCAAGTTTCATCCATATTTCTGCATGTATTAGTACTTCATTCCTTTTTATTGTTGAATAATATTCTATTGTAAGAATATGCCACATTTTATTCACACATTCATCAGTTGATGGGCATTTTGGTTGTTTGCACTATTTGCCCATAATGGATGGTACTGCTTTGAACATTTGTATGCAAGTTTTTGTGTGCCAATACATGCTTTTATTTCTCTTGTGCATTATTTCTTAAAGATACAGTAATAACTCTCAGTAAAGATGTTTACTTTTTTGCTAGACATATTTACAAATAAATATTAAAAGAAATGTTGCTAACATCTTTTATGTTGAGCACACATTTTTGTGGAATACCATCGTTCCAAGGAATACCATTTGAATGGTATGGATTTCTAAATGGTCATGCTCTTTAGTATGTTAGGATAAGAGGACAAGAAAGGTATGAGCCAGATATCAGTGAGTAATAAGTACTAAGAATTAGATTCTCATTTCACAGAAGATATTTTAATTTGGATTTCATTGTCGAAGGGACTGTAGTCAATACTGTGTGTTATTATCTTCTCTTGAAGGGGATATGAGGGAAAATGAGGATTTTATAGAGCCCAGAAGATCTAAGAAATAGCTTTTTAAAACAATTAGGAAAGAGCTATATGATTTCTGGAATTTTTCTGTGAGGTTTTCGGGACTTTTCATCTTTTAAAGTTGTCATAACTTTTACAGAATTTGCTTCACACAGACCCTTTCTATAACGCATTAGAGTGTGAATTATCAGGCTAAATAGGAAACATTATACAGTCATCACAATAAAGGTTTTATTGATAAAATGTTGCCTATTTTGCAATGAAAACAGTTCACTAAAACTTAATTAGCGGTATATACCAAGCAGTTTTCATTCAGAAGCGTCTTATAAATGTGCTCCGGTTATAAATCATAAATACTGTTTTACACTATTGAGTAGGATTAAAACCCAAATTAATCTCAGAGAAAAAGCTTTGGTTTCTTAAGTAACCAAACGAGTAAGCAAATAAAGAAGTAACTAGGTAGTTAGGAAAAACTAAAAACTTGTATACAGCATTGGTCTGTTCTTAACACCTGTTTTCTAAGTCATGTTAAAAAAACAAAATGATTTAAAGTTAAGTACACATCAACATGAAAGTTCAATTTCATTCCCATTGCGCAAAACCACAATGTATTAATTTTCTACATGCTAATAGAGCATTAAATTTTAAGTTACTGTCTCCATATGGTAACTCCTTTTAGTGTTTTTTTTTTTTTCCTAATAAAGATGATTAAAATGGAAGACAAGGGGCCAATTATATTTTATTAGTGGCCAAATGTGTTCATTCAATTACATGTGTTAAATCTTGAACTTTTTCAGTTTGGCAGAATTATCCTTGGTAACCATGTATTCCTGTTGCTTATTAAACATAACTGGACTGCTTGTGTGTAATCAGATCTATAATGTGCGCAATATGCCAATGGATCCCAGGCTCTTAGTGGTAAGTTTTATGGTTGGGTTTCTTTTTCTTTTTTTCTTTTGGCCGCACCCACAGCATATGGAAGTTCCTGGGCCAGGGACTGAATCCAAGTCACAACTGTAGCAACACTGGATCTTTTAATGCACTGCACTGGGCCGGGGATTGAACTTGTGCTTCTGCGGTGACCTGAGCTGCTACAGTCAGATTCTTAACCTACTATGCCATGGTGGAAACTCTGAGGGTTGGGTTTCTTAGAGCTGGAGTCCTGTTCAGATAAGTTTTACACTGAAATGGATTTTACTCCCAAATTTTGTTTTGTAGTATATGTTTCATCTATGTTTCCATTTACCTTTTCCAGCCAAATTTTATTCTAAACTCTTATTAACCCCAGCAATTCAGCCCTAGTAGTTTTACTGATATAAGAACACCACATTTATGAAACTCTTGTTCAAGCATATACATTAGGGGAAAGTAATATACAAATTGAAACAGTGATTTTTAAAGAGATGTTGGATTTTAGAGTTAATTGTTAATGGGCACACAAGGTGACGGTGCCATAACAGGTGATCATTTCTCATTCCCACTTTAGCTTCCGGTGAATAGCGGTGCATTAAGTTCCTTACATCTTTGCTATCTGCCAGCTATCTGATGGCCTGGAGCGTTAGGACCTCAGGACAAATGTTTGCAGGAGCCCGTGTTGGTAGGTCTGTCAACCAGAATCAATTGTGAAGTAGCAAAAACAGAGGAGTAAACTGCTGTAGTTTATATATCCTCATGGGATTCTACTCTAGACTTTTTTTTGTAAATCTTCGTAAACTAAAAAGAGAAAAGCTTTCTGCTTCCAGAACTGCTTGTCAGGATAAATTCATAAAAAGTCTGTGGTGGTGTGACTCTGGTCAGTTTTCAGCCAGAACTCTTTCCTCTCTTGCCTTCCACCAAAGACCAGCTTTCTTTGCAGCATGCCCCAGTAAGGGAACAAGACTTAGGGCTTCCTCAGTCTTCTCACAGTTTGGAAAGCTTAAATGTCATATGAACTTGACTCACTGTTACAAGTTCTCCCTTCTAAAAGGATTTTGTTTGGAGAAAATGAATGGAATGTCTTAAATATAACAATGAAATATTTATGAATTATGCAAGCATTCAAATGTCACTTGCTTATGGAAGGATGTATTTGAAATAGATATGTGTTAAGTGGTGGTTAGGTTTTCAAGCTAGTCCACAATTTAACTCAGGATGTCCCTGTGAAGAGAAGTTATGCTTAGGATCCTTTAGGGTACCTGAAACATCAAGTCCTCTGGGCCCAAATCAAGATCCTTGATAGTGTAAAGCTTTGCATCACATGAAATCCCATGAGTAAAGCATTGGAAACTCCTAAGTACATTTCTTCTGCTGCTCAATTGCCAGGCTTTTTTCTCTCCGGTGTTTCAGCCCATATCTAGTTGGATAAGAGATGGGCAGTGAGCAATAAGCCCAAAGGCTGATAGGATCAGAGGCTGAGTAGGCCTCACTTACTATACTTTTCTTTTCCAGAGGAGTTTTATTTTTTTAAAAAGAGAATTATTTATAAAAAACAATTCCTACTCTCTAGATATCCTCAAGTTACAAAGCTGCTCTTCTTAAGCAGAAGCTATGTTTTTTGGGTTCTTTGGTTTTGTTTTGCCTTTTACTTGTACAAGAGAGAAGAGAGAAGAGAAGCCCTGCATTGAAGCATGAAGAACACTGGCCTGGGAATTAGTACAGTCAGTTCTTAATTCTGACTTTGTGTTCCACATTGAGAGCTTGTGCCAACCCCATAACCTGTTGGTTCACGTGTAAGAGGCAGAGATACGGATGGAGAATCTAAAGATTCTTCTAGTTCTCACATACTATGACCACAGGAGCCCTACGTATACTACACCTTCCCAGAGTTGTAAGGCTTTTGTGAAATGTCATCGCAGTGTCTGATAATGGCCAGTGAAGCTTGAGGAGGATGGAAAAGAATGAGTCCTACTTAGAAGAGTGAGATACTGGAAAACCAAGATTAGACTTGTGACAGTGAAGCCTCATGACCTGGGTTCTGGTTCCACTTTCACTATTAACTAATCACGAGCCTCTGGGTTCTTGAACTCTTTGGGTCTGCTTTTTCCTCTTTAAAGTTTAGGTGGTTACATTAGGTGCCTTCTAGATTATCCTTCAGCTTTCATTCTACTGATAACCCTAAGAAAATAGGTGTTAAATGGTAATTATAGCATCTAAATGATTTAGTCTTCTTTGCTTAGCTCCTGGTGGAAAGGAAATCACTGCACAGAAGCAGACAAAATATAAAATTATGAATGCTTACTGTATTAGAGACAAATAGGTTCTGGGGGACTTTAAAGTCATGCATAGTAGCTGGCTGTAGTGTTGAGCTTTAGGAGTTCTATATTTCCATTTCTCATTTACAATCAAGGGAAAGGGCTTCAGGTAAAGAAAATAACTGTCTGCATCTAGTATTGCAGTTGGATCCCTCTAGTGTAGTTTGTTAGGAAATACCTTGTTTTTTTGTTCCTGGGGTTGGTTTTTGCAGTTAATAATTCTTTAATTTTATCTGAATAATATCTTGCATATTAAGGGGAAATGTTGGAAAGATCCTTTAAATAACAAAATATTTTTTTCTAGCGAATGGTTCTTTTTGGTTAGTGAAATTTTTTGACTGTGTGTACGTCTCTGACACAGTATCTTTTTAGACAGCTGATTTCTCAGTCTCAGAATAAGCAGTGTGTATTTGTAGGACACTAAGAAAGCTAGATGAAAGTAAATCTCTTAAGTGCTTGTGTGAATTCAACAGGAAGATCAAGTGAGAAGTGTTTCAGAGTTTGTTGAGTGAGGCTGGCAGAATATTTTCTAATCTCCAGTTTCAGTGTTTGGTGTAGATTGCATGTGGTTCATTATTTGTGGTCAGGCAGGGCACCTCCTGTTATTTTGGAGGTGAGTTTTGTAATGCGTTCTGGATTTAGAACACGTTGTTTACTCTCCTTTTAGGAAGAAGTACAGAATTTACCTAGCTGTATCCCCGTTCACCTTACCCTAATTTCAATAGTCAAAGTAATTTTTATTAATTCAGTTATCCTTTTATATTTATCACCCTCCTGAAACTCTTTTCATCTCCATTTCTTATAATAACCAATTTAGAGTTATCATTGAATGAATGATAGATTTTAAAGAAATTTTCTGGCCTATGCATTGTGGAAATATAAATTTTTTTGTAATTGTATGTCCCCCAGAGAGACTATAGTAATTGTGTTATAACAGTGTGGAGTCTTCATAATTTGTTTTTTGGTAATTTATGCTAATTTTTATAATACATTTCTTATAATATACTTAGGAAATTTTTAATAAATTGTGATATCTAAGAGAAGAAGCACAAGTTATTTGATGCTACCATGAGTTCGCCAAAACCAAGTTACGTCAAGTTCTAACAGATCATTGAAATGCTGTAAGCACAGTTTGCTAAAACTTAGGCGAACAATTGCCCACATATCATAACAGTTTTGAAGGCCAGGTTGAAAACTATGTGCCAATTGCTACTATAATTACATGGGTTAGTATTAATGAATCAATGGAGGAAATTTTGTTATCATAACTCTAGGGTTCTCTGTTTAGAACTTCTTTATTTTGGGGGGCTGCACCTGTGGCATATGGAAGTTCCTGGGCCAGGGATTGAATCCGAGCAGCAGCTGTGACCACCATAGATGTGGCAATGCTGGATCCTTAACCCACTGCACCACAATGGGAACTCCTAGAACTTCTTAATCAACATTTTTATCAGTTCTTTAGATAAAGCCTTCTATATAAGGCATGCTTATTGAATTTGTGAATGACATGGTGTGGGAAAGGATAGTGAATACATTAGATGACATAGGAAGATAAGGAAAAGTTCACCAAAGACAAAGACAACTGGCCTAATGTAATAATAGCATTAAATAGTTTTAAGAATAATGCCTTACACATGGAGGAAACAAAAAACCCTATAAAAGTAAGCCCAGGATGTGAGAGACTTGCTTAGGTGTAGCAGGCATGAAAATGACTTAGAGGCTTAATAGGTGGTACATACAGTGTTCATCAGTCCTATATTGCAGTGGCCAAGTAAAGCTAGTGTGGTCCTATGTAGACTGTGGTACCAGAAGTCTAATAACAGCTTCTAAATTATAACAACTCAGTTTGAGTACAGGGTGCTCTTGAGGAGAACACTTGGGATTGTTTAGAGCCTAAAAACTGAATCAAGAAAGAGATCCAGGAGTTCCCATTGTGGCTCAGTGGTAATGAACCCGACTAGTATCCATGAGGATGTGGGTTCGATACCTGGCCTTGCTTAGTAGGTTAAGGAGCTGGCGTTGCCGTGAGCTGTGGTGTAGGTTGCAGATGTGGCTAGGGTCTGGCATTGCTGTGGCTATGGTGTAGGCTGGCAGCTGCAGCTCTGATTCAGCCCCTAGCATGGAAACTTCCATATGCCACAGATGTGGCCCTAAAAAGCACACCCTGACCAAAAAAAAAAAAAAAAGAATGAAAAAAGGAAAGTCAGAGGAATCATAATGTTAGAATTCCTTTGGAAAGTTATATAGTTTTGCTTTTCACATTTAGGGTCCGCCCCCCAATCAATTTTACTTGGCTGTGGCCAATTATACCAGCAACTTTTGTTGAATAGTCTATTTCCCCCATCAGTTTGGAATGCCACCATAGTCCAATATCAAGTTTATCTATATATACTTGACTGAGTTCTCTGTTCTTTCCATTGATTTGTCTGTATATCCTTGGGCTAATATCTCATGATTCTAATTATTTTACTATTTTCTTCAAAATTATTTTGGCTATTCATGGCTTTTTATTTTTCTGTGTGAATTTTAGAATGAACTTGTTAAGTTTCCTAAAAATTCTCTATAGAATTTTTACAGAAATTGTGGTTTTTGGGAGTTCCTGTTGTGGCTCAGTGTTAATGAACCCAGCTAGCATTATGAGGACGTGGGTTCGATCCCTGACCTCGCTTAGTGGGTTAAGGATCAGCGTTGCTGTCAGCTGTGATGTAGGTTGCAGATGCACCTCAGATCCCGAGAATTGATATAATTATTCCATCAAGTATTCCTATTTATGAAGGTAATATATGTCTCTATTTAGTTCTTCTTTGAGTTCTTAACACAGTTTTATACTTTTCTCTGCAGTCTTACACATGATTTGTTGAATTTATTTTTAGTTACCTTACATTGCTTTTGTACTTGATTTTAGGGGGGTTTTTTTGGTATTTTTTAGGGCTACACTCATGGCATATGGAAGTTCCCATAGGGGTCAAATCAGAGCTGCAGCTGCTGGCCTATGCCACAGCCACAGCAATGTGGGATCTGAGCCACTTCTGCAACCTACAGAACACTGAGCGAGGCCAGGGATCCAACCCAGGTCCTTGTGGATACTAGTTGGGTTTGTTACCTCTGAGCCACCACGGGAACTCCTTGATTTCGTTTTTTATTTTATTTTTTATTTATTTTTATTTATTTATTTTTTGGTCTTTTTGCTATTTCTTTGGGCCGCTCCCGCGGCATATGGAGGTTCCCAAGCTAGGGGTCAAATCGGAGTTGTAGTCACTGGCCTACGCCAGAGCCACAGCAACGCGGGATCCGAGCCGCGTCTGCAACCTACACCACAGCTCATGGCAACGCCGGATCGTTAACCCACTGAGCAAGGCCAGAGACTGAACCTGCAACCTCATGGTTCTTAGTCGGATTCGTTAACCACGGGAACTCCAATTCTTTTTTCTTTTTTTTTTCACTTCGTTGTACTGTGTGGGACCTCCAAAACAATGTTGACTAGAAGTGATGATAGTGGACATTCTGATTCTGTTATTGACTATCCTTTACCCTTTCAGTAGCATTTTTACAATGTTTGATATAAAGTGCTTTCATTATTGTTCAGCTCTTCAGAAAAATTTCATAATTTCTATTTTGATTTTATCCCGATGAGTTAATTTTGAGTACATTTAATTTTTTCTAAACATACTTTTTGTTCTTTACTTTTTATTTTTGATTTCCTATTATCTGTATTGTGCTTGAGGAATGTGATTAGTATGAGATTTATTCTTAGAAAATAGTTGATGCTAACTTTGAGATCTAATATGCAGTCAATATTATAAATGTCTTATCTGTGCTTAAAACCAGTGTTTATTCTTTTTCTGCTTGGAACAGGTTTTTGTGTCTATATGTTTGTATGTGTGTGTATGTAATCTCAAACTTAGTGTTGCATGAAATTCGCCATATCCTTAGGGAATTTTTGTCTGCTCCATCTGTCAGTTTCTGATAATAGTGTTAAAAGCTCCCACCACAATTGTAGTTTTGTTTCTTCTTGTTTTTTTTAATTTTATTATAGTTGATTTATAGTGTTCTGCCAATTTCTGCTGTACAGCAAAGTGACCCAGTTATACATATATACATTCTTTTTTTCATGTTATCTTCTATCATGTTCTATCACAAGTGATTGGATATAGTTCCCTGTGCTATACAGCAGGACCTTATAGCTTATTATCCATTCTAAATGTAATAGCTTGCATCTACTAACGCAAAACTCCCATGCCATTTCACTCTCCCTTGGCAACCGTAAGTCTTCTGTCCAAGTCTGTGAGTCTATTTCTGTTCTGTAGATAGGTTCATTTGCAGCATATTTTAGATTCCACATGTTAAGTGATATCATATGGTATTTGTCTTTCTCTTTCTGACTTACTTCGCTTAGAGACTCTACCTCCATCCATGTTGCTACAAATGGCAGTATGCTGTTCTTTTTCATGGCTGAGTAGTATTCCATTGTATATATGTATCACAGCTTCCTGATCCATTCATTAGGGCATTTAGGTTGTTTCCATGGCTTGGCTATTATGAATAGTACTTCAATGAATATAGGGGTGCATGTATCTTTTTGAATGAAAGTTTTGTCCAGATATGTGTGCAGGAATGGGATTGATGGATCATATGGTAATTCTATATTTAGTTTTCTAAGGAATCCCCATATTGTTTTCCATAGTAGTTGTTCCAGTTTACGTTCCCACCAACAGTGTAGGAGGGTTCCTTTGTCTCTACACTCTCTCCAGCATTTGTTGTTTATAGACTTATTAATGATAGCCATTCTTACTGGTGTGAGGTGGCATTTCATTGTAGTTTTCATTTGCATTGCTCTAATAATTAGTGATGTTGAGCATTTTTCACCTGGGTTTTTTTTTTTTTTTTCTGCTGAGTTGTATGAATTTGTATATTTTGGAGATTAAGTTCTTGTTGGTTGCATCATTTGTACCTCTTTGCTCCCATTCTGTAGGTTGTCTTCTTTCTTTCTTTCTTTTAATAGTTTCCTTTGCTGTGAAAAAGCTTGTAAGTTTGATTAGGCCCCATTGGTTTATTTTACTTTTATTTCTATTGCTTTGAGAGAGTGACCTAAGAAAACATTTGTATAGTTAATGTTAGAGAATGTTTTGCCTATGTTCTCTTCTAGGAACTTTTTGATGTCTCATTTTATGTTAAATCTTTAAGCCATTTTGAGTTTATTTTTGTGCATGGTGTGAGGGTGTGTTCTGTTTCATTGACTTACATGCACCTGTCCAGTTTTTCCAGCACTACTTACTGAAAAGACTGACTTTTTCCTGTTTTGTATTCTTGCCTCCCTTGGCAAGATTAATTGACTGTAGGTGTCTAGGTTTATTTCTGGGTTCTCTAATCTGTTCCATTGGTCTGTATGTCTCTTTTTCTACCAGTACCACACTGTCTTGGTTATTATAGCTTTGTAATATTGTCTGAAGTCTGGGAGAGTCATGCTTCCTGCTTGGTTTTTGTTCCTCAGGATTGCTTTGGTAATTCTGGGTCTTTTATGGTTCCATATACATTTTTGGATTATTTATTCTAGTTCTGTGAAAAACATTATTGGTAATTTGACAGGGATTGCATTGAATCTGTAGATTGCTTTGGATAGTTTGGCCATTTTAATGATATTAATTCTTCCAATCCAAGAGCATGGAATATCTTTCCATTTCTTTGAATCCTCTTTAATTTCCTTGGTTAATGTTTTGTAGTTCTCAGCATATAAGTCTTTTACCTTCTTGGTCAGGTTTATTCCTAGGTATTTAACTTTTTGGGGTGTGATTTTTAAAAGTATTAAATATTCCTTTTCTAATGTTTCATTGATAGTATACAGAAATGCAACCAATTTCTAAATATCAATCTTGTATCCTGCTACTTTGCGTCATTTGTTGATTAGTTCCAGTAGTTTTTGTGTGGAGTCCTTAGGGTTTTCTTTCTTTCTTTCTTTCTTTTTTTTTTTTTGCTTTTTAGGGCCACATCCACAGCATATGGAGGTCCCCAGGCTAGGGGTCTAATCAAATCTGCAGCTGCTGGCCTACACCACAGACACAGCAACTTCACAGAGCCACATCTGTGACCCTACACCACAGCTCATGGCAATGCCGGATCCTTAACCCATTGAGCAAGGCCAGGGATGGAACCCATAACCTCATGGTACCTAGTTGGATTCGTTTCCACTGCACCATGATGGGGATTCCCTTAGAGTTATCTATATATAATATCATGTTACTTTCATATAGTGACAATTTTGCCTCTTCTCTTCTGATTTGGATACCTTTTATTTATTTTGTTTTTCTGATTGCTGTGAGTTTCCTTGTTAATGGCATATGTTTTAGTTTCCTGTATATTTGAGTTGTTATTAATTGTACAAGTTCATTATATCTTTTTTGTAGAGTGTTCTTTTGTCTTTATAAATGTCCTTTTTTGTTCTTATTTTTGTTTCATGTTTTATGTCTTAAGTTCTATTTTGTTTTTTAATGTTGCTTTGCCAGCTTTCCTTTGTTTAATATTTTCTGATATGTTTTTTTCACATCTTCTTAAATTTTCTGGACCATTTTGCTTTAGATATGTCTTTGTTGGATTTGTTAACTAGTCTGATAGACTGTCTTTTAATAGGTGTATGTGTGTGTGTGTATGTGTGTAGAGAAAGAATTGAATTCATTTTTGCCATTTTTTAATTTTCTTTTTACTTCTCACTTTCTTTCATATTATTCTTAGAATTTATTTATTTATTTTTTATTTTTTATTTTATTTTATTTTTTGTCTTTTTGCTATTTCTTTGGGCTGTGGAGGTTCCCAGGCTAGGAGTCGAATCGGAGCTGTAGCCCCTGGCCTATGCCAGAGCCACAGCAACACAGGATCCGAGTCGCGTCTGCAACCTACACTGCAATGCTGAATCGTTAACCCACTGAGCAAGGGCAGGGACCGAACCCGCAACCTCATGGTTCCTAGTAGGATTCGTTAACCACTGCGCCACGATGGGAACTCCTCATTCTTAGAATTTAGATTGATAATTGTCAGTATCATTTTTTTGTTCCTCCACTGATCTTAGAATCCGTAAATGACAAAAGTTTTTAACATTTGCACATAACTACAAAATTTTGTTTCAGACTTTAAAATAATCTTAGTGTACTTGAACATCTCCTTCTTCTCTAGTTCCACTTGTAAAAACTGCTTCATTGCATACCTTGCAATTCACATACTTAAAGTGTGTTTAAAAATGTACAATTCATTGTTTTTTAGTTTATTCACAGAGTTGTGCAACCATCCCCACAGTTTAATTTTATAACCCTTCTATCCTTCCTTGTAAAAAATCTGTACTCACAAACAGTGATTGGCTTACCCACTTCCCTCCCTGTTCTCTAAGTCCTGGACAACCACTAATTTACTTTCTATCTCTTTATATTGGCCTATTCTGAATATTTCATGTAAATAAAATTATATAATATTGGTTTTGTCTGTTATTGGCTTCTTTCACTTAGCATAATGTTTTCAAAGGTTCATTCCTATTACCACTTTTCTTTTAATTATGAAAAACTATTTTATTTATAATCTATAATTAAAAACATGTGATAATATATTTTATCAGTTTGTGGGACCCTCGGGTTCTTCCTTATGTGGGCTCTCTTTTCTGAGGTGCATCCTAAAATATATCAGTTTCTTATTGAGAACTGGAAAACTCAGAGTCATTGTAGTCTTAAAATGTCTATTTTGCCCTCATTCTTTATGATAGCTTAACTGGGCATTGAAGTATAGCTTAACAGTTCTTTTCCCTTAAGATTTTGAACATATAACTCCGTTATCTTTAAAGCATCTATTATTGCTGATAAAGTGTCTTCTGTCAGTCTGTTATTTTTTTGGTAGGTAATATTTTTTACGGCACCTCATGTTCTGCAGTTTTATAATGATATGTCTTGGTACAAATTTATATGTATTTATCCTTATTGGTACCGAGACTGCACTTTGAACATCTGTGTTTTACAGCTGTTTTTCCTTTATCTCTTTGAGAATCCTAAACATTTATTTTAAGGTCATTTCATATTGTTCTGTTATTTCCATTTTATCTTGAGTGAATTAATCGCTGAGTAGTTGATTGTATTGGTAATTATGGTGTTGGTTTTCTTTATACATTTTGGAATTTTGGTTTGAGAGTTTAACTTGAGTGAGAGTTATTACCCATCTCACCTTACCCAATCCAGCTTAGCAGTTTTGTGGTTGTCTCCACCTGGTTCCACTATGTAACTCAGTATTGTTGATTTTCATGATAATAGGGATAATGTATATCCAGCTTTGAGCTAGCAAGTGTCTGGCTTGGGTACTGCCTCTTTTAGTGTACAATTTCACGTAAACTGCTTATTTTCGTTTACAATTCTGGAGTTCTGCCCACTCCCTGGTTTTAAGCAATGGGCCTGGCTCCAGTTCCACTCTTTAAGTGGGACATTTTAAATTCTCATTAACCTATAGAAGCTGAATTCTTGGCCATGTTTGCTTGCTTCCAGACCTGGAGCTCATTAGGCTTCACTTACTGCTTTGTGTTTCTGTTTCATTTATAGGTCCCTAGAAATATTTATTTTATTTTATTTTATTTTATTTTTTTATTTATTTATTTTTTTTTGTCTTTTGTTGTTGTTGTTGTTGCTATTTCTTGGGCAGCTCCCGCGGCATATGGAGGTTCCCAGGCTAGGGGTTGAATCGGAGCTGTAGCCACCAGCCTACGCTAGAGCCACAGCAACGCGGGATCTGAGCCGCGTCTGCAACCTACACCACAGCTCACGGCAACGCCAGATCGTTAACCCACTGAGCAAGGGCAGGGACCGAACCCGCAACCTCATGGTTCCTAGTCGGATTCGTTAACCAGTGCGCCACGACGGGAACTCCCAGAAATATTTATTTTAAATAATGTATTGCAATAGAATTAATATGATTTATTGTCATCTCCTTGGGTATGGCTTTGGCTTATGTGGTAGATGTTATATCTTAGTATCTGTTCAGCCTCCTTCTAGTATGCCTTCTTTTACTACATGGACAAAAAAGTAAAAATTATAACATAGGCTTCCTTTCTTCTAGGGTTCCTGATAAGATTCAGATTGTATTAATCATATTCAGTTCTATGAGACCTGAATTCAGAACTGAGTTCAGTGGTGATAGGGTATGGTACACATGGCATCAGTTTTGCTGGAGTAGATCTGCTGGCTTAAATTTTACAGATGGAGTTCCTGCTGTGGCACAGTGGGATTGGTGGCATCTCTGCAGGGCCAGGTTGCAGGTTCCATCCCTGGCCAGGCACAGTGGGTTAAAGGATGTTGCATTGCCACAGCTTCAGTGTAAGTCACAGCAGTTGCTCATATCTGATCTCTGGCCTGGGAACTCTATGTTGTTGTGGCAACAACAACAACAAAGGAGTTTCTGTTGTGGCTCAGGGGTTAAGAACCTGACATAGTGTTTCCATGAGGTAGTGGGTTTGATCCCTGGCCTTGCTCAATGGGTCAACCAGTGTTGCCACAAGCTGCAGCATAGATACTGAATGTCACTTGGGTCCAGGCTTGCTGTGGCTGGGGTATAGGTCAGCAACTGCAGCTCTGATTTGACCCCTGGCTCAGGAACGTCCATATGCTGCAGGTGCAGCCATAAAAAGAGAAAAAAGTTTTTTGCAGCTATTTCTGCTCCCTAGGTTGCAGCCGTTGGTTCCCTAGAGCCAGCATTTCTGGCAGCAACTTCCTGATTTCTAACTGAAGCTAAGGCATGGCGTTCTTGAGCCAGTAGTCACCTTGGCAGCTGCCTGCTTCTTGGACTATGGCTAAGGAGGTATGATCTGGTCCAGCAAGTGGTACAGCAGCACCCTGCTTCCCTAACTTTTTGATGGTGGCAAAGGTGGCACTTCCCTTGGCTGGCCAGTTCTGTGTGGATTATGAGACTTGTTCCTTAAGGTTTAGTATAAAGGCTGCTCTTCCAAAGCTACCGTTTATTTTGTTAGCATGTAAGTGTTAGCCTTTTAGTATTAAATCTGATTTTACTTAAAATACTAGAAGATTTTCATACCTGCAACTGAGCTTTAACTAATACATTTTCCCCTTTTTTATTTTTCACATGTCGTTATGTGAGTAGTAAGGAATGCAGGGTGTGGGCCTAAAGTGTGAACTTACATAGCTGTCTTATCCAAACTCTGTCTCTTACATGTTTTTTCAATTTCAAGTAATTTCTCTTAGGTCCTCAACTTGTAAAGTTCTGTTGATTTGTATAGTTGTCTGAAGTAAAACATTATAAAACTGAAATAAAAAGGTGTCTGCTATCCCTAAGGAAAAAGAAGACAGTTATGTATTCAAGATTGTAGTGCAGTCTGATTGGCCTAAAGAAACTGAGAAGATGTAACATATTTTTCTACTACTGGAAGGTAATGGAATGTTACACTCTTTGAAGACTATGATGGAATTAATATGACCAAAAAGTAGAGAACACCATATAGCTAGAAATAAATCGTACCCTATTTTTTTTCTACTTTTTTATTATGACATTATATACCTAGTGAAATAAACTTTTTTATGTTATCATAGCCAGTTGGCATTATATACCTGGCAAAATAAAACATACACACACATTAGATATGCTTTTTTTCTTTTTCTTTTCTTTTTTGTCTTTTTAGGGCCATACCCACGGCATATGGAGGTTCCCAGGCTAGGGATCTAAATCGGAACTACAGCTGCCAGCCTACGCCACAGCCACAGCAACAGCAACACCAGATCCGAGCCACGTCTGCGACCACAGCTCAGGGAAATGCCGGATCCTTAACCTACTGAGTGAGGCGAGGGATCGAACCCGCAACCTCATGGTTACTAGTCAGATTTCTTTCTGCTGTGCCAAAACGGGAACCCCCAGATACGCATTTTAAATAATATTGTGACTCCAGTTACGGAAATAGACAAAAATATCTTTAAAATGTTATGCCTCATCTGCAAACTTGTCTCACTGTTCCCTATCATTTGCAATTATTAAAAAAAAACATATCTGAGTCACAACACAGAGAAATGTTTATAACACAGTGAAATTTAAGAGATTTCGGCCTTAAAAACATGTCTACCTTATAATTACAACTTTGAAAAATTACTTCTGCATTAGAATAAGAAATGGAAAGAACTATGAAAAATTGGAAAGAGATGATGCTTTCTTAGAGGAAATGAAACCAGTTGGGCTTGTTTTAACTCCTGGTTTTTGGAATTTGCCTTTCCTCCCCTCCATTTGTGAAAACTAGGAAACCATTTATCTCTAGGCTTCTAGGCACCGCTCTTGTTTTTTGTAAATTGTGAACAGTTATTGAGAGTAGTTGTGTTAACAGCACATCTACTTTTTTTTTCATTATTCTGAGATATTGTTTATATAGACTTGGGATCTCAGGCTCATTTAGACACTGTCATCCCTGTTCTGAAGTTGCAGTAGCTTCTTAGCTAGAGCTGGTCTGCTTACTCTTCATGCTTATTTCTCAATGCTAGTCTCTTTTCTGCAGTAGTCAGAGTAACAGTTTCAAAGTAAAAGTTAGATCATGTGGGTACTGCTCTATTGCTCCAGTGGTTTTCTACCTCCTGCAGGGCCCTCCATGTTCTGGACATCTTTCTAACTTTATTTTTTTGCACTTTCCATCCATTCCTTTTTTTTTTTTTTTTTTCCTTAGATCTGCACCCATGGCATATGGAAGTTCCCAGGCTAGGGATCTAACTGGAGCTGCAGCTCTTGGCCTACACCACAGCCACGGCAATGTGGGATCCAAGCTATGTCTGTGGCCTACACCATAGCTTGCAGCTGTGCCAGATCCTTGACCCACTGAACAAGGCCGGGGATTGAACCTGCATCCTCATGGATACTAGTCAGATTTGTTACTGCTGAGCCATGACAGGAGCTGCACTCCCTCCATTCTAACCACAGCAGACTTCTTGCTGTTTCTCACTTAGGCATCCTGACAACTTAGGGCCTTTGTATTTTTTGTTGCTTCAGTCTGCAGGGCCTTTCCCCCATAGCCCACACATGCATGTCAGTCAAGTCTCTACTAAGTGCCATCTCAGAAAGGACCTCAGTGACTGTTTACATACTATCTTTCTGGAGTCCCCTGGTGGCCTAGTGCTTAAGGATCCTGTGTTGTCACTTCTATGTCTCGGGTTCAATCCCTGGCCCAGGAACTTCCACATTCCACGGGAAAGGCCAAAAAAAAAGTGTATTTCTATCCTCTTACCTTGAATATTCTATATTTATTTGTTCATTGTCTGTCTACTTCACTAGAATTAAGTACCATGAAAGCAAAGATTTTGGTCATTTTCATGTTACCAACCAGGAATAACTTTTTGTTACTCCCTTGAATTAAAGTGAATAGCACTATCTTGGTAACACAATAAGGTTTAGAGACTTCATGAATGCAGTTGAGGGATTAAAAACATTAGACCAGATAGCTTTTTGGATAGACAGAAAGTTCAGATAATTACAAGGTTAAAACCTGGCTTAGATTCATCCTTTGGTCAGTAGAGGTCATCTGTACCAAAGAAACAAAGCCTTTTATTATTTATTTATTTATTTATTTATTTTCTGGTAGTGATATTAACATGAAATTTGTAGCATAGAAATAAGAATTTCTTTTCAATGTTAATACCACTAGTTTATGCCAAGCTGATTTTCTTGATTGCCTGGGTCAGTGTTGTAAGTAAATCTTTAAATCTGTATACCTTGTGCTTTGAAGTTCTGCTAGTGAAAAGCTACGCAAGAGATGCTATGTTCTCTGACTTTTAGTTTATCCCCAGTGGATCTGTACAACTGTAAACCAGTTTCTGTCCTATAACTTGGAAGCTACTCTCAGTTTGGAAGAAATATGTATCTTTTGAAGTGCTAATCCTACAAATTCCCAAATAGGCTTCACAATTCTAACACATTAAAAAAAAAGTCTAATGCATAATACATATTATGGAAAGATTTCTTCTAGAGTCTTTTGGTAGAACTTTAAACAAGGTTCACTTTGCCTGGACTGTACCAGAATTACCCTTTTTCTCTTTAGTTTCCTTGAGTTGCTCAAGAACGGCTTTCCCTTTGTGGATGGTGTGTAAGCCTCTCTTGCAACTACCATGGAGTAGTGAAATTGAAGTATAATCTTTGGAAAAAGAGGTAGGAAAGAATGTAGTCAGGGTCCTGGGGGAGGGATCCAGTCTTCATTGCTTGTGTGGGAAAGAAGGCTGCAAAGATGAAGCAGAGCTGTTGAGGTCCAGCAGGCAAGTCCTGTTGCCTCTAGGGATTAACAGGGATGCTAGTCTCTCATGGGCCTCACTTTGCTTGGGGGGATAGATGTGGAACTGGTGACAGGTGGTAACACACTTCTAAGGCATGATGGACTTAGAGGGGAGAGGATGGTTCTTATTATAGTGTAGCCCACCTGGAGGTAGTGCCATTGGCTGCAGGAGGGGTTATCTTACTAATCACCAAGCAAGGCTCAAGCCATCCCAAGCATCTTTCAAGTGGAATGGAGGGATTTGTGTGGAGAGAGACCTGAGTTAGGGATATATTAGCTGACATTGTAAATATTGACATTGAAGTTCTTTGGTTGAGCTCCCTAAGGAACACCTATTATAAAAGTTTGCTGAGGAGTTCTCGTCATGGCACAGCAGAAACGAATCCATGGGGTTGCGAGTTCGATCCCTGGCCTCACTCAGTGGGTTAAGCATCTGGCATTGCAGGGAGCTGCGGTGTAGGTCGCAGACTCGGCTCGGATCTGGCTTTGTTGTGGCTGTGGCATAGGCTGGCACCTACAGCTCTGATTTGACCCCTCGCCTGGGAACCTTCATGTGCCACGGGTATGGCCCTAAAAAGGCAAAAAAAAAAAAAAAAAAAAGTGTTAGCTGAGTCATTTACATTACCCATGGCTCATTTATTCCTTGCCAAAAGTCAGCCACAGGAAGGGGTCTAGTCTGACCTGGAGAAATGCTTCAAGTCAGAGCTTCTAGACTGACCTTCCTGTTGGAGGAAGCACAGTGTTGTGAAAATTGGAGAAGAAATGTTCTTCCTTCTGTTCTGGGCTCTATTTTGGTCTGTTTTTGTGGTGTGGACTATTGTAAGGAAGTTTGTTCTAAAAGCTTATCCTGCAGAATCTCTTGATGTCCTTGGAAATGACTCTCAGCTGTCCCTCCTTGTTTGGAGCTAATGGGATTTTGAAGCGGAAATGGAGTTATATTGTCATTTGGGGACTGCAGGGAATCTCTAAGGATAACTTTCACTTTTTGTTTATTTTGAGTAAAAAAATGCCTTTGAGGTACGGATGGCAGGGTAAAGACACAATTACAGGAATTGCTGTCACTCCTCACTGGGTTCTTCAGTCAGAGCTCAAAGTTGTTGCTGTACTTCCATAGCTCTGGGGATAATGTCTGTGATTCCCTTACTTATTACATTTTTGGGACAATGCTTCTTGTACTTGTAGAGTCTGACTTAAGTCAAAATGGGCAGGTTCTAGGCTTATGAAGTGTTTATTAAAGTGCACAAAAATTTGGGGTTTGACTTTAGAGACAAAATTCCTTTTTACTAGATGGAGTTTCCTTTTTTTGGCCTTATTTCATTCTTTTTAAAAAAAAGAGTTTTATTTTTTCTATTATAGTTGATTTACAGTGTTCTGTCAAATTCTGCTGTACAGCAAAGTGACCCAGTCTCATATACATACACATATATATATATATATATATATATGTATACACATTCTTTTTCTCATATTATCCTCCATTATGTTCCATCACAAATGACTAGATATTAGATGGTGCTTCTTGAATTCTTTTTAAAATTGCATGTAAGTGGGTGTCTTTTTGTTCACTTGAGATTGGGGGAAATAAGACCATCTTGCACATTTTCCCATATAATTGACATTGATCCTTAAGTCAGTTGTGTTATTTTTTTTCAAAGAAAAACTTGTTTGAGATTTTATAATGTAGAAATGTTTTATGCCTAATACTGTTGACTTTAGTCTCTGTAAGAGTGTTAAATCTCAACTAACCTTCTGCTCTTAAGCACTGTTGAGTTAATACCACCTCACTTCTCCAAAATTAACTCATTATGTATGTCTATCCCCATTGATGTTCAGAAACTTCTTACTACATTATTCTATGTTGCTCTTTTTCTTTTTAAAGCTCCCCTGGTCTCCCTCTTACCACCTTTGTGCAGATTAAAAAAAATTCAGGGAGTTCCCGTCGTGGCGCAGTGGTTAACGAATCCGACTAGGAACCATGAGGTTGCGGGTTCGGTCCCTGCCCTTGCTCAGTGGGTTAACGATCTGGCGTTGCCGTGAGCTGTGGTGTAGGTTGCAGACGCGGCTCGGATCCTGCGTTGCTGTGCCTCTGGCGTAGGCCGGTGGCTACAGCTCCGATTCAATCCCTAGCCTGGGAACCTCCATATGCCGCGGGAGCGGCCCAAGAAATAACAACAACAACAACAACAACAACAACAAAAGACAAAAAAAAAAAAAAAAAAAAATTCAGGAGTTCCCGTCATGGCACAGTGGTTAACGAATCCGACTAGGAACCATGAGGTTGCGGGTTCGGTCCCTGCCCTTGCTCAGTGGGTTAAGGGTCCGGCGTTGCTGTGAGCTGTGGTGTAGGTTGCAGACACTGCTCGGATCCCGTGTTGCTATGGCTCTGGCATAGGCCAGTGGCTACAGCTCCTATTTGACCCCTAGCCTGGGAACCTCCATATGCCGAGGGAGCGGCCCAAGAAATGGCAAAAAGACAAAAGACAAAAAAAAAAAAAAAATCAGTCTTAATTCCATTTGATTGCTATAACCCTCAGTGAAAAGTAAGAATAATGTTGATGATAGGCGAGGTCCTGGAGGAGTCATATTATTTCTCTCTCTCTCTCTCTTTTTTTTTTGGCCTTTTCTAGGGCCTTAGTCAGATTTGTTAACCAGTGCACCACGCGGGAACTCCCGTATTATCTCTTGTACAACTATTTTCTTTTGAGTAATATTCTTGTTGAATAATGACACCAGTTTGCTTAAGTAAGAATGCCCTACCTACTCAATGGTGAATGCCAGCATCGAAAGTCTCATGATTTATGCCTAGCATGTATCTTACTTTCACAATCCTGTTCTTTTTTCAGTAACATTTCTTTGTGAAACTTAATATCTTAACTCTTTAGTATTAAATAATATGAACATAAAAATAGTTGCCCATCTTGGGCATTTTTTTCTCAGGAGAATCATTAAAATATGACTGCTATGATACCATCTGTGTGTTGGGGGTGAAATTTTTACCTTTTCCTGTACTTTGGCACAGCTGCTGAAGAAATTAATTAAAAATGGAAGTGTAAGTAAAAATGGAAGCAGAGTGGAAAAGCCATATTCTTCCAGCTGCCTCCTTTATAGTACTAAAAGTTTGTTCTCTGAGAATGCCAATGACATCTGGTGGGTTATTTTTATTAATGAGTATTATTAAGGGAAAAGAGAGCCAACGGTAAAGTTAGGATTGTTCACTAGTCATGGAAATAAGGAGTGATGATGGTTAGTCAGTGCTTTTCAGTTTCTGGAGTGAACACTGAACACTCCAGATTGAAATGTGGATATTTTTCTCTTGTGACTTTCGTGACAAAAATGCATTTATTAAATGACTCTATGTGAAACATGTTCTGTTTTGTGCTGTATAGAAAGAGAGCTCTTTTCTGGGTATTTATGATTTAAAGTGAGTAATCAGAGAGTGGACATCAAACAGACACTTAAGGTGTTTATAGTGCATGAATGCAGTAGTCCCCAGTGATTGGTATGAGGGAAGTTTATTAGTTTAACAGTCCAGTGGCTGGATGTTCCCTTCACTTCCAGTTACTTGGGAGTGTTTTTGTGAAGAAGACTGATTTCGTACATGATTTAAGTGATAGGAGGTTGAAGGATCGGTCAGCTGAGAGAACGAGGGACATGGTCTGTGAGACAGCCCAGAGACAAGGATAGAATGATGGGCTGGATCTATACAGAGATGAGGATTCAATACATTCTAGTAAGGAAAGAGCCTATAGGAGAATAAGAAGAGATGTGGGTCCTTGAAGTACAGTGACAGGAATGTGAAACAGCTTAAGGAATTGATTCTTGGTCAATAGGATATCGTGATGTTCCTGCAAACATTTATGAAAGGATCATGCCAATATGGAGGGAAAAGAAGCTGTGTTGTTTTTTAGACTCACACATTTTATTTAGGAGCCGTATAACACTTACTTAAATATATCATAGTCCCTAAAACCGGCATTTAGTCTCAGCATGCTCCAATACAGATCACATGTAAACTTAGATAATTTTAAAGATTTATCAAATTAATTTATGCATTTTTTATCATGAAGTTTAATCTAAAGTAAAAGAAGAAGGTTAAATCAAAATCTGTAGAAAGTGGAGTTCCTGTCGTGACGCAGTGGTTAACGAATCCGACTAGGAATCATGAGGTTGCGGGTTCGATCCCTGCCCTTGCTCAGTGGGTTAACGATCCGGCATTACCGTGAGCTGTGGTGTAGGTTGCAGACGCGGCTTGGATCCCGCGTTGCTGTGGCTCTGGCGTGGTCTGGCAGCTACAGCTCTGATTAGACCCCTAGCCTGGGAACTTCCATATGCCGCGGGAGCGGCCCAAGAAATGGCCAAAAAAAAAAAAAAAAAAAAAAAAAGAACATCTGTAGAAAGTAAAACCCATCATAGGGAAATGCCATTATCTCAAACACTCAGCCCGCATTTAAGTCCGTCAGTTGGAGCCATATTTCTTGAATTAAAAAAAAAAAACAAAACTGACCAAACTGGATAGTGTCATTTTAATATGATAACATGTATATCAGATAAAAGGACAAAGTGATCCTGGTACTGATTATCACTTGGGAGAAGGTTCAGAGAGGTGAACTTTTAATGAGACTTTGGTGTACTTATGATACATTTGTCCCACAAAATCATTGAAGTAGCTGACCTGACTTATATTGGTTTTTTGATAGCATCTGATTACAACTCTGTGGGAATTTCTTCAAGTGAAAGGTAATTTATGGAACTTGCTGATAAGACCACTTATATTTTTAAAAGCTTTCTATTGCTTTTAGATAAACTCAGGAAAGGCCACGATGTCATAGGCTTCACTGGTAATATTGTGCTTACCCTGTAGTCAGTGGTGGCAGTGTAGCAGTGAGTCAATTCTAAATGACAGCAAATAGAGGACTACTGTGGCAAGATTGGTGCCCAGTGCTTTATTCAGTGATCATTGACACACACAGAGGTCATAAAAATGATGGTGGAATTTTGAAGACTGATGAGAAAGAGTAAGATTTTATCATCTTCATAGTCCTTTTTTTCCTTTAGAAGTAAAGAGCTTTTATTTCATCTGAAATGTCAAATCAAAAGTAGTTAGTATTCATCAGACCACATTTCTCCCCTGTAATGTCTAAGAATTTCAGGATCTCTGAAGTTAGAACTGAAGCTTTATCCTCAATTCCAATGGCCCCAAGGTAAAGTAAAGGAATTTAAAAATCAGCTTAACTTCAGCATTTAGAAAGAAACTGAAACAGATCATCTATCACCTAGCTTGGTATCACTTATAAGAACACCAGGTACTAGGGCAATAATCAAAATACTCTGTGAAAATCAGTCTTTTCAGATCTATTTCCTGTTCTATAAGAGAACCAAAGACCCAGACAAGGATGAAATAGTTATTCTTTCTTAACTTCAGTAAGCTTTCCATTTTGACTCGTTTGACATTTTCTTTGACAGACTAGAACACACTCTTTTAGGAGTGAAAGAAACTTCACCGAAAAAAAACAATATAGTAAAAAGAAAAATGTATTTAGATTTTTCCAAATCAGCTGCTCTTCTATGTCACCTGATGCATTTTTAGTTGCTGTGTCAAATTCCATCTTTTTATATATCATGATTTTTATAACTATTCTCCTACAGAGAGGTACTTGGGTGATTTCTAGTTTTTGAAATAGAACATCTAGGAACATCTCTTTGAGGATTACACTGGTTCACTGGTGCCTACAAGGGACTCGTTCCAGGACCCTTTGTGACACCAGGGTCCGAGGATACTCAACTACCTTGTATAAAATGACATAGTACAATCGACCTTCCACATCTGCGGCTCTGAGGGCCAATTGTATTTTTCTTCCTTCTTCCCTTCCTCCTTCCTTTCCTGTTTTCTTCCTCCCTTCTTTCTTTTCTTAGGATATTAAATATTTCCTTACATTCTTTAAACTGGAATTACCAGATCAAAAAACACAAGCAATTTTAGAGTTCTTACTGATTATTTTTTAGAGTTTGAATCAACTAATAATGTCACTAAGTCAAAAATACAGCTCAATCACATAAGATTTTATAATTTCCATTTTGTTAGTTAAACTTTTTTTTTTTTTTTTTTTTTTGGTCTTTTTAGGGCCACACCTGTGGCATATGAAAGTTCCCAGACTAGGGGTTGAATCAGAGCTGCAGGTGCAGGCCTTCGCCACAGCCATAGCCACACTGGATCCTTAGCCCACTGAGTGAGGCCAGGGATCAAACCTGCATCCTCAAGGACACTATGTCATGTTCAGGTTCTTAACCTGCTGAGCCACAACAGGAACTCCACTTTATTTATTTGTTTATTTTTGCCCCCCCCCCCGCCCCTTTTAGGGCCATACTCACGGCATATGGAAGTTCCCTGGCTAGGGGTTGAATTGGAGCTGCAGCTGCAAGCCTAAGCTATAGCCACAGCATCACAGGACCTGAACACGTCTGTGACCTACATCACAGCTCACGGCAATGCTGGATCCTTAACCCACTGAGCGAGGCCAGGGATTGAACCTGCATCCTCATGGATTCTAGTTGGGATTGTTAACCACCGAGCCATGAAGGGAATTCCCAAAACTTCATTTTAAACATATTTTAATTAGCATTTCTTTAATTTCTAACCGTGTATTTTTCCACATGATTACTTTCCCATTTGTATTTCCTTTTTCAAAAATTTTTTGTTTCCTTTGACCACTTGTGAGTAATTTTGGAGTGTTGTCCTTGTATAATTGTATACTTCTATTACATTTTTAGACAACACTTTTGTCATTTTTTCTCAATTTGTTGTATTCCTTTTTGTGTTTATTAGTTTTGTGAACTAATTTTTTTCTCTGAGATATTTTCTTAATCACCACAAAAGATTAATTTTCTGTTTTATTTTCTATATTTAAAAAAATATTTAGTCATACCTATATACAGATAGTCTAGGTGAGGTATGGATCCACATAAATTTTTTGTGCTAATATTCAGTTATTCCAACTTTTCTTAAGTGGTTATTCCTTTCCCCAAACATTGAGTTGCTATTACTTTCTCTCTTGTTATCTGTTAAACAATACCAAATAAATCTATCCATGGGTCACTTATTCTCAAGTCTATGTCATATCTTTTTGATTAATGTCTACTTTATTGTATTCATAAATAATTCTTCCATCTTATTTTCCATATTTCATCAGGATGGTAACCAATGAAAATACAAAAATATTTTAACTGGTATTAAACTTATTTTTACTTTTTTTTGGGGGGGCTGCACCTGCAGCATATGGAGGTTCTCAGGCTAGGGGTCTAATTAGAGTTACAGCTGCTGGCCTATGCTATAGCCACAGCAATGCCAGATCCAAGCTGCATCTGCTGCCTACACTACAGCTCACGACAATGCTGGATCCCCAAGCCACTGATCAAGCCCAGGGATCGAACCCACAACCTCATCGTTCCTAGTCAGATTCATTTCTGCTGCTCCACAATGGGAACTCTTTTTTTAACTTATTTTTAATTTTGCTGTCTTTGCAATGCTTAGTTTTATTAGCTTAAAGTATAGCTTTTTATTCATTTATAGCTTTTTATTCTGTCATTAATGATTAGTCTCCTTAAATATCTTAAATTTTGTTAAAATAATGTCTATTTCAAGATTTTTTTTTACCATTAATTTTTATTTTTCACTACATTTTCTAGATACATGTCACTATAATTTAGGCATGCAATTTGCATAAAGTTATTTTATATCTTATATTGAAGAGTATGTTATTAACTAGACTGTTTTAAAGAGTATAAAGAGTATTTTTTAAACATGTTCTCCCATGAAGCCTGGAGATACCTAGGAAAGATACAGCAAGTTAAACAAATTTACCGAGAAAGGGTCCGGCAGAAGGTGAAGAGGGGAGGGAGTAAGAAGTCAAGAAACAAACCATGGAGATTTGGTGATCAGACTCTTGTCTACCTATTGGCGATTCCTGGTCTTAGTCCTACTACATTTAGACCCATGATCATTGGCTTGAATAATGAAACCAGATCAATATTTTAACACCAGTGTGGCAGCACTTTCAGTGGCCTTTCCTACTTTGTGAAAATCCTTCTCTCCCTCTGATAGCTGTTTGTTGCTCTCTTTCTTCCATAGCCAACCTTTTCTTAGTATTTATTTCCTTGACATTTATTAACTTCACACCCACATGCCTCCACTCTAGTGAAATGCCCCAATTAATATTGCCAGTGACCTTCTAAGTGCTAGATGTTGGAGAGGCTTTTCAGCCCTTATCCTAATTGGGCTTTTTGCAATATTTGACATGGCTAATTGTTTTCTTCTTTGATGCTTTCCTCTAAACCAATCTAAATATTTCTTTTTTCTTGTTCATTCTTTTCCACTTCTGAGTTTTTTGCAAGATCTTCTTTTTCCTTACTACATATTGGGGATTCATGGAGGTCTATACTTGAATTTCTGTTTCTTACTCTGTACTTTCCTTTTGGGTAGTCATACCCTTGGCCTTAACTTCCACTACTACTTAAGCTGCTGATGACTACCAAATCTATAAGCTGATTGAGTTCAGGCTGTGTTCCAAAGCACAAGACATGTACACTTGGACTCAACATGTCTAAATTGAACTCATCGTTGCACCTCTGAAATCTGCTCTGACGTACTCCTTATTTTGAGGAAGTGCCTTTATTGTCCATCCAGTTACCTAATTCAGATTTATTACTTATCATAAAATTCTTCTCTCTCACTTATGCCTCAATCAGTTACCACATTTTGTCAGTTTATTTATTTATTTATTTTGCTTTTTAGGGCCACAGATGCAGCATATGGACGTTTCCAGGCTAGGGAGTTGAATTGGAGCTGCAGCTGCCAGCCTACGTCACAGCCACAGCAAAGTGGGATCCAAGCCATATCTGTGACCTACACCACAGTTCACAGCAATGTCAGATCCTTAACCCACTGAGCAAAGCCAGGGATTGAATCTGTATACTCATGGTATACAGCCACAATGGGAACTCCTCTGTCAGTCTTTGAAATCTCTCTTAACTCTGGCCCTCCTTCTGCATCTCCTCTGCCACTCTCTTATTTCAGGTCTTCATTTTTCTTGCCTGAACTACAGTGGCCACTTAGCTACTCTCCTTGCCTCTAGACAGCTCTTTCCTAATTAACCTGCACAATAATTCCAGAGAGATCTTTCTAAAACTCAGTATGCTTATGTCATTCTTTTTATTGGAATCCTTTAATGGTTTCATTACTGTTAGAATAAAGCCCAGACTCCTTAGTATGATCTGTAGGTCCCTTTGTGATCTGAGTCCTCTGCACCTGTCCACATTACCATCTGACCTTCCCTGAGTCCAGCCATATTGAATCATCTGTATATCTCTGGACCATTGCTACTCTGCATTTGCACATTGTGTTCCCTCAAGATATGCTCCGTTTTCTTTACTTAGTCACATCCTTGGAGAAGTTCAAGCATTCATTCAATAAATATATATATATATATTTTTTACTACCTGTTAGGTGCTGTGTTAGGTGCCAGAGATAGTAATTAAACAAAACAGACAAGAATCTCTGCTCTCATGGAGAACTGGCACTGGGTAAGTTGCCTTTGTCCACTCACCGTGCTTTATTCTTTTTAAACTTTTTTGGTCTTTTAGTCTTTTTAGGGCCACACCCACGGCATATGGAAGTTCCCAGGCTAGGGGTCAAATAGTAGCTACAGCTGTCTGCCTATACCACAGCCACAGCAACTCAGGATCCAAGCCGCATCTGTGGCCTACACCACACCTCAAGACAACACCGGATCCTTAGCCCATTGAGCAAAGCCAGGGATCGAGCCCGGGTCTTCATGGATACTAGTCGTTAACTAGTAACTAGTTGTTAACTAGTCAGATTTGTTAACTGCTGAGCCACGACGGGAACTCCAAAAATTTTTTTCTTAAATTCAGTATGAAGTAGACAAAGTTAGTCTCTGTGATTCTAGCATGTCTATCAAGGGGTTTTCTTCTCATATCCTTCCTAGGAGATGGCATCACTGCTAATGTGTAAATTGCCCTCTCATCCATCCATTATCAGAACTTGTTCTCATGAAAGGAACTGAAACTTATTCCTTTTATAGAAGGTAAAACAAAAGTTTAAAGTATTAACCCCCCCGGGGATAGTCCATTCCAAAATTCCAGAAAAACTTTAGACTTGGATTAAATTGCTTAAAATCAAGTTTAAAATTTGGAGCAATCTTCATTTTTCAGTGCTGTTAAAACTGAAAAAAAGAAAAAGAAAGAGGAAGGCATCCTGAAATAGAACCAGTTAGGTTATGGTCAGTAGTCACTCAGTGGCCTTCAGTTTTTTAACATCGTGACTGATTTCATGAGGATCCTTGAGCCCATTCATACTATTTATTTTCACTAGTTGTCAGCTAGGGAGAAAAATACTGTATATTTCCTTTTCTTGAATCTTAGGAAGTTTGGTGAAGCATTTTGGAGTAAAAGTGCTATATAAATCTAACAAATGATAATAAAGCAATGATAATAATTTATAACTATTCTTAGTGGACAGACTCTATACAAAAGCTCTTTGTTACACCTTTGTGAGTCCCATTGATGATCTAGTTGAATCTGAGTTTGTGACTGCCTAGTTTATGAAGAACCCTGTGCTTGGGGCTTGGGTTTGAATTGGGTTTTGAATGAAAGAAGTAAATCATCTGATAAGTGAGGTAAGAATTCAGCCTAGTGAAAAATAAAAGGGTAAGAAATGAAGAAAAGATAGGTTCTTGTAAAAGTAAGTATGGGGAGGGGCAAGAAAGTGATTGAATATGGAGAAAAACTATTGTAGAAATGGCAAATGAGGTGCCTATGATAAAATAATAAAGCATCAAGCAAGGTTGGTCTTGTAGTGGTCAGAAGAGGAGAGACCATCAACTTGTTTTGGATTTTTAAGAGCCTCAGAAAGACGCCTCCTTCTGCCTTAAAGTATATTTTCCTTTTCCTTGAGAAAGTTCAACATTCTTTTGGAGATGTCTTTGGCCCAGTGCAATGCAACTATGTGTAAAAAGAAAAACATCTTATACTCCTTATAAGCTAACTTAGTCTGCTTTGAAATTTGGCATAGTGTAGATAGACACTTCCTTGAGCTTATGTACTAATATGGAGTTACCTGGGACCTATTAAAAAATTGAGGTATAAAATTTTCATAATTGCTTCTTTAATTTCTTCCTCATAGTTTTATTCTAAATCACAAGTGGAGAATTACTAGAATATATGAACCTTCCCCAGTCATTACCCCAACAAGCTTTGTTCATCTTTGAGATATTTGTTTCTGTAAAGAACAGCTAGAAAAAATGAAATGGGATCCAAATTAACTTATTTTTATTCCTTCCTCTAATTCCTTAGAGTAGGCCTTTAAAGCTGTGTGCATGTTTGAGAAAGAGGGAAGAAGACATGTTAATGATTGAAAGCTGCTGTTATACTTAGAAACACCTTTTTTTCTTCTTTTTTTAGGGCTGCACCCATGGCATATGGAGGTTCCCAGGCTAGGGGTCGAATCAGAGCTGTAGCCTCCAGCCTATGCCACAGCTATAGTAACAGCAACATGGAATCTGAGCCAGGTCTGCAACCTACACCACAGCTCATGGCAATGCTGGATCCTTAACTCACTAAGCAAGACCAGGGATCAAACCTGCGTCCTCATGGATTCATTTCTGCTGAGCCATGACGAGAACTCCAGAAATGCCTTTTAATTTTAAATTTTGGGACATAAATATTGTGGACAAGGAAAGAGGTACACAGAGCTGCTAGAAGACCTGACTATACCTATACCATTTTCCCTTCCACCTCTCCTAGCCACCCCAAGTCCCTCACTTTCATGAAACACTAAGGCCTTGTTGGACCATGTCCACAGAGTTGCATACAGAGAAGCACAGACCAGTAACCAGGAGGAATTTAAAAGGGATCTCAGTTTTGTTATGCTTCTCTCAGAGAATATGACATAAAATCTAGTTACACAATCCCCTTTATTCTTTTCTCCAGTTCTTTCACCTTATGGCTGCTCAGACATCCCTCTCGCTATAAGACTGAGCTCTTTCTAGTATAGCTTGGTTTTTGTTGTTGTTGTTTTTCTCAGCTACTCTCTTCAACTCTTTATTAGATGGGTCGACTTAGTCTTCCTGGTTTCTTAATTATTTTTCTGTGTTCCTTGCTCATTATACTACATTCTCTACATTACATTACATTCTCTGCAACAAAGATGAGTTGCCCTAGCAAGCAGGAATTCTTCCTTCTTTCCTCTTCAATCCTGCCTTTCTCTGTTCGTTCTCTTGATTCGGAATCACAGTAGGTCCTGGGAAACTTGGGCAGTACAGACGAACTTTGCTTAGAGGGCTGTGAAAGGGATTAGGGACACGTGGAGTGGATGGAGATAAAATGCATTTTAGTTATCTCCTTCTCTCAGGATGAGTGCATTCACACTTTAATAAATCTTGTGGTTATGGAAGTTTGCTTTGAGGATTCAAGAATTCTGTTTTCTGGGTCCAAGGGAGGAAGAATGCAGGCGGAAAAGAAGAGAGCAGTAACCAGCAGCAGAGGAGGGGGGAGAGGTAGTGCTGGCCTGTCCTGCCTTTCTCCCAACCCTATTCAGTTGCAAGCAGCAGGTTCCTTCTTGAACCCTTTAGCTGATTAGTGGAAGTCTGTTATGCTGGCAGTGTCACATCTAACTAACACATTCACATCCTCTGGCTGTTAGAGCCTTATAGTCAGGATGCAGGCTTTGCCAGTTGTTGAGCAAAAGAAATATATCCTGAAACATTCTTCTATATGCCCTAATAAATCATCTTTCCTTCTCTTCCTTACCCCCACCATTTCCCCTGGTTAGCACGGCATTAGAAACCACTGTCATACTGAAGAAGGCTAGCAGTCAGATAAGGGTGATGGGAGAGGGGCCTGAATTACCAACAAGCAGTAGCTTAGACTCCAGTGCTCATATTAGCTGCTTTGATCAATCACATACTTATTAGCATAATCCAAAGAAGGAAAGACTCTGTCTTACTGTACCTGGTGCAGCTTTTCATCCTGCTGATTGCCCCAAAAACCTCTGCTTCCTATTCAATTGACTCTAAGTTTGAAGCCCCCTGAAACTGTGCCTACCTTCATAGCAGTTTTTCTTTTCTTTCCTACGAATGTTTAGAACTCAGCTTTCCTCTGATCTTGTTTCTCTGATCTGAATCCACCTGCCTCCTATCCTTTGAGAAATCCTCAAAATTTGTGATCTGCTTAGCATTCTTTCTTGCTTTCACTGAAACTCTGAATTTATTCTTTTAAAGTATTTTCTTTCATCTTATTGGATTTAGGGTAGGAAGGGGTTTACACATGTATAAAAATCTATCATTTCAATCTAGTCTTGGTTTTTATTATTTTACATATATATCTATAGTTTTGTTTAATATCACCCTTCAATGGGTGATTGATTCAAAACAGTATTAAAAATCTGAAGATTATATTTTTCTTTGCTAGGAAAAAACACATTTCCAGCCCAAATGTATTAAAAAGTGTGAAATATGTTAAGTTGATTTTGTAAGTCAATCCCAGATTTAAAAGAATAAGATGCAGTGTGACATAAATGTCTGAGTAGTGCAGATAATTAGTGTTTTCACGGAGATAAAAGTTGATGTTGATAACAAACTTTATTAGTGGTTAATATTACATGTGACATGTGGACAGTTTTGATAGATCTCTGTTTAAGAGAAGAATACATTGTGTTTGTGTAATTTGACTTATGTTCCATAATTTTTAAGCATTACAGCATAAGCATTTTTCAAAATTGCAGGGAGGAGTTCAAACTGGCAGACTGCAGGCCAAAATCAGGCTATCCTTATGTTTTTTTGACTGTCATAATACTGTTTTTTTTTCTTTAGATTGAATTAATTGCCAATGTGTGAATGTCAAGATATTTCACAAAGAGATCCTGACTTCCAGATTCTTTTGAAAAATCAGATTTGGCAACATTGGGTCCACCTTCCCCCATGGCAGTAATGATGGGTTGAGTAGTGGCTGTCCTTGTTAGCTAATAGTTCACCATGGTCTTCTTTATAAACATTGATTGAAATTATTATGACATATCTATAAAGTAGGTCTTCATCATTCCCTGTGCCTCTTACACTAGTCTGCTTCTATCTTTTTTTATTATAGTTAATTTACAATGTTGTGTCAATATCTGCTATACAGCAAAGTTACGCAGTCATTCATACATGTATACACACACACACACACTCTCCTTTTCTTATCTTACATCATGGTCTATCCCAAGAGACTGGATATAGTTCCCTGTTCTATACAACAGGGTCTTATTGCTTATCCATTCTAAATTTAATAGTTTGCATCTACTAACCCCAAACTCATAGTCCTTGCACTTCTCCTTGCCTCCTTGGCAACCACAAGTCCGTTCTCCATGTATGTGAGCCTGTTTCTGTTCTATAGATACAGTCATTTTTGCCTTTTTAAGATTCGACATATAAGTGATAAGATACGGTATTTGTCTTTCTCTTTCTGACTTATTTCACTTAGTATGATAATCTCTAGTTCTATCCATGTTACTGTGAATGACATTATTTTGCTCTTTTTAATGGCTGAGTAATATTCCATTGTGTATATGTACCACATCTTATTAATCCATTCATCTGTTGTTGGACAGTTAAGTTGTTTTCATTGCTTTTATCTTTATTCTTTCTTTTTTGATCCTGTGTGCATTTGAGTTTGTGATCCTTACTCTAAATTATTGTAAAATATCTATAATTATCAGTTTCTTTTTTTCAGAAGTATATGTAATTCTGTGATTTTCAACTTTTAAATATATTTTTCCACATTGACATTATACCCTAGAAGCAGAAGTATAGATTCAGAAAAATGGAAGCAGTTATATGGCTTTTAATAAATATGCAAAGTACCTCTTCAGTAAAGATAGCTAATGTTGGAGTTAGAAAGAGGAGCCAGTAGAGAAGTCAGAAGAAAGACTGGCTTTCCACCCACAGTGTCTTTGCGGGGGTCACATCAATTTAGGTCTGTTCTTTACTTTTGTCGATCCAATTTGTAATCAAAAGATGGCTTGGTAAAAATAAAATCAGAATAAAGGGCTCCAAGTAGTCTTGAAAGTACATTTCATTATACTTTAGTAGGGACTGGTGTGTTAAGCTTGCTTTATAGTATAGAACATCTGTCTCTCAAAAATCACAATGCCCGCTGAGTCAGCATCCATTTCCCTTGGACACGGCAGGGTAAATACTGCCAAATTCCTCTTCCTTACGACACTTCCCTCATCTTTCTAAAAAATCCACTTATACTGCCACCTTTTAATATATTCTTTCTTCATACCAATTTCAATGACATAAGGTTGTAGCTGTATTTTAAATAAATCATTTTTGCTGAGATACCAAATCATCTTATTGGATTTGGGATAGAGGAACCCAGATGGCCTTTTAAAAAGAATGGATGACTTTTGTTTACCCATTCAGTGTTATCATCCAAGCTCTGGGTAATCTTTGTTCTTATGTGCTGATTAAACCAGCATTTGTTTAATACTTCATAGTTCCCCCAATAGAGTTCGCATATATTATTTTATCCATTTCAGTCCCTCTGTCAGTCCTCTGAGAGAGAGTACCATGATCCTCATTTTTGAAAATGAAGAAATTGATTATCAGAGCATGTTTAAGGTCAAAAAGCTAGTAGGTAATGGAGTTGGGAATTAAACCATGACTTTATGACTTCAAGTCCCTCTTCCAAAATAAGCAGTCGCCTGGAGTCCAGGAGACCAAGTAGAACCAGACAGTGACTCAGTGGTTCAGAAACTAGAAGTGGGCATGATCCTGAAGCACAGGTTGTTCATTCGAAGGTCTTTTGTGTTCCTGCTGTGACAGCAGGTGTGTCTTAATACAAATGGTGCAGAACTCTACACGATGGGTTCACAGGGAGGTAGGTGAAGCCTGTTTGGGAGAGTCCTGCAAATTAGGTTCCCTCTGGTCCTGTCTGGGCAGCTTCAGGGCAAAAGTTGAAAAGAGATTTTTTTTTTACGGACCCATTCCTATAAAGGCCCTCTTCTCATCTTTCTCATCTGGCTAGACTCAAAGATACTAACTTGTCCCTGAAGCATTTTCATTGTAAAAGAGGATTCAGCGATAAAACAGAAAGGAAAAATCAGAGATGGTGTGATGGCAGATAGGGAATTCCTTGCTCATTTGTTTTCTTTGGCTGTACCTGCAGCATGTTGAAGGTCTTGGGCCAGGGATAGACCTCGTGCCGCAGTTGCAACCTGTGCCACTGCTGTGGCAATGCCAGATCCTTAACCCACTGCACCACAAGGGAACTTCCCATTGAAATTTTTTTCCAGTATTTTTTTGAAACATTGAGAAGATCGAGTTATGAATTTTAAAATAATGAACCAAATGCGTGGTATAAGGAATTTTTATATTCCCTTTAGGCTTTTATTCTCTTAAGATTATTTCTAAAACCATATAATAGATTTTTATATAAAACTAATTTTATTATAAGTTCATTTTAATTCCTCTTCACTTAAGATAGTCACTATGGCAAAACTTCTACATATAAAAATGGGATATATTTCTGTCTCCAGGGACCTCTGGCATTTTCATATGAAAAGGGAAGGAGAAGTACTCATTTTTCTGGCATATGGGTTTCCTTTTACTGACTTTTAAAATATCAATTGGTGAATATTTCCTGCCTTGTTGTTATAACCCCAAATAACTGGGAATGGGGGTAGGGGAGCACTGAAGTAGCATCCATTTCTTTTGTAGAGACTAGAAATAAGATGCTATCTTACTTTTCAAACTATTCGAATGAGTGACCAAGAGAAACATTAAATGTTTTAGAATTGAAATAGAGTTAGAATCTAGCTCCTGTAAGTCTAGTGACCTTGAGATTTACAAAGAAGCTGAAAGAAACCATATGTTTTTATTGAATGGTAAGTATTTGAAATCTTTCAAATGTATCAGTACATTTTAGCTAAATTAGTATATATCCAAAACCTATGGAAATCGTAGTTAGACTAATTTCCATTGCAGTAAAATCATCATTCTAATCTTGGTGGTTGAAACCTTTGTAGGGATAGAAAATTGTTTTCCATTAAGTCTGAAATGATTACTAGATTGGTATTTGCTTTAGCTAGCTCCAATAGGCATACCACTATTCTACAACTCTGCTTTTAGTAAAAATTTGAGACTACCTTCCAACCTATCGAACTTTTTGACATGCAAGTTATTCTGAGGGGGAAAAAACCTCCATGTGAACTGAAAATGCTATCAAATGCATTTCTAAATGCTACTAAGACCAACAGACATGTTTTCACAAATAAGAAGTGTTCTGTGCACAGATTTCAAAACCAATCTTAGGGTTAGCATAGGGGAAACTGTGGGTGGGATGGAGGAATTGGGAGGCTGGTAATAACATATACATGCTACCGTATAAAATTGATGATTAACAAGAACCTACCATATAGCATAGGGAAATCTGTTCAATAGTTTGTAATAACCTGTATGGAAAAAAAGAATGGATACATATGTGTGTATGTATGACTGGTTTACGTTGCTATACACCTGAAACTAATACATCATAAGTAAACTAAAAAAAAAAAAGTGTTCTATAGATGTTAAAAATTCCTTACATTCTTAGATCTAGAAATCTTCATCTTCTTTAGCTTTAGGATTACTGTTGTGAGGGATGTATACTCAATATCTCAAGGATCCTACTCGCAGCTGCATCAAAACATTCTTAGGGACTTTGTAGACAGGAAGATCAAGAGAAATAAATTGATGAAGCTCTTGGAAGGGCAATTTATCACTCTGCAATACCTTTGGCAATTGCTGAATATGCATGCTGGTAGGAAGTTTTTTAATTACCAAAACCATCAGATCATTTGCTTGGTTCTTCTAGAGCCAGTGAGATATATGAATGGGTAATGGAGTCTGTCCAAGAAAAAATGAGCTAAGCACTGTACCTGGCACTGTCCATGTTCCACACGGAAGGCAAGATGAGCAGGAGCAGTCACCAATCATCAAGCTCATATATACAGAAATACATACACATGCACACATACATACACATGTATATGTATACATGAGAGTTAAAAAAAGAAAAGATACTGTGTAGTGCATAGGAAGACCTTATATTTTCTGTGGGTTGCATTCTTGGAAAAGGCATTTTGAGTGGAAATGATTTTTAAGTTTAATTTGGTTTTCCTTTTAAAGTCACATTATTACAGGGGTTATATGCTTGACTAGAGAAGAGATACTGGAGTCTTTATATAATTGGCTATACCTCTAATATTTAATCAGTTATTAATGATAGAAAAGTATAATAATAATAGCTAAGTACTTTTCAAAGATAATACATTTTCTCATTTAATTTCCCACACTTTTATCTTCATTTTGCAAATGAGGAAACTGAAGTTTGGCAAGGTTCAATAATTTGAGAAAGATCATGGGGCCAGGAAGTACTACAGCATGGATTCATTAAAGGAATTAGAAAATGCTTATTTCTTGAGAGTGTCAGAGATAGAGATATAAGAAACAATGACAAAATTCAGGCTAGGTGAATTGCCATGGAAAATAAGAAGTGATCAGTGCTTTTTCTGGGTTGAAAGCAATAATGAGATGTCTTTGCTTAAGGAGTGTATGAATGATTTACTTTGCTGAATGGCAGTAAATTGAGGATGATCTGTACTGCAGTTGTGAAATATATGAAGTTCTGCAAAACATAGGCGACATGAAATAATTTGCTTTGCCTGGGTAAAAATGGTGGCAACTTAAAAATAACTTGGGGCATCACAACAGATAGCCACCTGCTTATTATTGCAATAGGATGTGTACTTTGTGGTGCAGAATTGTTCTTGGGGCATGATGACATTGGACATATCTCTAAAATGGATTAGAAAATCAAAGGTAATTGTGAAATGTCTGCAAGCTCTTCATAACTGAAGTATTCAAGAATGGTCAGGATAGGACAGACTTGTGCCTAGGGTGTAGAAAACTGGAAAGAATGTTGTTCTCACACCAACGATAAGAAAAAGCCAGATAACATATAAAACCATAACTTTTCTTGAACCTATCAGAGAGGTGAGGTTGCAAGGCAATCAACTACCTAAATCTATGGAGTTATAGGTACCTCCAAGGAGAGACAGGATGCAAGCACTGGTATAGTTGTGGCAGGGTATGAGAGGAAGATGGGACCACAACACAAGTGAATAAGAACTCAGCTACAGGAGTTCCCACTGTGGCTCAGGGGGTTAACAACCTGACATAGTGTCCATGAGGATGCCAGATCCCTGGCCTCGCTCAGTGGGCTAAGAATCTGGCATGGCCACAACCTATGGTGTAGTTCACAGATGCAGCTTAATTCCAGCATTGCTGTGGCTGTGGCATAAGCCTCAGCTGCAGCCCTGATTTGATCCCTAGACTGGGAACTTCCATATGCTGCAGGGTATGGCCATAAAAAGAAAACAAACAAACAAACAAAAAAAACCCCAAAAACTTAGCTACAGATTTTAACAAATTACTAAAAGTGGAATCTGGGCTAAGATGAGAGTGTAGAACACTTAGTAGCTTCAGACAAAGGGGTGTTTGTTCCTGCTTATAGTTCATTTCCAAGGTCTTCTGCTGTGTATTCTTCAGAAAGATTGGCAACGGGGGTGGGAGTTCAGAGAAATCTTGACTCAGTTCTGTAGGACTGAGGAGGGAAGCAGCTGCTGCTGTGGAAAAGATACAAAACTCTTACCAATACTCTTCTCTAAGAAAGCAAAAAACCTTCATCGCTTTGAAGAAAACACAAACTTGTTGCATCCCAGGGTATAGGAAGATACCCACTATGATTGGAGAAAAAAGAAAATAAGTACTCTCTATCCATGGGGCAATAAGGAAAAACCATCTGGGACCCAGACCATTAAAAGTCTCCTATATGATGTATTCAATAAAAAAAAAAAAAAAAACATAATGAGGCACACACAAAAAAAGCCAGAAAAACAGCCCACTGTCAAGGGAAAAGTAATCAACAGAACAAAACTTAAGCGATATCCAAGATACTGGAATAATTATACAGAGAATTTAAAATAATTGTGATCAGTTTGTTAAAGGATATCATGGAAAAGATGGACACCATACCCAAACAAGTGAGTTTTAGCAAAGAGATGGAAACTGTAAGAAAGAATCAAATGGCAGTGGTAAATTAAAAAAAAAAAAAAAGGAGTTCCCATCGTGGTGCAGTGGTTAACGAATCCGACTAGGAACCATGAGGTTGCGGGTTCGGTCCCTGCCCTTGCTCAGTGGGTTAACGATCCGGCATTGCCGCGAGCTGTGGTGCAGGTTGCAGACTCGGCTTGGATCACGCGTTGCAGTGGCTCTGGTGTAGGCTGGTGGCTATGGCTCTGATTAGACCCCTAGCCTGGGAATCTCCATATGCCACGGGAGCGGCCCAAGAAATAGCAAAAAGCCAAAACAACACCAACAACAACAACAACATAGTAATGAAGAATGCCTTTCATGAGCTTATGAATAGACTTACCACAGCTGGTGAAAGAATCAGACACCTTGAAGATAATCAATAGAAATTACCCAAACCAAAAAGGAAAAAGAATGGGGAAGAAAAAAAAAAAAAAGCCAGAGCATCCAAGAGCTCAGGGACAATACCAAATGGGCTAACATTCAAATGTACCATATAATTGGAATCCCAGAAGAAAAAGAAAGAATGGGCAGAAAAAATATTAGAAGACATATGGTTGAAAGTTTTCCCAAAATAATGAAATGGAGGACATTGAATTACAAATCCTAAAAGCTCAAAGAATCCCAAGGAAGATAATGCCAAACAAAATACACACATCCTATCTGGACATATCATATTCAGACTTCTGAAAATCGAAGATAAAGTGAAAATCTTGAAGGCAGCCAAAGAAAAAAGACAGGTTACACACAGAAGCACAGAGATATTAAATAGAGTGGACTTCTAGTCAGAAACCTGGCAAGCCAGAAGTCAATGAAAAACATCTTTTAAGTGCTGAAAGGAAAAAAAAAATCTGTCAATTCAGAATAGACCTTAAGTGAAAAACTGTCACAAGAAACAAAGAAGAATATTAAGTAATGATACAAGGTCAGTCCACTAGGAAGATAGAACGATTTTTTGTACATTTAACATCAGAGCACCTAAATATATAAAGCAAACATTGACAGAACTAAAGGGAGAAGTAGACAACAATACAGTAAAAGTGGAAGACTACAGCACTCCACTTTTAATAATGGATAGAACATCCAGACAGAAAATCAATAAGAAAATGTTCAAGTTGGATTATACTTTAGACCAAATGGAACTAACAGGATTGTACAGAACATTGCATCCAACAGCAGCAGCCTACACATTCTTCTCAAGTGCACTTAGGACTTGCTCTAGGGTGGATCACATTAGGTTACAAATCAAGTCTTAAAAAAACCTTAAAAAGGCTGAAATCATACCAGGTATTAATTCTGATCACATGAATGAAACTGGAAATCAGTAGCAGAAGGAAAACTGGAAAATTCACAAATACATGAAAATTAAAAAACATACTCTTGAACAACCATACTCTTGAAGAAAAATTTAAAAAGAAATGAGAATATACCCCAATACAAATGAAAATAAAACACAACATACCAACACTTACGGAATATAGCAGAAGCAGTACTAAGATGGAGTTTTATTGTGATACATGGCTACATTAAAAAAGAAGATCTCAAATAACCTAACTTTACACATTAAGGAGCCAGAAAAAGCTGAACAAACTAAACTCAAAGTTAGCAGAAGGAAGAAAATTCTACAGATTAGAGTAGAAATAAATGAAATAGAAAACAGAAAAACAATAGAAAAAATAAACCAAGTGTTGGTGTTTTTTGTTTTTGTTTTTGGAAAAGATAAGCAAAAATGACAGTCTTGGCTAGCCTAGCTAACAAAGAAAGGAGAGAAGATTCAGTTAATACAATCAGAAATAAAAGAGGAGACATTATAACTGATACCACAGATATAAAAATGAGATTACTATGAACAAATATATATCAAAAATTACACAACCTAGAATGATTGGATAAACTCCAAGAAACATGCAACCTATCAAGACCAAATCATGAAGAAATAGAAAGTCTGAACAAACCTATAACTAGTGTGGACATTAAATCAGTAATCAAAAATTTCCCAATGAAGAAAACCTCAGGGTTTGATGCTTTCACTGGTGAACTCTACCAAATATTTAAAGAGGAATTAATGTCAAGCCTTCTCAAATTCTTCCAAAAAAATTGAAGAGGAGGGAATATTTCCAACCTCACTCCCTCAGGCCACCATAACCTTGATACCAAAGCTAGGCAAAGACACCATAAGAAAAGAAAACTACAGGCTAATATCCCTGATGAATATAGATGCAGAAGTCCTCAATAGAATACCAACAAACTAAAGCTCATACAGCATGAACAAGTGGGATTTATCTCTGGAATGTCAGGATGGTTCAGCATAAAAATTATATCATCTCAACAGATGAAGAAAAAAGTATTTGACAAAATTCAACACCCTTAAACCATATGCAAATACAACACAAAATGGATTAAAGACTTAAATATAAGACCTGAAACTATAAAACTCCAGAAGAAAACATAGGGGGAAAGTTTCATGACAGTGGTCTTGTCAGTGATTTCATGAATATGACACCAAAAGCACAGGCAGCAAAAGCAAAAATAGAAAAGTGAAAGTGTATCAAACTAAAACATCTGCACAGTGAAGGAAATAATGTAGTAAGAAGGCAGCCTATGGAATGACAGAAGATATTGGCAAACCATATATCTGATAAGAGTTTAATCTCCAAAATATATAAGAAATGCCTACAACTCAATAACAACAACAACAAAAAAAAACCCCTAATGACCCAATTAAAATTTAGTTAAGACTTGTGGCTGCCTGATGGGAGCGGGGGGGGAGTGGGAGGGATCGGGAGCTTGGGCTTATCAGACACAACTTAGAATAGATTTACAAGGAGATCCTGCTGAATAGCATTGAGAACTATGTCTAGATACTCATGTTGCAACAGAAGAAAGGGTGGGGGAAAAACTGTAATTGTAATGTATACATGTAAGGATAACCTGACCCCCTTGCTCTACAGTGGGAAAATAAAAAAATTATAAAAAAATAAAAATAAAAAAAAATAAAATTTAGTTAAGGACTTAAATAGACATTTCTCCAAAGAAGATATACAAGTGGTTAACAGGTATATGAAGAAAATGTTCAATATCACTAATTATCAGAGAAATGTTAATCAAAACCATAGTAAGGTATCACTTCATACTTGTTAGGATGGTTATTATGAAAAGAAAAAAACGCCAACAAAAGACAACAAATGTTGATGAGAATGTGGAGAAATTGGAACCTTTGTGCACTGTTGGTAGGAAGGCAAAATAGTACAGTCACTGTGGAAAATAGTATGGAGGTTCTTTGAAAAATTAATAACAGAACTATTGCATGATTCAGCAGTCCCACTTGTGATTGGTAATTTATTCAGAAGAATTGAAATCAATCTCAAAGAGATATTATACTCCTGTGTTCATTACAGCACTATTTCCAGTAGCCCTGATACGAAAATAATCTCAATATACATCAACAGACGAATGGATTGTGTAATATTGAACATTACTATTGAAAAAAATCCACATATACATGGACTCATGGAATTCAAACCCATGTTATTCAAGGATCAAGTATCATCAAAGCAACAATTAATAAGTATATGACACAAAATATCTAATAAGAGAATATATACAGAGAGTATTTTAAGAATCTTGGGGTTGAAACTCAGGAGGCCATAAAGAAAATACAGAATTGACAACATACATATTGAAGATTTATATGTGGCAAAGGCTCCAAGAAATGGCATTTAAAAATAAACTATGAAAAAATACTAGCAAATGGTGTACCAAATCCTTGATAGCCACCACATATAAAGAACTATTACAAATCAATAAGAAAAAGAGAAACTCTGAAAACTAAGGTATATGAACAGGTAAGTAAAAAAATATTTACAGATATTAAATTCCATCAATAAGGAAAGAAATGAACAATTAAAAGAGTAATAAAATAGTACTTTTCATCCATAAAAGTACTGAAATGTAAAAAATATTTTAACTGTTTGGGGACAGTTCTTCACAAGTCTCTCACATTTCTGCATATCTTATAAGCAGGGGCACTGACATACTCTGTTCCAGACTCTCTTTTCAGGGGTATCTATACAGCAAACATTATTGACAGATATAGAGAGGTCTCCCTCTGGAGTAGAGGGCAAGTTTGTTTACTATCCCACATAATAAAGATAATGTCTCTCTCCCGGGCAAAGTTTTGGCAGGTTTACTTGCAGCCTATTATGAAAGAGTCAGGTTCCCTGAGCTCAGAGTTCACCCCCTGTAATGTCACCTACTGCATGTGCTAGAATCGTCTGGCCTTCATCAAATCACCCTGTGGAAAATAGAGGTCAAGGAAGTGGCACAAGAAAATGATTATCTTCTGGCTACTGTTATTGGTGTGCTTTGTCTCTGACCCTTGCAAGTAGGGTAAAACTCAGCCTTGACAATTCCTGGGAATGATAGAGCAACAGGAGGCAGCATTCTTAAAATCGTATATGTTAACTCTTATAACAACCTTTTGAAGGGAAATATGGAATAGTTTATCATAATTTAAAACATATATATCCTTTGACCCAGCAGTTACACATTTAAGCATTCACACTAATGAACTAAACGAATGTGCAAATAAAAACAGATGAATGGATCTCATTGTTTATCCATTCCAAAGGCAATAGTTTACATCTATTAACCCCAGACTCCCAGTCCATCAAACCAACTATAATGGAAAAAATTAAAATCATTAAAAAATAAGTATTGTAAAAAATACAATAAAAAACAGAGTTAAAAAAGCAGATGCATGGATAAGATGTATTACATACATACATTGGATTATTATTCAGACTTTTAAAAGGAGGAAATTCTGCAATATGCAACGACAGGATAAATCTCAAGGACATTATGCTAAGTGAAATAAGCCAATGACAGAAAGCAAAATACCGCATGATTCCACTTATATGAGACGTTTTAAAATAGTAAAATTCATAGAAACAAAGAGTGGAATGATGCTTGCCAGAGGCTGGGATAAAGGAAACTTGAAGGATTACTAATCAATGGACATATACTTTCATTAAGCAAGATGATTAAGTTTTAGAGATCTGCTATACAACATTTTACTTGTAGTCAATAATGCTATATTATAAACTTAAAAATTTAAGAGGGTATGCTATAAAATTGGGTTGTGATGATCATTGTACAACTATAAATGTAATAAATTTATTGAGTGATATAAAAATATTTAAGAGGGTAATCTCATGTTGAGTGTCCTTACCACAATTAAATAAAAGCTTAAAAAAGGAAAAAATACGTAAAAATATGTAAAAGTTTAAAAAAAGAAAAAAATATACATAAAAATTTTTTGTTATGTATATTTTACCACATTATAAGAAAGAAGGAGAAACCAAGACTCTTCAAGGAGCATAATCATTAAGGATAATAAAATACAGGAATAACAATACCAAAAATAATAACAGTAGTAGCTAACATTTAGTATATGTTATGGACCAGACACTATGATGAATGTATTGGCAAACTTTTTTTTTTGTAACAGACAGTAAATATTTTTGGCTTTGCAGTTCTCAAACATGTTCTTTTGCACATTAATCTTGGTTTTTTGTTTGATGATTTTGTTTTTACATACTTTTTAAAATGTAAAAGCAATTCTTAGTCTAAGGACTGTACAGAAAATTATTTGCAGGCTGGATTTAGCCTGGGCTCACAGTTTGCCTAGCCTAGTCTTGACCTTGAGTTTTTGACCTCGGCGCATATGACTCCTTAACAAAATTCTAAGCAATTAAAAAATAAGTATTGTAAAAAATACAATAAAAAACAGAGTTTTTTATTGAAAAGTTTGTAGAAAAAAATCAAAGGCAAATGTAAGCTGAGAATTGTCATATTTCCATGGCTTTTGTTGCTGTAGCAAGGATAATACCACAACATCAGCGAAATAATTTAAATTATCTACCATCCTAGCTCTATAACCAAGTGTTAGGGTACTTTCCAATCCTGGCCTTCATGCAGCATACTTTAAGGATACTAATTTTTAATGTAATTTCAGCATGTAAAAATAACTTCATCATTCCTATTTTTAAAATCTTATCATTTTAAATAATCTAGTAGACTTGAAAATTTTATCAGTTGGATTCCAGTCATGCAGCTTCATTATAGCTGTCACTTTTTTTCACTTCTTTTTCTCTCATCAAGTAACATTTGAGCAGCTTTTTTCAGCCATTGACTATAAGGCAAAAGAGAATAGAATTCCACAGAGGACATGAGTTTAAAAAAAAAAAAAAAAAAAAACACAAGGATGGAGAATGACAAAAAGGTGGGAAGTGGGTGGGATGAAATTATAAAATTGGTGTTTCATAGCTAAATGGTCAATTTCTATTTAACATTTTGTTCAGATTTTTGGCCTTCGGTATCATTCTTGTTTTTGGTTTTTTTGTGTGCCAGGTTACTTGCAACTTTTTTATTATTTCTCCTGAGACTGATGTTGTTTGTACTTTATTACCACTCTTCCTTTTCTTCGCCTCTCTGTCCCCAACAATTTTCTCTCTATAGCAAGGTTGTATCTCTCTTTCCTCCTTAGATCTGTCCATCACCCTTCCCAAATAATTTAACTATTATATGAATGAAAATACATTTTGTAATTTAAGCAGCAAACAAAACTCCACTATACCATTATATTGCAGTCTGGGGCCCTTGGAGGTCCCCTGAGACCCTTTCGGAGAGTCTGTGGAGTCACAGCTATTTTCATAACATTTCTAAGAGTTATTTACCTTTCTAACTTTCTTGAATTAATGCATATTTTACAAGGTTATCAGTCTTCTAATATGGTAGATATTAATAGATATTCTCTATAAACAAAAGCTCTTTAATCATTTTTAGCAATGTAAAGGGATCCTGAGACCAAAAAAGTTTGAGAATGGCTGATGTATTCTATCCTCCCAGCAAACACTGATTAAGCACCTTTGTATTTTCAGCGTTCTTGTCCCTTGAAATAAGTGACAGAACTTTCCCTCAAAGATCTCAGTTTAAATAAGGAGAGGTTGGTAAAAGAGGACAAATTTTCATCTGTAAGATGCTTAAGGTCTGAGGATCTAATACAAAATATGGTAACTATAGTTGATAATACTGCATTGTATAATTGAAATTTGCTGACAGAGTAGAACTTACTATTCTCTCTCATGCTCAAAAAGTGAGGTGGTGGATGTACTAATTAATTACATGGGGGTATCCTTTAATAGTGTGTATATATATCAAATTAACCCCATGTACACTTGAAATATCTTACAATTTTGTATATCAGTTATGCCTCAGTAAAGCTAAAAAACAAAAACAACCTCATAGTTTAGTGAAACAGACAGATTCCTCAAAGAATAAGTATAGTTGAAGGTAGTAAGTGCAGAGATATCACATATCCTGGGAATCCAGAGGGAAGGCTACTTAACTAATAATCATGATTGTGGTGATGGTGGTAGAAGGGGTTAGTGAGATGTTGGAACCATGTCTGTTAAGCCCTCCTAGAGAAGTTGACCACTGTACCACTGATTTTAAAAATCAGAATGAGTTAGCTTGGTAGAAGACTGCCATTGGTATTCTCAAGGAAGCATTAGGAGCCAAGGAATGGAAACGAAGAGTGCTGCATGTGCACAGCCAGTCTGTGTTATCATGTGGCAGGTTTGTCTCAGGGAGGGGTGGAGCAGAGACTAGAGAGATGGCCGCTGGAGGTTAGAGAGACCTTAGCTGTTTTGGGTTTACCAGAGGTTGGACTCCATCGTTAGAAAGAAAGGGCCTTTTTTTTTTTTTTTTTTTTCTTAAATCTTTTAAAGCACTTATTTGATTTCAGTGCTTCTTTATGTAATTGAAGAGTTTGGTTTATTAAAATCATATTAGCTAATTATTGTGTGTTAGATTAACTTTTAAGTATTTCACATATATCAACACTTTAAAATCATCCTCTTTCTATGTCTGAGACAATGAAAGCTCAAAGAGGTTAAGGATACATAGCTATTTAGTGGGTGAAATGATGTTTAAGTCTAGGCAGCTTTGCTCCAGAATCAGTTCTCTTTACCGGTATGCTATAGTATCTGTCATACAAAAGAAAAGGAGACAGGGTAAAGGTCAGAGAGGTGAACAGCTGGTTATAAAACTGTTCTCAAAAATGAAAAGTAGCTGTGTGAATGTGCAATCTGAAGGGGTGAAATTTCTGGTGGTGTGAGTTATATTTTCATAAAGGAAGATCCTTATGTTGAGATGCATAGAGCTTTTATAGATACAACTCAGATAATAAAAGTAAGTTTCTGGCTTATAGCCTAACAATAAAGCCCTTTTACTAACATTTGTTCATAGACATCTAGCAAATTAGATCTTAATAGACTTCTGTGAAAATAATCCCTCGAGAGCTTCAAATACAGGTTATGAGGTATATGTGTAAATTGGGTCACAGCCCCTACTTGGTTTTATGTGGCAATTCAAAGATTTCTGCAGCAAATATATATAAAATAAGCTTGTTCCATATAGTGACTTTGTCTTTCTGTTTACTTTCCTACCACTGACCTTCCAGTGTGTTCTCTACTTTCTGTTGTCCATATATAGATTTGTGTTTTTGCTTTAAAATCAAGGCTAATGTCTTTTAATGTTTGCTTGTAAATTATTGGTTTCTCCTAGGCTCTGTGATACCTTGAAAAAAAAATAGGTGGAAAAATAAACTTTAGTACACAGTTGTTTTATTCCTAATTGAAAAGCATTTTTACAAGCTTATGGTCTGTCTTAGGAAAGCATTTAACTTTATTTTTCCATGAAACAAATGTAACCATAATTTTAAAAACACAGTAATAAGCTTAACAGGAAGGGGTTGTATGGTAAATATTCACCATCCATTTAGTTCTAATGGGCAGTAATGATGATGTATTTTCTTGTTAAAGCTAATGAATGTAAAAAGTATTTCCATTTTTTGAAAGGCTAAATTTAGAGCTAAGTAGAATCACCAAAGAAGAATGACAAGCCATGAATAAATAGTGGGAAAATGAATGAAGCTTTAAATCCCCAACTCAGTAATGAACAACAAAACATGTTAGCAAATCTGCATCTTTTTTTGTAGCCATTTAAATCTAACTCTGACAGTTTCTTACAATTAGCACATTTGTTTTTTTTAAGACATTTTGCTTTCTAGATCTTTGAAATGATTTGAGTGATAGGCTCTTGACTACTGTTTATGGTACTAATATGATGTTTTTGCAAATTATTCATTATAGCCAAAAAGTGGAAACAATCCAAATGTCCATCATCTGAGAAATTAAGTAAATAAAATATGGCATATCCATACAATGGAATATTACTTGGCAATAAAAAATATGTTGCAAGCTGGATGAGCCTTGAAAATACCATACTAAATGAAAGAAACTAGTCACAAAAGACTATGTACTGTATGATTCTATCTGTATGAAATGTCCAGTATAGGTGAATCCATGGAGACAGAAGGCAGATTAATGGTTGTCTAGGGTTGAGGGTGAGTGGAATTGGGAAATAGGTAGTTACTCCTCATAGATGTGGGGCTTCTTTAGGGGATGATGAAAATGTTCTAAAATGGATTGTGGCAACGGTTGCACAATGCTGTGTATATGCTTAAACCCAGTGAATTATATATATTTTATTACTTTTTTTTTTGCTTTTGCTTTTTAGGGCTCTACCCACAGCACATGGAAGTTCCTAAGCTAGGGGTCGAATCAGAGCTATAGCCGCTGGCCACAGCCATAGCCACAACAACCACTGGATCTGAGCCATGCCTGCAGTTTACACCCCAGCTCATGGCAATGTCAGATCCCTGACCCACGGAGTGAAGCCAGGGATCAAACCTGCATACTCGTGGGTACTTGTTGGGTTTGTTACCACTGAGCCATGGCAGGAACTCCTATGAACTTTATTATTTTTTTTCCTTAATTTATTTTTATTAGTCAAATGAATTTATCATATCTGTAGTTGTATAATGATCATAACAATCTGATTTCACAGGATTTCCAACCAAAGCCCAAGCACATCCCCCCACCCCCCAAACTGTCTCCTCCGGAGACCATAAGTTTTTCAATGTCTGTGAGTCAGCATCTGTTCTGCAAAGAAGTTCATTCTGTCCTTTTTTCAGATTCCACATATCAGTGAAAGCATTTGATGTTGGTGTCTCATTGTATGGCTGACTTCACTTAGCATTATAGTTTCTAGGTCCATCCATGTTGCTAAAAATGCTGGTATTTCGTTCTTTTGATGGCTGAGTAATATTCCATTGTGTATGGACCACCTCTTCTTGATCCACTCCTCTGTCAATGGACATTTAGGTTGTTTCCATGTCTTGGCTATTGTAAATAGTGTTGCAGTGAACATCAGAGTACATGTGTCTTTGTGAGTCATGGTTTTCTCTGGATAGATGCCCAGGAGTGGGATTACTGGATCAAATGGTAGTTCTATTTTTAGTTTTCTGCGGCATCTCCATCCTATTTTCCACAGTGGTTGCACCAATTTACAATCCCACCAACAGTGTACTAGGGTTCCTTTTTCTGCACACCCTGTCCAGCACTTATTGTTTGTAGACTTTTGGATGATGGCCATTCTGGCTGGTGTAAGGTGGTACCTCAGAGTGGTTTTGATTTGCATTTCTCTAATAATGAGTGATGTTGAACATCTTTTCATGTGTTTCTTGGCCATCTGTATGTCTTCTTTGGAGAACTGTCTGTTTAGGTATTCTGCCCATTTCTTGATGGGGTTGTTTGGTTTTTTGGTATGGAGCTGCAGAAGTTGTTTGTAAATTTTGGAGATCAATCCCTTGTCAGTTGATCACTTGCAAAGATTTTCTCCCATTCTGTGTGTTGTCTTATTGTTTTGTTTAGGGTTTCCTTTGCTGTGCAGAAACTTTTAAGTTTGAGTAGGTCCCATTTGTTTATTTTTCTTTTTGTTGTCAATACTCTGATAGGTGGATCTGAGAAGATGTTGCTGTCGTTTATGTCAGAGAGTGTTTGGCATATGTTTTCCTCTAAGAGTTTTATAGTGTCTGGTCTTATATCTAGGTCCTTAATCCATTTTTCGTTTATTTTTGTGTATGGTGTTCTAATTTCATTCTTTTCCATGTGGCTGTCAGGTTTTGCCAGCACCACTTATTGAACAAGCTGTCCTTTCTCCATTGTATATCCTTGCCTCCTTTGTCATAGATGAGTTGGCTGTAGGTCTGTGGGTTTAGTTCTGGGCTTTCTATCCTGTTCCACTGATCTATATTTCTGTCTTTGTGCCAGTACCATATGGTTTGATGATTGTTGCTTTGTAGTATAGTCTGAAGTCCGGGAGCCTGATTCCTCCAGCTCCGTTTTTCCTTTTCAGGATGTCTTTGGCTATTCTGGATCTTTTGTGCTTCCAATCAAATTTTAAAATATTTTGTTCGAGTTCTGTGAAAAATGTCCTTGGTAATTTGATAGGGATTGCATTGAATCTGTAGATTTCCTTGGGTAGTATAGTCATTTTGATAATATTAACTCTTCCAATCCATGAGCATGGTATATCTTTCCATCTATTTGTGTCATCTTTGATTTCTTTCATCAGTATCTTATATTTTTCAGAGTACAGGTCTTTTGTCTCTTTAGGTAGGTTTCCTCCTAGGTATTTTATTCTTTTGGATGTGATGGTAAACGGGATTGCTTCCCTAATTTCTTTTTCTGCTTTTTCATTGTTAGTATATAGAAATGCTGTTGATTTCTGTGTATCAATTTTGCATCCTGCAACTTCGCCAAATTCGTGGATGAGCTCTAACAGTTTTCTGGTAGAGTCTTTAGGATTCTCTAGGTATAGTATCATGTCATCTGCAAATAGAGATAGTTTTACTTCTTCCTTTCCAATTTGGATTCCTTTTCTTTCTTTTACTTCTCTGATTGCCATGGCTAGGACTTCCAAAGCTATGTTGAAGAGTAGTGGTGAGAGCAGACATCCTTGTCTTATTCCTGATCTCAGTGGGAATTCTTTCGGCTTTTCACCATTGAGAATGATGTTAGCCATGAGTTTGTTATATATGGCCTTTATCATGTTGAGGTAGATTCCTGTTGTGCCCACTTTCTGAAGGGTTTTTATCAGAAATGGGTGTTGGATTTTGTCACAGGCTTTTTCTGCGTCTATTGAGAGGATCATATTGGTTTTTATTCTTCAGTTTGTGAATGTGGTGTATCCCACTGATGGATTTGTGGATATTGAAGAACGCTTGCATCCCTGGGATAAATCGCACTTGATCATGATGTGGAATCCTTTTAATGTATTGTTGGATGTGGTTTGCTGGTATTTTGTTGAGGATTTTTGCATTGATGTTCATCAGTGAAATGGGCCTGTAGTTTTCTTTTTTTGTGGAGTCTTTGTCTGGTTTTGGTATCAGGGTGATGGTGGCCTCATAGAATGAGTTTGGGAGTGTTCCTTCTTCTGCAATTTTTTGAAATAGTTTCATAAGGATAGGTGTTAGCTCTTCTCTAAACGTTTGATAGAATTCACTTGTGAAGCCATCTGGTCCTGGACTTTTGTTTGTTGGAAGTTTTTTAATCACAGTTTCAATTTCAGTGCTTGTGATTGGTCTGTTTATCTTTTCCATTTCTTCTTGGTTTAGTCTTGGAAGATTGTACTTTTCTAAGATTTGTCCATTTCTTCTAGGTTTTCCATTTTATTGGCATATAGTTGCATATAGTAGTCTCTTATGATCCTTTGTATTTCTGTGATATCTGTTGTTATTTATCCTTTTTCATTTTTAATTTTATTGATTTGAGTCCTCTCTCTTTTTTTGCTTGATAAGTTTGGCTAGGGGTTTATCAATTTTGTTGATCTTTTCAAAGAACCAGCTTTTTGTTTCATTGATCTTTTCTAGGGGTTTTCTTTGTTTCTATTTCTTTGATTTCTGTTCTGCTCTTTATGATTTCTTTCCTTCTACTAACTTTAGGTCTTGTTTGTTCTTCTCTCTTGAGCTACTTTAGATGTAAAGTTAGCTTGTTTGAGCTTTTTCTTGTTTCATGAGGTGGGCTTGTATTGCTATAAACTTTCCTCTTAGAACAGCTTTTGCTGCATCCCATTGGTTTTGGAGTGTCGTATCTTCGTTGTCATTCACTGCTAGGTATTTTTTAATTTCCTCTTTGATTTCTTCAGTGATCCATTGGTTGTTTAGTAGCATGTTGTTTAGTCTCCATGTGTTTGTGTTTTTTGCAGTTTTTTTCTTGTTGTTGATGTCCAGTTGTATAGTGTTGTGGTCAGAAAAGATGCTTGATATGATTTCAATTTTCTTAAAGTTACCAGGGTTGGATTTGTAGCCCAGGATATGATCAATCTTAGAGAATGTTCCATGGGCACTTGAGAAGAATGTGTATTCGGTTGCTTTTGGATGGAATGTCCTAGAAATATCTATTAAGTCCATCTGGTTTAATGCATCATTCAGGGCCTGTGCTTCCTTATCGATTTTCTGTGTGGTTGATCTGTCCATTGCTGTAAGTGGGGTGTTAAAGTCCCCCACTATGATTGCGTTATTGTTGATTTCTCCTTTTAAGGTTGTTGGCAGTTGCCTTATATATTGTGGTGAACCTAGGTTGGGTGTGTAGATATTTAAAATTGTCATATCTCCTTCTTGGATTGATCCTTTGATCATTAGGTAGTAACCTTCCTTGTCCCTTAAAATATTCTTCATTTTAAAGTCTATTCTGTCTGATATGAGTATTGCTACTCCAGCTTTCTTTTGATCCCTGTTTGCATGAAATATTTTCTTCCATCCTCTCACTTTCAATTTGTATACGTCCCTGGAAGTGACGTGGTCTCTTGAAGACAGCATATATATGGGTCTTGTTTTTGTATCCATTCAGCCAGTCTATGTCTTTTGGTTGGGGCATTAAGTCCATTAACATTTAAGGTAATTATTGATATGTATGTTCTTATTGCCATTTTATTAATTGCTTTGGATTTGCTTTTGCTGCTCTTTTTTCTTTCCTTCTTCTCTTGTTCTTTTCTACCTAGTATTTGTTGTAAGGCTGGTTTAGTGTTGCTGAATTCTCTCAGCTTTTGCATATCTGTGAAGGTTTTGATTTCTCCTTCAAATCTGAATGAGAGCCTTGCTGGGTAGAGTAATCTTGGTTGGAGGTTTTTTCCTTTCATCATGTTAAGTATATCATGCTACTCCCTTCGGGCCTGCAGAGTTTCTGCTGAAAAATCTGTTGATAACCTTATTGGGGTTCCCTTGTATGTTATTTGTTTCTTTTCCCTAGCTGCTTTCAAGATTTTTCTCTTTGTCTTTCATTTGGGTCAGTTCAATTAATATGTGTCTCGGGGTGTTCCTCCTTGGGTTTATTTTATATGGTACTCATTGTGCTTCCTGGATTTGAGTGAGTGATTCCTTTCCCATGTTAGGGAAGTTTTCAGCTATTATCTCTTGGAATATTTTTTCTGTCTCCTTCTCTCTCTCTTCTCCTTCTGGCACCCCTATAATACGAATGTTGGTGCTTTTAACGTTGTCCCAGAGTTCTCTGAGACTCTCTTCATTTGTTTTCAGTCTTTTTTCTCTTTTCTGTTCTGCATCCGTAATTTCCACTAATATGTCCTCCACCTCACTTATTCGTTCTTCTCCCTCCTGTATTGTGCTGTTAGCTGCTTCTAGTGCATTTTTTATTTCAGTTATTGTATTTTGCATCTCTTCTTGTTTAAGTTTTATATCTTGTATCTCTTTGCTCAGTGTTTCCTGTAAGTTATCCATCTTTGCCTGTAGTTTATTTCCAATGTCTTGCATCATCTTCAGCATCAACAGTCTAAAGTCTTTTCCTGGAGGCTGAGAATCTCCTCCTTGCTTAGCTGTTTTTCTGGGGTTTTTCCTTTCTCCCTCATCTGAGTTATAGTTCTCTGTCTTTTCATTTTTATAGGTTTTTGGTGTGGTGACCTTTTTTTTTTTTATAATTTTTTTTATTTTCCCACTGTAGAGCAAGGGGGTCAGATTATCCTTACATGTATACATTGCAATTACAGTTTTTCCCCCACCATTTCTTCTGGTGCAACATGAGTATCTAGACAAAGTTCTCAATGCTATTCAGCAGGATCTCCTTGTAAATCTATTCTAAGTTGTGTCTGATAAGCCCAAGCTCCCGATCCCTCCCACTCCCTCCCCCTCCCATCAGGCAGCCACAAGTCTCTTCTCCAAGTCCATGATTTTCTTTTCTGAGGAGATGTTCATTTGTGCTGGATATTAGATTCCAGTTATAAGTGATATCATATGGTATTTGTCTTTGTCTTTCTGGCTCATTTCACTCAGGATGAGATTCTCTAGTTCCATCCATGTTGCTGCAAATGGCATGATGTCATCCTTTTTTATGGCCGAGTAGTATTCCATTGTGTATATATACCACATCTTCCGAATCCAGTCATCTGTCGATGGACATTTGGGTTGTTTCCACGTCCTGGCTATTGTGAATAGTGCTGCAATGAACATGCGGGTGCACGTGTCTCTTTTAAGTAGAGTTTTGTCTGGATAGATGCCCAAGAGTGGGATTGTGGGGTCATATGGAAGTTCTATGTATAGATTTCTAAGATATCTCCAAACTGTTCTCCATAGTGGCTGTACCAGTTTACATTCCCATGTGGTGACCTTTTTACAGATAATAGGGTTGTAGCCTCTCTTACTTCTGGTGTCTGCCCCCCTTGTGGCTGAAGTTGGTATGGGGGGCTTGCTTTACACTTCCTGATGGGAGGGGCTGATGCCTGCCCCCTGGTAGGTGGAGCTGTTTCTAATCCCTCTGGTGGGGTGGGACTTTGTCTCTGGATGGGATTAGAGGCAGCTGTGTGCCTGAGGGGTCTTTAGGTAGCCTGTTTATTGAGGGGTGGGGCTGTGATCCCACCTGAATTGTTTGCCCTGGGGCTTCTTAGCACTGACTGATGGGTGTGGCCAGATTTTCCCAAAATGGCCACCTCCAGAGAAAGGCACAGCTGCTGAATATTCCCGAGAGCCTTACTTTCAATGTCCTTCCCTCACAACAAGCCATGTTCACCCCTGTTTTCCCAGGATGTGCTCCAAGAACTGCAGTCAGGTTTGACTCAGATTCCCATGGAGACTTTGCTTTGCCCTGGGACCCAGTGCACATGAAAGTCTGTGTGCACCTTTTAAGAATGGGGTCTCCATTTCCCCCAGTTCCATGAAGCTCCTGCGCACAAGCCCCACGGGCCTTCAATGCCAGATGCTCCAGGGCTCTTTCTCCCAGTGCCAGATCCCCACACGTGAGAGTTTGATGTGTGGCTCAGAACTCTCACTCCTGTAGGTGAGTCTCTGTGAACCAGTTAGTTTCCAGTCTGTGGAGCTTCCCACCCAGGAGGTATGGGGTTGTTTATATCACGAAATCGCCCCTCCTGCCTCTTGATGTGTCCTCCTCTTTTTCTTCTGGAGTAGGATATCTTTTTTAAGGTTTCCAGTCCATTTGGGTGAAGAGTGCTCAGTCTTTAGTTGTGAATTTTGTTGTTTTTAGGAGAGAAGTTGAGCTCCAGTCCTTCTATTCCGCCATCTTAATCCTGTCTCTGTACTTTAAATGAGTGAATTAGTGTGAGTTATATCTAAATAAAGCTGTTTGATCTATCTATTTATATCTCAACAGAGTGATAACTTGAAAATGCATGTTATAAGGGGAGGTAAAAAGTCAGTCTATATTGTACAGAATTGTCTAATCAAAATTAATATAAAACTGCTTCACAGTTTGAGTAGAAGGAATCATTTCCCCTTGGAAGGTAAAAAGACCCCATAGCTTGTGGTCATTTAATTAATATTTAAATCCTACTTTCTCCTTTTCTGGAGAAACTTTGGACTCTAAGAGGCCTGTATTATTCTGACAAAGTCTCAGAGACTAGCACCATTGCAGACGATGGGAGTCAAGTGGACACCGAGGCTGGCTATGTCCCCAAGGCTATACTTACATCTGGGCAAATGGCAGGAGGACAATGCATCCAATGTATCAGCCACAAAGAGGTTTTTCTTCCTGATTGACCATATGTGTCTTCTTGTCCCAGCCAGGTCTCTCTTGGAAAACAGAAAGAAAAAAATACAACCGCAAATCTCCCAGCCATAACTGCTGCTAGGATTTTTTTTATCCCTCTCCCAGCATCCCAGGGTATGAGGGTAGGCACAGCCTTTGTTCCAAAGTTGTCATCTCCGTTTGTCCGTTTCCCTTATTCATTCCTTTTAGTTCTCCAAGCCTTGGACCAAAAGATTGTGACTGGTGAGCTTTTCTGATTTGTTCACTCTGTCAGGCCCCCACAGTGTACAGCTGGGAGCACAGCCAATTTCTCTGTCCTTTGCCTGTCTTTCATCCCCAAGCAAGTCAGTGAGCCCTTAAGTGCAACTCTAACCACCCACCACCATAGTGGGGTGGGTGGGCTCTGGACTGGAAACTCCACAGCCTAATCACCCCACTCTTTGGAACTCTTAAATAGTTACCTGTGAATTATTTTTAGTCTGCACGACAGAATGAAAGTTTGCTTGGGAATTTCTGGGAAGACTTGTCTTTAAACAAACAAATAAATAAAAACTACATTTCATTCCAAGCTAGGTCAGTTTATTCCTTTCCTTTTCCTATCAAAGAGTAGTCTTCAGTTTTTTACCCTTATTTTTCTATGCCTCTTTCAGTTTAGCTTTAATTTCTATTGATTTGCCAGATCTGTTAACCAGAAATAAAATTCTTATAAATTGAGGTCCCCCTTCATGCCAAAACCTTCAGTCTGCATTCTGTTTGACTTTAGCAGTAACACTCCTAACCACTTCCTCCTCCTCAGAACTCTCTCTTCCTTTGACTGGAACTCAGCTTATACTTAACGAATTCAACAACCTTTTCTCATACTGAAGTATGGAGGCAAGACACATTCCATTGTCTCTTGCGATGAACTACATAATCTCTCATCCCCTAACTGGAGTATTCTCTCAAGGCTCTACCTGTGGATGCGTGTGGTTTATGTTTAGACTTTGTGGTCCAGCCTAGTGGATGTGACTGACAGGTTAAACGTAACTGCAAAGAAGGGATAATGGTACCAAGTGAGCTGCCATTGAGTGTGAAAATGGCAATCACTATAAAAATCAATTAACAAGGCTTTTTTTTTTTTTTTTTTTTTTTTTTTTTTTCCTTTTTAGGGCTGCACACAGGGCATAGGGAAGTTCCCAGGCGAGGGGTCGAATTGGAGCTGCAGCTGCTGGCGACAGCCACGGCCACAGCAACGTGAGGTTCAAGCCACGTCTGCAACCTACACCACAGCTCATGGCAGCGCTGGATCCTTAATCCACCGAGCGAGGTCAGGGGTCGAACCCGAATCCTCATGGATACTAGTCGGATTCGTTTCCTTTGAGCTGTGACGGGAACTCCCTAAAAAGGCTTTTCAACACATCAGTACTGCAAAGCATTTCAGCCTTGCAGTACCTTAAGCCAGGGTTCTCTAGACTTTAGAGAGCTCATAATCACTGAGGGTAATGGTTTAAAATAGATTTCTGGACCCCCTCCAAACCTGTGATTCATACTTTCTTCATGTGGGGCCCAGGAAACTGCATTTTTAAAAAAGCATCCAAATGATTCTGATGCAGTTGTCCATTCATCATTCTCAGAGCAAACAATGCCACAATCCCCTTTTCTTCCTACATCCCTAGAGAGTAAGGAGAACTACCGGTAATTTGCAAAATATGGTATAAGTTGCCCAAGACTTGGAATATATCTATTTCTGAAATAATAACAGTACTCACCAACTTATATTTGTTCATCCTTACCCTGGGAACAGATATATTTGTTTCCATTCTTGACAGTGAAGATCTAAAGGAAGCAGGCATACCAGTTCTATCAGTCTATTTCTACCTTCACAGGAGTTTCAGAAGCATCTGTAAGAGGCCTGGAATCTGGAAGCACCCAAGGGAATTAACAAGAAGAAATATATAGTAAGTAGGTTAGTTAATGAGGTTATGGTGTTAGTGGTTTTTTTTTTTTCACATTGTTTAAGATATTTCACTATGCCTACAATTGAGGGAAAACATATACTTATTTGTCTGGATTTTATACACTCACTGCTATCTACAAGCTTTCTCTGTGCTCCCCCTCCTGGGAGAAAGAACCACAGAGTTACATGAATAGCTACCCATCACAAAGGAGGCTTTTCTAGATTGGCATTGCAAGGCCTGAAGGGCTAGTTTATTTATAGCTGCAGGAGCTAGTTCTCTGGTTTGGGTCCTTGAGCTTAACAAGTAGAAGGAATCCAGAAAAGTCAGGATTCTTTTCCTACAGCAACTTCTTTGGAAGGTAGAATCTCAGGCTCAGAAGTCACGCTGCCTGTGGCTCACATCTGCCTTAGGGGATAACTGGTTCCTCACATGGTGTATCGCTGACTTGTTTGTCACTTTCTTTTGTTACAAGAAGCCTTGGGTGGGGTGTGAGGTCACTAAGATTAATAATGTAGAAGTGATTTTTAGTTCAGAGGAACAGCTTGTCAACAGCTTGTATTTTTAAATGTTGTACTAGATGTTGTACTAGGAAGAAGTATGTTGTGTTCATAGGTTATGTGCTTCGTTATTAGTAACTGCAGTGCATCTGTACCCTAATTATTTCTAGTACTTTGGATTGCTGTTAGGTGACAATGTGGGTATTTGGAATGCAAAATAATTATTAAGGAGCCATCATATATAGTCAGGGTGATTGGATTTCAGCTCTAGTGAATAAAATTTAAACTTGTCCTCTCAGCCCTCTACCTTTTAAAATAAGATTTCTGAATATACTTTAGTGTTGTATTCCTATTCTGGCTATACTTAGAGTTTAGGGAGGTTTGCAGAGTGTTAAATACTCCAAATGAAATCACCAAGAGGCCAAGATTGCAAAAACTGCATTGTCAGAATAGTTTGTTTAAACCCACACAAGGTTATCTTTTTAAAATTTGTGGAATTGTGTGACTCTTTATGGAGAACTCAGGGTTGTTTAGATGTGTTTCTAATACCAAAGATGGCCTTGTGGCTGCTTCCATGGCAAACCTGAAACCATCCCAGGGCTGACCTCTTTGTAGTGGTTGCAAGTAGACAACAAAAGATAATGCTTTTGTGTCTTGGATACTGGTAAGCCTAGACAACAAACAATCTCCATCTCTCCTAAGGGAGTCAGGCTATCAAGCTAATTTTGAAGAGAGGAGAATAGAATGATGGGATGAGTCGGAATAGGGGCCAAGGATTCCAACTTTGCTTCTTTATCCCATTCTCTAGACCTGAGGACTGCACTTACTTTTAACAGTAAGTTAAAAAGTAACTTTTCTCCCACAATCACATGATGGGAATGCATGTGGGTAAGAGAAATTACATTGGCCTCCCAAGAGGACTTAATGTAGAAGGCCTGGATTTGGTATTCAGAATGTCCATTGATCAGCAGCACTAGCATCACCTGGGAGCTTGTTATTTTCCATAATTTCAAGCCCCTTCTCAGACCTACTAGATCAGAATCTGTCATTTAAAAAGACACCCAGGTGATTTGCATGCATGTTGAAATTTGAGAAGCACTGGCATAGGGAATTATGGCTAGTATTTATTTTACTGGTTACGAGCACTCTATATTCCAACCTCTTTTGATCATTTAAAATGTCTGTGAACTTGCCAGAACTGACTAGAACTACAGCATATTGATAGGAGGGAGGTATTTGTATGTGGAGGTGATTGGCTTCCATATAGAAGCCATATAACACCCAGCAAAAACAGTTTCTGATGATATTGCCCTTAATCTGGGAGCCCAAAGGATAGTGTCATCTTTCTGATACCTTACTAGTGTCCTCCTTTACTTTTTTTTTTTTTTTTCTTTTTTTGCGAGGAGGAGACTGATATCTTTATTGCTTTGGGGAAGGGCATGGCCCAGGAGCCCTTGGTGGGGTGGGTCCTCTTCCTCTTCACCATCACAGGCTTCTGGCTGCGCAGGATGGCACTGGCTCTGCGGACGTCGGCCATGCGCAAATCCCGGCGGTACTTGTTCTTTCAGATCATGTGCCCAATGCTGCTAAGAGTGGCTCGGGCATTCTTGTTGATGGTAGTCTGCACGGTTCTTCACTTCATCACCACCACGACTCCTTTGCTGTCCACCTCCGGCTCCACGCCCACAGTTTTGTGGCGAATCAGCTTGTTGCCCCGGAAGGAGTCGCGGGCCTTCAGGTTATTGGGTTTGGTGCTGTACATCTGCTCGTTCCTCTTGATTAGGAAGCTGGAACCGTTCCGCACTGCCAGCTGCACCACCAGCCGTTGCAGATGCGCGGACTTGATGGTAGCTGCGGTGGTGGTCGTGAGATGCGGCCATGTGGTAGGACGAAAGGCCGCACCTCACCTCCTCTCCCTACTTTACTTTGATGGATACATTGAGAAGCGGTTCACTGTTCTTTATCTGCAAAGCCAGCACCTTTACTATAAATGGCAAATAGTTGATTTTAAAAACTCAAAAGATAATTTTTATATAAAGTTTTCTTGCATGAAGTTTGTAGATTTGTTGGGAAAAGGTGGCTTTGTCTAATTTTGCCTGATATATTTATGTAATTACTCTAATATGTGACTTAAAAATTTTTAATTGCACTGGAATTGGTTTGCAACCTTGTCTTAGTTTCTGATGTACAGCAATTAGTTATAAGTATGTATTTCTTTTTCATATTATTTTCCATTGTGGTTTATTATAAGATATTGAATATAGTTCCCTGTGCTATACAGTAAGACCTCATTGTTTCTCTGTTTTATATGTAGTAGTTTATATTTGCTTATCCCAAACTCCTCATTTATCCCTCCTCCACTCCCTTTCCCTCTTGGTAACCATACATTTGTTTTCTATGTCTGAGTCTGTTTCTGTTTCATAAATAAGTTCATTTGTATCATTTTTTAGGTTCCACATATAAGTGAGACCATATGATATTTGTCTTTCTTTTTGTGACTTCATTTAGATGATTATCTCTATGTCCATCCATGTTGCTATACATGGCATTATTTCATTAGTTTTTATGGCTGAGTAGTGTTCCATTGTGTATGTATGCCACATCTTCTTTGTCCATTCTTCTGTCAGTGGACATTTAAGTTGCTTCCATGTCTTTACTATTGTAAATAATGCTGCATGAACATTAGGATGCATGTGTCTTTTCGAATTAGAGTTTTCTCCAGGTATATGCCTGGGAGTGGGATTGCTAGATCATATGGCAATTCTATTTTTAGGTTTTTAAGGAACCTCCATACTGCTTTCCATAGTTTCTGCACTAATTTACATTCCCACCAACAGTGTAGGAGGGTTCTCTTTTCTCCACATTCTCTCCAGCATTTGTTTTTTTGTAGACCTTTTGATGATGGCCATTCTGATCGATGGGAGGTGATACCTCATTGCAGTTTTGATTTGCATTTCTCTAATAGTTAGTGATACTGAGCATCTTTTCATGTGCATATTGACCATCTGTATGTCTTTGGAGAAATGTCTATTTAGGTATTCTGCCCATTTTTTAAAACCGCTAAACCCATGGCATATGGAAGTTCCCGGGCCAGGAATTGAATCCAAGCCACAGCTGTGACCTGTGCTGCAGCTGTGGCAATGCTGGATCCATTAGCCCACTGCACTGGGATGGGAAATTGAACCTGAACCTCACCAGGGACCCAAGCTGCTGCAGTCAGATTCTTAACTCACTGCACCACAGCAGGAACTCCAATTCTACCCATTTTTTGATTGGGTTATTTTTTGTTGTTGAGTTGTATCATTTGTTTGTATACTTTGAAAATTAAGCCATTATTGGTTGCATTGCTTGCAAATATTTTCCCCCAATGTAGGTTGTCTTTTCGTTTTTTTAAAAAATTATTTCCTTTGCTTTGCAAAAGCTTTAAGTTTGATTAGATTCCATATGTTTATTTTGCTTTTATTTCTATTGTCTTGGGAGACTAGCCTAAGAAAACATTACTGCAATTTATGTCAGAGAATGTTTTGTCTGTGTTCTCTTCTGGGAGTTTTATGGTATCATATCTTACTGTAATATGTGATTTTTAAAGGAATTAAATGAATGTAAAACATGTAGGCAGTAAGATGTGGAGTAGGGTCTCCCTTTAAGTCACAATTGTGACAGGGTCTCTTTATGAGGCATCAGAGGTGTCAGATGACCATTGGGGGGAAAATGGTATGTGTACAGTTGGGGTTCACAGTTGACTAACTCTTTGAGTAAAGGGAGACCCAAGGCTCTGGCTGAAGCTATCTCCTGGATTGTTTTTCTGCTAGTGTCTCCTTTTGTGGAGAATATGCTTTCTGTTCAGTGAAGAGTCCAGTGACCAGAGAGAGTCACACACATTGGCATTGAAGCTTAGACTTTTTATTTTATTTTTGTTACTCTGAAGTTCTGGGAGTGTGACATTTCTTTTTTGGATGCTTTAGGCACATATAACAGGGTCAGGCTAGGTCTGTGCTGCTGCAGGTCCTTTATCCAGTGCTTTAAGATGACATTTTATATCAGGATGCAGTACACATGTCATTCAAAGGCCATTCTGTAGCTGTGGAAACATAAGGACTCACTGAGTTTGCCATGGTTGCATGCAAATATTTGAAAAAGTCAAATGCCTGTCTGAAACAGTTTGTTGGGCTGTTATTGGAGGAAAACAAGAACAAGCTAAAATCAGTTGTTTGAGAGGAATATTTGGCATGGTTTCCCTGAAGTTGGACAAACGTAATTTGTCCGGGTACCCATCTGGGCACACAGTAGCAGTCCTTCTGCCCACAGAAGGAATTTGCACACATTAGACATGTCACTAGTCTGAATCCCCAGGGCATACATAGATCATCCCCATCTGTGTATTTGCTTGCATACACTCTTGTATGTTATATCTATGTATAGTGTTGAAGGCAGAGCCTCCCCCAGGCTGCCTTGCTTTCTTTGAGCTTCTCCCTGTAGTTGGCACTGACTGTACCTTCTGTTCTTCCAAGGTTCGTACAGATGTCAGGCTGTTGGGGGCTCTGCTTCTTGTCTGCCTGACCTGAACACTTTCATAGCCATGTCATTCTAGCAGTTGAAATCTGACCTCACATAAGTCTTATGGCCCAAAGTCTCCTCCAGACAGCATGGTTGCAGAGGAGATTGACACCTTAGAATTTGTCACTCATCCTGTACTTCCTACAAAGTGAGGGCAGTTCTTCCTTTTCTCCCTTTAAGTTTACTATATTCTCATTCATCAATCCTAGCAAAGTTGATTTTACCATCAGAAGTATCTGTTTATTTTAGAGAACAAAGTGTTTTTGCTGGGCTTCTTGTTCTCTCACTTGCTTTTGTGGAGAGAGAGAAAATCCTGTGCTCCATAAACTAAAATGATAGCATTACAATTTTGCCTAAAATTTTACATGATTTGATTAACTACTATCAATAAGTCTATGAGTAAAATCTTCTAGACATCCATCCTCCACTTTTTGGCAGCTGATCCACTATCCTGTTTCTCATACTTGCCAAAGCAGACTCTACACTTTGTGGTCTGAAACATCTTACTAAGGAGATGTGACAAGGGTCCCTCACCATCATCCTTCCTTCTTACTTGCTTCTGACATTTCTCAGTGAGTAGTGGACATGTGTACAACTGGAAAACACAGTACTCTTTGCACATTGACCTTAGGCACATTGTGGTTTATGAAATGGGTTGGCCCCAAACTGCCCTTTTAAAAATTTCCTTCTACAAAATTTATTTCAAAGAAACCTACTGCTAAATCAGTTCTTCAGTAGTATGCTGGGGAATTTGCTTCAATATTTTAAAAGTGCACATAAAGGAAAAGTGCTGCATATGTGATCAAATAGATCAACTTGATTTGAAATGATAGGCATGGTTTACTCTCACACTTATGGATGGCATGATGGTGAGCTTTCCTGGAGTCTATTTTGGATTGAGGTGGGCTTTCATGGCCAGACCTTACCCAGTCAGGGCTGCCTTTGAGTGCAGCCTACAGTTGGAAGGATTAGGGCAAGAAGGGGGAGAACATAAAGGGACATTTCCTTTATTAATGGGTTTCCAGTCAGCTATGCCTAAACAAGGTAGCTGAACTCTGGGAAAGCTCCAGAGCCTTACTGCAAGAAGATGCATTTGGAAGAGAGGAAGAGAGTTCAATGAAGGTCAGAAAATATTAGCCAGGAGTTCCCGTCGTGGCGCAGTGGTTAACGAATCCGACTAGGAACCATGAGGTTGCGGGTTCGATCCCTGCCCTTGCTCAGTGGGTTAAGGATCTGGCATTGCCGTGAGCTGTGATGTAGGCTGCAGACGCGGCTCGGATCCCGCGTTGCTGTGGCTCTGGCGTAGGCCGGTGGCTACAGCTCCGATTCAACCCTGGCCTGGGAACCTCCATATGCCGCGGGAGCGGCCCAAGAAATAGCAACAATAACAACAACAACAACAAAGGCAAAAGACAAAAAAAAAAAGAAAAAAAAAAAAAGAAAATATGAGCCAGAGAGAAGACAAGGTATAGGAGAATCGAAGCCTGGTTCAGCAGCAACTGTCAGGCGTTTCTTCTTGGATGTGAAGCTCAGGGCTCATTCTTTTTTTTTTTTAATGTAATTTTATTGCCATATAGTTGGTTGATTTACAATATTGTATTAGTTTCAGATGTACAGAAAAGTGAATCAGTCATACATATAAATATATCCATTCTTTTTTCCTACATGGGTTATTACAAACTATTGAGTAGATTTTCCTGTGCTGTATGGTAGGTTTTCATTAATCAGGAGTCATTCTTCAAGTCCTGCTAAACAGATTGGGGGAACTAAGTCCTCTGGGGATGCTTGTTATACATACAGAGTCGTAGCCTGTCAGAGATTCTGATTCAGTAGATCTGAGGTAGCCTCCTGGAATCTGTGTGTACCATTGCTCCAGGAGATTCTTATGATTGGGTACTTCAGGGAAACAGTCTGCAGCTAGACTGCATTTATTTTGTTAGATGGGACTCTGTTGGCTGGCTCCCCAGGAGTCCAGTGAGTGAGTGATGAACAGTGAATCACTGCATCATGGTAATATTCATCTGTGGACGTAATGATTCCGTTGACGCTTTCTAAAGAGGCCATTTCTATGGGTCCCTCAATGAATTTTCCTAGAACTGTTTATCAGCCCGCTTGAAGTTTGTTAGATGAATTTGGTCTGATTAAAGATGGGAAAAATGGCTCCTCTGAACTCACTGCCTCTTCATCTTCCAAAACATCTTTCAGAATGTTCATGTTCATATATCAGTAACTCAGAGTGAATGCTGGCTGTAAAATGAAATAGGAATCATAGGCTTTGGATTTACATTATAGACATAAAACTTCTAAATATGTGTAGCCTAAAATAATTTTTGCCATGGTCAACAGAAATGTTAAGTAGAATGGAAAATAAACCTCAGGGACTGTACACTAACGGTGGATAACTTGTGAATCTAGGAGCTTGGTCAACACTGGAGGATTTCCAACACACTGGTAAGTGGGGATTTTTGTGGCTCAGTACAATGTTTATATCTTAGATAGGACTAGCTGGCTATAGGTATCTGAACAAAACTTGATCTAGCCTTAGTGGAAAGAATGGTTTATTATAAAGATAGAGGGGTTGGCAGACCCAAGAACAAGAGAGCAGCTGGGCCTCAGCTATAGGAACTAGGGAAAAAGTAGGAAGCCACTGCAGACCAAAGAGGTTCTTGGGCTCCCTCTTCCTTTGCTTTTGTTTGCACATCAGCCTCTTTCTTATCTATGTACAGACCTGATTTCTCTGCACCACTGTCTACTTGGTAGAAAAATGACTACCCGATGGTACCAGAGTTACTGCGTTACCACTGTTGTGGTTCCAGCCTCAGGGGATCTGCCTTGACTTTTTCATGGTTCTTATTCCACACTCTCAGGAGAGAAAATCTCATAGGCCTGGCTTGAGTCTGTGCGCATCCCTGGGCTCATGATAAATTCAAGGCTGCCAGAATCCATATTCTCTGAAAATATGGGATGCAATGCGGAGATGTGACCCCTGAGAAAGGAGGATCCTTGTGAGGTGATCTGCTCATCCCAAAAGACAGCTACTGCAGTGTGGATTGTTTATGATGTCTGTGATTTTTTTTTTTTCCAATGGGGCTGGATTATATTGCTTCCTTAAGATATCATTGTGGCTGCAGTGTTTTATCACCAAGGCATTGTTTCTCTTCTGTGCTTTTGCATGTGCTAACAGATCTAGTCATTCCCCTCCTTCCTCACCTGGCTGACCCCCATTCATGTTCAAGTTTCAGATCAAATGACTCTTCAGGAGAACTCATCAGTAAGTTTTCCTTGCTTCTATATGCACCTCCCTTCACCTGTCCCCGATGAGATCAAGATTTTTTGGCCTGAAGGAGGAAAGGAAAGTTTAGAAAATGTGCACCTCCTTAAAAATGAGCCCTAAGCCCTGTACTCCCCACCTAATTAATAGAAGTTTCTGCGCTAATAAAAGAGAGCAACACAGGGGCTAGAAGAAATGCACAATTACTATAATACACATCAAATAGAAGCTCCAGAAGAACAGTGTAGGAGGAGATAACATTAGGATATGGGATCAGTGAAAGACTTGCTGAAGGAGATTTCACTTGAGACAGGCCTTGAAATGTAGGTTGAGGTTGAGATGGCAGGAGACAGAGAATTTTAGATACAGAGGTCAGAATAAATAGGAGCATGAATGTAGCAAAATTCAAGGTGCAAAACTCACTTCACTAGAACGGAGGGTAGAGGTGCATTAGGAGATTAATCTAGAAGAGGTCACTTAGAAAGGATATCTTCTGTTGGGCAGAAAAGAAATTATACTTAATTCCATTGATGGGGGCAGGGGGAGCTATTGACAATTTTGGATCGAGGAATTACATCTTTAGAATGTAAACTCTGTAAGAAGGGCTTAATCTCTAGAATATATAAGCAACTTATACAACTCAACAGCAAAAAAACCAATCAATCAATGGAAAAATGGGCAAAAGACCTGAATAGACATTTCTCCAAAGAAGATATACAGATGGCCAACAAACACATGAAAAAATGCTCAACATCGCTGATTATAAGAGAAGTGCAAATGAAAACTACCATGAGATACCACCTCACACCAGTCAGAATGGCCATCATTAATAAATCGACAAATAACAAGTGCTGGAGGGGCTGTGGAGAAAAGGGAACCCTCCTGCACTGCTGGTGGGAATGTAAACTGGTACAGCCACTATGGAGAACAGTTTGGAGATACCTTAGAAATCTATACATAGAACTTCCATATGACCCCACAATCCCACTCTTGGGCATCTATCCGGACAAAACTCTCCTTAAAAGAGACACATGCACCCGCATGTTCATTGCAGCCCTATTCACAATAGCCAGGACATGGAAACAACCCAAATGTCCATCGACAGATGACTGGATTCAGAAGAAGTGGTATATATACACAATGGAATACTTCTCAGCCATAAAAAAGAATGACATAATGCCATTTGCAGCAACATGGATGGAACTAGAGAATCTCATACTGAGTGAAATGAGCCAGAAAGACAAAGACAAATACCATATGATATCACTTATAACTGGAATCTAATACCCAGCACAAATGAACATCTCCTCAGAAAAGAAAATCATGGACTTGGAGAAGAGACTTGTGGCTGCCTGATGGGAGCGGGAGGGAGTGGGAGGGATCGGGAGCTTGGGCTCATCAGACACAACTTAGAATAGATTTACAAGGAGATCCTGCTGAATAGCATTGAGAACTTTGTCTAGATACTCATGTTGCAACAGAAGAAAGGGTGGGGGAAAAACTGTAATTGCAATGTATACATGTAAGGATAACCTGACCCCCTTGCTCTACAGTGGGAAAATAAAAAAATAAAAAATAAATAAAAAAAAAGAATGTAAGCTCTGTAAGGTCAAAAGCCTGTGTCTTTTTCTCTGAATGTTATAGTAGCTTAGCATCTGATATAGAGAATGTGTACTGAACAAATAGCCATGACTCCATGAATGATTAGAACCATATTTTAGCAACAGTCTATCAGTACCACACAGAATGGGTATAGGGGAAAACTAGGAACTGCAAGAGCAACTTGGAGGTGAATACAGTAGTTTGGATGAGAATGAAGACCTCTCAGCTAGAACAGAAAGGATGGAGGCTGCCATAGTGAGATGCTGTAGAAGTAGAATCTGAAGCACCAGGCAGACAAACCAGAGGGAAGAGACCCTTTTAGTCAAGGGGGACTGGATTCTCCAAAGAGAGAGAGGACTGTACAAAAACTACAAATTACTGTTTTATGAGAGAAAATATGAAGTATTTTGTTGCTCTAGGTTTTAAAATTAAAAGTTGGTGGGCATTTAGGTTGCTTCCTTTTCTTGGCTATTTTAAACAGTGTTGCAGTGGACATTGGGGTACTTATATCTTTTTGAATTATGATCAATAAAGAACATTGGGGTGCTTATATCTTTTTGAATTATGATCAATATTGTACATAAATACAATGGAATATTTCTCAGCCTTAAAAAGCATGAAATAATACCACTTACAACAATATGGATGCAACTAGGGATTATCACACTAAATGAAGAAAGTCAGACAGAGGAAGAAAAATACCATACGAGATCATAACATGTAGAATCTAATAAAAATGGTACAATAGAGTTTACAAAACAGAAACAGACAAAAAATTTCAAAACCAAACTTATGTTTTACCAAAGTAGAAATGTAGGAGGGGTTTGGATTGATACATACACACTACATCTATAAAATAGATGGGTAACCAGGACATACTGTATGGGAAAAGAATCTGAAAAGGAATGGCATATGTATAATTGATTTACTTTGCTGTACACCTGAAATTAATACAACTTTGTAAGTCAACTATATTCCAATAAAATTAATTAAAAAATAAAAGTTGGGAACTTTAAAAAAATTCATTGGTATATAGTTGACTCACAATGTTGTATTAGTTTCAGGTGTTCAGCAAAGCAAATCAGCTATACATACACCTCTATCCATTTGTTTTTCCCATAGGTTATCACAGACTATTGAGTAGATTTTCCTGTGCTGTACAGTAGGTCCTTGTTAATTATCTGTTTTATATATAGTGGGCGTATATGTTATGCCTAAATAAATCATAAGTGATTTTTTAAAATATATACTTTAAGGTATGCTTTTCTCCCATCCTTGTGTCATCATACAGTGAGGTGCTCTGTTGTTGTTAGGCCCAAACTTTATCGTAAAATTCTTTCATACATGGGCCCTCTTTTTCCCCTTCCTCTCTTGACTGAGGGGGGAGCAGGAGGAAGGGAGGAGAAGAGGGCCTCATGCAGCACATTGTTGTAAAGAAAACAAACCAAAAACTGTCAGTTAAAAAAGAAAACTTCCTTTGGGCAGAAGTAAATTAAAAGAGTTGGCCTAGAGTTTCCATTCTCCAACAACAACAGGAAAGTTTGTGGAAAAAATGAGTGTTTAATGAAACAACCACCATGTTTATAAGGGTGTAGGTTGTAAACCTTCCAAAGATAATTTTCTGGAACTTAGTACTGTAGGGCTTTTACATTGATTCCCATTTTCCCCTCACAAAATCTTGTTCACATTCATATGTTGTGATTTATCTTCTTCCAAAGCTGCTTGTGTTTAGAAAAGAGCTAAATTAGTCAGAGAAGGGTTCGTTATGGACATTATCATGGGCCCTCTGCTGGGTACTGGTGATGAGGAGTCTTATAAATTGTTTAAGTTTCTTGTGCTCGGGGAATTTATAGTCCTGGCTTAGGAAACAGGAAAAAATGAAATAGCATTATATAGCACATACTAAGTGCCAAGGAAGACTGATTTCATAGTGTTTGTTTCATAAATGAATTGAAACAACCAGTCAGGTACACCATACCATTTAAATGGATTTAATTTATCATTTTCTTCTCCTTAAGGAGAACACTTAAGGATTTCCTAAAGATCTCATTGAGAGAGAAAATCATGTTTGACAAATTAAATAGAATGCGATTATTAATAGCTTACAGTTGCTATAAATTGATCTCAAATGCTTGGTACTTGAATAATGAAACAGGTTCTTTGATTTATGGTGTAACTCCATTGCCAAGTGTTTCCATAGTTACTGTGCTCTTTGTGCAAGGTCCCTGAGGTGGTTGTGTTAGATAGTCTCAAATTGCCCATTTTCTCAGATTGCATATTTGCAGTCTGTAGCCATGGAAAGAATTTAGTAGTTGTGGTAAGGATTCATAGTGGTCTTTTTAAAAATTCAAAACAAGGAAGGTAGAGTGATTAAAATACAGCACCTTCTTTGGAAATGAGTACAATAAGACTTAATTTAAAGACGCACATCTTGAGGGGAAAATTGCAGTTATTCATCTCTCTGGTAACTCAGAGAAGGCTTCCGCTGCATTTTGTCTTTGGTAAAAAAGTATCTTGAGCTGCCTGAGCTGGCTGTTGTGGCCAGATATTGTATGTGCAGAAATATAATTACAGGTCAATATGCAAAATCTGGCTATTACACACATAACTGAAGTTGGTAACATATATGAGGCATCTCAAGAGAGTAGTACTCACTAGATACTTTATTTATATCATCTCAGTAATTTTACAGGTGAGCCTTCTGAAGCTCTAAGAGATGAGTTAACTTGCTTATGGCCTTGCAGCTTGTAAGTGGGATCTAACATGATGTACTTTGATGTGTCTGACATTTACCAGTACCAGAGATTTTTACATTCCTGGCATCACCTTTGTGTGCCTCTGGCTTTAACTCCAGAATAGCTGAGTTAAACATGGAGACTGAAGTAGGAGTTACCTCCCTGACATACAAATTTAGTTCAAGTGAAGTCAGTGATGGAGGTGAGAGTGCATGTGAGCATGTGTGTTTACAGACACACTCATGTATATACTGCTAGGGGACAGTGTTGGAGTTTGTGCTGTGCCTCTCTCTTTAAGATAAAAGAAGGTGGGGGGAGACAAAATTTTATTAGGCCCTTAGGCCTTACCAGCTACTTTCTCATCTCTCCAGCCTTATAATCTACACTCTGGTGTCTTGACTTAGCTGGCTGCATGCACTGTGGACATCCTTGAATGAAATTGTTGCTAGTCTTTATGTCCCAAATATTTTCCTTAGCTTGCTCTGACTTCTGAAAGCCACCACAATAAAATGCCACCTGTTAGGAAACGATTGACTTTTTAAAGGACAGACGGGCATCCCTGTTTTTCTCCTGGGGTTTCTGGTATTGACAGAGAATGGTTAGTTTCAAATTATACACACACTTAAAACCATTGTAATAGCTTTATATAGGCTTTCTTTCTTATTTAACAAGAAGAATGGACCCACAGAGAAACATTTCAAAGCATGTCTGAGATTGTGAAGTAGGTTAGTGCTGAGGGCAAAAGTAAATGTGGGGAAAAAAGTAGAACTAGAGATTCAGAGCCACTGCCTTTCTGTCCCTTGTTGGTACATTCTTTCTATTTTATCAGACAGCCAGCTTTTACTTTCTCTAGAATCCTGTCTCTGGGTTTTTAGTGTAAATCAATAAAAAATAGGATTAATATGAAAGTTTATTTGCAGTATCAAATGTCCACTTGTTTTATACACTAAGAAATTCCTTAAACAAACCATTTTGATTGGTTCAGGAGAAAACCACTACTGAGTGGTAGTGCTTAATGGTTAAGGGGGTAGGGCCTTGAAGTCATATTGAACAGGATTCAGATCCCACCTCTGATAGTACTGGCTGTTTGGTTTCAGAGAAGCTAGTTAACCTTGTTAAACTTCAGTTTCCTGTCCTGTAAAACAAAGAGTAGTTCTTGCCTCCCAGAGTTTCTGTGACAATGAAAGGAGATGATGCCTATAAAGTGCCTATCATAGGGCCTGGTAGGTGACATGGAATAAATAGATGGTAGGGTCATTTTCCCTCTAATTCTAGTCTTCAGCACCTCTCTAGAGACATAGGTTTTAGGGGAAGGAAGAAGGTAACAGGCTAGGAGGGATGACCTAGAACGGTTGGTACCACTCAGGGGTGCACAGGTAGAATCACAACTTGTGGAAGAAGAATCAGGATGTCATTTCTCTCTTTCAAGTCCCAATACTGAACCAAAAAATGCATAGGTGAGGGACTATTATACTTATCCTGGAGTATCCTTAAAATTGTAGACTTCTTACCACATATTTATGATTCCACTAAAATGAAATTTCCAGAGTAGGCAAATCTATAGAGATAAAGTTGATGAAGAGTTGGTTAGGACTGGTGGGGACAGGGTTAGTGGGAAGTGGGGAATTTCTGCTAACGGGCACAGGGTTTCTTTTTGGGGTGTTGAAAATGTTCTAAAATTAATTATGGTGATGATCACGCAATACTCTGAATGCAGTAAGAACCATTGAATTGTATACTTTAAAAGACATTAATTGTACGGTGTGTGCACTGTATCTCAATAAAGTTAAGAAATTGTTGAATTCTTGCCTATCTTGTCAACAAGAATGTAATTTCACATGAGGAAACTGAGGAAAAGCAACTTGCACAGGTCATACAGGTAGTAAATGGTAAAGCCAAATTTCAAAAGTTCACTGTGGCTCCAAAACTGCCCTTAAAAAATTATATAAATATAATTATATGTAAATATATATAATTTTATATATATATATATGTATATATATATATATGTTGCTTTTTAGAGTCACACCTGTAGCTTATGGAAGTTCTTGAGCTAGGGGTTGAATTGGAGCTGCAGCTGCCAGCCTATGCCACAGCCACAGCAACGTGGATCTGGGACACATCTGCAACCTACACCACAACTCATGGCAACACCAGATCCTTAACCCACTGAGCGAGGCCTGGGATTGAACCCACATCCTCATGAATTCTAGTCAGGTTTGTTTCTGCTGAGCCACAATAGGAACTCACACACACACACACACACACGTATATACATATATACACATACACACACACATATAAAGAACAGTTTTAGGTTCACAGCAATTGAGCAAAAGGTACAGAATTCCCCTATACTGCCTCTTTCTACACATGCCCAGTCTACCACAAGATGGTACATTTGTTATAATTAATGAACCTACACTGGCACATCATTATCACCCAAAGTCCATAGTTTTACTAGAGTTTACTCTTGGTGTTGTATATTCTGTAGGTTTGGACAAATGTATAAGGACATGTATGCTCCAATGTAGTATTGTGTCATAGTTGTCTTTCTGCCATACAAATCCTCTCTGCTCACTTAAAAACCCATACTTCTAACTTTTGCAATAGGTTGTCCCTTTTCACCTTTCATTTTGTATATTTCAAAAGAGCTGTCCTGACTGCTTTCCCTTCTGAATTCATGGTATATGTTAAGTACATGTTCTTAAATTTTTATCATACCGTTTTTCATTAGTATATTATTATTTTCTGTGAATCCTACTTAATATGATTTCAATAAGGAAGGAAGGAAGGGAATTAGCCCTCTGTCCCTTTGTAACCCTGACCCCTTACATTATCAATATCATGAATGATGATTTTGTGCAGTAAATGGAAATCCTCTGCATAGTAGTGTTCTGTGAAGGCTAGTATCCCTTTCATAGTGTAAATGTTTCTTAAAAGATAATTATGCTGTTTTAATGACGTCCTCATCCTTACCCTCCCTTACCCCTATCTGTTCTACCTTTTAAGCATCTTCATAGAACTATTCTATCAATAGTCTAATCCCCCCTTTAAAAAATCTAATGTAATATTTACTATTGTAATCATTTAAAAATGTACAATTCAGTGGCATTAAGTACAAAAACTGTCAGCACTACCTAGTTCTAGAACTTTTTCATCACCCAAAAGAACATTCCATATTCATAAAGCAGTTTCTCCCTGTTCTCTCCTACCCAGGCAACTGCTAATCCTTGTCTCCATGAATTTACCCATCCTGGATATTTTATATAATGGAATCATACAATGTATAGACTTTGGTGTGTGGCATCTTTCACTGTGCATAGTGTTTTCAAGGTTTATCTGCACCGTAGCATATATTAGATCTGAGTAATATTCCATTGTGTGAATCCACCACATTTAGTTTCTCCATTCATCTGTTGATAGACATTTGGATCCTTTCCATATTTTGGCTCTTGTGACTACAGCTGCTGTGAACATTCATGTACAAGAATGCACCTAGGAGTGACATTGCTGTTTCAAATCATAATTTTATGTTTAGTTTATTAAGGAACCTTCACTATCCCTTTTATAATGTTTCAGATATTATATAACACATAAAGATGTTACTACTTGCAATTAAACACATTCCTTTCTCTTTCCTAGGGCTAAATGGTTGATGGCCTTCTCAATTCTACCTCTGAAACCTCTTTTCTCAACTTCACTTAAGCCATCAGACTCTTAATGTATCTTACCAAATGAACTGCTGATCGTGTGATTTGAGCAAATTATTTATTCACTCTGTTTTAGTTTCAGTATAGATAAAATGGGGAATAATCTCTCTAGAGTTATTTTGTTTTATTTTATTTATTTATTTCCACTATATAACATGGGGTCCAAGTTACACATACATGTATACATAATTTTTCCTCCCATTGTCATGTTGCAATGTAAGTATCTAGACATAGTTCTCAATGCTACACAGCAAGATCTCATTGTAAATCCATTCCAAGAGAAATAGTTTGAATCCATTAACCCCAAGCTCCCTATCCCTCCAACTCCCTCCTCTCCCCCTGGGCAACCACAAGTCTATTCTCCAAGTCCATGATTTTCTTTTCTGTGGAAAGTTTCACTTGTGTTGTGTATTAGATTCCAGTTATAAGTGATATCATATGGTATTTGTCTTTCTCTTTCTGGCTTATTTCACTCAGTATGAGAGTCTCTAGTTCCATCCATGTTGCTATTACGTCATTCTTTTTTATGGCTGAGTAGTATTCCATTGTATATATATACACCACATCTTCCGAATCCAATCATCTGTCAATGGACATTTGGGTTGTTTCCAGCTCTTGGCTATTGTGAATAGAGCTGCAGTGAACATGTGGGTGCATGTGTCTTTTTTAAAGAAAGTTTTATCTGGGTATATGCACAAGAGTGGGACTGCTGGGTCATGTGGTAGTTCTATGTATAGATTTCTAAGGTACCTCCATACTGTTCTCCATAGTGGCTGTACCAGCTTACATTCCCACCAAAAGTGCAGGAGGGTTCCCTCTTCTCTACACCCTCTCCAACATTTGTTATTTGTAGACTTTATTAATGACAGACATTCTGACTGTTGTGAGGTAGTATCTCGTAGTTTACTCTTCTGTATTTTTTACTTAATGTTCTGTTTTGGTCTCTGAGGAGTTTCCTTAGTTTCTTGAAAACTTAGCTATCTATTTAAAAGGATCTTTGATATATATATATATATATATATTTGAATCTTTGTGTGTGTGTGTGTGTGTGTTTGCCATTTCTTGGGCCACTCCCATGGCATATGGAGGTTCCTAAGCTAGGGGTCTAATCGGAGCTGTAGCTGCCAGCCTATGCCAGAGCCACAGCAACACGGGATCCGAGCTGCATCTGCAACCTACACCACAGCTCACGGCAACACCGGATCGTTAACCCACTGAGCAAGGCCAGGGATCGAACCCACAACCTCATGGTTCCTAGTCGGATTCGTTAACCACTGTGCCACGACGGGAACTCCGGATCTTTGATATATTTTATTCTGAGTTTTGTTGAGCTTTGTTGGAGGAGGCTTTTCAGGTTATCTTATCCACCCTATTATCATAAATAAAAAGTTGGAGTTCCCATCGTGGCGCAGTAGAAGCAATTCCGACTAGAAACCATGAGGTTGTGGGTTCGATCCCTGGCCTCACTCAGTGGGTTAAGGATCTGGCGTTGCCGTGAGCTGTGGTGTAGGTCGAAGACGCGGCTCAGATCCCACATTGCCGTGGCTCTGGCGTAGGCCTCACAAACAGTTCCTAGCCTGGGAACCTCCATATGCTGTGGGTGCGGCCCTAAAAAGACAAACGACAATAAATCAATAAACAAATAAATAATCTTTCTGTAGTTCTAATTTCATCTCCTATCTTTCCCCTTTGCCTTCATATAGGACTCTTTTGGGGCTATAGAACTGGGGTCAGTTCATCTTTATATTCCTAGGATCTGGGATATAGTGGTTATATAATATGTTTAGTAAGTTAATGAGTATTCTGCAGGCTACAATATTTATTTGGAAGACTTGTTCACTTTTTTAAAATTCACAGCAAACTAATGGCTGGAGTTGTTAAACAATAATGTATATAAATGCCAGCTGCTAAGTGAGATTTATGCATGTAAGAATATTTGCCAGTGGCCGTATTAGATTTCCAAGGGTAGGTGTCTTTGTACTCAGATCACAGACATTTATGTATTCTGATCCCTGGATGTGGTTTATACATGCTGACTCCCCAGACTCTGTACTATAGTCACAATCTTTTAGCAGAATTATAAATATAATTCCCATGTGAGTGCTGGCCTCTGAGTTTTAAAAGTATTCTTAGAGTTGTTATCAGTTATTCACTGGAGATATAACAATTAAAATAATGTTGTAGGAGTTCCCATTGTGGTACAGTGGAAACAAACTGACTGGTGTCCATAAGGATGGTGGTTCAATCCCTGGCCTCACTCAGTGGGTCAAGGATCTGGCATTGCTGTGACCTGTGGTTTAGGTCACAGATGCAGCTTGGATTTGGTGTTGCTGTGGCTGTGGTGTAGGCTGGCAGCTGCAGCTCTGATTTGACCCATAGCCCGGGAACCTCCATATGCTGTGGGTGCAGCCCTAAAACACAAATAAAATAAAATAAAGTGAAATAGTGTTGTAGATTAAAAATAAACTGCATTTCTATAGTTCCTTTTATTTTTTATTTTTATTTATTTATTTATTTTTGTTGTTTTGCCTTTTCTAGGGCCACTCCCACGGCATATGGAGGTTCCCAGGCTAGGGGTCTAATCGGAGCTGTTGTTAACGTCCTACAGCACAGCCACAGCAACGTGGGATCCGAGCCGTGCCTGCAACCTACACCGTAGCTCACGGCAACGCTGGATCCTTAACCCACTGAGCAAGGCCAGGGATTGAACCCCCAACCTCACGGTTCCTAGTCAGATTCGTTAACCACTCCACCACAACGGGAACTCCTATAATTCTTTTTAAAAACCTTCTTGCTATATATAGCACTGGGAACTATATCTAGTCACTTATGATGGAGCATGATAATGTCAGAAAAAAGAATGTGTACATGTATGTGTGTCTAGGTCACCTTGTTGTGCAGTAGAAAATTGACAGAACACTGTAAACCAGATATAATGGAAAAAAATAAAAATCATTATGAAAAATAAAAATAAAAAACTTGATTGGAGTATGTTACATATACAATTCACCCATTTAAAGAATACTGTTCAGTAGCTATTAACATATTCACTGAGTTCTGCAACCATCCCCACTCAATTATAGAACATTTTATACCCCCCTAAAGAAAACCTTGTACCTGCTTTTAGTCACTTCCCAGTCTTTTATTCCCTCAGCTTGGCAACCACTAATCCATTTCCTGTCTCTATGAATTTGCCTGTTTTGGACATTTCATGTAAATGAATTCATGCAAAATGTGGCCTTTTGTGTCTTGCTTCTTTTACTTAGCACGTTTGAAAGATTCATCCATGTGGTAGTATGTATCAGTACTTCATTTTTTTTCTTTTTACAGCCGCACCTGCGGCATATAGAAGTTCCCAGTCTAGGGGTCGAAATGGAGCCGCAGCTGAGGCCACAGCCACAGCAACCCCGGATCTGAGCTGCCTCTGTGACCCACGCCGCAGCTTGTGGCAACGCCAGATCCCTAACCCAGTGAGCAAGGCCAGGGATGGAACTCAAATCCTTGTGGACACTGTGGCATGTTCTTAACCCACTGAGCCACAATGAGAACTCCAGTACTTCATTTTTGAGGCTGAATAACATTCCATTGTATGAATATTCCACTTTTTGTTTATCCCTTCATCAGTTGGTGGCTATTTAGATTGTTTCCACTTTTTTAAGCTAATATAAATAATGCTTCTATGAATATTTGTGTACAATTTTTATGTGGGTGTATATTTCTGTTTCTCTTGTGTATATACATAGGAATGAAGTTGCTGCATCACATGATACTCTTAGGTTTAACCATGTGATGAGGTGTCAGCTTGTTTTTTTCATAGTCCTTTTAACTTAAGAAAATAATTGTGACATCTACTGATTTATCTTTATAGTATCTCCATTTTACAAATGAGAAAACTAGGTATAGGAAATTGGACTTGTTTGCCGAAGATCACACAACTAAAAAGAGTCATGTCTTCTAGCACCTGTAGCAGTAATCTTTCTCTTTGAGTTTCTCGGCTGCCATCTGTATCTAGTTGAAATAGAGGTGAATAGCAATGCATTAAAATATTCAAAAGTTTACGTTTCTTAAGTTAATATGATCTTAGCTATATTAATAGAAACATCCAAATAGATGTTTGAAACAAGGGAGAATATGATCCTTCTATCCTTAACACTTAACTATCCCACGGCTAAAATGTTAGTTTCCATCTGGGATGATATACTTTAAGACAGACACTGTCAAGCAGGAGTTTGTTCAGAGAAGAGCAGCCAAAAAAAAAAAAAAAAAAAAAAGGATTAAACACTATGATATTGAATAAAGGCTATATTCTCCAGTGGAGAAGAGAGAAAACTTAGAAGAATATGATAGCTTCTTCCAGATTAGAATATCTAGCATATGGATCATGTAGAAAAAGAGGTTTAGAGCTGTGCTGTCTTGCCCCCAGAGAGAAGCAGCAGAAAGTTGCGAGGAAATAGATGTCTTGCAACATTCATACCTGAATTCATATCAGAATAATTTCTGACAGTTGGAGTTAGTTAAAAATGAATTGGGCTGCCTTGGGAGTTCATATGATTCTCCATTAATAATAGGACCCAAACAGGTACAAGCGGACTACTAGTAGGGGAATTCTGTAATGGTGATTCAGCATCCTGTGGGTTGCATTAGATGATTTTTGAGATTCCTTCCAACTATGAGAAACTGGTTCTTTGAAGTCTAGAGAAAGCAAAGGTAGAGGTGTTAATAACACCATAGCCTGGAAAACAGTGGACATATATAAAGATGGGTGTATTATCATCCTCTTGATATTTGGTAGCCAGATCATAAAGTTGTAGAACAGTGAGGGACCTCATTGATCACTGTGCACCCCTTCATTATGTAGATAAGGATGCAGATAGAGGGATTATTCACTTTACCTAAGGTTAAATACCCACTTACTGGCAGAGTCTTGACTAGAATCCATATTGTTTTAAAATAATAAATATTTTAACTATTAACAAATAACTTACTGGATAGAAATACTGACAGATCCAAGACTAGATTATGACCAGATCCTTAATGTGTTGTTATTGAAAGCTGGGTATGTTTAGGATGTCTCTCTAACCTTTTGAGGACAAGATCAAAGAGTGTGAATGACAAGCTTTACCACAAAACTCACCTTGGTGCCGCTGTCAGAGAGAAGATATTGAACTAAATGAACCATTGATTTGACACAGTATGGCCCTTTAAACTGTGTTTCTGTGTCTTTGTGTTTTCTTCTATCTTTGCCTTTATCATTGTTTCTGAATGTTCTATTATTTTCATAGTGTGATCCCACTAATCTTGTTTTATTCCAGGTTCACCTTTATCTGAGTGTCTTGAATGTTTAACACATAGAACAAATGCATTAAACAGCAAAGACTTCTAATATTGACAACAGCAAAAACAGTAAAGCATTCAAGAGCAATGAAATAAAAACAGTGGGGGGAAAAATCCTGGGCTCAGTTGAAGCTCCTCTAGGGGCATGTCAGCCAGTTATGAGGCCCGTGCAGGACCACTGAGGTGGTCAGGTTGCACATCAGTGTGCCAGACTATGGATAGACAGAGGTTCTGTCCCCCAAATTTAGTTACATAGTCTGAAAGTGTTATAACCATTAGTAAGACTGGCATGAGAAATGAAATCTAATCTTGATCATTGTTTTGAATCTTTCAAGAGGAGTTGATCAAATAAATTTTCTTCTTTAAAATGGATGCTGTTTAGGATTCTAGGGATATCTTGATTCCGTTCTGCTCATCTCTATGGGATTGGATGTCTTAATCTTCCACATAGTTTCCTAAAGAGAATATTAGGATAGTTTGCATATTTTCAGTTCTCTTTTCACTATTGTGTTATCACATGAAATAGCCTGTTATATATGTCCACTGAGACCCAAAGGTAAAAGAAGGGCATTTTAATCTGCCTTTTAAAGCATACGATCAGGAGGTATTTGAAGAGTTCCCATTGTGGCTCAGCAGAAACGAACCTGACAGTATCCATGAAGATGCGGGTTCAATCCCTGGCCTTGCTCAGTGTGTTAAGGATCTGGCATTGCCGTATGCTGTGGTGTAGGTCGCAGAGTAGCTCAGATCCCTCGTTGCTATGGCTATGGTACAGGCCAGCAGCTGCAGCTCCGATTTGACCCCTAGCCTGGGAACCTCCATATGCCGCAGGTGCAGCCCAAAGAAGGAAGGAAGGAAGGGAAGGAAGGAAGAAAGGAAGGAAGGAAAAGAAAGAAAGAGAGGAAGAAAGAAAAGCAGGTATTGGAGAAGCCTTTTGTGAATTACCAGCATTTTCAGTAAGTCATTAACAAAGTATCTGTAGCCATAAAATCCTGTGAAATTTAGTTTCATAATTGCATCACACTCCTTTGGTTCCATTGTTGGAGTCAGAATTCACTGGGGGAAACACTTACTTAATTGCCAAACTTTATCTCTCTTCCTTTTAGCACACCTGCAAAGTGCTTATCATAATGGGAATTATGCTTGTTCCAAGGAGAAGCTATCCTTGTGAATTAACCAATTAGCCAGTGTTCCCTATCTTATCTTTCGTTCCCACACCTATGAATTTTTTTCCCTCCAAGTACCGACACTTATTTGTGAGCTTGTAAATTGAAATGTATGTATTCCTTTGCTTGACATCTCATCACTGCATAATATGACCTTCAGCAGTGCTTTCAGGAAGTGATTATTTGTGCCTGGGTTAAAAAAATATCTGCAGGCTATATGTGGAAACTGATTTTTTTAAAACAAATTTTAGAGAAACCTTCCATCTTAAAGTGTTTCTTGGCATATGAAACAACGTAATCTTCAACAGAAATAAAAGAATACTGAAATGAGATTCATATAAAGCGTTTTTCTGAAAAGTCAACACACATGGCTGTCATTTTGGACAAAATCACTAGAAATAAAGCACTGATTCCTTCAGAGGGCACTGATTGTCACATAGCAAGAATCCTGGGTGATCAAACATAGTTCAGTGTGTGGAGTGGGGGAATCTCACTACCATAAAAATCATGTACAGGTACTTTTTAAAAAAATGCATCTGTTTGATTTTGCCATTTGGTTGGTGGATAGAGTGTATTTGCAAGAAATTTTCTGCAACCTTTAAACTCATTTTTTCCTGTCTGGGTTCTGATGTGGGCTAGTGGAAGAAGGGAGCCCTTGACTTTGTTTTATAGAGATAACGAGAACAGGAAAAAAATTTCATGAAACTTTTATCAGTTTTAAGAATGACAATTTGTGAAAACAAATTGTTTTACCATCCCTAAAGTACCAAGGAAATTAAAGAATTCATGGGAAAAGCAGGGTTTAGAGTAATTTCAAAGCCTATTGCCATTTCGCAAATAACGAAAGGCCTTCGGATATTGGTGTTTATGTTTGGGCTCACTTTTCTTCCTTGTTGTCCTCTGAGGCTGTGTATATGCAGCAGATGGACCAGATTGTGGCACAGCTGACCCATTAATTTTGACCATATTCATTGGTTGTGCTGCAGTTCACATCAGCCACTAAGATGGCCAAAATTAATGGATTTTTCAACACCTTATAAGCCATTCAATTATGGTGCAAAAACAGAATGTCAGTTCAGAATTTTATTTGAGGGGGGATATAAATCAGTTTGAGCAATAATCTTTAAATACATAGTAATAATTTTAAAGTTAATCCTTTGAGTTCCTGAGCACAAAGAAAGAATCTCAAAGGGTCTTAGTAAAGGTGAAGTACATTATAGGTAAAGGAATGGACCATTTTTGAAGAATATAACCAGTGACTTCTTTGTGTTTATTATTACTGACTTATTGCTGGATTCTACCTAACAGTTTCTTTGCATCCCAGAACAGTTGATCGCAGATCTTGGATTCCCATACTGATTTGCTTTTTGTCGTGGAAAACTGTGAGTTTTGTAGTTACATACTTTCCCAAGTTCATAGTTGAGGATTTTAAGCAGTCAGTAAAGGCAGAAAATTAAAGGAGAGAAAATCCAGAGCAAGCTGTTCAAAACTAATCAGTAGGAAATTATGTAAACTTAATTAACTAGGGCATCAAGGGAAGGGCTATGGAGTATAATGAAATATTTTTGAAATGAGGTAAAGCAGCCAAACTAAAACAGGGTTAGTTGAAGTGTTTCCAAAGGAAGGGAGGGAATATCCTCTCTGCAAAGGAAACGTGGTTTGACCTTGTGCCTTATTTTTGGCTGTGAAACTCTGTGCCAGGATTCTCAAGACAGGGTGGGTGCACAAGGAGAGTCTGGAGCTACGTGAACCAATGAAGGGGGAAAGTTCTGGATTGTGTTTTTTTACTGAATGATGTTCATGTAGTAAAATGGATTCTGAAATAGACATTATGATCCAGCTGTAAACCTCTGACCTTGCATTTACGAATGAGCTGAAATGATCAGCCAGAAAATGATTGCAAGAAATCTGTTACGTTGCAGGTCCAGGTAGACCAGATGGAGAAAGACTGAAGATTCTGTCTATTGCTCAGATTCACTTCAGTTTTTAAAAATATTTCTTAAACACCTTTTCTGTTAGAGGTCATATGCTAATAGCTGAGTTAGGCATTTATTCAATTGCCCTAAGAATTTATAATCTGTTACGGAGAATGAGGCAAGTACACAGCATTACCAGGCAATGATACAAAATGTTACTCCAGGGTCAGAAGACTCCTAAGTATTTATCTCTAGTCCTATCTTCTTTCTGGAGCCCCAGATCTGAAAAACCACTTGTTGGACTTCTCCCATCAACTCCCCCCCCCCATTTTTAAAATTGTGGTAAAATATATACAATGTAAAATTTACCATCTTAGCCATTTTAAGTGGTATTAAATGTATTCATAATATATTACAACCATCACCACTATCCATCTCCATACCTCTTTTCATCTTGTAAAACTGAAACTCTGTACCCAGTAAACAATAACTTAATATTCTTTCCTGCCCCCAGCCCTGGCAACCACCATTCTACTTCCTGTCTCTATTCTAAGTACCTCATGTAAGTGGACTCATGTAGATTTGTCTTTTTGTGACTGGCTTATTTTACTTAGCATAATGTCCACAAGGTTTGTCCATGTAGCATGTGTCAGAATTGCCTTCTCTGTGAAGACAAAATAATATTCTGGTAATAATAGTATGTGGTAATAATATACATCCCACATCTTACTTAGCCATTCATCTGTCTATCCCATCAACTTTTGATCAGGGAAAGAAATGTAAACTTTATTCTTCTGATTACCTTAGAGGTAGAGTTAGAAATGTAAACACACACACACACACACACACGGTTTGTGACTTCAAAACTCTCATTTATATGGGTAGCAAATGTAGAATTTAGAAAATTTAGGAATGTGTGGTAAATGATATTTATTAAATATACATACACAATCTCATATACATACAAACCCATTATGAAGAAGGCAAACCCTCTAAAGTATAGCACTGTCAAATTTTAGAAGATAAAGAATGCATATATGAGCTCTTCCTTTAAAAATTGGGCTTGGAGATTCAAATACATTTCATAAAGGATTTGCAAAATTTTACTTATTTGTGATCTCAGTGTCATGCTATTATAGACTGAATGTTTGTGTCCTCCCCAGATTCTTGTGTTGAAACCTTATCCCCAATGTGATGGTATTTAGAGATGGGGCCTTTGGGAGTTGATGAGGTCATGAGAGTAGAATCTTCATGAATGGGATTAATGCCTTTATAAAAGATACCCCACGGAGCTCCCATGCCCCTTCTGCCATGTGAGGACATAGAGAGAAGACAGCAGTCTACGAACCAAGAATCAGGCCCTCAGTAGGCACCAAATCTGCTAGTGCCTTGATCTTGGACTTCCTAGCCTCCAAGAACTGTGAAAAATAAATTTTATTGTTTATAAGCTACCCTGTACTTTGTTATAGCAGTCTGAACATATTAAGACAGATGCTTAATTTCTTTTTTATTGCTGGTGAAACGTACATGACATTTTAATCATTTTATTCATCTTCAGAACTTTTTCACTTTCCCAAACTAAAGCTCTATAACCATTATTTTTTTTTAATTTAATTTAATTTTATTTTATTTTTGCTTTTTAGGGCTGCACCTACAGCATATGGAGGTTCCCAAGCTAGGGGTCCAGTTGGAGCTACAGCTGCCCAGCCTACACCACAGTCACAGCAATGAGGGATCCGAGCCACATGTGAGACTTACACCATAGCTCACAGCAACACCTGATCCTTGACTCACTGAATGAGGCCAGAGATGGAACCCGCATCCTCATGGATACCAGTCAGATTGGTTTCTGCGGCACCACAACGGGAACTCCATATACATTAAAATAATAATTCTCCATTCTATTTTCTGTCCCTATGAACTTGACTATTGTAAGTACCTCATATTAGTGGAATCATACAATATTTGTCCTTTTATGATTGGCTTATTTCACTTAACATAATGTCTTAAAGTTTCATCTATGTGTAGCATGTGTTAAAACAATATTCCCTTGTATGTATATACCACATTTTGTTTATCCATTCATCTGTTTATGGACATTTGGTTTGTTTCCACCTTTTGGCTATTTTGAATAACACTGCTATGAATATGGGGATACAAATATCTATTTGAGTCCTTGATTTCAATTATTTTAGGTATATAACTAGAAGTAGAATTTCTGGATCTTACGGTAATTCTATGTTTTTCACAGCAGCTGCCTATTTTGCATTCCCATGATCAATTTCTCTATATCTTTGTCACCACATTTTATTTTCTGATTTTTGAATAGCCATTCTAATTTAAAGTGTGAAGTGATACTGCATATGGTTTTGTTTTGTTTTGTTTTGTTTTTGTCTTTTTGCTATTTCTAGGGCCACTCCCGCGGCACATGGAGGTTCCCAGGCTAGGGGTCCAATCGGAGCTGTAGCCGCCAGCCTACGCCAGAGCCACAGCAACGCAGGATCCGAGCCACGTCTGCAACCTACACCACAGCTCACGGCAACGCCGGATCGTTAACCCACTGAGCAAGGGCAGGGACCGAACCCGCAACCTCATGGTTCCTAGTCGGATTCGTTAACCACTGCGCCACGACGGGAACTCCTGCATATGGTTTTGATTTGCATTTCCTTTGTGATTAGTGTTGCTGGGTGTCTTGTCATGTGTGTATTGGCCATCTGTCTTCTTTGGAGAAAGTTCTAGTCAAATCTTTTTTCCCATTTTTTTAATTGGGTTAATTTTTGTTGTTGAGTTGTCAGAGTTCTTTTTATATTCTGGATATTAATCTTTTATCAGATATGATTTGTGAATATTTTCTCCCTTTTTGGGTTACTTTTTCAATCTGCTGGTGGTGGTTCTCAATGCACAAGAGTTTTTAATTTTGATGAAGTTAAATTTATTGATTTTTGCTTTTGTTTCCCGAACTTTTGGTGTCATATCCAAGAAATCATTGCCAAATCCAATGTTATGAAGCTTCTTCTCTTTGTTTTCTTCTAAGAGTTTTGCAGCTTTAGCTCTTACGCTTAGGTCTTTGATCCATTTTTATTTTTTGTATATGGTATAAGGTAAAGGTCCAATTCATTCTTTTACACACAAATATGTCAACACCATTTGTTGAAAAGACTATCCTTTCCCTACCCAATGGTCTTGGCATCTTTGTTTTAAATTGTTTTACCATATATGGGAAGGTTTGTTCCTGGGCTCTCTGTTCTATTCCATTGGTCTATATATCTGTCCTTATGCAAGCACCACATTGTTTTGGCTATTGTAGCTTTGTAGTAAGTTTTTAAATCTGGAAATGTGGAGTCTTCAACTTTCTTCTTTTTCAAGATTGTTTTGGCTATTCTAGGTCCCTTGAGAATTCATATAAATTTTAGGACCATGACATGTTTTTACTTATGGGCTTCAAAATATTTTATAGGAAGTCTACTTTGACATTTTTATACAAATTTCCTTTTGAGATAATCTCCTCTAGCTCATTTGAGTTCTGAGTATGGCAGAGACTGATTATATAAGCAATATAGCGTTACATGGTATACTTTAAACCCTTAGGGAAAAAGGATTACAAGATATAGGATTTGAAAAAGAGATTTCTTTTCTAAAGAAAAAGAGAGAAAAAAAATCTGGTTTTTTTAGACTAGACTTTAAAAAAAATCTTGTTGGAAAATATTTAGCATTTGCCCTTAGAAAAGAATTTGGATGCACTCTCCTTCCCTCACCCCCCACCCGTTTTCTCAGTAATCTTTTTTTTTTCTTTTTTTTTTTCTTTGCAAATGGATAAGCTTGGGGAATTTCTATGACAGTCTGTAACACATACGTGTAATATGCAAGCTATGAAAAATTACCTAAATCTTTAGGAGCTAATTTTTGTTGTTTAAGGATACATAAATCATGATAGCTTTTAGATAAGTTCTTCTCACCTTCATAACCTTCATGGAGTCTACATAGTTATTTTCCAAAGCAGATGTTTGATAATTATTTTTTAATGAAATATAAAAAAATAATTTCACATCTGCTTTATCCTATCCAATAATAGGCAATATTTGAAGGAACCTTTCTGCTTTAGTTACTCATTATGTCTAGTCACTTGGTTTTCTCTCTTCTCTATTCAAAGGAAAATTACTTACTAAATTTGTTAGTGATGGTAACATTTTTGTTTTATCATTTTGATTAAAAAAGTGAGAAATTAATGTTTTCCCATCAATATTTACATTTATAGGAACTGTCAAATTTCCTTTGGCCTTGAAATTCAGTCTGCAGCAGGTCTTGTCTTTTTTTTTTTAATCTTTCTGTTACTTATCTGATGATTTACTTTGTAATATATGTGAGAAGTTCTTTGCACCCCCTCAGCAGGTAGAGGAAAATCAGATTATCTTGGAGAAATCCTAGAGTTAGTGTCCACAAGGAGCACCGCTGCCCTTTCTCTTGGATCCACATATATCCTCTTCCATTCCAGTCATGGTATCCTCCTTTGGATTAAACCTGGCCATCTACATCACAGTTAGATGAGTTAAATCTTTTTAGAGTTCGATGTGGAAGTTTGGATCTTGCCAACTTTCAAAGTTAGTCACCAGTGTACTGTAGAATTCACTTGCTCATGAAAGGCAGCAACCACATCAGTTTTACCTGATTAGTTTCCAGTAAGTTAAAAATTGTGTAGATATTTAATAAACACTGTGTAATTCATATGTTGAAGACAGGTTGTTATCTATAATGTCCAATTTCCCCATTTTAGTTATAATGAGTTGTTGCAAAATAGTTGATGATCACAGCATAGTTGATTTAGTTTGGCTACAGTAGCAGTGGAAAACAAAAATATTCATGGGAAATGATTCATTTTGCCATGCTGTAAAGCTGTGATCTGAGTACAAGAAACATAAAACACTTAATTTTTTAAGTGAAACACTTAATTTTTTAATGAAAGGACACATGTTCAAGTATTTCACATGAATGTATTTAAGATTTTCCTTTAAGCATTCAATGAAAGATCAAGGTATAGGCTTTAAAAAACATGAATGCTTCCATCAAAATATGTGTGATAGTTGCTAGAATGTGTATACTTTAAATGTCCAGGAATGGTTCATCCATGTGAAAACATGTTCCTTCCCAAAAATCAGAGACCTGAAGAACCTCTTGAGTGCACACTGACTAGGCTGTCACTGCTTGAGATTTGGTCAAATCCTCTGGATCATGGATGTTTTCCAATTTTAGCAAAACCAAATTGAACTGTAGTTTGTCTCATTGAAATTTTCTTTATCATCATTGTCACCAATACCATTTATTTAGTATCAGTAACACTTGACAGTACAAGAGAACTAAGTGCACAGAGACTCTGTACTCCTCTGACTTGCTTGGTGAATTTAGACAGCTGGTGTTAGTCTTATTGTCATGAGCTTATAGAAGTAGTAGGCTACCAAAACTTAGGCTATAAGTAGAGTCATAAAGGATTCCTTGTCCTTTTAGCACAGAGTAATTACAGAAACTCTTTTTCTCATATCCAAGCTCATTTATTATTCTGTACCAGGATTTCCAATTAATTGGGCATCAATTGGGTGGCAAGATTCCTAGTCAAAGAGTTAGGGCACAGGGCCAGGCTCCAGGCAGAGTTGGGAGACTAGAAACTCTCACAGAGAAATTGTATAATGCAGGCTGAGAAGAGTTGAGATCTGCTTGCAGTGCAATTGCTCAGAAACCCTGCTTGGGATTCTAGATCACCATTTGGACAGGTGGTTTAATGCTTTAAAAAAAAATTTTTTTTAATTAAATTATAGTTGATTTCTGCTGTATAGCAAAGTGACTCAGTGTGTATATAATACACACGCACACATTATTATTTTTTTTTTAGAGTTGCCCCCATGGCATATGGAGGTTCCCAGGCTAGGGGTCAAATTGGAGCTACACCACAGTCACAGCCACATCAGATCCGAGCCACGTCTGGCAATGCTGGATCCTTAACCCACTGAGTGAGGCCAGGGATGGAACCTGCATCCTCATAGATGCTAGTCAGATTGGTTTCTACTGAGCCATGATGGGAACTCCCTACACATTCTTTTTAAAAAATATTTTCCATCGTGGTCTATTTGAAGAGATTGGCTATAGTTCCCTGTGCCATTCAGTAGGAACTTAATGTCTATTCCAGAAACTCTTTATTTGCTACTTTTCTCCTTCCAGATGAGAGAGGATGTGATAGTGCTTCCTGGAATATTTGATTCCAGGAAATTCTGTGTCTCTTTGTGATTAATGGTGGTCAAGGACACAAGCTTTGGAGTTAGACCTCTGTTCAAGTCCCAGCTCTGCCATTAATGTAGTTTCAAAATGGGGATAATCACAGTCTCATAAAATTATGGTGAGAATTAAATAATTATTGAAAAGTGTTTATTTGTTCAATCTAGCACAAACTGAGTACTCAATTAAAAGTGGCATTTGCTACTATTTAACTCATTGTTTATTATACATATAAAAACAATGCATTTTCTTTTGGAAATTTTGGAAAATTTTGGAAATATTATCAAGGAGAAACTTTAAATGACCCCCATCACACTATGACAGTGATAGTCATTAATAACATTATTAGTGTATTGCATTGTAGTCTTTTCCTTATGTGTCTGTGTATATATTTGTGTGTGTGTACAAAAGCGTAAGTCTGGCAGATAGTAATTGTTTAGTAAAGAATTCGTGAATGCTGTTGAGTTGGTAGAATGTATCCTTTTAAAAAAATAGTTGCATAATATTCTCTCATGGATGTACCACAATTTATTTAGCCAAATCCCCACTGCTATAAAAAATAGATTTTCCTACTATAAAAATCTCTTATAGTGGGGTTAGAGTTAGGGTTAGTGTTAGATGAACATTTGTATTTATAAAACTTTATGTATGTATCTTATTATTCTTTCAAGTAAATGCCCTTAAATGGAATTACTGAGTCAGAGATTGTGAACTTTATAAAGTTTTGGGCGCATATAGCCAAAATGCCCCATGTAAAAGTTGTCCTGAGAGTTCCTGTTGTGGCTCAGTGGTTAATGAATCCGACTAGGAACCATGAGGTTCCGGGTTTGATGACTGGCCTTGCTCAGTGGGTTAAGGATCTGGCATTGCTGTGAGCTGTGGTGTAGGTCGCAGACTCGGCTTGGATCCTGTGTTGTGGCTGTGGCGTAGGCCAGCTCTGATTAGACCCCTAGCCTGGGAACCTCCCTCCATATGCCACAGGTGTGGCCCTGGAAAAGACAAAAAGACAAAGAGCAAAACAAAAACCAAAAAAAAGTTGTCCCAAGAACAGTATTGGCTTTCTACCCTTTTCCGATTCAGTACATCAAAATGGTCTTTGTCATTTCTTCTTACAGTCTCTTACAGTTGTGATTCATATTTTTTACTGTATTACAATTGAATATTTTCCTCCTATAATTAAGAATATTTTAAAGTAATTTCCATTTCTTTGTAATGATTTTTCTCAAAAAATTCTCAGACACTCTAGTAACATTTCTTGGTATACTTTGGTTCCTGAGTAGAAAAAGAAAAATCATTGTGTGTGTGTGTGTGTATTTTAAGTGGAGGGTAGTTTCTTTGATTTACATGAACTCTAAGCTGTGATAGATAATGACAGTTTACTCCTAAACTGTGTCTAGTTACCCACTGACATGGATACTTTCTGACCTGTCATCTTTTGCTTATAGATCTCCCCAGGGAAAATGTTCCGGGACAGTGAGCAAAAGAAATGTTTTCTGGGAAAAGAATCAGGGCAAGAGCTTTGTGGTTTCGGACATCACAACTTTTTCCTCTAGCAGTCTATGTCCAACAGCCAATGTATACCAGCCAAGCATATGAATCCGGCATTTCTAAGGCTACATGTGACGGCTGGAATTGATATTTCTGGAGCTCCCATCGTGGCGCAGTGGTTAACGAATCCGACTAGGAACCATGAGGTTGCGGGTTCGGTCCCTGCCCTTGCTCAGTGGGTTAACGATCCGGCGTTGCCATGAGCTATGGTGTAGGTTGCAGACGTGGCTCGGATCCTGCGTTGCTGTGGCTCTGGCGTAGGCCGGTGGCTACAGCTCCGATTCAACCCCTGGCCTGGGAACCTCCATATGCCGCGGGAGCGGCCCAAGAAATAGCAACAACAACAAAAGACAAAAGACAAAAAAAAAGACCAAAAAAAAAAAAAAAAAAGAGATTTCTGGTGACAATTATGGGCCTCTATCAGATACTTATTTCTGGACATCTCAGACTGAGAGGTATTGTCTTATACCCAGAGACCAGGACACTTCTATACTTATTTATAGACCTTTTCATTTTCCCTCTGCCTGTCAGGTCTTATGTTCTCACAGATTTTTGCCCTCACACCAAGGAAGGGAATTGAGATGGTTTTTGAGTTGAACCACTGCTTTCCATATGGAACTTCTCTAGAAGAAATGGAAAAAATAGAGGTCACGCAGGGGAAGCAACTCTGAATGCTTATATGGATGCAGACATGTTTGTTTTCTTTGATATGCTAGAACTTGTGTAAAAGGAAAGTACTGTTTAAAATAAGAGGATTGTGTTCTATAGTCTTGTCATCATTGGAGTATATTTGCCATTGAATTTTTTTTATTATAAACTTCAAAAAGCGGATTGAATCAGAGCTCACTTAAGAGGGAAAACACTTGTTCTTTTAATGATGCTTAAACTCTGTATTTGGAAATAGAGGATTAAGAAACTTATATCCTTTAATACATGCAATAAATGATTACCATTCAAGGGTTGAGCAGTATCTTGTTGGAAGCAATTTATTTTCCATTAAAATTGACACCCCTTAAAACTTGCTGTTTGAGGTCTTCTTGGCTAAGACCTGATTTCCACCCAATACTTTAAAATTATCACTTTCCAAGCCGGGGAAATAATGTTTTCTGGGCCCTCTTGTGATGGCTCTGTACCAAACCAGCAATGTCTAGTAACCTTCGAAGGCCTGTGTGGTTTTTCAGAGATTTATTATGTAGAAGGAAGGAACAAGTATATTCTATTTTATACTATTTAGCACCTAAGAATCACCCTTTACCCTCAGGATTTACTGTACTGAGGTCTGCACGGAGAAAAGCTGGCTGTTCATCATCCTGAGCTGCCTTGGTGCTTGCTTTAGCCTGTAGCCTGTTGCCTCAAGAGGGACCCCAATAATCCATTTCCTTGATGCTTAAGGTATAAGTTGTAGACCTCTGAAATGTACACCTAGAAATTCTTGGTGATGACATAAAAGCTGATATCATTGTGAAAAGCATGCAGGAGGTATTGTGCCCTTTGTGGGGAAGTTTAAAGTTTCTATTCTGGCTATTGTTAAGGGGAAATCATAAAACAGCACAGCAACAACAACCAACTTCCCCCATTAATGAACTGTAGACTTTCTATACTGCATTTGGAAGCCACCTAATAGATCATGCCCTTTGTTGAACTGTGACCATGGACTTCTCAATGTTATCCTTGTAATGCTAAGGCCTAGAGAAAAAGCTGGCCCAGGTAAATACTAGCTGAAAGAATAATTCAGTAACCTAGTTCTGTGATTTCCATTTTGTTCTTTGCCAGAGATTTTTTTAAATTAATCTTGTTTCCTATGGCCTACAAACTTTGCAAGATTTTACTGCTCTGTATTTAGTAAGTAATAATTTATGTGTCCTAATTTTATTGACCAAAGCCAACCAGAATTTCTGATCAACATGGGAAAATCCTGTCTAGCTAGGACTGTAATTCCAGCTCAGAAAAAAAAGAAATTTGACATTTTATTTAGATGAGATAGCAAATAAGCTTTTTGAAATTAAAGGAACTTCCAGCCCAGTATTACCTTTGCTTGGTCTCCTATGAGTTTGAGCATTCAGACTGAAAAAATTATTTAGTATAACCCATTCATTTTACAGATAAACTTGCTAATGTATAAGGAGTTAGGGTGAAATGATTTATCTGCAAAGCCAGACTAGTTGATTCTCATTTCCCAGTTTAAAGAGTCTACTTAAGTAGATTATATAGGCTAGGGCTTAGAAAGAATATTCTAGAATGAGGTCTTAGGTTCCTGGCTCTTTTTTATGAATATCGTTTGTATTACTGCTTACTAGGTTACAGATAGACTCTAATTTTAACACATACTTTATTATCTCACCCCTAGTTACATATAATTGCATATCCCCAGGATCTAGCTCATAGTTCATATGAATGTTGTTGTGTATCACAAAATTCTACGAAGTTAATAATTCATATGAATATGTATCGTAGAGGGTCATTTTTTTTTCTGAGAAGGATGCAGGAACATCCTTATGGCCCCAGAAGAGGGAATTGCTTGAGGGTTCATGTCATCACCTTGAGATCAGGCCAGTGGCAGCTGTCACAGAGTGACTCTTAGAAACAGTGGGATCAGCATCAGCCTTTAGAAAAAACCTATGGAGAAAACCAAGAGTGAAACAATGCTGTGAAGCAAGGTCAAGGATTTGAAGTGGGTCAGGATACTAGTGCTCATGATATTTTGCATTTTTGCTGTTGTTACCATATCAGCATGATAATGGGTGGTTAAAATTTGAATGTCCAAAAAAATGTTAATCACAAGTCCTTATTCATGTAGAGAATATAGAGGACGTCATACAATGGGGATTGAAATACTAAAATTTACCTGAAAATGACCTTCTTACAATCTTCATGTTTTAAAATTTTGAGGTATAATTCATAGATAATAAAACAGATTTTTTTTTTGCTAGCAAAAATTGGGGCCACTTTTATCTTTGAAAGGGACAGTACGTGGCACCCAGAATTATAGTCCACTTAGTGGGATGAACTTTTTCCAACCTGAACACAGTCATTTGGACATTAGTATGATGACATAAAGGAATATAACATGGCAAATTCTGGAGTCCTACAGAAGAAAAAATAGTGAGAGTGTCTCCCTGGAAGTTTTTGTAATGGAGGTAAGCAGTAACCACTTCTAAAGATTTTAAAGTTGGGCAGATTTCCATAATAATCTTTACTTTTTTTTTAACCTCTGAAGGAAAAGATAGTCTACCTGTGTTTCAAAATCTCTTATTTAATTAACAAAGGAGAGTCACAAGTCAGTGTTGTGACAAGTAGAATGATGTGCAAACATTTGCAGGATGGTGTGGATTGGGTTCCTCTTCCACCAGGCAGTCCCAACACATTGAGAGGCATACCCTGTTCTTTGTTTTGACTCTTTTATGTCACATGTGGACCTGCTAGGTTTTAGAATCATTAAGATACCTGATGAGGTTGTTAGGTCTAACACACGTTTTCTGCCTGTTTGTACAATCAGACCTCTTAAGAAATATCTTAAAGTTAAAAAGAAAATCGAGTGTTAATATTAAGAAGGCAGTTTTTGCATATAAGCACTTATGTATGTAGTAGAATGTTAGATTTTTTAAAATGTTTTCCTGATTGTTAGAAGTATAATCAGTGTACTTCCATTAATGCAATGAATGGCACAATTAAGATTCAAATAAAGCTTCATGGGCTGAAAAGATGGAACAGTGCTTAAAGAGATGACATTAAACAGAAATAAATATAAAATCCTGAACTTAGATTCCAAAGATCAACTCTGGGTATGCAAAGTAGAGAGGATAGCATTTTATGGCCCAAAAGCCAGAATTTTAATTCGTTATTAGTTCACCCTTAAGCAAAAGTGGTGAAACAGTCCCAAATGCTTATGTTTAGTTGCATTAAATAGGAGAGAGTTTTAAGTACACTTTGACTCTTGTTGCCGGAAGTTTAGTTTTGTGTTTAATTCAGGGAATTACATTTTAAGAAGGATGATAACCAACTGAGACATATGAAGGACAGCAGCAAGGTAATGAGGGGACTGAAAATTGCCTGAGAGACCAAATCAGAATATCGGGGCAAAAGTTTGTCAAGTCGTAGTTTTTGCCTCGGGGGGAAAAAAAAAACCTTAGAGATTACTTAGTTTGGAACTCTTTTGATATGAGGAAACGGGTTTAGAGAGCTGTGTCCTGGGTCACAGGACAAGACAGGAGCAGGCTAGTGTCCAAAAGTGCTACATGATGAGAGAGCAGGTGCCAAGTATGTGACATGCTGTGTGGAAGATGATCCAGACTTCTTTCTGTAGCTTGAAAAGGCAGAACCAAGACTAATGTTTGGAAGTCAAAGGAAAGATTTGGAATAATTATAGAAACAACAACGTCCTAACGATTGCAACTGCTTAAAATTGAAATAGACTACCTTGAAAAGCAGCGAGCTGCCCATCATTAGATATGTTCAAATAAGGCTGGGGATGTTGTTAAGGTGATTCCTTCTGTGTAGGAAAGGTTGAACTACACTAGTTAATTATTATAGCCCTTTTAAATTGCTAATAAGAGCTAACATTTACTGAATACTCAAGGAGCTTTATGCTATGGTGTGTATGTACTATCTCATTTATTCTTATAATAACATGAAGCTGAGGCCTAGAGAACCACATGTGTTGCCCAAGTTCATATACTTAGTAATTGATGAGATGGAATTCAAATCCAGAGAGTTTGGCTCCAGAGCCAGTTTTGCTAACTTCTGTGCTGTCGCTGACCCTTAACTGCAGTTCTCTGATGTACATAAATATACATTAGATCTGTCTAGAGCCATTCTTTGATGACTTCGCATTTTTGAACAGAAGGAGTCTCTTAGTATAAGAACACAGCTTGCATTAGGGGGTCTGGTTCGTTATGGGATTTAGGTATCATGAATGTACCCGGTAAGCCTGTGTACACTGACAGACCTTGATAGCAAATCCTCTGGAAATGGCCAGCCCTTTGCAGTTTCCAAGCTATTTCAGTAATGGTAGAAGGTATACTAAACTACCGCTTATCATGAAGAGACCCTGTGTTCCAGAATCGACTCACTTTGCATATATTTGGGGGTTTGGTGTTGGCATATGTACACTATTATCTGTGGAATGGATGCTCATTGGAGACCTGCTGTACAACAAACTTGCTATTGGATAAATCTTCCCAAGATGAAGTTCTTATCGCCTGACGCTCCAGCCTAAAAGCTTTTGATGACTCATTTAATGCCAAGTTATCCATAAGACTCCCCAGCCTAATTAATTTGAAGTCCTTTGTAACATCCTCTCAATTCTGACACATCTGGACATATCACTCTGCCCTGAACACAGCCCTTTAGTTTCCTGCCTTTTGTCTGCTTCCCACAATAACTATCTTCCTTACTCTTTTCCTGTCAAAATTCTGACTACTCTGATGCCTTAAAGTCTTTTTGCACTATCTCCTGCCCCTTCCACCGGAGGGCACTCTCTAATCTTTAAATCTCTACCACATTGTAAAATTCTATGTGGCCCTTATTCTGCTTTTGTGTTACGGCATTTAAAAATAGATTGTAAGGGAGCTCCCATTGCAGCTCAGAAGGTTAAGACTTGACATTGTCTCTGTGAGGATGCTGGTTTGATCCCTGGCCTCGCCCAGTGGGTTAAGGATCCAGCATTGCCCTAAGCTTAGGTCACAAATTCAGCTTGGATTGGACATTGCTGTGGCTGTGACGTTGGTCACAGCTGAGCTGGGATTCAATCCCTGGCCCAGGAACTATCATATGCTGCGGGTGCAGCTGTAAAAAGAAAAAATAAAATTAAAAAAAAAATAGATTGTAAGCTCTCTGAAGGCAGAGACTAGTATCTTGTTCATCCCTGTACCTTGTCTAGTAATTAGACAGGGCTTTAGGTAAGTCTCATAGGTTCTGAATAAGTATCTCTTGAATTATTTGATTTGAATTGAAGTCAAGAACCAGGGCACCTACAACCTTGGAGAAAAACTTGGAAAAAATAAGGGAAAAAACAGAGGTAGACAAGGGTTGGTAAAGCTAAGTAGCCTGAGTAGGTAATTTATGCTTTAGCTTGCTTTTTTTTTTTTTTTTTTTTTTTCAAGGCTTTAGCTTTATAGAGAACCAGAATACAAGCTCAAAATCTCATTTTTTTCTGAATGTCTTTTTTTTCCTTTTAAAATGAATCATTGCATAGCAGATGTATTCTTCATTTTCAAAACACCAAGGGCAAAATATATGTGTGTGTGTGTGTGTGTGTAGCAGAACTGATTGAGTACAGTGATGTAGAGTCACCTTATGTGACAAATTGAATCATCTGTTCAGAATGATAGCCCTAGAATTGTTATGAAGGATGTCATGTTCACCTCTCAGTTATGTAGAAAGGAAGTAGCAAATTGGAGGAACTTTGTAAACTCTAAAGCAGTGCATTTAATTGACCTTTAAAAGTTTTAAAAATATTCCCTGCAAAGTGTGGGTCAGTTTACATGTTACTAGCTAATTAGTAGTGGTGGTGTCTCAGCTGCCCCTTAAAGCACCTCTTAAGGGATTGATGGGTCATGAAATCAATATCATGATCAAAATCAGTGTGTACTCAAGGATAAACCCTATCTCAAATTTTTATATTGAAAAACTTTAGGTCAACCCATATACTAGATTGTATTCACATCTCTATTATGTGCATAGTGTTAGTAACTCTATTTGGTATTCAAATAAGGTAAATTGATTAAATATTTATGTATTTGGGTAGGGTGACTGAGAAGTGACTTTGCTTACATTTTTAGGTCTAAAGAGGAATGTGACACTCTTCATTATTTTTTCTGTTTTGGGATATTCAAATTTATTTCTAAATTGTAAGCTATTGAAAGCCAGGAAACTGTTCCATGTTTTTTGATAACTTCTAGTCCTAAGCGAACTCCTTTAGTATTACCATTATTCAGTAATACTAATCGTGATAATCCGTCATATATATTGAGTGCTTACTAAGGGGTAAATACTTTTCTAAATACTGTACAATCATTATTTCTTTTAATTCTCATAGCAAGTTTGTGAGGTATCTTCCTGTCTTTTCAAGGAATAAATGAGTCTCCAATAGCTTGCTCAAGGTCACACATTACATAGGTGGCTGAGCCAAGATTGGAACCCAGGAGGTCTGACTTTAAGGTCTGTGCTTCCAACCACTGCACCATTTTCCTCAATAAATATGTATTCATAGTGATGCTAATTAGAATCAAGCTGTGCACATGGCATATGTGCAGTGACATCCTGTCTATGTTTTTATTGTGTAATGTACCCAGGATACTATGAGCCCACAGCTGGTGTCCATTAATGATAATGGTGTGGGAATGCAAAAGTAATTTCCAGAGCATCTTGGGTACAAGGCATTACATAATTTTCATTATTCAGTGATCTTTAAATTCTGTGGCTTAAAAGATAGTTATTTGGAATCCTAAAATAGTTTTTTTCTTTTTCTACAAGTTGGATTTGAAATAGAAGTAAGGCTACAGTGTACTTTCTGATATTTCAGTAGGATTTTTTTTCAATTTTATTTTGTCTAAGTTGTTTATCTACTTACACCCCTCTAAAGGGAGAAGTAGAGGCAACCTTCAGATTTTCTTTATATCAAATTTATTGGATGAGAGGAAAATAAATATAATTTTAAAGACATTTAAGGAAACTTTATCTTCAGGTAAGAATGCTTTTCAATTTTCTACTGCTACTTTTAAATACGACCAGCCATACAATGAAATACTCTGTAATAATTAAAACAGATGAGCTAAATAGATATGTTCTTACAAGGAAAGATGTCCACAATATGCTACGTAAAAAGAGCAAGTCCCAGAAATATGTTCTGTATTGCCCCTCTTAAGAGCCTGTTAATATATATTATATTTAATATATAATACATATTACAAAGTTATATTTATAAATCTATAGAAAATTATTTGGAATAATATACATGAAGCTGCCAACTATGGTTAACTCTGGGGAAAATATTAAGATTGAGGGAAGGAATGAAATAGAACTTTTTATTCTATACATTTCTGTTTTTTATTTGAAATTATATGTGCTCTTATTTCTGTTTTCATTGGGTTGGGTTTATTTTTCTTGAAAAATAACTCCCTAAAACAAAAAGTAAATAAATAAATAAAGCACACTCCTATGTACCAATCCACCCCAAAATGAAGAAATGTATTTTTTATATTTGATTTAGAAATTTTTTTAATTGAAATTATATAGTTGAAGTCACCTATGTTGTCTTCCCAATTCTAGTCCTTTCTTTCCCTCCCTCAGGTCAACAACCGGCATCAATATCTGGTCATGTCAGTATTTTCAGATCTAGGTCAAACATTTTTTACTACTGCAGTGGGCTCTACATATCTGTGAGTTTCACATCTACTCAGAAATATTTGAGGAAAAAAATTCCAGAAAGTTTCAAAAAGTAAAACTTGAATTTGCCTCGTGTCAGCAAATATTTACAAAGCATTTACATTGTATTTACAATTAGTTGTATACCAGTTACATTATATTATGTATAGGTTATTACAGAATATTGATTAGATTTCCTTGTGCTATACAGTATATCCTTGTTAGTTACCTATTTTATATATAGTAGTATGTATATATTAATCTCAACCTTCTAATTTATCCACCTGCCATGGTTTACCCTTTGGTAACCATAAGTTTGGTTTCAAAATCTTTGAGTCTTTCTATTTTGTGAACAAATTCTTTTGTATCATTTTTATTAGCTTCCACATATTAGTGATCTCATATGATACTTGTCTCTGTCTGACTTACTTAACTTACTACAATAATCTCATGGATAATCACTATCCATGTTGGTGCAAATGACAGTATTTCATTCTTTTTATGGCTGAGTAATACCCTATTGTATATATGTACCACATCTTCTTTATCCATTCCTCTGTTGATGGACATTTAGGTTATTTCCATGTCTTGGCTATTGTAAATAGTGCTGCTATGAACATACATATGCATGTATCTTTTTGAATTGTAGTTTTTTCTGGACATATGCCCAGGAGTGACATTGCTGGATCATATGGTAGTTCTATATTTAGTTTTCTGAGGAAACTCCATACTGTTTTCCATAGTGCTTGTACCAATTTACAGTCCTACCAACAGTGTGGGAAGGTTCCTTTTTCTCTATACCCTCTCCAGCATTTATTGTTTGTAGACTTTTTGGTTATGGCTCTTCTGACTGGTGTGAGTTGGTACCTCATTGTAGTTTTGATTTGCACTTTTCTTATAATTAGTAATGTTGAGCACTTTTCATGTGCCTTTTGGCCATCTGTCTAACTTCTTTAGAGAAATGTCTGTTTGAATCCTCTGACCATTATTTGTTTGGGTTGTTTAGGTTTTTTTTGATATAAAGATGTATGAGATGTTTGCATATTTTGGAGATTAATTCCTTGTCAGTTGCTTAGTTTGCAAATAATTTCTCCCATTTGTGGGTTGGCTTTTCTTTTTCTTTCTTTTTTTTTAAAATGGTTTCCTTTGCTGTGCAAAAGCTTTTAAATTTAAGCAGGCTCCATTTGTTTATTTTCATTTGAAAAATTTTTAATTATAGTTGATTTACAATGTACTGTCAATTTCTGTTGTATAGCAAAGTGACCCAGTTACACATTATACATTCTTTTTCTCACATTATCCTCCATCATAAGTGATTAGATACAGTTTCTTGTGTTATACAGCAGGATCTCATTGCTTATCCATTCTAAATGTAATAGTCTGAATCTACCAACCTCAAACTCCCAGGCTATCCTACTCCCACCCCCTTGGCAACCACAAATCTATTCTCCATGTCCATGAGTGTGTGTCTTTGAGGATAAATTAATTTGTGCTGTTTAGTAGATTCCAGATATAAATGATATCATATGGTATTTGTTTTCCTTTTTCTGTCTTATTCACTTATTATGAGAATCTCTAGTTCCATCCATGTTGTTGCAAATGGCATTATTTGTTCTTTTTTATGGCTGAGTGGTATTCCATTGTGTATGTGCACCACATCTTCTAAACTCAGCCCAACGTATCCTAGCTTCTTTTATTGCAGTTAAAAATAATACTTTTTGAAAAGTAGTACTCTGATTCAAATGTCAGGCTGTATGGAATTCCCTTACGGCAGGTGTAAATTGGACTTGATGACAGGTGGGAATGAGTGATCACATATCTATGACCCACCAAAAGTCTTATACATTTCAGAAGACAAGGGATAATGATAGTATTCTAACCAAAGGGTCAAACCAATAGTGACAGATCATGGGCACCCTTTACTACTTTTTATTTTGATGAAGCCTGGGATTACCCCACAACTTTTCTTTAGGACTGAGCTTCTGGCAGCATCCATGGACATTAACAGTTTGCTTGCTTTGATCCCAGACTGATATCATAATTTCTCCCAAATGGCTTGAAACCTATTTCCAAAATCTCCCCTTAGATTTTGACTAAAAGGGAGTCAGAGTTAAGTATCTATGATACTGAGAGAAGCTTGCATGCTGGGTTCTGGGAGTTGAGAGAAAAGAAAATGAAAAAAATCACATTTGTAAATCACATGGAATGGAGAGGGTGAAGACATAGGATATCCCAACTGATGTATCCTTGTGTCAGGAGCAGAAAAATTGGGAGAGTTACTGTTGAACTCTTATGAGCTAATCAGAAGTAGCAGCTAGGACAGCTTTAGTTGTTAAATGGCAGGGAAAAGTATGGCAGTTTGGTAAGTTATATTGCATGCAAATACTTAGATCCAGGTACTGTGGAGGATAGAGAGAGAGAGAAACATCAAATAGTTCCTTCCTTCATTGATCTTACATTTTTAAAAGGATGTAAAATGTTGGATATTTATTCTCTAGAGCACGGGCCCTTAAGCCAAGTATTTTCAGATTCAGATTTGGAGAATAAGTTAGTGTGCCAGGGATTTTTTTAATTTTATTTTATGTAAATAGCTTCTGACCCTGTCCCTTTTTTTTCTAGATTACTCTCCTTTTCTATCTTACTATTTCTATCTTCCTCCCATGCCTTCCAAGGCTGTTTGTGAGCTGGTAACTCCTTGCCGGCTTAGACTGTAGAATGAGTGTCTGCCATTTGGAACCCTGCTGCCTATCCTGTCATTGTTTCCAATCTCTGCTTCTGTTTCCAGTCGCTGTTGCCATCTGATAGCTCTCTTCCCTTCCCATCTTATCTTTTCCTCTCTGTTCTCTTCTCCTCTGTGCTCATGGACATTTTCAGCAAATCAAAGGAAGGCATCAGATCAGTCTGCAGCTCTTCAGCACTTTGGCTCTTTTGTGGCCAAGTGTTCAGGGGCTGACTCTGAACCTTAAATACTTTAAGAAAAAGGCACCACTGAATTTGAAGCCAAGGCCTTGTCAGGAGACTTGCCTCTATATAAATGAAGTTGCTCTACCTCTGGTGAAGTGCGATTGTCCTAGAGTGTATCTCTTGTTTTAAATAAGGTAGACTAATTTAGTGTTTGTATTCTTATCCTTCTCGAATGGATCCCATTATTTGTTTAGCTTCCCAGTTTTTGGCGTCATATGATTGACATTCTCAAATGTTCAAGGCCCAGAGAAAAGGCCAGCTCTGCCATGAAGTCTTTCTTAACCTTCTTAGTACCTGTTCAGACTTGATCACAGCATTTATTCACGTGGCTTGCAGTATGCATACACTCTCTTATCCTAATAGGCATTTGGGGAAGTAGAGGAAGGAGTGGGGGTCTGTTGGCATCATTTTTGATTTTCTGTCTTAACTACTGCTCTTAAAACAGTACCTTATATATAATAGTTGTCCCCAAAAATGTCCTGTTGAATTGAATAACCCACTATCTCCCCCAGAGCCCTTTTGTAGGTTGTGACTGATACTAGCTGAGGGCCTCTCCCATTTATGTCATCTTGCACTTGCTCACATTGAACTTCCTCTGCCAGTTGCACACATTTCCTAACTTCTTCCTGCAGTCTGTCCCCAAGAGTCTGGCTCTTCGCAGCTTGAGTGAATTTAGTGTCAAACAGAAACCAGATAAAGTTACAACCTTTGAAAAATACGTATATAAATTTTTTTTTTTACAATTTTCTGTCAGAGATAAATGCTCATTTGTCCTTTAAACGTTTTTTCTTTTTTCTTTTTTTTGTCTCTGAGCTGGTTCACTTACCACAATAAAATAACTCGACTACTTTTTAAGTAGCTTTATTGAGATATAATTCACATATTGTACAATTTACTCATTTAAAGTATAATTCAGTGTTTTTCAGTATGTTAACAGAGTTGTATGACCATTACCATAAACTGATTTTAGGATATTTTCATCATCCCTAAGAGATGATGCCTATTATCAATCACTCTCCATTTCGTCAACTTCCAGTCCCAGGCAATAATAAATCTACCTTCCGTCTCTACAGATTTGCCTGTGCTGGACATTTCATATAAATGGAATCATTCCATATGTGGTCTTTTGTGACTGAGTTTTTCACTTGATACTACTGATTTTTAAAAATACTCTTATATTTATAACTTTGCCTGAACCAGATGTGGTCTTAGAACTCTCATAAGTCCTTCTGTGACCTGGTTTTATTGGATTTGTGATATTTGGTTAAGTTGCAAAATATACTGTCACACATCAAATAACATTGGCTGCTGATGATATTGAAAATGGCCCCATTTTAGAGCCAAGAGAGAATTTTGCCCAAGATTCAGTTAAAGTTGCATTTCATAAGGTTACTCCAAACTATTGCTGTGATCAAATGAATTGGGACATAATAGAACTCCATGGTTTTCACAGTGATCCATCTTCTAATAGATTATTTGAGCTTTAGACTGTATAATTCTAAGGATCATAAAGCATTGAAGCTGTAGGCCACCCAGCAGTCATTTGGTTTAATCTCTCTTTTTCTAATGCCAATTCCATTTCACAGATCTCAAAATGTTACAGATCTCAGAAGGTCAAATGGCTAATTAATAGAGCCAGTTTTAGCAAGATTAGAACCAGTGTATCTCAACTACGAATCCAAGGTTCTTTCCTTTACTTCTTTTTGGTCTGATTGCTCTTTTAGTCTGGTTACTTAGAAGCCAGAGCCTGAGGCAGCAATTAAGTGAAAATTTATTTGGAGGTACAGTCCCAGAACAGTGAGAGTAAGGGAAAATAGTTGAGAAGAAAGAAGCTATGCGATATCTCAACATAATAAGACCATATATGACAAACCTTCAGCTGACATCATTCTGAATGGTGAAAAACTGAAAGCATTTCCTCTAAGATCAGAAATAAGCAAGGATGCCCACTCTTATCACTTTTATTCAACATAGTTTTTAAACTCCTAGCCACAGCAATCAGAGAAGAAAAAGAAATAAAAGGAATCCAAATTGGAAAAGAAGAGGTAAAACTGTCACTATTTGCAGATGACATAATACTATACATGGAAAATCCTAAAGACACCACCAGAAAACTACTGCAGCTCATCAATGGGTTCATAAAGTTTCTGGATACAAAATTAATATACAGAAATCTGTTGCATTTCTATACACTAACAACAAAATACCAGAAAGAGAAATTTAGGAAACAGTTCCATTTATCATTCCATCAAAAAGAATAAATACCTAGGAATAAGCCTACCTAAGGAGGCAAAAGGCCTGTATGCAATACTTATCAAATTACCCACGGCATTTTTCACAAAACTAGAACAGAAAAATTTTTAATTTGTTTGGAAACACAAAAGATGCTGGATAGCCAAAACAATCTTGAGAAGGAAGAACAGACTGGAGGAATTACACTTGCTGACTTAAGGCTATATTTCATAGCTGCAATAATCAAGACAGTATGGTGCTGACACAAAAACAGATGTATAGGTCAGTGGAACAGGATAGGATAGAAAGCCCAGAAATAAATCCATGCACTTATGGTCAAAGGCGGTAAAAATATACAATGGAAAAAAGACAGACTCTACAATAAGTGGTGCCTTGAAAACTGGACAGCAGCATGTAAAAGAATGACATTAGAAGTTCTCTAACACCATATACAAAAATAAACTCAAAATGGATTAAAGACCTAAATGTAAGACTAGATATGATAAAACTCCTAGAGGAGTTTTAGGCAGAACACTCTTTGACATAAATTGCAGCAATGCTTTTTTTGGATCTGTCTCCTAGAGTAATGAAAATAAAAACAAAAGTAAACCTAATTAAACGTAAAAGCTTTTGCATAGCTAAGTAAACCATAAACAAATGAAAAGACAACTCACAGAATAGGAGGTAATATTTGCAAATGATGCTATGGACAAGGGATTAATCTCCAAAATAAATAGCTCACATGACATAAAATGTTAAAAAAGCCAATCAAAAAATGGGCAGAAGATCTAAATAGACAGTTCTCCAAAGAAGACATACACATGGCCAAAAGGCACATGAAAAAATGCTCAATATCACTTAACTAGTAGAGAAACGCAAATTAAAACTACAGTGAGGTATTGTCTCACACCAGTCAGAAAGTATCATTAAAAAATCTACGAACAATAAATGCTGGATAGGGTATGGAAAAAAGGAAACCCTCTCACACTGTTGGTGGGAATGTAAATTGGTGCAGCTACTATGGGGAACAGTATGCAGGTTCCTTAAAAAACTAAAACTGGAGTTGACTTATGATCCTGCAGTCCTACTCCTGGGCATGTATCTGGAGAAAACTCTAATTTGAAAAGATATATGCATTCCATTATTCACAGCAGCAGTATTTATAAAAGCCAGGACATGGAACAACCTAAGTGTCCATCGACAGAGGAATGGATAAAGAAGATGTGGTAAAGTATGCAATGAAATATTACTCAGCCATAAAAAGAATGAATTAATGCCATTTGCAGCAATGTGGATGGATCTAGAGTGTATCATACTAAGTGAAGTAAGTCAGACAGAGAAAGACAAATACCATATGATATCACTTATATGTGAAATCTAAAAAAAATTATACAAATGAGCTTATTCATAAAATAGAAACAGACTCATTGACTTAGAAAACAAACTTACGGTTACCTAAGGGGAAATGTAGAGAGGGAGGGGTAAATTAGGGGGTGGGATTGACATATACACACTACTATACAGAAAATAGATAATCCAAAAGGACCTACTATATAGCACAGGGAACTCTACTCAGTATTCTGTAATAACCTATATGGGAAAAGAATCTGAAAAATAGTAGATATATGTATATATAAAACTGAATCATTTTTCTGTACACCTTAAACTAATATAAAATTGTAAATCAACTGTATTCCAATATAAAATAAAAAGTAAATTAAAAAGAAGAAAAAACACAGGTCACCCCGTGGAGAGTTAACTCATAGTTCTGAGTTGTGTCATCCTGCCCCACCAGGAGTCATTTGGAAAGCCACAGCCCATGCCCTGGTGTAGGATTTTATTCAAGTTTGGAAGTGGTGGGAGAATTCAGAAACTTGGGATATACAGCTAATTAGCAGTTAGTGGGGAGATTCTCCCCCTCATGCACAGTGTTCCTGGTTGGCCTCAGGGACAATGAGACAAGGTGGGAAGGCAAGCTGAGGAGGCAAAGAAGACTAGGAAGTATATACTTCCTAGTCTAGGTTTCTAAAGTCATTTATGAGCAAATATATATGAAGGATTTACTGAGATTGACTAACATTCTTCTAACAAGATAGTTTTTCACATTGCTGTGATTGAAACTCCTCAGAGTGTTGAATATTGAGAAACATGTTTATCAAAATCTTTAGTTAGGACACTTCTCTTGACCGCCTCTCTTCTCTACAATAAAGAAAACATCTGGAAAGGCTTTTCATAATTATAATTGCTCAGTACTTAGGTTTCTCTTTAGGCTGCCCCCCATGGAGAGACTTCCTCTGACATTTATTTATTTATTTGTCTTTTCTAGGGCCACACCCACAGGATAAGGAGGTTCCCAGGCTAGGGGTCCAGTTGGAACTGTAGCCACCAGCTTATGCCAGAGTCACAGCAACTCGGGACCCGAGCCGCATCTGCAACCTACACCACAGCTCACAGCAACGCTAGATCCTTAACCCACTGAGCGAGGCCAGAGATCGAACCCACAACCTCATGGTTCCTAGTTGGATTCGTTAACCACTGAGCCACGACGGGAACTCCTCCTCTGCCATTTAAATTCTTATTCTTCTCAAGATGAACTGACCCCAGCCTGTATTGAGATTTGTCCTGTTATGACTTCTTACAGTTTGCTTTCACTCTATTTACCCTACTGTCTCTCATTTATGTATCACTTTAGAATTATTCTCTCCTGGGTTTTATTATATGCTAATTTTCATCCTAAATATCCCTTACTTTTTATAAATGCTCCCATTGAGTAGAATTATGAATGCATGTTAGCTGTCTAAACATGTGTTTGAGTATTGGGCCTATGCTAAATTGGCAGAATCTGGACAGTGGACAAAGAGCTAGTTAAATCTTTAAGCTTTGGGGTGAATAATTTGCTTTTGAAAAAAGTTAAAGTGTATTTTTAAAGGTTTGAGGGATAAGAGAGGTTCATATATTAAATAATGAATAAAAGAGGAGGTTATATTTCAGGGTAGGGACAAATGGTAAGATGTACCAGGACAAGGAGGCCAAAAACAGCGGTGAAATGATAACTGTGGTATAGAAAATGAAGATCACACAGAAATAAAAGGAGATTTGTAACCATGACGTGTAGAATTAGAGAATGTCAGAGCTGGAAGAGGCTTTAGAAATAATTTAGTTCAATCCACTTTGTACAAGCAAAGGAACTGAGGCTCAAAGAGGTTGAATGACTTAAGGCCAAAACAGCAGGCTCAGATCCAAGGTCTGAACTGAAGTCTTCAGGCAGATGATTGTTCCATACCCGCTTTGTACCTCAAAGTGGCACATCTACTATAAGATGCAAACATTGCCTTTGGAATGGATAAGCAATGAGATCCTGCTGTATAGCACTGAGAACTATATCTAGTAATTTATGATGGAGCATTGTAATGTGAGAAAAAAGAATGTATGCATGTATGTGTGACTGGGTCACCTTGCTTTATAGTAGAAAATTGATAGAACACTGTAAACCAGCTATAATGGAAAAAATAAAAATCATTTAAAAAAAAAAAAGAATGTTCCATACTACCTTTCCTGGAAAGCTCCAACAGAATTATTTTTTTACTATTTTTTTTTTTCTTTTTACCACCATATTGGTAAAATTAAAGGTACTTGAGTTTTTTAATTTACTTTCAATGTTTCCAAATACATTGGGTATTAAAATTTAAGAGTATATCCAATGACTTCACTGACTATGTAATGTCAGTTAAAGAACTTCAACAAGAAGGAGTCCCCGTCATGGCGCAGTGGTTAACGAATCCGACTAAGAACCATGAGGTTGAGGGTTCAATCCCTGGCCTTGCTCAGTGGGTTAATGATCCAGCATTGCCGTGGCTCTGGTGTAGGCCAATGGCTACAGCTCCGATTAGACCCCTAGCCTGGGAACTCCATATGCCACAGGAGTGGCCCTAGAAAAGACAAAAAAAAAAAAAAAAAAAAAGAACTTCAACAAGAAAATCAAACCATCAAACCATCTTAGTAGCTGAGGATAGGTAATTGTTTAATAAAATCATTTCAATGGTTGATTGTGTCATAAGTTTCCTTTCAAGACCCCATATAACCTGAAATCAGATCTTAAAAGATTCTAGTGTTTGGAGTTCAAACATTTGCTCTTGTATGATCCTTCTGCAGTGGAACTATAAAATATAGGGTACCAAGGACACCAATTCTGGGCCAAAACAAAACAAAATAAAATGCCCCTGCCTCATTTCCTATCTTTATCTAAGCTATGCTAGCCCTGTTCTTGATCACAAGACTTTATGAGAGAAACATGGGCTGAATTTCAGACCTGCATGGCCAGACCTACCTGGAGCAGTTCACAACCTATCAAATCTTAGGAGGACAGTTCAATATTTTGGGGGGCAGATCCTTTTACCTTTGCGATTCTGGGATTATCTTCATGAAAACTGACATATTAAAATGTTATCCTCAAGAGTTTGCCTCTGATTAAAATATGAGTAGACTCTAATTAAAATATATATTCCATTCTCTATAAAGAAGCTAATTCTATTTTTGGAGGACACCCTTGTGAAAATAGCATTTATTGATGGTCAGAAACTATTTAGTTATTATTTGTATTAAATGTTTTCTTATTTATTTGAGTCAGTTTCTATAATGAAAATGTTATTTTGTCATTTATGTTTAATTACTTAATATGCATTTGAATAGCCTTGGTAAAATCTGGCAGATTTTTCCAAGTTACAGTGTTTCAGATTTCTGTGGCTGCAAATGGCTTTGGAGAGCAAACAATTGCAGGGCAGGTAAGAGGATGGAGGCCAGGGTGTGGGCTGTTCCTACACCTTAATTCTTTTCTTCATTCAATGCCTTATTTTATACCTATAGGCCAATAAGTAGGAAAATGAGATAATACTAAACCAATATTGTTCTTCATATCATTAATAGTTGTTGGTCCTTTACTGTAACTACCTGAGACCTCTTGTTTTTCAAATAATGAGTAATAGCATACACATTATGTCCTGTTAAATGGTTGAGTCCAGAAGGTAAACAACCATACACATATCCCATTGGAGTATTTGTTTTATAAAATGCACAATTTTTAGAGTAATAACTGACATAGTTGGTACTTACAGTTTTCCATTTGCTGTTCCCTGTGTGGTAACATTTAATCTTGACTACAATTCTGTGAAATAGGAATTATTATTAATCTCATTTTGTGGGTAACTTCGCTTGTCCAATATGCCTTCTCTTCCTATTCTGTATCCTTTTCTATGCTGTTTTATCTGTGCTCTTGGTTTCAGTTATCACCTAATTATATCAAATTTATATCACTAACCCTGTGTTCCAGATTTTTTAATCTAGTGATCTTTTTGGCCTCTCCAATTGGATGTCGCATAAATACCTCACATTCAGCAAATCCAAAACTGATCTCATGGCCTCCCTGTCAAACCCGGTCCTTTTTCAATGTTTTCCTTATTAATGAATGACATTGCCATCCACCATCCACCTAATTGTGCAAAACCAGAAACTCAGTTCTTGCCCTTAAACTGTCCTTTCTCTTGGTCATACCCAAAATGTCAGAGTTCTCTCAATTTTGCTTCCTCTGTAGATCTCAAGTCTGCTCACTTCTCTCCATTTCCACTGCCACCACTCCAGCTCTTCAGCATCATCTCTTTATTCTGCTCCAGTAGCTTCCTAACTGGTCACTTCATACTGCAGCTTCCTTCCCACCCATAATCCATTCTCCACTCAACAATCAGAATGATCTTTGCAAAACATGAATCTCAAGATGTCACCTCCACTTCCACCCTGAGTTTTACTTCAGAAACTTCTCATTCCTCTTAAAATAGAGACCAAATTTTTATTTGGCAAGGACTTGTGGTCTAGTCCCTGCTTCCCTTCCATCTTCAGCTTTTGCCAGGTTCCCAAGCTCTCTTCTCTGAGCTTCTTCCTATACCATATTCTCTCCTGCAGTCTGACTGTTGCACATGCTTTCCCTTTGTTTGGGATTCTTTCTTATGCCTCTCACCTCATTACTGCCTACTTGACCTGATTTTTGCTCCCTGAATCCTAATCCACAACAGATCTAGACTCTGAGCAGTATTCTCCCATGCTGTTTTTTACCTCCTAAGTACTTAGCAGAGTTGCATTGCTATAATTGTATGTGTGATATTTTAAAATTAATATTCATCATTCTCACCAGACCATAAGCTTCATGATGTCAGGAACTGTGTCTGGTTTTATGTACTGTTATATCCTTATTGTCTATGATTGTGCCCAGCACATATTGAGGCACTCAATATGTGTTTGTGAATGAGTGAACAAATTAATTTGATATCTTCTAAAGCCTTTTCTGGCTCCAACATTCTGTGACTCTGTACACAGAGAAGTATACCACTAGATAAGTATTGAATAAAGTTTAATTGTTCACTCTAAGAAATGGTAACAATGTCTTTTGTTTAGATGGAAGATAATTCATGAGAGTGGAGCTTCCCAGAGATCAGAGTAAAAGGCTTCCTGGCCTCTAATGTCCTTCCTAGGCTCTATCACATGGTGGCCTGTACAACATTCTGATACTGGAAATGGAGAGAAATGTTGTGTAGAAAGAAGTGGCTGAAGCAATGGCACTCAAGTAGCAACAAGTATATCTAGCACACAGCTTTTGGATCTAATGCCTTTCTTCAATAAAAGGAACCAAAGATCCCTGGAGAAATGGCTGGTTCCAGGCCTGGGACAGGAAATACACAATATGAGCTTAGAGTATCTTGTAGTGTTGGAGAGTAGGGAAGCACTCAAAAGAAACTCAATGGTTAGAATATGTTAAAGGGACACACTAGCCAACTGAATGAGTTCCTAACGATCAAAAGGTGGAACAGTTTGAGCAACAAAATAATATTATATTGTAACCCAAAGAATGAAATAAATATACACGAGTCTATACTGTCATAAATAAATGAGTAAATTAGTAAATGGGAGCAAAGAGAAAAGTCTGTAATAAAAAATGGTGATGAACAGACAAATGTCTCATGCAGAAGAACTCCAAATAATTTATGTAGCTACTTTAACCTCAAGGATATGAGCATAAATCCCAGCTTCTTGAATGTGCACTGTGCAGAGTGACCTCCTTCCAAAGGGTATAGCTGGAAAATTGGGGGGAGAAAGAGTAGCTTTGCAGTATAGAAACATGACAAACACTACCTTTGCCAGGTGATGGAGGTTAATGTCAACAGTGATGGGTAATGTTTATAATATGCACCCTTGATATGATGTGATGAGAATGGTACCTTACCTCTGTGGTTTCCCTCCCCTAAACGTGTAACTCCACTATCATCATGAGGCAGTCTTAAGATGAATCCCAGTTGAGAGACATTCCACAAAATATCTGACCAGTATTTTGTCAGAACTGGCAAGATCATAAAAACAAAGAAAATCTCAAAAAAGTCACAGCCTGGGGAGTTCCCATCATGGTGCAGTGGAAACGAATCTGACTAGGAGCCAGGAGGTTGCGGGTTTGATCCCTGGCCTTGCTCAGTGGGTTAAGGATCTGGTGTTGCCGTGAGCTGTGGTGTAGGTCACAGATGCGGCTCAGATCTGGTGTGGCTGTGGCTCCAATTAGACCACTAGCCTAGGAACCTCCATATGCCACAGGTGCAGCCCTAAAAAAAAAAAAAAGTCACAGCCAAGAGGAGCTTAAGGGGACATGACTACAAAATGTAAAGTGATTACTTGGATGGGGACTTGGAACAAAAAAAGGACATTAGATTAAAACTAAGGAAATGTCAATAAAGTATAGATTTTAGTTAAAAATATTCAGTATTTATTAATTGTGACAGATGTGCCATACTAATATAAAATGTTATAATAGGAAAAGAAACTGGGAGTGGGATAAATGCAAATTTCTTTATTTCTAAAACTTTGCAAATTTCTAAAACCATTCTAAAAATGTTGTAAATTATTTAAATGTTCTTTTTTAAAGATAGCTGAATATATAAACTAGTTAGGAGAGGAAAGATGGGAAAGAGGGAAGCCTGAATTTCAGAGTCAAGAAATCATCAGTTTAGGATCTAATTGTTTGCCTTGTGGGTTTATCTAGTGCCCATTTGGGATAGATTTGGAGAATGTTGTTCTTAAAGGAAAATGCTCTAGTCATCAGATAGCCCTCAAGTGTAACTTACCCATAATTTTTTGTTTCTAACATTTTGAGTTTCTTTCACTTGGATTGAAAAATTCTAAAAATGTAACCACCCCCTTTTTGGCACTCTGCTGAAGCTGAGCAGAAACCATTTACATGGAAACTAGAATAGCTGGTATTCCAGACTAAGGTAATAAGCTTCTGCATTAAAAATTCATGGATATAATTTTTTATGAAAGATAGGGTTTATATTAATCTTTTACTGGTGTTTCTAAATTTGGTATTTTAAAAACTCCATTCACTGAACTAAAATTTATTATGTATTCACGTACAGGGTGATATGGTGGTTAGGAAGGTGACTTGTGCACAGATCCTGCCCACAAGGAGTCTAGTTTAGTGCTAGAGACAAGATGTGTTTATACAAGGAACTGCAAAAGGATAAACATAAAGGACTTCAAAATCATAAAATGTGAGGAAGGAAAGTAAAAAAATCTAGATTCTTTTTCTTTAGAATGTATTTGAGCCTGTATGACTCTCAGGCTAAAGCAAGCAGATATAGGAAGGGGTTAACATACTTGAAAAACAGGGCAACCACAAATCAAAACCAAATATTTCATTCACAAAAACTAAAAAGAAAAGGACACAAGCATAAAATAAAAAGAAATCATCCAACCAAAAAAGGAGAAAAATAAAATCAACTGGAAAACAAGGTTTAAAATGGCAATAAATACATATTTATCAATAATTACTTTAAATGTCAGCAGACTGAATGCTCCAATCAAAAGACATAGAGTGGCAGATTAAATAAGAAAGCAAGAGACTACAATATGCTGTCTACAAGACTCACCTTAGGGCAAAGGACACATATGAATTGAAAGTGGGGGATGGGAAAAGATATTTCATGCCAGTGGAAAAGCAGAAGTTGCAATACTTATATCAGACAAACAGACTTTAAAACAAAGGCCATAAAGAAAGATAAAGAAGGACACTATTATTGGTAAAAGGATCCATTCAAGATGAGGATATTACAATTTTCAGTATATATATCCCCCTAATATAGGAGCACCCAGATACATACAACAAATACTAACAAACATAAAAGGAGAAATTGATGTGAATGCAATAATAGTAGGTGACTTTAACACCCCATTCACATCAATGGACAGATCCTCTAGACAGAAAATCAATAAGGCAACAGAGATCCTAAATGACACAATAGAAAAGTTAGACTTAATTGACATTTTCAGGACATTACATTGAAAATAATCAGAATATACATTCTTTTCAAGAGCACATGGAACATTCTCAAGGATTGACCACATCCTGGGCACAGAACTAACCTCATCAAATTTAAGAGTATAGAAATTATTTGAAGTGTCTTCTCTGACCACAGTGGCCTTAAACTAGAAATCAACCACAGGAAAAGAAATGAGAAAAAACTGACTACATAGAGACTAAACAACATGCTACTAAAAAACCAATGGGTAAATGAGGAAATCAAAAAGGAAATTAAAAAATACCTCTAGACAAATGATAGTGAAAATACAACCATTCAAAATGGGATGCCGCAAAAGCAGTACTTAGAGGGAAGTTCATAGTGATACAGGCCTTCCTCAAAAAAAAAAGAAAATTCTCAAATCGATAACTTAACCCACCACCTAAAAGAATTAGAAAAAGCAGAACAGGAGTTTCCTTCGTGGCGCAGTGGAAACAAATCCGACTAGGAACCATGAGGTTGCAGGTTTGATTGCTGGCCTTGCTCAGTGGGTTAATGATCTGGCATTGCCATGAGCTGTGGTGTAGTTTGCAGACGTGGCTCGGATCCTGCACTGCTGTGGCTGTGAGCTAGGCCAGCAGCTTTAACTCTAATTCGACCCCTGGGAACCTCCATATGCTGCTGGTGCGGCCCCAAAAAGAAAAAAAAAAAAAAGAGAGAGAGAGAAGAACAAACAAAACCTAAAGTCAGCAGAGGGAAGGAAATCATAAAGATCAGAGAGGAAATCAATAAAATAGATTCAAAAAACAATAGAAAAAAATCAGTAAAACTAGAGCTGGTTCTTTGAAATGCTAAACAAAACTGACAAACCTCTGGCCAGACTCACCAAGAAGAGGAGAGAGAGAAACCAAATAAAATAAGAAATGAAAAATGAGAAATCTCAGTGGATACTGCAGAAATACAAAAAACCAGAAGGGAATACTATGAATAATCATATGCCAACAAATTTGCCAACCTAGAAGAAATACACAACTTTCTAGAGACTTACAGCCTGCCAAAACGGAATCAACAAGAAATAGATCAACTGAACAGACTGATCACTAGAATTGAAATTGTATATGTAATAAAAACACTCTCCCTACAAACAAACGTCCAGGACCAGATGGCTTCACAGGCAAATTCTACAAAACATACAAAGAAGAACTTATTCCCATCCTTCTTAAACTTTTCCAAAATGTTGAAGAAGAAGGAACACTCCCAAAGACATTCTATGAAGCCACCATCACCCTAATACTAAAACCAGACAGATACTACCAAAAAAGAAAATTGTAGGCCCATATCCCCAATGAATAGATCTAAAAATTCTCAACAAAATTTTAGCCAACTGAATCCAATAACATATAAAAAAGATCATGCACCATGATCAAGTGGAGTTCATCCCAGTTTCACAAGGATGATTCAACATACGCAAAACAATCAATATCATACACCACATTAACAAAAGAAAACTTGGAGTTACTGTCCTGGCTCAGTGGAAGTGAATCTGACCAGTATTCATGAGTACGCAGATTTGATCCCTGGCCTCACTCGGTGGGTTAAAGATCCAGCGTTGCCATGAGCTGTGATTTAAGTCACAGACACAGCTCAGATCTGGCATTGTTGTGGCTGTGGTATAGGCCAGTAGCTACAGCTCTGATTTGAATAGCCTGGGAATCTCTCTATGCCATAGGTGTGGCCCTAAAAAGACACACACACACACACACACGAAGTCAAAAACTACATGGTCATCTCAATAGATGAAGAAAAATCGTTTGACAAAGTCCAACATCCATTCATGATTTAAAAAAAAAAAAAAAACAAAACAAAACCCTCTTACCAAAGTGGGTATAGAGGGAACATACCTTAACATAACAAAAACCATTTATGACTAACCGACAGCATATAATATAATACTCAATGGAGAAAAGCTGAAAGCCTTCCCACAAAACCCTGAAAAAAACAAGAATGACCACTCTTACCACTTCTATTCAACATAGTATTGGAAGTCCTAGCCACAGTAATCCAACAAATGAAAGAAATAAAAGGTATCCAGATTGGAAGAGAAGAGGTAAAATTTTCACTGTATGCAGATGACATGATACGATATATAGAAAACCCTAAGTACTCCACACACAAACTACCTGAACTGATCAACAAATTCAGCAGAGTAGCAGGACACAAGATTAACATTCAGAAATCAGTCACATTTCTCTATACTACAAATGAAATATTAGAAAAGGAATTTAAAAAAATACAATACCTTTTGAAATTGCACCCCTAAAAATTAAACCTAGGAATAAACCTGACCAAGGAGGTAAAAGACTTATATGCTGAAATTATAAAGTATTAATCAAGGAAATTAAAGAGGATTCAAAGGAATGGAAAGATACTCCATGTTTCTAGGTTAGAAAAATTAATATCATAAAAATGGCCATACTACCCAAAGCAATCTACAGATTCAATGCAATCCCTGTCAAATTACCCATGACATTTTTCATAGAACTAGAACAAACAATCCAAAAATTTATATGGAACCACAAAAGACCCAGAATTGTCAAAGCAATCCCGAGGAACAAAAACCAAGCAGGAGACATAACTCTCCTAGACTTCAGGCAACATTACAAAGCCACAGTAACCAAGACAGTGTGGTACTGGTACCAAAACAGACATACAGACCAATGGAACAGAATAGAGAACCCAGAAATAAATCCAGACACCTTAAGTCAATTAATTTTCAACAAAGGAGGCAAGAATATCAAATGGGAAAAAGAAAGTCTTCAGCAAGTGATGCTGGGAAACCTGGATAGCCACGTGTAAATCAATGAAACTGGAACACCCTCACACCATACACAAAAATAAACTCAAAATGGCTTAAAGACGTAAATATAAGACAAGACACCATCAAACTCCTAGAAGAGAATATAGGCAAAACATTCTCTGATATCAACCTTATATGTTTTCTCAGGTCGGTCTCCCAAGGCAACAGAAGTAAAAGCAAAAATAAACCAATGGGACCTAATCAAACTGACAAGCTTTTGCACAGCAAAGGAAACCATAAAAAAAAAAAAAAGCCTACAAATGGGAGAAAATAGTTTCAAACAATGCAACTGATAAGGGCTTAATCTCTAAAATACAGAAACAACTTATACAACTCAACAGCAAAAAAAAACCAAGAACCCATTTGAAAAATGGGCAGAAGACCTGAATAGACATTTCTCCAAAGAATATATACAGATGGCCAACAAGCACATGAAAAAATGCTCAACATCCCTGATTATTAGAGAAATGCAAATCAAAGCTACTGTGAGGGACCACTTCACACGAGTCAAAATGTCCATCATTAATAAGTCCACAAATAGCAAATGCTGGAGAGGATGTGGAGAAAAGGCAACCCTCCTGCACTGTTGGTGGGAATATAAATTAGTACAACCACTATGGAGAGCAGTATGGAAGTGCCTCAGAAAACTAAATATAGAACTACCATATGACCCAACAATCCCACTCTTGAGCACATCCTGGACAATACTTTCCTTGAAAAAGACATGCACCCCTGTGTTCATTGCAGCACTATTCACAATAGCCAAGACAAGGAAACAACCTAAATGTCCATAGACAGATGATTGGATTAAGATGTGGTGTATATATACACAGTGGAATACTACTCAGCCATAAAAAAGGCAAAATAATACCATTTGCAGCAACATGGATGGAACTAGAATCTCTCATACTAAGTGAAGTAAGTCAGAAAGAGAAATACCATATGATATCACTTATATCTGAAATCTAATATATGGCACAAATGAACCTTTCCACAGAAAAGAAAATCCTGGACATGGAGAACAAAACTTGTGGTTGCCAAGGGAGAGGGGGAGGGAGTGAGATGCACTGGGAGTTTGGGATTAGTAGATGCAAACTGTTGCATTTGTAGTGGGTAAGCAATGCTGTCCTGCTGTATAGCACGGCGAACTCTGTCTAGACACGTATAATGGAAGATGATGGAGGATAATGTGAGAAAAGATATATATACATGACTGGGTCACTTTGCCATATAGTAGAAATTGACAGAACACTAAATCAACTATAATGGAAAAAATAAAAATAAAATAAAAGCCAAAAAAAGATGCATATGTGTTTTATAAAAAACTGTAATACAAACTAGAGGGCTGTAACTTTCCAGTAAAGGTGTTGATAAAGTACTATCCAACATGATCAGTGGAAGAGGTCACTCCAAATTGGAGGACTTATGAGGGAAATAGTAGTTTGAATTGGTCTTAAATAATTATAGATTCTACCAAGTCAGAGGTCTTTTATATAATTTTTTTTGTCCACAGAGTGCAGTGGTTGATGTGGAATCGCAGTTCCCAGACCAAGGATTGAATCTGGGCCACAGTGGTGAAAGCAAGTACCAAATCCTAACCTCTAGACCACCAGGGAACTCCCTAGAGGTTATATGTTTATTAAGTTATGTACCACTAGCACAGAGTAGATACTAAATAACATTTGTTCAATGACTGAAAAATTTGTAAGTGTAGTGATGGGAGGAAGGACAGACATTCTAGTCCTAGCTGTTGCTTCTAACAATGTGGTATAAAACTAAGGTCTATGTGTACCTTTTTTTTTTTTTCCTAGCTGATTCTTTAGTTTATTAGTTAATTTGATTTTGTCACTTTCCATTTCTGCATCTCAACATATATATTATTTATGATTATTTTATTTACAAAGGCTTTTACAGTGATTTCCTAGTGGCTGAAATATACAGTGGAGGAGCAGAGCCAGTCCTCTACTGAGTAAGAGGGCTCTGTTTTTTAGGAGCCCACCATCTAGGTTGCAATTTATTCAGGCTGCTTACACTTCTTTTGGCCTTTCTTCTTTGGGCTACTGTAATGCTAGTGGAAATTTCTACTAGCTGGTGGTACAGATTCAGGGAGAAGAAATAAAAATCAAACAAGTCATCTCCTTCTTAGCCAATCTGGTTAGGGTTTTGGGGAAGGAGATAAAAACTCTATCTAAAATAAATATTAAATATGTGGATTTGGGTTATATGGGTTCTTTCCCTCATTTCTATGGATTATTGCAAGGTAGCTGGTAGCATATCTCAGCCATTTTTAGGAAGCTTTCCCTCTCATTTGCACTCTTGAGATTTGTTTTTCAAGTGACCCAAGTTTTTAATCTATAGGGAAGAGTAATAATGCATGCTGCCTTTCCCTCAAGAAAGACAAAACGCCTTAACAGTAGATTTCTAGGGATACAGCTATAACAAAGATTAGCATAGTTATGACATCAAAACTGTATGTGACAAACTGAAAAAATAGATATATTAGACCTCACTAAAATAAGAAACTTTTGTGCTTCAGGGAGTTCCCTTATGAACCTGACTAGGATCCATGAGGATGCAGGTTTGATCCCTGGCCTTGCTCAGTAGGTTGGGGATCCAGCATTGCTGTGAGCTGTGGTATAGGCTGGCAGCTGTAGCTCCCATTTGACCCCTGGCTTGGGAACTTGAATATGCTGCAGGTGTGGCCCTAAAAAGCAAAAAGAAAAAAGAAAAAAAGAGAGAGAAACTTTTGTGCTTCAAATAATACCATCAAGAATGTGAAAAGACAAAGATAACAGACTTATGGTTGCCAAGGAGGAGGAAAGGTAGGGAAGGGAAGGATTGGAAGTTTGAAATTAGTGGAGGCAAACTATTATGTTTAGGATGGATTAACAAGAAGGTCCTACTATATAGCACAGGGAACTATATTCAATATCCTATGATAAATTGTAAAGGAAAAGAAAATAAAAACGTATGATGTATAAGTGAATAACTTGTATAGCAGAAATTAACACATAAATCAACTGTACTTCAATAAAAATTTTTTAAAAGAAAGTGAAAAGATAATCCACATAATGGAGAATATTTGCAAATCATAAAACTGCTAAGGGGCTTATATCCAGAATATATAAAAAATGTTACAACTCAATAATAAAAGGACAATCTGATAAAAAAAAAATGGGTAAAGGATTTGAATATATAGTTCTCCAAACAAGATATACAAATGGCCAATAAGCATATGAGAAAGTGCTCAACATCTTTAGTTGTTAGGGAAATTAAAATCAAATCAAAACCAGTGGAAGATCACTTCATACTCCCTTGGATGACTATAATTAAAAAATAGGAGTCCCGTCATGGCTCAGTGGTTGACGAATCCGACCAGGAACCGTGAGGTTGAGGGTTCGATCCCTGGCCTTGCTCAGTGGGTTAAGGATCCGGTGTTGCTACAAGCTGCAGCATGGATCGCAGATATGGCTCAGATCCAGTGTTGCTGTGGCTGTGGTGTAGGCCAGCAGCCACAGCTCCAATTCAGCTCCTACCCTGGGAACTTCATACGCCAAGGTGCAGCCCTAAAACAAACAAACAAAAAAACAACAAAAAAGACAACACAAGCCTTGTGAGTATGTGGAGAAACTCATACACTATTGGTGAGAATATGAAATGGTGCATCCATGGAATTGCCATTGTGGATCTGCAGAAACGAATCTGAGTAGTATTCATGAGGATGCAGGTTCAATCCCTGGCCTTGCTCAGTGTGTTAAGGATCTGGCATTGCTATGAGCTATGGTGTAGGTTGCAGATGTGGCTCAGATCTGGCATTGCTGTGGCTCCAGTTTGACCCCTAGCCTGGGAACCTCCATGTGCCGCCCTATGGGCCGCTCCACAGGCCCTAAAAAGCCAAAAAAAAAAAGTGTTATATCCACTTTGGAAAACAGCCTGACAGTTCTCAGAAAGTTAGAGAGAGTTACCGTATAACCTAGCAGTACAATTCTTAGGTATACACCAAGTGAAATGAAAACATGTCCACACGAAAACTTGTACATAAATGTTCATGGCAACATCATTCATAATAGCTTAAAGGTGAAAACAACCAATGTCTATCAACTGAGTTGTGGATAAACAAAAGTGGTATATCCCTGTATTAGAATATTATTTATCAATAAAAAGAAAGTACTAATACCTACTATAAAATGGATAAACCTCGAAAACATGCTACGTGAAAGAAGCTAGACCCAAAAGGCCTATGTTGTATGATTTCCGTTTATATGAAATGTCCTGAATAGGCAAATCTGTAGAGATCGAAAGTAGATTAATGGTTGCCAGGGGCTGGTAGGTATGGAGCTAGCAGTTGGGAGGAATGAGAATTGCTGTTAATGGGTATGGGGGTTCTTTTAGGGGAGACAGAAATGTTCTAAATTTAGATTATGGTGATGGTTGCATAACCTTATGAATATGCTAAACACCACTGAATTGTGTACTTTAAATGGTGAATTGTATAGTATGTAAACTATATATATCTCAATAAAACTGTTGGCCTCGCGGTAGAGATGGTATTGGCATTCTAGACACCTGCAGCTAAATCTCAATAAATGTCTTCTTAAGAATGCTTGTATCTGGAATTGGTTTGAGAAAGCTATAGGGTAATCTTTTCTCAGGCTGCATGGCTGCTCTACCTCTTGAATTTTAGAATTAAGAGAAATTGAATATGGCTAACCTTAAAAATAGCTTCCAAGTTGTATTTAATTTATACATTGTGTTGTTTCCAAGAATTTGCAAACTCTAAAAAAGTGAAAAGGTTAGGAACTGCTTAGAAAAATTATAGTGACCATTGCTATTCTTAGAAAAGTAATTACACCAACATTGTATTTCAGTTCCAGAGCCAACAGAAACTGTGTCAAAGTAACCTTGCAGGCCAGGAAAGCTGCTACGAAGGGAAATTGGGAAATTAAATTAATATTAGCCTCTTGAGTCAGTACATTTGTGTGTGGCCCATTGTACTTTTCTGTTTGCTTTGAATTGGCTTTGGTAGTTAGATGTTGAATTAAGGAAATGAATGGAAATGTATACTATATAGAAATGTCTGGAGTTCCTGTCATGGCTCAACAGAAACGAATCTGACTAGTATCCATGAGGACACAGGTTTGATCCCTGGCTTTGCTCATTGGGTTAAGGATCTGACGTTGCCGTGAACTGTGGTATAGGTTGCAGACGTGGCTTGGATCTGGTGTTGCTGTGCCTATGGTATAGTCCAGTGGCTATAGCTCCAGTTTGACCCATAGCCTGAGAATCTCCGTATGCCATGGGTCTGGCTCTAAAAAGACAAAAAAACAACAAAGTCCTTGTAGCAATAAAAATCATAACACATTTTCTATCATTTGTCTTCAGACATTATTTTTGCTGGATATGTGATTTATCTACTTCAGCTCTTAATGTAGCACATTAGTAGCTATTTATGACTTTTTCCCCTTTTTATTTTCTTTGACTTCTCTCCAGCTTGGTCTCATTCAGAGCTAAATTAAACATGCCAAAATCTTTTCCTTTTATGGAACATTTAAGAAGGGAAGAATAAGACACCTCCCTTCCTTCTTCAGTGAAAGGAGAGCCTCATTCATTCATTCAGGAATTATTTATTGAGTGCCTACTCTGTGCAAGGCATTAGGCTAGGTTAGTGTTTCTAGGTTCAAGGAGATTACTACAGAGCTGAGCTCTGAGGCACAGTTTAATGTAAGATCAGTGCTATGAATGATGATAGCAGCAAAGAGACTATACTCTTGTAGGTGAGAAGAAATAGATAATTCCATTGAACTCTCTGTGACAGAGTGACAAATGGCAACAAACCTTGTTCAAGCCCTAATCATGAGCTGAAGAATGACTATATTTCCCAGGGGTGAGATAGTGCTTTGACCCGATGTTAGAGCCAGCTGTTCTCATATTCAGGGTATAATAGCATTGTATTCACATGTCAAAGAGGGTGGATGACAAATACTGTATTTCTCCTTTCTGCTCATCTCCTTCTGCCCTGTATTACACTCTAAGTGTCCTTTCTGACCATTCCTGTCTCCATTTTATTTCTCCTCCTTCCATATCACTGTGTGTTGAAGAATAGTCTTTATTACTAGTTTTATTGTCACTGATATTTCTCAGCAAATCATCTGGTTTTCCATATTGAGCCTGAAGGACATATGTACATGTACATACAAATATGTTCCTAGATATAGTTAACTTTTTATTCTATTTTCCCATTCTCTTTTTGCCATTTTAAATTGTTTAAACTGTGGCTTATGTGGGTTGAGCAGTCTTTTGGTATGAATCATTTAAGCGTAGTCAGAATACAAGATATACACCAGAGGGGAAAATGAATCTGTCATAACATATTAGCCATTTCTCTTATGTTAGGAAAGACAGCATGACAGGAGAATGAGTCCTTGCCATAAATGCCATATCAAAACATCTAAGGTTAAATCGAAAAACATCTAGGAAAAATGATGGAATTTGCTAATTATGCAGTAATGCCACTTGTAATCATCTTGGAAGAGAATGATTGTCTTCCTGGACACATCTCACTGTCCAGTCCAAGAGAGACTGAATTCTGCCTAACAGGATTTTTTTTTTTTTTTTTTTTTTTTTTTTTTTTTTTTTTTTTTTTGTCTTTTGTCTTTTTGGTCTTTTGTTGTTGTTGTTGCTGTTGTTGCTATTTCTTGGGCCGCTCCCACGGCATATGGAGGTTCCCAGGCTAGGGGTTGAATCGGAGCTGTAGCCGCCAGCCTACGCCAGAGGCACAGCAACGCAGGATCCGAGCCGCGTCTGCAACCTACACCACAGCTCACGGCAACGCCAGATCGTTAACCCACTGAGCAAGGGCAGGGACCGAACCCGCAACCTCATGGTTCCTAGTCGGATTCGTTAACCACTGCGCCACGACGGGAACTCCAGGATTTTATAAATTATTGGGTAAGACTACACTTTAAATTGGATTGGATAGTTCGCTAATTTTTTCCCCACTAACTAGTGAGTGTAGGCTTTGAAATAAAGTCTGATTAGTTATAAACAAAATAAAGAATTTTATTTTTATTTCCAAATCTGAGCTGTGGTATGAGTTGTGATGTGTTTGATCATATTTAAGGGGTAGTCAAAGGAAGTATAGTCATCAAAGGAGTCTAAGACAGAATGTTCAGAGGTGGGAGATGGACATAGGGCATGTGTTATTGGGAAGTAAAGGAAGCAAGAGTTTTTAAAAAGCTGTGGTCATTAATGTTGAACGATGCTTAGCAGGTAACATGACGATTGAGATGTGCCTGTTGGATTCAACAACAGGGAGGTCATTAGTGAAGCTTTTCGTGACATTGTAGGGTAGGGGTCCTCATTAAAAGAGAAGAGTGATGGAGTTCCTGTTGTGGCGCTGTGGTAACAAACCCGGCTAGTATCCATGAGGATTCAGGTTTGGTTCCTGGCCTTACTTAGTGGATTAAGGATCCAGCGTTGCTATGAGCTGTAGGGTAGGTCACAGACACAGCTTGGATCTGGCATTGCTGTGGCTTTGGTGTAGGCTGGCAGCTGTAGCTCTGATCTTACCCCTAGCCTGGGAACCTCCATCTGCTTCGAGTGCAGCCCTGAAAAAACAAAAAACAAAACAAAAAATACAAGAGTGAATAGAAGAGTCAGGAATATGATAAGGATACTGACCAGGACTGCTTCTACTCACCATTGTAGTAGGAGCCCATGAATACAGCAAAACAAACGAACAAAAAAGTGTAAGGCTTAGGAAAAAATGTAATGTTATTCACGCAACGATATGGCTATGTGGTTGGTAAGGTTTTTTTTTGTTTGTTTTTTGTTTTTTTTACTTTCTACTAGAAAAATCTAAGAGAATCTACAAACTGCAGGGTACAAGAATATATAAAAATCAGAATTTGATTTTTCTTCTAAGCGCTTGGCATGTATTATCTTGTTCACTCCTATTAGTAACTAAGAGGAAATGGAACAATCATCCCCATTCTTTTGGTAAGGAGATTGGAGCACAGAAAGGTTAAGTAACTGGCACAACCACACAGTCATGTGAGTAAGAGGACTTGAGCCCAGGCAGTCCAGCTGAAAGGACCCAGGCTCTTAACCACTGCTCTCCACTGTCTTCAAAGACAGTGACAGAACAGCTAAAGAGACTCAGGATACAAGGACAGTTTTTCTTTTTCCTTTATTTAAAAAAAAAAAATTTAAAGATAGGTGATTGTTGAGCAAGCATATGAGGAATAGAGAAGAGAGGGACCAATTAGTGGAACTTAGATCTGAAGGAGACAGAAAAAAATGAGATTAAAAAAACTTCAGGACACATTCAACCTTGGAAGAAAGGCTGCCTCCTCTGATACTAGCTCAAGGATGGTTATGTCTGAAACAAACTGCGGAGTCTGGAGTAAGGCATTTCTGGTGTTGTTCTGTCCCATTGACAAGGGCTCTCTGACTGGATGTGATAGGTAATGCTGTATTAGGAGCTCTTCCTTTAATTTTTGTGACATGTGACGCAGTTTCTCTCGCCAGAGGCTCCTCTTAGGTCAGCTCACATTTCTCATTCGGTTCATCCAAGCAGTGCCTTTAGAGAGAGTTTACTATGGGTAAGCTCTGTCAGGAACATGCATGTGACATTTTGGAGCCATTCTGTTTAGTTGCCTTTCAGACAGAATAAGAGCCTCTTGGCTGAAGAATAAAAAGTACCTGACATCACCTCCCTAAGATGCCTCAGAATAGCACGGGGCTGCTCAGGTTTTATGGTATATCCACAGAAGTTAGATTTTTCAATATAGGATCAACATTGTTCATTTGGCCGTTGGTTCAAAGGAAAATGTAGTTAAGCCCCAGTCTCTAACAAGAGAAGCATCCGCATGATTGCACATCTCTGATGGTGTAGACCCTAAGGTGTCTCCAAATTCTGTTACTCCTGTGGTGCACTGACAACATGAGTAGGCAGATAATAATCAACAGACATTCTTTGGATAAGAAAGTAAAATATCCTTTAGGAGGTAAAACACGTTTTGACACCTTCAAACAAATGCCAGAAGAATTTGGCAAAAGACATTCTAGCAAATGCCAGAGTTTCAGTCAGCCAGGAGGCTGTGTGCTTGGCTCATAGCCGGTCAGGCACGTGCAAAGACTAAAGGGGTACTTCTTTACAACATCTGAGTAGCACTTAGGATAGTGCTCCAGATGTCTGTGTTCAAAATTTGAATTCAGACCAAGCCTAAGTGGTTTACAGCCTATTCCATGGTAGATTTCACTGCTTACTGATTATAAATTCCTTAAGAGTCTCTATGGCCTGTTGTCAGCATGCCATGGCAAGACAATAAAGTTTTAAAACTGTGGATTTATGTAGAGTATCTTGCAACTCAGCCAGCCCCAGAAGAGCCACCTGTGACCGCATGTTTGCAGGCACTTTTGGTCTTGGACTGAAGTCTGGAACCTGTTGCATGTGCTGGGAGAAATTCAGCAGTTACCAATGTAGAACAAGGTCTTTGGCAAATGTAGGAATGGACAAAAGGAGGATTCTAACATGCAACAGTGCTAGGATAAGCCAGCAGAAATGGAGACTCTTTGAGTAAGCAACATTCAGAGTGTCAGGGAATCATCCTCAGGACCTGAGGTCACCAAAGGAAGGGGTAGATGCTCAAGTGGTTGAGGGGGAGATACAGTTCTTTAACCTGGGTACCAGGAAAATAGACTCCTAATTATAAGCAACCAATCGCTAGGTTAGAGCTAGACTGAGCCTGAAAACAGAACTCATCAGTATTGAACTAGGGCTTCTTAAATATCTTCCCCCTCAGCTCCCAAGTTTCAGACAGTTCCAAAGCCTAGAGAAAGAGCTAAATCTGAAATATCTGAAGTCTCTGAGGATTTGGTGTGAAGGGTGAGGCTGGGGTGGAGGGACAGGGAAGTAGGCAAGCCCTACATTTCCCAGCCCAAACAATGCCAAGTAAGGGGAGAATATTTTCTCTGAGATAGACAGACATTAACTCCCAAAGGAGTAAGAAAGGGAACAGGGTTTTCTCTCTATGGTCCCTTACTGCAAAATTGATACAGAAACAGGTGCTAATGCAGGTGGTAAATGAGGGGAATGTGACACAGCTTACTGGTCTGTAGACATCCGTAAACTTGAGCCTAGGCCAGGTGGGCCTTTGAGGAAAACAGAGACATTATTTGGTCAGGATAACAAAGCATTTAAGTAATTAGTCAGATCATTCTAACTGGCAGGCCTTAGAAACTAAATCATTTTGCTGAAAAAGTAAGGTTGAATGAACAGTAGTCATCCCTGTGTGACTGGCAACCTTTAAGATCCTATTGTAGCAAATTATATCATTGTTCTTTTCATGTAAACCAGACCCAGATGCCTGCCTGAAGTCTTCATTGACTTTTGATTATCAAAATTGGGATCTTTTTCATGCCCAGACCATTGCCACGGAAGCAAGAGTAACAACTTCAACTCTGCAGTCTGGCTAAATTCCAGAACCCAGTGGAACCAGGCAAACTCCTGGAATCTTTCTGACCACCAGTCTGAGAGATGCTGTGTCTGTCGCCAGTTGTGCTTTCTATATGTTGTGTTTTCTGTGACCTGTATGTTGTGGGTGCTGCATAGGAAAATACATACTCTAGATCAAGAGGGTATGAATGATTCATAATCAACATTTACTGAACACTGATTCGATATCAGACACTGTGCAAACATGAATAACCTTGTTGAATTTTTGTAAATCTATAGGGACAAACTATTTTCCCTATTTTATAAAATCATAAAATAGGGAAAGCTAGGCTTAGATCAAACAACTTGCCCAAAGTCACCAAGTTAATAAAAGAGCCAGAGTTTGAACTCAAGGAGTTTGACTGCAATGCCTGTGATTTTGATTGTTATATTCTATTGCCTTTTCTCTTTCCATTTTTGAAATTAAGTCTGAAATAAAATCATTTTTAAAATATTAGAAATGTTTACCTATGTAGTTTCCTGAGGGGGAAAAAACCTTACAAAGGAAAAGAAAATTATGGTATAAATGAAAGCCTCTATTGAATATGCACAATGCAAATTATAACACATGTAATATTAAGCATAGAGCTCAGTAATGCCCTATTAAGAAAGAGGCTTGTGTAAAAACTGTCATTTGTGACATTTATTGAGACTCCTCCTAGAAGAGAATTTGTCCTTTATCATTAGTTTGTAAAGCTTTAGTAGTCTATTTTCCAGCTTGCTGGAATATTTAAAAGGTTTCCAGAGGACCTAGTCAGTACACAGCCTGCTTCTGGCTGTATAATCTATAGAATAGGAACAGAGTAAAAGAGTTAGAGTTTTCTTAAATGAAAAACAGAAGAAGATGTCCATGTCTTTAGTTTTTTCCAATATCTTTGTAACATTCATTTAAAGTTATGGCAGAAGAAGGTGGACAGTGATTGAGGAATGCTATAGAAATAGCCATCAAACCCCAGATTACACTAAGTAGAATAAAAGAGCATTAGGGAGTTTTCTGATGGCCTAGGGGGTTGAGGCTCCTTCGTGGCTCTGGTTGCTGCTGTGAGGTATAGGTTCAATCCTTGGCCTAGGCATTCCCACATACTGCCTGTGTGGCAAAAAAGAAAAAACAAACAAAAAACCAAGAGAAAGCCTTAAATAAACATTGCAACTCTCGTTTAAAAAAAAAAAAAGAGCATTAACATTATTGATTTTGGTTTTATATTTTCATAGGGAAATAATGGAATAGCTGTAATATTCAGGGGTTCCCCCCCCCCCCCCCGTGGATGAGAGGCCCGGGACAAACTTTATGCTCTAGCTCATTTCAAGGAATTCAAAGACAACCTTCATTTGCACTACCATGCATAACTGCTTTTGTCAGCTAGGACAGGTAGTTTGTGTGGGTCTGTCCATCAGGTAGGCAGAGCCCAGAGCTCTGCTCACAGGGCTGTGGAACATGTGGGTGTCTAATCACCCTGCCAGGCCTTCTGATTAGGACACTCAGTCAGACTAACAACCCTCCTGCATACTCAGGGCTTCTCCTTCCTTCCCTGTTTACATTGGCCCCTTTTGGTAAACTTGCAGTAGGAAAGCTATTGTTGTTTCAACAGAAAATAGATTTCTCCCTCTTTAATTCCAAAGGCCTTTCTTTTCTCTCCTGCCCAGCTCAGACTTCAGACTTCACATTCATTTGTTCAGTATACCTCTTCCAGCCCTTCTGTCCCTCTCCCTTCCAAGTAAGCTCAAGTGTCACTGTACAAGGACTGCAGAACCTCCCTCAAACTCTCTACTGAGTCAGCTTCCTCCTTTACCTCCTTTTTGGGTGGGGGGTGGGGTGGGGTACTGGAGTGGGATCCGTGGTGTGGCTCAGCTTTGCTAAAAGGCAGAGTTGCCTGTGATTTAGCATTAGACTAGGAAGGTTTAGGAAGTGCGATATGCCTGCTTTTTCCCAGCATAGGGTTTTGTTACCACAAAACTTGAGCATAAAGCATAGGGGGAGCTGAAAACTTCACTGAGCTCATCTGTGTTTGCTTCACTCATCCAGGGCTTGGGAGTCATTAACACATTAAACATTTCTATAAAGCAGTGCTGCATTAGATCAAAAATCATATCATTAACACTTGTTTTTCAGCTGTACCTTATACTGTGGCTCAAGGAGAAGTAAATATAAAATGGACAATTAGTAGAGGGCAGAATGAAGCGGCTTTGTGATTCTGCTCTTCTTCATACCCCACATGTAGGATTTTGTTCTGCAAATCTTATCATAACACCAATTTTCTCTGTCCCCCTTCTCTTAGCACCCCCCAAGTTTAACAAAAACCAATTTCATGTGATGATTTTTTTAAAAAATTAATGTTGTGGGAGTTCCCATCCTGGCTCAGTGGTTAATGAAGCCAACTAGGAACCATGAGGTTGCGGGTTTGATCCCTGGCCTTGCTCAGTGGGTTGAGGATCCGGCGTTGCCATGAGCTGTGGTGTAGGTTGCAGATGCGGCTTGGATCTCTGCATTGCTGTGACTCTGGTGTAGGCTGGTGGCTATAGCTCCGATTTGACCCCTGGCATGGGAACCTCCATATGCTGCGGGAGCGGCCCAAGAAATGGCAAAAAGACAAATAAATAAATAAATTAATTAATTAATGTTGCAATGATCACACATGTTCATTCTCATTTAGTCTGTCTAATATTATGCCAGGAATTCTAGTAGGTAGTACACACAACAAACATCAGCTATCACTTTTTTTTGTTTCCTGTATTCAGAACTCCCTGAGATCAGGCTACTAAGGCAGAGTATTCATGACTCATTCATCCATTTATTCATTCATTACAAAAAACATTGGTGGCTAGAGTACAAAAATGAATAGCACATAGTCCATGCTTTTAAAGAATTTATAATCCCAAGGAGCCTTTTCATTCATTAATTCTTTCAGTGCTTGCTGATCATGAGGTGTCCTCACTTGCAGAACGCCCTGGCTATGCATCAGAATGACCTGCATAGCTTTTAAAAATTAGTATTGCTTGGGCCCCACCCACACCTCCTGAGTCAGAAATGCCAGGCATCTGTTCTATTTTGAAGCTTCATGAGTGATTCTGCTGTACAGCTAAGGTGCTGAGAAGTGTAGCTCATAACAAAAGTTCATTGTTTCAGTCAGCACACATCTCTACCTCAATCCTGTATAACCTTGTATTTTATTTACCATGTTTTCTCTGTCATTCCTTGTGGTGTTCTGTTTATGAATCCTAGCTACTCTGATGCCCACAGGCTTGGCAGCTCCAACAATGAAGTTATCTTGGAGCAGGTAAAATGAAGTTGCCACTAATGCCAAAGTTAGTTTATTGGTTCAGACTTCACCCATTCTGGTTCAGTAATACTCACTGGTTTCCTATTGTGACTGCAAGGTTGAAATCCTGCGCCGCTATTCATGGTTTTTTTTCTTGAGGCAAAAGGATGTAGTAGGTAATCCAGAGGGCTTTGAAATGAGGAACCAGATTAAATTAAATATGGTAGTATGAGCCATGTCGTAAAGATTGCAAGCTTGTTTTAGGAATGAAGCAAGGACCATGTTGATACCAAGAAGAAACTGACATTGTCTTCTTAATTCAGGCTGCTTGGCTAACCACAGCAGTTACCAGTTGATCGATTTCCTCTCACTAATGGCCTCTCATTCATTCTCTCATTCAGTGAATATTTGTTGAATACTTAAATTAGACACTGTGTTAGTCTGTGGATATAGTGGTGAACAAAATAGAAGTGGTTCAGCTAATTTCTTTGAGCCTTCCTAGGAGAAAATTTAGCTTATTTTGTCAGTATCACAATGGCCTTTGTCCTGAGCTTTCACCCACCGATTAGCTGGGGAGACAAATTACCTAAATATCCAATCTGGTTGAAAGCTTTAACTGATGCAATAATTCAAATAGCCCTTCGAGGTAGCAGCAGAAATAACAGGCCTCTCGATCTCTGGGTCTCGAGGGCAATGTCACTCATCCACCTGAGTGCTGCAACTTGCTGTGCTGGCATTATAGCTGAAATACGGCTCCAGGCTGCCTAATCAGAACCCAGTAGCACTCTGGCTGGCTGTGCCGTACCTTGGCTTCTACTGGTTGTACACCCCTGAGTCTGTGCTGCATCTGCTGTCCACTTCTCCTCTTGTAATCTCTCAGGGTCTGTGCCTTATGGGACTGCTGGGATCTCAGGATACCTAAACCTCAAGCTCTTCTTTGCCAGCCCTGCAGCAACACTGAGTCACTGTGTCTGTGCCCCACATGGTGGTGGTGGCCACCTGAGAGTCGATCGTGGCCTAGAGTCTCAAACAAATGAGAAGAGCGAGTAGGCTCTCAGTCATTGGTTTCATTCTCATTTAACAGGCTCTGTAGGCCGAGGAAATCAGAGCTGTTTTGCTACCCTCCCATTCACCCCTCACCAACCCCTCATCTCCCAAGGTCTGAGAGGACTGGGCTTTCTGTTTTAGATCCTCATCCTTCCATAGACCTAGTGTGGCCGAACAGCTGGATGGAGTATCTTCTCCACATTCTTTTTGGTGTAGGCTTGTTGGTCGATATAGCAAAAGGAGAGGTGAAGGATAGTGGAAAATCTCTCAAGACATCTTGACTTGCCAGGCTGCCATCTTCAGGCATGTGGTACATTCTGTTGCTGTTACGCAACTGTTCATTCTGTCTTCCTGTTGCCATGTGACTTGCAACACCTCCCATGAGAGAAGTACACATCCTTGTCCCATTGCTGTGGGGCTGAGACAAGTGAATTTCTTTGGTCAATGGCATGTGAGCAGATGTGATAGAGATCACATCTGAGCAGAAGCTTTGAGCATCAGTGCAGCTTTCCACCTACCCCCTTGTTCTTGTTCTGTTCCTTATGCTGTGAGGATGCCATAACCGGAACAGGGGTCTCTTCTTCAGCCTGGTTCACAGAATGAGCTGACACTGGCCTGTGGCCAAGCTGTTCTGTAAGAATAAAATTTCATTGCTCTAAACCACGCACATTTGGGGTTATTTGTTACTATAGCAAAGCTGACTAGTATATTCCATAATGTTTTGCATGTCAAAAGCCAAATGTCACTTCCTTCTTTCTATATATTCCGTCTCTAATAAATGGTAATCTCTTAAGCAAATGGATACCTTGAGCTAGATAGGGTGAAAGTTATATATTCAGAAAGGCAAAAGAATAATTCTCTTCAAAAATATGGCCATGCTGCATAAAGAGAGGAACTTCATATGGAAAACAGACTGTGATTTTTTTGGTTTCGTTTGTTTTTGATTTGTGTGTGTTTTGCTTTGGGGTTGTTGTTTGCTCTGAAAGAATGAAGTAATTGCCATTGTGTAAACAGATGGTGGTGTATGCTGTGCCTACAGTGCATCCAGGTGAAAATTAGAAAGTGGTTATTAAAGGATAGAAAGTAACATTTTGAGGTTATGGTATTGTTACAGAGACATAATATGGAGAAGAGGGTGCTAACCTCATAGAAGGGCAGATTAAATTCTTGGTTGTGATCTCAGCGTCTTGGTGCATAGTTTGTGACTAACCACAGGATCCTTCTGTCCTTAGGCAAGTGATAGAGCTCAAATCGCAACAAACAGCAAGCATTCTTCTTGCTATTTCTCGTTCTATTGTATGTTAGAAATTTGCAAGTAGGTAAGATTTATTTAGTGGTGAATAACACCTGCTGTTTATTTACCTATGCCAGAGGCAAACAAAAGAATTGGAAGACCATGAAGAAAGAACTCTTGGTCCCACAGTGATTATTTTAGCTACATCTGTGTGCACATGGTAATCACCACGAATAGATAAATTTTGGAAAAGGTAGGAAAATGGTCACTTTTCTTTTTAGAAATGCCTAGAGTTCTGCTGGATTTGAGTGATTGGAATTTCCCTGCTACAGCGGTTCTTTTCTGGTTTTGTGTATAGAACTGCCCACCATTTTCTTTTTTCAGAAAAGCATTTTGTCATACTTAAACCTGGTATTTTCAAAGGAAAAAAAAGTGAAACTGAGCAGGGCCTGATGGGGTGGGGCACTCCTGGGTACAAAAGCCCCTCTCTGTCCCCTGTTTCTTGTTTGGAGGGAAAAAAAGGCTTTAGTCTCCTAGGCCTTCTCCTAGTCTCAAAGAACATATTCAAGCAGTTAATGAGAGAGTCAGAGGACTCTGAGTTCTTCCTGAAGAATATAGATAATAATCTGATGCATATCTTCAAGTTGTTCTGTAGAAACTAAGACCCCCCCACCCAGGTGGAGGATGGTGACTGCATGCTGACCCCCAAGCAGGTAGACCCCAGACTGATTAAAACCAGAAGGCTGAGGTTCTTGAGACATCACCCTGTTACCTCATCAGAAGAAAGTCACATCCCCTGCAGCCCTTACCCCAAACTTTGCCTTTGAAAAACTTCCATTGGGGAGTTTGAATCTTCTGAACACAAGCCACCTGTTCTGTTCTCTTTGCCTGGCCCTTGCAATAAACTTTTCCCTGCTCCAGACTCCAGCATTTCTGTCTCTTTGGTTTTGCTGTGCATCAAGCACATTGAATGTGAGGCTGACAACAAAAATAACAGTTCTACTATTGCAGTCTAAGTTCAATTACTTTGTTGTGATGGACAAAGTTTATAGCTGGATTTGATAACCGATTTGTAGGTCAGTTCTCTTGTGAGTAAATAAATTATAAGCTGTTAAGAATAACATAAGCCCTGATTTTAAAGCAATCAATTCTATACTTATGAATTTGGAAAGAAAAACTAGATAGAACATGAGAAATAGATATTTTAGTACAGTCAAATGCTATTTTGAATTATAAGTAGATAAAGTGAATAGTAGGTAGAGCACATTTTGTTCAAGATAAAATATACTAGGGTTCCTTGGCGCAGCAGGTTAAGGATCCAGTGTTGTCACTGTAGCAGCTTAGATTGCTGCCATGGCATGGGTTCAATCCCTGGCCTGAAAAATTCCACATGTCATGAGATAGATAGATAGATAGATAGATAGATAGATAGACAGACAGACAGACAGACAGACAGACAGACAGACAGATATACGTACATACATATGCATATACAAATACATACACAAAATACAATGAAATCTATTTCATTCAAAGAAAATTAAGCTGACGATGATTTATGGGCCTCTATAAGCAAAGGCAATGAGAAAAGGCTGCATTGTTTTCTGGATCACATTTCACCACTCACATTGTTTAAGGAAAAAAATCATACCTGGTTGATGGCCTGAAAGTAAGTGAGTAGTCACCAAACCTGGCTCTGAGAGCAGCAGGCCCCTCTCCTGTCACTCATTTGGCATCTCCATCTATTTGCTTTCTTTATACCAGTCAAATGTCCTATGTTCTATTCTCTTAATATACCTTTCTCTGAGTACTTCTACTGAGTCTTGTGCACCAAACTTTATTCCCAAGCCAACAGTATTCCATATTTATATTCAGAATATTAATTAAGTCAGTGAGTTACCTTTTAGTGCCTAGAATACTCAGATAACCAGAAAAATGAATGCTCACTTCCTAAGTCTGATTTACTCAGTTGTCCCTGTACATTGGAAGCCTGGAGATAGATATATCTAATCTCCACACCTCTGCTTTGTTTTCTTGAATATCCTTCTCCTTCATTTCTGTCTTCCTCCAAGGACCATTCAAATACCATTCCTCGGAGTTCCTTTCATGGCTCAGTGATTAGCAAACCTGACTAGTATCCATGAGGATGTCGGTTTGATCCCTGGCCTCGCTCAGTGGGTTATGGATCTGGTGTTGCCATGAGCTATGGTTGTAAGTCTCAGATGCAGCTGAGATCCTGTGTTGCTATGGCTGTGGCATAAAGCAGTGTCTGCAGCTCTGATTCAACCCTTAGCCTGGGAACCTCCATATGCTGCAGGTGTGTTTCTAAAAAGACGAAAAAATAAAATAAAAATTCAATTACCATTCTTTTTTGAAGCCTTCTCACTCTCTCTGGACCCCAACTGGATGTTAGAACTCTAATCTTTGCATTCTGATAGCACTGAATTTTTTTTTTTTTTTTTTTTTTTTTTTTTTTTTTGTCTTTTTAGGGCCATACCCGCAGCATATGGAGGTTCCCAGGCTAGAGGTCTATTCAGAGCTGTAGCTGCCGGCCCACACCACAGTCACTGAAACACCAGATCTGAGCCGCGTCTGTGACCTACACCACAGTTCACGGCAACGCCGGATCCTTAACCCATTGATTGAACCTGATACCTCATAATTCCTAGTTGGACTTGTTTTTCCTGCGCCATGACGGGAACTCTGATAGCACTGAATTTTTATTTTTCTCATAGGGAGGGGTTTTTTTTTGTTTGTTTTTTGTTTTTTTGGCATTTCTTGGGCCTCTCCCTCGGCATATGGAGGTTCCCAGGCTAGGGTCTGGGTCGGATCAGAGCCATAGCTGCTGGCCTATGCCAGAGCCACAGCAATGCAGGATCGGAGCCGCATCTGCAACCTACACCACAGCTCACGGCAATGCCAGATCCATAACCCACTTAGTGAGGTCAGGGATCGAACCCGCAACCTCATGGTTCCTAGTCAGATTCATTAACCACTGAGCCACGATGAGGAACTCCAGGGAGTTTTTATGATATTTCACTCTATGTCATAATTATTTGTATATAATGTGTATTTCTTCTAATAATGATGATGGAGATAGCAGCTATCATATGTTGCGACCTTTCTGTTTGTCAACCCCTGGGCTAAACACTTTACATGTCACAATAACTCTATGAGTTAAATATTATTATCCCTTCTCTACAAATGAGGAAATTGAGGCTAAAGGTGGATTAAGGTCATAGACCTAAATTTAGTAAAGTTGGGATTCGAAACCAAATCTGTTCAACTCCAGAACTAATGTTTTTAATCACTCCTCTGTTACTGAGCCATGAACTTTTTAAGGTTGGGTGTTGAAGGCGAATGGTAGAAACTCACATTTATCTAATCTCTGCCTGACACTTTACCAGGAGATTTCAGGTACATTATTTATGATATGAGGTAATGTTATCATTTCCACTTTACAGATTATAGTTCACTATAAACGAAATTAAAAATACGAGGAGTTGGAGTTCCCGTGGTGGCACAGTGGTTAACGAATCCGACTAGGAACCATGAGGTTGCGGGTTCGGTCCCTGCCCTTGCTCAGTGGGTTAACGATCCAGCGTTGCCGTGAGCTGTGGTGTAGGTTGCAAACGCGGCTCGGATCCCACGTTGCTGTGGCTCTGGCATAGGCCGGCGGCTACAGCTCTGATTCGACCCCTAGCCTAGGAACCTCCATATGCCGAGGGAGCGGCCCAAGAAATAATAAAAAGACCAAAAAAAAAAAAAAAAAAAAAAAAAAAAACGAGGAGTAGACTTTGAGGAAATGTCTGTAGTACTTGTAACCAGGGAAGGATTGAGGACCAGAATATAATCAATAAGAAGAGGTAAATTTCTTAATTTAAAAAATGAGCAAAAGACATGAACAGGAAGCTTAATGAAGGAGAAACCTACAATAGCTAAAAACACATGAAATGATACTAAACCTCTTTAATAATTAAGGAAATGTAAGTTGAAACAGTGAGTTACCATTTTCTACCCATAGCATTGGCAAAAATAAGATGCCTGACATCTAGTGTTGGTAAAAGAGAATGCTCCTCCAGTGTTGGGTGCAAAAGAAAATGTTGTACTAATTTCAAGAGCAAAGATTATCATACCCTGTGACTAGTTATTCCACTTCTAGAGAAATTTTCCCAAGAGGCATTTTCAATGCCAATATTATTTGAGGAATAGATAAATTGTGGTAGTTTCATAAAGTTGAAAATCATAGGGAGTTAAAACAAATGATCTGCCAGACATTTGTGAGGTGAGATTTCTTCTGTGATTGAAATATTGCAAACTTTAAAAGATGAAACAAAACTCAGATTTTAGACCATGTTTTATATATTGTAACACTTAATAATTGTTTATTGAATTAAACTTTATGTGCGCAACGTTAATAGCAGTCACAGTGCACTGAATGCTTACTTATTTTCAGGTGCTGTATGTGCTTCACGCTCTTCTTCCTTTCCCCACAACAACCCCACAGTGCAGGCATTGTTAAACCCCCTTATAAATGAGGAAAATGAGGCTCAGGGAGGTGGCGTGTCAAGTATTCTTTCTTGATATTATTTATGCTGATTCTCAGAAATCCACTAAGTATTACTTTTTTATCTTGGAAGCATTACTGCTCCATATCTTATAATCAGGACATAACTTGATCTCTCAGAAGAGTCTAGTTTAAAATTAAAAAAAGTTAAATTCAAGTATTGTAAATGTTATATTCTCAAAGACTTTCATATTTACTAAGCCATCTGATAACTTTATTTTTAGACCCTTGGAAGGATCACTGCCTTGTTGGGAATGTGAGTAGACCATAAATAAGTCCAATTTCATTTAAAAGGGACTTTAAAATTTTACTCTACAGTTTTTAAGTCTAGATGTATACAAAAAAAGTTGAAGGAGGAACTTATTTCTAAAAAAGAAACAAGTGAAAAGGTGTGCTAAAACAGCATCTTTCGGAGTTCCTGTCATGGCACAGTGGTTAACAAATCCGACTAGGAACCATGAGGTTGCAGGTTCGGTCCCTGCCCTTGCTCAGTGGGTTAAAGGATCCGGCGTTGCCGTGAGCTGTGGTGTAGTTTGCAGACACGGCTCGGATCCCGCGTTGCTGTGGCTCTGGCGTAGGCCGGCGGCTACAGCTCCGATTTGACCCCTAGCCTGGGAACCTCCATATGCCGCAGAAGCGGCCCAAAGAAATAGCAAAAACAAACAAACAAAAAAAACCATAAAAAAACAGCATCTTTCTTACAGAGAGACATGTTCTTTATCACAGGGTTCAAGGTGCTTTGCAGTGGTCTGCCTGTTGCCAACTTCATGTTCCAGCAAAGCTGTTTTCTATCCAGTGCCCTTCCTATCTTATTCTTGCCTCTGAGCCTTTATACAGGCCATTTTCTCTAAGTAAAATGTTTTTCTCAACTTCATAGGACTCCTTTGTCAGGCTGTCACTGTTAATGCCTCATTTGCAGTAGTTCCTAAAACAACTTCCAGATGGGCTATATTGGAGGACTTGGGAAATTTTAGGAGAGATGAAGATATCCTTGGATACCTGTTGTCTAGGTGGAAATTACACATACAAGGCAGGCACATCTTTCAGAGACCCTTGATCACAACCTAGAAGTACACATAATTAATGAGGCACGAAGAAGGGAGTTTTTTATTCTTTTTTTTTAATTGAAGTATAGTTGATTTATAGTATTGTGTTGGTTTCAGGTGAACAGCATAGTAATTCAATATTTTTGTAGAGTATACTCCATTACTTTTTTTCTTTTTCTTTTTTTTTTTTTTTTTTGCTTTTTGGGGCCACACCTTCAACATATGGAAGTTCCTAGGCTAGGGGTCAAATCATAGCTGCAGCTGCCAGTCTACACTATAGCCACAGCAACATGGGATCTGAACTGTGTCTGTGACCTACACCACAGCTCACAGCAATGCCGGATCCTTAACCCACTGAGCAAGTCAAGGGATTGAACCTACGTCCTCATAGATACTAACCAGGTTTGTAACCCACTGAGCCACAATGGGAACTCCCAGGTTATTACAATTGAATGGGTATAATTCCCTGTTCTATACAGTATATCCTTGTTGCTTATCAATTTTATATGTAGTAGTTTGTATCTCTTAATCTCATATCCCTAATTTGTCCCTCCCCTTTCCCTTTCCCCTTTGGTAACCATAAATTTGTTTTCTATATTTGTGAGTCTGTTTCTCTTTTGTATGTACATTCATTCATACTATTTTTTAGATTCCAAATATAAGTGATGTCATACAGTATTTGTCTTTCTTTGTCTGACTTATTTTAGTCCATCCACATTGCTGCAAATGGCAGTATTTCATTCTTTTTTATGGTTGAGTAATATTCCATCGTGGCATATGTGTGTGTGTGTGTATCTCTTCTTCATCCAGTCTTCTGTTGATGGGCATTTGAATTGCTTCCATGTCTTGGCAATTGTAAATAGCGATGCAATGAACATTGGGGTGCATGTATATTTTTGAACTAGTATTTTCATTTTTTCTGGATACATACCCAGGAGAGTAGAATTGCTGGATTGTATAGTAGTTCTATTTTTAGTTTTTTAAGAAACCACCATACTCTTTTCCATAGTGGCTGTACCAGTTTACATTCTAACCAACAGTGTAGGAGGGTACCCTTTTCTCCACATCCTCACCAACATTTGTTGTTTGTATACTTTTTTTTTTTTTTTTAAGGGCTGCACCTGCAGCATGTGGAGGTTCTCAGGCTAGGGGTCCAATCGGGGCTGAAGCCAGTGGCCTACGCCATAGCCACAGCAATACGGAATCTGAGATGCGTTTGCGACCTACACCACAGCTCACAGCAACGCTGGATCCTTAACCCACTGAGCAAGGCCAGGGATCGAACTAGTGTCCTCATGGATACTAGTCAGGTTTGCTAACTGCTGAGACATGATGGTAACTCCTATTTGTTGGCTTTTTAATGATAGCCGTTTGACAGGTATGGGGTGACTCATTGTGGGTTTGATTTGCATTTCTCTAATAGCAATGTTGAGAATCTTTTCATGTGCCCATTAGCCATCCATATGACTGACATCTTTGGAAAAATGTTTATTTAGGTCTTCTGCCCATTTTTTTATTGGGTTCTTTGTTTGAGATTGAGTTACATGAGCTGTTTGTATATTTTGGGCATTAACCCCTTGTCAGTTCCATCATTTGCAAATATTTTTCTCCCATTCAGTAAGTTGTCTTTTCATTTTGTCAATGGTTTCCTTGGCTGTGCTGAAAAAGCTTTTATATTTGATCAGGACGTATTTAGAAGTGGGCTTTTTGTGTCTCTTGTGTATCTGCAGATCTCTCAGCAATTGGACCTACTGATTCCTCCTACCCTACTCTCCCATCTTTCTTCTCTCCAGAACTGGCCTCTTACTTTTTTTTTCCTCCAAATTCACCATCTTTACAAAGCTTAACCTTTGGGGCATTTTTCCAGCCTTCTGCAGCCATTCTGTAGCAAATAGGTGTACTTCAGAACCTTTTGTACCACCAAAACTAATCTATTACTTGCTTACATGGAAAACAGTATGTTTCTATGGAAATAGTACTAGACTGCCAGAGGATCTGGAGTTAGGGCTGGCTCTTCCATTTCATGTATGACCTGAGCAAATCTCTCATACTCCTCCTTACTGGAAGGAAGGCAAGCTCATTATATTTGCCTTGTTGTGCAGTATATTCTGACAGTTTATTTCATACCTAATAGTTATACCTCTTACTCCCCTAACCCTGGGGCTCACAAAATCTGATTGTTGAATTTTCAGTATTGTTGTGAGCTATTTTTTAAAATTATTCAAATATAATATTCCTTATTTCCTGCTCTTTCAATTGTGTTAAAATATATATGATATAAAATTTTTAATTGTAATCATTTTAAGTGAATTTCAGTGACATTAAGTACATTCACATTGTTGTGCAACCATCACCACCATCTGTTTCCAGAACCTTTTCCATTATCTTGAACTGAAACTGCCCCTTCTCCTCTTCCCTGAGCCTGTGGTAACTTATTCTACTTTCTGTCTCTATGAATTTGACTGTCGTATGTAATTCATAAAAGTGGAATCATACAATACTGTCCTTTGTGTTTAGTTTATTTCAATTAGCATAATGTTTTCAAGGTTCATCTATACTGTAACATGTATCAGAATTTCAGTCCTTTTTAAATCTGAGTAATTCTATTATATGTATATGCCACATTTTTAGTCATTTACTTATTGATGGACATTTAGGTTGTTTCACCTGCTAGTGCTCCTGTGAACACTGGTGTTTAAATATTGTTCAGTTCTTTAGGGTATATGCCTAGAGTTGGAATTGCTGGATCCTCTGGTAATTCTATGTTTAACTTTTGAGGGACCACCATACTGTTCTCCACTGCAGCCAAACCATTTTACATTCCTGTTTACAATGTATGAGGGTTTCAGTTTCTCAGCATCCTTGCCAACACTTGTTATTTTCTGGTGCTTTTGTCTTTTTATTTTTTGTTTAATAATAGCCATCCTAGTGGGTATGAACTGGTATCTCATGATGGTATTTTTTGTGGGTTTTTTTTGGCTGCACATGGCATGTGGAAGTTCGCCAGGGATCAAACCCGTGCCACAGCAGTGATCTAGGCCACCGCATTGACAATACCAGATCCTTAACCATCTGAGCCACACGGGAACTCTTCATTACGGTTTTAATCTTTATTTCTCCGGTGATTAGTAATATTAAGCATCCTATCATGTGTTTACTGATCATTTGTACATCTTCTTTGGAGAAATGTCTATTCAAGCCCTTTGCCCATTATTTAAAAGGATTGTTTGCTTTTTTGTGTTGAGTTGTAGGAGTTCTTTATATACTCTGGATATTAATGCCTTGTCAGATATATGACTTGCAAATATTTTCTCCTGTGAGTTTCCTTTTTTGAGCTGGTAAAAAACATGGCAATTATTTAAAAATTATACAAACATAAAATTCAGTTATTTTAAGATTTAAATATTCAAAACTTGTGATTATCTGTGCTCTTGAGTGTATTCACGTCTATTGTAACTGAATGGTAGAAATGCCATACAATGATGTACTACTGTGCCTTTTTCTCAGACTCTGAGTTCAATGACTTCATATTGATAGCATAAAATTTGGTCATGGTTAGAGTTTTTATAGCACTGAAATCATCAAACACTGCAAATCAGGGTGTGATTTATTGTTTTTGTTGATGGTTTAAATTTAAGAAAATAATGGATAAAAAGTTAATAATTTATTGTCTATGGCTATTACATTGTAAATAGCACAAAAATTGAGAATATATTCTTTTAACATTTGAAAACTTAATTTAGCAAAGAAGTCACTCAGATTATTGAGAAATGAGTAAAGGTCCAACATAGGACTTTGCTGTTACAATTTCATCTTATTCACTAAAGGAAAGGAAAATATTAAATCATACATTCATGGTGAACATACATGCAAAGAGCTAGTTGTTAAATATTTACAGACATACCACTGAGGAAGCTCTGTAAGAGCAGGAGCTTTGTCTTGTTCATCACTGTAAACATGGCACCAAGAAAAGTACCTGGCTTGTTGAACAAATGAAGGCACTTAACTTCTCAGTGTCTCAGTTTCTTTTGCACCTGTAAATTAAGGACAGTGTACCTAAGCTGCTGTCACACTGGGGAGAGGGAAGAGCAGAGGTGATAGTAAAGATGAAAGTGCTTTATCGGGAGTTCCTGTTGTGGCTCAGCAGATTAAGAACCCAAAATAGTGTCTGTGAGGATGCAGGTTTGATCCCTAGCCTTGCTGGGCAACTTAAGGATTAAGCATTGCCACAAGCTATGGCACAAGATGCGGCTTGGATCCAGAGTTGCTATGGCTGTGATGCAGGCCGGCGGCTGCAGTCCTGATTTGGCCTTTTGCAACTTGCATATGCTGCAGATGAGGCCCTAAAAAGAATGAATGAATGAATAGAAAGTGCTTTATAAACAAGCATGACAGATGTAAAGTAATCTTATTAAGACAAGATATGATAATACATATTGAATATATCGTCCTTTCTTCATATGTTGGTCAAAGAACTCTTTAATGAAATAAGGATTTTAGAAGAAATGATTTGCTTCACACAAAGAAAACATACATTTATTTCTTTAAATACTGGGAAACCTTTTATTTTTCCTGATTCAATTCTAATGCTCTAGAAAATATATTCCTAGTAATGAATGGGTGTATAATCTGCTTACAGTGATAACTTACATTTTAAAAAATTTAGAGAACAGAAAAAATTAAGTAGTAAATGTTTGGTATTAGGCATTCTGCCAAGAATTTTAATGTTTATTTTTTCTTTTCTTCATAAGATGCCAAAGATATTATGAGTAGCCTTTCTGATTATAAACACTCTTCTTTTAATGCCTTTAAAGTGGCATAGATTCCCTTGTCCAGGGCATCCTAGATGGTGGACACTCTTCTTTTAATGCCTTTAAAGTGGCATAGATTCCCTTGTCCAGGGCATCCTAGATGGTGGTGTTTGATCATCATCAGTAAGTGTTTAGTAGATGATCACTTTGTGCACTCACTGTGCTAGTAAGAATGTCAACATTACAATTTACAAAGTTGGGTGAAATGCAGCCTGTTGGAGAAGAAAAATAGGTGAGTGTAGAGGCATTAGAAATATATATTCATACCAACTATTAGCCATCTCTCTGCCTCTTAACAGTCTGTCTTACTCCACCAAAAGTTATGTCCCTCGAATAAATTGTGTGTGTCAGGAGGTCCAAAACATGGGGAACAAAAGGAGTGCTGGCTTGCAACTTATAGGGCAAAAGGCTCTTTTGAACTACATGAGAAAAAAAGAATAGAAAAGGAAAGGATTAGGGCTGTGGAAGCCAGGGCCTTCTCCTCCTACCCTGTATACTTGGTCTCACCCCTTAAGGTCAGACTAGAATTTTAAGGGTACAGTCACTGGCTGGTGCCTGTGGACTTGGTATTAAACAAGCATATAGTTTGAGAAGTTAATGGCAGGATACTTTTAGTGATTATGCCCCAAAGTGGTATTCTTTCTTTCAAGGCTTCATATGCATAGACTGCTGTTAGATTTTCCTGCTGAGGATTAATTACCCACAGGCCTAACCTTAATCAAATTGTTCCCCGTCATAGACAGTCATTAAGAGTGACTCCACACTACGCTACTCCACACTGCGCAGCTCGGATCCTGCGTTGCTGTGGCTGTCATGTAGGCAGGCAGCCACAGCTCTGATTTGACCCCTAGCCTGGGAACCTCCATATGCCTCAGGTGCAGCTCTAAAAAGAAAAACAAAACAAAACAAAAAACCAAAAAAACAAAAAAAGGAGTAGCTCCGTAGCTCCACACTTTGTTAAAGGAGTTAGCCCTCTCCCTTTTTAAAATGTAACTCCCACTAAGACAGGGAACAAACAGATCTCTGTTTACTGCTTAACCGTTCCTTTGAGACAGAAATGATATTTTATATTTATATGCCATTTATATTAACTTTTGTGAAAAGTGCCTTTTGAAGTTTATTTCCATTAAGCCTCAAAGTCTAATCCCTTCATCTAAACCACTTTAAATACTTTGATGGCAGCCTGTGCTTTGAACAAATATTTCAAGGAGATAACATTAACCTAAATAATCCTGCTGCTTAATATATTCTCAGATAAAATATTGATTTAAATGCTAATATAGATGTACAACTTTCCATTTTTTTTTACTGCTCTTTGCTACACAAAAATGGATGAACATTTAGCCTTTCCTAGACAGCAGGACTCGTTCTGTAGACTGCAGCAGGATTTGAGAGCCATATTAATTTCGCAAGAGCTTCAGGCTATTAGATCAATGATTTGCCAGAATCAGCACTCGATATATGTGCTGATTGATTTATGATCCATACTGACTAATATACAAAATAAGTCCTCAGACACAGTCATGGTAACACAAGAGTCAAATCTGAAAGGCCTTACCAGTTTATAGAATACTTGCAAATACATGATCTCATTTGATCCTCCCAAAAGTCCTGTGAGGTTGGCACAGCGTGTATTAATTACATCATCCCTTTTTATCCGAGGCCACACCCCATTTCTAAATAATGGGGCTACACTAAAACCCAAACCATCACATTCCAGGGCCTGTGCAGTTTCCACAGTCCCATGCTATGTCCTATCACCCATTTCAGGGTATGATGAAGAAATAACATTATTTGCATGTAAAAATGTATACTGCATTCTAAGGACTGTGATGGTTTGTTTCTTGGTAAAACACATCAGTGGCATAATAAATTCCTGTTACATTTGGCTTGGTACTTGTTGGTCTAAGTGCTCTAAGCAGTTTTAGTGCTTTCCCCTCTCTGACCAGATCTGCCACGTTTGTCACCACTCTGGATTTGCAGATGTTGCTGTTTAATGAGATTGCTCCGTAGAGGATGAGAGAATGGGGAGGAATGCTAACATAGCTGATGAGCAGCTTGGTTTTGAGGCAAAAGAGAGCAGTGCTTCTTTAGGGCCTGAGAACTGGTGGGAAACCAAATTGTTAGTCTTTTTCTATTAAAAACTCTCTAGACAGGGAGTTTCTCCATGTCTCATCACTTTCCTAGACCGATTATTGTATTCTAAACCTTATTCTGTGCTCTAGGAAGGGCAACGCACATATATATCAGCCTTTCATTTATTTAAAAGAACAATCCTGCAGTAAAGGAGGAAATGGAAGCCGCTCTGACTTTTGAGTGGCTCTGGGCAAAGGGGAACCATCCCTAAGCACAGGGTTCTTCAATATGACGTAACCTTTTTCATTTCACAAGCATTTTCTCCTTTGTGCTGGCAAACCATGAAAGGAAGCATGGAGACTTGGCAGTCCAACCTTGAAGTTTGTGTCTTAAAAATTATGGCAATTTATGCACCAAGGGTCCAAATGACATTTGTCATTTGGCTGGGCAGAGACATTTCTGAAATTAAAAAGGATGACCTTATTTCACTTAGTGAAATGAGATGAACCCTTTAATGGAACCCATTTTGAATAGTTGTTCATAGGGCAGCATTGTCAAAAAAAGAGATGTATTTTATATTCTTCCTTATCATCAGAAGAAAATGCACTCCTAAAATAGTCTCAGTAAGACTTGCTTGGTACTCACTGAGAACCTCACAGTATCCTTTTAAAATTCCTATCCCTAGGTGGTGATTTAGCACAGATTTTTTTCTTTTGAGGTAAAGATAGTGGTCGTAGCACAAGTGAAGATAGTACTGTGCTTTTGATTGATACTTCGCAAACAATACCCACCTTCTTTTCCTCTTGCTCCTTAATCCTTAAGAAGACCTATAGTTTGCAAAGTTGAACATGTTTTTAATCATGATGTGTATAACATGTAATCAGCAGCTTATTAGGAGCCCAGTGTATTTGTTTAGTCAACACTTAATGTCATCCTTGTATATCACAGGCACTGTTAATTTATTTAATCCTCCTACCAACCCTTGAGGTGGGGACTCTTATCCCCATTTTACTGGGATACAGAAAGGTTAATTACCTCATCTGACATCACATAAGCTAATAAGAAATTCTAGCTCCAGCGGCCCGTTACTCTCTAGTGCTTTAGCCTTAGATGGGCCACCACAGGAAGACTCCTTTCCTCAGTGTTGGCCCTGCATAGGATTTTCCCCCCATCACAAATGCAGACTCTTTGCTCCCTAGACCCCCTCCCCACTCCAGTCTCTGTCCTCACCTACTTCAGTCACACTAATTTTGAACATGTAGTGACAGGATGTGCTAGACCAGCCCTAATGATAGTCTTGTTGCCTGAGTTCCAGACTCTCCCATTACTCTCCTATCTTCATCCCCTTCCTTTCATCCCTCTTTCTTTATAAGACTTACCCAGTGGAAGTGAGAAAATGTCCATGATAGCTGGTACTTCAGTTGGCTTTTCTCTCAGAACTGAGGGAGAAATTCCCATTCAGCCACCAAAGTCAGAGGATGAACCATTAGAAGTGGTCGTTCCTGGTGACTAAGCTGGGACTCAGAACATGTTTTCCAGGAGAATCATTTTTATATATGACGGTTGGTTTTTATGAGTTATTTACTTTCCCAACAACATAGGCCTATACTTCATTTATTTGTTGATTGATTAGAGCATTTGTTTAGCACGCTTTTAAAGAACAGCACATGCCACATAGTACAAGAGGCACTAAGGACACACATCGCCACCATTGGATTAAGTCCATGGCTGGTCTATAGAAACTAACCATTATTTATAGCATTGAATCTATGAGAAAAGAAGCACCGATTAACTCTGAGAATATACCTTTTTCATAATTTAGGTATTGCCAGTAACAATGGTCTTAACTTCAGGTATTTGAGAAAATTTTTAAAGTCAGAAATACAAACTGCAAAATGTTGACTTTCTAAAATCAATGTGTGTTTTCATTTGAGAATGAACTTTTTTTAAAAATGTAGCTTTCTGGTAACCAATAGTGTTTGAGATAAACCCAAAAGATTATCATGTTAAATCTGGATTAATTTATATACCTGCAAGTGGACATCCTGTTAATTGAGATCAGTGAATGACACTAGTGGCAAACATTCCTCCAACACTTCTCCACATCATATCTTTTCAGTGCATATATTTGGGAAGTTGGTCACTGAATCCGAAAGAGGCATGCATATCTGTGTTACTTTTCTTTCATCTGTAAATAGAATGGTTAGGCTATTTAATTTGGTCAGGAAACTTTATCATTTAATGCTGTTTTTGTTACAGACATGAAATGGCTAAATACTCTAAGTTCTAAGATGGTTTCTCACTAAGTGTAATTAATTAGAGTGTGTAGCTTTGCAAAACCTAGAGGTGTCAAAAGAATGATGCTATCTGGAGTCTTTAGGGAGATTTAGAGTCTCTGCAGTACCCAGGAGTATATATTTCGGAAGTATGCACTCACATGATCATTTATTCATTGGTGCACATATACATATGTTTTGTACTCTGATATCTACCTGCCCCACTTCTGTCCCAGCTTCCCTCATGTTCCCTAGTATGTAAAGCCTCAAGATTCAGATCTGTTGGTTCATTAGGAGCAAGTCCAGTCTGGAATGAGCTTTTTGCTTCCAGTCCTAGATGGCATTCAAAGAAGCATTTCATCTTCTGGAGCCCTGCATGAGCATCAGACTTCATTCTGCCTATCTGACTCCAACATGTGAGGGCAATCTCCCCACCACATCTTTCTTTCCACCTCCAGATAGTCTTGCATGGACTTCCCAACAATAGCCACCAAACACCAAGAACTGCTGCCATGCTCAAGTCTTGACAGGCCCCGTCCTGCCATAACCAATTTCATCCTCCCCATCACTTATCTTTCACATTCAGGAAGCTGGTCATAAGTGACCCCAGTACCTGCACAGGCATATCTGCTTTAGCATGTTCACCCATCCTCTGGACCACCTTCTCTCTCTCTCTCTCTCTCTCTCTCTCTCTCTTTCTCTGTGTGTGTGTGTGTGTGTGTGTGTGTGTGTGTGTGTGTGTGTGTGTGTGTATCTGTCTGTCTGTCTCACTCTCCCTCCCTTCCCATGGCTTTTCAAAAGCATCTCTATCCCACCTCTATTTTGGATCTCTACCTCTTCCTCATTTTCTGTTTCACTTACAGACATTACCAGACCATCTAGCACTAGTTGGGTGTTGCTCCTTTATTTTCTCATCACTGTCAGCCTTGACTCTTCTAATGAGACTGTAAACTCCTGTGAGGCCAGAAAAAATTTCAGATGCTTCTTCTGTATTATTTATTGTCTCTCTCACTAATAAATACTTATTTCAATAAGTAACCCTTGATAATATCCAGCTACATATTAAAGAGTGATACAATTTAATGAGCCCTCAATATATATTAGGCACCATGTCCATTATCCCACTTAGTCCTCATATCAACTCTGTGAAATGAGAACTATTATAATTTTTTTCAGTTGGCACTCATTGAAATTACACTGCTAGTAAGTGGTAGGGGTGCAAGGATTTAGACCTAAACCTTTTCAACCCAAGCCCATGAAAATAAACAATTACATTTCATTCGTCTTCAGTATATCTTTGCCTGGGGAATAAAATCTAGATAAGCAATAACCTTCTAGGAGCCTGGGGACTCCTAAAGGAATTCATTCATTCATTTTGTCAATATTTGTCAGTATCTATTGAATCCTTAATAGGAAGAAGCTTTAGAAACTTGCACACAGCAGTGAGAGGACAAATGGCGAGTTCAGGAAGGAAAAAGGAAGCAAGAAGTAAAGACAGATGGATGCTCACAAATATGAATTGAATGACCCAATTCTAGAACCCTTGCACTTGAAACCTAATTTGTGATCCTACCACGCGTCTAGTGAAACTGCTCCTTGAAGCCTCACCAGCATTTCCTTAACTCTCATCCTCTGGTCTCTGTGGCACTTTCCATCCATTCCTGTGTGACCTCCCATTCTTTCTTGAGCCTCTTTCCTCCTCTGTTTCCTGGGACAGTCTGCCAATTCTCAGATTATTTCTCCAACGACTGCCCTTTTGGTTTCATTGTCTGGCTCTTTTTCTCATGCAGGCATTCCCTAAGGTTATGCCCTTGATCCTCTTTTCTCTTCCTCCTAACTTTCTCCCTTGTTGATCTCATCCATTTTCATGGTGTCAGCACCCATTTATATGCAGAATGCTCTCTCCTCTATAGCTTTACCAATCCAGCCCTCTCCCCAGGGCTTTAGTCTCACATTTCCAACAGCCTGTCAGGTAGCTTCACTAGCACTTCAGTGTGTCCAAAACCACATATCATCTGTTTCTCTCAAGTCTTTTTTTCTCCTGGGGACCCTACTTTTGACTGACATCAGCATTCTCCTTGTCAGCTTTTACTCATCTCTCTTGCTGAGTTCCATGTCAGTAGCCTGGACCTGGTGATTTTTTTTTCTTTTTTGGCTTTTGGCTTTCGGCTTTTGGCTTTTTAGGGCTACACCCGTGACATATAGAGATTCACAGGCTAGGGGTCCAGTCGGAGCTCAGCTGCCAGCCTACACCACAGCCAGAGCATCTCAGGATCTGAGCTGCATCTGCCACCTATACCACAGTTCATGGCAATGCTGGATCCTTAACCCACTGAGCAAGGCCAGAGATCAAACCCGCATCCTCATGGTTCCTAGTCAGATTTGTTTCCACCCTGCCACAATGGGAACTCCTGGACCTGTTGATTTTATGTCCTAAGTATCTGTTGCCTCTGTGTTTCAATTTCCATTCCCACAAACTTCCTTACTGCCTAATTAATCTCTCCAGAGAATAGTTCTGATCATTTCTAATTTTCTAATCAGGGATGGATTGAGGGTTTGGGATTGGCATATGCACACTGAGGTATATGGGATGATTGGCCAACAGGGACCTGCTGTATAGCACAGAGAACTCTATCCGGTATTTTGTGATAATCTATGTGGGAAAAGAATCTGAGAGAAAATGGATGTGTGTATAACTGAATCACTTCATTTTACAGCAGAAATTATCACAACCTTGTAAATCAACTAGACTTCAATAAGACTTTAAAAAATGGAAAAAAATTCTCTATTCAAAACTTGACAGGATGTCAAGTGTTAGAAAGAAAGAAAGAAAGAAAGAAAGAAAGAGAGAGAGAGAAAGAGAGAGAGAAAAGAGAAGAGGCCTCCTTAGCTGGGCACCCAAGGCCCTAACCTTCACTCCTTCCTTCCCTGGTCCATTAAGCACAACCAACAGATCCCACCATCACTAGCCAAATACTCTCACTACCTCTTCTAAACACATGTGTCTGTATCTCTCTCATTTGCATTGCTGTTATTAGCACTTATGTTTATCTCCACTGTAGAGAACATGGGCTCTCATCTTGTTCACTTAGTATCCCCACTGTACCTAGCACTGTGCTTTAAATGCCCAGTAGGTACTCATGGAAATACTGAGTAATGTAGTGTGACCTTGACTATACCTGCCCCCAGTTACTGGTCTTTTGCTCAGCATGAAGGATAAGTGGAAGATTTCTCCATTGTATGTGTGTTTGGTGCACCGCTCTTTTGTCTCTTTCTTGGTGCACTTCTCTTTTGTCTCTTTCTTTCCCTCTGTCAGGAACATGGTTTGTGGGGTCTGATTTAGGGAGGTTCTTACATGGCTTCATCTTTGAGCTTAGCCATCACTGTGGCCTTATGGAGCCTCTGGTTGTGATTTTGCTGGGCAACTATGTTCTGTAGCCACTTTGGTCTTATTCTGTGAATAAAGTAGGGACAGAAGGCAATTTGCTGCTTCTCTGGAGTATTTTGGGTAATACCTAGTCAAGCTGTCCATGGCAGAAATTTCCCTCAGCAGAACAGATGCAGCCAGTTCCACAGATTGACTCTGTCCTCAACCATAGCCTGATCAATCTTAGTGGGTAATTTTCTTATAAATAGAAATGAATCCTTGTGGTCAACATGGTGCATAAATTGCATAATAAATATTTCAAAATCCCTTTGAAGTTCAGGGTACACTGTTAGAGGAGTAGCCTCTGTGCCCTGACTAATATATTCAGGTTCAAAAAGATACATCATAAATCCAAAATGTTTATTCCTGGACAGGGTTCTTATTTGAATTTCTGCCTTCCCTCCTACCCTGATGAACAACTTAGAAAGGAACATAAAGGTATTACTACAGTTTCCCCTTAAACCTGGGACCTCGGGCAAGTTCTCACAGCTTGTACTCTGGGCCGCTCCTCTTAGTATCCAGAAATACACAAAAGTCCTAAAGCCCCTGGGAGCCCATTGCCTCAAAAAATTCCCTAACTTTATTTTTTAAATTTATTTTTTATTGAAGTATAGTTGATTTACAATATGCCAATTTTAGTTATACAGCACATTGACCTAGTCGGACATATGTATAAATTCCCTTTCTTATATTATCTTCCATCATGATCTGTCTCAAGAGATTGGATATAGTTCCCTGTTCTATACAGTAGGACCCCATTGCTTATCCACTCTAAATGTAATAGTTTGCATCTACTAACCCCAAACTCCTAGTCCATCCCACTCCTTCCCCCCTCCCCCTTGGCAACCACAAATCTGTTCTCTATGTCTGTGAGTCTGTTTCTGTTTTGTAGATAGGTTCATTTGTGCATATTTTAGATTCCACATATAAGTGATATCCTATGGTATTTGTCTTTCTCTTTCAGATTGACTTCACTTAGTATGAGAGTCTTTATTCCATCTGTGTTGCACCAAATGGCATTATTTTGTTCTTTTTTATGACTGAGTAGTACTCCATTGCATATATGTAACACATCTTCTTTATCCATTCATCTGTTGATAGACGTTTAGGTTGTTTCCACATCTTGACTATTTTGAATAGGGAGCAATGAACATAAGGGTGCATATATCTTTTTGAATGAATCTTTTGTCTGAATATATACCCAGAAGTGGGATTGCTGAATCATATGGTTGTTCTATTCTTAGTTTTCTGAGGAACTTCCATACATTCTCTCTAGAGGTTGTACTAATTTACATTCCCCCAAACTCCTTAACTTTGAAAAAGCTAGAGGAAGACAAAAGTCTTTCTCATCTCTAAGATTTCTTTTCCACTCCTACAAAGTTTTCTCCACTCAAATCTAGTGATAACTTCAAGGAGTGGTTCTTACTCTCTGAATCACTACCATTCAGATGTCCTTGGTGTGCCGCTGTGGTCCATCTCCTTAGAAAGCCGGAGAAAGGGGAGGAGGGTGAGCTGAGGCAGCAGTGATTCATTCATTCGTTCTTTACTCATTCACCTATTTTTATTTGTTCAGCAAATATTATTTACAGTTTGGTAGGCAGTGAGATTTGACAATAGGAAAGACATGGTTCCTGTTGTCGGAAACTTAATGAAGGAGTTCCACTAAATAGTCAAATGCCATGTTTCTTAATTTTTTTAGGTCAGAGACTCTTCTACTTCCACTTCCACCACTTCTACTTCCACGTCTGCTTCCACCACTGAAAATACATACAAGATTTTGAATGCAGAAACCATTGGTTTACTCTCTTAACAATGCCTGGCCTTGTAGGTGCTAGGAAATGCAGTGTGTTAGGATGTTAATCTCCATTTTGATCAGCAGACAGCAATCTGGAAGGTTTTTAAATAGTGCTCCCAAAATGGGCAAATTTGTCAAATGTGTACATTAACTGCAAATGAAATTCTAGGCTCTCACTATTATAGAAGTTAAAAGCAGAAGCTTCATATATAGACACCCACAGGTTATACAAAGGTATACAGTTTTCTCTGGAAATTTTATTTGATATTTATTTGAAGCACTTTGGCTCACTGGTATGGCATGTTACTAAATTTCTGGTAAGGACACTGTCTTTCTTGGGAGAGTGTTAGTCTGAAGTGTGAATGAGAGCCATTGGCCCAAACTGCTATCATAGGTCATAGATCAAATTATGGTTTATAGAAACTCTTCAATGAGACTACATTGCCAAAGTAGGAGATGAAGTAGTTTTTGAGGCTAGAGCCTTAATAATTTATTCATTCAACATCACCAAATAATTTTTGAGTGCCTGCTGCATGCCAGGCACCATTCTGGACACGTGGAATACATCTGCTAATAAAACAGACAAATATTTATGTCCTCGTAGAGCCTAAATTCTGGCAGAGAGACAGAGACAGGGGTGGAGGAGAAGCAAAAAATAATTAATGTTATAAATGAGTAAATTATATGGTATGTAAGAAGGTGATTAGTGTTACAGAAGAAAACTTAGAGCAGCATAAGGAGGATAGACTGCGGGGGAATGGGGTGTAGTCTCAAATCCAGGAATCAGCGTGGATGTCATTGAGAAAGTAAGATTGAGCACTTAAGGGGAAGGAAGGAATTGGTTTTTGCAGAGAAATTGGAGCAAAGGGCTTAAATGGCAATGTGGCTAGAGTGTTTGATAAACTGCAAGGGGTCTAGTGTGGCTGGAGTATGGTGATGGAGACAGAAGAGATGAAGTCAGAAAGGTATACAGAACAGGCCGTGTAGGGCCATTTTAAGCCACTGACTTTGGGAGTTCTGGTTGTGGCTCAGAGGTAACAAACCTTTCTGGTATCTATGAGGATGCAGGTTCAATCCCTGGCCGTGCTCAGTGGGTTAAGGATCCAGCATCTGTGGATAGCAGATGTTGCTCAGATTCAGCATTGCTGTGGTGTAGGCTGGCAGCTGTAGCTCCAATTAGATTCTAGCCCAGGAACTTCCATATGCTGCAGGTGCAGCCCTTAAAAAACAACAAAAAAAGAATATATCAAGCCATTGACTTTGGCTTTTACTCTGAGTGAACCGGAATCCATTGCAAGTGTTTTAGCAGAAGATTGACTCACATTTTAAAAGGACAACTCTGGATCCTGGTTTGACAAAAGACTGATTAAGAGGCAAGGAGACAAGTTGGGAAAGATCTGAACCCAAGACAGTGTTGGTAGTTTGGATCAGCATGGTAGCATTGAAAGTAACAGGAAGTGATTCTGAATGTATTTTGAAGGCAGAAATGACAGGGTTTTCTGACAGGGCATGAGAGAGAGCGAGAAAGAGAGAGAGTCAAGGATAAATCCAGGTTTTTGTCCTGAGCAACTAGAAGGATGGAGTTGCTATCAGCTGAAATGGAAAAGGCCGTGGGTGGAGCCCATTTGGAATGAAAGATCAAGAGTTTAGTTTCCCAGTGTTGTATGACTTGGGAATTCTCAAACTACTTTTGGTGCTTTCTGGGAATAAGCACCTAAGTAAAAGTGAGAATAATAGGACCCAGGTCACTGTCAGGAAAGGAAAGTATGGAAAAAGGAAAGACTGGAATGAACTTTGTGATGTTGGATTAAGATTAGAATTAGAGATATTGGTGTGCAACTCATGGTTTTGAACATACAGATAAATAGGTATAGAAATTGATACAAATACGCACTTTAAAATATCTTTTTTTTTCTTTTTTTTTTTTCTTGCTTTTTAGGGCTGCACCCAAGGCATGTTAAAGCTCCCAGGCTAGGGGTCGAATCGGAGCTGCAGCTGCCAACTTATGCCACAGCCATAGCAATGCCAGAGCTGAGCTGAGTCTGCTATCTACACTGCAGTTCATGGCAATGCTGGATTCTTAACCCACTGAGTGAGGCCAGGGATCAAACCCACATCCTCATGGATACTAGTCAGGTTCATAACCATTGAGCCTCAATGGGAGCTCCTCAAATATATTTTCTTAACCCCCTTACTGAAAAGGCTGGAAAGGAATGAAATCCACTGACAGTGAACACATAGCACCCAGATGTAGGCTTTTAAAATATATTCTCCAGTAAAGAAATCAGGGGACCTGGAGAAATTCCTCATTCCAGGCTGGGCCAGAGAAAGGATAAGGTCAGCCTGGGACATCTTATTGTGCCAGAAAGTAAGCAGATACTGACATAGTGATAAGGGCAAGTCCAAAAGGCATGCGGGCCAACTTCAAAGGATTCCATTGGCCAATTCTGGGACTATGTTAGCATCAAAATCAATAGTGATAGTAAATAGATTATCACTCATAGAATAAAATGAGGTCCATGAATCCATACTGACTTAACAAATAAGTGAATAAATAAATTAATGGGAGAGAAAGAAAGCTTTTGCTTATAGTATAATACCTGATGATAAATGAGTAAGGAATGATAAAGTTAGAAAAATCAGCACTTGACAAGTATCAAGGTAATAATTGATTTATATGAGAATTATCAGTGAACCCTATACTAATGGATGAAAATTTGATGAGGAAGATGTATTCATAGTCTCAGAGTACTTATTACAGAGGAAAATAGTAACTTCATAGTAGAGAAACCTGGCAGCTATCATCTTAAGCAAAGTTAATATCACCAGTAGTGGGACAAGCTAACATCATGACCTCCTTACATGATACACAGAGAAGAATGTAACATCACTTTTGTAGAATTCTTGCTAAAAATGCACAGCCTCAGTCTGCTCATGAGTAAACCTCAGACAAACCCAAATTAAGAGCATCTTAATGGATATAGAATTTGTTTTGCAAGATGAAAACAGTTCCATAAAAACTTGTTGCACAACAATGTGAATATACATAACACTACCGAAGTATATACTTAAAAATGGTTAAGATGGTAAATTTTATGATGTGTGTATTTTACCACAATTTTAAAAAAAATCTTCAAAGAATTCAGGAACATTCCATAACCTATCTTCAATAAGTCCTGAAAGACAAAGACAGGCTGTGAAAGTATCACAGATAAAGGAAGACTAAAGAGACTTGACAACTAAATACAACTTGTGATTCTGAATTTAACCCTGGATAAAGAGGGAAAAAAGATAGCTCGCTAGATAGCTAGACAGGTGGATAGATGGTAAAATATTGGGACAACTGGCTTACAAGTGAATAAGGCCTGTAGATTAGATAGTAATATCATATCAGTGTTACCTTCCTGATTTGGATAATTACATTGTGCTTAAAGAATGTTCTTGTTCTTAGGAAACATCACAAGTATTGGGGAAATAATGGACCAACATGTCTACAACTTATTCTCAAATGGCTCAGAAAATAACTAACAATAACACACACACACACACACACACACACACACACACACACAGAAAGAATGCTTAAATAAATATGGAGAAATGTTAATAATTAGGGAATCTGGGTGAAGGGAATGCAGGAGTTCTTAGTATATTCTTGCAAATTTTCTGTAAATATGAAATTATTTCAAAACAAAAATTTACAAAAAGGAATTCAGTGTTGGACTGGTGGAGTTTGAGATATCTGGTAGACATCTGAATGGAGATGTCCCTCAGGCAGTACTGTATTCTGGAGTTTAAGATAAAAGTTCGGGCTGAAGATAAAACATTGTGAGGTCTTCATTATAAATGGAGTTTAAGGCTGTGAAAATTGATAAGATACCAAGGTAGTAAATTAAGGTAGAATAGAGCCAAGGACGGAGTCCTGGAACAATTAAATATCTAATTTATATTTCCCTTAATAATGCTCTCTTCTTGACTTTTAGTCACTTGCCTAAAATGGAGACCTTGGGATTTATTTAAAAGCCAGCTGTGAATAGAGAAGAAACACTGTTAGCAGCTCAGGATTGGAGTTGCTGTTTCCTACCTTCAGCATTTGATGACCCCAGCTCATTCTTACCCCAGACATTTTGGTGCCTGATTGCCAGCAGGTTGTCCACAGAAATTATCTGTGTTCTAGAAAGTGATGTCATCTTGCGTGGCAGGTGGCAGCTGGGTAGAAATAGGCCTGCCTATCTCACGACAGGGCAGAACTTAGGAGTGCAAACTCTTTCTTTCAAATCACAGGCAAACTTCCTGATACCAAAATCATCCTTCATCTCACAAGCTCCTCTCATTAGTTTCCTGGTAGAAGGCAGCTGTGCTGCCAGGGATAGAAACCCCTGGCTAGCCATAATTAGATCTGAAAGAGCACCCCTTTAGTATGCTCAGCCTTAGTGTCAACCAATGTTAATGGCAGTGGGGTTTTTTTTGTGGGGGGGGGTGGGATTGTACATAAAATGAACGAGCTAGGAAGCCTAACAGACAGCAACCCCACCCTACCCCCAAACTGCTGGATCACCTATGCATTGCCTCTGGTCAGTAGGCTTGTTTGAAACAAATGTCACAGGGAATGTGTGGTGTTGGCAATGACCTTTAACAAGAAACTAGAAATAAAACCTTGGTTCCCTGGTCCAAAGATTTGCCATCAGAAAATCTATGTCTGTCTTTTGATACTTTCACTGTGCCTGGAAATTATTCTGTACTCATCTTCCAGGAAGCAGCTTCTCTCCAACCAACTAATAATAAGCATACCTAAATCTCATAGAGCACTTTGCAATTTATAGGCCCTTGTGTATCCATTATCTCATTTAATCTTGACAACAGAACTACAAAAGAGTCTTAACCCCATTTTGTAGTGAAAGAAACTTAGCTAAGTATCATACCATCAGTAAGCAGCTGTGACTCTTTTCCCTGATGAATTGCTATAGAAAGTATTTGAATTTCCACTTTGAACCAGTTGAGAAAATGTAGTTTTAATAATCACATCATCCAATAAAGTCCCTCTAATGTAATGGAAAATATCTCACATGAAAGATAGAGGAGACAAAATTTTAAAGACCTGCTGGAGGAAAATGGGAAGCCTCAATCTCATGAGACTTGAGGAATGTATCTTTTTTTTTTTTTTTCTGTATCTAATTTTTTTTTTTGTCTTTTGTTTTTTTAGGGCTGTACCCCCGGCATATGGAAGTTCCCAGGCTAGGGGTCAAATAGGAGCTGCAGCTGCTGGCCACCGCCACAGTGACAGCCACACGGGATCCAAGGCGTGTCTGCAACCTACACCACAGCTCATGGCAACACCAGATCCTTAACCCACTGAGTGAGGCCAGGGATTGAACCCGAGTCTTCATGGATATTAGTTGGGTTCATTAACCATTGAGCCACAACAGGAATTCTGAGGAATATATTCTTGTTGTTGTTTGGAAACAACAGAAGTCATGGGGACTGAAATGATTGTTGCTTGTGTTGTCTATGACCATCCTGGTTTTTCTGAAAGAGTAGGGATAGTTTCTCATCATTATAGGCAAGCATCCTCTAAATTATAGGGAGAAAACTATTAATGTTAGACTTCAATATTATAAAGACTTAGCACTGGAAATCAAGTCCAGGGAATATTGTCACTCACTTTGGCAGCAGAGCTACACCAGGAAAACTTGGGGGAGGAAACACAATAGGCAGAGAGACAGTTTCTTGTGTGGAGAAAGACTGGGTTCTGTCAAGAGTTCTGGCATCCTAGGTTGTTGCCAGTAGGCATCCTGGAGGGGATGTGATGAACTACAAGAGAATGTGTTGGTAGGAATATATCCTTTACAGCTTTAATGCAAAATGAGGACTATTAAGTGTGATCCATTCTGCTTTCCTAGAACAGAAATATGTTTTCTTGAGAAATGTCAAGAGTATTCTTTGCATACAGGCTGGGAGAGGAGTGGACAGAGAACAGGACAACAGGAAGCCTGGTTTTAGAGATGTAGAGCAAAGGTGCTATAAAACACACCATTTGGGGTAAAAACCAGATAAAACTTGAGAGGCACCCTTTATCATCATGAGGTTCCTTTTCCTTGGATGCCAGTGGCATTCCTCTTATAAGGTACTTCCCCTGTTTCTCACCCCTTGAAGGTGGGGGCTCAGACCTTCTCTCTTTCCCTGTGCCTGTTATGACCAGAGTATACCCAAGCCATTCTTATTTATGTTGGTGCATTCCAGCAGTGTCTCTCTCACTAACCCCACATTGGAATCATTGGGAGCTTTGAACCAATGTATGTATTATTTTTTGAAAAGCTGTTTACGTGATTCTAATGTGTAGCCAAGGAAGAAAATACTGTTCAAGAGCAGTGATTCTCAAGCTTTGATATGCAAGTGAATCACCTGGGGATCTTGTTAAATGGCAGTTTCTGGTTTCAGTAAGTCCAGGATACAGCCTGAGCTTCTGAATTTTTAACAAGCTCTCAAGTAACACAGAACACTTCAAGTAGCAAAATTCTACAGCAGTAATTCTCAAACTCTGGCCACAGAATGAAAAGATCACCTGGGGAGACTTCTAGAATCCCATTCTCCGTCTAAAGAGCTTGGAAGTTACCATCCTGTCCTGAAAATAAAAGCCTGAACAGACCAAAAATCCAACAACTCTTCTTGGATCCAAAATGCAGGAGAGGATACAGAGCAAATCACTGCCCTCCTCCCTCCTGCCCAAAGATTGGAGAGACAGGTGGGTATAGGGAGTCTCAGCTTAAGAGTGAGTCAGCAGAAACCAAGGGAACAAGTATACTGGTAGAAAAACCTGAACTATAATTGACAAATGGCTGGAGGCTCAGAATGGACAACTAGGAGACCCATACATTGGAGGTCTCCCACAATATTGTGAGATTTGTCCCCAGGAGCTCCTCCAGATTCACACAATAAATAGGGGAGAGAAATTTCCTCATGCTTCCTATAGAGAGACCTCAGGGGGTAGGATTAGGAGTGGGGAGAGGTACTATTTTGAAATACACAAGACAGAGTGCTCTGTTCTTCTTAATAAGACTGACCTTCAGGAGAAATTTGTTAACCAGAGCCTAACCTGCTCAGATATTATCAGAGCCTAACTGACCTGAGGAAAGGAAATACCCAACTCCAGCTCACTCTAGCCACCTAAGGGAGGAGAAAAAAACTGAGAACCACTTCTGAACTTTACCATCTGAAGGCACAGACTCACAAAAAGACTGACTTAATCATAGGACTATAGTGTGCTGCCCTCAGCCAGCCACATACACACCTTACCATCCATTACTGAGGACTTGTTTATGGTAGTTTCCTATAGCCAGTACATCATGTCCAGCTATCAAGAAAAAAAATGACAAGCCACACTAAAAGAAAAAAAGCACAATTTTAAGAGACAGAGCAAGCTTCAAAACCAAGTGTAGTAGGAATATTGGAATTGTCATACAGGGAATTTAAAATATATTTATAATTATTAAGCTAAAGACTCTAATGGATAAAGTAGATACCATGAAAGAACAGGTGGGCAATGTAAACAGAGCGATAGGAATCCTAAGAAAAAAACCAAAAGGAAATACTAGAAATAAAAAATGCTATGACAGAAATGAAGAATGCCTTTGAAGGGTTTCTTAGCAGACTAGACATGGCTAAGGAAAGAATCTCTGAGCTTGAGGATTTCTCAATAGAAACCTCCAAAACTGAAAAGTAGAGAAAAAAAGAAAAGACTGGGGGAAAAAAAAAAAAGAACAGTTTATCCAAGGATTATGAAACAGCTACAAAAGGAGTAACATACCTATAATGGTAATAACAAAGGAGAAGAAAGGAATAGAAGAAGTATTTGAAATGATAATGATTTCTCCCAAATTAATGTCAAATGCCAAAACACAGATCCAGGAAGCTCAGAGAACACCAAGTAATATAAATGCCAAAAAAAAAACCCCTACACTTAAACATATCATTTTCAGATTACAGAAAATCAGGAGTTCCCATCATGGTGCAGTGGAAATGAATCCGACTAGGAACCATGAGGTTGCGGGTTTGATCCCTGGCCTCGCTCAGTGGGTTAAGGATCCTGCATTGCTGTGAGCTGTGGTGTAGGTTGCAGATGTGGCTCAGATCTGGCATTGCTGTGGTGTAGGCTGGCAGCTATAGCTCCAATTAGACCCCTAGCCTGGGAACCTCCGTATACCATGGGTACAGCCCTAAAAAAAAAGGCAAAAAAATTTTTTTCAGAAAATCAAAGATAAACTATTCTGAAAGAAGGCAGAGGAAAAATAACCTCACCTATAGAGGAACAAAGAATTACCCCCCAAAATTATATCAGCTTCTCAGAAATCATGAGAATAAGAAGAGTGGAATGAAATATTTAAGTATTGAGAGGGAGAAAAAACTCTACCAACCTAAAATTCTGTATTTTCTGAAATTTCATTAAAAAGTGAAGGAGAAATAAAGACCTCAGACAAACAAAAATTGAGAGAATGTGTTGCCAGTAGGCCTGCCTTATAAAAATCATTAAAAGTTCTTTAGATAGAAGGAAAATTATATGGGTCAGACGCTTGGATCTACATAAAGAAAGCCCATTTAGGAAGAACTAAATTTCAGTAAAATAAATTAACTGATCTAACAGATCACAGTGTATTTGACTGGGTATACTTATATATAAGTGAAATGAATAACAGCGATGATATGAAAGACAATAGGAGAAATTAAGATTCTTTGCTTTAAGGTACTGCCAATGAAGTGGTATTGTTATTTGAAAGTGGACTTGGATTCATTGAAAATATATAACTGAAAAAAAGAAAAGAAAGAAAATACACTAATGACCCCAGAACAACATGGATTTGAACTTATGTGTGATTTTGTGTCCACTTATATGCAGATTTTCTCAATAGTACATATTATAGTACTACATGATCCACAGCTTGTTAAATCTGCAGATGCAAAATTGTAGATTTAGAGGAGGTGCAGATACAGGGGAACTGTACATAGAGAGCTGATTGTTGTATGTGGGTTTTCAACTGTATGGAGGGTCAGCCCTTCAAAGCCCATGTTGTTCACGGGTCAGCTGTATTTTGCAAACACTAGGGAAGCCACTCAGAAAAGTAAAAACAAAATATAACTGATAGCCTAAGGGGAAAAAATAGATCATACAAAATGTACAGTTAAAACCACAAAAGACAGAAAAAGAGTAGGAATGCAAGAGTAGAAGTACAAATGACGAGCAGTAAGTAGCAAACCGTAACGGTTATGGTAGATATTAATTCAACTATATCACTAATCACTTTGAATGTCAGTGGTCTAAATGCACCAATTATAAGATGGGGCTTGACAGAGTGGATCATAAAACAGCACCCAAATATGTGTTGTCTACAGAAACCCACTTTAAATATAAAGATACATATAAATGAAAAGTAAATGGATAGAGAAAAATATACCATGCAAACTCAAATCAAAAGAGAGCAAGACTTATTGGAGTTCCTGTTGTGGCGCAGTGGTTAATGAATCCGACTAGGAACCATGAGGTTGCGGGTTCGGTCCCTGGCCTTGCTCAGTGGGTTAAAGGATCCGGCGTTGCCATGAGCTGTGGTGTTGGTTGCAGACACGGCTGGGATCCCGCATTGCTGTGGCTGTGGCGTAGGCCGGCGGCTACAGCTCCAATTACACCCCCTAGCCTGGGAACCTCCATATGCCGCGGGAGCAGCCCTAGAAAAGGCAAAAAGACAAAAAAAAAAAAAAAAAGACTTACTAATGATGGCCATTCTGATTGGTGTGAGGTGGTATCTCATGGTAGTTTTGATGTGCATTTCTCTAATAATCAAGGATGTTGAGCATTTTTTCATTTGCTTGTTGGCCATTTGTGCATATTCCTTGGACAAATGTCTGTTCAGGTCTTTTGCCCATTTTTCAATTGAGTTGGGTTTTTTGCTGTTGAGTTGTATAAGTTGCTTGTATATTCTAGAGATTGAGCCCTTGTCAGTTGCATCATTTGAAACTATTTTCTCCCATTCTGTGGGTTGTCTTTTTGTTTTTTGTTTTTGTTTGTTTGTTTGTTTTTGGTTTCCTTTGCTGTGCAAAAGCCTGTTGGTTTGATTAGGTCCCATTGGTTTATTTTTGTTTTTATTTCTGTTGCTTTGGGAGACTGACCTGAGAAAACATTTGTAAGGTTGATATCAGAAAATGTTTTGCCTATGTTCTCTTCCAGGAGTTTGATGGTGTCTTGGCTTATATTTAAGTCTTTAAGCCATTTTGAGTTTATTTTCATGCATGGTGTGAGGGTGTGTTTTAGTGTAATTGATTTGATGTAGCTGTCCAGGTTTCTCAGCTGATAATACCACTTATATCTGGAATCTAATATATGGCACAAATGAACCTTTCCACAGAAAAGAAAACTATGGACTTGGAGAATAGACTTGTGGTTGCCAAAGGGGAGGGGGAAGGAGTGGGATGGATTGGGCGCTTAGGATTAATAGATGCAAACTATTGCTTTTGGAATGGATTGGCAATGAGATCCTGCTGTGTAGCACTGAGAACTATGTCTAGTCACTTATGATGGAGCATGATAATGGGAGAAAAAAGAATGTATACCTGTATGTGTAACTGGGTCACCATGCTGTATAGTAGAAAAAAAAATTGTATTGGGGAAATAACGATTAAAAAATTTAAAAAAAAAGAGAGCAAGAGTAACTATATTAATTTCTGGGCAGGCAGAACAGATTTCCAAACAAAGAAAGCTATCAGGGATAAAGACGGGTGTAACATAACGATAAAGGAGTGAATTTTTCAAAAAGACACAACAATCATTAACGTGTATGACCTAACAACAGAATGTCAAACTACACAAGGCAAAAACTAATACAAGTGCAAGAAGAAATAGATAACTCATTATCATAGTTGGAAACTTCAACATCCTTTTATCAGAAATGGAGATTTCCAACAGGCAGAAAATCAGTAAGGACATAGTTGAACTCAACAACACCATCAATCAACTGTATAGAAGGGACATCTATATACTACCTCACCTATCCAAATCAGGATACACATTGTTCTCAAGCTCACATGGAACATTCAACAAGATAGACCACATTCTGGGCCACACCTTAAAAGTGTAGAAATCATACAGTGTTTGCTTTCACAACATGATGGAATTAAACCAGAAGTCAATAACAAAAAGATAAATCTCTCACAATATGTGAAAATTAAAAAACTAACTTTTAGATAAAAGGTGGGTCCAAGAAGAAACTTCAAGGGAAATTTAAAAACATTTTGAACTAAATAAAAATTAAGCACACCTTATCAAAAATTGTGGCCTAAAGTGAAAGCAGTGCTTAGAGGGAAATTTTTACCATTGAATGCATTTATAGGATAAGAAGAAAGATCTAAAATAAGTAGGCTAAGTTTTCACCTTAGGAAACTAGAATAAGAAAAGCAAATTAAGTTCAAAGTAAGCTGAAGAAAAGAAATAATAAAAATTAAAACAAAAGTCAGTGAAATTGACAACAAGAAATCAATAGAAAATCAGCAAACCAAAACTTGTTTCTTTGAAAAGATAACTAAAAGTGATAAGGCTCTACAGACTAAGAAAAAAATAGAGGGACACAAATTAATAATATACGAAATAAATGAGCATCATTACAGATTATGGTATGGACATTAAAAGCTAGTAAAGGAATACTGTGAAGAACTGTATACCCGCGAATTTGATGTTCTAGATGAAACGGACCAATTCCTTGAAAGACATGATTAGCCTAGACTCTCACAAGAAGAAATAGACAATTTGAATAGCCTATATTTATTAAAGAAATAATTAATAACCTTCCAAAACAGAAAGCACCAGGCTCAGATGAGTTCTACCAAACATTTAAGGCAAAATTACACCAATTTTCTGCAGTCTTTTTCAGAGGATAGAAGTAGAGGAAATATTACCTAATTCATTCCGTGGGCCAGTGTTACCCTTACAGCAAAACCACACAAAGACATTACAAGAAAAGAAAACTACAGGCCAATATCTCTCTTGAACATAGATGTAGAAACCCTCAACAAAAGATTAGCAAGTTGAATCCAACAATGAACAAGAATAATTATATATTATGATTACATAGGATTTATCCCAGATATGGAAGGCTGGTTCAGAACTCAAAAAAAATATATGTATATATTGCAAAATGATTGTCATGATAAGGTTAGTTAACACTTCCATCACCTCACATAGTGACAGTTTTTGTGTATGTGATGACAACTTTTAAAATATATTCTCTTAGCAATATTCAGATATATAACCTTGTTAACTTTAGTCATGTTGCTGTACACTACATCCCCAGAACTTATTTGTCTTATTACTGGAAGTTGTACCCATCACGCCTTTCAACATTGTACTAGAAGTACTGATGAATACAATAAGACAAGAAAAGGAAATAAAATTTAAACAGATTGGAAAGGATGAAATAAAACTGTTTTGTTTATAGATAATATCATTTCTAAGTGGATTGAGAAAACAGACCTTACACTCTTCACAAGACTAACTCAAAATTGATCATAGGCCTAAATGTAAAATACAAAACTGTAAAACAGTAAAACTGCTAGAAGATAACATAGAAGAAAACCTGGATAACCTTGGGAATAGTGGTGAGTTTTTAGATACAACTCTAAACACATTAATCCATGAAAGAGAAATTATAAGATGGACTTTATTAAAATAAAGACTTCTGCTCTAGGATGGACAATGTTAAGAGAAAGAGAAAATGAGCCACAGACTGGAAGAAAATACCTGCAAAATACTGATCAAACACATCTGATAAGAGCTGTTATACAAAATATACAAAGAACTCTTAAAACTTAACAATAAGGAAACGAATAACTCTATTACAAAAATGGGCCAAAGATCTTGACAGGCACTTTATCAAAGAAGATACATGGATGACAAATAAGAATGTGGAAAGATGCTTGCACACCAGATTGTAATCAGGGAAATGCAAACAAAAACAATGAGATACACAGCACATCTATTAGAATGCCCAAAATTTAGTCTTTTGTGGGGGGGGGGGGGCTGCACCTGTGTCACATGGAGGTTCCCAGGCTAGGAGTCCAATCGGAGTTACAGCTACTGGCCTACACCAGAGCCACAGCAATGCCAGATCCGAGCTGTGTTTGCGGCCTACACCACAGCTCACGGCAATGCCGGATCCTTAAGAATGCCCAAAATTTAGAACATTGACAACACCAAATGCTGGGGAGGATGTGGAGCAACAAGAATTCTCATTCATTGCTGGTGGGAATGCAAAATAATATAGCCACTTTGGAAGGCACTTTGGTGGCTTCTTACAACAAGGAAACATACACTTAACATGTGTTCAGCAATTGTGCTCCTTGGTATTTACCCAAAGGAGCTGAAATTTTATTTGCACACAGAAACCCACACAGATATTTGTGGCAGCCTTGTTTGTAATTGCCAAAATTTAAAAGTAACCAAGATGTTTCATGAGGTGAATGGATAAATAAACTGCAGTATACCCAGACAATGGATATTCTTCAGTAGTGGTGAAACTCAGAGCACAGAGGAATTTTAGGGCCATGAAAATACTCTGTGTTTATAATGATGGGAACATGTCATTATACATTTGTACAAACCCATGGAATGTATGACCATGGGTTTGTACAAATGCTCGTTGACACCAACAATGAGCCCTAATGTAAACTAAGGATTTTGGGTAATTATGATGTGTCAATGTAGGTTCATCAATTGTAGCAAGTGTACTGATCTGTTAGGGCATGCCCATAGAAGGAGAGGCTGTGCTTGTACGGGAGCAGGAGGTATATGGGAAATCTCTGTACCTTCCTCTTAATTTTGCTGTGAATCTAAAACTACTGTTAAAAAAAGTAAAAAGTTTTAATATCATTTAGTGAACTTAAAAAAAATACCAATACTGGTCTCTACGCAGACCTATTAAATCAGAATCAATTAGAAAGAGTCTAGGAAATGAGGATATTTTTTAGGCTCCCTTGGTGATTTCACTGTGTAGGTAGATTTGGGAACCATGGTTCTACATCCACATTGTACTAGCCACTAACCACTTGTGTTTTATTTAAATTAAAATTGAAGTCAACGAAAAGTGCCTTTCCTCGGTTGCATTAACCACATTTCAAGTTGCATCATGCCACAAGTGGTCAATGACTTCTGCATTAGTGCGGGAATGGAACATTTCCATTAACACAAAGTTCTCTTGGCCACTACTGAAATATCTAGAGCAACCCTATACAAATATTATGAAAGGAGAACCTCTCTTGGTTCTAGAACTGTTGCATTCCATTCTGTTACTTTAAAAAAATCAAATTGCACCTAAAAAGTTGCCGGATGATAGTTGTTATTGTTTTATTTTAGTTCATAGTGGTTATTTTCAGATGATCCTGTTGTCCCAACCTCCTTGTAGAATCTTCCATGAGCCTGTGAAAGAACAAAGTGTCTGATCATTGTTGTCTAGCCTATAAGTTAAGATACCTGTATCAGAAGCTGAAGCAATGTTGTACATGTGCAATAGGGAGTAGACTCTTTGTTAAGCTCTAAAAGTGTTTGGTTGCATGTATATATAATGTCAACCTTAAATTTATTTTTTATACATATACATTCTATATATTTTTTGTTATTACTCAATGAATTTTATTACATTTATAGTTGTACGATGATCATCACAATCAAATTTTGTAGCATCTCCATCCCAAACCCTCAGTGCATCCCCCCACCTCCCAATATGTCTCATTTGGAAACCAGAAGTTTTTCAAAGGCTGTGAGTCAGTTCTGTTCTGCAAAGTTCATTGTGTCCTACTTTGAGATTCCACATGTCAGTGATAGCATTTGATGATGGTGTCTCATTGTCTGACTGACTCCACTTAGCATGATAATTTCTAGGTCCATCCATGTTGCTGCAAATGCCGTTATTTCTTTCATTTTAATGGCTAATATTCCATTGTGTATATGTACCACGTCTTCTTTATCCACTCCTCTGTCAATGGGCATTTAGGTTGTTTCCATGTCTTGGGTTGTTTCCATGTCTTCCATGTATTTAGTGCTGCAGTAAACACTGGAGTACATGTGTCTTTGCGAGTCATGATTTTCTCTGGATAGATGCCCAGGAGTGGGATTGCTGGATCAAATGGAAGTTCTATGTTTAGTTTTCTGAGGAATCTCCATACTGTTTTCCACAGTGGTTGCACCAATTTACATTCCCACCAAGAGTGTAAGAGAGTTCCCTTTTCTCCACACTCTCTCCAGCACTTACTGTTTATAGACTTTTTGATGATGGCCATTCTGGCTGGTGTAAGGTGGGACCTCATATAGTGGTTTTGATTTGCATTTCTCTAATAATGAGTGATGTTGAACATCTTTTCATGTGTTTTTTGGCCATCTGTATGTTTTCTTTGGAGAATTGTCTGTTTAGATGGGCCCATTTTTTGATGGGGTTGTTTGTTTTTTTGGTATTGAGCTGTAGGAGGTGTTCATAAATTTTAGAGATTAATCCTTTGTCAGTTGATTCACTTGCAAAGATTTTCTCCCATTCTGTGGGTTGTCTTTTTGTGTTGTTTAGGGTTTCCTTTGCTGTGCAGAAACTTTTAAGTTTAATTAAGTCCCGTTTGTTTATTTTTGTTTTTGCTGTCAATACTCTAAGAAGTGGATCTGAGAAGATGTTGCTGTCATTTATGTTGGAGAGTGTCTGGCCTATGTTTTCCTCTATGAGTTTTGTAGTATCTGGTATTATATCTAGGTCTTTAATCCATTCTTAGTTTATTTTTGTGTATGGTGTTAGGGAGTGTTCTAATTTCATTCTTTTCCATGTGGCTGTCAGGTTTTGCCAGCACCACTTCTTGAAGGGGCTGTCTTTTCTCCATTGTATATTCCTGCTTCCTTTGTCATAGATTAGTTGACTGTAGGTGCATGGGTTTAATTCTGGGCTTTCTATCCTGTTCCACTGATCTATATTTCTGTCTTTGTGCCAGTACCATACAGTTTTGATGACTGCAGCTTTGTAGCATAGTCTGAAGTCAGGGAGCCTGATTCCTCCAGCTCCACTTTTCTTTCTCAGCATGGCTTTGGCTATTCTTGGTTTTTTATGCTTCCAAACTAACTTTAAAATATTTTGTTCTAGTTCTGTGAAGAATGTCCTTAGTGATTTGAAAGGGATTGCATTGAATCTGTATATTGCCTTGGGTAGTATAGTCATTTTGATAATATTGACTCTTCCAATCCAAGAACATGGTATGTCTTTCCATCTGTTGGTTTCATCTTTGATTTCTTTCATCAGTGCTGTTGAAAGTATAGGTCTTTTGTCTCTTTAGGTAGGTTTATTCCTAAGCATTTTATTCTTTTTGATGTGATGGTGAACTGGATTGCTCCCCTGATTTATCTTTCTGATCTTTCATTGTTAATATATAGAAATGCAGTTGATTTCTGTGTATTAATTTTGTATCCTGCAACTTTGCCAGATTCGTTGATGAGCTCTAACAGTTTCTGGTAGAGTCTTTAGGATTCTCTAGGTATAGTATAATGTCATCTGCAAAGAGTGACAGTTTTATTTCTTCCTTTCCAACTTGGATTACTTTTCTTTCTTTTACTTCTCTGATTGCTGTGGCTAGGACTTCCAAAGCTATGTTGAAGAGTAGTGGCTAGAGCAGACATCCTTGTCTTGTTCCTGATCTCAGTGGGAGTTCTTTCATCTTTTCACCATTGAGAATGATGTTAGCTCTGGGTTTGACATAAATGGCCTTTATTGTGTTGAAGTAGGTTCCCATTATGCCCACTTTCTGAAGGGTTTTTATCAGAAATGGGTGTTGGATTTTGTCAAAGGCTTTTTGTGCATCTACTAAGAGGATCATAGGGTTTTTATTCTTCAGTTTGTTAATATGGTGTATCACACTGATTGATTAGCAGATATTGAAGAATCCTTGCATCCCTGGGATAAGTCCCACTTGATCGTGGTGTGCAATTCTTTTAATGTATTGTTGCATTTGGTTTGCTAGTATTTTGTTGAGGATTTTTTGCGTCTATGTTCATCAGTGAAATTGGCCTGTAGTTTTCTTTTTTTGTGGAATCTTTGTCTGGTTTTGGTATCAGGGTGATGGTGGCCTCATAGAATGAGTTTGGGAGTGTTCCTTCCTCTGTAATTTTTTGGAATAATTTCAGAAGCAGAGATGTTAGCTCTTCTCTAAATGTTTGATAGAATTCACTTGTGAAGCCATCTGGTCCTGGACTTTTGTTTGTTGGAAGTTTTTTAATCACAGTTTCAATTTCAGTTCTTGTGATTGGTCCATTCATCTTTTCTACTTCATCTTGGTTTAGTCTTGGAAAATTGTACTTTTCTAAGATTTGTCCATTTCTTCCAGGTTTTCCAATTTATTGGCATATGGTCACATATAGTAGTCTGATATGATCCTTTGTATTTCTGTGATGTCCATTGTAACTTCTCCTTTTTCATTTCTAATTTTATTGATTTGAGTCCTCTCTCCTTTTTTCTTGATAAGTCTGACTAAGGGTTTATCAATTTTGTTGATCTTTTCAAAGAACCAGCTTTTCGTTTCATTGATCTTTTCTATGGTTTTCTTCATTTCTATTTCATTGATTTCTGTTCTGATCTTTATGATTTCTTTCCTTCTGTTAACTTTAGGTCTTGCCTGTTCTCTCTTGAGCTGCTTTAGATGTAAAGTTAGCTTGTTTATTTGAGCTTTTTCTTGTTTCCTGATGTGGGTTTGTATTGCTATAAACTTCCCTCTTAGAACTGCTTCTGCTGCATCCCGTAGGTTTTGGAGTGTCATATCTTTGTTGTCATCTGCTTATAGGTATTTTTTAATTTCCTCTTTGATTTCTTCAGTGATCCATTGGTTGTTTAGTAGCATGTTGTTTAGTCTCCATGTTCAACCTTAAATTTAAATGAAAAATTAAGTAATCTTATTATTTTTTCTTTTAAGGATTCACAGCTTTCTCTTCAAGTAGATAATTGGTCATACTCAGGAATACCCAACCAAAATTGCATTATTTCTGCTACAGGGACAATACTCAAGTCTGAAGCTGTGAGTCAAATGAAATCAAAACAAAAGCAAACAAAAGTCAGAAAAACATCTCATTAGAAGTCTGCTGAAAGAACAAATTTCAATTCTGTTGTAAGATTCATTTGTGGAGAATATTTATAGTCTCTATTTCTAAATCCAACTTTATAAAAGAAAGCAAATACTCTACTCCCAGTAGTACTTTTTTTAAATCAGAGACACCTTATCCTCAGGTAACTTATAGTTAACGAGCTTCTATCTCTCATACTTCATCTTGTTCAGAGCTCTGGGCAGTCAGTGTTTGGGTTTTGCCTCTTACATGTTTTCTCCCTGGAAATCTAATTGTTGGAAGAAACATGCAAAGCCAGTACATTGTACTGTGTAGAGATTTCATTATTGAGCCATCTTGTGAAGAATATTGGAGTCTATCTTAAATTTTGTAGAGCTAACACATAAATGGAACACAGAGAATGGAAAAATGGAGAACAGGTCAGTGACTGGTTTAAAAATAGCAAGTATTCCCTCACCTGGTAGCCCTGAACATTCTAGAGGTGAAGAGATTGTGTGTTTCTTGTGGGTTATAATTGTCTGGGTTATAATTCAAGAATTGTTAGTACTAAAGAGAGCTCAAAAGGTCCATTTTTGTACTCACTGTGAATACTTGGTCCTGGGAGGGTATTCATAAGCCTGGTTTGGCGATCGGTTTTTGTGATTATCTGTGCTTCAAACCCAAACCAGGGCTCTGAAGGAGAGCTTATATGAGGTCACAGAAGGCAGCAGCAGCAGGATCTGTCCCAGGCACTTGGGGCTCATTTGTATGGATGCACTGATGCTATGGGAGCTGCATACATCAAAGCTGCTGCAGTCCCTATCACAGAGCCTCATGGAAAACGGGATTGTTCTGCAGCTTTGCTTTCCCATCAGAGTTCCACTTCATAATCTAATGCCCTTTAACTAGAGAGGATCTGGGACAAAGAGAGCTAAATGTACAAAGCAAAGAACAGTTTAAGTACAGCGCTCAGAAATCATTGGCAGCTTAGGGTAAGATAAAGTCCCACAGTGGTAACAAATCATAGCATCTTAGCTCTGGCAGGAACCTTGAAAGGTCATGCAGATCATCTTCAAAACTTAAACCATTTCAGATGTATAAGAACTGATTCTATGTTTTAGGACCTCCAGAAGGAAAATTACACAGCTCGCTTTGAAACATGTTCTGATATATAGTACCTTTTTCACTGTTTTGTAAGTTCATTCTTCAGTGAACCCAGGTCAGTCCTATTGCAGTTAAAATTAATTTTTATCTGTTCATTCTTTAGTGGAGATGTGTAATGACTAGTCAGTATCCATTATGTAAAAGTCCCTTAAGATCAGCCATGGTTAATTTGTACCTCCACTTTCTTTTCAGTAACAAAAATCTGTTTCCTTACATGTTTTTCTATGGCCTGCTTTTTTTTTTTAGCCTCTTACTTATTATTGCTTTCAACATCTCCTCCAAGTTCTCCATGTCAGTCTTTGGTTATAATGTCTGAACTGGATCCAGTGCTGTAGAAATATCTGATAAGTACTTAATACAATGAGAAACTCACCTCATGATTCCTAAATACAGTGTTTTTTGCTTTACACAGTGGTGTGAGACTGTAAAAATGACTATGCAGGCTGAGTTTGGAGCATAGGGGTCTTAATAATCAGTGGGAAAATAATGGTACATAAACATATGTCAAAATTTTTAAAGCACTATTCCTGTTAGTTATACATGTATAGAGAAATTAAAAACACAGTCAACCTAATACTAGTATACCGTGGTGTAGGCCAGCAGCTGCAGTTCCAATTCAACCCCTAGCCCAGGAACTTCCATATGCTGCAGGAATGACCTTAAAAAGAAAAAAAGAAAAAACAAAACAAAACAAAACAAAACTAGTATACTGTAATTTAAAACATTAAGAATTTAAATGTTTTATTTCTTTGTAAAAAACTTATCCAGAGTAGTCTGAATAGTGCTTGCCTTCTTGTCATATAACTTACCATATTGGGCACACGTCCCTTCTGTGCCTTGGTGTTTTGTCATACTCCTTCCTAAGTTTGGAATCAGCTTCCAACATTTTATCCTTTGTGCTATCAATGTCATGAAATAGCTCCAAGAATTCCTTTAATGTGCGGTTTTTGCCAGCATCCCTTCCTCTGGGACATCTTCCTCCTTTTCATCACAACCACTTTCCTCATTATGGTGATTAGTTTGCCTTCCCTGAGTTCCTCTGGTGCATATCTAGTCTCTCGAATGGCAGCAGTGTCAACAATTCCACGCTTAACTGTTTCTTCTGTAACTGTTTACATTCCAGCATTATGACTTTTTTATTCTTTGTTGGCCAATTCTCTTTATCCATTATTGGGTTTATCACTGGAAGATAAGCCCACCAGACACTTTATTGTTTGTGTGTAAACCTGAATAACAGATTCATAGTGACCAGTCACCAACAGACTTTGAAAGAAGAGATGTGATTTGTCACTGATCATGTGATCACAGTGCACATCTGTTATTTATAATGTGATTTTTGAATGAAGAGCTAGCAGTGAAATTTGTACCTTTATGCAGTTACATCTACTATCCCATGGCAACAGAAATGTGAACCCTGTTTTTGAAGGACTGGTGTTTGTTTAGCTATTATAATGGGAATTTTCGTGTTTCGGAATCATGCCCAATGAGGATGGCCTTAGTCAATTCTTACATCTACCCCCAAGTCTGTGCCCATTTCTAGTTCCTGGTCAGTTTGTCATCTACTCTAACTTTAGGTCTTTTTCTGACATAAAGCTTTACCAACCTCATCTTAGAATTTTCTTTCTTCATCAGGAGTACCACGTTAGGTCTTTCCTCTTAGATCTTTATACTTTTGGTTTCCACTATAAAGTACCCATTTAGTCTCTAAAGTTTCTCTGGAATATTGATTCCATTCCCAAGTTTACTAGCATCTGCAAATCAAATAGACATTTCCCAACTCATTTACATGAATACTAATTATCCTCACAGAATGCCGGTTATACTGATTGCCTCCCAGGTTGACCCAGCCAGCTCGGTGTTATCTTTTTGGTCCTACAGTTTAATCAGTTCTGTTAGCTTAAGGCCAGTGGTTCCCAGTTCTGGTTCATCATCAGGATCTTCCAAGGAGCTTTGCAAACCACTTCCCAAGCCCTGTGACGGTCTGCAGAGAGGCCTTGAAATCTATATATTTTAATGCTCCCATGAAATCAGCTAGGTTTGGTCTATAATATGAACCATGTTCTCCTCCTTCTTAGTAACTTTATCATAGGCTAGTAGAACTTTAGAATTGATAGATGTATTAGAGACCATTTTTCCAAACCTACTGAAAAGTAAGAAAAGTAAGACCCAGAGATGCTAAATGATTTGGTCATGGTCTCAGAATTTCAGACAGAGTCAGGACTAGAACCCATGTTTCCAAATTCTGAACTTAGTACTCTTTCTACCTAATTTCCATCATATGGAACACAGAATTATTGACTATCAACTTTGAGCTCTCCTGGAGTGATCTTTTTTCCCTCAGGTATGAATGTATCTGTGCATTAACTTCTGAGGAGAGATGCCCCAATAGGATTCTCTATAGCACATGGGTTATAGTGGTTAAGGCAAGGATTTTTGATGGAGTAGGTGCTGCAGGCCCTGGAGAAGCTCTGGGAGGCTCAGTTCAGTCCTGCTCTGGTGCTTACTCTCTGCCTGCTCTGTGCCTGCCCAAGCTGCTGCCTCTGATGTACTTAGATGTCTGTTTGAGTTGTACACAGTGTTTGTTTCCAGAGGCTGTTTGTATAACTACACACACTGCCTGACAGGAGAGGAGGAAGGCGGGGTGGGGTGGTGATGTCCTATTCTGTGAAGCTTTTTCTATTTCAATGAGACATTGCTTACAACTAAACTAAGACTCTAGCCTTCAGGTTTGCTGACAGAGGAAAATGAGTCTGTCTGTAATACTGAGAGAAAAACTAAGAAGTAAAGCCTATATTCCTTTGATATGTTTTATGTGTTCATGAAAAATGAATGGGGAATGCTGAATAAAGTGTATGAACAGTTAATGTTTACATACTGAGCTCAGCATCAAAAATAAAAACAAAAACAAAATTTGTCTACTTCCTAATCTCCCTGAGCTCCCTGTCACAGACAATGGTGTTTGAAATGCTGATGTGTCTAGTAGCCATTTTAAAGGAGAAGCTTCATAATCTTTGGAGCTGAAATCCAGGGACTTTTTATAAAAGATCCCTCCTCTCAAGCACATGCTGCCCTCCACCCAGGCCTCCTACTAGGCCCTGGAGGGTGAAAGATAGTGTTTCACTGAATCAGGGCATTTTAGAGCTGGAAGAGGCATTAGCACTCTGCTGGAGTTCCAAGTTCTTGGTTTTCTCCCGAGACCCCGAATGGTCAACAAACTTGGCTTCAGTCACACAGCCAGTTTGGAGCTGGACTTGACTAGAGCTCAGGTCTTCTGACTCCTGGGCCAGTGTGGTTTTGACTGCATCATGTTGTACATAAAAACATTTTCAGACTTCTTTTAATGTGAAATTCTAGTGATTTGGCAGTTGTGAATTTTAGTGGCTATGTCAGACTTTTAGAGGGGATAAAACTGCTTTCTGGGTTCCAATTGGAATGAATCCAACTAGTATCCATGAGGAGGTAGGTTCGATCCCTGTCCTCGCTCAGTGGGTCAGGGATACAGCATTGCCATGAACTGTGGTGTAGGTCACTGACATGGCTTATATCCCAAGTTGCTGTGGCTGTAGTATAGGCTGGCAGCTGTACCTCCGATTCGACCCCTAGCCTGGGAACTTTCATATGGTCCAAGTGTGGCCCTAAAAGGCAAAAAAAAAAAACCAAAAAACAAAAAACCCTGTCTTTGCAAGTAGCTCGGAGATGGACCTGAGCTCCTTATCTCAAACCAGGGGCCAGAAAGGGGCCTCCATTTTCCAGTAAAGGTCTACTCACTTGAGATGGGGCCATAAAGTTAGGCTACAGAAAAAGTGCAGAAGCCCCAAGCCAAGGAAACAAAAATGAAAACTGGTCCAAGGACTGAAAACAACAGCAGGAAAAAAACCTAGCCATGTCCCCAGCCTCTTCACTGAGATAACTTTTCAACCCACAGCAGAAAGAGTCTCACAAAAGGCAACTCTCACTGGAGCTGAACTTAGGGAAAAAAACAAAGCCCATTTGTGGATAGAACCAAGAACCTATAGATGATAGAGCAACCTGAAAGGAACTTTAAGTCTGCTTAAAATGTTCAAGAGGTAAAGGAAGAGAGAGACTCAAACCAATAGGACATTAGGAGGATATTCTTCATTATCCAGTTGGTTCTTTGCAGGAGTATTTACCTCAAATGTAAGGTTTCTGAGATTGATTTTTACAGGCAAATCACAGATTTGGACCCATCGAGTATTCAAGTATTCCTTGGTGGTGGTAACTTTCCCCCTTTTAAATAATTTTTGCCTGTTGCTAGCTTCACCAAAACTGATAAGTAAACACCATTCACCTTCTAAAGGCATGCCTAGCTTTCCTGAGAGTGGGTTCCTGTACAGACTGCAATTGCCATTGCTTGGTTCTTGAAGAAATGGTTCTGCAGTGTCAACTCCTCCACATTCCTGGTGTGTTCCGTCTCTGATTTATTCTGCATTACCGGTTCAGTCAACACTGCAGGCTGAAGCTGTTAAAGTGGAAGGCCCTACCCTCCACAATTTTTTAGGTGACTCAAGTTTCCAGAAAATTCTTTTAAGAAATAGAGAAAGGAGTTCCCATTGTGGAAGATCCCAACGTTGTCTCCCTGAGGATGCGAGTTTGATCCCTGGCCTCTCTTGGTGGGTTAAGGATCCGACATTGCTGAGAGCTGTGGTGAAAGTTGTGACTGTGGCTCGGATCCGTATTGCTATGGCTGTGGTGTAGGCCGGAAGCTGCAGTTCCAATTCAGCCCCTGGCCTGAGAACTTACATATGCCACAGGGTGCAGCTGTTAAAGAAAAAAAAAAAAAATCAAGACAGTCCTGTCTGGCCTACAGACTGGAACCATAAAGATTCCATGGAACCATATCCATGAGTACCTTTCATAGTTTTTTGTTTTAAAAGCATTCACAGGCCCTACTGAGAAGATGCAGAAAAATTTCCATTGCTTATTTAACCTACTGTTCACCCTGAAGACTGAGACCAAAATTTACAGAAAACACTATTTTTAAATTTTTTATTATAGTTGATTTGCAATGTTGTATCAATTTCTTCTGTACAGCAAAGTGCCCAGTTATACATATGTATACATTCTTTTTCTCACATTATCCTCCATCCTGTCAGAAAACACTATTTTGATTTTGTGTAGACGCAGCCAATCCCAGGATAATGAGAAAGGAATGATTACCTTAAAAAGCTAGAAGATTTGAAAAAGAAACCTGGGGAACCTTAGTTTGTGAGTGAATGCTCGGCTTTTTCCAAGTAAAGGTTGACATCAATTAATAAATATTTTTATCATTAAGTCACACACCCTTATAAACAAAGAAACATTACCTTCTGTTCTTTGGGAATCATACCCGCACTCTATTTTTGATAATTTTTTTTTTATTTTCTAGTTTATTTTCTTTTAAAGCTTTTCGGTAGTTCCCTGGTAGTCTAGGGTTAGCGTTGGGCACTTTCATTGCTTTGGCCCAGGTTCAATCCCTGGTCTGGGAACTGGGATCCTACTTCAAGCCACTGTACATCCTGGCCAAAAAAAAGAAAAAAAGAAAAGAAAAAAAGGGCATTTTACAATATAATTTGAGAAAAATAAAAGTGTTCTTCAAAAACTTCTTAGGTTTCTGAAATCCTATTTCTCCCCCAGCAAAATGTGAAAACCAAGTCCTCCAAACAGAAAGCAAGGCCTGCCAGCAGATTCCCTGTACACAGAACCAGCCATCTTCACCCATTCTGTGACTCCTCTCCAGTCCTTAGTAGTCCTGCAGTCTGAACACTATATTTAGACACCTGCAGTTTTTTTACATCACTTTTTAGTTTGCCTGAGCCTAAACTGATTCAGTCTCAATGTGGTAAATTTAGCTGGCCACTTGTTCAAAAGTTACAAAATGGTATCTGTCAAAGACTTTCCTAATAATATTTAGTGAGGACAAAGGATAATAATATTACTGGGTTTTCCTGGAAGTGATGCCTTTCCAGTGAAACTTTAAATTTAAGATAACTTTAAAGGTCTTCCTTCTTTTAAATTTTTTCCAAAAGAAAATGGTAATGAATGGGAAAAAAAATTAAAAATCATGTCCATGGAGTTCCCATTGTGGCACAGCAGAAACGAATCCAACTAGGAACCATGAGGTTGCAGGTTCGATCCCTGGCCTTGCTCAGTGGGTTAAGGATCCGGCGTTGCCATGAGCTGTGGTGTGGGTCACAGATGTGGCTCGGATCTGGTGTTGCTATGGTTCTGGCATAGCCAGCAGCAACAGCTCTGATTAGACCCCTAGCCCCTAGGAACCTCCGGCGAATACCGCCCTAAAAGGACAAAAGGCAAAAGGCAAAAGGCAAAAAAAAAAAAAAAAAAAAAAAGGTTGTGTCCTGGCTTCATTCTACATGAAAGTACTTGATTTTGTTATAAGTAAAACTTCACTACTTTAAATTTCTTGAGATCCATGCTTTCTTTAATGAGGTAGATGATGTGGCATTTTATAAAGTTCTCTGATGTCCTCATCAGATGATTTTTCTACTACTGTGAGGTATTTTTCTCTTCTCCAGAATACAAGATGATTCTAAGAGCTCACCCAGTCTTACTGCTAGTCATTCAGACTTGTTGTACATCTTGTTTGATCCACCTCCTAGAATAAAGACAATAAAGATACAAATAAATGAATGGGACCTAATTAAACTCAAAAGCTTCTGCACAGCAAAGAAAACCATTAAAAACAAACAAAAAGACAGCCCACAGAATGGGAGATTTTTGCAAATGACTGAACCAACAAAGTTCATGCTCCAAAATATGCAAACAACTCATACAACTCAACAACAAAAAAGCACACAACCCAATTAAAAAATGGGCAGAAGACTTAAATAGGCATTTCACCAAAGAAGACATGCAGATGGCCAACAGGCACATGAAAAAATGCTCATCATCACTAATTATTAGAGAAAGGGAAATCAAAACTACAATGAGGTACCACCTCACACCAGTTAGAGTAGCCGTCATTAACAAGTCAACAAATAACAAATGCTGGAGAAGGTGTGAAGAAAAGGGAACCCTCCTACACTGTTGATGGGAATGTAAATTGGTACAACCACTTTGGAAAACAGTATGGAAATACCCCAGAAAACTAAGTATAGAACTACCATATGACCCAGCAATCCCACTCCTGGGCATATATCAGGGCAAAAATTTCATTGAAAAAGACACATGCACCCATATGTTCATTGAAGCACTATTCACAATAGCCAAGACATGGAAACAACCTAAATGCCCATCTGTGGATGAATGGATCAGGAAGATGTGGTACATATATACAATGTAATAGTACTTGGCCATAAAAAAGAACAAAGTAATGCCATTTGCAGCAACATGGATGGAAATAGAGACTCTCATACTGAGTGAAGTAAGCCAGAAAGAGAAAGACAGACAGACACCATATGATATCACTTATATGTGGAATCTAAAATGTGGCACAAATGATCTATCTACAAAACAGAAAAGATCATGGACATGTAGGACAGACTCATGTTTGCCAGGGGAGAGGAGGAGGGAGTGGGATGGATTGGGAGTGGGGTTAGTAGATGAAAACGATTGTATTTGAAGTGGACAGGCAATGAGATCCTGATGTATAGCACAGAGAACTATATATCTGATCCCTTGTGATGGAACATGATGGAAGATAATGTGAGAAAAAGAATGTATATATATATGTATGACTGGGTCACTTTGCTGTACAGCAGAAATTGACAGAACATTGTAAATCAATCATAATAAAAATTTTTTAAAAATAAAATTAAAAAAAAATGACTTGTATAAGCTTTAGGATGAAAATGTGTTTCTCCTCCCTCTCTATAGAAGTATTTATCATGGTCAGTCAGAAAAAGAATTTTCTAGCACAACAAGTTGAAGAGAAAGAAGATTTATTGAGATAAGAGACACCAGTGGGATGAGCCAACTCCAAGTGCATGGTCTTGTCTGCTTGTATAGCCCAGGAAGAGAGAAGAGATCTAATGATTCACTTGGTTGGGGAAAGAGGGGTCTTGTGATACACTTGCTGGTTGGTTGGCATGGTATAATGCCCCTATGGGGAAGGTGACGAGTAGGCCACATACCTTTCCTAGTACAGGGTAGGAAGGAATAGGCCAGGTTGCTCAAGGTGGGGGAAGGAGCATATAATGAGACAGGTGGGGTGATGATAAGGTCTGATAATTCTTGGCCAGAGGCTTTGAGTTCTATCTCCTTGAAGGGGCCCTGAAGACCCACAGTATTCTTAGGCAAACCCTATCTCAATAAATGGAAATTCCATCTACCCAGTGGACAAGCCTCCTTCCTTAGCACCCTTCATGGTCCTTCCATCACCGAGGCCTATCACTTTTACTTCCTAAGGAACTGTCATATCAACCCACTTCTCACCTTTTGCCAGGGCCATTGAAAGAGCCTCCTAGACTCATAATCTTGTTCCTTTCTGATCGCAGTCTAATCTTGTCACTCCTCTGCTTAAAAACCCTTCAGTGGCTCTCTTTGGCTCTTAGGTTAACATCTCAGATCCTTCATATTGTCTCCAAGGCTCTGCACTCACCTACCTCTATCTCCTTTCCTACATCTGCCCCATTCTGGGCACGGCCATCCTGGTCTCCCATTTTTTTGAGTGTACCTCATTCCTTTTTTATTCCGGTCTTTGCAAATCTATTCTCTATGCCTGGAGGGCTCTTCTCTTCACTCCCGTTTCACTTAGGTATCTTTTATACTTCCCTCACATTGGAGCTTTGCCTCGGAAGAATTCCTAAAGCTCAGACTAAGTCAGATTTCCCTTGATATTTCTTTCCCATTGTCCTTGCAGTTTTCCATTATGAAATTTACATAGTAGATTTGAGCATATGTAGACTTGTAGATAACTATTGTAAATTCAAAGTTATACCATTTTGCTTATTATTCTGTCACCAGCCCCAAGCATAGTACCTGGCAGGGAAGGTGCTGAATAAATATTTCTGAATGAATAAATAAATGAGTGCCTCTTACATATAGTATATAATGAATGCATGAAACAAGCACCATCCACAACCCACTGTGTCTCACCAGGATCAGCTCCCGCCTTCACTTTACTGAAACTCTTTTCTCCACTAAAATATCATATATCTTCAGTCTTCTAGAGTGCTTCCAACTGAGAATCAGTCTTACGATCAAGATGACTTCCTGCAGCATATGGCAGTTCCCAGGCTAGGAGTCAAATTGGAGCTGCAGCTGCCGACCTCCGCCACAGCCACAGCAATGCAGGATCCAAGCCACATCTGTGAGCTACACCACAGCCTATAGCAAAGCCAGATCCTTAACCCACTGAGGGAGGCCAGGGATCAAACTCACATTCTGGCAGACACTATGTTGTGTTCTTAACCCTCTGAGCCACAACAAGTACTCCTCTGATTTCTGATATATGCTTTGGGTGTTTATGTTCTAGTGATTGCTTTGTCTCACATGTAAGGGGGAAATGGTCAAGAGACTAGAGGAATGTCAAAGTGGAACACCATAAAGTCAGGGAATTTGAGAGAAAGAGCGAGCCAGGGCCAGGTTCTCATTAAGTGCTTTCTCGGCTCTCATTTTAAGGACCAAAACAAGTTCAATGGTAGCAGACAAGACATTAAGAGGTGAATAAGGAAATGGTAAATACTTAATGGAGGATATTGTGTTAGAGATAATGAGTTATTTTATTAATACTAACTCTTCCTAAAGATGGGCATATTTGTTTTTCTTGTAGAAATACCCTAGAGATTGCATCTCCTACACCCAGCCAGCATTGTCCATTCTCTGAAGGACTTCTGCACAAGCTAAAGGGACAGCTGTCTGTTCCGGGAGTTGAGATAGTTGAGATCCTAGTTATACTTAAGCAGAGGTGGATTTTATTGACTTAGATAAGCACTTAAGTATTAAGAACTAGCTCTGATTTGGGTAGGAAACATACTTTGTAGGACCTAAATTCTTTATTAGAAGCAAAATAATACTACATAAAAGGAGTAAACAAGTATCTTGGAAAGAAATTGTGCTTATGACCAATTAAATTTGTAGACTAATATTTCAGAGTAGCAGCTGGAGGGATTCAAATGGAGTGTCTTACTATGGAGAACAGTTTGGAGATACCTTAGAAATCTATACATAGAACTTCCATATGACCCCACAATCCCACTCTTGGGCATCTATCCAGACAAAACTCTACTTAAAAGAGACACGTGCACCCGCATGTTCATTGCAGCACTATTCACAATAGCCAGGACATGGAAACAACCCAAATGTCCATCAACAGATGATTGGATTCAGAAGATGTGGTATATATACACAATGGAATACTACTCAGCCATAAAAAAGAATGACATCATGCCATTTGCAGCAACATGGATGGAACTAGAGAATCTCATCCTGAGTGAAATGAGCCAGAAAGACAAAGGCAAATACCATATGATATCACTTATAACTGGAATCTAATATCCAGCACAAATGAACATCTCCTCAGAAAAGAAAATCATGGACTTGGAGAAGAGACTTGTGGCTGCCTGATGGGAGGGGGAGGGAGTGGGAGGGATCGGGAGCTTGGGCTTATCAGACACACTTAGAATAGATTTACAAGGAGATCCTGCTGAATAGCATTGAGAACTTTGTCTAGATACTCATGTTGCAACAGAAGAAAGGGTGGGGGAAAAATGTAATTGTAATGTATACATGTAAGGATAACCTGACCCCCTTGCTGTACAGTGGGAAAATAAAAATAAATAAATTAATTAATTAATTAATTAAAAAAAAAAAAAGAATCTGGCATTGCCATGAGCTGTGGTGTAGGTTGCAGACACAGCTTGGGTCCAGCATTGCTGTGGCTGTGGTGTAGGCCGGCACCTATAGCTCCAATTCAACCCCTAGCCTGGGAACCTCCATATGCTGTGACTGCGGCCCTAAAAAAATTAAAATAGAATTCATTTTCCTTGAAAAAACAAACAAACAAACAAACAAACAAAAAAAAACAAATGGAGTGTCTTAGATTCTGAACAGTGCCTTGAACTTGGAATTCAGTCATAATCTGATATCTCCTGGTTCCCTTACCCTAAACACTCTCTTCTCCATTTGGAGATTGGTTTTGTTCTTCAAGTCTTAATTGTCAATACCTGTGTTGTTGTTGTCAAATAAAGAAATATTTTGCCTTATCTCACTTTCGCCATTCTGGGACACTTTCTGGGCTTAGCCAACATTTGTAAAAGACACACAAACAAACAACAACAACAACAACAAAAAAAAAACAGTGGATAAAAGTAAACGGATATCACTCCAGAAATACTTAATGACACAGAAAGTAATAAAAATATTCAAAGCATCTCCACTAATGCCTCATGACAGTCCACTTGGCCTTTGGGGGACCGGAAAGAAAGAAATCACCCAATAGTTTTGTGAATTACTACCTGGGTTTCTTTCTAGTCAGTACTGTGGTGATGTTTCCAACGTGCCGTCTCTTCCCTGACCTCTACCCCAATCCGGAGTAGACTATTTTGAATCTGGAAAGAGGTTGTCTCTTTTAAGCCATGGAAGGCTGAATTTAAGTCCCAGTCCCTTGACTCCAGTATTCTATCTATCCCTGCTCCTGAGAATAGAATTCAAATCATTATGGGTCAGTATACATCTATAAAAGCCTTGGGTTATAGAGGCTGCATGAACATATCGTGGGAAGCAAATTTAACCCTGTGTGTAAGAAGTTTCTTTAGGGCCAGAAATAAAGTGTGTTGCCCTCAAAAGCACAGGCTTATGTATTGGCAATTTAAGGAACAGTACTTTGCCAATATAGTTCCATATAACTTCAAGCAAATTTCACATGTAAAAATTATGTTTATTCAATAGAGTGAGGGCTAAAGAACTTTTTGTTTGTTTTGCCTTTTTAGGGCTGTACTTGCAGCACATGGAAGTTCCCACCTAGGGGGTCAAATCGGAGCTGCATCTGCTGGCCTACACCACAGCCACAGCAATGTGAGTTCCGAGCCGTGTCTGTGACCTACACTACAGCTCACGATAATGATGAATCCTTAATCCACTGAGCGAGGCAGGGATCAAACCCACATCCTCATGGATACTAGTTGGGTTCATAACCCACTGAGCCACAGTGGGAACTCCCAAGAACTTTTTGTTTTAAAGGCTTTTGTTGGAGTTCCTTGGTGGCTTAGCAGGTTAGAGATATGGTTTTGTCACTGCTGTGGCCCGGGTTCAGTCCCTGACCCAGGTACTTCTGCCTGCCACGTGTGTGGCCAAAAAAAGGGAGGCTTTTGTTTTAAAATTGACATGTTTCATCAAAAAACCAAACTTCCTGGTCTAGTGTGTAAACCTTTTTCATTATAAAACACAGATATAGAAGACCATGTAAACCGAATATGTGGTGGCTTACTAAATTATTATAAGGTGAACACCGCTGCTGTGGACTGAATGTTTGTTTCTTCCCCCAAATTCATATATTGACACCTCTATCCCCAATATGATGGTATTTGGAGCTAAGGCCCTTGGGAGTTAATCAGACCCTGAGTGAAGGGGCCTCATGAATGGGATTAGGGTTCTTATAAGAAGAGACTCAGAAATGACTCGTCTTTGCCATGTGAGAGCACAGCAAGAAGACAGGCCATCTGTAAATCAATGGCAGGGCTCTGATCAGATCCCAGACAGCCTGGTACCCTGATGCTGGATCTCCTAACCTCCAGAATTGTGAGAAATAAATATTTTGTTGTTTAGGCCATTAATTTTGTTTATATTTCAATTATATAAACTATTTCCAAACAGCTTTATTTTCTTTTTTGAATTTCATGATTTTTATTTTTTTGATGTTTTTAAATTATAGTCGATTTACAATGTTGTGCCACTTTCTGCTGTATAGCAAATTTACCCAGTCCTATATATATATATATACATTCTTTTTAAAAAGTATATCATTTCCCATTATGTTCTGTCCCAGGAGATTGAATAAATTTCCCTGTGCTTGCAGTAGGACCTTGTTATTTATCCATTCTTTTTTTTTTTTTTTTTTTCCTTTTTAGGGCTGCAGGTGTGGCACATGGAAATTCCCAGGCTAGGGGTGGAATCAGAGCTGCAGCTGCCACAGCAACTCAGTATCCTAGCCCTGTCTGTGACCTACACCACAGCTCATGGCAACGCTGGATCCTTAACCCACTGAGGAAGGCCAGGGATTGAACCCCCATCCTCATGGATACTAGTTGGGTTACCACTGAGCCACAAAGGGAGCTCTCTTGTTTATCCATTCTAAATGTACTAGTTTGCATATACTAACCCCAAACTCCCATTCCATCCCACTCCTTCTCGCTCCCTCCCCCTCACCCTTGGCAACAAGTCTGTTCTCTATGTCTGTGAGTCTGTTTCTGTTTTGTAGATGGTTCATGTGTGCCATATTTTAGATTCCACATATAAGTGATATCATATGGTATTTATCCTTCCCTTTCTGACTTACTTCACTTAGTATGAAAGTCTCTAGTTGAATCCATGTTGCTGCAATTGGTATAGCTCTTTTTATAGCTGAGTAGTATTCCTTTATGTAATATCTCTTCTTAATTCATTAATCTGTCAATGGACATTTAGGTTATTTTCATATCTTGGCTATTGTGAATAGTGCTGCTATGAATATAAGGGTATGTGTATCTTTTTGAATGAATATTTTGTCTGGATATATGCCCAGAAGTGGGATTGCTGGATCATATGGTAGTTTATATTTAGTTTTCTAGGGAACCTCCGTACTGTCTTCCATAGTGGTTGTACTGGTTCACATTCCCACCAGTGTAGAAGTGTTCCCTTTTTGCCACCGTCTCCTACATTTATTTGTAGGATTATTGATGATGGCTGTTATCACCAGTGTGAAGTGGTACCTCATTGAAGTTTTTATTTGCATTTCTCTGATAATTAGTGGTGTTGAGCATCTTTTCACATGCCTACTGGCAATCTGTATGTCTTCTCTAGAGAAATGTCTGCTTAGGTCTTCTGCCCATTTTTCAGTTGCGTTGTTTGTTGTTGAGTTTTATGAGTTGTTTGTATATTTTGGAGGTTAAGCCCTAGTTGGTTGCATCATTTGCAACTATCTTATACCATTGCATAGGTTGGCTTTTCATTTTGTTAATAGTTTTCTTGGCTGTGCAAAAGGTTGTGAGTTTGATTGGGTTCCATTTGTTGCTTTTTGTTTGTTTTTTCATTTTGTTTTGTTTTGTTTTAGGGCCACACCTGTGGCACATGGAAGTTCCCACACTAGGGGTCAAACCAGAGTTTCAGTTGCAGCCTGTGTATACCACAGCCATGGCAACACAGGATCCAAGCCATGTCTGCAACCCACACCACAGTTCATACAACGTCAGATCCCCAGCCCACCAAGCAAGGCCAGGGATCAAACCTATATCCTCATGGATACTAGTTGGGTTCGTAACCTGCTGAGCTACAATGGGAACTCCAGGTCCCATTTGTTTGTTTTTGTGTTTTTATTTCTACTGCCTTGGGAGACGGACCTAATAAAGCATTTGTATGGTTGATGTCAGAGAATGTTTTGCCAATGCTCTCTTGTAGGTGTTTGTGGTGTCATGTCTTAGGTTTAAGTCTTTCAGCCATTTTGAGTTTATTTATGCGCATGATATGAGGGTATATTCTAGTTTGATTGACTTATATGCAGCTGCCCAGGTTTCCCAGCAGTCCTTGCTGAAAAGTGACTTTCCCATTTTATATTCTTGCCTCCTTTGTTGAAGACTAATTGACTGTAGGTGTCTGGGTTTATTTCTGACTTCTCTATTCTGTTCCACTGGTCTATTTGGTACTGTCTTGGTTACTGTGGCTTTGTAATATTGCCTGAAGTCTGGGGGAGTTATGCCTCCTGCTTGGTGTTTGTTCCTCAGGGTTGCTTTGGAAATTCTGGGTTTTTTTGTGGTTCCATATAAATTTTTGGATTGTTTGTTCTAGTTCTGTGAAAAATGTCATGGGGTTTTTTGTTTGTTTTTTTGTTTGTTTTTGTCTCTTCTAGGGCCACACCTGAGGCATATAGAGGTTCCCAGGCTAGGGATCTAATCAGAGTTGTAGCTGCTGGCCTTCGCCACAGCCAGAGCAACACGGGATCCTTAACCCACTGAGCAAGGCCAGGGATCGAACCTGCAACCTCGTGGTTCCTAGTCAGATTTGTTAACCACTGAGCCATGATGGGAACTCCTGTCATGGGTATTTTGATAGGGATTGCTTTGAATCTGTAGATTGCTTTGGGTAATATGACCATTTTTACAATATTAATTTTTCCCACCAGAAGCATGGAATATCTTTCCATTTCTTTGTGTCTTCTTTAATTTCCTTGACTAATGTTTTATAGTTCTCAGCATATAAGTGTTTCACCTCCTTGGTCAGGTTTATTCCCAGGTATTTGATTTTTTGGGGTTCAATTTTAAAAGGTATTGTATTTTTGTATTCCTTTTCTAATATTTCATCGTTAGTATACAGAAATGTGACTGATTTCTGAATGTTAATCTTATATGCTGCTACTTCGCTGAATTTGTTGATCAGTTCAAGTAGTTTTTGGGTTGAGTCCTTAGGGTTTTCTATGTATAGTATCATGTCATCTACATACAGTGACAATTTTACCTCTTCTCTTCCAGTTTGGATACCTTTTAGTTCTTTTGTTTGTCTGATTGCTGTGGCTAGGACTTCCAATACTATGTTGAATAACAGTGGTGAGGGTGTGAGGGTGGGCATCCTTGTCTTGTTTCAGATTTTAGTGGGAAGGCTTTCAGCTTTTCCCCATTGTATATTATATTTGCTGTGGGTTTGTCATAAACGGCTTTAATTATGTTCAGGAATGATCCCTCTGTACCCACTTTGGCGAGAGTTTTTATCATAAATGGCTGTTGGACTTTGTCAAATGCTTTTTATGCATCTATTGAGATGATCATGCAGTTTTTCACTTTTCTCTTATTAATGTGGTGTATGACGTTGATTGATTTGCGTATGTTGAACCATCCTCATGAACCTGGGATGACTCCCACTTGGTTGTGGTGTGTGATCTTTTTTATATGTTGTTGGATTTTGTTGGCTAAAATTTTGTTGAGAATTTTTTGCATCTATATTCATCAAAGATACTGGCTGATAGTTTTCTTTTTTGGTAGTATCTCTGTCTGGTTTTGGTATTAGGGTGATGGTGGCATCATAGAATGTCTTTGGGAGTGTTCCTTCTTCTTCAGCCTTTTGGAAAAGTTTAAGGAGGATATATATAAGTTCCTCTTTGTATGTTTTGTAGAATTCGCTTGTGAAGCCATCTGGTCCTGGATTTTTATTTATAGGGAGTGTTTTTATGACATATTCAATTTCATTTCTAGTGATGGGTCTGTTCATTTGATCTGTTTCTTCTTGATTCATTTTTGGCAGGCTGTAAGTCTCTAGAAAGTTGTCCATTTCTTCTGTGTTGTCAAAATTGTTGGCATACAGTTGTTCATAGTATTCTCTTACTTTTTTTTGTATTTCTGCAGTATCCATTGTGATTTCTTTGTTTTCATTTCTTATTTTGTTTACTTGGGTTTTTTTCTCCTCTTCTTGGTGAGTCTGGCCAGAGGTTTGTCAATTTTGTTTACCTTTTCAAAGAACCATCTCTTGGTTTTATTGATTTTTTTTCTATTGTTTTTTGAATCTCTATTTTATTCATTTCCTCTCAGATCTTTATGATTTCCTTCCTTCAGCTGACTTTAGGTTTTGTAGTAACTACTGTTCTGACTTTTATAGAAATCACTTTTCCTTGCATTTTTATCATTTTATCACTGAAATGTTCATTCCTAGATGCTATAGTTTAGTTTTGTCCATTTTTCTTAGCACATTTTAAGTTATTCAATTAATGTTGAATTACAATACTTTAGGGAAAATCTGTTATGTGGAAGAAGGCATACCTGGAGTTGCCATCATGGCACAGCAGAAATGAATCCACTAGGAACCATGAGGTCACAGGTACAATCCCTAGCCTTGCTCAGAGGGTTAAGGATCCGGTGTTGCTGTGAGCTGTGGTGTAGGTCACAGACTCGGCTTGGATCCTGCATTGCTGTGGCTGTGGAGTAGGCCAGCAGCTGTAGCACCCAGTTGACCCCTCCATAGCTTGGGAACTTCCATATGCCATGAATGTGGCCCTAAAAACAAGCAAAAAAAAAAAAAAAAAAAAAAAAGGCATACCTAAAGTCCATGGAGAATAGCCTAAGGAATCTGCTTGCCTTGTTTGTGTAAGTGTATAAAAGGCATCCACAATAGGTATGATTGACTGTATCCAAAAAGGAAAGGAAGAGCAAGAAAAGGGGTAGCCCTGAAGGAGAAAATCTTAAGGGACAGGATATATACCTTCAGCTGTATGTTAGTTTTGTGGCGATGTGAGGAAGGAGAGGAGAAGGGAATGGAGATAGTGTCGTATCCTACCGGCTTTCACTTGCTTAGACTCTGAATTCTAGAAAGCACAAATCTTATAGAAAGAGCAAACGGTAGATGAAAAATCAGATTAGAAGTCAGGATGTGGTCATTGCAAACATTCCCATACCCCATCCCAAAGGCAGATTATCAGTATAAAATATACAGAAGGAATAAATGTCACCGAATGAGTAGTTTGGGTAGGCCTAATGACATAACGGATGGTTCCTAAAACTTTACTTAGGATCATGTAAAATTTTGAAATGAAATTCTATGTAATGATAAATACCATCATTTCCCACATCTGTTTGAAAGAGTAGAAATTTTCCCAATTTACGTATTGGTCATATTCCAAAATTTGATTCTAAATTGGCTCACATAAGCCTATAATATATTTCTCCAGAAACATAATTTTATAAATAGTGATGAGATTTTTAGGTTAGCCCCTAAAATATCACTTACCTCCTGGGATGACTGATGAACAGTACCTTTGTAATGAAAAACAGCAGGAGTATCTCTGGATCTCTGGTCTAGGAACCTTCAAAGGCTGCATGGCCCAAAAAAAAAAAGCCGCAAAAACCCAGCACCCATTGTGGTGCAGCAGAAATAAATCTGACTAGTATCCTTAAGGATGTGGGTTCAATCCCTGGCCCCGCTCAGTGGGTCGGGGATCCAGCATTGCTGTGAGTTGTGGTGTTGGTCACAGACACAGCTCGGATCCTGCTTTGCTGTGACTATGGCATAGGCCGGCAGCTGCAGCTCTGGTTTGACCCCTAGCCTGGGAACTTCCATATGGTGCAGGTGCAGCCCTAAAAAGAAAAAAAAGAAGAAAAGAGTAAACATGGTAGGATGGACTAGGAGTTTAGAGTTAGTAGATACAAACTTATATTTAGAATGGATAGGCAATGAGGTCCTACTACATAGTACAAGGAACTGTGTCTAATCTCTTGGGATAGAACATGATGGGGGATGAAATGAGAAAAAAGAATATATATATATATATATATGACTAGGTTACTTTGCTGTACAGCTGAAATGGGCACAACATTGTGAAACAACTATAATTTTTTTAAAAACTAGATCAGCACCAGAAAAACAAAACAAAACAAAAAACATGGTAGTATTCTCAAGGGAGAGAAGAAAAAAAAATGAGTAAATGGACTTTACTTTTATAATGAAAACTTTAAAATTTTCTTCTTAAAGAATGTGGAAAACATTGCTGAGCTGGTTTTAACTAAGTAGGAGTTCAGGAGGGAGATGGGTCATCTCCTTGCAGGGGCAGTTGAAGCTAAAGAAGTGGATGGGATATCTCAGACTTCAAGGAGTAAGAAAAGAGATTAGAAGAAGCAATCATAGGGAACACCAACATTTAAGGGATGGGAAAGAGAAAGACCCTGAAATAGTCAACAGGAGAGACACCAGACAGAATAGGATCCTGGAAGCCAACAGGGAGGAAAGTTTAAGAAAGAAGGATTTTTCCATGCGGTCAGTCCACAGAGATGAGAAGAGGCTGCTGATGCTCATAGGAGTGACCAAAATACTTGATTCCTGGTGAGGAAAATTCTTTCCATGCTGACTGGCAAGATTATGGGCACTGGCAAGAATGATAGTACTCATTTGTCAACCTTGTCATTACAGGCCAACAGCACTATACACACCACTCACAAATTTCAATGTAGGAAAACTAATTACACACGAGTGCCAGGCAGACCATTTTCTCTCATCTACACAGGGCAAAAGTCACAGTTAGCCTCCTCCCTCCAAAGATGGTTTAGAAGGAATATGATGAACCAATTATACATGAATCAGGAGGATGCTATCCTAGAGCCTAAACCTAGGGAAAAATGTGTTGGTCTGTTTCTGGGGTCTTTATTCTATCCTGGTGACCTTTTTTCCCCTCTTTTTGTCAGGACCACAAAGTCCCAATTACTGTAGCTTTATAAAACATTTTGAAATTAGGTAATATTATTCCTCCAAATTTGTTCTTCTTTTGCAAAATTGTTTTGCCTGTTTTAGGTTCTTTTTATTTACATGTGGGTTCTTAGAATTGGTTTGTTAATTTCTTCAAAAAAGTCTGCTGAACTATTTATAATAGCCAAGACATGGAAGCAACCTAAATGTCAATTGACAGAGGAATGGATAAAGAGGAAGTGGTACATATATACAATGGAATATTACTCACCCATAAAAAGAAGGAAATAATGCCATTTGCAGCAACACACATAGGCCTAGAGATTATCATACTGAGTGAAGTTAGTCAGAGAAAGACAGACATCATATGATATCATTTGTATGTGGAATCTAAAAAATTTATTCAAGCGAATTTATTTGCAGAACAAAAAGAGACTCACAGACTTTGCGAAACTTATGGTTACGGAAGGGGACAGGTGGGGCCAGACAGAGATGGACTGGGGGTTGGGATTGGCATATTCATACAATTGTATATGGAATGATTGGCCAACGGGGACCTGCTGTATAGCACAGGGAACTCTACCCAATATTCTGTAATAATCTATGTAAGAAAAGAATCTGAAAGTGAATGGATGTATGTACATATATAACTGGATCACTTTTTTGTACAGCAGAAATTATCACAACCTTGTAAATCAGCTATACTTCAATAAAACTTTTTTAAAAATGAAAAAAACAGGCCTGCTGGGATTTTGACAGCAATTATGCTGAATTTATGGCTCTGTTTAGGGAGAATTGATATCTTAACAATATAGAGTCTTAAAACTCATGAATACAATACATCTCTCCATGTGTTTAGGTCTTCTTTCATTTCTCTCAGCAATGTTTTGTAGTTTTCAGTGTAACTATTAAGAGTTTTTAGTATTGCTAATCACTTGAATGTGAAATGTTATTTCATTGAGATTTTAGTGGAAGTCCCTGATCACTGAGAACAGGCATCTTCTGGGTGATTATTGGCCCTTCAGCTCTCCTACTCTCTGTATTGCTTTCATGTTGGCCCTGCATTTGATTTACCAAGAATATCTCCATTTGGGTGTTTTTAAGGTCTCGTCTTTTTCATCTATTTTTTGTTTTATTGCTAGTCAAATTTTTGTTGTTGTTTAGCTCTTGAATTTTGAAATTGGTGTAAATACTTCTTTACATCTTTTCATTCCTTATTAACTTTATCCTCTCCTACTTTCTGCCTGTAGGAAGTTTTAGTCTTTCTCATGTGCCCTGGCATGTTCTAGCTTAGATCACTTTTGAGAACTCTGATCTGAAAGCAAAGCAGGCGGTCACTTCACTTGTCAGCATCCCTTGGGCAATGCCTAGTTTATCTCTTTGCTCAGCTAATCTGCTCATTCCTCATGGTTCAGTGCTCTGGACGTTCTGCAATTGTGTTCCAACTGAGCACATTCAAAGAGAGAGACAATTCCACATCGCTAGGCAGAACCTGGGTAGCCTGGAGTTCTCACCTTTGAGGTAGCAGGCACCTTGACAGATTGCTCAGCAACTCTGGGAGATGGTTGTCAGAAGGCACAAGAGCCTTGGTCATTGTTCTGTGAGCTTGCTTTGAGCAAAGAAAGGGATCAGCACATAATAATTTCTCAGGCCAAATGCACTAATTGATTCTGATTAAAAAGTTGAATTTCTGTTGACTATAAAAGAGGCTTTCTGTGATTTCTAAGTCCGAGAGCTACATGGATCTGGTTATGTCTTACCAAATATTCCTCATGAATATTAGGGTTTGTAAACATTTCAGTTTTGTTTCTCAATACTTTAAACATTTGCTGAGTGCCAACTGTATGCCAAGCATGTGTCAGGGACCTACATTGTCAGGATGAAGATGCCATGGTCCTTCCCCTGAAAGGCTTATAGATGCCAGAATGGTCATGGGACTGAACTAACTCCAGTGCTTTCTCACAAGAAAAGAGAAGGTAAAGGCAGGAATAGGACCATTCTAAGGCACAAAAAGCAAGTGGTCTGTACTTACACTAACTTGGTCAGAAAGAGGAGAGCTAGAGAATTAAATGAACATGTACAATGTGATTTCTGGGCAAGTGGACAGGAGACCAAAAAGAGACAGTAAAAGAAGTTGACCATTGGAGATTTCTATGCTCCTAGATCCTGCTCATGCTGTTCTCTTCCTAGAATGCTTTCTATGACCCTTTTCATTTGGCCAACTCCCATTCACCCTTAAGGATTCATCTTAGATTTTATTTCCTATGGGAAGGCTTTCTTCCTTATCTCCCACTTTGGCCAGGGGACCCTCTTCTGTGCTTTCATAGCACCATATCACGTGCCCTTACTGTTCCACTTACCACACTGCATTGAAGGTGCCCCTTTATTTGTCTGGCTCCTCCTAGTAGACCACAGACAAATCTTGCTCACCATTGTATTATACAGTGTTGTATCTAGCACTGTGTAAGGCCAGTGGCAGGCACTCATTAAATATCTAATGAATAAATGAATAAATAGTGAGCTGTCTGATAAGTAAATGAACAAACAGATGAACAAATGAAGGTCAGGGAGGGGAGGGTGTTTAGCCCAGAGAAAGGAAAGACCTAAATGCAAGAATAAAGCTGGAGTTCCCATCATGGCTCAGTGGTTCCAACTAGGAACCATGAGGTTGCAGGTTCGATCCCTGGCCTTGCTCAGCAGGTTAGGGATCCGGCATTGCTGTGAGCTGTGGTGCAGGTCGCAGACGCAGCTCTGATCCTGCATTGCTGTGGCTGTGGCATAGGCCAGCGGCTACAGCTCTGATTCAACCCCTAGCCTGGGAACCTCCATATGCCACGAGAGCAGCCCAAGAAAATGGCAAAAAGGCAAAAAAAAAAAAAAGAATAAGGCTGAGGGCTCTGAAGATGGAGGGATAAATACTATTAGAGAGCAATAGTAATTGGAGAAGTGTCTCATTTTCATTATTCGGATTGTTGTTGGCCCATCTCCACCACAGTTCAAGTTAAAGACTTGGCAAGAATTATCAAACATTAATTGTGTGCACTACTAATATAATATTGTAAATCAATTATAATTCAATTTTTTTAAAAAGGGAAGAACTGATTTTGTGCTAACTGGTTAGTCATATTCTAGGTGTCCTGGGAATTGTGGAATTATGGTCTATGCCCATAGAGCACTTACAAATCAGGCTAGTACCTTCTGTTTTTATGCAAGTGAAACTGAAAAGGACAGGATTAGGACATAAAGCTCCCCTCTAGATTTACTTGATCTGTTAAGCCACACTTTTCAGAAATGGTTGTTCAAATGGCTGTAAATCAAACTCACCCAAGAGGTGACTTTCCATCTTGGTGAGGTGCCTTGTTCAAAGCCAAATTCACTATAGCTATGACTTTTCCCTAGCTTTACCATGGAGTGACTTCTGAAAAATCTTAATTTGATATGTTTCAACAGGACCCTAACACACTGAAACACTGGGCTAACAACATGTACTAGGCATAATAAGTCCTGCATTTAGTTCTAGCATTTAATGGCACAAGTAGAAGATTGGCTCCTTTGTCATAGACTAGTTGGCTGTAGGTCTGTGGGTTTAGTTCTGGGCTTTCTATCCTGTTCCACTGATCTATATTTCTGTCTTTGTGCCAGTACCATATGGTTTAGATAATTGTTGCTTTGTAGTACAGTCTGAAGTCTGGGAGCCTGATTCCTCCAGCTCCATTATTCTTTTTCAGGATGTCTTTGGCTATTCTGGGTCTTTTGTGCTTCCAAACAAACTTTAAAATATTTTGTTCGAGTTCTGTGAAAAATGTCCTTGGTAATTTGATAGGGATTGCATTGAATCTGTATACTGCCTTAGGTAGTATAGTCGTTTTGATAATACTAACTCTTCCAATCCATGAGCATGGTATATCTTTCCATTTATTTATGTCATCTTTGATTTCTTTCGTCAGTGTCTTTATAGTTGTCAGAGTACAGGCCTTTTGTCTCTTTAGGTAGGTTTACTCCTAGGTTTTTCATTCTTTTGGATGCAATGGTAAGTGGGATTGCTTCCCTAATTTCTCTTTCTGATCTTTCATTGTTAGTATATAGAAATGCCGTCGATTTCTGTCTATTAATTTTGTATCCTGCGACTTTGCCAAATTCATGGATGAGCTCTAATAGTTTTGGTAGAGTCTTTAGGATTCTCTAGGTATAGTATCATGTCATCTGCAAACAGTGATAGTTTCACTTCTTCCTTTCCAATCTGGATTCCTTTTATTTCTTTTACTTCTCTGATTGCCATGGCTAGGACTTCCAAAGCTATGTTGAATAGTAGTGGCGAGAGCAGACATCCTTGTCTTGTTCCTGATCTCAGTGGGAGTTCTTTCAGCTTTTCACCATTGAGAATGATGTTCACTGTGGGTTTGTCATATATGGCCTTTATTATGTTGAGGTAGGTTCCCGCTATGCCCACTTTCTGAAGGGTTTTTATCAGAAATGGGTGTTAGATTTTGTCAAAGGCTTTTTCCACGTCTGTTGAGAGGATTATATGGTTTTTATTCTTCTTTGCAGAACAGATGCTGACTCACAGACACTGAAAAACTTATGGTCTCCAAAGGAGACAGTTTGGGGGGTAAGGGGATGTGCTTGGGTTGTGGGATGGAAATCCTGTGAAATAGGATTGTTGATCATTATACAACTATAGATGTGATAAATTCATTTGAGTAATAAAAAATTTTTTTAATTAAAAAAAAAAGATCGGGGCTGTCTGGCTTCATAAAGGAATGCTTGAAATGTTTCTAGATGTCCACAAATTGAATAATGTAAGTTTTTCTAAAACCAAATAAAGGCTTTTGTTGTATTAAAGGAAATAAAAATGTTTGAATCAAGATTTAATAGCTTTACTGGAGTTCCCATTGTGGTACAGCAGAAACGAATCCCACTAGTATCCATGATGTTCAATCCTTGGCCTCCCTCAGTGGGTCTGGGATCTGGTGTTGCCATGAGCTGTGATGTAGGTTGCAGATGCAGCTCGCATCCCAAATTGCTGTGGCTGTGGTGTAGCTGTATGTAGCTCCAATTCCACCACTAGCCTGGGAACTTCCATATGCCAAGGGTGCGGCCCTTAAAAAAAAAAAAGAAAAAAAGATTTGGTAGCTTTACTGTGTTATAAAGCTGTAATATACTTGGAGTATCATGTTCAGTATGACCTTCTGAGTTAAAGAAGATTAGCAAACCAGAAAATAACATGGGATATTGACCAAGATCTAGAAATAACTTATGCGAAGATCCAGCTGTAAAAGTCAGGTATTCAGCCCGGGGAAGGGACAACTTGGAAGACATAGTGTAATAGAGTATCAGGTATCTGAAGGGCAATCCTGTGGCAGGCTGAGTAGAGGATATTACAGTTTTTTCAGAAGTGGAACTTGAATCAGTAGGTAGAACTTATAGGAAGACATTCTTTTTCATTCTTAAGAAGAATTTGCCACAATCAACACTGTTCAGAGGTGAGAGGGACCATCCATGTGAGCTGATGAGCTCTCTGTCACTCAGGTGGAGACTAGAAAGCCATCACCCTGAGATCAGGACTGGACAGTTGTTTAGCACACAGGGGAAGGGGGCAACTAAGGCTGAAATCCAGCCAGTGCAGTAGTGGCTACATCATGTATCCTGGCATTGGTCCCCCAGAGGAATAGACGCCTTTTTATCGTTCACCCAAAGGTACTCCAGGTCTTGCAGAGACAGATTTCCTCATCAGGTGAGAGAAGGGATTAGTAATTTTACATTTCAACTCTGTTTGCATTGAAATCTTCTTGAAACCAAAGACAAAAAAATAATTACAGAGATCTACTCTCTGAGAAAAGGGATAATGGATGATTTTTATGTATTTTTATGTAAACAGAAAACAATTTAAAACAATCTTTCCTTTACCTTGAAAAATGTACAGTTAAAACATTTCATTTCACCTTATGTCTCCACATATGACATACGAAGAAAAATGTTCTTGTCTTTTTAAATTTCACACGACCCAAACTTGTCTATCCTATTGAGCTAATGGGTTGGGTCATTTTGGTGAGTAACCCCGGGTCTGTCTAGGTTGATGGCTGCAGTATTGTAGCATCCTAGTGGCACACACAACAGAATCCTAATTTCTAAAGGGTCTGAATTTTATCCCCCACCCTGTCAGCAGATTATTCACCAATGGGATTCATACCTTCTACATTCTCATTTCTTTGATCATCGCATTACTACCACATGCTACCAAAACAAAGTGCAATTAAGATCTTCGGGGGGAAAAAAGACACCTCATTGACTAAGGAAATGCTCATGGAAATGAGCTTCAGAAACAGATAGGGTAAAATGCTACATCCAAGAGAAGTGAGTTTCCCTAGAAACCATACATATTGAAGCAGAGAAGGCATCAGCTGAAAACAAACATCTGATCCAGTACCTTCAACTCCTAAGCCATGTTCTGTCTCCAGTCCAGTGCTGGAAGAGGAACATTTCAAAGACAAAGAATTGAGGCCTGAAGCAGTCATCAAGAGTAAATTGTTGGAAGCGCTGGCAGCAGATAGGCCAGGAGCATCAGGCCAGCAACCTGGGTCATCTCTGATATTTCTGGGAATTTGACTTAAATCTCCACCTAGTTCTCATATTAATTTTAGAACTCTCTTAATCTAGTTCATCAATCACATTATAATGTAGTAATTGCAGAAGATTAAGCACAGAATCCAATTTCCCCTTTTTCTTCTACCTTCCCTTTTGTAATTTGCATTTTGTCAAGTGCAGTTTGTGCCTCTGCCAGGACACTCGTGTTGACTTTCTGTGTGTGCAGCAATATGCTTTGACTTCGCTGTGGTATATAATCCAGTGCCTCACCAGCTAGAGGACATGTTCCAATTGCTAAGACATTGTCTGAGATTTGCCACAAGTTTCTACAGACTCCCACTGAAAAAAGGACCCTGACTATGGGGAAGAGACAGAAAAGCTGGCAATAGTTAAAGCCAGTTGGCAGATTTCATAATGAAAGGCAGGCTGAGGGAGGAGGTGCTTGTATTAGAAAGCAGAAGAAATAAAATTACATTGCTCCAACAAAAATATATTTATAACCATTACAGCTCTTACCTCCAGAAAAATCTTAGGACAGAGCGATAGTGTCATTCTTCTTTTCTTGACCAGGAACTGTCCAGTTAACGAGTACCAGCCCTTCCTATTCCCACAGTCACAGGGTTATCAGTGGCATATGTTCCCTATCTAGAAGTCTTAGGGATTTAGTTATAGGCAAAATACAATCCCCTCAGGGCCCAGGTACAATTATTTAATGACTGAGACATTTAAAATCAGTTCTTTTTAAGAAGACCTTTTTTTAGCATATGTGACAATTTTCAGGAATCAAAGCATTGCAATATTTATTTGTAGAAATCCTACTAATTTATATGAAAAAATACCATCCAGGGGAAAGGACCATATCTGACATGTTCATCATCTGCATCCTCAGAATCTCACATAGAGCCCAGGCATATAGATGCTGACCAAATGAATGAATGAATCTGCATGGCTATCAAATTCTGAATAATTAAAGACACAAGGTAATTTAAATGTCTTTTTTTCGGTGTCTGTAACAAAGTGTATCCTTTCCTCTAAATGTGAATTTAGGCCTCTGGATATAATCGATCATTTGCTATTCACCTACAGCCCTGTCACACCCTAGGTAACATAAATGATGTTACTTTAATATAAATTCAGAATAAAAAGACAACTTATAAAGATCTGAGGTGAAAGCAATGATTTTTCAGTGTCTTTCAGTTATTAAAATGCTTTCTTTCTTTCAATGTGGGATCCGAGCCACATCTGCGACCTACACCACAGCTCATGGCAACGCCGGATCCTCAACCCACTGAGCAAGGCCAGGGATCGAACCTGCAACCTCATGGTTCCTAGTCAGATTCATTAACCACTGAGCCACGACAGGAACTCCTTAACTTTAAAATTCTAAATAGAATTTTTTCTAAGCAATGTAAGAATAAGTGATTGTGAAATGATTATGTTCTTAGCAAAAGAAGTCTTTTTGCAATTTTAGGAAAAACTTGTTAAACACAGGAATATTTTCCCCTTGGAGTACAGAAAGAAAAACAATTTTCCTTAGCCAGCGAAATTACCCTGCACATTTCATACACATTCAGACACAGTAAAATAAGGTAGGTAGATGCAAGGCATTCTATTAAAACCACCTTTAGGAAAGCTACAAGCACCTCGTGTATCACTCCAGCTTAGAAATAAGAAGGTTACAGAATGGGAGTCAGGAGAACAAAAGAAATATATTTCACTTTTCATGTACCAGAGGTAGCTTGAAAAAATGAAATTCCCAGGAAATTCTTCTGAGAAAGGGGTCAATTGTTTTGCTTTTCACTTTCTCATATCTTGGTAAGAAAAAAAGTCCTCTGCAAGGCAACATACAGCCTCCTCTGTTTTTCAGTTAAAGCTAAAGATAGAAAATATTTGTAAGGAATACAACTGATTTTGAATTCTTTAAAACACCAGCTGGACCTTAAATGTAAAAGAATCATGATGTGAGTTGGAGAATTTGCTTCAAGTAATCAGGGGTAGATAGAGTGTAGATGAGACTAGGTTGGTTTTGAGTTTATCATTGATACATCTAGGTGGTAGGCACACAGGAGTTCATAATACTATTCTCCCTACTTTTGTGTATGTTTAAATTTTCCATTTAAAAAAAGAAACTAAACATGTTGAGCCTCCAAAATTGAAAATAAATTTTTATATTAGCGTAGTAAATAGTAGATACATGGAATATGGAATCAGAAGCCTGTTATATGCAGGTCTCAGCCCCAAAATGTGCTAACAGTGTGGCCTTGTGTTAGTAACTGCAGGGCTTCAAACTTGAATTTCAGTATCTGAAAAATGGAAACAGTACCAAATATATCTAGTGGTGTCATGAGGATAAATGAATGAATATATATGAAAATACTATGTAACTTGTAAATTTATACAAAACTGTAAAGTTAAAAATAATTCTTAATTGAACCATAAACCTATCCAAAGTTCTTTGTGCTTTATTTTTCCCAAATTTCCATTTAATTAAATCAGTTCCAGCAAGACCCAAGCTCAAATCTTTCTGTATCTATAGCAGCAGAAATAACTTCTTTTTTTCCTCTGCTTCTATCTGCTATCTGAACTGCTCCTCTAGTCAACTCCTAACTGGTATTCCTGCCTTCCTTCTGCTCCTCAGCAATCTTCCTGCCAGAGAAGTCTTCCTAGAACACCACTAGGATCATGTGATTTCCTGGCTCAGAAACATTCCTGGATCCCCACTGCCCATGGTATTAAAAATCCAGTTTACCTAACCAACCTTTCAGTTTCCAACATTCGGACTCTAGCTTCCCTTTCTAGCTGCCTCACATTATTCATGCTCTCTAACCTTCAGCTCCAAGCAGCAGGCTTACAGTGGTATTTTTGTTCCCCCATTTCTCCTCTTGGAATACAATACCCTTTTTTTCCCTCTTTGCCCAGGTCTTTTCAATCCCTAAGAAACAGCTTAAATCCTTCCTTCTCCAGAAAGTCTTCCTGAACCTTTCCAGACCATATGATGTCTCCTTTTTCTCAGTTTCAATTGTGTATTCATTCATGATATCACTTTTACTGTTGTATTTAGTTACTTATCACTGTTATTACTTAACTTTCTTCCAAGCCTGTTCAGTTAGATTACAGACTCTTAGAAGGCAAGAATTATGACTTTTCTGTCCTTCTGCCTCAAGGCCCAGGGCTTTACACATGGCAGGTACTTTTCATTAACATTTGTGGGAAAATATAACCTGAACTGAGGTAGAATTTTGTAGTCCCTGATGGCCATAGTTAGCCTACTACTACTGCCTTCATTTGTATTTCTTTGGATCTTAGAAATGACCTAAAAATTTTAAAAAAATTTATTGTGTCTTACAGAGTGGCAGAGCAGGAGGGTATGTGGGGGTCGGGGGCAGGAGTTCAGTCTTAAGTGTTACATGGATCTAAATTCAAATCCCAACCTAGACAATTAGCTATGTGAAATCTTAGCAGCTGACTTGAACTTTTTATTCCTTATCTTCCCCAATCATAAAAATGGAAATGCAGTGTTAATACTTGCTTTGCACAATTTGGCACAATAGATGCATAGTGCTTGGCACGTGATCAATAAAAGGCAGATATTATTTCAGTGTACATCATATGGTTTTGACAGGTTATCAACGTTAAGAATCATGGTTCTGGAGTTCCCGTTGTGGCGCAGTGGTTAACGAATCCGACTAGCAACCATGAGGTTGCGGGTTCGGTCCCTGCCCTTGCTCAGTGGGTTAAGGATCCGGCGTTGCTGTGAGCTGTAGTGTAGGTTGCAGATGCGGCTCGGATCCTGCTTTGCTGTGGCTCTGGCGTAGGCCTGTGGCTATAGCTCCAATTAGACCCCTAGCCTGGAGGCCTCCATATGCCACAGAAGTGGCCCAAAGAAATAGCAAAAAAAAGACAAAAAAAAAAAAAAAAAAAAAAAAAGAATCATGGTTCTCTCTAAATCCTATGGTAAGGATGCAGCAAATGTAGAGCAGAGTCAGGAAAAGCCTCTACTCACTTCTCCAAGCCCTGCCTCCATGCTCTCTAGTTGCTCCTGTGTGTCCTTAGACATAAAGATTACGGGCTAAATATAGCTGGAATCTCTCATTGTCAGTTTAAAAGGTCGTAGACCCCCCAGGCCATTCTTTATCCCTTTCTATACAGGAGGAGTTCCCTTAGTACTGTTTTGGAGGCTCCCCTTCCATCCAAACCATAGCTTAGGTACACCCTCATTTTTTGCTTGCTGTCTTATTTCATAAGCAGCCTCAATTGTGCTTAGTTTTCCTGCAGTCTTCTACCTGCAGTTACTTTGGGTTTGCCAGTGCTGAGTCTGAATCATGAGTTATAAATCATCATGTTTTCATTTATTTAGTGATCCAAGGTTGCCTCTTCTAGGCAAGACCCAAAGAATGATATAGACAGACTTTAGTCATAAAGCACAGTGTTGTCAATACTTGAGGGCATAAAACTAGCAGAATACAAGGTCAAAATAGAATTATCATCATCTGGAATTGGCCTTTAGGTAATGTATTCTCTCCATTGAGGACAAGCTTCCGGACATGTGCTCGTTTACACATAAGAAAAACATCGCACATGAAGAAGGCCAAAATTTAATATGCCATAATTGAAAAACCTTGTTGTATCAGGATTCTGTCATGATAGTTTTTTTTTTCATCAATTTTTTTTTGTCTTTTATCTTGTTAGGGGCAAATCTGTGGTATGTGGAGGTTCCCAGGCTAGGGGTTGAATCAGAGCTGTAGCTTCTGGCCCTCACCACAGCCACAGCAGCTTAGGATCTGAGCCGAGTCTGCGACATACACCACAGCTCACAGCAATGCTGGATCCTTAACCCACTGAGCAAGGCTAGGGATCAAACCCGCATCCTCACTGATACTAGTTGGGTTCGTTAACCACTGAGCTACGACGGGAACTCTGATAGTTATTTTTTGACAGTATTTAATGGTGTATTATTTTTATGCTTGAAAAAGAAAACGGTTTAGGAAAAATGACCAAGAAAAACATTTTCAAAGAAATAAACAGGGAAAATCAAATAGCAAGATTATCGTGTTATTGTATAGATGGACTCTTGGTTGTGAGCCTGTCCCACTGTGTGGAGTGACGTTTCTGAGATGGATCCCTTGTAGCTAATCTATTTAAAGTTGATCGATAGCCAGTGAATGGTCACCCTAATCTTTAGTTATTGGTTATAACAGAAGTTGTATTCACAAATGCTTTTCAAAGGGCAATTTTATATAGGTTATATATTTTAAAATGTAAGATTAGGCTTCAGTTTGTCTACTTTGTATTCAGCCTTGAGTCATAAGAAGGGACTCAAATTCTAAATTATATTTGTTTTTCTACTGCTCAGTATCACTGCTCTGTTATTTAACCTATCTTTTATTGATTGCAAAACAGACTGAAGGAGAACTGTTGGCTTCTATTATATGGATCTCATTTTTAAAAAAATAATCAACTCATTGAAGAAGTTTCATGACTATAAATGTAAAAGACTTGCTCCTTCATAAGTGTCCAGTAGTGGGTCTTGCCAGCTAGAACCCATCAAAAGAGAAAAGAAATATGGAGTAAGTCCATTCACAGTGTTTGCTAGTCTTTTAACAAGCAAGAAAGCCCAGAAAAAGTTTCACAGGATTGCCAGGAATCTCAGCACAGACAGTATTATGGTCAGTGAAGTCCCCTTGGAATCCAAAAGGCAGCATATATCTATGGATCTAAATCATACTTTCATGGAATGATGGTGTATTAGCCCTGGCAAGGACTTTGGTAATCATCGGATCTACAGACATAAAGTAGTGGATGTCCCACCCAGAATCAGAACTCTTGTGTATCATCACCCAGTTCATTGCATACTCACCTCACCGCTCTATTTACAAAGTTTTGCCTATCAGCAATTAGAATAAGTCAATTGCAATTATTTTCAGGCACATGATGGCAGCTTTGCTAACAGTACCTCAATACCAATCGATTTCTTTGGAACTGCCAGGGCTGTATTTGGTTTATTTTTGAAGCCAAGCATTTTTTTAAACCTTAAAATATTTCATTTTCAAAACTGAAAAGGCTTTTTATTTAGTCCATGATGAATATTTGAGTAGTGTTAAATTTATCATTCTGGCAGTACTCACATTGTACTTGTCATTAATTGTGACTCATCAAAGAATGTTTTGATGTTGAGTCCTTGGCTAACAGATGGCTCTGTTGAGAGGAATTGAGGTCCAAGGAGAGAGACTTCTTACATAATTAGTCACTAGAGGTTGTTGGAATTTGTAAGAAAGCACAATAGTCTGTGATGGTGGGGGGGGTAGGCTTTGTACTGAGGTAAAGAAGGCCTCTGCTTTTCTACTCTGTTCAGAGAATGGATGGAAGAGTTGACATCAGTGTTGCTGTGTGCCAGGTGCGGCTTAGATTGACATGATGGGGTAGCAAAGAGGTACAAAGTCCAATACTGGGAAGTTCTGTTTCTACAGGTTCTGTTATCCTAGAAATGCTTAGTCACAGAGACCACCACACAGGAAAGAACAGGCTCTCAAGCAATAGTGGTCAATAAAAACTTGGTAAGAGAATGTGAAGCAGTGAACCCCGCTTTTATTTTATTTTTTTTTATTATTTTCCCACTGTACAGCAAGGGGGTCAGGTCATCCTTAGATGTATACATTGCAGTTACAGTTTTTTTCCCCACCCTTTCTTCTGTTGCGACATGAGTATCTAGACATAGTTCTCAATGCTATTCAGCAGGATCTCCTTATAAATCTATTCTAGGTTGTGTCTGATAAGCCCAAGCTCCCGATCCCTCCCACTCCCTCCCCCTCCCATCAGGCAACCACAAGTCTCTTCTCCAAGTCCATGATTTTCTTTTCTGAGGAGATGTTCATTTGTGCTGGATATTAGATTCCAGTTATAAGTGATATCATATGGTATTTGCCTTTGTCTTTCTGGCTCATTTCACTCAGGATGAGATTCTCTAGTTCCATCCATGTTGCTGCAAATGGCATTATGTCATTCTTTTTTATGGCTGAGTAGTATTCCATTGTGTATATATACCACTTCTTCCGAATCCAATCATCTGTCGATGGACATTTGGATTGTTTCCATGTCCTGGCTATTGTGAATAGGGCTGCAATGAACATGCGGGTGCATGTGTCTCTTTTAAGTAGAGCTTTGTCCGGATAGATGCCCAAGAGTGGGATTGCAGGGTCATATGGAATGAACCCCGCTTTTAAAAAGCATCACCTCAGAGGCAACAGAAACATGCAAAAACATATCCCCTTTTTTTCCCTTTTTTTTTGGTCTTTTTAGGGCTGCATGTGCAGCTTCTAGAAGTCCCCAGGCCAGGGGCTGAACTGGAGCTGTAGCTGCCAGCCTGCACCACTGCCACAGCAACTCGGGATGCAGGCTGCATCTGCAACCTACACCACAGCTCATGGCAATGCTGGATCCTTAACCCACCAAGCAAGGCCAGGGATGGAACCTGCATCCTCATGGATACTAGTTGTGTTTGTTTCCACTGAGCCACAATGGGAACTCCTTTTTCCCTCTTTCTTTCACCTTTTCCTTTTTTTTTTTTTTCCTTCCAAGATTACTTTCCCTTGGAGTTCTCGTTGTGGCGCAGCAGAAACGAATCCGACTAGGAACCATAAGGTTGTACGTTCAATCCCTGGCCTCCCCCAGTGGGTTAAGGATCCAGCATTGCCGTGAGCTGTGGTGTAGATCACAGACATGGCTCAGATCCCAAGTTGCTGTGGCTGCGGTATAGGCCTGCAGCTGTATCTCCGATTAGACCCCTAGCCTGGGAACCTCTATATGACATGGGTACAGCCCTAAAAGGCAAAAAAAAAGAAAAAGAGAAAAAGATTACTTTCCCGACCTTTTTACTTAGGCCCATCAATGGTAGTCAAGGCCTGAGCAGCCCTTAGTACCACATCATTCAGCACCTCTGTACCTGCCACTATGTTAGCATGAGTCTGGGCACATGAGTGATGTGTCTGATGTCTGATGTCCAGGTTTAGTGTGTACACAAGTGAGTCAACTTGGAATGGCAGTTAGTGCTCCTTTAATTTATGTAAGAAAAAAGGAACATGCGTTGTGTCATAAATGGGATAAAAAAAAAAACGAAAGAAAAATTCAAATTCTCTTGGACATATTCTAGAAATGATCACAAATAGCTTAACAGGTGACACATACGTACCCTCTCCAAGCCTCAGTTTCTTCACCTGTAGAATAGGATAACAATACATACCTAGTAGAGTTATATGAGAATTAAGTAAAATGAAATCAGCACAGTGTCTCATCCACAGTAGGGAGTTAAGAAATGGTCTCTGTGTTTAGAAAGGAAAGTAAACAAAGTAGGCAGTGATGTTTCCTTGCTTGCTGGCACAAAGCAACGTGGGGAAAATCATACGGAATTAAGGCCGACTGGTAGTTGAGTTAATAATCAATGAGAACAGGCTATTTTAAAAGGGTATTTGGCAAGAGCGTGGCATTCAGAATCAAGTGGTCATGTTTCACTGTAATCACTGGAGTGTTACTTCAGTTTGGGGCTTCATACTTAAAAGTACTGAGAGAAGAACTAAATCAAGTAATAGAAATGACCAAATCCCTTCTGGAGATTAATAAGGAACAGTGGAGAGAATCAAGGGTTTGGGGTAGAGAATCTGGATTTGAGCCTCCACTCAGCATTTTCTAGGCACCTAACTAGAAATTATCACAATAATTTTAATAGGCAACACCTGACTTCATTCAGTTTTCACATCTGTAACAAAGATTAAGGATTCACATCTGTAACAAAGATTAAGGATAATAAAGTATCTGAGTTCTGTGAATATGCACTGCAAAACATTACATGAATCACTTTTTAAGGCAGTAATGGTGAAAGATATTTACTCCCCTCAAAAAAAGTCTGACCTGGAGTTCCTATTGTGCCTCAGTGGTGTCGAACCCAACTAGTATCTATGAGGACGTTGGTTCCATCCCTGGCCTTACTCAGTAAGTTAAGTATCCAGCATTGCCATGAGCTGTGGTGTAGGTCGCAGATGCAGCTTGGATCTGGCATGGCTGTGGCTCCGAATCAGCCCCTGGGCTGGGAACTTCCATATGCCTTGGGTGTGGCCCTGAAAAGCAAAAAGGGAAAAAAAAAAAAAAAAAAGGTTGACTTAACTGCCTCCTGATAGTATAGGTAAAAGAATAAATATGGGATAGATGATAGTAGTTCTTGCTTTCATAGAGGGTAGAGTTGAAAGAAATGAATTGATAACAATGCAATCAATGTTGCAGAGACAAAAAAGAAAGAGCCTAAATATAAATATTGTTATGTAAACAATAGCCAATGATTAATGAACGTTAGTAGTCCCTTCCTTGCTTGTACTGCTCTTAAAATGTGTAGGTTCAGGTTCCTGGTGGTCTAGTAATTAAGGATTCAGCATTTTCACTATCGTGGTGCCGGTTTGATCCCTGGCCCATTTATGCATTCTGCGGGTGGAACCAAAAAAAAATGGCATAGACTTATAATTTCCAGCCTTTTTGGAAGGAGGCACACAGAAAGAAAGTGCAATATAGCACCTTTTAACAAATGAAAAATGGTTTAAAATTATTTTTGTTTGATGCTTTGGAGTATTGTAATGATAAGTTTTGGAGACCCTAATATAGGCAATTACATTTGCTGATATTTTAATTGACATATGATCCAGGGACAGGATCATATACTAAATGAGTTTTTGAGATTCCCTCATTCAGTCTATTCTTTTTAGTTGAGCAGATGTTTCTAAGTAACTGAGATGTTGGAAACTTTAGAGCAGAAAATTGTCATCTCACATTGTGTGTATTTTAATTGCTTTGATTTTATTTATTTATTTATTTATTTATTTTACATCTCACAAAACAGCTGAATTTAAAAGAACTAAGTGAGGAGGAAAATTCTGACTTATGAGCTTTTATTTAAGAGGTGATTTAGTACCTTCGATACTTGAAGGGACTTAAGGGGGAAAAAAATTGTGTCGATTAAAACATTAAAAATAGAAACATAAATTCTAAGATTAAGTCCCTTGAGTTACTTGACATTTGAAGTAATTTCTCCGAAGTAATTTCCTTTGTAAAGATTTATAAATTTATGAGAGAAAATACCTTATCCTAGCTAGAGATTATTGTGTCAATTAAAAATAAACAGGGATTAGAGAGTACCAAGCATTAGGTTGGAAATGGATCTACTCTAAGTATGATGGTGTCATATTCAAATTATTAAATGAAATAGTGAATGTGTGCCCTGCTTTCTTCTTACACAAGTCTTAAATAAGCATAGCTGTTTGCATGTACTAATTATTATCCTTATGTCTTTGCTTTGTTGGGAGCTTCCCACCAAAGTACATGAACTCCAAATGAATCCCAAGTTATCTATCTGAAATTCTGAGAACACCTTGGTTTTCCTATATAGCCAAGACCTCAAGAAAACAATCTCTGAAGTTGCCATCTTACTCTTGGTTACAACCAGAGTAGCCACAGCCCATTGGAAAACAGGCAACATATAGGCTAGGAAAATAATGTATTCCTTTATTGGAAACTAATATATTTTCCCCAGAAATTAATTGCTCATGAAATGTATTAAGAAGTTGTATACTTAGCAAAACAAACCTCACTCAAGTTTTATGACTTACTGATCTACACACAAAAATAGCCCTTTTTGCAAAGCAAGTGCCTTTTTGCAATTTTTCCTTAATACCCTACATACATACATATATAAGTATGTACATAGAAAAATACAAATCAGACTGTTAGGCATTTGCTATAGATCGTAAGATCAACAAGAAATCCCTCATGATAACTGAATCTCCGTTGGCTTTCTCTTTTTGGTCAAATGCTTAGAATTTTTGGTTTGAGATGATAACTTTATTTTAAGCCTGAGAGAGCAGTTGACTTGCCCTTGGCCTAATGATACTGAGCAGCTGCCAAAGCCTGTTTTACATCTACGGGAGAAGACTGTCCCCGGAGAGGGGACACATAACCATACATGTCTTTTTTAAGTTGTCTTTTTGGGTACTATGTCAAGAGACAACTTTCCAAGAGGAGAGGAGGATCTGTGTTTGGCTTTTTGATTACACCTCTGTGCACAAAGGAGAGACTATGTTAAAAAGTCGAGACTTTAAGAAAATTCTTGTTACTTAATTTGCATTTACAATGCACCTAAAGCTGAGGACTCAATTTTGAGTTGTTTTATTTTTTAAGCAAAATATAACAAAGGCAAGTAAGTGAAATTACAGATATAATAAAATGACATTTTTCCTTCTTAGTTTCAGAATCAAAGGGCTATAATTTGCTGTGGGAATACAGGAAGAAAAGGCATAGTCTCTTTAGCTAATAACAATTGTAGCTTCCGGAGTTCCAGTCGTGGCTCAGTGGTTAACGAACCCGACTAGGAACGATGAGGTCGCAGTTCAATCCCTGGCCTTGCTCAGTGGGTTGAGGATCTGGCGTTGCCGTGAGCTGTGGTGTCAGTTGATGACTCGGCTCAGATCCCCCGCTGCTGTGGCTGTGGCGTAGGCCAGTGGCTACAGCTCCAATTAGACCCCTAGCCTGGGAACCTCCATATGCCTTGGGTGCAGCCCTAGAAAAGACAAAGAAGAAAAAAAAAATTAACTTCCATTTTCTGATGATACCATGTAAAATGCCTGGCAAACTATCTAGCACACACAAAATACTCAGTAAGTATGTGTTAAAGGAACGAGTGCTAGGTGCTGTGCTAAGCATTTTATATTGTTTATCTCATTTAATTTCATAAGAAAATGCACATATATCCTTATGATCACTATAAAGAAACTGAAACTTTTGTCGTAATTTATAAACTGCCACAGAGCTAGTGAGCATGGCAGCCAAGATTTCATCCTAATCTAATTCCAAAACCTATACTTCATGTATCACATTTACACACACACGCAGTGTCTGAGTTCACAATCTTTGCAGATTGTCACTTGATTCAAACTACCCTTTTGCCTTTCCTGTACTCTCCTTGCCACATTTACTCAATACTACATTCATTTGATCTCATTTCAAGATATTCCCTAAACTAGACCCTGTTGTACTAGAAACACCCCCACTTTTGCTGGGAGATGTTCTTCCTATATTCACAGAGCACCTTAAATTATGTCCTCCCAGAAAGTCTCCCCTGAGTATTTCATATTTTCCTTGAACCTATGACACACCTAACTCCTTTTTCATTTATTTATTATTTCAGTGTTTATTATCCACATTCACTAATCTCTTATTTTCACTTAGCCAAAATTTTAGAAGTATTGTTTCAGAATTAGAAGGAACCTCAGCAATCACCTAGTCTAATCAGGAGATCAGTTTGTCCATCTTTGCTTACAGCACACCGTGCTTAGTTACTGCCCTAGAGGTGAGTGCTCAGTATGGTCCAGGCTGCCTGGGAGAATAGCAGGGAGGTGCTGTGAGAGGACCCAGTACAGGCGAGGGAGCAAAGAATCCATGTCTGTTGAACAGTATTCACAGAACACTTACCATGGACAGGGCATTAGTGCCAGGCCTTGGGGTGGGCAATGAGTGGGACACAATCCCTACTCCCAAAGAACATAATCTAATGATTACTTCTTGTGGGGAAATGACCATACTGCACAAATGTCTATGAAAAAAAGATATGCATTTAGAGTTGTATGTTATGAACCTTTAAAGGAAGGAAATATCATCGATAATTGGAAGGACTCAGAAAAGACTTCACGAAAAAAGGTAAATTTCATCTTAGGCCTTGCAGGATGGTAGGAACAGTCTTGCTAAATGGACAGCTCCCTCGCTTCCCCTGTTAGGCAAGACTATTTCATCACGCCTAGAGAAGGTAGATGTGGCCGGTGCCAAGCACCATAGAAAGAGAGCTACAGAAATGCAAAGTAAAATGTCATAGTTGTTGTTCAGATATGGCAAGCCAGGATGAGTCACCTCCCCGTCCCCACACACAGCGATCAGGTGATAACTCCGTATTTGGGGATGGCGTCTGGATGAATAGAAAGCAATCCCATTTACCTTTTTGAGTCATTCTTTGGCCTACCCTTTATTATTACTCATCTTACTTTGGCCCCCACATTCTTTGTCCTTTCTCTCAGCACCTTTGCTGGGGGCAGGGGAGGGGAGGGAAGCACATAGGGCCAACTGAATAACTTGGGTCTGTAAATATAACTTTCGAGTCACTGTCTCTCACGGCCCCTCAGCGAGAAGCTTAGAGGCAATGTCAATGGCATGGATGAGCCTGCCCATATGCCTGGGCTCTAGCCTCCATCTCCTAGGTGGGCCCACAGACAGAGGTGTCTCAGGCCCAGAAGAAGGTCCTTCATCATGGTCTGTGCAGTTCTGTGCCAGTCCCATGACAGCAGGTGAGAAGGAAGGGGTGAGAAGGGCACAAACTGAGTAGCCCTCTTCCTGATGATATTTAATCGAATCTGGCACTGGCAAGGCTTGGCTTAGTAGCTGTCTTTCTATTACGTGCAGCTCAGCTCTGCCAAATTTCTTCTGTAATGATCATTCCACCCAGGTAGCACAGAACTTTTTCATAGAATGAGTCCTTGGGTGAGGATCAAGAAACCTGGGAACTGGTTTCAACCGTGCCATAAATTTTAGGCAAGTCACATAACATTCATGAGTGACATTTTCTTCATTTATAAATTAGGAAGAATGGCCAACCTGCCAGCTGGCCAGATCCTTAACCGACTGAGTGAGGCCAGGGATCAAACCTTCATCCTCATGAACGCTATGTCGGGTTCTTAACCTGCTGCTGAGCTACAATGGGAACGCCTATGATTTTTTTTTTTTTTTTTCTGAGACTGTAAAATTACATAATGGCTGAAAATGCCCCTTGAAGGTTTAAATATGTGCTGAACATTATTATTACTAGAGTCTTGCTATTAACACACCTAACTGCAAATACTACCACCTGTGCAGCTAACACATGAAAGATACAGTGTGGAAACTTGTTAATAAGCGGTCTTTCCCAGGGCGTGTAAATTGTAGCTAAGGTGTGGTGTGGTTATTGTTGCTGTTGGCAGGGGAGGTTAGAGATGAAATGCGAGGGAAGTGAGTGGGAAGGCCAGTGGTATAAAGTGCAAAGAAGGATCTGCAAAACTTTGTGAGCAACATGGTCTGTGGTGTTGGTGGGTGAAGTCAACCACATAGGACAAAGTAATGTGCAGTGTAGACCACAGGACTAGGGAGTCCCCATTTGTTTTCCTGTTGCACTCTGAACAAGCCTCTCATGGTTGATCTTCTTTTGATTGTGGAGCAGGGTGACACTTGCTTCCTACGTCTGCCCACCTCTACCGCCGAGGATTGGGCCTTGCTGGGGCAGGGATGGGGGTGACACTACCAGAGGGAAGCCCAGAAAGTGGGAGCAAGGACTTTGCTGTGCAATGGCCCTTTTTGCTCCTCCACACTCTGCCCTGGCAGATTCTGTGGAGTTTTGCTTCCCTGGGAACACTCTGAGAACTCTAGTGGAAACCAAGACTGCTACTACATCCTCTTGACAATCGCTGGCCTGCTGGGCAAGTTCTAGGTCATGATCTTGGATTTCATGCAGCCCCTGGGGTTAGCTCGGAGCCTCCTCCTCTTGTGGCCCGAAGCAGAGCTACAGTAGAGAAGAAAGTCATTCCTGAGACTGCAGGGCAAAGCCTCAGTGGAACTTTTCATGGTCTAGCCCCTGGCTTCCAGCGTTCCCCAGCAGTAGAGGGCAGAGGCCCATCTTCCTGACTGAGATAACTTCCCAGATTTAAACTGCTTCTCAGCAGCACTTTTTTCCCTTATTCTGCTTTCTAATGACCTACAGTTTTCCTCAAGGAAACATATAAACTATTTTTCGATTCTGTCCCCATCTTCTCCTGCTCACTGCCCTCCCGTGATGGATTGTCTTGGGTTCCCGCAGAGGTGCCTTCAGCAACCTCTGACTGAGGTGCACACGTCCACACGTGTCCCTCTGACCATCCTGATTAGAGAGACCTGGCTGAGAAGTTGCAGGCTCCCTTTCTTTTCATACAACGTTTTCTTGAGAAATGTCAGCAAAGTGCAATCCTGGCCCCTGAAAGCTCTTCTGCAGCACTGAGGCCTGGGTCACCCAAGCGTTCCCTCTGCAGGGTAGCTGTGCTCCCAGACCATCCCAAATGCAACAGTGTGCTGAGAGAGACAGGCTGCTGAGGTGTTATGGGCTTGCAATACCCTGATAAGGAGATTTCATTCTCTCCTTGCTGGCAGAGGTATATAGAGTAATTACATAAGTACTACTGTGACACTGGGCAGAATCTCATTAAAAACTGTATAAAGAACAATTGAATTGTGGTGGAGAATATTCATTTTATTCCAGTTGGCTATAATCCATATAACAGGGCATTAGCCTAAGCACAAATGCTGGTGTTACTCTGGCTTCCTGATGAAATGTATTTGGAATATATATTTAGCGTGGCATTTGCTTATGTGGGGCATGGTGAAAAGTCAGTACGGGGCAGCTCCAGATTTTCCCACCTGGGGAGGAAGCTGCTCACTGTGCTGAGCAGATTGTTATTCGATCTTATTCCTCTTGCAAGAGCCACTTGGCCAGCTCAGATGGGACATTCTGTGGCAGTCTGACCACATGGCATCTCTGAACCACTCACACACACAGATGTATATACAAGACGTGGGCCTAGAATAATGTGCCCCCTTCACAGTTTAGCCTTCCCCCCAAGGTGGGAGGGAGGTCTGGCTGGGATAGAGTTTGTCATGGGTTAGTGTTTCTTTATTTTCAAAGAGACAGTGGGCAAGCCCTTTTTCATTATAAGGATATTTTGGTTGGTAGCATGTGAATTTCTACTGAATATCACTCACCATGACAAACAAGAGCCATTCTAAATAGTTTTCTGATATGGCAGCCTCGTCCTCAAATGCACTGAGGGGCAATAATATCTAAAACACTTATACCCCTTACTGTGTATAAGGTGCTTTCACACACATTATGTCGTCTGGTGTGTGGAAAATTGAGCAATCTATGTTTAATTATCCAGAGCACAGACTGTTTAGTACCTGAAGTCTAAGAGCACTATGAATTTAAGTATTTTTCATTACCAAAAACTCTCACATCACAGAACATTTAGAAATTATGAGAAAAGCCCTCAACCTCAGCAGCTTAATACACTGATAAAATTTGCTCTTATTTCCTTATAGTCTTTTTTTTCTTATTCATTCTTGTATGTGTAATCATAATGCCCTCCATAATTTCTTTTCCTTCCTTTTCGTTTTCTTTTCTTTCTTTCTTTCCTTTTTTTTTTTTTTTGTCTTTTTAGGGCACCCCCATAGCATATGGAGGTTCCCAGGCTAGGGACTGAATTGGAGCTATAGCTACTGGTCTACACCACAGCCACAGCAACACCAGATCTGAGCCGCATCTGCGACCTATACCATAGCTCACGGCCAGGCCGGATCCTTAACCCACTGAGGGAGGCCAGAGATCGAACCCTTGTCCTCAAGGTTACTAGTCGGTTTCATTTCTGCTGAGCCACGATGGGAACTCCTAAATGAGATAATTTCTATAAAACACCATGCCTGGTACATAATGAACCTTCAAAAAACGTTAACTATTGTCCATACCATGTTTAAAATTAAAAAAAAAAAATCCAAGTTTAATCAACTTCTGTTTGTATGAAAAACATTATATTTTAGAATATATATGTATATATATATCCCCATGTTCAAAGTCAGTATCACATTGCCCGTAATCAGAGTACCAAAAAGAGGGTTAGGGGAGCATTCTTTTTGTTAAACACCTAGTATCCCTCTCTGATGATGAAAACAGCTGAACAAGGCAGCTGGAGAAAACCATATGAGAATCTGAAGTTTGCTATTGCTGGTAAGGATGTCCCAGCTGTGCCTTGTTGTTCAAGATCTCATCATCATTTCAGGATGCTAGGTCCCAAGCTGAGCTCACTCGGGGGACTCAACTCCATCAAATGGGAGTGCTTGGCCTCTTTCTGCGTCATTTAGAAGCTGCGGGTGAAACCAAGGTTAAGAAGGCAAGTTGGAGCCTCTCTTAATGTGATCCTGGGGAGGGGAGTGCGTGCGTGTAGGGGTGTGTGTTCATCCCCAAGCATGCCTGATACAGCTGAGAGAGAACCCACAGACCCATCATCCCCAGGGTGTCATCAGCTTTCACCCTGGTGTGTGAAAGGTGTGAGAGTTCATCCAAGTAGATGCATCTTTCAAAAGGTGAAGCCAGGAGTTCCCGTGGTGGTTCAGTGGAAGCAAATCAGACTAGGATCCATGAGGATGGGGGTTCAATCCTGGCCCTGCTCAGCAGGTTAAGGATCCAGCATTACCGTGAGCTGTGGTGTAGGTGGCAGACACGACTCGGATCCCGATTTGCTGTGGCTGTGGCGTAGGCTGGCAACTGTAGCTCCAATTCGACCCCTAGCCTGGGAACCTCCATATGCCATAAGTGTGGCCCTAAAAAGCAAAAACATTGAAAATTTAAACTATATAATAAAAAAATAAAAGGTGAAGCCAGTTCCATACTAAGACCTGCTCCCATTCTTGAGAACAGGAGTAGGTGTAGCATCTCATTCAAGGAGGCCGGTTCCTCCTTTGTACATGCTCCTCCTGCCCTCACCCCTCCAGCCTCCCTGTCCTGCAGAAGCACTTGAGCAGACAAGGCCTCTAGACCAGAGATTTGGGTGGGTTTCTCCAGAGGTTTCCCTAGATGCTTCTACCTCTCCTGGGAGGGCTGAGACCCTGACAGCGGGCCTGAGGTGTTGGAAATCAGAACCTGCAGTGTGAGACAACCTCCCAGCCATCCTGCATACCAGGGAGGAAGGAGGAGTCAGTCAGAGACACTGAGGCATCATCGTGTTGAACAGCTCATCATCATGATGGCCAGTGCAAGTTCCAAGGCCCCTGGCTCCCTGACAGGTGCCCCCACCAAGCCATTCTTTCCATGCAGCAGGAACTGTATCCTTTCTTCTTTCATCCTCGTTCTCTTTTAAGTAAGCAGAGTTCCCTGAAGTACACTTTCTCTCCAGATAAGTACATGGCAGGATGTGAGAGATCACTTCTGTCTGTAATGGATGCTTTGTGTGCAGGGTATTTTCCTGTGTATCATGCTATTCAATTTAGGGCTCCTAATGCATGAATAATGTGTGTTCATTGCCTAATCGGACTGCTTCACCTTTGGGACACTAGTGAGAACACAAAGCAGACTTACAGAAAACACCGCCGGCATATGCAGAATAATCCGACAGCTCCAGTGTTGTTCAAGGAGTGAACATTCTGAGGCTCAAATGGTGCCCATCCAGTGCTATGGTTTCCACGGAGCTGCGTATGATTTCTCAGTTTTCAGAGACTGGATTTCAGAACCATTTGTTTAATTCAGTATTTGTTGAACATCTACTGGGCAAGGCTCCATGTGTTCCAGAAGGACGAATTGGATATGGGCCCTACTAAAGGGAGCTTACAGTCTAATGGGAAATAGAACATGTTTATGAATAGTTATAGCACTGAGTGGAAAGTTAGAAGGGCCTTAAGACGATTTAGATGAGGGATTGGAAGGCCATTGTAGAGGGGGATACATGTGGGCCGTGCATGTAGATGGCAGGGGGCAGGACCAAGGGGAAGGCAGGGCATAGGATTTTGTGGTTACTGTGGAGAGCGTCAGAGCCTCAAGGAGCTTTGCAAGGCCTGTCTGAGTCATCCCCGAAGGCAGGAAAAGGTGAGCTCGCTGTGATGTTTGCAGTCCTGTTCCCTGCTCCCACCACCCCCCGCAACTGTGAGCCTCTTTGAAGCTTTCCCTTGTGGGCTTTGCCTATTGGCCAGTGGAACCCTGTTCCCTACTTGCTGTTGCTTTTGGCCTGTATGGCTGTGACACAGGAGCAGTGGCCCACAAGGGGTCCCCGAATTCTAGATATTTTTACACAAAAATGTGATTTATACCTAATGACCTGTGAAGAGATGGCAAATAAGAAAGAGACGAAGGCAGCAGACTTGGAACATTTTAGTCATTTTCATTTCATGGCATTTGCAGCCCATCCAGGTCCTTAGAAGATGTGCATGTGACTCACCACACAGGCCGAACCCTTAAAGTGGGTCATGCCTGAAAAATGGATGAGGACTTTTGCCCTAAGGGATGCCAGTGAGGGGACAGTATCGGGCCTGTCCTTTTCTGAGAATTCTTAGAACTGCTTGCATATAAATAGAGCCTGAAAGAAATGGAAATTTGGCTTGAAGATGTCTTATAGGGAGAGAGTATTGGTATGTGTGTGTATTTATACATCCTTCAAAAAAATTACACCCTCTTTATGGAAACTGCTTTAGAAGTTAGGCTCATAATTGCCACATGATTCAACCACCACATTACTGAAAAGTTCCCCTCAAGGAGTGTTTGACATTTTTTAGAAATTTCAATACAATGAAGTGACTATATCAAAAAATTCAGACATTTTTAATTCTTTCCCTTGTTCATATTTGAATTTAGAAGAAAGGATAGCTTGAGGTAGGTTTCTTTTTTCCCTGACTTAAAAGTAATGGTGGGTGTCAAAGAATAACACCCAAGAGGTCTCCAGACTTCTACCACGATGTCCTAACAGATTTTCCAGGTAGCAACCAGGTGTTAGAGTACTACACACTTTCAGTCCCCTTTATCCTATCAACCAGTTCTAGCTTCTTTTAGAAAATGCCATATGGCACAGTGATTATGTATTTGGGTTCTATGGTTAAACTGCCTAGTTTCAACTCCCAGCTCAGTCCCTGACTGACTGTGTGATAATTATCACGTTACCAATCTTTCCTGTGCTTTAGCTTTCCCATCTGTCAAATGGGCTTGATAATAGCATCTGTCTCATAAGGTAAAGGAGTGCATGTGAAATGCTTAACATGGGGCCTAACACATAGTTCTCACTCAGCATTGATTGACCCTCCCCACCTCTCTTATTTGGCATCTCCACCTACAGGAGGGTAAACAAGGATAGTCATTTAAAAAGCATCAGCCTGGGGAGTTCTGTTGTGACACAGTGTGTTAAAGATCTAGCATGGTCACTATAGTGGCTCGGTCACTGCTATGACTCGGGTTCCATCTCTGGCCTGGGAACTTCCACATGCCACAGATGCAGCCAAAGGGGGAAGAAAAGACATCAGCTTGGTGACTTTTTAGCTTTTGCTAACAGCTAGGGTTAAAGATTTTTAAATGTTCGAGGTATTTGAAATGTGGCAGGTTTTTAGTTGTCTCTTCATTTTCATGTAGCCCAGCTGCCTCTGCCTCATCAACAAGGAAAAATTAATTCATCAAAACTTAAGGAGTTCCTGTCATGGCTCAGCAGAATTAATCTGACCAGCATCCATGAGGATGCAGGTTCGATAACCTGGCCTTGCTTAGTGGGTTTAGGGTCTGGCGTTTCCGTGAGCTATGGTGTAGGTCAAAGATGTGGCTCGGATCTGGTATTGCTGTGGCTGTGGTGTAGGCCAGTGGCTATAGCTCCAATTCAGACCCTAGCCTGGTAACCTCCATATGCCATGGATGTGGCCCTAAAAAAGACCAAAAAGCAAACAAACAAAAAACACTTAAGATGGAGGATAATGTGAGAAAAAGAATGTATATGTATATATATATATATGTATGACTGGTTCGCTTTGCTGTACAGCAGAAATTGACAGAACATTGTAAATCAACTTTTTTAAAAAGTAAAAATATTAAAAAAAAAAAAAAACTTAAACTTTCTCAGGTACACTCTCTATCACGCATAACATGCAGCTGTGCTTTCCCCTGGCTTGTGGGCTTCACCTCTGAATCACTCTGTTAGTGACCCAGCTCACCAGTTCCCTTGCCTCCTTTTCTATCTTCTTTCATCGTATGTTCATTCTTCTTTTTGTTTGTCATGCCTTCCCAATTCCTTGAAACCTCCTTAAAACCAGAGATCATAAAAACTGTCATTTTAGAATCAAAATTTTAAACTTCAAATGCATTTTCTTTTGTAAATTGCTTCTTATAAAACAATACCTGAACTCAATGGGAAAGCAGTTTTAACTGTCGATTTTTGCCTAACTCCAAGTTAGCAGTGTGAAATTGAGATGACAGCTTCTAACTATATGGAGTTTAGAACCAGTATAAATGGAAATTTTTGTAGCCACGCATGGCTTTTTGTAATCTACCAATAGTATATTTCCTAGCTCATATTCTTCACACATACTCTCAGATCCAAGGTAAATATCCAGCAGCCAACCCTATGTAATGCTTGCTAAAAATGAATCATTGAAGATATTTATGCCAGGAAATTTAGATTTTAAAGGATATCATACAGTAAAACAGAAGTCACTTACGTACCCATTAAATTCTACTCAAGTGATAATTTTAAAAGCAGTCACTGCTACAGACACTATTTTTTTCTTTCAAATCAGTTCACCCCAAAATGGGAAGGTGTTTGGGAATTTAGAAGCTTGAACTCTTTAGTGTATGGGTGAACCAAGGTAAGTCATGTGCTGTGTGAAATGGTGTCATTTAGTGTTGGAAAGACTGAAATTGCCTATGAGACTTCCAGAGTATCAACTCTAATTAGCTTTAGTAAATAAATTAACCATATCGCCATTCGGAGTGTCTCTGTCTTTAAAAATGAGCTGGGAGAGTGTGAGGAACAGAGAAGCAGCCATGTGACCACCATGTGGGAAAGAAGGGGAAAGAGGAGCACAAGGTGAGCCGAGACCCCATCCCACCCCTGGAGCCCCTACCCCGTCTAGTGGACTCTTCTTTAAATCTTTCTGAACCACCACTCCCCCAGCCCTTCTAGATTGCTCCTGAGCTCAAGACAACCCAGCCTCTACTCCATGTCCTCTCCCCAACGACTCCCAGAAATACCCTTCCTGTTTTCTGCTGCATTTTACATCAATATGTTACTGACATCCCAGAGGCTGTGGGCTGGGGAGAAAGAGAATGAACAGTGAGCCTGACGTTCCTCATCTGAAAAATGGAGGGGGTTAGAAATAATATGTGTAAATACAGGGCCAGGCACACGGTCAGCTCAGACTCCACCCTCCTGGAATGCACCCCTTTCTTTCCTGCTGTTTCCATGTGTGTATGAATATGCAACTATGACAGGAGAAAGCTATTAAATTATGACTGTGCAGTCAAGCTACACAGCTACACACGTATATACACCCCACCGCACCCCAGGGGAGACTCCTTCGGTGGAGTGGCTGGACTATTCTGCCTTTGCTGTGAGAAGAGAACTGCAGATTTGAAGCCGTTGAGAGCTTCACCTCAAAACAGAGAGAGAAGAGGAGGAGTTCTCTGGTAACCAAGTGGTGAAGGATTCAGCATTGTCACTACTGTGGCTCAGGTTTGATCTCTGGCTTGGGAACTTCCCCATGCCACAGGTGCAGCCAAAAAAAAAAAAAAATTAATTAAAAAGAAAGAGGAGGTGTTCCCGTTGTGGCTCAGTGGTTAACAAATCTGACTAGCATCCATGAGGATGCAGGTTCGATCCCTGGCCTCACTCAGTGGGTTAAGGACCCAGTGTTGCTGTGAGCTGTAGGTCACAGATGTGACTTGGATATGCATTGCTATGACTGCGATGCAGGCTGGTGGCTACAACTTCGATTTGACCCCTAGCATGGGAACCTCCATATGCCCCAGGTGCAGCCCTAAAAAAAATCAGAGAGAGAAGGGGAGAGAACAAGGGGGCTGGGTGGAACTGCAAAAGGGAGACCTCAGAGGAGAAGGGGTGTAGACAGAGGAAGAGGCTTCAAAAGTCATTTGGGAGAAAGTTTTGTTCTGTTATATTGTGTACCCCTTGCTCCCTAAGAAATGTTCACAAAGGCTGTGTCACACTTCAGGATGTTTGGAGTTGGCTGCATGTGGGTGTGTGTAGCTGAGCGTACATGACATTGAATGCATTTTGGTATCAGTGTCCTCATGGTGGGCACAGGAGCGGAGTGTGGCAGACATCAAAAGGCTCAAGTTCCAGTACGCTTTTTTGTTCCTACTGATATTTAATGTCACAGACTAATAGAAGTTTGTATTTTTGAAAAATTAAGTTGAGATTTCCTGAGTGGTCTTTTTTTTTTGTTGTTATTTTTTTATTGTTATTTCCCCAGTACAGTTCATTTTCTACTGTACAGCATGGTGACCCAGTTATACATACATGTATACATTCTTTTTTCTCCCATTATCATGCTCCATGGAGAACAGTATGGAGGTACCTTAGAAAACTATGCATAGAACTACCATATGACGCAGCAATCCCACTCTTGGGCATATATCTGAGTGGTCATTTAAATCACTTCCCTTTGTTTGCCAGGGGCTATTACTTTGGCTTTTGTGTAGTACCTTTCTAGTTCTTGAGATTCAGGAAAGATTTTTACCAAAAAAAAAAAAAAAAAAAAAAAAAAAGGCATCAAAATTTTTAGTGAAGGACATTTCTCCTTCCTTAAATGACCACATACTTCCTATTGAACCAGCTCTCCACAGATAACCACTATAAATGCTGGACAAAATATAAAACATAACCACTTAAAGCCACTGGAGCAGGATTGGAAAGCAGCAGAAATTGAAGGATGGTCTACTCTTAAAGGGAGGAAATAGCAGTGGGAAAGCTTCCCATTCTTGCATGGCTTTTAGCTAGAGGGTATGTCCCTTTTGGTGTCCTATAAGGCAGTTAAGACTCCTAGAAACCCACAATTTGTATCAAATGCAAAGAAGTCAGAGTTTGGGGCAACCACAGCAGCAGGGAGCCCCAAATTCTGTACGTAAATTCTACCCAAATCTCTGGCTGACCCTTGACTATGTATGCCTGGGACAGACTCCAGGGAGTCCAGCTAAGCCTAAAAGAAAGGTAACTTCTGAAAAACATCTGTATCTTCTCTAGGTAGCATCTCCTTTTTTAAATGATACAAATAAATTCTTGGGTTATCGAACATTTAGTTTGGCATATGCAGCTGTGTGCTGGGGGAACTTAAATATTGTTGAAATTTGAAGCTGTCATCTCAGATATATGATGAAATTGCATACACATATGATACCATAACATACATGTATAAGTGAAAAACATTAACTAACACAAGGCCATGTTTATTGCCAAAAGGCCTGCCATAAACAAAGTGGAACTTTGCCCTGAAAGAGTTGTATCAGTTTCCTGCTATAACAAATGATTACAAACCCAATAGCTTGAAACAACAGAAATTTATTTTCTCACAGTTCTGAAGACTAGAAGTTTGAAATTAAGGTGTCAGCAGGGCCTGCTGTCTCTGAAGGCTCAAGGGAAGAGTCCTTCTTCTTCTTTTTTTTTTTTTTTTTTTTTTTTTTTTTGGGTCTTTTTGCCTTTTCTAGGGCTGCTTCCACAGCATATGGAGGTTCCCGGCTAGGGGTCTAATGGGAGCTGTAGCCGCCGGCCTATGCCAGAGCCATAGCAATGCGGGATCGGAACCGTGTCTGTGACCTACACCACAGCTCACAGCAACACCAGATCCATAACCCACTGAGCAAGGTCAGGGATCGAACCCACAATGGGAAGAGTCCTTTCTTGCCTCTTCCAGCTTCTAGTGGTCAATGACAACCCTGCCTCCCTGGCTCTTCTGTGTGTCTGTCTCCACATGAACTTAAAAGGACACTTGCCATTGGATTTAGGCCCTGCCCTACTCGAGGATGACCTCATCTTAACTAATTACATCTACAAAGACCTTATTTCAAATAAGATCCTGTTCTGAGGCTTTTAGGTAGACATGAATTTCCAGGAAGGATAATATTCTACCTAGTACACAGGAGAATTAAAAACTATTGGGAGGCGCTCCCATCATGGCTCAGTGATAAAGAACTCGACTAGTATCCATGAGGATGCCGGTTCGATCCCTGGCCTCGCTCAGTGGGTTAAGGAGCCAGCATTGCCGTGAGCTGTGGTGTAGGTCACAGACGTGGCTCAGATCCTTCGTTGCTGTGGCTGTGGTGTAGGCCAGCAGCTGCGGCTCCAATTCAACCCCTAGCCTGGGGACTTCCGTATGCTGTGGGTGTGGCTATAAAAAAATGACCAAAAAAAAAAAAAGTATTGTGAAATATCCAAAACCTTAAGTTCTGGGTTTAATTAACCCTTAAATATTAAAGTATTCTCTATCTTATGGAACAGTGTTATTCAGGAAAGTGTATTGTGTCTTATGATTATGAGTGTCTGATTACTCACAACTCATTTATATTTTAATTTCATATGTTGTCATTGAAAGTAACAATTTTATTTCATCATAAACATTTAAAATTAAGGCACTGCTAAGTAATTCTGGCTTTCTCCTGGCCCTTTCCCCTTTCTCTTGTTCCAAAAGAGTAAAGTTAAATGAATTGGGGGAAGAGTGGGGTTATAAAACCCTTGACAAAATCTGTTTTCTAAAGCAAAGCCATTCCATTAAGGAGACCTAAATTTAGGTTGTCAAAGCCCCAAAGACTCTGAAAAGCAAGTTGTTAAAACTTATAATGAGTTTCAGTGTTGCTGCATTTGGAAATGTCTCAGCAGTAGCCCTTGTACTAGATTGCTCTAGAAGAGGGAGGGGGTGGTAAGGGACTCTTGTCTTTGAGGCTATCATTTCAGATGTTAGAATTTCATATTTTTGACCTTCACAAATTCTTAAATTGTAAATTCCTAGAAGCTATAATTTGTGTTAAAAAAAAAAATGTGGACAAATCCCCTAATGACAGATCAGAGATGATTGATTTAAAATATTTAATTCAGCTTAGAGGAACCAAAGATGAAACATCCTCTCCCTCCCTCTCCCTCCACCCTGGTTTTTTCCTAACAATATCCCTGAGTTAGAGAAAATGCAAATGAAGCTTTTGAGATTCAACTTAAAGTGAAAACATTTTGCAGCTGTCATGGCTAATGTGACGATAAATATAAGCACCAGTAGCTCTCTTAATATGTTTCTTGAGTAAGAATCTTGGAGGTTAAAAAAAATATATTGTCTCAGGAGCCCCTGCTGATGAGCTAAATCTTAAGATGTATAGCATTTCCTGTGCCTGGAACTGACTCCCTGGTTCAGTGGTGATCACCAGTATACTACTTGAAGTTAGTGCAGAGACTCAGTTGCTGGGTCAACAGAAGCATCCTCGTAGGTTTTTGTGCAGATAGTTTCAGTTCTGCTGGCCAGTCTAAGGAAGGGGCACTTGGAATGGGATTTGTTCAATATACTTTACTTTCATTTTTACTAAAGCTTTGATTTAGTCTTTTCTCGAGTACCTGCTATGTTTCAAGGATGAGGCATACCAAAAGGAGTAAGACAGGGTCCCTGTCCCATCCACCTTGGCTCCATGACAAAACAGTAGATCATTACAATATATTGAAAGTGAGGGTATGTCCAGAATGCTATAGAAGGTCAGAGTAGAGCATCTAAAACTAACCTGAAAGGACTATATAAATCTCTGTTTATACAAACATGATATTTGTGCCTTGATAATTGAATTCAACCATGGTACCTATAAGAAGTTAATGAATTCTAGCAAACATTATTTTTAACATTTGCCAAAAAAAAAAAAAATCATGTGCTCTAAAAAATAAATCAATGTAATGACCAATCTAGGAAAACTTAATTAGTTCCTTAATTAATTCAATAGTTGGAACCTTGAAAGAATTAATGACCCATTCACCAGAGTCGTCGTGATGATGCTCAATTCAAAGATTGCTTTTCAACATATTCTCCCAGCCTTCTTGCTGAACTGAGCTCCTTGCTTGTGGAAATTGTCCACCATTTCTGCATCTCATTCACACCCCTCTTCAAATTGGTCACTGAGGAGTTCCCATTGTGACACAGTGGAAACAAATCCAACTGGTAACCATGAGGTTGTGAGTTCAATCCCTGGCCTCACTCAGTGGGATAAGGATCCGGCGTTGCCATGAGCTATGATGTAGGTTGCAGACAAGGCTTGAATCCTGCGTTGCTGTGGCTGTGGCCTAGGCCAGTGGCTACAGCTACAGTTCCCTAGCCTGGGAACCTCTATATGCCGCCAGTGCTGCCCTAAAAAAAAAAAAAAAAAAAAAAAGTCACTGAAACTTTGCTTATTCTGCTGCCTAAAGTTTTCTTTAATCCATCCCATTTTTGTCCCATCACCATTATCTTAGCCTGCATGTCCACCAATGCTCATTTGGATTGTTACAATGATTTTTCATCTGGTCTTCCTACTTCTAGTCTTGCCTTCTTCCAATCTTCCCCTACCAATATGAAATCTAATCACATCTTATTCCTACTTAAAATCTTTCCAGCCCTTGCCATCACTGACAGAATGAATTCTTTAGCATGGCATACGAGGCCATTCACCATCCAGCCCTTGTCTGCCTCTCCATGTTCATCTTTTTTTTTAATAATCCATGTTCATCTTGATGTCTTGCATCAGACCTCCTTGTGCCATGGCAGTTGGGTAAAATTCCTAGAACATGCCCTGCTCTGGACATGCTGTTCCTTGTGCAGTTCTCCCACTCCTGGGCTGGCAAGCTTCTATCCTTCAAGACTGAGTTCATAAATCCCTTCCTTTGCGAGGTCTTTGCGGTAGTCTCATTCCATCACACCATCCCATTACCTCTGCAATGACATGTATCTCCTCAATGTAATTTGTGGAAAATTCTTCCCCACCCCCAAATAAGGTTCACCTCCTAGTTAATGGAAAATTAAGGGAATCATCCCATCACTCTTCATTCTCTAGAGTCTTCTTGGGCAGGGAGAACAGCTATCAGTAATACAGCCTCAAAAGAATTCTCACTTGAAGTGCAGGGAGGACTTGAACATAGCCAGGGGCTGCTCCAGAGCCCATTCTGTTGCCTCTGTTTCTTACAGTCTGATGTCACATGCTTTCTAAATAAGCATCTTGGATGAATTGAAAAAAAGCACCCCAGAGAACAACATATAAGACACTCTAAAAAGAAATGATTTTTTTTTAAATAAAAACAAAACAAAACACTCTACCTGGGGAGAAAAACCCATGGGGCTAAATCACCTTGCCAGTGATGCATTGTTTTGCTGAGGTAGGAGCTTTTCTTGTCATGAGCCAGTACTCCCTCTGGGCTGTGTGTGTCGTCTTAAAATTTAAGGATATGTGAAGTGTGCAAAGGAAGAGCGAGGTATAGAAAGCGCATGTGCCCTCGCATGTTACACCTGGCTCCTGCCTCCACTCCCCCATCTAGGGGGTTTGGGATTGGTTTACAGCTGATCCTTAATCTCCAGGGTATAGAGATATGGAAATGCTCTGGTCCAAAAAACCTAAAAGAAAAAAGTAAGAAATCTGGCTTTAAATGCTGCTCATTTCTTATTCTCATCTTCAAATATTGTTGACTAAGTTACTGGTTTCCTGTTAGATTTTGTGTATCCTCATAGAGAAGACAGGCATCTGTCCTTTTTCCTGCAGGAGTGATTTTCTGGTTGAATAGTGCCCAGTTCTAAGTGATTCAAAGATTTGGGAAATAATTCAAGCAACAGGCTTAGGTATGCATTTAGATATCTAGTCAGAGGATTATAAATCCAACCCAAACCTGCATAGAAGGATGGAGCTGTAGCTACTTCCACAGAGGCCATATGAGAAAATCAAAGAATGGGAATTGAACAGAATAGGAGTGTGATCTGTGGGGCAAGGCAGGCCTGGATATGAGCCTCACATTCTAGTTGTGTGGTCTTAGGCCATTTAATTCCACTGAGCCTTGGTTTCCTGTTTTGTAAAAGATGGTTAATAGAAACCTTTCTTATGGAATTGTTAGCATTAGAGAGAATGCCTCTGGAATGTTTTGCACATTTCTCTTAAGAAATGGTCATTAGGGAATTCCCTTTGTGGCTCAGCAGCTAACAAACCTGACTAGTATTTGTGAGGATGCGGGTTCGATCCCTGGCCTCGCTCAGTGGGTTAAGGATCTGGCACTGTCGTGAGCTCTGGTGCAGGTCGCAGATGTGGCTCAGATCCCATGTTGCTATGGCTGTGGTGTAGGCTGGTAGCTGTAGCTCTGATTTGACCCCTAGCCTGGGAACTTCCATATGCCACATATGCGACCCTAAAAAAAAAAGGAAAGAAAAGAAAAGAAATAGTCATGATTTGAGGTTTGTGTTGAGAGTGATGTGGTGGACTCAGATGTCCCACTGGACACTGGATCCCCCTGGGAGTGCTGTTGGCAGTGGTCCATATCCAGTGACTACTCTAGGCAGGGGTGTACAAGGCTTGGCTATTTTGGTTCAACTTGAAATAACTCTGAAGGGCCATTCTAGCTCCAGAGCTCCCTAGGGGTCAGCCAAGTCAACACAAGGCCTGCATCGTAGCTCGCCTTCTCCCTCTGCCCACTTCAGCTTTCTTCCAATCCTGTCCATGGCTTTTGATCCCAAGAGCACTCCTTTAAAACATCCCGTGTGCTACAGTCCATCCCAGAGTCACTTCCTGTGTAACCTGACCTATAACAAGTGCTAAGGCAGGTATCCAAGCTGATATTAGTCACCCATCAATCTGAAGCCCAAAGTAGATCCTGTGGCACCATGGTCAGGTGATGGGAAATATTGTAGAAAGACAGGAAAAGCATCAGAAAAAACTGCAAAGGAAAGAGGAAATCTCTAGAGACATGTGTGGTTTGCCCATAGGAAAGTGTCTGATATTTTCCAGAAATTAAAACTGTCCTGGTAGTTCTCTTGTGGTGCAGTAGGTTAAGGATGCAGCATTACCACTGAAATGGCTTGGATCACTGCTGTGGCTCAGGTTTGATCCTGGCCTGGGAACTTCCATATGCTGCATGTGCAGCCAAAAAGAAAAAATATGTGTATCCTAAATCCTATTCTCATGATCCCAGGAGCATGGAAGTGTTTTCCAACATCAACTCCCTAAAAGGAACTTGGCTATGAGATTCATATCAATTTAATTACACAGATGTAATGATTAGTCTCGTCCAGTATGGAACCTTTCATTCCCCTTCCAATGGCAGGGACCCAGACAGAGACCTTTCTGGCAGCAGAGCTGTATTTCCCTTTTCCATGACTATGTGTGGGTGGGCTGAGCAGCTATTTTGGAACCAGGCTATACTGCAGGCCACTTGCTATTGCCTGGTGGCATTTAGGCCAGGAGGCCCCTGTTCCATTCAGGTGCAGCCTGTGGAGTTAGAATTGGTAAACTAGACAGAAGGTCCTGGGGCGCCAATCCTGGAATGAATTTCTAGGGTTAAATTTGACTCTGCTTCTCCATCTCCAGGAACAGCCTTACCCCAACATGATCTTGCTGTGTTCTTTTCTACACCCATTTCACTGGGTATTAGGAGTTGAAGACCCAGGAGGGAGGACCTCGTTAGGGAAGTTGAGCTATTGCTAGTCTTCAGCTTTTAGCCTGGTCATACCATTTAGTAGCTGATCAACAAACACTTCCTGAGGATCATGTTCAAGGCCCTGGGCCATGCACCATGAGTGTGCACACTGGGTACCATGCTTCCATCTCCCTCCATTAACAGAGAGGGCAGGGGACATGAACACAGGAGAGGCAGCAGTAGGACTGTTAAGTGGTACAGATAGTGAGTGCTGTGAGATTGGAGGAAGGAGGATGGCTTTTCCAAGTTGCTTTTTCAGATGGCTCTAAATCTATCTCTGCAACCCCTGAGAACACTCAGGTAATTCCTTATTCAAGGGAGGCTCTTGATATATATTGAATTGAGCATTTTTTCAGTAGTTTGTCGTCCATTTTTTTGGCCTTCAAGTAACACAATATTTAGTTTGCAGCAGATGTGCAAAAATTTTTTCAGTGGTGACATCTCGACTAACATTGCTGTGCAGCCCTCAGGGGACTCTTGGTCTCAGTATTAGCGGTCTTGCTGTGCAGAGGCATGGAGATGACAGGATATGCCAGAGGCCTCAGGGGTGCTGCTGGGCTCAGAGCTCCACCTCTCTGGCATTCACCCTATTCTTCAGGCCAGAGAGTGACTAGAGGAGTGCTGACACACATTCAGAAGTCTTGGCACCTCTGTTTGCTCTCTCCATCACACTGAAAGGCCTGGACCATGGTTTTGCCTGATGCCCTGCTCATGCCACCTTACACCCAGTGCCCTTGTAGAGATATGTTTCTAAGCTCAAGAATTATTCATAGACCAAGAGGCACCTGTTACTTCTCAGCCACTGAAGTATTACAACTGGGAGAACCCTCAGGAAACTAAGCTCAGGAGCCCAGGGGCACTCACCTCAAAGCACACCCTTGGCCTTTGCCTCAGCCCCAGTTCAGAGGCTCTGCCTCCAGGCAAGTTTAGGATAGTGTGGGATGAGATTGTCAGAGACACTTTATCAGCCCCTTCCCATCTGTCACTTGCACTCCCTTCTTTATTAGATGCTGGAAGGCTTCTTAATTTTATACCCAGGGCCGTGCAAATAAAACTTCATTTCCCTCCCCAACCTCAGACTATCCCAAGCCCCTCCCACATAAAAATTCAGAAGCGCCTCTGCCTTCTGGGGTGTAGTCTGAGAAGCTGGGCCTGGAGAGGACATAGTGGGCACAGCCTCAGGATCCAACCTGAGAAGCTCCTTTGCACTTCCCACTGTGTGAGGCTGTAGGTGTCCCTTGGAAGACCTAAGAGGATTTTTTTTTTCCTCTTCTCACAGCAGAAGGTAAAATGACCAGACCCCTAGCAGCATAATAGTTTGACATAACAGTCTTCACTGTCTCAGGCCTGCCAGAGGCAGCTTCCAGAATTGAATGAATTGTGTTTAGTTAATCTTTCCATTTACTTTGAGCAATGGCTCTGAGTTTTTTAAATTAAACTAGCAATAAATGTCTTAATAGACATCTACTCTGTAAAGCTACCTGATGACCCTTTAAAAAAAATTTTTTTTTTTATCCTCACTTAAGAGAAGATGGACCTGGAGTGTGATTACTTTAATCAACTAAAAACAGAATCAGAGAGTTTGGGCCCATAAAGGGATGTGAGCTTATTTATATAGATGGAAACTGAGGCTCAGAGAGAAAAGCAACTTGCCCAAGAAATCGCATTCAGAATTTGCCTTTTCTTTTTCTCTTTCTTTTTTATTTATTTATTTATTTATTTATTTATTTATTTTTTTTTTAGGGCCATACCCACATCACATGGAGGTTCCCAGGCTAGGGGTTGAATCGGAGCTGAAGCCACTGGGCTACACCACAGCCACAGCAATGCGGCATCCGAGCCATGTCTGCAACCTGCACCACAGCTCATGGCAACACCAGATCCTTAACCCACTGAGCAAGGCCAGGGATCGAACCCACATCCTCATGGATGCTAACCACTGAGCCATGACGGAACTCCAGAATTTGCCTTTTCTTACTCCCTCCCGTCCCTCCTGCCCCAGATGCCCTGCTCAAAGCTGAACACAGAAGACTTGCCTCCCTGGGGAGTTCCCTGGTGGCCTAGGACTCAGTGCTCATACCGCTTCAGCCTGGGTTCAATCCCTGGTCTGGGAACTGAGATCCCAGGTTGAGCCACTGCACACTGCAGCCAAAAAATAAAACAAAAAGACTTGGCTCCCTGGCATGGAGCATGCTCAGGACAGAGATCCCTTGCCCATCCACTTCCCCACCCCCTGATGGGGGCACATCTGGATCCCTACCCAGGAAAGAGAAAAGAGAAGGCTGATCGTGACAGCCAAGGCAAAAGTCTGACGGGGAAGCTTGAAGAGCACAGATACAGGGAGGAGGCAGCGGCAGGCAGAGGTCTGGTGCAAGTCCCCGCCCACCACCTAGGCAGGAGATCTAGAGGCCAGGAGAGGAAACGTTCTGGAACAGACTCCCTGCCACTGAAGGCAGAACTGAGGTGAGAAGGGAGCTCTTTCTCTGAATTAGGTTTGATGATGCCTGCCAGCTCTATTTTCTGATGACCTAATTCATGGTGAAAGTGCAGTGAATTTTGGGCTACTTAGCCATTGAAAGTAAATGGCGTTTGGGGACTTGAACTTTCCAGCCAGCGTTGGGCAGCTGCCCACTGTCATGAAAGGCAGAATTTGAAAACCTGGCAGGGAAGGAGCAGGGTTCGTCTGCAGTATTGGTATGTGAGAACATGAACACTGAGTAGTGAGAATTGTGCTGACAGAGCTGGACTGTAGTGTAATTCAAATATCTAGTTTTCTACCCCCATCCCTGGAGTCTTTGCCCCAAGAGCTGCTAGTGACCAACAGACCCTGGAGAAGGCTGGGTCTAGTCCATTGATCCCCAGACCATCAGCATCACCTGGAACTTGTTAGGATCCACCCCAGATCCATGGAACCAGACACTGTAGGAGAGGGGCCCAGCATTCTGTTTTAACAACTTTCCAGGGGATTCCAGTGTAGGTGCCAGTTAGAACCATGCACTGATCCATACCATGCTCTGGACCAGTGCATGGTATGGTTCTAAATTTGTTTCTTAAGGAAACTCTGCCTTCAACTGAGCTAGCCATTGCCTCCCATCTCGCTTCACCCCTCTATCCATCTCCACCGCTGGGACAGCCACTTTTGGGAGATTTGGGCTTTGCCCTGTTGCTTTGCACAATAAACCATCTTTCCACTCTCTGCTTGGCCCCTGGCCCGGCTGTCTCACTTTTCTCCTGGGACTTTCAGTTTTGTTATTCCAGTGAGGTTGTCTCCACTGGCAAGTGCCAGCAAGGGGGGCATTTATCATTGCGGCTTTGTACCATCAGTGGGACCACAGGCCAAGAGCCATGCCCTGCAGCCCTACCTCAGATTCCTATCTGCTCTGATGAGAGACTTTTCAAGGGAAGCCCTGGCTGTCCTTCTCAGGAGAAGCAACGAGAATGACCTATCTGGTCCTAGCTAGGGATGTGAGTGGCTGTGGGTGGCGACCTTGGGACTCCAATCTGAGAGCTCTGAACTCTCCCTGTCTATACCTCCTCTTTGTCCACCACCAGGACAGGCAGTCACCTGGCAACTCCAGGGGGAAGAGTCTGAGGCTCGTGTAGCTTTAATGCCAGAGACAACCAATCATGATTTTTGAGAGAAATCAAGAGTTAACTTAATGAAATACATTCTGCCAGATGCCTTTTTCTTTTTATCCTAGTTGATGCCAAGGCATTAAAAAGTATGGTGGCTGCTGGAGTGGTCTCGTGTCTCATCCTCCACCTCACTCACACCTTCCAGAGTGCTGGGAGCCTGTCAAGAGCAATGAAAAGAAGCGCCTCCTTTGTCCCCATGGCACTGAATAGAGCTGCCGGGCCTCCGAAGGGTTTGGGTTGGTGGCTTATATTTGATGTTTTCTACTCTTTTTCTGACTGTGTCTGAGGAAAATAGCCTTAGGACAGGGAGAAGGCGCAAATCTGTGCCTTGAGAGCCTCATGGGGCAGGTTTCCAATATGGTGGCCATCCGCATAAGCTCAGGGACACAGCACTAGTGGACATGTAGCAGGACCCGGCCTAGTGTTCTTGCCCAGGGAGGACTGGCTTCTCTTCCGTGAGAGCACAGCCTCATGGCTAAAGCCTCGTCATTTCAAGTCCGTTCAGCCTAAGGGAAGAAGGGGTCACGGGGCAGGGGATGCCGGTAGGAAAAATGCACAGGGTTTTTATGTATGTTATGGCTCTTGTTTTGAGCCTCCTAAGAGAAAGATATAGGAGTTCCCGTCGTGGCTCAGTGGTTAACGAATCTGACTAAGAACCATGCAGTTGCTGGTTCGATCCCTGGCCTTGCTCAGTGGGTTAAGGATCCGGCATTTCCGTGAGCTGTGGTGTAGGTTGCAGACGCGGCTTGGATCCTGAGTTGCTGTGGCTCTGGTGTAGGCTGGCAGCTATAGCTCCGATTGGACCCCTAGCCTGGGAACCTCCATATGCTGCAGGAGCAGCCCAAGAAATGGCAAAAAGACCAAAAAAAAAAAAAAAAAGAGAGAGAGAGAGAAAGATATAGTGTGAATCATATATCATGCTATACCTTTTTTTCTTTTCTTTTTGTTAAGTTTCATTGAAGTATAGTTCATTTATAAGGTTGTTATAATTTCTGCTGTCCAACAAAGTGACCCAGTCATACATAATCACATCTAGTCTCTCAGATTCTTTTTCCCCAAAGATTGAATCTTGTTTTGCAGCTAAGGAAACAGAAGCTCAGACAGGTTAAGGGACAGGTCTGAGGTCACAAGCTGAGAAGTGGCAGAGCAGGGCCTTGAGTCCAAGCCCAGGGCTCAGTCTCAGTGCACCTTCCCAGGGCCCTTTCCCTCTCTGCCTCCCTCAGTTCCAACGGAACATGCGTGACTGATAGGATAATTGAAAAGAAAACTGCACAAGGACTCAGAAATCCTGGCCCCTCTCATTGTGGGATGTGTCCAGCTCAGAACCCACCACATTTGTTGACACTGCCAATAAACAGTTTTCTGCTGAGGTGGAGGGAGACTGGGGGAGAGGCTCCAGGATTATGAGAACCAGTGAAGATGCTGAGCTTGACATGTTGCTTCTGATCCTGGCCACCCAGGCCACGCTCCATAACCCTAGAAATTTCCAGATTTGCCCAAATAGCATGTTCATTTGCCCTTTGCAAAAAAAAAAAAAAAAAAAAAAAAAAAAAAAAAAAAAGGGCAATACAATGTTTCGTCAAACTGTCTTTAGGTTTGGATGCAGGAGGATGTCTGTTTACCCCAAAATGCTGGATTTTCTTTACAAATTATCTGGAGCAACGTTGTATGAAAGGAAGGATGTGTGTGTGTGTGAGTGTGAGAGAGAGAGAGAGAGAAAGAAAGAAACAGAGAAAGAATATGAGCTTCACACAGATACAAAATGCTGAGTGTTTTTTCTAACAAGCTTGGCTGAGTTTTTGGTAATCCTACAAATGTGACATGACTAGTCCTCTGAGATATTCAGCACTGGCTGGAAAAATACAACCAAAATTTATTCAATCAATAGCAAGAAACAGTGATGCTACTAAGAGTCACTTTACTGTAAAAGTGGCCTCACCATGGGAAAAATAAACGAGTTTGCTTTTCTTCAGGCCCAGCTCAGGGTTTTTTCTTTCCAGTAACTTTCCCGGGTACAAAGAATCCTCCCAGGAAGGAGCACCTGGGCTCCGGCAGCTCCTCACTGATTTCTCACTAAGTCTAGCCCTCTCCGTTAGCCCTGCTCTGACAAGCTGTACAACAGCAGGTTTGAAGGCTCTGCTCAGAGGGTCTTAATTGCCCTTGTTGTGTTTGGTTTGGGCCATCTGTGCTGACAGGACACCAAGTCCTCCCTCTCATGACGTTTATGTGCCCAGTGACCGCCCATTCAGGCGGAATGTGTTCTCCCCACCCCCACACATGTCCTCTGCATGTCCTGCCATGTGCCCCTGAGCTAAGCCCATTCTCTGGCCCAAGGAAGGACTGCCAATGGGGCTCCCAGGGCACCATACCTGGCATCTGAACCTACAGATAAGCATTTGCATTGTGAAAATCACCCCGACTCCCTCTCCTTGCATGTAAAATGGGGGGTATCAGTACAAGAAGGTGCCGCGTTTCTTAGGGACTTGTTGGAGCTTCTAGCTGCAGGAGTCTGGGTGAGCACTGTTCTTCTCTCTGTCTCCACTTGGACTTCCCTCCTCGGCCTGGCTTTTCCTCCAGGAGCCATGTGGCCACCTGGCCCCAGGGTAGCCATCAGGTGCTTCAGTCTAGATACTAAGTGCCTGCATGGTTGTCCTTCCCTTCCTCACTGCCCAGCTCTGGAGCAGTCTGCTATGAGCACAGGGAGTGAGGGCTGGCTGCACTGAGGCAACCTGCTATACAGACAGGGTGGCTGCATTTCTCCCTGGAATGAACTTCCCGTCTTCTCCCAGAGGGAGCTGGCTGCTTTTCTAGCTGCAGCCTCAGCAGTTCCTGGACAGATTTCGTTGGTTTACAACTAAGCAAGAAAAGTGGGCCCCTGGGCCAGGAGCTCAGCAGGAGTTCTGGCCCTTCAAAGAAAATGTAAATTGGCATGGAACTTGCTGAGGTTAAGAAACCTGGGACCCTGCTGTTAGCATCTGTGCCCCGAAGCTGGGCTGCTTGTGGTGTGTGAACACGGGGGCAGGACTGCACCCAGTAATTGATTCACACCCTCTGCTCAGCGTACTCATGCCCTGGCCCTGAAAAGAGGAGCTAATGTGGCTGTTCCTTTGTGACATTAAAGTGCTTTTCCACAGCATCTGCTCCTAAACCTGGCAGACACTGGCACACACATGCCCTAGAGGACACGGATGAGGAAAGCCAAGAAGTCTTTGGCCTACAGGAAATGTAAAGTCAGAATAGAGGCTGGGATGCCTTCTCACCCCTAGTGCCTCCATGCTTCCTTCTCAGGCTCCCAGGACAACTCGCTCAGCTCTTGCTCCCTCCTTGCACCCCATCCTGGCACAGCCTTTCCCCCACCTGCACTCACGCACTTTTGGCCTGCAGGTGCCCACCCCCCACTACCCTGTCTCACCTCTGCCGTCTCAGGGAGCCATGAAGCCATGGCCAGCTCCCCTTTAACTGCATGTGGCCCAGGATGTGTGAAAGTAGCGATGGCTCTGGCCCTCTTCAAGACCCACATAGTTTGCACTTAGCATCTGCCTGCCTCACAGGAAAGCTGGCTCGAATAAGGTGAGACCCAATGAGTGGGGGACTTTCTACATGTTAGCCCCTTTGATCAGGGTAAACCATGCCAGCATCCCTGGCCTTGACCCTTTGATGGGTTAAAATAAAGCTGTTTCCCTGCCCAAGGGTATTGATTATGAGGCAGAAAATGCAATTAACCTTGAAGAGTTTAGGTCACTGGCCCAAGCCTGCTTACTGCTTGCTGCCTTAGTGCCTTCCCTAAAGAACAGATGACAAACCATAGAGAACCAGAACCAGGTGCTCCAGGAAGGACCACGAATATGAATTCTCATGACCTCAAAGTTGCAGAATGATTCTAAGGGGCTCATGAATCATTCTGGGCATCCCATAAAGACAGCAAAAGGGTTGCACATATATAAACTACTATTTTCAAATATGTATAAGTACTATTGTGGTTCATAAAAAATAAATTTATTTTTTAGATAGGTGCTTATTAAAAAGTTATTTTGACCCACTCATGCCCTCATGAAGAGAATAACCTCTGAGGTTTAGCTGGATTTGGGCGCTCTGCCTCGGCTCTCTCATCCTGAAGATAAACGGCCTCAGGCTTGGAGCCCCGACTTTGTGACTAAACAGTAATCACCTGTCAGCACGAGTGCCTGTTTCTCCAGTGTAATCAATGGCACAACATTCAGCACACAACACATGGGTTAGCCATAGCGCTGGGACAACTGCCGGCAAAGGGAAAAGGAGACAGAACTCTCTGGACTTTGCCATCCCACCAATAGAGAAGACTGGCTGCCGGAGAACTTCCCAGAAAGCCCCAGCTTGAGGCAGGGAGACCACAGGGAGGGACTCCTAGGACACCACTGGCAACTGCAAGTGCAAAGCCAGGAAGTATTAAATTCCTGAACCCTAGGCTCTGCCAGAGGCTTGTTGTAGGGACCCTACCATGAGGGTCCAGCTGAATGTGACCTTCCAAAGGCTGCCTGGGGCCACCCGCCAGCCAGTGGGTGCTCCAAGGGAGGGCCAAGGGCATCTCTGTGTGAAAGGTGCCCCGGCAGCTCTGAGTTGCTTCTGCCTTTGTGTTTCTGTGGGAATAGAAACGTCATGGGATTCTGCTGTAAGGGAGAGCTCTGTTCCTGCCTCTCCCCACTCCCTCCCTCCAGCCTTGAAGACACAGCAAAGAAAGATGCTTCTCTTCATTAGTCTCCACAGGAGCCTTGTAGCTCAAAATCATGTATCCACCATGGGTAAATGGGAACCCGAGGGAACGATAACTTCATGGTGGGGAGCAGGAGTTTCACCAAATTCTGAGAAATAATGAAAAAACGATCCTTTTTTACCGACAGAGGGATGTATCTTTTTTTTTTTTTTTTCCATAACTACCTGAAGAGAAAAGCCATGCTTCCTTTTACTTCCTGTGAAGTGGCAGAACTCTGAGGTTGGAACTACTGAATTAATGTTCTTGCCAGCTAGGAGTCCTACAAGCATATTTGAGCTCTCAGCCCATGAGAATGCATTGTTTTTACGGAAGACACGATTCTTATTAAAAGTCCATATGATTGTTGTATGTAAAGAAGTAAACTAATGTCTCCAGCCATTAAAACTCACCCCAGGAGGAACAAATTAGGGGTATGGGATTAACAGATGCAAACTATTGTATATAAAATAGGTAAGCAACAAGGCTATACTGTGTAGCACAAAGAATTATACCCATTGTCTGGCAGTAATCTATAGTGAAGTATAATCTGCAAAAATCCTGAACCACTAAGCTAGTCACTTTAAACAAATACAATATTGTACATCAACTATACTTCAATGGAAAAAAAAAAAAAACCCAAAACAAAAACCCACTCACTCCAGCTGATCCCAGTGTAGTAGCCAACTTGGTACAAAGTAAAATTTGTAGAGAAAAATATTCATAACATGCAGGTGTCTCTTAACATTCCATGCTTTGAGAGAGATAATAGTACAGGACATGCTGCTTTGAAATAAGGTTAAGCATATTTCCTCTGTTCCCAGAAGAACCTTAAAAATGAGCTTAAGCTCTTCCTACTCCGAGGCATCAGTAAGGAAAGAGTTGACAGCCCCTGCCCACATCGACAGTTGTTGATGGAGTCTTTTGGAAGACCTAGTTTGTGGCCCACCACCCTGACGTCCCAGTGTGGTTCATAACAAGGCTAGGTGGTGAGACTAGCTGTTTCTGGTGGCAGACCGAAGGGTGTGTGAACAGGGCCGCTGCCCCAGGATTAGGCTATGGGAGGGAGTGTGAAGCCAGCAGAAGAGGGGGAGATGCCCACATAGCACCACCTCCCTTAGTTGAGCTGTCCACTTGCTCATCCTCCCAATCCTGCAAGGATAAGCGTCTTAAGATATTTGCTGAGAGATTTGATATCCTGCCCTAGTTCTCCTTGGAGAGTATAGGGTGAGCCAGCAGAAGGGGAAGAGGTGAGGTATAAACCTTTCCAGGAGGTCATAAAGATCTGCCCGTTCTTGGAGCAGCGCCAGGTCCTTCTGTAATTACCCATGGCCTTGGGCCTTGTCCCAGGTGAGGTACTTTGGCCCTTATAAGACCACCTTGATTTGGATTCAGAATTAGACATAGATCCACCAGAGATGGGCATCTCAGCTGGGCTGCAGGGACCCCTGGGGACAGGCCCAGAGATGCTGTCTTGCAGAGCTCCAGCTGTTCTGACACTTTCCTGCAAGTCATTCTCCTCCCATCTCATCCCAGATATCCAGGCAGGTCCCTGAAGGAGAAGGTTTTAGGTTTAGAAGTGGCCTGATTTCCTGACATTTCGTAAAACCTTTTAGCCACCCCTCTACCTTCTCTTCATCAATTTGACAAATAATTATTGAGGACCTACTTGCCATATGGCAAGCCCTGTGCCTAAATCCTGGGGGAGGGCACCTGCCCTCATGAAAAGCATAGTCTAGAAAGGGAGCAGATGATAAACAAGTAAATGAATCAAAAGATCATTACAGACTGTTGTTAGTGCTATAAAGGAAATAAACAGGATAAATAGATGAGATAGAAAGTGCCAGGGAAGGGCCATTCTACAGAGGAAAGACCTCTGCAGAAGGAACATTTGAGCTGAGACCTCAAGGAGAGGAAGTGCTGCATGAAGAGCATCCCTGGCAGAGGGACTACAGGACACAGGGGCAGAAAAGCCTTGGCATGGAGAGACTGTGGCCGGACAGTGGTGAGAATGGCTTAAAACAAGTTCAGAAAAGGAAGCAGGAGTCAGGTCGTGAAAGGCCTTGGAAACCGCCATCAGAGTTGGGTTTTATTCAGAGAGCGAGAGAAGCCCCTTACTGACAGCATTAAGCAGGAGCGGGAATGTAATTAAAGATCATGTGTGCTCACTGTCGCAGCTAAAAACGGTTCGGTGAATCTGTATGTGCTGCTATAGAAGGAGTCACAAGATGCCCTAAGTGGGAGAAAATCCTCAGAAAGAGAATACAGTATACAATATGCTGCCGGTGTATTTTTAAAAGAGGAGCTGTATATCCATAGAGGCTGCCCCTGTATAAAATAACCATGTTGAGGACACACAAGAAGCTGGTGAGGGGTTGCTTATGGGGAGGGGTGCTGAAGCATCAGGTGAGTAGGACAAAAGGGAAACTTACCCTTCGTAGTATACCCTTTCTCTGTGTTTGAGTATCTTACTGTCTGCCTCTACTAGTTATTCATTAAAAAAGACAGTTTGTCTAAATCATGGTCAGCCTGACCACCATGTGGAGCGAGGCTGAGCACAGGAGCAGAGGACCGGCTTGAAGGCTCTGGCTGTGGTCCAGCTGAGAGATGGTGATGGCTTCACCTGTGGGGTTGGTGATGGGGGTGGAGACAAGCAGGAGGGTTTGAGATACACGTTAGAGGCAGAGACAGTGTGTTCCACACAAGTCTGGAGGAAAGCTGCGTGCCTTAGAGATGGGAGCTGGGATTACCTGACTCCTGCAGCCTTCTCTGACATCCATGTGGAAGGAAAAGTTCTTGGGCTCCTTCCAGGTACTAAAAGCCTCTGGATTCCTGAGAATATCAAATCTGTCACAGTAGTTAAGGACATGTGCCCCTTTCATACCCTCATGCGACTATTACAAACAATTTTTTTAGGGCCGCACTTGCAGCATATGGAAGGTCTCAGGCTAGGGGTTGAATCAGAGCTAAAGCTGGGGCCACAGCCACAGCCACAGCCATGCCATATCTGAGCTGCATCTGCAAACTACCCCACAGGTTGTGGCAATGCTGGATCCTTAACCCACTGAGCAGGGCTAGGGATTGAACCAGCATCCTCAGGGACACCATGTCAGGTTCTTAACTCGCTGAGCAATGGGAACTCTCTGTTTCAAAAGATTCTTAATGACTGTTAAAACAAAATTGCACTGAAGAAGCCCATCCATTTCTCATGGGAGCTTGCTTTCTTTGCAGAGAGATGCCAAAGGCCAGTACCTGTTTGACCTTCTTTGCCACCACCTGAATCTACTTGAGAAAGACTATTTTGGGATCCGCTTTGTGGACCCTGATAAGCAGCGGGTAAGTCCATATTCAAAGCACATGTGGAAGAGAGGGTTGGTCAGTAACCTGAAGCCCTGAACTGACATTCATGTTCAGAGTTTAGCCTCAGTAGTCAGGGGCCAGCTGGACCCTGCAGTTGGGTGTCATCTCTTCAGATCATATTATGAGACCTGGAAGACACTCACATGGAAGCAGAGCTCACCTGGTGTGGCTCATCATTTTTAAGATGCTGAAATGGCAGCCTGGAGAGCTGAAGTGAGTTGCCCAAAGATTCGCAGTCAGAGGCAGGGCAGCTGGGTTAGTGCTGTGTTCCCAGAGCCCAGGTCACAGGCTGAGGCTCTGCTGCCCCTTCTCAAGTACATGGGCTGACTTGCCCTGTTCTGGTCAGGAAGGGCCTCACCTAAGTGCCATGACATCCCAGTCTGGGCAGGACAGAGAAGGAGCCAGACTGACACGGGCCCTTAACCCTTGCAAATGCTGCAACACTTGTTTTGTCCTGCACAGCATGGGCAGCTCTGCAGACACAAGGCATTGCCAAGGGCTCTTATTATTCCAGGCAAATTTAGGAATAAGCACATTACCCCTAGGACCTTACCTACCCCTCCAGCTTCACCTCCCCTGACCAAACAGTACTGTGACTCCACACACATGTCTGTCTTCTCTCTGTTCAGAGCCTGCAGCTCTGCAGTTCTCCTCTGGAGCACTGCCTCTCCCTTCTTCATTTCTCTACTCTCCACACTTTCCTTCTGGCTCACTCCTTCTTACACATAAGGTCTCAACTTCTTTCAGGAGGCCTTCCCTAACTCCCACTCTGAATGAGGGGCCTCTCTGGTGCACCCCCATGTGCCCTGTACCACCCCTATTGGAGCACTTATCCCATCCCTCTGTGATCACCTGTTAGAGTACCTGCATTCCCAGCAAAAATGTAATTTCCGTAAGGGCATGGACTTTATCTTATTCATCTCTGTATCCCATGGAACTAGCATGGGGCCTGGAATGCACTGGATGTTCAATAACTATTTCCTGAAGGAATGGTGAAGGGGTGAGTAGTTACAGGGTTATGGTGTTATGTTCCTCCTCTCCACTTGCCCAGCTGTCCTGCTGGCTGACACCTTCAGTTTCTGTAACTTCTGCTCGGTGTGGGGATGTTTTTCTGGCATCAGCATTGCAGTGGGAAAGTATGCAGAAGCATTCAGGCTTCAGTGTCTCCCTTCCCCACAGCCCTGCCACCACCTCCTCTCCTCTACCATTCTCCAAAAACACTGTCACCATGGGTCCGCTCATTTTTTTCATAGTTCCAAACATGGGCATCATCTCTGTCACCACTAGAGACCTTGGAGCCCCCAAGGGCACAACCTCCCAGCAGTGCCCAGGCCCACAGGTAACTCTCTCTCCATGCCAGAGTCAAGTGCTGTTTTGTTCTTTGATGCTCTGAGTCATTGTGTCTCCAGGTCACATTTAGGGTTTTATGCTGAACGCATGAGTTGTAGGAGAGACTCAAAGGCCTGAATTGGTTTCCTTTGACAAGCCCTGTCCCATTTTGCTACTGTTGTCTCCTTCCTCCCAGCTCAGCAGGATTTCGAGCATCATCAGTGTTTGAGAAGGAATGTCAAGGTCAGCTCCTCACCCATAAAGGTTGAACTGTCTTTGCATAAATACTGTCCTTAGCTCTGGACCATAGTGTAAGACCCCAGAAGGTGCCATGACCCGAGGAAGTTATGTGTCCTCCTGGGCTATAGGTGTCCATTCAGTCTATAACAATAGACTGTGTTTACAAAAGAATTTTTGTTGGAGTTCCCATTGTGGCTCAGTGGTTAACGAATCCAACTAGGAACCATGAGGTTGCGGGTTCGATCCCTGGCCTTGCTCAGTGGGTTAAGGATCTGGCATTGCTGTGAGCCATGGTATAGGCCACAGATGCAGCTCCAGGCTCGAGTTGCTGTGGCTGTGGCATAGACTGGCGACTACAGCTCCAATTAGACTCCTAGCCTGGGGGCCTCCATATGTCTCGAGTGCGGCCCTAGAAAAGACAAAAAAAAAAAAAAAAAGTTGTTGTTGGTTGTTTTGGGGAGGTCTGAGCTTTTCCACTTAAGAAGAAAGGCCAGTTACCCCAAAGTTTCTTCATCTCCCAAAGACGGTGGCGTCTGAAGAAAAAAAGAGGGGGGGTGGGGAATATATCCTGTTACTTTTTAGTTAAATCAGGATGTGCTTGAGAATAAGTATATGGAGGTGACAAAGATGAAAAGCCAAAGAAGATAGAGAGAAATAAGGAAATGGGGGAAAAGGAGTAATAAACCTTCGTGAGGTGGCTCCCATGTGCTGGGTTCTGCACTGGGCACAGACCTAGATCTTTCAGCTCAGGAGCCTGTGCATGAAATGCTGGGATGTAACAGGCATGAAGCTAAGAGCTTCACATAGTAGTCAGTCCTTACTGCAAACGAGGTGAGCATCACAGTTGTACCATCCATAATTCAGACGAGTAAATGGTCTTGGGACAGATTACAGAACTTGCCCGAGGCTAGAGGCAAAGACTGTCTCCTGATCCGACCTGCCTGACATCTGACCCTGTGTGGTTTCTAGGGTTCCACGGGGAACTCATACCCCATAGCCTCTAGTCACATGGTTCTGTGCCTTTACTGAGAGAGAGTTAAGGAGAGCAGGGGGGCTTGAAAGGGTACTTGAGAGTCATGGGGAAATGGACCTGTGGAGAACTGTCATCCTACATCTTCTTATCACCATAGAGATGGAGGAGCTCTGGCACCCCCTGGGTGTGAGACCCTAAAATAAGCCTCTTCCCCTGAGCACCAGGGCGGCAGAACCCAGCTCTCACGTCCATCCCGGCACTCCTGGCTATGCAGGGGTTTCCCTGGGGTCTAGGATTTCTCTGGTCCCCCTGGAGGAGCTGCCCTCAACACCCGCTCCCTGTTCCTGCTTCAGGTACTGGGCTCAGCCTATTCTCAGCCTCTCCCCTTGTACCCTTTCAAATCCCCAGAGCCTGAAGATCCTACCACATTGGCCCATTCACCCCAATACAAGAGGGAGCTCCCCTCTCTGAACCTTCTTTTTCCTCTTCTCCTGACCCCTCATCCCCAGTCCGGTGTTATCAGTTTGCTAGTGATTCTGGGACCCAGATTCAGCCAGGCAGCTGCAAAAGGTAACTCTACCATCACTGTATTTTGGGGAACCTGTAAGATTTTTCTGCCAGACCCTTAAAGTCTTTTGGACAAGCTTTCCACTGCCTTCACACCCTCTCTGAGCCTCCTCCAGCTTCACTCTTTTCTTGAGCTCTCACTCCCAGGCAGAGTCTTCTCTCCAGCTGTTGCCAAGGGGAATAGCCTTTTGTCATTCAGCCTCTTTGCCTCCTGCTGATAATGGCTCTGTCATTCCACTTAGTTTCTATCTTCCTTTATTTATTTTAATCTATCAGTCCAACGCTTGGGGCATTCTGTTTACATCCTTCTCCTCACTATCCAGAATTCCGGTGTGCTCCGCAGAGACAGGCCTCCTCCTCCTTCACAGGCACGGCCTGGACCCCGGTTGTTTCCGTGCAATTTCATCTCTTGCCTTTGCTTCCCTGTGAAGCCAAGCCGCGGTGGGCCATGTAATGTGAGAAGGACCTGTTAACCACATTGAGTGGCTATAATGAGTTGCCAGCCTCGTGGGAACTCAGATCAGAGGAAGCAAGAGAGCGGACTGTCAGCCCAGATTATCCATGTGGAGCTGATGGAAGAACTGGCTCCTAGTGGGTCCATTAACGGCATGACCCATGGCCCAGCCCAGAAGGTGAGAGCTGGGCATCCAGGGAGGCCAGGATGCCGTCTGCGTGGCCCTGGCTGCTTTCCTGCCAGAGGGAGGACTCTGCCAAGATGTTATTCTAGATGGAAGTAGCCAGAAGGGATGGAGCGTGGACCTAGTTCCTTCATCCGTTCTAGAGCTGCACACTGAACACTGAACTGGGCACCAGTGATACAGTGGTTAAATAGGACAGAGAGCTTGTGCCTAGTGGTTTTAAGCTACTTCCAGATAATCAAACCTTAAATAACAGCAATTCTAGCTCTCTGCAAATTGTCAAGGTTCCTGATTAGCATAAAAGCAGCACACATCAATAATGCATTTTATAAAGCATCCATGTGGAACTGGGAAGCTGATATAGAATGGTCTCATTGCTTCTTTCCCTAAACCTAAGCACCATGGGAGAAAATGCATTAATACTGTGTCCTGCCTCTGTGAAAATCCAGGGAAAACAGGATATTCTCCTACGCATTGGTCTGGTCGTGGCTATTTATCTTATGAGGCTTAGACTTTAAACATCCCTAGATGCTAAGGAATCCTGAGTATGTATTCTCTCACATAAGGGTCGGCAATGTGTTACTCAAAGATGAAATATACACCAGCCATCCCTGCCTTCTCACCATTTATAAAATTCCACCTGCCAATACTTTCTAGAGCTGCTACCCGTACCCTCTGTGTGTCACAGTGTCCCCTCTGCCCGACTGTGTAACACGGACACACAACCCCATTCCAGGGAGCGTTTCCTGCTTGAGCAACAAGGGGCTCCATCACACAGACGTGCGTTTGCTGGTACCTATTGGTACACCAGAAACATGGCTCAGAACAGTGGTGCCCTACCTTGGATGGTGGCATTTGCCAGGGAAGCCCAGAAATGCCATCTGAAGTTGGAACTCTTCCCATTTTACAGCTGGTTCCAGAGGGAGCTTATTTCAGGAAGAAAAGAAAAAAAAAAAAAAAAAAAAAGTCCTATCACTCTTTACTCTCCAAGCCTCCATATCACAAGCTTCAGGGCTGCTTTCATCCTGGGCTACAATCTGTCTAGTTATTTAAGTTGAATAAAACAAGTTATATTTGACACTGCTTCTCATTAGGGTTTTCTTGTTCTCTGTTCTCTGTTTCAGCATTGGTTGGAGTTTACAAAGTCTGTGGTGAAGCAACTTAGATGTAAGTATTCTCTGCAAGAAGACAGAAGCCTCACCCCTGGGGAGGGTGGGGTGAAACCTTCCCTCCTTGTAGTGAGTCTTGGTAATTTTCCCCTGTTCTGAGCATAAGTTGGCCCTAAACATGTGAGGATTGGCATCCTGGTGGGGACGGGAGCCCAGAAATCTTCCAGGGAGGATCTTTCCTGACCGGCACCTCTTTGTCTCTGCAGCCCAGCCTCCGTTCACCATGTGCTTCCGGGTAAAGTTTTACCCTGCAGACCCTGCTGCCCTCAAAGAAGAAATAACCAGGTAAGGCTGAGCACATGACCCTCAGCCACTAGGACCTGCTGGAGAAGATAGGAAGGAGGACTATAACCCCCCAGGTCCTCTATTTTGGAAGCTCCTAACTCTGATAGGCAAGGAATTCTTCCTAAATAGAACCTTAATTCTGTACTTTATTTCCGCATGCTCTCTTTGCTCATCCCCTCAGTAGAACTGCAATGGAGAAAGTTTATTTCTTCAAGAAATGTGACTACTTCATCTTAAACTGGTCATCTGCAAAGGGATCTGGAGTAACAAATTAATCAAAAGCATTTTTTTCTTTTACCAATGATGTGGCCACCATGGATGTTTTTGGAGAGGGTTCGGTTGGTACTCATTTTGGGGGCTGAAATACATCTGGCAGCCTGATGTATTTGTGAAATGGCAAAGCGGAAGTGAAGAGCAGAGAAACACTGCAGATTTCAGATCCAAGTGGGTGACTTCCAGTATGCTGGTGGACCAAGCCCAAGATAAACTCTTCATTGTGGCAGGCACACGGCTCCATGGAATGAATCCTATCTCATCCAGCACACCTGAGGATAAGAAAGAACCTCTGTGCCCATGCCTTCCTACAAGAGGGTCGATGACAAGCAGCTTCAAATCTTCTTCAGGGTTTTGTACATCTAAACCAAATTCACTCTAAAAAGTCTTGCCTCAGAGATTTAGGAACTCTCTGTAACAGGGGTCCTTAATTTTTATATTAGAAGGATCTAATTTTGACATTTGTTAGCAAAACCTTGATGTTCCCTTGTAAAGGGAAGGGCCTGAGGTGAGGGGTGATGCCAGGAGATCCTAGAGCTTAGGAAGACATGGCTCTGCCAGTTCTACCCCTATCCCTAAAACCTTAGAGGCAGTAGAGACTGGGATGTGGCCATTACCAGTGTAGAGACTGTCCTTCAAGGCCTTATGCTTTACCTCTAGATCCTAAAGTGCTTCTAAAAATCCCAAAAAAAGGGATGGAAGAGGATGGAAGCAGGAATATGGAATCATACTTACTTCCTGTTCTGGAGAGCGTGCCACTAGTTTTACATCAGATAAAAGGAGCAAAAGTTTCCCTGAGGAGTTCCCGTCGTGGCGCAGTGGTTAACGAATCCGACTAGGAACCATGAGGTTGCGGGTTCAGTCCCTGCCCTTGCTCAGTGGGTTAACGATCCGGCGTTGCCGTGAGTTGTGGTGTAGGTTGCAGACGCAGCTCGGATCCCTCGTTGCTGTGGCTCTGGCGTAGGCCGGTGGCTGCAGCTCCAATTCGACCCCTAGCCTGGGAACCTCCATATGCCGCGGGAGCGGCCCAAGAAATAGCAACAACAACAACAACAACAACAACAACAACAAAAAGACCAAAAAAAAAAAAAAAAAAAGTTTCCCTGAGAAGGAAAATGAGGAAACAGAAGAGCAGAGGGCAAGAAACAGGAAGAAGGAGCACACAGGAAGCAAAGTGGGACAGGGAGACAATGGCTTCTTCCCATGGGCCCCGGGGGAGTTTGAAGGGAAATCATGTGAAGTTATCAGAAGGGTCAGGAAGGTTGCTTCCGCCAGATGCTGGGGCAGTGCTCACCCAGCCAGCCATTTTAAAGTACTGAGGACAGCAAAGTGTGTTTAGAACCAAACCTCATGCTCCTTACCTGGCACGTGGAAGTGGATATGGCTCCCACTTTGCTTCTGCAAACCAAGCTCATCCATATTAATGAGCAATCCTGTAGCTTTAGGCAGGAGAGTGAGGGTAGAACCACTATGTTTTAGCAACTTAAACGGAGGGGAGTTTGGGCAAAGCACCAGCCTGCCCTGCTCAGGACGTCCAGAGTGTTCGCCACAGCTCTGTGCCTGCCCCCGCCTCCACTCCCGCTTCCTTTCCTCCCTCCCTTCCTCTCTCTCTCTGGAAAGAGGTGATGGCACCAGAGAGGACCCAGAAGTCCAAGCTCCTGTCCACATGTCAAGGCAAACCTAACACATGTTGGTTGAGAGCCTAGCACCTCACCTCCCAACCCCTGCATCAGGATCACCTCATCTCCACCTCACTGGGCCAACAATGAGGATGAGCAGGACTGGCTCACAACTCAGCGAGATGCCAGTAGATACACTACTTTCTGATTTGATTAAAAGACAAAAATACATGGTTTTCCTGGCCCTTGGGAGGAGGTCTTCATAATATAATTTCATAAATCAAATGTTACTACTTAATACTAACATACAGACCCTCATACCCAAGATGCAGCAGAGGCCGAGGGGCTCAGATGCTGTTGCTGCTCCTTCTTGGCTGTACAGCCTTGGACATAAAATATTAAACTTCTCTGACTTTCAGATCCCTTATTTATGAAATGGGGACAGTGACAGTGCCTCATAGTGTTGTCAGGAGGATCACCACTGCGCGAGGTCTTGTACTTCTTAATCCACCCCCCAGCGAGCCTGGCACTGAGCAAAGGCTCACTGTCTTACTGCCAGGTTGATTACATGCTCTGCAGACCCCAAGGGCTCTGCACGGGGCACAAGTACAGTTAGCTCTGGCTTTTCTCCTTTGTTTATGTGAGAATCCCCACTCCTCTTCTGTCCTGGCTAGAGTCCTAACACTTAAGCAGCTAACATTTGATGCCTGAGAAGCCATGGCCAGGCCTCTCTCCACGCCAGCAAACTTCAAAGACATTGGCAAGCATGTAGCTCCTGCCCTTCCTGCCTGCATCTGTGCCCACTGTCCTCGACTATTCCCCTCTCGCTATCTACCTCACCGGCCTTCCTTCCCTAGGATGCATTTTCCCAGCGCTGTCAGGTCTGTGAACCTCAGGGTGCCTGGCTCTGTTGGAGTCTTGGTGCCTCCCCCTCCGAGGCCTTCTGTGGAGGCCTTGGGCCTAGCTGCATCTTTATCCTTGTTCACATCCCTGCTGATCTTAAAAGAGTGGGTTCCTGCCCCAGCCTCACTCAATACCCATAATTCATTCCTGGCTTAGAGCCCTCCACCCCACCGTCCTGCCAAACTAATTTAGCTGTCAGTGTGCTTTTTCCTAGCAATCTCGGTCCTAAATTTCGCAGCTATCTCGGCTGTTCCCATAAAGCCAGGCTGAGAGGAGGGGATGAAGTAGGGAATAAAGAACTGTGCTTCAATTTATCTCTTGGACTCTTCCCAGATGATAAATTTAGTTGCCAAATCCCGATTAATCTCTTTTGTCATTTTTTAAAGTAATAAATAGATTTTCTTGTCTGAGCTAGAGGCAAGGCAGAGAAAATGGGGATTAGGCACCAGATTTAGCTTTTAACAAGGGCTGCAGGTGTTCGAACTCATTGAAAGATCAAGTAATAGAAGGAAACTGAGTGCAAGTGGGGCCTCCCCTTCCAGGGAAGCAAACTGCCTGACACATGTTTGAGCAGGTGCTCAAAAAAAATGTTAATAGATCTTTTTAGGTCAGTTATCTTTTTAGAAAATGTTAATAGCATTTTTAGATACTTTATTCCTACAGTGAACATCTCTTGAGCCTAGCTTAGGCTAAGATGGGTTGGCAAACTTTTTCTGCAAAAGGCCAGATAGTACGTATTTTGGGCTTTGTGGGCCTTATGGTCTCTGTCACACATACTCTGTTCTGCCATTGTAATGAGAAAGCAGCCATAGACAGTACATAAATGAATGAGCATGGCTGTGTTCCAGTAGCATGTTATTTTATCTCATTGGAAGCTCTGGTGCAGGCCTTAGTTTGCCAGTCCTGAGCTAAGTAATCAAAAAAGACCTGAGTTCAAATCCCAGGTTGTTCTTTAACTAGATATGTGACAAGGCAAGCAACAGTGTCTGCAGTTATTCCCTTTCCTCATGTATGAGACAGGGCTAAAAACAGTAGTCTCCTCATAGAGTTGCTGTGAAGATTAAATGAAAGAATTTGTTTTAAACAATACAGTGTATTGCACACAGTATGCACTCAGTAAGTCATTGCTACATTGTTTTGTTTCTATTTTGTCATCTGTTTCTTCCCATTGGAATGTAAACTCCATAGGAGTAGGGCCTGTTTTGATCTCTGATGTATTCTGAGCACCTGTGGCAGTGTCTGGTGCGTATATGTGTTCAGAACTGCATGGATGGGTAGTTGGGTGGGTGAATGGATGGATGGGTGGGCAGATGGGTAGACAGATGGATGGGTGGGCAGATAGGTAGATGGATGGATGGGTGGATGAGTGAGTGGATGGGATGGATGGATGAATGGAGAGATAGGTGGATGGATGGGTGGATGGGTGGTTTGGATAGATGGAAGGGCAGATAGGTGGATGGATGGATGGGCAGATAGGTGGATAGATGGATGGGAAAATAGGTGGGTGGGTGGATGGGATGGATAGAAGGGAGGAATGTGAGTAGGTGAGCTAGGCACAGGATATATGGGCTCTCTAGAAGAATATTAAAAGTTATAAAACATAATCCCTGACTCCAAGGAGCCCACAGTCTTCATAGTATGGGGGAAGAAGAAATACTAAACATGATCATAATTAGTAAAAAGTAAGGTAGAAAATAGAGGAAGACAGGGGCAAAGAATATAATGAAGGGAAGGCTGGGACAAAGGATCTGGAAAAAATTCATCGAAAGATACCAGTGCTTTCCAGAGCTCAGACCCTTTCATTATGGAAATATTTCTGGATTCATCCCCACCCTCTGATATCAGAAAGCACAGTGCCAAAGCCACTACCTGGGAGAGATGAACATGTTCAAGAAAAACTCAGGTTTTCCTTGGTCATCTTTTATGCTCTCATACTTTCCAACTTTGGATGGTCCTAATTCATACCTCCATCGATTTAGGACAACTTAGCATTTTAACAAGAAAGTGAAAGAGTTCCCATTGTGGTTGAGTGGGTTACAAACCCGAATAGTATCCACAAGGATGCAGGTTCGATCCCTGGCCTCGCTCAGTGGGTTAAGGATCTGGTGTTGCCACGAGCTGCAGTACATCTGCAGGTTGTGGTTGCAGCTTGGATACCACGTTGCTGTGGCTGTGGTATAGACCGGCCGCTGTAGCTCTGACTTGACCCTTAGCCTGGAAACTTCCATATGCCACAGGTGAGGCCAGAAAGAGGCAAAGTTTGAGTTCCCATAGTGGCTCAGTGGAAACAAATCTGACTAGCATCCTTGAGAATGCAGGTTCAATCCCGGGCCTCGCTCAATGGGTTAGCATCCAGCATTGCCATGAGCTAGGGTATAGGTCGCATATGCAGCTTAGATCTGGCATTGCTGTGGCTGCTATTCCACCCCTAGCCTGGGAACTTCATATGCCGCAGGTGTGGCCCTAAAAACAGACCAAAAAAAAAAAAAAAAAAAAAACAGAAAGAGGCAAAATTTAACCAAAAAAAAAAAAAAAAGCTACCTCAGGAGGAAGCTTGCTGTCTTAAATTGGGTCTAAAGCCAATTTCTTTTTTGTTCCATTGAGGATTTCTCTCTAATGATGAAGAGTTCTCTTGACTTCATTCAGGACCCTTCTCTCCCTAACCATTGCTCACTGAATTACCATGGGGGGCAGAAAAAGCATCGGATCCTAAGTCAGAACATCCTCGATTTTGATCACTGTGTGAGCTCAGACACATCACTCTCTATCTCCAGGCTTCACTTTCCTCAGCTATAAAATGTGAGAATTGGGCTCTGTAACTCCTGCAATGAGGGTCTGAAACCGGGTACCCCATCCAGCCTGCTCATTACAAGCTGACTGGGTTGGGTAGCCCCAGCAGGCTAATCCCTTGCCTGGCAATCCAGTGGCCCTGGTGACGGTGCCTCAGGCAACAAGATAGTCTTCCTTAGGCCCTTGTGTGGCAGCAGAGAACATCCTGCAGGGCCTCTTGGGAATAGGCCTAAGGATGCTCTGAGTCACATGGGATATACTCTCATGACCAACAACACGGAGTCATCGGAGTCATTGGTTACCACCTTAAATGAACAGAACCCAAAGCTTGATAGAAGCCACTGTGGCAGAAAAGGGTGGGGAGACCCCTAGTGCAACTCTCTACCTTGAAGCTGTCGGTTGATTCTTTCATGAGCTCATCTCTTGTCCTCTAAAGACTGTGGCGTGTTCCCCTAGGATGCTGACTTGCCCCTCCATCCCCTCCCCCTCCAGTTGCTGCACCATTGCTGAACAGTGTTCCCCTGGCCTTACCCTAGACTTCTTCTCTGTTGCCCTCCTACCTTCACAAGTCTGAAGGAACCCGCCCAGCAGTGAAAAGCCTTATTTCCTTCCATCTCACCTGAGGCACCTGTCACATGCCCATCATGGTTCCCAGTGTGATGAAGAATGTGTCCCCCTTGGGGGACAAAAAAGCTGGAGGAGCCTTTTCAAACGTAGGACCACCCATACACAGACTGATGTGCTTCCTGTTGTGGGGGGGGGGGGTGTTCTCCTCTCCACCACATTGAGGATAACTGGCCCGAGCCTCATTGCCCCTTTGAAATAACTCCTCTAGTCCAATATGTGCTATCCCTGAATTTTGGACGCAGACAAGCAGAGAGGTGTGGAGGGAGGGATACTTGACCTTAGGCCCAGGGAGCGCTCCATGAGTGAAGTGCAAAAGGCTTGCTGCATCATCTGCCAAAGCCCTGTGGAAGGCGGGGGCTGGGGCAGCAGCGAGAGGCAGAAAGGTATGGAGGCCTGCTTTCTCCATACCTTGTGGCATTTCGCTGTGGGAAACAGAACAAAGAGAAACTTGATTTGGCAGATCCTTCTTAAAAAATTACTATTCACTCTGCATGATGCCTTTTTCCTTCAGTTTTCCCTGGCAAACACTGGGGCCGATTGGGGGTGATGGTGGTGATTGTGATAAGGAGGGGGATTCTTACTAACTTCCAGATGACCGTACTCACCTTCCATTTGTGGAGGGCAGTCCATCCTGATGTGGTTAGAAAGATGCTTTGGAATTTTCTCAGTGCTTCATAAGCTCTAATCTAAATACAAATCGCCTGGGAATCTTTTTCTTTTGGTTTTTTCAATTGCTGCCTTTAGAATCCTCTCCTTATCTTTAACTTTTGCCTTTTTTTTTTTTTTTTTTTTTTTTTTTTTGTCTTTTCTAGGGCCGCACCCACAGCATATGGAGGTTCCCAGGCTAGGGGTCTAACCGGAGCTACAGCTGCCAGCCTACACCAGTGCCATAGCAATGCAGGATCCAGGCTGGGTCTGCGACCTATGCTGCAGCTCATGGCAATGCTGGATCTTCAACCCACTGAGCGAGGCCAGGGATCGAACTGGCAACCTCATGGTTCCTAGTTGAATTTGTTAATCACTGAGCCATGACGGGAACTCCTCACCTGGGAATCTTGTTAAACTGACCCAGTATATCTCAGATGGGGCTAATTCTCCATTTCCAACATGCTTGCAGATGCTGCTGATACCTGGTTATGTTGGCCTTTGAGTAGCAAGGCCTTAGGAGAGAACGTTTGACCACTCCTTCGTTTCTGTTTAATTACTTGAATCACCAAGCCCTAGGCTCTCAGAGTCACCTGCTGATACTACTCCTCACCCTAGAGGTTACACTGTCAATGGTCTTTCTTTTGAGCATTTTCACATGATCAAGTGGGCAAGGAATCCTCTGATTTATTCTTCAGCCTGAAAACAAAACCTTTGGAAACCTCTAGTTTTCCAGGGAGGGCCCAATCTCTTTTTGGTTCAGACTGGTAGAATTGAGAGGAATTTTTACTATCTTCCTATTACTCCTCTAGAAATGCTGTAGTTATCTATGGCTATTTAGCAAAATACCATGAAACTTAAAATAACAAGCATTTATTATCTCTCACTTTGTGTGGGCAAGGAATTCAGGAGTGGCTTAGCTGGGTGGTTCTGGCTCAGGGTCTTCCCTGGGGTTGCAGCCAAGAGGTTGGCCAGGTCTGTGGTCATCTGAAGGCTTGACCAGAGGATCTACTTCTAAGATGATGTACTCACATGGCTGCTGGCACAAAGCGTCAGTTCCTTGCTTGCTGTTGGCAGAAGACCTCCGTTCTTCACCATCTGGACCTTTTTATGATGCTGCTTAAGTGTCCTCAAACAGAATGAGTGATCCAGGAGAAAGGGAGAACAAGGAGGAAGCTGCAGCACCATTATGACCTAGCCTCAGATGTCAGACACTAGCACTTCTGCTTCACTGTCTTTGTTAGAAGCAAGTTACTAAGTCCAGCCACATTCAAAGAGAGGGAATTAGCCTCTACTTCTGGAAATGAGGAGTATCTGGGAATTTGTGGACATATTTTTAAAACCATCACAGATGCCCCTTGGCTAAGGAGCCACTGTGGCAGGTGACTTACTTAAGGGTGGGATACCCCTGGCCTCTGCTCTTTTCAGGGTACCTGTGAGGCTATGAACATCAGAACTCCCCACACCTTATAAAGACCTTTCAAAATAGAAAGTCAGCAGTTCCAGGGTCCACCCAACTACTTGTGAAACAACAAAGCAGTTATAGCACAAAGAGGGCAGAATAACTTAGTGATGAAGAGCCAACTGCAGGAGGCTAACAGTCAGAATCTGAATCCTGACACTGATCACTTGCCCACGAGAAAATCACTTAAGTCTCTGTTTCTTTATCCTGAAAAAGAGGGATGATAACAGCACGTATTTCACAGTGATATGTGAAAGCTAGATGAGATTTTGCATGAAGAGTGTGTAACTCCTAGATGGGCAAATTGTGAGCGCTTTCAACACACATCAGCTGTTGTTCTTGATCACCTTTGTTCCTATAGTTGAAGAAATTCTAGCCACAAGTTTCTGTGCTTCTCCACTTTCCTCAGATTCTGACCTCTGCCAATAGCAAGGGCTGTTCACATGTGGACAGAGTCCCTTGGCAAAGCCAAGGCAGAACCCTTCCTTGGGCGAGTTGCTCACCTGCTTCTTAAGAAACTATGTCAGCCAGAGTCCAAGGTGGAGAGAGGTGCCATCAGCCCCTCTCTTCCAACCAAGGTCTCTTTCTTGGTGCTGAGCTAACCAGGGCTGGCTCCTTCCAAAGCCTAGCACCCAGGGTGGGAGGGGTGGAGGGGATAGGGGAATTCTTTAAACCAAGAGGTGCCCTTTCTGTCTTGAGCTTCAGAAGGAAACTGACAGGTTGTTTTGAATTGAACCTCCAGGCTGAGTGCTTAAAAGAGTCTTCAAGGAAGTAGAAAATGTATTTGTTCTGTGGTATGTTTTGAGATTTTTTTTTTAATGTAGTAAAAGTGTCCTGACAAAGATTTTTACAGGCTTATATTACATATTTATGTCTTTAAGGCAATCAAAGAAATCCTTCATAGTTCATTCTCTGTTTTCTCTCCAGGTATTTAGTCTTCCTGCAGATCAAAAGGGATCTCTACCACGGCCGCCTCCTCTGTAAAACATCAGATGCTGCCTTGTTAGCAGCTTATATCCTTCAAGGTAATGACTTTTGACAGGATAAATTTCCTTCTCATGCTAAGTACTGATTACATTATCTCAGTTACCACAGATGACTACTTCTTGGATATAAATGGTACCTATCTTGAAATAGAGTCTGAGTTAAAGGGCTTTGCCTGGACTCCCTACACCCAGGAAGCTTCAACCACTCAACCTTAAGTTACACCTCAGGTCTTCCCGGCAGTGCCTTCAAGCCATTCAGACTCTGTTTGAGGGGTTTTCCCTGCACACTTGCTTGATGAAGTTACTGAGACTTCATCATTACTCTGGATAGTAATCCAAATCAGTTTTTTTCCCTTATCCTCTCATGCAAATCTCAAAGGTATGAAACATTTGGGGATTCTGTTGTCTAGTTCAGAGACCATTCCATTCCGAGCAAAGCTGAAATGTTTCCAAGTAGCAAACCCATTTTCTAACATGCAAATAAGGCAGAACTTGGTCTGTACCCAGCTGATACCCAAATGGGCTTTATTTGTGAAGCTGTAGGGTAGGTATACACTCTTCACATGTGACCCCTTTTCCTTTCATGAAACTCAGGGACCCTAAGTACTGCTTCCTAAACATCTCATAGTCCTTTTGGCCTAAAACTGTCACTGGGTTATTTTGAACCATAGCACTAAAACCATGAAGTTTCCATCAAAGAATCTGAATTCTCAATTGGGAATCTGTGAACTTCAGGAAGCTACTTTGTGAACAGAACCTAAAAAATGCTTGCCAATATGAAACTAAAGTTCTTCCGGCAAGAGAAATATCACAGCTGTGCTAAGAATGTAAAAGTCAGCCTAGTACAACTCTGACTTCTGAGACTCCTGATTTTTAAAAAATCACCTAAGGGGAGTTCCTGTTGTGGTGCAGTGGAAATGAATCAGACTGGTATCCGTGAGGATGCGGGTTCAATCTCTGGCCTCTCTCAGTGAGTCATGGATCCCATCTTGCTGTGGCTGTGGCATAAGGCCAGCAGCTGCAGCTCCGATTTAGTCCTTAACCTGGGAACTTCTGATGCCATGGGTGTGGCCCTTAAAAGCAAAAAAAAAAAAAAAAAAAATCACCTAAGCAGGAAATCTAGAAGGTCTATTCAACTCTTAAGATACTAAAAGATGCCCCTTTCCTTTCATTTTTAAAGGAAAACCTGGTGCCATCTAAGTGAAATTTTATTTCTTCTTCTTTTTTTTTTTTTTTTTTTTTTTAGGACAACACCCACGGCATATGGAGGTTCCCAGGCTAGGGGTCAAATCGGAGCTATAGCTGCTGGCCTATGCCAGAGCCACAGCAACACCAGATCCAAGCTGCATCTGCGACCTACACCACAACTCATGTCAATGCCGGATCCCTAACCCCTGAGCAAGGCCAGGGATCTCATAGATGCTGGTCAGATTCATTTTGGCTGAGCCACAATGGAAACTCCTGGAGCTTTCTAAATAAAATCCTAATAAATGACCCCATGGATCAAGGTCACTCTGGACTTTAAGCCCAGGGAAGCCTTTAGTCTCTTGGTAAATGATAGAAATTAAAAAAAAAAAAAAAAGGCACAATGAGGAGAGCTGTGCCACAGCACGACATTTCAGTTGTAAGAAAAGGGCACATTTTCCTCTTAATATTTTCTCCCCCCGCAGACTTGTCACCTGCGTTGGTTGTAATTCTCATTAGGGACAGAGAAAAGACAACCACAGAGCAGCTGAACTTAACATCCTTCCTCCGAACATAGCCATGCTGTTCTCTATAGCACGCTTCACTGGAGGAGCCTGGGCTCTGACCTGGGAAGACACCGCCCTAACAGTTCACTGATCTGAGATCTCAGCAGCTTTGGGGAGGGACTCTGTGAATTTGCAAGAGGAAAAAACCACCCACCACCCCACAGGGAACTGGGAAGTCAGCCTTGGGACCTGGTGCTCCCTGACTCAAGGGTGCTTTCTGGTTATAGCCAGACTTCCCACTCTGCAGTCCTCTCCAGGGACTGGCCAGGCAACTGGTCAACCCTTAGTGAATATTTATTCAGATATATTCACTTGATTTGATTGATTTGGACTGAGAGCTGAGTTCTGAGTTTCATTCATGGTTCATTCATCATTTTGCTGCATTCCTGCTAAAATCCTCAAAACAAGATTTAGACTTTGGATTCAGCTCAGGCCCAAGAGGTTCTGTCTTCCTGATCAAATCTAGTTTTCTGTGCTGCCACAAACAGCATTGGTCCCAGGCCCTCTTCTCATGGCTGAATGGCTGAGGACCATGGTCTAGGCTTCTGATCTTCTATTGCAAATTTTTGTGTGGTGACCTCAGAACACAGGGATAGCAGAATTCCCTCGTGGTGCAGTGGGTTAAGGATTCAGCATTGTCACTGCTGCAGATCAGGTCACTGCTGTGACATGAGTTGCATCCCTGGCCGAGGAAATTCTACATGCCATGGGAAGACCAAATGAACAAAAAAGGAACACAGGGTCAGCTCTACTTACTCTGCTTGGCCTTGATATCAACCAAGTCAGTGTGTACACCTGGGAAAACAAAAGTGGGCCTGTTCCTCAAAAAGGGGGGGGGGGGGTGGAGTTCTCCTGTGGTGCAGCAGATTAAGGAGCCAGTGTTCACTGTGGTGGCTGAGGTCACTGCTGTGGTGCAGGTTCAATCCCTGGCCTGAGAACCTCCACATTCTTTGGGCATGGCCAAAAATAAAGTGGCCCTGCTCCTGAGGGACATGCCTTCCAGTTGACCTACAACTGCTCAAAATCCACTGTTCTTTGAAAATCTGGTATGGACTTTGGCTTTTGCTCTGTGTTAATTTCTTGTTGCTTTGCCAGTGATAATTTACCTCTCTCCACAATTGTTTTCCTCCACTTTCCTTTTGCAAGCGGAGATTGGGGATTATGACCCAGGAAAACACCCTGAAGGCTACAGCTCCAAGTTCCAGTTTTTCCCTAAACATTCAGAGAAGCTGGAAAGGAAGATTGCTGAGATTCACAAGACAGAACTCAGGTGCGTGACACTCAGTTCAGGCCCAGTCCACTGTCTCCACCACAGCCTGAGCATACAGCCTCTGCGCTGTGTCCTCTCCTCCTGCAGACGCAGCCTTCCTGACTTTGGGATGCACCATTTTCAGTGATCCACTGACAGTACAACCTCCAGCCCTACGGGCTGGCTCCCTCCAAGAACAGTGGTGTAGACTGAAGCTTACATGCCAGAGAGACACTCTATAGTAAGGGAAACAGATAAGGATAGGCCTCCGAAAGGTATTTGTTTCCGTAAGATTAATGAGGAGACAGAGGGAAGAAGCATGAATGGGGGAAAAGAAAAGGAAAACATAAAGAAACAGCAGGAGAGAAAAAGCTGAGGGGAAAGGGAAATGTGGATATGAAAAATGAGCCTCCACCCTCAGACTGTGGCAGTGACGTGTGGGTTGGTGGATGGGACCACTCAGGGCTGGCAGCTGTGGGTACACGGAGGGCACCTGGTTCAGTAGTGTCTTCAGCACTGCTTCACTCAACCCCACACTCCTGTACAAAGGGAAGGAGGGACTTGTCCTCCTCAGATTCTCCTAGTTCTCCCAGACTATGCCAGATTCCACAAAATAGCATTAATGGATCCTTTTATCCAAATGAAATAAGGTTTCCTACAAAGATCAATTTTAAAAAATAACAGGGAATTCCTGTCGTGGCTCAGTGGTTAATGAACCCGACTAGGATCCGTGAGTATGCAGGGTCAATCCCTGGCCTCGCTCAGTGGGTTAAGGATCCAGTGCTGCTGTGAGCTGTGGTGTAGGTCACAGACGTGGTGCGGATCTGGCGTTGCTGTGGCTGCAGTTGTGTAGCTCTGATTCAACCCTTTGCCTGGGCACCTGCATATGCCTCGGGTGCGGCCCTAAAAGGACAAAAAAATAACAATAGCAGTAGGGTTTTTGGGCTTCAGTTGTGTGGCATGCTGAAGCACAGATTTCCCAAACTGATGAACTATGAAGAAAAAAATTATATACAATGCAGCTTTGTGAAAAACAAAAAAACCTGCCGTCATAGCCATACAGTACAATTTTTTTTAAAGATCTTTTAAAATGTTTGTGTAACTACCTTTCTGGGAAAGAACAATGTCCAAGGACAGGTAAAAAGACAATTCTTTTTTTTTTTTTTTTTTTTGCTTTTTTTAGGGCTGCACCCGCAGCATATGGAGGTTCCCAGGCTAGGGGTCTAATTAGAGCTGTAGCTGCCAGCCTACCCCACAGCCATGCCAGATCCAAGCCAAGGCTGTGACCTACACCACAGCTCATGGCAACACCAGATCCTTAACCCACTGAGCGAGACCAGGGATCAAACCCACAACCTCATGGTTCCTAGTCAGATTCATTTCCACTGCACCACGACAGGAACTCCGGCAAAAGATACTTCTAATGATAATATTAAGCTTAAACTAGTTCTTACCCTAATGTCCCCCAAACAGAAAATCTTTACCTTCAAAGATTTTACCAACAAATATGTCCCCAGAGCCTCCTTTATACACAGACCTCGTGCCCACTCTGTGTGGCGGGACTGGTTCCCACCCTCCGGATGGAATGGGGTTGCCTATCAGATGTGGGATCCTAGCTGACCCCGTGGCTTCTCCTGGTGTTGGTGCTGCCCCGGCTCCTCCCATCACTCTTAGGGAATAGCGGCCCCTTGTGGTAAAGGTCTGAATAAACAGGTGTGAAGGCTCATGCCACAAAGGGGAGAAGGGGGATCAGCTGGGCTGCCTGGAGGTGCTGGCAGGTAGGTTGTATGAGATGTCAGAGCAATGGGGACAGCCCTTCAGAAACCTAAGAGAAGTCAGGGGAGCCCCCAGGAAATGATGCCCACTTTGAGGGCTCCCAAGCTTTGGGCCAACTCCAGGGGTGAATGGCATGCACAGAGCCTTACAGCTTCCAGTCAGGGAATAAGGAGGCTCCTTGGACAAGGTGGTGGTGCTCAGCTGCCTCTGGTGCCTGGTCCTTTGCCTGCTGCACCAGAATTTTCCAAACAGCCTCCCCGTGTCTTAGGTGTGCTAGTGAGTGTACACGTCTACAGTCTACAAAATGCCTCCTTCCACAGGTACTGCTTACACAGGCTTAGCCTCATCTTCATAATGTAAAAATGTGTCTGTTTCCTCCAACCTTAATGCCAGTTCCTTGAGGGCCCAGACTGTGCACTGTGTGTTTCAGTATATTTCCCAGCAAGCAGCACAGAGACTGCTTGAGGTGGTGACTGACTGGTGCCTCTCCAGAAAGAGTAGAGGGAATTTGGCCTGCTCGTCCCTGGGAATTTGGCTGGCTTGTCTTCCTGGCCTGCCACATTACTTGAGGCAAAGGATGAACCTAGAAAGTTTCAGTCCTGCCCACCAGCCATCAGAGTTGTTGACTTCACAAACTGCCCACCCCTCCTCACACTGAAACTCACACCAAGGCCAACCCCATATGTGTAGAAAGACACTGGACCCAGAGAACCTGTGCTGATGCTGCACTGGATCTGTGTGGAGGCAGCCAGGAGGTGAATGATGCCGAAGGCCCATTCTGCAGATGACTTGGTGCCATTGCTGGTTTCTTCCTTTTTCTACTTGTTTCCTTTTCACAGTCATCACCATGTGGGCAGCAGGGCTATTGTGGGGTCTGGGGAGCTCAGCATGGTCTCCTGTTACATCTTTTTACCCTCTGTTCCCATGTCCCTTTTGGTAAAGGAGGAAGTCAGGCGGCACCAGCAAGATATACAGGCCTCTTCTTTGTGTTTCAGTCTAGATCAGATGGCCTGCCACCAGCCTTCAGATGTATTTTTTTCTGCCCCCATAGTATTTTTTTTGTCCACGCCCATGGCATGTAGAAGTTCCCGAGCCAGGGCTCGAACCCACACCAGAGCAGTGACACAAGCTACTGCAGTGACAACACCATATCCTTAACCCACTGCGCCACAAGAGAACTCCCGTGGCATTTTTTTATAATTTTATCCATGTGTAGTTGATTTACAATGTGTTAATTTCTGCTGTACAGCAAAGTGATTCAGTTATGCAGATGTATACACATTCTTTTTCACATACTTTTCCACTATGATTTGTCACAGAATATTGAATATAGTTCCCTGTGCTATACAGTAGGACTTGTTTGCCCCCGTAGTATTGAACACTGTGAAATGCCACATAAAAATTGGTATCTCTGAATTCTCTTTTAAAAATCACACCTAGCAATGCTGGGCGCTACATTCTAAGACTATGGTCTTGGAGCTGAGGTGTAGCTGCCCTCATTAGATAGGGTAGCACTTCTAATTTGCCATAGTCCCCGCCACTCCCTATTGTGTTACACTCAGTCCATGTCATTCATTATGTAGCCTGCCTCATTCTGAAGACAGCTTAGTTTATTTAGACAAGAGTCTCTGAAGCTGGTCCTAGGACAGAGCAGGGGGCACACTCTGGAAAAATAGGAGTGTGAGACTCACCCTGAGCACTTCTTATTAAGTTTACCTCAAGGGAACCTATGGGAACAGGAAACCCTAAAATCATCTTGTTCTCTTTATTCCAGTGGTCAAACACCAGCAACATCAGAGCTGAACTTTTTAAGAAAAGCGCAGACATTGGAGACCTATGGAGTGGACCCTCATCCGTGTAAGGTGAGACCTCTATGGTCGGAGACCACACAGACCTTTCCTCCTCTAGAGGGCGACAGGCAGTGGGGGAAGGGACCATGTGTCTGCAACACCTGCCCTTTCAGGATCTGTGTGATTGGCTTTTTGAGTGACAGATGCCAGAGAAAATGTCTCATTGTGAAAACTCGAGTCCATGCTGTGTAGTCTTGTGATGCCACATCACCGTCGGAGGGGCTGAGGCAAAGCCCATCTAAATAACAAATGCAAAAGGGGGGCCCACTTTGGCCATAGTGGGTAATTGGGTGGAAACGAGGAGAGGAGGAATGTGGAAGGCCCCCCACAGGGAATGATCAGAGGCGCCTCGGTGGACCGCCTACCCTCCCCTGACCCCTAATCTAGTTTCTCTCCAAGAGTGGGTTTTATTGACTGCAGCAGCGAAAGTCACAGTGCGTAACTCCAGCGCAGTCACATTTAATTCCATTATGCACTTGTGAGGGCGAGTCGGGAACCAGCCGGGGAGGCTCTGCCCAGAGGAAAACCTCTGTAATTACTCATATGTGTCTGGCATTTCGGAGACGCGCTCCGGCAGCCACAGGCACTGCGGAGAGCACTGGAGCCTGTGGCTGGATCCTGGCCCTTCATCTCCTCGTCCCAGCTACTTTGACACTTCTGGTCTCTGCCTCACTTCCTCCACATCTTTGCCTCTTTCTTTCCACTGCTGGAGAGGCCCCAGCACCACCAGTAAGCCTGATTCTCCACCACTGACCTCTTCTTCCTCATAGGTGAGAGGCACCGTATGTTTCAAACAAAAATTAAAAGAGTAGAATAGAAACCAAGGAACCTGGTGACGTGGGGGGCGTCCCCTTGGCCACTTGTTGAGATGATGGTGATTTGTTTTTGTGTAGGATTTAATGCCGAAACGTCAAATCTGAACTTTGAAAACATTCTGGCACTCAGAAACCTGGTCACGCTCTCCATCTCCACAGTACCCGATCCACCAGCACCGCCTGTGGACGGATAACCACTACGTTCTTGGGGGCCGGCACTGTTGGAAAACACATTCTTGCCGATTTAGACAAAAAAAAAAAAAAATTGGTCTCTAAGTATTTACAAATGAATTACAAAGCTTCCTGAACAATGCCTTCTTCACAACCGTGTGGTGCATAAATTGCTCAGATATTCTCAGCTGGGACTGCATAGGACTGAAGAGAACCTTTAAGTCACCTGGCCTTGGCACCAGTGCCAGTCTCCTACTTATGGGGGCCTTCAGAGGCTTCTGCAAGCCTCTTTTGCCTCATCCCCGTGCAAGTCCTTGTAGATACTCAATACTTGTCCTCCCTGAACTGCTGAATCACTTTAGGACCTTAAAAGACATAGCTGCCTAAAGCTATGGTCATCAGCAGGTGCCAGGTCATTTGACCCCACATCTGTCCAGTCTGCTTGGGCCAACAAAATGCCCTCCTCCTCCAAGATAGGTCCCTGGCCAGGGCTGTCACCTGATGGCATGTAGCAGTGGGCTGACAGTGAACCTGAGCAGGATAGCTGAGTGGGTGAGGGGGAGTCTCTGTTGCCTGGGGGGGGGGGTGTCTGGAAGCTGCAATGACAGCCAGCCTCGTGTCCAGCCCAAAGGCACATGCACCCTAAGACTGCAGGGCTCCTGGCTCAGCCTGGTCTTCGATGAGTCTGTCCACCATCAGACTCAGGGGTGAAGAGGCTGCAGGAAGGAATTAGCATTCATACCAGGCACCGCATAAGGCCCGACCCCACACATCATATCATTTCATCCCCACAGCATCAAGTCCTAAAAGGAAGGAGAGAGAGAGGTTTGCGGCACACCTTCTCCAGCAGGCCCGCTGGAACCCTTTCACCTTATTTTCTCATCTCATCCTCATATCAGCACTGGGAGGTGGATATTACCCTTCCTGATTTATGGACAAGGTGAAAGTTCCAGGAGGCCCCAATGACGAGGCACGGAGTGGTATAGCAAGACTATGAACTCAGGTCACTTCCTGTTGTTGTGTGTCTATAAGGAGCAGAAGCCCCCAGGAGACTTGCTCTGGGGGAAGGTGGGAGCAGTCATCTCGCTGGACTTCCCTCTCTTGTTCCTGGGCCCCTACTCCTTGCTCGCCGAGGGCCACGGCAGGACCCTGCTGCTCATCTCCTTGGGCTCTGGCTCAGAGCTCCCTCAGCCCTCCTGACAAGGAGGACAGTTGGGAGCCTTTACTCTTGTCATTAAGTAGAGGCACTTTGGTGATGTGCTACCAAGCATTTGCCTTAATGTTGCTACAGGAGAGCCAAAGTACACCGGAGCGCTCGGCGAAATAAATACTGATGATTTCTATTAACAGAGAGGCAATTACTGGGCCCTGGGAATCTGGGGCACGCAGCCCTGGGGAGGATAGAAGAAGAAGAATTGTTTTGATAATTAAATGAGAGCAGAACAATGCTTCGGCTGGGCTCTGTTCTCCTGGACTGATTAAGAAGCTGCTGTTCCTCCTGTCCACACTGATGGTTTCTTTCTGCCCAGAGTGTCCTTGGCTAGCTCAGGGACCAGGAAGAAGAGATCCTACCGGTTTTGTGTGGGACAGCTGGAGGGCTGCAGTAGCTAGCTGTCTGATCCTAATGCCCAAACTCGCTGGCTCCGTGCCCCTCCTCTATCCCCCACCTCCCAGTAAGAGCCCGCAGCAGACCAAACTTATGAAGCTGCTGGGGGAGGAGAATGGAGCAATCCACTGGCAGCCCACTGTTGCCCCTGCTCCTCAGCCTTGACACCTCTGCAACCTCAGGAGCCACCGTCTTGTTCCGTCCAGGGGACCTGGGACTGGTTGTTTGCCCTGGGTCTCCTGCGAGCCCAGACTGTGGCCCCCTGCCCTGTTGAGGTTTATGGTGGATCAGACCCATCGCAGGAACCCAGCCTGGTCATGAGTCAAGAAGGTGCCTTTCATGGAGAGCCTGCACATGCCAGGCTCACAAACACCCTCTCATTTAATCTTTACAGTGCTGCCAAGAAGAGAGTATTGACTTCTTTTTAAGATAAGAACACTGAGCTCTGAGGGACGAACACGTCCAGGGTTACCGGCAAGGACGGGGCTGGGACCCAGACCTGGAGTTGTTGAGTCTCAATGCAGTGCTCTTTCAGTTCATGTGCATGGCCTTCCTTGAGGTGAGATGGCCTTTATTTAGGAACAAAGCAGGGCTCTCTGCTCATTCTGATCCAGAGAGGACAAAAGACCTATAGGACTGCTGAAATCATCATATAAAAATGTAATGTCAATTCAGCAGGTGGCTTTATGTCTGTTCTGTGTAGACCAGGAAAAAAATTGATTGCAGCAGGATCTGGGTTAGAGCAACCACACAAATAAAATCACAGTGTCATTTTCCTGTCCTTAAAATAGGACCATTGCTTTTGTAATCCAGCAGCCTAGGCTCCTCTCTAAATAGCCCCCCTCCCCATCTTGACAAGTTGTGAAGCAAAACAAGAAAAACCAGTGTTGACTTACCTTGCTCCTCAGGTGGGCCGCTCTTGGCTGCACTGTGGGGAGAGTGTTAGATTTACTGCCAAAATGAGGAACTTGACTAAAACCACTTATATGGCTAGTTTCTGCCAAGACTTCCATTTCTGAGCTGTCCTGGGTTGATGCCAAGCCCCTTACAGGATGCCTGCCTCCTCCTTATTTCCATACTAGTCTCTTGTGGCCATGTTTAGGTATATTGAAACTGGGTGGTTTTCATGATTGACTTAATGTGCTAATGTGACTATGAGCTTTTTCAGGAACTAGCGTTAAGTGTATGGAAGAGCATGTGGAATCTTCTTCCCTAAGTTTTTTTTTTTTTTTTTTAAGAATAATAGAGACTTCATCCACCCAGACTGAGTTAGTTTCAGTTGTGCTCCCCACTGGGGACTATCTGGCCCTGAAAGGCATAGCCACCGAGTATACCTGGTCTCGCCTCCGTCACCCCCAGGATGTCTTCTGGGAGCAGCAGATCGAAGCCAACTTCACTATATCTGGAGGTGGATCTGGGCAGAGATGGCCAGATGTCCCTATTTCCAGGAACCAGCCAGTACTGTGATTCCCAGAAACCCTTTTCTAGGCAGAGTGATTATCGTTAAACATTTGATGATAATGTATTGATGCAGGTCAAGTTCGATGGTGGGTCCAGATGAATATGTGAATGGCTCAATGCAAATTCATCCCCTCCCCAAGAAAAATTCTGCTGGCTTTGCCCTGGCAGTGAATCATTCAGGCCATCTCCCTAAAATCAGAGGCAAGTAGTTTTTCTTGAAGTATGTATTATTTTCTTCATCTTGCAAATGAGGAAACTGAGGTCCAGAGCACTTAGTAAATTACAGAGCAAATAAGTTGCATGGCTGGGGCGTTCCCACTGTGGCATAATTCATTACCTGTGAATTGGCCATGGCTCCAATTCAGTCCCGGGCCTGGGAACACCCATGTGCCATGGGTGCGTTCCAAAAAAGGGGGGAAAAAAAAAAGAGGAGAAGAAGCACAGCTGGGATCTTAAACCAAGACTGATGCTCTTTCTGCAAGGATGAAATACTAAACACAGATTTCTCACCTCACCATAGAAGCCAACTAAAGTCTCTTGCCTGAATGGGGCTGGCGATATCTGCTGCATGGCTGTCAAGTTTTGATTCCACCAGAGTTTTGATTCCACCTCCCAGATCCATCAGTGGCTCAGTCCTAAGGGTGCTGATTGCATCAGGATAGGAGGGGGACAAGAGGAAGGAGAGACTCTGCTTGATAATGTAGAAGATCTGAAGAATGGGTTATTCCTCTCTGAGTCACTTCTCTCCTCGTCCTCATTTCCTTCTCTTTTTGTTTTTCTCATGTAATTTGTCCTTTTGCATACAAGTCCCAAGGGCAGCCTCCCAAGGAGAATGGCGTGTTAGATGAAAGAAACTGGGAAACTTCCAGAGAAGATGTCAGTGTGGGTGGGGCTACCCATTTGTGTTTTCGTGCTGGTCCAGAAGCGGGGCTTCTTGCTGTAATTCCAACCCCGCTCCTCATGAGCCAGAAACAAGTAGCTGACATCCCAGCTCCCTGCCTTGGTAGATGCCTTTCTCTGCAGCTGCTGCATTGGAAGCCATTTGGGGAACTGCTCTCTTCTAAGTGAGAGGATAGATTGGGATTGCATAAGGTGCTGCTTTGACTTACTAGAACAACGTGGCATCTCATCGGGCTTTATTCCCAGTTTGCTCCTTGTTCCAGATGAGCCAGTCTAGTCCGGAGAGGCTGTTCCCCTGTAACTCCTATACCTGCCTTCCCTCGGAGGCCAGCCCTGAGGTATCTGGCAGAGAGATGGCCAGTGCCACCCAGCTCGTGGGAGGGCCCTACCTTCCCTCTGCTCTGGCTAGAGGAAGACCTGTCCCTGTGATGACTTTCACAGAGCCTAACTCCTTCCCCTCCTGCCCACTTTACTTTTCCCTCAGATCCCAAATGTATCCCCCAGACCCCCTTCTCCATGGCCTCTAACCAAGAGTGACTTCTCCCTTTCTATCCCAACTTCCCACACCCTCATTTCCTAAGTAACAACATTTAAATCCATCAACATCAGGAAAAATAGTAAAATGTTAACGCTTTGTAAAAAAAATTTTGTGTTGCGTTCAATAAACTCAGCTAATGAGTAGCAGCTATAATAGTGTTACCAGCAACACAACCATTAGCCTGTATCCGATGCCCACTGAGCACCGCTCAAGAGGAAGAGCTCATTATCAGCCCTGACTTTACAGTGAGGCGTTTGGAACACAGGGCAGTGAAGGGACCCGGCCAAGGTCACATGGGCTTGAGGGCAGAGCCAGGGCCTGGGCCTGGGTGGACCTGGGCCTGGATGGTGCGTGCCCTTCCACCGTTGCCTGCAGGGGCCTGGAGTGATCGAGATGGGAGGCCCTCCCTGCCCACCCGCTGCTCCCTGTCCCACTCGCATCCCACTGTCCTCTGTGCCCCACCCTTTGTTTCCATCCTTGCACCTCTTCTTCCTCTGGGGCTTTCCCTCTCTCAGCACCATCACATGTCACCTCTGCCCCCTGTGCCTGCCCTCGTTTTTTAAAAAATATTTTTAAAATTGTGATATTTTTTAATTTTTTAAAAATTGTATTACAGTAGATTTACATTGTTTTGGCCATTTCTGCTGTACAGCAAAGTGACCCAGTTGTACATCTATACACACGCTCCTTCTCATATTATCTTTCATCATGTTCCATCACAAGTGATTGGACTTAGTTTCCTGTGCTGTGCAGTAGGACCTCATTGTCTATGGGTTCTAAATGTAACAGTTTGTGTCTCCTCACCTTGAACTCCCCGTCCATCCCACTCCCTCCCCCTCGGCGACCAAAGATCTGCTGGCCGTGTTTGTGAGCCACCCCTCATTTTGCTCCTGTGCGTGCGGACATCCCCCACTGCAGCCACACTGCCCCTACCCCACTGCTTCACACATTCATCTGAGAAATATTTCCCGCGGGTCTCTTCTGTGAATACGAATAAGGTAAGGTCTCAGCCTCAAGGCTCTGTCTAAACCTTCCTTCACTGCCTGCACAGTGGGCCCAAGACCTCCTGGTGCCCACTCTCCATGCCTGGAAGCAGAATCCTCCCTCACCGCCCGCCTCCCCACCTCCCCGCTCCAGAGGCGAGCCTGTCCTGACCCATATCTCTGCCAACCTGCCCAGTGAGTGCCGGTGCCCCTGGCAGAGGCCGTGTTTGTGTGCAGTGCTAGCGCGCAGCTGTTAACACCCTCCACCAAGAACTGGTGATGGCAGGAGACCCAGCCCCGTGGCCTTGCAGTATCTCCATTCAGGTTATTTTTAAACAGCTTTTATTGCTGTGCCCATGGGTTGAATGACATTGCGCTTGCAGCCAAGTGTTGGGGTCACAACAGACCCTGAGGAAAGGACAGTAATAATGATGCGTTAATGTTCGAATGTTTGCAAAACGTATAACTAGTTTATTCCTGGGGCCCAGATACTCACACCTGAAACCCTGACTCGAAGAGACAGTTTTAAGACCAAACTTCACTTCTTCTTGAGGCAAGGTTCATGAGGCCCCACAGAGGCCCCACTGTCCTTAGGACTGATCAGGCTGAAGATCTGTGCCAGGGAGGCAAGCCCTGAAGCTAGAGAGACTAGGAGGACCCTGCAGCCACAGCCCACACTTGCACACATATCACACCAGGGGCCTCACGCTGACCCCATGGCACTGTCTGAGCTGTGGCCCAGACAGCTGTCCTGCACAAACACTTGACCTGCATCCTGGCATAAATTTCTGGCCGCCTGAATGTACTCACACCCTGACAGCAGATTCCTACCCATCTTCGCTATCACGAAGGAAGCTTCTCTGAAAGAATGCCATCCACCAGCCAGCTTGCTGTGCCCCATCCTAACCTAGAGAAGGCCTGGGCCCTGTGGAGCTCACTTCCTATGGGAGGGACCCATGGCGCACAGCTTCTGCTGCACCTTCTCCCCTTGCTCAGCAGAGCCTCAAGCCTGGTGTTTACAAACTGATGGTGACAGGTGACCAGGAGGCCTCTTTGTTGGTTCAGGCGCCATAGGGCAGGTGACAGCTATTCCACTTGGCCAGTTGCTTATATTTTCTTCCGCTAAACTTTCCTGAGGGAACCCAGAGTATTAGGCCCTCCTGAAAATGATAGCTGCTATTCTCTCTCTTTTTCTCTGATAACACCTTTCTTGAGAAATAATTCACACATCATAAAATTAATCATTTTAAGTGTGCAATTCAGTGGTTCTTAGTATATTAACAGAGTTGTGAAACTATCACCACTAATTTTAGAACATTTTCATTATCCCCCAGAAAGAAACCCTGTACCTATTAGCTGTCACTCCTCTTCTCCCCTCCCCCACCGCCATGGCAACACGGAACATTCTTTTTGTCCTTATGGATTTGCCTTTTTTGGACATTTCATATAGATGGAAGCATGCAACATGTAATCTTTTGTATCTGGCTTCTTTTACTTAGTGTAATGTTTTCAAGGTTCATTTCTGTTGTTGCAGGTATCAGTATGACATTCCTCTTTACTGCTGAATAAGGGTCCATTATATAGATATACCACATTTTGTTTATTCATTTATCAGGTGATGGACATTTGGTTGTTTCCACCTTTTGTTTTTTGTTTTTTTGAAGTATAGTTGCTGTACTATATTATATAAGTTATAAGTGTACAATATAGTGATTCACAATTTTTAAAGGTTATGCTCTACTTATAGTTACTATAAAATATTGGCACTATTCCCTTTATTATACAATATATCCTTGGAGGTTATCGTTTCCACTTTTTAGCTGTTATGAATAATCCTGCTCTGAACATCATGTACAAGTTTCTGTTTGAACACGTGTTTTCAGTTCTCTTGGGTGCATACCTAGGAGTGGAATTTCTGGGTCATGTGGTTAACTCTGCATTTAACAATTTGAAGAACTTCCAAACTGCTTTCCAAAGTGATGTCACATTTTACAATCCCACCAACAATGTGCGAGGGTTTGCCAGTCTCTCTGGATGTTCACAATAGCCTTCTAAGATTGGTATCATTTTAATCTACAACTTAAGGTCAAGGGCACAGAGGCTCAGGGAAGGTACGTAACTTGCCTGTTACCTCCAAATGCCAGGCTCTTCCCTCTCTGACCTCCTGGCAAGTGTTAACCCTGTATCCCCAGTGAACAACTGTGTTTCTCATCCTTTGGCCTCCACGCCTGCATCACTCTGATCACAAGTCCTTCTGTGTTACAGGACGTGTCAGGAAATGCTGCATTTCTGGCCTTCACTCCTTTTGGGTTTGTTGTTCTGCAAGGAAACAAGAGGGTCCACTTCATCAAATGGTGAGTATCTCTGTTTCCAAAACAGGCTTTTTACGCCTCGCCAGCTGGGGAGGGCTGTGGTTCCCTTGTCCTCTGTGTGTGATCGGGCGAGTTCTGGTTCTGAGCCCCCTCCAAAGCCTTGCCTCCATAATGGTAACTGGTGAAGGTAGTGGTCTCTTCTAGGGATCCTATTCTTCCAACGGGGTGTTCCTGAGAGCCAACAGCCTCTCCAGAGAGAGAAGGGGTATGGAGAGTTAGTTCCCAGGTAGGATGAGAGGTCGAGGGCTGGTGCCAGTGTCAAGGAAGCGAAGTTCCCATGCGAACTGAGTCCTTGGGACTGTCCCCTGCTGAGGGCCACAGCACGTGCGTAGATGTTTCCTCCTCACCCACCCTCCTGAGAGGAGGGCTCAAGGTGACCCCTGGGGCAAATATGTTACCCCTTTGCTTTGGCGAAACACCCTCCTCAGACGAAACCCCCTGTGGGCACTGCCCACAGGAACACAGGTGCTACTCTGTCCCCTCTCCCTCTTCAGGGCTTAGGCGTCACAGCCCCGCTCTCTTCCTTCAAGAGCCACTGCCTCAGCTGTAGCTACCCTGAGCCGCTGCCTCTCCACCTGTCTGCTGGGGTCTGTTCTGTAGCGTGGCTCTGCGAGCTGATGCAGCACAGGCTCTGGTTCATTGATGGATGGTTGACTCTCCTGGAGTCCCCTTTTCTGGCCTATGCAGATGTCTTTCAGCGTCACCAGAACATGTTGCATATTCTGCTCAGCCCTTATGATTCCCAACATTCCTGGGCTTAAACTGCCAAGTCGAAGCTGGCCAGCTCCTCTCAGAGGTGGCCTTCTGTGGCCTGGCAGAGCTCAGCTGGAGAAGCCTGCTCCTGTCTTCTTTCTTCTGCCTTCCCCAGAAGAGCTCATGGAGAACTCGAGGATGGGGCAGCTTCCCTATCCAGTTTGGGGACAGGCACCCCTTCCAACCCTCATGGGCTCTCGTGAAGCTCAGCAATATGATCAACCAGGGTGCCAGTGAAACTGCCCCCCTGACGTGCCCAGCCAAGCCCCATTCCCCAGGAAAAGGCCCTGGACTGACGGCTGTGCACTCCACTGCACCCATTTGCTAGGCCTTCTCAGGTTGGCCTGCTCACCATGCTTGGGTGAAGATGGTGAGGGTTTGGGAGTCTCCTATCCCACAGGATGCTTTTCAGAAAAAGACAATGAGCAGGGTCAGGCCAGCACTCTCCTAGTGAGGCGCACTTGCTGCCTGGAGACCCTGGGTCACCTGATGTTCCTTAGAGGGTCCGGGGCCTGGGCCACACACTGACCAGAGTAGCTGTCCTTTGAGGCCCCTGGTGGGGGGCATCTTAGCTGCAAACAGGTAGGACACACCTGTTACTGGGGCCTGTGATCCCAGATGGGAAATCGCTGGCCTGCCACTCACCTAGACCCCTTTCCTTCGATGGCTTCTCTCACAGTCCACTTCTTCAGGAAGTCTCCCTTTCCTGTCTCAACTTTAATAGATATAAACTCAACCTCACTTCCAATAGGAGACTTCCTACTTTCCTATCTTGCCTGCTGAAGCCTTGATGATCTGTGTGCTTGTTTATATATTGATCGGTATGTATCGTGTTCTATATGAGAGACATCCTGGGAGGGAATCTAACAGGGAAAGAATACCATGGGGCTTGTGTTAGGTCAGAACCGGTGGTCAGAAGTTGTGAGCTCTCATCCTGACCCAGCCATGATTTCCAGGAAACAAGCGACCTTCCTCTGTCCCCTGAGTTTTATCCAGAAGTAAACTGAGTATCTGGTTCTCACTACCTTTCTGCTACTTTCTAGGATGTTGAGGAAATCTCCCTAGAAATCACAAAGAGGAAGAAGCCAAGTGGAGGCAGATATGCATGGTCAGACCTCCTTGAGGGTCCCAGTTGGGTAGAAAAATAACGCCTCTGCCCCTGGTGAGGTGGGAGGGCCTTCAGGCCCCAGAGGGCAGTTGTGGCAGGCAAATGGAAGGGACCTGAGGAGTGACCGATGCTGAAGCCTAGCTCTCTGGCTCTCAGGGACATCCACCTAAGACCTCAGTCATTTTTCCATTTCGTAAATGTAACCAAGGCTGAGAGCAGTGTGTGGAGGTGAGGTCTAAGCCGTGCCATGTACAGTAACCATGTCACTTCTTCTGATTTGTGTCTGTCCTGCGGGTGATGTACCCCAGTATCCTGTTTGCCTCTTTTACTGCAGCCATTCACTGGGCTGGTGGCTTCAAGGATTTTTCTACAAAAACCCCTAAGCCCCTTTCCTGGTCAGTACGCTGCATGACTGTTCCATGTAATCTGTTCTCTCTCTTTGGTATGTTGCCCCGCCCCCCTCCCTGAGATCGTTTGACATTTGTCTGCATTAAACTGCATTTTCCATCCAGTGGCACAGTCACCTGAAAGACTCAACTCCCTCAGAACCTGGTTGCATTGTTTCTCATTATTTGCTGTACCTTGAACTTTGGCCTCATCAGCTACCTGTGGCATCTTAACGTTTGACAGTCCCATCCAGATAATGCACCTGTGTTATGAATCAAATCCTGCAATGGCCCAGGACCACTCTACCTAGACTCACTTCCCATGCAAATGTTTCCCTTTTGCAGCCACTGTTGATGAGCCCGAAATCCTTCTATCACCCTATTATTATGGTGTGATTGACCAGAACACTGTGGATTGAACTGTTTCAGCAACTGTTCTCTAAGGCCCCTGCGCTGCTGTCTTGTTTCAGTTCTAATTTTGGCTAAAACTGTGTCTGTGCCTGGAGCCCCTTCCAGTCGGGGTGGGCTGTGCATCTACAAGACTTAGCAGTGAACGAGCGTCCACAGTGAGGTGACAGGTGCTCTCTTTGTGCTTCTAGGAATGAGGTGACCAAGCTGAAATTTGAAGGAAAGACTTTTTATTTATACGTAAGTCAGAAAGAGGTGAGTGCTGGCTTCCTTCTCTTCAGGGAAAACTGGGGCACTAGGGTGGTTCCCAGTGGCTAGGGCTGAACCAAAAAGGTCCATTCAGGTAGCATTAAGCCACCTGCATGCTAAGCCAAGACCAAGAAAAGACCTGGAGGTAAGGTTGGAGAGGTGGCTAGCCCTGGAGCACAGGGACTTCCTCAGGGATGCTTTGACCACAGAGGTTCCATACCTCCAGGAAGTACAAAGTTAAGATTTTTTTGCTTCCATATAAAAATTCCAAGATAATAAATACCCCCAAAAAGAGGAAAACTCCAGATGAGAGTGCCACTTTCTCTGGTTAGAGCTCACTTGCTTGAGGCTGTGCCAATGGAGACTTACTCTGATTGCAGCTGCCAGGTGTGCCCTTCTGCACCGAACTAGGCTCTGCCTCATGGGTGCTGAAGGCTTCTTGTGCAACCACCCCACTGCCAGGCAGCCCCTTCCTTGTCTGAAGCCTCTCCCCGAGAGTGGTGGGAGCCCTCGGACACTCAGGGGTCAGTGTCCTGGCGCACATCACCCTTCAATTCTCCATCCACACTCAGCTATTTCTATGTGGGATTTTTTGTAGGAAAAGAAAATTATTCTCACATATTTTGCTCCAACTCCAGAAGCCTGCAAGCACCTCTGGAAATGTGGGATCGAGAACCAAGCCTTCTACAAGTGAGTGGACACATGTGATGGGGACTGATTTTGTTGAAGCCAAAGTCATAAAAGCTACTTTAAGAGGAATGATGGGCAGGAAACTTTGAGAAATTCTGACAAAGTAGACATGAGCTGATAAGGCTAGGCTTCCTTGTAAAACTCAGACCGCTTTCCAGGTGTCTGTCTATACCACCTGGAGGGTCAGAGCTGAAGTCTGGGAATGTGTCTCAGCAGAGTTGCCCAAGGGGTTTACCTTGCAGTGTCCTTGAACAGCCCCAGTGGCAAAGCAGTTCTGGGTCTTTCCAGGGAAAGACTTGAGCCAGAGAAAGCCCCCAGTGCCTGACTTGAATAAAGATGGCCCTGTGTAACCACTGGGAGCCTGGGAGGCCCAGAATACGAAAGCTCCATGAAGGAGCAGGCACAGCCCAGAGCAGCTCCCTAAGCCTTGGAGAGACTCGAGTCTGCACCCCAATCGGTGGCCTGGTGCTGAGCTGGGGTTGGTACTAGCCCTTCCTGGTGTGTCACTGACAGAAGGGTTGCCAGTAACAGGCAAAGTGCCCAGGAACCTAAGGTAGAGTAGCTGGAGGGAGCAAGGACTTAACTAAGATACCAGTTTGAGGTCAAAGGCAAGACCTGTGCTTACCAAAGTATATTGAGGCTTTTGTGTCCAGTTTTCTTTGATTTAAAAAGTGGTTATAAAAGCATTAGGGAGCAAAGAGGAATTCCATGGTGCCTCAGTGGGTAAGGATCCAGTGTTGTCAACTGCAGTAGCTCAGGTCACTGCTGTGGCCCCAAACTTCCACATGCCACAGGCACAGCCAAAAACAACAAAACCCAAACAAATAGCATGAGGGAGCAAAGAAAGCCTGTTGAGAAGCTGGGGTGATGCCAGATTAAGTGGGTGATGCCAGATAAAGTATGTTTTGCTAAAACCCTTAGTCTTGCTTTAAAGATAGAATGTGATGATTTATGCTTTAATAAGCTGCATCCTAATCAGGACACAGAAGACAAAATGGTACATTCCTTCCCTGACAGGCCATAGCTCTCCTGCCAGTATAACCTGAAGGATCCTGGAGAGAGCAGAACTGCTCTGGGCTGGGGCGGGGGGCATGGGGGCACCATCCTCAACAGACTCTGCTCCTGCTGTCGGATGCTGGCTGCACAATTGTCTCCTCCTTGTTACCAGGGCCCCAGAGGCTGTTTCTTGGGCAGGCTCTCTGAGTTGCTTAGTAATTCCTGTGCATCTGATACCAATCAGGGGTGAACTGAATGGGCAGCCTGCATTCTCACCTGAGTGGGCTTCTTTCCTCCCATGGAGACGACACTTAGAAGTCTTCCACTTAGTCACATTTCCCTTGCATTCAGTCCCTGACTGTCCAAGGAAAGCCAAGAAAACATTTCTACACCATTTCTGGAGGCCTTCCTTTGTTTTTCCATCTATGTCATGGGAACAAACATGTGCCCGAGCTCAGTTTCTAAGTCTTTCCCTAATAGATCTCTACACCCGGTGAGCCCTGCCAACACCCAGCCTGGATACCAAAGGCTGCTTTTCACCATTTTCCATGGAATAATTCGGTGTTAAAAGCCAGACCCCCATCTAACAGAGCCACCTTGACCTCACTCTGAGGATGTCACATGCAGATCCCTGCCCTGCTTCTGGCCCGGTGCTTCAAAGGGAGCCATTCGGACACAAAAATGTACTTGGGCAGGAGGGCAATAGGCTTAGAGTCTCAGGGAGCCCTGAGACAGGTAGGGATGGTGTCCCTGGAACTGCCTACATATTCACCGCCTGCTCATGACAAAGGCTTCGGACCAGATCTGTTCCCAGGTGGGTTAGCATTACAGGCAGTCGGGGCACGTGGTGGGCAGAGTCGGGTCTTAGGAGATTTCACGCTGGGCAACTCTGCCCAAGCTTCCTATTCTCCTGTGGAGGTTCCCCGGCCAGGGATCAAATCGGAGCCACAGCTACAGCAATGTGGGATTCTTTAGCCCACTGTACTGAGCTAGGGATTGAACCCTTGCCCCCACAGTGGCCCAAGCTGCTACAGTCAGGTTCTTAACCCACTGCACCAAAGCGGGAACTCCCAGGCTTCCTTTTGTAAGTGTGAGAGGACTAAAGGGGTCCGCGAAGTCACTCGAGAGGCTGTGCCTTCCAGAGTTTCCGCTAAGCTGTCTACAACCCTGAAAGTAATGTTCATGAGTATTCTGGAGGAGGGAGAATGGTTCCAAGTTCAAATAAATGGTGGAACTTTTATTAAAGTAGTTTCTTTAATGAAGAAAGCTAGTTTCTTCATTTCAGGACTTCTCAGTCTTTAATATGATAATATACTTGAGGACTCTCCAAGAAGGAGATGGAATAGAAAGGGCAGCCCCTATTCTTCTCCACCCAGTTACCCAGACCTGGATATGAATCATCAAATTCTAGGACCGGAAGAGAAATCTGAAGGTCAAGCAGTGCCAGCTCCATCATTTTATAGATATGAAAACTGAGGAAGTTCCCCTTGTGGTGCAGCAGAAACAAATCAGACTAGGACCTCTTGAGGATGGGGGTTCAATCCTTGGCCTCGCTCAGTGGGTTAAGGATCTGGCGTTGCTGTGAGCCGTGGTGTGGGTTGCAAACGCGGCTCGGTTGTTATGGCTGTGGTGCAGGCTGGCAGCTGTAGCTCTGATTCGACCCCTAGCCTGGGAACCTCCATATGCCACGGCTCCAGCCCTAAAAAGAAACCGAGGCAAGGCGTTCTCTTGTGGCAGAGTGGGTTAAGGATCCAGCATTGTCACTACAGTGGTTTGGGTTGCCACTTGTGGTACAAGTTTGAACCATGGCCCAGGAACTTTTAGATGCTGCAGGTGCAACCAAAAGAAAAAAAAAAAAAAAGAAGAAGAAGAAGTTAACACTGTGGTGCAACGGGATCAACAGCATCTTGGGAGCAATGGGATGCAGGTTCAATCCTCAGCCCAGGACAGTGGGGTAAAGGATCCGATGTTGCTGCAGCTTAAATCGAGATTACAGCCTGGGAACTCTGATATGCCACAGGGTGGCCGAAAAAAAAGAAAAAAAGAAAAGAAAAAACTGAGGCAAATAGAGGGAAAGAAATCTGCTCAGGGTCACAGTGCTAATGTGACTGATTAGTGGGTGACATTCTCTTATTCCTCCAGACCATCCTCCCTATTGTTTATTCTCTCAGTGTCCCTGGTGAGCCCCATGGAGCACTCTTGGGGAGCCTTTACTCTCCTGACATGGGAGTGGGTTTCAGCATAACTGACCCCAGCACTGAGGCCGGGAGCACAGCCATCAGGTGCTAGAGGAGAGTAAGAGACAAATGAGGGTATGAAGGGCCTTTTCCTGAAGAGTTCCCTCCAGTAGCCTTTGGAAGGAGCTGGGAATGAGCTGCCTTAGGCTGTGAGGTGGTTGCAGGCCATCTGTCACACTGAACTTTGCCTTGCTGCAGGCTGGAGAAGTCAAGCCAAGTCCGCACAGTATCCAGCAGCAATTTATTCTTTAAAGGGAGCCGGTTCCGATACAGGTAAATAGCAACAGTAAGTAACCATTACGGACCTATTTTTCAGACCCTTCTTTGGAGAACAGTGGCTCAGTGATCCTTATCTTTGAGAACAAAGACACTGGGAACCTCCAAAAAGGTGTGAGGTTTCCATCCAATATCTCCTAACCTTTTGGCTCTTTCCTTCCCTGCAGCTGTTTGTCTGTAGGGCTTAAGATCTGTATCTTCTCCTGCCCTTTCAAAGGCAGCAAAATAAGAACTACAACAGTGATTCATGTCTGTCAAAAGATTCCTCCTTTTCTGTGCAATATTTTTGGAACAGGCTGGACAATGAGGAATGATTCCTTAATGAGAATGGAAGATCCCGAAGACTCCAGAAATAGAGAGCCCTCTAAGAAAGCTGTCAGGACACCTTAGAGCTCTGTTCCCCAGCAAGCAAGCCTTTCTCAGTGACCTAAACATTGGGAAAGGGCAGGGCAAAGAGGCCATTTCCCAATTCAGCCAAAGTATATGAGATCTCAGAGAGGAGGCCAGTCCTGGAACACTGTCTCATTTCTTGCTGCTTGTTTTATTATACTACTTATAGTGGCCGAGTTGCCAAGGAAGTAATGGAGTCGAGTGCCAAGATCAAGCGAGAGCCACCAGAAATACACAGGTAGGCTGCCAGGGGCTTCCCCTCAAACCAGGTCTCAGAATCTCAGAATCAGATCTCAGAATCTTCAAAGAACCAGCACTTTGAATACTGTGAAGATTCTGGCCATGATGGACGGCTCCCGAACAGGGCAGGAAGATGAAGAGACCCATCTCAGCTAAAGGCATGGGGAATAGGCTGACCCTGGTTCCCTGAGCCCTGATGGAGAATGAGGGTGGGTGGGCTAATGCAGATAGAACCTCAGACCCAGGAACCCCCTTCCTGGGTAATTTTCTGTTGTCATCGCAAGTCCTGAAACTGGTCATAGACCATGGAGGACATATCCAAGCAGCAAGATTTCACTGGGTCTGGGATCAGTCCATTACAGGAAGCCAGTCACACTAGGTCTGAAATAGTTTTGGAGTCCATGCCTCATGTGTCTTTATAAATCATGCATGTCCAGAAGTCCATCTCCTGGAACCTGCTAAGACCCAGGAAGATGACTGGCCACGTGGACTAGGGTTTGCCAACCAGCCTGACTCTGGGAATCAGAGTTACTACCTGTCTTCACATGGAGCTCCTGTGCCAGCAGCCTCTGTTGGAAGTCGGGAGGCTGCCCTGTCAGTCTGAGGCAGGTTTTGAGGAGCGCCGCTTAGCCTGGCACTCTACTTCCTGCCGTCCTGCCCAGAGACCACTGACACCACTGCCACACTAAAAAAAAAAAAAGGCTCAGGTGGGTCTGGGATATAAGGAGACTGACAAGTATGAAGCAGTGTCTTCTTTACCAGGTACTAAAGGCAAAAATCAGGTTAAAAGATTTTTTTTTAAAAAACAAAACAAAGCTCAAAACAACCAGGCAATTGTAGTAACCACTCCTCAACTCTGAGTCCTGACCACATCTGTCTGTGCACTGAGTTGACAGAGTTCTCTCTCTTTAACCTCAGGGCAGGGATGGTTCCCAGCCGCAGCTGTCCCTCCATAACCCATGGCCCAAGGCTGAGCAGCGTGCCCAGGACCCGGAGAAGAGCTGTTCACATCTCCATCATGGAAGGTGAGCATGAGCTCTGGAGATGACGTGGGGTCCTCCAAGTGTTACTGGGACCAGTTCCTCACAGAAAAGAAGTGAATTTGGACTCCCCACTGTGGCTCAGTGGTAACAAACCCAATTAGTATCCACGAGGACGAGGGTTCAGTCCCTGGCCTCACTCAGTGGGTTAAGGATCTGGCAGTATGCTGAGCTGTGGTGTAGGTCGCAGATGCAGCTCGGATCCCATGTTGCTGTGGCTGTGGTATAGGCTGGCAGCTGTAGCTTGGATTCTATCCCTGGCCTGGGAACTTCCCTAGGCTGGGGGTGTGGCCCTAAGAAGACAAAACAAAACAACAAAACAAGTGAATTTGCATTAGAGACTGCAGCAAGTTTCTCCAAGGGTAGGGAGAAGATTTCACCCAGTGCATGGGAACAATGGCTGGGTGTCAGGTGAAGGGTAATCCCATCCAGCCCTGCTGAGCTGTGGTTCAGGAGGAGTTGGTAGGTCTGAGGGTATTGGGCAAGACCTTTGGGGGAGACCTTTGTATGTGGAATCTACCAGGTTCCATGCAGTTCGAAATTGCTTTCCATCAAGTGGCTTTGCTTTTTGCTCCAGATCTGATGACCAGTCTCCACAGCTTAAATGATCAGGGTGGCTAAGGCAGTTAACCAGGAAATGAAGACTCTTGGTTCTGAAGCATTCCAATAGTTGCCACCACTTTCTACCTCAGTTGTAGAAATCTGTCCTCTTGCTATCTGAATTCTTTAACACTGTCTCAGGAAACCCAGCATATCCCTTCTCTCTCTACCGTTCCCTCCCTCTGGAGGAGGTGGAGGTGGAGGCAGGAAGAGACACAAGGTCGGTGTCTCTTCCCTGAATGAGATATTCCAGTAGCTGAGGCTGACACCTGTGCAGTCTCTGGGCTGTCAGTACTGTTAGGAGCTGTTGTCACTGACCGGCTTGCCCCATAGGCAAGGCGTAAAGTAGAGTGTTTGTTCCTGAAGATGACATTTTGTAGGACCTCAGAGGATCTCCAGCAGTCGGACACAGAGGTAGGATTGCTTCAAACCTGTCTCTGTCCTGGAGGCTGGGAAGGCAAGGCCCTCTGCCCTTTCTGTGGAAATGCTGCTTGTTAATGAAAATGATGAACAAGAACCTGTTGAGTTAGGAAGGATATTGTTCTGCTGCTCCTTCAGGAGGATCTCTGGTTTGTGTTTAGGATTTTATGATGCGTCACTTACTCTGTGTCAGCTGAGTATGGTATATAACTATAGATGGTCTAGGGGTTGAGAACCTGAGCTGGGCAACCCCATCGAGTGCCTTAATTATGTGAACTTTAGTTGCTCCACTTGTAAAAAAAAAACTCCATGGGTTTCAAGGAAGCTGATGCAAGTACCTTAAAGAGATGAAAAGCAGCAAACACAACGTAAAAAGCCCTGGTCAGCACATCAAAGATGAGGTCAAAATCAGAGCTTTGCCGCACATTTTCTGGGGCAGGTCGCTTAACCTTTCTCAGCTTGTTCTCCCCACTGTAGAGGGGTATGTGGGTGTGGGAGGATGCCTTCTAAACTACCAAGTATAACTGCTATGTAAGGTATAGAATTATTGAGGTCTGACCGTCATCACATGGCCTCCTGATTTCTCCTGTTACCTTAGGCTGAAAAGGGAAACTGAGGCCAGCTCTCTTCTTTTGGGGTGTGCATCTCGGGAAAGCAGAATGAAATCCTTCTCCTCTTTGGAGGAAACATAATTTTCCCCCCCATCTCCGTGGCCCTTATTTCTATCTATCCTGAGGCTAAAGCCACCAGGTTCATCCCAGGGCTCCTACAGAAAGTCAGGACAGCTGTCCTCCCAGAGAAAAACGGCCGCCCCCAGGGGGAAGTTGGCACTAATGCGGGCACCACTTAGGAGAGTTGCCTCATGCACTTCTGCCCCCAGCATATGGAAGAATGTCCAGTAAAACCAGCATTCCCAGAAGAGGGAAGACAGAGCCATCCCTGTGGGCCTACAACTCCTTTGGAGCAGTGCGCGGCAGGGTCAGCAGAACGACTCAGAGGGGAGAAATGTCCTCGAGCCCCCCACCCCCAAGACAAGCTGTGAGGCTGCCTCAGTCCCTACCTAGGTGATGCCTTCAGCCTCCTCCCAGAACCTGTCTTCTCCCACTGTGGCAGCGGTAGGCTCCTCAGCATCCAAAATAGTCACCTGTGCTTGCAAGATGCCAGTGGAGGGTGCAGCAAGGAGAGGCCTCTGCGGAAGCCATTCTAGCAGAGCACCCCGCCCCACCCCCGCCGAGGGCTGGGGCACCTCACAAGAACTTCACACTTGGCCCCCACATGCCACTCCCCAAGCCAGCATGCCCTTCCCACCCAGGCCTGCCTGCAGACAAGCACAGCCTCCATCCCTACTCATGGCCCATTAAGCTCAGAAGGGCAGAGGTAGAAGCTCAGTACGGCCCCAGCAGGAATGAAACTCACAAGCAGAATGAAATTCAGGGTGAGGAGAGGCAGATGTACATCTGGTTTGGATGTGGGAAAAAATGCAAGACTTTAGCAGTTAAGTGCAAGGATCATTGAGCCTGGAAAAAGTCGGAATGGATTATTGCAGGAAGCGGGAGTTCAGCTGCATCATCTCTCAAGAGAGGTTTTGCCTTTAAAGCACCTAACATGACTCATTGTCCACCCTAACCCTGCAGAGGAGGGTGAGAGGGACATGATGGGCACCTCAGAAGAAGGGCACAAACCATCAAAACTCCCAGGAAGTTATGGATGTTTGATATTGGCCCATCTGGATTGTCTTTCCTATAATCCATATGGCACATAAATTAGTATCACAGAAACCATTTGCCTTTTCCAGGGGGAAGTTTGTTTGCTATCTCCAAAAACAGTTTGCAAAAAAAAAAAAAACATTAACCCAACATGACAGTTCGAATGAGCCCATGTAATCTCAGCAACATGAGACCCTTAAAAAGAAGACTGAGGAGTTCCCATTGTGGCGCAGTGGTTAACGAATCCGACTAGGAACCATGAGGTTGCAGGTTTGATCCCTGCCCTTGCTCAGTGGGTTAACGATCCGGCATTGCCGTGAGCTGTGGTGTAGGTTGCAGACTCGGCTCGGATCCCGTGTTGCTGTGGCTCTGGCGTAGGCTGGTGGCTACAGCTCTGATTCGACCCCTAGCCTGGGAACCTCCATATGCCGCAGCAGCGGCCCAAGAAATGGCAAAAAAGACAAAAAAAAAAAAAAAAAAAAAAAAAAAGAGAGGGATGCCAAGATAACACGTTATTAGCATAGGCCGACCCAGGAAAGATGCGGGTACATCAGTTCCTTTCTCCCGTTGGACCCTACCTGTGGGGCACCACTTGGCACCTAGAGGAATAGCGCAGTGGAGGAAGGGACAAAGCCCATTTCCAGCCCAAAGCCCCCTCCTCATGCTTCAGGGACACCCAACCCAAAGCCCATTGTCTTCATAGCCTCACGTCCTGGATATTCTGGGACAGTTGCCCCCTCCCCTCTGGGATTGTCCCCTGCCCTCTTTCCCTCTCCCTCACTCGGAGAGGTCCAGGGCCCTTATACGGGCCTCAGGGAAACAGCTCGAGGCTGGGAACACATTCCTTTTTATGGCTCTGAGCGCTTCTGACTGAATCCAGTCTCCTGATAGTGTTGGCCTCTCAGAGCTGCTCCCTCCCCGCAGCTCAGCCTGCTCTGAGACTCTCGCAGCCAACTTCTCTCTCCAGCACAGGAGGCACTGCAACGAGGCTGCCGTGGAGTGAGATCAGCAACAATCCTTTGTCCCTAGTTGGTTTTCCATCCTCTCCCTCTGTATCTCCCCCGCCTGGCTGATTCCCATGAAGAGATCAGTTGGTTTCCACTGAAGAAGCATCTGCCTTCCTGGGCCATCATGGGGAAGAGTCTGATTAAGATTCACACCAGAGTCCGAGTTCAGCTCCGGGTGACTAATCACTGCCTCCGGCCCCTGAGCGTGCGCATCCTGAGGATGGGGCCCCGGCTCCGGGGTAGGCTCCTGACCGTTGCGCCCCCTGGCCTGCTCGGAGCCACCTCTGGGCAAGGCAGTCAGCTGGAACACCTCCAAGGTAAAAAGACACTCCCTGCTTTGCCGTGACCCTCACCCAGATCCTACCCACAGCACCCACCCCATCTATCTCAGAATAGCAGCTCTGAGGCAGGTTCTAGTGAAACTTGAACTTTAGTACAGGACTAATCTGGCATAGGAATGATAACCTTAACCTTACAGGTGAGGCCTGTTGGAGGAACAGAAGACTAATATTACTAATTGTGTTTGTCAGGCAATGCTCTCCTAGAAATCCACACACAGACGTTATCTTGTTTACTGAGAACACCAACACCTTACTCTAACATGGCTTCTGGTGTCCCTCCTTCTGGTGTTCTTTCTGATGTCACTTTTTCCTCTCACCTTCCCCAGCAAGCAGAGGGCTCAGGGCTGAACTGTAAGCCAACCTCAGATTCCACTGAAGTGGCTTCTGGCAGCTAAGCTGGTCATACTTTGGAAGATCTGGCAGTCAGAGCTGTCCTTTAGGTGGACAGCTCAGAGTTCCCGTCTTGTGTCAGTGGTAACAAATCCAACCAGTATCCATGAGGACTGGGGTTCAATCCCTGGCCTCACTCAGTGGGTTAAGGATTCGGCACTGCCGTGAGCTATAGTGTAGGCTGGTGGCTTCACCTCTGATCCACCCCCTAGCCTGGGAACTTTCATATGCCATGGGGATGGCCCTAAAAAGCCAAAAGGAAAAAAAAAGGGGGGGACAGCTCCCTGAAAGGGTGTGAGGTGCCCTGTGCAAGGGGGCTGAGGCTCCAGGGAAGGAGGAGCCAAAGGAGTACTTGGAAAAGGAGCTGGGTCAGCCAACATGTGTGATCAGAGCCTGAAAAGGTTTGTTTTATCAGAAACCCATTTCACACTCCCAGGTACATGTTCCTCATGCTACACATGCAAATGAGGGAAAGAGAGAACAAAGGAACTTCAAAGACTCTGGAACAGGGGGCAGGCACTTAATATCACATTATTTCACAATACTTTCTTGGGCTTTTAGTTTCAGTGAAATCTAAGGCAGGTGCAGGTAGTTGACTTCCCTCATCTCGGCCCAATGTTCCACTCCCCAGAATCCCACTGCATGATCATTAGCAACAGAAGAGGCTTGGGTTCCACTCTCACCTTTGCCAATAACAACCAACCGTATGAGTTTAGGCAAGTTCTGTGACCTCTTGCCCTCACCACTTCACAAAGCTGGTGAAAGGTAAAAGGAAAGTGCTTAAAAAAGTTCAAACAGGAGTTCTTGTCGTGGCTCAGTGGTTAACGAATCTGACTAGGAAGCATAAGGCTGCGGGTTCGATTCCTGGCCTTGCTCAGCAGGTTGAGGATCCGGCAATTCTGTGAACTGTGGTGTAGGCCGGCGGCTACAGCTCCAATTAGACCCCTAGCCTGAGAACCTCCATGTGCCGCCGGTGAGGCCCTAAAAAGACAAAAGATAAAAAATTTTTAAAAAAATTTTTTTAAATTTTCAAACATACGAATTTACAATTTTATAATATAGGGACAAATGAAATATAGCTAGGACCATGAAGCTTCTGAAAACAGGAGTTGAGATTGTGATATAAATATATATATATATACACTAAAGATGGGGTGATGGGGAGTAGAGGCCGAGAGCAGAGGGCTGCCACCTCTCCCACCTACTCTGGCCGCTTATTCAGAACTCAGGGTTCATTACCCAGGAGGGCCTCTAACTGAGGGTATGCCGAGACTGGCTACAGCAGGCGGGTGGGCAGGCTGCCTGGCTACAACCGGCCCCCAAGGGAGCCAAGGTTGATGAACCAAAGTACTTCTGAAAGGTTACTGGTGCCTTTTAAAAGAGACCTGGGGGCTTCTGAAGCTAGCCCTGAACCAGAAAACTCCCTGATCAAACCTGGTGAGGTCAAACCTTTAGGTTGGAATCTAGTTCAGTCTGGGACAGTCAAGGTTGATTCTGGAGCAACAAAAAGGGACAGGTTTCTCTTGACGTGGACCACAAAGTGAGGGAGAGCCACTCACTCTCGCACCACCAACATGCCAACCCTGAACTTGAAACAAGAAGCCATATCCTTCCTCGGGAGCACTATGACGTGGGCCACACTAGGCGACTCTGAGCCCACCTCCTCTGGCCTGGGTGGCTGCTGTTTGCTTGTGGGGAGTAGCCAGCTCCTGTGTCTCCCTACCAGAGCGTGAGTCCTGGAAAGAGAAATGTTCCATCTGAGAAAGTAAAGAGATAATGATTAATTTTAGGGGCCAGAAGAACCTTTCTCCTAACAATGTAACAAGATCTTCTCAGAGACCACTCTGCACTCTGGAGTATCTAACCATAGGGGAGCGGCCAGCCTATTCTGGCCTCAGCTCAGTCTAAGGTGAAAAGAGAGGGAGCTGCTCCCCTCCTCAGTCAGAGAAAGAGGGGATTGGATTTTCACCTCCCACAAAGTCAGGACAGCTAGAACTAGGAGGCAAAAGAGGCTGACAGCAATTGCAGAAATCCAGAAGAATTGCTCATGGGCTCTAGGAGCTGTGCGCTGGCTTCTTAGGAGGACACTCAGCTCCAGAATCAACATTTGATGAGACCCGGGTATGCCAAAAAACCACAATCTCCTGCCCACTCCTGCCTCTCAAGGCACTCCGTGAGCTCCCTGAACTGTGACCCCCGCTCTGGGTCAGGGATGTCCTGCATTTCTCTTTCAAATTGGGCTAAAACTAGGCCCAGGTCACCAAAGGCAGGAAAGACACAATCTTTAACAACTATCACCAGAACCATAAGCAAGACCAAAACTCCCCAGCACGGCCAATTTGATTTTTCCTGCTTCTGTTGTCCTATTCTTGATAACATCAAAATGGAGTGCAGATGCTGATGCTGGTCACATGGGGCGTGCAGAGGGGCTTCCTAGGATTTTAGTGACCAAACAAAACAAAACAGATGCTGCCTCCACCAGGCAGCAAAGTGTGCACCGGGACGCAGAAAGGCTGCTCATTTTCCTCTTGCCTCTCCAGGCCTCGAGTCCCTGCGGGACAGTGCCCACTCCACCCCGGTACGTTCCTCTTCCCACGGGGACACCTTCCTGCCTCACGTGAGAAGCAGCCGGGCAGACAGCAACGAGCGAGTCACGGTCATCGCAGATGAGGCCTACAGCCCTGCAGACAGTGTGCTGCCCACCCCTGTGGCCGAGCACAGCCTGGAGCTGATGCTGCTTTCCCGGCAGATCAATGGAGCCACCTGCAGCATTGAGGAGGAGAAAGAATCTGAGGCCAGCACCCCAACTGCTGCAGAGATGGAGGCCCTTGGGGGAGAGCTGAGGGCCCTGTGTCAGGGGCACGGCAGGCCAGAGGAGGAACAGGTGAATAAGTTTGTTTTAAGTGTCCTCCGTTTGCTTCTTGTGACCATGGGACTCCTCTTTGTTTTGCTCCTCCTCCTGATCATCCTTACTGAGTCTGACCTTGACATTGCCTTTTTCCGCGATATCCGCCAGACCCCCGAGTTTGAACAATTCCACTATCAATACTTTTGTCCCCTCAGGCGATGGTTTGCCTGCAAAGTCCGCTCAGTGGTGAGCCTGCTCATTGACACCTGAGAAGGCATGACTCCTCCCAATAACTAGCCAGGTGGACCAAGGAGCCCGGCTACCACTCCCAGCAATGGGACCCATCGTGGAACCATCGGCACATATACCAAGTCCTCCTCTCATGACTCAAAGTCCACAGCCTAGGAGGGTCGTTTCCCAGAAGAATGGGATAGGCTCATGTCCTGTCTAAATTAACTGGGAAAGCTCATTTCCTTCAGAGGTTCTTTCAAGAAAGGCTCGGCGACTCTGTTTCTCATCCTCCCAATTTGCAGGATAAATTTTTGGTTTTGAATTTTGATTTTTCATAGATGTGTATTATTTTGAAAATATCAAAAATAATTTATTTTACTATTCCTGGTTCTCGCAGTAGTGTCACCTCGTAGGCGGGACACTAGTTGAAGACTAGAGAGCTGTTGTCTTCTGTATTCTGCAGGAGCTTTCCTACTGGGTTCCAGTAGACTCGTCACTGCAGCCTCAGCAGGCAGGCCGGGGGTCTGGACAATGGGGACTGTCTAGGTTTTCTTCCCAGACAGAGCTTTTAAAAAAAGTAAACATCCATGTAGAATGATTAAATGGAAAGTTGCTTCTTATGATGGTCTGAGTTGGATTTTCTTTTCCTCTTGTTTCTTTCAAATCTGAGCAGAGTGGGCATCTGAAGGGACCACCGCTACAGCAGCAGCAGCAGCAGCAGGGGTGGGGTAAGTCTATCTCCTTAGACTAGATCCTAGAGGGCATCACCATGAGTTCTGTATAATGAACTTATGCTTCTGCGATTTTTTTGTGAAGGATCTCAAACACTCCATAAAGCATTAGGTGAATTCAGTGGCGCTAGGGATAGGACTGTCTGAGATGTCAGACTAAGTGAAGTTCGCAGAAACCAGAGCCGAGGTACCTGAGAGACTGTTGAGATTCAGAAATCAGTACTTATTTTGTACACCCCCCTCCTCCCCCAAAAAAGACTATTTCAATTTATATTTTAACAAAATGTTATTTTCTTATCGATTCATATTTTGTTTTTACTTTATGGACTAAGAAAATAGAGCCTGATGAACTTAAACGATGCAAGAAAGAAACTGATCCTGAGAATGAAAAGCTTCAGAAAATAGAATTTCAAGATCAACAAACAGCCTTGGAAGGGACCAGGAAAAGAATCTCTTTAAATAGGAGTTCTAAGAGATGCCTACAAAAGAAAGAAGGTGAACTTGGCAGAGACCAACACGTAGATGTAGAAATACTGCCCCCTAGGGTCATCCTCTGCACCAGGAAAGTAAAAGTTGTAGGAAAGCATTAGTTATCCTTGCCGAGGGAAGCCGTGGAAGCATGCAAGAAGCACAGCACGTGAAGGGTGAGTGTGGGGTCCAAGGCCCGAGCTCTGCAACTCTTATAACCACTCACACAAGATCTTGTTTTCATCTCAGGGAGAGATTTCTGAGTCACCTGTGGCCTGAGGACTTATTTAAGGACAGTCAGTGGACATGTTTCTGGGGCCCACGTAATAGTGGAGCAGCTACTGACACTCTATGATGCTGGGCTACCCAAATGCAGAACAGAATGAGTCATGTGGAGATCTGCTTTCCCCTAGTTTGTCCCAAGACAGCAGACCCATGTCCATGTGTTGAATTTGACAGTCATGGAATAAAAGGAGTCTTTCTTTTTTCAAGGTAGGGGGAATGTTGTGTAATCTTAAATGCCCTCTCATCTAGACCAGGGGTTGGCAAACTTCATCTATAAAGTGCCAGATAGTAAATTTTTTTTTCCAGTTTTGTGGACTATGCTCCGTGGCAACTACTCAACTCTGCCATCTTAGCACAAAAACAGCCATAGGTAATATATAAACAAAGGAATAAGGCTGGGTTCCAATGAAACTTTTATTTATAAAAACTGATGGTGAGCTGAATTTGGCCCACAGGCCATAATTTGCCAACCCCGATCTAGGCAATAAAACTGCTCCCTACTGGGGTGTAAACAGAAAGAGGGTCAGCTCTGCTCCAATTCCTAACATGTGTTAAAGATCCAGGGTCATTCATTTCCCAGTAGAGGCACTGGGGTTGCTTGTTTAAAGGGTGCTCGAACAACCAACCAGCAGAGATGTCCGATGCCAACACGAGCAAGATCAAGGACTGGAATGCTGAAACATTGCCAGAATCAAAGCATGGCAGACAGCCTGTCCAATCCTTTCTATACCAGCAACTATCTGGGCAGAATTACAAACATCTATTTTCCAAGTGATGAGACAAAAACTGAGGGAGATCCTAGTAAAGATTAGGGGTCACCTAGAACTAATTAGCCACTGCCACCTGTCATCTACATAGGAAAGGCTTTAGTAGCACAGGATCAGAGGGAAAAGTAGACTCAGAGATGAAAAAAGGCTGTTGGGAGATAGGGGGCTGGTTTTAAACCTGGATATCTACTGTCTTATGCAACATAGCAGATTACCTTTTAGTGTAGTGTTCCTACCTCAGTCTAGAATATGGTGTTTCTATGCAGTGAGTGATAGCCTCGACTCTGACCTTTCATATTCATGTTAAAGAAAGATGCAGTATTCCATTTCCTGGTACATTTCTGTGTCTAGAATTCTAACAGTACAATATCCCATACCACTTCAAACAGCTGGATTCTGCTCTCTGACCAGAAACTTTCAGGTTATTTTTTTTTTCCAGGGCTTATCCCACAAAATACAGATAGAAAAGTTTCCTTCAATTTGCTTTTAAAATAGTGCTTGAATAACAAACCTTTGTTGGTGACTAGTCTTTTTTTGGGTATCTCCCCATCATTAAAAATTGTTCAAGTTTTTTATCTCGTTTTACTGTGTTCCACTCTGTCTATTTTCTCTCAAAATTAGTTTGATCTCATTGTAGAAAAAGCAACGGTTTCCATAGCTTCATCTATCAGAGGAAATAAAACTCTTACTAAAGAATAGTGTACTGCATCTCTAAGCAGTAGAAGGTAAACTACCTGCAAATGTGAATTTCTTAGTTTCATTAAAAAATATAGAGTTGTTAACCTTCCGTGTGCCAAAAATTCTAGGTTACATTTTCCTTCAAAGCAATGTACTTTTTTCTACATATGCAGTATGTAGTTAGCATAAAATCATTGGTGCCATGAAAATTATTTTTAAAATTAAATAAATATTTAAATATCATAGAAGAGTGGACTCTTTTTTTTTTTTTTTTTTTTAACTCGCAGCCTGTCTCACTTTCTCCCTCTTCAAGTTAACAACGTAGATAAAAGGATACCAGTGGGATTTACACAGCTGACTGCTGTTCTGTGGCTAGAATTATTTTGCTTATAACAATCTATTATCCTTGTCATTCTCCCCAAAATAAATACTATTAAGATCTTAGAAGCTGTTAAGTATGGAATAATTTTAGAGATGAATTGGACCTTGTTTTTCTGATAAGGAAAACCAAGAAATGATTTTCCCAAGGTTACACAGTCTTAGAGCCCAGAGGAGAACCTAGATGATCCAGCTTCTAGGCCCATATTCTTTTTTTCTTTTTGCCTTTTCTAGGGCCACACCCGCGGAATATGGAGGTTCCCAGGCTAGGGGTCGAATTGGAGCTGTAGCCTCCAGCCTACGCCAGAGCCACAGCAATGCAGGATCCGAGCTGCGTCTGCAACCTACACCACAGCTCACGGCAACGCCGGATCGTTAACCCGCTGAGCAAGGGCAGGGACCAAACCCGCAACCTCATGGTTCCTAGTCGGATTCGCCACGACGGGAACTACCCCATTACCTTTAAAATGATATCTAAAAGCTCTGTCCCCAGTGAGGGTTTTTTTTTTTTTTTTTTTTTTTTTTTAATGACAAAAGTCTTTCTTAAAGTGCAAACCACTGGATGTGAGTGGCTTCCCCTCATCCTACAGATTTACATCTGTTGCCCTTTGGATACTCACCTCTGCACATATCCTTTCAGGACCCCTGTCCTGACTCCCACTCCATAGGTTCCTAAACCACAAACAAGCCCCTCTGCACCTGAACACACTTCTGATTTTAGCTCATGCCCAGGCTTTCTCTATAGACCCCTACAACATGCTGATGGAATGGAATAAAACACACAAAAGATACTTCAAAAAATTCTATCTTTTCAGCCAACTGAACCAAATTATGGGTCTATGCTATCTTAGGACTAAAACTCATTACTGGCCATCAATTAGGTACTGAAAAGGAAAAATAAAAAACTATTAAGTCAGAAGAGACAGCCTAACAGGACACCTAAGTTTTTGGAATCTGAGCTAGAGCGTATATTTCTTCCTCTCAAGTTTACAGAAGGCACATGTCTCTGCCCTCCCCTTCTTCTTATGTGCTATATATACAGTGGCTGAAAGTATTTAAATCTTTGTATCCACAGCCCTAAAGCTCCCTGCTTTCCTGGAGAACTACCTTTGCAAAGTCTTCTCTGTGGAAAGGTAACTCAAAGGAAAGAATACTAAAACAGGTCTTAAGCAACTCAGAGTCTATCAATACCTAATCATTTGTGGTCTCTCATAGTCTGACCAAGTCTCTGTCCACCCCAAATGAGAAACATCTCCTTCCTCCTTGACAAGGCATTTAAAAAGGCCAGGCATCTCTAAGAAAATAACTCCAGGGAATTCAGAGCTTACATGCTTATGATTTATTATAAAGGCCAACAAACATAAAAGGTTGGTCCGGAAGGGAGATAGCAATCATAATATGCACACAATTAAAGAAGCCACACAGCTTCAAGCAAGTCTCTTGGAGAAGTGCCTTTCACAACAAAATACAGTTTAAGGATATCCTAAGGGAGACAGCTGTCCTTTGTGTGCTTGCCGGATTTAAACAATTGCTCCATTATAGAGCTTACCACCAAGAAACAAGTCCCCCACTCAACTCTCCTTCTCTCTTTCCTGCACTCCCTCAAGACAGAACTTTGGTTACATGGAATGGGATATAAATAGCACAGCTTAAAGTGAAGCTGCAAAGAAACCACAAAAGTGAGAAACATCAAGAATTTGCTAACATTTATTGCAGAAGCCAAGTAATGACCACCAAGTACTCAAAGCTTAAATGATGGTACTAATTTGACAGTAGTTTTCAACATCTTAAAAAAGGAACAAATCCCACAAAACTAGCCACTCTAGAACCTGTAAAATTAAATGGTATAGAAAAGGGAAAGGGAGTATAAAAGCTTCATTTACTATTTCCAGGACAGTTTAAATATACCTCAACCTCACTTAGCTTTGCTTGGCATTTCATAAATTAATATTTTCACCTTGCCTATAAATTCCTGTATTCCTATCATCAAGAAAATAGAGAAATCCTATGCCTTATAAACACCCACAATCTTTTAATAAACAAAGCCTCAAAATTTAGAGAAGGAAATTATTTAGGAAAAAAATGTTCTTCAAGGAAATGATACACATCACTTTATTTCTATGATATATAATTATGAAAAGATAATAGTTCCTCTTAGAAATCAAACATATTGCTGCAGCTATTTACAATACCCTTTCAGTAGTACTTTGACAATGAAGAACAATGAAATAAAGTTGGATAGGTAATGTCACAGGGTGATAGTAGTCACCGATTTAGTAGCTTCCCTTCCAGCAACAGACACATTCAAATTGCCATAGCTTCTGAAAAAAAAATTTTATGAAGAAATGACAAAAATGATATTTCACAACACTTCCCCAGGCTACACAATCTCCTCTGGAGAGTTTAAAGACAGAGATGGATAAGGCTCTCTGCAACCTTCTAAGGGAGGAAGCTTTCACTTCTTTAACTGCGACCCGAAGTACACAGTAATAAACACATTTTACATCAGAATATACATACGCATGTATACCTACAAATATGTATGCATATGGAACTAAGTTTCACAAAAGAATACTTATTCTAATTATGTTTTCTATACTATTTCTCTCCTTTTCATTTTTTTAAACCCTGCTCATGGCCGGTTAATTGATTTCATGTGGATGGATAACTACAACCCACAATTGGGGAAACACTGGTCTGAAGGTAATCTGGCACTGGATTACAGGGATCGGGTAGATCCAAACCCCGCACCTTCAGGCCCTGGGACTCCTTGGCTGTGTCTCAAGAGCCACGTAGATGACAGAGAAGGGAAAGGGTCAATGCACATAGACACAGGCCCTGCCCAAGTAAACCAAAGCTTCTCAGCAATTATCCTGGGATTTCGTGTAAGATTAAATTTCAAGGCGGAGGGAAAAAAGGTTCTCAGTTTAAAAAATTAAGTTTCAAAATCACCAAGTTAGATGACCTTTCAGGACCCCTTCCAGTGTATGAGTCTAAATAAATATTCACTCCAAACTATAAAATAAACGACAAATCTATATATATCACTACATAATCAAAACCACAAAAACTTTTAATACTGATCACTCAAAGCTTTATCATTAATAATGTTAGAATTTCTCAACATTCTGCTTGATTTAAAAGTGCTGAAGCATCACAGACTCCCCTCAAATTCCCTCCCCACCCTGTAGAAGCAGCATATAAGGCTTCTCCCTTACTAAAAGTACATTCTGCTCATGGTTCTTATTAACTAAGCAATTTTATAGTTGCTAAACAGAACATATTACCAAGTAAACAGGCTTAGCCATATGAATTAGTGGGCTCCTTAGACAATGATTAATTTGTACAAATTGCTGTTGCCAAACCAATTAAGTAACTCTGCAACTTACTTAATTCATAAAAACATGTATCCTCCCACTGGAATTACCTCCAGCCAAAATATACCGAGTTGGGTGCATAGCATTGATAGAGCATACAGACGCAAGGCTTTCACCAAGGAAAGAATGCACTGACTTTCCTGTCTCATGGAAGATTTCCACTCGCCGTGGATGGGCCATGCTGCCAACTATGACACAGTCTTCTTGTTTAGGGTCCCACACAGCTTGGAACCTGGTCAACCATCGCCCAGTGATGGTGTTGTGCCTAGTGAAAAAAAAGTAACTTTTTTAAAGGATAGTAAGTATTAATCAACTCAAGGTAGCATGGGCAGAGGGTAAAGATGGCATTGTTCCTAAATGCTGGTTATCTCTGCCAAGTTTCTTTTCATTAAGTTACGGAGTCACCAACTATCTAATCTCATCCTTCCTACAAGTCTGAAACTCAAGACAGAGATGATTTCCTCTGCATGTTTGAAACTCCAGTGCCAAGTATTGTGGTTTATGCTCAGAGGATGGTCACTAAATGTCTACTGAAATGGTACATTTTTTGTTCACTATTTCCTAACTCAGTGGACTCCCCTCCTTTTTTTTAAGCACATGGAAACAGAAGAAGCCCTAGAAATAAGAAATACATAGTCTAGGTTATTGCTGTTTTAACAGGATCAGCTAAGCAAAATGACATACAAGGGAACCCCGATAAGGTTATCAGCAGTTTTGTCAGCAGACACTCTGCAGGCCGGAAGAGAAGGGCACAATATACTTAAAATAATGAAAGGAAAAATCCTCCAACCAAGATTACTCTACCCAGCAAGCTTCTCACTCAGATTTGAAGGAGATATCAAAAGCTTTAGGGAGTTCCCACTGTGGTACAGCAGAAATGAATCCAAATGGTATCCATAAGGATGTGGGTTCAACCCCTGGCCTTGATCAGTGGGCTGGGGATCCAGTGTTGCCATTTGCTGTGGTGTAGGTTGCAGATGCGGCTTGGATCCCATGTTGCTGTGGTGTAGACCAGCAGCTGTAGCTCCAATTCAACCCGTAGCCTGGGAACTTTCCTATGCCACAGGTGTGGCCCTAAAAAGCAAAAAAAAAAAAAAAAAAGCTTTACAGAAAAGCAAAAGCTGAAAGAATTCAGCACCACTAAACCAGCTTTACAACAAATACTAAAGGAACTTCTCTAGGGGGAAAATAAAAGGCTACAACTAGAATAAAAAAATGTTACAAATGACAAGGCTAACCAGTAAAGGCATACATATACTAAAGATTAAGAAATTATCGGAGTTCCCGTCGTGGCGCAGTGATTAACGAATCCGACTAGGAACCATGACGTTGCGGGTTCGATCCCTGCCCTTGCTCAGTGGGTTAAGGATCCGGCGTTGCTGTGAGCTGTGGTGTAGGTTGCAGATGCGGCTCAGATCCCGCATTGCTGTGGCTCTGGTGTAGGCCGGTGGCTACAGCTCCGATTTGACCCCTAGCCTGGGAACCTCCATATGCCGCAGGAGCGGCCCAAGAAATAGCAACAACAACAACAAAAAAGACAAAAAACAAAAAACAAAAAAAAAAAAAGAAATTATCCACACACAAATATGCTACCAAAACCAGAAATCATGAGAAAAGAAGGGTACAACTGCAGGCCACTGGGATGCACTTGCAATTAGAGAACAACAACTTAAAACAATCTTGTATATATATATAGAGATTCCTATATCAAAAACTTCATTGTAACTGCAAATCAAAAATCTACAATAGATATACACACAAATAAGAAAAAGCAATCCAAACACAATGCTAAAGAGAGTCATCAAACCACAACAGAAGAGAATAAGAAGGGAAGAAAAAAGACCAACAAAAACAAATCCAAAACAATGAATAAAATGGCAATAAAAACATACATATCAATAACTACCATAAATGTAAAGGGACTAAATGCCCCAACCAAAAGACAGAGACTGACTGAATGGATGCAAAAACAGAACCCATATATATGCTATCTTCAAGAGACCCATTTAGTTTTAGGGACACATACAAATTGAAAGCAAGAGTATGGGAGAAAATATTCCACACAAACAGAAATCCAAAGAAAGCTGGAGTAGCAATACTCCTATCAGACAAAATAGATCTTAAAGAATATTATAAGTGACAAGGGCATTATAATGATCAAATAATCAATCCAAGAAGATTTAACAACTGTAAATATATATGCACCCAACAAAGGATCATGCACCTCAATATGTAAGGCAACTGCTAACAACCTTAAAAGGAGAAATTCACAATAACACAATAATAGTGGGGGAATTTAACACTGAACTTACAGCAATGGATGGATCCAGCATTGCCATGAGCTGTGGTATAGGTCCCAGATGAAGCTCGGATCTGGCATGCTGTGGCTGTGGCATAGGCTGGCAGCTACAGCCCTGTTGACCCCTAGCTTGGGAACCTCCACATGCCACAGGTGTGGTCCTAAAAAAAAGACACCCCCCCCCAAAAAAAGAAAGGAAAATCAACAAAGAAACACAGACCTTAAATGAGGCATTAGACCAGATGGACTTAATAGATATTATTTATAGAACAATCTATCTAAAAGGAGCAAAATATGCATTCTTCTCAAGTAGTCACAGAACATTCTCTAGGAGAGATCACATTCTGGGCCATAAATCAAGCCTCAGTAAATTTAAGAAAACTGAAATCATTTTGAGCATTCTTTCAAACCACAAAGGTATATGACTGGAAATCAACAAGAAAAAAAAACTGCAAAAACCACACACACCTGGAGACTAAACAACACGCTACTAAACAACCAATGGATCACTGAAATCAAAGAGGAAATTTTAAAATAGCTACAAGCAAATGACAACAGAAACACAACAATACAAAAACTACGGGACATAGCTCAAACAGTGCTAAGAGGGAAGTTCATAGCAATACAAGCCTACCTCAGGAAACAAGAAAAAGCTCAAATAAACAACCCAACTTTACACCTAAAACAGCTAGAGAGAAAAGAAGAGACAAAACCCAATTTTAGCAGAGGAAAGAAATCATAATGATCAGAGCAGAAATCAATGAAATAGAAACCAAGAAAACCACGGAAAAGATCAATGAAACGAAAAGCTGGTTCTTGAAAAGATCAACAAAATTGGTAAACCCTGAGCCAGACTTATCAAGAAAAAAAAGAGGATTCAAATCAATAAAATTAGAAATGAAAAAGGAGAAGTTACAATGGACATAACAGAAATACAAAGGATCATATCAGACTACTACAAGCAACTATATGCCAATAAAATAGACAACCTGGAAGAAATGGACAAATTCTTAGAAAAGCACAATCTTCCAAGACTAAACCAAGATGAAACAGAAGATGAATGGACCAATCACACGTACTGAAACTGAAACTGTGATTTTAAAAACTTCCAACAAACAAAAGTCCAGAACCAGATGCTTCACAGGCAAATTCTATCAAACATTTGGAGAAGAACTAACACCTATCCTTCTGAAACTATTCCCAAAAATTGCAGAGGAAGGAACACTCCCAAATTCATTCTCTGAGGCCAGCATCACCCTAATACCAAAACCAGACAAAGATATCATGAAGATAGAAAATTATGGGCCAGTATCACTGATGAACATAAATGCAAAAAATCCTCAACAAAATACTAGCAAACCACATCCAACAATACATTAAAAGGATTGTACATCATGATCAAGTGGGATTTATCCCAGGGATGCAAGGGTTCTTTAACATCCACAAATCAATCAGTGTGATACACCACATTAAAAAACTGAAGCATAAAAACCATATGATGGGAGTTCCGTCATGGCGCAGTGGTTAACGAATCCGACTAGGAACCATGAGGTTGCGGGTTTGATCCCTGGCCTTGCTCAGTGGGTTAAGGATCCGGCGTTGCTGTGAGCTGTGGTGTAGGTCCCAGACGCGGCTTGGATCCTGCATTGCTGTGGCTGTGGCACAGGCCGGTGCTACAGCTCCTATTAGACCCCTAGCCTGGGAACCTCCATATGCCACAGGAGCGGCCCAAGAAATGGCAAAAACAAAAAACTATATGATGCTCTCAATACCTGCAGAAAAAGCCTTTGACAAAATCCAACACCCATTTCTGAGAAAAAGACTCCAGAAAGTGGGCATAGAGGCAACCTACCTTAACATAATAAAGGCCATATATGACAAACCCAGTTAACATCATTCTCAATGGTGCAAAGCTAAAAGAATTCCCAATGAGATCAGGAACAAGATAAGGATGTCTGCCTTTGCCACTACTATTCAACATAGTTTTGGAAGTCTGAGCCACAGCAATCAGAGAAGAAAAAGAAATAAAAGGAATCCAAATTGGAGAGGAAGAAGTAAAACCATCACTGTTTGCAGATGACATGATATTATACCTTGAAAATCCTAAAGTCACTACCCAAAAACTGTTAGCACTCATCAATGAATTTGATAAAGTGGCAGGGTACAAAATTAATACACAGAAATCAACTGAATTTCTAGATACTAACAATGAAATATCAGAAAGAAAAATTAGGGAAAAAATCCCATTTACAATCCCATCAAAAAGAATAAAATACCTAGGAAGAAACCTACCTAAAGAGACAAAAGACCTGTACTCTATAAGACACTGATGAAAGAAATCAAAGATGACACAGATGGAAAGATATACCATGCTCTCGGACTGGAAGAATTAGTATTGTCAAAACGCCTATTCTACCAAAGGCAATCTACAGATTCAATGCAATCCCTATCAAATTACCAAGGACATTTTCACAGACTAGGAGCAAAATATTTTACAGTTTGTTTGGAAGCACCAAAGACCCAGGATATCCAAAGACATCCTGATAAAGAAAAATGGAACTGGAGCAATCAGGTTCCCTGACTTCAGACTATACAACAAAGCTACAGTCATCAAAACCATATGGTACTGGCACAAAGACAGAAATATACATCAGTGGACCAGGACAAAAAGCCCAGAAATAAAGCCAGGCACCTAAGGTCAACTAATCTATAACAAAGGAAGCAAGAATATACAATAGAGAAAAGACAGTCCCTTCAATAAGTGGTGCTGGGAAAACTGGACAGCTACATGCAAAAGAAGGAAATTAGAACACTTCTAAGACCATACGCAAAAATAAATTCAAGATGGATTAAAGACTTAATATAAGACTGGATACTATAAAACTCTTAAAGGAAACAAAGGTCGAACACTCTCTGACATAAATCACAGCAACATCTTCTCAGATCCACCTTCTAGAGTAATGACAATAAAAACAAACGAACAAATAAAAACAAATGGGACCTAATTAAATTTAAAAATTTTTGCACAGCAAAGGAAACCTTAAACAAAATGAAACGACAACCCATAGAATGGGAGAAAATATTTGCAAATGAAGCAACTGACAAGGGATTAATCACCAAAACATAAACTCCTCCTACAGCTCAATATCAAAAAAACAAACAACCCCATCAAAAAATGGGCAGAAGATCTAAACAGACCATTCTCCAAAAAAGATGGCCAAAATTACATGAAAATATGTTCAAATAACTCATTATTAGAGAAATGAAAATCAAAACTACTATGAGGTACTACCTTGCACCAGCCAAAATGGCCATATCAAAAAGTCTACAAATAGTAAATGCTGGAGAGGGTGTGGAGAAAAGGGAACCCTCTCACACTCTTGGTGGGAATGTAAATTGGTTCAACCACTATGAAAAACAGTGTGGAGATTCTTCAAAAGACTAAAAAAATAGAATTACCATTTGATTCAGCAATCCCACTCCTGGGCATCTATCCAAAGAAAACCATGACTTGAAAAGATACATGTACCCCAATGTTCACTGCAGCATCATATACAATAGCCAAGATATGGAATCAATCTAAATGTCCATCAGGAGGAGTAGATAAAGAAGATGTGGTAATATACACAATGGAATATTACTTAGCCATAAAAAGAAATGAAATAATGGCATTTGCAGTAACGTGGACAGATCTAGAAACTATCATACTAAATGAAGTTAGTCAAACAGTGAGACAAATATCATGTTATCACTTATATGTGGAATCTTAAAAAAGGATGCAATGAACTTTTTTGCAGAACAGACACTGACTCACAGACTTTGAAAAACTTTCCAAAGGAGACAGATTGAGGGGGGAGGGATGGGCTGGGGATTTGGGATGGAAATGCTGTAAAATTGGATTGTGATGATCATAGTACAACTGTAAATATAATTAAATTAACTGAGTTAAAAGCCAAAAAAATAAAAAATAAAAATAAATCAACACACAAAAATCAGAATCATTTCTACATACTAACAATGATCAACCCAGAAAGAAAATTAAGAAAACAATATCATTTATAACAATTAAAAGGAATAAAATATTTAGGAATAAATTTAACCAAAGACATGAAAGATTTATACACTGAAAACTATAAAACATTACTTAAAAAAAAAGATACAAATAAATAGACAATGTGTTTGTGGATTGGAAGTCTTAATGTGGTTAAAATGTCCATACTACCCAAAGTGATCTATAGAATTCAATTAATACAATCCCTAAGAAAATCCCAAGAGTATGTTTTACAGAAAATAGAAAAAAATCCTTATCTTAATATGGAAGCTCAAAGGGATTAAGAATAGCCAAAACAGGAGTTCCCGTCATGGCACAGTGGTTAACGAATCCGACTAGGAACCATGAGGTTGTGGGTTCGGTCCCTGCCCTTGCTCGGTGGGTTAACAATCCGGTGTTGCTGTGAGCTGCGGTGTAGGTTGCAGACGTGGCTCGGATGCCGCGTTACTGTGGCTCTGGCTGTGGCTACAGCTCCGATTAGACCCCTAGCCTGGGAACCTCCATATGCCGTGGGAGTGGCCCAAGAAATAGCAAAACGACAAAAAAAAAAAAAAAGAATAGCCAAAATAATCTTTAAAATGAAGAACAAAATTGGGGGCCTCATACTTCCTGATTTCAAAACATACTAAGTAATCACAACAGTGTGGTATTAACATACAGACAGACATGAAAGACCAATGGAACAAAACAGAGAGCCAATAAATCAACTCTCATGTACATGGTCAAATGATATTCAGCAAGGATACCAAGACCAGAAAATGGGGAAAGGACTGTCTCTTCAACAAACGGTGCTGGGAAAACTGGATATCCAAATGCAAAAGAATAGAGCTGGGGGAGTTCCCATCATGGCTCAATGGTAATGAACCCAACTAGTATCCATAAGGATGCAGGTTTGATCCCTGGCCTCACTCAGTGGGTTAAAGGATATGGCATTGCCATGAGCTATTGTGTGGGTCACAGATGTGGCTCAGATCCTACATTGCTGTGGTGTAGGCCAGCAGCTATAGCTCCAATTTGATCCCTAGCCATGGATCGTCCACATGCCAAAGGTGCAGTACTAAAAAGGGGGGAAAAAAAAAAAAAGAATAGAGCTGGAAAGTAACCTTAAATTAACTTAAAGTAGGTTAAAGACCTACACAGAACACTTGAAACTATTAATAAAATACAGAAGAAAACAAAAGGGGAAAGCTTCAGGATACTGAATTTAGCAATGATTTCTTGGATATATATATCACCAAAAGCAAAAATAGTGAGGAGTTCCTGTTGTGGCTCGGTGGTTAATGAACCTGACTAGTATCCATGAGAACGCAGGTTTGAACCCTGGTACCACTCAGTGGGTTGAGGGCCCAGCATTGCCATGAGCTGTGGTATAGGTTGCAGACGAGGCTCAGATCCTGTGTTGCTGTAGCTGGGGTGTAGGCCAGCAGCTACAATTCCAATTCGACCCCTAGCCTGGGAACTTCCATATGCCACAGGTAAGGCCCTAAAAAGAAAAAAAAGATAAAAATAGGCAAACACTTGAATATACAGTTCTCCAAAGAAAATATACAAATGGCCAACAAACATATAAAAAGATGTTCAACATCACTAATCTTTAGAGAAATGCAAATCAAAACCACAATGAGATATTATCTCACACAAAAGAACAGACAAGTACTGATGCATATAAAGAGAAATTAGAATCATGGTGCACCACAGGGATGTAAAATGGTTTGGCTGCTATGGAAAAAGAGTAGAGAGGTTTCTCAAAAAATTAAAAAATAGGAGTTCCTGTTGTGGCTCAGCGGTTAAAGGACCTGACTAGTATCCTTGAGGACAATGGGTCCGATTCCTGACCTCATTCAGTGGGTTAAGGATCCAGCGATGCCATGAGCTGTGGTATAGGTTTCAAATGCGGCTCGGATCCTGTGTTGCTGTGGCTGTGGTGTAAGCCAGCGGCTACAGCTCTAATTTGACTCCTAGCCTGGGAACCTCCATATGCCATGGGTATGGCCCTAAAATGACAAAACAAACAAACAAACAAACAAACAAACAAAAAGAATTATGAGATGATCCATCCATCAAAATCCCCCTTCTGGGTATATATCCAAAAGAATTCAAAGCAGGATCTTGAAGAGATATATGCATCCCATTTGTTTGCTGCAGCATTATTCACAATAGCCAAGAGGTAGAAATAACCCAAATGTCCTTCAACAGAATGGAATAAAGAAAATGTGGTATATATATTCAACAGAATATTATGCAGCCTGTAAAAATAAAGGAGATCCTTCATGTGCTAGAATATGGATGAACATTGAGGATATTACGCTAAGTGAAATAAACCAGTCACAAAATGACAAATACTGCATGATTTCCCTCATATGAAATATCTAAAGTAGAAAAAAAAATCACAGAAATAAAAAGTAGAAAGATGGTTGCCAAGGTCTAGGAGAAGGAGAAAAGAGGAATGAATGTTTAATGGGCACAGTTTCAGTTTTGCAAGATGAAGAACTTCTAGAGGAGTTCCCTGGTGGCCTAGAAGTTAAGGGTTTGGTGTTGTCATTGATGTGGCTTGAGTTTGACCCCTGGCCTGGGGGAAAAAGTGCCTGTAGGCATAGCCAAAAAAAGTGCCTGCAGCATGTGGAAATCCACTGCACAATAATGTGAATATACCTAACACTACTGAAATGTGTACAGATAAATAGTTAAGATGGTTAACTTAATGTTACATCTTTACAACCACAACTAAAAATAAAGAAAAAACATGCATTTGGGGCTTTTACTGCCCTCCAAAGCAAAACGCAAAGCAGTGCCCTTTATTCTTTATACCTTAACACTATTAGCAACCTTTTCTTATTAAAGAAGTATGGGAGTTCCCTATTGGCCTAGTGGGTTGGAGACTCAGGTGTTGTCACTGCTATGGCTCAGGTTTGATCCCTGGCCTGGGAATTTCTGCATGCTGCAGGCTAGGCCAAAAAAAAAAAAAAATTAATAAAGAAGAGTGAACTATGGAAAATCACATTTCCCACTGCCACTCAATGACCCTATCTCTACTGACCCTAGAATCATCACCCTAAATAATTTTTAAATACATGTTAGAAATAAACTAGAATTGATTAAGTGTGAAAAAGGAAATGAAGAGGGGAAATTCTATGAAAAAGAAAACATACTTAAACATAGCCTCTACAGACTATGAAACTCAAGAAGCAAAAATCAACATACATTACACATCATGTTCCCAATTTAATATATACTAATAAAGAGATTATGTCTAGGAAGAAGGCACTGAGCAAATTCTGATGTAAAATACATATATTAAAAGTAGCAGATGCAAAAAGAGGGTAACCAAACAATGTAAGTGAGAAGGTGGGGAAGCCCTCTAAACCCTGAACAAATACGTAAAAATAAACAGAGCTTCGGTGAGCCTCACCAGCAAGTTAGTCTCATCAATACGATAACACGAGTAATTCAGGTTGGAATATATTCACTTTAACCAGAAATAACCTCCCAGATGGAGAGAACAGACATGGACTAAAAGAAAGTGAACCTCTTTATAGACAGGGAACCTGGAAGCTAGAACCCTTCAGGATAGGATAGCAACTAGCAACCTGGAACACTTAAGCAAAGTAGTACAAAATAAGACCTATTACTTCTCTTTGACAATCAGATGTCTAACGTATACACTCCAATAGAAAGCTCATAGTAATTCAGGGTCTAACTATTTGGCACATGGATACCTACCTGATGGTGGTGAGAAGAGGAATCTTTGAAGATATACAGCTGCTGTCAAAGATTCTGTAAAATAAAGAGCAAGATTAAAGAAGCACACTTTTTTATTGTTTTTTGAAAAATTTCTGAAATATTATCAGTGTATTTAACAAGTTTTTCATTGGTTCCTGATATGAAATAATATTTTAAAATATATAGGCTCAGGCTCTAACAAATCTCAGCTAATATATTTAATAAAAGTTACAAGGAATATTATAAAATTCAGTGCTTATACCTTAGTGTGGGAATGATTTAAACACTATTACTCCAAACTTAAATACACATTCTAAAGTGATAATCTGGACTCTAAAACTAAATTCAGATTCACAGTAACACAGGTTGTACATAAGGGCTATAGTCTGAAAAATGCACAAATAACCTAAAAAGTGAATGCATATATAGAGAGCAATTTCCCTAAGAGACTGATCAGCTGAGGGCATGATAGTGTCACTTTAGGTAATGGCAAGAATAACCCGGGCAGCAACCAAGGGGAGGAGTTCTTGTGGAGCAATGGGAGGAATCCAGAAGCTTCCTTTCTGCATGGTACTGCTCTGGCAGAAACTAACCCTATTATTACCACCTTCCCCTTCTCCTTGTGCCTAGCTATTCCTTTGCAATTTCTTGGTACTAGAGCTTATTAATTAATCAGATTACTAGAAAGCCAAATCATTAACAGCTAATGTAATAAGAGTTAACCCTGCAGTGCAAATGAACAAGAATGGGAAAAATAAGAAGCTCTTAAGACAAAATTTCATGGGTGGAAAGGGGACACTGAGGTGCCAACATCTGGTGACTAAATCTCTTAATGTACTACTTGGTAATGCTCACAGATATTACTAGAAATTAACTGGGCACCTATCATACATATAGACCGTGTTCCTTCCAATAAATGAGACTAAATAGAAATTAGGTGCCTTTCTAGAGCCTGGCCCACAGTATACATTCACAGACACTTGTTGAATGAACAATGAATGAGTTCCAAAATCACTTAAGGAAAAAGTCATGAACTGAGAAATGCTTGCAATGTTAAGCAAAGTCAGGGATTTTAGAAGAGAACAAAATCATTTCCTTTGTTATTGCGTTAACATTCTCCACATCTTTTTTACTTGGCATTATTTCTATTTTTGTTCAATTGGTTTACATTACATTTTAAAATCCATTTTTAGGAAGTAGCTACAGAAAGGTACCAAGGCTAAAACCATAAAATTTTACCCAGTAGTTTGTGTAGAAACCCAAATTTTGCTATCTTTACTGGCTACCCATGGCTCTGCAACTTCAACTCAGCACTTCACTTGCAAGGTAGATCCCACTATCCCCATTATAAGAGCTTCTCCTTAGGCTAAAATTATCTCACTTCCAACATATCACAAGACTTCTTTCATTGGAATTTCAGTGCTAAAAGGAAAGCCTGACATCAACTCCCTGGGGTAGCTACAGACCACCCTTACCAATCTCAAGGAAATTTACAGATCCCCAAATTGCTGAAAAGCCATTGAATACAAGGCATTGATCTTTGGGAGCCAAGATACAGCTACAAAACAACAATGCTAGTGATTTAATAAGGAGCAATAATAAACAAAGCTACTGGCTACCAAAGTAACAAACACTCTAAATTCTTTAACAACCTATTTTTGTCTTCCCAATTTACCTTAGCTTACAATCCGCACATGTGGTTACTACTCTGTTACCAGTAAGAGGTGAAAAATAGGCAGAAGCAATGCTTTTTGTGTGTTCAGTCAAAGAGATCAAAGGCTGGCTTCTACTGGGATTCAGGCGCCTTGCATCATAAATATGAATATCCCTGTAATGAATGGGAGGAATAATTCTCAGTGTTGCCACAGTACACAGAATGAACAATAGTGCTTAACATAAATTAGACACTCAAATCCTTACTACACTGAAGAACAATTAAGATCGAACATGTTAATCTTCTGTATTAATTTTTAAAACAATAGTATAGATTTTTTTTAATTTTATTTTATGACTGCACCCACAGCATATGAAAATTCTCAGGCCAGGGATTGAATCCAAGCCACAACTGTGACCTATGCTGTAGCTGCAGCAATGCCAGATCCTTTAACTCAGTGCACTGGGCTGGGGATCAAACCCACACCTCAGCAGTGACCCAAGCCACTGTAGCCAGATTCTTAACCCACTGTGCCACAGCAGGAACTCCAGACTTTTAAAAACTATAAATGTTCCAAAATTATAGCATATATATGTAACCATGTGGGTGTAGAGAGGTATGATTCTAGCTGGCTTTCTAATTTCTCCAAGAAAAGACTTAAAACAGACTAAGAAATTATAGGTCACATAAAACTTTTATTTCTTTTACAAATTTTCTTCTCAAAAGACTAGAAGTAAATAAATGAAGTCAAGGAAAACAAAAATGTATATTTGTTTCAATACTTTCATTATTTATTAAGTCCAAAAGAATCGCTCATAAAAAAAAAACACGCACTAAAACAAACAAACAAACAAACAAAAAACCTCCTCAGTCAGTGTAGAAAGGAAAATTATTTGGTCTGTGTCACCAAAAAAAAGTCAGTTTGACAACCAAGCTAAAACATTACTTCTAACATTAAAAATGTTAAATCCTTAAAAGGCCTAAATCATAAAATGTTACGAGGAACGTACCTTAATCCCGCAGTGATAAAATACTGTCTATGCACTGGGTGGACATGAACAGTTCTTATTTTGCTCAAAGAAGAATTGATAAGTTTCTCATAAGAAGTTCCAGGCGTCCGTCTATCCACTAGAGACATACTTCCATCCCAGTGACCTACTATTAAAGTAGAGGCATCTTCTGCCAAGAAGTCAAAAGAGGAAAAGCTACTTCCTTCACCTCTATACACCTAAGGATATAAATAACAATCAACTTTAACACTCTTCTTTTAGAGAAAGCCAATGCGTAAATTTTTTGTTAAAAGAGTAACAAAACCCAAATATCTTTCTTCATTCTCCCATCCATCCCCACATGAAGCATAGGGCAAAATGATCATCCCCTTTTACAGAGATGGAAACTAAGGCACTGATCAGCTGTGAGACTCACCTACAATCAATCAGAAGTCCCATCCACCCATGCAGGGGCTATATTCCAAATCTCTTAAATCCAATCAACCTCAATTACAGATCTACCCTGTGAAACTTAGCAGGAAATGGACTGAATCTGAAGTCTATCCAACTGAAATACCTTAACATACCAAGTTACTTTGCCATCTAAATCCAAGGTATATGGCTTGAATGCTCACCTACTCTTAGTGGAAGTATAAATAGAACATTTTTATAGCAATCAGGATACATCTACCAAAACACTTAATACTTATATATACCCTTAGATCCAATAATTTCACGAAGATATATATAAGAATGCTTACTGCAAGACTGATTATAACAGCAATAAAAAGCAACCTAAATGTCCACCAAAAAAGACCTGGTTAAATCATGATGGTACATCTTTGTTTTGTTTTGTGTTCTTTTCTTTTTAGGGCTTCACCTGCAGCATATGGAAGTTCCCAGGCTAGGGGTCAAATAGGAGCTACAGCTGCCAGTCTACACCACAGCCACATTCTGCAAACTACACCACAGCTCACAGCAACACCAGATCCCCAACCCACTGAGCAAGGCCGGGAATCAAACCCTCATCCTCACGGATATTAGTTGGATTCATTTCTGTTGCGCCACAACAGGAACTCCAGCACATCTTTACTTTACTTTGAAATACCATGAAATGCTAAAAAGAGTAAGGCAGATTTGTACTACTAACTGCCCAAGATATACTAATAAATGAAAAAAGTAAGTTGCAAATAAAGTATGTATATAGTGTGAACCCATTAATACAAAGAAAAAAATCTGTGTCTATATATTTTTAAATATGTGTGTACTTTCTGGAAGCACACTGAGAAATAAAGGTTACTTCTGGAGAGTAGGAATGGAGAAAGGGCAGATTTACTTTGAACACCTTATTTATTGTAAATATTTCATCATGAGCATGTATTGTTATAATTTTTAATCAAAATCCACAATATTATCACTTTGCACTCAGTGCCCACACATATAAGTAATAAAAAATTAAAAACTGAGTGTATATATATGTATGACTGGGTCACTTTTCTGCCCAAGGAAATTGGTACAACATTGTAAATCAACTATAATAAAAAAAATTTTTTTTAAATAAATGTTGGAGAGCATGTCAGTAGTCAAGAAAGAATGACCACAATTGTTATCACTGAATCATGAATTTCTGATTTTTAGTTTTATAACAAGTATTATTATTATCTGAGATTAACGAATTAATATAATAAAGGCATTCCAACCCCCACATACCAAAGAAAGCCCAAAGTACACAAACGAAATATTAGATATCCAATCACTATATTAAAATGGTGGCATTCCCACTGTGGCTCAGTGGGTTAAGAACCCAATTAGTGTCCATGAAGACTCAAATTTGATCCCTGGCCTCTCTCAGTGGGTTAAGAATCCAACATTGCAAGCTTCGGTGTAGGTCACAGATGCGGCCTGGATCTCACATGGCTGTGGCTGTGGCGTAGGCCAGCAGCTATAGCTCCCTTTCAACCCCTAGCTCAGAAAATTCCATATGCAACAGATGTGGCCCTGAAAAAGTAAAATAAAATAAAATGGTTAAGTACAGGGGCTCTGGAGTCAGACAGACCCAAGTGAAAATTCTAGTTCTGCCATTTACGTCTTTGAGCAAGATAATAAACCTCTTTACCTCAGTTTTTTCAAAGAGAGAGAAAGAAAGGTGAGAGAAAGGGAGGAAGAGAAAAAGGAGAGAGAAAGAAAGAGAAAGGAAGGAAGAGAGGAAGAAAGGAAGGGAGGTAGGGAGGGAGGAAGGAAGAGAGAAAGAAAGGGAAAGGAAGGAAGGAAGAAGGCAATGAGAAAGGCAAAGATGAGAAAGGAAGGAAGGAAGAGAAAGAGAGAAAGAAAGCAAGAAAGATGGACCAAGGGAGAGGGAAAGAAAGAAAGCTCAAAAACTATTAGCTCTCAAACAGAGAGAAAAAGACTCCTCAATTGTAAGAAAGATCATTTTAGGAATTCAGTGAAGATCAAAACAAAAGGAGCTACGTATTATATTCTAACTATTAAAACAATTATTTTAAAACTCTTTTATAAGTAATTATGAATCATCTGCACATAGACTAGTAGAATAACTACAAAGACATCAGAACATGTTAATTTTGAGTAATGGCTTATGCAAAAAATTAAGGCATAAAATTAGTCATCAATTATTATTTAGGCTAAGTCATAATCAGTGATGATACCTTGTTTTCTTCATTGTCTACCACATATAAACTGCCCTTACACTAGAACCTCTAAAAACTTTAAAGTCCTTTTAGAAATAAGATAAAGGACATGTACATCATCTTAAATTTCACAAAGATTAAAATTCATATTAAAAAAAAAAAGAGTGTGAGAAGTTCCTGTGGTGGCACTGTGGTAACAAACCTGACCAGTATCAATGAGGACACAGGTTCAATCCCTGGCCTTGCCCAGTGTTTAAGGATCCTGCGCTGCCATGTGCAGTGGTGTAGGTCACAGACGCAGCTCAGATCTGGCATTGCTGTAGCTGTGGCATAGGCCAGCAGCTACAGTTCCATTTTAGCCTCTAGCCTGGAAACTTCCACATGCCATGGGTGCGGCCCTAAAAAGATAAAAAAATAAAAACTTTAAAAGTCCCATTTGAAATAAGATAAAGGATGAAAATCTACATCTACATCATCCTAAATTTCACAAAAAATAAAATCCACATTAAAAAAAGAGTTTGGAGTTCCCATAGTGGCTCAGTAGAAACAAATCTGACTAGTATCCATGAGGTCACAAGTTCGAGCGTGGCCTTACTCAGTGGGCTAAGGATCTGGCATTGCTATGAGCTGCGGTGTAGGTTGCAGATGCGCCTAGGATCTGGTGTTGCTTTGGCTGTGGCAAAGGCCAGCAGCTATAGCTCCAATTCAACCCCTAGCTTGGGAACTTCCACATGCCACAGGTGTGGCCCTAAAAAGACAAAAATAAATAAAATAAATAAATAAATAAATTTTTAAAAAATTAAAAAAGAGTTTGAGGAGTTCCTGCTGTAGTTCAGTGGGTTAAGAATCCAGCATTGCCACAGTCGTGGCATAGGTCACAGCTGCAGCTCCGATTCAATGCCTAGCCTGGGAACTTCCACATGCTAAATAACTTGCCAATGTCACATAAATAATAACAGATGGGATTCGAACTTAGTGTAGTTCTAAAGTCCCTATTCTAAATAATCTTACCCAGTCTGACAGTATGATCATCATTCATGTGGAACTTCAAAAAGGATCCAGAATATCACCTGAGGTCAATATGTAAACACATTAACATTTACCTCGTCAAAAATAGCCCTGGAAAAATCTCCACAGCGTACTGTGCCATCATAGCTCAGTGATAGTATGTGAGCCGGATTGGCAGGTGAGAAGTAAAGACAGCTAACTGGTTGACTATGGGGCTGAAAAACATAAATTCCATCTTCTTTAGGTTGGTGAGTCTGGAAAAGAGTTGGGGGTGAGGAGAGAGATCAAAACTGGTGAAAAGTAGTAATTTTCTATGTCATTAAGCTGTGTGTGTCTATATTACAGCAGTCTTTTCTTAATCTATAATTGTATCCTTCCATTTAGAAAGTCAAAACTCAAACTTTATACTCCCACTGAGTTATTTTTTCCTAGTTTTCAATACAACAGAATTAAGTCACATTTATTTTAATAGTTTGCAGGTTTTTGCAACTAGCAATCTAATTTTTTCATAATACGGAGGGAGAAAACTATTGCTTATTATGACTTCAGTTCATGAAATCCTCAGGAAGTGCAGAATTTACTTTTTATTTCACACACAGTATAATTCCTTACTACCAAAACTTGTATCAATGCCACTCCCACTTTGCTTCCTATGAATGTTTCCATACAGTATTTTTTTTTTTTTTTTTTTTTTTGGCCACCCAGCAGCATATGGAGTTGCCAGGCCAGGGATCATATCCGAACCACAGTTGTGACCTGTACCTGATGTTTTAACCTGCTGTGCTAGTCCGGGATCGAATCTGCATCCCAGTGCTCCAGAGACACAGCCAATCCCATTGAGCCACAGCAGGGACTCCAGCACAATTTTTTTTTTTTTTTTTTTTGTCTTTTTAAGGCTTCGCCCTTGGCATATGGAGGTTCCCAGGCTAGGGGTTGAATTGGAGCTACTGCTGCTGGTCTATACCATAGCCACAGGAACACCAGATCCAAGCCACGTCTATGACCTACACCACAGCTTACGGCAATAGCAGGTCATTAACCCACTGAGCAAGGACAGGGATCCAACCTGCGTCCTCATGGATATTAGTCAGATTTGTTTCCGCTAAGCCATGACAGGAACTCCTTCAGCACTATTTTAATAAGCTGTTTGGAATCCTATAAAATTGGATTGTGATGGTCATTGTACAACTATAAATATAATAAATTCATTGAGTAATTAAAAATAAATAAATACGAAAAAAAAGCTGTTTGGTCCTGGAACAAATTGATAGTTTTAAAATATTTTATCCCCTAAACAGCCCATGAAAAATGCATGTATTTGAATTTCTGTAATAATATTACTACCTCTAAGGATTATCCTTTCCACAACTGGATTACCAATTCCTAAATCATCACTTTTCGGATTTGTATAAGTTATATTCCTATACCATGTGTCATATTATGAATCAGAACAGCTATCATCTCCAAATTTGGCTTAGTCTGTTCAGAAATAATCAAACATTTTTGTTTTCTTCTTTTTTATTTGTTCTTAAGGAGACAATTTTTTGAAGGAAAGAAAAATGAAAAAGAAGGAAAAAAATTACAATCATACAAACTGCTCCTCCTACCCAGAGCTAGCCACTGTTAACATTTTGGCATATTTGTCTGTGGCATATATTTTTTTAGAAAAACAAAATTCTCCATTGTTACAAAGAACTCAGGGAGTTCCTGTCATGGGTCAGTGGTTAACGAATCCGACTAAGAACCATGAGGTTGCAGGTTCGATCCCTGGCTCGCTCAGCAGGTTAAGGATCTGGCATTGCCATGAGCTGTGGTGTAGGTCACAGACATGGCTCGGATCCCACGTTGCTGTGGCTGTGGCATAGGCCAGCAGCTGTAGCTCCAATTAGACCCCTAGCCTGGGAACCTCCATAAGCTGCAGGTATGGCCCTAAAAAGACAGAAAAGACAAAATAAATAAATAAATAAGCAGTTGTAATCATTAGGCTTTATTTAGCAATATACGCCTCAACCTTAGACAGTTTCTATTGATTGAGAACATTTCACTCCTACCTTTCTCCATTTCTAGATTGTGTTACATTATATTTCTTTTGTCCAGGTTGACTGACAACATTCACATCCAGTGCTTTTTTTGGGGAAGTGGGGTGGAGAGGCTTGCTGTGGGATCTCAGTTCCCACAGCAGGGACTGAATCTGAGCCACAGCAGTGAAAGTCTTAACCACTGGACCACTGGGGAACTCCCTCACATCCAGTTCTATAACCATAATTCATATGATTGTTCAATATCAGTTCTGCATTTAAATGGATTTGATACTCAACACTTTTTCTGTCAAGTGTCTCCATTCCTGAATTCTTAATTTTGATTTACTCTTAACTGGCTGAGATTTATCAAGTAGTTTTTTCCAGATGAATCTTAGGTCTTAAATTTCTTGAGTTTTTTTCACATGTGAAAATACCTAGCTGCTGCCTTTACATCAGAATAATATCTTGAACTGGGTATATATTCCAGGCTACATTTCCTTCTCTCTGAACTTTGTAGACATTACATGAGATGTTGCTGTAGGAAACTGAGGCAGGAGTTCCCATCATGGTTCAGCGGTAACAAATCTGACTAGTATCCATGAGAACGCGGCTTTGATCCCTGACCTTACTCGGTGGGTTAAGGGTACGGCAGTAGAGTGAGCTGTGGTGTAGATTGCAGATTCGGCTCAGATCCTGAGTTGCTGTGGCTGTGGCGTAGGCTGGCAGCTGCAGCTGCAGCTGCAGCTTGAATTCAACCCCTAGCCTGGGAACTTCCATATGCCTCAGGTGAACCCCTAAAAAGACAAAATAAAAAAATAGAAAAGTGAGGCAAACCTGGATTTTTCCCTTGAATATGATCTGTTTGTGCTGCCTGAAGAATTCTTTATCCTTTAAGTTCCAAATTTTCCTAGAACCGTCAACCTGCCAATTCAATTCTGTCTTTTCAGAAAAATTATCTTTGAATACATTTTCTGTTCCATTTGTTGGGTCATCTTTGACAGTCTTTCCTTTTCTGTTGGCTTATCTCTTTAAGCTTTTTTTCATCTGTGCTTGAGATTACCTCAAATCTTTCATGTCTATAATTTCATTTTCAGCAATGTCTACTCTGTTCCTTGCTTTTGTCTAATCTATTAGTTTCATTGATTTTCAATTTTTTTCCTTAGTTCTGCAATCTTTTTTCATTTCATTCTATTGTATTATTACCTTATTTTTAAAATTTTTTTTTATTTTTTATTTTTTGTCCTTTTGCCATTTCTAGGGCCGCTCCCGAGGCATATGGAGGTTCCCAGGCTAAGGGTCAAATCGGAACTGTAGCTGCCGGCCTACGCCACAGCCACAGCAACGTGCGATCCAAGCTGCATCTGCAACCTACACCACAGCTCATAGCAACACCAGATCCTTAACCCACTGAGCAAGGCCAGGGATCGAACCCACAACCTCATGGTTCCTAGTCAAATTCGTTAACCACTGAGCCACGACGAGAACTCCCCATTATTACCTTATTTTTGAGTCTTATTTTACAAATCAATGTGGTTATTAACTTGCTCTATGGCGGCACTATCCAAAAGAACTTTTTTATAAACATGTGTTAATTACAACATTACATAAAAGAAGAATAAAAGCCTGTTGTGGCTCATCAGTAACAAACCCGATTAGTATCTGTGAAGATATGATTTGATCCCTGGCCTCGCTCAGTGGGTTAAGGATCCTGTGTTGCCATATCTGTGGTGTAGGTCACAGACACGGCTCAGATCCCATGCTACTGTGGTGGAGGCCAGCAGCTACAGCTCTGATTCAACTCCTAGCCTGGGAACTTCCATATGCTGCAGGTGAGGCCCTAAAAAGGCAAAACAAAACAAAAGGCCCCCTACAGGCTACCTAAGCAAAAGAACTTTCTGAGAAGACAAAATTTACATTATGCACTTTCCAATATGGTATCCACTAGTCACATACGGCTATTAAGCACTTGAAGTGTGCCTCGTTAACTGAAGAACCAAATTTTCTATTTTCATTAATTTTGAAATACCCACACACCTAAGGTCAATTAACCTTCAGCAAAGGAAGCAAGAACATAGAATGGGGAATAGAGAGCCTCTTCAGCAAGAAGTGCTGGGACAGTTGGACAGCCTCGTGTAAATCAATGACGTTATTAGAACACACTCTCTCACCATGCACAAAAACTCAAAATAGCTTAAAGACTTAACCATAAAACATGACACCATAAAACTCCTAAAAGAAATCACAGGCAAAATACTCTCCAACATAAATTGTACCAACATTTCTTTAGGTCAGTTTCCCAAGGCAGTAGAAATAAAAACAAAAAATAAACAGATGGAACCTAACCAAACTTACAAGATTTTTTTTATTCTTGGCCACACCCACGGCATGCAGAAATTCCTAAGCCAGGGCTCAAATCCGAGCCACAGTAGTGACAATGCCAAATCTTTGAACTCTAGGCCACCAGAGAAATCCTAAGCTTACAAGCTTTTGTATAGCAAGGGAAACCATAAATGAAACAAAAAGACAACCTACAGAATGGGAGAAAATATTTGCAAATGATGTGACTGTAAAGGGCTTAACTTTTAAAATATGCAATGGCGGGGAGTTCCCGTCGTGGCGAAGTGGTTAACAAATCCGACTAGGAACCATGAGGTCGCGGGTTCGGTCCCTGCCCTTGCTCAGTGGGTTAACGATCCGATCCGGCGTTGCCATGAGCTGTGGTGTAGGTTGCAGACGCGGCTCGGATCCCGCGTTGCTGTGGCTCTGGCGTAGGCTGGTGGCTACAGCTCCGATTCAACCCCTAGCCTGGGAACCTCCATATGCTGCGGAAGCGGCCCAAGAGATAGCAACAACAACAACAAAAGACAAAAAGACAAAAAAAAAAAAAAAAAAAAAAAAAAAAAGCAATGGCTCATACAACTCAAAAACATAAAAACAAATGACGCAATTGAAAAATGGGCAGAAGACCTAAACAGAAATTTCTCCAAAGAAAACATACAGATGGTCAATAGGCACATGAAAAAAATGCTGAACATCACTAATTATTTGAGAAATGCAAATCAAAACTACAATGAAGTGTCACCTCACAACAGTCTGAATGACCATCATTAATAAGTCTACCAGGAGTTCCTGTCATGGCTCTGCACATTACGAATCAGACCAGTATCCGTGAGGATGCACGTTTGATTAGGGGAAGAATGGAGTGGGAGGTTGGGGTTAGCAGATGTAAGCTATTATACATGAAGGGAATAATCAACAAGATTCTACTGGGAGTTCTGGTCATGGCTCAGCAGAAACAAATTTGACTAGGATCCATGAGGACTCAGGTTCGATCCCTGATCTTGCTCAGTAGGTTAAGGATCCAGCATTGCCGTGAGCTATGGTGTAGATCGCAGACGAGGCTCAGATCTGACGTTGCTGTGGCTGTGGTGTAGGCTAGCAGCTACAGCTCCAATTTGACCCCTGCCTGGGAACCTCCATATGCTGTGGGGGTAGCCCTAGAAAGCAAAAAGAAAAAAAAAATTCTACTGTATAGCACAGAGAACTATATTCAATGTGCTATGATAAACCATAATGGAAATGATTATTTTTTAAAAGACTGTGCATATATATAGATAATTGAATCATTTTGCCATAAAGCAGAAATTAACACAACACTGTAAATCAACTATGCTTCAATAAAAAATTAAATAAAATTTAAAAATAAAAATAAATACAGGTATCTCCTGCTTTTCGAAAGTTCACTTTACGCCACTTCAGTTTTACAAAACTCCCACATCAGTACCTGCTTTCACTAACTAAGGGAAATCCAAAGAGGATTTTTGTTTTTATAAGAAAAGGTGAAAAATGAAAATAGCGTTCAGCATTTGTTTTACAGGACGTTGTTATAGAGGCAGCACATCCCAAGCAGCTGAGTGGCACCACCAAGCTCCTTCTCAGGGAACTATACTCAGCATCTCAGCATGAAGCCACTATAGCTGTGAACTGTGCCTGTGAACATCTGTACTTTATCTTGATTTATTTTATTCATCCACTAGCAAGATACCTTAAGGTAACTGCTTCTTGCTTTACGCCATTTCAGTTTACAATAGGTTTCGTAGGAACACTCTACTTTTGGACAGGGAGGGAAACCTGTAGTCTCATATGACCCAGTAGCTATTGTGCTGAACAGTACGGTACTGGAGCAACTGAGATGAAGTTCTTTACGTTTCTTATGTTTTTCTTCTAGGTCTGTTATTGATGCTAAGTTCTTTTGTTGTTTTTGCAGTAATGTTGGTCTGATTGCCATGTCATTTTTTTTTTCATTTTTATCATGCTTGAATTACTTGGCTCATGCTAGTTGCTCTGACATAATACTATCTTAACTCTTTCTCCCACTATCTGATACAAGTTCATTTTTTCCTCAGAAAAGGACAGGATTTTCTGTAGATAGGAGGAAAGATTGGGGCAGAAGGGAGGTGGACAATTATTTCAGCTGAAACAGTGTGCTATATTTGTTGGAATTCCTAGACTCTGAGATTTCATTCATTATTTTATACCAGGATTCATACTACCTACTTGGTAGAGTTGGGAGAAGAGGCTTATCCCACTCCCCAAAACCAAGAAAATTTTCTTTGCAGAGAATTAGTCCTACTCTACACTTTCCACAATTCCCCTGTTTTCAGCTACCTTCCACCAGCATCCATTTCCCTATTCCTCACACAAAAAAGGAAAAATCTAAAATATCCATTCAATGGGATGAGTGCCCTTAAAAAGTCACTCACTTCAGAATACAACTTGCTTACCCTCTGATCTCTGCCACATGAGGATATAATAAGAAGTGGGGGATAGGAGTTCCTGTTGTGGCTCAGTGGTAACAAATCTGACTAGTATCCATGAGGTCATGGGTTTGATCCCTTGCTCAGTGGGTTAAGGATCTGGCATTGCCATGAGCTGTGGTGCAGGTCGAACACATAGCTCGGATCCTGCATTGCTGTGGCCGTGGAGTAGGCTAGCCCCTGTAGCTTTGATCCAACCCCTAGCCTGGGAACTTGCATATTCCATGGGTGCGGCCCTTTAAAAAAAAAAGAGTCATGGACAGTCTGCAGCCCAGAAAAGAGTTCTCACCAGGACCCAACCACACTGGCAAACTGATCTTGGACTTCCAGCCTCCAGAATCATGAGAAATAAATTTCTCCTGTCTATAAGGCACCCAGTCTGCCGTATTCTATTACAGCGACCCAAACCAATTAAGCACCTCGAAAGGACTTGCTCTGGGATCCAAAGCTTTCAATGCCTCACCATCTCCAGTGACTAAAAGAAATTGCCCTGCTTATTGTTTAAAAAAAAAAAAAAAAAACTGTATAAAAGAATAGAACATCATGGAGTTCCCGTGGTGGCTCAGTGGTTAACGAATCCGATTAGGAACCATGAGGTTGCAGGTTCGATCCCTGGCCTTGCTAAGTGGGTTAAGATCTGGCATTGCCATAAGCTGTGGTGTCGGTTGCAGACTCGGCTCGGATCCTGTGTTTCTGTGGCTCTGGCATAGGCTGGCGGCTATAGCCCTGATTAGACCCCTAGCCTGGGAACCTCCATATGCTGCGGGAGTGGCCCTAGAAAAGGCAAAAAGACACACACACACACACACAAAAGAATTAAACATCAAACTGATAACACTGGTTACCTAATGGTAGCAGGATTATAAATAGTTTTGGTTTTTCAAATTCTATACTAGAAAAATGTAAGTTTTTTAGTGGTGCTTTTTAGAGATAATGTAAATATCCCATTTAACATTAAGATATATGATTATATTCCTAAAATAAATCTCATTTTAATGAATTTTTAAATAAATAAATAAATAAAATATCCATTCAATGAGACTCTCTCTGTTTTTGAGAATACATGTGAAAATTCTCAGAGTCAATTCACCACTATTAATTTTATTTTATATGTTTATTTGTTTGTTTTGCTTTTTAAGGACAGCAACCACGGCAGATGAAAGTTTCCAGGCTAGGGGTTGAATAGGAGCTACAGCTGCTGGCCCATGCCACAGCCACAGCAACATGGGACCTGAGCCTCATCTGCAACCTACACCATAGCTCAGAGCAATGCTGGATCCCTGACCTACTGAGTGAGGCTAGAGATCAAACCCGAATCTTCATGGAATACTAGTTAGATTCATTTCAGCTGCACCACAACAGGAACTCCACCACTATGGATTTTAGAGGTGAGACAGGGTAGAAGCTAAACTATGATGCACCTCCCAGCTCAGCTAAAGAACTTGTTTCTGTATTTGGTGTCCAGTTTTTGAAGTACACCGCATTAGCTTATACTTCTTCCTTATTATTGTGACTTTCTTCCCCTGATTTGATTATCTTCTGCTCATTCTATGGTAAAATTCCAAGTTTTCATTTCAATCTGAATACACCTTATTAAAAGGCTTCTAACCACTTTAATGGGTCCAGGATTAGTTTGTTTTGAGCCTAAAAATGACCATCTGTGCACACTGGATGGAATATGAAAACTGGAAGTACAAACACCAGTTAAGAATACTGTGGTAATCCCAAAAAAAGAAGATGGAGTTCTCACCCAACATGATGACAGTTAGAATGGAAAAAAGGGCAGGTGTTCCTACTGTGGTGCAACAGATTAATGATCCAGCATCGTCTCTGAAGCAGCACAGGTTCGATCCCCAGCCTAGCACAGTGGGTTAAGGATCTCACATTGCCACAGCTATAACACTGCAGCTAGGATTCGATCCCTGGCCCAGTAACTTCCATATTCCATGGGTTCAAGCAAAAAAAGAAAAAAAGAAAAGAGGGGGTAAAACCATTAAAGGGCTTTACTAGACATAAGGAATGAAGAGACCCAGCTTAAAACTTGCAAGGCTTCCTGTTGCCTTTAGGATAAAAACCAAAATTTTCTTTTTTCTTTTGCTTTTTTAGGGCTGCACTTGCAGCATATGGGAGTTCCCAGGCTAGGGGTCAAAAGAGAGCTGCAGCTACTGGCCTATGCCACAGCCATAGCAATGTCATATCCAAGTCACATCTGCAACCTGCATCACAGTTTGAGGCAACACTGAGTGAGGCCAGGGATCTAATCTGGATCCTTGTGGATATGAGTCATGTTCGTAAACCACTGAACCACAACAGGTTCCCCCCAAAAGCTAAATTCTTAACAAAACTTATAAACATCTGGCCTCTGCCCACATTTATAACCTCCTTGTATTCTATTCATCCCCTTTGTTCATGCCTTTGCTGTCTATGCTCCAGCGACACAGGTATTCTTTCATGTCCTTGAATATATCAAGCAGGCACCCTCCTGTCTAAAATCCCTGACATGCTATTCCCCTTGCCTGAAACACTTTCTCCTTTCTTTGCTTAGTTTACTCCTGCTCAGCTTTCATCTCAACTCAATTTTCACTTAATCAGGGAGAAGCCTTCCCTGATCCTCCAAATTAGACCAGTATAATACTGCTTTTCCTTCATTCCATTAATCACTGTATATGATTTACTCCATTTATCAAACATGTATTTATTTCATTCATGCTGCTTTTGCCACTAAATTCTAAACTCCATGAGGACAAAGACAGTCTTTACTCAAAATACAGCTGGGGAATCATTAAAATAGTACTTAGCAAAAAATACTTAATAAATGTGGAATGAATGAATGGGTAGATGGATTACTGAATAAATGATAAAGAAACTTTTGATCCCAGGTGAGACTAGGAATCTGACATAAAGTTAAATGAAAACTGAGGGAGTGCCAAGGCAATTCAATAGGTAAAGAACAGTCTTTTCAACGAATACTGTTGGGAAAACAACATACGCACAAACAAAAAGATGAACTTTGGTCCTTAAATAACACCATATACAAAAAAATAACTCAAGGTGGATCTGTGAAAGCTGAAACTATAAAATTTTTAGAAAAAAACATAGGTAAAAAATCTTCCATACTTCGGGCTACATAAAAGATTTCTTAGGAGTTCCTGTCGTGGCTCAGTGGTTAACGAATCCGACTAGGAACCATGAGGTTGCGGGTTCGATCGCTGGCCTTGCTTGGTGGGTTAAAGATCCGGCGTTGCCGTGAGCTGTAGTGTAGGTTGCAGACGCGGCTCGGATCCCAAGTTGCTGTGGCTCTGGCTTAGGCCACTGGCTACAGCTCCGATTGGACCCCTAGCCTGAGAACCTCCATATGCTGCGGGAGCAGCCCTAGACAAAGGCAAGAACACACACAAAAAAAAAGATTTTTTTAGATACAACACCAAAAACAAAATCCATTAAAAATCTGATAAATCAGACCTCATCAAAATTCTTAACTTTTGCACTTGAAAAGACAGCATTAAGAGAATGAACAAAGGAGCTCCCGCTGTGGTTCAACAAGATTGGTGGCATCTTGGGAGCCCAGGGATGCAAGTTCAATTGCCAGCCCGGGAAAGTGGGTTAAAGGATTGGGCACAGTGTGTTAAAGGAAATTCTCTAGGTAGAAAAGGCCACAACTAGAAACAAAAATATTACAAATGACAAGGCTCACCAGTAAAGGCATACATATGGTAAAGGTAGGAAATCATCCACACACAAATATGCTACCAAAATCAGAAATCATGAGGAGGGTACAAACGCAGGACACTGGAGATGCACTTGCAATTAGAGAACAACAACTTAAAACAATCTTGTATGTGTATATGTGTGTGTGTATATATATACATATAGACTCCTATATCAAAAAGTCATGGTAACTGCAAACCAAAAATCAAAATAGATACACATACAAATAAGAAAAAGCAATCTAAACACAACACTAAAGAGAGTCATCAAACCAGAAGAGAAGAGAACAAAAAAAGAAGGGGAAGAAAAAAAGACCAACAAAAACAAATCCAAAACAATAAAATGGCAATAAAAACATACATATCTGGGATTTCCCACTGTAGCGCAGCAGAAACAAACCAACTAGTATCCATGAGGATGCTGGTTTGATCCCTGGCCTCAATCAGCGGGTAGGGAATCTGGCACTGCCATGAGCTGTGGTGTAGGTCACAGATACAGCTTGGATCTGGCATTGCTGTGGCTGTAGTGGTGCAGGCTGGCAGCTGTAGCTCTGATCTGATTCCTCGCCTGGGAACATCCATATGCCACAGTGCAGTCCTAAAAAACAAACAAACAAAAAAAACACCCATGCACATCAATAATTACCTTAAATGTAAATGGACTAAATGCCCCAAATAAAAGACACAGACTGGCTGAATGGATACAAAAACAAGACTCATATATTAGCTGCCTTCAAGAGCCCCACTTCAGTTCTAGGGACACATACAAAATGTAAATGAGAGAGTGGAAGAAAATATTCCATGCAGATGGAAATCCAAAGAAAGCTGCAGTAGCAATACTCATATCAGATAAAATAGACCTTAAAATAAAGAATATTATAAGAGCCATAGAAGGACATTACATAATGATCAAAAAATCAATCCAAGAAGATATAACAATTATAAACATGTATGCACACAACATAAGATCACCTTAATATATAAGGCAACTGCTAACAACCTTAAAAGGAGAAATTGACAATAACACAATAATAGTGGGGGACTTTAACACCCCACTTGTAGCAAAGGACAGATCATCCAGAGACAGAAAATCAACAAGGAAACACAGGCCTTAAATGAAGCATTAGACCAGATGAACTTAATAGATATTATTTATAGAACAGTCTATCCAAAAGGAGCAAAATATGCATTCTTCTCAAGTATGCACAGAACATTCTCTAGGATAGATCACATTCTGGGCCACAAATCAAGCCTTGGTAAATTTAAGAAATCTGAAATCATTTTGAGCATCCAATAAAATGAACAGCCTAGAAGAAATGGAAATTCTCAGAAAAGCACGATCTTCCAAGATTAAACCAAGACAAAATAGAAAAGATGAATGGACCAATCACAGGTACTGAAATTGAAACTGTGATTTAAAAAACTTCCATCATGGCTCAGTGGTTAACGAATCCAACTAGGAACCATGAGGTTGTGGGTTCGATCTCTGGCCTCACTCAGTGGGTTAAGGATCTGGCATTGCTGTGAGCTGTGGTGTAGAGTGCAGAAGTGGCTGGGATCCTGCATTGCTATGGCGCTGGTGTAGGCCAGCGGCTACAGCTCTGATTAGACCCCTAGGCCTGGGAACCGCCATACGCCACAGTTGTGGCCCTAGAAGACAAAAAATTAAAAAAAATTTTTTTAATTAAAAAAATAAAATTACAACAAAAATTACAAAATTTTGTTTTTGTTTTCCAATAAACAAAAGCCCAGGATCAGATGGCTTCACAGGTAAATTCTATCAAGCATTTAGAGAAGAGCTAACACCTATACTTCTGAAACTATTCCCAAAAACTGCAAAGGAAGGAACACTCCCAAACTCATTCTATGACGCCACCATCACCCTGATACAAAAACCTGACAAAGACAAAAACATAAAACACAAAAGACAAAAAACAAAAAAAGAAAATTACAAGCCAATTTCACTGACGAACATAGATTCAAAAATCCTCAACAAAATACTAGCAAACCAAATGCAACAAAACATTAAAAGGATTGCACACCATGATGACATGGGATTTATCCCAGGGATGCAAGGATTCTTCAATATCCAAAAATCAATCAGTGTGATACACCACATTAACCAACTGAAGAATAAAAACCATACGATCCTCTCAATACATGAAGAAAAAGCTTTTGACAAAATTCAACACCCATTTCCGAGAAAAACCCTCCAGAAGGGGGCACATAGGGAATCTACCTCAGCAAAATAAAGGCCATAGATGACAAGCCCACAGCTAACATCATTCTCAATGGTGAAAAGCTGAAAGAATTCCCACTAAGGTCAGGAACAAGACAAGGCTATCCACTTTCACTGCTTGTATTCAACATAGTATTGGAAGTCTTAGCCACAGCAATCAGACAAACAAAAGAAACAAAAGGTATTCAAACTAGAAGAGAAGAGGTAAAATTGTCACTGTATGCAGATGACATGGTACTTTATATAGAAAACCCTAAGGATTCAACCCAAAAACTACTTAAACTGATCAACAAACTCAGCAAAGTAGCAGGATATAAGGCTAACATTCAGAAATCAGTCGCATTTCTATATCCTAACAATGAAATATTAGAAAAGGAATACAAAAATATAATATCTTTTAAAATTGCACCCCAAAAAATCAAATACCTGGGAATAAACCTGACCAAGGAGGTGAAAGATTTATATGCTGAGAACTATAAAACATTACTCAAGGAAATTAAAGAGGATACAAAGAAATGGATGCTCCTGGGTTAGAAAAATTAATATTATAAAAATGGCCATGCTACCCAAAGCAATCTACAGATTCAATGCAATCCCTATCAAATTACCCATGGCATTTTTCACAGAAATAGAACTAACAAGCCAATAATTTATACGGAACCACAAAAGACCCAGAATTTCCAAAGCGAACCCAAGGAAAAAAAAAAACCCAGCAGGAGGCATAATTCTCCCAGACTTGAGGCAATTACAGAGCCACAGTAATCGAGATAGTGTGGTACTGGTATCAAAACAGACCAACAGACCAATGTAACAGAATAGAGAACCCAGAAATAAACCCAGACACCTATGGTCAATTAACCTTCGACAAAGGAAGCAAGAACATACAATGGGAAAAACACAGTCTTTTTGGTAAGTGGTGCTGGGAAAACTGGAGAGCTGCATGTAAATCCATGAAACTGGAATGCACCCTCACACCATGCACAAAAATACACTTAAAGACTTAAATGTAAGATAAGACACCATCAAACTCCTAGAAGAGAACTTAGGCAAAACATTACATCAAACTTACAAAAGTTTTCTCAGGTCAGTCTTCCAAAGCAAAAATAAACCAATGGGAACTAATCAATCAAAAATAAATCAAAGGAAACCATTAAAAAAACAAAAAGACAATTCACAGAATGGGAAAAAATAGTTTCAAACGATGCAACTGACAAGGGCTTAATCTCTAAAATATACAAACAACTTACATAACTCAACAGCAAAAAAAGGCAACAACCCAATGGAAAAATGGACAAAAGACCTGAATAGACATTTCTCCAAAGAAGATATACAGACAGCCAATAAGCACATAAAAAAATGCTCCACATCCCTGACTATTAGAGAAATGCAAATCAAAACTACCATGAGATACCACCTCACACCAGTTAGAATGGCCATGATTAGTAAGCCCACAAATAACATGTGCTGGAGAGGGTGTGGAGAAAAGGGAACCCTCTTGTACTGTTGGTGGGAATGTAAATTGGTACAACCACTATGGAGAACGGTATGGAGGTACCTTAGAAAACTATACATAGAACTACCATATTACGCAGCAATCCCACTCTTGGACATATATCCAGAAAAACTTTCCTTGAAAAAGACATATGCACCCACATGTTCACTGCAGCACTATTCACAATAGCCAAGACATGGCAAAAACCTAAATGTCCATCAATAGATGATTGGATTAAGAAGATGTGGTGTGTATACACAATGGACTACTACTCAGCCATAAAAAAGAACAAAATAATGTCATTTGCAGCAACATGGGTGGAACTAGAGACTCTCCTACTAAGTGAGGTTAAGTCAGAAAGAAAGACAAATATCATATGATTTCGCTTATATCTGGGATCTAATATATGGCACATGATTTTCTTTTCTTTCCACAGAAAAGAAAATCATGGGCATGGAGAACAGACTTGTGGTTACCAAGAGGGAGAAGGAGGGAGTGGGAAGGATTGGGAATTTGGAGTTAATAGATGCAAACTATTGCCTTTGGAATAGATGCACAATGGGATCCTGTTGTATAGCACTGGGAACTATGTCTGGTCACTTGTGATGAAGCATGGTAATGTGAGAAAAAACAGTGTATACACGTACATGTGACTGGGTCACCTCACTGTGTAGTAGAAAATTGACAGAACACTGTAAACCAGCTATAATGGAAAAAATAAAAATCATTATAAAAAATATATATAAACTCCTCCTGCAGCTCAACAGCAAAAAACCAACAATCCCATCAAAAAAAGGGCAGAAGATCTAAATAGACATTTCTCCAAAGAAGACATACAGATGGCCAAAAAACATAGGAAAACATCAACATCACTCATTATTAGTGAAATGCAAATCAAAACTACTATGAGGTACCACCTTGCACTAGCCAAAATGGCCATCATCAAAAAGTCTACAAACAATAAATGCTGGAGAGGGTATGGAGAAAAGGGAACCCTATTACACTGTTGGTGGGAATGTAAACTGGCACAACCACTATGGAAAACAGTACAGAGATTCCTCAGAAAACTAAAAATAGAATTACCATTTGATCCAGCAATCCTACTCCTGGGCATCTATCCACAGAAAACCATGACTTGAAAAGATACATGTACCCCAACGTACATTACAGCACTATATACAATAGCTGAGACTGGGAAGCAACCTAATGTCCATTGACAGAGGAGTAGCTAAAGAAAATGTGGTACATATATACAATGGAATATTACTCAGCCATAAAAAAGTATGAAATAATGGAATTTGCAACAACACAGATGGACCTAGAAATTATCATGCTAAGTGAAGTTAGACAGTGAGATACAAACATTACATGCCATCACTTATATATAGAATCTAAAAATAAGATACAATGAACTTATTTCAGAACAGAAACTGATTCATAGACTTTGAAAAACTTATGGTTTCCAAAGGAGAGAGGTTGGTGGAGGAGGGATGGGCTGGGGGTTTGGGATGGAAATGTTGTAAAATTAGGTAGTGCTAATAGCTGTACAACTACAAATATAATAAAATTCATTGAGTTTTTTTTTTTTTTTTTTAAAAAAAGGATCCGGCATTGCCATACCTGCAGTGTAGGTCAAAGCTATGTCCCTGGCTGGCGAACTTCCATATGCTGTGGGTGAGGCCATTAAAAAAGAAAAGAAAATGACCAAAGAGAAACATTTGCAAATTACATATCTGCTAGGAATGTGTACTTAGAATATACAAAGGACTCTTTCAACTGAACAAGAAAACTAACAACCTGGGGCATTCCCTGGTGGTGTATAGTGGTTACAATTCAGCACCTTTTTTTTTTTTTTTGTCTTTTTAGGGCCACACCTGCGGCATATGGAGGTTCCCAGCCTCGGGGTCAAATCGGAGCTGTAGCTGCCAGCCTAGGCCACAGCCACAGCAAGCTAGACCTGAGCCATGTCTGCACCCTACACCACAGCTCATGGCAACACCAGATCCTTAACCCACTGAGCAAGGCCAGGGATCGAACCTGCGTCTGCATGGATACTAGTCAGATTTGTTTCTGCTGAAGACGATGGGAACTCCTCAGTTCAGCACTTTTGACTGAGCTCGATTCCTGGGTCTGGGAACTGAGATTCCACATCAAGCCACTAAGGGCTTCAGCCAAAAAAAAGACAACCCCATAAAAAACTGAAAAAGGATTTGAATAGCCATTTCACCAGATACCCAAATGGCATGAAAGATGCTCAATGTCATCAGACATTAGGGAAATGCATTTCAAAACCACAATGAGAGACTTCTTCACTAGAAATACACCACCCACTAGAGAGGCTATAATCAAAAAGACAGACAATAGGAGTTCCTGTTGTGGTTCAGTGGAAACAAATCTGACTAGTATCCATGAGGACACAGGTTCGATCTGTTGCCTTGTTCAGTGAGATAAGGATCTGGCACTGCCGTGAGTTGTGGTGTAGGTCACAGACATGGCTCAGATCTTGTGTTGCTGTGGCTATGGCGTAGGCCGGCAGCTGCAGTTCCAATTTGACCCCTAGCATGGGAACCACCATATGCCACAGGAGTGTCCCTAAAGAGACAAAAAAAAAAAAAAGACAGACAATAATAAATGTTGGTGAGCATGTTGAAAAACTGGAACCCTTAAACACTGCTGGTGAGAACAGAAAATGATGCAACCACTTGGAACACAGTTTGGCAGCTCCTCAAAATGTTAACCAGTTACCATATGACCCAGCAATTCTACTCCCAGGTGCCTACCCAAGAGAAATTAAAACACATATCCACATGTATACATAAATGTTTCTAGAAGAATTATTCAGAATAGCTTAAACATGGAAACAACTCAAATGCCTATCAAGTGAAGAATGAATAAACAAAATGTGGTATAACCAAACAATGGAGCACTCTTCATCAATAAAAAAGAATGAAATTCTGATAGTGAAGTAAGAGTTTTAACTAAAGAAATAACCCCCCAGCTGATGAGTCACCTACATGCCTGTCAACATCCTTTGCTCACCACATACCACCCTTCTTATAATCTTGTAGCTCCTAAGTACCTTATGTCCTTGCTAGCAGCCCTGCTAACCGTGCACCAGGCATTGCTTGTCAGTTTTGCTTTTTGTGATCTAGTTTGCTCAGCTTCTTAGGCAGGAACTCTGTCTGCTCCAGGAAGGGGGAGGGCCGGGACTGCTTGCACAGGGTAAAAAACCTTCACACCCGGAAGTATTTTATAAAAGCTACCCAGAACAAAGACCTGGTGCTCAGATCCTGGAGGCATCTCCTCTGAGCCTGCACCAGTGCTGAATAAATCTGGCTATTCCACATCTCCAAGTGCCACTTGTCTCTTTCCGCTGCCACGGTTTCTGCAACATTTTCTGGTGCGCTGGCTGGGAAGCTGACAACCGAGCTGGCCCCTAGGGCCACCGTTGTTGGGGAACCAGAGAAGGCCATGGTCACCAGCCCAGTGACAGGCAGATAGCACGTGCCCAAAAATTTTGCCAGATCCTAACTCTCATTCGGGCCGTGCTGGCCCCGGCTCACGCAGCTTCCTGAACGGACTCAGGAGAGTGGAAACAGGTTCCAGGATGGGACGTCAGACTGGTAAGTGCCCCAGGGACATCTGCCCAAGTCAGGACCCACCATACGGTGGAAGGAGAGACTAATCACCTCTCAGTGACCAGAGGGTCACTCAGGACAGGATTTATGCCCTCAGGATTAGGTGGCCTGTCAATTCTGGTGTGCGTGTGTGTGAATGGAGTGAACAAGAGCCCATGCTCTACCGTCTTCGGACTACGGAGTCTGAGTGGATCCTAACTGCAGTTCCATGGTGACCTCATATAGACTTTATGACTGCGCCGGCTCTGAAGGTTCTCTTCCCTCCCTGTGAGACTGGTCCAGGTCCAGGGTTTACACAGACCAGCCACATGCCAAGAGGCACCTTAAACCTCCAAGAGGGGGCAGTCAGGCAGACAAAAGTGAGTACTCCCCTACTGTTTGTCTTGCAACATCATCACAGGGTAGGAATTCACACAATAGGTGAATCAGCTTCAAAACCCACTGTCTTAGAATGTATGGTTAAGAATTTTAAGAAAGGATTTTCTAGAGATTATTGTATGAAACTGAGTTCTGGAAGACTGCACACTCTCTGTAGCCTAGAGTGGCCCTCCTTCGGGGAAGGATGGCCCTCAGAAGGGACCTTAGATGTGTCCACAGTTCGAGTAGTACACAATGTTATAAAAGGAGACCCTGGACACCCAGACCAATTTACACACATTGATCAGTGGTTAGAAGTTTCCCAGTTAAGACCACCTTGGGTTCAGTTCTGCATCACAGGCCAGGGATGGTGTAAGGTCCTAGTTGCTCAGTCCAAAAAGAAAACTGCCTCGAGAAAAGGAGCCACCTATTTTTCAAGAAGAGGCCAAGAACTTGCTGCCCCATGCCTCTCATCTCTATGTGCTACCAGCCCCTCCTTTGGGGGCCAAAGGTCCCCAATTGCCAGACACCCCACTCCCCTCTTTCTCCTCCTCCTCTTCCTGAAGTCCCCAAGGCGATATCACCCCTGCATCGATATCACTCCCGCAACCAGATTCACTGGAACCGGTGAGCAGGCATCTCTGGTCAGCCCTGGGAGCAGCTGCCCCAGCGCTACAAATGCCCTTACAGAAGACATGGGAACCTCAACATACCACCACAGATGGGACCATACAAGAGGGAAAACCAGTCTTTTACTACCAGCCCTTTTCCACGGCAGGCCCTCCTACAGGGGTAAAGGCGGAGGCTAAAAAGCCTACTGACATGGCCAAGACCACTGAGATGCTGCAAAAGCCGGATGAAAGCCCAGCCAACTTCTATGAGAAACTAGGTGAGGCTTTTCAGATCTTCACTCCTTTTGATCCTGAAGCCCCTGAGAACCAACCAAATGCTGCCTTTGTGGGACAGGCCCAATCAGACATCTGTAAAAAGCTACAGAAAATTGAAGGATTTGCAGGAAAAAATGCCACAAAATTACTAGAAATAGCCAACAAAGTTTTTGCTAACCCTCTGCAATGCAGAAAAGAGCCTGAAACAAAAAGCTGCGCTCCTGGCGGCCCTGTCGAAACCCGTACCTCCGGCAGGACTACCCTGTAAGTCAAGGGGCCCAAGGCCAGGAAAAAGGAGCCCCCTTGGACACGATCAGTGTGCCTACTGTAAAGACACTGGAAAAATGAATGTCCCAACCGTCCTGAGAAAAGGACCAAAGCGGCACCCCCACCTAGCCGTTACTAACCTGAGCCATCCAGCACGAATATGATAGGCTTAGCCAAAGCCGAATCCGACTGGGGGGACCAGGCTCTCTCCAACTAGGTCCCCAAGAGCCTATGGTCAGAATTCAAGTTGGGGGCTGTCCCGTAGACTTTATGGTAGATACAGGTGCTGAACATTCGGTGTTCACGCAAACTGTGACTCCTCTCTCAGGAAGAGAAACTACCATCACAGGTGCCCAAATCTGCAGGCCTTTCTGCAGTCCCCAATGGTGCCGGTTAGGAGGCCATGAGGTAGTACATGAATTTCTTTACCTGCCAGACTACCCAGCTCCCTCGACGAGAAAAGACCTGCTGGCCAAGATGGGGGCTCAAATCTCTTTCTCTGCAGACAATCAGCTCAACTCAAATTAACAGACCCGCCCTCTTCTTTAATCATGTCTCTCACTGTAAGGAGGGAAGAAAAATGGTGCCGGTACTCTTCCCCTCCAGAAGAGGGGAGCGTTCCCCTGGAACTAGAGACTGAGTACACATTGGTTTGGGCCAATGGAAACCCTCTGGGACTAGCAAGATGCCATGCTCCTATCTTGATTGATCTGAAACCTGGAGCTCAACTGGTAAAGCTGCAGCAGTACTCGATTCCCAGAGAAGCTCAACTGGGAATCCAGGCTCACCTGCACCGGCTACTTGAGCACGGACTTTTGATAAAGTGTCAGTCGCCCTGCAACACCCCCTTATTGCCTGTAAAGAAACCAGGGACACAAGCCTACTGCCCAGTTCAGGACCTGAGGGCCATAAATGAGGCAGCAATCATGCTGCACCCATCCGTGCCTAACCCGTATATCCTGCTGGGGCTAATCCCTTCCACTGCCAAGTGGTTCACTTGCCTGGACTTAAAAGATGCCTTCTTCTGCCTCCGAGTGGCACCTGCTAGTCAGCCCTTGTTTGCCTTTGAATGGGAAAACCCACACACTGGGACAAAGGAGCAGCTCATTTGGACAAGACTCCCACAAGGATTCAAGAACTCTCCTACTCTTTTCAGTGGTGCCACGGCCACTGACCTGGCTGAATTTCCTGGACAAAAACTAGACTGTGTCTTGCTGCAGTACATTGATGGCCTCTTGCTGGCCAGCACCACGAAGGCTCAATGCCTAGGGGGAACCAAAGCCCTTGTCTCCCTGCTAATGGAAGCTGGGTATTGGGTATCTAGGAAAAAGGCACAAATCTGTAAGAAACAAGTCAGGTATCTGGGATTTAACTTCATGCAGGGCCGACAAATGTTAGGTACTGAAAGTTTGTGCCATTCTGGTCCCTACCACCCACTGGAAGGTTGGTGAGTTCTTAGGGGCATCAGGATTCTGGGCAGCAGGGTATGGATCCCTGGGTTTTCAGACTTGGCCAGACCTCCATATGAGGCCCTGAAAGGAAGAGAAAAGGCTCCCCTTGAATAGGGACCGAACCAGGAGGCAGCATTTCAGACAATCGAGACGAAACTCACTGAGGCTCTGGCCTTAGGACTTCCTGATGTAACCAAAGAATTCAATCTCTTTGTTCATGAGAAAAATGGAATAGCCTTGGGAGTCCTAACCCAAGAATTTGGACCTTGACAGAGGCCGGTGGCCTATTTGTCTAAGCAAATTGACTCAGTTGTGGCCGGATGGCTTCCCTGCCTCTGAGCACTGGCAGCTACCACCTTGTTAAGGGAGGATGACAAGTTGACTCTGGGAAAGAACCTTAATGTTAAAGTCCCACATTCAGTTGTAACCCTGATGGACAATCAGGGCCATCACTGGCTCACGCATGCACGAATGACTCAATACCAAGGGTCACTATGTGAAAATCTATGGGTAAAGCTGGAAGTTGTATGAACCCTAAACCCAGCCACCTTCCTACCAGATGAAGTGGGGCCCCCAGACCATAACTTCTTAGAGGTACTAGATGAAGTGTTTTCCAGTAGGCCTGACTTAACTGACAGACCACTCCAAAATCCAGAACTGGTTCTAAATACTGATGGCAGCAGCTTCTTAAAGGATACAAAAAGGATGGCAGGATATGCTGTGGTATCTGATTCGGAAGTGATGGAAGTAGATGTGCTTCCTCAAGGTTGGTCAGCTCAGAGAACAGAATTATGGGCATTAATCAAAGTACTGGAGCTTAGCCAAGACCAGCGAGTTAATACCTATACCAACTCACAGTATGCCTTTGCAACTTCACACGTCCACGGAGCCTTATATAAGAAGAGGGGACTCCTCACTGCTGAAGGAAAAGGGATCAAAAACCAGGCTGAAATCTTAAATCTCCTAAAAGCAGTATGGGAGCCTTAAGAGGTGGCAGTTATCTACTGCAAAGGCCACCAAAAGGGAGGCGACCCAGTGGCAAAAGGAAATCGCAGTGTTGATGCAGCCGCCAGACGAGTAGCCTGGGGACAACCACCAGACAAACCCAAGGTCCTGCTGGCCCCAGAAGTGCCACCTGTCCCCAAGTACTCTCTAGAGGAAGAAAGGTGGATAAAAGAGGAAGGAGGAATCAAAACAAAGATGGGATGTGGATCACACAGGACCGCTGGGTTTATGTTCCAAACAGCTGGCCTACAAATTAGTCTACCAACAACACGAGCTAACCCACATGGGCAAAACTGCCTTAGAGACCTTACTGGTGGGTACTACCTCATTGCACGTCTTCCCGCACTCTCCTCCTCCATCTCCCAATGGTGCATAACTTATTTGAAAAATAATGCCTGCCAGGGCCTTAGCAGGGACACAACACTGTGGACTGTCCCCATCTGTGGATATGGAAGTAGACTTCACTGAAGTGACCCCGAGCAAGGGATACAAATACCTGCTAGTTTTTGTCTGTACCTTTTCAGGGTGGGTAGAAGCTTTCCCAGCCTGAACTGAGGGTCACCAGAAAAGACAAGACAAAGGGCCTTTTTTACATATCTTCAACTCTGTACTACAGATCAACCACACTGAAAAGATCTTCACTTAACTATGCTAATTCTCTATTTTTCCTTTTCAAAATTCTCCAACAGTCTTTACTGGAGTTTCCTTGTGGTGCAGCAGGCTAAGAATGCCACTGCAGTGGCTCAGGTCACTGCTGCGGTGGGAGTTCGATCACTGGCCCAGGAATTTCCACATGCCACTGGTCCAGGCAAAAAAATAAACTATCTTTATCCATTTCTTCCATTTCTTCTTCCACCCCACAGTTTTTTAATCTCCTAAAGTGTGTGTTCCTTCCTTACCTTCTTGTTGAAGCTGTCTCTCAACTAACAGTACCCTATTTTCAAAACTAATGGTCCTTTTTCTGTTCTCACTCTTTTAACTTTTCTGAAAAAGGATCCTGTCAGACTCCCATGCTTATAACTCTCTTAGCTTACACAACCTTATTATACTATTTCTAGTCCTCTTCCTACTTTCTCTGCTTCCATTTTCTTTACCAAATCCTTCACCTACACCCACTCACATCTTATCAAAATAAGGGAGGAACTATGCTTCAAAAATAAGAGAGAATCTGTTTTTTTATTTCTTCTCTTCTCACTTACAAAATCTATTTTACTTATTAACGCCAACCTGCTTCAAGTCACCAAGGTTTCTTCACCTCCATTAACTGTCCTTATGGCATTTTTCACGTCTTTGTTCTATTTCCCCAATTAAAAAATAAATTCAAAGAACATTACCTTATCTTTTCTCAATTTTGTAACCACTGAAAGCAATCAATGTATTATTGTATGTACAATGAATGAAATTCAGTATCTATTTCTGTCTGACTCATCAAAGAATGACTAGGATTATCCTCAGTAGATCTTTGGGAAGATATTTTGATCCAGCTTGGAAACTGTATTTTAAACATAATTAGAAAACTAAAAACATTCTATGACCTTTTCATATACACATTTAAAGTTGTAATAAAGTTTCCTGGCAGGCATTTATGCCCAGATGACTAATGATATTCAAGCTAAAAATGTTAAAGTTCTATAAAGCAAATTTAAATTCATCTAGGTTTCTAAAATTTGGAATCACAAAGCACAAAACTATAAATCTCAAGTAACATCTAGAAACACATGGCTCTAGGCTATTCTTTCACAGACTATTTGCTTCAGTCAAACTTTAATATCTTCAAAAAATTAATAACTTACCAAATCCCAAAGTCCAACTTGCCCAGATTTGGCCCCAGCTGCCACCAAAGTTTTAATTTCTGATGGATGAAGAGCCATTGAGGATATTGAGCCTTTGGTAACTTTACAAACAGTATCTTCACTAATGACCATGCCATTTAAATTGGCTTTGTAGCTGAGAATATTAAAAAGTCAAATTTTAGATGTAAAAGCAAACTCAGTAGTCAAAATAAGTAAAAGACAATTCAAAAATGAAAAATCACAATCAGTAATTACGGGAAAATATTCAATTTTCTGGCAACCAAGGAAATCAAATTAAACAATAGAGCACTTTTTTTCACCTATAAAAGCTAGTAAGTTGCAGTTAAATATACACACATATATTGCTAAGAGCAGAATAATTCATGTAAGATTTTCAGAAGTGTTAAAAAAAAAAAAAAAAAAGCTCTTGGAAAACAATTCAGCATGCCCTAAAAGCCATATGCCTATAATATATGACACATGAATCTCACTTCTGGAATCTATTCCAAGGAAATATTCCACTATCACAATATACACTTCAACAACATACTCACATACAAACACTCAAGACTAAATAGAAAAAAACTCCAAATAGCAAGGGAAAGGAGGTTAATTCCACCTACTAAATGAAATATTATGCAATTATTCAATAAATTTAAAGACTTTAGTAACAGGCAACCACAGTATTAATGGAAAAGCATAATGCAAAATTGTATATACATTACAACATAACAAAGTAAGAGTAAATGTGATTTCACTCATTTATTAAACACTGAATGAATATAAAATTATGTGCTATGTACTTTTCTGGTTATTGAGACAAAACTCCTACGTTCGCTAAATTTACATGCTAGTGGTATTGCATATATTGATACTTGAAAGGAAATACACACACAAAAAAAAAAACAGTTGTTAGGATGGAAATATTATAGGTAAATTTTTTCACTCATTGAAAATTTTTCCAGAGTTCCTGTCATGGCACAGCAGAAACGAATCCAACTAGGAACTGTGAGGTTGCAGGTTTAATCCCTAGCCTTGCCACGAGCTGTGGTGTAGGTCACAGACACAGCTCAGATCCTGCGTTGCTGTGGCTGTGGCGCAGGCCAGCAGCTGTAGTTCTAATTTGACCCCTAGCCTGGGACCCTCCATGTGGCTCGGGTGCGGCCCTAAAAAGCAAAAAAATAAATTATTAAAAATAAATAAAAATTTTCCTAAAATGGTATATAGTCTTTCTAACTTAAAAATCTCAGAAAATGTAAAACAAAAACAAGGAATTTTAACTCAGAGTTCCCACCGTGACACAGCTGCAGCTTGGATTAAGTATCTACCCTGGGAATTTTCATATGCTATGGGTGTGGCCACAAAAACAAAAACAAAAAAACCCCAAGGAATTTAACTCACCTTTTAATGCTAGATAACGCCTTCTCTTTGTTTTTACTACCTGTCTGAAATAATGGAAGAGACCAAAGTACTAAGTTAATATAGGTACTGAAATTTCCTTAACAGAAGGTTCTAAAAGCTAAAAGCCATCCCAAGTGATACCTTGCTCACTTCTGCCCAAGTCTGTAGAAATCCTTTAAATATTTCACTGTTAATATCTCGATTTTCAGGAGTCATTTCTAAAGGCCCAGGAGGTAACAAAGGCTGTTATAAAAAATAAGAAAAAATAGTTGATTATCACACTGCCCTAGAATATAAGCTTGAGGTTTCTCACTACTTTGGTTTTTTGTTTTTGTTTTTTGGGTTTTTTTTTTTTTTTTTTTTTGTCTTTTTACCTTTTCTAGGACTGCTCCCACAGCATATGGAGGTTCCCAGGCTAGGGGTCCAGTCGGAGCTGTAGCCACCAGCCTACACCAGAGTCACAGCAACTCGTGAGCCGAGCCGCATCTGCAATCTACACCACAGCTCACAGCAATGCCGGACCCTTAACCCACTGAGCAAGGCCAGGGATCGAACCCGCAACCTCATGGTTCCTAGTCAGATTCATTAACCACTGAGCCACGACAGGAACTCCCTCACTACTTTACTTTGAAAATCAACAATAGGAATGACACATAGTTAGCATTCAAAAGTAGTTGTTCAATGAATGAATGCCAAGCATCCTATAAAGCAATAACATATATTATCTCATTTAATCCCCTTAATAATCCAGTGAATAAGATACCACATTTCAAAGATACTGGAATAAAACTTAAAGAAGTTAATTTGTCCAAAGTTATACTGCCAGTAACTGGAGTTGCTGGCAATTGATTCAGATCATCTCATTACTCAAAGCTATTACTCTATGTCAGTGTCTTTTTTTATGTCAGTAGTTTTTTTTAATCATAGGTTGTAACACATGGGTCGTGAAATTATTTTCTGGGGAGGGCCACACCCTCAGCATGAGGAAGTTCCCAGGCCAGGAACCAAGCCCATGCCACAGCAGTAACAATGCTTAACCTTAACCTGCTGAACCACCAAGGAATTTCTGTGAAATCATTTTAATACATCACAACCAACAATGTGTTTTAATGATTGAGAAAAGAATAGACTGAAAAATACAAAAGGGCATCACATGTAATAAGCATTACTTTACAAAGTTTTATGTCAGTTGTCTATTGTAATTGTGTGTAAATATATTCCTTATCATGGATGGATAGAAGGTCCAAAAAATTTGAAAGCTTCTCTTCTCCTAGCAACTTAATTTGCAGTTAGCTCCCAAATCACCAGGCTAATGAGTGCTATCTTCCAATGTATAATTAAGCACCTAGATATAAAGTATTAAAAACAATAAGTGCTCCTGAATAAAAAATATACTCATAATCTTATTTGGACAATAAATTTGGTAAATAAAACTCTTTCCACTCACTGACAGTATAAAATTAAACTACAGCAAGGGATCCCCATCACTGTTATTATATGTTATTATTAATAATATTAGTAACTACCATTTATTGCTTACTTACGAAGCCCTTAATATAATGTAAGGAACTTTAAAGACATTATTTCATTTAACACTCAAAATACCCCTTTGAGGTTTCTATTATTGTTGACATTTTTAGAATGGGTAAACTGAGCCCCAGAAAGGCTAAGGAATTTGCCCAAAAATCCCACATAGGGTAAGTCTGCAGAAATATAGAATCTAACCTAGTCTTTTAGGAGTTAGAAATCTTACTCATTAAAACATAGCCAAGGAGTTCCCGTTGTGGCTCAGTGGTTAATGAATCTGACTAGGAACCATGAGGTTGCAGGTTCGATCCCTGCCCTTGCTCAGTGGGTTAAGGATCCGGCGTTGCCATGAGCTGTGGTGTAGGTCACAGACATGGCTCGGATCCCACGTTGCTGTGGTTCTGGCGTAGGCCGGAGGCGACAGCTCCGATTAGATCCCTGGCCTGGGAACCTCCATATGCCGTGGGAGCGGTCCAAGAAATGGCAAAAAGACACACACAAAAAAAAAATTAATTAAAAAAAAATAAAACATAGCCAAGTATTAAATTAATGAAGTACGAATTAAACATAATTTAATGAATTTTTACTCTAGTTTCAAACAAATTTTTTCAGTATTTTACTGAGTTAATACATTGTACTTGGACTCCTCCTTACATTTTCATCAGCTACTAATATTGGCTGGGTTGGAGTTGCTGGTAATGGAACTCCTGAAGGATCAACTTTTAGTAATCGCATTGACCTTCTACATCCAGTCCCATTTTCTTTCTTCTTAGGCTTCTTTCTAAAGGAGAAAGGGAAAACTTGTATTACACTCATAAAAGAGTTATATGTATTTATTATCAAGAAGATAACTTCTAGTAATGTGTCTCACAGATACATTCACACACTGCAAAGATGTATATACATGGCCACACTGATTTTTATTAAAAGTCTGGAAACATCAAAAACGTTCATCATTGGAAGGTGAGGAGTGTTAAATTGTTTTTTTGTCTTATTTTTTTGTCTTTTTAGGGCCACACCCATGGCATATGGAGGTTCCCAGGCTAAGGGTCCAATCGGAGCTGTAGCTGCCAGCCTACGCCAGAGACACAGCAACACCAGATTCAAGCCTCATCTGTGACCTGCACCACAGCTCATGGCAACACCAGATCCTTAACCCACTCAGCGAGGCCAGGGATCGAACCTGCAACTTCATGGATCCTAGTCGGATTCGTTTCCGCTGTGCCACGACAGGAACTCCGAGGAGTGTTAAATTATGACATACCTATCTAGCAGAATATTATGCAGCCATAAGAAAGAATGAAAAAGATCTTTGCTGATATGACATGAACTCTAAGATATACGAAGCTAAAACAATGTCCAATACACGTTGAATGATTCCATTTATTTTACAAAAAAATATACATATACATTTATAATTGCTGAGATTACATGTGGAAGAATATCCATGAAACTATGAACAGTGCTTTCCTCTGGGGAGAAGGCCTGGAGAACTAAGGTTGTGGACAGGAAAAACACTTAAATGTTTCATTGTATTCCCTTCCAAACGGTTTACTTTTTAAAATCATATACATACCTACTTTTTTTTCAAAGTTTTATTGAAGAATAGCTGATTTACAACATTGTGATAATTTCTATTGTACAACAAAGTGATTTTCAGTTATATATATATTTACAAAGATCCATTCTTTTTCAGGCTCTTTTTCCATAGAGATTACTGAATACTGTTTAAGAGTTCCCTGTGCTATACAGCAGGTCCTGGTTGGCCAATCACTTCATATACTACAGTGTGCTTATGCCAATCCCAAGCCATCCTTTTCTCCCAACCTATTCCCTTTGGTAACCACAAGTTTGTTTTTGAGGTCTACCAGTCTGTTTCTGTTCTGCAAGTAAGTTCATTTGTATCCTTTTTTTATATTCCACATGTAAGTGATAGCATATGATGTTTGTCTTTCTCTGACTTACTTCCAAACAGCATTATTTCATTCTTTTTATGGCTGAGTAATATTCCATTGTGTGTGTGTGTGTGTGTGTGTGTGTGTGTGTGTGTGTGTGTATAAATGTATATACACACAATGGAATATATTACATACATATAATCTCTTTCTCATCCAAGTCTCTGTTGATAGACATTTAGTTTGTTTCCATGTCTTGGCTATTGTTAAGAGTGCCACAATGAACACTGGGGTGCATGTATCTTTTTGTGTGTGTGTCTTTTTGTTTTTTTAAGTGCTGTACCCAGGGCACATGGAGGTTCCCAGGCTAGAGGTCAAATTGGAGCTGTATCCACCGGCTTACACCACAGCTACAGCAACTACAGATCTGAGTGGCATCAGCAACCTACACCACAGATCATGGCAATGCCAGATCCTTAACCCACTGAGCAAAGCCACAGATCAAACCTGTATCCTCATGGATACTAGTCAGATTCATATGTGGTTAGCCACGAGGTAACTCCATGTATCTTTTTTAATTATGGCTTTTCTCTGGATCTAGGATTGCTAGATCATACAGTAGTTCTATTTAATAAGGAAACACAGGACCCTGAATGAAGCATTAGATGAGATACTTAATAGATATTTATAGGACATTCCTCCAAAAGCAAGAGAATACACATTCCTCTCAAGTGCACACAGAATGCTCTCTAAGATGGATCACATCCTGGGCTACAAATCAAGCCTCAGTAACTTTAAGAAAACCGAAATCATATCAAGCATCTTTCCTGACCACAACGCTATACAACTGGAAATCAACAACTAGAAAAAAAACTGCAAAATCACAAACATGTGGAGACTAAACAACATGCTTCTAAACAACCAATGGATCACTGAAGAAATCAAAGAGGAAATTTAAAAATACTAGAAGCAAATGACAACAAAGATATAGCACTCCAAAACCTATGGGATGCAGCAAAAGTAGGTTTTTTTGTTGTTGGTTTTTTTTTTTTTTTTTGTCTTTTTGCCATTTCTTGGGCGGCTTCTGTGGCATATGGAGGTTCCCAGGCTAGGGGTTGAATCGGAGCTGTAGCCACCGGCCTACACCACAGCCACAGCAACGCAGGATCCAAGCTGCGTCTGCGACCTACACCACAGCTCATGGCAACGCCGGATCCTTAACCCATTGAGCAAGGGCAGGGACCGAACCCGCAACCTCATGGTTCCTAGTCGGATTCGTTAACCACTGAGCCATGACGGGAACTCCCAAAAGCAGTTCTAAGAGGGAAGTTTCTAGCAATACAAGCCTACCTCAGGAAACAAGGAAAAGCTCAAATAAACAACCTAACTTTACATCTAAAGCAACTAGAGAAAGAACAGACAAGACCTAAAGTTAGCAGAAGGAAAGAAATCATAAAGGTCAGAGCAGAAATCAATGAAATAGAAACAAAACCATAGAAAAGATCAATGAAACGAAAAGCTGGGTCTTTGAAAACATCAACAAAATTGATAAACCCTTAGCCAGACTTATCAAGAAAAAAAGAGAGAGAACTCACATCAGTACAATTAGAGATGAAAATGGAGAAGTAACAACAGACATCACAGAAATACAAGGGATCATAAGAGACTACTACATACAACTATACCCCAATAAAACAAAAAACCTAGAAGAAATGGACAACTTCTTAGAAAAGTACAATCTTCCAAGACTAAACCAAGATAGATGGACCAATCACAAATACTTAAATGGAAACTGTGATTAAATATCTTCCAATAAACTAAAGTCCAGGACCAGATAGCTTCACAGGCAAATTCTATCAAACATTTAAAGAGCTAACACCTATCCTTCTGAAACTACTCCAAAAAAACTGCAGAGGAAGGAACACTCCCAAACTCATTCTATGAAACCACAATCACCCTGATACCAAAACCAGACAAAGATACCAGAAAAAAAAAAGAAACTTACAGGCCAATTTCACTGATGAACATAGATGCAAAAAATCTCCAACAGAACTCTAGAAAATCCAGTCCAACAATACATTAAAAGGACTGTACACCATGATCAAGTGGGATTTATCCCAGGGATGCAAGTATTCTTCAATATCTACAAATCAATCAGTGTGATATGCCATATTAACCAAATGAAGAATTAAAAACTGTACGATTCTCTCAATAGATGCAGAAAAAGCCTTTGACAAAATCCAACACCCATTTCTGATAAAAACCCTTCAGAAAGTGGGCATACTGGGAACCTACCTCAACATAATAAAGGCCATATATGACAAACCCACAGCAAACATCATTCTCAATTGTGAAAAGATGAAAGAATTCCCGCTGAGATCAGGAACAAGATAAGGATGTCTGCTCTCACTGCTACTCTTCAACATAGCTTTGGAAATCCTAGCCACAGCAATCAGAGAAGTAAAAGAGATAAAAGGAATCCAAATTGGAAAGGAAGAAATAAAACAGTCACTCTTTGCAGATGACATGATATTATACCTAGAGAATCCTAAAGACTCTACCAGAAAACTATTAGAGCTCATCCATGAATTTGGCAAAGTCACAGGATACAAAATTAATACACATAAATCAACTGCATTTCTATATACTAACAATGAAAGATCAGAAAGAGAAATCAGGGAAGCAATCCCGTTTACCATCGCATCCAAAAGAAAAAATTACTTAGGAGTAAACCTACCTAAAGAGACAAAAGACCTGTACTCTGAAAACTATAAGACACTGATGAAAGAAATCAAAGATGACACCAACAGATGGAAAGACATACCATGCTCTGGGATTGGAAGAGTCAATATTATCAAAATGACTATACTACCTAAGGCAGTATACAGATTCAATGCAATCCCTATCAAATCACCAAGGACATTTTTCACAGAACTTGAACAAAATATTTTAAAGTTTGTTTGGAAGCACAAAAGACCCAGAATAGCCAAAGTTTGATATCCTGAAAAAGAAAAATGGAGCTGGAGGAATCAGGCTCCCGGACTTCAGACTATACTACAAAGCAACAGTCGTCAAAACTGCATGGTACTGGCACAAAGACAGACATATAGATCAGTGGAACAGGATAGAAAGCCCAGAATTAAACCCACGCACCTACAGTCAACTAATCTATGACAAAGGAGGCAAGAATATACGATGGAGAAAGGACAGCTTGTTCAATAAGTGGTGCTGGGAAAACGGGACAGCCACATGGAAAAGAATGAAACTAGATCACTTCCTAATACCACACACAAAAATAAACTCCAAATGGATTAAAGACCTAGCTATAAGACCAGTCACTATACAACTCCTAGAGGAAAACATAGGCCAAACACTCTCTCACATAAATGACAGCAACATCTTCTCAGATCCACCTCTTAGAGTATTGGCAATAAAAAGAAAAATAAACAAATGGGATCTAATCAAACTTCAAAGTTTCTGCACAGCAAAGGAAACCCTAAACAACACAAAAAGACAACCCACAGAATGGGAGAAGATATTTGCAAATGAATCAACTGACAAGATATTAATCTCCAAAATTTATAAACACCTTCTGCAGCTCCATACCAAAAAAAACCAAACAACCCCATTAAAAAATGGGAAGAAGATCTAAACAGACAGTTCTCCAAAGAAGACATACGGATGGCCAAAAAACACATGAAAAGATGTTCAACGTCACTCATTATTAGAGAGATGCAAATCAAAACCACTCTGAGGTACCACCTTACACCAGCCAGAATGGCCATCATCCAAAAGTCTGCAAACAGTAAGTGCTGGAGAGGGTGTGGAGAAAAAGGAACCCCATTACACTGTGGGTTGGAATGTAAATTGGTGCAACCACTGTGGAAAGCAGTATGGAGATTCCTCAGAAAACTAAACATAGAACTACCATTTGATCCAGCAATCCCACTCCTGGGCATCTATCCAGAGAAAACCACGACTCGCAAAGACACATGTACTCCAATGTTCATTGCAGCACTATTTTCATTAGCCAAGACATGGAAACAACCTAAATGTCCATCGACAGAAGAGTGGATCCAGAAGATGTGGTACCTATACACAGTGGAATATTACTCAGCCATTAAAAGGAACAAAATACCAGCATTTTTTGCAACATGGATGGATCTAGAAATTATCATGCTAAGAGAAGTCAGCCATACAATGAGACACCATCATCAAACACTATCACTGATATGTGGAATCTGAAAAAAGGACAGACTGAACTTCTTTACAGGACAGATGCTGACTCACAGACAATGAAAAACTTTTGGTCTCTGGAGGAGACAGTTTGGGGGGGGGATGTGCTTGGGTTGTGGGATGGAAATCCTGTGAAATCAGATTGTTATGATCATTATACAACTACAGATGTGATTAAATAAATAAATAAATAAATAAAAATAAAAAGCAAAAAAAATTTTCTCACACCACATACAAAAATAGGCACAAAATGGATTAAAGACTTTAAAGTAAAAACTGAAATCATAAAACTCCTAGAAGACATTGAGCTTAGCAATAATTTTATAGATGTCTCCTCAGGCAAGGGAAACAAAAGCAAAAATTAAACAAATGGGGCCTAATAAAACTTAAAACCCATGGAGTTCCCTTTGTGGCTCAGTGGTTAACAAACCTTAAGGATACAGGTTCGATCCCTGGCCTTGCTCAGTGGGTTAATTAAGGATCCAGCGTTGCTGTGAGCTGCAGTGTAGGTTGCAGATGCAGCTCGAATCCTGCGCTGCTGTGGCTATGGCATGGGCTGGCAGCTGTAGCTTTGATTTGACCCCTGGCCTCGGAACTTCCATATGCTGCAGGTTAGGCCCTTAAAAAAAAAAAAACTTAAAACCTTTTGGGAGTTCTCTTGTGGCACAGCAGGTTAAGGATCCAGTACTGTTACTGAAGCAGTCCGGGTCACTGTTGTGGTGTGGGTTCAATCCCTGGCCTGGGAACTTCCACATCCACATGCCACAGGCGTGGTCAAAAAGAAAACAAAAACGAAAACAAAAAACTTAAAAGCTCTTGCACTGCAAAGGAAACCATCAACAAAACAAAAAGCCAACCTACTGAAGGGAAGAAAATATTTGCAAATGTTATGTCCAATAAAGTGTTAATATCCAAAATATATAAACTGCTCATGAAACTCAATATTAAAAAAAACAATCAAACAATGGGCAAAGGATATGAATAGGCATTTTTCCAAAGAAGACATACAGATGGCCAACAGGCACAAAGTGAAAATATTAGATCACTAATAAAATAGGAACTGTAAGTCAAAATCATATTGAGCATCACATCACATCACACCTGTCAAAAAAAAAGACCACAAATAACAAGTATTGACAAGGACATGGAGAAAAGGTAACCCTTATACACTGTTGGGAATGTAAATTGGTACAGCCACTGTGGAAAATGTTATGAAGTTTCCTCAAAAAAATAAAAACACAACTACCATATGATCCAGCAATTCCACTTCTGGGTATTTATGTGAAGAAAAACAAAACACTAGCTCAGAAAGATACATGCACACCAATGTTCACAGCAACATTATTCATAATAGCCAAGATATGGAAGCAACCTAAATGTCCATCAAGAAATGAATGGATAAAGAAGATGTAGAATATATGTGGTATACACACACACAATGGAGTAATAGAATAACACTTAGCCATAAAAAGAATGAAATTTTGCCACTTGCAACAACATGACTGGAAGTCAAAGGTATTATGCTTAGTGAAGTAAGTCATACAGAGAAAAAACAAATACTCCATGTTATTACTTTTAAGTAGAATCTAAAACATAAAACAGAGCCTCCAGGATCAAGATAGTGGAGGAGTAGGATATGAAGCTCACCTTCTCCCACAAACACATTAAAAAAACAAAAACCTACATATAGAACAATTCACATAGAATATCTACCAAATGCTGGCAGAAGACCTCAGACTTCCAAAATGGGCAAGAAAAGCTCCACGTAACTGGGTAGAACAAAAGGAAAAAGAGAGAGAGAGAAGAGGAAAAACAGAATCAGGACAGGACCAGCACTCCTGACAGGGAGTTGTGAAAAAAGAAAGGAATCTGCACCCTGGGCGGCCACCTAACTAATAGGGAAATAAGCTGGGACAAAAGAGGGAGCCTCAAAGCCTCAGAGAAAAGTGCAGCACTGGGACTGAGGCAGGCAAAGCAGAGAGAGACTACAAACAACTGCCCAACACAGCATATCCCAGCTGGGTGCTGAGGCTCATCAGGCTTTGGAGCCTCAGTTCTGGGGGAAGGACTATTGTTGGCTGTGTGGCAACAGCCTGAGGGAGATGGGGAGCAATGATCCAAGGGCTAGGGAGCAGCACACCACAGCCAAGGAAGTGCAGGAAAAGGCCAGGGCTGCCAAATAATCAAAGCATTATTGTTGGGGAGTGTGAGAGCAGAGAGGATTGGACCTCCATAGGAACTTCTTTCTCTGCACATGAATGGGCTCTCATGCAGCAGGGCACCTCTGTGCAGGCTACAAGCTCCAGTGCAGAAAACCACAGCCATCTCAGACTCCAGAGGTATTTGAGATTCTCCTACAACTAGGCACCACCTGCCACCCCAGTCACCTCAGGGTTAGCTGCTGCAGAAAGCCCTGCAACCTAGCACTGCCTGCTGCCCCCACCACCCTGGGGATTACCACCACTGCCAAGGGGCCTGAAAACAGGCATAGCTTGCAGCTCCCATATCCCCATGATTTACCACCACTGCCAAGGGCCTAGTGACCAAGTGCTGCCTACGGCCTCCACCTCCCTGGAACGAAGCACAGGCCATTCACCTGCACAACCCCTATCAACCTGCACACACTGAGGAAAGAGGGAGCAAGAATTTAAACCAAAAACAGCCCTCACAACAAAAGAAGAGTAAACCCACACAGCTACCCAGGGACTACCCCATATAAGTGGCCCTACAATACTGCAGTAGATAGTTGTTTTCCCTAAACTCAGAGTAAGAAAAACATAAACAAAATGAATAAGCACAGGAACCATTCCCAGTTAAAAGAACAAGAAAATTCCCGAGGAGCAAACAATAAAACAGACCTCTGCAGTCTAACAAATACTGAGTTCAAAAAGGAGGTAATGAAAATACTGAATGAATTAAGAACAGCTACTAACAATAAAACAGATTACTTTAAAAAGGAGCTATAACAACAACAACAATAAAAAAAACTACCCAAAATATGGGCAGAAGACCTAAATAGACATTTCTCCAAAGAGGACATATAGATGGCCAGTAGGCACAAAAAGAGCTCAACATCACTAATTGTTAAGAGAGATGAACTTCAAAACTACTATGAGGTACCACCTCACACTAGTTAGAATGGACATGATCAAAAAGTCCACAAATAACTACAAAAAAAAATCCTACAAATAAATGCTGGAGAGGGTGCGGCAAAAAGGAAATGCTCTTACACTGTTGGTGGGAATTACAACCACTTTGGAAAGCAGTATGGAGTTTCCTCAGAAAATACAGAACAACCATATCATCCAACAATCCATCTGCACAACATTATAATTCAAAAAGATACTGAGTTCCCACTGTAGTGCAATAGGATCTGCAGTGTTTCTGCAGCACCAGGACACAGGTTTAATCCCCAGCCTGGCACAGTGGGTTAAAGGATCCAATGTTTCCGCAGCAGCAGCATAGGTCACAACTGTGGCTAAGATCTAATCCTTGGCATGGGAACTTCATATGCCAAAAAAAAAAAAAAAAGATACATGCACACTTATGTTCACTGCAGCACTACTCACAACAGCCAAAACAATCTAAATGACCAATAAGAGATAAATGGATTAAGAAGATGTGGTACAGGGAGTTCATGCTGTGGTCCAGGGGGTTTAGAATCCTCAGGCAGAGATGAGTTTAAGATTGCAGAGTAGAAGGATTGGAGCACAACTTTGCTCATAAAAACACCAAAATTACAACCAATTGCTGAACCAACAACAGTTTCCAATAGACTGGAAACCACAAAAAAAAGATATCCTACAGCAAAAGACAAAGAAAAAGCCACATTGAGACTTGAGGAGTCTCTAAACAATCCCATATGCACCAGGTGGGCAACCCACATACTGGGGGAAAAAAAAAACTATTGCAGAGGCTCCTCAACAGGAGCGAGAATTCTAAGCCCCATGTTCCCACACCTAGGGATATGGCATGGGGGGCAGGAGCCCCCAGAGCATCTGGCATTGAATGCCAGCAGGGCTTGTGTGCAGTAGCTCCACAGGATGGGAGGAAATGGAGATTCGACTTTCAGAGGGGGCACAAAGGCTTTCATGTGCACTGGCTCCCAGGGCAAAGCAGAGACCCCATAAGAATCTGGGTCAGACCTATCTGCAGGCCTTGGAGGATCTCCTGGGAAAACAGGGGGTGACTGTGGCTTGTTGTGGGGGAAGGACACTGGAGGCGCAGATCTCAGGAATGACTGTTGGATGAACTCCCCTGCAGGTGTCCATGTTAGGAAAATCTGGCACCACCCATTAGGGCTGAGAAGCCCCAGGCCAAACAATAAAGAGGGTGGGAACAAAGTCCCACCCATCAGCAAGCAGGCAGCCTAAAGTCCTCCTAGTCACACAGCTGCCCCTAATCACACCCAGAGACAAAGCCCTACCCACCAGAGGGATAAGAATCAGCTTAACCTACCATTAGGCAGGCACCAGTCCCTCCCATCAGGAAGCCTACAGCAAGCACCTGTACCAACTTCTTCCACAAGAGGAGCAGACATCAGAAGCAAGAGAGGCTACAACCCTATTGTCTACAAAAAGGAGACCACACCAAAAATCTATACAAAATGAAAAAGGCAGAGAATTATGACTCAGATAAGGGAACAAGAAAAAAAAAACAGAAAAGCAGCTAAGTGATCTGGAGATTACTAACCTCTGTGAAAAAGACTTTAATGACAGTAAAGATAATTCAAGATTTTGGAAATAAACTGGAGGCAAAGACTGATAAATTACAAGAAACACTGAACAAAGAAATAGAGAATTTAAAGATTAAGCAATCAGAGATGTAAAATACAATAACAAATAAAAAATTCATGAGAAGGGAGTTCCCACAGTGGTGCAGCAGAAACAAAATCAACTAGGACCCATGAAGTTGAGGGTTCAATCCCTGTCCTCTCATGGGTTAAGGATCTGGCATTGCCATGAGCTGTGGTGTAGGTCACAGATGGGGCTCAGATTCCACGTTGCTGTGGCTGTGGCACAGGCCAGCAGCTGTAGCTCCAATTAGACCCCTCGTCTGGGAATCTCCATATGCTGTGGGTGCAGCCCTTAAAAAAAAGCAAAAAAAAAAAAAATTTCACAAGAAGGAACCGACAACAGAATACAGGAGGCAGAAGAACCAATAAGCAAGGTGGAAGACAGACTGGTGGAAATCACTGATGCATAACAGAAAGGAGAAAAAAGATTGAAAACAAACAGTCTAAGAGAACCCTGGCACTCTAGCACAATGTTCAATGCATCAACCTCCATATTATAGGGGTACCAGAAGGCAAGGAGAGGAGTTCCCCTCATGCTGCAGTGGTTAACGAATCCAACTAGAAATTTCGGGGTTGCAGTTTCAATTCCTGGCCTCGCTCAGAGGGTTAAGGATTTGGCATTGCCGTGAGCTGCGGTACAGGTCGCAGATGCAGCTCAGATCCTGCGTTGCTGTGGGTGTGGCATAGGCTGATGGCTACAGCTCTGATTAGACCCCTAGCCTGGGAACCTCCATATGCTGCAGGTGCAGCCCTAGAAAAGACAGAAGAAGAAAAAAAATAAAGAAGGCGAAGAGAGAGAGAAAGGGCCAGAGAAAATATGTGAAGAGATAACAACTGAAAACTTCCCTAACATGGGAAAGGAATCACTCGCTCAAATCCAGGAAGAGGAGTTCCCATTGTGGCACAGTAGTTAACAAATCCGATTAGGAACCATGAGGTTGCGGGTTCGGTCCCTGCCCTTGCTCAGTGGGTTAATGATCCGGCAACGTGAGCTGTGGTGTAGGTTGCAGACGCAGCTCGGATACCGCGTAGGCCGGAGGCTACAGCTCCTATTTGACCCCTAGCCTGGGAACCTCCACATGCCGCGGGAGCAGCCCTAGAAATGGCAAAAAGACAAAAAAAAAAAAAAAAATCCAGGAAGAACAACAAGTACCATATAAAACTAACCCAAGACGCATATTAATCAAACTGACCAAAATTAAAGACAAAGAGAAAATATTGAAAACAGCTAGGGAAAAGAAACAGGTAACATACAAGGAACCCTGATAAGGTTATCAGCTGATTTTTCAACAAAATCTCTGCAGGCCAAAAGGGAGTAGCATGATTTACTTAACGTAATGTAAGGGAAAAAAAAAACTCCAGCCAAGATTACTCTACTCAGCAAGACTCTCATTCAGATTTGAAGACGAAATCAAAAGCTTTACAGAGGAGCAAAAGCTAAGAGGATTCAGCACCACCAAACCAGCTTTACAACAAATATTAAAAGAACTTCTCTAGATGAAAAAGAAAAAGCCACAACTAGAAACAAAAATATTACAAATGGCAAAGCTCACTGGTAAAGGCATACATATACTTAAGATAAGAAATCATCCACATGCAAATATGCTACCAAAACCAGAAATCATGAGAAAAGGAGGGTACAACTGCAGGACACTGGAGATGCACTTGCAATTAAGAGGCCAACAACTTAAAACAATATTGTATATAAGGGAGTTCCCATCGTGGCACAGTGGTTACTGAATCCTACTAGGAACCATGAGGTTGTGGATTCCATCCCTGGCCTTGCTCAGTGGGTTAAGGATCCGGTGTTGCCGTGAGCTGTGGTGTAGGTCACAGATGTGGCTTGCATCCCGAGTTGCTATGGCTCTGGCATAGGCCGGCGGCTACAGCTCCAATTAGACCCCATAGACCTCCATATGCCACAAGAGCGGCCCAAGAAATCACAAAAAGAAAAACAAAAACAAAAACAATATTGTGTGTGTGTGTGTGTGTGTGTGTGTGTGTGTATATATATATATCAAAACTTCATGGTAACTGCAAACCAAAAATATACAATACATACACACACAAATTAGAAAAAGCAATCCAAACTAAAAAGAGTCATAAACCACAACAGAAGAGAACAAGAGAAGGGGAAGAAAAAAGACCAACAAAAACAAATTCAAATCAATAAATAAAATAGCAATAAAAACATACATTCCAGTAATTACCGTAATTGTAAATGGTAAAGACTGGCTGAATGGATACAAAAATAAGACCGATACATATGGTGTCTTCAAGAGATCCACTTCAGTTTTAGGGACACATACAAACTGAAAGTGAAAGGATGGAAGAAAATATTCTATGCAAACAGAAATCCAAAGAAAGCTGAGTAGCAATATTCATATCAGACAAAATAGACCTTAAAATAAAGAATATTATAAGAGACAAAGGACATTACATAATGATCAAAGGATCAATCCAAAAAGATATAACAATTGTAACTAATATGCATCCAACATAGGATCACCCACCTCAATAAAATAAGGTGACTGCTAACAACCTTAAAAGGAGAAATTGACAATAACACAGTAATAGCAGGGGACTTTAGCACCCCACTTACAGCAATGGATAGATCATCCAGACAGAAAATCAACAAGAAAACACAGGCCTTAAATGATGCATTAGACCAGATGACTTATATAACAGTCCATCCAAAAGCAGCAGAATATACACTCTTCTCAATTGCACACAGAACACTCTCTAGGATAGATGACATTCTGGGCCACAAATCAGGTCTCAGTAAATTTAGGAAAAATGAAATCATATCAAGCATTTTTTACAACCACAACACTGTGTGACAGGAAATCAACAAGAAAAAAAATGCAAAAAATGCAAACACTTGGAGACTAAACAACGTGCTTCTAAACAACCAATGGATCACTTAAGAAATCAAAGAGGAAATTAAAAAATACCTACAAGCAAATGACAACAAAGACACAAAAATCCAAAACCTATGGGATGCAGCAAAAGCAGTTCTAAGAGGGAGGTTTATAGAAATACAAGCCTATCTCAGGAAACAAGAAAAATCTCAAATATACAACCAAACTTTATACCTAAAAAAACTACAGAGAGAAGAACAGACAAAACCCAAAGTAAGCAGAAAGAAAGAAATCATAAAGATGAGGAGTTCCTGTCATGGCACAGCAGAAACAAATCCCAGTAGGAACCAAGAGGTTGTGTGTTCAATCCCTGGCACTGCTCATTGAGTTAAGGATCCCGTGTTGCTGTGAGCCATGGTGTAGGTCGCAGACATGGCTCAGATCCCACGTTGCTGTGGCTGTGGTGTAGGCCAGCAGCTGTAGCTCCAATTTGACCCCTAGCCTGGGAACCTCCATATGCCATGGGTGAGGCCATAAAAAGCAAAAATAAATAAATAAATAAATCATAAAGATGAGAGCATAGATAAATGAAATAGAAATAAAGAAAACAACAGAGGAGTTCCTGTCGTGGCGCAGTGGTTAACGAATCTGACTAGGAACCATGAGGTTGCGGGTTCGGTCCCTGCCCTTGCTCAGTGGGTTAACGATCCGGCGTTGCCGTGAGCTGTGGTGTAGGTTGCAGACGCGGCTCGGATCCTGCGTTGCTGTGGCTCTGGCGTAGGCCGGCGGCTACAGCTCCGATTAGACCCCTAGCCTGGGAACCTCCATATGCCGCAGAAGCGGCCCAAAGAAATAGCAAAAAGACAAAAAAGAAAAAAAAAAAGAAAACAATAGAAAAGATCAATAAAACTAAAACTGATTCTTTGAAAAGATGTTAGAAAGGTACAATCTTCCAAGACTAAACCAAGAAGAAATGGAAAAGATAAACAGACCAATCACAAGCACTGAAATGGAAACTGTGATTTTAAAAACTTCCAACAAACAAAAGTCTAGGACCAGATAGCTTCACAGGCAAATTCTATCAAACATTTAGAGAAGACATAACACCTATCTTTCTGAAACTACTTCAAAAATTACAGAGGAAGGAACCCTCCCACACTCATTCTATGAGGCCACCATCACTCTGATACCAAAACCAGATACCACAAAAAAAGAAAACTACAGGATAATACCACTGATGACCACAGATGCAAAAAATCCTCAACAAAATACTAGCAAACCGAATGCAACAAAACATTAAAAGGATTGCACACCATAATCACGTGGGACTTACCCCAGGGATGCAAGGATTCTTCAATATCCACAAATCAATCAGTGTGATACACCACATTAACAAACTGAAGAATAAAAACCACACGATCCCCTCAATACATGCGAAAAAGCTTTTGACAAAATCCAACACCCATTTCTGAGAAAAACACTCCAGAAAGTGGGCACGGAAGGAACCTATCTCAACAAAATGAAGGCCAAATATGACAAACCCACAGTTTACATCATTCTCAATGGTGAAAAGCTGAAAGAATTCCCACTAAGATCAGGAACAAGACAAGGATGTCCACTCTTGCCATTTGTATTCAACCTAGTTTTGGAAGCCAGAGCCACAGCAATCAAAGACAAAGAAATATAAGGAATCCAAATTGGAAAGGAAGACGTAAAACTATCACTGTTTGCAGATGACATGATACCATACCTAGAAAATCATAAAGTCACTACCAGAAAACTGTGAGAGGTCATCAATGCATCTGGTAAAGAGGAGGATTCAAAATTAATACACAGAAACCAACCATTCTATATACTCACAATGAAAGATCAGAAAGAGAAATTAGGGAGTTCCCATCGTGGCACAGCAGAAACAATCTGACTAGGAACCATGAGGTTACAGGTTCAAGGCCTGGCCTCACTCAGTGGGTTAAGGATCTGGTGTTGCTGTGAGCTGTGGTGTAGGTCACAGACACGGCTCAGATCTGGAGTTGCTGTGGCTGTGGCATAGACTGGCAGCTGTAGCTCCGATTAGACCCCTAGCCTGGGAACCTCCACATGCTGCAGGTATGGCCCTAAAAAGACCAAAAAAAAAAAAAAAAAAGAAAGAAAGAAAGAAAGAGAAATTAGGGAAATAATCCCATTTACCTTTGCATCAAAAAGAATAAAGTATTAGGAATAAACCTACCTAAAGAGACAAAAGACCTGCATTTGGAAAACTATAACATGCTGATGAAAGAAATCAAAGATGACACAAACAGATGGAAAGAATATACCATGATGTTGGATTGGAAGAATCAGTGTTGGCAAAATGACTATACTATCCAAGGCAATCTATAGATTCAATGCGATCCCTATCAAATCACCAAGGACATCTTTTACAGAACTAGGAACAAAATATTTTAAAATTTGTTAAAGATCCCAAATAGCCAAAGTCATCCTGAGAAAGAAAAATGGAACTGGAGCAATCAAGCTCCCTGGCTTCACACTGTACTACAAAGCTACAGTCATCAAAACAGTATGGTACTGGCACAAAAACAGACATATAGATCAATGGAACAGGATAGAAAGCCCAAAAATAAACCCAGCCACCTACAGTCAATTAACCTGTGACAAAGGAGGCAATACACAATGGAGAAAAGACAGTCCTTTTAATCAGTGGCGCTGGGAAAACTGGACAGTTACATGCAAGGGAATGAAATGAGAACACTCCCTAACACCGTACACAAAAATAAACTCAAAATGGATTAAAGATCTAAATATAAGACTGGATGCTATAAAACTCTTAGAGGAAAACATAGGCCAAACAGTCTCTGACATAAACCACAGCAATATCTTCTCAGACCCACCTCCTAAAGTAATGACAATAAAAACTAAAACAGGAGTTCCCGTCGTGGCGCAGTGGTTAACGAATCCAACTAGGAACCATGAGGTTGCGGGTTCGGTCCTTGCCCTTGCTCAGTGGGTTAACGATCCGGCGTTGCCGTGAGCTGTGGTGTAGGTTGCAGACGCGGCTCGGATCCCGAGTTGCTGTGGCTCTGGCGTAGGCCGGTGGCTACAGCTCCGATTCAACCCCTAGCCTGGGAACCTCCATATGCCGCGGGAGCGGTCCAAGAAATAGCAACAACAGCAACAACAACAACAACAGACAAAAAGACAAAAAAGACAAAAAAAAAAAAAAAAAACTAAAACAAACACATGGGACCAAATTAAACTTAAAATTTTCTGCACAGCAAAGGAAACCCTAAACAAAACAAAAAGACAACCCACAGAATGGGAGAAAATATTTGCAAATTAAGCAACTGACAAGGGGTTAATCTCAAAATACGTAAAAACCACCTGCAGCTCAACACCAAAAAAACAAACAACCCCATCAAGAAATGGGCAGAAGATCTAAACAGACAATTCTCCAAAGACATACAGATGGCCAAAAATCACATGAAAAGATTCTCAACATCATGTATTATTAGAGCAATGCAAATCAAAACTACTATGAGGTACCACCTGGCATCAGCCAAAATGGCCATCATCGAAAGCTCTACAAACAATAAATGCTAGAGAGGGTGCAGAGAAAAGGCAACCCTCTTACACTGCCGGTGGGAATGTAAAATGGCACAACCACTATGAAAAACAGTATAGAGATTCCTCAAAAGACTAAAAATAGAATTACCATTTGATCCAGCAATCCCCCTCCTGGGCATCTATCCAGAGAAAACCATGACTCAAAAAGATACATGTGGGAGTTCCCACTGCAGCTCAGCAGGTTATGAGCCCAACTAGTATCCATGAGGATAAGGGTTTGATTCCTGGCCTTGCTCAGTGGGGTAAGAATCCAGCGTTGCCATGAGCTATGGTGTAGGTCACAGACACGGTTCTGATCCTTCGTTGCTGTGGCTATAGTGTAAGCCAAAAGCTGTAGCTCTAACTCAACACCTATCCTGGAAACTTCCATATGCTGCAGCTACAGCCCTAAAAAAAAAAAAAAAAAAAGAATAGACACATGTACCCCAATGTTCACTGAAGCACTATATGCAATAGCCAAATCATGGAAGCAGTCTAAATGTCCATCGACAGAGGAGTGAATAAAGATGTGGTACATATACACAATGGAATGTTACTCAGCCATAAAAAAGAATGAAATAATGGCATTTTGCAGCAACATAAATGGAGCTAGAAATAATCATGCTAAGTTACTCAGACAATTAGACACAAACATAATATACTATTACTTATATGTGGAATCTAAAAAAAGAACACAAAAAACCTGGAGTTCCTGTTGTAGCTCCGACTAGTATCTAGGAGCATACAGGTTTGATACCTGGTCTGGATCAGTGAGTTAAGGATCTGGCATTGCTACAAGGTGCAGTGCAGGTCACAGATGCAGCTCAGATCCAGTGTTGCTGTGACTGTGGTCTAGACCAGTAGCTGCAACTCTGATTTGACCCCTAGCCCAGGAACTTCCATATACCACACCTGCAGCCCTAAAAAGCACACGCACACACACAGGTAATAAAATTTAAGAAAGGATACAAATGAACTTATTTGCAGAACAGAAACAGATCAAAGACTTTGAAAAACTTATGGTTACCAAAGGGGACAGCTTGCAGGGGAGGGATGGACTGGGGGTTTGGAAAGGAAATGTTCTGAAATCAACTAGTGATGATGTTTGTACAGCCATAAATGTAATAAAATTCACGGAATTAAAAAAAAAATTAAAGAATCTGACTGCCAGGAGTTCCGGTTACAGCTCAGCAGGTTAAGAATCCAATTAATGTCCATGAGGATGTGAGCTCCAACCCTGGGCTCACTCAGTGGGTTAAGGCTCCAGCATTGTTGCAAGCTGTGGTGTAGGTCGCATATGAGGCTTGGGTCTGGTGTTGCTGTGGCTGAGGCATAGGCTGGCAACAGCAGCTTCGATTTGACCCCTTGCCTAGGAACTTAAATATGCCACAGGTACAGCCCCTCCCCCAAAAGGAATCTGACTGCAGCAGCTGGAATCACTGTGGAAGAATGGGTTTGATCCCTGGCCCACTGCAGTGGGTTAAAGGATCCAGTGTTACTGCAGCTGCATTATAGGTCACAACTGTGGCTCAGGTTCAATTCCTGGCCCAGGAACTTCTATATGCTGTGGGTGAGGACATAAAATTTTAAAAAGAAAAAAGGCATTCCCATCATGGCTCAGTGAAAACAAATTTGACTAGTATCCATGAGGACACAGCTTCGACCCCTGGCCTTGCTCAGTGGGTTAAGGATCTGGCTTGCCATGAGCTGTGGCATGGGTCACAGACACGGCTTAGATCCCAACTTGCTGTGGCTGTGGTGTAGGCGGGCAGTTGTAGCTCCAATTCAACCCCTAGCCTGGGAATCTCCATATGCCATGGGTGTGGCCCTAAAAAACTAAATAAATAAATAAATAAATAAAATGGGAAGAACTTCTAAAAAAAGAAAAGAAAGAAGTGGCACATATATATATGATGGAATACTACTCAGCCATGAAAAGGAATGAAGTAATGCCATCTGCAGCAACTAAATGCAACTAGAGATTTTCACACTAAGTGAATTAAGTTAGAAAGAGGAAGACATGGGAGTTCCCGTCGTGGCGCAGTGGTTAACGAATCCGACTAGGAACCATGAGGTTGCGGGTTCGGTCCCTGCCCTTGCTCAGTGGGTTAACGATCCGGCGTTGCCGTGAGCTGTGGTGTAGGTTGCAGACGCGGCTCGGATCCCGCGTTGCTGTGGCTCTGGCGTAGGCTGGTGGCTACAGCTCCGATTGGACCCCTAGCCTGGGAACCTCCATATGCCGCAGGAGTGGCCCAAGAAATAGCAACAACAACAAAAAAGACAAAAAAAAAAAAAAAAAAAAGAGGAAGACAAATACCATATGATATCACTTATATGTGGAATCTAAAATATGGCACAAATGAACCCATCCACAAAACGGAAACAGAATCACATACATAGAGAACTTGTGGTTGCCAAGGGGGAGGAGGTTTGAGGAGGGGTGGACTGGGACGTTTGGGTAGCAAACGTAAGCTATTATATATAGAATAGATATACTTTGCTATACAACAGAAATTGGCTCAACACTGTAAATCAACTACACTTTAACTTAAAAAAATAAAACAAATAAATGAATATAACAAAACAGAAATGGATTCACAGATACAGAGAACACAATGGTTACCAGTGTGGAATGGAGAGAGAAATGGGAAAGGGCAAGGTAGAGGTAGGGTATTAAGAGTTATAAAGTACTATGTATAAAATAAATGAGCTACGAGTATGTATTTATAGCACAGGAATATAGCCAATATTATTTATAATAATTATAAATGGGGTACAACCTATAAATTTTAATCATTATATTGTACACCTGAAACTAATGTAATATTGTAAATCAGCTATACCTCAGTATTTTTTTTTTGGCCACACCTGTGCCACATGGCAGTTCCCAGGCCAGGGTTTGAACTCAAGCCACAGCTGTGACACAGGCTGCTCCAAGAACACCACCAGATGCTTAACCTGCTGCACCACAAGAGAACTCCCAACTCCATCTCAATTTTTTTAAGCAAAATAAAATGAATTTTAAAAAAGAAATGCAACAGAAAAAATAAAAATTAAAAATTAAAACAAAAGCTCCAGGGTGGTCCACACAAAAACCTGCACATTGATGTTTATAGGAGCTTCATTCATAACTGTCAAAACTGGAAACCAACCAAGATGTCCTTCACTAGGCAAATGGATAAATAAACTAGGGTATGTCTTGATGGAATATTATTCATCACTAAAAAGAAATGAGCGATTAAGACTTGAAAAGACTTCAGGGAACTTAAATACCTATTACTAAGAAAAAGAAGCCAACCTGAAAGAGGCCACATACTCAAGTACATGACTGACATTCAAGAAAAGGCAAAACTATGGAAACAAAAAGATCAGTGATTGCAAGTGGTGAGGGTGAAAAGGGAATGAACAGACAGAGAGGGCAGTGAAATACTCTATGCATTGTAATGATGGATATATGCCACTATATATTTGTACAAACTCACAGAATGTACAATACCAAGAGTGAACCCTAAAGTAAACTATAGACTTTGGGTGGTTGTGATATATCAAAAGAGGTTTTCCTTGGTAACAAGCATACCACTCTGGCAAGTGATGTTGATAATGGGGGAGGCTACACATGTTTTGGGCAGGGGATATATAGAAATTCTGTTCCTTGCTCTAAATTTTTTTGTGAAACTAAAACTGCTCTTAAAAAATAATATCTTTTAAAAAAACAAACAACAACAAAAGAAACCTCAAGGGGGACTCACTCTCACATTTTTGTTACAACCAGGAGCTTAATCAGATTTTCACAGAATTTTCTTACCAAAGGAAAAATCCCCTCATGTTGCTAGCAGGGGGAGGGGGTGCGGGGGAGGAAAACATTTTGAAAATTGCTGGAGTACTCTGTTCTTCTTAACAAGGCCTGCCCTCAGGAGAAATTAGTTAACCAAAGCCTAACCTGCTGGTGTACTGTCAAAGGCTAATTGACCTAGGGAAGGGAAATATCCAACATGCTCAGTCTTGCCATCCTGTCCCACTTAAGTGGGGAGGAAATAAACTAAAACACCTGTGAGGTTCACTGTCCAGAGACACAGGTTCAATTGAAGACTGAGAACTAATCACAAGACTACAGAATGCTTCCCCTCCCCCACATCTTACCACCACATTGATAAAGACCTATTTATTTACAACAGTTCCTTTTTCTTGGTACATCATGTCCAGCTATCAAGAAAAAATTATAAGGCACACTAAAAGGCAAAAAGAAACCACAATTCGAAGAGACAGAGCAAGCTTCAAAACCAGACATGGCAAAAATGTTGGAATTATAAGACTAATAATTTAAAACAACTGTGATTAATATGCCAAGGGCTCTAAAAGATAACCAATGATAGGCAATGTAAAGAGAATGATGGAAAGCCTAAGGAAGAACCAAAAAAACCTGTAACAGAAATAAAGAATGCTTTTGATGGGTTTATTAATAGAGAGTTGCTGTAGTGGTGCAGTGGAAATGAACCAACTAGGAACCATGAAGATTCAAGTTTGATCCCTGGCCTCGATCAGTGGGTTAAAGATCCGGCATTGCTGTGGTGTAGGTGAGCTATGGTGTAGGTCACATATGCGGTTCGGATCTGGCGTTGCTATAGCTATGGTATAGGCCAGCAGCTGTAGCTCCAATTAGACCCCTAGCCTGGGACCCTCCATATGCCACAGGTGTGGCCCTAAAAAGCAAAAAAAAAAAAAAAAAAAGGAAAAAGGAAAAGAAACCAACAACACAAAAATCCTACAACTAGGCAATTCATTTCCAAACTACAGAAAAATCAAAGAAAAAAAATCCTGAAAGCACACTGAAGGAGAAAAGTACCGTATCTATAGAGAACAAAGATAAGAATTACACACATCTTCTCAGAGACCATGCAGGCCAGGACAGAGTGAACATATTTAAAGTGATGATAGGAAAAAAAGAAAACCCAACCTAGAATTCTATACCCTGGAAAATTATCCATCAAAAGAAAAGAAAAGCAAATTAAATCCAGAGAAAGCAGAAGAAAAGAAATAATAAAAATTAGAGCAGATCAATGAAATTGAAAAGAGGAAATCAACAGAAAAAAACCAAGAGAACCAAAATTTGGTAATTTGAAAAGAACAATAAAATCAATAAGCCTCTTGTCAGGCTCAAAAAAAAGAGAGAGGACTAATATCAGAAATGAGGAGTTCTCTTGTTGTACAGTGGATTAAGGATCTGTTTGCTGTCCCTGTAGTGGCTCAGGTTGCTGTGGTGGCATGGGTTCAATCCTTGGCCCAAGAACTCCCGGTATGCCATGGGTGCAACAAAAAGAAAGAGAGAGAACGAAGAAAGGTAGAAATGAAAGTGAAGACTCACCAAAGATCCTATGGACATTAAAAAGATAAGGTATAGGAGTTCCCGTCGTGGCGCAGTGGTTAACGAATCCGACTAGGAACCATGAGGTTGTGGGTTCGGTCCCTGCCCTTGCTCAGTGGGTTAACGATCCGGCGTTGCCGTGAGCTGTGGTGTAGGTTGCAGACGCGGCTCGGATCCTGCGTTGCTGTGGCTCTGGCGTAGGCCGGTGGCTACAGCTCCGATTCAACCCCTGGCCTGGGAACCTCCATATGCCACGGGAGTGGCCCAAGAAATAGCAACAACAACAACAACAAAAGACAAAAGACAAAAAGAAAAAAAAAAAAAAGATAAGGTATAATATGAACAACTCCATGCCCACATATCCAAAAACCTAGATGAAATGGACCAATTCCTTGAAACACACTATTTGCCAAAACTCAAGAAACAAACAATTTGGAGTACCCTCAGTGGTTAACAAACCCGACTAGGATCCATGAGGACGCAGGTTTGATTCCTGGCCTTGCTCAGTGGGTTAAGGATCCAGCATTGCCATGAGCTGTGGTGTAGGCCACAGATGCAGCCTGGATATGATGTTGCTGTAGTTGTGACCCACACCACAGCAACAACCAAAGCATAGCAGTGACAACACCAGACACTTAATCTGCTGAGCCACATGGGAACTCCAAAAAAACAATCTAGACAGACTTTAAACCCCTCACAAAACTAATTCAAAATGGATCATATACCTAAATGTAAAATATAAAATTAAAGACCTAGATATAAGACCAGTCACTATACAACTCCTAGAGGAAAACATAGGCCAAACACTCTCTCACATAAATGACAGCAACATCTTCTCAGATCCACCTCTTAGAGTATTGGCAATAAAAAGAAAAATAAACAAATGGGATCTAATCAAACTTCAAAGTTTCTGCACAGCAAAGGAAACCCTAAACAACACAAAAAGACAACCCACAGAATGGGAGAAGATATTTGCAAATGAATCAACTGACAAGATATTAATCTCCAAAATTTATAAACACCTTCTGCAGCTCCATACCAAAAAAAACCAAACAACCCCATTAAAAAATGGGAAGAAGATCTAAACAGACAGTTCTCCAAAGAAGACATACGGATGGCCAAAAAACACATGAAAAGATGTTCAACGTCACTCATTATTAGAGAGATGCAAATCAAAACCACTCTGAGGTACCACCTTACACCAGCCAGAATGGCCATCATCCAAAAGTCTGCAAACAGTAAGTGCTGGAGAGGGTGTGGAGAAAAAGGAACCCCATTACACTGTGGGTTGGAATGTAAATTGGTGCAACCACTGTGGAAAGCAGTATGGAGATTCCTCAGAAAACTAAACATAGAACTACCATTTGATCCAGCAATCCCACTCCTGGGCATCTATCCAGAGAAAACCACGACTCGCAAAGACACATGTACTCCAATGTTCATTGCAACACTATTTACAATAGCCAAGACATGGAAACAACCTAAATGTCCATGACAGAGGAACAGATCCAGAAGATGTGGTACCTATACACAGTGGAATATTATTCAGCCATTAAAAAGAATGAAATACTGGCATTTTTTGCAACATGGATGGATCTAGAAATTATCATGCTAAGTAAGGTCAGCCATACAATGAGACACCAACATCAAATGCCTTCACTGATATGTGGAATCTGAAAAAAGGACAGACTGAACTTCTTTGCATGACAGATGCTGACTCACAGACATTGAAAAACTTAGGGTCTCCGGAGGAGACAGTTTAGGGGGGTGGGGATGTGCCGGGGCTGCGGGATGGAAATCCTGTGAAATCAGATTGTTATGATCATTATACAACTACAGATGTGATAAATTCATTTGAGTAATTTAAAAAATGGAAAAAAAAACATTAAAAAAAACAAAAACAAAAACAAAATTATAGAAGTCCTGGGAGATAGCAGGAGGAAACCAAGATGGCCTTGGTATGGCAATAAATTTTTAGATTAAAACATCTCAGACATGATCCATGAAAGAAAAAAGTGATTAAGATGAACTTTATTAAATTTAAATCTTCTTGGAGTTCCCTTGTGGCACAGTGGGTTAAGGGCTGGGCACTGTCACTGCAGCAGCTCGGGTTGCTGCTGTGGCACAGTTGCAGCTGTGGCTCAGATCTAAGTCCTAGCCCAGGAACTCTATATGCCAGAGGGTGACAAAAAAAGAAAAGAAAAAAAAATGGGCCAAAGACATAATAGACACATCACCAAAGAAGATACACAAATGAGAAATAAGCATATGAAAAGATGCTTCACATAATATGTCATTAAGGAAATGCAATTTAAAACAATGAAATACCATTACACCCATATTAGAGTGGCCAAAATCCAGAGCTCTGATGACACCAAATGCTGGGGAAGACGTGGAGCAACAGGAACTCGCATAAGTTGCTGGTATGAATACAAAATGATAAGATGCTTTGGAAGATAGACTGGTGGTTTCTCACCAAACTAAGGAAACTTTTACCATATGTTCCAGCAATCATGCTTCTTGGTATTCAGTCAAAGGAGCTGAAAACTAATGTCCACACAGAAACCTGCACTCAGATGTTTATAGAAGCTTTGTTCATAACTGCCAAAATGTAGAAACAACCAAGATGTCCTTCACTAGGTGTACCCGCAAACAGTGGAATATTATTCAGTGCTAAAAAGAAATGACCAATCAAGCCATGAAAAGACCTGGAGGAAACATAAATGTAACAAAGCCAACCGGAAGAAAAGACTATACACTGTATCATTCCAACTATACCATATTCTAGGAAAGGCCAAATTAAGGAGACAGTAAAAAGATCAGTGGTTGCCAAGCACAGAGGATATTTAGGGCAGTGAAACTACTGTATGAGATATGTTAATGATGAATACACACCATTATATGTTTGTAAAAGTCCATAGAAAATACAACACCAAGTGTGAACCCTAAAGAGTTCCCTAGTGGCTCAAGAGGTTGAGAATCCAATGTTGTCACTACAGCAGCTCAAATCACTGCTGTGGTGCAGGTTTAATTGCTGACCTGAAAATGTTCAGGAGTTCCTGTCTTGCCACAGTGGGTTAAGAATCTAACCACAGTAGCTCTGGTTGCTGCAGAAGTTCGGGTTCCATACCCAGCCGGGAACAATGGGTTAAAGGACCCAGCGTTGCCACAGCTGCAGTGTAGGTCACAGCTGTGGCTCAGATTCAATCCCTGCCCGGGAACTACCAAATGCACCAGGTGCAGCCATAAAAAGGAAAAAAAAAAATGCTCAGAGCAGCAGTCATTATGGAAGATTGGAAACATTTGGAAATAATGGAAATCTGGAAACAATTCGACGGTCCATCAACATAGTACATTCACACAGCAGTAAAAACACATCAACACTAGTGAATTTTTAAAGATATAAAAATGAGCAAAATAAAGTCCCAGAACATAAAAATGATACCATATTATATGTGATTATCAAAAACAGGTGAAAATTGGGAGTTCCCATGGTGGTTCAGCAGTAACGAGCCCAACTAGTATCCAGGAGGCCAATTCAATCCCTGGCCTCGCTCAGTAGGTTGTAGATGCGGCACTGATTTAAGCTGTGCTATAGGTCGCAGGCGTGGCTCAGATCCCACCTTGCTGTGGCTGTGGTGTAGGCCAGCAGTTACAGCTTAGAGTTGACGCCTAGCCTAGGAACTTCCATAGCTTCAGGTGTGGCCCTAAAAAAAAAAAAAAAAACACACCATGTAAAAATAAAATATTGTTTAAAGATACATTCAGAGGTGGTAAAACTATAAATAAATGCAAGGAATAATTATCACAAAATTCAGCATAACCACTGTTATGTGGAGGGATGGCCTTCAAAGGAACTATAAATTTTTATTGATATGGATGGCAGGTACATGGATTGGTGCTTGAATTACTATTACTTCTTTTCTTTTCTTTTGTCTTTTTATGGCTGAAATCACAGCATATGGAAGTTCCCAGGCTAGAGGTTAAATCAGAGCTTCAGCTGCCAGCCTATGCCACAGCCACAGCAAGGTGGGATCAGAGCCATGTCTGCAACCTACACCACAGCTCCTGGCAACGCTGGATCCTTAACCCATTGAGTAAGGCCAGGGATTGAACCTGAATTCTCATGGATACTAGCCAGGTTCACAACCCCCTAATCCATTATGGGAACGCCCAAAAATGAGAACTTTAGACTTACTAAAAACAGCATTGCCTCAGAGATCCTATAAAGGATTAAGATCAAATTACACAGTTTCTGATCTGATTTTACTATGTTGAACCATTTTTTTCAAATCATAAAACTATTCAGCAATATATCATGGTGCGGGCATTGTAAACCAAATATTTTACCTTTTGGATTCAGAAGGCTGCCTCTTCTTGATCATTTCACGGAGCCGTGCAGCTGACTGCAAAATACACAAAACATGCATATATAAAAATATTCTTATAACTACATAGCTTATCTCCTAAAATACTAAGTTTCTGCTAATATCCACACTAAGCCAAGATCTATACCGTAAGATCCTTAAGGTATGATACCTATTCTTTGTAATAGACATGAGAAAAATACATTATCAGTAATAAAGACAAGTATAAAATACTGTCCAAAGTACTGACATTCTGATACCTTGGACCAGGTTGCTAAAGAGTTTACATGATTAAATATTAAACATTTATCAAATATATTATTACAAATTAAAAGGTTTAACTTCTACTACAGGCAATCCTACTCTGGTATTTTCCAGAAAAGTTAAAGGTTATACTTCTACAAATCAAATCATAATTTCTACTAACTGAAATTAAAATAAGAGATATTTTATCTAAATTTCTGGTGAATTTTCAACTTTCAGTGACTCAACAATGTAGTTCCTTATATTAACTCACACTCTCTCCCTTCAAAACACATACACACAGTGAATATTGAGGAATGTTGACAGCCAGAGAAACCAATTAATTATTTAGTAACACCAAAGATTTAATATCTTCTTAGGGAAAACATCACACACCTTCCCAAAAAGCTATTTTCTCACATAAAAGTTTAATCCCCAGTCAAAAGACCTCCAATATATAAATTATACCTTTAGTTATAATTATTATAAAATAGCATTCTACTAGCTATTTATCCTTAAAACTTCCTATATAAATCATATTCCCATCTATTCTTTTTTTTTTTTTTGAGTCAATGTAGTCACTTATTGGGATAAAAATCTCTATATCATATAGTATCTCCAATAATCACCTACTAAATGACAATGAAACACAATCTAAGTAATTCCCATTGTATGAAGAGATTCAAAAATATTTCCTGTGCATTTTTTTTTATTTGTATGCACTCTGGACCTAAGAGAGCCAGTTTAGGAACCTTCCCACTATTTATGGCACTGTTGTGTGGAAAATGCAATCTGAATGATACTTAAGATACCAGTAGGAAACATCTTTCCCCCTTCTTAGCAGATGATAGGAAGCAGGCACTGGGGTAGGGCAAGGGCTGCAATAATAAGGCAGTCTCAAGAGCATCTGGAAGGAGTTATTCGTGTGTGTGTGTGCGCGCGCAAGCACGCGCATACCCGCAGCATATGTAAACTCCCAGGCTAGGGGTCAAATCGTGGCTACAGCTGCCGGCCTATACCATAGCCACAGCAACACCAGATCCTTAACCCACTGAGCAGAGCCAGACACTGAACCTGCATCCTCATGGATACTCGTCAGGATCATTTCCATTGAGCCACGACAGGCACTCCCCCATTTACTCTTAAAGTAAAAAAAAAAAAAAAAAAAAAAAAAAAAAACTGCCCTCTTACTCCTCTACCACACATCCTTTAACCCACCGCTCCCACTTCACCTTTAACTAAAGCAACCACTTGGAACATACACTGTTTCTTCAAATCCAAAAAGCCATTCATAAGACACCATTATTTTATGCACCACCAAAGGAGGAGGTGGAGAAACTGCAGTTGTAATTTAATACACCAATTTCAAAAAATGTCTTATAAACAATAAAAATTTGGTAACTTCTTTCTATTAAGTATAAAACTTGCTCCTAATTTTATCCTTCCTCATGTGACACTATGAAACCAAATACTATGAGTATTTTATTGACCTACTGGCAAGAGAAACAGCATATTGGTATTAATTAGAAATTCTATACAAACCTCAGATAACTGAAGAGAAGCAAAAAAGTTTGCATTTTCTGATATGTTCTTCAGTCTCTTCCTTTCATATGGTGACAATCCTGAAAAATCATCCTATGAAATTATACCAAAAAGATTTTGTTACTTTACATAATCCATAGCAAAAGCACCTCATAAAACTATTTGCTGCAATCTCTGAATGTATTTTTCCTTCAAATTGCACCTTCACTAACTATATTATGTTATCTTAACCAAACATCATTTTTACAGCACTGGATATTGAAAGAAAGTTTCAGTTTGGTATAATCACAGGATATATGCATGGCTTCCCAATTAAACAACAAGTGATTTAATGTCAGAAGTCAAAAAGCATAACCAAATAGCAAATTATTTCCATCTGGCTGTTAATTGCGCTATTTCTCAAAGTTATCGTTTTATTAAACAAAACAGGAAAGAACTCAGTAACAGAAAATTTTAAATTAAAATGGTTACAAAAATTCAGAAAAAAGTACAAAAAATGAGAGAAATAAACACATGGGTAGAAAATTCAACTATAAAACCAGAGAATCTTGGGAGGTCCAATATCCAACTAATAGTTGTAGGGGAGAAAAAGGAGCAGAGAAAATGGAGGAGAGAAAAAGCATCAGAGAAATAATACAAGAAAGCTTCTCAAAACTGAAGACACAAAATTCCCAAATTAAAATGATCCAATATGTATGCAATACAATGAATGAAAAAAAAAAAAACTCAAGCCTAGGCACATCATCACAAAATTTCAGCCATAGTAATCAAAACAGTATGACACTGGCACAAAGACAGATTTATAGATAAATGGAGTAAGACAGAAAGCCCAGAAAATAACTCGTGCACCTATGGTCAATTATTCTACAACAACGAAGACAAGAATATACAGCAGAGAAAAGACAGTCTCTTCAATAAGTGGTGCTGGGAATACTGGACAGCTACATGTGAAAGAATGAAATTAGAACATTCTCTAACACCATACACGAAAATAAACTCAAGGAGTTCTAGCTGTGGCACAACGAGTTTGGCAGTGTCTCTGCAGTGCCAGGATGTAGGTTCAATCCCTGGCCCAGCACAGTGGATTAGGATCTGGTATTGCCACAGCTGTGACATAGGTTGCAACTGGTTTGGATCTGATCCCTGGCCTGGGAACTCCATATGACACGGAGGAGCTCTAAAATTTAAAATAATTTGCACAGCACATCTACTGAATGCTGGAAGAAGACATTAAACCTCAAAAAAAGGCATGAAACCTTCCACATAACTGGGCACAACAAAAAAGAGAAGAGAGAGTGAGAGGAATCAGGATGGGACTAGTACTCCTGAGAGGGAACAGTGAAAAGGAAAGGAAGCCACACCCTGGGAAGTCACCTAAATGATGGGGTAATCAGTCAAGATGGAGAAACCTCAAAGCCTCACAAAAGAGCACAGCAGCTCGACTGAGGAGGGCAAAACAGAGAGGGCTGCACAGACCATCAGTACCACCTCCCAGGACACCACAGCATGAGACACTCAGCACTGGGTGCTGAGACTCAGGCTCCAGAGGTCAGTTCCATGGAAAGGACTAAGGTTAGCTGTGTAGAGATGGCCTGAGAGGATAGAGAGTGGTGCGCCAAGGGCTAGGGAGCAGAGCACCACAACTGACGACACCCAGGATGTCTGGGCCCACAGGAGAAGCAAGGCGCCACTTTTGGGGAGGGCAAGAGGAAAAGGGGCGGATCACCACAGGAATATCTTTCTCTGCACACACGTGGACTCTCAGAGAGCACCTCTTGTGTGGTCTACGGGCAGCAGGGGCAAACCAGAGCAGTGATCTCAGACTCCAGAAGCAGGCATGGCCTGCCACCACTAGGGGTCTGTGAACAGGCACCACTTGTAGCCCCAGTCACCTCAGAGGTCAGCACAAAGGAGGGCACTGCAACCAAGTACCACCTGTTGTTACTCTCACTCCCCTGGGAATGCATATGCCCTTCTGGAGCCACTGCCAAACACTCTGGGTACTGCCTACACCTGCCTGGAAGGTCACCACCTCTTCCAGGACCCTGCAACTAGGAGCAGCCTGTGCCACCTTCCCATGGGTCCTCACCATGGTCAAGGGCCCACTAACCAGGCACTGGCTACTAGCACTGTCCACTGCCTCCAACTACCTGGAATCATGCACAGCATCCCATCAAGGGGATTACAGCCTGCACACACTGAGAAAAGAGACAGAAGGCAACCAAACCAAAATCAGCCCTCATGCCAAAAATAAATAGTAAACCTTCACAAAATACCCAGAGGTATCTGAACATAAAAACAGCACTCCAAGCCTGTAATAGTTGTTTCCCCTAAACTCACAGAATAAGAAAAATAAACACAAACTGAAGAAGCTCAGGAACCATTCCCAGTTAAAAGAACAGGAGAATTCCCCTGAAGGAGCAAACAACAAAACAGACCTCTGCAGTCTAAAAAGACACTGGGTTCAAAAAGGAGATAGTGAAAATACTGAAGGAATTAAGAGCAAATATGAAGGAATTAAGAATGATGGGAGTTCCTGTCGTGGTACAGCAGAGACAAATCTGACTAGGAAACATGGGGTTGCAGGTTCGATCCCTGGCCTTGCTCAGTAGGTTAGGAATCCGGTATTACTGTGAGCTGTGGTGTAGGTCGCAGACTTGGCTCAGATCTCCCGTTACTGTGACTGTGGCATCAGTTGGCAGTTGTAATTCCGACTCAACCCCTAGCCTGGAAACCTCCATATGCCACAAGTGAAACCCTAAAAAAGAAAAAAGACAAAAAAAAAGAGTAGATATGAAGAGAAATGCAGATTACTTTAGAAAGGAACTATAAAATATAAGGAGGAGCCAAGAAAAATTACAAAATTCATTTGCAGAGACAAAAAGTTAGTTAAAAGGCATTGAACAGCAGAATGAATAATGCAAAGGAAAAAATAAGTTTCTTGGAAGACAGAATAATGAAAATCACCCAATCAGGACAGTAGACAGAAAACCAAATGAAAAAAACATTAAAGCAATATAAGAGATCTATGGGATAATACAAAGTGGGCCAATCTATGTACCACAGGGATTCCAGAAGGAGAAGAAAAAGAAAAGGGGATTAAAAATATATATGAAGAAGAGTTCCCATCATGATTCAGTGGAAACAAATCCAACTAGGAACTATGAGGTTGCAGGTTCAATCTCTGGCCTCTCTCAGTGGGTGAACAATCTGGTATTGCTGTGAGCTGTGGTGTAGGCTGCAGGCATGGCTCCAGTCTAGTGTTGCTACGGCTGTGGTGTAGACCGGCGAGCAAAAAAAAAAAAAAAAAAAATATATATATATATATATATATATATATATATATACACATACACACATATATATTTGAAGAAATTATGGCTAAAAACTTTCTGAATGTAAAGGAAACAGATATCAATATACAGGAAGTACAGAGGGCCTCAAACAGGCCCACACCAACATATATTATAGTAAAAATGGCAAAAAGCAAAGATAAAGAGAGGATTCTACAGTCAGCAAGAGAAAAAAAAAAAAGAGTTAATTATAAGGGAATCCACCAAAAGGCTATCAGCTGATTTCTCTGCAGAAACACTAAAGGCCAGAAGAGAGTGCCAAGATATATTCAAAGTTCTAAAAGGGAAAAATTTACAGCCTAGAATACTCTACGCAGCAAGAATATCATTTAAAATAGAAGGTGAAATAAAGGATTTCTCCAACAAACGAAAACTAAAACACTACAGCAATACTAAACCCATTCTAAAAGAAATACTGAAAGAGCTCCTCCAAATAAAAAAGAACTAAGAAGAAATAGGGTGGAGGAAATGACAATTGGAAAGTTATCACTTAAATAAGCCAGTATACAGATCTAAAAGAAAAAAAAAAAAAAACCTATTGTAAAAGCAATGATAAACTTAAGGAACAGCAAAAGGATAAACATGGAGGTGTTAAAAAAGGACCTCAAAATCGTAAAATGTGGGAGTTCCCATCGTGGTGCAGCAGAAACGATTCCAACTAGGAACCATGAGGTTGCGGGTTCAATCCCTGCCATAGCTCAGTGGGTTGAGGATCCAGCATTGCCATGAGCTGTGGTGTAGGCTGCAGGCATAGCTCGGATCTGGCATTGCTGTGGCTGTGGCATAGGCCAGCAGCTATAGCTCCAATTGATCCCCTAGCTTGGGAACCTCCATATGCTGTGGGTTTGGCTCTTAAATGACAAAAAAAAGTGGCAGACTAAATTAAAAAAACAGCCCACAATATGCTGCCTACAAGAGACTCAACTTAGGGCAAAGAACACATATAAATTTAAAGTGAGGAGATGGAAAAAGATATTTCATGTGAAAGGAAAAGACAGGAAAGTGGGAGTTGCAACACTCAGACAAAACAGACTTTAAAACGAAGGCCAAAAAGACAAAGAAGGGCAATATTTGATGATAAAAGAATCATTCAAGAAGAGATATTACACTTATCAATATATATTCCCCTAATATAGGAGAACCCAGATACCTACAACAAATACAGACATAAAAGGAGAAATTGATGGGAATACAATAATAGTAGGAGACTTTAACACCCCAGTCACATCAATAGACAGACTCTCTACACAGAAAATCAGCAGGGATTCTAAATGACACATAGAAAAGTTAGACTTGATATTTTCAGGACATTACATCCAAAAAAATCAGAATATACATTCTTTTCAAGTGTACATGTAACATTCTCAAGGCCTGACCACATACTAGGGCACAAAACTAACTCAATAAATTTAAGAGTATAGACATTATTTCAAGTATCTTCTCTGACCACAATGGCATGAAACTAATCAACCACTAGAAAAGAAATGAGAAAAAAAATGACTACATGGAGACTAAAATATCAATGGGTCAACATGGGAATCAAACGGGAAATTAAAAAAAATACCTCAAGAAAAATGATAATAAAAACAAAACCATTCAAAATCTATGGGATGCCACAAAAGCAGTGTTTAGAGGGATGGTCACAGCAATATAGGCATTCCTCAAAAAAGAAGAAAAATCTCCAATCAATAACCTAAATTGCCACCTAAAAGAATTAGGAAAAGAACAAACAAAACCTAAAGTCAGAAGAAGGAAAGAAATAGTAATGATCAGAGGGGAAATCAATAAAACAGAGATTTAAAAAACAATAGAGGAGTTCCTGTCGTGGCGCAGTGGTTAACGAATCTGACTAGGAACCATGAGGTTGCGGGTTCGGTCCCTGCCCTTGCTCAGTGGGTTAACGATCCGGCCTTGCTGTGAGCTGTGGTGTAGGTTGCAGACATGGCTCAGATCCCGAGTTGTTGTGGCTCTGGCGTAGGCCGGTGGCTACAGCTCCGATTAGACCCCTAGCCTGGGAACCTCCATATGCCGTAGGAGCAGCCCAAGAAATAGCAAAAAAAAAAAAAAGACAAAAAAAAAAAAAAAAGAAAATGAAAAGTATAGGCCAATATCTCTGATGAATATAGATACAAAAATTCTCAACAAAATTTTACCCAACTGAATCCAACAACATATAAAAAAGATCATACACCACAACCAAGTGGGATTCATCCCAACTTCACAAGGATGGTTGAACATACACAAAGTCATACACCACATTAACAAAAGAAAATAAAAACTTCATGATCATCTCAACAGATGGAGGAAAAGCATTGGACAAAGTCCAACATCCATTCATGATCAAAACTCTTACCAAAGTGGATATAGAGGGAACATACCTTAACATAATAAAAGCCATTTACAGTAAATCCACAGCCAATATAATACTCAATGGAGAAAGGCTGAAAGCCTTCCCACTAAAATCTGGAACAAGACAAGAATGCCCACTCTCACCACTGTTATTCAACATAGTATTGGAAGTCCTAGTCACAGTAATCCAACAAACAAAAGAAATAAAAGGTATTCAAATTGGAAGAGAAGAGGTAAAACTGTCACTGTATGCAGATGACATGATACTATATACAGAAAACCCTAAGGACTCCACACAAAAACTACTCAAAGTGATCAATGAATTCAGCAAAGTAGCAGGATACAAGATTAACACTCGGAAATCAATTGCACTTCTGTATACTAACAATGAAATATTAGAAAAGGAATATAAAAATACAATACTTTTAAAACCACACCCCCAAAAATTAAATACCTAGGAATAAACCTGACCAAAGAGGTGAAAGACTTATATGCTAAGAACTGTAAAACATTAATCAAGGAAATCAAAGAGGATTCAAAGTAATGGAAAGATATTCCACGCTCCTGGAGTGGAAGAATTAATATTGTTAAATGACCATACTACCCAAAGCAATCTAGCAGATTCAATGCAATCCCTATCAAATTACCTATGACATTTTTCACAGAACTAGAACAAACAATCCAAACATTTATATGGAACAACAAAAGACCCTGAATTGCCAAAGCAATCCTGAGGAACAAAAACCAAGCAGGAGGCATAACTCTCCCAGACTTCAGGCAATATTACAAAACTACAGTCATCAAGAGAGTGTGGTACTGGTACCAAAACAGAAAGACAGACCAATGGAACAGAATAGAGAACCCAGAAATAAACGCAGACACCTATGGTCAATTAATCTTTGACAAAGGAGGCAAGAACATAAAATGGAAAAAAGACAGTCTTTTCAGCAAGTATTGTTGGGAAAACTGGACAGCTGCATACAAATCAATGAAACTAGAAAATACCCTCACACCATGCACAAAAATAAACTCAAAATGGCTGAAAGACTTAAATATAAGACAAAACACCATCAAACTCCTGAAGAGAACTTAGGCAAAACATTCTCTGACATCAACCTTATGAATATTTTTCTCAGGTCAGTCTCCCAAGGCAACAGAAATAAAAACAAAAATAAACCAATGGGACCTAATCAAACTGATAAGCCTTTGCACAGCAGAGGAAACCAAAAAAAAAAAACCAAAAAGACAATTTACAGAATGGGAGAAAATAGTTTCAAATGATGCAACTGACAAGGGCTTAATCTCTAGAATATACAAACAACTTAAACAACTCAACAGCAAAAAAGCCAACAATCCAATGGAAAACTGGGCAAAAGACCTGAACAGACACTTTTTCAAGGAAGAGGTACAGATGGCCAACAAGCACATGAAAATGCTCAACATCACTGATTATTAGAGAAATGCAAATCAAAACTACCATGAGATACCACCTCACACCAGTCAGAATGGCCATCATTAACAAGTCCACAAATAACAAGTGCTGGAGGGGGTGTGGAGAAAAGGGAACCCTCCTGCACTGTTGGTGGGAATGTAAGCTGGTACAACCACTATGGAAAACAGTATGGAGATGCCTTAGAAAGCTATACATAGATACCACATGACCCAGCAATCCCACTCTTGGGCATATATCTGGACAAAACTTTCCTTTAAAAAGACACATGCACACGCATGTTCATTGCAGCACTATTCACAATAGGCAAGACATGGCAACAACCCAAATGTCCATCGACAGATGATTGGATTAGGAAGATGTGGTGTATATACACAATGGAATACTACTCAGCCATAAAAAAAAAACAAAATAATGCCATTTGCAGCAACATGGATAGAACTAGGACTCTCATACTGAGTGAAGTAAGTCAGAAAGAGAAAGGCAAATACCATATGATATCACTTAGATCTGGAATCTGATATAAGGCACAAATGAACCTTTCCACAGAAAAGAAACTCATGGACTTGGAAAACAGACTTGTGGTTGCCAAGGGGGAGGGGGATAGAGTGGGGTGGTTGGGGAGCTTGGGGTTAATAGATGCAAAATATTGCCTTTGAAATGGATTATCAATGAGATCCTGCTGTGTAGCACTGGGAACTATGTCTAGTCACTTATGATGGAGCATGTGAGAAAATAGAATGTATATATGTATGTGTAACTGGGTCACCATGCTGTACGGTGGAAAAAAAATTGTATTATGGAAATAATTTTTAAAAAGAGAAAAAAAAAAACAACAACAACCAAAAAAACTTCAAATGTTTCCCAAATGGAACTGGAATAAAATCTTGAATTACAAAGTCCTAAAAAAAAAAAAAAAAAAAAAGACCTAATCAAGCTTACAAGCTTTTGCACAGCAAAGAAAGGAAATCATAGAAAAAAAAGAAAAAAAGAAAACCTAGGGAATGGGAGAAAAGAGTCTCAAACGATGCAACCAACAAGGGATTAATCTCCAAAATACACAAATAACCCATACAACTCAACAGCAAAAAAACAAATAACCCAATTGAAAAATGGGCAGAAGACCTGAACAGACATTTCTCCAAAGAAGACATACAGCTGGCTAACAGGCACATGAAAAAATGCAAATTATTAAAGAAATCCAAATCAAAACTACCATGAGGTACCACTGCACAACAGTCAGAATGGCCACCATTAGTAAGTCTACAAATAACAAATGCTGGCGAGGGTGTGGAGAAAAGGGAACCCTCCCACACTGTCGGTGGGAATGTAAATTGGTACAACCACTATGGAAAACAGTATGGAAGTTCCTCAGAAAACTAAATAGAGAATAACCATATGATCCAGCAATCCCACTCCTGGGCATATGTCTGGACAAAACTTTCACTGGAAAAGATACATGCACCCATATGTTCACTGCAGCACTATTCACAATAGACAAGACCTGGAAACAACCTAACTGTCCATTGACAGATGAATGGATTAAGATGTGGTATAAATATACAATGGAATACTAATCAGCCATAAAAAAAAACCAAAATAATGCCATTAGCAGCAACATGGATGGAACTAGAGACTCTCATACTGAGTGAAGTTAAGTCAGAAAAAGAAAGACAAATACCATATGATATCACATATCTGGAATCTAATATACAGCACAAATGAACCTTTCCACAGAAAAACAAACTCATGGACATGGAGAACAGACTCTTGGTTGTCAAGGGGGAGGGAGTAGGATGGACTGGGAGTCTGGGGTTGGTAAATGCAAACTGTAGCATTTGGAGTAGATAAACAATGAGATCCTGCTACATAGCACAGGGAACTACATCTACTCACTTGTGACAGAACATGATGGAGGATAATGTGTGAAAAAGAATGTATATATATGTATAACTGGGTAATTTTGATGTATAGCATAAATTGATTTACAGAACACTGTAAATCAACTATAATAAAAAATAAAAATAAAACATAAAAAATAATAAAATCTCCTAGGAGGGAAAGAAAAAAAACTGTGAGATACTGGCATAAAGATAGGCAGATAGATCAAATGGATAAAATTTAGAGTCTAGAGACAAACCTATATACCTCTGGGAACTATTTTCAATAAGGAAGTCCAGAGCACATTCAATGGGAAAGAAGAGTCTTGCTAAAAAATGGTTTTAGGACAAATGGATATCCACATGCAAAAGTATGACTCTGGACCCCAATCTAATGCCATATATAAAAATTAACTCAAAACAAATCAAAGACATAAATTGAAGAGCTAAAGCTATAAAATCTCAGAAGGGAACACAGGTGTAAATTAGGCAATGGTTTCTTAGATATGACACCAAAGCCATCAGCAACAAAAGAAATTAATAAACTGGACTCAAATTAAAATTTAAAATTAAATTAGGAGTTCCCGTCGTGGCGCAGTGGTTAACGAATCCGACTAGGAACCATGAGGTTGCGGGTTCGGTCCCTGCCCTTGCTCAGTAGGTTAAAGGATCCGGCGTTGCCGTGAGCTGTGGTGTAGGTTGCAGACGCGGCTCGGATCCCGCGTTGCTGTGGCTCTGGCGTAGGCCGGTGGCTACAGCTCCGACTAGACCCCTAGCCTGGGAACCTCCATATGCCGCGGGAGCGGCCCAAGAAATAGCAACAACAACAACAACAAAAGACAAAAGACAAAAAAAAAAAAAAAAAAAAAAAATTAAATTAAATTAAAATTAAGCATTTGTAAAAATAAAAAATAAAAATAAAAGGTGTTCCCATTATGGTTAAGCAGAAACAAATCTATTATCTATGGAGGGTACAGGTTCAATTCCTGCCTTTGCTCAGTGGGTTAAGGATCTGGCATTGCCATGAGCTGTGGTGTAGGTCACAGCTGTGGCTTGGATCCCATGTTGTAATGGCATAGGCTGGTGGCTACAGCTCCAATTTGACACCTAGCCTGGGAACATCCAGATGCTGTGGTGCAGCCCCTAAAAAAAACAAAAAGACCAAAAAAAAAAAAAAAGATGAGCAAGTACTGTTGAGGAGAAATTGTATTTTTCATACATTGCTAGTTGTTGTGTAAAAATGGTGCAGCCACTTTGGAAAACAGTTTGAGAGTTCCTCAAAAAGTTAAACATGTGGAGTTCCCTGGTGACCTAGAAGTTAAGGATTCAGCATTGTCACTGCTGTGGCTTGGGTTCAGTCTCTGGCCCAGGAAATTCCACATGCTGCAGGTATCCTCCCCAAAAAAGTTAAACACAGTTACTATAAGATCCAGCAATTTTACTCCAAGATATACCCAAGAAAATGGAAAATATCACACAAACTTCTCACTAGTAAATGTTCACAGCATTATTCTTTTTTTTTTTTTTTTGTCTTTTGTCTTTTTTTTTCAGATTCGTTTCCACTGCGCCATGACAGGAACTCCATCATTGCATTATTCTTAACAGCAAAAAAAGTGAAAACAACTCAAATGTCCACAAACTGGTGAATAAACAAAATGTGGTATATCCATACAATGGAATATTATTCAGTCATAAAAGGAATGAAGTACCAACAAGCTACAACATAAATGAACCCTGGAAACATGCTAGGTAAAAGAACTCAGACCAAAAAAGACACATATTATAGAATTCCATTTATATGAAATGTCCAGAATAGGAAAATCTATAGACAGAAAGTAGATTCATGGTTTCCAGGGCTAAGAGAGGGAGGAATTGGGGTTGGTAGTTACTGCTAACAAGTACAGCGTTTCTTTTTGGAGTGATGAAAATTTCGGGAATCAGATAGTGGTGATAGCCACACAACCTTATGTATATTATAAAACACTGAATTATACAGTGTAGTAAATTTTATGTTATTAATTATATCAATAAAAAATATATGCTTGCTGACAGAAACCAGATATTTACATAATCTCAAAGTATCTTTCTCAAAGTATTTAGGAATTACAAAGAGGAAAATATAAAGTCCACATTAGAGAATTCTGGCAGACACCACCTTAGTTAAGTGATCAAGGTCAACATCACCAGTAAATACTAGCATCATGTACACTCTGATAAGATGCACTGAGGAGGGCACATTCACTTCTGTGGTAGCATCCTCAAAAATACAAAATCTTAATCTAATCTAATCTTTTCTCTAGCAGATAAACCCAAGTTGAGGTACATTACACAAAATAACTATCTAGTACTCTTCAAAAGAGACAAGGTCATAAAAGATTGAGAAACTTATCTCCAGATCTATGGAGACATGACAACTAAGTGCATCGTGTGATCCTGGACTGGATACTGGAACACAAAAAAGACATTAGCGGGAAAACTGGTGAAATCCTAATAAATTCTGTACTTTAGTTAACAGCATTGTATCAAGGTTAACTTCATTTCCGCTGTGCCACGATGAGAACTCCCCCAAGGTTAATTTCTCATTTAGTTGGATAAAAGTTCTTTGGCTATGTATGATATTAACATAAGAGGAAGACGGGTGAAAGATATAGAGGAATTCTCTGTACTATTTTTGCAACTCTTCAGTAAGCCTAAAATTCTCCCAAAATTAAAAAAAATTAACTGCTAAGAAACATGAAGCTGGAATTCCCATTGTGGCACAGTGGAAATGAATCTGACTAGTATTCTTGAGGATGTGGGTGCGATCCCTGGCCTCACTCAGTGGGTTAAAGATCCGGCGTTACCATGAGCTGTGGTCTAAAGTCGCAGATGCAGTTAGGATCCCGAGCTGCGACTGTGGCATAGGCCAGCATCTGTAGCTCTGAATCAACACCTAGCCTGGGAACTTCCATATGCCGTGGATGTAGCCCTAAAAACCAAAAGAAGAAAAAAGAAAGAAACATGAAGCTAAAGTTGTTTTTTTTTTTTTTTTCTGGTCTTTCTAGGGTTGCACCTTCAACATATGGAGGTTCCCAGGCTAGGGGTCTAATCAGAGCTGTGGCGACTGGTCTATGCCAGAGCCACATCAACTCGGGATCTGAGCCACATCTACAACCTACACCACAGATCAGGGCAACGCCAGATCCTTAACCCACTGAGCGAGGCCAGGAATCGAACCCACAACCTCATGGTTCCCAGTCAGATTCGTTAATCACTGAGACATGACGGGAACTCCTAACATGAAAAATTTGAATAAGCTAGTGTTTAAATTCTTACCAGGCCTGGTGTGGTATCTTCATCACTGTCTCCATCCTGACTGCTTTCCGCATCAGCACTGAGAATCACTGCATCTGAAGTGCTCTTGCATTGCCACTTGTTACTTTCAGCATAAACATCTAAGGATGATTTTTGCAAAGTGGATTCTGCCTTGGAAGATGTGGCTTCCATCTTTGGAGTTAGAATCTTTCTGCAGGTTTTCTCTATTTCAGCCTTCTTACATTTCTTACATGCCACTTCATTGTTAGAATTCTTATCTAATAGGGATTTGGGGCGCGTAAATTGGTCCGGCTTGTAGTTACTGAGTGAAAAGGGGACAAGATACACCTTAGCTGTTTTTCCTAAAACTGTAGTTTGTACCGGTCTCAGAGATACATAAGCGATGTTTTGGTTTTCCTTATATTCATTCACCTATTCAGGTCAATAAAGGAAAAGAGAGTATTAAAATTCCAGGTCTTAAGCCTTTTCTTTCAGATCTTTGTAAATAAACCTAATACCTATTTCATAATGACAACATAAATCCAAACTGATGATATCCTGTAAGGAAACTTTTTTCCGTCCAAAATCTAGATACTCAATTCATTAACTTGAATAGAATTATTTACTATACTAGGCACATTTCTTACCCATAAGTCTGCCAGACAAATAATAAAAATAACTACAATCTGTAATTGAAGAGACCGAGGAAACCAGAATAGTTTCAAGAGCCGAAAGCTGACCATCACTACTGCAAAAGCAAATGCACACTTTCTGATCCCATCATGAAACTATTTCTGGAATTAGTGATAAGGACTTTCCTCAATGCTGATAGGCCTAGTTTCCATAGAGGAAAACCAGGACAGGCATCTCTGCTATCTTTTGGAGCAACACCCCAGAAAAACCCGTTAAACTGAGACAAGCCCCATAAAGCGGGAAAGTTTGACAAGTCCTCCTGTCCTCCTCGGCCTATGCCGGGCAGATCCCTCACGAAGACTGAGGCAGGAACACACCCGAAAGCAACAAGCCGTTTCTCACATTCACCTGCAGCCGCTGTCTGGAGCCTGCCTTCTCCTCGGCCTCCGCGCGCGGTCCAAACATCTTTCCGCAGTTTAGCTGCTGGCGTCTTCCCGCCAAGATTGCGGCAGGAGGTGGGGATGGGTGGGGTCGGGAGGGGAGGGGCGGGGTCGGGAGGGGAGGGGCGGGGCCCGGGGCAGGGGAAGCCGGGCGGCGCAGGCGGGTTCGGATCCCAGCCATTGGGAGGGGGAGGGGGCACGGGGCATTACGTTAGTAGCTTAAGGAGGCTAGCTTGGCAGCCTCATCCCAAACTCAAATTCTTTAGGGAAATGTAGAAGCCAAATCGGCATTTTTACCTTGGATCCAGGTGATTTTGATGCTGCTGATGTCAGTATCTCACTTTGAAGAACACCTGCACTTCTGCTAAGGAAAAACCACCTTGCCTAGCACTGTGAGCTTGGAGAAGATTCAGATGCACTTAGATGTCGTATGAAATAAAGAGGAAATGAAATCGAAACCAACATGCAGCCTTTTACCTTGACTCCTAGTTCCTTGTAACCCCACCACCAGAAAACTATGCCCTATGGCTACCTTATTATCTTCTCCCTAGGAAAGGAAGCATTTTGATATTTTTTCAAGAGCCAATAACAAGCTGGTTTAATTTCACCCACAAGTTAACTAAGCTGGTTTAAATTTTGCCCACCAGTTAGGATTCTAGTAATGACCTTACAAAGCCCCAACACTGGGAGAAAGTTCTCAATAGCTTCTGTATCACAAAAGCACCAAATGTAAGACTTTAGGGCACTGCATTTAAGAGTTACAGTCATATCAAACTTTTTTTTCTATTCTCTAGATGTCCGTGAGCAGAAACAACTAACTGCCTTCCCATCAGATTTACTCCTTCTGAATAGCACGGTTTTGAAGCTGATAAAATTATAATACAAATTTCTATTTGCTCTATTTTTACAGTCCTTTTCTTTCCAGCTCAAAATTGCTCCTTTGATGGCTTACTTGAGTCATCCATTGTTCCTTAATGGAGATTTGCTCAATTGTATTTCTCCCAGCCTAAGCCCAATTTTAGAACACAGATGAAATAATTTTAGAACGAATCCTTCAAAGCCCTTCAGGAACTTTCACACTCCTCAAATGAAAAATTACTGATAAAATCAAACTTTTCATAGTGTCTAATATATATACCATGCAATTTCTGTACTTCAAGACTTTGCTCATGTGTCCCTTCCCTCCCCACCACAGCAGTTATAAAATCCTTTCTACACTGAATGTGTTTTGACTTTCAATTAGCCTATGTTTTTTACACAGCCCAGCAAGTAAATTGGGATTGTTTCTGATATTACTGTAAAAGCCCTTGAAGACTTCCTAAATAAAATTCAAGTATTTGGAAGACATAAGCCTTTTAACAATGCTCCATACTCCTTAGAGCTAAACGAGGTAAATACAGCAAGTGCTTAATAATTACTTATGGACTTTCATATACAACCATTCCAGCCAAGAATATGTTTTAATAGGCAGTCTCTAGAAAGGAAAGAACTGAAACGCCTAAGAGTGTTTGGATTTCAGGCATTGTTCTAAGCCGTTTAGGGGATTTTTTTTTCCTGCCACTGGTCTAAATTAGCACCACTTGCCCTGACGTAACCCAAAAATATCGCACTACAAACCGCTCGGTCTCATCAAGTGAGAAAATCAGGTGCTATTAGCAGGATTTCTATTTCGATTTAACTCTAATTCTTAGCTTTCAACAATCTGAACACACTGTCCTTCTCTAACTCCTCGGTTTCTTCTTCATCACTTTGCCATTTTCCTCGGCTTCAAACGAACCTAATCAGCGAAACCTTTAATTCGGGTCTTCCGCGGACCTCAGAGTCTTAACCGCAAAGTCCAGAGAGCCATTTCCCGCCAGAAGTGGCGTCCAAATACCGCGAGACTAAGGTCGACAGGGAGTTTATGAGCATGCGCAGTAACAGACTCCACGGACTTTGGCTCCCTGACGTCCTCCACAATCCCACAATCCTCTAGTCGTACATTTCCTGTTTTTCTAGCTCAGCCGTAAGTGGTGTTTCTATCAGTACGCAGCAGTGTCCAGTGGCCTCTGGTGCGGAGGATTTTCTGTTCGTTGACGTTGTACCTGTTCACAGTTTGGAATCAGTCAAGTTTTGGAATCACCGCCGCTGCCATCAAAATGTCGGTCCCAAGCGCACTCATGAAACAACCGCCTATTCAGTCTACGGCTGGGGCCGTCCCGGTTCGCAATGAGAAAGGTACTGTGTTGAGCTGTTTTCCAGTCGGATCTTACTTGTTTCCCTAGCATATTCCAAACCGACCCCGGGCCCACCACCTCAGCCCCAGCGATCCTTAAGACCTTGCCCCCTATTTCTTTCGCCATCAAACTCGCATCCAATCGCGTTGCCTAGAAGGGAAAAAAACACCCACACTATTTCCACCTCATCTTGTTCCTAGAGCCTGTCGGTTCACTCCTACAGCAAGCATCCTCTTCCCTTGGCCTCCACCAATAAACTAGAGTAATAAATAAAGTGAACGCTTGCTGTTTGGAAGGCGTTGTGCGGGATACAATCCCAGTTTTGTTATCCATAATCTGTTTATGCTTTTATAACTCTTACTGTAATTATGTGTCCATCTCTCTCTACTGCATCATAAACTCATAGATTCCTCAAGGCAGGAACCCTCTCTTATTAAACTTTTTAATCCCTTTCAACCAACGCAGTGACTGTATTTGTTAAATTTAATACAGAGACAGTACCCCTAACCTTAAGGAACTCATAGTAGACGTGATTCATGCAAAAAGAGACCTATTCTAAGCAAGTGTGCAGTCTTTCGCACCCCTAATACTGTTACATAGGTGATGTAAACCAAGCGCTTTGAATAATCTCTTCAGACTGGGGTACTCAAGTTGATCTTTAAAGGATAGGTTTGATTCCAGTGAGTGCAGATGGATGAAGCAACACTGTACCTGTTTAGGGAGTCAGACTGAAAAGTCAAGAGTTTTTTCAGTAAGATATTTGGAAAATAATATCACTTCTTTCCTGTTTTTTAAATATAAGGTACTTATCCTTGTGTAACCTGCCTTTTTTTTTTTTTTTCCTTAAACTCTGTGGTTTTTTGATAAGTGCCTTTGGATACATGGAGATCTTATTAATTTAACTGCTTATGAGGTCTATTATATGGAGTTTGTTCCCTGCTGAGGGACAATTAGCTGTTTTGTTACTTTTTTTCCTCTTACACACAGCGCTGCAGTTATCATTCTTTAGTGCACTGCCTTAAGAATTTTAGGGTAGACTCCTAGAAGTTCTTCATCAATTAACTACCTATTGCCATTTGCTCTCCACAGTGGATTGTAAGAGCATTGAAAGTTTTTATTTCCTGTTATATTACCCACAATCTTGGTTGTATGAGATTTTTTTTATTTGCCCGATCTAATGGGTGTGAAACAATAGCACGTTATTTTAATTTGCAATTTCCTGAGTCCAGGATTACTAGGCATCTTGTTTGTGTGTTTATCATCTCTCTAGGTGTTGTCTTCTATGAATTATCTCTTTCAATTACCCATTTTCTATTTAGTTTGTTCTGACACATCCCAAATCTTTTTTTTTTTTTTTTTTTTTTTTTTTTTTTTGTCTTTTTGCCTTTTCTAGGGCCACTCCTGTGGCACATGGAGGTTCCCAGCTAGGGGTCCAATAGGAGCTGTAGCCGCCGGCCTATGCCACAGCCACTGCAACTAGGGATCTGAGCCGCGTCTGCGACCTACACCACAGCTCACGGCAATGCCGGATCCTTAACCTACTGAGCAAGGCCAGGGATCGAACCTGAAACCTCATGGTTCCGAGTCAGATTCGTTAGCCACTGTGCCACAATGGGAACTCCCCCAAACTTTAATATCTATTTCCCAGAGTTTTTTGGCTTGTCTTTTAATTATGGAGTCTTCTGTCACACAGGTGTTTTTAGTTTTATTGTTGACAGATTTAACAATTTTGTCTTTTATGTTTTGTGGTGTTTAGTATACTGTTTAAGAAATCCTTGGAGTTTCCTGGTGGCTCAGTAGGTTAAGGATCCAGTATTATCTTGGCTGTGGCTCTGATCCCAGCTGTGGCCCAGTTTCAGTCCCTGGCCCAGGAACGTCCCAATTTAAAAAAAAAAAAAAAAAAAAAAAAAAAAGTCTTTTGAGTTCCCCTTCCCAATTTAAAAAAAAAAAAAAAAGTCTTTTGAGTAACTTACCCAACCAGAATCCATGAGGACTCGGGTTTGATCCCTGACCCCGCTCAGTGGGTTAAGGATCTGTCATTGCTGTGAGCTGTGGTGTTGATCCCAGATGCAGCTCAGATCCCGTGTTGCTGTGACTGTGGTGTAGCCAGCAGCTGCAGCTCTGATTCAACCCCTGGCCTGGAAACCTCCACATTTCCTTGAGTGCCGCCCTAAAAAGACCAAAAAAAAAAAAAGATTTTTGGTTATCTAAGTGTTTGTATATTCTGAATAGGAAGGATTACACAGTTGTCTAAGACAGACTATAAGTTAAGGAGCTTACAGTCCAGCAGGGATGTAAATGTTTAAGATGTGTTTTTCGTGCATGAGTATTTAGCTTATCTGGAATTGTGTGTGTGTGTGGCATCCATTATAGATCTAATTTTAGTATTTACCTCAGGGCTAGCCAGTTGCCCCAACTACTCCATTGTTTTGCCGTACCCACTGCAAGTTATGCTTATTTGCCATATGTATAACTTCTTTGGTGAGGTATCTGTTAAGGTCATTTTTTTGGTTGGTTGGTTGGTTTGGTTTTTTTGCCGTCCACTGATTTTTAATGTCACTTCTGCAGTATACCAAGTTCTCATTATAGGTTTGTTTCTCTGCTCTCTGTGTGTTCACTTGGTCCCTTTGTATCCCTCAATGATATACTGTTTTAATAACTATAAATTTGAATAAGTCTTGTGATCTAATGCAAACTCTCCCCGACCTCACCCTAGTCTTTTTTTTTTTTTCCCATCAAGACTTTATATTTTTTAGAGAAGTTTTAGGTTCGCAGCAAAATTGAGAAAATACAGAGATTTACCGTATACCTCCTACCCCCACACATACATAGCCTCCCCCATTATCAACATCCTTCACTAGAGTGATTCAGTTGTTACAATGGTAAACCCACATTGACCCATCATTATCATCCAAAGTCCATAGTTTACATTAAGGTTTACTCTTGGTGTTCTGCAGTCTTTGGATTTGGACAAATGTATAGGGACATACATCCATCATTATCATCATACACAGTATCTTCATTTAGTGATGTGCATTTAAAGTTCGTCCAAGTCTTTTCATGGCTTGATAGCTCTTTTCTTTCTAGTACTGAGTAATATTCCATCATCTGGACATACTACAGTTGATTCATTCACCTAGTGAAGGACATCTTTTTTTTTTTTTTTTTTTTTGTCTTTTTGTCTTTTGTTGTTGTTGTTGTTGCTATTTCTTGGGCCGCTCCCACGGCATATGGAGGTTCCCAGGCTAGGAGTTGAATCGGAGCTGTAGCCACCGGCCTACACCAGAGCCACAGCAACTCGGGATCCAAGCCGCGTCTGCAACCTACACCACAGCTCACGGCAACGCCGGATCGTTAACCCTCTGAGCAAGGGCAGGGACCGAACCGCAACCTCATGGTTCCTAGTTGGATTCGTTAACCACTGCGCCACGACGGGAACTCCTGAAGGACATCTTGATTGCTTAGAAGTCCTGGCAGTTTGAACAAGGCTGCAGTAAATATTCATGTGCAGTTTTTTGTGTGGACATAAGTTTTCAACTCCTTTGGCTAAATACCAAGACTATGCTTAGTTGTATAAGAAAACAGCAAACCATCTAAAGTGGTTGTACCTTTTTGCATTCCCACCAGCAGTGAATTAGAGTTCCTCTTGCTCCACATTCTCACCAGCATTAGGTGTCATCAGACCTCTGGATTTTGGCCATTCTAGTATGTATTAGTGGTATCTCGTTGTTTCAATTTACAGTTCCCTGAAGACATACAATGTGAAGCATCTTTTCACATGCTTATTTGCCATATGTATAACTTCTTTGGTGAGGTATCTGTTAAGGTCATTTTTTTGGTTGGTTGGTTGGTTGGTTTGGTTTTTTTGCCGTACCCACAGCATGTGAAAATTCCCAGGCTAGAGATCGAACTCACACTGCAGTTGCAACTTGGACCACAACTGTGGCAACACCAGATCCTTAACCCACTGTACCACCAGGAAAATCCTTCACTATTTCTCAATTCGCTAGACTTATTGGTATTTATAAAAGACAGATAATCTACTCTTGCAGGTTTTATAACACATAAGCTAAAATTGAAGGAAGTAGAAATAAAGATTAAAATATTGAGTTATATGGTAATATAAAGACTGCCTTGGAAAAGTCCAAAGGAACTAAAAGAATGACAGAGCGGTATTTTAATTTTATATTCCTACTTAAGCCACCCTTACTGTGTGCTGAGCATTGTTACAAATAATTCACTTATTCATACAGTTGAGGTGAAATAGCATGAATTTGTGATGGCTGTAGTCTCCATATTTGGGGAGACTTTTTCTGTTGTTTCATTGCCTGCCTTCCTTGTTGTTTTTTGGGGTTTTTTTTTTTTTTTTTTTTTGTCTTTTTGTCATTTCTTGGGCCGCTCCCACAGCATATGGAGGTTCCCAGGCTAGGGGTCTAATCAGAGCTGTAGCTACTGGCCTACGCCAGAGCAACGCAGGATCCGAGCCGCGTCTGCAACCTACACCACAGCTCACGGCAACACCGGATCGTTAACCCACTGAGCAAGGTCAGGGACCCAACCCACAACCTCCTGGTTCCTAGTGGGATTCATTAACCACTGAGCCACGACGGGAATTCCCTGCCTTCCTCATTGTAACCAAGCTAGCGCTCCTATCATTAGTGTTATTATTCACAAGAATGCCTTTTTGTGACATGGCCTTTGTAGGAAAACAACATTAGATGAATAGATGGTTGGGTAGTGGCTCTCTTCTTCTCCTGCTTGGACTCTGGTTTACCAGGAATACAGGGCTCTGCCTGGAAAGGCCAAGGGTTTAAGGACACTGAGCAAGAGGCTACTGAAACATAATAAGTTATCTCTCTCACCCAGGCGAGATTTCGATGGAAAAAGTGAAGGTAAAACGTTATGTGTCAGGAAAGAGGCCAGACTATGCCCCTATGGAGTCCTCAGATGAGGAGGATGAAGAATTTCAGTTCATTAAGAAAGCCAAAGAACAAGAAGCAGAGCCTGAGGAACAAGAGGAGGATTCATCTAGTGACCCTCGGCTGCGACGTTTGCAGAACCGTATTAGTGAAGATGTGGAAGAGAGGTAATGACTAGAGTCAGGTTTCGCTGGACCTAAACCCCTAAAAGTTAAGGAATAGGAATGACAACAATAATAGCTAATACTTGAATAGTGCTTACTATTTGCCAGTCACTATTCCAAATATGTTACATTTACTAATTCTTGTAATCCACATGATAACCTTATGAAGTAGGTAGTATTGTCCCCATTTTTATAAGTAAGGAAATTGAGGCACAATGGGGTTAGGAAAATTACTCATTTTCTGTTAAGGAAATAGAAAACACAGACCATTGGTTGGTTTGTGGAGGAGTCTTTTTAGTACAAAGACGTTTTATAAAATTTGAGAAATTCTTTTTATTCATTCATTTATTCTAAAGGCTAATGAGAAGAAATGACACTAATGAAGCAGGAAAAAAGGAGTGATGAGTGGTCTCACATAGGAAAGGGAGCCTCGGATGAGGGATTTTGTGTGTTTTGTGTAATGATTGAGACATCACCTTACAGAGTAGGCCAGAGGTCCCAAGTTTTCACAGTTCATATTGTCTTTTTCACAGGTCCCCTGTGAAAAATTCTATTTTGTTAAATAGTTATATCCAGATGATTTCATAAATATTTATGTCCTAACAACTTAGCCATTAAAAAATATAATACACATGAAGGAAAAAAAATTTTTTATTTCACTCTTACATAACCAGTTACTTACTAGTGAGGTTTGTGTGCCTCTTGGGCCCTGACAATTTCTCAAACCTTAAGGACAGACTGGCACTGACACTCTCATTTTCTGCTCCATATTGCTTTTCATGCAGTACCTGCTTTTTATCATAGCAGCCCCCAAAATCCATTTCCACAAAGATCTAATGTTGAAACTGTGAAGTATCTTGAGCTATAAAATATATCCCATTGTACCCATATGAGTTTGTTGCAGTGCCCCAGGGTGCCTCAACATATGTTTAATGTTTTAGGTCAAACTTGACTATTTGCTCTGTCACTTTTGAGTTAGTTTCTTTAACTTACCCCTCAGGTTCCTGACCTTAGGACTTCAGCATGAATAAAAGCAAACATAATGTCCAGGTGTTTTGTGACTGAGGAAATTGGCTGATGCCCTTTGTTTTGGTGATGTTGACATTACTTGGAGACACTGTCTTTCAGATTGGCTCGACATCGGAAAATAGTGGAACCCGAAGTGGTGGGAGAAAGTGACTCAGAAGTAGAAGGAGATGCTTGGCGCATGGAACGAGAAGATACCAGTGAAGAAGAAGAAGAAGAGATTGATGATGAGGTATAAGAAAGGAAGGTCTTTCTGGGTACAAGGAAAAGTTAGAGTCTGTGCTCCTTTATTGAGGCTTTAAAGGCACAAGACATCTGCTTTTGGCAGAAGTCTCATCCAGTGTTCCCTGTTTGTTGAGGATAGGATTGAAAATAGAATGGGGAGTTCCCGTGGTGGCGCAGTGGTTAACGAATCCAACTAGGAACCATGAGGTTGCGGGTTCGGTCCCTGCCCTTGCTCAGTGGGTTAACAATCCGGCGTTACTGTGAGCTGTGGTGTAGGTTGCAGACGCGGCTCGGATCCCGTGTTACTGTGGCTCTGGCGTAGGCCGGCAGCTACAGCTCCGATTCGACCCCTAGCCTGGGAACCTCCATATGCCATGGGAGCGGCCCAAGAAATAGCAAAAAGACAAAAAGCAAAAAACAAACAAACAAAAAAGAAAATAGAATGGTACTAAGTTGCATTTACTCCTATCAGAATTTGTTGAGCTTGATGAGATAAAAAGCCATCTCAGAGTTCAAGCCACTTGCCTGACTGGCTTGAACATATAACTTGACAGGAAATAGAGCGACGCCGTGGCATGATGCGTCAACGAGCACAGGAGAGAAAAAATGAAGAGATGGAAGTCATGGAGGTGGAAGATGAGGGGCGTTCTGGGGAGGAGTCAGAATCAGAGTCTGAGTATGAAGAGTACACAGACAGTGAAGATGAGATGGAGCCTCGCCTTAAGCCAGTCTTCATTCGGAAGTAAGTATCTCACAAGCCAGGCCTGAATCCACATAAGTACTACTTCCCAGGTCTGAAGGTAGAAGCCTCTTTTCTGGAGTTCCCGTCGTGGCGCAGTGGTTAACGAATCCGACTAGGAACCATGAGGTTGCGGGTTCGGTCCCTGCCCTTGCTCAGTGGGTTAACGATCCGGCGTTTCCGTGAGCTGTGGTGTAGGTTGCAGACGCGGCTCAGATCCCGAGTTGCTGTGGCTCTGGCATAGGCCGGTGGCTACAGCTCCGATTCAGCCCCTAGCCTGGGAACCTCCATATGCCGTGGGAGCGGCCCAAGAAATAGCAACAACAACAACAACAAAAGACAAAAAATAAAATTAAAAAAAAAAAAAAAAAAAAGAAGCCTCTTTTCTATCTCATGCTTTCCTGAAATGAAAGCATTCAGTAAAGAGTTCCTCTTGTGGCTCAGTGGGTTAAGAACCCAACTAGTATCCACGAGGATTCAGTTTTAATCCCTGGCTTCGCTCAGTGGGTTAAGGATCTGGCATTGCGACGAAATGCAGTGTAGGTTGCACACTCACCTCAGATCCAACATTGCTATGGCTGTGGTGTGAGCCATCAGCTGCAGCTCCAATTTGACTGCTAGCCTGGGAACTTCCATATGCCTCAGGTGCAGCCCTAAAAAGACCAAAAAAAAGCAAAGAAAGCACTAAGTAAGAGTCTTCTGCCCAGTGCCCCAAATCGGCAGAGTATTTGCTAAGGAATATCTTGGTGTTAGCAGGGTGCCTGTTTGTTTTCACAACTCCCTTTCCAGTTAAAGAAAACATACCTACCAAGGTTGTATATTGTTTTAAACACAAAATAAAGCTTAAAGAGCAAATTGCTATTGCTTTCCTAATGACTAGAAATCCTACTACTTTCAGCCCAGCAGGTTTTTTGCTATTCAGGCTCTTCTCAAAGATGAATGGAATTCTGATGCTCTAAAGACTGGGTATGATTCCCGTTTTTGGCTCTTTGCAAATACTAAAGCCAGAGATTGTTTGGATTTGTCTGATTTGGATGGGATTTGATTTAGGGGAACAGCGAGCACCACTCTAAGGCTTTGGGCAATTAACAGGACCTCTGTGCTACAGGAAGGACCGAGTAACAGTTCAAGAACGGGAGGCCGAAGCATTGAAACAGAAGGAGCTGGAGCAGGAGGCCAAACGCATGGCTGAGGAGAGACGCAAATATACACTCAAGGTACTGGAGGTGGCTGTGAGAGTTGAGTGCAAGGAGTCATGTGTCTAGGTTTGTCTGAGCCGATTAAGGAAGCCCAACAGTTTAATTCTCCCTATCCAGATTGTAGAAGAAGAGACCAAGAAAGAGCTGGAGGAGAACAAGCGGTCCCTGGCTGCGCTAGATGCACTCAATACTGATGATGAAAATGATGAGGAGGAATATGAAGCATGGAAAGTTCGGGAGCTAAAGAGAATCAAGAGGGACAGAGAAGATAGAGAAGCGTAAGTAATGGGAAGGGCTTTGTTTTGTTGTCTTTTTTAGGGCCGCACCCACAGTATATGGAGGTTCCCAGGGTAGAGGTTGAATCAGAGCTGTAAGTGCCAGCCTACACCATAGTCATAACAATACCAGATCCAAGCCACGTCTCTAACTTAGAACACTGCTCACGGTAAGACCGGATTCTTAACCCACTAAGCGAGGAGGCCAACAGTCGAACCCATGTCCTCATGGATACTAGTCTGGTTCATTACCACTGAGCCACAACAGGAATTCCAGAGCTTACAGTTTAATACCACTGGTGGGACGGGTTCCTAACAGGTTAGCTCTACTATGAGTTCCCATCTAGCTTTCTTTAGGGTTCTTGCAACTAGGTGAGTTCCCCGTAATTGGAATGTGGCTTATTACAATAAAATCAGGGAGAAGAAACACTTGGGTCAGTGGTTTTCTGTAATAGAGTGCCAGCTGATACTTTCCTGGCCCACAAGTTACTCACTGTGATGAGTTATCTATTGTATAACAACCCAAACCAAAATTAAGTGACTTGGAATGATTATTTCTCACAATTTTGAAGACAGACTATGCAGTTCCCCTGCTGGTTTTACCTGGTTCTCTTAGGCAGTTGAATCCAGCTGGAAAATTAACTGGCTTCACTCATATGTCTGATAGTTGGTGCTAACTATCAGCTAGATGCTTCACTTCTTCTGTAGGCTAGACTGGTTTCCTTTCATAGTGGTTTCGGGGCGGCATTCCAAGAGGGCAGAGGTAGAACTTAGCAGGGTCTTTCAAGGCTGTGAGGGGAAGAATCTGTGGCATTTAAATAATCCACCACCACTCACTGTGTTAGAACAGAGTCATTTCTGAGTTGCATCACCCATGCTTAGACATTACTAGGAATGAGAGGATAATCTCAGATTACACAGGGAAACCCTCAATAGAAACCTCTGTCCTCAGCCTGCAGTTTCGTAAGGTTTTTATCCTGAGCTTCAAGGAGTCCACGTACCCTTTAATACTGTATGAAAAATGATGTGTATGTTTGCATTTCTCTAATAAAAGGGATGTGACTCTCTACCTCCAAAAAAAAAAAAGGTTAAAGGCACTGCAATCTAATTAGTGATGGTTGATCTTTGGTTTGGGACAAGTAAGCACACTACCAAAGAAATATCAAAAAATTCTTAATGTTATTTTGTTCAAAATGTTAATCTTAATGTTATTATGTTCAAAATGTTATTTATTTATTGTCTTTTGTCTTTTTAGGGCCGCACGCGTGGCATATGGAGGTTCCCAAGGTAGGGGTCTAATCGGAGGTACAGCAGCCAGCCTATACCACAGCCACAGCAACGCCAGATCCAAGCCATACCACACCTCACAGCAATGCCGGATCGTTAACCCACTTTGCGAGGCCAGGGGCAGAACCCGCAACCTCATGGTTACTAGTCGGATTTGTTTCCACTGCGCCACAACAGGAACTCCAACACAGTTATTTTAAATTTTGATTTTTCTTTTAAAGCTAAAAAGGCTTTCTCAGGAAGGGAAATTAGTAATGTCATAAAATCAAGCAACAATAGTATATTGGAACCTCAAAAAGGCTGGAATCAATTTTTGGGAGTTTGCAGTACCAGGTTTTGCAAACATAATAAAGACCACCTCACCTTCTTATTTATTGAGCTCCTGATCTTGATTCCTAACAGGTAATGACTGGAGTTAAATAATGCTTAAAAGGAGGTGGGACCGGGTCATGTTCAGGTAAAACTGCGTCTGTCTGAAGCTGGACTGATACTGATAGTTTTGTTCTCTGAACAGGCTTGAGAAGGAGAAAGCAGAAATTGAACGCATGCGAAACCTGACTGAGGAAGAGAGGCGAGCTGAGCTTCGGGCAAATGGCAAAGTCATTACCAACAAAGCTGTTAAGGGCAAATATAAGTTCTTACAGAAGTATTATCACCGGGGTGCCTTCTTCATGGTAAGTGAAAAGAAAATGGGAAAATGGGGTAGTAGGAATAACTCAGAAGCTTTGAATGCTTTTTCCCCGTCAAGAATAAAGTGGCCCTGGGATGTGACCTCCACTTGCCAGTGGTCTGCGTTCTCATTTGCTTTTTGTCTCTGAAGAATATGAAAGCACCAGAGAGAAGCAATGGCAATAGGATTTTAAAAACATCAACTATTCTCTTTTGGCTCCAGCTCTCTGAAGAAGGAAATGATGTAATAGAGGAAATGAGGAACTGACATAGTGATCTATATAGGTACTAGACTATTTAGGTCCCCCAAATCACTTAGATATCATTATTCATCGTTGAGTGCGAAATCTTGGTTAGGAGAAAACCATGATCTGCAAAGAGCTTTACATTAACTCCTGTTTGAGTGCAGATGTTTAATTCACTTCATTTTGAGATGGCAAAGTGACTGAGTCTAACTAACCCAGAAAATGGTCAGTTATCTTACATTATGTGTCATGCCATCATCTTTGTTTTTCATAAAAAGGCCAAGGTCAAGATAGCAGGCTGTTAACCCTGTATAAAGTGAAAAGGACTTCTTCCAAACTATTTGGATTAGCACTAGTGATAATTCCTCAATAGAGTTAGCAGGAAAAGGAATGGGAGGATTGATAGCATTTGTTTCTCTAATAGCATGTGGTTTGTTAAATTATTTCCTGATGTTAAAAGACTTGGTATTGGAGTTCCCGTCATGGCTCAGTGGTTAACGAATCCTACTAGGAACCATGAGGTTGCGGGTTCGATCCTTGGCCTTGCTCAGTGGATTAAGGATCCAGCATTGCCTTGAGCTGTGGTGTAGGTCACAGACACGGCTCAGATCCCATGTTGCTGTGGCTCTGGCGTAGGCTGGTGGCTGCAGCTCCAATTGGACCCCTAGCCTGGGAACCTCCATATGCCACGGGAGTGGCCCTAGAAAAGGCAAAAAGACACACACACAAAAAAAGAGTTGGTATTGAGTTCCCCTTGCAGCTCAGCGGTAATGAACCCAAATAGTATCCATGAGGATTTGTTTTTGATCCCTGGCCTCACTCAGTGGGTTAAGGATCTGGCACTGCCCTGAGCTGCGCTGTAGGTCACAGACGCAGCTCGGATCCAGCGTTGCTGTGGCTGTGGTGTAGGCTGGCAGCTATAGCTCTGATTCAACCCCTAGCCTGGGAACTTCCATATGCTGTGGGTACAGCCCTAAAAAGACAAAAAAAAAAGTTTGAATCAAAAAGTAGACTAGCTTTTCAAATTTTGTATAGAAAACCTTAAATATCCCTACTGCAGATACCAGTAAAATTTTTAAATTTCAGCGGAGGAGGCCTTACTTCCATCTCTTCAAAATCAGTTTCACTCTATCTGATTAGCAGGAAATATTTGCTTATTATATAGTTTTCTAGCCTATGTGGTTTTCTAGATAGGAGTCAGTGGATTATGGATTATTTCTTGTACTACTTCAAAGTTGTAAAATATTGCTTAAGCATTTCAGCTCCTTTAATAATCAAGCTTCCTAGAGAAATAGTGCATTGCTGACTAAGCTACATTAGGAAGGCTGTATGTGAAAGTCTTTTTGGTGCAGATACTCACATATCAAAAGGATGACATCAGGAGATGACATTTAAGATGTATAGACTTTATTTTTTATTTTTTTGCTTTTTAGGGTCACACCTGTGGCATATGGAGGTTGCCAGGCTAGGGGTCGATCGGAGCTATAGCTGCTGGCCTACGCCACAGCCACAGTAATGCCATCTGCGACCTACTCCACAGCTCACGGCAACGCCAGATCCTTAACCCACTGAGCAGGGCCAGGGATGGAACCCACAACCTCATGGTTCCTGGTCGGATTCATTTCTGCTATGCCTTGACAAGAACTCCAAGATGCATAGGCTTTTTGACATTCAGTGGTAGGAAGACATTCCAGGTGAAGGAACCAGAAGGAATGGAGACAGAAAGTAACATCTGTAAAGGCAAGAAGAGGTAGATTAAGGCTTGACTACTACACAGAGTAATTGTGCTTATTTATTTAGTAGAGAACCATTGAAAGTTTTTGAGCAGGACAGAGGTATAATGAGTTGTATTTTTCCAGGAGTTCCTGTCGTGGTGCAGCAGAAACAAATCTGACTAGGAACCATGAGGGCTAAGGGTCTGTCGTTGCCATGAGCCGTGGCGTAGGTTGCAGACACAGCTGGGATCTGGCATTGCTGTGGCTCTGGCATAGGCTAGCAGCTACAGCTCCAATTCAGCCTAGCCTGGGAACCTCCATATGCCACAGATGTGGCCGCAAAAAAAAAAAAAAAAAAAAAGAACAGAATTAATCCAGTGGGATGTGTAAAATTGATTGCAGGGAAAAAGTAAAAACCTAGGTAACAGGAATCTAGGTAATTGAGAGGATGTTAGTCCCATTAACAGAAAAGTTAAGTCAGGAAAAGACTGATTTGTAGAAGTTAGGGAAATGGTTTTCACTTTAGATGTGAGTTTGAAATCCCAACAGAATATCCAAGCTAAGATACGTACTGGGCAGAAGAATCAGGATTGGAGATTTGAGAGGCATGTACAAAGTTGAAGTCATGTAAGTGAGTGAGCATATTGAGTGCAGAGAATATAGCCAGCTTCCAAGAAATGACAACACAAAGGAAAAAAAGGGGTATCAGTTCTTCAACTAGATGTAAGCTCTTGGATCAATAGGTTCAAAACCCTTTGCTTCCTTGGAGTTCTCATCGTGGCTCAGTGGTTAATGAACCTGAATAATATCCATGAGGATGTAGGTTAAACCCTGGCCTTGCTCAGTGGGCGAAGGATCTGGCACTGCTCTGAGCTGTGGTGTAGGTTGCAGACAAAGCTTGGATTCCACATTGCTGTGGCTCTGGTATAGGTGGTGGCTACAGCTCCAATTGAACCCTTAGCCTGGGAACGTCCATCTGCTGTGGGTGCAGCCCTAAAAAGACAAAAAAAAACCCTCTGCTTCCCTTTTATTTTAATAAATATGTAGTTTGAATATATGAGAAATAAAACCACAAGATTGATAAGACTCTTTTCTATAGGATGAGGATGAAGAAGTATACAAGAGAGATTTCAGTGCACCTACCCTGGAGGATCATTTCAACAAAACCATTCTTCCCAAAGTCATGCAGGTATGGTATGGGGTCCCTTAATGAAATGAGAGAGAAATGTATTGAGGGCTGGGACACAATGTTTGGTGGTAAAACTCATTATCTATCCTTCTTACAGGTCAAGAACTTTGGACGCTCTGGCCGTACCAAATATACCCACCTCGTGGATCAAGATACCACCTCCTTTGACTCAGCATGGGGCCAAGAGAGTGCCCAGAACACAAAGTTCTTTAAACAAAAAGCAGCTGGGGTACGAGATGTATTTGAACGGCCGTCTGCCAAGAAGCGGAAAACTACTTAGAGTTCAACTGCTTATTTTTCCAGCTGTGGGACACAACAGGAAATCTCAGCATCTGGTCTTTGATTTGCTTTTACTATTATTTACATGGCCCCTGTATCCAGCCTTCTGGACCTACTGCCATACTTGTGATGCTGGGCAAGCCCAGTCTTTGAAAGTGCTTTGTGAGGTTTGGACTCACTCGTGCTGAGAAACCTGCAGAAAAGCACTGTCCAGGTAGGATAAGAGACTCCCCACCTAGGACTATTTCTGAGAAATCTTCGATTTCTACACTGCTCCATACTCATTTGGAACTGTTCCAGGGTTTCTTTTTCCAGCCCTTAGCTTGGGTTAGAAACATGGGTGTTCATGTTGAGTGACGGAAAATACATCACTTCCTTACGGGAAACCTAAGCTCATTGGAATCTGTTTTGCATTTCTGGGATAAATCTTTTTAGGCAAACAGACTTTTTGATTCATTTATGTGTGTCAAGAAATAAAAGAATCATACATCAACAAGTTTTTTAGCATACCAGAAATAAAATATTTAGGCTGACAAGTATCTTACCTATTAAAAGCAGAGAATTATTCGGCAAAGGATGTTTCACAGTTTGGTCTTCACCTTTGATCTTAGAAACACACAGGTGCTAAACAGACTATGTTGTAATTGGCACTGATTTATTCCATGAGCAAATATATACATGGTTACCCTTATTCTCTAAACCATAGCTGTATATACAAGAAAACTGAACCCCATCAAATGACAAGACTAAGTACCTACCAGTATCTTCTTGCCCAGCTCATGTATCGAGGAGGGCACAGTGCTCCCAGAGTTGCCATGTAGTAGGATCATGCTAGATATCACTAGCAGAGTTAAATTTAACTTTTCCATTTAATATTTACTACATAATCTCCATGCTTATGGCAGAACATTAGGTATTCTAGGGGTTATAAGAAATGGCATTTAACCAATGGAAGGCTATTTCTCAACTGCAGAAAAAAATGACAAGGTTTTTTCACATCCTTTAAACGCCCCACTGGGGAGAATCACTAACCAATCCTTAAATGTCCTAGAATAAAAATACAAGTGCAGGGAGTTCCTGTTGTGGTGCAATGGAAACAAATCCAGGTAGTATCCATGAGGATGCGGGTTGGATCCCTGGCCTTGCTCAGTGGGTTAAGGATCCGGCATTGCCGCGAGCTGTGGTGTAGCTTACAGACGAGGTTTGAATCCCATGTGGCTGTGGCTGTGGCATAGGCTGGCAGGTGTAGCTCCAATTCGACCCCTAGCCTGCAACTTCCTGCAAATCATTACCAAGGTAGTAAACACAAAGATGAATGTGAGTCACCATTGTGCTAGTGGGGTATACAATATAAGAATTACCCTAGAGTCAAAATGAGAGTAAGACCTTGAAATTCTCTTGGGAAAGTGTATATACCTTCCGGTTCAGTATCTGCTCTGAGGGGGCACTAGGCCAGGTTTTACATTCACTTGCTCATTTTTTTTTTTGTTTGTTTTTTTAGGGCCACATCCACAGCATATGGAGGTTTCCAGGCTAGGGGTGCAATCTGAGCTGTAGCTGCCAGCCTGTGCCACAGCCACAGCAATGTGGGATCCAAGCCTCATCTGCAACCTACACCACAGTTCATGGCAATGCTGGACCCTTAACCCACCGAGCAAGGCCAGGGATCAAACCCATGTCCTCATGGATAATAGTTGGGTTCATTAACCACTGAGCCACAACGGGAACTCCTGCTCATTTTTTTTTTTTTTTGGCCTTTTAGGGCCACACACCACAGCATATGGAAGTTCCCAGGCTAATCAGAGCTAGAGCAGCTGGCCACAGTCACAGCCACAGCCGTTCAGGATCCAAGCCTCATCCTTCGACCTACACCACAGCTCACGGCAACACTGGATCTTTAACCCACTAAGCAAGGCCAGGGATGGAACCAGCAACCTCTTGGTTCCTAATCGAAAATTTCCACTGTGCCACAAGAATTCCCTGTGCATCAATTCTTAAAACAGCCTATCAAATATGTCTCATCTTACAGCCAAGGAAACAAGGTTGACTTGGCCAAAGATTAACTTTTAAAGTAAATCCAGGGAGTTCCAGTCGTGGCTCAGTGGTTAACAAATCCAACTAGGAACCATGAGGTTGCAGGTTCAATCCCTGGCCTTGCCCAGTGGGTTAAGGATCCGGTGTTGCCATGAGCTGTGGTGTAGGTTGCAGACGCGGCTCAGATCCTGCATTGCTGTGGCTCTGGCGTAGGCTGGCAGCTACAACTCCGATGAGACCCCTAGCCTGGGAAACTCCACATGCCACGGTTGCAGCCCTAGAAAAGGCAAAAAGACAAAAATAAATTAAAAAATAAAGTAGGAGTTCCCGTCGTGGCGCAGTGGTTAACGAATCCGACTAGGAACCATGAGGTTGCGGGTTCAGTCCCTGCCCTTGCTCAGTGGGTTAAGGGTCCGGCGTTGCCGTGAGCTGTGGTGTAGGTTGCAAACGCGGCTCGGATCCCGCGTTGCTGTGGCTCTGGCGTAGGCAGGTGGCTGCAGCTCTGATTAGACCCCTAGCCTGGGAACCTCCATGTGCCGCGGGAGCGGCCCAAAGAAATAGCAAAAAGACCAAAAAAAAAAGGCTTATGAACTGGATTGGTGACATCTATACACATGGCTCCTAAGGAGGTACTGACCTTTCAGCTTTTCATAAGCTACACACACCACAGGGTACAGTAAACTTTGCTGAGACTCTTAAGTGTACTTTGAACACTGCTGAGAACTAGATAAATGAATGAGCCTGGCCTCATTCAGCATCTGAACATGAGTACTCTTTCTTCTACATTGATCCTTCACATACGCTCATTACCCCAACATGTAAATTTTCCACAATAAGATACAATATAAACATACATTGCACTTCATCCAAAATGATAAAACTGCAAGAAAAAGAAGGCATCTTTATTGAAATAAGTTAATCCAGTGGGTATGTCTGAGAAAGCACAAATCAGTTGGTCAGGGCAATAAGAGCCTCTACCACGTTGCCCATGTGTTCTCTCAAACTCCGTTCTGCTGCTGCTCGAGAGATCTCCATCTCTGTCATCTGCAAGAAAAGGATCAATATTAGCTAAGTTTCCTCCAGTGCATTAATGTGGCAGCAAATCATGCTGTTTCAGGAAACAACCCAAATCAAACTAACCTTCCCGGTTCACACACTAGTTAGACATTATTACTCACTATCAGCTCCAGATCTTCCTTCTTGATGGTGACTTTTGCCAGTTCCTTCTCCCTGCAAATATTCATGTACTTTAGTCCTCAATCCCTACCTCCACCTTAAACTCCCAGAAAGGATCATTCCCGGCTGTGCCTTACAAATGACTTGGTAAATACTGCTGACTGAAAATACAAAAAGACTCCCGCCCCCTCACTTAACATCCCATCCCACCCTATCCCATAGAGTATGTCCAGCAGGCAGCAGGCGTTGTTAGGAGGCTTTTCCTTCCACTAACAAAAGAGTAAAATCCTAAATCTTAGATCTGCAGGAATTGATGTTAGAGTTGAAGAACAGTACCAAGTATAAAAAGCCTAACGATGGCTTTTTTATACCCTTCGTCTGGGGGAAAAAGCAGGGGGTGGTAGGGTGATTGCGTGCGTAAGACTTACCGCTCCTGCTTTGCTTTCTGCTCCCGGGACCGTCTATCTCCGATTACGGACATGGCCTATAGAAAAGGCAGATGTAGTTACTGCAAACACCAGTGCCAAGCAGGTGAGGTGTATATTCACGACGAGTGTCCGAGGAACCAGGGCCTATGTTTAATTCAATTCCGTACACCCGAGATCCACTTTCAACCCAATCTCCAAAGCTCCTTTTTGCGAGCGGCGAGCCCCAGTGACGGTTCAGCTTCCCTCTCGCTTCCTCCCACCTCACGGGTCAGGCCACGTCCTGAAGCGGGGCTTCCACTTACAGCCTCAAAGCCTTTTCTCCTCTCATCCCGCCCAGACAAGCTCCCGGCCAACCTCACCGTCTCCAGATTGGAACTCTGGATCTCCTTCTCCTCCGCATAATCGGTGACTCGCTCCAAGTCCGCCGCACCGCTGTCGTGCTTCCGTGGCTTCTCGGGAGGTCGCTCCGGGCCACTGGTCTCAGTCTCCAATTCTAGCTCCACATCCCCCTCGGTCGCCATTTCGATCCCACCGCGCCGCCCCTCAGGCCCGGCCCCGCCTCATGAGGACTTCCGGTAACTGCCCCGCAACTTCCGCCCGGAGAGGAGGCGGGGCTGCCCCTGGACCACACCTTCTTTAGTGCTCTGGTTCTAGAAGCTTCAACGAGGAAACCGGTTGTCTCTTTGACTTCCTTTCCGGCTTGTACAGAGTTGTTTTCTGACAGGCCGTGTCCCAGCCTAACCTGTCATCACTCCAGACTGTCCTCCTCCTCTTCATCTAGATCCGCCCACACACCTCAAGGAATTCTCTTCCAGATGGATAAAGTCTAATCCTAAACCAATTAAGAATGCTAATCTACAGGCCAGATACCAAACCACTCCCTAATCTGAGAAGAACAGGCCCCCGGGGAGAAAGTAGTTTCACAGGGACATTTGCATTTACCACATCCTGGAGGTTGGTGTTCTTTTCCCTCCCCTCCATTCTGCCTTAAACTGGGTGACCAGCCTCAGCACAGTCCAGTGGGCTGATACAAAGGAAAGCGCCTTTCTCATCTACTGTCCATCTGGTGGACCTGGGCCTAATCCCTGGGATAAGGATGGTGGGTGCAAAGGCGGTCACGAGCTCGAGCACCTCTCCCCGCCTGGCGCAGCAACACAGTGGAGTGAGCAGCGTCATACTGAGCCCTCCCTTCTATCAGGTGAGAGGATATTTGGCCAGAGAGCTCCCTAGAGCATGTGCTATCTGAAAAACTGGAAGGAAATAGTGGGGAATCTAAAAAGCTGGGGAGAAAAACCCAGGGGAGCTGTTTAAATAAGGATAGGCCTTCCTTTCCTCTGGGGCCCTTATGCTTCTTTGCCTCTAAGAACATTCATCATTAAACCTCTCCTCCCATGTTCCTGGTACCAGATGTTTAGGTCCAGGGAAGGGTTTGAAGCCAGGTGTGACTTAGGCTTTTGGGAAATTCTGCTCAAGCCAGCAGGTAAGCTCTTATGATGAAAGCGCTACTTGATGTCAGTGGAAGGCAATCCTAAATAGCCTGGAACCAGAGAGTCTGAGAATTCCTGAGTAAAAGGAAAGAAGAGAAGGGAGGGGGAAATTTTGGAATTCAGCCTCATGGGTTAACCTCACACATACATTAATGTAAGCCCTTCCTCAGTAAATCATCTCTGCTTTGCTGCCCTGCACGTGCTCTACCCTCAGGTGTCCTGCTGTGGGCCTGTTTCCTGTACCTGCTGCCGGCATTCTAGGTGGCCTCCTCTCACAGAGTCTCCTTGTAGCCGCCTGTTCTACATTCTCCTCCATGTGGGGGCCTCAGCAGTCTGCTGCCTCCTATTGTCAAGGACAGTAGTGGAAAGAGTCTGGGGCAAGGCACGTGGAGTAAGTGGGAGAATAAAAGGAGAAACCCTAAGATAGACAAAAGATTTGGATGGAGGGAAATGAGTGGACATACTCATGGAAGTAGGTGTAACGATTCACCCAGCCATTTCTCACATGTATCTTCCCTCCAGATCCAGATGCCCTCAGGGCTGTGTGCCCATCTGTTTGGCCATTCTCACTGCCCAGTTCTCAGTGGCTCTGGGGCTGTGTACCGAGTATGTGCAGGAACTGCCACCTTCCACCTGCTACAGGCTGTGCTGCTGGTCCACCTCCACTCCCCCACCAGCCTGCGAGCACAGCTGCATAATAGGTTTGTGTGTACTCTTTAGGTGGGGAGAGGATGGGGAGGTAAGTACACATAAGCTGAGCAAAGGAAATTCCAAGATGGAGTAATAGCACTGTAAAGAGACAGAAAATAAGTTAAGTCCCTGCTTCTACTATACCTGCCATATGACCACAAGCCACATACTTATCCTCTTTGAGCTTCTAGTTTCTAAAATGGAGATAACAGTGGGGTTACTATATACAAGCCCTCTGTCAATGCTAAACATTGTCCAGATGTTATTTAGATATTTGAGAGTCAGAACTTTACACAGGCTGTGAGGGACCTGTCTCCAGTCCCTTACATGGGACTGATTCTTCCCCTCCTATACTTAGTTGTCTCTTTTCTCCCCTTTTCTATAGTTTTCCTTTTCCCTTTGCATTCCTCCTTTGCTTTTCTTCTGAGTCTGGTTTTCTCTTTCCCTCCTAACCAGCTTCTGGGTCCTCAAGCTGCTGTTCCTGCTAGGTCTCTGTGCTGTTGCTTTCTGCATCCCTGATGAGCATCTCTTCCCAGGTACCTTCCATCTCATCCTGATCGGCAAGAGTGAGCTAAAAGTTTTTCTAAGGAAAAAAAGAGGGTAGCAAGAGGACCAGGAGTTAACAATATGATCAGCTAGTTTTCCACTGATGCTTCACTTGCAGTCTGGCATTACATTGGCATCTGTGGAGGCTTTACATTCATCCTGCTGCAGTTGGTGCTTATTACAGCCTTTGCCCATTCTTGGAACAAGAACTGGTAAGGAGCACATAACCCTCAAGATTTCTTGGGAAGGCTGTCTGACATTTCTACTAGACCCAGTGGGGTTGGGCAAAGGACATGACCGATGACTTTAAGTTTCCCACTAAGCAGTATCGAAAAGCTCAGGAATGTGATGACTGTGGGCCAAGTGCAATGGTAAGTCACACCACTCTTCTGAGAGGGGGAATAGTTGGTAATGGGTAAAAAGAAGAGTTGGAGCCCCAAGCCACTGCCCACCTACCACCCTTAGGCAAACAGGTGCAGCCCAAGACTGCCGCTGGTTCCTAGCTGTGCTGCTGACCACCCTAGGATTCTACAGTATGGCAGGTGTAGCAGCTGTGCTCCTGTTCCGCCACTACACACACCCAGCCGGCTGCCTGCTGAACAAGATGCTGCTTAGTCTGCACCTTTGTTTCTGTGGGCTCCTCTCCTTCCTCTCCATCGCTCCCTGCATCCGCCTCAGTGGGTACATGCCTTGCAACATTCCAGATCTGAAGGGCCTTTAGTATAGCAAATTTCATTAGCCTCCCTAATCTCAATTCTCTGCTTCCCCCAAAGGGTGGGAGACAGAGTGCAGGTGGGGGTAGGAGTGAAGGAAATTACTACCCTTTAAGCTAAAGCAATGATTCCCATTCTCCCCAGAGCAGCCACGCTCTGGCCTTCTACAAGCCTCTATCATCAGCTGCTATATCATGTACCTGACATTCTCTGCACTGTCCAGCCGTCCTCCAGAGAGTGGTAAGAAAAGGACCTGGATTCCCCATGCTAAAACTTTTGCTCCTACCAAATACCTAGCTTTTTGTTACCATGCTTCTCTTCTGTTGCCCCTTCTCAGTAATCCTTCAAGGACAGAATCACACTCTGTGCCTGCCTGGCCTGAGTAAAATGGAACCTGAAATACCCAATGCTTCTCTGGCAGTGCTGAGTGCTGGCATCATGTATGCCTGTGTGCTTTTTGCTTGGTACGTAAAGGTGTCAAGGGAGAGGTGTGAGAGAAGGGAGGATGGTCAGGACAGGGAGAGTCAGGAGGTTGCCTGGGATCATGGTTTATTTAAACTTCAGAGCAATGTTAAGAGTGAGGAAAGTTCCCCATGAATAAAAACAATTTCTAAGAATAGCACTTGTCAGATGATCTGTATGAGGTGAATGGGCAGCAGAAGTGACTTGAGAATTTTAAAATGTACCAACATTTTAAGGCCCTCTAAATCTGGAGGAAAAGGGACTCTGGGAGCACAATACCCTCCCTGAGAGTTTGCAAATATGTACCAGCTGGCAGTAAATGCCCTCAGGCAACCCCTCCTGCTGCATAACTAGACCAGTTTGAGAACCTTCTCTTCTTTCTCAGCAATGAGGCATCCTACCTGGCTGAGGTATTTGGGCCCTTGTGGATGGTCAAGGTTTACAGCTATGAGTTCCAGGTGAGGATGGAGAGCTCATTATCCCCAATATCCCTCCCCCATCACACATAGCCAGACACACACACATCCTATCAACCTCTACCCAGAATGCTCAGATTCTAGCTGCTATTACCTTTTATTGAGTACCCACAATGTGCTAGGCACTGTGCTAGATACTTTACATACACATACACAATCTCATTTAATTTAGTCCTCACAACAACCCTGTGAGGTAGGTTATTTGCTCCATTTTACAAATGGAGAAATCGAGGCACAGAAGGTTAAACATCTTACCAAAGTTTCCATAGCCAGTTAAATGCTGGAGCTAGAATTTGAACCCAGGTGTGCCTCCACTTTTTAATACCAGACCAATCTTTTCAGTTTCCTATACTATTACCAAGACATTATTTTAAAGTCATTCCAAAACATGCTCCCTTTTGTTTTACAGACACCCTCACTCTGCTTCTGCTGCCTGGAATCAGTGGAGCCAGAGAAAGGTGAGTGTCAAATGAAGATCCATAACAAAGTGTAGATTTCTGCAGAGTGCCAAAAAGCTCTCAAGTGCCTTCACAAAAGGGGGGTGGGGGAGAGGTGTTTCAGCAGCTCTGCTGCCAGCAGTCCTTTCCTATCTCCAGGGCAAAGAGGTGGGACTGCCAGGCCAGCTGACCAAGATACCTCTCCAGCTCTTCCAGCGCAAGCCCAGCAGCTTTCCTACAGCTATTCTGCCTTCCACTTTGTCTTCTTCCTAGCATCACTCTATGTCATGGTTACCCTCACCAACTGGTTCAGGTAGGATGGAGACGGGCCTGTGATACTTTTGAAAACCTTGCTATTTTAAGAACAATTCAAGGCTAGTCCTAAGAGTTCTTAGGAGACACACATGGGTCTACCATACTCTTCAGTGGGAGGTAGGACAGATGATTTAAAAGTCATGGCCTTAACCAGAGCTTTGGTTCCACAGCTATGAGGGAGCAGAACTGGAAAAGACGTTCACCATGGGTAGCTGGGCTACTTTCTGGGTCAAGGTTACCTCATGCTGGGCCTGTGTACTCCTCTACCTGGGGCTGCTACTGGCACCACTTTGTTGGTCCCCCACCCAGGAACCCCAGCCCCCTCCTATTGTCAGGCAACATTGTCATGCATCAGTATCACCAGATAACAAACATCCAATCTAAGTACTTTTAACAGACTCATGTTACCTTGAAGTTGTAACCCTAGTCTTGGGTCACAGGAGCTGGCCAGCCCAACAAATACCTCAAGGACACAATGTGTAGTTACCTCCCTTTAGGCTGCAGTCAGTAGTACATCCGACTTGAAAAAAGTGGCTATACACACCCTGACCCTGAACATCTGACTCACCGGCGCTAGCATTACATCTTCACCCCAGCTCAAGAGCCTAACTCGGCAGCAAGAGCCTAACTAAGTCAGCAGCTCAGGAACCACTGCTGATCCCAGCAGACAGTGTGGCACCAGCTCTTTCCTGGCTCTCATGGTGGAGATGGGGGCAGGGAAAGACCAATGGGGACTGAAGACTTAGTTGGCTCTGCCCTTGAAGATAAAAAGGAAAATAAGTAGTTCAGCCCTGGGTACAGGGATGTAAGAAGCCCAGAACAAACCAGGACACAGGAAGAAAGGAGCAGAGACTACCCTGGGTTTTAATCCTGATGCTGAGGTCAAAGGAAATGGAAAGACAAAAACCACCCTCATTCCATGAGGAATGACAGAACAGAAGAGAATGTGAACACTTGAGAGCAGCTAGCCATGGGAAGTTAATGAGCAGCAGGATCTGGGCCAACTTTCAAGAAGGTGAGCAAACTGAGGAAGAATAAGGAAGAGGGGCATACATTTAGGTCTTGGAGCCTTCCTTCTTAGGACCTCAACCCCATCCTTAAGATGGTGTTTAAGGTCCGAGTGTGGGACTGATATCACAGAAAAGAAGTCCCTACGGTTCTGAGAGGATTTCTCTACCACGTACCCAACATATTTGTCTGTTTGTTGTAGCACAATAAAGGATTTTTGCTTTGACGTTTCACTTAATCTACATATCCACAACCTTTTGGAGTCTAAAGGTCTCCCCTTTTGGTGGGAAAGGGCAGGCAGCCATTCCTCCATCCCCAACCCCCCAAATCCCCAGTCAAACCAGGCGCTCAAGGAATTACAAAGCTACTTTTAATACTTTGGGGTGAGCCCCACAGGAATAAAAAACACTGGGAAGAGGTAACCTCCTCACCCCCAGGAGTGGCCCAGGGGGAGAGAGGCTACCTGAGGGGAAGGAAGCACAAAAGGGACCCGCTGCAGACTCAGGGCAAAGGGAATGCCATCGGTGCTGGGACCTGTGAGCACTACAGGAGAAAACGCGAGCGTGGTGGGACTGGCTCCAGGCACACAGGCGAAGGGCAAGAGGGTTGGACACGAAGCCACAAAGCTACTTGGGTTCCTCCTTCTTCTCGTTTGCCTTTTTCTGCTTCTGCTGCATGATCTCCGAGTCCCTGGGGGTAGAGATGATGGGGCACTGGGAGGTACCAGAGGGCAAAAAGGACAAGATGCAGGGGGATGAAGGGCACAAAGGATAAGATGGAAGTGGATGGGACAAAATTCAGCGTGTGGCTGCTATATTCCCACCCTAGGAGAACAAGAGGAAGAGAGCTGAGGCTCAAAAGGCAATCAGTCTCTATCTGGCTTTTGCCCAAGGGGTCAGAAGTCTGGCCACACAGGCCCAAGGCTATTCTGTGCCAAGTACCACACCCAGCAACACCAGTGAGAAAGGTTGGGAGAAGGGAGGACAAATGAACTGCAAGGAGGGCCAAAAGGACTGGGCTGTCATAACCACTACTGCATTTGAAATGTGAAGTTCCCTGCCCTTGCCCTTAAGGTCAGACCCGGGGGGCACTCACAAATCAGACCGAGAGTAAGCACCAGCCCCAGTCCATTCCTATATGGCTGTGAGCTAACAATTTAGAAGGTGAGAGGAATAAAACCCTAGAGCAAACAATGCACTCTGCCCCTCACGACTAGTCCAGATGGTAAGCCCTGAGGTAGTTCTCTTTGCTGGTACAACCCTTGGTCTAACCCAGGTCTCACCCCACCCTCCCCTCCCCTCCCTGGGGCTACCTCTGCTTGCGGGCGGCAGCAGAAAGCCCGTCATCTCGGCGCTTTCCCTTAACCGAGTCGCTCTGCTTTTTCATATTCTTCTGGCGGGCGAGCTCGCGCTGGTTACCGCCTAAAGAAAAAAGGTAAAAGGTGAGACGCGAGAGCCTTTCTGGCCACACACCGACAACCCTGTTCCCTGACCCGGGACACCAGTAGGGTCCAATACTTCATTCCCCAGGCGTCGACACGGGACCGTTTTTCAGGGCCTAGACTGCAGATTGGGCGGGGAGGGGGGGTGCGGAAGCTGCCACGGGGCAGGTCAAACTGGGAAATCGAGGGACGACAGTCCCGAGAAGCCTGCTAGAGACAAGTTTCGAATTTCGTTGCAGCATGGGGGCCCAGACAGGTGGTGGTGGTGGTGGGTGTACGTGGTATGGATCTCTGTGGGGGATGGGCAGAGATCTGGAGTAGAGGAGCTCGGGGTCCACCACAGGGGCACAGGGCTTCTCCCCACACCACGGAAGGTCTGGGAAGGGTTTTGCCTGAAGGGGCGGTGGGGGTAAGGTTCTCAAAAAGTGGCGGTGGGCGAAGGGTCGATTTCCGGGCTGCTAGGGTGAGGGTCGCTATAGACCTCTCCCAGAGAAGGGTCTCGCTGGCGAAGCCAAAAGGAGGTCAGTGCCGAGATTTGGCAGTCTTGTGCAGGGTGAAGAGGAGAAAGGGGCAAGAGAAGGGGGATTCGGTGCTCACGGGTCATGGCGACGGCAGCGGCTCCGGCCTGCCTCCGTTGCGTCCCCTCGCTCAGAACGACGTTGGAAGCCCCGCCCCTTTCTCGCAGCGTAAAGAAGTCGTCTTTTCCTCCCCGCCCCTTCGCTCCCGGACTCCGACTCCCATTGGACAGGAGTAAACACGTGGGGCCACGGGCCACGCTTGAGCCCGGACGGCTGAGAGGCGGAGGTTCGTAGGCAGAGCGCACGGCGTGGGGCGGGGCTTCCCGAGCAAGTCGTTGGGTCGGGTGGGGAGAAAGTAGGCCGGGTCACGTGGGCAGGGTGGGGGTGGAGGGGTGCGGCTGGCGATGTGGCGCTCCCGCGGGCTTGAGCACGTGACCTGGCAGAGTGACCTCATGCGGGGAAGGTTTGGGAGACAAACTCGCCCATAGGAAACCTTGGAGGGACGGAGGGCGGGGCATCTCGGCGGCGGAAATGGTCCCCCAGGTTCTTTTCGCAAGACTCTGGGGCTAAACTCTGTGGTTAGGATTCCCCACCGCTACCGAGCCACTCATGAGGACACCTGAATTCACGTACGCTGTAAAATCACGTACAGACGCAACTTCAGAAACTCCCTTCCAACCCCATTGTTCCCCCATCCAAACTCCTCCAATATGGAAATAAGCAACCACATCCTGTAGGTCCTAAAATTTGATCCTACTCTTATCGCCACGGAAGCTTTAAATATGTTGCTTGCAAGTATTGAAGGACTCCAAAGTCACAGACTGAGAGATTGGGAAATGCACATGCTATGTCCATTTCTCCCTCTAGCTTTCTCTACTACTATCTCCACCAGCCATACCTGGCTTGTAATTGGTAGTTGAATAGGGCGGGAAGATTAGACTTCCCGCTGAATTCTCATTCCCAGCACTGCTAATCTGTCTACGACTCCCTACCTATCCTGGGGAATTCACTGGATAAAGGAGAAATGCTTAGGAAATCTCACAGGAAGGGATTGGTTGTGATTTTCTCTAGCTAATGCCCATAGCAGAACTGACTTGAGGCTAGAACTTCAAACTTGCTTCTGTCTCAACGTAGCGCTAATGGGCATGCAATAAACCACATTCAGGAAATTCTCATGATTTTTGCCATATCCAAGTAATCACTACTACTTCTTGTTAAAATTTTTCGGAAGCCCCCTAGTGGCACAGTAGTTCAAGGATCTGCCTTGGAGCTGCTGTGGCACAGGCAGGTTAGATCCCTGGCCAAGAAACTTCCACATGCCTGGGGCGTGGCCAAAAAAAAAAAAATTATATCAGTTTTAAGTGAAGAATACAGCCCAAACTTAATATTCCTTTAGTAAATTTAAAATCAGTTACTGCTTGCCCACAAACATGAAGTAACTATAAAAATAAATACAATGCAAACTATTGCCTTTGAAATGGATAGGCAATGGGATCCTGCTGTATAGCACTGGGAACTATATCAAATCACTTATGATGGAGCATGGTAATGTGAGAAAAAGAAATGTATATGTATATGTGTGACTGGGTCACCTTGCTGTGCAGTAGAAAATTGACAGAACACTGTAAACCAGCTATAATGGAAAAAATAAAAATCACTAAAATAAATACATACATGCAATGTGGAGTTCCCATTGTGGCAACAGAAACAATCCAACTACTATCCATGAGGATGCAGGTTCATTTCCTGGCCTCGCTCAGTGGATTAAGGATCCAGCTTTGCTGTGAGCTGTGGTGTAGGTCACAGACGCAGCTCCCAGCTAAGATCCTTTGTTGCTGTGAGCTGTGGTGTAGGTCACAGACGCAGCTCCCAGCTAAGATCCTTTGTTGCTGTGGCTGTGGTGTAGGCTGGCAGCTGTAGCTCCAATATGACCCCTAACTGGGAACTTCCAAATTAAATAAATGAAAAAATAAATAGATAAATACAATGAAGATTTCCCTGGTGATGAAGGGAGTTAAGGATCCAGAGTTTTTATTGCTGTGGCTCAGGTCACTGCTGTGGTGCTAGTTCCATCCCGGCCCAGGAACTTCTCAATGCTGCAGGTGCAGCCAAAAAGAAAAGAAACAGAAAATGACATTTAAAAAAAAAAAAAACTGAATAGGAGTTCCTGTCATGGCTCAGTCATTAACGAATCCGACTAGGAACCATGAGGTTGCGGGTTTGACCCCTGGCCTCGCTCAGTGGGTTAAAGATCCGGCATTGCTGTGAGCTGTGGTGTAGGCCGGCAGTTACAGCTCCAATTGGACCCCTAGCCTGGGAACGTCCATATGCCACAAGTGAGACCCTAGAAAAGACCAAAAAAAAAAAAAATGAGTAAATGAATAAATACAATGAAAATGAAATATATTATTAAATTTCTACCAGAAGAGTGTCACTATCAAAATTACTGAGCCTGGGGCCTGTCCTCGCTCTTGCTTTTTTTTTTTTTTTTTTTTTTTTTTTGGCTGATCCCATGGCATATGGAAATTCCCAGGCCAGGACTGAACTTGTGCCACAGCGAAAAAAAAGATTTTTTTAATAAATAAATCTTAAAAGCCGCTGCAGTGACAATGCTGTATCCTTAACTCATTGTGCCACACTGGAACTTCTGCTTTCTCTTTCTTAGAGAAATTAACAAGTGTTGGAGGGGTAATAAGGCATAAGTCTTCCAAACTGAAGCTTTCTATTGACATAATCAGAAGATTGAAAAGCATTTAATTTTCATACTTTCAATGTTGCTTAATGCTATGTCTCTATACCAATTAAAATTTTTTCTCTTAGGAGTTCCCAATGTGGTGCAGTGAGTTAAGGATCCAGTGTTGCTGCAGCTGGGGTGTGGATGGAAGCTCTGGCTCAGATCCAATCCCTGGCCCAGAAACTTCCATATGCCACAGGTGTGGGCCATAAAAGAAAAAATAAAATAAAATAAAATTACTTCTCATACCACTAGTAGCATATGTCCCACATTTGGTACATACTAAATATAATAGATTAATTACATTGCTGACACACATAACAACATACAAATTCTAACTCTGCTACTTACTGGATTTGATTTTCATTTTGGACACTCATTTTCTCCATGCTTCAATTCCTTTATATGAAAAGTGCTAATTATACCTACCCCTCAATGTTGTGGAAAAGATTAATATAGATAACTTGGTATAAAGTATTTGGCCCACAATAGGCATTTAGTTAATGTCTCCTCCATCTCTTTCTTCAGTTTTAAAACTTCCTCTTCCTTCTCCAAATTCCTCTTAGCCTTAATATAGTAGCCAGTCTCAGAAATGGCCCCTAATGATCCTTCCCTCCTGGTATTCACATCCTTGTGCAGTCCTCTCCCACCCTATATCTAGTGGTCTATGTGACCACTAGAATATGGTAGAGATGATGGTTTATCACTTCTGATGCTAAAAGACAATGTAGGAGTTCCCGTCGTGGCACAGTGGTTAACGAATCTGACTAGGAACCATGAGGTTGCGGGTTCGATCCCTGGCCTTGCTCAGTGGGTTAACGATCTGGCATTGCCGTGAGCTGAGGTGTAGGTCACAGACGCGACTTGGATCCTGCGTTGCTGTGGCTCTGGCGTAGGCTGGTGGCTACAGCTCCGATTGGACCCCTAGCCTGGGAACCTCCATATGCCATAGGAGCAGCCCAAGAGATAGCAAAAAGACAAAAAAAAAAAAAAAAAAAAAGACAATGTAGCATCTGCTTTCCTTTCTCTCTTGGATCACTGGCTCAGGGAGACCAGGCTGCCATGTTATGAGATGCCCATATGGTAAAGAACTGTGACGGCTGGCCAACAGCCTAGGGGCAGAGAAAATACCTTCACTTAAACTAGCACAGGGAATTCCCATAGTGGCTCCACAGAAACAAATCTGACTAGTATCCAAGAGGATGCAGGTTCAGTCCCTAGCCTTGGTCAAAATAAGGATCCGGCATTGCCACACGCTGTGGTGTGGGTCACAGACGTGGCTCGGATCCCGCGTTTCTGTGGCTGTGGCATAGGCCAGCAGCTGCAGCTCTGATTCAACCCCTAGCTTGGGAACTTCCATATGCCATAGGTGCAGCCCTAAAAAGACAACAAATAAATAAACAAATAAAACAAATAACTAGACAGGATCCTGCTGTGGCACAAGGGGATCAGCAGCATCTTGGGAGCACTGGAACGTGGGTTTTATCCCCAGCTGGCACAGTGGGTTAAGGATCCAGCATTGCCACAGTTGCAGATTGGGTCGAGACTGCAGCTCAGATCTGATCCCCGGCCTGGGAGTTCCATATGCCACAAGGTGGCTCAATATGAAATAAATTAATAAACAAATTTAGCACAGAGTTAAGAGTTAGCAAATAGGGAAACAAAAAGACAATTTACAGAATGAGAGAAAATAGTTTCAAATGATGCAACTGACAAGGGCTTAATCTCTAGAATATACAAGCAACAGCAAAAAAGCCAACAACCCAATGAAAAGATGGACAAAAGACCTGAACATTTTTCCAAGGAAGAGGTACAGATGGCCAACAAGCACATGAAAAAATGCTCAACATCGCTGATTATTAGAGAAATGCAAATCAAAACTACCATGAGATACCACCTCACACCAGTCAGAATGGCCATCATTAACAAGTCCACAAATAACAAGTGCTGGAGGGGGTGTGGAGAAAAGGGAACCCTCCTGCACTGTTGGTGGGAATGTAAGCTGGTACAACCACTATGGAAAACAGTATGGAGATGCCTTAGAAAGCTATACATAGATACCACATGACCCAGCAATCCCACTCTTGGGCATATATCTGGACAAAACTTTCCTTTAAAAAGACACATGCACACGCATGTTCATTGCAGCACTATTCACAATAGGCAAGACATGGCAACAACCCAAATGTCCATCGACAGATGATTGGATTAGGAAGATGTGGTGTATATACACAATGGAATACTACTCAGCCATAAAAAAAAACAAAATAATGCCATTTGCAGCAACATGGATAGAACTAGGACTCTCATACTGAGTGAAGTAAGTCAGAAAGAGAAAGGCAAATACCATATGATATCACTTAGATCTGGAATCTGATGTAAGGCACAAATGAACCTTTCCACAGAAAAGAAACTCATGGACTTGGAAAACAGACTTGTGGTTGCCAAGGGAGGGGGGGAGGGAGTGGGGTGGTTGGGGAGCTTGGGGTTAATAGATGCAAAATATTGCCTTTGGAATGGATTATCAATGAGATCCTGCTGTGTAGCACTGGGAACTATGTCTAGTCACTTATGATGGAGCATGATAATGTGAGAAAATAGAATGTGTACATGTATGTGTAACTGGGTCACCATGCTGTACAGTAGGAAAAAAAATGTATTGGGGAAATAACTATTAAAAATAATTTTAAAAAAAAGAAGAATCTATCTAAGAAAAAAAAAAAAGAGCAAATAAATTAGAGAAAATGGGGACCCAAGGCTTTGAAGCAGAGAAGGAAGTGAGGCAGGATTTAAGGACTCCACATATAAAATGTTCCTTTGTGGAGCAGCAGAAACAAATCCACCTAGGTACCATGAGGTTTTGGATTCCATCCCTGGTCTCGCTCAGTGGGTTGAGGATCCAGCATTGCTGTGAGCTGTGGTGTAGTTCACAGACATGGCTCAGATCTGATGTTGCTGTGGCTCTGGCGTAGGCCAGCAGCTACAGCTTCAATTAGACCCCTAGCCTGGGAATCTCCAAATGCCGCGGGTACAGCCCTAAAAAGCAAAAATAAAGTAAAATTAAAAAAAAAAATGAGAAGATGAGGAAACTGGACTTTTTTTTTTTTTTTTTTTTGTCTTTTTAGGGCCGCATCTGCGGCATATGGAGGTTCCCAGGCTAGGAGTCTAATCAGAGCTACAGCCGCCGGCCTACACCACAGCCACAGCAACACCAGATCTGAGCCACGTCTGCGACCCACACCAGAGCTCATGGCAATGCCGGATCCTCAACCCACTGAGTGAGGCCAGGGATCGAACCTACCACCTCATGGGCCTAGTCGGATTCGTCTCCATTGTGCCACGCCGGGAACTCCAGGAAACTGGACTTAAGGGGTGAGGACATCATCTGAAGACCTACAACAAAATGACCACTGTTTATAAAAGAATATGGACTATCTGGCTTCCCAGCCCCAGGTTCCCATAGGTCCCCTTATGTGTAGAGACCAGAGAACCAGTTCCGTGGAGCTAGTCAGAGATAGTGAAATAGTGCAGGATGAAGCAGCAAGTTCTCTTTGGCACCTGCTACCTCTGTCAACTCCAGCAGCTCAGGTGAGTGAGAGAATGGAATAATCCTGTAACCAGTCTCCTCTTGTTAGCTCACCCCACTCTATCCCTATGCTCAAGAATCTGATTCTGGAGTTCCCATCGTGGCGCAGTGGTTAACGAATCCAACTAGGAACCATGAGGTTGCGGGTTCGGTCCCTGCACTTGCTCAGTGGGTTAACGATCCGGCGTTGCCGTGAGCTGTGGTGTAGGTTGCAGATGCGGCTCGGATCCTGTGTTGCTGTGGCTCTGGTGTAGGCCGGTGGCTACAGCTCCGATTGGACCCCTAGCCTGGGAACCTCCATATGCCATAGGAGCGGCCCAAGAAATAGCAAAAAGACAAAAATAAAAATAAAAAAATTAAAAAAAAAAGAATCTGATTCTGATCCTAACAGAACCTAGACTGGTTGCCACACCTCTAGTCTAATTTTTTCAGGAGTTGCCAAATCATTCATTCATTCTTTCAACAAATATTCATTGTGTCATGCACCATGTGCTAACTATTGTATTAGTCATCAGGTAAACTGAGTGATGAATAAAACATGCATATTGCCCTACACATGGAAAGTATAGTGTAGAGAAGAAACCTATCTCTCTCTATATATAATACATATGTATATGCATTTCTGTGTGTATATGTCTATATCTGGATATAGCTATATATATATATAAGCAAATTGAGTGTGATAATTACTATAAAAAATGAACAGATTTTACGCAAGGATGATATTCAAAATATTTAACAGGACACACAGCATCAAAACAGATGTCAGTATAATCTGAATGAAGACCATCTGTGAACAATTCTTCTACCTGTCCTGGTAAGAAATTGTAGCACTACTGGTTCTATGAAGGGAGTATACTTGGAGACCCTAAATTTGATTAGATAAATGAGCGAGTGACAGTTGAGCTGAGGCAAAAAGAGGAGTCAGCCAGGCCAAGGAGGGGTAGGTAGGCAGGGAGAACATTTCAGAAGAGGAAACAGCATGTGTGATGTCCCTAAGGCCCTGCTCCCCAGGCCATCCCATCAAGCCACAAAGTTAGTGGATAGGTAAGAGGCAAGTCACTAACACAAAGTGCGCATGGTATGAAACTAGGTCAGGAAGTAGGTAGGGTACTGATTTGATCTGAGTCACTACTGCAAATCCACTACTAGCTAACACTGAGTGCTTATTAAGTATAGCAAGTGTACTTTTGTTATTTGAACCTTACACTGACCTTCTGAGGTGTCATGATCCCCTTTCTACCAAGATTTAGAGACTTTGGTACAGGCAGGTTAAATAACTTTCTCAAGGAAGCCCAGATAATAAAGGGTGGGGCTGAGAGTCTAACCCAACAAGTGCTCTTCATCAGCAAGTTGTAGATTTTGAAGAGATCACTCCATAGGAGGAAACTGAATCAGAGCAGGTAAATGGAAATAGAGAGAGCAGTCAGGAGGCGATCACAGAAATGCAGGATCCCAGGCTTAATTGGGTAACAGATAATCAAAATGAAGTTTAGGCCAGTTTGGGCAAAAAAAGGGAATTTGTTGACTTACATAAGCAAACTAGGGGATGACTGACTGTGGGGGAAACTAAAACCACTGACAGGGTGATACTCTGCTTTATTTTCTAAGATCCAGATCCCTTGGCATGATAGGAAATGGTCACCAATGTCCCTGCCCTGGAATCTCAAAGCATGTCCAAGAAAGAGGGTCTGAGCCTGTTCCTTTACCTTCAGTTTTTAAAATCCCAGGACAGGGCTCTGATGGGGAAGGAAATGGGTTTATTTTAAAAAGGGAGTTTGTTCCCCAGAAAAAGGAGGATGCTAGACAGATAAAAGATGTCCACTACATCATGAAACAGAAGATAGCCACTTGGACTGAGATGGTGGCAGCAGAAATGACAAAAATATGCAGCTTCAAAATCTATTTTGGAGTTCCTTCGTGGCTCAGTGGGTTAAGGATCTGGAGGTATCACTGCTGTGGCAAAGATTCTAACCCTAACAGCCATAGCAACCCTGGCCCAGAAACTTTTGCATGCCATGGACATGGCCAGAGAAAAAAAGAAAGAAAGAAAGAAAAGAACAAAATCTACTTTGAAGATTCAGTTAGATAGGGAGATATTATTGATTCCTGGGTTCATTCATATTCTTCATCAAATGTGAAAGTGTATACCTATTAAGGGCCAGACACCTCTGGGCACTGGGTATACAGTGGCATGGTCCCTGACTTTATGAAGTTAACAATTTACTGGAAGAGAACTTATGATTCACAAGTAAGCCAAACCAAATAACATAAAATTACAACTTATGTTAAGTGGTAAACGAGAAGCAAAAATTCAAGGATGATGAATAGTGGGAGAGATTTACTGCTGTGATGACATTTAAACTGAGGCCTGGGGAGTTTCCTGGTGGTCTAGTGATTAGGACACGGTGCTTTCACTGCTGTGGCCCAGGTTCAATCCCAGTTCTGGGAACTGAGATCCCACATCAAGCTGCTGCATACTGTGGCCAAAAAAATAAAAATAAACTGAGACCTGGAGCCAGTTGTAGGAAAAGTAGAACAGAGTTTCCAGAAGTACAGTTGAATTCCAAACATTTATAACATACCTCCTTTTTTTTTTTTTTTTTTGGCTTTTTAGGGCTGCACTTTCAGCATATGGAGGTTCCCAGGCTAGGAATCTAATCAGAGCTACGTTTGCCAGCCTAAACCACAGCCACAGCAATCACAGATCTGAACTGCATATGCAACCTACACCACAGCTCACTGCAATGCTGGATCCTTAACCCACTGAGCAAGGCCAGGTATCAAACCTGCAACCTCATGGTTCCTAGTCAAATTTGTTTCCACTGGGCCACGACAGGAACTCCCACATCCCTCCTTTATCAAGGAAGAACAACATAGTTTTAGGAAATTCTTTCCCTCTTCCCTATATTCCAAGTGTGGCCCTAAATGGCTAAGTTAATAAAAGTAAATTCATCAGTTTTTCATTTTTTTTTTTGTTTGTTTTGTTTTGTTTTTTAGTATTTCTAGGGCCGTATCCGTGGCATATGGAGGCTCCCAGGCTAGGGATCCAATTGGAACTGTAGCCGCCGGCTTACACCACAGCCATAGCAACATGGGATGTGAGCCGCGTCTGCAACCTACATCACAGGTCACAGCCACACCCGGATCCTTAACCCATTGAGGGAGGCCAGGGATCGAACCCAAGTCCTCATAGATGCTAGTCAGGTTCGTTAACTGCTGAGCTATGACAGGAACTCCAAATTCATCTCTCTTCCTATTTATTGGCTCAGGAACTGCTGACTAAATCAATTATTGCATGATATTCACCTGGTGACAATTATTGGTTCAGGAATTAGCATGTGACCTAAATTGGCCTGATCAGACCAAAGGGAAGGAATTTTGTTCCATTGTGAGGAGAGGGATAGTGCTCCATCCCACTGACTTGAATAAGGATGCACATAGCTCCTACTGCTTTTGGCTTCTGTAACTTAAAGGACAAGCCTGAAGTTGAAGCAAAGTTAGTGGCAGAAGGAAACTTGGTGTTTTGGGAGCCACTGGTACATCAACTGTAACATTTCTTCTCTCTCTGAACTTCCTGCTATGAGAACCACCATATTTGGTTTTTGTATTTTTTTTTTTCTTTCTTTTTAGGGCCTTACTGTGGCATATGGAAGTTCCCAGGCTAGGGGTCGAATCGGAGATGCAGTTGCAGTTTACACCACAGCCACAGCAATGCCAGATCTGAGCTACATTTACCACCTACACCACAGCTTACAACAATGCTGGATCCTTAACCCACTGAGCAAAGCCAGGAATTGAGATTGCATCCTCATGGATACTAATCAGGTTCTTAACCTACTTAGTCACAATGGGAAGTCTCAATCAATCTCTTCTTGAAACAATTTTTTCACCTGGCTTTCAGGACACTCTCCTATTCTTCCTTCCTCACTGGCCATGGCCTTTCAATAGCCTTTGCTTTTCTTCCCCTGACTTATTTTTAGAGATTGGAGTGCCCCAGGGTATAATCCTTTAGGCTCTTCTCTTTCTTCCTGCGTGAGCTCATCCAGTTTCATGGCTTTAAATACCATCTATATGTTTAGTACTGCCAAGTTTACATCTCTAGTCCAGACATCCTTCACCATCTGTAAACTTGTATATACAACAGTGTGCTCCATATTCCCATGTGGATTCTAATAGCCAACTCTACATGTTCAGAACTAACCCTGTTCTACTGGCAGTGTTCCCTACTTCAGTTGATCACAATTTCATCCTTCTAGTTGTTCTGAGCAAAAATCCTAGAGTCAGTCTTTTTTTGCTTTTTAGGGCTGCACCCACAGCATATGGAGGTCACAGGAGGTCGAATCTGAGCTACAGCTGCTGGCCTACACAACAGCAGCTTGGGATCTGAGCCTTGTCTGTGGCCTACACCACAGCTCATGGCACCCCCGGATCCCTAACATACTAAGAGAGGCCAGGGATTGAACCTGAATCCTCATGGATACTAGTCAGATTCATTTCTGCTGCGCCACAACAGGAACTCCCTTAGAATCATGCTTGATGCCATTTCTCTCTGATATACTATATTCAATATATCAGGGAATCCTGTCAGAACTACTGTAAATATGTCCAAAAACTTATCCCTTCTCCCACATCTGACCCCGGTGCAAGCTGCCACCATCTCTAGCTTGGATTGCTGCAGTGATCTCCAAACAGGTCATACTGCTTTTATCCTTGTCCCCTACAGTCTATTCTTAACAGCAACCAGAGTGATTCTTTAAAAATAGAAGTGACTTCATGTTACTCCTCTGCTCAAAACCCTGCAAAGACTCCCCATTTCACTCCAAGTAAAAGCGAAAGTCCTTTCAATGGCCCATAAAGGCCTTCACAACCCAATTCACCCCTGCTTCTTACCTTCTTAACTTCATCTCTTGCTATTCTCCCCCTCACTTACTCCCCCTCACTTACTTTCCTACTGTTAAACCAGCCTCAACTTTGCCTCATCCATTCCAGGCACACTTTTGACTTACAAAGTTTGCACTGGCTAGTTAGTCCCTCTGCCTGGAAAACATTTCCTTCAACTGTATTGCTTGGCTAATGCCCTCATTTCCTTTAGGACATGGCTCAGATTTCGTCTTCTCCAGGTCTTCCCTGACCACATTGCTTAATACACAGTCAATCCTTTCCACCCTCCGCTCCTTCCTCTTCCAAACCCTCTTACTTTCTCTATTTTTTTTTTTTTATATAGCTCTTATCACTTTTTTTTTTTTTTCTTGGTCATGCCCACAGCACACATTCTCAGGCTAGGGATCAAACCCATACCACAGCAGTGACAATGCCAGATTTTTAACCACTAGGCCATCAGGGAACTCCTCTTATCACCTTTTTTTTTTTTTTTTTTGGTCTTTTTAGGGCAGCACCTGTGGCATATGGAGGTTCCCAGGCTAGGGATCAAATTGGAGCTTCAGCTGCCGGCCTGTGCCACAATCACAGCCAAGTCAGATCCAAGTCACATCTGCAGCCTACACCACAGCTCATGGCAACGCTGGATCCTTAATCCACCAAGTGAGGCTAGGTATTGCACCTGCATGTTCATGGATGCTGGTCAGATTTGTTTCCACTGAGCCACGATGGGAACTCCCTCTTATCACCTTTTAACATTCTATCTACCTATCTATCTATCCATCTATCTATCCATATTTTTCCTTTTTAAATTTTTTTTAAGGCCACACCTGCAGCATATGTAAGTTCCTGGGCTAGGGGTTGAATGGGAGCTGCAGCTGAGGCCTACACCATAGCCACAGCAACACCAGATCTGAGCTGCATCTGCAACCTACACAGCAGCTTGCAGCAATGCCAGATGCTTAACCCACTGAGTGAGGCCAGGGATCGAACCCACATCCTCAGGGACACTATGATTGCTTCTTAATGTGCTGAGCCACAACAGGAACTCCATACACTATATTTCTTATGTTTATTTCTTCATTGCCTTTCTGGTGCCTCCTTCCCCTCTAGTATATAAGCTCTCTCAAAACAAGAATCTGTTCACTGATGTATCCCAAGGATCTCATGGTGTTAAGTACAATAAATATTTGCTGAACAAATGAATAAAAAATATGGATAATAATACCTACTCTGAAAAGTTATTGAGGAGTTCCCTTGTGGCTCAGTAGGTTAAGGATCTGGTGTTATTGCTGCAGCTTGGGTCACTGCTGTGGCTCAGGTTTGATCACTGGCCTGGGAATTTCCACATGCGGTGGGTGTGGCCAAAAAGAAAAAAGAAAAATAAAAAGTTATTGTAGGGATTAAATAACATACAGAGATCTTGACAACACAGTGGGTGGATCCCAACAAATGTTAGATCCCTACCTTCCTTCTCTCTTCCCCAAATATCTTCCCTAGTTGCCTCTTACAGTCCTGCTCCTTCCCTCCTCTCCAGAAATTTTCACCATTCTAGTCTCTTCTTTGAGCTTAAATCCAAGAAAATCCACCAAAAGGCCATAGATGCACAGATTCATCTGAGACCTGGGAGACCAGCTTTACCCATTGCCACAAGTGTTTCCCGTATTGGGAAATTGTCACCCAGAGAAGCAGATAGCCTGAAGAGATGGGTAGGTAAATGTTTTTCTTGTTAGAGCTGGATTTAAAAGTCAACTTTATTGAGGGATAATTTACACACATTAAAATATATATATATATATTTTAGTGTACAATTGGATGAGTTTTGACAAATACATAAATAACTTGGGGTGAAGGGCATTAAGGTCATCTGGGATTATGCCAGTCCAGGGATTTAGCAGAGGTTTCCTGGCTAGGAAAGAAAACAACACCAAGGCTCTTGGGATATATATCTAAACAGGGACAAGTGGAGGCAACAAGGGACAACACGAGATTGGTCCTGGGGTCTCAGTGCACCAGGATCTGGACCTCCTCAACGTCTGGCAACTTCGTGGCCCCTCTTGGTCCTCCTGAGGGAGTGAGCCAGCTCCCTTTCACACCAGTCTCCACCAATCTCACGTGTATAGGCCAGGAGGGGATACCTAGGGCTGAGTAAACCCTCTCCTTTGCCCCGGAATTCTCCTGCCCTCAATCACGGCCCCCATCTCTGCCCACAGACTGGGGGCGGGGGGTGCACTCCGGCTTGCGGCAGCCAAGCTTCTCCGCTGCCACAACACCCACAGGGCCAGATTTCCTCTCCATCTTAGTTAGAAACCGGCTTCGGGTCCGCAGCAGTGCAGCGGCGGGGGAGAAAAGCAAAAGGGCTGCGCCCGATTTTGGCTTCGGGAATCCCCCTTCGGTTCAGCCATCCTCTCGTCCTCGGGGGCTCTTGGCGCGATCAGCTGAGCCAGCCCAGCAACCAGGCGCTTTCTTCCGCCCCTTTGCATCTAAAACCCTCTAGGAGTTGCAGGTTTAGCTTCACTTAGAGACCTACGACTCTGAGTTCAGGATAGGTGGAAAAACTGAGGCAGGGCTGTGGACTGTAGCAGTGAGGGGCAAGAAGCTGGCCGTAGACTTTCTTCCCAGAACCCGGAGAGCCCCTTCCAAAAGCCCAAAGAGGTGCATGCCAATCCAAGGGGAAACCGCTGGGGTCCGCGCTTACATCTGAAGAGGGAAGCACCGCCCACGCGGCTGGGAAATCTCAGGAGTGGCGCTGGCTGTGGGTGGGGCCGGGGGTGGGGTCCTGGCGGAGGGCGGGGCCGACCTGGGCTACCGGGTGTGCCAGCCTAGCCGTGCACAGCGGAGGTGGTGGTGGCCCTCGTCTGTGGCTCCCGTTCTACTTGCGCTGGACCTCACAGCTATGGAGGGACCCCAGGAGCTTCTGAGTGGGAAGCTCCGGCTCTGCTTCACCCCTGCTGCCCGGACCAGCCTCCTGCTGCTCAGACTCAACGACGCTGTGCTGCGAGCGTTGCAGGAGTGTCAGCGGCAACAGGTACGGTCGGCCCCTGGCCCCATCCTCTCTAGCTCCCACCCCTCGGAAGATAGGGCCTCAGCCCGCGCGACCCTGGAGGAGGGACCTGGGGATAGTCAGCAGCATCCCCAGGCTCCCTGCTTCCCCACCCCTTCAAAGTGAAGCCCCAGAGGCAGGTCCCCTAACCCCACCCCCAACCCTGAACACCCGACGCCGGATCCTGGGGACGCTGCTTCACCTGCGCTTAGCTCGCATCTTTGCTTTCCCCGCAGGTTCGTCCAGTGATTGCTTTCCAGGGCAGCCGAGGGGTAAGTGCGGGCCTGGGTGTGTGGAGGTGGAGTGCTGGGAGAAACAGACGTGGGCGCCAGGATGGTACCGTCAGGGCGGGAGGCTGAGAGGAGTCACGGTCTGAAGAAGTTTCGAGAACTGAACCCCAAATGGGGCGAGGGGGCTGCTGGGGTTGTGGTCCCAAGAGGCTTCGGTTGAAGAGACTGCGTCGTCTCAGCCTCCTGAGGACTCAGGCCCAGCTGCACCTGGTGAGCTAACGAGTCCCGTGGGACCCATCTTCAGACTTAGGCGGGCTCAGGGAGAAACGGCATTGGCAAGACGGGGAGGAACTAACTTTCATGGGGTTTACGGTCTCCTTTCACCCACAGTATCTGAGGCTCCCAGGCCCTGGCTGGTCCTGCCTCTTTTCCTTCACAGTGTCTCAGTGTAACCAGGAGGGTCCTGGTGGTGGCTTGGACCTTGTGTGCCAACGCTTAGTCAGGTAAGGGGGAACAGGTAGCAGGTAAGAGTTTATGGAAAGTCCGGGAAGGGGATGTCCAGAGGCGTGTAAAAGAAAGTTCTCCACTCCCTTGGTTGTTTTTTTGTTTGTTTGTTTTGTTTTTCCGCCATTGCTTTCCAGATCTGGGCCTAGCCGCCTCCACTGCCTGGGTTCACTCAGGGAGCGTCTCACTATTTGGGCAGCCATGGATTCTATCTCAGCTCCATCTTCAGTTCGGAGACACAACCTGACTGAAGATGCCAGAGATCATGAGAGCTGGCGGAATGTGGAAGACTATTCTGGAGGAGACACAGTTTCAGAGCCACAGATGGCACTAGAAAGGGTGAGGCCAGAAACAGAAGGGAGTTGGGATAAGGTGGAGCAAATCCTGAAGCCCAGGGAACTGAGTGCCCCTGCCACTTTCCCTGCCAGGTGCCAGCTCCCCTGGCAAGCAGCCAAGGACAGTCACTCCCAGGATCCTCAAGGGAACACATGGCACAGTGGGAACTGAGGTACTTGGGGCAGGTTGGGACTAACCTGGGAAGCCTTGGTATTGTCTTCCTCATCTCCACCCTGAATGCTCTAATAAGAGATCTAGCCGTACCTCCTATCCTGGGCTTCAGCTCTCCCATTCCAAATATCCTAGGAACCAAACCCATCTTCCAAACAGAGAGCTTGATCAGGCACTGCCTTCATCTGCTAGCCAGAAACATCTGGACAAGGTAAGTTGTAATTGCAAGGGTTTTTCAAGGAGAGCTAGGTCCAATGAGGCTAAGATTTAAAAATTGGGAGACTTCATTTTCATGCTTCCAGAGCTCATTATGTGGAAGTAATTTTCAAAATAGCGGTAGGAGGCTTCTGGCTTACTGTTCCTGTGACAGAGATATTTTGCCCAACAGAAACGGCCAGCACCTGCAGGTACTGTAGAACAAAAAGAAAAGAGGCTCAGAACTCTGCCGCTAGCTCCAAGTCCTCTACAAGGGCTGCCCAGGCACAACCTACAGGAGGTAGAAGATTGGGAGCAAGAAGATAAAGGTGAAGATATGGGTGCCAGGCTGGAGGATAGTCCCTCAGTTCAAGCAGGTGAGTTAGTGAGAAGAGGGTGAAACTGCAATAGCAGTGGGTGGTGGTGGGGAGCCTATCATCACTTTCATGTCTTGCTTCCTTTCTAGACTCTGAATCCCCAAGCCCCGAAGAGGTACCAGATTACCTCTTGTGAGTGCCCTGCCATTTCCAATTTGATCAAGCTTTTTGCCTGAGATATTAAGATAAACTTCCTGGGAGCTGGAAGCTTTGGGGGGTAATGATATTGAAGGTGACAACTCTCTGTTCCTGGCAGGCAATACAGGGCCATCCACAGTGCAGAACAGCAACAGGCTTATGAGCAGGACTTTGAGATAGACTATGCTGAATACCGTATCCTGCATGCTCGTGTTGGGGCTGCAAGCCAAAGGTTCATAGAGTTGGGAGCAGAGCTGAAGAAAGTTCAGAGAGGAACTTCAGAACACAAGGTAAGGTTTGGACCCAGGCTGGCTTTCAAGCTCTACTGGCTCTAAACTCCCTACTAAGTGCCCATAGGCCTGTTTGTTTAAGGACCAAAGTGACAAGGAGGGCTGTTTCAAGAGAAAAATTAGTCTGGATAATTTGGTAGAATGTGAAGTTACTTCCCTCTCCAGCAAAACTGGAGATTTTGTTTTTTTTTCTCAAGGTTAAACTTGGTGCTAACATTTTGTTTCAGGTGCTGGAAGAAAAGATAATCCAGGAATATAAAAAGTTCAGGAAGGTAAGGCCAGGCCTGGGAATGGTAGCAAGAAGGTGGAACTGGCTTTTTTTTTTTTTTTTTTCTTTTGACATGGATGTTTTTCCTCTGCAGCGGTACCCAGGTTACAGGGAAGAAAAGAGCCGCTGTGAGTACCTGCATCAGAAATTGTCCCACATTAAAGGTCTCATCCTGGAGTTTGAGGAAAAGAACAGGGGCAGCTAAAGCTGTCAGAGGGGTCTTTACCTTCTGCCCAGTGTGATATGAAGGAACAAAGCAGCTATCAACTAGAGTGCAACTGTCTGCTCTTCTTATTGCTGAGTCAGTGGTGGAAAGCAGGAGAACTACTCTAGGTTCTTAAGGTTTGGTTTTCATTACTGCCATACTTAAAAATTTTAGGGCATAGAATGACAGTTGTGCCCAGGAGATTAGGAAAAGTGGAAGAGGCTTGGCTTCTCCACCTTTAGTTCAACCAAGTCATTTTCAAATCCTGAAAAATGACACCATTTTCAAGACAAGATACCTTGAGAATATTAGAATTTACCCGATGTTTTCTCTTAATGATGAGAAATTTCGGTTAAAGAGCTAAAAGGAACTTGTAATACAACTGACTATAATGGGGAAGGGCGTGGGTGTTGCCCATGTACTGAAAGTGAACTGATTTACAAACATGGCTAAAAATTAAAACTGATTGCTTCTATGTCCTTTGTACAAGTTTGTTTTCCTTAAATCTTCCAAGGCAATGGTTCTCTGGCTGTGTATCTGAACCACTTCTGGGGCTTCCTAAAAAATTAGATTCCCAGATCCCAAGCCCAGGTCTTAAGAATTAGAAATCTCCAAGATTATGGTTAAACATCTTTACTTTTTCAAAGCAGTGTGGATGATCCTGATAAATACTTTAGCATGAAGCTCCACCAAATCTCTTATAATTGGCAACTAGAGATTATAGCAGGAATAAAGTTCTCCTTTTCTAAAGGTGGCGACTGAAGGTCACCTATAAGTAGGGCTCCTATCTGGAATTATCCAGTAACTGAAAACTGCAACCATAGATAGGATTTGTATTTACCCACAAAAAGTAAGAGGAAAATGGTTCATTGAACCAAAGATTACACCAGTACTATCCTTTTAGTTCTTCACTGTTGCATGAGAAAGTGGATGTTTCACTCACAACCAGAAATCATATACTGCCTTTCCAAGTTCCCCTAGAGGGAGAAGTTAATGGCCACACCCTGGGCTTTGGGAGAGAGAGCTGCAGTCAGTAGTGTCAGCAATTCCTGAAACAACTTGGATGGAACCCCAAAACTGATGCCACACCCATACAAGGGCATTTCTGGGCATAGAATAGCCCTTGGGAGGTATGAACGTGCTCAGCTGCACAGCAAGGATAAACAGCAACCTGTCCTTAGGATGTAGGCAGGCCAGAAACAGCCCATAAGAAAAGTCCCACCTCTTCCAATCATCATGCTAGGGGCCTGGGCAATAAATACTAAAGATAGATTAAATTTGGAGAGGATTTACAGGTGATAATAATGGACCCAGTACAGTACAGCTATACTGACTACTATGGTAGTCACGAGACCTACATGTGACTAAAGAAAATTTAAATGGTTCTGGCTACATATCAAATGCTCAGTAGTTACAGGTATTAAATAATGAACGATTGTAGAACATTATTGTGTAAAGTTCTGTTGGACAGTGCTGGTCTAGAGAACCTTTGGTTCCCCACCTCATGCAGAAAAGACAGTATAAAGGGGGCTCATTTATTGTCACTGTTCCAAATGTACAAAAAAAATTAGAAAATAACCCCCAACTCAATTCCCCCCACCCCCACAACATTTCCCCCAACACAAATAATTTTTCCCAAAACCACAAACATAAACTGGTTCTGGTATTTTCATAAACAGTGCAGCTAAGAAACAGTTTAGAGAAAATTTAACAGGATTCAGATTATATCCATTCTGTCCTCTCAGCCCTGAGAGGTTAAGAATCCCAGATGGGTCCCAGTCCTCCCCAATGGTATTCCCATCTCTGGTGGAAGAGTCCTTTTACAAAGTGGTATGTTTGGCTGCCGCTTTAGAGATCCTCCTGTGCCTTCTTCTTCTTCTTGGGTTTTTCTTCTTGAATTATAGGGGGGTTTGTAGCCTCTCGCTGTAGATAGCTAATAAAATCACTCAATTCACGGCCACCCTAAAAGCAGAAAAATTACTTTGAAAATTTAACCTTTTAAAGAACTCTAGATTACCCCCGCCCCAACAGAGGAGTTTTGAAATTTGGAAAATCACATTAGCAACCACACATATTGACTATGAGAGTTGAAGGAGTTCCTAGTTATATAAACTTGGAACTGTGTTTGTGGGGAGATGAGACAATGCACTTACTTCATATTTCTTTGGATTTAGCTTCTTGTTGGCTGGAGAGAAATAGATGGTAGGAAAACTGGAAAAAGAAAAAAAAAAATTTAGATTTCAGAATACCTCTGACATACATTTTCCCAATAGCTGTTTCTGAGAATAGCTTCTCCTCATGATTTCTAATCTGACCAGATACTACTTTCCATCAGTGGCTAGGTTATATCCTATGAAACCTCAGGAATATGAAGCTCCTCAAGTCTGTGGCATTCATGTGGGCCCATGCTGCAGAAATTTAAGTCAGGAAGGTACTGATAGTTCTGTGCAATGAGGACTCTCCAAACCATACCCAGTAAAGATATGGCTTACAGCCTTTTTTTTTTTTTTTTTAAAATCAATTACTTTCTTACTAGTTTTCATCTACTTACCCTCTGACTTCATATGGAGAAGGCACATCATTGGCTGTAGCATCCATCTTGGCTATGATAATATTTGGATCTTTTCTGAGCTGTTAATGAACAAGTTAGACCTTTAAATTTCAAGTTTTCAGTGAGTGAGGGACATTTAGTCAATTTAGGACTTGAAACAATCTCATTTTTTAAACACCTGGGTAAATTTTGCTGCTGAGACGGGAAGAACAGTGATATTTGCACACAGTACCGAACTTTCCACAAGCTTCTATTTTCTCTAGGTTCCTACATATTAAGACTCTATAAACTATATTCAATATCTTATAAAAACCTACAATGGAAAAGAATCTGAAAAAGAATATAAATAAATTGCTTTGCTGCATACCTGAAAGTAACATAACAATGTAAATCAACTATACTAAAAGCAAAAAACAAACAAAAAACCCCCTCTATATGCAGACACCTTCAAAATTACCTAGCCTAAATAACACATTACAAGGGCTTAACTCAAGTGGTTTATGACAAAGGAACATAATGAATTTATACAAGCCATTACCAAAATTTAGAAGCCAGGATAGTTTTTGTCTTTTTTTTTTTAGGGCTGCACTTGCAACATAAGGAGGTTCCCAGGCTAGGGGTCCAATCAGAGCTGTAGCTGCTGGCCTATGCCACAGGCACAACTACGAGAGATCCGAGCTGCATCTGTGACCTACACCACAGCTCACAGCAACACCAGATCCTTAACCCACTGAGTGGGGCCAGGGATAGAACTCTTGTCCTCATGGATACTAGCTGAGTTCATTAATCACTGTGCCACGACAGGAACTCCATAAACCAGGATACTTTTAACCACAATCTAGATCTAGGTTGAGTCTGAGGAATGGAAAGTTAAATCAGGTATCTGAGTTACTAGGCTAGAGACACTAGGGGGCAGTCAGGAGAAAGTAAGTAGTAGATAGCTGAAAAACATATACTAGTACTTTGGTTCTAACTAATTAGGGTAACTAGCCAATGCTGACTATATATGTAAACTTCCTAACACAAATTTTTTCTTTAGAATATGGTTTAGACTTACCTTCTCTCCCAGTTCTTTATACTTAGGCTCCAGATTCTTACAGTGACCACACCAAGGAGCATAAAATTCAATCAGTACATCTTTATTTTCATCATTCACTATTTCATCAAAATTCTCTGCTACCACAACCTGGAAAACAGAAGATTCTCTAATTGGTAAAGTGAATTGAATAAAATGATGAGCTAGGTTTGTTTCTGGACCCAATTCCTAATTTGTGCTCCCACTGAATATATGTTATTGAAATCCAATTCACATTTATAGACTTTATTAGGATGTTACCATCCCCCAGAAAACAACTCATTCTCAGGTTGGTTACCTGACAGACTAAGTTCAGGAAGTCACAGGAAACGAGTGCCACCCAAGTCTTCCTTAAATTAATCTCAGAGCCACAATCTTAACGCTGTTCTTAGGGGGTTAGCTTGCTCTGTCTCAAAGAATAACCTAGCCCTAATACAAATATCATTAGGGAATTCTGTGAAGGTTTTATATTCCTGCCCCTATTGAGTATTATGAGCTCTGCCAATGCTTATTTTATGACTAGGGAGGTGAGGACAAACAGACAAACTCAACAAGGTCTTCATTTAGACTAGCATTCTCAGAATAAAGAACTGAGGAGGCAGCTGTGTAGCAGCTTTAGGAGGCTATATGCACCTCACCTTAACAGGCCCATCATTGCTCTCTGGGATAGGTTCAGACTTAAGGTATCTCTTTAGGTTGCCATCAAAGTAATCCTGCAGGAATCTCTCAAGAGCCTTGCCATCACGCCTGCAATTGAAAAGACAAGGATCAGGTTTGCTCACTTGCAGCACTGAGAGAACTAAAAGCAATTTCTTATAACACTTCCTATAGGAGTTCCCATCGTGACAGAGCAGAAACGAATCCGACTAGGAACCATGAGGTTGCAGGTTTGATCCCTGGCCTCACTCAGTGGGTTAAGGATCTGGGGTTGCCGTGAACTGTGGTGTAGGCCAGCAGCTGTAGCTCTGATTAGACTGCTAGCCTGGGAAGCTCCATATGCTGTGGGTGCAGCGCTAAAAAAAAAAAAAAAAAGAAAAAGAAAAAAAAAGAATACTTTCTATATATTTTAGCTCAAATTTCAAGATGCAAAAGTAACTGGGAGCTAAAAAAAGGGAGGGGGGAGAGCTCTTTATTTTCTAAAATGCAGAAGTATAGACTGAATAAAAACCCAACCACCTCCTTGTATTTCTGGTTTGTTCTTTGTGGATTAGAAAGGTCAGAGAAGGAAGAGAACATTGGTCCTTCTGGAAATTCAATTCTGCAAAAGAACCAGGTCTTATATTGTTGCTCTGGAGAACAGTGCATGGTATCTTGTTTTATGGATTCATTCACAGGAAGATTTTTATTGGAGCTCCCCTTGGCTCAGCAGAAACAAATGTGCCTAGCATCCATGAAGACACAGGTTCAATCCCTGGCTTCAATCAGTGGATTAAGATTCAGTGTTGCTGTGAGCTGTGGTGTAGGTCACAAACGTGGCTTGGATCTGGCGTTGCTGTGGCACAGGCCTGGTTACAGCTCTGATTTGACCCCTATCCAGCTCTAGGTGCTGCGGGTGCAGCCCTAAAAAGATAAAGACACAGACACAGACACAGACACACACACGATTTTTCTCTTGTCTTTATCTCCTATAGTCTCAGAAGGTAATGGTCAAAACTGCCTTGGGTCTTAAGATCTTTGTAATTCTGAGTTTACTTTAGGCCAATGTGGTATTCCAAGAAGAAAAGACTTTCTGTAGAGATGGGAGGGGACTGGGTTGGTCTGAAATAACATCGATCTCAAGAGACTCATGTTCTCTATCTACTGTTTTGTGGGTTTTAGTTTTGTTTTTTTGTTTTTTTTTTGGGAGGGAGGTCTTTTTAGAGCCACATCCGAGGTATATGGAGGTTCCCAGGCCAGGGGTCCAATCAGAGCTGTAGCTGCTGGCCTACACCATAGCCACAGCAGTGCAGGATCTGAGCCACGTCTGCAACCTACACCACAGCTCACGGCAATGCCGGATCCTTAACCCACTGAGTGAGGCCAGGGATCAAACTCACGTCCTCATGGATGCTAGTCAGATTCTTTTCTGCTGAGCCACGAGAGGAATTCCTCTATCTACTATTTCTAATATCAGGGTGGAAGCAATCATGTATGAGTTCTAAGCTGCCATCACTTTGTTAGTTTTCAAAATTTATTAAGAATCATGGGAGTTTCCTGGCATCCTAGTAGGTTAAGGATCTGGTACTGTTACTGCTGTGGCTTGGGTTTGATCCTTGGCCTGGGAACTCCTTTTTTTTTTTTTGCCTTTTTTAGGGCCACACCTGCAGCATATGGAAGTTCCCAGGCTAAGGGCTGAACTGGAGCTGCAGCTGCTGGCCTATGCCACAGCAGTGCCAGATCTGACTGTACTGTGGTCTACACGACAGCTCACAGCAACACCAGACCCTTAACCCACTGAACAAGGCCAGAGATCAAACCCAGGTCCTCATGGATACCAGTTGGGTTTGTTCCCGCTGAGTTACAATGGGAGCTCCTCTGGCCTGGGAACTTCTGTATGCTGCAGATGCAGTCTACCCCCCCAAACCCCCAGCCATGACTCTTAAAGTATCTATAATTAAGAAAAGTGACAGGCACAGATCACCTAGCTTCACATTCCAAAGTTCTTCTTTATAAATCCCTAGGAGTGTGAAAGGTATTAATAGTTTCTTTGCAGAATTAAATCCCAAACCCACGCTAACTTGTAACTCACGAGAATTCCTCCTGCATGACAAACTTCTCTCCTTTTGCAGTTCTGATAGCAACAACAGGAATCTCTCCAGCAGTGCTTTCCAAGCCAAAATCAGAAAGTTCATGACTAAAGGTTTTGCGGCTAGCTACAGCAAAGTTGAGTTTCTTCCCAGCATCTAGGAATTTCTTTGCCACCATCATCACTCTATGGGAAACAGAGATATTTATGCCAAGATTATACCAGAGTGGTAAAGTACTTCTGAAACCAAGAAGCCAGAGTCTAGAAAGCAAAGTTTAACAGTCCATACATCCCTCTGGAATCAGTCTAAACTTGTCTTCTAGGGTGCTGACCCAGGCTTATGGTGCATTCCAAAGTCTTACTGAACTTAAGTGCCAAACTGTTGGTACCCAATAGTCCATTCACATCGAATCTTGCTATATTGTGTGTATATATATACAATATATCATATATATTGTATATACATATATATATTGTAAAATACTGCACGCATTAGTAACTGACCCAGAAAGAAAACCTATAAGGATAAAATGCACTGAGAATCTTAATGCACAATTGTTGGCACGTTTTAAAGTACATTTTATATCACATTTCCATCTTTTACTGGGAGGTTAGTAATCAGCTATGTCACAAGGCAAAGAAGATAACGGAAGATATGCCCAGCAGACTCTGGAAACAGTTTGTTATTTGTCCTAATGTAGTTCTTGAGAGTCACCTGTTCCCATTCTTCTTATCTGTTCTCACATCACCTTGGGTAACAGGATACTTAGAAGGAACTGTTTATGCACTGGGTAAACTTGTTTACAAAGGGGAAAAATGATTATTACCTGTTTCTCCAGTAGTTGGAACCTTTAGCATTCTTTTCATAGTCCACATCATAGTAAGCCAGCAGTAAGTCCTTGCCCTGTATCAAATCTTTATTGTCTTCTGTCATGTGAGGGCAGATACCAAAACTGAAATGAAATAATCCATTATCAAATTTGGCAGGTTTACAGCTACATTATGGTAATTATCACACAGTCACCAGTTGTACTTAAAAAGGAAATAAAATTTTCAACATATAGGATAAGTACTAAATAATTAATTACCTTATAGGACCACAATATGAGTTCTAGGGCCCAAACATTACTGCTTTAATATAAACTCATCAACTCAACTATTATCATTACAACCCCATGAATGAGGCTATTTAAATCCAAAACATGTCTCTACTTAATATCTGAGGTAAACAAACTAAAATAAAGCCAAGAAATCCCCAAAAAAGCATAAAGAGGGACTTACATGTTTTCCTGAATAAATTTTTTAATCTTTCCACTGGTCATTTTCGGTTCTGTATATGCCACAGTCTTGTCCTCAAACTTGTTCATCAGATGTAAAGGCCGAAACAAGGTGATACCCCTTAAAAAAAAAAATTCTTAGTAGGTAGATAGCATAAGAACTGTCTCGTATCTTTTATTTAAAGCTCAGACTATCTATTCTTCTGCCACTTCTACTATTACCATTTAAGAACATAAGAACTCTTTTCTGGAACCATAGCCTTGGCAATACGACCTTATCTACAACACAAGTGCTAATAATTACCTTAATCTCAAGCACAATAACTGGATATAAGGGTTTAATAAAGCTAGGTTGGAAAGCTAGGAAACCTTGGTTCTAATTCTAGCTCCACCACTAATTTCAAAGATTATTCTGGGCTTCAGCCTTTTTTTTTTTTTTTTTTTTTAAAGGGCTACACCCGCAGCATATGGAGGTTCCCAGGCTAGGGATCCAATCGGAGCTATAGCTGCCAGCCTACACCACAGCTGTAGTGAAGGATCCAAGCTGCGCCTCTGACCTACACCAAAGCTTACAGCAACTCCGGATCCTTAACCCACTGAGTGAGGCCAAGGATCGAACCTGCAGTCTCATGGTTACTAGTCAGATTCGTTTCCGCTGCGCCACAATGGGAACTCCTGGGTTTCAGCTTTTATATCAGTACAAAAGAGGGTCAGAGTAGATAATTTCCAAACCTTTAAAAACAATAAAAAAAACAGAACCTAATTGTACCCCCAAAGCCCCAATATGCATAATAAAATAAAGCAGAGCTTGCTCTTATTAGAAGGCATCTTGGGAGTTTCTGTTGTGCTCAGTGGTAATGAACCTCACTAGTATCCATTAGGATGTAGGTTCGATCCCTGGCCTTGCTTAGTGGGTTAGGTAGGGATCTGATGTTGCCATGAGCTGTGGTGTAGGTCGGCAGCTGCAGCTTCAATTAGACTCCTAGCCTGGGAACTCCCATATGCTGTGGGTTCAGCCCTAAACAAAATAAGACAAAAAAAAAGAAGACATCTTGCCCTTCCACTCTTCTTGAAAATTCAACCCTCTCATATAGTGAAAATTACCTCATTAGACAAAATATATTTAAGATTCCTTCCAGCTATATAAAATTCTATAGGTAGGTACACAATTTTAGATAATGTTTGGCTTGAGTTAATTAGAAAAATTTTTTTTGCTCTAGATTTCTCTATCCCAATAGACCAGGTTTACAAATTTCACTTTTTTTTTTTTTTTTCTTTTTAGGGCTGCACTCATGGCATGTGGAAGTTCCTAGCTAGGCTAGGTTTCCAAGTGAGCATGATAAATCAGACCTGCAGATGCTGGCCTATACGCCACAGCAACACCAGATCCTTAAACCATGGAGTGAGGCCCGGGATTGAATCTGCATCTTCATGGATACTAGCCAGATTTGTTTCTGCTGGACCACAGTGGGAACTCCCAATACTACTTTAATTGAGACTCTCCTGACTGCCCCTTTCAAACCACTACTATACAGGTGTCAGTGACTCTTCTTCCGAAACACAAAACTGTCACATTACTCTTTAGCTCAGTCTTTCAATGGCTCTCAACTGTCTAAAAGATAAAATCTAAATTATTTTGTTTGGAACTTCAGGTCTTCTATAACTTGGTCTGTGCTTACCTCTCCAACCTTACCTTGCACCAGGGACCTCACTTATGAACAATACTCCAGCAGTACTATGGGTCCCATTATGCCTTCTCTCCTCCTGCCCTATCTGGAACAAATTTTGTCTCCCTGCCATAACCTGCCTGGAAAAACTTACCTTTCAAGATACACCTCAAGAGTCACCTCGTCTAAGAGACTTTTTCAGATACTACTCCCCACCCAAAAAGACAAAAACAACTTCCTCCTCTGTACATCCAGTACACTGCATTCATTTCTATCATGGCATTTATCATGCTCACTAAACACTCCTATACTATCTCCTGCTACTAGATGCTCCTCAAAGGCAGCAACATTTTTCCCAACTTAGCTTCTGCTGAGTAAGTGCTCAATAAAGCTTTTGGAAAAAACAGGCATAAAAATCATCAGTTCACACAACAGCACTGGGTCAGGTGCTTATTTATAAGGACATTCAACTCAGTTACTTACTCTCCATCATCATCATACTTGTCCACCAGAGATTCAACATTGGTGTGTGCAAATCGGTAGTTATCCCTCAAGTTGCTGGCTGCTTTTAGAAACTCAGAGTGAGCTTCACTGAATAAATCCTTGAAAAAACCTATACAGAAAATATCAAACACAAGGAAGAAACAGTCAGTGCTAAGATATACTCAGAACTTTAAAATTCTTCTATTTTTCAAAGCCTTCATTCTATTATGGATACGCAAGGCAAAGTAGGAAGACTGCGTCTGCTTTGCCATGACTACTAAGGATGTTTGACGAAATATCCAGTTTAAGAATTCTTGGGAGTTCCCTTGGTGGCGCAGTGGTTAACGAATCTGACTAGGAACCATGAGGTTTCGGGTTCGATCCCTGGCCTTACTCAGTGGGTTAAGGATCCGGCGCTGCTGTGAGCTGTGGTCTAGTTCGCAGACGTGGCCTGGATCCAGCATTGCTGTGGCTCTGGCGTAGGTAAGCGGCTACAGCTCTGATTCGACCCCTAGCCTGGGAACCTCCATATGCCGTGGGAGCGGTCCTAGAAAAGGCAAAAAGACAAGACCAAAAAAAAAAAAAGAAGAAGAAGAAGAAGTTCCTATCCTGGCTCAGTGAGTAGCGAACCTGACTAGCATCCATAAGGATGAGGGTTCGATCCCTGGCCTCGTTCAGTGGGTTAAAGATCTGGCGTTGCCATGAGCTGTGGGTAGGTCACAGACGTGGCTTCTATTTTGTGTGGCTGTGGCACAGGCCAGCAGCTACAGCTCCAATTTGACCTCTAGCCTAATAAATCAGATAACTTCCGTATGTCTCAGGTATAGCCCTTAAAAAAAAATCTTTCTTGTGGAGTTCCCACTGTGGTACAGTGGGCTAAAGGATCCAGTGTTGTTGCAGCTGTGGCCTAAGTCACATCTGCAGCCTGGATTCAATCCCTGGCCTGGGAACTTCATATGTTGCAGTATGGCCATTTAAAAAAAAAAAAAAAAAGAAAAAATAAAAATTCTTGCTCTACCCTTAAAAACCTTTTTTTAAAATAAAACCAAGTGAGATGATTTTTTAGGGTTCAAGTCTTAATTCTAGTTTTTCAGAGCTGAAAATTTTGGGCAAATTGTTTTACTACTTAGAGTTTCAGGGGCTATCTTAGGCATCAGAGGATTAAATAAGGCAACATGTCAAAATAATTGTAAATTAATTCACCCTATTTTTTGTCTTATTTGTCTCTAGAACTTCAAATCTAGAAAAGTGACCAAAACTTAAGTGTTTATTAAATGGTTAACTCCTTGTAAAATATATAGAATTAGTAAAATCCAGATGATAAGAAGTGACTTTTAGTCAAATGTAAATAATAAACCATTTGCTACCGCCAGGGGGTCAGTTTTCTTTTCTTTTTATGGCTGTACCCACAGCATATGGAAGTTCCCCGACTAGGGATCAAATCAGAGCTGCAGATGCCCTCCTACACCGCAGCCACAGCAATACTGGATGCAAGATGCATCTGCGACCTATGCCACAGCTTGAAGCAACGCACTGAGCGGGGCCCAGGATTGAACCTATATCCCCAGGGAGACTATGTGGGATTCTTAACCTGCTGAGCCACAACAGGCACTCTGAAAATCAGTTTTATTATACCAATTAGGAGATTAAGAGAAGCACAAGCTTATATGTTTAAATTTATTTTTCAGTCAAATGTATTACACATTTTTATTTATTATTATTTTTCAGCCATACCTTCAGCATATGGAGGTTCCTGGGACAGGGATCAAACCTGCTCCACAGCAGTAACAATGCCGCATCCCTAACCCACTGTGCCACCAGGGAATTCCTACACACTACATTAAAAAAAAATTTGGGGAATTCCCATCGTGGTGCAGCAGAAATGAATCCGACTAGAAACCATGAGGTTGCAGGTTTGATCCCTGGCCTCGCTCAGTGGGTTAAGGATCCGGCATTGCCATGAGCTGTGGTGTAGGTCGAAGACTTGGTTCAGATCTGATGTTGTGGCTGTGGTGTAGGCTGGCAGCTGTAGCTCTGATTTGATCCCTAGCCTGTGAACCTCCAAATGCCTCGGGTGAGGCCCTAAAAAACAGCAACAACAAAAACCTTGGTGTTTTATTCTGCTGGGTCCAAGAAACACTGTATATTATATCAAAACTTCTATACATGACAAGAAAAAATATGGACCACCTCACGAATTTTCCTGTTATTCTCGTGCAGGGGCCATGCCAATCTCTATACTGTTCCAATTTTAGTAAATGTGGTGCCACAGCAGGTACGCACATTAAACAAAATGAAACGATGAACACCCAAGACATAAAATGTGTATAAATGGCTCAAGTTATTTTAAAAATAAGATATTCCAACCCCTGAGAAAGCAAAGATTACTGTAAAAATCTATATACGAATCCTAGCAGTTTAATCTTAAATTGTAAACTTCTCTTCTACTGTGAAAAGGGCAGACACAGAGGTTTATCATTTACTTATATCCTCCCACCTTAAAGCCCTATTTTCAGTCTTAAGTACTTTATTATATAGTTAAATCTCAGGAATTTAAGAAGTGATAGGAAAAACTATTTTGCTTCTTTAATTGACAATAAATCTTTACATATGTTAACAACACCAAGCTACTCAAAACACATTTGCTACTTACCCACCACAGAAGCATCTTTATCACTAATGAACTTTTCAAACTCTTCCTCAGTTCTGAGAGGAACTGAAGCTGGACCAGCCTGCTTCTTCAGGTGGCTGACAATTCCATCTTAAAATATAAGACGAAAGATTATAGCAACACAAATTTATAATTTTTGAAAAGTCATTCACATGATTCAAAGCTTAAAAGGTTCCAAAGCATATACATTATTCCCATCCTTGTCCCCAGGTAACCCAATTTCCTTCCTGTAACATTTTCAGTTTTACATATATTCTTCCAGACATATTATTCATAAACAAGCAATTACACATTTTTCTCAATTGGCAGCATACACACATGCTGTTCTGCAATTGTTTCTGTCATTTAACACAGTTTAGAGATAATTTATGTCAATACACATAAAGAGCTACCTCAATTATTTTTATAGCCACATAGTGTTTCACTGTATGGATGTACCACAATTTTATTTAATCAGCCACAACTGATGAACATTTATTTCCAATTTCTTTACTTTTTTTTTTTTTTTTGTCTTTGGAAAGTTTTATTTAATTTTTTTTATTTTTTATTATTTATTTATTTATTTATTTTGTCTTATTGCTATTTCTTGGGCCGCTCCTGCGGCATATGGAGGTTCCCAGCCTAGGGGTTGAATCGGAGCTGTGGTCGCCAGCCTATGCCAGAGCCACAGCAACGCAGGATCCGAGCCGCATCTGCAACCTACACCACAGCTCACGGCAACGCCAGATCGTTAACCCACTGAGCAAAGGCAGGGACCGAACCCGCAACCTTATGGTTCCTAGTCAGATTCGTTAACCACTGCGCCATGACGGGAACTCCTATTTTTTATTTTTATTTAATTTTTTTAAATTTATTTTTTTTTCCCCACTGTACAGCAAGGGGATCAAGTTATCCTTACATGTATACATTTTATTTCCCCCCACCCTTTGTTCTGTTACAATATGAGTATCTAGACATGGTTCTCAATGCTACTCAGCAGGATCTGCTTGTAAATCTATTCTAAGTTGTGTCTGATAAGCCCAAGCTCCCGATCCCTCCCACTCCCTCCCTCTCCCATCAGGCAGCCACAAGTCTATTTTCCAAGTCCATGATTTTCTTTTTGTTTCCAATTTCTTGCTGATGATTCTGGAATAAACAACCTTGTACTAATGTCATTTTACACATGATTATTATCTGTAGGCTAAATTTCTAGAATTGGATTTACTGGGTCAAAGAGTACATATGCATTTCTGTTTTTAACTCCTCCCCTCAAAGAGACTGTACTTATTTACATCCCTACAAGTGCTATTACATCTTTGTGCATGCTGTTCTCTGCCTAGAATAATCTTTCCCCAGATACCCACCTGGTTTCCTTCCTCATCTCTTCCTTTAGGTCTTCACTCAAAATGTCATCTACTTTGGGAAGCCTTCTCTGACCATTCCTTGTAAACTAAAACCTGTTCAACTCCCAACATTCCCTTACCTCCTTCCCCTGCTTTATCTTTCTTGTGGCACATTTCACTCATCTAATTAATACACTATCATTATTATTATTTTTTTAATTGCTTTTTAGGGCCACACCCACAGGATATGAAGTTCCCAGGCTAGGGGTCAAATCGGAATATAGCTGCCGGCCTACACCACAGCCACAGCCACGTGGGATCCAAGCCATGTCTGCAACCTACACCACATCTCATGGCAACACCAGATCCCTGACCCACTGAGCCAAGCCAGGGATTGAATCTGCATCCTCTTGGATACTAGCTGGATTCGTTTCCGCTACTCCATGACAGGAACTCCCTATCATTATTATTGTCTGTTTTGTTGATATATACCTAGCTCTAAGAATAATACCTAGCACGTAACAAGCTCAAGAAACATCCATTTTGCAAATAAATAAAACAAATCCTTTATTCTTAAGTGGCACAGAGGCACATGTAGTCTTACTTTTTGTCTTTTTTAGCACCGCACCCACGGCATATGGATGTTCCCAGGCTAGGAGTCTAATCGGAGCTACAGCCACTGGCCTACACCACAGCCAGAGCAACGCAGGATCGGAGCCGTGTCTGCGACCTACACCACAGCTCACGGCAACGCCGGATCCTTAACCCACTGATCAAGGCCAGGGACCGAACCCACAACCTCATGGTTCCTAGTTGGATTGTTTCCGCTGTGCCATGACAGGAACTCCTAGTCTTACATTTTAAAAGCAGAAAATGCAGTGACCTGGCTAGCTCCTATCAGGATTTAACTAAACACAGGGCAAACTAAGTCATGTGTGGGATCCACCAAATCACTTTCCTACTGAGGTGAAATGGGCTAAATAAGTAAGAGTTTAGAAATAATAATCACACACAAAAACACAAAAAATCCTAGTCTAGTTGAAACACTATCATTCCACTTTCTTCTAGAGTCTAATGGAACCATTCATGGGCTCAAATTGGTAACAGGTCAAACAGAGGCAGTGCTATGCCTCCATAATACTCCACACCCACTTCCCCTGTTTTCTACGGAGTACCCCCACAATGGGCTAACTGACTGAAACAGTACTGTTTAACTCTTTCAACATGACTGAGCCTATTTTGCTCACAAAGATATTTTTTTTCCTTCTCTCTCCATTTATGATTTTCTTTTCTCTTAAATGTCTCCTTCAATTCCTCACAGAGGAGGGGCTGTTATCAACAGCTAAGTCGAAATCAGATATGATTTGTTTAGTCTGCAAGGGGGCTGTGATTACTATATTACAATATAAATTATTATAAAGAATTTTACCTCAGGGCTGTAATGAAAAGTGTTACTTTTCCCCCTGAGTATTTTAAATTTTCTGGAAGGTAAAATAGGAGTGCTGAGTAACCAGTTTAAGCAGGAAGGTAAACAGCACAGTTAATGGAATACGTGAACAAAATACTCCATCCGAAGTAGCCAAGTATCTCATCTCCCAGACAGACGCTGAGAAATTCTCAAGTTTAAGATATCTATGTACAGCCCAAGTGAAATTATCTGCCTAGTAACAGTCTGGATGGGTTCACAAACAAGTAACTATAAGACCTGTCCGGAGTTCCCGTCGTGGTGCAGTGGTTAACGAATCCGACTAGGAACCATGAGGTTGCGGGTTCGATCCCTGCCCTTACTCAGTGGGTTAAGGATCCGGTGTTGCCGTGAGTTGTGGTGTGGGTCGCAGACGCGGCTGGGATCCCACGTTGCTGTGGCTCTGGTGTAGGCTGGTGGCTCAGCTCCGATTGGACCCCTAACCTGGGAACCTCCATATGCCATGGGAGCAGCCCAAGAAATGGCAAAAAGCCAAAAAAAAAAAAAAAAAAAAAACCCCAAAAACCTGTCCGAGTTCAGAGAAAAACATAGCAGTAATTTGAAATGTTAACTCTATCCTAAATTAAACCAATAAAATGTGAATAGGGGAGTTCCCGTCGTGGCGCAGTGGTTAACGAATCTGACTAGGAACCATGAGGTTGCGGGTTCGGTCCCTGCCCTTGCTCAGTGGGTTAACGATCTGGCGTTGCCGTGAGCTGTGGTGTAGGTTGCAGACGCGGCTGGGATCCCGCGTTGCTGTGGCTCGGACCTAGGCCGTAGGCCGGTGGCTGCAGCTCTGATTCAACCCCTAGCCTGGGAACCTCCATATGCCGCAGGAGCGGCCCAAGAAATAGCAACAACAACAACAAAAGACAAAAGACAAAAAAAAAAAAAAAAATGTGAATAGTAACATGTATTCATTAATGCTTTTAAGAATCAAGGAAAAAAAAAGAAAAATGAAGATTTCTTTACTTTTGCACTTAGATACATTAAATTTGGAATGTTGGTTATATGACTGCAATTGGGCCATGCATTAAGAGTCACTGAGCATCTGTTACATGTGGAGAACCTAGATGCTGGGGATAGAGCAGTAAATAAACCAAACAAGGTCTCTGATCTCCTGGAGCTTACAATATAAGTAAATATTCAAATGAATATGCCTGGGTGGCTACCTTTGGTTTTGGTGGCCTGACAAAGCATCTGAGAGGTGAAGTTTAAGCAGGATCTGAATGACAAAAAGGGGCAGACCATATACCAACACAGGGGAAGACCATTTCAGGCTGTGAACAGCCATGGCAAAGATCCTAAGGTGAAATCGTCTTGAGATGACATTAGAGTTAGGCAGGGCCATGTTATGTAGAGCTTTGTATAGAGTAACAACATATGTGCTGAAAAAATTCATCTAAAATGCCCTAAATAAATGACCCCTTTCCTCAGCTTTCCATCATAAAAAGAAGGAAAAATATGCCCGATTATTTGACAGACTCAAGAAAAAAAATAAAATACATTTTCTCATCAATTACGGGCTTGGCTCTACCTACAGACCAGTCCATTTACCCCTCAAATTTACCTGTTAACCTTGCTAATTATATTCCAGTCACATGGTCTCTCTGTCCCTTGATCACACCAAGCTCAGTTATGCCTTAGGGCCTTTTTGCATCTGCTTTCCCTTTGCCTGAAGACTCTAGCCCACATCTCCTCATGGCTAACTCATTTTCATCGTTTGGGTCTCAGCTCAAAGGTTATTTTTCTGATCACTCCTTTTTTTTTTTTTTTGGCTGCACCCTGCAGCATGTGTAAGTTTCTGGGCCAGAAATCAAACCTGCACCCACTACAGCAGTGACAATACCAGATCCTTAAACCCACTGTGCCACAAGGTAATTCCTGATCACTCTTATAATGTGGTAGTCCCAACCCCATTGCTATCATATTGTGTTTTATTTTTCTCTTTTAAGGCTCTTATCACTAGCTGAATTTACTTTATCCATATATCTTAATGACATTAAAAAATTTTTAATTGCGGTAAAATACACAGAACATAAATTTACTGTCTTAATCATTTTTACATATACAGTTCTGTGGCATTAAATACATTCGCATTGTTGTACAACCAATCTCTAATACTGTTTTCATCTCATAAAACTTCAGCTCTACTCAATCAACAACTTCCCATTCTCTCATTCCCACAGCCCTTGGGAATCACTTTCTACCTTGTCTCTGTAAAACTGACTACTCCAGGAACCTCATGTAAGTGGAATGATACAGTATTTGTCTTTTGCATGACTGGCTTATCTCACTTAGCATGTCTTCAAGGTTCATCCATGTTGTAGCACATCCTTCCCTTTTAAGGCTGAATAATATTCTAGTGTATTATATACAATTTAAATATAATCATTAACACACTACATTTTATATATTCATTCATCCACTGATAGGACACTTAGGCTGCTTCTACCTTTTTGCTATTGTAAATAATGCAGCAATAAACATGGGTGTACAAAGATCTTTCAGATTCTGGTTTTAGTTCTTTTGGGTATATATATATACCCTGAAGTGAAATTGGTAGATCATACAGTAATTCAACTTTTATTTTTTTAGAAACCACTATATTGCTGTCTATAATGGCTGCATGCACCATTTTACATTCCAACCAATAGCACAGAAGAGTTCCAGTTTCTCCACATCCTTGCCAACACTTGTTTTTTTCTTCTTCTTGTCTTCTGACTGTACCTATGGCATGTGGAAGTTTCCAGGCCAGGGATCAATTCTGCACCAGAGCAGTGACCTGAGCTGTTGCAATGACAACAGTGAATCCTTAACCTACTGCACCACAAAGGAACGCCCATATAGTTTTAAACTTGTTGTTGCCTTTTTCTCTTCATCTCCCAGAATGTAACCATCACAAGGGCAAGAACCTTGTCTGTTTTGTTTATCAATAAACACTGAGCACCTAGTGTATCTAGAGTATCTTGCTCAGAGTAGGTACTCAATAAATATTTATCAAATAGGGAGTTCCTGTTGTGGCTCAGTGGTAAGGAATCCGGACTCTTATCCAGGAGGACACGGGTTCAATCCCTGTCCTTGCTCAGGTTAAAGGACCTGGTGTTGCTGTGAACTGTGGTTTAGGTGGCAGACACAGCTCAGATCCCTTGTTGCTGTGGCTCTGGCACAGACTGGCAGCTAAAGCCCTGATTCAACCCCTAGCCTGGGAACTTCTGAATGCCATGGTGGTACAGCCCTAAAAAGACAAAACAAAAACAAAACAAACAAAAGTATCAAATAAAAAACTGCCTGGTTGGAGTTCCTGTCGTGGAGCAGTGGTTAACAAATCTGACTAGGAACCATGAGGTTGCAGGTTCGATCCCTGGCCTTGCTCAGTGGGTTAAGGATCCGGCATTGCCGTGAGCTGTGGTGTAGGTCACAGACGCAGCTCGGATCCTGCATTGCTGTGGCTCTGGCGTAGGCCGGTGACTATAGCTCCGATTCGACCCCTAGCCTGGGGACCTCCATATGCTGTGGGAAGCGGCCCTAGAAAAGGCAAAAAAGACCAAAAAAACCCTGCCTGGCATGGAGTTGCCGTTGTGGCCTAGCAAGTTAAGAACCCGACCAGTATCCATGAGTATCCTGGCCTCACTCAGCGGGTTGGGGATTTGGCATTGCTGCCAAGCTATGGCATAGGTCGCAGATGAGGCTTGGATCTGGTGTTGCTGTGGCTGTGGTATAGGTCAGCAGCTGCAATTCCGATTTGACCCCTAGCCTGGGAACTTCCGTTAAAAACAAACAAACAAAAAAACAGTGTCTGTGATGATTTGGATTCAATCCCTGGCCTCACTCAGTGGGTTAAGGATCTTGTATTGCTGCAAGCTGCATAGGTCACAGATGCAGCTCAGATCTGGCATTGCTATGGCTTTGGTATAGACCACAACTGCAGCTCCGATTCAACCCCTAGCCTGGGAACTTCCATATGTCACAAGTATGGCCTTAAAAAGGAAAAAAATAACAACAACCTTGGTAGACCTTATAACTCAAGTATTTTCTATATTACTTAAATAACTTGTTCATTGAGAGAAGTCTTTTGTTAGCTACCAAAAATGCCATCTAAGATGAGGAGTTTTTAAGACTTAAAGTATGTCTTATAGACAATGTCATGTTACCACTACAGGGAAGTTAAACAGATCATTTTCAGAATGTAATCCAGGATCCTTACCAGCAGTCCTGGGCCCATCATAAGCACCTGCTTCTTCACCATCTCTAAATATCTTCAGGGTTGGATATCCACTCACTCCATACTTATTACAAGTATTTGTATTGGCAGTACAATCAACCTAAAGATTAAAATACACAAACAATGGTTATCCAAGCACCTGTTGCAGGCTGCTCCTTTATTCCCTAAATATTAAGAGTGATCAAATCAGGAGTTCTCCTATGGTGCAGCCTCGCGTTAAGGATCCAGTATTGTCAGTATAGTGGCCCGGGCAACATGGCATGTGGTGGAAAAAAAGAGCGTGGTCAAATTAAAAGATCAAGCAATTCTTGGCACATCCCACAGAACATTAAACATATATATATTTTTTGCCTTTTTAGGGCCATACCCGCAGTATATGGAAGATCCCAGGCCAGGGATCTAATCGGAGCCATAGCCGCTGGCCTATGCCAGAGCCACACCAATGGCAGAGCTGAACAGCTCACAGCAGTGCCATATCCTTAACCCACTCAGTGAGGCCAGGGATAGAACTCGCATCCTCTTGGATACTAGTCGGGTTCTTAACCCCCTGAGCCACAAGGGGAACTTCAAAACATTAGATTTTAAAGGCAAACTGGGAATTCTCATTGTGGCTCAGTGTTAACAAACCTGACTAGTATCCATGAGGAGGCAGGTTTGATCCCTGCCCTCTATCAGTGGGTTAAGGATCTGGCATCACAGTCGGCTGTGGTGTAGGTCGCAGACACAGCTCATATCTGGTGTTGCCGTCACTGGCATAGGCTGACAGCTGCAGCTCCAATGTGACCCCTAGTGTGGGAACCTCCATATGGCATGGGTGTGGCCCTAAAAAATTAAAAAAAAAAAAAAAAAGCAGACTGGTGTTTGACTAGCTGCATCAGAAGCACCTAAGGAACTCTTTAAAATTTAGATTCCTGGAATTCCTGTTGTGGCTCAGTGTAAATGAATCTAACTAGCATCCATCAGGACAAACGTTCAATCCCTGGCCTTGCTCAGTGGCTTAAGGATCCAGCGTTGCTGTGGCTCTGGTGTAGGCTGGCAGCTGTAGCTTTGATTTGACCCCTACCCTGAGAACCTCCCTATGCCGTGGGTGGGGCCATAAAAAGACCACCTCTCTCCCCCACAGTTTAGAAACACACAAGTGACTATTTGAATTTGGCCCCTTGAGTCTCTACTGTTTAAAGCAGTAGTCTTCACTTTTTCACTGCCCCTCAGAATATATGAAGGATAAATCAATTAAATTAGAAACAGTGGCTTACTTAGATAATGATTATTATCTTACTATGATACATGCCTTTTAGGTGAAGTGAGGTATAATTTGATTTGGAAAGGCACCTAGAGTTATTAACAAAGGTACCAATATGCCCTGAGCTAGTCTGAATCTGGGCCAAACTATAACATAACAGATCTATCAAGAACTATCAGGAAGAATAAAATTTCTATCTAGCCACTTATTCCAAACTAGGCAATGCTGCCAGCACTTCACATATTATCTCATTTAGTCTTCAGAGGATTCTGAGGTATGATCCCAATGCCTTAACCAAAACTAAAGCTCAGAGAAGGAATATGTTAATAGTAACATAGCTACTGCCACATGAGGCAGGAACTAAATTATAACAACTCTTTTTTCCTATGGCAACCTGCCAAAGAACATCAGGATTGAAAGCAGTTTTCAGAAATAGTTCTATATATGTATGAACTATTTATTTGAGGCTGGCTGAGACACGAGATTTTAGAATTGAGCGACTAGGGGTTTACTACACAACAATGGCAAAATTCTGGAACCAATACTTTGACTATAAAAGCAAATACGAGTTTATAGTTGACCAGTTAGTTACATACTTATCATCATCTGCCTGTCATTTTCCTATGCTCATCACCGTGAAAAGCAACACAGTAGTTCAGGGAATTGATTTACTCAATGATAATTATCCTCTCATCTTGACTACTGTAATTTTACTTTCCATATCTGTCCCTTACACCTTAAATTTTTTCTCTGGGTGGGGGAGGTGTGTGGAAATTCCCAAGGGATCAAACCCGTGCCATAGCAGTGACCCAAGCTGTTGTAGATCAGACCCTTAACCTGCTATACCACGAGGGAATTCCCATGTGTGTACCTCCTAATTCTTATTTATCATATATTTTATTTCTTTCTTAGGCCAGTATTTCCCTTAGTTTCACTGCATGTAATCTTTTGAGACCATAATTAATACAACAGTCAGTTGTGTATCTGCCCAGAAACTAGTGTTCTCTCAGCACTGTAAAAGAAAATCAATGTTAATTTTTACCAACTACTATTTAAAATACCTCATTTCCTTTAATGAAGAATCTACCTATAATTACCTTTGCTAATGGAACTATTCCTTTTAACCTGGTAGCTGCCGCTTCATATTCAGGTGCAAGCCTCTTGCAGTGTCCACACCTATATAAATACATTAAAAAAAAAGGCAAATGCTCAGTTTATATCCAGGAAGTTTGTTAACTTTGTTTCTCTAGGCAGAATCTCAAATTAATGTACTTGCTTTTGACTAATAGCTGCTTCCAAAAGCAAAAATATCACCTGAACAATATCTCTTACTGATAAAGTAAATCAGAGCTCTCAAAGGTAAAGGTACTATTCCCTAGCCTAAGATCAACTCTATAGGACTAGCTCAGTCCAGGGCAGCATCTATTTTCTCAATTAAAAGTACCATGGGGGTTGTTCCTGTCGTGGCACAGTGGTTAACAAATCCGACTAGGAACCATGAGGTTGCGGGTTCGGTCCCTGTCCTTGCTCAGTGGGTTAACGATCCGGTGTTGCCGTGAGCTGTGGTGTAGGCTGCAGGCATAGCTTGGATCTGGTATTGCTGTGGCTCTGGCGTAGGCTGGCGGCTACAGCTCCGATTGGACCTCTAGCCTGGAAACCTCCATATGCCACGGGAGCGGCCCAAAGAAATAGCAAAAAGACAAAAAAAAAAAAAAAAAAAAAAAAAAAAAAGTGCCATGGGGGTAGTGGTGGGGATAAATCACGAGTTTGGAATTAACACAGACACACTATTATATATAAAATAGATAGAAGAATACTATATATTCTTTTGCTGAATACATGAAACTAATACAACATTGTAAATCAACATACTTCAATTATTAAAAGTTTTTTTTTTTTTTTTTTTTTTTGTGAAGTGCAACTGGTCCCTAAAAACTGTAGTTCAAAGAAGGAAAGGGCTCAAGCCCTCTTGACCAATTAATGATAAAATAAAGGGCAAGACAGCAATAATCCCATTCTTGGTATTATTTCCCAAAGGAGGGTACTTATTTCTCCTTAGACAAGTAGGTCTGTGGTTCTTTTTTTTTTTTTTTTTGTCTTTTCTAGGGCCGCACCCCCGGGATATGGAGGTTTTTAGGTCAGGGGTCGAATCGGAGCTGTAGTCACCGGCCTACGCCAGAGCCACAGCAACGCAGGAACCTACACCACAGCTCACAGCAATGTCAGATCCTTAACCCACTGAGCGAGGCCAGGGATAGAACCTGCAACCTCATGGTTCCCAGTTGGATTTGCTAACCACTGAGCCATGATGGGCACTCCCGTGGTTCTTAAAAATATAGTGACTGTGGAGTTTCCTAATGGCAAAGCAGGTTATGGATTGGTGTTATCACTGCAGTGGCATGGGTTTGAGTCCTGGCCTGGGAACTTTTACATGCCCAGGGCATGGTCAAAAAGAAAAAATACAGGAGTTCCCATTGTGACACGGTAGGTTAAGAATCACTAAAGTGGCTCTGGTCATGGCAAAGGTGTGGGTTTGATCCCCAATCTGCCACAGTGGGCTAAAGGATCAGGTGTTGTCACAGTTGTGGTTCAGAGTCAATCCCTGGCCCAAGAACTTCCACACGCCTTGGGTGTGGCCATTAAAAATTAAAAAAAAAAAAAAAAAGGAAAAAAAAATTGTGGCTGAAAACTTGTAAGGTCCCAAGCATGGCACTAAGTCTTTAAGAATCACCATCAAGTACTTTTTCCCCATTCCTTCAATATGACTCTCTGTGACCAGAAACCCAGTTTGAGGGGTAGTGGAATAAGGCCCAGAAGGTGCGCATTTAATATAAAGACGCTAGCAGCTTGGAGGCTTTTTTCTTCTGAACGGAGTTTCAACACAGCATTAGAGTGACATATTTAAGACGGCAAGCTACAGAGTTCACCTGACTATAAAAACTGATGAGGATAGAGTATTATGTCAATTGGAATATTTTCCCAGAGGGCCATCAGAACACCTGCTCCTCTGCCCAGAAAGTCCAAACAATCCCATAGGCACACTGTACATGCAATGGGGGGGAGAAGCATATCAGTGCACAAGAAGCACCAGCTATATATCATCTCTTCAAAAGCCAATGGGTTGCAGAGGGATTACTTTGAGAAGGTTGAGTAGTTCTGTGATCTCCCCATAGACAGCAAAAATAGAAGACAGAAGAAAGGAAATAAGAAAACTGAGCTGATGTATTTCATAGCCAAAAGTCTCAAAAGAAATTTTTTTTGTCTTTTTAGGGCCGCACCTGCAGCACATGGAAGTTCCCAGGCTAGGGGTCTAACTGGAGCTGTAGCTGCAGGTGTACACCAACAGCGGTACACCACAGCCACTGCAATGTAGGATCTGAGCCGTGTCTGTGACCTACACCATAGCTCAAGGCAACACCGGATCCTTAACCCACTGAGTAGGGCCAGGGATGAAACATCTTCATGCATACTAGTCGGATTCTTCACTACTGAGCCACGATGGGAACTCCTCAAAATTTATTAAGGGCGTTCTCTAGTGGTGCAGTGGCTTAAGGATCTGGTGTTGTCACTGCTAGCCCAGGAACTTTTACAGGCCACAGGGGTAGCCAAAAAATTTTTATTTTATCCATTAATGAATGGATAAGTAACTTGGAAACATTCTGCCCCTAAAATTTGTTTATTTTGGCCATACCTGAAGCATAGGCAAGTTCCTAGTCCAAGGACTGAACCCATGCCACATTAGTGACCCGAGCCCCAGCACTGACGATGCTGGATCCTTTACTACTAGGCCACCAGGGAACTCCTAAAATTTGTTCAAATCAAAGGATTCTGGAGTTTATATTTTCCAAGGTTTTTAGAAATACTATTCAAAAATAATTAGAAAGCTTAATTGATAGTGATATAAAAATGTATGTTGCTTGGGTAACATACATACTTACTAAAAGCATAAAAGAACCAAACGATAAAAACCATATCAAAAATGGGGGGGATGCATAAGATGGGGAATGGAGTACGCAGGGGACCTCAACTGTACTGGCTTTTTTAGACCAGGTGGTGAATAAATGGTATTTCTTATTCTGCACTTCACGGATGCACATTTTACCATATCTAAAATAGGGATATATGTTGCAATTGTGTCACAGTGTCAACGGCAGAATTTTTCTTTTCTTTTTTTGTCTTTTCTTGAGCTGCTCCCATGGCATATGGAGGTTCCCAGGCTAGGGGTCTAACCAGAGCTATAGCCACCGGCCTACGCCAGAGCCACAGCAATTTGGGATCTGAGCCATGTCTTCGACCTACACCACAGCTCACGGCAACGCCAGATCTTTAACCCACTGAGCAAGGCCAGGGAACGAACCCACAACCTCATGGTTCCTAGTCGGATTTGTTAACCACTGTGCCACGACAGGAACTCCGCATTTTTCTTTTTTGAGACATCAAGTAGTGGTCCCTCTCACAATCAGTAGAATGTACTGAAGGGCTATTTTTGGTTAAGAGATAATACATGTATTATTTGTATTAAGAGATTTCTGTTGAATATATATGTAGTCATTGCCAAAAAGGCTGAGTCAACAGTTTTAAGAATAGTTTCACCTCGGAATTCCTACCATGGCACAGCAGAAACAAATCCGACTAGGAACCATGAGGTTGTGGGTTTGATCCCTGGCTTTGCTCAGTGGGTTAAGGATCTGGCGTTGCCCTGAGCTGTGTTGTAGGTCGCAGACATGGCTTGGATCCAGCATTGCTGTGGCTGTGGTATAGGCCGGCAGCTGTAGTTCCAATTCGACCCCTAGCCAGGGAACCTCCATATGTCTTGGGTGCGGCCCTAAAAAGACAAAAAAGACAAAAAAAAAAAAAAAAAAGTTTCACCTAATATGTTTAAACTTAGCAAATGATTCCTCCAGGAATCCAAGAGATAACCAGAGGTGTATAGGAGGGTACTGTGTGTAAGTGGCAAGGCCAGGACTGAAAACCACTGCCTTAAGCATTGCTAATATCCCTAATACGATCAAATGCCCAAAGGGAGAACCTGTTTAACATGTTCCAATGAGGCCGGAGGAGACCGTCCTTTCTAAATTTACCTGGAAAGGAATTCAGGTGGATTTTGAAGGTGATCATCAAGACTAACCACTAAAAAAATAAATTAAAAAAAAAGACTAACGACTACTTCTTTCGCAAACCCCTACATATTATTGAAACACAAAGAGGAGTTCCCCTGGCGGCACAGTGGGTTAAGGACTTGGTGACACCACAGCTGCGGCTCAGCTTTGGTGCCCGGCCTGGGAATTTCCAGATGCCTCAGGTGCAGCCAAAAAAGGAGGGGGGAAAAATATGCTTGTCACGTGCCTGTGCTTCTGATGGAAGAAAAACCGATATAGTCCTTTCCCTATAGGACTATCAGACTGGCAGGGGTGATAGACAGTATTATTAGGTCCCAAAAGAGAGGAGAAAGCAACCAGTTAGTTGTTCAGGGAAGGAAGAAGTAACCCCCCCCAATTCTGGCCACACTTGCGGCATGTGGAAGTTCCCGGGCCAGATATCAAACCCACACCACAGCAGCTACCTAAGCTGTTGCAGTGACAATGCCAGATCCTTTACCCCCTGTGCCACCAGGGAACTCCAGGAAGAAGTAACTTTTTTCCTATGGCCACACCCATAGCATATGGGAAGTACCCTGGTTAAGGGTTGAATCTGAGCCACAGATGTGCAATGCTGGATCTTTTAACCACACTGCATTTGGGCAGGGGATGGAACCCATGCCTTTGCAGCAACCAGAGCCACTACAGCTGGATTCCTAACCTACTGGGCCACAGTGGGAACTCCAGGAAAAGTAACTTCTGTGCTAAATCTTGTTGAAAAAAATCAACAGGAGGTGGGAAAGGGAATTTCAAGTAAAGGAATCAGTACATATAAGAAGAAATATTAAATATTACATTTTACACTACAGTCTTTTTCTATACTCTATAAACACTTATATCAAATATCATTCATTAACACTACTGTCCTACAGGGAAGGACACAAATTTACAACAGAAGTAGATGCTGGAGACTTAAAACTTACTTAACACTGATGGATAAATTTTCAGAAATTATCACAAACATTTAAATAGTTCTATTTACTTCCAGAGAAATTCAGATACTCCCATTCTAAGATGACTGATTCCACCATGGAAATATTAGTCTACAGAGTCAGCTGCAAAGAAATCTTTCACTTTCACTTATAAAATGAAAGTGAAAAAAATACCCTATAACAAATGAGAAAAATAACTTGCTCAACACAGCTCCATTTCACTTTTAATAACCGTTTCTATCCATCTTGTAAGCTAGTAATCCTGATCTATACAAAGAAATATAGCAGTCAGAAAACATTTCCAGCCGAACTATTAATAAAATAAGAATAGTCGATCATAGAGTTCCTTATGGAGCAGCAGGTTAAGGATCTGGCATTGTCACTGCAGCAGCTGGAGTCACTGATGTGGTGCAAGTTCAACTGCTGGCCCTGGGACTTTCCACATGCCTTGAGTGCAGCCATATTGGAAAAAAAAAAAAAAAAGAATGGTTGAATGGGAAGAAATAAGGACATCATCAACAGGAGACTTCTTCTTTTTTTTTTTTTTGTCTTTTGTCTTTTTTGTTGTTGTTTTGTTGTTGTTGTTGCTATTTCTTGGGCCGCTCCCGCGGCATATGGAGGTTCCCAGGCTAGGGGTTGAATCGGAGCTGTAGCCACCGGCCTACGCCAGAGCCACAGCAACGCGGGATCCGAGCTGCGTCTGCAACCTACACCACAGCTCACGGCAACGCCGGATCGTCAACCCACTGAGCAAGGGCAGGGACCGAACCCGCAACCTCATGGTTCCTAGTCGGATTCATTAACCACTGCGCCACGACGGGAACTCCAACAGGAGACTTCTTTGATTCAAATTTCTCATTCAGAAAACTGATTCTTCTTGTAGGTATTGTGGAGGATGACCTTAACTTCCATACCAATTAAAAGGAGACACCACTGCAGAGATCCACCCAGTTTTAGGGATAGTTTAGTGCATGATGGGATATGTAGTTTTTAAGGAAGCACATGCAACAATTTAAAGTAGCAGAGAACACCTTCAATAGGGGAAAAAAAAAAAAAAACTGCTTTAAACTAAGTCTAATAGCCCACAATTCTCCTGCAATTCATTTCATGTTGACCCCTGTAGTCAGAGGCACCAAATAGTCTTGATACAACTACATAGAGCGCCATTTTAATCACAGTGACACCCCCTGAGAGTTAATAGTGTGGTAATATGATTGGGAAGAGTTGTTTCCAAAAGAATGTGAATTCTATAGATGTATAAAAACCACCTATGGGAGTTCCCGTCGTGGCGCAGTGGTTAACAAATCAGACTAGGAACCATGAGGTTGCAGGTTCGGTCCCTGCCCTTGCTCAGTGGGTTAATGATCCGGCGTTGCCGTGTTGTAGGTGGTGTAGGCTGCAGACGCGGCTCGGATCCCGAGTTGCTGTGGCTCTGGCATAGGCTAGTGGCTACAGCTCCGATTGGACCCCCAGCGTGGGAACCTCCATATGCCGCTGGAGCGGCCCAAGAAATAGCAAAAAAAAAAAAAGACAAAAAAAAAAAAACAACCCAAAAAACAAACAAAAAAAACCACCTATGATGTGTAATCAGTACCGCCAGTCAGCCACAGAACAGCCCCGGATGAATAAACTGCCACCAGCTGGAAACAAAATGTGTTGCCTCTAAACACAGCCTTCTGGTTCAGGTGGTCTTCATTACAGGACTTCTAGTGTAACCCTCAAGTCAGCTGAACCCTTGCAGAATGAAGATGAGAATCAGAAGCAAGTGAAAGTTACCTAATATTCTTTTGCTGTAACTTTTGAATACACATAATTTTTAATTTAGGGTCATTGTCGCAGAAGAAAAATCAAGTACTACAATTAGTGTGCTTATACTGAGTTGTCCCCAGTGTTAAGATAATCATCGTAAAGATAATCTGGTAAAGATTTTTTTGGGGGAAAAAAAAAACACCACACCACCACCAGAGTGCTGGTTTACTGGGCCAGAAATCCTATTTGGTCTCTCCCCACCCCCACCCACCAGCTTTTTATTTCCATTTAGTTTTATCCAAAAGAATTTACATTCTTGTTCAGTTATATCACTCAAGTGGAGTATTTCACCAACACTACCTTCTCACTGGGGTCTTTGGCATTTTTTAGAAATCCTAACTAAAAGTGACCATTTAGACAGATTCTAACAGAATTACTCTGTTTATTTACTCTTTTTTTAACAAAATTCTGCTAATGTTGAGAAGTGATGGGCTTAATGGTGAAAGCGCACCATGTGATGGACAAAATAACTGCCTGCCTCAAGAAAGCACTTATGACCATTCTGCAGCCACTGAGTGACCTTGGCTAGAAACCAATGGCTGCGTGGGGCAAGAAAGGAAGTACCGTGGGGGCCCAGGGCTTCTGCACTTGGTGAAACGCTGACTTCCAATATAAGGCCTTGCGATGCTCGTCTAATGAATGGCAAACAGCAACACTGACTCACCCAGAAAACTGTAAAGATACGAAACGAAGCGGGGAAAGGCGGCGGGCGGGGGTGGTGTGGTATGGTGGTTAAACCCTCTGCAATAGGAAGTGCCACAAGAGCACCGAGGTAAGGATGTGGCCCTGCGGGAGAGGGGCCTCGCGTTTTCCCTCTCCGGTCTCGCTTCCAGGCCATCAGCACCGACTCCTCCGCTCTCGGTGAGGCAGCTCGGTTCCCCGTAGGTGGAAAATCTGCGGGCTGCTGCCGGGATCGCGGCGATGATGGAGGGAGCCGGCGCTGCGTAGGCCTAACCGTTCCCGCGCCCTCGCTCCGGCTCAGCCCGGCCCTCCCTCTCCCGCCCCGGTTAAGTGGCCTCACCAGGGGGCAAAGAACTCCACGAGCATGAGCCCCGCAGAGCCCGTGTCGGAGATGCGACTCTCGAAGTTGTCGTCGGTGAGTTCCAGCACGTCGGAGGCAGCGGCGAGGCGGGCGGCGGCGAGAAGAAGCGCCACGCCCGGGAACAGCGCTAGGCGGCAGAGGCGCATGGCGACCAGCTGAGGCGGGGGCGGCCAGGAGGGTCAGGGTTCGGCGGGGACTGCGGAGGCCGTGCCGGCGACCACTCACCCTCTGCCTCAGCTCGCGCGTCTGACCCAGGCGGACCTGCAGCCGGAGGTCCCAACCCCCCAGCCCGGCTGGGCCGCAGTGTGGCAGCCGCTGATTGGCTGCGCGGCGCCTGCGTCGGGCGGGCGGGACCAGCTGGTAACCGCCGAGTGGTCGAAGCGCGGGGCGGGGCTGAGGCGGCAAGCGCCTGGCGAGCTGGGCTGGGAGGGGGCCCGGGCTGGGGGCTGGTGTTCCGGGTGGGCCGGGGGCGAGCCGGAACCCCGGGAGAGGGCGGGACCGGGCGGAGCTGGGCGTGGGGCGCAGCGAGGCTAGGAACCGACCTTGAGCTCGTCCCGCGTGGGGAGAGCAGAGCTCAGGGGGGGTGCCAGAGCCGGAGACTGGGATAGCGAACTCAGGGCTGAGTGAGCGGAAGAGAGCCCGGCCTGAGGTGAGGCCCAGAATCGGGAACTGAGAGAAGGAGCTGGCGCCTGAGGCAGCAAGTTGGAGTGGATACTCGGGACGGGATACCTTTTCAAAATGTCAGGCTGTTGCATTTTGTCCAATTCCTCTTAACTTGGTTTTTCATAGCGGGCAGTCCTAAGCCCTCCCATTCCTCCCATCATTGCATTCATGACCCGATTCCCTCAGGTCCAGGTGGTGCCGGAATTCCTCTTTGTCCAGCTCAGGACTCCTGCTCTTTGTTGGCTGCTGCTTTTAACTAGAAATGCTGTCACACAAGTAAAGGTACCTGTCCATGTAGTCAACTGCGCAGATTCTCTGTTATGACTCCTTTTGTTTCAGAAAGCCTTGCGTCTAGGTATATAACATTTGTCTTCTTAAGGGCAAAGAGGTTGGGAGGAGGGAAAGAGAACCTCTAAGCTGTGGTGCAACTCCAGCTTGAAATGAAATAACACTCGATTCTTTCATGTTCTTAACAGACATGGCCACTTACGGCCCAACAGGACACATGCAACTGCCCCGAGCTGATGCCATTCGTTCCCGTCTGATTGATACTTTCTCTCTCATCGAGCACCTGCAAGGCTTGAGCCAAGCTGTGCCACGGCACACCATCCGAGAGATACTTGGTCAGCAGCCTCTTTCTTCCCTAGGATGAATTTAAGTCTCCTGTTCACACCACCAATGAGTAGGAAGCAGAGGGAGAATTTTAAAGGTGGAAAATTCAGGGGAGATTGGTTTGGCTGCTAGTTTGGAAGTTACACCAAACTTTTTTTTGGCCAAACTCTTGGCATCTGGAAGTTCCTGGGCCAGGGATCCAACCCTCGTCACAGCAACCATCCGAGCCATTGCAGTAACAATGCTGGATCCTTAACCCACTGAGCCACAGGGAACTCATATACCAAGCTTGATAAATCAAAGTGTTTATAAATAAAACTCTGAATACAGGAGATAGAACCCATGTCATTCACTTTTAGGCTTAGAATAACTACCAACCCTGGCTAACTAGGAGATTTTTACCAAAGACACTTAGGTTGAACCTATGGCCTTTGTTCTTGGTCATGGACAGTGTTAGTCCTAAGAGATAGGTTAGTTCTTACTCCAAACTAATATCAGTTGCTGTATGAGGGAGCAGCAAGGTAAGCCCCTGCACTGGGGCCCCATTATGTAACCAGCATTCCTGCCCTCAATCCTACCAGCAGCTCTTCATACTCCCAAAGACTACTCTTTATTATATTTATCCAATGTCTTCTCCCCACCCTTTTTTTAAATTTTTGGTGTAGATCCTTCCCGTCAGAAGAAACTCATGTTGGGAGATCAACACCAGCTTGTGCGCTTCTCCATAAAGCCTTGTCACGTAGGACGGATCACACATGGCCAGAGGCTGATGAGTACCCTTCGAGTGCGCTGTAGCCAGAGGCCCCCTCTTTCCTTGTGGGCTGGATGGGTTCTTGAGTGTATCCTTTCATGCCTCTCATTTTTAATCCATGCCTTTACTGTCTCTCTTGCCTCATCATCTGCCTAATTTGACTAATTTTTCCCTTCTCAAACTCCATTTTCTTCTCATTCTCACTGGTTTTATTCTTGCCCTAATCATGTGGCCTGTGTATATCAAAAAGAACTCTATTCTGTATGTTTTCTTAAGAGAAAACAGGTCCTCTCTTCACAAACTTCATCATCTTCCTCATCTTTTTGAACACGATTGTACTGATGGTTGAAATAGGTGAGAACTGACATTGGATGAAGGGGTGGGAGTCATTTCTCCTTTAAAATGATCATTTTGCATATTTGAATGTTACTTGAGATGTGATAGGGACAATTACATTGTCTCTTGGAGCAGGATTTGTACAACTGCTAAGACCTAGAAACATTTGGAGGGTGCTCGAGAGTAGTGGATATAAGGAAGTCTAGACACTTAGAGGTAGGGTGTAATAGACTCACAAGGTATTGAAGATTGGAAAACCACTTATATTTCTTGTATCAGGTTAGTCTAATATTTCAGTTAATCTTTTCTATTAAGAGATATTGGTTCCTATCACCAAGTGACCCGACATTTATATTTTTATAAGTATGTTTAGAACGATTATTTAAGTACAAATAAAAAAGCTCACAATGTGTATAAAATGAGGTACAACTAAAATATTAGATTGAGCCAAGAAATGACTTAAAAAGTAAATGACTCTAAAACCAATCATAAATTTTATGAAATGTATTAAAAGCAAAATAATGTCTTGAGGATCTGTGAGTTCATTTGATTATCATCTCAAACTACTGAGAAAAGAGAGTAGCAGTACTCATGTCCTTGTTTCATCCTGTTTTTGGTAAGTTTCCCACTTTAAAATTAGTCTTTCAAACATACTTAATTTATGTATTTTAAATTTTTTTCTTTTATATTTTGATATAACAACATTTTAATGACATACATTAATACATGTAAACATATTAGGTTTACAATATTATATGTTAAAGTATAAGTGGAAATCTAATTATGTAATAGGGCATTAGAAAACGTCTACTTCCTCAATGATATTGATAATTCTACTTTGCACTTTAAACATCACTTTGGCCTATTTTTATAATTTTCATATTTTGTTTCTAAATGGTGAGAGAATAAGAAAGATGTGGCTTATTTGCAACCCTTTCCCTGAAAATAACACATTGTAAGTGTGAATAAGCCTTATTCCCAACAAAAACCTAGGTATAAAATTATTAAATTTTAACATTGATTTTTGAGGTTCTAGAGGTATCTTGATGTACTATATACAATTTTTTTATCAGATGCATGCAATTATAGAATCTGATGAAGATTGTCTTGAGTTAAACTTGCAGAGTTAATTCTTTTGCTCTTCATGGAGTTATATTTCAACGTCTATGTTTCTTACTTCATTGTAGATGTGATTAGCCAAAACATTACTAAACACAATAACAATTTAAAACTAAGTGTCAAAATCTGTGCAGCAGTTTGTGTTATTCAGGGTGAGTATGCTCTTCTGGTCTCCATTAAGTGCCAAGCATATCAGTCAGTGGTATTTGAAGGCTCTCAGATTGTTCTGTTAAACAAAGATAAACATATTAAATTATTATTTAGCTTTTAAGCCTATTTTGATCTCAGTGTTTTTTCCTACAGCATGATATACATCCATTATATCACCTTCCCCTAAGGGTGAGGGTTGAAAGATGAAGGCAATTAAGGAATTGAAATTAGCAACTAATAAGGTTCTAGACAGGAAATATAGGATCCAGTTTGTGCTGCAGAATAAAATCAATTTTAGGTAGAAAAAAGGGGAAGTTTTAAAACTTAACAAAGAGCCAAGTAATTTTTTTTTTTTTTTTAAGTGATGTCCATAGCACATGGAAGTTCCCAGGGCAGGGATCGAACCTGGGCCACAGCATCAGCCCAAGCCGCTGCAATGACAATGCCCAATTTTTAACCTACTCTGCCCCAAGAGAATTCCCCAAGTAATTTCTTATATCCTAATCTGATCCATGAATCTGGCTTCTTGTTCTTGCATTCATTATAAAACAATTTCCATAGGGAGTTTTCTGGTGTTCTACTGGTTAGGACTTGAAGCTTTCACTGCTGCAGCTAAGTTCAATTCCTGGTCTGGGAACTCAGATCTTATATCAAGCCACTGCACGACTCAGCAAAAAAACCAAACAGAACAACCCCCCAAAACACACAAAAAATTCCTAAAACGCTTTCCATATCATGGCCCTACATTTGCATTCTTTTCTCAAGGCCCACCGCTGCTCTGTGAAGTTTGGTACCAGGGTAACAGTGCAGCAGACAGGATTAGAGATAGTTAAGAGAGCAATTCCTTGGTGGCTCTGTGATCCCAGAGGGGAAAGGCAGTAACTTGAAGCTGTTATACATACCAGTACCAGCAGGAGATGAGTTGTAGCTCTTTTTCATGGTCAATTCTGTCCTCTCCTATATTTCACAGGTTGAAGCAACAACAGTGTTAAAAAGAGAAACTGAAAAATGGCATGCATAGCAGTGGGCGAAGCTGTGGTTTTTAATAGTTGCTGATCATTCTCTGTCATTCAGCTTCCCATTTCCTTAACCTTTGCTCATCCTTTATTCTCCCAGAATTGCTTGAATCCTCAAATGCCCAACTGTGGCCACTGAAGCTGACTCTGGAGGTGGCAGCTTGGTTCATCTTGCTTGTTTTCATCTTGGAGATCCTTCTTATGTGGATATCCAGCTTTTTCCTCTTCTGGAAGAATGCCTGGAATGTCTTTGACTTTGTTGTGACCATATTGGTAAGGCTGGATATCCTAAAAAGTAACTTATTAAGGCCGAGAAATGTGCCTAGGTGAATCAAAGACAAGAAAAGTTAAGATCACTAGAGCACAAGAAGAAATAAATAGAAATGTACCTAATTTCCTTATTTTGATTTTTTTTTTCTCAAAGCTAAAAGTCAGGTATTGCAGGAGTTGTTGGTATTAAGAGTAAGACAGAATCTAACTGCAACATTGACCACAGCAACATCTCCCATTTACTAAGCTCTTGCTGCATGTCATGCACTGTCCTGTTTTACATGCATTTTTTCCGCATTTTTAAAATTTGAGTTCCACTACAGCCCAACGAGATAAGCCTGAGCAAGTTCAAGTGCAGAGTTTAATTTCGTAAAGAAAGACTAAATAGGAAACAGTACCCAGAGAATGCTCTTCAAAGAATAATGCCCAAGGAGCTATGGAAAAGAAGAGACAAAAGAAAGGGCAAATGTACATGGGTGCTTTGGGGGGTATATTTTACTCATAATCTGTTTGTTTCCCACAGTCCCTGATTCCTGAAACTGTGGTTCTGGTAGGGGTAACAAGCCATTCTGTCTGGCTCCAGTTGCTGAGGATCTGCCGGGTGCTAAGGTCTCTGAAACTTTTTGCACGATTCCCTCAAATTCGAGTCATTATTTTGGCCCTGGTCAGGGCCCTCAAGGTAATTTGACTGTTGCAGCTAAATCAAGTGGGCAAGGTAGATAAACATGGGTGTTTAACATGAAAGAAGTCTGGGTGGCAAAAGAAGGCAATGAAAGACCTTATGCAATGTTGTTGATAAGAAAGGGCTGGGGACAACCTACTGTGTTCTAGAGGTGACTGGGCTCAGGCTAGAAGTGAGGGTTTGGTGGGGGATTTCCACAGGTGGGCCTAACTGGGCTGTATGTGGAGATCAGCCTAGTCTGGCCCAGCTCTGACTCAAAGTCATGACCTCTAGAGCATGACCTTCCTGTTGATGTTGCTGCTCATCTTCTTCTACATTTTTGCTGTGGCTGGTGTCTACTTCTTCGAGAATTACACCCGTTCAACTCGCCAGGACCTGGAGTATCACATGTTCTTCTCGTAGGCAGGACTGGGGGAACCCTTGTTGGGGGGAGAGAATTGGGGCAGGAGGCTGGGAAGCTAGTCCAAAGTATAGTAATACTAAAAGCATAGTCTATTGTAAGATAGTGGAATAGAACACAGTAAGGAGAAAGAAAGAGAAAGCAAAGGAATAGTGAGTGGTATTAGCTCCAATTTTGAGGATAGGGCAGCTAATTCCTGGTTTGCTCTGGGTTTTGCAAATTCAAACTTACTCTCATCGGCCATCTTTAAATAGCAGTATACTAGAGTTCCCTGGTAGCCTTCTGGTTAAGGATCCAGCATTGTTACCGCTGTGATTCAAGTCACTGCTATGGTGCAGGTTCAGTCCTTGGCCTGGGAACTACCACATGCCATGAGCATGGCAAAAAAAATTTTTAAAAGGAGTTCCCGTCGTGGCTCAGCAGGTTACGAACTCAGCTATTATCCATGAGGATGCAGGTTTGATCCCTGGCCTTGCTCAGTGGGTTAAGGATCTGGCATTGCCATGAGCTGTGAAGTAGGTTGCAAAAACAGCTCAGGGCCTGTGTTGCTGTGGCTGTGGTGTAGACTGGCAGCTGCAGCTCCAATTGGACCTCTAGCCTGGGAACTTCCATATACTACAGGAAGTTTTTTATGCTCCTAAAAAAAGCAAAATAGGTAAATAAATAAAATAAAAATTTTAAAAAGCAGTATACTCCAGTGGGTAAGCCCTGATTTCTGTGCCTCAGTTTCTATGCTCGGTTTTTCTTTGAAGAATTGGATTAGGAGTTCCCTTGTAGTGCAGCAGGTTGAGGATCCAGTGTTGTCACTGCAGCGGCTCAAGTCACTACTATGGCACGAGTTCGATTCCTGGCCCAGGAACTTACACATGCCACATGTGCAGCCAGAAAAAAAAAAAAAATAGGATTAAAAGTAGCACTACTTCATAAGAGTATAGAGATAAATGAGGTAATTCACTTAAGCATTTAGCACAGCATTTCACACATTATAAGTGGTCAATAAATGTTACTATGACTTGTAAACACTGATTTATCCCAGAATCTGTTGTGATTATATGTGCACATACTTATAGTCTCTCAAAAGTACAAGCTTGGTAAGATTTTTGTCCAGAAAACACGATTACCAGTAGAAAGTAAATTTGGATTTAGAGGAGATAAGGTTATTTATGAATTGGAATCCAATCTTGTCAGCACCTCTCAGGTGTCTATCTTAGACTAGTGGGTGATTTTGTAAGAGTACTGACTGAGGAAGTCCTAGAATTCATCCTGTTCAGGCCCTGATGTTTTCAATAGTTTGTATATGGAGGAATAAGAAGGAAAACTGAGATATCTTCCTAAGACCTTTTGTGATATATTCATCTATTCATTATTTTGAATCACATGTTTATGTCACATACCCATTCATTTAATTGACTGTCAGTTCATGCCAGCAAACTAAATATCCATGATGTTTGCTAAATTTATAAATGACTTCCTCTTAGGTGAAGGCCATAGAACAGTGGGGAATGAACTTACAAAAATGATATGTAGTTGATGATTCATTCAATTTTTAAAAATTCAGTCACTGTCTATTGAGTACCTACTGTGCCCCAGGCACTGATGGAATAATGAGAGATATTCATAGGTTATTCATGGTAAAGGAAAACCTGATAAAACAACTTCAGACTGAAGAAAGATTAGCTGAAAAATTCAGTATGGTAAAAAAGGAGCCAAAATCAGAGCAAACCACAAAGATAAGATCTTCTTTTGCTTTGAGAGAAAGAATGATGGTGTTTCTTGAGAGGTTTGGTTTGGCCCCTTCTATCTGTACACACACCTCTTTTTCTTTAGGGACCTGCTGAACTCCCTAGTGACGGTGTTCATACTTTTCACCATGGATCATTGGTATGCACTGCTTCAAGATACCTGGAAGGTGCCTGAAGTTAGCCGCGCCTTCAGCAGCATCTACGTCATTCTCTGGTTGTTACTTGGTTCCATTATCTTTCGAAATATCATAGTAGCCATGATGGGTAAGCACAGAAGAGGTGAAACTGGGTGGGAGGAAATGCTAGGATTGGTGGATTACAGAGAGAACCTGATGTTAACGGGAAAGCGTGGGGCCTGTAGTGGATATTTTATTTGGTTTCGCCCTGCTCAGGCCCTCTCCCCAGGGCTAGTCACCACCATCTCCCAACTCCTAATGGCCCTTTGGGGCAGTTACTAACTTCCAGAATATCAGGAATGAGCTGAACGAGGAGATGACACACCTGGAGGTTCAGCACAAAGCTGACATTTTCAAGCGGCAGATCATCCAGAGGTCTGCTCTCCCATTTCCAAACCCAGCTTTCGTTCTCAAAGGTTTCCTGATCTCATCCCGTTTCTGTTCCCTGGCCTTGACCCCATTTTCCCCTTTGTGACAGATTTGATTCAGAGTCAGAATTCCCCAGCTCTAAAATACTCCCTGATTCTTTACCCACCATTGTGGCTTCCCCAGTCTTTTTTACTCCTTTACTGCAGTTTGTTCTCCTTTCTCAGTTTTCTTCACTTTATGATCATAATTCTTATCTTTTTTCCCTTACTACACTCCTGCTTCAATATAACGCTTCACCATTTTGTGTTTCGTTGCTTTGCAGGAGACAAAACCTATCTCCTGAGGCACAGAGATCAAGTCTTAGCAAAATGGATGCCAGGTTAGAAGTGTATAAGTCAAGTGGGATGGACACACGTGAAAGAGAGAGTAGAAAACCAAAGGTGGAAATTGGCTTTGAGATGGATTCATTCATTCAATAACTACTTATTGTAGTGGGTTGAAGTGTAGCCTCCGAAAAAGATATGCCAGGAGTTCCCGTCATGGCTCAGTGGTTAACGAATCCAACTAGGAACTATGAGGTTTGGGTTCAATCCCTGGCCTTGCTCAATGGGTTAAGGATCTGGCATTGCCATGAGCTGTGGTGTAGGTCACAGACGCGGCTCAGATCCCGCATTGCTGTGGCTCTGGTGTAAGGTGGCGGCTACAGCCCTGATTTGACCCCTAGCCTGGAAACCTCCACATGCCATGGGTGTGGCACTAGAAAAGACAGAAAGACAAAAAAAAAAAAAAAAAGAAAAAGATATGTCCAGGAGTTCCTGTCGTGACGCAGCAGAAACAATCCGACTAGTATCCATGAGGATGCGGGTTTGATCCCTAGTCTCACTCAGTGGGTTAAGGATCTGGCGTTGTTGTGAGCTGTGGCGTAGTTGGCAGACGCAGCTCCGATCCTGCATTGCTGTGGCTGTGGTATAGGCCTGCAGCTATAGCTCTGATTCGACCCCTAGCCTGGGAACTTACATATGCAGCAGGTGTGGCCCTAAAAAGAAAAAAAAAAAAAAAAGAAGTCCATGTCCTAATCCCTGGAATCTGTGAAGCTGACCTTATTTGGAAAAAAGGGTCCTTGCAGATGCAATTAAATCAAGGCTCTTGAGATGTGATCATCCTGGATTATCCAGGCGGGCTGTAGATCCAGTGACAAGGGTCCTTGGAAGAGACAGAAGAGAAGATATAGAATAGGAATTCCCTGGTGGCCTAACAGTTAAGGATCCAGCATAGTCACTGCTGTGGCACGGGTTTGATCCTGACCTGGGAATTTCCACATGCCATGGGTGTGGCAAAAAAAAAAAAAAAGAGAGAGAGAGAGAGAGAGAGTGAGAAAGGATAGAAGATGTCAAGAGAGAGACAGATCGGAGTGGTGCCACCACAAGCCGAAGGAAGCCAGTGGATGCCAGGTAACTGCCGGAAGCTGGAAGAAGCAAGGCACCTTTTCCTCTAGAAATTCCAGAGGGAGTATGGCCCTCATGATATATTGATTCAGACTTCTGGTTCCTAGCATTGTGAGAGAATAGATTTCTGTTGTTTTAAGCTATCAAGTTTGTGGTAATTTGTTACAGTGGCCACAGGAAACTTTTTCTTTTTCTGGCTACACCTGCAGCAGATAAAAGTGCCAGGGCTAGGAAGCTCCTGCTGTGGTGCAGTGTAAATGAATCTGACTAGTATCCATGAGGATGTGGGTTTGATCCCTTACCTTGCTCAGTGGGTCGGGGATCCTGGGTTGTGTTGAGCTGTAGTGTATTTTGCTGACGTGGCTCAGATCTGGCATTGTTCTGGCTGTGGTGTAGGCTGGCAGCTACAGCTCCGATTCAGCCCCTAGCCTAGGAACTTCCATATGCCACAGGTTTGGCCCTAAAAAGAAAAAAGAGAGAAAGTTCCAGGGCTAGGGGTCAAATCAGAGCTGTAGCTGCGATGCCAGATCCCGACTCACTGAGTGAGTGGACAAGAGAGCAGAGGAGAAATAAGAAATCCATTCAAGGAGTTCCCGTTGTGGCTCAGTGGTTAACCAATATGACTAGGAACCATGAGGTTGCGGGTTTGATCCTTGGCCTTGCTCAGTGGGTTAAGGATCTGGTGTTGCTGTGAGCTGTGGTATATATAGATCGCAGACGTGGCTTGGATCCTGTGTTGCTGTGGCTGTGGTGTAGGCCGGCGTCTACAGCTCCAATTAGACCCCTAGCCTGGGAACCTCCATATGCCACAAGAGTGGCCCTAGAAAAAAAAGACCAAAAAAATCCATTCAACAAATAATTACTGAATACTTATTAGGTGCTTGGAGTTTATCAGTGAACAAAATGCATAATAATGTCTGTTCTCATGGACTTTGTATACCAGTAGAAAGAAAGAGACAATAAACTGTGAATATATTAATAAATAGGAGTTCCCGTCATGGTGTAGTGGAGATGAATCCGATTAGGAACTGTGAGTTTGCGGGTTCTATCCCTGGCCTCGCAGTGAGTTAAGGATCTAGCATCCACACCTACACCATGAGCTGTGGTGTAGGTCGCAGACATGGCTTGGATCCCACATTGCTGTGGCTGTGGTGTAGGCCGGTAGCTGTAGCTCCGATTGGACCCCTGGCCTGGGAACCTCCATGTGCCATGGGTGTGGACCTAAAAAGACAAAAGACAAAAGACAAAAAAAAAATATATATATATATATATGCAAATTAATACATTAAAATATGATAAGCATTGTGAATAAATAAAAACTTGTTAAGGGGAATTGGAGTATAGGGTGAGGTTACATAGAGTTTATAGTCATTGTAGTCAGGGTGGCCTCATTGAAATGGTAACATTTGAGCAAAGACTTGGAGGAGATGAGGGGATTATTATGTGGATATCTATGGGAAGAATATTATGGGCACAGGGAATGGCTAGTACAAAAGTCCTAAACCAGAAGCATGCCAGATGTGTTGAGAAATAGCAAGGAAGTCGTTGTGAGTAAAGAAGAGTGAGTGTGTGGGAGAGAGTGATAGGAGATGAAGAGAGAGAAATAATGGGGCCCTGATCCTGTAGGACTGTGGGGGCCATTGGAAGGACTTAGGCTTTGACTTTGGGTGAAATAGCAGAGCAGAGAAGTGACATGCAGTTAATAAGGATTAGTCTGGTCACTGTGTTGATAATAGACTGTGGGAAGAAGCAAAGAGATGAGTTAGGAGGCTGTGCTGCTATGCAAGCAGGAGGTGTTGATGGCTCAGACTAGGGTTGTACAGTGGTACTAGTGAGAAAAGTTATTTTGAAGGTAGCGTCAACAGGATTTTCTCTCCTTCCTTCCTTCCTTTTTGTTGGCCATGAGGTGCAATGGCTTGATGCAGGATCTTAGTTTCCAGACTAGGGACTGAATCTGGGCCACAGCAGTGAAAGCACCATGTCCTAACCAGTACACCACCAGGGAGCTCCCCAACAGGATTTCTTGACTGAGTATATGTGAGTTATGAGAGAAGAATTAAGAATGGAAGTTCTAGGCGTTCCTGCGATGGCACTGTGGGTTAACGATCCAGCTTGTCTCTGTGATGTTGTGGGTTCCATTCTGGCCTGGCTCAATACATTTAAGGATATGGTGTTGCCTCAGCTGTGGTGTAGATTGCAGCTGAGGCTTGGATTAAGTCCCTGGCCCAGGAACTTCCATATACTGCGGGTGTGGCTGAGAGGGGGAGGAAAAAGAAAGTTCTGATCTGAGCAACTAGAAGGATGGGCTAGCTGAGATGGGGAAGGCTGTGGGTGGAAGAGGTTTGGTGGCAAAGAGTTCAGTTTTGATTGAATTTGAGATGTCCATTAGACATTCAAGTGGTTATTTGTGAGTAAAAGTTGTATATACAAGTCTGGATTAAGGAGTGAGGTCTGGACAAGAGGCTTAAATTTGCATCTAGGAGGCATTTAAACTCAGGAGATGAGGTCACCAAAAGGAGCAATTGTAGATGGATCAGGTAAAAAGAACTGAGCCCGAGGTCTCTCTTCTATTAAAAGAGAGAATCGGAGTTCCCGTCGTGGCGCAGTGGTTAACGAATCCAACTAGGAACCATGAGGTTGCGGGTTCGGTCCCTGCCCTTGCTCAGTGCGTTAACGATCCGGCATTGCCGTGAGCTGTGGTGTAGGTTGCAGATGCGGTTCGGATCCCGAGTTGCTGTGGCTCTGGCGTAGGCTGGTGGCTACAGCTCCGATTCAACCCCTAGCCTGGGAACCTCCATATGCCGCGGGAGCGGCCCAAGAAATAGCAACAACAGCAACAACAACAAAAAGACAAAAAAGACAAAAAAAAAAAAAAGAGAGAGAGAGAATCAAGGGGGCAAAGGCTGTAGTTGTGGTGTTATTACCTTAGGCCAAGGGACAGGGAGGTAAAACTTTGTAAAATAAAATGGGGTGTAGCATGTGGAAGCCTGAGTAAGTTAGAGCACATTGAGGTCATGTGGTGAGGGACACTAATAGGGGTACATCACGTGGGATAATTGAGGTTGGATATGCTTAAACTTAGATTTGGGAGTCAGTTTGGTTCTCATTGCCTGGAGTCTTAGTTTAGGGCAGGGCCAGGACCAGGATAATGAAAGAACTTGCCATATCATGTAAATGTATTTGAAGCAATAAAATTTCCCCTTTCACTTACAGAGATGTCAGTCAACAAGAGGAATATATGGACTTAACAGAAGCTTCTGAAGAAGAGTCTAAACACAGTGCCACAAAAGAGGGTTCAAGAGCATCTAGGTCAAAAATAAAGAAGACCTTGTCAAAACCAAAAACGTCCACATCTTCCACTTTCTTTTCCTCCTCTTCCTCATCTTCATCTTCCTACTGTTCCTCTTCTGACTCCAGATATGTTGATCCTATTGGTAAGCAGACAGTTTCTCCCATTTGAATTCAGACTCCTCTATGAGACATCCTCATCTTTTTTTTTTTTTTTTTGTCTTTTTAGGGCTGCACCAGTGGCATATGGAGGTGCCCAGGCCAGGGGTCGAATTGGAGCTGCAGGTGCTGGTCTCCACCACAGCATAGCAATACAGGATCTGAGCCGAGTCTGTGACCTACACCACAGCTCACGGCAACGCCGGGTCCTTAACCCACTGAGTGAGGCCAGGGATCAAATCTGCATCCTCATGGATGCTAGTCAGATTCATTTCTGCTGAGCCACAATGGGAACTCTGAGATATCCCAATCTTAATAGCAGTTCTCCCAATACATCTGTTTCCCAGTTTTCTCCACCAGTCTGATTTTCTGGTCTTGAGTACTTTCTTCATGCTTCTTCATTTCCCCTGTACTTCTGACTCACTTTGGATAAGTGTGGCTGTGGCTCTCTTTGCTTCTTGTAAACATGGTTTCTTGGTGATGCACCCTTTTCCCTACATGCTTCTTGTATCTTCTTTCTTTTTATTTTTTAATATTTTTATTATTTGGCCATGCCCTCAGCATGAAGAAGTTCCCAGGCCATTGATCAAACCTGTGCCACAGCAGCAACCTGAGTTGCTGCAGAGACACCAGATCCTTGACCCACTGCACCACAAGAGAACCCCTTCTTGTATCCTCTTTCATTCCTGCTCCCCACTCACCCCTGCCCCACTCCATAGGATTTATCAGTTCTTATCCAACTTCCACGAATATAGGTACTTTTAAGAAACATTACCCTTTCCAGGTCAGTTGGACTGGGAGACTCATGTGCACCAGAATCTGCCTGGGCTAATGGATATGGATCAGGATGAACGTGTTGTTTGGCCTAGAGATTCACTCTTCCGATATTTTGAGTTGCTAGAAAAGCTTCAGTATAACCTAGAGGAGCGTAAGCGGTTGCAAGAGTTTGCAGGTATGGATTTAGGGCAGTCAGGGGACTAGGAGTTAAGACCACTGGAGGAGCATATATAACTGGGTAGTAGGAGGGTATTCTTTATTTTGGCATCTCAGCCTCTAAATTTCCACCTCCACACCTAAAAAAGGCAAATCCATGAGCAAGATGTGAAACAGGTATTGCCTCCTTCAAAAAGGTGCATTGTTACCCCACTCTTTCCAATTGTCCTCAGCTCTGCCTCCCCATTTATTCTGGGGAGAACAGGGTGAAAGGGTGAAGAAGGTAACAAGTGGCTTCTTTAATCCTGGTTAATTCATTTATGGCAAAGAGGACAGGCTCATATGGCTTACTTTAAAGATTTGAGTGGAAACCCAGAACCCAGAAAAGCAGAATCTTCACCAAACGTGTATGTTCTGAACATTTTTAACTCTCAAACCTCACAGTCTGTTTCTTCACAGTGCAGGCAATGATGAACTTTGAAGACAAGTAAAGCTGACAATGGATGGCTTCGATATCTTTGACAAAAATTAATGAAGGGTATAGTTGGAAATGGAGAATTCAAAGTATAAAGGCCTAATAAATACTGCTGATAATTGTGCATTGGTCTGTCTCTGAGACATGGGGTATACTGAAAGGTTTAAGATCAGGGCCCCAGTGGGGCCCATGGTTCTTGGTTTTTTACCCTTCTCACAGCTCCCAAGTCTCACTCTTTCCTTGTCTTTGTCACTATAGCCCCCACCCTTCCTGCAGCCTCTTAATTCCTGATAGAGTTGTAATTTCACCTTTGTCACTCACTGGAGGGCAGAAGGGGTTGGGGCCTCTAGGGGTCGGGGGTTAGGAGACCCCAGGAGCTGTGAGTTTAACTAATTGGGAACTATTGTTTCCATTGCCACTCTAAGAACATTGCTTCTCCTGTGCACCATTAACTAATCAACATCATCTTCACCTGTTTCTGGTCCAAACGAGCCTCCCTTTATTTCATGTCCTTACCATTGCTGAGGGCAGTGATTTCCCACTGGGGGAGGATGACAAAGCAGTATGTCCCATAGATCTTTAGTGTTAGAAGGGACTTCAGAGTTAATCTATCTCCCATCAAGGTAGGAACACCTTTGAGAACATCACTGAAAGGGGGATTAGCCAGCTGACTGGTGACTTTTTTTTCAGTGCCAGTTGCATGTGGAAGTTCCAGGGCCAGGGATTAAACCCACACCATAGCAGCAACCTAAACTGCAGTAGTGACAATGCCAGATCCTTAACCCGCTAAGCCACACATAAACTCCTATTGGTGACTATCCAGAGGGGATCACATTCCATTGTTGGATGACTCAAATCTTTAGAAATCTTTATTATTAAAAGTTCTATCATTTATTCAGTGCTTAACATGTATGAACATATGCATGTATAATATATGAAACACTGAATTGTACACTTTTTTTTTTCTTTTTAGGACCACACTTGCAGCACATGGACGTTCCCTGGCTAGGGGCTGCTTTGGAGCTGTAGCTGTCAGCCTATACCACAGCCATAGCAATGCTGGATCCAAGCCATGTCTGCTACCTATGCTGCAGCTTGCCACAATGGTGAATCCTTAACCCTCTGAGCCACAACAGAAATTCCTGAATTGTACATTTTAAAATGGTAAATTTTATGTTATGTGAGTTAGATCTCAATTTTTAGAATGAGGTAAGATTATCTAAAACCAAGAACCACCTTTATTATTAAAGGAAAAGCATTTTATTCATGCTCCGTAAAATGTGGAACAAAACAAAAATGTTTTATAAATGTGTCAATATATAATATTGTATTTAAAGTCCTAAAATCAGAAATATGGCATAAACACTTGGAAAGAATAACTAAAAATACAATTTTAGACAAAATTGTCTACCTAGAAACTCCAAAGCAATCAACTAGAATTAGAGAAAACAAAGGATTTCCACTAAGTACAAATAGAAGGAAAGAAGACTGGAGAGAGATACCTGGGAAACAGGAACATTTAAGGGACAGGAGGAAGAAGAGGAGCCATAAAGAAGCCTGAGAGTGAAGAGCTGAAGAGACAGAATAATCGTTCTAGAGTAATGTCCCTAGAGCCAAGACAGAATTTCAAGAAAGGAATGATCCAGTGAGATCTGGATTGGTCTATGACCATACCACCCTGAACATCCACGATCTTGCTGATCTCAGAAGCTAAGCAGGGTTGGGTCTGGCTAGTTCTTGAATGAGCGATCTGGATCCGGATCAGAATACAATAAACATACCAAAAGAGAGTAAGAAAGTATTATTTAATACATCTTACAGGTGCTATCAACACAGTAGATGCTCATTGAATAGTATATTTGAGTAGCTGTGCTCCAAGTGTGGTCTGAGGACCAGCAGAATTGGCTTCACCTGATGACTCATTAGAAGCGCGGACTCTCGGGTCCCAGCCTCAGGGCCTATTGAATCAGGTGTTACATATGAATATGAAAGTTTCAAAAGCACTGTTTTACAGCTATGTGGAGACTGATGCCCTCCTGGCTTTCTACAGCTCACCTTCTCAAATGGATGGTCGATGCACACTGCCTCATTTTTTAACTCCTTCCTTAATGAAAATGATCTAGGTTCATTTCTACTAGATTCAACAAATTTGAATCTTTCCTCTGTTCCTATGTTCCAGACAATGTTACAGGCATTTGAATACATCAGTGGAATGAACAAGAAATCCCTTCTGGTCCTAACAAGGCCAAAGTAAGATCACCAAATAATAAATGATAATTTACAATAAGGCAGTGAATTTGCCTCTTTCTGTTTTTCCCCAAAATTATCTTTCCAGCAGCCCAGAGCAATGCAATAATATCTGTTCAAAAACATTTTTTTTCTAAGTAGAAACATTTTAAGGTCTAAGGATCAAGCCCCAATGACAATGCATCCATTAATCTTCCAGCTTCCTTTTCACCCTTGCTTTGACTTAGTATCCCTGCTTTAACCTCACCACTATTTTTTTTAACCACAGCATACAGTGGTTTGACATGGGATCTTGGTTTCCAGACCAGGTATTGAAACTGCGCTGCAGAAGAAACTGATGAAGCCTAACCACTAGACCACCAGGGAACTCCCTCACCACTCTTCTTAAGGAAGAGATTCAAGTTCTGTGCCAGGTAACTATGAGGGTTCCCAAGGAGCCTTTTGGAAGTGAAATTAGGATTTAGATATTGTTGTGATAGAACTAAATGTATAAATGTTTTCACATATGGTTTATATTAAGCTTTAATTTTAGAACATAGTTTAACCTTTTGTTCTCCAGTTGTTATTCACATCTTCAAATATCAATGGATGGATACATAACTTTGTTTTATGTATTGTGTTTTATGGTAGGTGTTTCTGTTTAAATACACCTTGTTTAATATATGTTGTTGATTCATTAGCATTGTCAACAGAACCATAACTCATGCCTGTATAAAGTTTATTTATTTACTTATTTACTTAGTCTTTTTAGGGCTGCACCCTTGGCATATGGAAGTTCCCGGGCTAGGAGTCGAATTGGAGCTGTTGCTGCTGGCCTATGCCACAGCCACAACAATGCCAGATTCTTAACCCACTGAGTGAGGCCAGGGATTTAACCTGCGTCCTCATGGATGCTAGTCAGATTCGTTAACCACTGAGCCATGATGGGAACTCTAAGAATAAAGTTTATTTAACGCATGTTTTCTCTCTAAAGTACATCATAGCTTTCCTGAATTTAGAATTGCTTGAAAGCACTTCAGCACTAAGTTTTGGGGCCATTTTAAACAGTGAAACCACCAAGAAAAAGCACAGAAATGCTAAAACTGTGGTACTAAGTAGATCATGAAAAGGACGCTTACTTACAACATGAACAGAAGGTGGAGTATTGCCTTGTTTGATCTCACTGGGAATGTGCACATTGGGCAATTCAAAATTTTCACCACTCTGCGCATATCTGTGAATGATTGTGAAACTGCCACAGGTATTGATTTTTTGGGTCACAAATAAAATTTAGCAAGCAGAGGAATTCACTAGACAGAACTCACAAAAGAGAATCGAATCTAAATGCTGTGTGTTACTCTGCAGCTTGAGGCTTCTTGGGCTTATGACGCTGCCATCTCAACGTGCGGTTTCTAGGTTACCTCATCAGGGAAGAGATGGCTGGAGCATCATTCACTAGCTCTTACATTCTTTGGTCATTCACTATCCATTGGCCAAAACTAATCACCTGACCCCACTTAACTGCAAGAGACCTGGAAAATGTGGGGACTCTTTGAATCTCTAGTGAGATATATATATATATGGAACTATATATATTGAGGATGTTTCAGATTTCTCAACTCCTTTGGCTCCTCCCAGCCATCTCCAGTTGCCAGATCACAGAGCATTCCAATCACCCCATCAATCTAATCCATTTCACTTTAATCCAAAACACATGATTAATTTCCTGCTCCAGACTCCCTGTAATTTCATTTAGCTGCTTCTGTTTTTCTCTCTTTCCATTGTTCATACACAGATTCGAGCTTGTCTTACTTTTGTTGAACCTTAGCAGATTGTAAACAGTAACATGCTTATATTGAATAAGGCTGATACATTTGCTGTAAACCCTAAACACGTTACCCTCAGTTGTTACAAAGTCTGAATCCTTGGCAGCAACAGGATTGCTTAACCTGCTTGCTACATCCCCATGTGGCCTGCCAAGAATTTCCCATTCTGGGAGTTCCCTTGTGGCACAGTGGATTAGGAACATGGCATTGTCACTGCTGTGGTGTGGGTTCGATCCCTAGCCTGGGAACTTCCATATGCTGTATGTGTGGTCAAAAGGAAAAAAAAAAGAACCTCCCATCCTGGGTTGAGGTTCCCCTATTTGCTTGACTTATCTAGTTCCACACTTGTTCTAAAGATCTTTCACTGAAGACACTATTTCTTATTAACAATTTCTGTATTACTTAGGACTGTTTCAAATAGAAGAATTCATATTGAGCAAGCCTAATAGTAATAGTAGTCACATTTAGTGAATGTTTATTCTGCACCAGTGCCTGGCACATAAGGGGTGCTTACTCTTTTTGAATGAATGCCAGACACTGTGTTAAGTCCTTTAAATGCCTTATCAAATTTAATCATTACAATTCTATACTAGTATTTCTCCTTTTTTTTTTTTTTTTTTTTTTTGCCATTTCTTGGGCCGCTCCCACGGCATATGGAGGTTTCCAGGCTAGGGGTCTAACTGGAGCTGTAGCCACTGGCCTATACCACAGCCACAGCAGTGTGGGATCCGAGCCGCGTCTGCAACCTACACCACAGCTCACGGCAATGCCGGATCCTTAACCCACTGAGCAAGGCCAAGGATCGAACCCACAACCTCATGGTTCCTAGTTGGATTCGTTAACCACTGAGCCACAATGGGAACTCCTAGTATTTCTCCTTTTTACAGAAAAGAACCCTGTGACACAGAGGGGTTTAGAAACTACTCAGGACACACTGCTAGTATATGTTGGAGCCAGAATTTGAACACAGCCATATCACTTTTTGCTACACTATTAGCAAAAAAGGAGAATTTATTATAACAGGTTTGTTATAGAACCAAGGGAAGAAATTCAAGTGGATTAAAGAATGGGCTGGAACCAGGAGCTAGAAACCTGTTGGCAATCCAAGACATATTCTTCCTCTGATTCTCTTCTCTGCTTTTCAGACTAGACATGGTATTTTTAATGAGCAAAGAGAAAACACTGGCAAAGTGATGCAATAGCTCATTTCATTGGTTCATTTTTGACTCACCTTGGAAAACCCCAGCACTGCCCTCAACTCTGGTAGCCTGGGCCAAGTCATTCCATTTCCTTGGGCCTCCATTTCCTCACCTATAAAATAAGAAGTTGAAGTTCCCGTCGTGGCTTAGTGGTAACGAACCTGACTAATATCTATGAGGACGTGGGTTTGATCCCTGTCCTTGTTTAGTGGGTTAAGGATCCGGTGTTGCCATGAGCTGTGGTGTAGGTTGCAGACATGGCTCAGATCCCGAGTTGCTGTGGCTGTGGCTGTGGTGTGGGGCGGCACCTACAGCTCCAATTCAACCCCTAGCCTGAGAACCTCCATATGCCATGGGTGCAGCCCTAAAAAGTCAAAAAAAAAAAAAAAAGAGAGAGAGAGAGAGAGACTTTTTTTTACCAGAGTATTCCTCAGGTCCCTTCCAGTTGTAAAATTCTGTGATCCTAAGTGAACCTTCTGGGACAGAGGCAGATTAATAATGGATTCGGATGTGTGGGTTTGGGCAATGGAATAGACTAGGGTTCTAAGGAAAGAGGAACAAAATTTGGTTTGAGTGGAGCCTCAGTTTTGAATTACTGTTTAGAGCTGGTGTCAGATGAAGGCCTTGGGGATGTGTAAATGGAAGACAGAAAAGACTTCTCACTCTGACCATATCAGAGAGATGGGATCTCTGATCTGTGAGCAGTTCTCTCTCCTCTCTCTCCATCTGTGTGTGTGTGTCCGCGCGCGCGTGTGCGTGCGTGCGTGCACATGTGTGCATACACCGTGTGTAAGGGGCGTAGCCCCCCTTGCACAGTAATTTAATCTGATTTATTTCTTTCTTTTCTCACTGCAGAATTTTGTAAGGCTTTTCCCCTAGGCCACTGAAAGAGAGCCAGAGAGCAAACCCAAACACTTGAATGGCCTAATGAGCAAGTCCCACCTCTCTGTCTACTTTCTTATCCATAAGATGAAAGATTTAGACTATGTGATCTCTGAAGTCCTGCCCAACTCCTTAACATGTTGTGGCTTTGGGTATTGAGTCAAAAGCCTTTCTCTTCATGAACGTTCCATCCTTGGACCAGATCTTTGTCTTCATTCCTCTTCTCTGTTTACATCTGGCTGCCCAGTTCCTTTTTCCTGGCTCCCTTTTTTCCTTGATTCCTTCAAATTCTGCTTGCTTTTAGTTCCTTTGGACCCTCCTTGTTTTCTTATGTTTTTTATCAAGAAGAAGAGTGTTTTATTAATTATACACTTCAGGATTCTAGGGAGTAATTACTAAAGTGAGGTAGATTTAACATAGGCTTTCCCTGGAAAGATCCTGCGTCTGTCTATTTAGTCTATATTGTTTCTGTTTATATTCCTTTTTTTTTTTTTTTGTCTTTTGTCTTTTTAGGGCCACACCCATGGCATATGGAGGTTCCCAGGCTAGGGGTCGAATCAGAGCTGTAGCCACCAGCCTACACCACAGCTACGTCTGTGATCTACACCACAGCTCATGGCAATGCTGGATCCTTAACCCACTGAGCAAGGCCAGGGATTGAACCCAAGTCCTCATGAATACTAGTCGAGCTCATTAACCACTGAGCCATGACGGGAGCTCCTGTTTTCTTATATTTCTTATATTACTATTTATTTAATATTATCTTTATATATTTCTTATATTTCTGCAGACCCTCCAGATTACACCCCTGATCTCCAGTACTGTTCCATGTCTATATCTGCCTCCTCCTATCTGCATCCTGGCTCCCAAAGGATGAAGCTATACCCTTGGGTTCCTCAGAGGGCCCCCTGGGATCCCCTATCATTGGTCCCTCTGACAGAGGCACACCCTTCTCCAAAGCCAAAGGATCAGGTATTCTGTGGCTCGGGTGACAAACCTGCTGTCAGGTTACAGATATTGTTTCCTGAAAGACCACACTACAGTGTCAGTGGAGACTCAGGCTTCCTGCAGCACCTGCTCTCACTTAGCTATCCCACACAAGGTGAGAATAAGCAGTACTCATCTCTAGTACCAGCGCTCACCTGGAAACATGGCTCTGAGCCTCTGGCCCCTGCTGCTGCTGCTGCTATCCTGGGCAGGTGAGAGGAACATCGAGCAGGGCTGGGGAGGAAGGGGATGGCTGCAGCAAAGAGACTTCAGAATGCAGAGATTAACTGGTTAGAGAAAAGACAAAGGGGTGAGGAAGAGGGGCAGAGACTGGCACTAAGGAGAAAACAAGTGTTAAGAAAGCAGGCCAGACTTGCACCGTTGCTAAAAGGGATTCAGCTCACCAACTCCTTCACCTCATCTTTACATCCAGCTAGAGACTGAGTTCCAGGGCAGGGCTAACTTTTGGTTCTAGGCTTTTCCTCTTCAGTGGTCTCCCCTTTCTCTCCTTACAGTGACTCTGGTTCCCACTGGGCCTCAGTCCCTGGACTCTGGTCTCTTCCTCCTGAAGTCATTTTTCTCCGCTCTGGACCAGGCTCCCCAGAGGTCCCTCAGCCGCTCACGGTTCTCTGCATTCCTGGCCAACATTTCTTCTTCCTTTGAGCCTGGGAGAATGGGGGAGGGACCAGTGGGAGAGCCCCCACCTCTCCAGCCCCCTGCCCTCCGGCTCCATGATTTCTTAGTGACACTGAGAGGCAGCCCAGACTGGGAGCCAATGCTAGGGTTGCTGGGGGATGTGCTGGCACTGCTGGGACAGGAACAGACACCCCGGGACTTCCTAGGGCACCAGGCAGGTGTGCTGGGTGGACTTGCAGAGGTGCTACTGGGAGCCTTAGTTCCTGGGGGGCCCCCTACCCCTACCCGGCCCCCATGTACCCGTGATGGGCCCTCTGACTGTGTTCTGACAGCTGACTGGTTGCCTTCTCTGCTGCTGTTGTTAGAAGGCACACGCTGGCAGGCCCTGGTGCAGGTGCAGCCTGATATAGACCTCACCAATGCCACAGGCCTTGATGGGAGGGAGCCAGCCCCCCATCTTTTGCAGGGTCTGTTGAGTTTGCTCACCCCAGTAGGGGAACTGGGCTCTGAGGAGGCTCTTTGGGGAGGTCTGCTGCGCACAGTGGGGGCCCCACTCTATGCTACCTTCCAGGAAGGGCTGCTCCGTGTCACTCACTCACTGCAGGATGAGGTCTTTTCCGTTCTGGGGCAACCAGAGCCTGATGCCAATGGGCAGTGCCAGGGAGGTGAGTGCTGCTGGGTCCGGGGCTGGGCTGTGGCAGGGCAAGAATGATTGAGACTAGGGTAGTCCTCTTCCTTACTCTTTTCTTCCTAGGCAACCTTCAGCAGCTGCTCTTGTGGTAAGTAACAGGAGAGGAGTTCTGAGGGGTTGGGCCTGGGAAGTCATCAGCCTCCAGAAGATAAGAGGAAGCTGAAGGGAGGAGTGTCGTTTAGTGGTTTTAGACTGTGATTATCCGGGTTGGTGTCCCAGCTCTACCTCTTCCTAGCTGTGTGACCTTGGGCAGGTTACAGTCTCATTCTATACCTCAATTTCCCCACTTATAAAATAAATATAATATTAGCTACTGCAGAGGTTTTGTAGGGGATTAAGGGAGTTGATACTGTATGTGTAAACCACTCAGAATTATGCTTGGTACTTAGTGCTTGATAAATGTTAACTAATAAAGTTGGGGTATGGAAAGAAAGGGCAAGATTGGATTTCTCCACCACTTACTATTTCAGTACAACTGTGCCAGAGCACAGGTGGACAGATTCAGTTGCTGGGCAGATTTGCTGATATGAGGCCAACCAAGAGTTTTGTTTAAGTTACCTAAAGTGTATGCAGAAAGGAGAAAGAAGGGAGCCAGGTAGACAGAAGGGACACCAGCTGGGCTGCTCATAGGTGATTTTGTACCGTTGTGGGACAGATCTCTCTCCCTTTCACCTGCAACCCAGCATTTAAACAATACTAATACTTCTAGGGACCTCACTTTTGGAAAAGCCCGTGTTTGCCACCAGCCTCCCCGAGGCCCTGCCCAATATACCGTGGGCTCTGGGCCAAGACAAGAATTTTTAACTTGAGAAAATGTAAACTTACCAGACACTGCCTACTCCTCCCTCTGCACCCAGGGGCATCCGGCACAACCTTTCCTGGGATGTCCAGGCGCTGGGCTTTCTGTCTGGATCACCACCCCCACCCCCAGCCCTCCTCCACTGCTTGAGCACAGGTGTGCCTCTGCCCAGGACTTCCCAGCCCTCAGCCCACATCAGCCCTCGCCAACGGCGGGCCATCTCTGTGGAGGCCCTCTGTGAGAACCACTCAGCCCCAGCACCACCCTACAGCATCTCCAACTTCTCCATCCACTTGCTCTGCCAGCAGGTCAAGCCTACCACCCCGCAACCCCCTCCTAGCACTGCTGCCATCTGCCAGACAGCTGTGTGGTATGCAGTCTCATGGGTACCAGGTGCCCAAGGCTGGCTCCAGGCCTGCCACGACCAGTTTCCCGATCAGTTCCTAGAGGCCATCTGTGGCAACCTCTCCTTCTCTACCCTGTTGGGCCCCAACCGCCGCCTGATAAAGCGGCTCTGTGCTGGCCTGCTTCCACCCCCCACCAGCTGCCCTGAAGGCCTTCCCCCTGTCCCTGTCACCCCAGAGATCTTCTGGGGCTGCTTCTTGGAGAACGAGACTCTATGGGCCGAGCAGCTGTGTGGGGAGGCCAGTCTGCAGGCTGTGCCCCCCAGCAATCAGGCTTGGGTTCAGCACGTGTGCCAGGGGCCCACCCCAGATGTCACTGCCTCCCCACCCTGCCACATTGGACCTTGTGGGGAGCGCTGCCCAGATGGAGGCAGCTTCCTGATGATGGTCTGTGCCAATGACACCATGTACGAGGCCCTGGTACCCTTCTGGCCTTGGCTAGCAGGCCAGTGCAGGATAAGTCGTGGGGGCAATGATACTTGCTTCCTGGAGGGGTTACTGGGTCCTCTTCTGCCCTCTCTACCACCACTGGGACCATCTCCACTCTGCCTGGCCCCGGGCCCCTTCCTGCTTGGCATGCTGTCACAACTACCACGCTGTCAGTCCTCCGTGCCGGCCCTTGCCCACTCCACACGCCTACACTATTTCCTGCGCCTGCTGGCCTTCCTCCTGGGTCCAGGCGCCGGAGGGAATGAGGCCCAGGGGATGCTGGGTCAGGCCCTGATGCTCTCCAGTCTCCCAGACAACTGCTCCTTCTGGGATGCCTTCCGCCCAGAAGGCCGGCGCAGTGTGCTACGGACAGTTGGGGAGTACCTGGAACAGGAGGAGCAGCCGACCCCACTGGACTTCGACCCCACTGCCAGCTCCAGCTCTGGTTTAAGCAAGATGGAGCTGCTGGCCTGCTTCAGCGTAAGTGGTCTGCCAAGGTGAAAGCTCCTGGAAGAGAGGGAAGGGCCTCCATGGGAATTCTCTAATTTATTCTTGAGAAGCAGTAGTACAGTGCAGTGGCTTAAGCCTGCAGCTCTGGACTTACACAGGCTTGGGATCATATCTTAGTTCTATGATCAACCCTGGACAAGTTTTTAACCTCTCTGAGCAATGTTTTTGTCATCTTTAAACAAATGGTGGAGGATAATAGTGCCACTCTTTTAGGGTGGCTGTAAGGATTACATTGATAATACATGCTGTAGGCTTAGCACTAGTATGTGATATATAAACATGCAATACATATTACCTCATTATTCTTTTCTTTTCTTTTTTCTTCTTTTTTTTTTCTTTTCTTTCTTTTTTTTTTTTTTTTTTTTTTTTTTGTCTTTTCGCCTTTTCTAGGGCCGCTCCTGCGGCATATGGAGGTTCCCAGGCTAGGGGTCTAATCGGAGCTGTAGCCACCAGCCTACACCAGAGCCACAGCAACACCAGGTCCGACTGCACCTGCGATGCACACCATAGGTCACAGCAATGCCAGATCCTCAACCCACTGAGCAAGTCCAGGGATCGAACCCGCAACCTCATGGTTCCTAGTTGGATTCGTTAACCACTGCGCCATGACGGGAACTCCAGTTACCTCATTATTCTTTCTGATGCTTTGATTCTCCCCCTTTCTGTGTCCAGAAAGTGAGGGGATCAACTTAGAGAGCTCTAATTCTATCCCTAGATAGTGAAAATTAGAAGCTGGCAAAATGTAGAGATAAGACAGAAAGGAGAAAAATTCAGGGTGACTGCAAATCAGAAGAGTTGGGTTCTAGGTTCAACTCTGCTGCAAGTGTGGTGTTAGGCAAATAATTTAATTTGGTTTTCCTGGGCTTCAGTTTCTTCTCTCTAGAGTGAAGGGGCTAGAATATGTGAATACCATAGTTCATTCTTTGAGTTCCTGTTATATGTAAGACACTTTACTAGGTTCCCTAGGGCATATAAAGTTTCTTTACTCTGTGTTAAGGTCCACCTTTCTCGAGTCCTGGGTCCAGTGAAATGTAATAATTTGGTTCCTATCTACAAGTATTATTGAGCCAGCTATGGGCCTGGCATGGGAAGGGCTATAAGAGAATTTAGAGACAAGGCCCCTGACCTAAAGATGTTTAAGATCTGAGGAGACACTAGCTAGCTTTGGATGAAGGACAAACATCCTAGCAAGTGGAGCTGGAAACTGGGGAAGCTGCAGGGGGGGCAGAGGTGGCAGCTCTCCTAGCATCTTTTCTGTTTCTCCACCAGCCTGTGCTGTGGGATCTGCTCCAGAGGGAGAAGAGTGTTTGGGCCCTGCAAATTCTAGTGCAGGTAACAGATGGGGGTGGGATGGGTATGTGGGTGGACTGGCTGACAGCTGTGGCCTGAAGTCGTTGCCCAGGAAAGCTGTAACTACCATGACCTTCTACTCCCAGGCATATCTACACATGCCACCAGAAAACCTCCAGCAGGTAGTGCTTTCAGCAGAGAGGGAGGCTGCTCAGGGATTCCTGACACTCATGCACCGTTCCTGGGCCCAGCTGCAGGTGGGCATAGAAGGAGACGGGAATAAGGGTGGCAGGGGAGAGCTAAAAATCAAGAACACCTGGAACCCAGTGGGCAGAGGGCTCATCCAGCAGAAGGAGGAACTCAGAGGATAGGATAGTGGGCCTCTCCAGAGCTGGCATCCATTCCTGTGTCGTCACAGGTGCCACCATCTGAGGAGCAGGCCTTGGGTCGCCTGACAGCTTTGCTGCTCCAGCGGTACCCGCGCCTCACCTCCCAGCTCTTCATTGACCTGTCACCGCTCATCCCCTTCTTGGCTGTCTCCGACCTGATGCGCTTCCCACCATCCCTATTGGCCAATGACAGTGTGTAAGGGCCCCATACTCTCCCCCTAATCCTGTCAGGATCAGATCAACCCCACCCACCTGGAGCAGCCCCTTCTATTAAAACTGGGGAGTCTCCTTCCTGCCCAGGACAGCAGGGCTGCACAGAGCTAGGGCACAACAGTTCGGAACAAGGCCTAGGGGTAAGACCTGTTATTCTCCCCAGCCTGGCTGCCATCCGGGATTATAGTCCTGGAATGAGGCCTGAACAGAAGGAGGCTCTGGCAAAGCGGCTACTGGCCCCTGAGCTCTTCGGGGAGGTGCCTGCCTGGCCCCAAGAGCTGCTTTGGGCAGTGTTGCCCTTGCTTCCCCATCTCCCTCTGGAGAATTTTCTGCAGCTCAGCCCTCATCAGGTAGGAGAATGATCATTTATTGGACTAGCCTGTTTTCTGCTGGGTGAGGTGGGAGTCTGCAGCATGTCTCCTAGTGAGCCCTCCCCGTAAATGCCCCACACTGATCCCCAACATGAGCTGACCCTCCCCATCTCAGATCCAGGCCCTGGGAGATAGCTGGCCAGCAGCAGGTCTCGGGCCAGGGCATGCCCGACATGTGCTGCGTAGCCTGGTGAACCAGAGTGTCCATGATGGAGAGGAACAGGTGCGCAGGTGAGTAGTTGTGGGAACATTGGTAAAGGCCAGAGAGAGAGAGGCAGGTATAGCTGCCAACATGGATTGGAGTCCTGGGAAGGAAGGGGCAAGAGAGTAGGCAGTGGTGCACGGCAGTGTGGAGCTCCAGCAGTGAGGCCCATCTGTGGCATCCACGTTTCCTAGTCCAGTGATCAGAGTGTTTGCTCTACGTACCCCCATAGTCCCTGCTTCAGTCCCAGCCTCAGTGACCACATGAAGGCCAGCTTCCTACCCTCCTCAGGCTGGGTCCCCTCGCCTGTTTCCTGAGCCCTGAGGAGCTTCAGAGCCTGGCACCCTTGAATGATCCAATGGGGCCTATAGAACGGGGGCTGTTGGAATGTGCGGCCAATGGGACCCTCAGCCCACAAGGACGGGTGAGCCCCTTGGCAAAGGCCTACAAGGCTCCAGGCTTTCCCTGGGGTGGGGGGTGGGGTGGTCTGTGTGGAGGACTAGCCCAGTCATCTCGGTCCAGCTTGAGCACAGTGGTGTCAGCCCTCACTCTGCCTCAGCCACCTTCATTCCTTACTTCCCATCTTATCCATTTCCACCTCCTCCTGACTCTGCTCCATCTGGTCTATGACGTCTCAAACATACCCTTGATTGATGTCTTGAGCCCAGTCTGCTCCCGTCCCATCCTTGGTTCCAAGCCAGCACCCAGATCCTGGGAAATCCAGATGTGGGATTAGAGAGGATGCTTAAGGTTCATCTCTCTTCTTTCCAGCCCCAAACCTTCTTTGGTTTCAGGTAGCATATGAACTTCTGGGGGTGTTGCGCTCATCTGGAGGAGCTGTGCTGAGCCCCAGGGAGCTTCGAGTTTGGGCCCCTCTCTTCCCTCAGCTGGGCCTCCGCTTCCTGCAGGAGCTGTCAGAGCCCCAGCTCAGAGCCATGCTTCCTGCCCTTCAAGGAACCAGTGTCACACCTGCCCAGGTGGGCCTGTCTCACACTCTGGCTTCCACCCCCAACCCCTGGCACCTCAGGAGAATTACATTCAGGGACACCATCAGCGCCCCCCATCCCAAAACCTCCCTTTACTCTGTCCCAAGGAGGATGCCTTCTTCCCCTTTCCTCAGATGAAGAGCCCAGGGCCAGGCTGGTCACTGGGGTGGTAGAGAGGAAGCTTGGAAGTTTGGGAGGGCAGGCAGGACCTCCTTGGGACCTGGCTGCCAAGACCTGAGAACTGTTGTTTCCTGTCCCATCCTATCTTAGGCTGTCCTACTGCTGGGACGGCTCCTCCCTAGGCATGATGTGAGTAGCAGCCACTTCTCAGCATTCCCCCAAGCTCTCCGCCCCTCTCTTTCCTGGCTCCTACATCTGACCCTTCTTCCCTCACAACTCCCCTTACACCTACTGCCTTGCTGTACTAGACAGTCCTCTTCCCTACCACCTGGCCCATCTTCTCCAGGCTTCTTGTCTCTCTTGCTCCCCAGCTGTCCCTGGAGGAATTCTGCTCCTTGCACCCTCTGCTTCCAGGCCTCAGCTCCCAGACACTCCAGGCCATCCCTAGGCGAGTTCTGGTTGGGGCCTGTTCCTGCCTGGCCCCTGAACTCTCACGCCTGTCAGCCTGCCAGACCGCGGCGCTGCTGCAGACCTTTCGGGTAGGAGAGCAGCAGGGATGATGGACAATGGGGATGGGGGCTCTGGCTGAGGGGAAAGCCCTCTCCCCTATGGCCAGGGAAGGCCCCCCAAAACTTCCTCACTTTTACACACACACACACACACACACACACACACACACACACACACACAGAGCCAATTCTTATGCAGGTGAAAGATGGAGTTAAAAACATGGGTGCAACAGGTGCGGGTGCAGCTGTGTGTATCCCTGGTCAGGTACGTGTGGTTTCTCCCAACTAAGCTCCTTTTCATGTCTCAGGAGGGTCTCACTGGGCTGCTGCTGCCCCCCATTCTCTCGCTGCACTGGCCCTGAGAGTCCAAGTTAACTCTGTGCCCTCCAGAACATTAGCAGCTCTCCCCACATGTGGCTGCAGGACAGCATGGCTCAGCTTTCAGATAGAAATGAAGGCTCAGAGAGACAAAGGGGGTTTGGTTGGTTCATCAGGTGCCTAAATAGCCACAACAAAACCACAACCACCTTTACTGTGAGGGCTCTTAAGTGTTCCCTGCTAGAGTGGCACATGCCATTCCACCCTTCTCCTAGTTTTGGTCTCTTCCTGCTCCCATGGTTCCACTTCTCTGAGGCCTGAACCCAGACATCCTTTCACCAATCACTCCACTGCTGCCCACTCCCTAGCAGCCTATCCCCACCACCTGGCCAGACTGCCTGCTCCCCCTGCTCCCACTAAAGCTGCTGCACCTGGACTCTGCTGCTCTCCTGGCTGACCGACGGCGCTACCGGGAGCTGCCCTGGTCTGAGCAGCAGGTAATTCTCCCCATCACCCCAGGACTCCCTTCTCTTGAAATTTTCCACCTCCCTTACCCAGTCTTTGGCTCTGATTAGGCAACTTATCCCTAGCATCCCTTATGATATGACTTGCTTTGCTCTTTCTTTCTCTCTCCTCCCTATTCCTCCATTTCTTCCCCTCTCCCCACCTCAGAGAGGAGTGGGCAATTGGGAGATCAAGAGGCTGGTGGGATCCAGAGGGTGGAGAAACAGTATTGGGTCCAAGGCATCTCAGGTCTTTGGGCAATCTTTCTGCTGGGAATCGGCTCTTTTTTCTTTCTCTTGTAGGCACAGTTTCTCTGGAAGAAGATGCAGGTACCCACTAACATGACCCTCAGGAATCTACAGTGAGTAACTTGCATTGAGCTATGAGTTTAATTCAGCTAACATTTTTTTAGTGTTTACCATGTGCCAGGCACCCTGTGATAGGCAGGGGAAGGGGTATGAGAAGGAATGATGACCCTCAGCTTGTGGGTCTTCTCCTAGCTCCTCTTCCCCTGGCCTTCCTGCCCTTCTGTAGCACAACACCTGACTGGATCTAAGGGATTCAGAAGACCTGCATTCAGGTCCTACCCTATTCAAGATTTTGGGCAAGTCATTTAACCTCTCTAAGCTTCAATTTTTCCTTCTGTAGAATAAGAATTAAAATGGTACCTACCTTGGCATTCCCGTTGTGGCTCAGTGGAAATGAACCCAACTAGTATCCGTGAGGATGCGGGTTCCACCCCTGGCTCTGCTCAGTGGGTTAAGGATCTGGCGTTGCCAAGAGCTGTGATGTAGGTTGCAGATGTGGCTTGTATCTGGTGTTGCTGTGGCTGCGGCATAGGCCGGCCACTACAGCTCCGATTTGACCTCTAGCCTGGGAACCTCCATATGCTCAGATATGGCCCTAAAAAGACAACAAAACAAAACAAAAAAAGCAAAGAGCCATGGACTTCAGAATCTGAAGTCCACGCTCTAGTCAGACTTTACCACATTTCTAGTAGAATGACATTGGGAATGTCACGACTTCTGTAAATGTTTATTTTCTTCTCTGGTAAACAGTGATGATTTGTGGGGAGCCAAGGGGAATATCTTTGGGAGAACATTTCTCAAGCTATAAATGACCATAAAGGAATGTCTGTACTTGTGTTGGGAATGTTGATATCATGGAACAGACAGGTGTGGCATGTGGTGCATGAGCATCTTCCCACTCACACACCTACAGGGCTCTGGGTACTCTGGCAGGGGGCATGTCCTGTGAATTTCTGCAGCAGATCAGCTCAATGGCAGACTTCCTTGAAGTGGTGCACATGGTCTACCAGCTGCCCACTGGGGTTCGAGGGAGCCTGGTGAGAGGGGTGCTTGGGTATTAGTGGGAACAGGGAGGCAGGGACCCTGGGTCCTGAACCCAGCTTCCATGCTCAGCTGTTCTGAACCCGCTTCCCTACACTTTGCCACAGAGGACCTGTATCTGGGCAGAGCTCCAGCGGAGGATGGCAATGCCGGAGCCAGAGCTGGCAGCTCTGGGGCCAGAACTGAGTGGTCTGGACACCAAGCTACTCCTGGACTTACCGTAAGGCTACACCTGGAGATACTGGCTTCTCAGAAGGCTCAACCTTGGGTAGAAGATCTGCCCTTAGGAAATGCTCCAGAGGTGGTGCTTTTGTGCTTTCCCTGACATCAGTTAGAGCCTAAAGAGAGGGTTTTATTCAAAGTTGCTCTCTGTATGGGCTGGCTTCCTGAACATGGCTCCAGCATGGGACCGCTGAGGGTGGCAACACTGTAATGTGGCCTGCCAAGCAATCTTCGTATAACCTATGCCATCCTTATATTCTATAGGTCTTTCCACAGGTTTGGCTCTTTGCTACTTGACTCAGTTCCAGACCTGGCAACCCTAGGTCTGTTACTTCTGATTTTTTCAGAAAAAGCGCTTTAAAAAAAAAAAAGCCATTCAAATCTGTTTAAATATATTGGTTCTTGGAAGTAATTTAGAATCCCAAAGTCCTGGGGGAGGTGAGAGATTCCAGACTATGAATTAGCAGACTCGACTTCCTCATTTGTGGACAAGGGATAAGAAAACATCTCTCTTAAAAACCTCTCAGGTTTTGGTGTTCCCCCTGGTGATTCAGCTGGTTAAGAACCCAACTAGTATCCATGAGGATGCAGGTTCGATCACTGCCCTCGCTCCGTGGGCTAAGGATCTGTCATGCTGCAAGTGCAGTGTGGGTCATAAATGCGGCTTGGATCTGGCATTGCTGTGGCTGTGGTGTAGGCACACAGGACAATGCCAGATCCTTAACTGGCTGAGCCACCAGGAAACTCCTGGGGCTGTTTAGTATCAGTTCCTATCCAGGGCCCCAGGGCTTGGTCTGGTGTTACCTCTTGTCTGGGAAACATGGCATCCTGTGGTCCCCCTGTTGTCATGTTGTTATAGGATCCGGTTGATTGACAGACTCTCCAATGAGTCCATCATGCTGGTGGTAGAGCTGGTACGAGGCACTCCAGAGCAGCTGTTGGCACTGACCCCACTCCACCGGGCAGCCCTGGCAGAGAGGGCACTACAAAACTTGGTAAGAGTCTACCCCCCCCAACTCAGAACTGTGGCCTGGGCAATCAATTCTCATCCTTCAGACAATGCTCTCTGTCCTCTAGGCCCAGATCTGGACTTTTGTTGCCAAACAGGTTTTTGTTTACAAGGCTCTACCCACAAGATCCACCTCTGGGTTCTATTCTTTGACAGTCTGCTTCAGGTTTCTTGTCCATAGCCCTTGGAGTATAAGAAATTCCTTGGATTCTACTTTTCAGTCTTTCTGCCTGCTCCAGTTTGGGCTCCTTGTTTAGAAAAGTGGGAGTTCCCGTGGTTTCTCAGTGGTAACAAACCCGACTAATGTCCGTGAGGATGTGGGTTTGGGAGTTCCCATCGTAGGGCAGCGGAAACAAATCCGATTAGGAACCATAAGGTTGCAGGTTCGATCCATGGCCTCAATCAGTGGGTTAAGGATCCGGCATTGGTGTGAGCTGTGGTGTAGGTCACAGACGTGGTTCAGATCCTGCATTGCTGTGGCTGTGGTGTAGGCCAGCAGCTGTAGCTCCAATTTGACCCCTAGCCTGGGAACCTCCATAGGCCTTGGGTGTGGCCCTAAAAAGCAAAAAAAAAAAAAAAAAAAGATACGGGTTTGATCCCTGGCCTCATTCTGGGGTGAAGGATCTGGTGTTGTGGCGGGTGTGGCATAGGCTGGCAGCTGCAGCTCTGATTCAGCCCCTAGCCTGAGAACTTCCATATGCTGCAGGTGCAGCCCTAAAAAGCAAAACAAAACAAAAGGAAAGAAAAGTGGTAAGCAATGGTAAGCAATGAATTCCATAGGGTCTTGAGTTAGGAGCTGGAGGGAGGCAAGGTTAAAGGTCTTGGTATCTTGATCGGATTCTGGTCCTCTGGGTTAGAGGTGCATTGTCCCATCTCCAGGCTCCAAAGGAGACAATAGTCTCAAGGGAAGTGCTGGAGACATTGGGCCCCTTGGTTGGATTCCTGGGGACAGAGAGCACACGACGGATCCCCCTGCAGATCCTGCTGGCCCATCTCAGTCAGCTCCAGGGCTTCTGCTTAGGGGAGCTATTTGCCACAGAGCTGGGAGAGCTGCTGTTGCAGGAGCCTCTTCTTGGGTATGGACCTTTGGGAACTTGGAATTCTAACTCATCCTACACCCACCCTCTCAACCAGCCTGTCAGTGACAGCCCATTCAATATACTTGAGGTCCTTGGAGCCCTGAATCCCCAGCCCCAGCCTGCCCTCTTCCCACTTCCCTTTCCTCACAGTTCCCTCAGCATCCCAGCCCCTGACTTTCTTTCTGTCCCTCAGGAAACCAGAGCTATGGAGCCAGGATGAAATAGAGCAAGCAGGACGCCTAGTATTCACCTTGTCCGCTGAGGCTATTTCCTTGGTCCCTAGGGTGAGGTGAAGGAACAAGGGAGGGAATAAGAGCAGAGAAGGGACTGGTGAACTGGTACTGGGGAGCCAGGGTCAAGGAGGTTGAGGGCAAAAGGTGTAAAGCCTGAATCTGGGAGAGACTGCTAAAAAGAGAGAATTATGGCTGTGGTCACTGGCCTGACCTGCCCGGCTCTCCCCACTCTCTCTCTACCCTTCCACCCAGGAGGCCTTGAGCCCAGAGACCCTGGAGCGGCTCCTAGAGAAGCAGCAGAGCTGGGAGCAGAGCAGAGCTGGGCAGCTGTGTGCAGGGCCAAGGCTTGCTCCCAAGAAAGCAGCCCTGGTAGCTGGTGTTGTGCGGCCCGCTGCAGTGAATCTCCCAGGTGAAATACCCAAATGCTCACACATCAGGGTATATAGGAAAGAACATCCAGTGACGCAGGTAGATGTGACCCCCTTCCAGCAGATTTGTACAACCTCTCTCTTTTCTTTTTACTCTCTCTTGGCCATGCTTGTAGCATGCAGAAGTTCCTGGACCAGGGATTGAACCTGTGCCACAGCAGCTACCTGAGCCTCAGCAGTGACAATGCCAAATCTTTAATCAGCTGAGCCACCAGAGAACTTCTGGGCTGGGGTTTTCTAATCTGTAAAGCACAGGGGTGTGAAGGATGATCTTCAAGGCATCCTAGTTCTAGGGTTCTATAGCTCTGGGAATTTGTAAGTCTTTACTTTTTTTTTTGTCCTTGGGCTGCACCAGCAGCATATGGAGGTTCCCAGGCTAGGGGTCCAAGCAGAGCTATAGCTGCTGGCCACAGCCACAGCAATGCCAGATCTGAGCTGTGCCTGTGACTTACTCCACAGCTCACGGCAACACCGGATCTTTAACCCACAGAGCAAGGCCAAGGATCAAACCCGCATTCTCATGGATACTAGTCGGGCTCGGGCTCGTTAACCACTGAGCCACAATGAAAACTGCATACATTTTTCGTCCAGGACTCCCCTTTCCCTCCTCTTTTATCCCTGTAACAGATGACTCAGCTCTAAGCTTGGCCAAGAGTGGAGCTCTCTGCTGGGAAGATGCTTAGGTTGTAGGAAGGAGACACTGTGGAACTCTGGACCTGTGTTCTAATCTAGATCTGTCATTTAATCCCTGGGCAACCTCCTCGGTCTTCCATCCACAAATGAGGGTCACTTGTACTGATATCATTGAGTCCTATAAATCTCACACTGTAGTAATCCCTTGACCCATACTGCCCACATTGCCCTGTCCTTCAAGGGTTAGAGGGGTCATTCCATCTATAGATATCTCTCTGGGCATGCGTTAATACTATACTGACCTCTGGCCCTGCCTTCCCTCTTCAGAACCTGTGCCAAATTGTGCAGATATACGGGGAACATTCCCTTCGGCCTGGTCTGCCACCCAGATTGCAGAGATGGAGCTCTCAGACTTTGAGGACTGCCTAGCACTATTTGCAGGAGACCCAGGACTTGGGCCTGAGGAACTACGGGCTGCGATGCGCAAAGCAAAACAGGTTAGTGATGGAGAGGCTAACTGTGGTTGGAGGTGGAATGCCATAAGGAAGTTGGTTGGTGTCAGATGCAAGGGAACAGATAGCTGGGTGAGAAGAGGAGGTAATAGGAGATAAAAGAAAGGATTACAGAATTTGGATCCTGAAAAGGAAGTCAGAGGGGATGAATACTGAAGAAAGGAAGCTGGTGCATGGGTAGAGGGACTAGAGAAGTGACTTCAAAAATTTTAGTGTGTATCACAATCCTCTGGGGAGCAGGGGTTTTTTATTTGTTCGGTTTTTTTGTTTTGTTTTGTTTTGTTTTTTTGGTTTTTAGGGCTGCACCCTCAGCATATGGAAGTTCCCAGCTAGGCATCCAACCAGAGCTACAGCTGCCAGCCTTTGCCACAGTCACAGCAAGGGAGCAAGTTTTTAAAATGCTTATTCGAGGAGTTCCTGGTGGCTTAGTGGGTAAAGGATCTGGTGTTGTCACTGCTGTGGCGTGGCTTGATCCCTGGCCCTGGAATTTCCACATGCCCTGGCATGGGCATAAATAAATAAATAAAATGTTTATTTGAGGATCCTCTGCTAGACTCACTGAAGAAGTGTCTCTGAGGATGGGGTCTGGGTATCTGCATCTTCATAGTCATCCTCCACCTTGAAAGTCTGGTGCACATGAAAATTTAAAACTCATAGACTAGAGTTTGCTATTCTTCTCTATTGAGACTTGAGCCTTTTACTAACACCTTAGTCAGAGGCATCTTAATACAAACCTCTCATTTTGCAGTTGAAGAAACTAAAGACCCAGAGAAGGCAAATGATTTGCATAGAGTTACATAGCTGAGGTCAGAGGCAAGAAAGACTGACTTGGCACTCTGACTCCTAGTTCAATGCTTTGCCTGCCATTCACACTGTTCCTCTCTTTCTCTAGCTGTGGGGTCCCCCCAGGGGATTCCATCCTGAGCAGATCCTGCAACTGGGTCGACTCTTAATAGGTCTAGGAGAGCGGGAACTACAGGAGCTTGACCTGGTGGACTGGGGAGTGCTGAGCACCCTGGGGCAGATAGATGGCTGGAGCTCTGTCCAGGTAACATCTTCCATCCCACTCATCCCATAGATTCAGACCTCTGGGACATCTAAAGCCCAAGGAGGTTTTTTCTGTGACCCTGTGTGGTCATTCTTTCTCTTTTCCTATTACCCCATACTAGTAGCCTTATGAACTTTGTGATTTACTTCCTCTGGGGCCCTGAACACACAATACTTCCTCCTGCCTCTTTCCCCTTTGGTCTCCTCTTTTTCCATCTTTTTTTTTTTTTTTGATTCTCTACCTTCCCCATGGCTATTGGCTCCTCAGGTCTTAATAATAAAAGAATATAGTCCAGTAGCACTTATCTCTCCCTAATCAGGTCCCTATCCATGAATTCCCTATGACTTCTCTCCTTATCCTGTGGCCTCCTCCCCCAACCCCCACCCCAACCCCCAGCTTCGAGTTGTGGTCTCCAGTTTCCTGCGGCAGAGTGGCCGGCATGTGAGTCACCTGGACTTCCTCCACCTGACTGCACTGGGCTACACGCTCTGTGGACTTCGGCCAGAGGAGCTGCAGCATATCAGCAGTTGGGAGTTTAGGTCACCTGTGGGGGGGGGTGTGTGTGGGTGGTGGGGCTGAGGGAAAGGTGGGCTGTCTGGGGAGGGAAGGATCATGCAGGAATGGTCCCATGGTGTAAGGGACCTCACTCAAAGCCATCTTATGACCTCAGACCCTGTTGCTGTGGCTGAATCTTTCTCCCTTTCTTCCCACTCTTCCACAGCCAAGCGGCTCTCTTCCTGGGCAACCTGCGTCTCCCATGTTCTGAGGAGCAACTGGAGGTTCTGGCCCAACTTCTTGTGCTGCCTGGTGGTTTTGGCCCAATCAGTAACTGGGGGCCTGAGATCTTCACTGAAATTGGCACAATAGCAGGTAGGGAGACTGGGCCACTGCTGGTGCTAGGTGCCAGCAGTTGATTTCCATACCCTGGATGGACTGGGTGGAGGACTGTTCTGGAATTCTTTTTTTTTTTTTTTTTTTTTTTTTTTTTTTTTTTTTTTGTCTTTTTGTCTTTTTGTTGTTGTTGTTGTTGTTATTGTTGCTATTTCTTGGGCCGCTCCCGCGGCATATGGAGGCTCCCAGGCTAGGGGTCTAATCGGAGCCGCAGCCACTAGCCTACGCCAGAGCCACAGCAACGCGGGATCCGAGCCGCGTCTGCAACCTACACCACAGCTCACGGCAACGCCGGATCGTTAGCCCACTGAGCAAGGGCAGGGACCGAACCCGCAACCCCATGGTTCCTAGTCGGATTCGTTAACCACTGCGCCATGACGGGAACTCCCTGTTCTGGAATTCTTAAGGTGGGAATCTGAAAAAGCATTTAGGGAAGAGGTTGGAGATGTATTGGGGAAGATCTATGCTAGGATAATTTGGGAGTAGTTGGAGGTCTGTAGGTTTGAAGAGAAGGAAAAAGGCCAGTTTAAGATGTTTGGATGCTTACCCCACTTGCTTCAACAGCTGGAATTCCAGACCTGGCTCTTTCAGCATTGCTGCGAGGACAAATCCAGGGCCTTACTCCTCTTGCCATTTCTGTCATCCCTGCTCCTAAATTTGCTGTAAGTACTGATGAGTGGAGTCTGGGTGACCACAAGAGAGCTGGACCCAACAAAGTGTGCAATGGCTAGACCAATTCCTGCTTTCACTCCCAGGTGGTGTTCAGCCCCACCCAGCTATCTAGTCTAACCAGCGTTCAGGCTGTGGCTGTCACTCCTGAGCAAATGGCCTTTCTGAGTCCTGAGCAGCGACGAGCAGTTGCATGGGCTCAATATGAGGGGAAGGAGAGCCCAGAACAGCAGGGTGAGTTCCCAGTGGCACAGCTTAGCCCCCAACTCCTGACCCAGAATCTGAACCCTAATGTGATACTGGTTGGCTCACAGAACCTTTCAGGGAAATCCTGGAGTGAAGGGATCTAGAGGCATACAGTTTCCAAGGCTCCTGGGGAACAGAGTTGTGATATTCCTTCCATTCTCTGTCTCATTACAGGTCGAAGCACAGCCTGGGGTCTCCAGGACTGGTCACAACCCTCCTGGGCCCTGGCACTGACCATCTGCTTTCTTGGCAACCTGTTATGAGCCTGTCTCTACAGTTAAAGAGAGATTCTTGGGAAAGACATTTTAAGTAATGAATAAAGTACAAATGGAAGTGCATTCTAATTATCCTCAGGAAGCTGAGGAGGAAAGTGGGTAAAATGCTAATTCTTTCCACCCACCTGAGAATCAGTGTTCCTGGCACACCATAGCTGGTATCTCTCTATCATAAATAACCCCACTGGCTTTTTTCCCCTGGAGACTATGTCTTCTTCACCCCTCCATTAGAAATAACACAGACAGCTAGAGCATGGCAAGGAGTCTTTACTAGGACAGAGGGAGTGAGGGGGAAAGGGACACCCAGGGCAAGGAGAATGGGCCATGACTAGAATGGCAGAGGTCCTGGGAGTCATCTGCTGGGGATGGAATTTAATGCTTGTTGGGGAGAGGTGGAGGGATGCGGATATCCTGGCCTCGCTCCAGACGCCGTTCGCAGTCAATCAAGTAGTTTACTCCATCGATGACCAGCTGCACCAGCTCCACCTGAAGGACCCTCATCCTTGATTTCTGCCTCCCACAGCCTGAGTTTCTTTAGCACTGATTTGCCTGCCCTTGGAACTCATTTCCAGCTTCCTCCCCACTCAACCTGAATTTCATTTCAGATTCTATTACATTCCTGAGACTCACTCACTGTCATTTCAACCCCACCACAGACCCATCCCTAATCCCTAAAGATCTCACCTCGGACTTGCCCAGTCGGTCCAAATTAGAGATGTCAAAGATGCTGCCTGTGGCAGCTGTGTCCACTCCTCCAGTACCACGCTTTTGGAGTCTCAGGTTCTCTAGGATCTTTGGGAAGCGGCTATCCTAAAGGGGAGATAGAGATTGGGGGGCAGGATCAAGAGGGGCAGACACTGGTCCTACCTGAGAGGCTGGAGCCTGCTCAGAGCTCATTCCCCTGACTCTTTAGCCCCAATGTCTGCTCCTTTCCAAAGTGCCCACTCCCTCCCACCCCTCTCTACCCCCACATCTCCTTTACTTTGCTTAGCAGGGGTAGCTTGATGTGCACTCCTGCCCGAAGTCCAGTGCCCAGGTTAGATGGACAGGTCAGGATGTATCCCAAACGCTCATTCCACATGAACTCCCAGCCACGCTCTTGGATCAGCCGTTCCACCTGAGTTCACAAAAGCTCCGTCAGTGAAGTTAGGGATTATGTGAACCCTTCCTTAGCTAGACCCACAGGAATTCTAGAAATATGTCTAGAACCAGAAATGGGATGTTCAAAGAATGATATTGCTTTTATGTTTTGTTTTTGTTTTTTGTAGGAAATAGTTTGGTATTATGCATACAAGGTAATTTTGATGTCAGAAATCCCTAAAGATAAGATTGTGGAAGAAAAGCGACTTGAGGGAATGATGCATTAAGGATGATTTAGAGAAATGAACGGAGGTGGTGAACTGAGAAAGGATTGATTATTCAATGAGTTCTGCATGCACTGACATCTTTGCAAGTGAGTCTAGAGCTTGGAAGGGTTCTTTCAGCCAGAAAATAAGAGTAATGAGGGCGTAGGCTTTGCAACAGGAAGAAGCAAGAGAGCCTCAGCTGTGGAAAGAACACGTGAGAGAGAGAGAGAGAGAAAGGTGAAAATGGAGAGGAGCCCATGGGGGAGGAGTGTGGGAAGTCTCCTCCCTGTTTTGGTTTCACTTAAGCACTCTAATTATGAAGATGAATATTAAGGTTGAAGAGACTGGAGATCTGCCAGAGTGAGGGACATGAAGACCACTACCTAACCAGAACAGGGGGTACCACGGCATAGGGGGATATGGTACATGCCAAACAAGGGGAACTTTCCATCTAGAATAATAATGGAAGCTAACACTTAGTGAATGCTTACTATGGGCCACACACTTTGCCTGCATTATCTCAGTCCCCACAACCTAAGCTGTAGGAAGTCTTATTATCCCAATTTTTATTTTTTTGTCTTTTTTTTTTTTTTTTTTTTTTTTTTTTTTTTTGCCTTTTCTAGGGCCGCTTTCCACAGCATGTGGAGGTTCCTGGGCTAGGGGTCTAATCGGTGCTGTAGCCGCTGGCCTACGCCAGAGCCACAGCAGCGCGGGATCTGAGACTTGTCTGTGACCTACACCACAGCTCAGGCAATGCCAGATCTTTAACCCACTGAGCAAGGCCAGAGATTGAACCCGCAACCTCATGGTTCCTAGTTGGATTCATTAACCACTGTGCTGATGACGGGAACTCCTATCCCAATTTTACAGATGAGAATACTGAAGCATATCATTTAAAAAGTATTCCTTTACCCACTTACAGTCAGAATGTTATCTATTACATGCTAATAATAATAGAAACTTCCCAGCTAGATCTAAAAGAGGAGCTCTCTTTACAAGTTCAAAGTAGAACTGTATAGGAGTTCCCTTGTGATGTAGCAGGTTAAGGATCTGGTGTTATCACTGCAGCGGCCTGGGACGCTGCTGTGGCATGGGTTCCATCCCTGGCCTGGGAACTTCCACATGCTGTGGGTGCAGCCAAAAACAAACAAACAAAAAATAGAACTGTATATGTGAGAACATGAAATAAGGATTTGGTTTATGGGGATTTCTAATCTAGAGTTGAATATGTAGACCAAATCCATGTATAATTGAGGAGTCAGTTCAACCCCTCATGTAGAGCCAAATTCTGGACCTTAGGCCATTCCATCTTCCACCTTCCCTGGTTTCCCACTCACTCTCAGCTTAGTATCTAGACATGATACTTTAGCAGGAATTATAGAATCCAAGAGTTAAGGCATACCTTGGCTCAGAACTGGACGGTTACATTAGAACCATGAACATACCAATCTCTCACTCTTTATCCTGGCTTAAATCTTTTCCTTATTTGCACACACTCTCTCCAACCATTGCCTTCCATTTTATTTATTCCTTCTTTACATTATCTGGCAACAACTTTATTAACTTCCTTGGACTTTAGATTCCTGACATTCTCTCTTCCTACTCTTAGAGTGACCATATATATGCTGGTTTTCCCTAGACAGTTCTGATTTATACCTGTTGCCCTAGGGTGATTGGTGGGGATCCCTTTCACTATCAAAAGTGCCCTGAGTTGGTTGACAAGTTATCTGGTCAGTCTGCCTATTCTAGTCTTCTTTTTTTCTTCAAGTCCTCCCACCTAATTCCCTTATACATCCTTCTCCAACCTCTTTGAGGCCTCGGCAGAATCTTTCAAACACTTTCTTCATGTTGCCACCCTTCTCCATAGAGATGACCCGTGTATGATCCTCCTCATTCACCCAGATCAAGAAGCTCTTCTCATTGTTGTGCCTGAAGGCAGGAGAGAGGGAGGGACAGCAATCAAGAGGCAGGGCAAGAATGGGGGGGGGGGGAAATAGAGGGGAAAAAAAGGGCACTTCTAAGGGCGAAGGGACAAAAGAGGTAAGGTAAGCCTTATACCAGATTCCACGAGCATCTGGCCAGTCTCGAGCCATTCCTGCTGCAGTCAACAATGGGGACACAGGCTTATCAAACAGGAAGTGGTCCTAAGAAGAGGAAAGAGACTTGGGTTAAGAATCCTCATAGTTGGAGTTCCTGTTGTGGCTCATCAGGTTAAGGATCTGGTGTGGTATGGCTTGGTCAGGTGTTGCTGTGGTCGTGGCATAGGCCCCAGCTGCAGCTCCGATTCAGCCTTAGCCTGGGAATGTCCATATGCCACAGGTGCAGCCATAAAAAGAAAAAAAAAATAAAAAAGAGCCCTCATAGTAGCCGCTGGGCTCCTCAAAGCCGATCTACCTCATCTGGCCCAGTCTCCCCTGATTCTTCTTTCCACCTGGCCATCCCACCAATTAAGGCCCCTCACATCAATTAGTTGCTGCTGTTCAGCCTCTGTCATCTCACTGAGCCGATAGTAGCGTCCAGCCAGGTCACCCTTCAGGCCACTCAGGGCATCCACCACAACACGTTCCACCTCTCGTCTCTCTGCCCGAGTGCAGGCTGGAGGCAGGCTAAGTCCCCGGATACTTCGGCCAGTTCTGACTCTCGAGGACAACACATACCTCTCATCAAAGAAGCCAGAACGGATCTGGGGAATAAGAGAAATTAATATAAGCCACAGAAACACAGTGGATGGGAGGCTGAGGGTCTTAGGGGAGGAGAGACTTTAAGGACAAGAGGGTTCCTCATTGCCTGTGTTGAAAGGAGAAGCCCATGGGGCAAGTGCTCCAACTGAAGGGGCATTTTGAACCCTCTCAAATTGCCCACCTTAGGGTACGGCCATTCTCATCTGCCCTCTCCTTTCCACATCTGCTGTTCCTTAACATACAATTCTTTCCCCACAGTGAGACTAAAAGCTCAGCAGTATAATGACTATGAGTCAGGGAATAATTATGGCTGAAGGGATTGGAGAAACAGAATATTATACATAAGTAAGGCAATGCAAATCAAAAAGTGGAATATTTGACCCACCTTGCTGGCATCTAGGTCAGTGGTATGTTTCATCGTCCGGGGGTCATATCCATTATGTCGTTCTTGGATCACAGGGTCAAACAGCTCAGCAAATACCTGAGGGGGAGTTAAAAGGGAGAGGATGGTTAAGGAGAGGCAATCTCTTCCCAGGCCTTAGTTGTAGACTGATTTCACTGGGTCAGAAAACATGAGTATGGACAATCCATTCTTAAGGGAAAGTGAGGAGTCTTTATGGGAAAGGAGCTGGGATTACTGGGAGGATGAGTTGGATCACCAGGGAAACTCTGGGGTCCCCCTACCTCATAGGTCTCCTCATCTCCTGCTACCATGCCCACAGTCTTGATGAAGGGGTGGCCGGGGTTGTCCACGCCAGTCTGGATACACTGATCTAGCGTCCAACCAGTGGGTGTGGTCTTGTCGCAGAGCCGGGCATAGACTGCTGGGGTCAGGTGACTGGCCATGCAGTTGTTGTGCTTTCGGAGGTCTGGGTACTCAGCGCTAGGGAGGGGGTACCCAGTAACCATGGAGGGAGGGCACAAGGGGCCTAGACCCAGTGCAGTCAGCTGGGAGCATGTCTGGCTTTTCTCCTTGGGAGGAGGGGAGATTAGAGGGAGGCTAAACCTTGATAATCTCATTATGGACTTTCAGGATCTATTCTTTCCCAACAGTTCTAGCTTCCTCTGGCTGGCGGGCTCAGTGCTCCCAGATCTGCTCAGTTCTTTGCTCCCCAGGACACAACATTAGGGATGGGGGAGGGGAAAGACTAAGGAGGGGAATTCAGGAAACGCGAGAGAACAGCAGGAAAGGAGATGGAGGAGAGCGGAAAGGATAGTTCCCGGTCTCTCAATTAGGGATTTGGTCAGAGTGGGTGCAGCCAGAACTCGAAAGGCCAGAGCTGGCCTTGAGGGCAGGGAGTGCGGGGTCCCAAGTCCCCAGGAATGCTTTCGCCTTAAGGTTTTGGCCTCCACCCCCACACCACTGAGGTTTCCAGACTGCACAGCGCCACTCCAGAGCCCCTGTGATTATAGCCCTTCTCTGTCTCTTGCCCAGGTCCTCATCTCCATCCCCATTCTCCCCCCTCCCCCCACCTAGGCGCCTGAAACACAGATACCTCGGGGGATACAGCCTCCGTCGTTCACTGGCGGCTCGAATAGGTTCCGGGCGGAGCAGAAACCCAGCGGCTAGAGACCCAGCTCCAGCCAAAGCGAGGAGCCTGAGCCCCGGGCGGGCAGACAGCAGACGAGAGAAGGGACCAGCCATGGTTTGAGGGTCCAGCTACGGAATCTCGGATCAGGAGCTGGCTCAAGGCAGAAACCGGGAGGGAGGATGCAAACTGGCAGACTGAGAGCCGGAATTGGGTGTGAGGCTGGAGCCGAGATGGGGGGCTGGAGCGAAGTCTGCAGCAGGAGTGGAAGACGATACCGACCTGACTGCAGGAGAGGCGCAATGAGCTAGCGGCAGGCGGGCGGAGGAGAGGGAGGCTAGAGCTGCAGTCTCCAGGGGTGGGGCTCATGCAGGCCCCGCCTTCCCGCCTGCCACCGCGCTAGGTGCGCGGAGGCAGAGGTAGACACCACCTACCAGGTAGATAAGGGGCACTGGGAATTTGCACCTTTAGTTTGGGGAATGGGCCCACCTGAGATGAGGCCGTCCAGATTTCAGCACCAAGTAGAGGACAGCACCCAAGGGGACCTGTGAAACCCGAACACCCTTCCCCTAAGCCTCTCGGTTTAATCAGAAACACGATTTGTCACCCTGTGGGTATAAAAGGGTGTCGTTGCTCAAACTCTTCTCGCTTGTCAGCCTGCCCCAGCCACTTCTCAATCTTCCCAGGGGAGGTGGCCTCCAGGAAACCGTAGAATAAACACAAATACCAGAGGAAGACGGAGAAAAGCACACAGGTTCGGAGAAAGACACCCAGTGGCTCAAGGTCACCTTTCCCTTAGAACCAGGAAGAGGACCAAGGCTCCTTCTTGTCGCACCTGTGTTCTCCTTACAAGGTTGTGTAAAGATTCCCTGAGAGAAATCAGGGAAACGTGAATCCCGTCTATGCTGTGTTCCCCACCCCCACCCTGACCCCAAGTCTGAAGCCCTGCTATGTCCTGCCTCCATTCCTCATGATCCCCTACTTTTTTCCCTTCTGTACCCCCCTCCCCACCTCCTACTTCACCTTTGATCGTTTACTTCTCAGCGTCTTTTCCGGGCTGGTACCTGTTTGCTGCTCACAGGACACCTGAGTATTCTCAGCAAGCTTGCTTACCTGTTGGTGGTGCGGGGTGTGGGCTGGAGTTGGGCAGGGAATTCTGTTTCCTCTTCCTCCTCTCCCATCTCCCTCCTCTATATAGCTCCTAGTTCCTGGGCCAAAGGGGAGTGTAAGGTGAAGTAAGGGTGTGGCGAAATGACAAGGTGTAGGAATGGAACAGGCTGGCACAGGTCTCCAGCCACCACATATGTTTCTTCTCTTGGCTCTCTAATGTGGTTGAATCCAGAGTGTAAGGGGGAGTGGTGTTCAAGGGCATATGGTGACTGGTGACCGGTGACGAAGAAATCTCTGCCTTCCTCCTGGTCACCTCTCATCTTTCTTCTCAAAAGGTGCATATTCAGATTTAGAGGGCTTTGTTCCCCTATCTTCAAGTGTGATGTGGGTGTGACTTGACCTTTGTCCAGGTAGGAAGGAGAATGAATGCTGGAGCAGAAATAGTGATGTTGGGGGAGTTCCCAATGTGGTACGGTGGGAACAAATCCAAGTAGTATTCGTGAAGATGCGGGTTTGATCTCTGGCCTCATTCAGTGGGTCAGGGATTCAGCGTTGCCATGAGCTGTGATGTGAGTCACAGACGTGGCTTGGATCCCGTGTTGCTATGGCTGTGGTGTAGACTGGCAGCTGCAGCTCTGATTTCATCCCTAGCCTGAGAACTTCCATATTCCATGGGTGTGGCCCTAAAAAGAAAAAGGAAAAGAAAAAGAAGAAGAAAGAAATAGAGGTGTTGGTTTCAGTATGGAGGGTCAGTTAAGGTGAGGTAGGCATGGTGGCATTTGTTATCTCGGTGTACCCACAAAGCAGTAGGATACTTGGAAATCTTAAGGGAGGATATTTGACAAGGAGAAATTTTCTTCACATTGTCCTCTGGCCTCAGGGATGAGACCCCACTCTACCCCTACACTTTCATTCCACTCTTTCTTCTCAGGCTTCCTTTATATTCCTTTCCCTGCCTCCCTGGTTTGTGGCTATCCTAAAGCCAATCACCTCTCTTCTGGGTCCATCAGTTCCTTCTTCTGTTAAGAGAGCAATTATCAGAGAATAGGTGGAGCTATGTGGTTGTGTTACCTGAAAACCGAGTTCATATTTTGGTGGGTGTCAAGCCAACAGACATAACCAAGCCAAGGTTTCAGAGAAGGAAGGATTTATTTCTTGTAGCGAGTAAGGAGATCACTGGGCATCTCTCCCAAAGCACTGTCTCCCTGAACAGTGAAACTGGAGAAGTTTTAAAGGGGCTTGAGCAGAGGAGAATTCAGCATAGAATGGGGGGGCAAAGGTCAACAGAGTCCTAGCTTTAGTTGATAGAAGTCAAGAGGGTTTGATCCCTGGCCTCACTGTTCAGTAGGTTAAGGATCAGGCGTTGCCAGGACCTGTGATGTAGGTCGCAGATGTGGCTTGGATCTGACATTGCTGTGGCTGTAGTGTAGGCCAGGAGCTACAGCTCCTATTCAACTCTTAGCCTGAGAACCTCCATATGTCTCAGGTGCGGCAAAGCAAAAAAAAAGAAAAAAAGAAGTCAAGAGGGTCAACATCCATCATTCCATCATTAGTTTTTGCAGAACTCAAATGTATTATTACATGTATCCCTAGAGGAGGAGCTAGGACTCTGCTATATCACTGCATTACTGTTTGACTGCCTTTTCTCCATTCCTGCATCCCTTCATTCCATTAATTACTAGGACCTATTCAAGGGCAAGCTTTGTGACCAGGCTTAGATCACAAAATGACTTAGACTAAAATAGGTTCTCTTATGTGAAGAAAGCCATTCCTGGCTCTCTTTCTCCAGGGAACCCCCTAACTTATTTACTTATGGTTGGAGTGAAGTCACTTTTGGAGCATTAGAAAATATTTCACCTGTGTGGTGGGGACTCATTACCTAGGTTCAGTAGCTATATGAGTAAGCAAACATAATTACTTGGAATGCTATGCATTTGGCCAGGTAAAGGAGGGAGATAATCTTCTAGAACAGCAGGGCTGTTATTTTATTGAGACGATGTTTACAAAGATTAAAGAGGTAAGGAGCAGAAAGAGAGAATTGCAGAAGGAAAACTAAGACTTGCCCAGAGGAATAGAGAAATCACTCAAGTTTGGAGAACCCAGCTGACCCAGTGTGAGTAATAGCTCCACTGAGAAAAGACATGTATTTGTGCACTTTTCTTATTCTCTATGGGCCTCTGACCATACTGATAAATTAGTATTTATTTTAAAATATTTATGTAATAATAATATTTATGTAATAATAATATTTATTTAAAAATTACCCTACAGCATTTGGGAAGTAATTGATATATATGGTATTGTTCCTCAACATAAGTTTGTGTGCCCAATGCACAGTGAGGCCAAGCAACCTGAAAGGTCAGAGTTTGAAGAAGAGAAAAGTTTATTATAGAGCCAAGCAAGGAGAATGGATGGCTTATGCTTAAAAAGCCCCAAACTCTCTGAAGGTTTCTTTGGGAAAAATTTTTATAGGCAACATTTGGGGCGAGGGCTGCAGGGTCTGTGACTTTCTTCTGATTGGTTGGTGGTGATGTAACAGGGAGGTGCTCCAGAAATCTTGTGTTCAGCCTAAAGATACCATCCTCTACCTGGGTGAGGTCCTGAGAACTCAAAGGTATATGTGTATTATGTATATTCCTTGTGGAGGAACCAGGATCCTACTTTAATCACTGCACTATAGTTTCTAGGGCTGCACCTGTGGCATATGGACGTACCCTGGCTAGGGGTTGAATTGGAGCTGTAGTTGCCTCCCTACGCCACAGCTCATGGCAATGCCAGATTCTTAACCCACTAATCAAAACCAGGGATTGAACCTGCATCCTCATTGATACTAGTCAGGTTCTTAACCTGCTGAGCCACAATGGGAACTCCCTGCACTACAGTTTCTTGATTGTTCCTCCTTTGTTTCTACATTCCCCTCCAGAGTTCCTAATGTAGCACAGTAGGTTAAGAATCCAACTGCAGTAACTGTGGAAATGAGCGTTTTATCCCCAGCCCAGTGTAGTGGGTTAAAGCATCTGGTGTTGCCATAGCTGCTGCATAGGTCACAGCTGCAGTGTGGATTCAGTCCCCGGCCTTGGAACTTATATATGCTGCGGATGTGGTCATTAGAAAAAAAAAAAAAAAAACAAAAACCCAAAACATTCCCCTTCCTTCATTAACTAGCTGTTTCAACCTGCCCTTAGAACTCAGGGAAAGTCCAGGAAGCTGAATGAAGATTTCTTCCTACAAATAAGAAATAGGGGACACAGGGAGTTCTGATCATGGCACAGTGGAAACGAATTTGATTAGGAAACATGAGGTTGTGGGTTGGAATCCGGGCCTTGCTCAGTGGGTTAAGGACTTTGCCGTGAACTGTGGTGTAGGTCACAGACACAGCTCAGATCTGGCGTTGCTCTGGCTGTGGCTGTGGCTGGCAGCTGTAGCTATGATTTGACCCCTAGCCTAGGAACCTCCACATGCCACAGGTGCAGCCTTAAAAAGCAAAAAAAAAAAAAAAAAAAAAAAAAAAAAAAAAAAAAAAAAATATATATATATATATATATATATATGGAACACAGAAAGGATTTGTACTCAGGAGCCACACAGCGTCTTGATCAGTTTCATCTTGAGTGTAAACAGATAGGTTGGGGGTTACCAGAGCAAGAGAACCAGGAATAGCTTTCTTAACCTAAGAACCCATTTTGACCTAAGTTATTTTGTGATATAAGCCTCCCCTCAAAGCTTGCACTTGGACAGGTCTCAGTAATTAATGATTTTAAGGGAAGGAAAGCAGAAACAAGGGAGCAACAGTCAAGAAACTGTAGTGCAGCCTTGGGGCAGGGTCCCTATTCCTCAAGCAATAAACCTAACAATCATCTTTGAGTTCTGCAGAAACTAAGGCTCCCACCCAGGTGGAGGATGGAATGATGATGTTGACCCTCTTGACTTCAATTGACTAAAGCTTGGACTGTCAGCCTTTGCCTCACTTCTATGCTGAATTTTCCTCCTGCTCAACACCCTTCATAAATATGCACATACCTTTAGCTTAAGTTTTATAGTTCCCATTGTGGCTCAGGGGAAACAAACCCAACTAGTATCCAAGAGGATGCGGGTTCAATCCCTGGCCCCACTCAGTGGGTTAAGGATCCAGCATTGTCGTGAGCTGTGGTGTAGCTCACAGATGTGGCTCAGATCTGGCACTGCTGTGGCTGTGGTGAGCTGTGGTGTAGGTCACAGTAGTGGCTTGGATCCCACTTTGCTCTGGCTGTGATGTAGGCCAGCAGCTGCAGCTCTGATTCAACCCCTAGCCTGGGAACCTACATATGCTGCAAGTGCAGCCCTAAAAAGCAAAAAACCCCCAACCAATCAAACAAAAAAAAGTTCCTCTGTTTTGCTATTCAGGGAGACCCTGCTTTGAGAAAGATCCCCAGTGTTCTCCTTACTTGCTACAAGTAATAAATCCTTCCTCCTCCCAATCTTTGTCTTATGTCTATTGGCTTGACACCCATCAAGAAGCAAACCCAGTTTTTAGGTAACACTAATTCATGCTCAGGGTCATAGCCCCTCTGCAGCACTAGTCCTTCAAAGAACTTATTAAAATATATTCTAGGTAAGTTATCTCTCATCCTCCTGAAAACATAGACTCTACTCAACCATTGGAACAATCCAATTCAATTTAATGAAATAATATATACTAGAATGCCTTGTAATTGTAAAGTGCTTTATAAGTATTAAATGTAATGATAATTATTATTAAATACACCAAATAGTATAACCCAGCAGGACCCTGTGGGAACCTTCCTGAGTACAAGTCTTTTCTGGATCTGCTGTTTCTTTTCTTTTCTTTCTTTCTTTTATTTTCTTTTTTTTAGGGCTGCAGGTACGGCATATGGAAGTTCCCAGGCAAACGGGAGTTAGAGCTGCCGGCCTATACCACAGCCACAGCCACAGCCAGGACCCTGTCTGTGAATCTCCATCCTCATGGATACTAGTCAGGTTTGTTTCTGCTCAGCCACAATGGGAATTCCATCCTGTTTCTTTTTTATAGGAAATAGGCTTCATTCAGCCTTCTTGAGTTTGTAATAGGTAATGAGGAGGTATTGTTATCAAAAATGGGGTCTGGCTGCTTGCTGCTCTAAAGTCAATTAACAGTCAAAGTTGGTGGAAAGGAAAGTTCGCTTTATTTTGTATGTAGGCTGACAACTACGAAATAAAGGGAAAAGGGGAGGGAATTAAGCCCAAATGCTCCTGCCCACTGACAATGAAGAGATTTTTACAGGTAAAGGGAGGGGGGCTACAGGCAGAAACAGCAGTTAGCTCTGACAGTCGTCTTGAGATTGGTCATGTGCTGGTCTGATCAATGTCCTCTTGATTGTTTTAAGTACAGTTAGTCTTCAGTTTCAGGGTGGGTTTATTGCCATTTCCTTGAGGCCAGTTCTCAGAATTATGGTAGCATGTCATGGCTACAGCCTGGTCATCATGTAGTTAACTTTTTTCCACATGGTGGGAGTTGGGCTCAGTACCTACAAAACAGCTCACAGGATATGGCTCAGAATATCATCTACAGCCCTTGAGAAGGAACTAAATGTCTTAATGACTATTATTATTTGGTCTTGTTTGACTGTTTTTCCTTTGCTTCTGCATTTTCTTGTGTCTCTGATTAAACTTACTCCTTGACTAAAGTTTTTCTACAGTCAAAAGGCAGGTGGAGGATTCAGGGGGTGGGCAGGGAAGGATCATAAGGTCCTGCTTTTTCAGAATCTCTTTCTCTTAGGGTTAGTCCAAGTCATTCGGGACGACTTGGGGTCAGTATAATGAGGCATTTGACTGAAAAAGTGCTAAGTTGCAGAGAAGAACTGGGGAACTTGGAATTGTTTTGAACCAGGAAAACCTTAGTGAGGATGCAAGATTAGTAATAACACAAACATACAAAATACTTTCATATAATCACTACCCTGTGATTAGGGTTTCTAATCCCACACTCTTACAGGTGAGAAAACAGAGGCTGAGGGAATTTCAGTGACTTGTCCAAAGCTCCACAGCTATTAAAGGCAAGGCCCAGGATTCAAACAAGTCTAGAGGGTGAGAGCAAGCAGAGTAGGGAGATAGAAATCCACTGACTCAGCCTTCCAAGTCCATGCATTTTCTTGTCCCATCCATAAATAAGTCTCTCTGTTCTAGCCCTTAACTTTCTGATTTGTTTCTGTCGCTGTTTTTGTCTCCAGCCTTGGAGACAAGCCTTCTCTAGTCCGTTAACATTTGCAACCAACACTCATTGGATCTCTACGCCTATCACATATCGTTTTATTTTACAATACAAACAAGACCTGGTTTTGTCCTCAAGAAGGTGCAGTGGCGTAAACTGGGCCTCTTCCCCTGCATCGTGCCCCCGCACCCCACCTTCCTCTCATTGGAAAGTTTCTGTCTAGACAGAGAGCATCTGGACTGTCGGCCACGCAGTTAGAAATCAGAGAACATTACGTTGCACCTCCTCCCCAGAGCCACTAGAGGCCACCCTCCTCCGCGCAGTAGCGCCGGCCAACGCAGCCTGACTCTGCCGCCGGTGCGCGCCCTCCGCTGATTGGTGGCAGCGAAGAGAAGTCGCGCTTTGATTGGGCCGCTGTCAGGTGTCGCTGCCGGCAGGTTCGGCTGCGCGAGCTCAGGGAGGCGGGTGAGTGAGGGCCGGGGGCGGTGGGGGAGTGGCTGGGGGCTGGGGGCGGTATCTGAGGGGGTGGGCTGAGTAGAGTGGGCTCCGCTAGTGCTGAGGGCCCTGCTTAGCAGCAGCTGGGGGCAACGCTGGGAAGAGACCTAGGGGAGAGGCCTCAATGTCAGCGAAGGGAGAGTGAGGCGGGGAAGGCGGGGGCGGGCAAAGGCTAAAGGAGTCGGGATGGGGAGGTGGTAATTCTGACCCGGAGCTGTGTGAGGAGAGGACCGAGGAGAGGGGCAGCGAGAGCAGAGGTGGGCGTGAGACTGTCTGCACGAGGAAGAGGGGGTCCGGCTGAGCACGAGAGTCTGCAGGGGAGAGGGTCAGGGTGGAGAGGTCTGTGTGAGGAGGGGTGGGAGTGGAGTCACATCTTGCGGAGGAAGGGGTTGCTGGAGAGAAGGTGAGCCTGGAGAGAGGTAGGTGGGGAGAGAGTGGCGCTCAGACAGTCTTTGTGGGGAATCAGTGATGTTCCATATAAATATGTTACCAAGTGTGGTGACTCATCTGAGGGTTTGGAGGACTGCTTAAGGCTAGAGACTCAGTGAGTGAGAGGATTAGTTGGATGGTTAATTGGATCGGTTGGTCAGTGATGGAGGAGGGGGCAGCAGTCCCTGTTAGCAGTGGTTAGGAGGAGTCAGTGAAGAGTCATTTTAGCAAGCTGGAGAAAGAAGGCAGTATGAGTGAGTTGATCCTGAAAACAAGGGCATCAGCATAGTTCATCAGTATCAGAATAAGGGTATGTATGAAAGATTAAAAGTTACATCAAGGGAGTTCCTGTTGTGGCTCAGCAGGTTATGAACCCAGCTAGTATCCATGAAGATGCAGGTTTGATTCTGGCCTTGCTCAGTGGGTTAAGGATCTGGCGTTGCCATGAGCTGTGGTGTAGGTGACAAACGCAGCTCGGATCTGGCATGGCTGTGACTGTGGTGTAGGCTGGCAGCTGCAGCTTGGATTCGAACCCTAGCTCATGGGAATTTCCATGTGTTGTGGGTGCAGCCCTAAAAAAGGCAAAAAAAAAAAAAAAATTACATTGAGAAGGAACTAAGGGGTCCACTATTGAAGGAAATACTGCTGGTGGCCAGAGAGGTTTTACTGTGTTGGAAGTATTCCTGGACTCTGTACTGAAGCTTCTCTTTCATCATGAATGGGGGTTTCCATGAAGTGCATGGTGGTTAAAGAGATTAGAGAACTACCACAATTGTAAGGGATAAAGACCTTACACAGTTTACGCTCCCTTCTAGCCCTTCTCCACATCTGACCTAATGTGTTTCTGAAAAGACTGCCCACCTGCTCCTCTCTCTTTCCTCACCTATCTTCTCCCTTCTTCCCTCCCTTCCACAGTGATTCAGGCCCCAGTAGGACTGCCCTTTAGCCTGCTGTGGAGTCTGAGGTTTTCTTTTCTTTTGCAACAAAGTATTAAGGAAGAGGGGGAAGGGGAGAAGAGCACAGAAAACAGGGCATTGGCTCTTGGAACATCACATTAAATCCCAGCTTCTCCCAGAGGTACATCTAAATAAATCCTGGCTTATTTCGTGGCTATTTCTGTCAGACTTCTATTTCTGCTTTGTTAACTATGAATTTAGAGCTTTCATCTCTCTTCAGCCCCATATTTATGAACAGATTCTCTTCCCCATTCTATTACCATCTCCTGTTAAGAGTTGTAATAGAATTTCAGTAGAAAGCCAGGAAGGACTTAATGGAAGAAAAAGTATGAAGAGTTAGGCATCTTAAACATAGAGAAAGGAGAAAATGTGCAGCACCATTATGCTTACTTAAACTATACAGGGCCCTTTGCAATGTCACAAGTCATGGAAATTGGGTCAGGTCACTAAAAAGGAATTCAAAGAAGCAGCCTATAATCAGACTTCAGTGCACAACTGGAAATGTTAAGTCTAAGGAGAACATTGTGCCCCCCCCATGGTGGTGGAGCAGAAGAGAAAAGCAGATAGTGAAGACTAGAAAGGTCAAGATCTATGTAAAGATTAGCTGTATTTTTTTTTTTTTTTCTTGGCCACACCTGCGGCATGCAGAAGTTCCTGGCCCAGGGTTGGAACACAAGCTACAGTAGCTAGACCTGAGCCACAGCAGTGACAATGCCGGATCCTTAACCTGCTGCACCACACAGGAACCTCTATAACTTTCTAATCAAAACTGCAAATCTCACTTTTAGTGGGAAGGTTTAAAGTAAAAATACAGAAAGTAATTATTGAAGACTTTTATTAAGGAGTTCCCGTCGTGGTGCAGTGGTTAACGAATCCGACTAGGAACCATGAGGTTGTGGGTTCGGTCCCTGCCCTTGCTCAGTGGGTTAACGATCCGGCGTTGCCGTGAGCTGTGGTGCAGGTTGCAGACGCGGCTCGGATCCCGTGTTGCTGTGGCTCTGGCGTAGGCCAGTGGCTACAGCTCCGATTAGACCCCTAGCCTGGGAACCTCCATATGCTGCGGAAGCGGCCCAAAGAAATAGCAAAAAGACAACAAATAAATAAATAAATGTCACTTAAAAAAAAAAAAAAAGACAAAGAGGAAATGCAAAAAAAAAAAAAAAAGACTTTTATTAAAAATTCTATAAGGAAGTTTCCTGGTGGCTCAGTGGGTTCAGGATCTGGCATTGCCAGTGCTGCCGCTTGGGTAGCTACTCGGGCTTGAGTTTGATGCCTGGCTCAGGAACTTCTGCATACCATGGTTGTAGCCAAATGATAATATTAATAAAGTTTTCCAAGACTGAATTACTCCATTTATTTATGGAATTTGTGGCTTACTTTAGAGTCATTGGTCAGTATTTTTAAGAATTTTTGGAGAAGGTGGAAAATTGCTGATGTGACTCAATTTCATTTTTGGAAAAAAAACAGACACCTATATCCCTACAACTTAGGATTAATAGATGTTTATCATTTATATATTTGCTTCAGATTTTTTAATTGAAATAAACATTATAGATAAGGTTGCGGAGTTTCCTTTGAGGCCTCCATTCTGTTCTCCTCTCTCAGAGGTAACACTGCCGTGAATTTGCTGTCTTTCTTTCCAGTCTGTTTTTGTTCTTCTAATGGTGTATACAGTCATAAATGTGTGGTATTTTTTATTCATACGCATGGAATTGAACTGCATGTGTATATTTTTTTGGCTGTGCCCACTGCATGAAGAAGTTCCTGGGCCAGGGCTTGAACCTTGTACCACAGCTGCGATCTGAGCCACAGCAGCGACAATGCCAGATCCTCAACCTGCTGAGCCACCAGGGAATTCCCTGCATGTATATTTCTAGTTTGCATTTGGAAACTGCATTATATATAGCGTTGATTCCTTTTTTTTTTTTTTTTTTTTTTTTTGGTCTTTATAGGGCTACACCCACTGTATGTGGAGGTTCCCAGGCCAGGCATCCAGTTGAAGCTTCAGCCACCAGCCTCCACCACAGTGACAGCAATGTTGGATCCGAGCCACATCTGCAACCTACACCACAGCTCATGGCAATGAGGGATCCTTAACCCTCTGAGCAAGACCAGGGATCGAACCCACATCTTGATGGATACCAGTGGGGTTTGTTAACCACTGAGCCATGACAGGAACTCCCTGATTCTTTTTTTTTTTTTTTTTTTTTTTTTGTCTTTTTGCTTTTTCTAGGGCCACTCCCTCAGCATATGGAGGTCCCCAGGCTAGGGGTCCAGTTGGAGCGGTAGCCACGGGCCTACGCCAGAGCCACAGCAACACGGGGATCCGAGCCGCGTCTGCAACCTATACCACAGCTCACAGCAACGCCGAACCCTTAGCCCACTGAGCAAGGCCAGGGACCGAACCCGCAACCTCACGGTTTCTAGTTGGATTTGTTAACCACTGTGCCACGATGGGCACTCCCCCTGATTCATTTTTAATAATTGCTGTTAGTCAATCATTTGTATACCTTACGTTGTATTTATACATTGTATTGTTTCAAGTTCTTTGACTTGTGACATCTGAGTTCTCAGTTTTTCCTATTACCAACAGTAAGGTTATGAACATCCTTGCACATGTCTTCTTATGTGGGAGAGTTTCTTATATCAGGGTTTCTGAACCTTGGCACCACTCACATTTTGAGCTTGATGATTCTTGTTGTAGGAGTATATCCTGTCCATTTTAGAATGTTTAACAATATCTTTGGCCTTTCCTCACTAGATGCCAATGGCACCTCCCCAGTTGTGACAAACAAAAGTATCTCCTGACATATGTCCCCTGCGCAATATAATCACAGTTGGTTAAGAACCACTGCTTCAGGTGTATGTATGCAGAAGTGGAACTGCCAGGTTTTTCGTGCTCAATTGTAAGTCTTAAGATATTCTCACTGATTATGGCTCTAGGCAGGATTTTTTTCCATTGTAGCTTCTAATGTGAAGGACCTTGGCCTAGTCCAGCCCTATCTGTTATACCCTGAGGATGAAGAGAGAAAATGGAAATTTCACTTTGAGAATGGGTTGAAGCCTGTTGTATGGGTGTCTGTGTCTTCAACTTTCCAAATAGCACTAGACCTCTTCCCTTGAACAGGTTTTCTGGGCTTGGGTATCTCTCTGTTTTTTTTCTTTTCACTGCCACACCTAAGGCAAATGGATGTTCCCAGGCCAGGTGTTGAACTGGAGCTACAACTGCTGCAACACTGGGACTTTAACCCACTGACTGAGGCCAAGAATTCAACCCATGTCCTCACTGAGACAACACTGGCTCCTTAACCTGCTGAGCCGCAATGGGAATACCTGGATATCTCTCTTAAGATAAAGCAGGTGAAGGAGAGATGGGGCCATGGGTGAGTTTAATGTTATGATATGAGGCTTAGAACATAGAATGCCCTCAAAAAAAATTTTTTTGGGAGTTAATTCTTAGTAGAAATGAAAATAGGGGTTAAGAGGAGTTCCCATCATGGCTCAGTGGTTAATGAACCCGACTAGTATCTATGAGGACTCGGGTTTGATTCCTGGCCTCACTCTGTGGGTTAAGGATCCGGCATTGCCGTGAGCTGTGGTGTAGGTTGCAGACACGGCTCGGATTGGGCATTGCTGTGGCTATGGTGTAGGCCGGCAGCTGCAGCTCCGATTGGACCCCTAGCCTGGGAACTTCCATATGCTGTGGGTGGGGCCCTAAAAAGACCAAAAAAAAAAAAAAAAAAAAAGAAGAAAGAAAGAAAATAGAGGTTAAGAGGAAAGGCAACCAAGCTCTCTCACTTCTCTGCCCTTGAATTAAATCCCTGAATTCAGTCCTCCTTTGAGGAGGTGGAGAAGGGGTAGGAACATTTTAGAGTGAATCCAAAGTTTGAAATGTCGCTTTGACCTTCTCTTTTGATAGGAATCAACAGTAGCCTTCCATGAGGAACTGCCTTTCCATTTGCTGCTGGAGTTAATGGTTTTTCCTGCTGGCAGAATCAGGGACATGCCAGCACTGTAAGGGTTCATCTACTGATCTTCTTACTAGTCTCATGGCTGCGGGTGGAGTGAGGTGGGAGGAAAAGGGAGACCTTGCTTTCCTCTTAGGGGGATCTTTAGTCATTTCAAGTCATAGCCCACATGCCTTCTTTCCTCATGATCTTTCTTACCATAGCTTCATTTCCTGTTTCCCCTAGTCCCTTTGTAGTTCCCGCTTAAGTTTCTCAATCCCCATCCCCCATCTCCCCCCCTCCCCCCACTGCCCTGAGGCTTGGATTCTGAGCTAATGGGGATACCCTCCACTGCAGAGCGGGATGAGTGGGTGCTCCGGCGGGGATGTGGTCATTGCCGGCCAGTGAGGGCGAGAGCGCCACAGCCCACTTCTTCCTTGGAGCTGGAGATGAGGGGCTGGGCACCCGTGGAATAGGCATGAGGACAGAAGAGAGTGACAGCGAGCTCCTTGAGGATGAGGAGGATGAAGTGGTAAGATTAGGAAAAATGATGTAACTTGGTGTTGGGATTCCACGGGATGGAGACACCCCCCTCTCTGTTCTTTCTTTCTAAATGCATAGACTCCCTATCATAAACAGGCCCTATTCTGATTAAGAAGAAGGGCAGCAGAGACTGGTTAGCTTGCTTTTCTTAGAAGTCCTTACCCCATGCCCTTCTCCTGTTGTCTCATGATTATTGGTTCTTCTGACCTTTCTTTCCTACTGTGGCAGTTGGAATCCCTACAGGTACCCAAGACTAGGCCTAATTTAGGAGACAGCCTTTACCCCATAGGTCCAGGGTCCTGGCAAGAAACTCTGCACCCTAAGGAGATGAGATGGTGTTCACTGAAAGGGAGGGGGGTAGGTGGAAAGTTCCTGAGTTCCTGACAGCACTTCCTCTCTCTAGCCTCCTGAACCTCAGATCATTGTTGGCATCTGTGCCATGACCAAGAAATCCAAGTCCAAGCCTATGACCCAAATCCTAGAGCGACTCTGCAGATTTGACTACCTGACTGTTATTATCCTGGGAGAAGATGTGATCCTCAATGAGCCTGTGGAAAACTGGCCATCCTGCCATTGCCTCATCTCTTTTCACTCCAAAGGTTGGTATTTGCGAGGGCAAACGGGAAAGAATGGTGTTGGGAATGCCGGACTGGGGAGTAAGGCTCTTACGGTCAGATAATAAAGAGGCCTCTGCTCTTCACAACACTCTAGAGAGCAATGCAAAGGGGGGTTTGCTTTCCCTACATCCTGGAGGATTTGCTGGGGGTTGTTTAAAGCCCACATTCAAACCTTGGGCCAGCTCTAAGACTCTTAGGGTCTCTGGCAGAAATTGGTCTCTGGAAGGACCTGAAAAATAATTTCTCTGTTAGTTTTTCCTGGTGGATATTGTGGACTTGGGAAGTTGGATGGGGTATAAGTGATGGGTTGGATGGGTAGCGGAATTCACTGGTGACTAATAGCTTTAATACATCTGTTTCTCTTGCTGTTTTCTCACTCTGTCTCGTTCACTTTCTTTCTTTGGCCTCTCTGTTTCCTTTCTCCATCCCAGGCTTTCCTCTGGACAAAGCTGTTGCTTACTCCAAGCTTCGAAACCCTTTTCTTATCAATGACCTGGCTATGCAGTACTACATCCAGGATAGGTATAGCTTTCTGTTCGCTGGTGGGCTGGGTGGTCCTCAGATTGTGCCTGTTTAGAGAGCCCACTCTGGGAGGGGCAGAGTCAACAAACATGCTTAATTTTTGTACCATGCCCTCCTGACTTCTGTACATGGGTATTTCCCAGTTCCTGAGCCAGTGAAATCCCCAGCCTCTCCCCTGGTCACCATCCCCCACCTCTCCCAGCTAATTTATTTGGGGGTGACAGGCGGGAGGTGTACCGGATCCTGCAGGAGGAAGGTATCGATCTGCCTCGATATGCTGTGCTCAACCGCGACCCTGCCCGGCCTGAGGGTGAGTACTGGCTTTGTCCAGTCCTGCCCTGCTTTCTATGACCTAGCCCAGTTCTCCATCCTCTAGCATCTCTTATTTACTACCTGTCTCAGTGAGGTTTCAGTTACTGGATTATGGGTAGAGCTAGAGCCATGGGTCTCTGGATAGAACACTGGACCTCTTACATAGATATTAACAACCCTATCTATTACTAAGATATGGCCATAGAAATTTGAGAATTGTGGAGATTAAAACTTAAAGAGAGTTCCCGTTGTGGCTCAGGGGTAACTAACCTGACTCATATCCATGAGGTTTCGGGTTCGATTCCTGGCCCCATTCAGTGGGTTAAAGATCTGGCGTTGCTGTGAGCTGCAGTGTAAGTTGCAGTGGCTCGGCTCAGGCATTGCTGTGGCTGTGGTGTAGGCTGGCAGCTACAGCTCCGATTTGGCCCCTAGTCTGGGAACCTCCATATGCCATAGGTAAGGCCCTAAAAAAAAAAAAAAAAAAAAAACAGAACCTCAGAGAAGTGGGAGTTGGAAGTATTCTTAGGCCCTAGGAGTGACCACATACCTACCTTTCAGAGTGCAACCTGATAGAGGGCGAGGACCAGGTAGAGGTAAACGGAGCAGTCTTTCCCAAGCCCTTTGTGGAGAAGCCAGTGAGTGCAGAGGACCACAACGTTTACATCTACTACCCCAGCTCGGCTGGAGGAGGAAGCCAGCGCCTCTTCCGTAAGGTATGGGAGACATTTGAGAAACTGGGGAGTCAGCTATGTAGAAGGACAAGAATGAGTCTCTGGGGAGGGAAGCTGGAGGATGTGGGGACAGGTTAGAGGCAACATTTTTCCTCCTCCTTTTTCTCCTAAAGATTGGCAGCCGAAGCAGCGTTTATTCTCCTGAGAGCAGCGTCCGGAAGACTGGGTCATACATTTATGAGGAGTTTATGCCAACAGATGGCACAGATGTCAAGGTTATGGTGGATACAGGGATTTAAGAGGTTATAAATGTCTGGGTGGGATGGGGGTGCATGGAAAGCAAGTGGCAGTATATGGAGAGGGTCATAGAAAATAAAGTGCGAATGTGATTGCCTTTCATATTCAGGTGAGGAAGGTGGGTATTTACAGTGTTACTATCAGAGCAAGGGCACGGGTGACATGAAAAGTGGAATAATATTGTTAGGTTTTTTCTTCATAAGGGCTAGACAGTAGTTCTAGAGGCTCCTGGGGAAACTTTCATAATGATACATTAGTACAGCTCAGTAAGAAAAATGTCAGTCTCAGAGCTTCAGTCATGGCTCATTGGTTAACGAATCTGACTAAGAACCATGAGGTTTCGGGTTCGATTCCTGGCATTGTTCAGTGGGTTAAGGATCTGGCATTGCCGTGAGTTGTGGTGTAGGTCACAGACTCGGCTCGGATCCTGCCTTGCTATGGCACTGGCGTAGGCCTCAGAAACAGCTCTGATTAGACCCCTAGCCTGGGAACCTCCATATGCCACGGGAGCAGCCCTAGAAAAGGCAAAAAGACACAAAAAAAAAAAAAAAAAAAAGAAAGAAAGAAAGAAAGAAAAATGTCAGTCTCCTTGTTCTTAATACTCAGGGGGTTTGCTTTTTTTTTTTTTTTTTTTACTGCGAAACTAGTCTACAGACCTAGTGCTCACGTTGCCTTCTCAAATGCAGGGTGAGCTGTGGGCATACTCAGTGATGCTATGTACCTGCAGGTGTATACAGTGGGGCCAGATTATGCCCATGCTGAAGCCAGAAAATCTCCAGCTTTGGATGGGAAGGTGGAACGAGACAGTGAAGGGAAAGAGATTCGATATCCAGTCATGCTGACTGCCATGGAAAAGCTGGTGGCCAGGAAAGTCTGCGTAGCTTTTAAGGTGGAAGAAAGCCCACTGGCGAGGGGTTGGGTGTGTGCAGGGGAGGGATGCTGGGTTGGGGGACTGTGGACTGAGGGTGAGGCAGGAGTGGGGTCCTGGGAAGGAAGAGTGGCTATCTTGTTCTCATCTTGCCGCTTTCCCCGCAGCAAACAGTTTGTGGTTTTGACCTTCTTCGTGCCAATGGTCATTCCTTTGTGTGTGATGTCAATGGCTTCAGTTTTGTCAAGAATTCGATGAAATACTACGATGACTGTGCCAAGATTCTGGGGTAAAGGACATAGTGGTCTGGTCTGGGGAGAATGGGTTTAGAAAAGAAAATCAGAAAGTTTTTATTTTACAGGCATACATCATTTTGTTGAACTTTGGAGATATTGCAATTTTTTTTAACATATTGAAGATTTGTGACAACCCTGTGTCAAGCAAGTCCGTTGGCACCATTTTTCCATCAGCATTTGCTTACTTCTTGTCTTTGTGTGATGTTTTGGTAATTCTTACAATATTTCAAACTTTTTCCTTATTATTATTATTTGTTACAGTGATCTGTGATCAGTGATCTTCGATGTTACTATTGCAAAAAGATTACGACTTGCTGAAGGCTCTAATGATGACTAGCATTTTTTAGCAATAAAGTATTTTTAAATTACTGTATGTACATTGCTTTTTAGGCATAATGTTACTACATACTTAATAGATTTAGCATACTGTAAATATAACATTTCTGTGTATTGGGAACTGAAAAAATTGGTGTGACTCACTTTATTTTGAATTTATTTTGTTGCGGTGGTCTAGAATTAAACTTTCAATATCTCCGAGGTATGCCTGTATTTTAAATATTGAAAGAATGATTTAAAAGTGAAAAAGGAGGAATTCCCTTGTGGTGCAGTAGGTTAAAGACCCAGCGTTATCACTGCTGTGACTTGGGTCACTGCTGTGGTGCAAGTTCGATCCCTGGCCTGGGAACTTCTACATGCCTCAGGCATGGCCCCTCCCCCCCAAAAAAAAGTGAGAAAGGAAAGTAGAGAAAGGCCTTCTCAAGCCTCTTGCCTTCCCAACACTGCACTCCCCAGAGGTAATGACTATTAACTGTTTTAGACATCATAGTATGTCTGTTTCTGCCTTGTATAAACAAACTACATTGTATTAAATATAATCAACTGTAATACTGTTTTTCAACTTGACTTTAAAAAAAATTTCATCATAATATTTAAAACACTCAAAAACGTATAAGGACTGATGAATATGGTGAGTAGCCATGTCTTCACCATTGAACTTAAGAAATAAAATATTGGAGTTCCCTGGTGGTACAGTGTAGCATCCAGCGTTGTTACTGCAGTGGCCTGGGTTGCTGCTGTGGCGTGGGTTGGATCCCTGGCCTGAGAACTTCCACATGCCATGCATGTCGCCAAAAAAAAAAAAAAAAAAAGAAGATATTAAGAATATAGTTGAAGAGTTGCTGTTAGAGCTGAGCAGGTTATGAACCTGAGAATGGGGGTTTGAGCCCTGGTGTTGCTTAGTGGGTTAAGGATCCAGCATTGCCCTGAGCTGCAGTGTAGGTCAAAGACATGGCTCAGATCCAATGTTGCTGTGGCTGTGGTGCAGGCTGGCAGCTATAGCTCGTATTAGACCCCTAGCCTGGGAACTTCCATATACTGCAAGTGCAGCCATAAAAAAGCAAAAAGAAAATAGTTGAAATCCCTATATACCCCTACTATATTTCTTTCCCTCCCACCCAGAGGTAACCACAGCCCTTAATTTGGTCATTCCCATTTTTTTATTCATATTTTTTATTACACATATGGGGGTGTTTTTTGCATGTTCTTAGACTTTATATGACCGTGTTCTTGTACAACTTGTTAGTTTGTGTGGGGTTCATTTATATGTGTAGTTCTGGTTCATTCATTTTCACATGACTTCTTCACATTTCTCTTCCTAGGAACACCATCATGCGGGAGCTTGCCCCACAATTCCAGATCCCATGGTCCATCCCCATGGAGGCTGAGGACATTCCCATTGTCCCTACCACATCTGGCACTATGTGAGCAAAAGTAAAAGTTAAAAATCTGGAGTAGCCTACTTCAGACATCTAAGTCAGACCAGAGGTTACTTCCTGACCTGTGCCATCTACTGGTGGAGCCTGCCTATATTCCCAGTCTCAGTTTTCCCTTTGTCCTTTGACGTGTTGAGTGGGTTGAAATGGGAGCAGTGTCGGGTGGGTGGGGGAGAGGCTCCAACAACATTCTCCATCCCTTAGGATGGAACTTCGTTGTGTCATCGCAATTATCCGTCATGGGGATCGTACCCCCAAGCAGAAGATGAAGATGGAGGTGACACACTCAAGGTAGGCAGAGTGCCCTAATCTAGACAAATAGGTTTTTGTGAGGGAAATGAGCACCTCCGTGAAGGTTTTGTCTGTCTCAGCCCTTTCTGAAGACTCTCCTTATTTCTTCAGGTTTTTTAGTCTATTTGAAAAACATGGTGGTTACAAGACAGGGAAATTAAAACTAAAGCGACCTGAACAGTTACAGGTAAGGTGATGAATCTGGCTGGGAGGAACAGTGCTATGGGAAAGATGGAGGGTATGGGATGGGGCCCCTGATGGGAGACCCGGAAGAAAGGGCAACTGGCCAGGATGTGGCCTCCTGCATGGATACTCTGTTACTTCCTCCAGGAGGTGCTGGACATCACAAGGCTGCTGTTGGCTGAACTGGAGAAAGAACCAAGTGGTGAGATCGAGGAGAAGACGGGGAAACTGGAGCAGCTGAAGTCTGTGCTGGAGATGTGAGAAAAGGGACAGGAAAAGGGAGCCAGTTGCAGGAAGAATTGGGTGCTGGGGTCGAAAGTAAACTGAGTTTATCCTGCAGGTATGGTCACTTCTCAGGCATCAACCGGAAGGTGCAGTTGACTTACTACCCTCATGGAGTAAAAGCTTCTAATGAGGGCCAAGGTAAGATGGAATATCCCCTGCCCATTACCACTCACATCTTTTATTCTTTTTAAGGAAAGATTTTATTTATTTATTCATTCATTTATTTAGTAAAATAAATTTTATTGGGGATACATATTTTATTCTTGACCCTTTAGATGACCTAGATAACTTCTATCTCAAGTCACCTTTCTGGGCTCCTCAGAAGACCTAACACTTAGATATCCCCACTCTTTCCTTAGATCTAGACCTGTTTACTCTCCCTTATTCCCACAGATCCGCAGCGGGTGGCCCTGGCCCCATCTCTGTTGCTGGTACTGAAGTGGGGTGGAGAACTGACCCCTGCTGGCCGTGTTCAGGCTGAGGAGCTAGGGCGAGCTTTTCGCTGCATGTACCCTGGAGGACAGGGTGAGTCTTTTGCTGAGAAAATAACTAACAGGACTGAGATAAGATGATTAGAGAATGAGTTGGGGAAAGGAAGAGATAAGACAGTGGAGAAGTTAAAGGGGAGATAAGCATGCTTGGGTATTTATGGCTGTCCATTCCTGGCTCTCCCCTTTGCCCTAGGTGACTACGCTGGCTTTCCCGGTTGTGGGCTGCTTCGTCTCCATAGCACTTTCCGCCACGATCTCAAGATTTATGCCTCTGATGAGGGCCGCGTCCAGATGACTGCTGCTGCCTTTGCTAAGGTGCACACTACAGTTCCCCCACAGCCCCAGCCTCTATTAAGTGGAGGAGCAGAGTTTGGAGAGTTTGGGAAATTGCAGGGTGTTTGTGTGCCAACTCAGAGAAGATTCTGCTTGTGTCTGAGTGCATTCTATAATATGGAGAACAATTAGTGGAGTGAGCCCCTTGACCCATATCCCAGCTCCCAAGCCTACTCTCTTTTACCTTTGGGACCATCTAGGCCTAGGGGAACTAGACTGGAAGGAAAACTAATAGACTTTGTGCTTCCCTCCAGGGCCTTCTGGCTCTCGAAGGGGAGCTGACACCCATCTTGGTACAAATGGTGAAGAGTGCCAACATGAACGGGCTCTTGGACAGTGATGGTGACTCCCTGAGCAGCTGTCAGCACCGGGTGAAGGCTCGGCTGCACCACATTTTGCAGCAGGACGCACCCTTCGGCCCTGAGGATTATGATCAGGTCAGGCTCACCCTATCTTTGTTCCCAACGCACCTGATCCCCAAGTCCTAGATTTCTAAATAATAGTGATCACTAATCATATTTACTTTGTGCCAGGCACTGTTTCACATGCTTTCCATACATTTTATCACTTAATCCTTACCCTGTGAGAGACATGTGGGTCCATAATTTGTCATCCCCATTTTTGTGTGTGTGTGTGTGTGTTTTTTTTCCCACTTTTTAGGGCCACAAGTGCAGCATATGGAAGTTCCCAGGCTAGGGGTGGAATTGGAGCTACAGCTGCTGGCTTATACCACAGCCACAGCAATGCCGGATCAGAGCTGCATCTGCGACCAGCACCATAGCTCACAGCAGTGCCAGATCCTTAACCCACTGAGCGAGGCCAGGGATCAAACTTACATCCTCTTGGATACTAGCTGGGTTTGTTTCTGCTGAGACACAACAGAAACTGCCTGTCATCCACAATTTTGATAATCAAGATTTTCATAACTTTGCCACCAAGATTCATTTGGCAGCAAAACCTGACATGATAAGACTTTCTAATCCTTCTTTATTCTACTTAGTATAAATAGATATGCAGTTTGCTGCAGAAGTATTAAAGTATTTGGTTATGCCCGAGGCCCTGCTGGAGGTGTTATATCACAGATGGCATATGCACTGTATTAATTTCCTGAAGTCGAAAAAAAATTCTCAATTCCAAAACATAGCTGATTCCAAGGTTTTTGAATGAAAGAGTGTTTCAGTTTATCTATTGCTGTATAAAAAAACTACTCCAGGAGTTCTCTTGTGGCTCAGCAAGTAAAGGGTCTAGTGTTATCACTGCCACCACCTAAGCTGCTGCAGTGGCACAGGTTTAATCCCTGGCCTGGGAATTTATGCATGTTACAGGTGTGGCCAAAATAGAAGAAAATAATAAAATTTAGAAAAAAATAATAAAATTAAAACAAATTTAAAACTCCTCCAAGACTCAGTTACTGAAACAACAATCATTTTATTCTCTTACAGTTGTGTACTCAACTGATTTTGCTTAGTTTCTTTCCTAAAATTGCCCAGATACTGTTCAGATGTTGGGGCTGTCCATTTGGAGGCTCAGTGGAATGCTGGGATGGCCAGGCTCTCCCCCTCTTCTTGGTCTCCCGGTAGTCGCAGAGCTTCTCCTCTCCATGTGTTTTTTCCTGAAATAGTAGCTTAGGACTCCCACAAAGCAGAAGCTTTCAAGCTTTTTTAAAGATAGGGCCAGAATTAGCACAACATAACTTTCTTTTTTGTGTGTCTTTTGTTTGTTTGTTTTAGGGCCATACCCAAAGTATATGGAAGTTCCCAGGCTAGGGGTCTAAGCAGAGCTGCAGGTGCTGGCCTACACTGCAACCACAGCAAAACAGGGATCTGAACCATGTCTGCGACCTACACCACAGCTCATGGCAATGCTGGATCCTTAACCCACTGAGCAAGGCCAGGGATTGAACCTCTGTCCTCATGTATACTAGTCAGTTTTGTTACCCCTGGGCCATGTTGGGAATTCCAGAACATAACTTTCTTATTTTTTCTTGGTGAAATGGTCACAAGGCCAGCCCAGATTCAAGGGAAGGGCAATGTGACAAAGAATCAATGACCTTCTTTAATCCACCATAGGAACTATGGACCTGTGCTGCTTTCCCCCCATTTTACAGATGAGGAAGTGGGAAGAATTTAAGCAGCCTTTCCAAGGTCACTCACGGAATGTAACTCAAGAGCCCAGGCTCTTAGCCACCACAACATACTGCCTCCCAGTATTAATCACAGTGGATGCCACTACCCGGTGCCATTGTTTTCCCTGTGAATCCAGGCCATGATTGACTGGGTATCACATGCCAGTGATTCTCTATCATCTTCCCACTCACAGCGCTTCATTTCATGACTGTTGTATAACCATTTTTGATAGATTTTTTTTTCTTTTTAGGGGTGCATACACAAAATATGGAAGTTCCCATGCTGGAGGATGAATCAGATAATGTTAAAATAAGATAATGTTATCTCTGTTACACACTCATGAAAACATTCTGTGGGGATTTTGAGGGATTTTGGTTTAATCTTTATTTCCTAGCATTTTCCATATGTATTTTATTTACTTTTATTTTATTTTATTTTTATTTTTTGTTCTTTTCTTTTTTAGGGCTACATGCACGGCATATGGAGGTCCCCAGGCTAGGGGTTGAATCAGAGCTTCAGCTGCCGGCCTACACCACAGCCATAGCAACGCGGGATCCGAGCGCCATCTGTGACCTACACCACAGCTCATGGCAATGCCGGATCCTTACCCAGGGATCGAACGTACGTCCTCATGGACACTAGTTAGGTTCATTAATCACTGAGCCACGATGGGAACTACCTCCATGTGTATTTTAGAACCTCCAAGAAAAGAACCTAGATTTATTTTCTTTCCTCTGGACTCTAAGTCCTTTAAGATCACCTCTTCTTAGATGACTGTGTGCTAGAGCAGTTCACACCTCTGGACTGCTAGTGTTCCCAGTAGCCTAAGAGTGCCTGTTGGAGTGAGGTGACAGGTAGAGCTTGTTTGCAGGCAGCCCCTGTAATAAGTGCACAGGAATCTGCTCAGTGAGCACTGAGCCTATCTTGCTTTTCCTCTCTCCATTCTCCACAGCTGGCTCCCACTGGAAGCACTTCCCTACTCAACTCCATGGCTGTTATCCAGAATCCCGTGAAGGTCTGTGATCAGGTATTTGCCCTGATTGAAAACCTCACTCACCAGATCCGGGAACGGATGCAGGACCCCAAGTCTGTAGGTGGGTCTACCATCTTCTTTTCAGGGCTTTAGGGATGGGTGGGCTCCTCAGGCCATCCTGTGTCGTCTCCTGAATGTCTGAGACAAGGCATCCTCATCTCCCTGGTTCTGCTTCAGCTTTGTTACGGTCTTTTGTTAGAGGTAAGGTCTTTGGCCCTCTCTGACTGCCCGTCTTCCTTGCAGACGTGCAGCTCTACCACAGCGAGACACTAGAACTCATGCTGCAGCGCTGGAGCAAGCTGGAGCGTGACTTCCGACAGAAGAGTGGGCGCTATGATATCAGTAAGGTCCCTGACATCTATGACTGTGTCAAGTATGATGTGCAGCACAATGGGAGTCTAGGACTTGAAGGCACAGCAGAGTTGCTACGTCTCTCTAAGGCACTGGCGGATGTGGTCATTCCCCAGGTGTGTCTCACAGGAGGGGTTGAGCCTGGGGATAGGGGTATTGGGAAGGAAGGAGAGAAAAGGCAGAAGGGAGAGGCGGTGTGGGAACCGGGGAAAGGAAACTTGGAGAATTAGCTGAGTTGCTGCAATTCTGAGAGTCCACCTGGCTCTGAGTAAGCACAGGAGGCCAACCGAGGAAAAACCTGGAGAAGGGGGAATGTGGTGAATTTGAAAGAAGCCCTCGACCTGAGGTGAAGACAAGCATGATCTTGGGCCTGGGAGTATGAGGCAAGGAGAAAACAAGGTTCACTGAGGTGCTTCTTCCTGGCCTCTGGCCCCTAGGAATACGGGATCAGTCGGGAGGAGAAACTGGAAATTGCCGTGGGCTTCTGTCTTCCCCTGTTGCGGAAGATACTCCTTGACCTGCAGAGAACCCACGAGGATGAGTCTGTCAACAAGCTGCATCCCCTGTGAGGGAGGGCTGGGTGGGGTGCTGGACGGAGGGAGGGCACATCAAGGAGCTCTTGGGGGAACCAAGAACAGAAGGGCTCCTGGGATGGAAAGGAGAGAAGTCTCAGAGGCGGGAGGAGGGAGCCTGTGGAGGGTGGCAAGAGGACCAGCTGACAGTGTGAGTGACTTAGCTGTTATCTCAGGTACTCCCGAGGAGTGCTCTCCCCAGGCCGCCACGTTCGAACTCGTCTCTATTTTACCAGTGAGAGCCACGTCCACTCCTTGCTCAGTGTCTTCCGATATGGGGGACTTCTTGATGTAAGGATCCTTCTTTGTCCTTCAGCCTATGAACATCTTTTCCCATCATTCTTTTTCTTTCTTCCTCGTGTTCTGTTTTGCTGTGAGCTTCCTCAGCTCTCTTTGTGTCTGTGCTCATTCCCTGACTCCCTTCTCCCTGGGCGCTGGCTTACCTCTTCTTGTGTTCACTAGGAGACCAAGGATGCACAGTGGCAGCGAGCTTTGGCTTATCTTAGTGCCATCTCAGAGCTCAACTACATGACCCAGATTGTCATCATGCTTTATGAGGACAACACACGGGTGAGGAGCCAACAGTGTGGGATGAGGAGAGGGCCCCTTCTTTTTCTTCCATCCCCTTCGAGGGAAACGTCCTTATCCTTAGAATTTGTAGAATCCAGTTAGGTGTGGGGCCTAGGCACAGCATGGCAGAAGGCACCCAGGAGGCTCCTCCTGCAACAGAAAACATATTTTGGGTTGGTGTTGAGCCAGAGAGAAACCATAGAACCTAGGGAGGGTATGGAATTTGGACAGTGTTACGAGTCTTTTAAACATTGTTACACATACACCTTCGCCTGGATCCACAAAGATATCTTTTTTTTTTTTTTCTTTTCTTTTTTCTTTTTTTTGGCCATGCCTGGGGCATGTGGAAGTTCCTGAGCCGGGTTGAACTGGTGCCACAGCAGCAACCCAGGCCGCTGCATGAACAACGCCGGATCTTCAACCCACTACACCACAAGAGAACAACACAAAGATGTCTTTACATGTACACTGTAGCAAAGCTGAATTCTTGTGGGAGATGGATGGTGGGGGAGGGTGGTGAAACTGGAATCTGGAAAGTCAGGTAGAGGTGAGCGCCTGAGGATCCTGTAACACTAGACTGTAGTTGGAGGGAGCTGTTACTGCAGGGTGTCAGAGACTCTGAAACCGCAGGCCTGGGAGGATGTCTCCTCTTGAGTTCCTCTCTGTTGTCCCTGCCTGGTCTTCCACCACTATATCCAGCTTCTCGAGCTGCCCCTTCATCTGGTGATAGGACCCCCTGTCGGAGGAGCGGTTCCACGTGGAGCTGCACTTCAGCCCCGGAGTGAAAGGCGTTGAGGAAGAAGGCAGTGCCCCAACTGGCTGTGGATTCCGTCCAGCTTCTTCCGAGGTGGGTGAGAGTGCTGGGATTTGGGGCTGGAGGATTTAGGAACCAGGTAGTGGGAAACTTGGAAACAGTGCAGTGTGGTTAAAAAGGTTGAGGAGACTGGATTAGGAGGCTGGGGGCCGCTGACACCTCTCCTGTCTGTCTGTTGTTGAGTAGAATGAGGAGATGAAAACAGACCAAGGCAGCATGGAGGACCTGTGCCCGGGGAAGGCATCAGATGAGCCAGACCGAGCATTGCAGACCTCACCCCAGCCCCCTGAGGGCCCTGGCCTCCCAAAGAGATCACCCCTCATTCGTAACCGCAAAGCTGGCTCCATGGAGGTAATAGAAGGGACTTGGGTGAAAGAAGTGGTGGAAGTGCTCATAGGACAGTGCCCATGAATCCTTTGAACCCCCTCAGGGGAATTCTTGGGACCTTAAACAGAGTCTTCTGATGGATGTGTTTTACTTAATCTCTCTTTCACAGCTGTTGTCCTGGTAAAGCTCTTATAAGCTGGTTACTACTCCTGAGGTTAAAGAGATGCCAATGAGAGGTGCTCAAGAGATAAGGGCATTAAGAAATGAGATTGAGGAGGAGGCCTCTGGATGAATTTGAAAAGGCAGTTCTTTAAAAGGGAATATAGTGGAAATGGCTGAACTCTGGGCTGAAATCCCAACCTGATAATGAGCTGCTGTGTGACCTTGGACAGGTACCTTCTCCAAGCCTAAATTTGTTTCATCAGAAAAATATAAGTAATACCATATAGATGCTCAGTAAACGTTAACAATGATAACAATACAATTGATATTAAAAGCCAGGCCTTCTCTATCTCTTTGTTGTCTTGGGTAAATACTCATGGCTCAGATAGTAGTAAATATCACTTAACTTAAAATGACATTTTTTTTTTTTTTTTGCCACACCCTCGGCATGTGGAAGTTCCTGGGCCAGGGGTCAAACCCGGGCCACCACAGCCACCCAAGGTGAGGCAGTGACAATGCTGGATCCTTAACCTGCTGAGCCGCAAGAGAACTCCTAAAATGGCATTTTAATTTAAGCCCTTTAGAATTATCTATACTCTCATCCCAGAAAGGGAGTCAAGTCTTCAGGTCTGTCTTACTCCCCTTTGTTTTGATGAGATTTGTCAGCCTGGGCCTGTTTTGCTGTTCTTGCAGTTTGTGTCTAGTCCTGGTTCTATTTCTCTAGCCTAGAGGAAAGAGCTGTTGTAAATTTCACATTGTGTCCTGGGGTAAAAACCAGTGTTTTGGTGTTTTGTTTTTTTTTTCCCCAGAGGGATCCTTTCCCTCTTTAGCCCAATGACACTCTTTTTAACCTGATGGTTTATCCCTGTCTCAGGATCAACTGACTGTCTGATTTGAGTCCTGCTTTGACAGATGAATTTGTTCACCTGGCTTGGTGCCAGCTCTCTGTCTTAAAGGACTTGGTCTTTTCGTTTTGGAATATCTCAGAAGAATCCATAACTAGCTTACATAGGTTCAGCCAAAGGTTTATGGTTCAGATTTCGGAGAAAGCTGAGAAGACAAACTGCAGTCTTTGTTCTAGACTCATCTTTTCTTCCTGATTATTCTGAGATAGACCTGAGGTCGTGAATACTCAATTTCTTTAGATGGGATATGCATCATTTTCTTTTTGAGGCGTAAGTCAATCTCCACAGTACACTAGTACTCTACAGACTCATGTGACTACATCAAATGGACAGAATGACATATAATCTTCCATTAATAAGTTTTTCCTCCACGTCTAGATATCTTCCCTATTCACATTGTCGGCCAGTCTCTCTAGCACTGTTGTGCTGGACTCCTTTTTTTCTTTTGATTTAAGCAGTCAAGGGACAGAGGCAAAGCAGAGCTCTCAATGTATCATCTCTCACACTTGATGAGACTGACTTTGTTCAGGCCTACAGGAAGCTTCCTGTTGTGATCACATGCCTTCCTCTCAGTTGGCAGTGTTGCTTATCCCATGGCTATCCAGGGTGATATGCTCCTTGGCTTTGTAAGAAAATCTCTCTGCTCCTTGGTCACAAGGCTTTTACTATTGATATTTCCTCTACCTGTTCTATAAGTATAGGCATCGGCAGTCTTATTCTTGTCAGCTACAACCCTTATCTCCATGCCTTCTTTTCCTCTTGTCATTTTATATTTTTGGACTGAATACAAAAATCTGTGACCTTCATAGCAGCTTTGCCCAAGACCATCATCCTCTCTAGCCCTATAACCACCTCTGCCCAATGGGCACTGGGGCTTTTGGGATCCTGGGGGTTTGAGGAGCCGTGACCGGCTTTCCACCCGGTCTGATTGCAGGTCATGAACATGCAGTGCACGGGGAACCTGGACCTGATCCCCTTGCGGGGACGGCGCCGCCGGAGGTCAGGGGACCTCCCCCGGCCTTCCCCAGCCATCGGCCTACAGCCCCGGGCTGTGTCCACTACTCACCTGGCATCCTGCACACAGGTGTCCCTCCCTACCTCATCTTCCTTTCCTGCCTCTGTCTTTGCCTTTTGGGATGTAGGGACTCAGAACACTGTTAAGGGGTCTGTGTGTATCGGGGGTTGTGTGATTGAGCCCTTGTGGGCTTTAAGAAATCAGTTTCATGTCTCCAGGAGTGGAGGGGGTGGGATTCTTGGTTCAGATAAGAAGCTGAGTATGGTTGCTGAAGCCACAGCTGTCCCGTGGAAAGAAGAGAGTGGCCAAACTTTGCTTCTTATTGTGGCTGAGCTACTGTGATTGGCTTTCTGAGTCCTCTGGAGAGATATGTAAGATAAAGGAACCCTGCTCTGCTGAGAACGGAGAATGGTTCAATAATGATTTCTCAGATTTGGGATTGGAGGGCTGTGGGGACAGGCATCTTGGAAATAGAAGTGCCTTCTAGTATAGAAGGATTCCCTGGACAGTCCCCTCTACAAAGTACACTCAGACTTGGCACTCTTCTTCCTTACAAAATCCTTTGGTTCTTAAACTTTCTGACATTGCTTGCTTTTGTAGGGGCAGGGATTTGGGACTTAGGTTTTAGGCTTTTTGGTTGAAGGGGCACAGCGGTAATATAGAGTCCCTTTTCTCCAGGTGCTTTCTGAGACTTCATCCTCGAGGCCTGGTGGCTACCGACTCTTTTCGTCTTCACGGCCACCAACGGAAATGAAACAGAGTGGCCTAGGTATGGTTTTTCCATCGTCTCTCACCTGTTGTTGGGAAGGGATGTCTGTCTGTTCTTTAGAGTTTTATTGTGGGAAACCTTGATTGAGGGAGTTGGGGTCATCCAGTCAGTGGCATTGTTGGGTGGGCCAGGGAGGTCGAATTGGGAGAAGCGATATTTAGGTGTGAATTTTGATTCCAGATGATTGTTTCCATTCCAGGAATGTGTTTGTCTTTTGGTTTTCTACATCGACCCCCATTTCTCTGGTTGAAGGGCATTTTTCTGACTTCCCCTCTTATTTCTTATTTATCCCACCAGTGTAGCCCAGACTTTAAGGGACCATGGAGACTCTGACTCTTCAGAGTTATCAGAGACAAAGCTATAAATAAAGGCACTTGTGAGCCCCGTGCCCACCTAAATGTTATATTCCTCATTTGGAGAACTGGTGCCCTGTCGTCCTTTGAGATCCATGTTTACTACATCCCGTTCTGGCCCCTCCTACCTCCATGCGCTCCCCTTCATCCTCTCCTAATCCTGTAATTTTTTTTCCTTCCTTCCTGAAAATTGAGGGACAAATCTGAGACTGGTGTAGTGGCAGAGGCTTCTCTCAGGACTTTGAGGGAATGTCTCTTGATTTTTTTGATTCCTGGAGAGGGGTGGAGAACATCATTCAACTTTTCCTAAGAACACAGACTGCAGGAAGGACCAAGCCTCAGAGGGTATTGTATTCTGTGGGAGTGGGGAGTGGTCCTTGGGAGGGACTATCTTTGAACACACTGCCTATGAGCCAGTAACCAGAACTGGTTAGAGACCATGGTGTGGGGTCTAGACTTGGTCCCCTGGCTGTTTCTATCTTGTCCTATTATTTTCTCCATTTAGCTCCTGTCATTTTCCTGTTACTTTCCTCCAGTTTCTTGGCCCCAAAATGGTTAGCATTTGGACTAGCAGAGGGGGAGAAGAAAGGTTTTGGTAACTTTCCAGGCTAGTTTTATGGGAGTAGATTGCCTTCTAGTTCCCTGAAATGAGGTAGATGATTTGGTGCATGAAAAATAAATGACAAATGCAGAGATCTGTGATAGGAACTTCTTTTCCCAGGAGTCCCAGTAAAGAATAGGTTTCAGGTAGGCTGGGAGAGAGGCTAGGTGTGTCTGGCCCAGTTATTCGGGAGTGCTATCAAGAACAGGACAGAGGTATGGAATGGATCTGGTTGACAGATGGTGGTGGTAAGGTAAAGACTACCCTCTGAGATGATCCAAGGTCCAGGCTGGGCAGGATTGGCAGGACTACACCAGAAAATTCTTTAGTGGAAGAAGTAAATGTAGAACAAAGCCTAGGGGTGGTCTGGGATAAAGCCAGCTAGTTTCAGCTTCTCTGAAGAAAAGCAGACAAATATGGTTTTCTACACCAACCCCCATTTCTCTGGCCGAAGTGCATTTTTAGCAACCCTTAGTTCTCCCTGGAACCCTAACTAGATTAAGATTTGAGCATAGGATTTGAGCATAGGATTTGCAAGACAATAAGCTTTTGAAAGGTGAGGGGAATTGCTGCATAGAGGAGGGTCCTTCATTCCAGGGTGGAAATAATCAGCCATCTGAACTTCTTGATTTCTGTGGTGACCCTGAAATGCTGAGCCCCCCGAAGCCACGTTCCTGGGCAGGCTCGAAGAGAACTGATCTCCTCTCCGCTCTGTCCATTCCCCCCCAAGGAATGTTAAGTTCCCAAGCCAAACCCAGGGTCTTGGCTAAGGTGGATTTGGAAGTAGAGGAGTTAAATGCCACAGCCTTGATTGTTAATCTTGTTTTCGTCCTGCCCATTCTGTCCTTACAGGCTGCAATAGGAGAGGGGACCATGGAGATCCAACCCTATACTTGGTCAGATATTTAGGACAGGGGCTGGCTTGATTTATTTACTTAAGGGATTGTTCAAGTTTTATTTACTCTTCTCATTGGCAGGTGTTCTCTTTGAACTTCTGTGTGTGGAACTCTGGCTTTGAGCATAGGATTTACAAGACAATAAACTTTTGAGAACAGAAAAAAAAAGTGTCATTTTTTTTTTCCTGTTCACCAGGGCCTCCTGAGCAGAGTCCTCAGCAGATAGCAGGCGTGTTCTACGTGTAATCACCTGACTCTTCACTTACCTTTCGATTTCTGTTTCTTCTTGAAACAGAATGCTCTGTTTCTTCTTGACGAAAAAAAAAAATATTTCTTTTCTAACTGAATACAGTTCATCCTGAGAGTCAGGAGACTGGATTCTAGTCCAGCTTAGCTCCTAACAAACTATATGACCTTGAACAAATGAGATACCAGTTTTTTGAGTCTCAGTTTCTTCATCTCTAAAATAAGAAGGTTGAACTGGATAATCTCTGAATCCTTTCCAACTTTAAAAATTCAGGGAGTCTCCTACTTTCTTTCTTGGAAAAAGTACAAAGGCCTAAAGGAAGATAGAAGGGAGAGAATGTTGGATGAAACACTTAGGTGTTGGAAGAACTTAGGAGAAATTGGAACTTATAAGAACTGGGAATTTGAGTTGAGGACTCGAAACTTGGTCTCTAGTTTCAATCAGAGTTCTTTGCTTTTAAAATATATAAGGGACTAGATCTCTGGGGTCTTCCAACCCTATATCCAGTGTAAAGAGCAATGAATTAAATCCAGGGAGATCTAGAGGAATCTGCCCATCCTTTTACCATTCCTGGGAGCCACCTGGAGAGCATAATCTATCCCTTTCAGTAGCTTTGAGTCCCCTAAAATGACTAACTCTATATTTGTAGTGGCCTCTTGTAACTGCCGTGTAGACTTCGGGGAGAATCCTCACCTTGCTTGCCCAGCGTGGCTGTGGACAGTGGTGAAAGCTCTTTGTGGTTCTGTGAAGTGGCTCTGAATGGTTCTGTGTGTATGTCTTGATGTTGTCATGTGAAACTGTGTGTATTTTTGTGTGGTAATTACAGCTTTGCGTGGCTACTAATACACTCCCGGCCTTTCAGGCTCACAGTGCACGGGGCTGTTCAGCACCACAGTGCTGGGCGGCTCCTCCAGCGCCCCGAATCTTCAGGACTACGCCCGCAGCCAAGGCAAAAAGCTACCACCTGCCAGTCTGAAGCACCGAGATGGTATGTGGGTGGGTTTTGGGGGGCAACTCTTTTCTTCATTTGTCCACCAGTAAGGACACAGATCAAGAACAGTTCATGCTTAAGATGGCACTGACATTGGCCTTATAATGAGTTTTCCACATTAATTGTAGAGGGGAGAAGGAACCAAGACCCCACCCACCCCTCCATTTGCATTCCCTCTCACCCTACAGATACTACTTATTTATGCTTATCCCTTCATAATCTCCCACATTCAGCCCTGCTGCATCAGTTTACTCCACCTTTGTATTCTTTCCTGGATTCTGGCCTGTAGGGGTAAGGACCAGGGAGGGTGTGCCATGGTCAGTTAAGAATGCAGTGGAGATTTGATTCAAATCTGGGATATCAGGGATGGGGAAGTTGTCCATCCAAGGCAGGAAAAATGATATGGAAAGAGACTGGGGGAAGGGAGGCAAGTTTCTACGAAGATCTTCTTTCCAAATGACCAGAAAGAGGATGTGACGGTGAGATTAGGTTGTTCGTGGGGCCGCGTTGTGGTCGAGATGACACATGGCTTCCTGTGAGGAGACTATGCCAGAGGAACAGCTGGAAATGTGGTAGTCAGGAATCTAAGGGGTGGGGGTGGGATCAGGTCACACAAGGACCGCAAAGAGCAGAGCATATTGTGAGCGAATTCCAGAGCAGAGGGTGGGGACCGCGGTGGGTATAATCCCCGTGATGTCTTTTCTCCCCAGAGCTCTTGTTTGTCCCGGCCGTAAAACGATTTTCTGTGTCGTTTGCAAAGCATCCGACTAACGGTACGTTTGCTTCTGACTCAACATCATTCCTTCTCACCATGTCCCCTCCAGACACTTAACCTCTGAGCTCTGACACTGACTTCCCCTCTCCCTCCACTGTGTTGACACCTGCTGTCTCTGAATGAATCACTCACTAATTGTCTCTCTTGGGATACATCCCTTGTTGTGACAAACCTTAACCTTGGTTGCAGCCTGGCTGCCCGATCCCTGTGGCAACTCAAGGTCTTATTTCCATGGTCACCGTCATCACCATTGTGTCACTCTGTTTGGCATCATCCCCAAAACATTAATTAAACCTCTCCCTTTCCCACCACATGACTGCCAGTCTTCGTACAAACCTGGTAATGGTCCCCCTTCTTAGGAAGAGAGTAGTATTTCCTGTATCACCTCTGTTTCTTCTCTCGTTTCTCTACCCAACTCCTCAGCTCATATAATTTCGATCTTCCTGTTTTTTGCATCAGCTCTTTTGTTGGAGTGGATGACTGGTTTGCTTCCCTCTTGGAGCAATGCCGCAGTTTCCAGCTCTCAAGCCTACCCATGAAGGCATTAGTCTTGAGTGTCTCATTTTCCATCTCCATCTTCCTTCCTCCTACCATTGTGTGTATTTTGTGTGGCTCTTGTGCTCCTGACATCTGCTTTATGTTACTACTAACCTAGTGCCTGGGCCTAGGAAGCAGGAATCCAGATTGATTTGGGATAAAAGAGAGAAAGAAGGGAGTAGGAGGTGGTAGTAAAGGCAAAAGGATTGTGTCTTGAGTGTTTTCGTGTGGTTTCCATATAGGCGCAGCCTACCTCTGGCACTGCTGTCTCAGAGAAGGGGAAGTGAAGAGTTGAGGGGTCTACTGGGGATTCTGGGGGAGCTCAGGAATGAATAATATGTTAAGAATACTGAGGAACAGGGTATGCCCACGCTAAGGTGGGAAAATTTAAAGAACTATGTAAACCAAAAAACTGAAGGGCTGTGGTCTTTTTGTAGAGACCTGGGCAGAGGAACCCAGGACTTACTCCTTGTTTTTTCCTTTATAGCCTTAAGTTTCTCTCTGCATTTTATCTTGTCTTCAAGGTAACTCCAGTTTTGTTAGATTCGGTTTTCTTCTGTTCAAGAGCTAAGGCTCCCTGAGGGAAGTAAAATTAGCCTGGTTTCCTGGCTGGAAAAAGCTCTAGGTGCTGATCACCCTAGCCAGTGGCAGCTATTGGATTGTAGCCCAGTCAGGCCATCCATCTCCACTAGGCACTGCTGAAGTCTCCCTAGGCTGACCAGCCTCTGCTTGCTTAGTTTACATCCCTACCCCACCCAGCTCCCATTTGTGCCTCTGATGGGAGCTTCCCATTCAGAGTGGCCTGACTGCACCTGAACTGTTAGATTCAAGTGCTTCTGGCCTTTATGTGCCACACTCATCTCCAGCATATAGGGCCCCGGTGCACCAACCCCCACACTACAGCCCGGGATTTGAACTTAGGAGACTCGGTACTGGGAACAGAAGATAGTGCTAGGAACTTGGGCCCTTAACATCAGAGCTAAATCACAGCTCTCTTAACCCTTAGGCTCTGTGAGAAAAGATCCAAGTTCATAAAACAGATCCTCAAACCTATGTATCTCTAGTTCCCTGAAGCCTTGGTTAGCAGCCTCACCAGTTGAAGAAAAGAAGAATTAATTCTTGCAGAAGGAGGAGAGGAGGAAAGACTGGACAACTCAGGTATAGTGCAGGAGAGCAAATTCAAGATCTCCACCAAGATCTCCACGACCCTGCACACTTCCAGAGGGCTCCTGTGGCCTTCATTCTTCTTATACTTGAGCTTGGAGGCTAAAGTGCTTGACAAGCCAGAATCTGGGATCTACCTATTGGCAGTAGGAGAAACTTGGAGCCTTTATATCTCTTGTTGAACATTATCTAGGTTTAATTTGGCCCTCAGGACAATATGAGGGCTCTACCCCATGACCAAATCTTGCTGGACTCCCCCAGCAATTACAGAGTGGATGCTTTGTCTGTAATTGCTTTGGTAAGATTGGTCACAACAGTGTGTCAACCTGCTGTCCATCATCATCCTCTCTTTGCCATGAGCTGTGGCTTTGAAACAGCAGCTGGAGAAACCCGATCTGGCTTTGGAAAGGAGGCACGACAGCACTGTCTCCTTGCTTTGATGGGAGAACAACCCTCAGCCCATCCCTCCCTCTGTTCCTGATAAGCTTCTGTCACATCCTGTGACTACATCAAGTGTTTAAGTACGGCCCATTACTAAACTGCACGCTGAACTTACCAAAGTGAATTAATATAATGCAAAAGAGACTGTGGCTCTCCCTTATCCAAAATGTCAAAAGTGTGCTCACTGGGTTTGCCAAGCTCATTTTCTTCTAGGGACCCATGCAACTGTACAGTTAGTGCCTGGATAGAGGCCGAAATCTCTCTTGACATCCCAGCTAAGGTCTCTGGAAACCAGTCTCTTGGGATCACACTGTGGAACACATTCTGATCTGGGAGTTCTGAGTAGTCATCCTTAGTTACTTTGATCCTAGCTTCTCAGTACCAATGTCCTGTCATCAGTTCTTAAGACCCCCATGCCTTTTCCCCAAGATCTTTGCCCTACTCTTCCTCTTAAACCACCTTTCACTGTCTTCAACCACTTCCAGCTAAATCACAAGTATCCACAAAGTTTGCCCAGTAGTGATGATAATAAGTGGTTCAGAATTGAAGCTTTTCCGTTGAACTAGTCAAACAAAGTGCAGTTAGACTCACTAGCAGTGGGAAGAAAATATAAGATGATCTCTTTGGCTTCTGTAATGGATACAGTGCCCTCCAAGACTTAGGCAAACACTTTTTAGGAAATCTATATGTTTGAACAAGAGCGAAGGATTATTAATCCATATTGGCATTTTCAGATATTAATTCCATTTTGTACATGCTGTTTTAAAGGACACCTGGTTCCCTGCTAATCTGTACCAGCTGCCTGACACCAGCCCTGCCTGTGGCTGTCTCAGAGTCTGGTCCAGAGAGCCTGGCCTGAATCTTTAGATTTTTTTAGCTTCAAATTGTATCTTTTGTTTTGTTTTGTTTTGGTTTGGTTTTGTTAGGGCCACACCTGCAGCATATGGAAGTTCCCAGGCTAGGGGTCCAGTGGGCGCTGTAGCTGCTGGCCTGCACCACAGCCACAGCAATGCAGGATCCGAGCACATCTGTAACCTACACCACACATTATGGCAATGCTAGATCCTTAACCCACGGAGCGAGGCCAGAGATCAAACCTGTGTCCTCATGGATACTAATTGGGTTAGTTACCACTGAGCCACAGTGGGAACTCCTCATACTGTATCTTGATAACCTGTCCCATTCTTCACCATCTTCTCTGAGTGACTTTGAATCTTTTCAACTCTGTGCCAGCCTCATAGATACATTTGTCTGAGAAGCAAGCCCTCACTAGGGTTTGTCCAAGAGTGATCAGGGACATTGGAGTTCCCAGCTATGGAATTTGCCAGCTCGCCCCTGTCCAGAACCATGTGACTGCTGTCTGCAAGCGCTGACTGAATTATATTCTGTGAGAAAGGGGAGGGCCTTGCTGTATGATGAGGTCTCACTAGCCCCTTCTTTTAGACTCACTTCCTTTAGCATGATGCCAGCACTCTTCTTCCCTGCAAGAGATGCCCAGTGGCTCTGTCTCTGCTTCTCTCTTAGCTCACCTTGGAGCTGAGTGGTCCCACCTCCCAGTAATGCTTATGTCAGCCAGTGCCCCCCTCATTGTCTCTCCCTCTTCTCTTTCTTTATCTTTGTGCTTCCTGCCGTGGGCCCCCAACCCCTCCAGAGCTGCTGGATGACCAGCACCCTGTGGTCCGGTTGCTGCGCAGTTTTTCCTCTGACTGCACAGGGGGCCGGCCAGTCTCCTTGGATGCCACGCTGGCGCATCACCTGCACCAGTGCTCCTACCACCTGCGCCTCTTCCGGAACTGGCTGCGCTCAGGCCAGGATGACCCCGAGTGCCTCTACGGTACCCCCTGCCACCAAGCCGGCTGCTGCCATTACCCTGGCTGGGACTGACTGCTTTGCTTATTGCACTTCTGGCAGGAGAGCCACCTGTTCCTTTCTCCTATTCACCCTAAGGTTATGTGACTTGCATTTAGTTGCTTGGATGGGACTGGGGCCAGACTGCCTGGTAGCTGTAGCATTGGCTGCTCATCCCTTTCCTACTCTCCTTCCTCACTGACTCCTACTTAGGCCCAATTCTCTTCAGTATAGGAGTAGTTTCTTGCCCTGGAATCTGTTCTTATCGCTATGACCCTCTACTACCATCTTCCAATCTAGACCTTTTTCTAGCCACTCTGAGGAGCTAGAGGCTGTACCTCTCCTGCCCTCCTGACGCTAGAGCACAGGGGGAAATTGAGGCCTCAGGTGAATCCTAGAAAATGGTCAGGTATAATCCTTTTGAGTTGTATACCTTTTAATCATTATTGAACAGGAGGCTACGTCTTACATAGATATTGTGGCCCTGCCTACCTGTAGTCCCTTATAAGGAGATGTAGAGGAAGCATGGGAAAGATGAGGGACTGAAAAAATGGTTGAGATGTATGCTTCTTGATCCTCCAACGGGGACATTTTTTTTCCTCCCAGCAAGCTCCAGTGTTAGAGTTACACATTTAGGTTTACCCTTTACCCTACCCAGATTGGTAGATCTACATTGGAATTGTTGGGTTCAGAGCAGAGAATCAGTGTTTATTCTTTTTTCTAGGGGGTTTGTCTCATTTTCCTGAAGGAATAGAGAAATCCTAGCAAGTCTGGGGTCTTCAATGAGAGCAGAGGAAAGAAGCTTTGATGTGATGGAAATGACCAAGAAAGAACTTCCATTCCCCAACCTGTTCATGCATGTGGTTTTCCTGAGCTGAGCTTCATGTGTATTGCATGCCCTACAGCTTCCAAATATTCTAGCCTTTCTACCCATATCCTAAATCTGCATGAACCCCTCCTCAGATCCCAAGCCCACCTCCTTAATCTGGTTCTCTTGTACATGATCCCTGAAATCTGCTGTTTCTTCCCAGCTCCATGACCTCCCTACCTCTCATTTAGACCTACAGTTTCACCCCTTACCTCTGGACCTTTGTTTTATTCCCCCCACCCCAGAAATACAAGAGCAGTGTAAGTGCTTACTCTATTGGGATTCTGTTGACTTTTCCATGAGATATTTCTGGCTCTCCATAGGTAGGATTAGAGGTGATTTGACTCACCTGGAGGCCTCAGTAGAAAGACTTTGTAGGAAATCTGGAGGTGACAGAAGTAGACTCCTGTAGGGGCTCTAAAGAGTTCCCTCTCCTGAGAACCTTGGATACCCCACACTCCAAAAGCCACAGACACTCCTGATGGTTCTCAGGGACTGTCCATGCTTCCTTGGCCAGTTAGGGTATGACCAACAAATAACAGTGACTTTGCCCATCTCTTTTCTAACAGGATTCGAAGGGTGTTCCATGGTACCTACCATTTACCCCCTGGAAACTCTGCATAATGCCCTTTCTCTGCGTCAAGTGAGTGAATTCTTGAGTAGAGTCTGCCAGCGCCACACTGATGCCCAAGCACAGGCATCTGCAGGTATGCAGAATACTCTTGTACCCCCCTCTCTCCCCCTACTCCCATGCTTCCTAGAACATGAGTAATACAAAGACAGTCAGTATGAAAAAGACACAAAAGTAGAATTGAAAAAAAATATTTAATTGCATAGGTCAACTCAAAAGTACAGAAATATGGAGTTCCCATCGTGGCACAGCAGAAGCGAATCTGACTAGGAATCATGAGGTTGTGGGTTTGATCCTTGACCTCCATCAGCAGGTCAAGGATCCGGTGTTGCTATGAGCTGTGGTGTAGGTCGCAGATGCGGCTTGGATCTGATGTTGCTGTGGCTCTGGTGTAGGCTGGCAGCAACAGCTCCAATTAGACCCCTAGCCTGGGAACCTCCATGTGTGGAGGGTGTGGCCCAAAAAAGATAACAAAACAAAACAAATGTATAGCAATATCACAGAGTTCCTGCTTTGGTGCAGTGGGATTGGCAGCATCTCAGGAGCACTGGAATGCAGGTTCAATCCTCAGCCTGGCACAGTGGGTTAAGGATCCACTGATGTCACAACTGTGACTAGGCCTCAGCTACTGCTCAGGTCTGATCCCTGGCCCAGAAACTCCATATGCCATGGGGTGGCCGAAAAAAGGGAATTCCCTTGTGGCACAGCAGATTAAAGATGCAACGTTGTTACTGCAGTGGTTCAGGTCACTGCTGTGTGGCAGATTCAGTCCCTGGCCTGGGAACTTCCACATGCTGCAGGCATGGCTAAAAAAAAAGGAAAAGAAAAGGAACTCTCTCTCCCTCCAAGGTTAACTTATAAACTTAATGTGATCTCAATTAAAATACTGCTGTTTTGGTTTTGTTTTTGGAGGGTTTTTTTTTTGTTTGTTTTTTAGGCCCATACCTGCGGCATATGGAAATTCCTAGGCTAGAGGTTGAATCGGAAGCTGCAGCTGCTGGCCTGTGCCACAGCCACAGCAATGTGGGATCCGAGCTATGTCTCTGACCTATATCATAGCTCACAGAAATGCTGGATCCTTAACCCACTGAGTGGGGCCAGGGATGGAACCCACATCCTTGTGAATACTAGTTCGGTTTGTTTCCGCTGAGCCACAGTGGGAACTCCCAAAATACTGCTGTTTTTCTAAAGTCAAATTGATTCTGAAGTTGTTATTAAAAGATAGGAGTTACTGTTGTCACTCAGTAGGGTACGAACCTGACTAGTATCCAAGAGGATGTGGGTTCAATTCCTGGCCTTGGTCAGTGGGTTAAGAACCTGGTGTTGCTGTGAACTGCAGCGTAGTTCATAGACGTGGCTCAGATCCCATGTTGCTGTGGCTGTGGTGTAGGCCAGAAGCTATAGCTCTGATTGAACCCTTAGCTTGGGAACTTACATATGCCACAGACATGGCCCTAAAAAGGAAGAAAAAAAAAAAAAGCAAAACTTGGAGTTCCTTTGTGGCACAATGGGTTAAGGATCTGACATTGTCAGTGCAGCAGCTTGGGTCGCTGGTGAGGTGCAGATTTTATCCCTGGCCTGGGAACTTCCACATGCTATGGGAGCAGCCAAAAAAATTTAAAAGTTAAAAAATAAAGAAGCAAAAATAGCCAAGAAAACCTTGAAAAGAAGAGTAATGAAGGTGTGGTGGGCCTACCAGATTTTAAGACATTCTATAAAACTTATGTAATAAAAACTATGTAGGAGTTTCCTGGTGGCTCATCAGGTTAAGGATCTGGCATTGTAACTGCTGTGGCTCAGATCCCTGCTGTGGCACAGGTTCACTCCCTGGCTCAGGAATTTTTGAATGCTGTGGGCAAAGCCAAGAAAAAAAATTAATGTAGTTTTGTTCATGAGTAGACAGAGACCAATCAAACAAAATAGTAAATCTAGAAATAATTGAACTTAGCATTTCAAAATACTAGGGGAAACATAGACTTTTTAATAAAAAGAGTTGGGAAAATTGAATAGTCATTTGGCAGAATTTAAAATTGAATCCATACTTCATGCTGTATACCAGGATAAACTCCATATGAATCAAATTTCTAAAAATAAAAGTTAAGCCATGCAGTAGGTAGCTCCAAGGACTTGTCCTCCCACAGCAACACCAAAAAATCAAGCAAAAATTGTCTAAATCATCTTTTTCAGAATTCTGGAAAATAGTCAAAGGTTTATAGCAATCAGGAAAACGCTGAATCAAGAAAGAGTCAACCTGGAGTTCCTGTCGTGGTACAGTGGTTAACAAATCCGACTAGGAACCATGAGGTTGTGGGTTCGGTCCCTGCCCTTGCTCAGTGGGTTAACGATCCGGCGTTGCCGTGAGCTGTGGTGTAGGTTGCAGATGCGCCTTGGATCCCGAGCTGCTGTGGCTCTGGCGTAGGCCGGCAGCTACAGCCCAATTAGACTGCTAGCCTGGGAACCTCCATATGCTTCGGAAGCAGCCCTAAAAAAGGCAAAAAAACCCAAAAAACAAAAAAATAAAAAAGAAATAAAAATATAAAAAAAAAGAAAGAGTCGACCTAAACATCAGCATTTTAACTTGCTGTTTTCCTACCCTCCTTCCCACCTTGTTAGCAGTATTGCAGATGGCAGCCCAAGTTCTCAGTGTGGGACCATGTTCCTTATTCTAATTGTGTTTGTTCTAACTTGTCTGTGGGCTACCTCAAGGACTGACACAGGATGCTTACCTTTGTTTCACCTAACCTGGAACTTATTCAGGGCTGGAAAGTGGCTATGAAGAGAATGTTCCTTGAAAACTTTGTAAGGCAAATGAACAGAATGCTGCTGTCTGGGTCCAAAAACAACAAACAACAAAAAACAAAACTATATTGGAGGCAAACAATAGGCATATTGAAAGCTTGGATGGAAAATCTGGGAAAAGATTTTTTGGGAAAATTACAGTACTCAAAAGCAAGCACATAAACTGGGGAGTTTGGAAAGGTATGTAAATGCCTAGGGAAGGACACCTGCCCAGAACAGACACAAGAAGACCCTAAGCTTTACTTCTGGCTAAACTCTAGACTTGGCACAAGCAGGAAGTGAAGACTAAGGGGGAGTTATAAACAGTCTGGTTAAGCGTTGAAGGAACACCTCAGCATAGAACCAACCTGCACAGACAGAGAGCTCCCTTCCCCTCACCTTGTTTATCTTCCTCCCCCCGATACTTTTGGTTTCTGGCATTCAAGGAAATCCTTGTCAAAACACTAGCTGAAAACAAGCTAAAAGAACAGAGATTTGAGAGGCTACACATGACAAAGAAGACAGACTCCACAAAAATAGTTGAGAAAAATCCCTAAATAGTCACAGCCCACAGCAAACAACAACAACAAAAAAAAAACCCCAAGGAGGAGTAATCTGATTTTCAAAGTTAATAATAATATTTAAAATGTCCAGTTTTCAATAAAAAAATTATAAGATGTACAAAGAAACAAGGCAGTATTGTCTATTCATGGAAGAAGTTAACAGAAATGGCCCTTGAGGAAGCATAGATATTAGACTTACTAGAAAAAGATTTTAAATCAGCTATTAACTGCACGTCAAGAACTAAAGGCGGAGTTCCCACTGTGGTGCAGCAGGTTAAAGATTCAGTGTTGTCTCTGCAGTGATGTGGGTTTGATCCCCAGCCTGGCACAATGGGTTAAGGATCCACTGTTGCCGCAGCTGCAGTAGGTCACAGCTGTGGCTTGGATTTGATCCCTGTCCCAAGAACTTCCATATGCTGTAGGTGCAGCCAAAAAAAAAAAAAAAAAAAAAGAATTAAAGGAAACCATGGACAAAAACTAAAGGACCTCAGTAGAATGAGATTTTAACAAATAGAGAATATTATTAAAGAGATAAAATATATAAAAAGGAACCAAACAGAAATTCTGGGGCTGAAAAGTATGAAACAAATGAGAAATTTACTGGAGGTTTTCTTAGGAGGTTTGAGCGGGCAGAATTAAAAGTCAGCAAACTTAAAGATAGGTCAGTTGAAGTGGGGGAGGGATGGATTGGGGTCTGGGATTGGCGTGTGCACACTATTGTATATGGAATGGGTGGTCACTGGGGACCTGCTATATGACTCAGGGAACTCTACCCAATATTCTGTGATAAACTATATGAGGAAAGAATCTAAAAAAGAACAGTTATGTGTATGGTATAATTGAATAACTTTGTTGTACAGCAGAAATTATCACATTATAAATCAACTATACTACAATAAAATTTTATTTTTTATTTTATCATTTTTATTTTTTCCATTATAGTTGATTTACAGTGTTAACACTTTTTTTTTTGCTCTTTTTTTTTTTTTTTTTTTTTTTTGCTATTTCTTGGGCCGCTCCCACGGCATATGGAGGTTCCCAGGCTAGGGGTCCAATCGGAGCTGTAGCCACCTGGCCTACACCAGAGCCACAGCAACGTGAGATCCGAGCCGCGTCTGCAACCTACACCACAGCTCACGGCAGTGCTGGATCCTTAACCCACTGAGCAAGGGCAGGGACCTAACCCGCAACCTCATGGTTCCTAGTCGGATCCGTTAACCACTGCGCCATGACGGGAACTCCCAGTGTTAAAATTTTTAAAAATGAAAAAAAGAGGTAGATCAGTTGAAGGTATCCAGTCTAAGGAGGAAAAAGAATGAAGAAAAATGAACAGAGCTAAAGATATCTGTGGGACACCGTAAAACATACCACCATATGTATACTGAAAATTCCAGAAGGAAAAGAAAGAGAGAAAGAGGCAGAATCAAAAATGGCTAAAAACTTTCAAATTCGATAAGTACACAAATCTATGCTTCCAAATAGTTCAAACTCCAAAAAGAAATCCACACTGAGACACATCATAATCAAATTGTCAAAAGACAAAGAGAAGATCTTAAAGTAGCAAGAGAAAAGCAACTTGTCACAAACAAGGGGTCTTTAGTAGATAAACAATCAGTTTCTCATGAGAAACCATAGAGGCCAGAAAGTAGTGAGGTGACATATTTAAAGTGCTAAAGGAAAAGACTGTCAAGACACAAGAATTCTGTGTCTGTCAAAACTGTTCAGAAATGGAGGAAAAATCAAGACATTTCCAGGTAAACAAAAGCTGAGGGATTTTTGTCACTTGTAGATCTGCCCTGTAAGAAATGCTACAAGGAGGCTTTTAGACTAAAGTAAAACGACACTAGACAGTAACTTGAAGCTGTATTAAAAAATAAAGAACTCTGATAAAAGTAAATACAATGGCAAATATAAAAGCCAGCTTTATGGCATTTTTGGTTTGTAGCTCCCCTTTTTGTATCATATGTGACAAAACACAAATGAATAAGACAACCGTTATAAATCTGTTTTAACGGGCATCCAGGGAGTTCCCGTCGTGGCTCAGTGGTTAACGGATCCGACTAGGAACCATGAGGTTGAGGGTTAGGTCCCTGCCCTTGCTCAGTGGGTTAACGATCCGGCGTTGCTGTGAGCTGTGGTGTAGGTTGCAGACGCGGCTCGGATCCTGCGTTGCTGTGGCTCTGGCGTAGGCCGGTGGCCGGTGGCTGCAGCTCCGATTGGACCCCTAGCCTGGGAACCTCCATATGCCGCGGGAGTGGCCCAAGAAATAGCAAAAAAAACAAAACAAAAAAAAACCAAAAACGGGCATCCAGTGTATAAGATGTAATTTGTGACAATAACAACATAAGATGGGGACTGAGCTTTATAGGAGTGGAGTTTTTGTATGATATTGAAGTTAAATTGCCATCAGGTCAAACATTGCCACTGACCATACAGAAATAAAAAGGATTGGATTGTAAGAGTATCATGAACAATTACACGCCAACAAATTAGACGGCCAAATGAAAAGGACAATTCCAGGAGTTCCTATTGTGGCTCAGTGGAAACAAACCCAGCTTAGGATGTGGGTTCAATCCCTGGCCTTGCTCAATGGGTTAAGGATCCAGCGTGGCCGTGAGCTGTGGTGTAGGTCACAGATGCACCTTGGATTTGGTACTACTGTGTCTGTGTCTGGCAGCTGCAGCTCTTATTCAACCCCTAGCCTGGGAACTTCCATATGCCATGGGTGCAGCCCTACAAGGCAAAAAAAAAAAAAAAAAAAAAAAAAAAAAAAAAAAAAAAAAGACAATTCCTGGAAACACACAGACTACAAAAACTGAACTAAAAAGAAAGAAAAAATCTGAACATACCTATAACAAGGAAAAAGACTGAATTCATAGCAAAAACTTCCCAACAAAGGAAAGTACAGAACTACAGGGCTTCATAGATGAAGTCCACCAAACATTTCAGAATAATTAGCCCCAGGAATTCCCGCTGTGGCTCAGTGGGTTAAGAATCTGACTGCAGGAGTTCCTGTTGTGGCTCATTGGGTTATGAACCTGACTAGAATCCATTAGGATATGGGTTCAATCCCTGGCCTTGCTCAGTGGGTTAAGTGTCCCGCATTGTCATGAGCTGTGGTGTATGTCACAGATGTGGCTCAGATACCACATTGATGTGGCTCTGGTGTAGGCCAGCAACTACACCTCCAATTTGATCCCTAGACTGGGAACTTCAATATGCTGCACCTGTGGCCCTAAAAACAAACAAAAAAAGCGTAAAGACAGACTATAGAAAGGGAGAAAATATTTTCAAATCATATTATCTGATAAAGATCCAGAATATAACAATACAATATTAAAAAGACAACTCAAAAGTGAGTAAAGGACTTGAATAGACACTTCCTCAAAGAAGATAATACATACTCAGGAGGCACATGAAACTGCTCACTGTCAGTTACCATTAGGAATGTGCAGATCAAAGCCACAATGAGATACCACCTCACACCCACTAAGGGTGGCTATAATATACAAAGAGAGAAGGATTTCCCTGGTGTTCCGCTAGAACACCAGGGAACTCCACTGTAGCCCGAGTTCAGTCTTTGGTCTGGGAACTGAGATCCCACATCAACCCACAGCAAGCTGTGACCGAAAAAAAAAAAAAATAGATAAACAAAATAAAACTACACTGTGTATCATATCTTGCCCATTAGATTGGAGAAAATCCAAAAGTTTGCTAACACATTCTCTTGACAAGCTTATAGTGAGAGAGGCAATTCTATACATTATCGGTGGGAATGCAAAATGGTGCAACCCCTATGAAGGTAAATTTTGTAATATCTCAGAGAATTACAATTACTCTCTGATCTAATAATCCAATTTTAGCAATCTATTCAGAAGCATTTCCTACACAAAGTTGAAATAATATTTGTATAAAGTTACTCATTGTGAAATGTTTTTTTTTTTTTTTTCCTTTTCAGCCCCACTTGCGGCATATGGAAGTTCCTAGGCCAGGGATTAAATCCAAGCCTCAGCTGTGACCTACGCCATAGAGGTAGCAATGCCAGATCCTTAACCCACTATGCCAGGCCAGGATTGAACCAGTGCCACCATAGCAGCAACACCAGATCCTTAACCGCTGTGCCATAGTGGGAACTCCTCATTATGACATTATTTATATTACTTATTTATTATTTTTGAAAACAACCCAAAAGTTCTTCAGTACTAGAGTGGTTGAATAAGAGTTCCCTCTTGGCGCAGTGAGTCAAGGATCTGGCATTATAGTGACTTAGGTCTCCGCTGTGGTGTCAGTTCAGTCCCTGGCCTGGGAACTTTTGCATGACACAGGTGCTACCAAAAAAAAAGAAAAAGAATAAACAGTGGTATGTCCACTCAGTTGTGTACCATGCATCTGTTAAAACTAATAAGAAGGTCTGTGTGTTTCTATATGAAGTAATCTCCAGGATATGTTTTTAAGTGAAAAAATAAGGTGCAGAATAGTGTTAATGGTATGTTACCTATTTTGTAAGGAGGGGAAAAAAGGGGAAAAAATTTACAAAAAGAAATGCTAACACTAAACACCTGCAACTAATAAAAAGTTTTATCACTGGAGAGCAATGGGAATGGGGCTGAAGAGCATGAACAAAAAGCAAGTACTGTGCTTTTTTATGTACTTTTGACTTGTGAACCTATAAATTTTTTCATAATATAAAACTAAATCAAAAGGGAAAAGATGCAAACCCTAAAATTGAAAAAGGAGTTCCCGTTGTGGCTCAGTGGAAACAAACCCAACTAGTATCCATTAGGATGTGGTTCAATCCTTGGCCTCACTCAGTGGGTTAAGGATCCCACTTTGCTGTGAGCTGTGGTGTAGGTGGCCCAGGCAGCTTAGATCTGGCATTGCTGTGGCTGTGGTGTAGGTTGGCAGCTGCAGCTCTGATTCAAGCCCAACTTCCACGTGCTGCAGGTGAGGCCCTAAAAAAAAAAATCAAATACTTTGGAATACTATATTCCGACTATAAATTCTTTAGTGGAACAAAAAGAACTATAAAATAATTTTAATTGTCATTTAGTAATTTAATTGTTTAATTATATGTATACTAGAGTAATTGTTTAATTATATAGTCTAATATTGTTATTGTATACTAGAGTAATACAAATAAGTAATTATGTTCCTCTTATTAGGAACCAGGATTTTCAAAGTAAGATAAATTAAATACAAGCGTAAATTCAGGGGGCCAGGTCTTGGTACCAAAATGTTAGCCTCCAGGAGAGCGTGAGCTGATGGATACTCCCTGATGATGATCCATCCACCACCAGTGTCCTTGTCCCCTTGAGTTACCCATAGCCACCCCCACCTCCCCCATGAGACCCTTCAAGACCTTACGGTTTTGCCAGTGGAAGACTCAGAAAAATATGAAGCATTCAGCCAACCAGATAGAGAAGAGTTCCTGTTTTGTCCTTTCAAACAACTTTGCCTTGGTAGAGCCCTTTGTCAGTATGAAGATGTGCTTAATCTCTATCTGTAAACAGCAAAGCTTATCTATAAGGTTCCAAAGAATCCTCAAACCAAGAAAATATAAATTACCTCTTCTGTCTTTACAGTTACAGCATACGGTTCTGTTGGTGTGTGCTACCCTTCAATGAAGAGTCATGGGCAACATTTTCTTGCTTTACTGTTGATCCTATCAAGCATCATGTTCATGTTTTATACCACTGTTATGGTGGGAGGGGGGAATGTCAGTGTTTTTTAGACTATCTATACTCATTTACCAATTTTTTATTTTAATACTGATTTATAGATAAACATTTACTTTGCAAGTGAATTCAAGTAAAATGTAAAGAACTTGCTTGAAACAGAAGAAAACAGGAGTTTCCTTCTGGCGCATTGGGTTAAGGATCCAGTGTTGTAGCTGCAACTGTCATCCAGTGTTGTAACTTGGGTTGCTGCTGTGGTGCATGTTCCATCCCTGGCCCAAGAACTTCCATATGCCGAGGATACAGCCCAAAAAAGAAGAAGAAAAAAGAAAACAAATACCAAGATGCTTTTCTTTAGATTTGTCTGGAATACTAACACAGGAACAAGATATCATCCCTAACGTAATCTACATGAATACAGCTATGGAATTTTTACAGAAAGTGACAAAGAACTAAAAATCTAGTTCATATTTGTTGCATCAGGATTCTAGTGAGTCCTCAATTTTCCATTTATTTTATTATTTATTTATTTTGTTTTTTAGGGCCATACCTGCAGCATATGGAAGTTCCCATGCTAGGGGTCTGATTAGAGCTGCAGCTGCCAGTCTAGGCCACAGCAATGCGGGATCCTAGCTACATCCTTCCACCTACACTACGGTTCATGCAACACTGGATCCCCAGCTCACTGAGTGGGGCCAGGGATCAAACCCATATCCTCATGGATACTAACTAGTAGGGTTCATTACCACTGAGCCACTATGGGAATTTCTCCATGTATTTTATTTTTAGAAGTCAATTAATTCTGAATTGAAGTTGTGGCAGACTACTAAACATCTCTAACCACTGATCATTTATATGAATAATTAGCCTTTAAAATTTGAGTTTCAGTTAATTATGTTTCTTTGTAGCGTAGAGATTTACATCTCTGAGGCTGTGAAGAGCATTAACAATTCCTTTACTTCATTTGTCCTACTTAAAATCCTCAATAAGGAGTTCCGTTCATGGCTCAGTGGTTAACGAAACCGACTAGGATCCATGAGGTTGCGGTTTCAATCCCTGGGCTCACTCAGTGGGTCAAGGATCTGACGTTGCCCTGAGCTGTGGTGTAGGTCACAGACGTGGCTCAGATCTGGCGTTGCTGTGGCTGTGGTTTAGGCCGGCAGCTGCAGCTCTGATTCAGGTCCTAACCTGGGAATTTCCACATGCTGAGGGTGCGGCCGTAAAAAGCAATAATAATAATATAAATATAATCCTCAATAAAAAATAATGTTCTGAGAAAAAAGTATAAATTCAAAATATTTTAAGAATGCTGTAATGTTAAATTTGAATTGAAAATGTCAATAGGAAATCAGTTTTGTAATGCTTTTTCTAATATGCAATAGAAGCAGTATCAATGAACTCTTTTTTTAATTTTTAATTTAATTTTATTTTTTTAAAATTTTAAAAATTTATTTATTGATTGATTTTTTTTGTCTTTTTTTTGCTATTTCTTGGGCCGCTCCCGCGGCATATGGAGGTTCCCAGGCTAGGGGTCTTATCGGAGCTGTAGCCACTGGCCTACGCCAGAGCCATAGCAACGCGGGATCCGAGCCGCGTCTGCAACCTACACCACAGCTCACGGCAACGCCGGATCGGATCGTTAACCCACTGAGCAAGGGCAGGGACCAAATCTGCAACCTCATGGTTCCTAGTCGGATTCGTTAACCACTGCGCCACGACGGGAACTCCTAATTTTATTTTTTTTAATGGCTGCACTTGTAGCATAAGGAAGTTCCTGGGCCAGGAATTGAATCTGAGTCATAGATGTGACTTACGCCACAGGCAACTCCAGATCCTTTAACCCACTGTGTTATGCCAGGGATTGAAGCTATGACTTCATAGCAACCTGAGCCACTGCAGTCAGATTCTTAACCACTGTACCACAGCAGGAACTCCTAAATTATCTCCTTTAGCACCTAGATTTTGGTCTGTACATACTATTTCCCATTAAAAGCAATCAGAATTCCATAATAAAATGACTGATTCTTGGTCTAGGCCCATGGTTTTTAACCTTTAAAAAAAAAAAATCAGATGTTCCCATCGTGCCTCAGCGGAAACAAATCCGACTAGGGACCATGAGGTTGTATATTCGATCCCTGGCCTTGCTCAGTGGATCGAGGATCCGGCATTTCCGTGAGCTCTGGTGTAGGTCCCAGACACGGCTCAGATCTGATATTGCTGTAGCTGTGGTGTAGGCTGGCAGCTGTAGCTCCGATTTGACCCCTAGCCTGGGATCCTCCAAATGCCGAGGGTGTGGCCCTAAAAAGAAAAACAAACAAAAAACCCTCCTGCAGAGCCTTTTTAGATTCCACCCCCCCATCACACAAAATTTTATTTATTTATTTATTTTAGGGTTGCACTCATGGCGTATGGAAGTTCCCAGGCTGGGGGTTGAATTGGAGCTATATCAGACAGCCCACACCACATGGGATCCGAGCTGTGTCTGTGGCCTACACCACAGCTCACGGCAACATGGATCCTTAATCCACTGAGCGAGGCCAGAAATACAACCTGTGTCCTCATGGATACTGGTTGGGTTCATTTCTGCTGAGCCACCACAGGAACTCCCACCACCCAAAATTTTAATACCACAGAAATACTGTGTATCTGCTTGTGTATTGTGGCCATCTGATGGGCCACAAACCAATGGAATGTCTATGTTTTTTCACCAAGAACCAGTTTTGTTGAGGGCAAGGAAAGCATAAGGTGATTCTAAGGCACGTTGTAACAAAAGCAAGAAAGCAATCAAGCCTGGAGAGGCTCCCACTGACCAGAATTGGAATATTTTAGCATTAAAAATAATAATTTACTATAACTGATTAAAGTGCACTGTACATGTAAACATCCACAAGCTCAGAATGAAAACAAGATTGCATTGATCATCTGCCACTATTGGTGAATAGTTTTCACTAACTCTTTCTTCTGAAAACTCATTGAAGGGAAACAAATACTTATCCTACCCTTTCAGTAAGAACTGTAGTTTAATATAATCAGGCAGCTCCAGTTGAAGAGGGAAAGCTCTTCTTTATAGAAAATAAACCAACTGGAGTTCCCATTGTGGCTCAGTGGTTAATGAATCCGACTAGGAACCATGAGGTTGTGGGTTTGATCCCTGCCCTTGCTCAGTGGGTTGGGGATCCAGTGTTGCCGTGAGCTGTGTAGGTCGCAGACGCGGCTTGGATCCAGCAGCTGTGGCTCTGGCGTAGGCCGGCAGCTACAGCTCTGATTCGACCCCTAGCCTGGGAATCTCCATATGCGCAGGAGCGGCCCTAGAAAAGGCAAAAAAAAAAAAAAAAAAAAAAAGAAAAAATAAGCCAACTAATAAACTTAGAAGGATTTACAGAATTAGAAAATCACCACTGACATCCCTAATAAAATAATTAAGGGTCATCAATAGATACTAACACAATTAAGAACTTTCAGTCAGGTTCCATGGTGCCAAAGGATCACCTCTGAGCAGAAGGGGAAAACTTTGCAGCGGTCAGATCTTGTGAGTCCCGCTTTAACCTCACTAGTACACTTAGCCTTACTCAATGAGACAGTGAGACGTTATGTGCCTCCAATATGAGGCAATATAAAGTACAGAGGATTGCCTCTTGAGGTATTCTTGCCAAATTATTTAAACTGAATCTTTTTTTTCTTCTTTTTTTTTTTTGGCTCCCCCTTTGGCATATGGAAGTTCCTGGGCCAGGGACTGAATCTGAGCCAGAGCTGCAACCTATGCTACAGCTGTGGCAAAGCCAGATCCTTAACCCACGGCACCAGGCTGGGGATCAAACAGGCATCCCCACAGAAATGAGCCTGATCAATAACCCACTGCCCCACAGTGGGAACTCCTAAGCTGAATCATTGAATCAAACCTTTTACATCTAACTTCCAGCTCATATGAAGTACAAGAGAGTGAAACAAGTTAAATGATTCTATGAGGAAAAAAATTTGATAAATCCTGAGTATGGGATATGATATTCTGTGAGACAGCTAATGTGTTCTTTTAAAAAAATCGCTATGAAAAAAATATAGGGAAGGGGTTGCACTATTCTAGAAGAAAAGAGACTTTGGAGACATAATAAAATGCAATGCGTGGTTCATGTTTGGATCTTACTATAAAAGGGTATTTTGGAACTATTAGGGAAAATTTGAATATGGATTGGGTATTAAATGATATTAGGGTATTATTTTAAAATTTTGTTGTGTTTATTAATAGTGCATATCTATGTAGGATACATTCCTTGTATTTTAGAAATGAATACTGAAGTATTTAGAGGTGAAATGTTTCATGTTTGTCATTTATTTTAAAAAACTTCAGCATGAAGAAATAAATGAAACAAGTGTGGCAGAATGTTAACAGATTGAATATAGGAGGTGAATATATATAGATATTAATTGTACTGTTTTTCAACTACTTTTTAAAAGATATGTTTGAAAATATTCATAACATATAGTTTAAAATATTAAAAATGGTTTTGATGAACTAGGAAATGCTGCTTCTCAGTCTGAGGAAATGTAAGTTGGTTTTGACTTATATTGAGAACCTGTGGCTCTTGGATTCTTCCTCATAGGCTTTATTTTTTCTTTCCTTTCTCTCCCTCACCTGTCTAGCCCTCTTTGACTCTATGCACAGCAACCAGGCCTCAGACAGCCCATTTTCTCCACCTCAAACTCTTCATTCACCTACCCTACAACTCCGGCAGCGCTCTGAAAAGCCCCCTTGGTGTAAGTAATTCTTCTGGAACTGCCTAGACAGAGACCAAGAGGAAATGGAGGGGTTGGTGATGAGAGAGCCATCACAAGAGAGAAACAGAGATGAGGGTTGCAAGGCCATGAGTAACCAGTCAGGGAAGCTGTCTCACTTGCTGTTTCCAAGATGAACCAAGGATCTGTTTTTTGTCTCTCTCTCTCCTCCACCTCCCCTAATTTTTCTCCTCTTTTTTTCTCTCCCTTCCCCTTGCCTCCCTCCCTCTCCCCTCTCCACACGTACACACACACACACCTCTCTCTTTCCCTTCCTCCCCCTTCCCTCCCCCCTTTCTTTCCCTGGTCAGTCACCTCTGTCCTCCGTGCCCCCTCTACCTCATTGGAAGGGCTCCTAAAGGATGGTGCCTCAGAGGGTCCTTTGGGGAAGAAAAAAATGGAGGCTGTGTTCTCCTCAGATCCCCATTTAGTCTCTACAACTTTCTCAAGTAAAAATGACTTGAGAGGAAACCTGGATGTATAAAAAAGCTGGGAGAAGGAAACTAGATTCCTCTGCTTTCTACATGTCCCTTCTCTCAGGTTGTCTGTTCTTATTTGTTAGTCCAAGTTTGGGTGTTTTTTCCCATCTCTTCTTTATAATCTCTAGCCTATCACTATTTATCCTCAGTAACAGTGTGAGCAGTGGAGCCACAAAGCATTCTTAGGGTACTTGTGGGGAGAGATGGATACCGATGGTAATAAGACAGGGGATAAGAACCAGAGACACTGGTGATGCAAAAGTCCTTCCCTTATTCATCCTACCTCCAGGACATATCTAAAACCAAACATGACCATTATTTTACTTGGATAGAACCGAAGCAAAGATTCAGATGTCAGCCTTGGGGTAAACAGTTGTAGAATTTTGCCTTTCTTCTAGCACCCTGCAGAAGAAAACTTTCCTTCCTGACACCAAGAATTCTTCCCCTGAATTTCAGCGTTTCCTACGCTTACCTTGCCATTGGTCCTTTTACCTCTGCCTAGTAGTGTTTATAGGTTCTGTGCCCTAGAGATCTTATCTTCAGCTTCTCTTTCTGTCTGAACTCTGATTTGTCTGAATTATACTGCTAGCTGAATATTGACTACCTCTAATCTTGAGCAAACTCAGCTTACATCTTTTTTTTTTCTTTTTTATAACTCTCAGTATCAGATATGTAGCCTCACTGGTAGACATTTTCTTTAGGGTTTATCTGTCTGCCCTAAATAGGCCTTGTTGGCCCAAACCACATTCCCTTTTATTTCCCCCACCCCACCCCCACCCCTGCTTGAAGCATGCCTCCTATGATCCTTTGCAGAAAAGAGATAGCTAGCATTCCTGAAATTCAATGACTGATGGAGCCTTTGCAGACTCAGGCTTACCAGCTTTCCTGTTTCTCATTGACAACAAGATATCTAGGCATTTCCTGTTTCTAAAATCTGTCATTATTGATATCAGAGTGCTTTAAATATAGATCTATAATACCAACAATAAATATGATCTTTAAAAAGAGAAAAGTAGATTAGTTCCCTACTAGAGATCAATGAAGAAGTAGAGGTTGGGATAGAAATTATCCCACAGTGTAATTGAGGATTCTAAGGCCTTCATTTTACTACTGTCAGAATTAAAAAAATTGGTTTTTATATTTTATATATATATAATATCCATAAACCTATAACACTGTATTTCCCAAGACTTAGAGAATCTTAACCCTGGATCTATGGATGGATTTCAGGGTAAAGTCTATGAACCTCAGCAATTATATGTAAAGATTAGTGGGAATATCCATATGTATATTTTTCTGGGAAGATAGTCCATGAGTTTCATTAGAGTTTCAGAGGGGTCAGTAACCTCCAGAAAGGTTAATTAAGATCTGCTGCCATTGAGTTTCCATGGCAGTCTTCCATCTTTGGGTAAATCATTTTTCCTTCCTGTTGTTCTGATTCACAAAGTTTTTCTACATTTTCCTGATTATTTGTCTCTTGGGCAGTAATCAGTGATTATCTCTGCCCCAAAAATATACCTTAAAGAAATAATTCTTTTTTTTTCTTTTTAGGGCTGCATCCACGGCATATGGAAGTTCCTAGGCTTGGGGTCAAATTGGATCTGCAGCTGCCAGCCTACTCCGCAGCAACACTAGATCTGTGCCATGTCTGTGGCCTACACCACATGTAGGATATAAGGATCCTGACAACATAAGGATCATGGTAACGCTGGATCCTTAACCCACTGAGTGAGGCCAGGGATTGAACCCACATCCTCATGGATACTTGTCTGGTTCGTTTCCACTGAGTCACAATGGGAACTCCTAAAGAAATAATTCTTTTTTTTTTTTTTTTTTTTTTTTTTTTTGCTTATTAGGGCCACACCTGCAGCATATGGAGATTCCCAGGCTAAGGGTCTAATTGGAGCTACAGCTGCCAGCCTACGCCACAGCTATAGCAACTTAGGATCCTAGCCACCTACACCACAGCTCACGGCAATGTCAGCTCCTTAACCCACTGAGAAAGGCCGGGGATTGAACCCACAACCTCATGGTTCCTAGTCAGACTTGTTCCTGCTGAGCCACGATGGGAACTCCAAGAAATAATTCTTAACAAAAGATGTACATCAAATTTAACTGGGAGTGTTTCAACCTGCCACACCTTTACCCTAAATATACAGAATTAGAATCTCTGGAGATGGAAACTGGAAATATGTATTTTTGAAAAATTTCCTGTAATTTTAATAGGTAACCCTAATTGTGAACCACTGGTATAAAGTGTTGATATGCTTCTTTTTTTTTTTTTTTTTGCCATTTCTTGGGCCGCTGCTGCGGCATATGGAGGTTCCCAGGCTAGGGGTCTAATGAGAGCTGTAGCCACCGGCCTACGCCAAAGGCACAGCAACGCGGGATCCGAGCCGCATCTGCAACCTACACCACAGCTCACGGCAACGCTAGATCCTTAACCCACTGAGCAAGGGCTGGGACCGAACCCACAACCTCATGGTTCCTAGTCAGATTCGTTGACCACTGCCACAAAGGGAACTCCCCAATGTTGATATGCTTCTAAAGTAGGAATGAGGGGATATGGGAATTTGGAACTGGAACAGGGATTTATTTTGTGAAAGAACTAGATGACATGGGCCTTAGCCCTCTCTCCTGAAGTCTTAGATATCCATTAGTGCTATCTCTGTAGTCTACATTGGGCCAGAGCAGCAGTTCCTGAGCTAGGCTAACTTAGGAAGAATTCAAACCCTCTTTCCCCAAAACATGAATAACCTAGGTCGCCTGTTCTGGTATTCAAACTGCATACATAGTGTAGAGCCTACTCTTCCAGCTTGTCTGACTTGGTCTTCTGACTTTGCTTTTCAGACAGCAGTGGCCCTTCTAGCACTGTGTCCAGTGCTGGCCCTTCCTCCCCTACTGCAGTGGATGGCAACTGCCATTTTGGCTTCAATGATCACCCCTCCCTAAGTTCACATGTGATTGAAGAACACCAAGGCTTTGGGCTGTTCCAGGAGACCCCTGGGACTGGAGCACAAGAGCTCCCTGTAGAAGGGGAGCCAGAGCCTTTTGAAGGAAACCAGTTCCCACAGGAATCACCTGTGGAAACCAGCCAGCCATGCGAGGAGGTTGCCGAGGAGGTCAGCCAGCCATGCCAGGACAACCCTGAAGAGGTTAGCCAGCCATGCAAGGAGAACTATGATGATGTTAACCAGACATGCCAAGAAGTCCCTCAAATCAGCCAGCCATGCCAGAATGCCAGCTACTTGTGCTCAAAAGTCTCTGAGGAAGCTTGTGAGCTTTGCCAAGAGAACCCTGAAAAGGTCTACCAGAAATGCCAGGGGGTCCCTGTAGAGGTTGGCAGGCTAGTCCACCAACCTGGAGATGTTGGTGGCATAGCCCAGGAAATCCTTGTGGAAGCTGACAAGCCAACCCAAGAGATCTCTGAGGAGTTCAGCCAGCCATGCCAAGAGTTCTCCGTGGAGGTTGGCAGGCTGGCCCAAGAGGCTTCTGCAATCAATTTGTTGTCTCAGGACATCCCTGAGGTTGATAAACCATCCCAAGTGTTCCCTTGGGAGGGTCATCTGCAGGTGCAGGAGATCCCAGAGGAGATGAATCAGCAGCAGTCCTCTGTGGTCCCTGAGTTGATCAACCAGCTGCCTGAAGAGGATGTTCCCCAAGTCCAGTATCCATCTAGTAATTCAAATCCTCAGAGCCAGTCTCTAGCCCATGACCAGAACTCACCTCTTCCACCAGCAACATGTGATTAATCACTTTCTCCTTAGTGGTATCTCACTATACCAGCCATTTGAACTAGCAACTTTTTCTGTTGGCTAACTCACCTGCCAGCATCAAGGCCTTGGGTATCACCAGAGGTGTCTGAGGAAGCAGTCCTCTTGGCATAAAGCATACCTGTGCCAGAGCTGGGCTCGGGGAGGAGTCAATTTCATGTTCAAAGCAGCCATTGACTCCTCACCCAGCCATTAGACTTGAATATGATTTCCTTCAAAGGGTAGACGGGTCTATCATTACCTAACCTTCTGTGATCATCCGGGAAATCCAAGATTGATAAAGGAAATGCCACTTAACTGCTGAAGACACCATCCATGGGTAGCAAGTGCAAGAGGGGACTCAAAGATCTCCACTTTTCTGGAGAAACAGTCACAAATTTTCAAGATGCTCTTAGACCATATGTGCATTTGGGGGACTCTTGTTTTTGCTAGCATCCTCAGGTGGGTTCAGAATGGCTCTCTGAAATGCCTGGGAAAAAACGAGAGTTCCTTTCCCAAACAAATATCCATCATGGCCACTAATCTTTAGTTTGGGCTTATGGGTGTTTCCATAACATCCCCAAGTGCCCCCTCTACCCTAGTCCTGTTCCTCTGGGCAGTAGCTCTAGGGAAACATAGGTATTAGATTGCTGTGAAAATTTCAGAGTTACTACTTAAAAAACTCGGGGCGCTTCTTGGCCAATCTCTGAAGCTGGGTCTCCTTAGGAGATGGTATAGAAAAAATCAGGTTCTATTTTAAGCAGTCAGCAGAGATCACTATTGTACAGACATGAGAGACATATATATATATTTCTGTAGTAGTGCCACGGTCAGACTGGCCAAAGACCAAATATTCCAGGGTCCCCAAGAGGTTTGTCCTTATACATCATTGTGTCTTTAGGCCCAAGTAGGATTATGAAGCTTTTCCCAAAGATACAGGGGTGGGTAGGAAGGGTAATGTGGTCATCGGAGTGGGGGCCGGAACATAATGAGTGCTCAATAAATACAGAATAATGAGAACCGTAGTGGTGATGATGATGTCCTTGGGAATTCAAGAAGGCATATGACTGTAGTTCATTTGTGTCTGTGACTGAATTAATCTGAACCAATCAAAACCCATTGTAGCTGAGCAGGAATCGGCTATAAAAACATGGAGATCAGGCATCCCAGCAGGTCCCTATAACAATCATCCCACCACCCCCAAATTTCTTTTATTTTTTTATTTTTATTTTTTTATCTTTTTAGGGCCAGACCCACAGCATGTGGAGGTTCCCAGGCTAGGGGTTGAATCAGAGATGTAACTGCTGGCTACGCCACAGCCACAGCCGTGCCAGATCAAGCCGCATCTGCAACCTATACCACAGCTCACAGCAACACTGGATGCTTAACCCACTGAGTGAGGCCAGGAATCGAACCCTTATCCTCATGGATGCTAGTTGGGTTCATTAACCACTGAGCCATGATGGGAACTCACCCAAATTTCTTAAACAAGTAGTGTTACCAGGAAGATAGTTTCTCTCTCTGGGAGGTACTGAAGAGTATAGTGCTTTCTCACCAAATGTTGTTAAAATCACTCTCAATTTTTCACTCTGATGCTTGAGAGTGACTATCAGGAGGAGTTGATATAAAGAGACTATGTTCTTTCTTTACCTGCTTGACACCTTTACATTGGGAGAGCCTAGAAAAGACTCTCCCAATGTAAAGCCTCTAAAGGATTTCACTGCAGGGGAAAATCCAACGTTTTACTTCCTAGAAAGGCTGACTGCACACGTGAAAGGTGTTTACAACCTAAGTAGGCCCTGGATCTCTTAGGGCCCCTCAACTTCTTACCACTTTTGTGTTCTCCTATGCAAGGTATTTGAGGGTTATGGGGTCCTCAGCTCTTGACCCCATGGTATGCAGATTCCTTCTCAGAAGACCCACTGTCTCCCTTCCATTCCCCAAACCAAATGTATGTCCCCACCCTCGGTTCCTATTCCCCATTCAGGCATTCTCAGCTATTTTCAGAAATTATATTGGCTTCCCATAACTTTTTCTCCCTTCATCCACCCTGTATTCTCCGGCTTCCCTAGGTCCTGGAATGGCTTCCAGACCTCAAAGGCATCGAGATAAATGACAATGCTGGTAGAAGCAGAGAGGTAGAAGCCAGGACCCTGGAACTCAGCAATGTGTGGAGTCAGAAAAAGCTTAAGCAGCACCACAGCATCTGTAATGAACTTGATTTATTGTTAAGAGTTGGAGGCAGCTCCCTTACAGCAGCTGGGAACTATAGCAGGGAGGTGTGGGGAGGAGCAGAGCACAGCAGCACGGGAGGGTGGGAGCTAGGAAGAACACAGGCGGGCCCATTTTGGTTTCCACACAGTCATTTGGCAGAAAAGCCAGGCCCTGACGATAGCGTCTGGATTTCTTAGTCGGGCGGTAGTCTGGCAGGGCTGCTTACTGGCTTGCTTGGGGTGAGGTCCTCTCCCGGGGTGGTATTTTTGGCCTGTTTTCCTCTCACTCAGTAGGAGTTAAGCCTTAGCTCAGCTTCATCTCCCTGTTTCCTTCCTCCCTCTCATTTTCCCCAAGTCCTCTGGCATGGCCTCCACCTCTCAGATCCTCTGTCCAAGAATTTGGAGCTGGAAAGGCAGCCAGCATTCCCATTTCAGCTGCAGAATGGCATAGTGGAATGTTGGGGGAGTCACACATTGCTGGGGCGTCAAATGTTGGGATGTCAGGCAGTGGCTTTTTAACCCGTTACACACCCGGCCACAGCAGATGACCACATGCAGATAAATGCCAAGCAAGGTATAAGAAGGGATCAGGATAGTTGGAATTGGGGGGTGAAAACTTCATAAGGTCAGGGAGCTTGGAAAAATTCTGGGATTGGGGCTGGGTTCTCCTTGCCCCTTTGGCTGCCTAGTAGGCCTGGTCTGGGCACAGCTTTCGGATGCAAATGTTATGAAGCAGGGGCTGGGAGGTTAAGCTCCTTTCTTCTCTCACCAATCTGTTGGTCAAACGAGCTTCAAGTTTTGGATTGAGACATTCAGATACGGAGGGAGGTATGCCCCCAGACCCCTGCTGGAACCACGACTCTGGTGGGTAAAGGGATGCGACATGGAGGAAAGGATGCAGCTCTGGGCACCTCACTGATAGTATCCTGCCCCCAGGTCACATAAATTACTACTGGAAATCCTTCCTTGGGATGCTAAATAAATAGATTAAGATAAAGAGGTCCCTGGGGTTGGGGATATGATCTCCCACCATGAGGGAGGAGGTTACTCTCTGAGACCTGCCCTCGCTCCTCCCCAATACCAGCATTAGGCAGCGCTGAGAGGGTGTCACTCCAGGGTTCTCAGGCATCACATGACTTCATATCCTAATTTTGTACCCTCCCCCATCCCAATCCTGTTACCTTTGGTTTTGAGACTCCTTTCAGGCATCGATGGCGGGGGGGGCGGGGGGGGAATGATAACCCCTCCCACTTAGCCCAGCCTAAGTTCCCACACGACATCCCGTCCCCTGCCACACATAACCCCCACCCCCAGCTGCATATCCCTCAACCCCAAAGGACTCAGCGGTAGCCATTCTCTAAAGGAGCTAGGGGAACAGATTCCTGGGGAAGGGAGAGTGGTTCTTTCAGAACTCAATCTTGCAGGCCGGGAAGGACTCATCCTGCATGACCACGGTGCTGCTGCTAGCCAGGACCAGAACATTCAGTTGTTGCTGCTGCTCATGAGTCTGCTGGTACCACTCACGAGTCACCTCTGTGTCATGAGTAGGGATGAGAGTCACCTAGGAGGGAGACAAGACATGCCCGATGTGAGAATGTGAAGGGAAGGGAAGTTGGGGGATGGGGCACCTCATGGTCCAGAAGCAGTGCCACTGCCCGTAGAAAGGGCTGAGTCTTTCTATGAACAGAGACTGTGGTCCACTCTTGCCTCTGAGTAAACTTGGACTAGACTACCTCCTTGGTGTTTCTTGCCTCTCACCTGAAGATTCTCCCCCCACTGGGCCTTGCCCTCCAGCAGGGCATCCAGCACAGCCCGGCTCGGCTCGCCATTGGCAGGGTCATTCCCACTGACCACATAGTAGGATGCACGCACTCGTCGGAAGAAGTCAAGGTCAGCAGTCTTGCCACTGCAATGATTCGGGATATAGGCAAGATCCACATATACCGGGGGGCCAGAGCCACCCTTGGAGCCCAAGGCTGCTGTAGAGACAAGACAGAGGACTCATTGCAGAGGAAAGTAGAACTCTCGGCAACCTTCTTCCTCCCTCCTCCCTCCCTCTGGCTCCTGGAGCCCTTGACCAGCCACACCCAACCCCAAACCACAATCTCTCCCACTTTCCATGTTTTACTTACTTGGTCCTGCCTTGAGTCCGTTGACTAGACCCTTGGACATGGGGCTGTGTGAATCCTTTTCCTCTGCTGGGGTGACCTGGCTTGGAGTGCTGCGTGGTCTGGGTGGGACCCGGGATGCTCGATCAGCAGTCCCTTTACCAGGGGTGGGCGAGCGTTTTCCCCGAAGATCCGGACGCCTGACAGGAGAGGCTGGCTTGGCTCTGCCTGGGGCCCTACGGCCCAATCTCCCCTGTGCCTTCTCCTTCTCCCGTAGCCTCTCTACCCTTCCAGACTCAGAGCTGAGCCCCTCAGGGTCAGCCATGCACACATCTGGGCGGGGAGGAGATGGGTGTGGGTCTGGCTGGGGGATAGGGGGTGGGTCATGGCCAGGCCTGGGATGGTGAGTTCCACTGATCCCACCAGCTTTGTCCACTGGCAAGAAGTCCCCATCTTCATCTGAGTCAAGGACTGCCTCAGCTGTGATGGATGGACACTCCTCAGTTTCTGGCGGAACGTCAGAATCTGACTGTGAGGATCCTGAGTCACTGGCTGACGTCGGGGGTGTCTCATCTGCCACCGGGCATGGACCCCCTGTGGCCCCAGGGGCCCCGGGCCGGCGCCGCCCCCCTCTCCCTACCAGCCGAGCTTCCTCAGTTGAGAGCTCACTGTCATCCGTGGATCGAGGCAGAGGCGGGTTTAGGAAAGATGGGGAGAGCTCCCCACGATGTGGCCGGGGCTCAGCAGCACATCCCTGGGGCCCAGCTTCAATCTCAGGGGAGACACTTCTAGGCTGGCCTCCAGAGGCCTCTCCAGGGCACAGTGGTTGCTCAGGGGACAGCAGCGTGTCAGGCCTGGAGCTCCTTTCAGCTCCCTCAGGCCAGGCCCCATGTTCCCAGGCAGGGCAGGCCTCAGCCTCTGCCTTCTCAGCCTTGGCTGGGACAGGGCTTGGGGGCTTGGGGCTGGTTTCAGTTGGGCCATTGGTGGCACAATCCCCAGAGGGACTCTGTGAGGGGCCTGGCTTCTCAGTGGCTGCCGCTGAGCACTCTAGGCGGCAGGGCAGGGTGCCTTCATCCATGTCTCCAGGTAGGCTTGCAGCTGGAGCTGGGGCCATGTCCAGTGAAGCTGGAGGTGCAGGGCTCAGAGGAGTGAGGTCCCAGAGGCCATGGGCAGCTGGGTCCATTCTTGGGACCAGCTCTACAGACCCTTGTTCTGCAGCCTCCAGGCCAGGAGGGAAGCGCTCAGTCACACTCGAAATCACAGGTGTGGTGGCCTCAGAAGAGGAGCCTTCAGAGAGGGCTGGGGAGGCAGGTCGTGGCAGACTGGAGAGGAGAGGGGCCCCAGGAGAGCTGGGTGATGGGAGCTGGGGCAGTGAGGAGTCCAGGCTGGGAGCCTTGGTAACTTCCAGGTACTCATCGTGCCGGGGTCTGGTGGGGGGCCCTGGAGCCAGAGCTAAAGCTCGGTCCCCAGAGAAGGCAAGAGACCCACAGGGTGCTGAGCGGGGTTCCGCCGGAGAGGGCAGCTGTGGAGGAGCTGGCTGCAATGAGGAGAAGCCAAAGGCTGAAGCAGGGAAGTCCAGGCTGGGTCGGGCAGGACCCAGGTGTGAGTCCGCAGAAGGGCTGGTATGTGCCTCACTTTCAGGCCACAACGTGGAGGGGCCTGCAGGCATGGGGTGAGGGGGACTTGGGGACTGGGCCTCTTTTTCTGGCTGCTCCCGAGCCCCCTTCTCAAGCTCCGAGTCACTAGTACTGTCCTCCCAGTGGCCATGGCCTGATTCCTTGGGGGAAGGGGTTCTCCTATCTGGGCTACAGCTCAGGATGTTACCATTAAGAGGAGAGCCTGGGCCTTTGCTCTGGGGAATAGGGACACGGGGTGGTACTGCAGGTGGGGTGAGGTCGGGATCCACACTTGGCCCTGGCTCAGGCTCCTGCCTGGAGGGTACGGTGGGTCCCCCCAGAGTTGCATAGCTGAACGCTGGACTGTCGAACTGGAGGCGATGGGGTGAGACAGGAGATGAAAGCTCCTTCTCTGCAGATGTGTCTCGGCCAGCAGCCTCTTCCTTGGTTGAGACGCGTGGGGGCCAATCCCTGGCGGCTCCAAGCGGAGGCTCTCTAGTGGGGCAGGCGGGGCCCAGCCCAGTGAGCATCATCTGCTCATAGATGTCTGCATATTGAAAGCTCCTCTCATCAGGGTAGGGCGTGGGCTCTCTCTGCTCTGGCTCAGTCTGCTCGGGCTCCTTGGTGACATGGCTCTTGCTGGCCTCTGGGACATTTGTGGTGAGGGGGCTGCCATCAGGAGTTCCAACCCCACCTTCTTCTTCCCCTTCCCCTTCGGCCTTTCGGTAGTCCTTCCCTAGAGGGGAGTACGGCCCCCCTTCCAACTCAGCTGTGCTCTCCTGCACAGCAGTAACCACACTGTCATACTCAGCTGTGCCCCAAGAGAAAGGCATAGGAGTGTGTGGCTCTGGGGCAGGTGTTGGGGGAGCTGGAGCTGGGGAGAGGGGTGCTGGTGGCAAGGGTCTGTCCTTGGGCACCCATGGAGGGATGTCAGCCAGCCATGACGGGGTGGTGGATTCAGTCCTCATCGGTGGCATGGGCTTAGGCTCTGGGATAGGGCTCACTTGTCCTTGGGCTGGCGGAACCCTCTGTCCAACCATCTCAGGTGGAGAGGCCGGAGGAGAGATGATCTCGAAAGGGGAGCGAGTCAGCTTGTCCTCTTCCTCTGGTGGCAGGCCAACTGGTGATTCAGCGAGCCAGCGCTCCACCTCCAGCCCCTTTTGTGGTGAGGGCTCCTGGAAGCCCTTGAAGTCTGAGGCCCAGGGGCTCTGAGGTGTACGGTCCAAGGGGGGCACTTCTGGCTCATCATCTGGCCCCTCATCAAGGAAAGTGCTCTCCCTCTCTTCTGTGTACCGTGGCCGAGCCCCAGGGCCACTCAGCACATGAGGGAACCAGACCTTCCGCTCACAGCTCAGCTCCCCCCAGTATGTGTCCTGTTCCAGGACCACATCCTCTCTGTCCCTCCAGTACCTGTCCTCCTGCTCAGGAGATGTGTCCTCCCATGTCTGGGCAGGCTCTTTCTGTTCTCCTACCGGCTCCCCTCTGGTTGGAGACGTTTTTCGCCACTCCTGGACCACATCCTGCTCCTTCCAGTACTTCTCTTCCTGCTCCCGCCTGGGGCTCTCTTCCAGCCCCAGAGCTTTGGTCTTCTCCAGCAGAACTTCTTCCTTTTGCTCCACAGCCTTGACTTTTTCTGGAGATTTTTTCTCTAGGATCATCTCCTTCGGGGTCATGGTTTTATCCTCCTGCACAGGGCTCTCCTGCTCCTGGGCTTTGTCCTTCTCTTCCACGGTCTTGCCTTTTTGTTCATCAGCCTTAATGTTTTGTTCCAGGGCTTCCCCCTTCTGTTCTAAGACCCAGTATTTTTGTTCTAAAGCCTGATCCTTCTTTTCCAAGGCCTTGTCCTTTGGTTCTGGGGCCTTGTGCTGCTCAGGGGCTTTGTCTGTCTGTTCTAAGGCCTTACCCATCAGTTCAGGGACCTTGTCCTCTGGAACCTTGTCTTTATGTTCAGAGTCTCCGACTTTTTGTTCTAAAGTTTCATCTTTTTCTTCTGGGACCTTGTCCTCCTGTTCCAGGGCCTTGTCTTTTGGTTCTAAGTCTCTGTCTGTTAGTTCTAAATCTCTGTCTTTTGGTTCTAAGTCTCTGTCTGTTGGTTCTAAGTCTTTGTGTTTTACTTCAGGGGCCTTCTCCTTCTGTTCCTGGGCTGTGTCCCTTTGTTCTAAGGCTCTGCCTTTTTGTTCTAAACTCTTATCCTGCTGTTCCACAGCTTTGTCCCTTTCTTCCAGAACCTCATCTTTCTGATCGATGGCTGTATCCTTCTGCTCTGTGACAATATCCTTGTGCTCCAGAGTCTTGTCCTTCTGCTGTAGGACTTCATCTGTTGGCTCAGGTCCCTTCTCCTTCTGCTCTGGGGTTCTGTCTTTCAACTCTGGAACTTTGCCTTCCCATTCCATGGCAATATCCTCCATGGCAGGGCTTGGCAAAGACTCAGGACTCTTGGTGAGGGAGCTATCAGGTGTCAGAATGTGTTCATCAGGGCTTGTTATCACTCCAGGTAAGTGCTTCCCATCTCCTAACAGTGCAGAGTGAGAGAAGGAGCTGGCAGGGAATTTTCCATCAGGGCTCTCATCTGTGATGTCTGCCTGTGCAGAGTATCCACTGGTCCAATCTGTGGGAGGTGACACCGTGGTTGCACAGGGCTCTGGAATAGATACAGGGGCTGGGTGATGGGAGGTGTCTTCAGCCTGCATCAGAGGCCCCTTTTCTTCCTTTCCTAGGCTTAGTTCCCCAAACTGGAGGGTGCCAAGGCTTTCTGGAGACAGCTGCTTAGAAGAGATATCCAGAGAGGTCTCCTTGCTAGGACTCTCTTCTGAGAAAGAAAGTGACCGGGTATCTTCTGGAGATACTTGTGGCCAAAGATCTTTGCGTAGGTGCTGCTCTGTCAGGCCACAGGGAGACCTAGGGATGGCGTCTTGGTTGGCAGTGTCTGGGGAGACCACGCTGAGGACAGAGAGGGACTCTGCCTCTCCAGGGGAGAGGCCTCGGTCAGGAAATTGGAGTACTTCATCTTTCTGAGGTTCACTGGGTTCTTGGACTGATGTTCCCAAATCTCTGGGAACAGCTTCTGTTTCCAGAATTGGGCCTGTGGGCTCTCCTGCCTCCAAAGTCTCAAAGACTATTGCTTTGTCCTGTTCTGGCAGCAGTTGGATGGTGCAGCCTACCTGTCCCCCAGCAATGCTGAGGGGCTCTTCTTGGGCCTGGGGGCTCCTGGGAGGAGACACCATTCCTTCCTCCTCGAATGTGCCTTCTTCAGGCCCTGGCTTGACTGTCTCCTCTGCAGCATCTTCCTTGCCCACACCTGGTGTACGCTTAGTATCTCCCCAGGAGTCGGCTTCCTGGAAGTCTTGGGGCTCAGACTTTTCTTCCACTGGGGACTGATGAAAGGGTGTGTGGGTTGCACTGGGTGGGCCAGATGCTGGAGGAGAGGCCATCTTCACTGTGCTGTCATCTGGGCTGAGGCAGCGCTCCTCCATTTCTCCAAGGGCTGGTTCCCCTGGATGTAGGGTGTGCCCAGGGGCAGCAAACATTGGGGCTCCATACTGGTCGTGAAGTTTCTCAGACATCTGTACATTTGCAGCCTCCTCCTCTTCCTTTTCCACAGCTCTCTCTCCAGGCAAGCCTCTCCCTACAGTCTCTCCCCTCTTTTCTGATTCCCCGGTCACAGAGAAATCCTCACAGGGTGGTGATTTGAAACCCTTGTCTTCTTCCAGTGAGGAGGTGGGTGAGATGGTACCAGCTGAGGGCACGTAGTCCAAGCCCTGAGTGGCTTCAGTGCGGGATGAAGGGATGCTTGTAACCGTGTCAAGCAGCAGGGAGCTCTTGCCTGTCTCCTCTGTCTGAGGAGCTGTGAGTGAAGCCACGGACTGGTCCTCAGCCACGGATGTGGCAAAAGAAGAAAGCTTGTCACACTCAGTGATTGAGGTGGCTGAGGACACGTGCTCCTCTTCAGCCAGAGGGGCAGCTACCATGTTGGGGGGGTAGGTGAGTTCGGTCTCTGGCGCTCCATAGCTTTTGCCGGAGGTGGCGAGAACAGCACCATCTGCAGGCTGGCTAGCCTCAAAGGTGCCAGGACCTTCAGGCCCAGGGAGGTCATAGGTACCCGTGGGAAACCTAGGTGGAGCTGGGCGCTCCTCGGGCTCATCATGGATCTCCTCATCTGAGATGGTCTGCTCGGTCTCTGAGTAGCCAGGGATCGTCTCGTCCTGGATGTAAGAGACGTGCTCAGTGGCTCCTGCAGGGGTAGCCAGGCTGCTTAGGAATGATGACGCCTCCTTCTCAGGGGCCTTGCCTTGAAGTCCCAGTTCCCGGCCCCCAAGAGCCTCCCTGCCCCTTGGAGTTACCTTTAAGGCTTCTTGCATATGTTTTTGGTAAAATCCCTCAGCCTTTGTCTCTTCCTCTTCCTCCTCATCTGATGGGTGCAGCTCCTCCATTTCTTCTAACTCAGCCTTCTCTATCACATCCTCCTTTACCTCAGGTTCACTTTCCTCTCTGGCTTCTGTTCTTTCAAGGGGCCCCTCTCCTTCCTTTGGCTTCTTTTCCTCCCAGGTATCTTTCTCCTCCTCTGTTTCAGCTCCAGAGTCTGGGCCTCTGTCCTTGCTGCCTGGTTCCTCAGGGATGTCTGAGACAACTTCTTTTTCCTTTATCACAGGCTCTTCTGGTTCCAGCCCTGGGACAGAGGGTGGTGTCTCTTGGGCCACTGTGCTTGGGGGTCCCTCCTCTGCAGCGTCGGGAGGCAGTGGTTTCTCTCCTAGTCCTGTGTCCCTTTGTTCAGCCAGCAACCCCCTCTCCTCACGCTTCAACTCCTCAAAGTCCTGGGTGAGATCCTCTGGAGAAGAAAGGGCCAGCTCCCTGTGGCCACTGACTGTTGGAAGTGGTGCAGCCCCCTTCTGGGCTGGGGGTGTCATGCGGGGCTCAGAAGACAGCTCCTTCTCCCCACGGGCAGCCCGGCTCTTGTCCGTCTTGACTCTGGCAGGGGCCTTGGCTTTGTAGAGGGTCTTTCTCACCTCAGGGGTAAAGGGCTTCAGGTCTGGCTTGGAAACCTTTTTGACCTCAGGCTTGGTATCTTTCCTCTTCTCCTCCTTCTTGGCATCCTTCTTCTCCTCCTTCCTTCCTTCATCCTTCTTGAGCTCCTTCCTCTCCTTCTTGATTTCTTTTTTCTCTTTGTCTTTTTTTTCTTCCAGCTTTGAAATCTTTTCTTTCAGGTGCTTCTTCCCCACCTTGTCTTTGATCAGCTTTCGCTTCTCTGCCTTCAGTGCCTCACTCGACTCTGTCTTCACCCTCTCAGGCTTGGCAGGCTTCTCTGGGGGCTTCTCAGATGACTCTTTTGCCTTCTTCTCTGTCTTGGCTAATTCCTTGGCTAGTTCTGAGCGGGCCTCCTTGGCTCCCTCTTCGGCCACCTCCTCCCGTTTGGCCAGCTTGCTCACAGCTGTCTTGGTTGTGGCCTTGAGGCTTTCCTTGCTATCAGCCCGCTGTTTGATTTTGCTGGGTTTGAGGTTGGCAGGCACAGCCCCAGTGGCCAGGTCCTTCTGCGTGGCCACGGGGTAGCGCAGGAAGTCCAGATGCCGAAGCTTTTCCAGGCCCTCCAAGATCTTGTTCTGGGGAGCATTCCCTGGAAAAAGCACACGCACAATCTTCTCGGTGGGGTTGGCTGGTAGCCAGACCACCAGAGCAGTGATTGAGGTCAGGTAAGGCACGGAGATCTCAGCCTCCTTCCCATTAGCCAGCACGATGCCTGTCTTAGCTTTACTGTTGCCTGCCCACTTTTGCATGAGGAACTGCATCTCCTTGCTGTCTTTGACCGGGTTGAGGACATACATGTCCAGCCGGCCCACACCCATTTTGTGGAAGAGGGTCAGTGGCTCAATGGTGTTGCTGACCACACGGTACAGTGGCTCGGCCTGGATGCCCAGACGGTTCAGGTGCTGCAGAGTGAGGCAGGCCTCCTCAATGCTGCGCTTGGCCTTCCGGGAGGCATCAGGCAGCCGCAGCTTATCGGGCACGTTAAAGAAGACAACTCCAAGCTCAGGGGAGATGAGGTTCTTCACCCAGTCGCTGTAGCTGCTGGAGCCCTGGGACTGCTCCTCCTCCAGTTCTGCCACTTTGCGCTGTAGGAGTCCGTTGATGCCTGGCAGGTTGTCTGCCCCGATGTGGGTGAGTAAAACCGAGTCAATGCGATCTAGGTGCCGCACCAGCTTCCAGAAGCAGGACTTGCGATCAGAGCCACCATCCACCAGGATGTTGAAACCATTAACAGCAAAGAGGGCAGAGTCCCCTCGGCCACCGGGGAAGATGTAGCAGCAAGGCTTGGAGAGCTTGAGGAAGCCCCCTGAGGTGGGGGGCTCAAGCAGGTCAAAGGGGGATGGCACGTCCACAGTCTCAGAGACATACTCGGAGAACTCAGCCACGCCATCCATGGTGGGCAGCGTGGGCTCAGGGTTTAGCCGGAGGTGCAGGGTCTCTTGGGAACTGGATAGTCCCAGGTGGCTCCAATCACCCTCCCCTAAGCAGGACACGGTGAGGAAAGCCTGGGTCCCAGACTCTCTATTGCTGAGCAACTGGGCAATCTAGAGGAATGGGAGACAGAAGGCTCAATCAGTCGGGTCATTGGGATTGTCTCAACCTGATTTAGAGTCAATCTGCTAATCTCCATCTCTGAGGTGATTTCCTACCTTTCTTCCAGCATCCCTGAGGGTCAAGGAACTTGGGATGTTCCCTTCCTTGGATCCCTCCTCACAGATCTAGTCCTACCCCATGTTCTGTTCCTCTCAGACACTCAGACCTGGAACTTACCTCTGGGTTGTGAAGGACCTGGGCAAAGTTTTGATAGGAGTAGGTGCCACTCTGTAGGATGAGGTCTCCCCCAGGCTCTAAACTTTGCCCACTCAAGATTAGTAGTTTATGAGCTGATGGGCTGCTCAGCAGGTGGCGAACCTAGAGGCAGAAGGAGAGGACTGGTCACCAATGGAGGAACCCCAGGAAAGGGCACTGAATGTTCCTGGTCCCCCTCAGTACTGCAAGGACACGTTCCCCACTGGCAGCCCCACAACACTTCCAGGGTGGGGCTGGGATTGTGAGGCAGGTTAGATGGCAGAGAGAGGATGGTTCAAAGCCAGGTCCAGGAATTCTTGGCCTTACAGCAGTAGCACTGGCAAGGGTGGGTTATGGCACTTTCGGCAGGCCCTGGTGGCAAGGCAAAGGCCCTGGCCTTACCTCAGAGCTGATGCTGTCGGCACTGGGGTTTACCAGGATGATGGTCTCTAGGATCTCACTCTGGTGGCAGAGGGTCCTCTGGCCTGAGGGAGAGATGCAGGAATTTGTATTGAGGGAAGTGGGTATAGACTAAAATGGAGAGGCACTGTGGAAGGCAGGCGAGGAAGAATGTGCTATCAGAAAATGGGGCTTACGGGAGAAAGAGAGGCCTGGCTATCCTTAGATCCTGCCACTGTGGAAACTGCTGAGTAAGGTCTAGGAACTGGGTCCCGCTGCCCTTCCCTTTCAGGGTTTCCTCCTTCCCTCTCCCACACTGGCTGTCTTCTCCCTCCCTTCATTTGCTATCCCCTCTGCCTGTTAACTCCCGCCCCAGACTGCCCTGTTGACAAGAACCTTTTGTCCCTCTCGAGCACTAAGCTCCTGGTGCTGCCTGGGGCTGGGGGGCTCAGTTGGAGGGAGGGCTTCTGGGACCATGGTCTTCACTCAGCCCTCTCCTCACTAGCTTGCCTCTGCCCTATGCTTTCTTGCCAGAACGTTTGAAAATAGGGAGGTGGGTGCTTCTGTGCAGTATCTACAGACTCTTCATCCTCCTTTCAAATCCCCCTCTGCAGCCACAAGTCCTATTCCAAAAGGCTTAGAAGTTTGTACTACCTAAACCTTTAGGGATTACATGGCAAAGAGTAGAAATAGGATCTCTGGTTCTCTTCTCTGGCATCTCAGAGGCCAAGCCTGCACAGGATCATATTGTCCCCACCAACAAAGATTTCACAGCTCCCTCTTCCACCTCACCTTCACGTCCCCAGGCTCCAGAGAGGCCTGGCTCACTATCCCACAACCGATCCCATGGGAACAGTTTCTCCTCTCATCCTTGCATCTCTCCTATGGGCCTTCTGTCCCAGAGAGGGGAGTCAGGGGTTCACAACAAAAACTAATAAGGAAGGAGAGGTTCAGGGTGTTCCCCCAGGCTGTGTAGAAGCGTAACACACCCTCAAATCCCCTTATTCCCCGTATCCAGACTCACACGAAACACCATGCAATGCAGCAAAGAAAGAAAGTGGCAGGTTAGACAGAAGATGCTGAAGAAGGATGTTGCCATCCCCTGCTCCTGCCCTTACCGACTGCAGCACATAGTAGAGTTACCTTACAAACACAGAGTTGAACAGATGGTCTGGGGAGTGGGCTGTCTGGAGGATATTGGTGGGAGGACTCATAACCTGTCCCCCAGACCCTCTTCTGTGACCCAGCGCTCTCTCCTCTTTCTGGGGCTCAGACAAGAGGACCCTGGGGCCAGGGCCTTTGTTAAGCGGAAGAGCCGTGGTGCCAGGATCAGGCAGATCTGGCAGCACCCGGCTGCAGTTGCAGCTGCAGGGGAAATGAACTATGGATGGTGTCAGAAGACCAAACCCCCATACAGAGTGGGTGGGGCCCAGGAGGAGTTCAAGGGTTCTCTTCTATTAAGTTGGGAATTGAGGGACGCTTTGAGGTCAGTTCAGAGGATGAGAATCACCTCAGAGACACGCAGGGGCAGGGCTTGGGTAGGTGATGGATGAGGGCTATCATGGTTCACGGAGCGGCCAGCCCTAGGCTAGCTCTCAGTAGTTTAGACTGAGAAGGGCAATTCCTCTCCCTGCTCCCTGCCCACCGCTCCCCCGCCCCCACCACAGACGCACAAGGTCACACATTGGAACCCGAGGGTCAGAAAGAAATATCTGTGGTACAGATGGATTTGCTTTCTATCTATAACTCCCCCTCCCCACATTCTACCATTCCCCACAGTCCCCTAGTCGACTCCTCTGATCCAAGTTCTGGTCTTGGCACAAGACTCCATCCCTCACCCCTGCGCTCTCCCGTTGTGGATCGTGACCGGCGACTCCGAGGTTTATATCCTGTCCCCCTCCTTTTCAGCCTCGGTTCTCTCTTCTGCTCCCCCCAGCAACCCCACTGAAGGCATTTGACTTGTTTTCCCTTTTTCTTTGGCGAAGACTTCTCGGGAAGCAGGGGCAGTGATGGGGTGGGGGGTGGGATGCGGGTGCTGAGGCGGAGCAGGCGGGAGGGCAGGTGTCTCCGCAGTGAGGCGGCAGGGGAGGGGGGCCGCCGGGCAGCTGCAGTCTGCCGCAGTGTGTGAGTGTGTGCGAGTGTGCGCGCTGAGCTCTGGCTCCTCCCCGCCCCCACCCCCCACCCCAGCATGACAAGTCATTTTCTTGGCTGCCTCTGCATGGGGGGTGGGGAGGGGGGGGAACACAGAGAGGGAGAAGAAACTGGTTCCTCTGTTCCGAGCCCCCATCTTGGGAAGAGGAGCAGAGATGAGATGGGGGTGGGGCCCTGACTGGGAACCTGTGGGGTTGACAGGACTGGGAATGCGGGGCAGCTGCTGGAGAGAGAGAGCTCTCAATCTCCGAGGGCAGCCAGAAAGAGGGGGACTTAAGAGTCCAAGTTTAAAGCCAGTCGCAGGGAATGGGTGTTGGGAGCCCACTGCAAATAGGCTGGCCTGTGAAGAGGTGCATGCCACGTCTTAATGACCCTTTCCTCCCTTCTTTTCCATGGTGTCCCCCACCTTCCCTTACTCGGCAAAAACTCGCGGTCCCATTCACCCCAGCATAGAAGCAGCTGAGCCTCTAGCAGCTGACACCCAGAGACCCTCCCATTAGGTGCATTCCCATAATCTCTGCCTTCCCCTCAGATTCTTCTGCCCCTACCCAACACACAGCCCCCAACCCCCAACGCTGCCCGGCAGAGCCAGTGACACCCCCTCGGCTGCTGCCCCCACGCTGCTATCTACCAACTTGGCCCAGCCTTCGAGGTGGACTGTCACCATCCCAGACCCACTGGCCTCCTCCTGGTTCTGGGTCCAGGCTGGCCCCATAACCAGTAATGTTCATCTTCTCTCTCTGTTCCGTCACCCTGCCCGCCCACGCTGGGATGGTTCCAGACACACCAGATTAGGTACCAACTCCCTTTCCGTTACCCTCATCCCACCTCCCTATCTCAGCATCCCCCACGCCCCCCACCCCCATGCCAAGCCCTTTGGCTTGGTTCGGTTCTTACCCTCGGGTGTGGGAGGGAGCCCCTCATGAGGCTGCGACTCCGGCCTCAGCCGGCAGCTTGAGGGAAGAGTCTGCGGCACTAGGGGTGGGAGTGGGGGGGGGCACTTGATGGTGAGGGCGGCGCCAGGGCGGGGAAGAGGGGCTGGTCCATGACGCGGCACTAGCGACTTAACTATTTCTTTGCCTTCACAATGACAGTGCTCTGGTGCTTCTGACTGGTGGGGGCTGAGGAGTTGTCTCGCAGCTCAAAGAGCCAGGATGGTCTCCAATGGCCCACAGGGCCCTTTTCCCCAACCCTGCTTAGTTAAGAAATATTCATCAGCCCAAAGACCAAAGCCCTGTACCACACACTGCAGGGATACAGGAGGCATGGTCTGCCTGGGCCCTCCCCCCTCTCTCAGGAACCATCTGCTGCTTCTCCCCTCAGACCCAGGGAATGACCTTCAATCCCTAGAGGAGCAGGAGACAAAGAGGCTAGGGGCCTGAAAGCATGGGGTAGGAATAAGGGGACTACTTTAAGCTGGGGATGATGTGAGGGAGTTGAACTGAGCTCTGCTGCCTTCTGAGCCACAGCTGCAGAAATGGGGGTGGGGGTGGGATGGCAAACAGAAATAAGTCTTATTTAGGTTGGAAGTAGTTTGAAATTCTGTAGTGGACACATGGTCCTGATCCTATCTTGGGTGGGGCACAGGGGGCCAGGGACTGCATGCAACTCTCCGCCAATGCAGCACAGCACAGCACAGCAACCCCCCAGGCACTGATACTTGGAATTCTTGGTCATTGGGTATAAAGAGGCATTCTCTGAAGATTCAGGGTTCTTTCTGCCTTTCAGTGAAATAATTAAAGGGATAAAAGAAGATCACTGCCAGCCCTACAAGATTTTCTTACTATGGGCCAATTATTAAATGTTACATAAAGTACTCTTTGGACTAAAAAAGTATAATGACTTTGTAGTGTTGGAACCCTGTTTTCCTCGTCTCTGCACCCTGCTATGTTTCACTGATGTCTCTGTTTTATAAAATCTTAATCCTTCCAGTATTCCAGTTTCCCGTAGTCTCCCTCTGTCTCAAATTTGATAACATATGCTCTAGGACTTGGAGAGGACCTTGAAAGCTCAAGCATTGCATTCCTACCAGGTGATGCTCAGGTTCCCACAGAATTGTTCCCTGCCCTCTTCCCTTTCCATCAACCCTCCCCAGTCCTGGCCAATTCCTACAGCCTTCCTCATGATAGCATCCACCCACTTTTACCCCAGCACCAGCCCCACCCTTGCCCCAGGCTGCCAAGAGCTGCTTTTGAAGGTCAGAGAAGCCAAAATAGTCTTTGCTCTTAGCATCCCCATCCCCCCTAAGCTGCCTCTAGAGGAGAGGAGGAGCTGAGTCACCAGTGGTGGTGGTGGTGGGGAGGACTACAGAGGGGGAGGAATCCTTGCTCAGATCCGGGGATGCAAAGCAGCAACATGGCAACAGCCCCATTTGGATGGAGGAGGCCATCTGCAGAGATACACAATGCAAACCAGGCTGAGTTCCCAGCACCACAGAAGGGAAGCACCTCCCTTCTGCACCTTCATAGTTCTCATTTCCTTCCACCTCAAACCTTCTATCTCCTCCCTGCTTTTTAGGGCTCTCTGGAGTGGGCGAGGAGGAAAACTTGGATAGACACATAGCTTGAGAACAAAACAACCCTTCCCAGCCCAATGCAGAGCCCACCCTTATTTTCAGCTCTTACCTCCAGGGACCACACCCTGGGCAAAGTTCCAACTCACAGTAGAGTTTTCCTTTAGCCCTCACCCTCTGAATAGCCACCCACCACAACCAAACCTCCATCCGCTGTGTTCCTTGGCTCTGCTGCAATGAAATGGTGAGATGCCAAAAAAGAGAGAGAGGCCTGAGCTCAACACAGAGTGAGATCAGAAGTCCTGGATTTGAGACCTGACTCTACCATTTTACTAATCATGCTTTTAAACAAGCCACTTAAGCAATCTGAAAGTTTACTTCCAGAACTATAACATGAGTATAATATTAGTACCATCCTCCAATAATGCTGTCAAGGGTGAATGGCATAAAAGATGAAAAAATACTTCATTGCTAGAATCCTAAACCTGCAGTGCACAGATGCCACTGGAAGTCTGTCCCCCTTTTGTAGAGGATTTATGAGAGGGCACCTAAGTGACCAGGGAAATCCTAAATCAAAATCTCAGACTAGACCAACTCTAGGAATAACTTAGCTCCCAGGTAAACCCAGGACTGGAGATGCCTGCAGGAAGGGACTTAAAGTACTCTTCATCGCAAACCTCAGTTCTAGGAGCCAAATGAACTGCTGTATTAATTCAGAATGGTCTTCATGTTTGCAGAAGTAATAGAACTAATGCTTGCATCAGTGGTGATACAGAGTCACACAGAAGGCTTCTAAACTGGTCCTTAAGCCTGTGCTTTTTTAGAGTCATAGAATGTCAATTGTGAATTATAAATTATGAAGTCCTCTCCCTTTTCTGTACGTGCTCAATAATAGAAGTAGTATCAGAGTGTTATTTAAGCTCAGTTTCCCATTGTTCTAGTTGTTTCTGGGTTTGTTTTAAGATGCTTGGATGCTCTAGATTTGGGGGGGGGGTCTCACCCTCAGCATGTGGGAGTTCTGGGTCAGGGGTTGACCCTGTGCCACAGTAGTGACCCAAGCCGCTGCTGTGACAATACCAGATCCTTAACCCTCTGTGCCACAAGAGAACTCCCAAGCTCTAGATTTCTTTTCTTTTCTTTTGCAGGAGATAGAAAGTAAGGCTCCAAGTCACCACTGGAGACTACCTGGTACAACATTCACCTTGGAAAGCCTTTACCACTTGTGACCACTAGAAGGAGCTGGGCTACTGACTCTCCATTAAAGTGTCCCCTCCTTTTCAGTGCCTTTTCTGTGTGTGTGGGGGGGAGGGGGGCTAGTGGCAGGAATAACCACACTCTCCCTACCGTTGCTTGGGCCCAGGGCTTAAGGAGAGGTGAGAGGGATGGTGGTCCAGCCTTTGGGGTGGGCAGAAAGGATTAAATCATAAGGTATTAGCATATCTCTCTACTGAAATCAGCAGCCTAGTTCCCTTTGCCTCCCTACTAAAGGGAGCCTGAAAGGAGGGGCAGTGCCTGCAGCTGCTCTGGGCTGACTGTTGTTTGTGGGGACAGCTGAAAGAGAAGCCAGCACGGGTGGGGCTGAGGCTGTCTGAGCCATGTGGGTTTTTCCCGGAAATTCTCCACTATTCTCCAGGGACATAGTCAGGCCACCATAAAACTAACAATATTCAAAAGTAAGCCCTGATCTTAGGTATAATGGCCTAAGCCCCTTATGGACACCATAGTAAAACTCTTTGATTGAAAGGACCTAGTAGCTGTTTACATATTGGTACTCGTTTCTGAGAGGTCCCTGACAGTAACTATACATCTCCCTGTAAGCATTTTCCCAAGTATTCCCACATCTTATTCTGAAGAATGGCTAATTATTTTGTTTTAAGTTATGATCATTCCTATGTCATTCCAGAAAGCATCTACTCTTACATCTGTGTCTAAAAGAACAAGGTTAGAGAATTCAGTGTGAATTAATAACATCAGCAGATACTCTCCAAACTTCAATCCAGTTGTTAATTTCATCTGCTGTCATTCCCTTATCCAGCCTTGTACAAAAGCTCGTAGGATTAATAAAGTTATGAAACTGTCACTTGTCAATCACTAGAGCTGATGGAGGAAGCAATGACATGAGTAATTGTAAACAGAAGGCAGTCTCAAACAGTGACTGGCTAGCTTCACAGGAAGCCAGTCACATCAAGAAGACGTCAGCCTCAAATTTTTAAAGTGCTGCATATATTCCTAAGATGATGGAGCATTAGTCATGTTAACCTTGTCTGCTCTCTCCAGGATCAACTCTAGAGGAATAGGTGATCAGGGAAATGACCAAAGATGTGGCAATTAGCAGGAGGAGCAGAAAAGAAGGGGAGGTGATTATCTATTATACTGGATAATTGAGAATTATCTATATAAGATATAAATTCAGTCATTTGGTGGCAATGACTTTTGTTCTTTTTTCGCCATGCTCACAGCATGCGGAAGTTCCCAGACAAGGGGATGAACCCAAGCCACAGCTGTAACCAAAGCCACAGCAGTGACAACACCGGATCTTTAACCTGCTGAGCTACAAGGGAACTCCAGCAGTGACTGCTGAGTTGGGTAGACTTATATTCCATAAAAACAATGGTGTACGAATTAGTTTGTCAGCATTTACCAATAACATTATCAGATGCCCAGCACTTTAACAATGAGATATACGGCTTTCTGTAGTTTCCCCACAGATACTGTCATGGAATAGCAGTTCCTAAAATATTGTTTTCTTAAATTCCTGACCATTTCTTCTACCCAGCAGAATGGGAAATTGCAAACCGTGAACTTTGATTTCAGAGCCAAACCTCAAAGTATGACTAGCTCTTGCAGAAGTAAATCCAGGAAAACCTGCTTCCACTCTGGATTTCATGGTGCTCATCGGTCTTTGGTACAATGTTTCTGCTCTGCTCTGGACATCGGTTGACTGAGCCAAAGGAGGAACCAGAAACCCTGAATTCTGGAGGGTAGGCTCTGTAGCTTGAGAAAAAAATGCTAAGCAAGAAGCTGGGAAGGTGAGTCTGGGGTTCAAGGGCTTTTGTAAAGGGAAGCAAGGAGGCCAGGGTATACAGAAAAGGGAATACACAAAAAAAAGAGCGAATTTTTACACAGATGATTGATACCTCATTCTCTTAGCGCATGTCAACAGCTGTTCATAAAACTACCCTCTTCTGAGGTAGAAATTATGTTCTTTAGGCTTCCCTCACCATCATACCATCTGTCTGCAGTGTGCGGGTATGTAGGGATAGCTATGGGAGCTTTACAACTTTCCCCTCAGGCGTCTCTCCCTTCCTCCCCACCCAATCCTCCCACAAGGCCAGTTCTGCCTGGAAGACTGGACCTCTGATCTTCTGTGACCAGCCCTCACCCAAAGGACAGAGACAAATTGATACTAATCCTAACCTTTGACCTCTGAGGAGAAGTGAGCTAGATGCCGGGTAATGAAGAGTCTCAATTGTTGGTTCAAGTCAATGGATGATAAGTCAATGTTCCAGGAGAGAATGCCTGTGAGAGAAAAAGAAACAAAGAGGGACCTAGATAAGGTCAGAGGGACTAGACTTCTGAGAGAACTTCCAAACTCACAGAAGGGGTAAGGAGAAGGAAGGGATAAGAGCAATTGCTATGATCAGCCTCACTGATGTCTTTGAGAAGGGTGGCTAGTACCTTTGCCTGTCTCCCATCCTGTGCCTTTCTTGGGCTTTGCTGGAGCCAGAGGGAGAAGGGCAGAGTTTAGGCTAAATTTGGTCATTAACAAGTTTGTATGTAGGAATTTTCTTGCAGAGTTGACCAGGTGAGATAGAAATGACACCCAAGAGCCCCTTCCTTCTGGATACAGCTAGGTAGGTTTCTAAATTCTCCTTCTGTGGTCCCCTCCTTGCCTACACTCCTCCGCGGCTGGCTTCCACCCGCAGGTGGCTCCGCAGCACTGCGCCACAGGCAGAGAAGGACTGAGAAGCCTGTGGTCACGAAGGTCACTCTCAGTCTGGCCGCTGGCACTGGGATATTTGAGATTTGTCTGCGGCGTTCAGAAAGCACCCTGTGCCTGTTCAGAAACCTAAAGAAGAAATTAAGGTAGGGACCTGGACTCTCCAGGGGATGGTGAGGACTTTTAGGGCGTCTGGCCCATGACACTGCAGGAGAGAGGGGTGCAACTAGAAAGGGCTCCCCAGGCAGTACACAGAGCTCCCCACCCCTCCTCAGGGAGTTTGTGGAACACCACAGGGTGTGCGGGAAGGATGGGGAAGCGAGATGTTGGCAGCTGGGGTGGGGGAATACAGATGTGTGACACAGAGGATGGAGGTGACAGGCCAGGGGCTGATGATTCAGATAACAGGGCGCGCAGATCTCAAGAAAAGCACACTACGGTTGGAGGATGCAGATGGCAAAGAAGCACGGGATGAAGGATGTCCCGAGAGCATCCAGGACAGCAGCTCACCTTGTTCAAGGTGGGCCCGCACGGCCCTCAGCTGACTCTCCGAACCGATATCGCCGATCACAATGAGCAAAGAGTGTTTCCTTAGGTCCCAGCGTGCTGCCGCCGCGGCGGCTCCGGCCTTGTACAGCGGCTCCGCGGGGTTCTGAGCCAGCGGAGAGCCGGGGCTTCGGAGCCCTAGCCCGGGACTTGTCTCCATGGCAACGCCGCGAGGCCGCCCGGGCCCAGCCTCGGTCTCCATGGAAACTCCTTTGGAGTGCAAGGCCGGCGTCGGCGGCTGGGAGAGTGCGCGCGGTTCTTAAAGGCCGGCGGCAGGAGCCGCTCATTGGCTGCTGCCTGTCAGGGGGCGGAGCACTGGCGCCGCAGCGGCTGGGAAGGGGCCGCGGAGCTCTGCTCTGCGGTTTCGCTGGGCCTGGGGAGGGGCTCGGGGGTTGGTGGCTGTCCCACTCCGCCCCCACTCATTTTCCTGAGAGATCTCTCACTCCGACTTGGGTAGGAGTGGGTTATCTGAGGGACCGGGTGGAGGGGCGAGTCTAGTACCTCGGCACCAGAAGCTTCTAGTTAGGATGTTTCCCCGGAAAAGTACTATCTGGCAATTCCGCAGCCTCACCCGAACTGAGGGGAGCCATCTTGTCCCTCTCTGCCTCGAGTTTATGTTGCATCCTTCTGTCCTTCCATGTTGGTGTTAACACAATTTGGGTTTGTTTGTTTTTTTTTTCCTGACCTCATAGCCTCGGGCCCTGGGTGTGCACTGGGAAGCTGTGCAGTATCAGAGGGACAGAATGACCTTCCGGCCCTGAGTCCCTGGTGAGTTGTTATTCCGAAGATAGTGTTTGGCTGGTCTCCATCTCTGCTGAGTGCAGTGAGCTCAGACTGCAGCAAGGGGTGTTTCAGTTAAACCCAAGCAAGACCTTCCCAACTACAAATAATGTGACACAGTGAGTTGGGTAACCTTGGAAGGCAATGGTATTACTTCCCCAGTGAATTCTCAAAACAGAAGGGACAATGTTTGAACCAAGAGAGGGCTTGGCCCTTCCAAAATGCAAAAAGCCGGGGGATGTGAAAGAAGACTAAGGAGGCTGACACTGTTTTATGACTGACTGGAACATCCTTGTACAAGTGGTGCGGTCTGCAAGTCTACCCCTCCCCCATTCCTCAGTGTGTCCCCACTACCTACTCTGCACTCCAGTGTCTTCTTTTACTCAGGATACTGAGTCATTCTGTATGTATACGTATCAGACAGAGCCTGTCTTTAACCCTAGGGCTCCAGCAGTACTTTTTTGGGTCTCATTTGTCTTACAGTTTCCGAATGGTATAATGAAGGAAGAGGAGCACAGTACCTGATTGAGCAAGGCTGCCTGTGAGCGGTGTTCTGATCCACCTCCTCTCCGGAGGCCCTGAGGAGGATTGGATAGTGTCTGCATTTTAAGTACCTCGCAGCAATCCTAGTTCCTATCATGGGACATATATTTAGCAAAACATCCAATCCATTCTGCGATTTGGACGTGGCCCTACCAGAAACTAACATAATGCTCTATGTCAATTATCTCAATTAAAAAAATTTGACATGGCCCTGAAAATCCCTTTTATAGCAGAGAGGGGGAAATAGTACCGGCAGAACATAAGATGGTGAGGATGCCTCACCCTATATGACACATGAGACAATGCTCTGCTACACCTCCACCCCACCATTTGCACGTCTGAATCTGGCAAAGAGCATAGAGAGATATGCAGGCCTCCTCTTCCGCAATCAAAAAAGAGTGCCACGTGGAGGCAGAGACAGAATAGGTTGTAGGGAGAGGAAGGGGACAGTTTCCATAGCAACTAGCAAGATCCTCAGTATAACTGGTCAGCGGCAGTTAACTATAAGCTCTGCTTTCATCAAGTCTGACAAAGAGGTTAGACAATAGCTCTGATTGGTATGGGGAAGGACTACACACTAATGAGAATGGTAGGAGCAGAAATTCAGAGCGGTGATCGCAGACTTGCTAGAATTGGCATTTATTAATTAGACCTGCAAATATAGACTGTAATAGTACTGAAAGATAACTATAGAGTCTTGGCATCTATGCTGAAGAATTTTACAACTGAAGGCAGAAAACACCAATGCACATATGTGCAAGGCATAGAAAGGTGAATAAAAATGTTAAAGAAATACGTTTATATATGAATTGCAAAGTGTATAAAACTCTATTTTGTGTTTAGGAATAGTGTGCTGTGGCAGGAGCATTCAAAGGCCTATCTGCTTGGAAACATGATATACATGATAGTGAGACATTTGCAGTCGTGTGTTAGTGGTTATTAAACCCACTGTAGTGTTTCATTTAACTGTTTACACACTGAACTGACCAGGTATGATCCTTTGGGAACTCTCCTTTTCTCTAGTTTCTTCCACACACTTTGTCATACAGCATTGACAGACAAAGTGGTTACAACCAATGCTTTCCAAACCATTTGTGGTGAAGGACCCTTGAACTGTAGAAGGGGTCTTTAAGGATCCATCACTGAAAAAGGAGGTTAGAGGAGATGTAAAAGGAAGATACCATTGTAGGTTCTTTCCTTGGGTGTGCACTAGAGTGGGCACAAGTCAGAAGATAGTATGAATCTCAACTGGTTTGAAAGGTAGTTGTAGCCTTGGCTAAGTTTAAGCCAGTTAAGAGATTCTCAACCCCTAGGCCTTCATCAGTTCAAAATACATAGTGATAAGTACCCAAAAGGTAAATCATACACATGCTTAACAAAGTGAAGGGGCATCTCTAAATTTTTTGTGAAAATAATTTCATTTTGGTATTTAAATTATTGAAGTTGTCCTCATGAGAGAAATCAGAATTTTATTGGAGTTAATTACTCTTACCTTGAATTATTTATGTGTGGCAGAGGAAGGTACCACAGTCCTGTCAATGCTTAAGATCTCCATAGGACTTAAAGCTAGCTCTGATAATTCATAAAGAAAAAATACTGGCTCCTTCCTGCTAGCCTGATGAATGTCTTTAGTTTTTCTGGGGGACTGAGCTCATTTGGCAGAATTCCAGCCTGCTCTGCTGAAGCGCATGGTCTTATCAAGCAAAATATCCAAGATGAGATGTATGCAGCTCACATTCCCACCCCGTATTCAGTTCTGCCTATAAAATGTTCCTTACGCAGGGAGAGTTGTGTTGGATTACAGGATCACTGTGTCAGAAGCTTATCCTTGGCTTTTGGGGAAAATAGTATGATCATAATGTATACCAGCAACCACAGGGTCACCTCTTAGCACAAACACTGGTATTTTTGCAAAGGCACTGAGCAACATAACCTTTAACAAGGCACTGAGTAAAATAATCTCTAAAAAGTTTGAGATGGGGAGAAGTCTGCATTTATTACTATGTCGGGCACACAGAGGAGTCCAACAGTAAACATTTGTTGGATAATTTCCCTAGTTATTCTTTGTCCATTAAGTAACGGGAAGATCAAAGGCACTGGGTTTACCCTCCCTGTACAGAGCATTACAAAGGACAAGGAGGAAATCCCCTTTTTTCCTCCCTCACTCTCCACACTCTTTTATTTATTTATTTGTTTGGGCCACACCTACAGCATATGGAAGTTCCCAGGCTAGGGATCAAATCAGAGCTACAGCTGCCAGCCCATACCACAGCCACAGCAATGCGGGATCCGAGCCACATCTGTGACCTACACCACAGCTCACAGCAACGCCTGATCCTCAGCCCATTGAGTGAGGCAAGGGATTGAACCTGCATCCTCATGGATACTAGTCGGATTCGTTTCTGCTGTGTCACAACAGGAACTCCTGCCACGCTCTTCATTTTAAGAAAGTGATTTGAGTCCCCAAAGTGAAAAAGAGCCATTTATAGGTACTATTTTCTCCTGTTCATTCCATTAGCCTCCGAGATGGAGGTTAGTGTTTGGCCTCCGATACTACCTTTTCCTTTAGTCTTAACAAAGCTACCCCTTACTGTAAGGATCTCTAAGAATTTTCTTGTCATAGTTAAGAGGATGGTGGTAAAAAGAATCTAAATACATAACTTACTTTTGGGGCTGTGCCTGTGTATGCATCTTTTGTTTCCAAGATATTCATAGAATAGAGTTACTTTTCTTCAAGGAATACTTGATTTGCAGAAATATTGTTCCCTCTATAGTTATGCAAAGTCACAAATACTTTTTCTCTGTCTTCTCATCAGTTCTTTCTTGAACATCCTTCATCATATGCCCCAACTTCCCTTTCTAACAATACTTCCTGCAAATTCCTTGCATTAACCTCTTATGCAGTCAGTCTGAGCCACTTGCCTTTCCCTTAGTCCTTCTGGTACTTCCTGTTCAGGTGTCTCTTTTTCCTTGAATGCATTGTTATCCTTAATTCTCATCTAGGGATTTATTTACATCTACCTTTATGATTTACTTTATTTGTGGAAAGTAAGATTCCATCTCATTCTACAAAGAATTTAAGAAGTATGGGCTAACTCAAACACAGCTGCTTCTCTGAAACTGACTTCCCCTCTTGCTGACTGTGTGAACTTAGGCAAGTCATTTGTCCTCTCTATGCTTTAATTCTCTAGTAAAATTATAATAGGAGTTCCCATCGTGGCTCAGTGGTGATGAATCCGACTGGTATCCATGAGTACGTGGGTTTGATCCCTGGCCTCATTCAGTGGGTTAAGGATCCAGCGTTGCAGTGAGCTGTGGTGTAGGTCACAGATGCATCTCGGATCCCAGTGTTGCTGTGGCTGTGGTGTAGACCTGCAGCTACAGTTCTGATTCATCCCCTAGGCTGGAAACTTCCATATGCAGTGGTGTGCCCCTAAAAAGACGAAAAAAAATATTAATAATAGCACTCCACCTTATGGTTTTTTGCAAATTAAGTTGGGGAGTTCTCACTCTGGTGCAATGGGATAAGTGGTGCCTCTGGTATGCACTGTGGGTTAAGGATCCCTTGTTGCCACAGCTGTAGGTCTGATCTGATCCCTGGCCTGAGAACTCGCTATGCTGCGGGACGGCCAAAAACGAAAAAAGAAAAGAAAATTAAGTGGGGCAATCTTTTAAATATGCTTAAAAAAATGCCTAGAATTCTTTCTGTGTATGTGTCATTCATTCAGTAATATTTATTGAGTACTTACTGTGTGCCAGCACAAATGAAACACACAAAGATCCCTGTTCTTGGGAGCTTACGTTCTAGTCAGGGGGATAGATAATAAATAGGTAAATTATACAGTATTTCAGAAAGTGATTAGTGCTGTGGCAAAAAAGAGAAAATACTAGGTAAGGGTGATTAAGGATGTTGGTGTGGCAATGGCAAAGAATTGCGCAAGGGCAGAGAAGGTTGCAATTTTACAGGAGCTGGTCAGGGTAGGCCTTAGTAAGATGAGACTTGAGCAGACTTGGAGGAAGTAAAGGAGTTGGCCATTTGGGTATCTGGTAGAGCGTCTTGTAGGCAGAGAGGATAGCCAGTACAAAATCCCTAAGGTAGCAGCATGCCTGGTACATTCAAGGAATAGCTGAAGTCCATTATGGCTGGTCTAGAGGAGTGAGAAAAAGAGGAATAACAGATGAGACAGAGATAATAGGGGCCAGATCACATAGGGCCTTGTAGGCATTGTTAGGACTTTGGTTTTTATTGTGAGTGAAATAGGGAACATGTGCAAACTTTTTCACAGAGGAGTAACTTTTTTTTTTTTTTTTTGGCTTTTTGCCTTTTCTAGGGCCGAACCCCTCGGCATATGGAGGTTCCCAGGCTAGGGGTCTAATCGGAGTTGTAGCTGCCAAGCCTATGCCAGAGCCACAGCAACGCAGGATCTGAGCCGTGTCTGTGACCCACACCACAGCTCATGGCAACGCCAGATCCTTAGCCCATTGAGCAAGGCCAGAGATCGAACCCACAACCTCATGGTTCCTAGTCGGATTCATTAACCACTGCGCCACGATGGGAACTCCCAGGAGTAACATGGTTTGACTTAAATTTTTGCAGGATCACTTTGGCTGCTCTACTGACAAGAGACTGTAGAGCTTGTAAGGATTAAAATTGGAAACCACTCTCATGATGTCCAGCATTAGCCTCCGATCATTTTTTGGGATAAAATGCTCCCAGGAATTTTGATGCTTGGGGATCTGAGAGACCTGGGTTAAAAATAATAATAATAAAGTGGGAAACAAGTCAGGGAACTTGCAGTAATCTGAGTGAACAATGATGTAGCTCAGATCAAAGTGATGTTAGTAAAGAAGCTAAGACACAGTATTTTATTTTTTATTTTTTGCTTTTCTTTTGCTTTTTAGTGACACGTCTGCGTCATATGGGAGTTCTCAGGCTAGGCATCGAATCAGAGCTGCAGCTGCCGGCCTATACCACAGCCACAGCAACATGGGATCCAAGCCACATCTGCGACCTACACCATAGCTCACAGCAGTGACAGATCCTTAACCCACTGAGTGAGGCCAGGGATCGAACCCACATCCTCATGGGTACTAGTCAGGTTCATAATCTGCTGAGCCAAAATGGGAATTCCTAGACACAGTATTTTAAATACAGAGCTAAAGTTCTCTTGTGGTACGGCAGGTTAAGGATCCACTGTTGTCACTGCAAGCAGCTTGGGTTGCTGTGTGGTGGCGGTTTAATACCTGGCTGGGGAACTTCCACATGCTGAAGGTGCAGCCAAATAAATAAATAAATATAAAGTCAGTCTGATTTCCTGCCTTATCAAATAGGGACTGAGAAAGATAGTAAGTAGTGGCTCCAAAGATAAATTAAAAAAAATTCTAAAGTTATCTTTGGAGAGAAGAAACAGATTGTAAGGCTACTAGGGATGGAATGTAGACATTTAAAAATTTATCTTACTTTGGCATTCCCACTGAAGCACAGTGGGGTTGACCATGTCTTTGCAGCGGCAGGGCCCTGGGTTCCATCCATCCCTATCCTGGTGCAGTGGATGTTGCCTGTTTAGAATCCCATATACCGTGGGGTGGCCAAAAAATAAAAAAACCTTTATATTATTTTGTAAATTTGACATTAGAGTCATATAAATGTTTTACATAAGTATAAAACAAAATTAAACCAAAATGACCAACCTTACCCTTTTTTTGGCTGTGACCTAGGCATGTGGAAGTTCCTGGGATGGAGCCTGAGCCACAGCGATGCCAATGCCAAATCTTTAATTGCTATGCCACCAGGGAACTCCAAGAATATATTTTTTAAAATCTCCTACAAATCAATAAAAGAAGCAGCACAATTAGGAAGTGGAAAAGCAATGCAAATAGATTTTCACAAGAGATAATATGCAAATGGCCAGTAAAAACATCATTAGTCCTAAGGAAAGGCAAATTGAAGACACAATGTACTATCACTTATCCACAAAATGGCAAAAATTAAAAACCAATGAGGAGTTCCCACTGTGGCGCAGTAGATTAATGATCTTTTCTCTGTGGTGTTGCTAGTTTCATCCTTGGCCTGGTGCAGTGGATTAAGGATCTGGAATTGCGAGAGCTATGACGTAGGTCACAGATGTGGCTCAGATAGGATCCCTGGCCTGGAAACTTCCATATGCTTCAGGTGTGGCCGAAAAAGCAAAAAAAAAAACCAAAAAAAAAAACAAACAAAAAAAAACCCAAAAACCCAACCAGCCAACCAACCAAACAAAAAAAGACCAATGATACCAAATGTTAGCAAGAATGTAGAACAAAAAGGACTTTCATATAATGCTAGGAGTAGTGTAAAATGTTATAATTACTTTATAAAAGTATTTAGAAGTTTCTTATAAAATTAAACACCTAACCAATGACCTAGAAATTCCATTCCTAGGCATTTACAACAGAAAAATGAACACATGTATGTCCATAAAGAGATTTGTGGTGGTTGTTCACAGCCAAAACCTGGAAACAACCCAAATGTCCATCAGTAGGAGAATGGATAAACAAATTGTGATACCTTTATGCAATGGAATACCGCTCAGCTATAAGAAGAAACTACAAATATATACAACATAGGTGAAAAAAATTATACTGAAACAAGAGAAACAAAACACAAAAGAATACTGTGTTAGTTGGTCTCCTGAGAAATAGATGTCAAGACATGTTGAGATGTGAAAGAGGTTTATTGAGGGAGTATATTGGTTATCTATTGCTCTGAACCAAATTAATCCAAAATTTAGGGAGGTCCCGTCATGGCTCAGCAGAAACGAATCTGACTAGTATCCATGAAGACACAGGTTCAATCCCTGGCCTTGCTCAGTGGGTTAAAGATCTGGCGTTGCTGTGAGCTGTGGTGTAGGTTGCAGACTCGGCTTGGATCTCATGTTGCTGTGGTAGTGGTGTAGGCCAGCGGCTACAGCTCTGATTCGACCTCTAGCCTAGGAGCCTCCAAATGCCTCAGTACAGTCCTAAAAAGACCAAAAAAAAAAAAAAAAAAAAAAAAAAATCCAAAATTTAGCAGCTTAAACTAACAAATATTTATTATCTGACATAGTTTCTAAGGATCTGAAATCCAGGAACAAATTAGGTGGGTGGTTTTGTCTCAGGGTTTCCCATGAAGTTGCACTCAAGATATCAGTTGGGGTTACATAATATGAAGACTTGACTGAGGCTGGATGATCTGCTTCTAAGATGGTTCATTTGCATGGCTCTTAGCAGGAAACCTCAACTCCTCATCAGGTAGGACTCTGTATGTCTACTTGAGTATTCTCATGACAGGGAGGCTGGCCTCTCCCAGAGCAAGTGAACCAAGCAAGTAAGGAAGGGGCTACAATGCCTTTTTATTACATAGTGTTGAAAATTAGGCGCCATCATGAGAAGCAAGTCACTGAGTCTAGTCTACTCTCAAGAGGAGGGAGATTGGTTCTACCTTTTGAAGGGAGTGTCACTGAATTTGTGGATGTATTTTAAACCACCACAGACAGAGATCAGGGGAAGGCAGAGAGAGCCTTAGACCAAAATACAGTCTGAAATCTGTGGAAGGAGAGAGAAAAGGACTGAGAATAGGGAAGGGAGGGTCTTGTCCTACAGCATAGATCCAAGAAAGATTTGGCCATACTGATGAAGCATCTTCAAGTCAAAGGCACTTGTTGGAAGAATCTTGAATTGGAGCTGCAGCTGCTGGCCTACACCACAGCCACAGCAACATGGGATCCGAGCCACATCTGTGATCTACACTGTAGCTCATGGCAATACCGGATCCTTAACCCACTAAGCAAGTCCAGGGATCAAACCCGCATCCTCATGGATACTAGTTGGGCTCTAGTGGGATACTACTGCTGAGCCACAGTGGGAACTCCAGAAGAATCTTTTATATCACAGGATTGGGCCTTCCTTATTAGCTCTGCTCTTCTCTGGCACTGGCTGGGATTGGCCTATGGGAAGTTTGGCTTTGGGGCAAAGCAGATAGATCCAGAGTGGCAGCAGGTGAGATCATCAAATACGCTCTCTGAAAGATTTCAGTGGTGCATATTCATGGTCACCACAAGTACATGCTGCATGAATAAGTTTACATGAAATCCTAGGATGGGCAAAACTTACTTACAGTGATAGAAGGCAAATAAGCAGTTGCTAGGGCCTGGGGAGGGGATGGGAATTGATTGCAAAGGGGCACAAGGGAAATTCTGTGGTGATGAAAATGTTCTGTACTTGGTTATGGTAGTGGCCACATACAGATATAAATTTGTTGCATTTGGGAGCTCCTGTTGTGGCTCAGCGGAAACAAATCTGACTAGTATCAGTAAGGGCTTGGTTTCAATGCCTGGCCTCGCTCAGTGGTTAAGTATCCAGCATTGCCGTGAGCTGTGGCTCGGATTTGGCTTTGCTGTGGCTGTGGTGTAGGCTGGTGGCTGAAGTTCTCATTCACGCCCTAGCCTGGGAACCTCCATATGCTGTGGGTGAGGCCCTAGAAAGACCAAAAAAAAAAAAAAAAAAAAAAAAAAATGTTGAACTTAATCAAACTCTGCGCTTGAAATGGGCACATTTTATTATATGTAAATAACAAAGTTTACTGAAAAACACAGTGAGATGCTACCTCACATTAACAATACCAAATAGGAGTTCCCGTCGTGGCTCAGTGGTTAACGAATCCGACTAGGAACCATGAGGTTGCGGGTTCGATCCCTGGCCTTGCTCAGTGGGTTAAAGATTCAGTGTTGCCGTGAGCTGTGGTGTAGGTTGCGTTGCTGTGGCTTGGATCCTGCATTGCTGTGGCTCTGGCATAGGCCTCAGAAACAGCTGTGATTAGACCCCTAGCCTGGGAACCTCCATTTGCTGAGGGAGCAGCCCTAGAAAAGGCAAAAAGACAAAAACAAAAAAAAACCAATACCAGATATTAGGATGAGCAGCACCAAAAACTCCCATGTATTGTTAATGGAAGTATAAAATTATACAACCATTTTGGAAAATTGTCGGTTTCTTATAAAGTTAAATATCTATCCTATGACCTGGCAGTTCCACTCCTGGTTATCAACTCACGAGAAATGAAAATGTGTATTCACAGAAAGGCTTATATATGAATGTTCGTAGCAGTTTTATTTGTAATGGTCCAAAACAACCCAAATATCCATTAATAGGTGAATGGATAAACAAATTGCTGAACATGAATACAGCAGAATACTACTACCAATAAAAAAGAATGAACTATTGATATATGCAACAATAGGGATAAATCTCAAAAATATTTTGTAGAGAAAAGAAGATGAATACAAATGACTGCATACTGTATAATTCCACTTACATAAAATTGTTGAGCAGGCAAAACTAATATATGATGATAGAAATTTGAATATGGTTGCCATGAAAAATTCTCTGAAGTGATGAAAATGTTTTATGTCTTTTTTTTTTTTTTTTTTTTTTGGTTTTTTTAGGCCTGCACCTGCGGCATATGGAGGTTCCCAGGCTAGGGGTCTAATCGGAGCTGTAGCCACTGGCCTATACCAGAGCCACAGCAACATGGGATCCGAGCCGCATTTGCAACCTGTACCACAGCTCATGGCAACGCTGGATCCCCAACCCACTGAGCAAGGTCAGGGATCGAACCCACAACCTCATGTTTCCTAGTTGGATTCATTAACCACTGAGCTATGATGGGAACTCCGAAAATGTTTTATGTCTTGATTGGCATATGTTTAATAGGTGTATACATAAGTAAAAACTCATCAGATTATACAGTTAAGAGCTGTGTGTTTAAATTTTACCTCAATAAAAATAAAACAGTCCCTAAAAATAAAAATGAAATAAATCAACCTGTGTATTAAATTGGTAGAAGAATTATTTCAAATGAATTTAAAATTCAAGAGTTTAACTGTACATTTTCATTTTTATTCTTTTGTCTTTTTTTTTTTTTTAGGGCCCCAAATGCGGCATATGGAGGTTGCAAGGCTAGGGGTCGAATCGGAGCTGTAGCTGCCTGCCTACACCACTGCCACAGCAACATGGCGTCCGAGCTCCATCTGTGACCAGCACTGCACCACAGCTTATTGCCACGCCAGATCCTTAACCCACTGGGCAAGGTCAGGGATGGAACCTGCGTCCTTGTGGATACTAGTCATGTTCCCTGACCACTGAGCCATGATGGGAACTCCATAACTGTACGTTTTTTTTTTGTTTGTTTGTTTGTTTCTTAGGGCTGTACTTGCGGCATGTGGAGGTTCTCAGGCTAGGGTTCAAATGGGAGCTGTAGCTGCTGGCCTACACCAGGCGACAGCAACTCAGGATCTGAGCCATGTCTGTGATCTACACCACAGCCCACAACAATGCCAGATCCCCAACCCACTAAGTGAGGGCAGGGATCGAACCCGCATCCTCATGGATGCTAGTTGGATTTGTTTCTGCTAAACCACAGTGGGAACTCCCCATAACTGTACATTTTTAAGAAAATATTTTATTGGTGGAGTTCCCCAGTGGCTTAGTGGGTTAAGGATCTGACATTGTCATTGCAGTGCCCTGGGAACTTATACATGATGCAGGTGTGGCCAAAATTTTTTTATTAGTAAATATACATAAAATTGACTATTTTAACTTTTTTTTTTTGGCTAGTCCTGTGGAATGTGGAAGTTCCCAGGCGAGGAATCAAACTCGAGTCATAGCAGTTACAATACCGAATCCTTAACCACTGGGCCACCAGGGAAGTCCCATTTTAACCATTTTTAAGTGTATAGATCAGTGATATTAAATACACTCAAAGTGTTGTGGAACTATCATCCCCATTCATCACTATACCTCTTTTTTTATCTTGTAAAACTGAAACTCTTTACTCATTAAACAGTAACTCCCAATTTCCCCCCACCCATCCACCAGTGCCTGGCAACTACCACTCTTTCTGTCTCTATGAGTTTGACTACTCTAAATACCTTATATAAATGGATTATGCAGTATTTGTCTTCTTATGACTGTCTTGTTTCACTCATGCATAATATACTGAAGATTCATCCATGTTGTAGCATCTGTCTTAACCATACATTTTTATGGGGTATACCATAAGAAATAGAAGAAAACTGCAAAAAAAAAATGTTAAACTGTTTTCATTAGTCATCTTATTAGTAATAATATTGTTTTTTTTTTTTTACTGAAATGATTATATAATAGAAGAAAGCAAATAAATTATGGTAATATTATCAGGAAGCAAATGTTGATTATACTAGAAAGAGATACAAATATAAAATAAAAAAAGTTAGATAAAAACCCCTGAAATCCTAAAATTTAGTTGGAAAAATACAAAGAACAACCAACTCAGTAGCAATAAGCATTCCAGTCATACAAATTGTGGTCTTTTAATGCTATTTACTACTAAATGAACCAAGGCTTCTTAAGAGAAACATCTGATTCTGGATCTGGGGCAGGAAATAAACAAGATGAACCTGGAACATCTTGTTATACCAGAAGGCAAGGAAGCTATCCAAGACTATTGGAATCCTATCCAAAGGACTCTGGAGCTCATCTGAAAAGACTTCCACAGTCCAAAGATGGGACAATATGCATTACAAAATGAATAATAATTGAAGTGGACTGAAGCACACCAAATGTGTTAAAACTCACTGTTCACAGTGATACGAAAACTAAAAATCTCATGTGTCATTTTTGGAATATGCTGGAGAACCTCATTATTTAGAGAACTATTCTCTGTTACATACAGAACCTCAACTCATCACCATTATTATTAATTTTTTTTGTGGCCACGCCTGCCACATATGGAAGTTCCCAGGCCAGGAAATGAACACACGCCACAGCAGCCACCCAAGGCATCACAGAGACAACACTAGACTCTTAACCTGCTGTGCCATTCAGCAGGAATTCCTGTAATCAAATATTTGAAGAGGGGAAAGTCCTAATTTATAGAAGAATTCCAGCTAATAAATGAAGATAGAGTGTTAGAATATCACTTTTTTGCAGCCTCTAGTGAAATAATGCAGCTAGGTAGCGATTACCAATGACTGCTAAACTATCATGTAAAAAGGTGGTAATATTTGAACCTCTTAGTTAATTGTAACGCAACAAAAATACATTCAACCAGATGTTATATGCCTCCTGATGAGATGCGATAGGAAGTTTATGATACCATTTATGAAGTTATTCTTGCCAAAAAAAGGAATATAAGTCTGAGCAAATATACTTAACTGCCTATTAATAAAAAATAAAAAGGGAAATATATTAAATGATACCATAGGGATGCAATCAGAAAAATCCACAAAGTTGGAAATTTTATAGAACAAATGATTTGGTTTTATCAACAAGCAAATAACTGCAGGAAATAAAAAATAGGAAGAACTTATGTTTTATTTTACTTTATTGCTTTTTAGGGCTGCACCTGCAGTATATGAAAGTTCTCAGGCTAGGGGTTGAATTTGGAGCCACAACTGCTGTCCTACACCACAGCCACTTGGAATCCAAGCTGCATCTGCAACCTACACCACATTTTATGGCATTGCTGGATCCTTAACCCACTGAGCAAGGCCAGGGATTGAACCCGAGTCCTCATGGATACTAGTTAGGTTTGTAACCACTGAGCCATGATGGGAACTCCAGAACTTACATTTTAAAAGAGACCTAAGGTAGTATCATCCAAATGTAATGTGTAAACCTTGTTTAGAATTGTTTTTTTTAAAAAAGAGACAATTGGAGAAATTTGAACGCTACATATTTGATAACATTAAAAAATTACTGTTAATTTTCTTTGGGTGTATTAATGATATTTGTTATATTTAAAAGATTCTCTACATTTAACATATATACAGTTGGTTGATAAATATAGGGTTTTTTTCTGTTAAAAAGATGTCTCCAAGCATTTGATGAAATTGCCATCAACTGAAATGGGGAAAGCTGCAAGTGGAGCGGGTTTAGTAGACAAGATGAGTTCAATTTTAAGCATGTGGAGTTTGAGATGTCAATTGAGCATCCAAATGGAGATATTGGAGTTCCCATTGTGGCTCAGTGGAAATGAATCTAATATCCATGAGGATGCAGGTTCGATCCCTGGCCTTGCTCAGTGGATTAAGCGTCCAGCATTTCGGTGATTGCAGATGCAGCTCAGATCTGATGTTGCTGTGTTTGTGGTATAGGCCAGTGGCTACAGCCCTGATTTGACCTCTAGCCTGGAAATTACCGTATGCTGTGGGTGTAGCCCTAAGGAGAAAAAAAAAAAAAAAGACAAATGGAGATACTGAGTAGGCTGTTAGTCATATAAGTTCAGGATTTGGGAGAGATGTATGGGCTGGAGATAAATATTGGGAGTCGTTCGTATGTAATTGGTAGTTACAGCAATGAGACTGGATGAAATCAAGAAAGGAGAGGAGTTCCTGCTGTGGCACAACAGGATCCACTGTGTCTCTGCAGTGCCAGGATGTGGGTTTGATCTCCCACCTGTTGCAGTGAATTAAAGGATCCCAAGTTGTCAAAGCAGTGGCAACTCCATCTGGTGGGGTGGCCAAAAAAAAAAAAAAGGAGTGTGAGTAAACCCCTAGCTTAGAACATGCTCAATAAATATTTGTCATAACTACATGACTAATGACTAAAATTCTTTCTTTTTTCTTTTCTTTTTTTTTTTTTAATGGCCGAGCCTGAGGCATGTGGAAGTTCCTGAACCAGGATTCGAACCTGCGCCACAACAGTGACACAAGCAGCTAAAGTGACAATGCCAGATCCTTAACCCATGAGCCACAAGAGAACTCCTAATTTTTTTTAAATTTCTTTCTCCTATGAACTCTTATAGCAATTTCATTGTGTCTTGTATTATAGTTCTTTGTATATCTTTCTTTGAAGAATATGGACTACTTTTTTGCAGAGCTTCCAACAATTCGGGCTTATCTGATGTTTCTTCATGATCAGATTCAGATTATGGATTTTTGGCAGGAAAACAAAGTGATGTTGTTTCCTTCTCAGTGTATTAGATCAAGTGACATGTGATGGTATTGTGTCTTATTACTAGTGATGTTAACTGGGATCACTTTGTTAAGTTACCAAATTTTTTCACTGCAAATTTACTACTTTCTGTTTGTAATATTCAGTACACTTTAGAGAGACAGTTTGAGACAATGTAAATGTTCTCTTTTCCAGCACAATGCTAGTTTAAGCATCATTGCTATTTATCTAATTTAAATCATCTTTATGTTACATAAAAAAGTGAATGAAATAAATGAATACATGTATGAATTATAAATAGTATGAATTATAAGTCCTACATCTATGTGATGCCTCTAGTAATAAAAAAAGACATTTCCAATCATCCTACTTGGCTCCTCAAGAATTATAACCTCTCTGTCTCCTCTAAAATTAACCACAGGTCTTGACTTTTATTACATCATATAATTTCTTTATTTTTTTATGATCTGGGTGTGCATCTTTATTAAAATTTAGTTTTGTCCCATTGAAAAACTTTTTTTTTAGGGCTGAACCCAAGGTATGTGAAAGTTGCCAAGCTAGGGGTCGAATTGGAGCTACCACTGCCAGCCTACGCCACAGTCGCAGCAACTTGGGACCTGAGCCGCGTCTGCGACTCACACTACAGCTCATGGCAATGCCAGATCCTTAACCCACTGAGCAAGGCCAGGGATCGAACCCACAACCTCATGGTGATACTAGTTAGATTCATTTCTGCTGTGCCACAGGGGAACTCTGAAAAACTTTTTTACTCTAGTAAAATTCATATGACATAAACTTTACCATTTTTAAACATTTTAAAGTGTATGGTTTAGTAGCATTAAGTACATTCACATTGTTGTACAATCATCACCACTATTCATATCTAGAATGTTCTCATCTTTCCAGACTAAAACTCTGTACTTCTTTTTCTTTTTTTTTTTTTTTTTTTTGTCTTTTTGCCTTTTCTAGGGCCGCTCCCTCGGCATATGGAGGTTCCCGGGCTAGGGGTTGAATCGGAGCTGTAGCTGCCAGCCTACACCACAGCCACAGCAACGCCGGATCCTTAACCCACTGAGCAAGGCCAGGGATTGAACCCGAAACTTCATGGTTCCTAGTCGGATTCGTTAACCACTGCACCACGACGGGAACTCCAAAACTCTGTACTTCTTAAATAATATCTCCATATTCCTCCCCACCTCCTTAGCTTTTGGAAACCGTTATTCTACTTTCTGCCTCTGTAAATTTGCTCATTCTGGATATCTCATATAAATGGAACATACAATATGTGTTCTTTTGTACCTGGCTTATTTCACTTAGCATGTTTTCGAGGTTCATCCATGTTGTAGCATGTTGGTAACACTCTTGATTCTTATCATGTAGTGTTGGCTTCCAGGATATTAGGGATTGGAAAGAAAAGCTTAGAGGGAGGAGGAGAGTTAGGAACTCTCAACACAAGATGAGAATTTTATTTTAAAAAAGTTATTGTTTTTTAATTAATTTTTTGAGGTAACATTGGTTTATAACTTAAGTTCCATGTGTTAAACATTTTTCTACTCCTGTGTACCCTACTGAGTGCTTACCACCAAATTCTGTTTCCATCTGTCACCATACAGTTGACTCCTTAACCATTTGGTTTTCACCGCACCCTTTCTTCTCTGGTAACCACTACTCTGTTGTCTCTATTTGTGTGTTTGTTTTTGTTTGGTTTCTTCACTTATTTTTTGTTTGTTCCACATATGAGTAAAATCCTATGGTATTTTGTCTTTTTCCATCTGACTGACTTCACTCAGTATAATACCCTCAAGGTCCACCCATGTTGTCACAAATGGAAAGATTTCATCTTTTTTTAAATGGCTGCGTAGTATTGCACTGTATACATATACCAGTCTTTAAAAAAAAAAAATCATTCATTTGTTGATGGGCACTTAGGATAAGAATTTTAAGGAAGAAGAAATTAGTGCCATCAAACATGATAGATGCTAATGAGATGATTTGACAATAAATTTTCAGAATCAATTATTGCAAACATTTTTAGAGTAACCGCTTTTGCTAGGCACTAGATTTTTGGAGGTTAAGGCCAGATTGCAAAGGATTATGGAGTTACTGGTAAAGAGAAAGCGAAATTTGGAGGGCAAGGACAAAAGAAAGTCCTGGAGCTTGGTGGAGAAGTAGAGTGGAAGGGAAATGCTACTAGCACGTGGAATTTGATTACATCTATGAGGATTGCGAATAAGCCAGAGAGGGGAGGATGGCAGGCCTTATCAGTACCACACCTTTTTGTTTCTACCTGTTTCCAGGTAAGAGGCTTCTGGTGGAGTTTTCTTTCTTTCTTTTTTTTAATGGCCTCACCTGTGGCATATGGAAGTTCCCCAGCCAGTGATTGAATCTGAGCCACAGCTGTGGCAATGCCTGATCCTTTAACCCATTGTGCAGTCTGGGGATGGAACCTGCACCACTGCAGCAACCAGAGCCCCTGCAGTTGGATTTTTTTTTTTTTTGTCTTTTTGCCTTTTCTAGGGCCACTTCTGAGGCATGTGGAGGTTCCCAGGCTAGGGGTCTAATCGGAACTGTAGCCACCGGCCTATACCAGAGCCACAGCAATGTGGGATCTGAGCCGTGTCTGCAAACTACACCACAGCTCACAGCAACGCTGGATCCTTAACCCACTGAGCAAGGACAGGGATGGAACCCGCAATCTCACGGTTCCTAGTTGGATTCGTTAACCACTGAGCCACAATGGGAACTCCCTGCAGTTGGGTCCTTAACCTACTGAACCACAGTGGGAACTCCTGAGCTCTTTGGATTAAACATTTGAAAAGGTGGAAGGGAGGAAACTGGCTAATACTGCAGTCACAATTATGTTTGGTATTGTGTGTTTGAGAGAGACTCAGGCTGTTAAGAGGGTCTACTGGTTGGCTGGAAAATTAAGCTATCTCGAAGGGGGGACCAGTGTGCTGCCTTGGTGGGGTTCTGCTGATGTGCCTTCAGTTTCTCATCTACACTTGGGTGTGGCAAAGTTGGGGCTCTGGAAGGGTTTGAAAAGTGGGTTAAACTGAACAAGAATGATAAACAAAAAAATGTCATATATACATACAATGAAATACTATTCAGACTTAAAAAACAAGGAAATTCTAACACATGCTATTAAAATTACAACATGGATTACCCTTGTGGACATTATGCTAAGTGAAATAAGCCAGACACAAAAGGACAAATATTATATGATTCCATTTGTATGAGGTACCCAGAGCAGTAAAATTCATAGAGACAGAAAGTAGAATGTTGGTTGCCAAGGGCTGGAGGGGGAGGGGAATGGGGAATAAGTGTTAAATGGGTACAGAGTTTTAGTTTGGGAAGATAAGAGTTTTGGGGATGGGTGGTGGTAATGGTTGCACATCAATGTACCTAATCATACATTTTAAAATGGTTTAACTGCTGTGGTACAGTGGGTTAAGAATCCAACTGCAGTGGCTCGGGTTGTTTTGGAGGTATGGGTTTGATCCCCGGCCTGATGCAGTGGATTAAAGTCTGCACTGCTTCTCAGATTCATTTCCTAGCCAGGGTACTTCCATATGCCGGGGGTGCAGCATATGGAAAAAAAAAAAATCTAAAAAAAAATCTAAAATAAAAAAAGTTTAATATCAACTGTTTTTCCATTTCTTTGTCACCATTCCTCCTCAATCATGTATATATAAAAACTCTGCACTTAAACTATGTTCTCACAGATTCTGAATCATTGTTCAAATTATGTCATCTCTCTAAGCCTTAGTGTCCTCATCTGTAACCCTTAAAGAGTGATAAAGCTTTTAGGTGAGATAATGCATGTAAAATAGAACACAAAATCTGCCACATAGTAAAAATGTCAAACATGTTATTAATTACTTATGTCAAAAAATTAATTATATTATTGGTAGAATGACTGGGCATGATTGTATAGGTCCAAGGGCAACGGAAGGCAGCTAGGGTTCAGAATCAATTATATGTTAAATATAAGTCAGTTATTATTAATAGTGCAGCTTAAAAGAGATATATAATAGTTTATCATTAAATTTAGTACTTATCCTTGGTAATGTTTTTTTGCCACTGAGCTTCAAAACTGTTTCCAGAAGAAAACCATGAAGTGAATTAGGGTTTGATGAATAGTGTCTGTGAGCTAGAACTAACTGAGGTTCTTTTGCTTAGAGAACTCTGTGAGGAGACCTCAGAAAAAAACCTCTAAAACTAAAAATGTAGCATTTATGTTCATCGTTTGATTGGTAGAAATATACTATGGAATTATTGGACTAGATGAGATGATCCCAGTCTTATGAGAATTTGTCCAGGTTTAAAAATTACTAATTAAATACAATATGACTGGAAATGGCTTTAAGTTCTAGAATAAAGAATTTGATGATTAGAAGAAAAATTTCTGACAATGAGGTCTGTTAAACTTCAAAGTGAGTTAGATAGGGTCTGATGGAATTTTCTTGTCTGGGAGGACTTTAGAGGTAGATTAAATTTCTGTGAGGTAGCTTAGGTTAAGATGCACTTGTAGCTATGCAGATAGGCAGATGATACTTTTCATTCTAATAGTCAATAAAGGACTTTGGCTCACATAAATGTAATCAGTTACAACCTTAGTGGGAAACCATCCTGCCTGCATTTTCTGATCTTTTTGGGTAATTTAATGATCAAACTGCCTAACAAGGCATTTACACTTTTTCTTCACAGATTTTTTTACGGCTCTTGTTTTATTTAGTAATGGGAATGGTTGGGGTTATTTATCTGGTTTTAGTCATGCCAACTGAGGTTTAATTTACCCTTATTAATGTACAGTTTTATAAGTTTTGACAAACACATATAGTTGTTTGTCAAATAATCAAGAAAGTCTACTCATTTATGTCTTGCTTGGAAATGGGAAATGCAATGGCAGGACAGAGAAGAGCAAACACAGTGATTTTTGAAGAATTTTTATGAGAATATAGGTCAAGATTTGCCTACAACAGGACTTAGTTGTTTATGCCCTCTCAAATAGAGCAGATGAATTCACTTTTTCTACCTGGTATAGTTAATATTGACCTAACCTGGTCCTTTTAGGATTAAATTATTTGATCACTGGTCTTCTGCAGCATTAGGAGTGAAGGAGAGAGATATCAATTACAAATGATTTCAAGAGTAAGAAGTGGAGTGTGTCTCTGGGTGCTCTGTTCCAATTTTTGATCCACTAATAATACATTCCGGGGACCCTAATTATATTCTAGTTATAGCAACAGTAGATTGTAGATTTTTCAGGACAGTTTCATTTCAAAGAGTCTGTCCTTTTGTTCCCATAAGTAACATATACTCAGATGACATGCTTTGATTTTTGGTATGGAAAATGATCAGTATAATTTGTAACAGCAGGGAGAAGATTGGTAGGAAGCTTCACTTCAGCTTAGCCTGTATCAAGTGTTGAATTGGATATTTATATAATTGGAAAATCATGGTTGGGCTGTGCCTAAGTCATTTTGATCTTGGGGTAGAGAGAAGAAACTACCTTCTATTGAATGCTTACTATGTATATGCTTGGCAGTGTGGTAGGTGCTTTCCCTATTGACAGCTGCTCTGGCTAGAATTCCATCCTATATCCATCCACCCCTTAAATTAAAAAGCAAAAACAAAACTAAAAAACGACCATATTCCTCATGGGGCCTCATTCATTAATACGAGTCACAGCTGCCACGCCCTCTATAAGACCCTGGCAAGATAATTAGGATAATAGACTCTCAGGGCTTGCAGGGATCATTGAGGTCGTGTAGTTAGCGGGGCGGCAGCTGTTCTCTTCACCACTGAGTCTGGCAGCCACTGTGCTCAATTGTCTCAATCAGAGGTGCAAAAAATATCCGGGGCTATGGTCTCTGTAGGCTGCAATTCCATAAAAGATAGGTCAACCATAAGCAAATGTGAAGCTTGAACTACGTTCCAGACTGGAAAGACAATGGGAAAAAATACGGTTTACCAGGACCCTCAGACAATGCAAATCCAATCCCCCCCCCAAAAAAAAAATAATAAAAAGAACTGGCAGAGACGTAATGTGAAGCCCTTGAATTCAGGTAGAGGCCTACAAAAGGGATCCTGTTGACACAGGTAAACCCCAAAGAGTCTTCTCTCTCTTCAGTTTCACCAGCTATGAAATTCTAGCCATTCTGGATCTTCTTCGCCCTTTTAATCAGAAAGCCGGGAAACCCTTTTTCAACAGAAGAGGATGACATGGGGGCCTTAAGGTGCATGAACGATAGAAAATAGGAATTTTCTCCTACGTCTGAGTAGTGGTACAAACAACCGTCCCGGGGGCAGGGCATTATATTTCATGCCCTCTTCAAGGTCCCTTCAGTTCAAGGATACTGTCATTTGTGGCTTACTAGAGGGAGGGCCTGCAAAGTCCAGGCTGCCATGGAAACACGCCGCCGTGTTCCTTTTTCCTACGTGGGGCGGGGCACTCCGCCTCAGCCACCAATCATCCGCAGGCTTTCTTGAGTGGCGGGCAGCATCAGCGAATGGGTGAGCCGATCCCGCGTGACGCGACGGGAAAGGGGGAGTTCGTGGCCGGTGGCGGCGGTGGAGACAGCGGCGACCTGGGGATCGAGCTGGAGGGGCCTGGGGAGCGTGTGGAGATCTCTAGCACGAGCGTGAGGGACCTCCCGCCGGGATGCCTGGTACCGTTTGGAGAAAAGTGGGGGCGTAGTCGGCTATGGGAGCTTGGGTTTCGGGTCTGAAGGGATGGCTGACCGGAGGGGGCGGGGTGGCAAGCATGGCGGCTGTGACGGGGAAAGGGTTGGAGGGCCCTGGTGAGGGGGTGGGGAACCACAAGCTAGTAAGGCTGGGTGGTCGTGAGGAAACGTGAAGAGCTGTGGGGGTCAGACGAACAAAGATTACAAAGCAGCCTTTTGGGGGGCGGTTGAGGCGCCAGAAGGACGAAGGGAGAGTTGTGGGGGATGGAAAAAGGGGCGGAGAGAGAAGAGGTTAGGAAGGAGGGGAAAGGGTGTCTACGGGAAGGTGAGGGAAGGGGGAAAGAAGGATAGGCAGGCTCACTGTAAATAGCTAGGAAATCGGTCATTGGGAGGTATATAGGAAAGTGCTTGCAGCGATTATAATGTTCCAATTAGAAGAGTCCTACACCGGTCCCCTTTTCCAGCTCTTGTACTTCCGCGTCATTATTTAAGCTCGGACTCCGTGAGGAAGGAGTGTAGGTAGCACAGAACTGATCTTTTGTTGTTCCATTCCAGGGGAGCAGATGGACCCTACTGGAAGTCAGTTGGATTCAGATTTCTCTCAGCAAGACACACCTTGCCTGATAATTGAAGATTCTCAGCCTGAAAGCCAGGTTCTAGAAGATGATTCTGGTTCTCACTTCAGTATGCTGTCTCGACACCTTCCCAATCTACAGACACACAAAGAGAACCCTGTGTTGGTGAGTGATAGGTTGCTTGGAAATGATTGAGTAGATTTTTTTTTCCTAGTCTAGATCAACCTGCAAACATAAATACTTAGGAAATCTCACCATCTTTTGGATAAAGTTGATTGGAAAAAATGAAACCAACATGTTCACAGCAATATGTTGCCTTTTAGATTATTCCATATAGAGTGAGTATATTATGTTTGTATAATTTTCTAGGATGTTGTGTCCAATACTGAACAGACAGGTGGAGAAGAACAAGGAGACGATAATAGTAGTTTCAATGAATGTCTGAAAGAAAACAAAGCTGCAGGTGAGGTCCCTTTTGCAAGGGTGCTCTTGTTAGAAGTGGGTGGATTCAAACATTATGGGGCTGTGGTGAATGTATGTAAGAAAGTCTAGCACAGTATCTGGTGCATAGTAGGCACTCACAAGGTTGGTTTTCTAATGTAGACTGATTAGGTCTACATTCCTGAATATATATCAAAAGTTTGGTGGTAGGTGTTCCTGCTGTGGTGCAGCAAGATTGGATGTGTCTCTGCTGCACCAGGGTGCAGGTTTGATCCCTGCCCCCACATAGTGGGTTAAGTATCTGGGATTGCCATAGCTGTGGTGAAGGTCACAAACTGTGGCTGGGATCTGATCCCTGGTCCAGGAACTCCATATGCTTTGGGGTGGCCGAAAAGAAAAAAAAGTTGGTGGTAAATGTCTTTTGTGCTAATATCCAATTATTTTTTTCAGACTCCATGGATTCTTCTCATTTGGACACATGTGGTTCCATCAGTCAGGTCATTGAACAGTTACCTCAGCCAAATAGGACAAGCAGGTATACTACTGTTTGAAGGAATTTATTTAAATTTATTAGTGGATTAATTGTTTTATCTCATCCCAAGGATAAAGGAATTAATCTTATTTTTGTGAATTAGGGAGTAGGATTTGAGGATTTTTTAGCTAGTGTTCTATTGGTACTGAAGGCTGGACTCCTTTTTTCTGAAGGTGGTAACATTCTTACACCTACGTTATTGAAATTGTGACCTGTCTTGTGCATGTGAAACAAAATAAGCACTCCTCATTCTCAGCATAGAATTGACTTATTAGTAGAAAAAATAGTAAAAAAAAAAAAAAAAAAAAAAGGTAGGTATATTATCAAAACAGGCATTGTTTCTTCCTACCAACCAAAGAATCTTAGCAATTTTAAGCCCAGAATGCATAATTCTTACCTAAATAGTTTTCAGTTTTTGCTTTGTCTTCTGTATATCTTTGCATCGTTCATTTATTGAGTTTATTATCCTCTGTGTTAGGCACGAGATCGGATGTTTAATGTATGGTGCCATTTAATTTCATCCTTAAAGCAGCTGTACAATGAACTCATCACAGAACTTCCTGACATAGAGAGAGGCAAAGACGTTAAAAAAACTTGCTCTAGAATACATTACTAGTAAGTGACAGACCTGGACTTTGAGTTCTTACTCAAGTGCCTCTCTTTCTGTTTTACCATTCAATGCCCAGTTCTCCTAAAAGTAGGATGTAGGAGTCTTGGGGTGGAGGAGTAGAAAAGGGAGGTAGTTAGAACAATGTTAGTTTGAAGTGAAAGACTATGGTTTTATCTAAAAAATAAATGCTTGTGTTTGTGTTCTATTTAATACTGTGTGCTTGCACATAGTTTTTCTCTCCCATGTCATTAGATGCTTTAGAACAGTCTGCACATTGGTGGGCTTATTTTGGCCTGCAGGTGGGTTCTATTTGGCTAACACACAGTTGTAAGATATATTTGAATTGATAGAATTTTAAAATAGGGAAATTTCACATAAAACTTAGATTTCCACCTTCTGGGATTAGTAGTCCAGAAGTAATGCAGCTGTTGTATTATTGGCAACAGTTGGCTGGAACTGTGAGTAGCAGCCAACCTCTGTGTAGATTGAGCATGAGTGCTGTGGTCTATGAGTGCTATGTGTCATAGTGGCTGTGACCAACTTTTGTACTTGGACACTGAGGCCAGGTATTCTTTTATCATTTATCCTAGGGCTTGTGTGTTTGTCCTTACACCCAGCCATTTCACTCATTTATATTATCTTTCTTTACTTTTTGCAGCCATTTAAGTTTTTGTGATACCTTTTAGGAACATGCATCAGGCTTATCTGTGTTTTTGTGGCTCAGCACCTGGGTTTGAACCAGTGAGGATAGGATGTGTGCATACTCCTTGTTGTGGATGAAGTGGTACTGTTTGCAAAGTCCCAGGCTATTTCTTTTCCCTTTTTGCATGAATGTGTTGTTCTTTCTCTAAAAAATACTTGAATGCCTACATTCAGTAAACCTGCAGGCACTGTGACAGGTGCTTTAAATTAGGGTCTTTGCCATCATGGAACTTACAATTTAATAGGGGAGACATGTTAAATAATTACATAAATAGCTATTCATTGAGAATTGTGATCATTGTAAAGGGGGAAAAATAGAGTATATAACTAGTCTGGGGGATAAGGGAAAGCCTCCTTGAGAAAGATGATCTAAACTATACACAAATTTATTAGGCATAGTTGAAGGGCTGGGGGAGGTATGAACTTATTCATATATCCCTAGTTTTGCTTGCACTCTGTGAGTGTGTATGAATTTTTATACAGTTTAATCACCTATGTAGGTTTTCCACCACTGTGGTCAAGATGCTGAACAGTTGCAACACCACAAGGGTCTCTAGTGTAGCCCTTTTATAACCACACCCACCTCCCTCTCCTGTACTTGTATTCCTGGCAGCCACTGATTACAACCAATCTCCATTGGTAAAGTTTTGTCATATAAAATAAATAGGATTAGGCCAAAAAAGGAAGTTCCCAGTTCATTGGTGGCCTAGCAGTTAAGGATTCAGCATATCACTGCTGTGGCTTAGGTTTGATCCCTGTCCTGGGAACTTCTGCGTACCATGGGCATGGCCAAAAAAAAAAAAAAAAAAAAAAAAGATTATACAGTATATAATCTTTGGGGATTGGCATTTTTCGATCAGCATAACTCCCAGGAGATCCATTCAAGTTGTTGCATGTATCAGTAGTTAGTTCCTTTTTATTGTTGAGTGGTGTCCCATGGTATGGATGTTCCAGAATTTGTGTAACCATTTACTTGTTGAAGGAAATCTGGGTTGATTGTAGTTTTTGGCTAATATAAATAAATCTGCTATGAACATTTGCATACAGGTTTTTGTATTTTTTATTATGGAAATAAAAGATGAGGATTTAACTCACAACAACAGTCTCCTATTTTTTTTGTTGTTGTTTTTGGCCATACCCATGGTGTTGTGGAAGTTGTCAGACCAGGGATTGAATCCACATTACAGCAGTGACCCAAGCCACTTCACTGGCAACGCCAGATCTTAACCTGCTGTGCCATGAGAGAAATCATCTCCTAACTTTTCAAGATAATTATTTTAGTTTTTTTATTGACTACTTTTGTATTTTTAAATAATATATTTAAACGTTTGTTTTCTTTTTCTATCAGTTTTTTTTTTCTGCCACACCCATTGGATATGGAAATTCCTGGGCTAGGGGTCAGTCAGAACCATGGCTGCAGGGCTCTGCCACAGCCACAGTCACACCGGATCTGAGCCACATCTGTGACCCATGCTGCAGCTTGCAGTAACGTTGGATCCTTAACCCACTGAGAAAGGCCAGGGATTGAACCTGCATCCTCGCGGATATGATGTAGGGTTTTTAACCTGCCAAGCCACAATGGGAGCTCCTTTTCATCAGTTTTGGATAGTGAAGAAAAGTTTAATATCAGTACTATTTTTTGTCTGTAATCTAATTTATTTTAAGCCTCTTCTGATTCACCTAGTCATTCTACAGATAATTATTATTTCCTATATGCCAAGCACTCTTGAGTTTTGGGGATACAAAGTGATCAGATGAGGAAAAAAAACATAGACTTTAATGTAGCTTATGTTCTTGTATGGGCTGTAGCAATATGTGATAGATAAGTAAAAATATATGATAAGTTAGATCTAATAAGGGCTAAAGAGAGAAAACAGAGAAGGGGATGGGAAACATCAAAGGAGTGTAAGTTTAGATTGGGTGACTTAGGGGATTGTTCGCTGATGTGATATTTGACCAAAAATCTTAAGTGATCTCTGCTATTTGGGATAAATGTAATCCATGCATGGAGAATGGAAAACGCAAAGCCCTGAGGCAAGAGTGTGCCTGGAAATTTGAGAAATAACCAGGAGGTTCAAGTGGCTAATGTGGAGTGCTTGAGAGGAGTGGGAGAAGAGATCAGAAAAGGGGGTACCAGTGTGTGTCTGTGTGTGTGTGTAGCCTTCTGGGTCATTGTGAGGAATTTGGCTGTTGCTTTTAGTGCGATAGGAAGGTATTTAAGGATTTTTAGCATAGGAATGACGTGATCTGACTTAGATTTGAACAGGATCACCCTGGCTGCTGGGTCAAGAATAGACTGAAAGGTATACAATTTTTATTTGTCCATTTTTCCTCAATAAAGCTGGGAAAAATAAAAACAAAAATTAAAAAAATGAAGATATTCAAATTAAATTTAAAAAGGAATGGTCTGAAGGGAGAGCAAGGGCAGAGGCAGAAAGACCAACTAGGAGACTATTGAAATAATTTAGGCAATATGTGACAGTGGCAAGGCCAGAGTAGAAGTTGATGAGGGTAATGAGATTCTGGGTTTTTCAAAATAGGATTCAAAGATAGATCGGATGTGAAATATGAAGGAAAGGAAGGATGTAACAGTGATTCCATGTCTTTGGTTTGGGAACTAGAAGAATGGAATTGTTCTTAATTGAGATGAACTGGACTGCAGGGGAAAGTCAGTTTCAGACATGGTAAAGCTGTGCTGCCTTTTTAATAGCCAGTTGGAGGCAGTTGATGATGTGAATGCCTGGAGCTCAGGGGGAATGTCTAAGCTGCAGATCTAAAATTGCAGCGTCGGGAGTTCCCGTTGTGAAGTGGAAACGAATCCAACTAGGATGCAGTTTGGATCCCTGGCCTCACTCAGTTGTTTGGGAATCTGGAATTGCTGTGAGCTATGGTGTAGGTCCACACTCAGCTTGGATACCTCATTTCTATAGCTGTGGTATAGGCCGGCAGCTGTAGCTCCAATTGGACCCCTAGCCTGGGAACATCCATATGCAGCCCTAAAAAAAAAAAAAAAAATTGCAGACTCATAAACATATGGATGATAAAGCCTTGAGTCTGGATAAGATCACTAAAGGGAGGAGTGTAGGTGAAGAAGAGATCCAAGGACTCACTGTGCCTGGCAGCACCTAGAGGTCAGGGACATGAAGAAAACCACCAGAAGAGACTGAGGAAGGTCCAAGGTGTGTGGTCTGTGCTGTCTTTCATTACTTTTCTACTTTTTGTCCTACATGCTCTTGACTTTCTTTCCCTCTATTTCCCAAGGTCGTGCATCTGGTTGATAGGTAATGTTCTATCTTACTATTGTGAAAATCTTTACAGTCCTTTTTCTCTTCCTTGGATCATGGTCCCCACTTTGCAAATTTATGTTTTCATCTCTTTTATGCTTACTAAACTTATATTTAATGGTCTTTATATGAAATATTAAATGTGTAGAAAGTTACAAGGCAACAAAAAATGTTATGTCTAATTCTGCCACCCAGAGGCTAATTGCTGTAAACATTTTGGCATATTTTCCCTTTTGTGTGTGTGTGTGTGTGTATACTTCATTTACCTAGTTAACCTGTGGAAAGCAAAAGGTCATGTGTCTCTTGACCTTTTTGCTTAACAACATGAGCAGTTAATTTCCCCTGAAAATTAAGAATCTTAACATTGTCCCCAAGTTTTGCATTTTAAAAGTTTACAGCCACAGAAGAAATAAAAGGATATTATCCTTTTTTTTTCTCTGTGTGCACATATAAAATAGACTTTTGGAGGGCTGGATCACTTGAAACTAAGTTGCAGAAATCATAGTTTCCCTCAAATACTTTAACCTTCATCCCCTAAGAAAAATGCATTAGCTTATATAATGATAATACCATTATTACACCTAAAAAAATACTGAGTCCATAATGCCTAATACTATAGTTCATATTCAGATTTTTCACAGTTGTCTCAAAGATGTCTTTCATATTTATTTGTTTTTTTGTCTTTTTAGGGCCGCATTCGTGGCATATGGTGGTTTCCAGGCTAGGGGTCAAATTGGAGCTGTAGCTGCCAGCCTAAATCACAGCCACAGCAATGTGGGATCCGAGCTGCATCTGCGACCTACACCGCAGCTCATGGCAATGCCGGATCCTTAACCCACTGAGTGAGGCCAGGAATCAAACCCATGTCCTCGTGGGTACTGGTTGGGTTCCTTAACCACTGAGCTACAACTGGAACTCCCTGTTCATTTATTTTTTAAATCCAGTATCCAACCCAGGTTTTTGATTTACACATTGTATTTGGTTGTTTTGAGCATTTTTATTTTATTTTTTTAATTTTTTTACTTTTTTGCTTTTTTGCTGTGGCACATGGAAGTTCCCAGGCTAGGGGTCAAATCAGAGCTGTAGCTGCTGGCCCACTCCACAGCCTCAACAGCGTGGGATCCAATTCGCATCTTCGACCTACACTACAGCTCATGGAAACACCAGATCCTTAACCCACTGAGCGAGGCCAGGGGTTGAACTTGCATCCTTATGGATCCTAGTCAGGTTCATTAACTGCTGAGCTATCAAGACAACTCCTGAACATTTTTATTTTTGTTTTATTTTAACCATTTCGGGTTGTCTTTTTATTTTCATTTATTTTTACTTTTTAAAAATTGTAGTGTAGTCAATTTACAGTGTTGTGTCAGTTGGTGCTGTACAGCATATTGACCCAGTCATACATATATATACACACACACACACACATTCTTTCTCTTTTCTCTTTCTCTCTTTCTTTTTTTTGTCTTTTTAGGGCTGCACCTGTAGCATTGGGAAGTTCCCAGGCTAGGAGTCAAATCAGAGCTACAGCTGCCAGCCTTCACCATAGCCACAGCAACATGGGATCTGAGCCACATCTGTGACCTATGCCACAGCTCGTGGCAATGCCAGATCCTTAATGGACTGATCGAGGCCAGGAATTGAACCTGCATCTTCATGGATACTAGTTAGGTTCTTAACCTTCTGAGCCACCACAGGAACTTCCATACTTTCTTTTTCTCATATTATCTACCATCATTTCTATCCTAAGAGACTGGATATAGTTCCATGTGCTATGCAGTAGGTCCTCATTGCTTATCCATTCTAAATGTAATAGTTTGCATCTGCTAGCCTCATAGTCCCCGTCCATCCCACTTCCTTCCTAGCCCTTCCCCCTCGGCAACCACAGTCTGTTCTCTGTGTTGGTGAGTCTGCATTTTGTGTCATATTTTAGATTCCACATATAAGTGATATCATACGGTATTTGTCTTTCTCTTTCTGATTTACTTGACTTAGTATGAGAATCTCTAGTTGCATCAATGTTTTGAACATTTTTAATGGCTGCATAATATTCCATTATTAATTAATTTATCATTTACCTACTGTTGGGTTTATAGTAGGTTGTTATTTACAGTAAACTTTGAGAAACAAGTCTATGTAAGTGTCTTCACATTTCAAATTATTTCTTACAATTGAAATGGCTGGGTATGAACATTTTTTTAGTTATCTTAATATAAATTTATAAGTTGTTCTCCCAGAAGTTCATATTAGTTTATATTCTCATAAATAGTATGTGATAATGCTAATTTCTCCTCAGGTTTGGACAGCACTGAATAGTACAGTATTTACAGTTTTTTCTAATTTGATTGGCCACAAATGGTTTCTCTGATTTCTTCTATTTTTATTTATTTATTTTTAAATTGTTTTAGGGACACAGCTGCGGCATATGAAAGTTCCCAGGCTAGGGATCAGTCGGAGTTACAGCTGCTGGCCTATACCACAGCCACAGCAATGCGGATCTGAGCCACGTCTGAGACCTACACCACAGCCCAAGGCAATGCTAGATCCTTAACCCACTGAGCGAGGCCAGGGATTGAACCTGCATCCTCATGGATACTAGTCGGATTTGTTTCCTCTGCGCCACAGTGGGAACTCCTGATTTCTTAGTTTAAAGATACTTGTATTTCTTTCTTTCTTTCTTTTTTTTTTTTTTAACAAGTTGTTTCTTCTGTTGTTTGTCCATTTATATCTTAGAATTCTTCTTTTGAATTTCTGGTAGTTTATGGAGACTGTTCTTTTTTACATTGTTTCAGGTATTTTTCCTAATTGTTATGTGTATTTTACTTTTTTTTTTTTCTTTTTAGGGCTGCACCCACGGCATATGGAGGTTCCCAGGCTAGGGGTCAAATAGGAGCTACAGCTGCCAATCTACACCACAGCCACAGTAACACAGGATCTGAGCCGCATCTATGACCTACCACAGCTCATGGCAATGTCTGATCCTTAACCGACTGAGAAAGGCCAGGGATTGGACCTGCATCCTCATGGTTCCCAGTCGGATTTGTTTTTGCTGCGCCACAATGAGAACTCCTGTTTATTATGTTTTTTGACCTGAGATGTTAACTTCTTTTCAGTACATGGACCTCTTAACCTGAATTTTATTCAGACATTGTGTTTCTTTGTATATATCCTAAGAGTTCTTGCTAAATTACTTTTGCAAATCATGTGTGGTTTAATGTATTTTTGAGCCTCTTCTCTGCACATCTATATACATCTTCTCTTGTCACTTGTCAGTAATTCTCTTGAGTGCAAGATTTTTCTATCCATGCTCCTATTTTATCAGAGGAAGATAAAAATCAAGTATGTTTGTTTCTTCCTTTTGTCTCATATTTGTATTACTTAATTCTGTACAGTGTTACGATTTGTTAACCTTTAGGTGCTTTTTGTAGAACAGCAATAATGGGGTAATTTTTTTTACTCTTTCAAATTTGCTTAAAACATGGTTGGAATGTGGGGAACCACAATAAAATTCAGAGAGTTCTTTGAAATATCCCAACCTGTCTGGGAACACCTGGTTGTGTCTTTTTGGTGTGTAGTGTTTTGGAAATGTCAGTGGAATCTGCTCCTCCTGTGGGTGAAGAGAAAGAAGAAGAGGTGGAAGAGATGGAGAAAGAGGAAAAGGAAGAAGATACTCCAGATGACACCACACACTCCGTTGGTGCTGAAGGTAGTGGCTCTGTGCCTTTTTCAGGGTATTATATTGATCTGAATCCCTTTAACATGAGCATACTGATGTCTAAACTTCTTTTTAATGGATTATAGATTTCTTATCAGTAAATTGAGAATAGGCATTAGGAAATTTGCTAGTAGTTTGAGATACTCCACCTAATTTGGTGTTCAGCAATTTTTAGGTCATTGTTTAGCCTCCTTTCTGCATGTTGATTCCTGCTCCTTTTGTATTCATTTGTTTTTCAAATATTTGGGGGATGTATGCCTTGTGGGATGGAAGTATAATCTGAAGTACATTTTTGTGTTTGTGTATATGTGTGGTTTATGTATTTCTTTAGAAAGTAGACATAGTCTACTGATACTAGGAATTTGTAAGGTTTTATAGTACACAGTTTTTTGCTTCATTACCCATTTCCCCCCTTTGCTTTTAGAGCTTTTATTCTTAATTTTATTTTGAAAAAAATTTGAGGGGCAGGGCTTTGTTGTGAAGGACTTACTATGACTCTTTAGCTAAAGGGCAGCACCTTGCACAGTGCATAATGTTTTGGAATGATACCTAATTTCTTGGGGCTTTCTTCCTAGATCCTGCCTCATCACAGTTGGGCTTTGGGGTTTTGGAACTCTCCCAGAGCCAGGATATTGAAGAACATACTATGCCATATGTAGGCAACAAAGAGTCTCTACCGTCCGTAACCACCAACTCTGGTTATACTAGGCTCTCTGATGTGGATGTTAATATTGGTATGTAACGTTTTCTGGCATTTAGAGTTGTGTTAAGAATTTTCCTCCCATGCTATAAAGTTAGTTGTTTTTTTCCTTGATACATTTTATAGCTATCTAAATTAATATGGTCTAAGTTATTACGGTAAGGTTGGAGAGTGGTCTGGCAAATACTTGTCAGTTGATGGCTTGCAGACTAAAGGTTTTTGTAAATGAATTATTGGTTATTTTCCTTTTTGGAATAATGCTTGTATATATTTTCAATTTGAATTTCTTTCTTTAAAATCTTTGCCTTTAAAAAGCATTTGGGACTGATTCTAGTACTTTGAAAAATTAAATATCTCCTTCCTGTCTTCCTCTAAAACTTTAAGCAATTAAGCATGAAGTACAGTCTAATGAAGATATCCACATGGCAGAACAGCCTAGCAAGGATATCTCTGTGGCAGCACAGCCCAGTAAGGATATATCTGTGGTAGAAGAGCAAAATTCACCACCTTCAAGGTAAAACACTTTTTTCCTAGAAAGTATTTTTGGGGTTCTGCTATCGGATTATACTCATTTCATTTGCCCAGGTGGAAACATTTTTAGAAATTCTTCATTTTTTTTCCCCCTTGTACTGGGCATATTTATGGTCCACTGGAAACATTGATTATTTATGAATTCACATTGTGTCCTCATCTTATCTTTAGGCATATTACAAACCCAGTTTATTGCTGCCGTAACTGTAAGGATGACTTCGTAATCTTTGGTTGCTACTCCTCCCCTCTGTTCTATGTCTACCGAGGCACTGTTTCTCTGTGGGATGTCTTTGTAGCCTCTGTAGTGTTAGGAGAGTCACGAGAAGATTATGTTTGAAAGTCTACTGTTGTTATATTTGAGGAGTACCCCAATTGCTCTGGGTCCTCAAGTATCTTGCATTTGGTAGTTTATGGTATAGATAAACAGGGAGATATTCTTCTCCCATGTCCATCAAGGTCTTAACTTTGGGCCATATACTTCTGCTGTGCCTGTAGTGATTGTTGTATCTGAAACAACTTCACCTCTAATCAACAGGTCAGGTTTGGATATGGCAGAGGCAAAGTGGGATAATTCCATTTTGGAAGATGGAATGAATGAACATTTAGTATTTTTTGGTTCCTTCCTTCATTAGCTACAGTAGGGAATGAGGTCCTGAACAAAGTTGAGTATCAAGAGAAGTTCTTTTTTCTCTTGAAAAAACATTTTTTTTAGGGCCATACCTGTGGCATATGGAAGTGCCCAGGCTAGGGGTTAAATTGGAGCTACAGCTGCCGGCCTACACCACAGCCATAGCGATGAAGGATCCAAGCTGCATCTGTGACCTACAGCACAGCTCACTGCAATTCTGGATCCTTAACCCACTGAGCAAGGCCAGGAATTGAAACCAAATCCTCATGGATACTAGTTGGGCTTTTTACCACTGAGCCACAACGGGAACTTCCGAGAAGTTGTTTTTCTAGTGCAAAACACTCAGCTTAACAGGGGCTGACTTTCCCCACTCTTCTTTAGGAAATTGTCCCCTAGCTAGTTTTGCTGTTCTGTTTATTTTGGGGAATGGTAGAGTAGGTGAACCTTAATAAATCTCTGGGAAGGGGCCAGCAGCAAGTGTCTTATCTGTATGAGTAATGATCGAAGGATTCTTGGTTTGGGGCTTAGGTTGAGTAGATCAAATTGAAAAGGTCAGCAGAAGATAATATATGTGGCTAGTGCAGAGGATAATTTACATCCAATCCCTTTCTGTGGAAGGTCATTGTTAAGGCTGTTATTGTTGTGGTGTGGATTGGACTCTTTCATGCAAGTTTAGATAACTACAATATAACAAAATTTTCTAAATCACTTATCAGATATCTTGGACAGTATGCAGAACAGCAGTGAGTAGTGTTGAAAAGAGATAATTGTTATGTGAGAGTCTGAGACACATTTTGAAATGGGCGGAGGGCTTCCTTTCATTATAAAGAGTAGCTTATTTCACTTTTAATAAATAGTCTTTGGGAATTTTGAAATAGATAAAGGAAAACACACAAAACAGGAAAAGGTTCTTAGTTCAGAGATGAAAGCACTTGAACATAGTAACTTTTTCTCTTGGCAATATGGATTTCCCAGGTCAGAGGACATCCCTTCTAGTCCCAAAGTATCTCTTGCTGCTGTGGAAACAAAAGAACAAATATCTGGTCAAGAACTTCTGGAAGGTGGAATGCAGATTCACAAGTCACCAGAGCCTGAGGTTTTGTCAACTCAGGAAGACTTGTTTGACCAGAGCAATAAAACAGGTACAGTAAAACAGAGCGATTCATGTTTCTAGTTCTTTTCCGAAGAGCTAAACTTTTATTTCTGTTCTGAAGGTACTGTTTATGAGTTAGAAGGCTCTTTATAGGTTTGCAGATTTATTTGTGATATGGAAGGCAAGTATATTTTTAGCTGGTTAATGAGAAGGGCTTTTTGGAAATGATTGCTATTTAACATTTTAACATAATTTTCTCTTTTGGAAATGGAGATGCTGAGGAATAATAGCTAATAATACACCAAATTTAATTTTATGAACAGAGTAGCTATTTCTTTTATCATAAATCTTCAAATCTTAAATATTATAATTAAGTGAAGGTTTTAATATTCACCTGGGTCATCGTCTACTTACTCAACTGTTTATTAGTTTACCTACTACAAGTAGGAAGTTACGGTTTAGCAGAAAGAACCTGAAACTTTTTATTCATTTATTTATTTGTCTTTCTGCCTTTTCTAGAGCTGCTTCCCGTGGCATACGGAGGCTCCCAGGCTAGGGATCTAATCGGATCTGTAGTCCCTGGCCTACACCACAGCTCGCGGCAACGCCGGATCCTTAACCCATTGAGCAAGGCCAGGGATCAAACCCATAATCTCATGGTTCCTAGTCAGATTCGTTAATCACCGTGCCATGACAGGAACTCCCTGAAACTTTTAGAAGACTGGAATGGTATTTGTTTCACATTTTGACCTCCACCAATGTCACTTTGTACAACCTCACAGAGCCAAATACAGCAAAGCAACCCAGTTATATATACATTCTTTTTCTCATATTCTATCATGTTGGATCACAGGTGATTAGATATAGTTTCCTGTACTATACAGCAGGACCTCATTGCTTCTTTTTGTCAGTTCTTTATTAAAGAAACTCATAATTTGTTAGGGAGGGCATGTTTCATGGTCACTCGAGATTTGTGTTAGAGGAGTTCCTGTTGTGGCTCAGTGGGCTGGGAGTCCAGCTAGTGTCCATGAGGATGCAAGTTTGATCCCTGGCCTCACTCATTGGGTTAAGGATCTGGTGTTGCTATAAACTGCGTTGTAGGTGGCAGAGGTGGCTTGGATCTGGCCAGTGGCTACAGCTTCTGATTTGACCCCTAGCTTGGCAACTTGCATATGCTGTGGGTATGGCCCTAAAACAAACAAAAGATTTGTGTTAGTGTGGCATTCCACTAATTGCAATGGAAAAAAAAAACCAAAAAAAAAAACAGTTTCTGCCCTCTTTGAACCTGAGTTGCTAGTTAAATACTATTTTGCAATATTTTTTTTTTTTTTTTAACAACTCAGTAATGTCAGTATGAGAAATAAGTGCAACTAGAATTTTTTTTCCCCATTAGCTTCTGGTGGTTGCTGTACTCCTTCAAGGGAAGAAGGTGGATGTTCTTTGGTTTCCACACCTGCCACCACTTTGCACCTCCTGCACCTCTCTGGTCAGAGGTCCCTTGTTCAGGAAAGTCTTTCCACGTAAGTAAGCCTAAGATAGCCTTGTCAAGGAAACATGTTCCTGACATGGTCTTAGGCTAAGGTTGAAAGAGCTAACATTGCTAGTGTTAGAAGTCTTTTTGAAACCAAAAGGTAAACTCTGGGTGTAATAATTTGGGGTGTAAAAACTTAGTGAAACTACTAAAGGCAGGTAGATCTGTTTTCTCATTTAGAGATTTCAAAATAGTAGCCCAAAGGTTTAACTAGGAAAGAAGCTGCTCAGTTACTTAGAGACCATTACACATCCAAGCCAAGTTGCCTGCTGCTCCATTTGACTAGCAGTTTTTCCCTTTTAATAGCATTGAGGTAGAGGAGAGGTTATGCTAGAGTTGACTGTAGTTGGATTTCTTACCAGTGTTAGGGCAAAGAGGTGTGCCTTTTTTGTTTTTGTTTTTTTAATACTGTGCATAATAGGCAAAAGTGGAGTAAATATTTTTCTCAAATCTGCAAATGAATTAATTTTGTTTAGCATTTTCTCATCCTGCTTTTCAATCATGATGTCCTTGTGTCTGATCATTTACTTTCTCTTACAATCATATGCCTTTTTTCTTTCTTTCTTTCTTTTTTTTTTTTTTTTTTTTTTGTAATTCTAAGTTTGGATGTGTTTGATGTGAGAAATAGTAAAATACTATTCATGGTTCTTTCACCAACCTCAGGTAGCTGTTTGAGAGAAATGCTATTAAGTATTTATCTGAATGACTTAGATATATTTGCTATTAAAAAGTAGAAAACAAATGCAAAACTGTGGCTGTGGTAAAATAACCTGTGATTCTCTCTTTATATAAAGGAATTCCTCAGATCTTGTTGCTCCTTCCCCTGATGCTTTCCGATCTACCCCCTTTATCGTTCCTAGCAGTCCCACAGAGCAAGAAGGGAGAAAAGGTGAGCTCTCTTGATCTGTCTGTTGATCTCAGATTAGAAGAGGAGCAGCACTTCTTCTGCCTTGGAAAGTGTACTGTTTCTGTGTTAGAACACTGTGACCTAAACTATTCACTACAACTCAAGGCTAACTAACCTTCAGGGATATGGCCTAGTGTAAAGCACTCCCCTTCGTTCTTTGTTCTTTTAGCACTGACTCTTCTGAGAATTCTGTATTGATGACTTAATTTTTAAAAAGACCCTTAAAGGGAGTTCCCTGGTGGCCAAGTGGGTTAAGGATCCGGCATTGTCACTGCCATGATACTGTGTCAGTGCTGTGGGTCACTGCTGTGGCTCGGGTTTGATTCCTGGCCTGGGAACTTCCAAAGCATGACATGGGCATGCCCAAAAAAAAGAAAGAAAGAAAAAAGACCCTTAAGGGAAAACTGTATTTAAAGTTGAACTCAGTTGAGTTAGTGTAGGGAAGAACTTTATTATTATTGGCCCAATAGTTTCCAGCAACATGATAGTGTGGGAACATCAGAGGGAACAAAAACTTTTTTCTTTTGCTTTTTTTCTGTTTTTTTTTTTTTTTTTTGCCATTTCTTGGGCCGATCCCAAGGCATATGGAGGTTCCCAGGCTAGGGTCTAATCGGAGCTATAGCTGCTGGCCTACACCAGAGCCACAGCAATGCGGGATCCGAGCCACATCTGCAACCTACACCACAGCTCAAGGCAATGCCGGATCGTTAACCCACTGAGCAAGGGCAGGGACCTAACCCGCAACCTCATGGTTCCTAGTCGGATTTGTTAACCACTGTGCCACAACGGGAACTCCTCTTTCGCTTTTTTTTTTTTTTTTTTAATTTTTTTTTGGTCTTTTCGCTATTTCTTTGGGCTGCTCCCGCGGCATATGGAGGTTCCCAGGCTAGGGGGTCGAATCGGAGCTGGTAGCCACTGGCCTACGCCAGAGCCACAGCAACGAAGGATCCGAGCCGTGTCTGCAACCTACACCACAGCTCACGGCAACGCTGGATCCTTGACTCACTGAGCAAGGTCAGGGATCGAACCCGCAACCTCATGGTTCCTAGTCGGATTCGTTAACCACTGCGCCATGATGGGAACTCCCTCTTTTGCTTTTTATAGGTTATTTTTGCTAATATCAAAGCAGTTTTAGCCAAAAAGTGGCTAGGAACAGGCAGTAGAAATTTTTACTTCATTCTCTTCCTCCTTTGAGGACCTAGTGATTTTATATTGCTTTTTTCATGAGAAAGTTTTCCTTTTTTATTTAATATGTATCATTAGTTAAACCTCTTTGGCTCTGTTCAGTTTACTGGGTAGTCACTCAAGATATTTCTAAATTGTTCCTACTTTTACAAAGCTTTTTCCAATAAATTCCATGATTTTTTTCCTTTTCAGTCTTTGACATTCCATTAATGGTGCAATACCTAATACTGATTGAATACTTAGTGTATGCCTAGCAATGTGTTTTGTGCTTCCTTTTTTTTTTTCATTAAATCCTCCCAAAAGTCTAAAGAAGTAGGTGTTATTTTATCCCAATTTTATAGATGAGAAAATAGACGCACAGAGAGATTTCACCACTAAGTCATAGAGGAAGGATTTGAACTTGGGCAGCTGCCTCTAGAGCCTGGGCTCTCATTGGTCCTGTATGTGCCTTCTATGATATCCTGCTGTCTCAGCTTTAGGGTGATATAAATATAGAAGTATATTTAACTTTTTTAAGAGTAATTTACCCATGACAAATTTTAATCTTAGATTTTCTTCTGTCGCAAAGTTTGTCTCTGGTTATTTTCTTTTGAAATCAATGTAGATATGTAAATGGACTAATATTCTGTGTATAATATGATTAGTGATATCTTCAGTGAAAGGTACAAGTGAATCCATTCTACAAAAAATACTATTAATGGAAGTTAAGTTTGGCCTATCCTTAGAAGCATTTTTCCCTATCTGTAGTATGAACACTGAAGGTGTATAAAAACAATTATATTAAACATGCTTTCTTCCTAATTGTAAACATAATTAGTATATATTGTAGAAAGTTTGGAAAGCATATGGGAAAGTAATGAGAAAATAAAAATCACATGTGATATCACAACCCAGATATAATTAGTATTTGGATATATGTATTTCCTTTCAGAGTTCTTTGTATGCATAAAGTATGTTTACACAGTTGGGATCATGTTATGTATATGAGTCAGTGTCCTTTTTTTTTTTTTTTTTTCATGTAACATACTGTATTTTCCCTTGTCAATTATATTTTAGATTTAATGCATTTGCTTAATATGTGCATAACTGTGGGACTGTTCATGCTTTTTGTACTTACTTTTGTTTTTTTGCTAAGATTATTAACGTAAAGCCTTTTTATATGTAGTGCCTAGAACAGTCCTTAATAAGTGCTTTGTCATGGCAATGAAGGTCAAAGGTATGACGAAAATATTTAATACATCTGTGGTAGTATAACAGAGGCCTTTAGGCCTAGTTCCTGAACTTGGCATTAGACTGGAATGTGCATTTGAGGCCAAGCTAAGAAGCAGGAGTAGATTTGAGGTGGGAGGTAGCTAGTGGTGAAAGTGTGGATTATAGGGAAAAACTAAATGGCATAGGTAGTTTGTGAGAGTGGTCTGAAGGAAACCTGTTTGGGGTCAAGTTGTGAGATGGGGACAGAAAGGTTGATTAATCAATACCTAGCAAGATAGGTTTTCTCTGAGGAAGATCCTCTTAGCCTACAGGTGGGCAGTACACTATGGGAAGGTGGTGTTTTGTGTTCTTTGTGTATGTTTCTCTCCTGAGCAGTTTGTTTCAGGACTAGTGTGTTGTGTTTAGTTCTTTGGTAAATCATTGCTGATTGTTGTTGATCACATTTTTTTCCTTCTCTATTTGTCCTGGCATACACTTCTTTGCACTTAACAGTTGTTAATGCAAATAAAGTGAGTTCATAAATATGTAGATATTTACTTAGCATGTTGAGCAAGTTCACAGCCTTTCAAGGCCTGTGGTTAAATTAGGCCAGTAACTTGGGTGTTCCTCTGCAGAAGGTGAAAAACTGAGCTATAATAAGGGAAGGAGCTCAGAGGAACCAAGTTAATTTAATATCATATAGATGGGTGGGTATCTATATTTGAGTATTTTAGGAGTGTGGACTCCCCTCCCACAAGGGAGTAAAGAATTGCTACATTTCTAGGACTCAATCTTCTATTAATCTATTAACGTTTCAGAAAATAAGTCACCTTTTTTTCCCACTTTTTTTTTTTTAAACAAATGGAAATTTCTGATTATAGTTGTTATTAGTGGTATTGGAACATGAGTAGTTTTGAGTACTTATTTTCCCATTTGCTTTTACTGTTTTAAACTAGATGAGCCAGTGGATATGTCAGTGTTATCTGAAGGAGGAGAGTCTTTTCAGAAGAAACTCCATGACGATGAACAAGTAGAGACAGAAAACCCCCCTCTCCCACCTCAGCCCACCATATCACCACAAGCCTCAACACCAGTGTCTCAGAGCACACCAGTCTTCACTCCTGGGTCACTTCCTATCCCATCCCAGCCTGAGTTTTCTCATGTGAGTATTGTATAAGAAGTTTTTTCTTCATAACTTTTTTTTTAAATTAAAACAACTTTGTTGAGGTATACTTGAAAAACCATAAGACTCGGTCATATTAAGTTTAGTGATGTTTTAGTAAATTTATAGAATTATGTAGCTGTCAGCTATAATCTAGTTTTAGAACATTTTGAGAGTCACCTAACATCTTGATATGCTTTGTATGTTTAAATTGCGTACTGTGTCAACTTTTGGAGAATGTTACTTCAAAATTGAAAGGGGGCATTAACCAATATTCTACCTTAATGTTATGAACTTCTCACTAAAGGCACCCCAGGCTCTCTACCAGTTGCCAAAACCTCCTTTCACGATGTTCAGGGGCCTCAAACTTGTTCTGGGGGAAACTTCTTTTGGAGCTTCCTGATTTTTGATCTGTGCTATTGCTTTTTATGCCTGGTGCATAACTGTCACTTGTCTTTCATTGTCCTTGGAGAATGTCCTTACCTATCTTTGTGTTGGATTCCTCTTGGGCTCTACGTGTTCTTGCTTGTAAACCTCATTTTGGTGGACATTTTTTTTTTTTTTTTTTTTTTTTTGGCCGTGCCATGTGGAAGTTCCCTGGCTAGGGATTGAACTCATGGCACAGCAGTGACCTTAGCCTCTGCAATGACAACACCAGATCCTTAACCCACTGCACCACAGGAGAACTCCCAGTGGACATTCTTTAGAAGCATACTTTTTACTCTTATGCTCTATTCATAGTTTGTAGGAATATAGAATTTTAGGTTGGAAATAATTTTCCTTTAAGTTTTTTGAAAGCATCACTCCACTGTCTTCAAACTTCCAGGGTTGCTGTTGAGAAGTGTGGCCAGTTTGATTTTGATCTTTAATATGCAAGCTGTTTTTTTCCTTACTAGAATCTTGTAGGATTTTCTCTTTACCTCCAGTATTCTGAAACTTCCAGACCCTTGGCATAGGTCTGTTTTTTTTTTTTTCTTTGTATTGGCAAACCCTCTCAATCTAAAAATTCAAGTCCTTCAGATCAGGGCTATTTAATTTTTTTTTTTTTTTTTTTTTTGTTAGCTTTTCTAGGGCTGCACCCATGGCATATGGAAGTTCCTAGACTAGGGGGTCAAATTGGAGCTGTAGCTGCTGGCCTGCACCACAGCCACAGCAATGCCAGATCTGAGCCACGTCTGTGATCTACACCACAGCTCATGGCAATGCCAGATCCTTAACCCACTGAGCAAAGGCCAGAGATTGAACCTGCGTCCTCATGGATTCTAGTCAGATTTGTTACTGCTGAGCCACGACGGGAACTCCCAGAGATATTTAATTGTTTAATTTCTCTCCCACCCCTGCCTTTTTTTTTTTTTTTTTTTTTAAAGATAATGGAATACCTATTGTTTGGGTGTTCAAATTCCTAGAATAGTTCTGTGATTTTCTTATTTTGTGTCCTACTTTCCATCCCTCTCTCCTGTTGCTTAACTTTCTGGGTGATTTCCTCAACAATTTTTTTTTTCTGGTCATATTTGCGGCATGCAGAAGTTCTCAAGCCAGGGATCAAACCTGTGTCACAGCAGCAACCCTAGCCATAGCAGTGATAGTGCCGGATCCTTAACCCACTGAGCCACCAGGGGACTCCAACCTTGATTGACAGAACACTGTAAACCAGTTATAATGGAAAAAATAAAAATCATTATAAAAATAAAAAAAACCTTTATTGAGATAAAGTCACACATCATATTGTTCACTCTTTAAAAGTGTATATTTTTAGTATATTCGCAAAATTGCGTGGTTATTCACCACTGTCGAATTTTAGAATGTTTTTGTTATCCTCCCCAATGAAAGATGCCTTACTGTGACAATGCCAGATCCTTAACCTGCTGCTCCATAAGTGAACTTCCTGTAGGGACTTTCTGCTAACTGTGCCCCTTTTCCTCCAATTCAGGGCTTGCTCTCTTTTCCTCTTTCATTGGCAGAGGAGGTTCAGGAAGAGAGGATCTGGGGATTAAAGTGTTTCTTAAATAGATTTCCAGCCAGTTCTCCTGTTTTTAGCTCTTGCCCTCATCGCCACTTCCACAGATACCTGGGCTGTTGCCAAGTCCTGAATCTTTTTTTGGGTATGGTGGTTCTGTGGTATAATTTGTGTTGCTTCTTAGCTTTCTCCACTGCTGTCTTAGAAATTCAGTTTTCACTAGTCTGCTGAAAAGATGACCACTCTTCCAAAATTTTACTATTGTTATCTTATTTTTTTTTGAAAATTAGTTGTTTTTTTTAAAATCCCTTTACCATTGCTTAGTGGGATTTTGGAAAAGAGTTAATGTGTATATTAAATCGGCATTTTTTATTTGGAATTTCCAAACTTTTTTCATTATGTATGAAACTCCTTACAAGTTGTTCTTAATGGCTAATCATATCTGTTATGTCTTTGTACCTTGGTTATGGAAGCCCATTCAACCTACTTTTGATGTTGTAAATCTATTTATAATGAAATCATTAATCAAAAAAATTGGGATAAAGGTAAATGTATTTCTTTTTTTCCTAATGTATTTTTTAGTTTCATCGCCTCTTTGACTCTATCAGAATGTGAGGGCTGGGGAGAGGATTAGTAGAAAGTAGTTTGTTGTTGAATACTTTCTCTGTCTCTCTCTCTTTTTTTTTTTTTTTTTGCATTCCTGGGCCAGGGATCGAACTCTGGCCACAGCAGAGGCCTAAACTTCTGCAGGGACAATGCTGAATCCTTAGGCCTTAGCTTCTTTTTCTGACTAGACCTCCAGGGAGCCTCAGCACTGTGAATTATTAGGGGCCAGACATAGGCAGTCATAAGAAATACAGATTTTTTTTTTTTTGCTTTTTTGGGCTGCATTCTTGGCAAATGAAAGTTCCCAGGCTAGGGGTCAAATTGGAGCTGCAACTGCCAGCCTATGCCACAGCAATAGCAGTGCTATATCTGAGCTGCGTCTGTGACCTACACCACAGCTCATGGCAATGCCGGATCCTTTAACCCACTGGGCGAGGCCAGGGATCGAACCCGAGTCCTCAGGGATGCTAGTTGGATTCATTACCACTGAGCCACAGGGGAGCTCCCAAGAAATACAGCTTAATGATATACTGGTTAACCCCTGAAATTTTACTTTGCCGATAGAAATTATACATATATTGAAAAAAATTCTGTAAAATATATCACATGAGTATTTACTTAGATAATTCTTAAAACATTCAGAACATATGCAGAATGGGGACAGCTACTTAATGGATAAGAGATTTCCTTTGGGAGTGATGAAAATGTTTGCAAAGTAGGTAAAAATGGTTGCATGTTGTAAATGTTCACTTTATTTTTTTTTAATAATTTTTATTTTTTCCATTATAGCTGGTTTACAGTATTCTGTCAATTTTCTACTCTACAGCAAGGTGACCCATTCACACATACCTTCTTTTTTCTCCCATTATCATGCTCCATCATAAGTAACTAGATATAGTTCCCAGTGCTATACAGCAGGATCTCATTGCTTATCCACTCCAAAGGCAATAGTTTGCATCTATTAACTCCAAATTCCCAGTTCATCCCACTCCCTCCCCCTCAGCAACCACAAGTCTGTTCTCCATGTCCATGATTTTCTTTTCTGTGGAAAGGTTCATTTGTGCCATATATTAGATTCCAGATATAAGTGATATCATATGGTATTTGTCTTTCTGTTTCTGACTGACTTCACTTAGTATGAGAGTCTCTAGTTCCATCCATGTTGCTGCACATGGCATTATTTTGTTCTTTTTTATGGCTGAGTAGTTTTCCATTGTGTATATATACCACATCTTCCTAATTCAATCATCTGTCAGTGGACTTTTGGGTTGTTTCCATGTCTTGCCTGTTGTGAATAGAGCTGCAATGAACATGCGGGTGCATGTGTCTTTTTTGAGGAAAGTTGTATGGATATATGCCCAAGAGTGGGATTGCTGGGTCATACCAGTTCTATGTGTAGTTTTCTAAGGTACCTCCATACTGTTTTGCATAGTGGTTGTACCAATTTACATTCCCACCAACAGTGTATGAGGGTTCCCTTTTCTCCCTACCCTCTCCAGTGTTTGTTATTTGTGGACTTGTTAGTGATGGCCATTCTGACTGGCATGAGGTGGTATCTCATGGTAGTTTAGATTTGCATTTCTCTAATAATCAGTGATGTTGAGCATTTTTTCATGTGCTTGTGGACCATCTGTGTATCTTCTTTGGAGAAATGTCTCTTCAGGTCTTTGGCTCATTTTTCAATTGGGTTGTTGGTTTTTTTGCTGTTGAGTTGTATAAGTTGTTTGTATAGTTTAGAGATTAAGCCCTTGTCCATTGCATCATTTGAAACTGTTTTCTCCCATTCTGTAAGTTGTCTTTTTGGTTTTTTGTATGGTTTCCTTTGCTGTGTAAAAACATGTCAGTTTGATTAGGACCCATTGGTTTATTTTTGCTTTTATTTCTGTTGCTTTGGGAGACTGACCTGAGAAAACATTTGTAGGGTTGATATCAGAGAGTGTTTTGCCTGTGTTCTCTTCTAAGAGTTTGATGGTGTCTTGTCTTAACCAAGTCTTGGTATTGATATCAGAAAATGTTTTGCCTGTGTTCTCTTCTAAGAGTTTGATGGTGATTAAGTCTATAAGTCATTTTTAAAAAATGACTTAATGAATTTTATTACAGTTATGGGTGTACAACAGTCATCACAAGCAGATTTTATAGCATTTCCATCCCAAACATTTTCAATGCATTTTGAGTTTACTTTTGTGCCTGGTGTTGAGGGTGTGTGTCAGTTTCATTGATTTACATGTGGCTGTCCAGTTTTCCCAGCACCACTTTCTGAAAAGACTGTCTTTTTCCCATTTTATATTCTTGCCTCCTTTGTCAAAGATTAATTGACTGAGGGTGACTGGGTTTTATTCCTGGGTTCTCTATTCTGTTCCAGTGGTCTACATGTCTGTTTTGGTACCAGTACCACTCTGTCTTGATTACTGTGGCTTTGTAATATTATCTGAAGTCTGGGAGAGTTATGCCTCCTGCTTGGTTTTTGTTCCTCAGGATTGCTTTGGCATTTCTGGGTCTTTTATGGTTTCATATAAGTTTTTGGATTGTTTGTTCTAGTTCTGAGAAAAATGTCATGGGTAATTTGACAGGGATTGCATTGAATCTGTAGATTGCTTTGGGTAATATGGCCATTTTCACAATATTAATTTTTTTCCAACCTGAGAGCATGGAATATCTTTCCACTTCTTTGAATGCTTTTTAATTTCCTTGATTAATGTTTTATAGTTCTCAGCATCTAAGTCTTTTATTTCTGTCAGGTTTATTCCCACGTAGTTGACTTTTTGGGGTTCAATTTTAAAAGGTACTTTATTTTTGTATTCCTTTTCTAATATTTCATTTTTAGAATACAGAAATGCAACTGATTTCTGAATGTTAATAAATGTTCACTTTAAAGTGGTTATTTTATATGAATTTTTTCAAAAAGGTATTTATAATTTTATTAGCAGTGTTTTATCTAAAAGCCTTTGTAAAATGACTTTTTGTTTTGGTTGCACCTGCAGCATGCAGAAGTTCCTGGGCCTGGTATCAAACCTGTGCCACAGTAGCAGCCAGAGCCACAGTAGTGGCAATACTGGATCCTTAGCCAGCTGAGTCACCTGGGAACTCCCTAAAATGACTTATTTTTTCTACAAGAAATACGTATTTCTTATAGAGTGTGTAAAATATACAGATAAAATAAAATCTCAACTGCTTGTTACCTTTTACTGGTATATACTTATTAACTTAAAAAATGAAAAAAATATGTAAAATGTATGAAAAGGCCACAATAAAATGTATATTTGCATAATTTTAAACTAAGAAACCTTTTCTATTTAATTCATAGCCTGAATATTTTTCTCTTTCTTTTTTTTTTTTTCTCTTTTGGCTGTCCTGTGGCATATGGAGTTCCCAGGCCAGGGATCAGATCTGAGCTGCAGTTGTGACCTATGCTACAGCTGCAGCTCTATTTAATAGCCTGAACGTTTTTCTATATATTTTTATTGTAAAAATTTTTTTGTCTTTTTAGGGCTGCATCTATGGCATATGGAAGTTCCAAGGCTGGGGGTTGAATCAGAGCTGCAGCTGCCAGGCTACACCACAGCTCATGGCAACCCTGGATCCTTAACCCACTGAGTGAGGCCAGGGATTGAACTCATGTCCTCATGGGTACTAGTTGGGTTCTTTACCACTGAGCCATCTTGGGAACTACTCTATATATTTTTAAATATTTGTCTACAGTTTTATGTGGTTACAAAGTGTTCTATCATGTAGATGTGTCATAGTTTTTAAATGAATCTCTTACCAGTAGATGTATTGTTTCCTTTTCTGTATAATAATTTAATTTTTTTTGTTTTTTTGTCTTTTTGTATAATAATTTTAACACTGAACAGCATTGTAACTAAATCTCAGTGTACTTCCATCAGATAATTTATCAGAAATGGAATTATTGGGCTAAGAGGTATATAAAGTTTCAAGGCTATTGTTGCATACTGCCAAATTGCCATTAGAAATGTTGAACCAATTTATACTCAGTCATGCCTGAGAGTATATGAGCAGATTAAAGTTTATGACTATTTTTATAGTCTGAAAGGGTAAACAGTAACACTGGACATTGAGATACCAAAAGTTATGGAATATACAGAATGTTTGGCTACTTATTTTTTTTTTTTTTTTTTAAAGAATTCTCTTTATTATACATCACTGTGGTTTTCTTTTTTTTTGTCTTTTTGCTATTTCTTGGGCCACTCCCGCGGCATATGGAGATTCCCAGGCTAGGGGTCTAATCGGAGCTGTAGCCACTGGCCTACGCCAGAGCCACAGCAACGCGGGATCCGAGCCGCGTCTGCAACCTACACCACAGCTCACGGCAACGCCGGATCGTTAACCCACTGAGCAAGGGCAGGGACCGAACCCGCAACCTCATGGTTCATAGTCGGATTCGTTAACCACTGCGCCACGACGGGAACTCCTGGCTACTTATTTTGATTCATCATTCACTTAAAAATCATAGGAAATAAATGCTCTTGTCAGGTAATTCTAGAGTTTTATAGCATTTATGTTAGGCAAAATAACACATTAAATGTAAATTCTTACATAAAAACATACTGAAGGTTTGGGTTATTTTCTTCTTTTAAGGTAGTATTTACAGAAAATAAAAATGCTGTTTTAAGTTTATAGTTGGATGACTTTTGGTAATTGTTTGTATACAAAAGTATAACCACCCTCAGAATCATTGTACACAATAGCTTTCTTACCCTAAAATGTTTTTTCATAATCTTTTTCAGTTGATTCCTCCTCCCAACACCCCATCTCCTCTTCTGCCCTAGGCAACTATTCATCTGCCTGTGTCATTATAGTTTTATTTTTAAAAGAATTTCATATAATTGCAATTAAAAGTGTGTATGGTCTTTAGTGTTCACGGTCTTTAGCCTAGCATACTTTTGAGATTCATTCATATTCTGGCATTTCAGTCTTTTTTTATTGTTGAGTAGTATTCCACAATATGGGTATCCACAATTTATCTCTTCACCAGTTGAACATTTGGGTTGCTTTTAGTTTTTGGTTATTATGAATGATACTGCTGTGAACATTTACATACACATCTTAGTGTGGACACATAATTTTATTTCTTTTGGGTTAATACCTACAAGTACAATTTCTGGGTCTTATGGTGATATTAATGTATGTTTAGCTGTATAAGAGAGTACCAAACTGTTTTCCAAAGTGGCTGTACATTTTGCATTGTCACCAGCAGTATATGACAGTTGCATTTGTTCCACATCTGCATCAGCAGGATGTGTCGTTACTAACTTCACCCATCCTTGTTGGTATGTAGTGGTATCTGTTGATTAATGACATTATAAACTTTGGATTTTAACATCTGCTTTATGAATGCTAATATATTTTTGAAATAGTGAGATGTAAAATAAGTATGGGCAGTTTGCTTTGTTGTGCTTTGCAGATAATGTGTTTTTCACAAATAGAAGGTTTGTGGCAATTCAGCATTGTTGGATGATGGTTGACCTTTTTTTAGCAATGAAGTATTTTTTAATTAAGCTATGTACGGTTTTTAAAGACATAATGCTATTATTGTACACTTAATGGACTACATAGTATAAACATACCTTTTATGTAAGCTGGGAAACCAAAAATTTTGTTTAACTTGCTTTATTGTGGCTGTCTGTAACTGAACCAGCACTATCTCTAAGTTATGCCTGTATATATTCCTACTTTGTAAGTACTAAAGTGAACTGTGTTGGCATATGTTCACATGATTCCTATTTAATTGATGGCCCATCGTATAGTATGTGACATGATTTTAGTCACAGACACAGATAAATTTTAAGTGTCTTCCTACCTAAGTTAATACTTCTAGGGGTTTTTTTGGTTGTGCTTATTCTAGATCAATGATCCACAGGAAGAGCATTAAGCAGTAACTTGTGTGGATGAAATGACTGATAATTATGAGCTTTGTATTTCAGAGAGTATGGCCTTAAGAGTTTTAAAATTCTTGAATAATTGATTTAAAATTTTTAGAAATTAAGGACTAGATATAAAAGAAATATGATTATGAAGAAATGATTATTTGTTTCTTTTTGTTCTTCTCTAGGACATTTTCCTTCCATCTCCAAGTTTGGAAGAACGATCAAATGAGAAGAAGGATAGAGATTTGCATAGTTCATCTTTGACTGTTGAGTGTTCTAAAACTTCAGAGACTGAACCAAAGAATGCCACTGAAGATCTTGGGCTTTCTTTGACAGGGGATTCTTGTAAATTGATGCTTTCTACAAGTGAGTATAGTCAGTCCCCAAAGATAGAGAGTTCTCACAGGATTGATGAGGATGGAGAAAACACACAGATTGAAGATACTGAGCCCATGTCTCCAGTTCTCAATTCTAAACTTGTTCCTGCTGAAAATGATAGTGTTCTGATTAATCCAGCACAAGATGGCCAAGTAGAACTGAATCAGAATGATGATAAAACAAAGGAGGATAACACAGAAACCAGAGAGGACATAAGTATTTTAGCTGCTGGTTGCAAAGGCAGAGAAGAAACTGTAGCAGAAGACGTTTGTATCGATCTCACTTGTGATTCAGGTAGTCAGGCAGTTCCCTCTCCAGCTACTCGATCTGAGGCACTCTCTAGTGTGTTAGATCAGGAGGAAGCAATAGAAATTAAAGAACATCATCCAGAAGAGGGGTCTTCAGGGTCTGAAGTGGAAGAAGTCCCTGAGACTCCTTGTGAAAGTCAAGGAGAGGAGCCCAAAGAAGAAAATATGGAGACTGTCCCGTTGCACCTTTCTCTGACTGAAACTCAGTCCCAAGGGTTGTGTCTTCCAAAGGAAGCCCCCAAACAAGAATCCCAGGAAGCTATGGAAGTTGAAACCAGTGTGATTAGTATTGATTCCCCGCAAAAGCTTCCAGTACTTGACCAGGAATTGGAACATAAAGATCAGGAAGCGTGGGAAGAAGCTACTTCAGAGGACTCTAGTGTTGTTATTGTAGATGTGAAGGAACCATCTCCCAGAGTTGATGTTTCTTCTGAACCTTTAGAGGGAGTGGAGAAATGCTCAGATTCCCAGTCGTGGGAGGATGATGCTCCAGAAATAGAACCATGTGCTGAGAATAGAGCCGATATCCAAGAAGAAAAGAGTGAAGAATATGGAGATCTGAAATCAGTAACTGCAGAAAAAGACCCTGTAGAGGCAGACTCTTCACAGCCTCCCTTGACTTTAGTGAGAACAGATGATGCTCCAGGATCGGACCAGGAGATGCAGCACACTCAACCACAGGAGAAAACAGATACCTCGTTAACAGAAGACTCAAAAATGGCTAATGCAAAGCAGCTGGGCTCAGGTGTAGAGGCCCAGCAGCCAGAGAAAGCCTCTGCTCAGACCTCACAAAGCTTCTGTGAAAGCTCTAGTGGTGAGTGTGTTTGTAAGTTGCTTTGGTTTCTCACCAAATTATAGTTTGGAATGGGAGGTTGGAGAGAACTGCATGCTTATATCAGGGCTGAGAACTAACTTGAATTTAGAAACAGCCAGTAATAGTTGGGATATTTAAAAATTTGGGTTGTATTTTTCTCTTGTAGCTGAATCAGAGCTCATTTCTGGTTTTTAATCAGCTTTTTAACTCAGGAGTGATCAACATGAATTTTATAAATATTTAGAAAATGTATCAATCTGATATTTTCTACTTAAGTCCCTACTTTGCTCCATAATTTTATATTTTGATAGTTACCTTTATATACAGGGATCTTTTTTGATTATCTTACACAATTAAATCATATTCACAACTCTGTGAGCTGTTTCTTCCTTTTTTTTTTTTTTCTTCCCTAGGCTGTGCCTGTGGCATATGGAGCTTCCAGGGCTACGGAATCAAATTCGAGGCACAGCTGTGACTTACACCACAGCCAGGCCAATGCTGGATCCTTAACCCACTGTGCTGGCCTGGGTATCAAACCCATGTTGCCTCAGAGACAATGCTGGATTCTTAACCCACTGCACCACAGCAGGAACTCCCAGTGGTTGCATCTTTATGGGCATTAAGGAAAGTTTCTAAATTTGGTTCAACATTTATACATCTTAAACTTTAAACTGGAAAAGATATTATTATGAAGTCCAGAATGAGGAGTTCCCACTGTGGTTAAGAATCCGACTACAGTGGCTCGAGTCACTGCAGAGGTATTGGTTTGATTCCCTCACCCAGTGCAGTGGGTTAAAAGATTTGGTGTTGCCGTAGCTATATGAGAGCCAATTTAAAAAAAAATTGTTTTCTTGTGTCACAGCAGGTTAAGAATGTGGCATTGTCATTGCAGTGACTTGGGTCACTGCTGTGGCGAGGATTTGACCCCTGGCCTGGGAGCTTCCCTGTGCTGCAGGTGTGGGTGGGGATGGGGAAGCCAATTTTCCATTAGGTTGTAGTGATGCGTTGGATCAATGGTGCTAAAATAACTTTTCACAAATAATTTTCTGTAATTAATGCTTGCATATTACATCTACATATTATGGTTTGCACGTAGAAGGATGTATTTAAGGATTTCATGCAGATTTTCAAAAGTCTGAATGGTTTATCATAATGTGAGGGAGGGTTCCTATCAAGAGAGCAGAACAGGTGATTGTTCCAGGAATGAAAATTCTATAAAATATATCTTTGGAATGTATGATACTTTATGAGGTGTTTTTTTGTTTGTTTTCAGTTTCTATATCTTTTTTAAGTTCTTTATTAACCTAAAGGACTTACTTTTTAAGGAGCGGCTGGAAAATGAATGCTTACATACCAACCCATTTCTTTTTGCTATAATTATGGTGGAATTCTTTGCCGTTTAGAGGTGACATTGAGATTCTCCACTTGTACTCTTCACAGTTCCTTTAGCTGCACATACGTACTTTTATCCCTTATTTTAAAAATCCATTCATTTTTTTTCATCCCTTCAGGTTGCAAATTCATTTTCTTCTGCATGTGGATATAAGAGATATTTTTTGTTGTTTTGTGATTTTGAAGGAAAAAATGTCAAAGTGCTTGATATTAAAGATAATAATAGAGTGTTGGAGTTCCGTTGTGGTGCAGTGGGTTAAGGATCCAGTGTTGTCAAAGATAATGGAGGGTAGAAGCGGAATGGGAAAGGATGAAAGAAGAAAAATGTGGTATAGTAAGAAATATATTTGGTCTTCATCCAGTTCTTGGCATTGTGCTCCTAAACCCTTTGTAATTTCCTAGATGATAGAAATAGGTTTGTTATTCCTAACAGGCCCTTTCAGTCACTATTGAGATGATTTAGGGTGGATTCCCACCTACCTAACTCCACATAGCCTCAGGGTGGGACTGTTCACCAGAAAGACTAAATGCTTAGAGGATTGGAACTTTCAGCCCCACCCACTGACCTCCTGGGATGGGAGTCTAGAGATTAAAGCTTTTTAAAAACTCTTGGAACAAGGAGATCCTGCTGAATAGCATTGAGAACTATGTCTAGATACTCATGTTGCAACAGAAGAAAGGGTGGGGGAAAAAACTGTAATTGCAATGTATACATGTAAGGATAACCTGACCCCCTTGCTGTGCAGTGGGAAAAAAAAAAAAAAAAAAAAAACTCTTGAACAACAAAATTAGATGTTTCCTAGTTCATCAGTGAGCCAGGAGGGTATCTAATACCAGTTACTTGGGAGGCAGAAATTCCTGCTATCACAACCCTCCAGACCTCACCATATGTACCTCTTCATCTGGCTGTTCATCTGTGTCCTTTATAATAAACTAGTAAATGTAAGTAAATGTTCTCTGAGTACTGTGAGCAGCTATAGCAAGTTAATGGAGAAGGATGTTGTGGGAACCTGTCCCGTAGAGCCAGTTGGTTAGAAGCACAGGTAGCAGCCTGAATTTCAGATGGGTGTGTGAAGTGGGCCAGTCTTGTGGGACTACATTTTTAATTTATAGGATCTGATGCTATCTCAGGAAAAATAGTGTCACAATTGAGTTAATTTGCAGTACAGCCACTAAGTGTCCACTGGGAATTGGAGAATTACTTGGTGATGTTGGAAAGCACGTTAGACAAACTGTTTTCACGAGGAATAGTGACTGGGCATGCCAGATTATAGTTTCTCTGAGCCATTCCTGGGAAGTAAGTACAGATTTTCATGTCAGGTTTAAGAGCAGAAATCTGGCGTAATTCTTTTTTTCTCCCAAACTTAGTCATTTTATTAAAAGAGATAATTAGGAAATCAGAAAATGTGGTTTTGGCAGTGTGCTAATTCTGATTAGCAAAAATCTGGAACTTAGACCTAGTTAAAAAGTAAAGTTTTTGTCTCTTGACAGATGTTTAATGACGACTAACTGGAGTTCCCTAGTGACTTAGTGGGTAAAGGATCTGACGTTGTCACTCCTGTGGCTTAGGTCACTGCTGTGGTGCGGGTTCAGTCCCAGACCTGGGAACTTACACATGCTGCAGGTGTGGCCAAAAAAAAAAAAAAAAAGACTAATCAAAATGTTTACTCTGGGGAAGGTCATATATGTGAAGTTTACCATTTCGCAGAGATTTAGATATGAACATTACTGCTTTAGCCTGGTGTGAATGCTGGTCAGTACCACTGAGCTGTGTAACACATAGATTTTTTTTTTTTACAACCAGTGAGTGTTTTGAAGTCCTTTAACCCATGAAGTCCTTTGTCACCTCCTTGAGATTGTAAATTATATGTATTAACATTAGACTTTTATGTAGAGACTCCTAGAGATTGCTAAAGTTTATAAATGAACTCCTTGGGTTAGCATTGCACAAAATTAAAGTGTCTAGACTTGAAACTATCCAAATTTGTATCACTGAGTATCCCCACAATTACTCTCTTGGGGCTAAGATGTTTCTATGTTCCTTTTGATCCCTTGTCCCTCAAGACCTTCGAACTTTAGGCTTCCTCTATTTGCCTGTCCCTTGGTTGTCCACTTTGTGTCAGTCCTGTTGATGGTTGTCCAGAGAGCAGAGAGAATAGTAGGAAGTTGGTTGAAAAGCCTGGTTTAGGGGGTTTGGGAATGAGGTAGAATTTGGAAGGAAAGGAAAAGAATAATTGAGATCTTTCTTGCAGTTCTCTTCACTTTTGCTTTTTTTATACTTCTATTTTGGTTTCCTTTTTGTTTATCATTGTTTTGTTTTTGTTTTTTGTTTGTTTCGGTTTTTTTTTTCCCTTCCAGAAACTCCATTTCATTTTACTTTGCCTAAAGAAGGTGATATTATTCCACCATTGGCTGGTGCAACTCCACCTCTTATTGGGCACCTAAAATTGGAGCCCAAGAGACACAGTACTCCAATTGGTGAGTGACTAAAATGTAATGATAATGATATTTAAAGCAGAATTTCTGAGATACCATTCCTTGTATGAGTGATTCTTTTATATCAGAGGAGTTGGGCCTGCCGATAGTATTGATTTTTGTCTTAGGAAGAATAAGGTTGTGGTGTTTGATTCCATGAATTTACTCCCAGGAGATGTTGAAAAGTGTGGAGAGGAAGTAAAGAAAGGATGAAAGGAAGGAAGAGAATATATATAAAGATTTTATTCTATTACTTGAAGGCATTAGAATCTTAAGTGCTAAGCAGTGATGCAGAGCTGTTTTATAAGGAAGGGACAGCAAGTAGGGTAGTGGTACTAGTTATTCAAGACTTTGGCTAATTAGTCTGCTGCTTGACAGGGCAAGAAAATTTAGATCCTCCTTCCCTGAGGCAGCCAGTAGTCTTCTACATTAACCTATTTGTTTTCTCTAGTCAGTGCTGGGAGGTAACAGTCATGCCGTCTGGAGTCTCCTGCTACCTATGCCTGATGCTGGCAGATGTGGGTTGGCTGAGGGCTCATGCAGCATCCTTTGTCCAGATGCAGAAGTGGAACTGAATCCTGTTGCTCTTCTTAAGACCAGGTGTCAATACTAGTGCGTAGTTGTTGATACTTGTGACAGGATCTATCCTAGGAACTCCCTTCAGTCCTGCAGCACTGTGGAGCCAAACAGGCAAATTGATGACCTTGAATTATTGTTTTTCATGTTTGTATTTTAGTGTTCTTTCTTTCTTCCCCCTGCCTCCCTTCTTTCAGGTATTAGCAACTATCCAGAAAGCACCATAGCAACCAGTGACGTCATGTCTGAAAGCATGGTAGAGACCAACGATCCCATACTTGGGAATGAAAAAGGAGATTCTGGGGCTGCCCCAGAAATAGATGATAAATTGTGTCTGAGAATGAAATTGGTCAGTCCTGAGACCGAGGCGAGTGAAGAGTCTTTGCAGTTTAGCCTGGAAAGTAAGTTTTATGTTAATTTTGGGTAACTAGTAGCTCCAGCTCTTTTGGGAAGTATTAATTATCTTTCTTCTAGATTTAATGATTGATTTATAATTATAAATGTATTTTTAAAGTCTTATTCTCATAAATTCTTTGTTTTCAGCTAGTCACTGTCATATTATTGAAGATGCTTCATTTTATAGTCTATGGTATGACTTGTATCTTTTTATTGAACTTGTGTCTCTATAAAGTAATAGATTTCTATAATCAGAGTTCAGAAGGGGGTAAAAAATTTAGGATTGTGGATTCATATTATAGGTTTCTGTTGATTATTTCCCACATTAATTGCAAGTTGTTTGGTGTGGCTAGAATACAGAGAAGGTATGAGAGAATGGGCTGCAAAGTCCGCATCAGATTCTGAAAGGCCTTTTACATCATGCTGAGAAGCTAAAGAATTAAGGTTAGCTTTTTTTTCCCTTTTTTTTGGCCACGCCTATGGCATATGAAAGTTCCCAGGCCTGGGATCAAAACCTGTGCCACAGCAGCAGCCCAGGCTGCTACAGTGATAATACTGGATCCTTAACCTGCTGAACTACAAGGAAACTCCAGCTTTGCTTTTTTTTAAGGATCAGCTGAATGTTTGAAAAATATGTGCCTTTGTGCAACATTCCTTTCCTTGCCTATTATCTATTCTGCTCCCTGGCAAATGCAGTCTTTAACCAGGAAGATCAGGGGTCATTAATAGTGGAGATGGTGATGAGGTAATGAATTTGAGAGAGGGGTAGTAGAATAGAAAGGAATTTAGAACCATTTAAATATGGAGGTAAAAGCGGGAAAAAGTGCAGAATGACTTTACATCTACATTTTGTTTTCATGATAGCACTCCAAAGTAGATATCCTTATTTCCATTTTATTGATGAGAAAACTGAGACAAAGAGAGGTTTCAAAGTTATATACCTAAAATTACAGTAACTGGTTAGAGGTGGAGCTCAAGTTTGAATTAGATCTGTCTGACTCTAGAGTTTATAACTTCTCCACTAGGTAGTTTGTAAGTGCTGTTTAATGGAGTTAGAAGAAGATGAAGCCTTATAAAGGAAATTGTAAAGAAATATTCTGAGAAGAGGACTAGGAGAGTATAAAGCCGTGGAATCCTATGGGGAGGAGAGTTACAGGAAGACAACAATGTCAGAGTTCCATTGTGGCTCAGCAGTAAGGAACCTGACTAGTGTCCATGAGGATACAGGTTCAATCCCTGGCCTTGCTCAGTGGGTTAAGGGTCCACTGTTGCCATGAGCTGTGGTGGAGGTTGAAGAAATGGCTTGGATCTGGCATTGCGGTGGTGTAGGGCAGCTGCTATGGCTCCAGTTTGACCCCTGGCCTGGGAACTTACATGTGCTGCAGGTGTGGCCCTAAAAAGATAAAAAAAAAAAAAAAAAGACAGCAATGTCATGCAGAAGTAAGATATATCTAAAAATGTACATTGGACTTGGCAATTGGAATCTGGTGACTGTAGCTAGAACTATTTCAGTATAGTGGTTTGGGTGGGAGCTATACTGAAGGAAATTGAAGAGTGAAGGAGAGAAGAGGCAGCAGATTTATGCTACTTTTGAGAAGTTTATGTGAGAAAGGAAGAAAAAATATAGCAAGTTAGAGGGAAATAAAGGATTGAAGGAGTTTTGTTTTTCATTTTAGGCTGAAGGAAATCTAGGCAGGTTTATAGATTGAAAGAAAGTCTCCAAAAGAGAAATGGGTTAAAAATGAGGCCTCTGAGAGAGACAGGAGGGGAGGCTTTTGTAGACCACAGATAAACTGGGTGAACTTGAATAAGACAGACTTCTCATTCTCAGACCAAAGAAAATAAATTTTAGCTAATATATTTTGAGTTTTTAGCCATCTGCCAGGCATACATGCCATACATGTGCAGCTCATTAAATGTCATAGCAAACCTGTAAAGTGGATCCTATGTTATCATTTTGCAGGTAAGAAAACTGAGACACAGGAATGTTGAGCATGTTCCCTAGAGTCATGCAATTAGTAGTTAGTAAATAGAGTAGTCTAAATTCAAGGTAGTTCGGAGAACTAGAAGTCTGGTTCCAGATTAAAAATGCTGTTGTGCTTCTCAGTGCTTGTTGATCAGATTCTTAGAACCACAGTAGAAATAGAGTATAACATGTTTCTCTCCTTATTGTTAGAGTTATCTTCTCTGAAATCAACAGGTACGTAGTAGTAGTCTTGAATCTTTAGATTTGAAATCTTTAGATTTGAAATTACAATTGGGAAGACTTTAAAGGAGCCAAATGTTAAAGATGACCAAATGTTAAAGATGACCACATTAGTAAATTTTACTACTTTTCCTGAAGTTAGGAGTATAGTATTGGGCACTGTACTCAGTTTTCCTCATATCATCGTTACAATGAACCTATGAGGTTGGTTTTCTTAAAATCTATATTTTACTATAGATGAGGAAACTGGCTAAGAAGGTGTAGTTTACTTCCAGGTTGCATTACTAAATCCAGCCCTGGCTGGAGCCAGGACCTTAGCCAGGGCCCTAACCACCAAATTTGGGCTGCCTCCTTGATGGACTGTTCAGATTATGTTGGGTTGTGGGTCTTTTAGAAATGTTTAAAAATATTTGTTATTTTCTCTAAGGCTGGAATTAATTGTAAATGAGTAAGTTTTAATCCCTTGACATTAGTGACATTGCTTAGAGAATATGAGATTCATTTTAGTATGATCTTTAATTTTTGCTACAGATTCTTTATTGAAAATGTGTTTTGTTTTTCAAACATCTGTCCCAAAAGCACTTTGGGAAGAACTTGAGTACCTTCTATGTGTAGGTTCTCTTAAAACTGTATACTGTTTAAAATTTGTGCATGAACCTAAGATACTTTCCTATGTAATTTATTAAAGTTTTCTTTTAAATTTGTTTTGAAAAGTTTTCAGTTAAAATTTGGTTTGGTTTTTGGCCATGTCCATGGCATGTGGAAATTCCTGGGCCAGGGATTGGCCCCTGTGCCACAGCAGTGACAATGCCAGATTCTTAACCTGCTGTGCCACCAGGGAACTTCTGTTTTGTATTTTTTTTACTACAAGATTTTTTTAATTGTATGGAAAGAGATGAATTGAGATTCAGAAGTTTCATTTTCATTTTTACCTGTTATTGCTTAGTAATTTATTATATCGTATTTCTGGAGAACCTTCTAGTCTTCTATAGCAATTTTTAAAGAAAATTGGTGGAGGTGAGAAAGACAAGGTCATTAAATGATAAAAAAATCTAATATGTTCACTTATTATTCTTAATCCATTTCCTTTTTACTATTTGTTGCAAATACTAGTAGAGCGGGATTTTATTTTTTAATTTTTATTATTGTTTTTTATGTCATAGAGAAAGGAAAGCTTCAATAGCTCCTGAAATCCAAGTGTTATTTTAGAGCATCTTTGGGGTTGAGCAGGCTTTTAGAGAAGGTTTTAGGTCTCATACTGAGTTGTTTCTCTTTCCTTTCTTTTCTTGCTTTTGTTTTTATTCAGAGCCTGCAATTGGTGAAAGAAAAAATGGATCTACTGCTGTTGCTGAGGCTGTTGCCAGGTAACCAGAGCTGGTTGCTATTTAGAGTTTAATATACAGCCACTGGTAATGAGGGGAAGGTAATTTATCAAGAGAAAAAAACTTAAAACGAAACTTCAGCATAAGGGATTTAGCAATGTGTTGAATCTAATTATAGACTTTGTTATTAATACTTTAATAAAGCTTTTGCTATACTTAGAACTAAGATATTTAGTGATGTTTCCCTTTCTTCCTTTTGTTCATGTGGGAGTGCCCTTTTTATCTTTTTCATGGGTGAGACTGAGATTGCGGTTATTGGTGAGGAAACAGGATAAACAAGAGATAGCCATAGATAGACCTTTTCCTTCTGAGATATACCACCCACCCCCAGCACAGTCATGGCCTCAGGCCAGATCTCTTCTGCCTGCAAAATTAGCTGCAGTCTTAAACTGTTTTTTGCTTTGTCATGAATGCTGTAATGCTTTGAGGATGAGCATGACCCCCATACTGAGGCTCAGGTGGTAAGCTTTGCCATCTGGTGGCCATGAGAATAGAATTGTTTTAATGATTTCTGGCATGAGTTAATCCTAGTATGAAAATATAGCAGCAGCTGTTGAAATATAGGTGAGGATTCTTAAATTAGGCTGGAAAGGTACTATAAGTAAGTAAAACAGGCTAGGTATAAAAGGATGAAATGTTGGAGTACCTATGTGGCTCAGTGGTAATGAACCTGACTAATATCCATGAGGATGCGGGTTCCATCCCTGGCCTTGCTTAGTGGGTTAAGGATCTGGTGTTGCCATGAGCTGTGGGTGTAGGTTGCAAACACAGCTTGGATCCTACATTGCTGTGGCTGTGGTGTAGGCCAACAGCTCCAGCTCCGATTTGATCCCTAGCCTGGCAACTTCTATATGCCACACTTGTGGCCCTAAAAAGAAAAATAAAAGTGTGAAGTGTTGATAGTGATGGCCGAGTGAATGTGTGCTTCCATTTAAAAGGCAAGTAGCCCCATTCGGTCCTAGCCACTCATTACAGTGTAGACTTACTGTTTTCAAATCTTTAAATTTTTAAAAAGAAATCGAATTTTAAAAAATAAAGTTTCCTTTTTGGTAGGTCAGATAAAACATGTCGCTGGACTAAATATGATGCTAAGTTTCAAGTTTCTGACCCATCTAAATCCTTTGATTTGGGCCAAGTTGTGTCTTGAGAGATTCTGGGTTTTTGCATATTTTTTTAATCTGAAGTATAAGTACTTTGAATTCTTATTCAGTTGAAGACTCCTTAATGATATGTAGTCTTAATAAATTGAAGAAAATGGAGTTTATACTTGATCTTTTTAGTTTTAATAGAATTGTATACCGGACCTAAACTTGTTATTACTATCGTCTATGCATGTGTCAGTAAGGAGGGAACAGAATGTACTGCTGAAGCTTTGCAGACCGTGTGGGTGGTATGTAGGGATGGAAAAATGGGGAAAACACTTGAGGCGAGGGTTGGATTGGAAATAATAAGAATCTAGATTTTAATCTTGGACTATTCACTTTACCATGGGTTCATCATAAGAAATTATTTAAAAGTAAGCTTTGTTTAAATGGCCCCTGCTTCCTCTGCATTGAGGTGAAGCAGTACCACTCTTTTTTTAAGTGTCGTCTGTAACTGGGTTCTGTGCAGATTACTTGCTGCCATGTTATTTCTTTCTCACACATTTCATTATTGAGGATTCAAGCATATGCAAAAGTAAAGAGAAGGAGTTCCCGTCATGGCGCAGTGGTTAACGAATCCGACTAGGAACCATGAGGTTGCAGGTTCGATCCCTGCCCTTGCTCAGTGGGTTAACGATCCGGCATTACTGTGAGCTGTGGTGTAGGTTGCAGACGCAGCTCGGATTCCGCGTTGCTGTGGCTCTGGCGTAGGCCGGCGGCTACAGCTCCGATTCGACCCCTAGCCTGGGAACCTCCATATGCCACGGGAGCGGCCCAAGAGATGGCAAAAAGACAAAAAAAAAAAAAAAAAAAGTAAAGAGAAAAGTATAATGAACCACCATGTATTAATCACCCAATATTAAAAATTATCAACTCATGGCTAGTCTTGATTAATTTATGAATATTTCCAGCACTCTCCTTTCTACCAGATTTTTTTTTTTTTTCTTTTTTGGCCACCCCATGGCATATGAGAGTTCCTGGGCCAAGGATCAGATCAAAGCAGTTGTGACCTACGCTGAAGCTGTGGCAACATCGGATCCTTAACCCACTGCTGGGAATCAGACCTGGTCCCAGTGTTCCACAGATGTCACCGATCTTGTACTGCAGTGGAAACTCCTCCACTGGATTATTTTTAAGCTTATTTTTGCATTATGGAATCTGTATATATACCAGTGCTATCTCTAAAAGATAAGAATTCTTTATTTTGAACTTAACCACAGTACCATATAATGCTTTTAAAAATTGGCATTGATTTCTTAAAGCCGTCAAATATTCAATATTCATGTTTTTATGATTGCCTCATAAATTCTTTTATTTCCTGTGGGGTTTTTTTGGCCACACCTGTGGCATGTGAAAGTTCCTGGGGCAGGGATTGAATCCAAGCCACAGCTGTGACCTATGCCACAGCTGTGGCAACTCTGGATCCTTATCCCATTGTGCCAGGCCAGGGATTGAACCCACCACCAGAGAGAAAGCCAAATCCTTAACCTGCTGTGCCACAGCAGGAACTCCAAAAGTGTTTTATTACACTATTTGAAGCAAGTATGAGGAATTTGCATTTTGGTGTATGGAGGTTTGGAGTTTGGGATTCAGAAAAAATTTTATTCTCTCTGTACCTAAAAGGATAATTTCCAGAGGTACTTTTCCTTTCAAAACTAACAAAGTATTTTACTTTAATTTATTTCTTAGTCCCCAGAAGACCCTGTCTGTGTTTGGCTGTGTCTGTGAAGCCCAGCAAGAGGATGAGGCTCAAAATCAGGAACCCCCTTCTGCACCCATCAGGCGAGCATTTATTTTCCTAGCATCTTTTGGGCTACATTGATTCACAAAATGGTTGGTAGCAAAATCTAGAATACACTGCTACTGTTTGTGAACTTGAGCTTTTTTCTGAGGAAATGTGACATATTCCAGATGGATTTATAAGTTGAGGTTTCATGAAAAAATTTTAAAAATATTTTATAGATAGAGTTTTGTCTGTATCTGCCAGTTCTATCAATTTGAAATGATTTAGCCTTCATGAATTTATGAAAATATTCTCTATTTCTAAGATTATTTCCTTTTTCTTTCTTCTTCTTTTTTATTTTTGGCCATGGTGTGCATTGGCTTGATGTGAGATCTCAGTTCTCAGACCAGAGATTAAACCTGGGCTGTAGCAGTGAAAGTGCATAGTCTTAACTACTAGACCATCAGGGAATTTTCCATATTCCCTTTTTCTTAGTTTCAAAAATGTTTCCTTTTTGTTTTTGGCTGCACCTGCAGCTTGCGGAAGTTCCCAGGCTAGGAATCAAACCTGCCTCACAGCAGCAAGCCAAGCTGCTGCAATGACAATGCTAGATCCTTAATCCACTGTGCCACTAGAGAAGTCCAGAAATTTTTTTTTAATTTTGTTTTTAGAGCTGCATCCACAGCATATGGAAGTTCTCAGTCTAGGGATTGAGAGCTACAGCTGCGACCTACACCACAGCTCATGGCAATGCCATATCCCTAACCCACCGAGCAAAGCCGGGAGTCGAACCTGAAACCTCATGGTTCCTAGTTGGATACGTTTCTGCTGCAGCATGATGGGAACTCCAGAAAATGTTTACTTTTAACAGACTTTTTATTTCCCTTTAGTGTTCCATACAGCAAAACTGAGATGTTAAACATCACAAATTTAAAAGTTTGTCCTACTTGATGGAACTAAAATTTTCCCATAATTTCTTTACTTCATCCTCTCTTAAAACAGCTCGGAGGCAAGAAAAAAAATTTTTGAGTTACAGAGTATTTCTTCTCTAATTAAAAGAGTATCTTGTTTGGAATATGTGATTCTTATATTTAGGGAAGTAAGTAATGGCAATGTAATAAGCTTGTATTTTCATGATGGTGTAGAATCTTTTGTCTCTAGAATTCAGAGATTTTTGTAATTAGGGAACATAATAATGTTTTGTTAGCATATATTGCTAATAGTGTTATTTGCAACATAATTTCTTTGTTCCTTACTGATAGAAATTCTTAAGAGAAACATGTCCTTGCTTTTATCAGGTATTTTGATGATTAAATGTGAGCCTGTTGGTATTCTTGGGAATCAGCCCAGGTCATATTCTCTGTTGTATCAGGAAGCTTGTTAGGTGAAGTGCCACTTTGCATGATTCCCAAAGTGGTATGTATGGTCTTGGCCTAGCAAATACAAAGTTTATCAGTTGCATTGTATTATTTTCCTATTTCATTAGACTGTTTTAAAATAGAGGGGACTAAGATGTTGGTGATTTTTGTTTAACCTTGGTGGAACAAGGGGCTAAAAACCCACCTGATTTTCATTGCAGTGCCTCCACGAATAAACAGTCAGAACAGAATGGTTAGATGTTGTTCAGTATAGAGGTTTATTCTTCCGTGTTTCACTTTGGATTAATTTTGCCCAGGCTTTTTCTGCTAAAATTTGCTTTCTTTATGTCACTTTCTAAATCTGACATGCAGTGACCAGAGTAGAGTTTTTTTTTGCTGTAACTAATGAAGAAAGAGAAGCGTGGTCCCTCTTACAATTATTGGTTATCTTTTGTCTTCTAAAGCTCTCTACTGTTACTGAAAATGCCTTCTCTGTTGTTTCTTGGGACGTTAATATACCACAGCTTTATGGTAGATATTTTTTGGAGGAAAGTGACTGATTTGTATCGTTTGACTGATGCTAATATAAGAAGGATAAATATCAAAATTCAGATATTTGACAGAAATCTGATAAATATTGCTAGTGTTGCAATGAGATACCTTTAGTCTTTAGAGAGGAAGGAGTTCTGATTAACAGTTTAGGGGGAAAAAAGCAACCTAATATTTGTCAATTAAGAATTAAAAAGCCAAAAATAAAACAAAGCTTTGTTTTGTTTAATGAATGAATTAATTTTTTTTTGGTCTTTTTAGGGCCGCACCCAAGGCATATGGAGGTTCCCAGGCTAGGGGGTCAAATCAGAGCTCTAGCCGCCAGTCTGCACTACAGCCACAGCAACGCCAGCTCCAAGCCGCATCTGCAACCTACACCACAGCTCACAGCAACGCCAGATCCTTAACTCACTGAGTAAGGCCAGGGATCGAACCTGCATCCTCATGGATACTAGTCGGATTCGTTTCTGCTGAGCTACAAAAACAGGAACTCTGTGAAGCTTTGTTTTAGAAGTGTAATTATCTTCAGAAGTTCTACCCTAAATAAGTATCTTCCGAGGTAAAATGTCTAGGCTTGAGGGTGGGTAACAGTGGCAATTGAATTCTTTAAATGGTTTAGCAAATCTTGTCCCTTCTAGCTCTTGGCTCACTTTCTGTTGTTGCCTAGGTGTTGATATGTTAGATGTCTTAGAGATTCAAACATGAGTGTTCAGTTCATGGAGAAAATGAATTGAGTCTCCTTATTTGCTTTGTTTTGTGCAACTAGTGTTATACTCAGCTGAGCATCTATTGTGTACCTAGCATTATGCTAAGTAATTTATACGTATGGTCACTTATGAACCAGGTAGATATTAACTCATCTGTCTTTTGGTGATCTTATTCTTACCTGTTCTTTACTGAACTGGATATCCTCATTCAGTTAAAGTTCTTGGCAGGACACAAGTTATAAGAACCAAAAGAATACCAGGCTCTCTTTGGCTAGAACTCACTTCTGAATCCCGCTTTGGTCTCTTGTTTTGGTAAGCTGAGCTGTACAAGATAGAAACTTCAGAAACTTCTCTTTTTCTTTCTTCTCCAAGATCCAGAGAAGAACAAGCCCTAAAGAGCTCTTCATGCTTCCTTTTTCTGTCTTTCAGGTCAGTTCAACTTCTAAGGGCGAGAGCTTCTTCCAGGTTGTAGACTGCTTGCTTTGTTTAGATGACTAGCTCCATCTTTTTCTGGCCATATACTTTTTTGGCAACATGTGACTTAGTTTCTAGACCTCTTACCATCCTGGATATTATCTTCTGGTATACTCAGTTTATGCCTTGTAAAATACAATAACCCCAAAACATTCTAGATAACTTTCCATAGTCAGTTCAGATTGGGTTGTTCTTTTCTTTATTCTTGCTATTATATATTTAATACTGCCTAAAAATGCATTAGTTTGTTGTTCACAATACAGTGACTCTGTGAACTTATGATGTAGTAAAAAGAAGTAAAGGATATTTTCTATATAAACACAATTGTACAATTAGTTTATTTAATCTGAGAGTAGATTTTTGCAGTTGATTGAGAACATTCTTTTGTTGAAAGTAAATTAAGCTCTTTATATTAATCCCTATGTTAAATGTTTTAAATATAGAGATGAATAAAACATGAATGTCAGGTTTCTGTGTAACTTGCTCACTTGGAGTAAATCTGGGCCCATTTATTCTGGTGTATTGTTAAGGACATTTATGAAAGCTCCTAAGTGGGAATTCCTGTGGTGTAGCAGGTTAAGGATCTGAAGTTGTCACTGCTCTAGCTCTGGTTGCCAGTGTGGCACGGGTTTGATCCCTGGCTCAGAAATTTCTGCGTGCTGTGGGTGTGGGGGGAAAAAAAAGCTCCTAGGCATCTTAGGATTTCATGGTATCTGGTTTGTAGGGGACATGCCTCAAATGCTTGTGGGATATATGAATAAATCACTGATAGCCAAATGGAAGGCTAATGAAAAGAACTGTGAAGAACAAAGTCATCCTGACATGGTTAGTTCTAGATAATGCCATAGCTAGCAAAGCTAGAATCTCACTACAACTCTTTGGTTTACAAATTGGGTTTGTTTTCCTAAAATTATTAGTCAAGGGGTAATGAACAGTATCTAGGATGCTAGGAGTTGTTCAGGGGATGTTAGAATCATTCATAAAGCCAAATGAGACATCTTGACCTAATTGATCCTGTTTTGAAGTAGATCCCTAAGTTGCTTTCATTGTCTATGACATCAGTAATAGTTTTACATCTTTCGTTTACCTTATTTTCCTATGTCAAGGTTCAGAGTTCATAGCTAATGGAGAGAATAAATTTTATGGCTATTTTTTTTTTTACCACTGTGGTGGAATAGTCCTGTGTATGAGCATCTTATAATGTGATAGGCTCTGTCACCTTATTTTCTCCCTTCCCCACATTTCTCAAATTGTCAAATTATGGTTACCCCTTTACCCCCCACCCCCAACACACTCTTGCTTACTTGACGTGGTTTCTTTATGTGCTTGATTTTCAGGGGGAACTTGCTCCATTTTCCAAGTACTCAAGATAAAGAGGAGAAAGGAAAATTAGAAGGTGACCAAAGGACTAGGCAGAGTCAACAGCCTATGAAGCACAGTAGTCCTGTCAAAGACCCTGCTTCTCCTACCTCCCAGCAGATGGCCACACAGGAGCCATCCAGTCCTCAAGGGGAAGCAATGGAGATAGATACACTGGAAAGCCAGAAAGAAGGGCGGAATATTAGTCAGGAAAAACCTAGTAAGGCGTTGGTTGAAAGGCCCAGCCAAAATAACATAGGAATCCAGACCATAGAGCATTCCCTGTGGGTCCCAGAAACTGTTTCAGCAGCAACTCAGACTGTGAAGAACGTATGTGAACAAGGGACCAGTACAGCAGACCAGAACTCTGGAAAACAAGATGCCACAGTTCAGACTGAGAGAGGCAGTGGTGAGAAGCCAGTCAGTGCTCCTGGGGATGATACAGAGTCGCTCCATAGCCAGGTGAGAGAAAGTATAGGGCACCTCAGGGGCCCTCTTTTCAACTTTCTGGATTCCCAGAGAATTTAAATTGTGGTACTTCCACCTAATGATAATTCTTAACAGTTTTATACAAACCAGTGGTTGAAAGATAAAAATAATTTATCCAGGATAGAGGTAGGGCAGTGAAAATTATGAATAGCTATAGCCAATAGATAGTCTTTGAGGGAAAATAGAATAAGGCTAGAGTTTGTCAAGTAGGTCTTTACTGAAAGAGAAAGTCAAGAATGTAGTCCGGGTCCTATAATACTTTTCTGCATTCAGTTTTTCCTTCTGCCATCATTTTTCATCCTCCTTTATAACTATCAGAGCTGATTGCTTCTCCCTGAAGTCTGTTTCACCATGGTTCCAGGAACTGAGAGAGTAGAAAGTAAAGGAGGAGGGGGTGGAAAAAGCATGCAGGATAGTGTATCACAGTATTGGAAACAAGAAGCAGTAACAGGGAAGGTCCCCAGATGACCAGGGACTATAAAAAGAGGCTAAGACAAGGGAGTTCCCATAGCGGCTTAGCAGAAATGAATCTGACTAGCATCCATGAGGACGCAGGTTCAATCCCTGGCCTCGCTCAGTGGGTTAAGGATCTGGCATTGCTGTGAGCTGTGGTGAAGGTTGGCAGCTGCAGCTCCCATTCAGTCCCTAGCCTGGAAACTTCCGTTTGCTGCAGCTGCACCCCTAAAAAGGCAAAAAAAAGTGGCTAAGACTAGACATATTGGGATGAACGTGAGACTGGAAGAAGAACAAGTTCTTGGGAACAGAGCAGGGAAGTGTAGGTACTAGTGAAAATTCTGTGGGTAAGAAGTGGTGGTAGTAATGTATCTACTAATGAGAGGAAGTTCATAAAATTTCATCAGATGGCAGGAGGTTCCATGGCAGGGAAAATTTGGAAGTTAGTAATTGTGGTTATATTGTGTTTTCAGTTGCTCTGGTAAATCATCTTCACTTGAGATCTGCCTAGGAAAGCTTCAGAAGTGAAGTGCCTCTCCTTTGAATGGTCCAAGTTGTTTGTTTTATAAAAATAAAATGTAGTTCTTATTTGTTGAACACCTACATTATATCAGCATTGTGCTCAAGACAACCCATGAGGTTGGTATTGTTATTCCCATTTCACAGGTAAAGAAACCAAGCTGAAGAGAGGTTAAGTAACTTGCCCAAGATTTTGCCATCAGTAGGTGGCAGAACTGGAATTTGAACTCAGCATATCTGACTTCAGAATCGGTATTCTTTTCATTATGCTATGTTGCCTTTCTATTTTTTGATCGTAGCTTGTGTGGTCTTGTTCTGTTTATCTATGCCTCTCCAAAAATCCTGTTCATATTAGTCTTTATGGTACCACAATTGCTGAGAACTAAAGCTGTCAATTCATAGATTCAGAAGCATAGCCCTTTGAATTTTGAAGCTGTATAGCACATCAGACCTATTTTGTGGCTGTTTTTTTTTTTTTTTTTTTTTTTTCCTCTCTGCTCTTAAAGTGTTTGTGTTCTGCCACATAATAATTTGGTTTCTCTGACTGTACAGTTAACTGGGAGTTCCCATTGTGGCTCAGTGGATTAAGAAACTGACTAGTATCCATGAGGATGTAGGTTTGATCGCTGGCCTTGCTCAGTGGGTTAAGGATTTGGCATTGCCCTGAGCTGTGGTGTAGGTCGCAGACATGTCTCGGATCTGGCATTTCTGTGGCTGTGGTATTGGCTGGCAGCTGTAGCCCTGATTCAATGCCTAGCCTTGGAACTTCCATATGGCACAAGTGTGGCCCCAAAAAAGAAAAAAAAAAGTTAAACTTTCATCTTAAAGATAGCAATCATGTGGATGCCAGAACTTTACTTTCTCAAATTCTCCCTATGTAAAATAGGGAAGTAATCCCTGCTCCTATCTCATGATGATGGGGGCCAGAGTGGTTAAGGCCCAGATTTTGGAGTCAAGACTTCATCTGGATATCCTGAAAGTTAAATGAGGTAAAAGCCTGCAAAGCCCTTAGTACTGATCAGTATATATTTGCTGCTGCTATAACCTATTGATTATTATTGTTTTAAATTACTGTCGTAAACCACTGCTTATACTGCTATACCATACAGAGTGAAATAACACATTTAAGAGCTAGCTGCTCCTGCTAAGAAAAGAGAAGTGCTAGAAGGTGAACAGTTACAGAGTTTCAATTGGGAAAGATGAAAGAGTTCTGGAGGTAGATACGGGAATGATTGTACAACTATGTCAATGTACATAATGCTACAAAATATATACTTAAAAGTGGTTATGGTAAATTTTATGTTAAGTATATTTTGCCACAATTAAAAAAAATAGATGGGTAGAGTAACAAGTCAAGATTGGTGTCCCATCTTTGGAAGATGGTTGGAAAATTAGGAAGGCTGTATCAGTGCTTTTTTTTTATCTTTTTATGGCCATACCACAGCATATGGAAGTTCCCAGGCTAGGGGTCAAATCAGAGCTGCAGCTGCTGGTCGAATCCACAGCCACAGCAGTGCTGGGTCCAAGCCACATCTTCGACCTCCACCACAGCTCACGGCAATGCTGGATCCTTAACCCACTGAGCCAGGCCAGGGATTGAGTACACATCCTCATGGATACTCATCAGATTCTTAACCCTCTGAGCCACTATGGGAACTCCAGTCAGCCTATCTTTGACATTCTTTAAATTTTTATTTATGTGTCATGAGGACCTGGAGCCAGGTTTTCTATGAAGTGAAAGTGTGTTTTTATTTTCATTTTATCTTCCTTTAACTATAACAAGATCCTCAAGCTACTTTACTGAAATCTCTTTTCAGAAGACTATTTGAAGAGAGTTAGCATAATTGTCTTTTTACCTGCCTTCTTTCCCTTCTGTTTCTTACTCTATCAGACATGTTCATTTAAGTACCTCTCTCGAAGTGATCATTTGTTTGGCTGTAGTAATTAAAGAATATAGGGAGGCTTTTTGGCCCTGTTTTGGGGATATATAAAGCACTGAAACCTTTTAGACCTCTTTGATCCAGGGTCTAACTCACTCTGTGTGTGCAGGCAGGAAGTCCAGGCTGTCCATGGTTCTGATGCAGGGGCACCCTGATGATTGAAGTGTGACAGACCAGTGCTCTGACACATTAACCAGAGTTACAAAAGTATTTTAAGGAGTTAGTTGAATAAATTTCCATGCATTTGATTTTATTTATATTTATTCACATAATTTACCTATCCATTTTAGTAGATATTTCACCCCTGACATGAAGTTGGAATGGGAATTATTCAGATAAATTATTGAAAGCTTTAGGTAATTACAACCACATTGTGGGTAAAAACTAGATTCATCATTATTGCAGTGGTATATATAACTCTTTTGAAAGACTTGGATACCTTGACACTGACTGCAGAGAGTAAAATCAGTCTATCACAGAGGAAATAAAGTGGGAGAGAAAAGTGAACATTTTCTCTCAAAATTACAGAGCCACGAGGTAGATGGGGGCCCTGGATACGAATAAATGTGATGTAGGTGTTAATGAGAAAACATATATGTAACAGTTGTTATAAAAATATAGAGTCTTTGGAGTTCTCTTGTGGCACATTGGGTTAAGGATCTGATGTTGTCACTGTAGTGGCTCAGTCGCTGCTGTGGTGCAGGTTCAGTTCCTGGCCTGGGACCTTCCACATGTGAAGGCACAGCCAAAAAACAATGTAGAATCCTATTAAACTATATGGAGTTCCCACTGTGGCACAATGGGATGGTGGTGTCTTGGGAGTGCTGGGATGCAGGTTTGTCCCCGGCCTAGCACAGTGGGTTAAGGATCTGGTGTTGCCACAGCCGCAGCTCAGATCTGATCCCTGACCTGAGGAATTCCATATGATGCAAGGCAGCCAAAAAATGAAAAGAAAAAAAGAAACAAGCTATATAACTGATTATTCTTTATGATACAACTAGATAAAAAAATCCTAATTTGCTAATGTTCTCTGTTTCTGGAACCAGTTCAGCTCTAGTTATAAGCTATTATTTGGAATAGATTAAATATTTCATACTTAATTCTAGGAGAAATCCTGTTTCCTGTATCAGTAAATCATGATTTCTATTTACTAATGCAGGAAAAACAGTGCACTGAGATTAACAGATATTCTGGTTTATATAAAGTTCTAAAAGAATTCCTTTTATCTAAAGAGCTGTTGCAAGTGTAAACTTGTATGATGATTGACAAGTCTGCAGCAAAATCAGGATTACAATCTAAAAATAATGTGCTCGGAATTCCTGTCACGGCTCAGTGGAAATGAATCCGATTAAGAACCATGAGGTTGCGGGTTTGATCTTTGGCCTTGACCAGTTTCTTAAGGATCCGGTGTTGCCATGAGCTGTGGTGTAGACCGAAAGATGCGACTTGGATCTGGCATTGCTGTGGTGTAGGCCCTTAGCTGTAGCTCCAATTCAACCCGTAGTCTGGGAACCTCCATATGCTGTGGGTGAGGCCCTAAAAAAGACAAAATAAATAAATAAAAATAAACTTTTAGGGGGTCAAAGTTTCACTTAAATAGCCTAGATGTAAGTGTTGGATGTTAGAATTTTGATGTAGATAGAAATAGGTTGTTTATTTTTTCCTTCTTTTTTGGGGGGGAGGGTGGGTGCTGTGGCTGTGGCTTATGGAAGTTCCCAGTCTGGTGGTCAAATCAGAGGTGCAGCTGCAGGCCTTCACCACAGCCACAGCCTTGTCAGATCCAAGCCTTATCTGTAGCTACACCACAGCCCACAACAATATCAGATCCTTTAACCCACTGAGTGAGGCCAAGGATCAAACCTGCATCCTCATGGATGCTAGTTGGGTTCTTAACCCACTGAGCCATGATGGGACCTCCAGAAATAGGTTGTTTTGGGTGATACTGATACACACTCTTCCTAGCCTCTGGCTATAAGCTGGTCCATCCTTAGTATTACCTATAGGTGAATAGAAACAAAGCAGCTGGAATAATCCAGCACACTAGATTCATGGAACTTCTGAACAATCCTCATGATGAAGTTGATTTATGATTCTGCCATTTTGCAGTGAGACCCATGCTTGTGTTCTGTGTTTTTTTCCATAGGGAGAGGAAGAATTTGATATGCCTCAGCCCCCACATGGCCATGTCTTGCATCGACATATGAGAACAATTCGAGAGGTTCGCACACTTGTCACACGTGTCATCACAGATGTATATTATGTGGATGGAACAGAAGTAGAAAGGAAAGTAACTGAGGTAATAATATATACTTTGGGTCTCTGTGGCAAACTTCTTTCAGTAGAAAGCTCTCTGCTTCCACCCCTCTTCCCTAGGCAACTAGCTCCTAACACTTTGTTTTCCTTCATCCTTTTATTAGAAAGATAGAAGAACTGGGTTAAAGTCCTGAGTTCTATGTCTTTCCTACCCATGGTTTTGCTGTTTGACCTTTGGTCGCTTATCGAACTGGTTCCATCATCATGCTTTCTGTATCTATAAAGAACAGATTGATACATATCTCTCATGTGTAAATATAAATATTTTATTTATTTATTTATATTTTTAAGGGCTGCATCTGTGGCATATGGAATTTTTTGGGCTGGGGTTGAATCAGAACTCCGGCTGCCGGCCTATGCCACAGCCACAGCAACACCAGATCCAATCTGCGTCTGCTGGATCTGAATCCCTGGACTGGCCAGAGAAAGCATGGGAGAGTGAGGAAAGGATTGAGAAAGAGTGCTTGGAAATACTAATTTAAAAGAAATAAGCAGAGAATGAGGAACTGAAAAACAGGTATAAAAAGTAGTAGTTAAAGAGGTAGAATGAAAATGAAGGGAAGAGAAAATGACTTGATAGATTCTAGAGGAGGAAAGATTTTTTTTTTTTGTCTTTTTGCCTTTTCTAGGACTGCTCCCTTGGCATATGGAGGTTCCCAGGCTAGGGGTCTAACCGGAGCTGTAGTCACCGGCCTACACCAGGGCCACAGCAACACGAGATCCGAGCCACATCTGTGACCCACACCACAGCTCACAGCAACGACACTCAACCCACTGAGCAAGGCCAGGGATTGAACCCCCAACCTCATGGTTCCTAGTCGGATTCATTAACCACTGAGCCATGTCGGGAACTCCAGAGGAAGAAAGATTTTTTTTTTTGTCTTTTCTGGGGCCACTCCCGCGTGGCATATGGAGGTTCCGAGGCTAGGGGATGAATTGGAGCTGTAGCCACCCGCCTACACCAGAGCCACAGCAACGCTGGATCCGAGCCGTGTCTGCGACCTACACCACAGCTCATGGCAACGCCGGATCGTTAACCCACTGAGCAAGGGCAGGGATCGAACCCGAAACCTCATGGTTCCTAGTCAGTTTTGGTAACCACTGCGCCACAACAGGAACTCCGAGGAAAGATTTTTTAAGAAGAAAGTGGTCAAAAATAATCATTTAGTCATCTTGCAGTATTGTTTAAATGTGTGTCTGTGTGTGCTTTGCATATTGTTTCCCAGAGACATCGTAAACTCTTTGAGGGAAGAGTCTTATATACTTCTCCATACTTTCTCTGACAATTATGCTCGAACAGGCTAGATAGGAAGGCAAATGTGCAGTACTTGTGCTGTAATCTTTCAATCTTGTACCTTTAGAGGACATTTCTGATTGGTCCTAGAACCTTCTCTCACTAAACCTGGGAATTAGCCTCAGAGGTTGCTTAAAACTTAGCTCCAGGCAACTACCAATTCATCAAAGTAAGCATGGGAGTAAGATAGTCTGTTTGACATTCCTGTCTTCTAATAGATACTGGAAATTTGTAAAATATCTAATTTCAAGAAACATGTGAGGCTACCCAGAAGGGTTCCTAACTGTTCATTTTCCTCTTCTGTCCTTCCTACTTCCTTATTTGTCTTCTGTTAGACAGGAAATTATATCTGTCTTCTAGGTTAGAATCCTTGCTGGGTTCCCAGCAGCCAAAGGTTGTGAACTTGACTGGGAAAAGGATAATTTAACTTAGCCTGAGGTAAAGGTCTCTTCCTGATCTACCATCTTGTTTTATTTTTTATTGAGATATATATTCCTTGTAGAATGCACAGGTCTTAAATGTTCAGTTCAGTGGCTTTTGACAATAATTGTAACCATTATTCAAAACATATATAGAACCTTTCCATTATTATTCCCTTCTCCTGATTTTTTTTTTTTTTTTTTTTTCGTGGCTGCATTTGGAGCACATGAAAGTTCTCAGGCTGGGGATTGAATATAAGCTGTAGCTATGGCAAGGCCAGGTCCTTCACCCACTGTGCCACAGCGGGAACTCCAAATCCCCCTTTCTGAATTGAAATTTCTTCCCATCTCTAGGTTTTTCTAGCCATAACATTAGCATTATGTTATTGTGGCTTTTTTTTGTTTTTGGTTTTGGTTTTGGTTTTGGTTTTTAGGGCCACACTTGTAGCATATGGAGGCTCCCAGGCTAGGGGTCTAATCGGAGCTGCAGCTGCCAACCTACGCCACAGCAATGCTGGATTCGAGCCATGTCTGCAACCTATACGGCAGCCCATGGCAATGCTAGATCCTTTTTTTTTTTTTTTTTCAGTATCTGTATTTTTATTTTTTTTTACAGAATAAAATACATATATTTAAACAATTACATTCACAGATTATTATATCATGGATCTTAAGAAACAGATTAAGTGACTCCTTCTGGAGAAGTGGAATGAAAAATATGCTGAGACAAATAGGAAATTTATTATCCCATTTTATATGGCTTTCATCTTTACTATTTAGTATTATCTATTATATTTCAATTTTTCTCTAAATATTAGCATTATATTAAAATCGTGTATATTATCCAACTAAAATTTATAAAGAAGAAAGAAAGCCTTATATACCGTTAAATATTTTATATAGCATAATAAAAAGAATAACTTAAATGGTAAGAATAACAAAAATTATACAAAATTTTAATAATACAAAATATGTAAAATATAAAATGCATCAATTGGTTAAAAAACAGTGTATATAAATATGTCCTCACAATTTGTTACATCTTATTGATTCTTCAGTATAGGCATTACACCATTCTAGATGATGTGATAAACAAGACATTATAGACCTTACATTGTACCATGGAGAGAAATGGTTATTAATAATACAATTGTAGAACTGTATTATTTAATTGTACAGTTGCATTATTTAATTATAATTATCATAAATTCTTTGGTGGAGAGGAAGTCAGAATCAGATCTAAGAAGACTTCATCATTCCAAGAATGATGTCAAATGACCCCCTTCATGGTGGATTATGCACTTGTTTACTATGAGATACATTTCTTCTCCAGAGGTTCCTTGTTTGTGTATCAGTTGTCGATTTTTGGTTTGCAGATATTCTGAAGTTTTGATATAAGAGTCTATATGAGATTGTTTTAAGTTGTTGTTCTCTTAATTACAAGTTCATCTCCAGTGTCCTGCATTTGTACCCACCTCTTCTCATGATTTCTGATTTTGGTGGTATAATTGTGCATGGATGATTTCATATCTTTACTGTATATATACCTTTACTGGTGAGCCTTGTCATTTGTGGAATTTTTGTTTCCTGTTGCTGTCTTTTCTTTTCTGCCTGGTGAAGTTCCTTTAGTATTTGTTGTAAGGCTGGTTTAGTGTTGCTGAATTCTCTCAACTTTTGCTTATCTGTGAAGGTTTTGCTTTTTCCTTCAAATCTGAATGAGAGCCTTGCTGGGTAAAGAAATCTTGGTTGGAGGTTTTTTCCTTTCATCAGTTAAGTATATCATGCCACTCCCTTCTGGCCTGCAGAGTTTCTGCTGAAAAATCTGCTGATAACCTTATTGGGGTTCCCTTGTATGTTACTTGTTTCTTTTCCCTAGCTGCTTTCAAGATTTTCTCTTTGTCTTTAATTTTGGTTAGTTTGATTAATATGTGTCTCAGTGTATTCCTCCTTGGGTTTATTTTATATGGTACTCGTTGTGCTTCCTGGATTTGAGTGAGTGACTCCTTTCCCATGTTAGGGAAATTTTTGGCTAGTATCTATTGGAATATTTTTTTCTATACCTGTCTCTCTCTTCTCCTCTGGCACCCCTATAATACGGATGTTTGTACGTTTCACGTTGTCCCAGAGTTCTCTGAGACTCTTCATTTGTTTTCAATCTTTTTTCTCTTTTCTGTTCTGCATCCATAACTTCCACTCATCTGTTCTCTCCACCTTGCTTATTCGTTCTTCTGCCTCCTGTATTCTGCTGTTAGCTGCTTCTCGTGAATTTTTTATTTCAGTTATTGTATTTTGCATCTCTTCTTGTTGAAGTTTTATATCTTGTATCTCTTTGCTCAGTGTTTCCTGTAAGTTATCCATCTTTGCCTTCAGTTTATTTCCAATGTCTTGCATCATGTTCAGCATCAACAATCTAAAGTCTTTTTCCTGTAGGCTGAGAATCTCTAATGGCTTAGCTGTTTTTCTGGGGTTTTTCCTTTCTCCCTCATCTGAGTTATAGTTTTCTGTCTTTTCATTTTTATAGGTTTTTGGTGTGGTGACCTTTTTCCAGATAATAGAGTTGTAGCCTCTCTTACTTCTGGTGTCTGCCCCCCTTGTGGCTGATGTCAGTATGGGGGCTTGGTGTAGGCTTCCTGATGGGAGGGGCTGATGCCTGCCCACTGGCAGGTAGAGCTGATTCTAATCCCTCTGGTGGGTGGGGCTTAGTCTCTGGATGGGATTAGGGGCAGCTGTGTGCCTGAGGGGTCTTTAGGTAGCCTGTTTACTGAGGGGTGGGGCTGTGATCCCACCTGGATTGTTGTTTGCCCTGGGGCTTCTCAGAGCACTGACTGACTGATGGGTGGGGCCAGATTTTCCCAAAATGGCCACCTCCAGAGAAAGGCAGCTGCTGAATATTCCTGAGAGCTTTGCCTTCAATGTCCCTTCCTCACAAGAAGCCACATTCACCCCTGTTTTCCCAGGATGTCCTCCAAGAACTGCAGTCAGGTTTGACCCAGATTCCTATGGAGACCTCGCTCTGCCCTGGGACCCAATGCACGTGAAAGTCTGTGTGCACCTTTTAAGAATGGGGTCTCCGTTTCCCCCCAGTCCTGTGGAGCTCCTGCACACAAGCCCCACTGGCCTTCAATGCCAGATGCTCCAGGGGTTCTTTCTCCCAGTGCAAGATCACTGCACATGAGGGTTTGATGTGGGGCTCAGAACTCTCACTCCTGTAGGTGAGTCTCTGTGAACCAGTTAGTTTTCAGTCTGTGGAGTTTCCTACCCGGGAGGTATGGGGTTGTTTATATCGCGAAATCACCCCTCCTACCTCTTGATGTGTCCTCCTCTTTTTCTTTTGGAGTAAGGTATCTTTTTTAAGGTTTCCGGTCCATTTGGGTGGAGATTGCTCAGCCTTTAGTTGTGAATTTTGTTGTTTTTAGGAGAGAAGTTGAGTTCCAGTCCTTCTATTCTGCTATCTTAATCCTCTCTCCAACGGTTGGATTCTTAACCCACTGAATGAGGCCAGGGATCAAACCCTCGACCTTATGGTTCCTAGTCAGATTCGTTTCCACTGTGCTACAAGGGGAGTTCTTTTTTTTTTTTTTTTTTTTTTTTCCTTACCTACAGCTTGCAGAAGTTCCCAGGCCAAGGATTGAACCTGAACCACAGCAGTGACCTGCACTGACAATGCTGCATCCTTAACCCACTGAGCCACCAGGGAACTCTTGTGACTTTTTTGAGCTCTTGTATCCATTCCTTCCTTGCAGGAGACTGAAGACCCAATCGTAGAGTGTCAGGAGTGTGAAACTGAAGTTTCCCCTTCACAAACTGGGGGCTCTTCAGGTGACCTGGGAGATATCAGTTCCTTCTCCTCCAAGGCGTCCAGCTTACACCGCACATCAAGTGGGAGTCTCTCAGCCGTGCACAGCAGTGGCAGCTCAGGGAGAGGAGCCGGACCACTCAAAGGGAAAACCAGTGGGACGGAACCTGCAGATTTTGCCTTGCCCAGCTCCCGAGGAGGCCTGGGAAAACTGAGGTGCAGACAGGGTCTCCAGAGAGAGAGCCACAGCAGGGGCAGGGTGGCTGACATTTTAATATCACAGGAAAAGGGGAGTAAAGAATGGGAAGTCACCCCATCCTCCATCTAGGATAAATCAACTCCTTTTCCTCCCCTTTTGTTCCTCTCCTATATGAGGTTTGCATGGGAGTTAGGGTGGAGCTCTGTGGGAAGTAGACTTCCTGAGAAAATATAGAAAGCAGGTAAGGGGACTTTGGGAATGCTGTCACATGCCCTCCCCCTATCCCTACCCCCCAATTTTCTGCAGCCTACGAGTGTTTGGTTGGGAGAACAGTAAGTTTGGGGTAGTGGCCCAACTTGACATCTTCCCTAGCTTTTTGTTTTCCTCTACAGGTACCCACAGCCTGAAGTACAAGAGAAGGCAGGGCAGAAATGGATGTGCTGTTTTTGAGGGCAGCAGTAGGAAGCTTTGTCAGGAGGGAATAGACTTGCATATAGGAGGATGTCCTTTACTTTAATCCTGCACTCCCGCTCCCCAGCTAATATTTGGGTGGTGGGCCTGTGGACCAGCTTCCTGCTGCCCTGGAGCTTCAGCACATGTTGGCCTGGCGTGTAGTCTGAGGACCAAGGGGAGACTGTGAGGAAAGGATCCAGTAGCAGGTGCTATCAGACTAACCTGTCTTCATTCTCTAGTCCTAGAAAAGGGGTCAGTCAGACAGGGACGCCAGTGTGTGAGGAGGATGGTGATGCAGGCCTTGGCATCAGACAGGGAGGGAAGGCTCCAGTCACACCTCGTGGGCGCGGGCGAAGGGGCCGCCCGCCTTCTCGGACTACTGGAACCAGGTACCCGGGTAGTGTGAGATACACTTAGTCTATGACTTGTTGAGAACAAAAGGGAGTAGAGAGAATAGAGGGGAGTAGAGAGTATGTGGGTGTCAGGAGGGAGAAGAGGGGCCCACACTGACCGGGGAGTGGGCAGGGATCAGAGTGAGGTCCTGAGACCAGGGTTATGCCTGTGGTGGGGTTAGCAGAGAACGGGCTGGAGACCCACAGAGGACTGGGGAAATTTGTACATAAGCACTTCACTCTGCTTATTCTCACTGCCTTCTCCTGTCTCTTATCTATCTTTAGGGAAACAGCTGTGTCTGGCCCCTTGGGCATAGAGGACATTTCACCTAGCATGTCACCAGATGAGAAATCCTTCACCCGTATTGTGCCCCGAGTGCCAGACTCCACCAGACGAGCAGACACGGGTGCTGGTACTTTGCGTCGAAGTGACTCTCCAGAGATTCCTTTCCAGACTGCTGCTGGCCCTTCTGATGGCTTAGATGCCTCTTCTCCAGGGAACAGCTTTGTAGGGCTCCGTGTTGTAGCCAAGTGGTCGTCTAATGGCTATTTTTACTCTGGGAAAATCACACGAGATGTCGGAGCTGGGAAGTATAAATTGCTCTTTGATGATGGGTACGAGTGTGATGTGTTGGGCAAAGACATTCTGCTGTGTGACCCCATCCCGCTGGATACGGAAGTGACAGCCCTCTCGGAGGATGAGTATTTCAGTGCAGGTAATGTGGAGATTTGCTCTACCTTGGGGTAGACCTCTCCCAATGCCTCTCCGTCCTCCCCCTGTCAACAGCATTCACTCCAGCCTGGGTACTGTGGTGTGGGGTCTCTAGTCAGAAATTTTCATTCCTAACGCTGGTTACTCTCAATCCTGGCTTTTTGTTGTTCTTTGTTGCTTATTTTTGAATAAATTTATTTTGGAATAGTTTCACATATACAGGAAATTTGCAAAGTACAGAGAGTTTCTGAATACCCATCTTTCCAGCTTCCCTTATTGTTAACATTGTATGCTAGCATGGTACATTTGTCAAAACTAAGAAAAGTACCTTGGCTCCCTACTGTTAACTAAAGTCCTGACTTTTGGGGATTTCCCCAGCTTTCTCGTGTCCTTTTTCTGTCCCAGGATCCTGTCCAGGATTACTGTATTGCGTTTAGTCTTCATGTGTCCTTTGATCTCTGATCTGTGACGGTTTCTGAATCTTTTTTTGTTTTTCATGACCTTGATAGTTTTGAGGAGTACTGATAGGTATTTTGTGGATTGTCCCTCAGTTTGGGTTTGTCTCATGGTTTCTTCTGATTAGATTGGAGATACAGATTTTTTTTTTTTTTTTTGTCTTTTTAGGGCCGCACCCATGGCATATAGAGGTTCCCAGGCTAGAGGTCTAATCAGAGCTGTTGCTGCCAGCCTATGCCACAGCCACAGCAATGCCAGATCCTGGAGATACAGGTTTTTGAAAAGAATGCTACAAGTGAAGCACGCTTCTCGTCCCATCGTATGCAGGAGGGGAGTGTGTGACATCCAAAGGCACCTCTAGTGATGTTAACCTTCATTACTTGGTGAAGGTGGTGTTTGCCAAGATTTTCTATTGTAAAGTTAGTGCTTTTCCCTTTGCATTCTCTCTTCCATCATCACTGACTTGTAAACTTACTACCTCTCTTGATGGGAACCTTGAGTAGGTGAGTATGGCAGATATATTGAGGTATTTTTGCTCAGCAAGAGGTTGTTAGTGCTGTGTTTATATGTCTGCACACCTACCACTGACTCATTTGGAAATGTATGCCTTTTTTTCTCTTTTTTAAATTAAATATCCAGTTCCCTGTACTGGTGATGTTGAGGGATTTTTATATATTAGGACTGTTTCATGTGCCAGTTCTCTCTCTCTCTCTCTTTTTTTTTTTTTTTTTGGGCAGTGCCTGTGGCATGCAGAAATTCCCAGGCCAGGGATTGAACCCATGCCACAGCAGCAACAGTGCTGGATCCTTAACCTCTAGGCTACAAGGGATCTCTTCATGTGCCAGTTTTTGGAATGTATTGCCTCTTTATTTGTGAACTAATTTGGAGATACATGTTTGCATTGAGTTTGTCATTAACAACATCTTTTCTTCTGGGGGATATTTTGGAACAAGGATTGGGATATTATGGCCAAAAATATTTTTTTTTTTAGGTTTTTATCTTTTCTATCACAGTTGATTTACATTGTTCTGTCAATTTCTGTTGTACAGCAAAGTGACCCAGTCATTATATATATGTGTGTATATATATATACACACACACACACACACGTATAATATGTACATTGTTTTTCTTACATTGTCCTCCATCATGTTCCATCACAAGTGACTAGATGGAGTTCCCTATTAATGCCAGCAGAATCTCATTGCTTATCCACTCTAAGTGCAATAGTTTGCATCTACTAACCCCAAACTCCCAGTCCATCCCACTCTCTCCCCGACCTCCTCAGCAACCACAAGTCTGTTCTCCAAGTTGAGTTTGTTTCCTTTCCGTAGAAAGGTTCATTTGTGCCATGTGTTAGATTCTAGATATAAATGATATCATACGGTATTTGTCTTTCTGCCTTGTTTCACTTAGTATGAGAGTCTCTAGTTCCATCCATATTGCTGCAAATGACATTATATTGTTCTTTTTTATGGCTAAGTTATATTTCATTGTGTGTGTATATATACATCTTCTTAATCCATTCTTCTGTCAGTGGACATTTAGATTGTTTCCATGTCTTGGCTGTTGTGAATAGTGCTGCAGTGAACATGGGGTGCATGTATCTTTTTCAAGGAAAGTTTTGTCTGGAGATAGGCCCAGGAGTGGGATTGCTGGGTCATATGGTAGTTCTATATTTAGTTTTCTGAGGTACCTTCATACTGTTTTCCATAGTGATTATACCAATTTACATTACTACCAACAGGGTGCAGAAATATCTTTCTGTTGAAGTTTCTTCAGACTGTCTTGTGATACGGACTCCTGAGAAGTTGCTGTTTGCCCCTTTATTTTATTTTAAATGGGCCTTCTATCCACCTTCTATTTCTGGATAATTCTTAGCTCTATTTGCATCAGTTAGTAGCACAAGGATTGAGATGTTGTATGACCTGTGAATTACATAGTTTGTATCAAATGCATTTGTTCTTCTTGCCAGTGTAAAGCCTCTCTCTTAGAGGTTAGCATTAGGCTCTCTAAGACAAAGAGAGTTTTCTGTCTTGAGTGAATTGTGGTATAGAGGGGAAGGGATTCTGTGCCGCATTTATTGAGGCTATCCGTTAATAACAACATGTCTAGCTTCTAGTTCTTGTAGCTCTTCATTAGTGTGAAGTGTATTGTTGGTCTTGGGCTTCTTTGTGCTCTTGAGAGGGGGGTGTCTTTTGGATTTAGTGTGGTGATAGAGATTTAAGCCAGGAGAAGCAGCAAGGAGAGAGTGATTCTGCTGCAGAGATAAGGAGAGAACCAAGTCCTGTTTTGTCTTATGTTTTTCTTAGTGTGTGCTCTGGGCTTCCTTTAGTCCTTCACTCAAGCACAAGCTAATGGGAGAGAACAAATGGATCCTTTTGTTTGTAGGAATGAAAAAGTATTCATATTAATGCCATGTTGTTATATTGGTGTTGTGTTTCTGTCTGCCTGCCTGCCTCTCTATCTTACCTATCTATCATTTTTTTCACAGGTTTGGAAATGGGTCTTGCCCAATATCAAATAGCTTGGGCAGAAGTAGATCTAGGCTCAGGTCTCCTGAATTATAGTCCAGTCTCCTTTTATATCCCATATTGTGTTCCTTCTATTCTAATGGCCTTATCTTTAGGTTCTGAATCAGAGCAAGAACAGAAAAGTAGATAATAGGGAAGATTAGGCAGGAAAGGCAGAATTAGTTTTTTTTTCCCCTTTTCTGCTCTATAACTCCATTTTGATTTTGCTACACAGACACATGCTCTCTCTCTTAGAATGATGTCATCTTTCATCTACATCTTAACTCAAGAATTATCACCCAGCCTCCAAAGAAACCAAGAAGGAAAGGTTTAGTAAGTTATAATGGGATTGTTAAGAAATCACATTCCATTTAGCTTCAAGAACCATTCGAACTGCTAACAGCCCATAAAAGCTGGTTTTAGGAAGCTTTATTTTATAACTAAAGGGTTTCTTCTGCTGAGAAACTTCATGTTTCTGTCCCTGGGTAGTATCTACTTAAATCCTGAGTGGTGAAGGTGTCTGGGATTGACAGCTAGTATTTTGTTAAGTTCTGACTTCAGTCCTCTGTTAGATCTCCTCTAATTCCCTGACTCAGGCCTGCTCTGAATGGGTGATGAGCAGCCTACACAACAGCAAGCTGCTTTTATGTTTTTTTCCACCCAGGAGTGGTGAAAGGGCATAGGAAGGAGTCTGGAGAGCTGTACTACAGCATTGAGAAAGAAGGCCAAAGGAAGTGGTATAAACGAATGGCTGTCATCTTATCCTTGGAACAAGGAAACAGACTGAGAGAGCAGTATGGCCTAGGCCCATATGAGGCAGTAACGCCCCTCACCAAGGCAGCAGATATCAGCTTAGGTAAGACCTTTGTTTCCTGAACAGCTGCCTCTGGGCCCCTGGTCTGCTTGTGGTGAGTGGAGTGGTTTATAGAGCAATCAGTAATACTTTCCTAAATCTTACCATTCCTGTGTGGTTTATGAGGTGATAATGAGCTGTCAGTTTTTTGGAGCTACTTTGTATGTCTACTTTCTTCCCAGAACCAAATAGTAAGTCCTCAGAATTGTCTGGCTTCCCCAGTTCTTCTGTAAGGGACCAAACACATTTTAGTCATGGCAGAGACTGAAACGGAAAATATGGTGGCCTTAAAAGAGGCTTCCTGCCCCCTGGGAGATGGAGGAAAGGGTGCGGTGGTTTCTAGATCAGGCTGTGCCCTGCTTCTTGGAGGTCAGGGCCTCAGACCATGGGCGTTGACCTACCTCTGGCTTATCCCATCATAGACAATTTAGTGGAAGGGAAACGGAAACGGCGAAGTAACATCAGCTCCCCAGCCACCCCTCCTGCCTCCAGCAGCAGCAGCACAACCCCTACCCGAAAGATCACAGAAAGTCCTCGTGCTTCCACGGGCGTACCCTCCGGCAAAAGAAAACTTATCACTTCTGAAGAGGAACGTTCCCCTGCCAAGCGAGGTCGGAAATCTGCCACTGTGAAACCTGGTGAGTGCTCCCTCTTTCCTCCCTCTCCCTCAGACCTTGGCAGAATGCAGGGTCAGCTGCTGGAGAGATGGAGCCTGATACATGCAGTGGCTCCTCTGTTCTGGTTAAGAGTTGGTGTCCCTCAGAAGCCCACAGGTGATACTTGGACAGCTTCCTGAATCCCTTTTCTTCCATCTCCCAGCAGAGTCCAATGGGGTAGATAGGAAGCCAGGTCTTGATCGGTAACATTCATTGACCCCTATGTTGGTTTTTGGAGGGAGAGGAAATGTGATGAATTTTAAGCAGATTCTGAATAGGTGAAAATTTTCCTAGACTTCTTCCTTTACCTGGCCTGATCTTTCTCTAAAGCTCTGCTCCCCTCTCATTTGTGCTCAGGGCCCTCTGACTTTGCCACATGTCCTATTGAAAGCTAGTCCCTTAGCCTGTATCTCCCTTCTCCCTACTAAGCCCGAACAACCCCTTTACAGTTCCTCAAGCTTCATATTAACAGAGTTAAGTCATCTGTTGTCTATTGAGTCTCTGCTATGACCCAGCCCCAGCCACTGTGGATTCTGGAGGCACAGAGGTAAAGTCCTCATTGTCAGCCCAGAGGGCACTTTCTTAGTCTCACAAACTGAGTTCATTGGTTGTTATGTTGTCCTGGCACCAGAGCTCCTTTTTTTTTTTTTCCCCTCTTTGTCTTTTTAGGGCTATACTCATGGCATATAGAAGTTCCCAGGGCAGGGGTCGAATTGGACCACAGCCATGGCAATACCAGATTCCTAACCCACTGAGCAAGGCCAGGGATTGAACCTGCATCCTCATGGATACAAGTCAGGTTCATTACCACTGAGCCACAATTGGAAACTTCTCAGAGCTCCATTTGTTTCCTTTATATTTGAGTTATGTCATCTCCACATCTGTCTAACACCCCACCTGTTTTTCAGGGTATATGAGGCATGGAGCTAAGTGCTTCATATGCATCACTTCATACAATCTCTATGAGGTATAAGTGCTAGAATTCATTTTCTAATTGAAGAATCTGAGGCACAGAAAATTTGGTTAACTTTCCCAAGGTGACACAGAATTCAGACTCAGGCGGTCTGACTTTGAAGTCCATGCTTGCACGTGCTACCTCAGACTGTTCTCTTGATGCTGGTTTTATTTTAGGGAGGCATGACCTGTCTGTCATCTTAGCCTCCTAATGAACCTACGATTCAGCTTCTCCAAGTCAGGTATTTGTTATCTCCTCGAGGACTTAGGGGGCACTCCTAGCATGGGTGTTCTGGGAGTCCTGGATGGGCTGGTTCACTTACCTCTCCCCAGGTGTTGGGAACTGGGACAGTTGAAGCAGGCTGTTTTGATATGGCACCATCAACATGTAAAAACACTTTACTACCACGTATTCTATGGATTGTTCTGGTGAGGGTCAGGGATAGGGTGGGAGTATTTACTGGGGACATTTTTTGGTGAACCCACTTTTTAAAAGGCTGCTTCACAATATCATATATCCTGGGGAAATCAGAACACTGAAGCAGAGAAAGTGGGCTGAAGATTTCCAGACATTCTTCACTTTTACTTTATCTTTGTGTTACCACCTTTTCTTAGGATGATCTGAAAAGTATTTGTTTGGCCGTATAACAATATCAGCTGCTGATTTTTTTGTGAAAACAATGTATACATTATCATGACTTCAAAATTTAAATACATAATTTCTCTGCATTGTAAATTTGGTCCTAGGTTGTTGGCCATTGGATTGTTCTTTAGTTTATGGCCCAAAACAGTTCATCAGGACATTTCCTGCCCTGCCCATCCCTTTGTGCCCAGGCAGCGGTCTGTACCCTGTGCCTCTGTGCTTTGCAGGTGCAGTGGGGGCAGGAGAGTTTGTGAGCCCCTGCGAGAGTGGAGACAACGTGGGTGAACCCTCTGCCCTGGAAGAGCAGAGAGGGCCTCTGCCCCTCAACAAGACCTTATTTCTGGGCTATGCCTTTCTCCTCACCATGGCCACAACAAGTGACAAGTTGGCCAGCCGCTCCAAACTGTCAGATGGTCCTCCAGGAAGCAGCGAGGAAGAGGAGGGTAAG